>NC_136067.1:1076923003-1079585413 GCF_964261635.1 Lissotriton helveticus | reverse complement strand
AATGAAGGGTACGGGTTGGTGTAGGCCCTTATCATTTAGCTGTGAGAGCACAGCCACCACACCATGCTCTGAAGTGTCTGTCTGGCAAATATTCCTGTGAGAAGTTGGGTGCCTTGAGCATGGGCACCATGCACATGGCAGTTTTCAGGGCATCAAAAGCTTTTTGGCAGCCCGTCAGTGCAGTTCACCTTCCTGGTCTGCTTCTTGGAAGTCAACTCTGTCAAGGGGGCAACAATAGAGCCATAACCCTTTACGAATCTCCTGTAATACCCAGTGGGTCCTAAGAAGGCTCTCACCTCTGTCTGGGTCTAGGGGGGTTCTCAACCAGAATGGTATTAATCTTGGGCTGTAGGGGCGCCACCTGGCCGCTCCCTACCTGGTGTTCCAAGTACACCACTGAACCCTGCCTGATCTGGCACTTGCTTTCCTTGATCGTGAGGCCTGCCCTCTGGAGATCCTTCAATACTTCACAGAGGGGTTGCACATGTTCCTCCCAAGTGGCACTGAACACTGCAATGTCATCCAGGTAGGCGGCAACGAAATCCTCCAGGCCAGCCAATACCTGGTTGACCAACCTCTGAAAGATGGCAGGGGCATTCTTCAAACCAAAGGGCATCACCGAGAATTGGCAGTGCCCCTCTGGGGTTGAAAATGCTAACCTCATCTTGGCCCCATCAGTAAAGGCAATCTGCCAGTACCCAGATGTTAAGTCAAATGTACTGAGGTACTTGGCAGCTCCAAACTGATCTATGAGCTCATCAGCTCTGGGGATGGGGTGTGCATCAGTCCTGGTGACTGAATTAAGCCCTCCGTAGTCCACACAGAAACGGTGTTGTGGCTCGGCACCGGGTGCGGCAGCCTTTAGGACCGAGAACACTGGGCTGGCCCAAGGACTGTTTGAGGGTTCAATCACCCCTGGTGCTAACATCTTGGAGACCTCCTCCTTGATGCAAGCTTTGACCCTGTCAGTCACTCTGTACATTTTGTGCTTCACAGGAGGACTGTCCTAGTGCCAACATCATGGACATAGTATGAACAAACAAAGAATAGCTGTGGGTCAAACAAAAATCTGTCTACTAACTATGTATCTAAGACAAATCAGAGAAAGAAAAAAGGACTGTATCGAAGGATGTGATACAGAAATCAGCAGGATACTTTCCAAATGTGAAAAATACCCATCAGTTAACGACCGATACCGCCCTAGTCATCACCTGGGACCCTTCACACTAGGAAGAGTAAACATTGCAACCACTTAGAGAGTTTGGTAAAAATGTGGGTGCCCCAGTGGGGTATAGGTGTGTCAGCATGTACTGATAACTGAGAAAGCAGTGCATAAATGTGAGTGAGGGTGAAAAGTGCAAAAAAAGGCTGAAATTGGAGAGACAGGAGAAAAATAAGTTTAATAAGTACCTCTCAGCTTCCAATAAGTAAAATCAGTGCGAAAAAGTATAGTAGTTTCAACCAATAGCTACTATATATAACATTAGGTCAACATGTTTCAGCAGTCTGTAGACCCAAGTAGGTGTCCGCTGCTTTTGTCAGGACTGGAAACCGCTACTGCTTAAAAAGTGGTGAAATAACAAATAAAGTGTTAAAAGATATCACCTGGGTATCCTAGGTGTGATCATTCTCCTAGCTGCTGGTATTTGTCCAAGGAGGAGAACAGTTGAGTCAGATACAAAGAGAGACAAAACAGAAACAGAACAAATAAACATTGGCGTTAGACAAATGAAGTGCCAAAACTGGCCAATACCAGGTGTCAAAGAATATTCATAGCACCTATAGTGTCAAACAAAAGTACACCAGATCACTCATCGTGAGTCAAACATCCCGCTTACCTATTTGGTAGGTGAAAAATGCTCCGCCTCAACTGGCTGCGGCGCAGGTAAACAGAGCACCGCTCTAATAAGAGAGTGCAAGAAAGAGAGAGTTAAAAACAGGTCGGTAGTCACTGACTTTGCCTATCCACCAAGTCAGGTGAGCATCAGAGAGGATCAATGTAAGAAATGTATGCATCTCCCCAGCTATATTATCTGTTCCTCTACTTCTTATCATCGGGTCTAAAGTGTAATGTGCCCCTGGTAGTGGCTTCATTACCATGCATTAGTAGCCTCATTAACAATCACAGAGAACAACGATCTCTATCCACGTTTACTCCCATCTGCACCCCAATCTATTTGGGATGACCGTCACGAGACTCCCAAATAGCAAAATCCGCCACTACAATGAGCCCCTTAGCGTACACATTGTACGCTAAGGGACTGAACCCTGAGGGCTTCTGCTGCACCTCTCTGTAAGCAAACAAAAGGCAGGGCAAGAGGACGTCCCACTTATATCTTATGGGTTCACCACGACCCATAATCATGCTCTTCAGGGTCTTGTTGAATCTCTCAACCAGCCCATTACCTTGAGGGTGGTAAGGAGTGGTGAACTTGTCTGTACCACCGCACATCTGACACAGGGACTTCATATACTTGGATATGAAGCAGGTGCCCCAGTCATACACCACCTCTCTGGGGAACCCCACATGGGAGAAGATCCCCATAAACGCACGGCCCACCATGGGGGCATCACAGTCTGGAGAGAGATGGGTTCTGGATACCAGATGGCATGGTCCACCAAGAAAAGGATGAACCTGTTGCCCATGGCTGTCTTGGGATCCTGAGGACCCACAATATCAATACCCACCCACTCAAAGGGGGTGCTGACTACAAGGAAAAGTTGAAGAAGAGCCTTACACTTTTACCCACTCTTGCCACTTGCCTGGAAAGTCTTGTAAGACCTACAATGTGTGTCAGAGTGCTTGCACACTTGGGGCCAGTAAAAGTGCGTGACAAGCCTTTCAAAGATCCTGTCTTGCCCCAAATGCCCTGCCAAAGGCACATCATGAGCCAGACCCAGAAGAAAGGCTCTGAAGCGCTGGGGTACTATCCGGAACATGGGCTGACCCAGGCTCAGCAACCTAGGCTCACTTTACAGGAGAACATTCTCCCAGTAAATCCAATATGATCTAGACTGATCGCCTGCTGCCTGGTTTGCAGCCTGCTGCCGCAAACCAGCAAGAGAAGGGCAGGTCTGCTGCTCCTGGCAGAATGCCTGCCTGGAGAGGCCCCCTTCCTGCTGCCAATGGGTCAGCTCAGGCAGGTCTGCCAGTTTCGCCATTTGCTCGCCTGTAATCTCAAGGTTATCTCCCTCAAGGTTCACCTCCTCCTGGACCGTGGGAACTTCCGGGGCTGGTTTCCCATGCCCCTGCCTCTTCTCTTTCTAGCAAGCACTCGGCCACTGTTACAGGCTCCAGGTCCTCTTGATTGCCCCTACCGGTTGTCATAGACCAAGTGGTCACACATGCCCACTCAGGCAACCCAACATCTCCAAATGAGACTTACGCTCCACCTTTTCCAGAGGGAAGCTCTCCAAATCATTGTCTAGCAGGCAGTCAACAGGCACCGCTGGCCTCACAGCTTCTCTCAAGGTACCTGAGCCCCCCCACTCAAAGGAAAAAAGGAAACCTGTGCCACTTTTTCTACTCAAAAGTGTTGGGACCACCTGCTCCTCAGACACTAACGACAACTGACAGCTGTCACACTGGCTCCAGTGTCTCTAAGAGCTTCCACACTATGGCCATTGATGGTCACTCTGTATTTTTTAGTGTTATCAGGCAGATGAGCTCTTGGGGCCATCTCACTGTCTCCTAAAGAGACCAGGGTCATCTCTGCTGACCCCCACCCCTCCTTGGAACCTGACTCCTCCCCCAAGGCTACACTAGCCAACTCACGGGTGCAGTAGTGGCTTTCTTGGGAAACTTTCTCTTGGTTCCCTTGGGAACTACCTTGGGAATTACCTTGGGGCCCTTTTGGAACTCCTTCTGTCTACTCTTGTTCCCCCACTCTTCTGCTTGAGACCCTGCCCACCTATGGTGAAGTCTCCCACATGACCTTTGTGGAACCGGACACTGACCCATCAGTCCGCCTCCACAGCAAGCTTCCTGGGGTCAGTTGGCTTACTGTCAATCAAATGCTGATGTAGCTCTGGAAAACAACTACCAGAAAAGTGCTCCCATGCAATCAAATCATAGAACCCCCGAAAATCATTCACCTGGCTATTCTTCACCCATCCATCCAGTACTCTGAAAAAATAAGAGTCATACTCCACCCAAGTGCTTGACTCCAGCTTCTTACAAGCCCTCAACCTCTGCCTGTATAGCTCTGGGGTCAAACCATACCTCCTTATTAAGGCTTCCCTCATGGGAGCATAACACAGCTGATCCTCAGTGGGCAAGGCTGACAACGTGTTCCTCCCTTCAGAGACAAAGCGGCTCTACAATCCCGCTCCTCAGTCTCTCTCAGGGACCCTGTAGGACCTCATCACTACCTAATAGGCCTTAAACCACTGTCCAATGTCCTCACTCTTCACAAAGTCCTTAATTATGTCCTTGGGGATGTACATCCTCCTTTCTTCAGGCACTGATGGTGCGCTGCCACCATGGGGATTGGACTCTATACATTTTGCTTTCAGATCCAGCTCCCTCAAACCTCCCTGATGCCCTAAAAGCATCTTCTTTTCCTCCATGGCCAATCTTTGTTTTAATAACTCGAATATCTTACTCCCCATGTCACTCTGCTACCCCAGACTGAGCTTAACACGTCCCCCTCATGCATTCTATTTCTTTCTCTGTCCTCCGACTCCCTCCGACTCCTCTGGAAACACACCTCTTGAAAAAACACTGCTGTCATCCCTGGAAGGTACCCTTCTCCCTGGCAGATTCAACAGACCCTCCTGCTGTCCATCCAAATTCTCTGCCTCCACCAGAGGCTCCTCATCCTGCACACTGGCATTTCCAGTTTCCAACCAGGCCCTCAGCGCTTTTGGTATTCATCCTTTCTGGGGAGGCTTTCACAGAGATTTTACATTTCTTGCAGCTGGCGTTAAGTAGGTTTCTACACTATATTCTTCAAATTCAATATCAACGTGAAATGGATGCTGGCTTGGTCATGATGAAAAAATGGGCAGTTCTTCTGTGGCAGAAGAGTCAAAAGGAAAAGTTCAGTAATAGTATAATAATAATAATTATAACGTAATTTTATAAAGCGCGCAGCTGCCCCAGCAAAGGGGTGTCCCGGCGCTAGAGGCAAAAAGCAGAACAAAGGCAGCGGCACAGTCTAGGCAGGAAACAAGAGGGTTTTGATGGCCTTACGGAAGGGGAACAGACCATCCAAATGAAACATGGGCAGGGAGGGAATTCCACAGCCTAGCCGCCAAAAGGCAGAAAGACTTCCCCCCGGCTCTGGCCAGCTTCACACGGGGAACCACAGCCAACAACTGCTCCGAGGAGCGAAGTTGGCGGTTGGGAACATAAGGAGTCATTAAATTGGATAGATCCTCAGGAGAAGAACATTTTAAAATCTTAAAAGTAAGACAGAGTGCTTTAAATTCAAGGAGTAATTTATCAAAGGAAAAAGGGACACTTGTAACACTTTAAAACCGTTGGTTTCGGAAAAAGTGATTGGAAACCCTCAAAGAAAACAATGTAAATTTGGGGAGTGCGGTATATGTGTTTCATCCGCCCCACATTGAAGTCATGGCAGTTATCATTGGGTATTCCAAAAAGTGGTAGGTGCCGACCTCAACCAGAGGTACCTCAAGTCTCAAAGTGCAGTGTCAGAGATAGAGGGTTTAATCCCACAAAAAGGTGTGTAAAACAAACTTTACAAAAAAGGAAAAAATCTTTAAAAATAGAGGAAAAGCACCCAAAAAGTTTAATGGGGGTGAGCTCCCTCAGGTTAAAATATATTCATACTTGAAAAAAGATCGAGTTACTGGATCTATTGGTATTAATAAATTGTCGACATGTTTCAGCTCCTATGGCCCTAGGGGTCTATGAAGCTTTCGTCAGGACTAACAAACAGGTACTGATACTCACACGATTTGTGCGGTATTCTTCAATTGGTCAGTCTTTACCAATCGTGATGCTAGGATCAGCGTTTTCTGAAAGAAAGTGGTAAATGGACATACAACAATTCGTAGTTTGTCAATACAGTTTGGTTGTGCTGTAGGGAAAATTGTCTGCATGATCTGTTTTTGTGGGACAATAATTGTTTTTATAACATTTTTATTTACTTACTAAGCTTTTGTGCTTATTAGTTGGGCTAAAGAAATGTAAGAAATTGACATTTTGAACATTGGCAGTGACGCAGTGTAGGGCTTCTGGGAAGGCAGGGCCCTCTGTTTCATGATAAAGAATATTATTATTATCAGGATCGAATGTTGCATCGTGTTACTTTCATACCTCGCTCTAACATTGTAAGGTTAGCGAGAAATGGTCTCATTGGCAGCGTATGTGCATATAGAATGGTGACGGTTATTTAGTATCTACCCCCAGATGTTAGTTCCATAATTCGCTATATGAATGAGGCAGTATTTAGAAAACGAGAAGAAGTCTAAAAAAGCAGCGTTACATGCATGAAGTATAACAGCGGTTAGCTTGTATCTAACCCCGAAAGAAATGAGTGGTAGTTATGTAATCATCGCGTTTCATGTGTGGGCACAATGTAAAAGGTCTCGGTTATTTTTGCCAAAAGTATTCCCTGGAACGCGCAGTGTTATAGCTACGTTATACTTAAAGTCAAGGATATAAGAAAATACAAAATAGAAACAAACAGGTCCTACCTGTGTTCTAGGAACGCTTGTCTTCAGCGGGGTTACAGCTATTATAAGCGCAGTGCTGGATGGAGAGGGAGACCAGATTAGGAAACGGCTCGCGCCCCTTACCCGTGAAGGTTTGTAAACTGTAGACTCCATTACCCGCGGCGAGGCTGTTCCTCAGACTTGTGCTGGCTCTGCCCCCGGATGTCAATGGGACGTCAGAGGCTCCGTATATTTAAAGGTGCAAGCCTCGTTTCACGGTCCAATTATTTAAAGGGACATGAGGATAGTAGAAAATTAACCCTTACTATATATTCTTTTGGAAATGTGTTACGTTCATAAGAAGTGGGATCTAAGCCGCAGGTCAATGAAATATTGGGATGGTACCCCAAAAACACCAAAATTCAAAAAAGTACGTTGTTGTTTCCTTTTTTTGCACACAGTTCACTTTCATTTTTTCATTTTTTGGCAAACTGGTGCCACGGAACGGAATCGTTAAGACCATGTTCATGGGTGGCAAGTCGGTCCACCCACCTTTGTTCCTTCTCATGTAAAGTTTTTTCTGGGTTGCGTGACTTGTCCAAGAGCATTTCAATCACAGTCCATTGCAGTTCATCACAAGTGTGATTCTGTTCTATGAAGTGTGAGCAAAGCTTCGTTGTATTCTTTCTTAGTCGGATGTTACTCCTATGCTCCCCAATTCTAGTTTTCACTTTTCGGCAAGTCATCCCTATATATTTCTTATTTTTCCTTTGATAAATTACTGCTCTTACCCTGGGGAAAGAAAAGGGTACACAGTTTCCTCAACCCTCCCAGCTGATTTAATCATGCTTTAAATTCAATCCATTTTTGAACAGGCAACCAATGAAGTTGCCTGATGGCATCTGACACAGAACAGAATCTAGGGAGCCTGAGCAGGACCCGTGCCGCAGCGCTTTGGACTCTCTGCACGTGGAGAACGTCCGCCTTGTTGGCCCCTAACAAGAGAGAATTCGCATAATCTATGCGAGAGAGAATGGTGGCCTGAACTATCAGTTGGCGAGTGGCAGAATCAAAGAATCCCAAAATTGGGCTAAGGCCACGTAGGAGACCAAAACAAATGCCAGCCACCTTTTTAGTGTGATCCTGAAACCCCAGAGTAGAATCAAGCCAGATCCCCAGGTTTTTTACAACTGGCTTGGGAGTTGGCGCGTTGCCCATAGAAGTAGGCCACCACTGTGAGTTCCAAAGGTCCTTGGGGTATATTATCAAGGGGTTTATCTCCGCTTTTTTGGCTTTAAAAGCCAAGAAAGCGGAGATAAAATTATCTCCCTATTACCAAGCTGTCGCTAACACCAGTTAGTGACAGCTAATAGGAGATAGCGACCATCTTGGGCCCCGCTTTGCATGTCAGTGATATTTATCACTAATGACATGCAAAGTGGGCGTGCCAAGATGTTAGCGACTGGAAACAGTCGCTAACATCGCTATCTCCTATTACCAACTTTTGGAGATATTCGCGCTAAGCGCGAATATCTCCAAAAGCTAACACCTGCCCTGAGCAGTTCTTCACCATGTTATCCAATGGGAGGTGGATAACATGGCTAAGAGCATTTGCTCGATAATGCATGAATATCGCTGACTTTTCAGCGATATTCATGCATTGCGGCCGTTTTTTATCGCATTTGCGATAAACCTTGCTAATAGCAAGGTTTATCTGCGATAAAAATAGCCGATGTGCGGCGATAATTTTTGTCTCTAAACAAGTTAGAGACAAAAATTATCGCTAGTTGTTGGTAATATACCCCCTTGTTTTTGCCAACCAGCAATACTTCCGATTTACTAGCATTTAATTGAAGACAATTCGAGGTCATCCACTCCGAAATTGCCTCGAATCCAGTACGAAACTGCACCGGACCGCAGACTCCACCATCCGAGAGGGCAACCACCAATTGCGTGTCGTCGGCATATGACACTAAGGTCAAGCCAGCTTCACGCGCCACTCTTGCCAGAGGCTGGACATAGATGTTAAACAAGCAGGGGCTCAAGGCAGATCCCTGAGGGACCCCCTGCTTGCTAAAATGGACATGCGAAAGAAAAGGGGGCGAAGTAACCTGGAACGTCCTCTCAGCAAGAAAGGAGCGAAACCAGTCCAAAGCAAGGCCCACTACCCCCGCCTCCTCCAGCCTGCGTAGTAAGATCTGATGAGAGACAGTATTAAACGCGGCGCTGAGATCGAGCAAAATCAGCGCCGCTGTTTGACCCTTGTCTAGAATCGACCGCAGATGTTCACAAACTGCCAAAAGCACGGTCTTGGTACTATGGCCCGGGCGAAAGCCCGTCTGAGAAGGGTCCAAGGTGCTATTACTTTCCAGGAGGCACGCCAGAGTGTTATTAACGTGAGCCTCCGCTACTTTGGCAGCCCAAGGAAGGAGAGATATCAGTCTAAAATTAGCAGGGTTGGTGGGGTCAAGAGAAGGTTTTTTCAACAAGGGGACCACCCTGGCTGATTTCCAAGCAAGCGGAACAACCGCCGAAGAAAAAGAAGAGTTGATCATTTGACAAAGGGGAGTAAGAAGAGCCGGAAGGCAGTCCCTGACAAGATCCGGCCGCATTGGATCCAAAGGGGAGCCAGACTTGACCCTACTACTTAGGGAAAGCATTTCCTCCTGGGTGATAGCAGGAATAACCGATAGTGTGTTAGTAGGCCGGAGGGCGGGGATAGCAAATTGCTCAACAGAACAGCCAGGGAACGTTTTGTAGATGTTTTCCACTTTCCGGACAAAATATTCAGCCAGAGCTTCACATTGCTCGCTAGAGGTGAGCGCGTGAGCGGGGGGATTTTTCCTACTTTTAAAATCATTCAAAATTTTAAAAACACATTTAATAGGGTTATTACTGGCCTTAATTTCATTGGTAAGATAGACAGCCCGAGCAGAATAAATTGCTTTATGATAGGCCTTAATCCCATCCTGGTACTGTCTTTTAGCCTCTAGGTCGTAGTTCTTTCTCCACGCCCGTTCAAGTTTTTTACAGGCACTGCGCATGATAGCCAAGGAGTCACTAGACCATAGGTTGGATCTAGAACAACGACCAACAGACCGCTTCACTGGAATGAGAGAATCCAGGGTGCCAGTAAGCCGGTCACAAAATATTTTATAAGCCAGATCGGGATCCGCGCTATGTCGTTGCGTAATGGTTTACAACGCATGTGATTAAAACGTGGTCATTACAATGACCACGTTGTTACATCGCAGTACCATTACAACGCAAGTAGTTACAACTTGCTCTAGGGGGCACGCTGGACTTCGGAATAGTATAATTTACTATTCCAACTCCAGTGTGTGCAACAGTAGGGAAGGTGTTGGAGTAGGAAATTATACTAGTCCTTAGTTTAGAGCGGCCCCTATAGCCAGTTGTAATTGCAAATGTAGACTTGCGTTGTAATAGTACTGCGATGTGAGAATCCGGTCATTAGAAACGACCGTGTTCTAATTGCATGTGTTGTAACACATGCGATGTGATGGCTGTTTCCCATTCAGATGGGACACGCTGTTGATATTTGATTTGGACGCACTCCAGCACGGAGAGTGCACCCTAGAGCACGCTGGAATTGAATATTTAGATAAAAAAGAGTGTGCAAGTGTGACAATTATTCAATGTTTCCCATTCAGCCCAGCCCTGACTCATCGGGCTCTCTGAAGCCACTGCTCCTTCCCAGCCCCAGTCATCCAAAGCCAGACATGCAATAAACAAACTAGTAGAGGTACACTGGATGGCTAAGCAAGAAAATACCTATGTTCTAAAAGTGATAGTTTCACATTCAGAATGTAAAAATCACCCTCACTAAAAGATGCATTTTAACCTTCTGAGTTTAGGCAAACTAAGCTTTATTTTCCTTCCTTGTTCCGAGGGGTAGTTGTGTTTATATGGTGTTATAAGCAAACTCCCCATTCTATCCTACAGGAACAGGTAGCCTTGCAATAGTGAAAAAAGAAATTGGCAGGATTTCACTATCAGGACAAGAGACACACATCAGGGCATGTCCTACCTTTTACATACACTGCACCCTGCCCATAAGGTACCTTGGGCCTACCTTAGTGATGACTTACATGTAAGAAAAGGGAAGGTTAGGTCCTGGCAAGTGTGTGCACTTGCCAAGTCGACATGGAAGTACCAGACAGTACACAGGCTCTGCCATGGCAGGCCTGAGTTTCATTTACAGGCTGCTTATGTAGGTGGCACAATTAGTAGTGCAGACCCACTAGCAGCATTTGATTTACAGGCCCTGGGCACATACAGTGCACTGTACTAGTGCCTGACTAGTAAATCAAATATGCCAATCATGGAAGTACCAATTCATGACAACAATTGACAAAGGGAGCACTTGCACTTTGGCACTGAACAACAGTGGCAAAGTGACCACAGCATCTAGACCAGCAAGTGCAACAAAAGGCAGATAACAGGAGGCAAAAGGCAAAAATACAGGGGAAATCCAAGCCATTGATGCCAGGTGTAACAGTATCCAATTGAGACGATGAAGCATAAACAAAACAATTAATTCAAACAGCAGGATGCAGAGGCTCAGAAAGCATGAGTCAAAGTTTCCCTGCAATGAGGGCTGATGAATAAAAAGCATTAATCTATCCCTACACCATCACTAAAGTGATATCTCTACTTAAGCACCCCCAGGAAGAAGGAAAAAATGTGCCAACATGGGGATTCCTCCTAAGAAGTCTCTCCACCATCAATGTGTCATATAGCATAAAGCTACTGAAACAGAGCTTATTCTCAGATGCTCTCTCTCCGAAGGCAGAAAAAGAAGAAGTGGTTACTTTCCCTACTCCCATCACCACATTATTCATGGACAACCTTCCCAGGATTAATTGCGGATCACGCCATCTGCTCTGGGTACAACCTTAAAGGTAGTTTTCAATGGGACAACCGTGTTTTTATTCTTGCAACATTTTGTCCTTTGTTCCCAGGCCTTCTCCTGTGTGAAGCACACCGACCTTCCTTGATCGACTCCCAGGCGATGAAATTTCTTCTCTCCATGACTGAGTAGTAAAACAAAGACATTATTTTAGCTAAAAAGAGCGCTTCTTAAACCTGTAACACAAACGTGAAAAATAACAAACTGCACAATGCACATGAAATTCAAACTGTTAATTCCAAAGTGAGAGTTTTCAGGGAACTGCATTTCAGGCCTATCAAGTTCAGCTAACATAAAAAAGCATCACATAAGCTTTATGCATTTTGACATTTTGAAATAATAAACATTTTTAATACACAATTAACCCCTTCGACGCTCATGACGAGCTCAGCTCGTCATGAGTTACGGCTCTCGTACGCTCATGACGAGCTGAGCTCTTCATGAACCGCGGGTTTTTAAAAAACTCAGCACAGCGCGTAAATCTGCACCGCACGCATGCGGTTAATGAAAAAAGTAGCACATGAATAATCAACAATTTCACAACACAAGTTCTTCACGTTAATGTTCTCTGATAGTTAAATTTACTTTCCACATTAATTTTCTATGTTACCTTTCAATAGCCTAAACACATAAGATTTTAAGTTAATACATTTCACAGTTCTAACAGTTCAAGTTAATACAACAAAGGATTATATGCGGGTGCGCTCTATATGTGTGATTATAATGCACCCCTACAAATAAAATTTGATTTCCGCTACATCAGGGCCCTATCTATCAATACTGGTTTGTTATTTTCTGAGAATTGAAGGGGCCAGTGGTGGTCAGTCTTCTTTGCTTTATGTCTGCATTTTACAACCTATTGAACATGGACATGAAGCTCACTGAGGTAGTGAAGATTGATGATCTTGTGTGTAGGTTGGTTGGCAGATGTAGCTGCTCTATTTGATCGACTAACAAGAGGATTACTGCTACTTTAATCAAGACACCTACAGACACCTAGAGTTTGTACTTCATAAATAACTCTGTAGAAGAGGGTTCCATTTGTACTTCCATGTTTGAGTGTACGGAGAGACAGGTAGAACTATAATTCAACTCGACCTTTGAAGCGGTCAGAGCCTAAAAAAGATACTTCTGTCACAGCTCGTCATCACCTCTGATAAAAGGCCATCCCATCAAGGCATCCCAGAAAGTTCAGCTTTGAAGTCTCCCTTCAGGGAGTTAGAGACTGAAGAGGATATAGAAGAAAAGAAACACAAGATCTGCACAGAAAGGAACACTTCTCCTGTTAAAAGAAGAGTGTAGTATAAATGCACACACAGAAAGAATACAAAAAAGGCTTGGCTGTGATATTTTCTTACAAGGATGTATCAGCAAAACGGACCGTGAACAGCTTCTTCTCTGCCACCCACATTCCATTGCACCACTTATATATGTAGTACTAACCAACATTCCACACATTTCCTCACTCTGTAAACAAGCTATTAGTTCTATTTAAAGGAACATACACAAGCTACTAACCCAATACTAAACATCCCCTTTCCTTAAAAAGGAAAACATAATAACAAGATAAATAACTAATATCACAATCCCCTTATATAATTAATATAAAGCATCTCTACTCATATGCATAATTTTTCAAAGGTTTAAGTTTTCTTATAACTCTTACACTCTTATTGGTTTTACCACCTCCATCATCCTTCTCTATGAGCTTCAATGGGCTGCATACACTTTTTTGCCCTCTCGCCTCTGGCAAATCCACTTCTTGTGCCAGTCTTCTGTTCACTTCTTGTTCATTACACTGCTCTACTTCCAACCACTAGTATCTATTCAACCCATGCTTAGCATCATCATCTCTTTTATGACTTCTTTCATATTTATGCTGCATTGCAAGCCCAGGACAATTCATGTGACAAATACTCCCTTTATCCAGTTCCACAGTGTTCTTCAGGACTCGTACCACCTTTTTAGGACTGCTAAACCTGCTTCCTCCCTTGACTACCTTCCTACCTGACTTCACTCTAACCCACTGATCTTTTCCTAAATGCACATCTGTTGCCCCATGCCTGGTTCAAAATAAGTTTTGTTTTTATCCTGTGAAGGCAGAATACTACTTCTCCCATCCTAAATGTCCCACTCTGTTTTCTTAATTCTCTGCCTCCATCCAGAATTTGCCTTAGAGTGTGGGGCCCTGCCTCTCATCAGTCTAAAGGGGCTCTGACACACCGTCTCATGCTACGACATTCTGTATGTCCACACCATTTTTTTAGTTCAGATTCCCAGTTGTTTTTCCCTTTACTTGCCAATTGTGTTATACCGGTATACACCTGTTACAACGCATTTTTTACTCCGCACTACCACTACAACGCGACCATTACTCCGCATACTATTACAACGCATTGCGCTGGGGGGCGCTCTAGGATAGGGAATAGGTTTAATTTTCTATCCAACACCTTCCCTAGTGTCCACGGGGACTGGAGTTGGAATAGAAAATTATACTTACCACTATCCAGCACCTCTAAGCGCTATGCGTTGTAACGGTATTCGTTGTAAATACCGCGTTGTAATGGTATGCGGAGTAAAAGTATGCGTTGTAACGTCATACATCCGTTATACCTCTCGCAACTCTATTCACCCTTTCCACTACAGCATTACCACTTGGATGATATAGTACCATAAATTTATGGTCTATACCTGAAAATTTTACAAAATCATTCATCTCCTCTGACTTAAACTGTACTCTATTTTCATTCAAAATAACTGCAGGAAATTCTTTCCTCAAAACATCCTCCAGAAATTGAATGAATGTCACAGTATCTATATACTCACCTCTTCCAACTCAATCCACCCGTAAAACATATCCACCAACACAATAATGTCTGTGTCATCATACCACGCAACAGGCCCCATAAAATCTAGTGCTATCTGCTCTCATGGTAACTTGGGACACGCCAAAGATGAAAAAGGAGGGTTTAAGGTTTTCTGAGATTTGTCTGCACATTCACACTCAACTCACAGTCTTGCAAACCTCTCAACTGATTTTCTATTTGGTATGGGTGATGCCTGAATGCCCTTCGTGGACAACTACAACAATTTTTCCACAAATTTCTTTTTCTGGGATAATTTTTTCACCCCTGCAAATGAGTTCATTATCTACACTTAACTCATCATGCCTTTCCCAAAAAGCTCTTAGTTCTTCACCCACTTAATTTCTATGCATGTACTCCAAACCATACACAATTTTGCTTATCACCATCTTTAACACCTCATTCTTACTGTATGCACCCAACCAATCTTCCTTTTGTAAACTGCTTTTTCTTTCCCTCTTGAAAATACTTACCACACAATACTCATTTTTATAAGTTTTGATAAATTTCTCTGAGTGGTAATGATATTCTGGTGAGGAAATCTGCAATCACATTTTTGACACCTGGAACATATTGTACCTCATATAAAGAGACTTGTATTCTCATTGATAATCATGCAATTCTTGCTGATGTTCTAGACCAGTGTTTCCCAAACACATTCCCAGGGGGTCCGTAGGCAACAGTTTTAAAAGCACAAAAAAATGTCTTGTATAATTAGCAGCTTTCCAGCAACAATAAAAGTGTTAAGAGAATGCCAGTGATTAATGTACTTGCTGGAGAGCGTGGAGAGTTTTGTTCAGTGGCAGCTTTGATTTAACTAATGTAGCACAGAGGGTTAATGTGCCTACTGCAAAGGACGTGTAACATGCATCTTAAAAAGCAGCATTTTATGTGCCTAGGTTCGTGGTTACTGCTTTTGTCACAGAGATTCCTTTATTACTGTGCACTTCATAAGTGACAATCGTAATCTAGCAGTGGGACCTATAAACTGTCATCAAAGAGCTGCTTGCAAACTGCATGGTACCAGTTAGTAACTTATATTTTGTCCCAGTTATTCATTATCCTGATGCTGCTAAAAAGATATATTTGGGTGGAAATACATTTTTAATGTTAAAGTCAATGCTAGCCTCAGTGTTATGCTCTAAATCCTGAGTTTGTGCTTTTCCAGACCAAGCACTCTTTAAACATTTTATATACACACTGATTTACATGTATGATTCAAGGTCTCTATATGTGTGTGATGT
Source organism: Lissotriton helveticus (assembly GCF_964261635.1). Lineage (NCBI taxonomy): Eukaryota > Metazoa > Chordata > Amphibia > Caudata > Salamandridae > Lissotriton > Lissotriton helveticus. Next base: position 1,079,569,751 of record NC_136067.1, on the reverse strand, counting down.
AAAGTGCTCTGACATCCTACAATGATATGAGAGATGCTACAAAACAAATGAAATACATGGGACAGAGGGGCTATTACTTCAATATAAAATACTAAGGGCCAGATGTACGATCTGTTTTTATATGTGCAAACAGGTTCGCGAACCCATGTGCGCATGCAAAAACCTATTGGGCCATGTACATAGCCTATTTCGCGAGTCGCAATTTGTTTGCGACTCTCTAAATAGGTTTTGCAACTTGCTATTTGGAAGGGGCATTCCCTTCCAAATAGCGAGTCTCAAAACCATGTACAAATGTTTTGCGGTCGCAAAACAGTCACAATTACTACCTACTTCAAGTAGACGGTAATGCATTCGCAAATAGGAAGGGGTCCCCAGGGGACCCCTTCCCCTTTGCAAATGCATGCAAAATAATTTTTTAAGGTCATGCAGTGGTCCCAGGGACCTCTGCCTGCCCTTAGAAAATGAAACGAAAAAGTTAAATGTTCTTTTTTTTTAAATGCATGGTAAACAGGCTGCATTTTTTTTAAACTGCTTTATTTAAAAGCAGTCCGAGACATGGTGGCCTGCAGAGCCCAGCAGGCCACCATCGCTGGGAGGGCTGGCATTCCCAATGGGCTCGCAAATTGCGAGAGGCTCATTAATATTAATGAACCTCACAATTTGCGACCCCATTGGGAATCCCAAACAGTGTTAAACACACTGTTGTACATTTCATTTAGCGACTCGCAATTTGCAACTCGCAATGTGTCTCCAATTGCGAGGCGCTTAAGGAAATGGTCGTACATCTGGCCCCAAAATCCTTAGTACTTTGAGTATTTGTTTTGTGTGCACACGTGTGTATTTTTTTCGAATTACTGTTTTAATGTTTGAAATTTAACTCATACAAATTGCTTGGGGGTCCCCGGCTTCCAGTGGTGACTCAATGGGGGTCCTCAGGAGTCAAACATTTGGGAACCACTGTTCTAGACAATCCCTCTTTGGTGAGAAGCTTGGTTGAGGGTTTAAGGTTTGACCGTACATTAAACGTTCTTCCCCAAACAAATTTTCGAAAGTATTCCATCGTCCATACATGCTAACATTGCCGTCTCCATCAGAGAGTATTTTGTTTTGTGGGTGACAGAGAGTGGAATGCAAATGCAGTCACAAATTCATTACCCTGGTCAGATTTCTGAGATAACACACTCTCTATTTCAGAACTAATGGCATCCGTAGGAACATATGTGTCTGCAGCATGATCAAAGCCCTGGAAAGTAGGGGCGTTTCAAAAAGCCTGTTTAAGTTCCTCGAACAAATCTTGGCATTTCCTCATTCCACACATATTTGACTTTGTTCTTCGTTAGGAGCCTTATTGCGTAGGTTTTTTGTGAAAAATTATCAATTAATTTTGAATAGAATTCCGCCTGCCTCAGGAATTATATCAATTCATCCTTGGATTTAGGGTCTGGGACACTTCTTATGGCTTCTACAATTTTTGTCTTAGGTTTAATACCTTCATCACTGACCTAAGGGCCCAAATACGTGACCCTTTTTTCCAAAAACTTACACTTCATACTCTCTGCAGACAAAACGTTCTATTAATTGATACTTAGCACTGTCCTTAGGACTTCATCATGATTTTTTCTATTCTTCCTCATCACCAAGATGTCATCTAGGAAACATGTAACCTCCGGTAAATGCTCAAACAACTGTGATATCAACCTTTGGAATACAGCTGTGGCTGTTACCAATCCAAATGGCATGCATTTGAATTTGTAATAACCAAATGGTGTATTAAATGTTGTGTGATGCCTGCTTTTGGGTTCTAATACCACCTGATGGTATGCTGTAGACAAATCTAATTTCAAAAACCATCTAACTTGCCTGGTCAACATTTCATCAATCCTGTGTAACGGGAATGGATCTAACAGTAAGTTGCTATTCAACCACCTCAAGTCCACACAAAGGCAAACCTTGCCATTGACCTTCTGGACCTCCACCAATGGAGAAACCCATTCAGATGCCTCGACTGGTTCAAAGACGTTCATGTGCAACAACTTTTCAAATTCTTTTTTCACCGAATTTCTGACAATAAACGGAATGTTACGAGCTATGTGTACTTAGGTGTCGCCCCTTCTTTAAGTCGTATCCGGTGTCTAAATCCCTTTAGTTTTCTGATTTTATCACAAAAAAACTGAGAAAAACTCATGTAAAACCCAATTATTTATATCTTCTCTTTCACAAGCCATCAGAACTTACTCCTTACTGTTAGGGCCTAAAGTCTACTTTTCTGATCCTTATATCAAAGCATGGAAGGTCCCTCCTTGGCAATATACACTTTGCATAATACATTCCTGTCTTTAAACCTGAAAATTAATTGTCTAAAACCTAAAATGTTTATTCTCTTCCCTGTGCAACTCTTCAGTTAAATATCTGGTGGTTCTAAATGCTGGCCAATTATATCAATAAAGGACTTTTCCCAAACATTCTCAGCGGTAACAGTATACGGGGATGCTGAAACCACAACTACCTGCAGAATGACTCCTCCAAACGAAACCTAACACAAAGGTTTGTTTGCTCCTTCTCCTGAAATATTCAATACTACTTTCTAATGTCCTATACCCTTCACTTCTGCATCCTCCTCACTCACATCTGAGGAGTCTTCCTCTTCACTTTCTCTCACACATGACACTTTGGCGTAGCCTTTTCTCTTATGCTTTCTTTCACACACTCTGTCATAATGCCCTATTATACTGCACTCCAAACATTTAGCAGACTTTGCAAGACATTTGTCAAATTTGCCTGACTGTGATGTACTTCCACACCTAAAAAACACAATTTTAAAGTTCTTTCCATGTTCCAAACTATCCCCTTTCTTCTTTCTTTCCTCTGTTCATTGCACTTTCCACAGTTCTGCCTACTCCTCTGCCATTTCGAGTTGGCGAACAAACCTCTTGCCAACTCTACACCCTCCATTTTAGTACTTATAGGTCACACTAAGTAGGTCCAAAGTGCCCATAGGACAGGGTGCATGGTATTTAAAAAGTAGGACATATATATTTAAAATAGTACATGTCCTGGCAGTGAAAAACCTACAGTAATTTTTTGCTATCTAAGGCTAACCCTCCCATAAACAAATTGTGGGTTACACTAAAACAATTTATAGCACTTAATTTCACTTTTTAAAATACTAGAGATGAATCAAGGAATAATTTTATTAGTAATTTAAACTCCAATTGAATGATAAAGTCAGATTTATATCACTATTTTCAAAATGACTCTTTAAAAAACTTCTAGCTGGAGGACTTTCCGCTTTCACTGCGTGTTGGAATTTTGGATTGCCGGCCGTGATTATCATATTGCGATTCGGGCATCATGTCTGTAATGGACTTTGTCTGAGTGACTGCGCGTTGACGGACTGCATACTTGGATTGAATAACTGATAAACTAGACTTACATACACATGTAGCAAGTGAACATTAACGTTTTTGGACCCCATATCTGCGGCTCGAGCACTACTCCTTTTGGGACTCCCCTTTCTTGTACACCCGGATGGCCACCGACTAGCAATGGACTTATGGAAATTTAACCCCGTGTAGTTTCCGGATGGAATCCTGTCTTAACTCTGTACCTTGGGCCGGTGTTTAAAACCTTCTTTTTTAAACCAGCGGAAATTTGCAACTTATCTGGACAGACGAGCCTCTTCCTTGTGCGCAGTATTATTCACACACTCCTGTTTATCCTTGGGGGGTACTTTGAAGTTTCTTTCTAGCGCCCTGAAGAAGTCCCACACTGGGACGAAATGCGTCAGCTGTACTGTGCATTGTTTATCTGGTGAAATAATGAGATATAATCAAGGAACCTCTACTCTTTTGACTTCTTAGAATTTGGACTTGATATTGGTCTTTTTGAACCATTTGTTGTGGTGCACTGTGCTTTCATGTTCAGATTTCACTTTAAAAAACTTGTCATTTTCCTAGCTAAGCCAAATGTGCCTTTCTACCAGTTTCTAGTGTCACCTGACTTTTGAATGGCCCCCCTTATGGTAAGACGTGGATTGCTGCCATACAGTGGACAAAAGGCTTTATTGTGGAGTGGTGTTTTTCTCCTTGAGCAGGAAGGCCTGGGGGGCAGTGCCCAGCCCCTTTCTGAGTTTCAAAGGATGCCTACTCTGACTCTAGTAGATATAGCACACATCTAGGCATACCTGCCTTTTTCTTCCTAGTCAAACTACGCCAAAGTTACAGTAGGTATTGTGTAATATGTAATATATATGTATTCACTGAAAAAAACCATAGGTTTCAGGCAGGTTATAGTTAGGAATTATCATTTAAAAAACCTTAGAAATTCATTGAAAACAACAGGCTTCAGGGGTGTTATAGTTAGATGGACATTTCACTCATACAAAACCATTGAAATTCCTCCGTTATAGTTAGTTGTTCTAACTGTAACTCTCACCCCCGCAATCCACTGGTGATGATGTCACATATTACATCATTCATGACATGGTAAGTGACATCACTGATGACATCACTGATGGCATCTCTAATGACATCACTGATGACATCACTGATGACATCATCCAGTGAATGTGGTTTGGTTTGATATTTAAATATGTATTATTATATAAATAGCTATCTGCATTTAAGCATCAGTGAATATATTCCTATCTTGAGGAAGTATTTAGTAGCAGTGTGATTGACTGTTTACTTGACTAATTTATAGTGTCTCCCTAAATATATTGGAGAGTGACTAAACTGTGTGAATATCTGTATTATTTTGTCAGTTGTTGTGTAAACTGCTGCACCAGTTAGTTACTAGCTACGTGAAAGTCTATATTAGTTATTGGTTAGTTAAATGATTATTTGTATGGGAGAGTGAATCTGTGTGTGGTTCGGTGGGGGATCTGTGACTGCCCAAAGATATGTTAATAGTTAATTGAATAGATATATGATGTTAAGACTAAATGTTATAACAGTTGTTTGGGTGAGTGAATATCTTTATGGGTGTGGTGATGAGCAAATATATTTCTCAATGGTACATGTCCAACAAAGTAGAAAAAATAAAAGGCAGTGTATATGACAGTCATTGTATATAAATAACTATACATAAAACTCATTAATGGCAAGAGTGACTGTATAGATAACTGTATACTTGTAATATTGATTTCATAACACACTAAGTATCAGTTACTATCTATATGAATAAATGAAGTGCTATTAGTATATGTGTGTAGCTGAGTAAATGTAAATATGATACATTATTTCCAAAACTGAGTAGGATGACTGCATAAGTGAATAGGATGTGTGCTGGTGTGTAATATCAATATAGGTGTACAAGTATATTTGATAGTGTTCTAATCATTATTGACAGCATGTATGAGTGAATCTGTAGGTAATTGATTAGATGTGTGTGTAGATCTATAAATCACTGTGTAGGTTTTTAAATACTTGTATTACTGTGTCAATGCATTCAAATATGATACTATGTATTTTTCAGTGAGTGATGAAAGGTTATACTAGTGTATGATGAGGTGTATCTCATTGTCACAAGGATGATGTCATCAGTGATGTCATGTGAGAGGTCATCAGTGATGTCATCAGTGATGTCACTGACCATGTCATAAATGATGTAATATGTGACATCATCACCAGTGGATTGCGGGCGCGAGAGTTACAGTTAGTACAACTAACTTTAACAGAGGAATTTCAATGATTTTGTATGAGTGAAATGTCCAGCTAACTATAACCCCCTTGTAGCCCATGGTTTTTTCAATAAATTTCTAAGGGTTTTTAAATGATAATTCCTAACTATAACCTGCCTGAAACCTATGGTTTTTTCAGTGAATTTCAAAGGTTTTTTAAAAGATAATTCCTAACTATAACCTGCCTGAAACCTATGTTTTTTTAAAGTGAATTTCAAAGGTTTTTCAAATGACAATTCCTAATTATAATGTTGGCCACTTTCCCATATTTTTAACAAGAAACCAAATCTGCAATGGTACCTAAAAAAACAGGCAATAGTTCCACTTACCACTAACAAATTAACATCAAAATGTAACTAATGTAAGGACGTCGACTATGTACTGCGTGAATTACATTCAACTCACACCTATATTTAAAGAGCAATATGTGATAGAGGTTCTAATTATACACTTCAGACACCAAACAAAATCACAATGCCCAGCGCCACCACTGCTACATCTACCCTCCTAACCCCTCCCCCTCTACTACTTCACAGACAGCGCAAAACAGGACAACCAACCTTCCCAAAATAATATATCCCCTCAACAGCACACTAGCTCAATGTTCAGAGATGTGGCAACCAAGTATGTATAAGGGAAAGAACTCGCACATCAACAATAATGTACACAACGCCAAGACTACCGGTGAAATGCTAGGCACAATTCACTATACAAACCAAAAACTTTTCTGTGTGTAGATATACCATTGATACGTTTAGTGTACTGCATAGTGGATGCAACCATATTATCTCAGACACTGGGGAATATTTCGGTCATGTACCTGTGTCCCCCCCGCTTTGAAGCAGAAGCGGAATGGGCTGGTCCAACGTACACAATGTCAGCGTAAGACTATAAATAATTAGGCTGTGCCTTGGGCCTGGTTCATTTCTGCAAAGAGAAGAGACTCCATCACAGCGAAGGTCTTCACCCTGCCATATGGCTGCCGCCATGACCACGTGCCTCCTCGATACAGGCCCATTGCGAACTCAGCGCCCCACCACCGCAACTTATGTTTGTATAGACTACTGCCTCCGATCTACAGTGCGGACAGAAGGGTTCACAACTTAAATTCAGCTTTGGATCTATACTACAGACAGCATTGGAGTTAGCCTTAATATATGTATATCGCAAGCCGGTCGAGAGAAACTCACTCCTGCAATACAACAGTCATCATCCGCGAGCCCTAAGGGATAACCTGCCCTTTGGGCAGTTCCTACGGATCCGGAGGAACTGTTCCATCAAAGAACATTATATGGCCGAGTCTGAAGATCTCTCTAACCGTCTCCAAGAACGTGGCTATCCCAGAAGACTCATTAAAAAAGCTAGGAAACAGGCTTGGTTCTATCCTCGTGAGCATCTACTCACTCCCAAGGACAGAACAGAGGTGGAGGATCAGAGACTGGTGTGTGTTACCACATTTTCGACCAAAAGTAACACAATAAAACGGATTGTCAACCAGCACTGGAAACTGATTGCAGATGATGTTGGACAAGAGAAGACTCCATTACATGCCTTCAGAAAAGCCTAAAGCGTCAGGGACCATGTGGTGAGATCCTTCCTACAGTCCAAAGAGGAACCAACGGTCACAACTATGTGGAATCTTCCACCTGTGGTTGGCCACTTTAGTTGTGGACAATGCAAGGCCTGCAGTAACACGGTGCAAACTAAGGAATTTCAACACAACCAACGTAAAGTGCAACTTAAGTCACACACTAATTGCAACACGTCCAACATAATTTATGCCATAGTTTGTCCGTGTAATCAAATCTACATTGGCCAGACTCAACAGAAGGCCAAAGCGAGGATCCTTCAGCATATGAGCCGGATTCGTTGTGAGGTGCATGGCGCACCTTTAGTTGAACATTTCAAATCCGCCCCACACCCTTCCGACAGTTTCAAATGGGTGATTCTAGAAAAAGCAAATCTTGGACCATGTGGAGGCAACATCATCAACATTCTAAACACAAGAGAGTTGAAATAGATGTTTTATTTTGACTCCATCCAGAATGGCCTGAATGAAAACGATAGCTCCTTCTCACAACTGGCTACGCTTAATTAATGAACTTAATGGTCAACATTATATCTGTTTTTGCTACACTGGGTCTTTAATGTTCAACAAGGATGACAACATTGTCTCTACTCGAGGTGGCCCCTACCATCGTATGACTGGTACGCCGCTCTTTGATGTCTCTCGTGAGGTACATGTATGAATTCTTACCAAATCTACATAATGTCAAATTGTCTCCTTGCCGTGAAATGTCCATCTCTGATCCTTGACTTCACCAGCATGTATTACACATCACTCAGATGGAGACTGTATGTTATCAACGCCCCTATATTCACACCAGTACTGTCTCTAATTTGGGTGGCCTTTACCGTCATGCGATAGGTACGCCACATCGTGCTGTTTAAATGAGATCCAATGTGTGTCCAGATTCGAAATATATTTGAATGCACAAATGCTATACAATGATAGCTATATTTTTTGCAAATGTATATGAAAGCTGAATTTTGTGTTGCGGGATGGTTACCACACTGTCAGTAATTTTGTTAAATTTTCAATCAATATAATTGTGTGCACTTTACACAATTATTCTCCTTTCACTAATGTCAACACAATTCATTCACAATAGAATTGCCTCTCTAAATTGTAGCTCGGTCACCAATAGCACGGCAGACTGTATAATCATGTAGGTAGTCTTTCTTCGACATCAACACTGACTGTCAGAGGTCACGTGTTTATGTTGCCTAGACAACCCGTCCAACAAGGAAGTACCGATCGCCATTCTTTGACGCGAGTCGGCTCCCGGACTTATTCATTCTGTTCCCGGTAGGCTTATTACTATTCTGTCATTGCCCACTATGATTTTGACAAAACCTTTTTCATTGTGCCTTTTCTAAATTCCCGTCTTCAATATCCAGATGGTGAATTTTCATGACCACTCGTTCACGCCTAGCGGGACGATTGCATATGGCCGGACCCTTGGCGGATTTGAAACGCTCACATAGCTTCATCTATTGTAAGTCCCCCTTTCCTGGTCATGCGATGTATCATTCTTTAAGCTCTCTCAATGGAGTCCTCTTATTAACGCTGGGTTACCTTCCCTTCCCCCTCTTAGATCTGAAGGTCACCGCATACCAATACTATATGTGAGTGTATTTTTACATTACTTTCAATTATTGGATAATTTTATCGTTAGGGACCTGACCAATATGCCCTCCATTATAGGACCTGGAGAAAATCTTTCTTTTGAGAGCGTCCTCAACCTCATCCATCTTGGAGACGAGCAACCCATAGTATGTCTTGTCTACCAATTTTTAGTGTGCCTAATCATTTTATCATAATAAAAATCTTACTCATGCATTGTAAATTTTCAGTAAAATGCAGACTCATTGTTCATTAAATAGGTTGCCTGCCCCGGCCCCCGTCCTGATGAAGACCCCGATGCAAGGTTACAACTAATACCTGCAACCAGTAAAGGGTCGAAACGTCGACAGCTTACATGTTCATTCAGCTTCACCCCATGATTTGAACATTTATTGTGATATGTAGAGCATGATTATTATGAAATGATGTATTGAACCCACGGTCTTCCGTTGTGTCTATAATTGGACTTTGATATACAGTACAGTGAGGCCGATTGGCTGTTTTTACATTGTCACCATCCTATACCCACACTTCCTTGCACTTTATCACCTCCCTCCCCCCTGGGGCACTATGAAGTATCTGTGATTTTGTACTTAAATTGATGACAACTTGCATATACCTACATTGTGAATAAATAACAATGCAGGCTAATTGAATTTTCTTTTATTATTACTTTATTCTTTGAATTTGTTACTCCATGCTGGGACCCCCCTTTCTCAGTAATTAATATATGTAAGGCAGAGACAATTGTACTCTATGTCCTCAGACTTTGTTAAAATAAGAGACAAAAATTATTCGTCGATATCTGTGGTAACTACTGCCTTCGATCTACAGTGCGGTCAGTAGAGTTTACAACTTGATACCAGTTTAGGATAAGCACTACAGACAACATTGAATTCAGTCTGGATTTATTTAAGGTACAGACAATTATACTATGTCCTCAGATTTTATTAAAGTATGTGACAAAAAAGCATTCCTCGATGTCTGTGTCAACTACTGCCTTCGATCTACACTGCGGACAGCAGGGTTCACAACTGGAATTCAGCTTTGCATCTATAGTACGGACAACATGGAAGTTAGCCTTGATTTATGTAAGGCAGAGACAATTTTATTAAAGGATGCCACAAAAAACATTCCTCAATAGCTATACTGACTACTGCCTTCTAATGTACACTGCGATCAACAGAGCTTACCACTTGATACCAGTGGCGCATCAGCACTACAGACAACATTGATTTTTTTAAGGTAGAGATAATTGTACTTTATGTCCTCATATTTTGTTAAAAGATAAGACAAAAATAATCTCTTGATGTCAGTGATGACTACTGCCTTCTATCTACATTGTAAGGGCTCATGATTCAGGTAGAATGTTGATTGTACATGACGCATTCCAGTAGACAAAAGACATTATACCACTGCGACCCCCCGAACCCAGAATCATCGCAGGGTGCGCACACGCTGAGTTCTTTTGGTACCACTAACTCACTACACCACAAGTCATCTCCCCGTAGCATTATTAAGGCAGAATTCACTCGGCAAAAAACATTGCTCCTAGTGCAGCCTCCCTGCACTACGCATTATCGCAGGATACGTACAAGCTCAGCGCCAAAGAAACTACTAACTCAGTGCACCATAAATCATCGCAAAGAAGAGTGAACAGTTTTATGTCACAGTGAGACATACTGTCCCTTTTAAATGGAATTCATGCAGAATCCAATTAGCAAAACACATTACTCCAATTACTGTGCCCCTCCCGACCACGCATCATTGCAGGATACGTACACGCTAAGCACCAAAGGTACTAGTAACTCAGTGCACGAAAAATCATTGTCACGTGGCGTTACTAAGACTAACGTCACAAGACAAAAAACATTACTATCAGTACGGCCTGCCCGGACCGCGCATCATCGCAGACTCCACAGAACCTTGTTGTTACAGATACCACTAACTCAGTGCAAACCAAACTAAGTATAACACCTATCAAACCGTACACAATATCCCTTTAGTATGCTTCCTTCAAAAACTTATAGATTTAGTTGAATAATACAATTTACGCTGCATACATGTTCTATCTTTCACTTCAATCATGATTACTGATGATGCAGTCCACCTTTCGATCTACACTGCAGACAGCAGGGTTTACAACTTCAATTCAGCTTTGCATCTACACTATAGACAGTAGGGAATTCAGCCACGATTTACTTAATGCAGAGACAATTATACTGTATGGTTTTAGATTTTGTTAAAATAAGTGAAAAAAAGCATTCTTCTATAACTGTGTTGAATAGTGGCTTCGATGTACACTGCAGACAGTAGGATTCACAACTTGAATTCAGCTTTGTATCTACACTACAGACAGTAGGGAATTTAGCCTTGATTTACTTAAGGCACAGACAAAAAATACCCCTGTGGCACTGCTAGTATGCGCAAGCACCTTTAATCCCTACATCCTGTGAACTATGTGTACAAAGAAAGTAGAACACAGTGCCAAAATGTACCTCTACAACTGGCAATACCAAGTACCTCACCTTAAACATCGCCACCAGACATACGTCCCCATTTTGAGAAAGTTAGAATGCACTGCATGAAATGCATTCGTTTAATTTGTTATGGGGAGCAATCAGTAGACCTAGTTTGCAGAGCAATTGATAGCCATTGATGGTAGTTTCTTTTAAACTCAAAATTCATGCAGAGCAGTATGCAACACTCAATATTTTGAGTACAGATGGCTAAACCCACGCATCATCGCAGGGTGAGCACACGCTGAGCACCACACGTACCACTTACTCAGTGCACCATAAATAATCGCCACGTGGCCTTATTAAGGCAAAATTCAATTGCCAAAAGACATTCTTACCAGTGCGGTCTGCCTGGACCACGCATCATCGCGGGCTCCACACAAACCGCCCCTACCTCAGTGCACCACAACTCATGAACCCCTTACGATACAATCTTCCTTGTATTATTTCACATATATTGCTCCTACCTTTGAACAGCAGAAGTCATAAATTGTTTATGATTGAATATCTGTGTATGATATCATTATTACTATTCTACAAAAGCAACGTAATAAAATGGAGTCGAGCACACATGCCCGTACCCACTTCACTATCTATCTGTGTCTGTCTATTATGTTTGTAAAATGCTGCTCCTGCAACCTACCACATTATATTGTGCTATAAATAGCGTATGCAACCATCTTACCTCTGACAGTAAGTGTGGGCTATTCCTCCTTTAAAAATTTTTTTTTTAGCATATTTATATAGCGCAAAATCAACCCAAAACTATATCAGCAATTTACATGAGCACCGTATTTACAGTACATGTTCAGGCACGCGTAGATTACATCATTACTCTACAATAACAGGATGTGGACGCAACTCCGAGCCTCAAACACTGATTGCCAGGACCAAGTTCAACAGTATACCTGAATGACCACATATGGGGTGCGGCAAGGCTGCATTTTAGCTCCATTCCTTTTTAACTTTTATATAAATGAGCTGGATGGCGTTTTACACGAGGTGAAAGCAGATAGTCCGAGAGTGGGGAATAGAAGTATTCCTGTCTTGTTATACGTAGATGATGCGGTGTTGTTAGCAAGAACTGAAAAAGGCCTTCAACTACTACTTAATGCATTTAAAAAGTTCATGGAAGACAGAGATCTGTTAGTGAACAACTCAAAATCATACATTATGCAAGTTGGGAAAAAGCCAAAGAGACAATATACCTTTAAACTAGATGAGGTAGCAATACAGTTTTCCAATACATTCTCCTATCTAGGAGTTCTCTTTGACTCTAAATTATCATGGGGCCCACAACTTGCGCAGAAAAGATGTGATGTGACTAGGGTGAATGCCTCCATTTTTAACTTCGCTTCAAAACTTGGTAAAAAGCCCACGGCTGCAATGTTAAAATTATATGATGCAAAATCTGTAGCAACCGCAGCCTACGGTAGTGAGCTTTGGGGTTACATGGCTGTGGATCAACTTCAAATTACAGAAAATTCTTTTTACAAACGGCTTCTATGTACCCCGGCCTCCACCTCCAACTTTGCAGTTCACGAGGAGCTAGGAGTGGGGTATTTGAGCGATACCCTATCCCTACGACCCCTGACCTGTTGGTTGAAAATGTGGTTATGCGAAGACATCCCCCTAACACATTTAATCGTTAATGATTTTATGGCTCATGATAATGTGTCGGGCACTCCTTAGTTGAAGTACTTAAAAACCTGCTTCTCTGAGTTGGGTCGTCCTGATCTGTTTGAACACCCGTCGGGAATTGGAAAGGGGGACATTGACCTAGTCAAGCAGACCTTTCTTCTGCGTAAGAAGGCTGTGAGGGAGGGTGTTGAGCTACATAAAGTAAGTGCAAGGAAATTTATTATGGTTAAAACCTGCCTGACAACAGAGCCTTACCTACTCGGCACTCTTAGCACTCACGATAAGTTTCTACTAACAAGATTCAGATTTAATCTGTTCCAACATCTGCTTATCAGACCCAAAAATGAGAGTTTTTGTAAAAATCCAATATCCTGTGGCTGCGACGGAAAGTCTCCACAGGATATGTTGCATTTTATGTTTTTATGCAGATTTTATGAATTCCCGCGTAAACGCTTTTTAATTGCTCTTTTAAAGAAATTACATTTTAATCAGATACGACCAGCCTTTTTATATTTACAATTGCTGCACAGTGATAGTGTCCTCCAAGTTCTTGAATTTTTAAAACTGTCTCTTAAATTGCGAATTTGTTTGGACCAATGAATGAAGTGATTATAATGAACTGGAGCTTTACGGTTGTAATGTAGACAGTCCTTTTAATATCTGCAATTATATTTTATCTAATGTCATTTTATGTATGTATTGTATGTCTATGCACTTTTATGGTTGAAATACACCGAATAAAGACTCGATTTGATTTGACCACATATGTATATATATAATATCTGCCTTTCATGTGCCAAAAACTGCAACTTAAACCTTTCACAGCCCTGTATTACTACAGCTACAACACTCCACTGAATGTACAACAAACATTCATAACCGCAGAAATGCATCATTGTCACCATCTTTTATGTGTGCATCTATGGATGAATATAGGGTCAGTGATACCCCGTACCTTCCATGTTGGCCATGTTGTGGAACTTTACATATATAATGACACATTTACGTTTAAGACCCGGGTGACGTCAGCACTACAAAACGGACACCTGAATCACTTGATTTCTCACATAGCTAATGACGGAACCACGCCCATAGCTCCGGAATCATGGTTCAGAGACTCGCGCAGCACTGGTATACGTCAGGCCAGCCCACTCAGCTTACGCTTCCAGGAAAAAACAAAAACGCAACATTGCCCAGATTTCCATTGTACTCATTTCTTAGTTCCAGGTCTAGTTGTCAGAACAGCACACACACACACTCCCTCATGTCTGGTATACACCCACACCACACCCATCCAGCACAGGCATCACTACACACGTGACCCCACCAATAAAAAAGACGAGGCGCACGTGCTCTATGCATTTTAGAGTTGCTCCCATCGCAAGCGCTGTGATGGCCCATCCTAGTGGGTAGGATGCCTTATGTAGGCCCGAACCACCGAGTACAACGGTCCACCACTACGTGCGTGGCCTCTTAGGTCACTGAGTTAGTGGTACCGCAAGGACTAAGCGTGTGAGGAACCTGCGAAGAAGATAGGTGCACGAGTATGTCCTTTCCCATAACGATATCAAGACTCAGCACCATATGTCAGACTTCTTGGTGGCAGAGCAGGACTGCGTGATGTAGAAGGTGTGGTGTCCACGAAAAGGTGAGCAAAGAGGCCTAGGTGCACATCGGAGGGAGTCGATGGGGTGCAGCAGATTGGATACAAAAAGGCGACAGCGAATTAGGCGTACGCAGTCCTATATACCGTATCTTATAGCATTTATATATTTTTTCCAATAGCAGGAACGTTTTTATAATCGGTCAAATGTCCGACGCTCGTGATGATCGAAACCAAGTGAATCACTTCACACCACTTGCTTTCACAACCGAATAAAAAGATTACTAATATAGTAATTTTTCAAAAATAGAAGCCTATTTAACAAGTTCGAACTGTACAAATAGTTGTTTTTAAATGCGGGAGGGAAGGTGTGTGAAAGGGCGATGTAATTCTACTCCACATTAAGATAGTAACAATTACCAATCATAACATCTTTCTTTTACTATCTTTTAGATGTAGAGCTTCAGGATGCATTATGTCCCGGCACGTGGTGAAAGACACCACAGTGACAGAAAGGTGAGCTGCAAATATTCTTTTCAGTCACTCTCTCACTTCCTTTCTCCTTTGATAAAGAAACAACACACAATGTTAACTTCCTTTTTATCTTACAGGTTTTGTTTCACAAATTGGCGTCCACCCCCAAACACCTCCAAAGCTCAACGTTCGTGCACTCTGCGCTGATGCATGGCCATCGTAACAAAGTCTGAGAAGGCTGCTTCGACACATGGTGCACCCTCTTTGAATCACGCCAATGGCACAAGGTAAGCAAAGAAGCTTGTTTCCGAAACAACGACAAGTCATCTGTGGACAGAGAGAGTGGGTAATGTGCAGCAGCTTGATTGACTAGGAATGTACAATTACCTTCGAGCAGTGTCACTTTTAACATGGCAAAAGTGGCACAAGGAACTTGTAAATCTGCCCCTGAGTGCGGAAAAAAAGGCACTCACCTCCGGACTCTGGGAGTCAATGGGGTGCAACAGTTTGGGTACGCAGTTTTGAGAACTCATCGCTATGCAGTGGGAGTGCATGGGATATAGTACTTTGGAAGAAAAACAGCACACAGACACCTTCTTACAGTGGAAGTTGATGAAATACAGTATCCTGTCTTTATAATGACATAAAGTAAAAATAAACTTGTGCAATTGGATATACTCTGCTATTACTAACTCTATACTATCTTTCAGATCACTAAACT
Organism: Lissotriton helveticus; assembly: GCF_964261635.1. NCBI lineage: Eukaryota > Metazoa > Chordata > Amphibia > Caudata > Salamandridae > Lissotriton > Lissotriton helveticus. The sequence goes on along the minus strand of NC_136067.1, from coordinate 1,079,553,926 downwards.
AGAGGGTGCACTATGTATGAACCGGCACATGCTTGGAAACACAACGGAGGCAAAAAGGTGAAGATTTTCTCCCTTATTAACTGCTCCATCTATAACTTTCTCTCTCTCACAGTTTTAATGTTGTTTTTTCTCTCTTTCTCTCATTCATTCTCTCTCACATCGTTTTTCTTTCTCTTTTAAAGTTATAGACGCTGCTGTCCACTCTGCCGAAAAAAAAAATCAAGACTGAATGTAAGACAGTCTGCAGTGTACAACCAAAGCTGAGTTCAAATTGTGAACTCTGTTCGCCACAGTGTTTACAAAAGGTAAGCAGAGCAGCCTAGATACACAATGCCTGCAATTAAATGCTTTAGAAATAAAGGGGTTTATTTACAAGCCGTTTGTGCCACTTTTACTTCACTTTTAACATGGGAAAAGTAACACAAAAGTGGCGCAAAGGGCTTTTAAATAAGCCCCAAAGAATATTGTCCTGCATAATGACTTGCTCTCTCACCTAATTCTATCTCATCTCTGAATCATTTTAAAGACCTGTTCGTCCATACTGTAAATCTGACGGAGTAGGCACTTCCGTACAGACACCTCTTGAACGCGGGCCTATAAGAGAGGTTGAATGTATCAGGCACACTGCAGACCTGCAAATTAAGAAATATTGCCAAGTATTACCTTAACCTGTAATCCTTGACCTCCTTCAGTCACATCGATCTAATTTTAAACACTTATTTTCATTTTTGTTTTGCAGATTACCTACCCTACTTCTATTGGAGTCCATATCACATTTTGTTTATTATATTGTTTTGTTAAAGTTATGTTTCTAGTTATTGATCATATTATTATCTTAAAGTTTTGTTTCTAGTTAATTATTGTTGTTTTAATAAAAGTTAATAAAAAAAACAAACGTCTTCTTTTTCTGACAACATTTCACTATTATTTACTGTGATAATCATATAGTTAGAAAACATTTACAAATAGAAATTAAATGTATAACTAGAAGTATAATACTGAGGCTAACTCTTTACCAGCTCTTTACCAGATTCCATAGCTACGACTAACGGTTCCTATGGAAAAGTTTTACAACTCCAGCACAGTAACTGTTTCAATTAGCAAAATTCTGTGGTGAACTTCTAACCTCTGTGCTCACTTAAGTGTTCCATGAAATGTTACTATGGTAACAGGCAGTAAGCAGTTTGGGGGTAGGGTTGAAAGGTACTGGCTGTACAGAAACCGTTATATTTACCCAGGATTCTGTACATCACAGAAAGAAAAGCAAAGTAAGACAGAACGCTGTGTAGCAGATTTACAAGCCCCTTGCACCACTTTCGCGACACTTTTCCCATCTTAAAAGTGATGTAATAGTAACGCAATGAACTTGTAAATCTGCCCCTATGCACATTACGAGAAAAAGGAGTATACAACTTTTTCAATTATTTATCAATCACAATTAGACAGTGTTGCTTCACGATTCAGAATGCACTTCAATCAATGTTTTGTGCCTATTTAAAAGGGTGACGGGACTGTCGACACTACAAAACTTGGGGCATATTTACAAAGACAGCGTTAAAATTGTCGCCGCTTTAACGGCAGCAAACTACAACAAAAACGGCAAACATGGACTTCAAAATCCTTTGTTATCCTACCGGAAGATTTTTTCAACATTGCTGTTTGCTATGCAAGAGTGAGAGCCACCCCCGGGGCTATAAAATAAATGGTTGGGGTGGGGCCCCCCTGCAAAATTAGAGGTAGGGGCCTTAACGACCCCCCCAAGCCCTGGGAACCACCACCCCTGGGGTATTCTGTATTGTAGGGGGCTGCGTGACCCCCCCGCCTGGAGCCCTCGAGGGCCCTGGGTCCGGAAAAAACACCAGATCACCACAGCATTACTGCATCATGGGGTTTGCCGCCAGTACTGGGCCACTTTAAATGCCACTTTAAATGCCAGCGTTGTTCGGTGTGTGAACTTACAACCAACTCCAACGTGTTCAAATACAAAGACAGAACTCACACCCTAAAAAACCACACTAACTGCAGATCCACCAATGTGATCTATGCCATTGAATGCCCATGCAAACTTATCTTCATCGGCCAAACTACACAAACCATCAAAAACAGGATTGTGCAACACAAAAGCCGTATCAATTGCAAAGTGGCCACAGCACCCTTGGTGAACCACTACCTCGAAAAAAATCATAAGGACACAGACATGAAATGGCAAGTGATCGAACAATTGACACTACCCACAAGAGGTGGCGACATCCGATCCCTCTTGAACAAAAGTGAATGCAGGTGGATGACCCTTTGTGACTCCGTCAACAACGGATTAAATACCATTGATGAGTGGAACAGCACTATTACTATCTGACACCTTGATTTCCTGCGCTCACTCTCTGCCTTTCTGAAAAAAAGAGTTGCCCACTCCTCCAACACTTGGGCCATGCCACCCTTCAGATAGACATTGCCTCTAAACAGTATATCACCATACTTCTGTTAATCCACTCAACCTCTGGTTTAACGCTACCAATGTATGCTCTATCATGGTTTCACAATGTAGATATATTGCATGTGCTTTACTGAATTTTTGTTTTAAACATTATGACATTGTTGTATAGGCACTCGTGAGTCACATGCTCCAAAATCGCAATCACACCTTGACCATCTTGCTGACTCCTCGCCAGTTTTGTTCGTATTGGCACTTCCTGCCCATTGACATGCCTCCGATCACGACAGCTTCCATTCTCGAGCTGCCTCCCTGACAGGAGTCCCGCCCCCCTCCCCCACCCCTTCCTTCTCCTCCTATCCCAGCAGTTCTTCCAGACTTGGGCAGCTCCACGTCATCGGGTAGGCCTTCACGGCCTATCTCTATTTAGCTCTGTCCCGGGCACTGGATTGCCATAGCAAATTCCGGACAGCGCTTCACTCGCTTGCCAAAAACCTTGAGGACAGGTAATGCTTCACGTCGGTTCCAACCGCCCAATTTTTGGACCAATAGCCTCCCGATCGACATCGATTGCTGACCCCTTTCCCATTCTCCACAGATTGACTCTCCTCGCTCCACCGATCACACTGAGATCAGTGCTTGCCTTTCCATGGACCACATGGCTCTGGAAAATCCTTGATTTTACTCCTAACCCCTGGTAAGTTCCCTTCTGCATCTTACCTCTGGCTCTAGGGGCACTCGATCCGCGAGCTTTCCACCCTGAACTGGTTTTCCTTCTCTATCCCCAGCTCCCAGGCACTTGAGGTACCGATGATGTGATTTCGGACACTGTAGTTACTCTGCACTGGGACGTCCCTCGAGACACCCATACAGATCCTTCACCCGCGGGACCTCTTCCGCATACCTGCTCATCCTTGCTATCAACCAGTTTCCAGATGGTGAGCTTTACACTTCCTCTCGATTTAACCAGCCTGATGGACCACCGCCCTTGCCTGTCACTCATTCTTGCCCCCCTTCCTTCCCATACAGCACTGCTTCCAGCCCCACAGTCCTGATGATGACCCTAACTCTTACGGATCGAAACACCGTCGACTTTCCAGCACGATATTAGGCGCCCCTCACACAGTGGTTCTTGATAAAAAAATCAAAAACAAAAACTGAACTATTTGGAAACCACTCTGTTTTTATTCACTGTATATATTTATTCACAACACACCTTGCGCCGTCCACGCTGCTCTCACTGTCACTTGTGTCGCCGTAGTGCCACTCACCTTTGCACTCGTGCACCTTGTACAACTTTGGGCTGTCACTTGTTATTGATTAATTGCAGTGCTGATATTAACTGTAATTACTATTGCCCTATACTTCTCTAAATGCTGATAAAAATGATGCCTTGCGCACATATGAAAATCAAACTGAGCCTCCTTGTTCTTTGATGGATAATGCTGTATAGATATCCTCTATAATTGTCTACAAATAATACCGGTTGGGATATTGTTAATTGTATATAGTTTGCTATGAGAGGGCAGGAGTCTTGCGGCTCCCGCCCTCCCATAGCAAACTTGGTTTGGATTTTGAAGGAGAGAGCAGGGGGGGTGGCCCCCGGGGCTAGGGGACCCCTCTGGACCCCTCATACATTTTAAAAATTTGCCCCCGGGATTTGGCCCCCCGGAGGCTAATTATAAAAGAAGCCCCGTTGGGAAACACCTGTCAGGTTTAAAAAAAAAAATTAAAAAAACATTTTGAGCCTTGGGGGTCCCCTAAACAGGTCTAGAGGATCAGGATATTTCTACCCTGCCCCCTTTCTATGTTTTGCACACTTGTTTCACTGACTTCTTCAGCCTCGCTTCTACCGAGGCACAAAATGGCTCCAACAGTTCCTGGTTTTGAATGTTGAAAACCACTTGGCAGCCAATTAGCATTCAGCGTGTGATCGGAATGGTGCGCTTATGGTGCCCTCACGGTGCGCACAGAGTCCGCGGATCCACAGCACCCATAGATATATATATATATGCTTTTAACTGTAATTTTCTCAGGAACTACTGAACAGATTGACACCATTTAAGAAAAAGGCATGAGTCTGAACTGAGGACTACATCTCTGCCAAATTTGGCGTAATTCTGTTCAGCAGTTCGGGCTGCAGCTGTAGCTAAAGGTCCTATGGGAAATTGCATGGGGAAAACACGTTTTGGGACACCCCTTTTTTCTTGGCCCCCGCTACACGAATCATCCGGAGACTTTCAGGAAAGGAGTGGAATGGAGCTGGCCATCAGTTTTGAAAATTTTGCGAAGATTCATCAACCAGCGCCAAAGTTATTCCAAATAGAATGTTGCGGATTTCCTATGGACAATAGGTCCTAACTATAACTACCTACTGGCAACCGCCAAGGGTAATATGTATATATATATATATATATATATATATTACATATACAAAGTTACAGGAGTTAATATATATATATATATATATATATATATTACCTACTGGCAGTCGCCAGTAGGTATATATAGTTAGGATTTTTTCTCTATGGGATTTTTGAAAATTCTATGTCTAATAACTTTGGCGTTTGTGGACGGAATTGGCCGAAATTTTCAGGAAAATGGAACATTTTGTTTCTGAGCAGCCCCTGAAAGTTTGGGGGGGGGTTCATCAAGGGGGGGCCGAGAAAAAAGGGGGGTCCCAAAATGTGTTTTTAACATTGAGTTTCCCATAGGGCGGTTGGCCTCACTTTTAGCCCGAACGGCTGAATGGATTTGCACGAAACTTGGCAAAATTGTAGGGACTGGTAGCCCGATGTGCCTTTGCTAGGTCTCAATATATGTGCTTCAGTGGATTTTGAGAAATTAACGTTCAAAAAAAGATATATATCTGTAACAGCGGACCGGGCAGCGCTCCGGTTCGCGGACTTTTCGCGGTACGGAGCTTTGTGAAGCGAAGCTGATTGGTTCTCCGGCGTCTGTGAACATTCCAAACAGTCCGTAGCAGCCGCCATCTTGTCTCTCGGTAGGATCGAGAGACAAGAGGAGGCCAAAGCGAAGGGGCAAATGACCATAAGGGGGCATAGTAGATCCTCGCTGACCCCCTAGGTTTGATGTGGAGGTTTTAAAAGGGCCCCGCGGGGCAAAAAAAAATAATAATAATAATAATCGAACGGCTGAATGGATTTGCACGAAACTTGGCAAAATATTAGGGACTGGTAGCCCGATGTGCCTTTGCTAGGTCTCAATATATGTGCTCCAGTGGATTTTGAGAAATTAACGTTCAAAAAAAGATATATATCTGTAACAGCGCTCCGCTTCGCGTACTTTTCGCGTTACGGAGCTTTGCGAAGCTGATTGGTTCTCCGGCGTCTGTAAACATTCCAAACAGTCCGTAGCGGCCGCCATCTTGTCTCTCGGTAGGATCGAGAGACAAGAGGAGGCCAAAGCGAAGGGGCAAATGACCATAAGGGGGCATAGTAGATCCTTCCTGACCTCTTAGGTTTGATGTACCATTTTGCCAAGTTTGGTGTAATTCCGTTCAGCCATTCAGGCTGTAGACGTATGTAAATGTCCTATGGAAAATTGCATGGGGAAAACACATTTGAAAGTGTTGAAATTTAGAACCAATTAAAATGTTACTTTGGTTTTGTATTTGTGTGTGATGAAAGTTAATTGGTTATGTATATATCTCAAATGAGAGGAAACCACAGCCATTTTGTGATACTACTGTCTGAGGTACATTTGTGAGGAATTTTTGGTGGTGAATTTCTGGTGTTTGATTTACACAGTACTAACACTTCTCCTACTTTTAAAAAGGTGAGTTGTTAATTTGTAAGGGGAACTATGTTGTACACTTGAAGATAATTTGAAAAATGTTTTCTGTTATTTATTTGCAGTCCTTCTGTTATACTAAATACTTGATAAAGTTAGTTTTATATTATGTATTACTAAAAACGATAAATGAAAGTGATTATTTTTTTCTGCAATTTACAGCAAGCAATTTCAAAATAAAATGGCTCACAATGAAGAGACCGTGGCAATTTCTTTTGAATTGTCCACTACATTGATTGAATTTGACAGCAGCAATAATGAAATATTGTCACAAGGAGGAGATGACTTGAATGATTCCACTACATTGATTGAAATTGACAGCACCAATAATGAAATATTGTCACAAGGAGGAGATGACTTGAATGATTTTTTTGATCAATCTGTTGATGGCGAATTTATCGAATGTTTGGAGACCATAGAGTTACAAGAATCATCATTGCAGACTTTTAATGAGGAGATTCCAGATGAGATGATTGAAGAGGAAATTCCTGATGAGGACATGTTACTAGTTCTTTCAAATTTAGAAAATTCAGAGGAATAAATTTATATTTAGAAATCAAAAATTGTTTGAGACATTATTCATTTTTATTTTTAATTTATGAGGTTGTAGCGAAGTGATTGTAGTATAAAATTAGACTTATAGTATAGAGTGCAACATTTTTATGTTACATGGTAAGTTTACTCATATTTACTTCCCTTCTCCCACTATATTATCTCCAATGTGTATTTGACATCTCTTCTTCATCTCCGGCCTCCTTTCTCTCACTGTGTGTCTCTGATGCATCTTATCGCTGCTATTTTGTGTAATTACAGAAGAGAGTAAAATAAAATAGTTCGGAACGTGAAAAGGGGGCAAAGTAGAGTACCCCTCACCCCCTAGGCCTTCTCAGGCGGTCCCAAAAGGATCAGTTTCTGCTTTCCTGAGAGATTATGGTATGAGTTCCATATACCACAATAATTTGCATTACAACATGCAAGATATATATCTCCTATTACCAACTTTTGGAGATATTCGCGCTAAGCGCGAATATCTCCAAAAACTAACACCTGCCCTGAGCAGTTGTTAGCCATGTTATCCAATGGGAGGTGGATAACATGGCTAAGAGCATTAGCTCGGTAATGCATGAATATCGCTGAGTTTTCAGCGATATTAATGCATTGCGGTCGTTTTTTATCGCATTTGCGATAAACCTTGATAATAGCAAGGTTTATCTTCGATAATTTCTGACGATGCTTAGCGGTAAAAAATTCGTTGGTAAGCATCGTTAGCGATAAATATCGCTTAACTTTGGTAATATGCACCAACGTCTGTTAACGTTCGATTCGAAGGAAATGAGGAAGTGTTGAAAAACATTGTTTGCGCCATCTTGCCTTTTTTGAAATGCCACACTTTTGTCGTGCACGGCAGCCATTTTAGATGCCTTGACCAGACCCACTCTCTGCACGCTGTCGATTCGTAGCATGGCTCCCCCTCGCAAGCATCTTCCCCAGGCACTGCTCACCCCCGCTCTCTGTGTTATGCATGGGCAATAAACCTCTCCCCATCTGCGCTGCTCTTCCCTGAGAATCACACTCTGTGCCCGCCCGACACCTCCCTTTCGCCCTATTCACTACCGCACCCTCTGACACTCCTCTTCCTCTGTGTCCGATTGTCCAGGCTATCAGCTAGCCCTGCAGATGTAGTTTATGGCCCCAGCTGTAAAGAATCACCCCTCTTCAAAGGAGTTATAGTAGATCAAGGCCCACACCCGATGAGATCCGTCACACCACACGTGTTCCTACTATCTGAACACCATCCTGTATTGTGATTGGGGAGGGGACCGAGCCTGAAGCGGAAGATTCCAGGGATGCCTCTTTGTACATCATAGTTTTTACATTTATGTGTCACATTAAAAATATATAGCACTCCAACAAAGTAGTAGAATTATAAAACTTTAATAACTTATAAATATATACAACAAAACAAAAACAGTAAAAACATTTAAACAACGAAGAGACCGAGGCAATTTCTTTTGAATTATCCAATACATTTATTGAAATTGACAGCACCAATAATGAAATATTCTCACAAGGAGGAGATGACTTGAATGATTTTTTTGATCAATCTCTTGATGGCGAATTTATCGAATGTTTGGAGACCATAGAGTTACAAGAATCATCATTGCAGACTTTTCATGAGGAAATTCCTGATGAGGACATGTTACTAGTTCTTTCAAATTATGAAAATTCAGAAGATGTTGCCTGGGGGTGGGTCGTCAGTAGCAGTCTGTTGTGCGAATAGTTCGAAGGCAGCAGAACGCGCTGAAATCTAGATGGCACGAAGGTGATGTCTAGTAAGTTGCCGCCCAGCAAATAACGGCGTGGGGCACCGCGGGGGTGAGTGAGTCTAGTAGGCACCACAGCTATTCTTACCGGCATTGCAGAATTACTGCTGGGGACAATGCCTGTGCTGTAGCAGGGTCACAGCAGAAACAAAAAGGATTCTGTTGAAGATGTTGTTGGTTTTCAATTTGAAAACAGTTCTGGTGTCAACTGCTATGCTAATGTAGTGGTTAATGTTTTGTTTTCTCTAGAAAATGTAAAAGAGGGGGAGGCAGTCCAAAGTTCTGGTAAAAGGGCAAAGGAAAGGATCGGTGGTTTGAACTATCAGTCAAAAAGGGGAGGGGGTGCAACAATTTTTCCTACCGGGTCACAGTGTGCTTTCACTGGAACTGAGGTTTGCAGGATTCTAGTAATTCAAAGTGAGGCTGGCGCCAGCATGGGAGCGCCGACGTCCCGCGGATACAGTTTCGTCACTCCACGGGCGATCATGGCAGTCATTCCCCATCGGGGGTGTCTGCGGGGGTCGGAGACTTCCGCGGCTCCTCTAGAATCTTCAAGGTCGTGGAGGACTACGGTGGTGGAGTCAACCAGTGACCGGGCTATTTCTTTATGCTGGGCCCGCTCTTGCCAGGTCGATCGCCATTTTGAGAGTTCGGTAGCTACTGGCGATCGCGGGGTCAAATGAGCGGACGGGCTCCACCCTGCCGGGCGAGACGTTGCAGCATCGCCACAGTGGAAGAACCCTTTTCCGGGCGCCTGGAGCGCTGAGGGTGCAGGTGGGAATCCTCCACTGGGGAGGCGGGAGAGGCCTGTTCGCACCGTCTCTCCCTCCCAGTGCACCCCACGGCGTCTCGCTTGAGATTTGTTATGGCCGGACCAGGCGATGTGGACGAGGGGGGGGGGGTCGGAGGCATGTGCAAGACATCCCCCCCAGTGTTGTCAAAGCCATTATTGAAGAAAGAAGAAATGTCCCGTCCGTCTTCGGGCCGGGCTTCCGGTGGATGTCGGCCGGACGGCCCTTGCTCTGGCCACATGAACGGGTTCCTTGGTTTATCGGCTGCAGCCGGATCCCATCGGCCCCGGCCGTTGGTGGCCGGACCGGTAGAGAATGTGGCGGGACTACCTGCAACTCTCAAGGGCCACCGCGGCCGGACTGGGAGAGAGAGGGGAGGGTCGAGGACACGGACATTCCCCCCCCTGAAACTCTCCAGTGTTGTCAATCCCCCTGGCCGGGTCCCGCTGGCCTCGGCCTCTCCTCCGGCTACACCCTACGTGATGATCTCCTGGCCGAGGCGTGGCAGCAGGACCCGCCTTATATGTGTTGCTTCCGGCTGGGCGTAGCCGAAAACCTGTTGCCCTTTGGAAGTTTCTAGAATGGGGCGGATGTCTGCTGACTTCTATCTTTCCCAGTTTGCCGTTATGTGGCAGGCGGTGGGACAGACACGTTTTGGGGCAGTGAGGGGCGATGTTTTCAGGTTTCTTATTACGGGCTTACTTCTAACGTTTCTTGTTTCTAGGACAATAATAGGTTTTATCATTACGTATTGTTATCGTTTCTTTGTTTGTTATTTAATAAAAAGTTCATCAGTGGCCTACTGATTTTCGTTTTCCTATTCTTTTCTTTCCAGGTTGTTTCATGCTAAAGTTTCTGTTAACAGGATACAGTGATCACTTCGTTATTATTGCATATGTCCTTTTCACTAGGGGTGCTCTCTTGTTGGGCCAGATGACCTATCTCTAGTAAATGGCCTGGGTGAAACAGGTGCATCAATCAGTGGGGAGTAGATAGGCATGACAGATTACAACGGGGGAGAAAGGTCCGCATTACCTACACTTTCACTACTTGCAAAGATTTTCCTACGTTTATTTGCAAACAGGGAATACCTCCAAAAAGAACTAATTCCCAAACAGTCAATGTTCGGACAATCAATCAATCAATGAGGAATGAAATAGGTACGACGTGTTAAAGGCTTGCGTTACCTACCCTTCACTATCTGCAAAGGGAGAGAGAATATTCCTATTCTTCCTCGTTTGCAGGCAGAGAAGATCCTTAAGAGAACCAACTTCGAACAATTCAATGCTCGATTCAAACAATCAACAAGGGGGACTGTGAACACAAATGAACGCCGCTTATGTACATACACATTGCTATTTTCAACAGGTTGTTCCTAATGTTTCTATTTTAGCGAGGTCAAAAAGAGATCCCATTAGTGGCCTACTGATTTTGCTCGATTCCTTTTGTTTTTTTACACGATTTTTCGCTATCTGCAAAGACTAAACAGAGTATTGCGACTCTGTGCTTGTTTGTAAATAGAGAATGAACCAAAGAGAACCAATTCTAAAACAGTAAATGCTTGGATAACAATCAATCAAATGGAGAGAGAAGCAGGCACGACGGATTACAACGGGGGCAAAGGCCTGCGTTAACTACCCTTCACTATCTGCAAAGAGAGAGTACTCCTAATAGAAATGAGGGGTGGGGGGCAGCATTCAAAGCAGATCAGTGTGCATAAACACGAAAATGTTTTTACTTACCACGTACTTGACATTCGACAGCTTATGATATTTGCTATTAAAAAACCATTGAAATTCACTGAAAAAACCATAGGTTATAGACCATATATAGTTAGGAATTAGCATTTACAAAACCTTGAAAATTCACTGAAAAAACCATAGGTTATAGACCATATATAGTTAGGAATTAGCATTTACAAAACCTTGAAAATTCACTGAAAAAACCATAGGTTAGAGACCATATATAGTTAGCTGGACATTTTATTGACATAAAACCAATGAAATTCCATATATAGTTAGTTGCACTAACTATATATCGCGCACCCGCAATCCACTGCTGATGATGTCACATATTACATCATTCATGACATGGTCAGTGACATCACTGATGACATCACTGATGACATCTCAAATGACATCACTGATGACATCACTGATGACATCTCATTTGACATCAATGACCACATCACTGATGATATCATTCATGTGACAATACAATGCATCTCCTCACATTTTAATATAACCTCTGTTTCACCCAGTGTTAAATACAGAGTATAATTTTTGAAACCATTGACACACCAATACTAGTTACTACATACGCACTCACTGATTGCTACGTCTACACACACCTTCACTCATTCACCCATACAATCATTCATACATACAATCACTCATCTTTACAACACTATCATATGCACTCATACACCTATACAGACACTCACAGTCTGCCACTCATCCATGGAGTTACTCACACACCTAGTCAGTCCTGTAAAGAATCAATGACACTTCCATTTTCTTGTCTATACAGTTAAACATAGAGCACCTTACATTTTCAAACATATACTAACACATACTTACCTTCTTATACAATCATTTATACAAGTACACATTGATCTGCACAGAGTCACACACCTCCCAGCTAGCCACACACACACTCAGTCTCCCATACAAATACTTGGGCAATCAATCAATAACCCATATAGTTAGTCATATAGCTACTGATCAACACATGCAGCAGTTTACAGAACAACAGACATAATGATGCACAAATTAAGACAGTTTAGTCACTAACCCATGCACTCAGTGAGACACATTTAATCACTCACTCATACAGTCAGTCATGCACCTACTAAATCCTTCGTCCAGACACTTACACATCCATTCATTCTTCAATATGTAAGACATATTTAAACTTTACAGAAACAAAAAATCACTGGATGTTGTTATCAGTGATGTCATCAGTGATGTCATTTGAGATGTCATCAGTGATGTCATCAGTGATGTCACTGACCATGTCATGAATGATGTAATATGTGACATCATCAGCAGTGGATTGCGGGTGCGCGATAGATAGTTAGTGCAACTAACTATATATGGAATTTCATTGGTTTTATGTCAATAAAATGTCCAGCTAACTATATATGGTCTCTAACCTATGGTTTTTTCAGTGAATATATTACCTACTGGCGGTCGCCAGTAGGTATATATAGTTAGGATTTTTTCTCTATGGGTTTTTTGAAAATTCTATGTCTAATAACTTTGGCGTTTGTGGACGGAATTGGCTGAAATTTTCAGGAAAATGGCACATTTTGTTTCTGAGCAGCCCTTGAAAATTTGGGGGGGGTTCGTCCAGTGGGGACCGAGAAAAAAGGGGGGTCCCAAAACGTGTTTTTAACATTGAGTTTTCCATAGGGCGGTTGGCCTCACTTTTAGCCCGAACGGCTGAATGGATTTGCACGAAACTTGGCAAAATTGTAGGGACTGGTAGCCCGATGTGCCTTTTGTAGGTCTCAATATATGTGCTCCAGTGGATTTTGAGAAATTAACGTTTAAAAAAAGATATATATCTGTAAGCGCGGACTGGGCAGCGCACTGGTTCGCGGACTTTTCGCGCAACGGAGCTTTGTGAAGCGAAGCTGATTGGTTCTCCGGCGTCTGTCAACATTCCAAACAGTCCGTAGCGGCCGCCATCTTGTCTCTCGGTAGGATCGAGAGACAAGAGGAGGTCAAAACAAAGGGGGAAATAACTATAAGGGGGCATAGTAGATCCTCGCTGACCCCCTAGGTTTGATGTGGAGGTTTTAAAAGGGCCCCGCGGGGCAAAAAATAAAAATAATAATAATAATTGAACGGCTGAATGGATTTGCACGAAACTTGGCAAAATATTAGGGACTGGTAGCCCGATGTGCCTTTGCTAGGTCTCAATATATGTGCTCCAGTGGATTTTGAGAAATTAACGTTCAAAAAAAGATATATATCTGTAACAGCGCTCCGCTTCGCGTAACGGAGGTTTGCGAAGCTGATTGGTCATTCTGTCACTGGGCTATAGTTGGGCTACATCTGGCTGATATTTGGGCTACATTTGTTTTTTTGTGTGTCTGGCGGCCATCTTTGGGCTACATTGGGCTTCATTGGGCTACATTCGGCTAATTAGCAAATAGCTCATCGCAAACTAGGAATGGTAAAGAATCGCTATTTATTCCTTAAAGTTCGCTATTTAGGAAATGCAAAAAACTTTGATGATACATATGGCGGTTCATCTCTAACAAGATAAGAAGCATAGGGATACATTTATGATGACTGGCTCATCACCAGGGATGTGTTAGTCATTCTGTGCCGCTGTTCCGTCACCTATGGTGTGCTGCATTTACAATGCGGCGCATCATGGGGCAAAAACAGCACAGATGCGTGATGTATCTGTGCCGTAAAGGTGGCGCATTGCTGGAGTTGTATCGCAAGTGTGATGAAGCTCCAGCAAGGGTCGGGGGTGCCCCTGTCGCAGGGTTTCTGTTCTCACACAGAACTGTGGACAGAGGATTGGAACCTCGGCGAATTAGGGTGTCCCAAAACTCACGTTAGTAATCAAAAACTCCTTAGCAAGCTAGGTACAGTGTCACATTGGATATAACAAACTCTCAATGTTTAGACAATCCAGAATATGAACTTATAGTACCTCAGGATACGTGGAACTCATGAACAGTCGGTCGTTATAGATTTCTTAGAAACCAGAACATGGAGTTAAGAAGAACAGATGTGTATTTGAAATGTTTATTTACTAATGCCGTCTTCTCAGGCGTAGTACCTTAGATAATAAAAGTACACATATTATCAGTAGCAAAATTACCAGCATAGTTACTAGTACATAAAAAGTGAATGGTGATAGTATGTTAACATGCTGTAAATGAATAAGAGTTAGCAACACTTATAAGCAGCCGCGGGCCGTGGAGGGAGTTACGTTGAGGCAGGGAGGCGGGGAGGGGGAGAAGCAGGGTGGAGAATACAAGTACACATATTATCAGTAGCAAAATTACCAGCATAGTTACTAGTACATAAAAAGCGAATGGTGACAGTATGTTAACATGCTGTAAATGAATAAGAGTTAGCAACACTTATAAGCAGCCGCGGGCCGTGGAGGGAGTTACGGTGGGGCAGGGAGGCGGGGAGGGGGAGGGGCAAGGTAGAGAGGGCTCCACCCTGCTTCTCCCCCTCCCCGCCTCCCTGCTTCACCGTAACTCCCTCCACGGCCCGCGGCTGCTTATATCTCACCCTCCCTAATACACATATTATATTATTTGCTAAGAAGGTCTCTTTGTGTTGGTTTAGGGCGTGCCCATACTTTAGTGTCTTAGATTTGAAGGAATCACATCAGCATACACCAGCTCTCTCTTCATGTGAACCGCATCAACTGTTGTGTATGTGTGTTCGGCAAAGCAATATAAAACCCGCCTCATGCCCAGAATTGGCAGAAGTTGCACTTATGTTATGAGTATGAAGTCGTGGAGATCAGACCTCATAACAATTCTGTATTGTGTTGTTCTTGAAACTTTAGTACTCGCTGTACAGATATAGTTTAACAAGTAAAGCAGATAGTAGACCAATAACATATTATTCTCATGTAAACCACGATGAACTACTAGGTGGAAAGCTAAAGCAACAACTAAGTGTCGTGTGCAGAAGTTGCAAAAAAGGAAAAATGGCGTTTAAACCGGTAATGAGCCCATGCTAACTTAACACGGTGTAAAGATATCCAGGACCTAGATGACACCTCCTCATGATCCGGAAACGAACTGAATAAGATAATAGAAGTGCCATCTCATGAGAGCAGATTGCAAGTTTATATGTGGACGGTCCGCAAGGTAAAGCATTAAAAACTAGGAAAATTTAATGCTAAAGAAAAATAAAACAGCCAAGTACTTTATCGAGTCTTAAGCCAATAGGCAAGGTAAATAATACAAACTTGACAAATAAGTCAATGAATTGTCAATGAAATGCTAGTACTCAGCATATCAAACATGAAAAAGGTCTATGACATAACTGTGTATGCAAAATAAGCTGCAACAGCCTCCAATAGGAAGTCACCGTCTTCATCCGAAAACAGTTCAGCCATCCAATTTAAAAGCGGAAAAGAACATACGTGCTCTCCCAGCACCGGATCCTCTATCACCATCAGAGGACAGCTCGGTGGGTTTTCAAGAAAGCTCTGTTCCAAGAAAGACTGTGCTGCCGCCAGTAAATTCCAGGGACCAAGTAGTCCATGCATCAATGCCACAGCCATAATCCTTTCGCCAGGACAAACCAACTCGTGAGTAATGATAGGAGTCATCAGCTGATTAAAGTCGACGTCAGGAGAAACCGGTCCGCAGAGACACAAATCAATGGCCCAATCGAAATCACAGGTCAGGCAGTGAAATACAGGCTGGACACAGGTGAAGTAGGAGAACCGAAAAGATAATCCATATGCCGTGCTTAATATCGCCAACGGCATTGTGCCATAATATTCTAGCATGCGATTGCGGAACAGTGTCAGCAGCTGCAGGGTCGGAGGTTGCATAGGAGGGACATCCATATTTAAAAATGTAAAAAAGCACAAGAGCGTCCGCTGGTAATGCAAGTAAAAATGCCAATCCACGAACCAGAGTGCAGAAAATACAATGAAAGGAAGCAGGGATGACTCCAAAGATTTTCTCAAATGAAGTGACGAGACCACTGGTAACAACTTTAAAAAAGTGCACCAGGGACTTTGTGGAGGATGCGTTAAAGATAGTCGGAAACATGTTGCTGAAATTGAAAGGCAAATGTTAATTGAAAAAGGTTTTGCACCTCTGTATGGGTGTTCGCTATGTGAAGTACGAAAGTTTCACGGGCCGAACTCAAGGCCACCTCTCTCTGAGACAAAAGAGCTCTTATTCTTGCCATGCCGTTGAAACGTGTCTCAAGGTTGGTATTTGTGGCCAGATTGAAAACTCCCTATGTTCATGTGTGGGAGGAAATAGAACATTTCTGCAGCAAATAACCCGTTCACTTACTGTTACGATAAAAGGAATACTTTTAATTAACTCAGAACAATCTTCATTATTGAGCATCAAATAACTACCATTTTCCAACAACTTGAACGTGGGGATGATAGCAGGAACTGGCGTGCCTTGCAACACGCAAGCCATATTTGGTCGGTGTTTGTTGCATGAACCGTGTAAATGTATGTGCCTACACATTAGTGAATGATCTGGCGTCTCAGTGCATTCCTCTCCATTCAGATAAACTTCTTGATCATCTTTGAAACATCTGTATGTGTATGGAAGCGACCAGACCTCATGAAGAAAAGCACTACCTAAAGGTTCATAACGACCTATTGGTATATATTTCATACAATTTGAAAACTTATATAAAGCAAAAGGCAGCGTTATTAAACCGTGGATAAGGCATGTTGCCAAAAAACCCGCAATCCTCTGCTGATGATGTCACTGAGCATGTCATGAATGATGTAATATGTGACATCATCAGCAGTGGATTACGGGTAATGGTATCTCTAGTTTACTCCCTTATAGCTGTCTTTCTTTTAACATAAGTGTCTGTTTCCTTCCCTTATACTTACTGTTTTTGGGTCGCTTCCGGTTCGCGTACCCGCGAGCGAACTGGGAAGCGAACTAAGAGAAATAGAGGTTGGCACAGTTCCAAATATTGTACCAATTTTTTAATAACGGGGAGGTAGTTCTGAAAAGAACTTTTTTTTTTATTTTTCTGAACATTTCTTTACTGTTTTTGAATTTTTCGGAACAGTTTTATATTTTTTTGGGTTTTTCTTGGAGGGGGCAATGAAAACGATTCATTGTAAAGGGCTCAACAGGAGCAACAAAACAAAAAAAAGAAGTATTTATTATTTTGGGCGTTTCGGACAAACTTGCATATGATAGTCAATAGCTCTGTTGATCAGAGTGATGCTTTTTTCTCCGTAGGAAATGAATCCATCGCAAAATGCGCAGATGTGTTTTACATCACCAAATCTTATTTGTATATTTGGCACCATCTCCCTGCCCTCTGGTCCCGTTACTTCCGGTACAACAGATCTTCTGGCCATAATAGGGAGATTATCTAGGTCGTTCCGAAACTGTGCAGCACTGTAGTTGTTAGGATGCCACCTAGTCATATGGCGATGCATTGTGTAGTTTCCGAAACTGTATTTTTTGTCGGTCCCTCTGGACAGTCTATCTTGACATATAAGGCAAGTTACGTATCTTGCATTTACTTTTTTCTGACCTTTGGGAATTTAAAAAAATTGCCAAATGAAGTTTTCTTTCCGGTGAGACGTCCTGGGCTGCTCAGGCAAAAACTGCCTCTCTTCGTGCTCGTCCTCCTGTTCCTCTTCTTCTTCTTCTTGTTGAATTACAACTTGAGCAGGTGGTCCACTCTTCCTTGGATGTGGTGGAGGTGGTGGGGAAGCACCAGCTGAAGCTACTAAAGAAGCCATTGCTCAGTGATCACAAAGGGTCTTTCTCTCACAATGATGAAAGTCAGAGTGAGGAAAGAAGGAGGGATTTTCATCATTTGGGAAAAACAAGAGTTCTCAACCAATCAAAAGTGTTCATTTTAGATTATATGACCTAGTCTTACATCATTAGGAAACCAAAAGTGAAATGAACCAATGAAAAGTGTTATTACCAAGTCACATGACTTGCTGTGTTTACGTTAAGCGCTTTGCAGGGCCTCCCGGTTTGCTTCTAGAAACCTGCGCTTTGCGACTCGCTTCGCGTACCAGTTCGCTAACGTAGCACGTCATATGACGTATCACGCGACAACGTGAAACGTCATGCGGACGGGAGGCGTCACGATGTTGTTTTCTAACGCGGCACTTGCGGTAAAGAAACGTTTACCGGCTCGCGGTCTATTTCGCGGCATCAAGGTCAGCTAACGGGAAGCTTCCCGATTCGCGAAGCGGGAACGAAGAAAAAAAAATATTTTAAAAAAAAATTATTCATAAACATATAAAATATATTTTTGGATTTAAAGAAGAATACATTTTACAGCTACAGATATTAGCTGTTAAAAAACCAATGAAATTCACAGAAAAAACCATAGGTTATAGACCATATATAGTTAGGAATTAGCATTTACAAAACCTTGAAAATTCACTGAAAAAACCATAGGTTATAGACCATATATAGTTAGGAATTAGCATTTAAAAAACCTTATTTTACTCACACAAAACCATTGAAATTCCATATATAGTTAGTTGCACTAACTATATATCGCGCACCCGCAATCCACTGCTGATGATGTCACATATTACATCATTCATGACATGGTCAGTGACATCACTGATTACATCACTGATGACATCTCAAATGACATCACTGATGACATCACTGATGACAACATCCAGTGACTATGTTTCTGTAAAGTTAAAATATGTCTTACATATTGAAGAATGAGTGGATGTATAAGTGTCTGAATGAAGGTTTTAGTAGGTGCGTGATTGACTGTATGAGTGAGTGATTAAATGCGTCTTACTGAATGCACGGGTTAGTGACTAAACTGTCTGAAAGTGTGCATCAGTATGTCTGTTGTTGTGCAAGCTGCTGCATGTGTTGATCAGTAGCTATATAAGTAGCTATATGGGTTATTGATTGGTTGCACAAGTATTTGTATGGGAGACTGAGTGTGTGTATGGCTGGCTGGGAGGTGTGTGACTCTGTGCAGATCAATGTGTACTTGTATCAGTGATTCTATAAGAGAGTAACTATGTGTTAGTATATGTTTCAAAAATGTAAGGTGTTCTGTGTTTAACTGTATAGATGAGAAAATGGAAGTGTGATTGATTCTTTTCAGGACTGACTAGGTGTGTGAGTAACTCCATGGATGAGTGGCAGAGTGTGAGTGTCTGTATAGGTGTATGAGTGCATATGATAGTGTTGTAAAGATGAGTGATTGTATGTATGAATGATTGTATGAGTGAATGTGTGTGTAGACATAGGAATCAGTGAGTGCGTATGTAGTAACTAGTATTGGTGTGTCAATGGTTTCAAAAATGATACTCTCTATTTAACACTGGGTGTAACGGAGGTTATATTACAGTGTGAGGAGATGCATTGTATTATGACATGAATGATATCATCAGTGATGTGATCATTGATGTCAAGTGAGATGTCATCAGTGATGTCATTTGAGATGTCATCAGTGATGTCATCAGTGATGTCATTTGAGATGTCATCAGTGATGTAATCAGTGATGTCACTGACCATGTCATGAATGATGTAATATGTGACATCATCAGCAGTGGATTGCGGGTGCGCGATATATAGTTAGTGCAACTAACTATATATGGAATTTCAATGGTTTTGTGTGAGTAAAATAAGGTTTTTTAAATGCTAATTCCTAACTATATATGGTCTATAACCTATGGTTTTTTCAGTGAATTTTCAAGGTTTTGTAAATGCTAATTCCTAACTATATATGGTCTATAACCTATGATTTTTTCTGTGAATATATATATATGTATATATATATATTCATTGAAAAAACCATAGGTTTCGCACACGTTATAGTTAGGAATAAGCATTTAAAAAACTATACAAATTCATTGAAAAAATCATAGGTTTCACACGTTATAGTTAGCTGAACATTTCTCTCATACAAAACCTTTGAAATTCCTCCGTTATAGTTAGCTCAGCTAACTATAACTTGTGCGCCCGCAATGCACTGCTGATGACGTCACATATTACTTCACTCATGACATGGTCAGTAACATCACTCATGACATCACTGATGACATCTCAAATGACATCCCTGATGACATCACTCATGACATCATCCAGTGAATGTGTGTCTTTCTGAAAAATATATTTTTTTTATATATGTATATCTAAAGGTCGATAGAAGAATAAATGGGTAAATAAGTGTCTAAATGGATGTTTGTTTTGTAAAATTGATTGTATTACTGACTTATTAAGTATATCTTAGTGAATAGGTGTACTAAAGAGTAATCTTTAAATATTTAAATATCTGTATCAGTGTCTCAGTTTGTATATAAGTGGCTGCATGGGTTGGTGAGTAGCTACATGAGTGTGTATATGGGTTATTAGTTGGTTTTTTGAGTACCAAAATGAGTGTTTGTATGGTTCGGTCGGGAGTATTACTTAGCGCACATATGCATGAATGACTGACTCACTGTTTGTATTTGTTTTGAAGACAGTATGTGTGCAGGACTGTATGGGTAGATGAGTGTGTGTATGGGTATGTTAGTGAGTGAATGACTGTCTCAATAGTATCTTTATGAGTAACTACATATGTTTTAAACTAGTATATGTGAGCATTGAAGTATATAAGTGAGTATATCTGAGAGCGAGAGATTCTAAGACTTCCTGTATAAATAAGTATGCATTTCTATAGGTGATTGTTTAAGAGAGTAAGTATGTCTACGATTCTGTGGAAGTTAGTGGAGTGGTGGGTGTATAGCTGTATATGCAAGCAAATGGATATTTGATAGTTTATTTGCATGTGTGAGTATGTGTGTGAGTAACTCTATAGATGAGTGTCAGTGTATACCAGGATATATAGGTGTATGAGTACATATGATGAGTGAGTACATGTATGAGTGACTATATAGAACTGTTGGTGAATGAGTGGATGTATATGTAGATTTTGGAATTACTCAATAGGTTGTTCTAACTGGAATTGGTATCTCCATTTTTTGGAAAATTGTAGTTTCTATTTTTGATTGTGTGTATCAAAGGTTATATTACAGAAAGAGGAGGTCTGCCACAAGCATGATGTCATCAGTGATGTCATCAGGGATGTAATTGGAGATGTCATCAGTGATGTCATGAGTGATGTCACTGACCATGTCATGAGTGATGTAATATGTGACGTCATCAGCAGTGCATTGCGGCCGCACAAGTTATAGTTAGCTGAGCTAACTATAACGGAGGAATTTCAAAGGTTTTGTATGAGAGAAA
This sequence comes from Lissotriton helveticus, assembly GCF_964261635.1. Classification (NCBI taxonomy): domain Eukaryota; kingdom Metazoa; phylum Chordata; class Amphibia; order Caudata; family Salamandridae; genus Lissotriton; species Lissotriton helveticus. Next base: position 1,079,532,617 of record NC_136067.1, on the reverse strand, counting down.
TGTTCCGCTAACTATAACGTGTGAAACCTATGGTTTTTCAATGAATTTGCATGGTTTTTTAAATGCTAATTCCTAACTACAACGTGTGTGAAACCTATGATTTTTTCAATGAATTTGCAAGGTCTTTTAAATGCTACTTCCTAACTATAACGTGTGTGAAACCTATGGTTTTTTCAGTAAATTTCAAAGGTTTTGTAAATGATAATTTATGAATGTATTAATTATTATGTCTTTCTTTTTATACTAATTTCTTATATTTTTAATATAAATATTTATATTTATTTTGTTTTTTAGATTATATTTCATATTTTTGGATGAATTATTGCTTGACGTCAGTTGCAAGTATAACACAAGTCAACTCCAGCGATTCTCTTGGGGCCCTATGCTCACAATGCTGTATCAATCCTTACACCTGCTTCAAGCACATGCAAGGTTTTGACACAGCATAAGCTCAAAACTCACTGAATAAAATGTTATACATTTCACTCAGTCACTTTTACGAGGCCTTGCTGCACCCCCTTCTGCACAAGAAAGCCTCTTCTGGCGCAGCGCTTTACAATGTCATACACCCTCCAGATGCATCACATTGTTAATAGCACACATCATGGCACATCTTTTGCCCCACCGCTGTGTTTTCAAAAGTGACGTAACGACTGTGTAAAAGAGGCACAAGGGGATTGTAAATCCGCCCCTAACACATACAAATTCACCCAGGCACTTTCACCAGCAGCGCAAATTTAAGCATTCACTTGTAACATATTTATGTACATATGATACATTCAAGTGCTTCGGACATACTACAGTATACTATAGATAAACACCTTATAGATTTATGCTGTAGCAGTTCCTTATAGTTCTGCACTTTCACATTCTCCATACACTAGTAACATATTAATTCATTCATTTATGAACTACACATTCATTCTAACAAACTTTTACACACTACCATAGAAATATAGTTCTTTCTTTGACCAGTGAAGGTAGTTCTGAAAAGAACAGTTTTTTTTCTTTTGTATTTTTTTGGTGGTTTCTCAACAAATTCCAAGCGGAACAAAAGAATGAAAAAAAGAACAACTAATGTCGACGACAGCAATGATCCTGCATCCTGAGTTTCATCAAGTCTATAGACTGTTCCCCATAACACAAAAGTTTATCGTAATAAATGCATAGAATTTTAACTTTAGCAAAGTCAGAATCAATATGTGGGTGTGAGCTGCTTGCTGAAAATGGTGATGCCGCACTTGATGTGCTTGGTGCAGTAGCAGGTGGATTCTCATGCAACCTCCGTCTTGCAGCTCGAGCAAAGTTCTTGGGGTGCAAGTTCTTCACCTGTCGCACCATATTTGCTGTGCCAAAGGAGTATTTTTTACATGGATCACCCCTTGAAAGAGTTGTTTGGCAAATTTTGACCTTCTGGAAAACTGAAAAACTTCCAAATTAGAGCTTCTTTCCTCTTCTTTGGACAGGAATGAAATCTCCCTCTGAAGAACTGCTGGAAGATCTTCCTTCTATTTGAGAAGATTCTCAGAACAAATGCTTCTTCTTTGAAAGTCAAAGTCAAATAATTATAATGGGACGGAACTTTCAACAGTCGCAATAGGAAAAGTTATGAACCAATCAAATCTCTGCTTTTAAAGTCACATTGCTTTGCTTACGCTTATGATGCGCTTGCGCAGCTCTTTCAATACGAGTATGCATGATGTTCTACCGCGATTTGTGTAATTCTTTTTAAAAGTAATATATGATTGTTACAAGTATTAAAAAAAACTTCATAGTTATCCCAAATGTCTGCCCTTAGTATGTACATTAAATACATACATGTTTTAAACCAAGTAGAAACATGGCCCCCTTTCGCGTACAGAACGCCGTACATGACGTCACACCGAAGCTTTAATGCGACGTGTAACGTCAAAGCATATTTGTACCGTATGCGCGGGTACGCGCTGAGTATGATAAGCAGTACAAACTTTGGTGCAATCTCCCTCTCTGTGACAAATCAGAGCTCAGGGCGCGCTAAGGAGAATGATTCGAAGTGCTGATTCATTGCAGATCCGATTCTGGGCCTGCCTCTGTGCACATGATAACACCGCCCCCATCTCTCTCTGTTGTTAATTGTTAGTGCACACACTCATACTTGCACATGCGCAGGGCACGCCCGCCCACACTACCCACATGCCACCACCTAGCATGCTTGCTATCATTTAGCCTGGAAACCAATACATTACCGAATGGCATGTCCCCCAAGGCCATCATTTTTACAGACCGCAAAAACGCTACCAATGACGGCGCTGGCCTTGGTGTGGTCAGCCCCCGCGGTTCCCATATAATGCGGGCACTGACGTGAGCACGCTCTCTTTTACCTGCCTGTGCTGCGGTGACAGACAGACTGTCGAAAACACCCCAGACTCAGAGAAACCACAGCCTTTCCAGACACGATAAAAGACGACAGAAGCAAAGGTAAGAGAAGACGTCACAACATCAACCTCCACTGTACATTGTATATGCATAATGCTATTTTTTTTTCCTTCATATGGCTTTCATACCCCTCAATGGTTTTTAATTGTACTTACATAATTGAAATATTTCTTTAGAAGTAACGAGGTCCTATACACATCTAATCTTAAAAATTGTGCGTGCATACATTTTTGTGTCGTATTTCTGTATTACGCCAAGTGCTCAGGCCTCTATAATTATTAATTGTGCGTCCATGATAGTATTTTTTTTCTGCGTCACGAGGCCGTCCCAGGCCTCTATTAACTTATTCATCTTCCTTTGTTTGCTGGAGCTGCAACAGTTTTAACTATGAAATATTAAGAACCCACATTAAAATTCACTTTGATAGTAGTTACGTAACTCAGTTTACGATGACTAATCAAAACGTCCTTTTGTTTCCTTCAGCAAACATCCTTCAGAAGCAACCACGGCCTATCGAGCAACAGCAATGGAATTCTCTGCAACTTATTGAATATACTTTGACGTATAGAAGCAGAGTTCAACTCGAATGGTGAACTCCGGGGGCCGCACTCTTTATACAAGGTAAGCACAGCAGCCTAGATCTACAAAGCCTTCATAGCAATGCATTAGAAATCAGTCACCATGAAGGGCGTCAGTAACGCAGTAGGCACTTCCATATAGACACCACTTGAACGTGGCACTATAACAACTGAAATGTACCAGGTACACTGCACTCGTAAAACTGTAGTGTAACTTTTATTTATGATAGTAGAGAGAACCATATTACCAAACCTTGGCAACAAAATTATCGCCACTTTATCGGCAGCAAACTGCTGCTAAAGTGGCCATAATAGGTTTGATAATATGCTCTATTGAATTCCAATCAAAGCTCAAGTTAGATGTGAAGGACATCTAACATGAGCTTCGATTGGAATTCCATAGAGCATATTATCAAGCTCAATATCGCCCCTTTAGCGACACTTTCCTGCCGATAAAGTGGCGATAATTTTGTCTCCCAGGCTTGATATCATGGCCCAGAGTGCGTAGTGTACAGCAGCTTCTCTGTAAAATAAATAATTACCTCCGAGCAGTGACAACAGATAGGTTACAACAGTCTGACAAACAGATCCACAACCTTATTACGCCACTTTTGAGTCACTTTTAACATGGATAAAGTGATGTAAGGAGCTAGTAAATATACATCTAACTTTTCAAGAAAAAATCTCAACTCCAGACTCTACGACACAGTTTTATTGTTGTTTTCTCTCTCTTTCTCTCTCTCACTCTCGGTGACATAATTTCTCTTTCTCTCTTAAACTTATGCTTGGACTTGTAGAAAAACAGCCCCAATGAAGTTGTGAAGTCTACTTCCTTATGTGTTTGGCCGCAAGGTTTTTACAACGGTAAGCACAGAGGCCTAGATCTACAAATCCTTCATAGGAATGCATTAGAAATAATTCGGCATAACGGGCGTTAGTAACGCAGTAGGCACTTCCATATAGACACCCCTTGAATGCAGCACTATAACAAGTAAAATGTACCAGGTACACTGCACTCATAAAACTGTAGTGTAACTTTTATTTATAATAGTAGAGAGGACCATATTATCAAACCTTGGCAACAAAATTATCGCCACTTTATCGGCAGCAAACTGCTGCTAAAGTGGCCATAATAGGTTTGATAATATGCTCTATTGAATTCTAATCGAAGCTCATGTTAGATGTGAAGGACATCTAACATGAGCTTCGATTGGAATTCCATAGAGCATATTATCAAACCCATTATCGCCACTTTAGCAACACTTTCCTGCCGCAAAAACTGAGATAATGGGCTTGATAATATGCCCTTGTGAATTCCCATAGTAGCCCACGTTAACACCAGAACCTGGACTGCTATGGGAATTCACAACACCATATTATCAAGCCGATTATCGCCGCTTTAGCTGCAGTTTCCTGCCGCTGAAACGGCGATAATTTTATCACCGTTCTTGATAATATGCCCCATAATGCTACAACTCATTTACTCACATCTACATCATTCTAAACTCTAATTTTCTTTTTTCTTTTGCAGATTACCAATTGGACACATTTTGGAATCCATTTCACAATTTGTTTATAACATTGTTTAAGTAATTTTTCCAGTTCTAATATAGTTATAATTGAGTTTCATTTTTATTTATTGTTTAATAAAAGTTAATTTAAAAAAACTACATACTTCATTTATTTTGTGGGGGAGGGGTATGACTGTCCACAATAAAAATAATGTTGAAATACTATAGTAAGATATTCAAGACTAGGATTGAAAACTACTGAGTTCTAACTAACAGATATAATAAAAACAACGGTGAGAAACTACTAAAATGGCGGTGGACGGAGTACGTAATCAATGTTTGGCGCCTCGGCACTATCTTTCAAAAAAATATATAAAAAATATGACTATTAAAGGTCAAGTAAAGCTTTATTTCGATATAAAATTTTCATATCATAAAAGCATACATTTTAAAATACATCAAAAACACAATACAGATTTCACTATATATCACAAAAAGCCAGTATCATTACAGTTTTGGATGATTTAAAATTGTATGGATCAAAGAGCCCTATAAGTTAAAACTATTTTTAAGAAGATATATACAATCAATTCATTGAATTTCTAAATTTCACCAATAATTTCAAAAATGTAATTAGAGTAAAAATTAAATATGACTATTAATACTGTAAAAAAGTACAGCAGCAGATGACACACATGAACCGGGAAAAGAAAACGACAGATTTACTAACTGATATAAAGAAAGGTTTGCTTGTTGAACTTGAAGAAAAATAAAACGTGGGCTTCGAAACGACGCTGAGCATACGAAGAGAGTACAACTGCTACACCAAAAAAAAGGAAAGCTTTACATACTATCATAGAAATGAAGGAGCATATTATCAACAAAAGGCGATACATTATCGCCGCTTTTATCGACAGGAAACTGCTGATAAAGCGGCGATAATGTGCTTGATAATAGGCCCTTGTAACTTCCCATAGCAGCCCAGGTTCTGGTGTTAACCTGGGCTCCTATGGTTATTCACAAGGGCATATTATCAAGCCCATTATCGCCGCTTTATCGGCAGTTTTCTGCCGATAAAAGCTACGATAATGTATCGCCTTTTGTTGATAATATGGCACATTGCTCTTTTTTTGACCAGTAAACTTACGAGCATATCATCAAGGACCGGTGTTAAAATTATCGCCGTTTTATTGGCAGGAAACTGCCGATAAAATGGCGATAATGAGCTTGATAATACGGCCTTGTTATTTCCCATAGAAGCCCATGTTAACACCAGAACATAGGCTTCTATGGCAATTAACAAGGACGTATTATCAAGCCCACCCTCCCAACATTAATAAAAAAATCTTCAGACAATGCAGGTACCCGGAGCTGGAAGGTCATTTTACATATCACTGACCCAGAAAGGTGGCGTTCCCCGCGATGTGTACAGGGAGAGAGAGAGAGAGAGAGAGATAGAGAGATAGAGCTCAAAACATATATATTTTTTAAAAAGACCCGAGGGGTGCCGCTCAGCAAGACTGCGGGGAGTAAAGCCGTAACCCCCTGCATACTTCACAATTAAAACCAGAGGAGTGCCGTTCCCCAGTGCTCGGGCACCTTACAAGCCCCCATTATGCAGAAAAATTGCCCCCGTAATTTGCCCCCCGGGACCTTATGAATAAAACAGAATTCCACTTTGTTTTCACCTTTTCCACCGCGTACAAGTACTGCACGAGTACCCTACCATTTTATATTTTTTTTAAAATAAAAATTGAGCCTAAAGATCCATATACCACCCCCTGACCAAGACTATAGGCTCAGAATGTTTCTACCCCGCCCCGTTTCCTTATTTCTCAACTTTGTTTAACTGTTATCTTCTGACTCTGCTCTCCCGACAAACAACATGGCTGCCAACACTTCCTGGTTTGGAGTATTGACAGCCAATCAGCATGCAGCTACTGCTCGTAATTCTACGTATTTCCATAAGCGTACGCCGCGATTTTTCTTTAAAAACAATAAAATAAAAATAGAGCCTAAACATCCATGTACGACCCCCTGAGCAAGCCTAGAGGGTCAGAATGTCTCTACCCTACCCCCTTCCCTTATTTCTGAACTTTGTTTTACTGTTTTCTTGTGACTCGGTTCTAGCGAGGCACAAGATGGCCGCCAACACTTCCTGGTTTCGAGTGTTGACAGACAGTTCACAGCCAATCAGCATGCAGCTCGCGCTCGTAATTGAACAGATTTCAGTACGCGCGCTGAACTCTGTCTCTAGATAGCGCTATGATTTTACTTGCAATTTTCTCAGAAACTACTGAACGGATTTACACCATTTAACAAAAAGCACAATCTGCGAACAGAACTCTACCTCTCTGCCAAATTTCGTGTAATTCCGTTCAGCCGTTCGGGCAGAAGCCCTGGCTAAAGGTTCCTATGGAAAATTGCATGGGGAAAACACGTTTTGGGACCCCCTTTTTTCTCATCCCCCACTTGATGAATCACCCCCAAACTTTCAGTGAAGGAGCGGAACTGAGCAGGCCATTTTCTTGGAGAAATTCACGAAGATTCGTCCACCGGCGCCAAAGGTATTCCATATAGAATGTTGTGGATTTCCTATGGAAACTAGGTCCTAACTATAACTACCTACTGGCGACCGCCAGTATGTTTTATATATATATATATATATATATATATATATATATATATATTTTTTTTTTTTTTTCACTGAAAAAACCATAGGTTTCACACCAGTTATAGTTAGCTGAACATTTTACTCATACAAAACCATTGAAATTCCCACGTTATAGTTAGTTGTACTCACTATAACTCGCGCGCCCGCAATCCACTGCTGATGATGTCACATATTACATCATTCATGACATGGTCTGTGACATCACTGATGACATCTCAAATGACATCACTGTTGACATCACTGATGACATCTCAAATGACATCACTGATGACATCACTGATGACATCATCCAGCGACTGTGTGTGTCTGTAAAGTTTAAATATGTTTTACATATTGAAGAATGAGTGGATGTATAAGTGTCTGCATGAAGGATTTAGTAGGTGCGTGACTGACTGTATGATTGAGTGATTAAATGTGTCTTACTGAATGCATGGGTTAGTGAGTAAATTGTCTGAATGTGTGCATCATTATGTCTGTTGTTGTGTAAGCTGCTGCATGTGTTGATCAGTAGCTATATGAGTGGCTATATGGGTTATTGATTGGTTGCCCAAGTATTTGTATGTGAGGCTGAGTGTGTGTGTTGGTGGCTGGGAGTTGTGTGACTCTGTGCATAGATGTGTGAGCAGTGGATTCACTTGGTGTATGGGTTCAAGAGTGCATGAGAAAACAACTGTATGGGCGGTTGACTGTGTGCATGGGTGTGTTGGTGTGTGAATGGATATCTCAGTGCTACATGTCCAAGTAAGTACATATGTAAAACACAGTGCATGTGAGAGTTGGTATATATAAATGTCTATACATGAGAGCCAGAGATTGTGCGAGTGGCTGTGTGGATCAATGTGTACTTGTATCAGTGATAGTAAAAGAGAGTAAGTATGTGTTAGTATATGTTTGAATAAGTAAGGTTTTGTGTGTATAACTGTATAGATGAAGAAATGGGAGTGTGGTTGATTCTTTACATGTTTGACTAGGTGTGTGAATATTCCATGGATGAGTGGCAGTGTGTGAGTGTCTGTATAGGTGTATGAGTGCATATGATAGTGTTGTATTAATGAGTGACTGTATGTATGAGTGATTGTATGGGTGAATGAGCGGATGTGTGTGTAGACTTACGAATCACTGAGTGCGTATGTAGTAACTGGTATTGGTGTGTCAATGGTTTCAAGAATGGTAGTCTGTATTTAATACAGGGTGTATCAAAGGTTAGATTAGAGTGTGAGGAGGTGCATTGTATTATCTCATGAATGATGTCATCAGTGATGTCATTTGAGATGTCATCAGTGATGTCACTGACCATGTCATGAATGATGTAATATGTGACATCATCAGCAGTGGATTGCGGGCGCACGAATTATAGTGAGTACAACTAACTATAACGTGGGAATTTCAATGGTTTTGTATGAGTAAAATGTTCAGCTAACTATAACTGGTGTGAAACCTATGGTTTTTTCAGTGAATTTCAAAGGTTTTTTAAATGCTAATTCCTAACTATAACGAGTGGTAAACCTATGGTTTTTTCAGTGAATTTCAAAGGTTTTTTAAATGCTAATTCCTAACTATAACGAGTGTCAAACCTATGGTTTTTTCAGTGAATTTCAAAGGTTTTTTAAATGCTAATTCCTAACTATAACGAGTGTCGAACCTATTGGTTTTTTAAGTGAATTATTAAGTTTTTTTAATAGGTAATTTTTATAGCTTTTAATTATTATATTTTTTTCTAATTATTCCAATATTCTATATTTTTATAATATTATTTTTAGAATGTATTTTTCCATTTTTTTTTTTTATATTTAAACCCTGGAGCGCTCAGGGAGCGCGTACCGGTAAGCGCAGCCGTACACGGAGCGTGAGCACTATTCCCGCGATCGAAAAAAATATATGTATGTATTTAAAGTAAATAATAATGCAAGACATTCAGTGGCATACTCACGAAAGTAGTATTTTTGATTTTTAATCACGGTATTTTGACTTTGACATTTCCGAAAATCGAGCAACACATCATTCATTCGCGCCGCGTAAGCGCCCCCGGAAGCGCCTTCGTAAGCACCTACATACGTGCCGCGTAAGCGCCCCCGGAAGCGCCCCAGAGCGCGTAGCGTAAGTGCGCGTCAAGCCATGTGACCTTAAAACAACACTTTTGATTGGTTAATGACAGTTTTTTACACAACTATGGAAAGTCTCCACCTATTTCCCTCACTACCTCTTTGCAATTGCTGAGAGAGCACCTCTTCTACATTCTTCTTGAAAATACATCTATTTTTGGAAAGATGTCTGGTTCCAGGGAGCCCTCTTAAGACTCTGATCTGGAATTCCTACCTGAGGACACCCCCCAGAGAAAAGTGAAAGAGCACTTCCTTTGGAAGTTCTTTAGTTTCCCAAAGGGGCAAAAAAAGTTAATGCAGCAAAAGTGACCTACAAGATATGTGACACAACTTTGTCACGTGGGGATCCCACCCGCAAATATAGTTTTGGGAATGCCAACTTGATCGGGCATGTACAGAAGAGGCACCCAAATAATTTTGCAAGGGAGAGCACCAGGGACCTGGCACGCAATCCCCCAAGTGATGGCGCCAGCACCTCCACCGGAGCAGCAACACCTTCGGGAAGAGAAGCAGCACATTTAATCCCAAACTTCCAGCCGGTGTTTGGAGATTTAAAAATAAAATGCAAACACTGTGATGAACTACTCTGTTACGGGGAGCAGAGCATTGTATTAATTGTTCGAAAGAAGGAGGAACACCGCTGCTCCACCCATCCCTAATTTCCCCCCTTTTTTTTTGCTCCTGTTGAGCAGTTTGGCATTCCCGAGTCTTGTTTTTGTTCTCAAAAAAATACACATTTTTTTTTTAAACGTTCGGAAAAACTAAAAAAAAATAAAAAAATAAAAAACAAGAAAAAAACAGTTCTTTTTAGAACTACCTCCAATTTTCCAAAAAGAGCTATATTCTTTACATTTAGTGACTGAAGTGGAGTACGGTGAGAAAGGAAAGGAAAATAAGTGAGGGAGCGAAGGAGGGGAAGACAGGGGAAGGGAAGTGAAGCAGGGGGACTGAAAGAAGGTGAGTGTGGGAGGTGAGTGAGGGGAAGGGAAGTGAACATGGGGAATGAGGATAAGTGAGGAAAGCGGAGTAAGGGAATGGGGGTGAGGAAGGGTAAGAGAAGAGCAGTGAGGTTGAGGAAAGAGTGGTGATAGAGGGTGGATAAAGGCAAGTGAGCGTGAGACAAGGGGGGTGAAGGAGTGAGGAGACAGAGGTAGTGAAGGAAAGAGTGAGAGAAGGGGACTGAGTGAGGGAGCCTAGAAAGGTAAGTCAGGGAGTGTGGGAGAGTTAAAGGGAGTAAGCATGAGGGAAGGGGACTGAGAGAGTGAGGGGACGGAGGTAGTGAGGCTAAGAAAGAGGAAGTGAAGGAAGGAGAATAAGGATGTGACAGGACAGAGGGAGTGAGAGAAGGACTGAGTGAAGTGTAGTAAGGTAAGTGAGCGAAGGAAGGGAAATAGAGGGGAAGAGGACTGAAGCATAGGTACTGAGAGAATGTGAGTGGGGGATGAAAGTAAAGGGAAGGGGAGAGAAGGATGGTAAATGAGGGGTAGTGAGGGAACTGGAGTAAGGGAACGGGGGTGAGGGAAGGTGAGAGAAGGGCAGAGAGCGTGAGTAAAGATGGGTGAAAGTACATGGATAAAAGTGAGTGAGGGTAAGACAAGGGGACTGAGGGAGCGAGGACATAGAGGTAGTGAAGGAAAGAGTGACAGAAAGGGACTGAGTGAGGGAACAAAGAAAGGTAAGTGAGGGAGTGTGGGTGAGTTATAGGGAGTGAGTGTGACGGAAGAGGAGTGAGAGAGTGAAGGGACTGAGAGAGTGAGGCTAAGAGAGAGGGAGTGAGGGAAGGGGAGTGAGGAAGTAAGAGGACAGACGGAGTGAGAGAAGGAGTGAGTGAAGTGGAATAAGGTGAGTAAGGGAAGGGAAATGAGTGAATAAGCAAAGGAAAGGAAGAGAGGAGAAGGGAAGTAAAGCAGGGGGTCTGAAAGAAGGTGAGTGTGGGAGGGGAGTGAGGGAAAGGGGAATAAACATGGGGAATGAGAATAAGTGAGGGAAGCGGAGTAAGGAAACAGGGGTGAGGGTGGTTGAGAAAAGATTAGTGAGGTTACGGAAATGAGTGATGAGAAAGTAAATTTTGTTTGTCAAACTTACCTTATAAGTAATGTAAACTTGATGACATATTTTTATTAAATGTAATATCTGTGGAAGAGGAAAAAAAATTACTTATAATTTTAATATTATTTATTTCAAAGTACAAGAGACGAGGCAGGAGATTAAAAGTCATAAAAGGGTACTAAGAGATAAAGTAGGAGTGAAGGAAACAAAAAGGGAAACAAAAGAATGGTGAAGGACAGAGAGAGTGAAAAAGAAATAGAGGGAGCACAAATTACTAAGAGGATAATGAGGCGGATAGGAAAGGGGAGTAAGGAAAGGGGAGTGAGTAACAGAGAAGGGGGAGTGAGTGAGAGTGGATTCACGACAATGAGGGATGGAAGGTGAGTGAGGGTGAGTGTAGGGGCATAAGAGAGTGAGAGGACAATGGAAGTGAGGGTAACAGAAAGGGAATGAGGGAAGAGGAGTGAGGAAGTGAGAGGACATAGGGAGTGAGAGAAGGAGTGAGTATAGGGGAGTAAGGTGAGTGAGGGAAAGAGAATGACTGAGGGAGCAAAAGAAGGAAAGAAGGGGGAGGAGAGTGAAGCAGAGGGACTGGGAAAAGGTGAGTGCGTGAAGAGAGAAATAGAAAGGGGAGACAAGGATGGGGAATGAGGATAAGTGAGGGAACCGTAGTAAGGGAACATGGGTAAGGGAGGGTGAGAGAAGGGCAGTGAGGTTGAGGAAAGAGGGATGATAGAGGGTGGATAAAGGCGAGTGAGTGTAAAACAAGGGGACTGAGGGAGTGAAGACATAGAGGTAGTGAAGGAAAGAGTGACAGAAAGGGACTGAGTGAGGGAGCAAAGAAAGGTAAGTGAGGGAGTGTGGGTGAGTTATAGGGAGTGAGTGTGACGGAAGAGGAGTGAGAGAGTGAAGGGACGGAGAGAGTAAGGCTAAGAGAGAGGGAATGAGGGAACGGGAGTGAGAAAGTGAGAGGACAGAGGGAGTGACAGAAGGAGTGAGGGAATTGGAGTAAGGTGAGTAAGGGAAGGGGAATGAGTGAGGGAGCGAAGGAAGGAAAGAGGGGAAGGGAAGTGAAGAAGGGGGACTGAAAGAAGTTGAGTGTGGGAGGGGAGTGAGGGAAAGGGGAGTAAACATGGGGAATAAGAATAAGTGAGGGAAGTGGAGTAAGGGAACGGGGTGAGGGAGGGTGAGAGAAGAGTAGTGAGGTTAAGGAAAAGAGTGATGGGAAACTAAATTTTGTTTGTCAAACTTACCTTATAAGTAATGTAAACTAAATTAAATATTTTTACTACATTTAATATCTGTGAACGGGGAAAAAATAAGTTATAATTTTTATAATATATATTTCAAAATACAAGAAACAACGCAGGAGATTAAAAGTCAAAAAAGGGTACTAAGAGATAAAGTAGGAGTGAAGGACACAGAAAGGGAAACAAAGGAATGGTGAAGGACAAAGAGAGGGAAAAAGAAATAGAGGGTGAGAAAATTACTAAGAGGATAATGAGGCAGACAGATTCAGTGACAGAGAGGAAGAGAGGGATAGAGAAATGAACTGAAGGTGAGTAAGATACTAAAGGAATGTGTGTTAGCAAAAATAAATGGGGAAAGGGGAGTAAGGAAAGGGGAGTGAGTGAGAAGGAAGGAGGAGTGAGTGAGGGTGCATTCACGACAATGAGGGATGGAAGGTGAGTGAGGGTGATGAAGGGGCGTGAGAGAGTGAGGAGACAGAGGGAGTGAGGGTAACAGAGAGGGATTGAGGGAAGAGGAGTGAGGAAGTGAGAGGACAGAGGGAGTGAGAGAAGGAGTGAGTAAAGTGGAGTAAGTTGAGTAAGGGAAAGAGAATGATTGAGGGAGCAAAGGAAGGAAAGAAGGGAAGGGGAGTGAAGCAGAGGGACTGTGAAAAGGTGACTGCGGGAGCAGAGTGAGAGGAAGGGCAGTTAAGGATGGGGAATGATGATAAGTGAGGGAAGTGGAGTAAGGGAACGGGGGTGAGGGAGGGTGAGAGAAGAGCAGTGAAGTTGAGGAAAGAGGAGTGATAGAGGGTGGATAAAGGCAAGTGATTGTAAGACAAGGGGACTGAGGGAGTGAGGACATAGAGGTAGTGAAGGAAAGAGTGAGAGAAAAGGACTGAGTAAGGGAGCAAAGAAAGGTAAGTGAGGGAGTGTGGGTGAGTTATAGGGAGTGAGCGTTGTGGAAGAGGAGTGAGAGAGTGAGAAGACAGAGAGAGTGAGGCTAAGAGTGAGAGAGTGAGGGAAGAGGAGTGAGGATGTGAAAGGACAGAAGGAGTGAGAGAAGGAGTGAGTGAAGTGGAGTAAGGTGAGTAAGGGAAGGGGAATTACTGAGGGAGCAAAGAAAGGAAATAAGGGGAAGGGGAGTGAAGTAGAGTGACTGACAGCTGGAAAGTGGTGGATGGGAGAGAGGGAAAGGGCAGTTAAGGAATGGGGAATGAGGATAAGTGAGGGAAGTGGAATAAGGGAAGGGAGGTGAGGGAGGGTGAGAGAAGGGCAGTGAGGGTGAGTTAAGAGGAGTGATAGAGGGTGGAAAAAGGTGAGTCAGCGTGAGACAAGGGGAGTATAATATATATTTCATAATACAAAATATAATTTAACTTGTACAACATGTTATATGGTGTTCAATATTACTCATCATATGACAGCGAGCAAAAAAAACACAATCAAAAAGATTGTGTTTAAAAAACCAATACAACGTTTCAATAAATAATGTAAAATTTAGAAAAAACATATATTAACTCACTTTTGATCCACGTACTTTTCCACGAGGCCACATAGTATATGGAAAGTCCTTTTCTTTGGAAATTACTCAATAGTATTCTTAAACTTCCATTAACCAGAGTTTCTGAAAGAAAAGCTCCAACATCTTTTACATCATGAAGCAATAGTTATCTTTTCACCTCTGGCTTACTCATGATTAACATTTCCTATAATAGTCATATCACTCACTATGTGATACACTTACACTACCTCTATGACAACTACAAGTTTTTTAATATCTTAATCAATCTCACTCACAAAGTAATTTTGAACAGCAGACTAAGTTTTATTAACTGCTCCAATCTTCATAGGCCAATTACCTTTCCTAAAATTTTGGTTGTAAGAATACTAGGTAAGAATTTGGTAACTGATAAGGCAAACGTTGTCTGAAAGTCAATTGAGTATCATTACAATTAGTCCAGCCTTTTTGACATTTTAAATAAGCTGTGTAATGTCCTGATGTTGTCGAAGGACCATCATGGAAAATAATTGCTGCAGTTGCAAAAGTTCTTCCTGAAATTGATAATTGAGAAGCCACAACATTTTTAATTAAAGTTGTCAATTTAGTTCCATCAGGTCTACATCGTTGGAACATTAAAATTACATACTGTCCATATCTTTGTATAAAGTCAAATATATAAATCTTTCAGTGTCTATTGTAGTAGTACTTGAAAAGGAACAATTGTCACAGTTATAATGCCATTACTAAGAAAGGCCAACAAGATTTTCTACATCTATACCTTCATCTTGCAATACAACAAGCATATACATTAGAAATTCCTGACAATCTTGCTGAATATTCTGTGAAAATTGATTTAGACCAGAACATATGTCTAAAACATTTAGAATTTCAGAAACACTTTGTATTTTTGTTCTATCACTGCTACATTTCTAAAACACAGAATTCAACAAACAACAAAATCTTTGATCACGATTTTCAACAATCTGTTCTTGTACAGTTTGGAGAAAAAAACAACATTAACCACTACATTAGCATAGCAGTTGACACCAGAACTGTTTTCAAACTGAAATCCAACAACATCTTTAACTGAATCCTTTTCCTTTCTGCTTACAATTACTGGTTCATCAACTTTTTTTCTTTTTGCTACAACTTCACTACAATTTTTCTCATTTCTTCTTTTTCGGCCTACTACACGCTTTTCAAATAGAGGATATTGAAGTAAATTTGGAGCATACTCTCTTCTTAACCTATTATATTCTTTTACACAATTTAGATTTGCACTAATCTTTGTCTCATCAAAATCAATCAAGTACAATCCAGATAAAGTTCTGACCCGAGATAAAGCAACATATGCCATACCCTCCTTGAACACAGAACTTCCAATATTTACCAAAGCACTATCAACACTTAAACCTTGAGATTTATGAATAGTCACTGCATATGCCAAAGAAACAGGAAACTGTTTTTGGCGGACATATAAATCTTTCACAAACAAAAATCGAGCAGAACAATGACTGATTTGTTGTACTTCTTCAATACCATCAAATTTAATCTTTAGAAATTCAATTCCATCTCTATTTCGGTAATTCACAAAATCAACAACATGACCCATTGCTCCATTTACTAAACCTCTTTCCACATGTAAATTACGTCGTAAAATTATACGACAATTTAAAGATGCATACAGAGTCTTTTCCAAACCAGCAGTTTTAGATATTGTCTTCTCTAAAGAATCCAATTTTGATTTCAACTTTTCTGACAAAATATTAGTTGCTCCTTCATGCTCTATTTTATCAATAGCTTCCAGTTTCACAATCTCTTCATTTTCTAACTTTAACATTTTGTTGTTGAAGATTGAACATTCTTGCAGAGTTGGCATCAAGCATATGACAGATTTGTTTTCAGCAATTTTCTTAAAAATAATCTCTGGGAGAATGTTTTCGTTTGGAAACAAATTTGAAATTAATCGTGCATGTAAAGCTTCTTTGCCATGCTCACTTACTTTTCCAATTCTTATAACTTGTAGAATATTTTTATAATCTTCATTCTTTGCCTGTCGCATATTTTGAAGCAGTTCTGCATATTTGAAATGTAACCATATGTTAACATTTCCAATGCTTCCTAGGCACTTCCTGGTATCTTCATGTATAAGCATTTTAAACACTGGTTGTCCTTTCACTGAAGTTAGCTGCAGTAGATCTCCAAAAACAATGATGTGTTTGCCTCCAAATAACACATCATACTCTGTTTTAAGAATTTCTTGCATTCTTAAATGCACAAAAGCAAGCATTACACTTGATACCATACTTACCTCATCAATGATAAGAAGTTTCATTTTCTATAGGACTCTTGAAACTTCACAACAAGCTTCTCCAGATAGCTTGTGGTCTTGTAATTTATTATCATGCTCTACTGGCAGCATCAATAAGCGATGTAAAGTAATCCCTTTAATGTTATGTGCTGCCAACCCAGTTGGAGCGGTAACAACACAAGACAGCATTGTTTTCTGCAGATAAGTTGCAATTGCTTTAATCAGAAAACTTTTTCCAGTTCCTGCTTCTCCACTCACGTACAGTCGGACAGGTATAAATGATGTACATGAGCACTCTTTTTTCTCATGAGATAAATCATGCTCAATCTGTTCTGTGACTTCGTCATATATTTGTCTCTGCTCAACGTTTGGTTCTTTTTCCAAATCTTCTACGTTTACTACATCCTCCTGAGCTTGTTCCATGGCTCTTTCCACTTCATTCATGGCAGTGGCAGCTTCATTTTGGATAATTGGTCCTCCTAGTGGATCCTGACTCAATGAAGCAGAAATCTGACTGTCTTGAGAACTGTCTCTAGCAATCTCTGCTGCAATTGTAGCTTCTTGCTGTATTTCCTCGTTCAACATTTGCAGATAATTTGAAAAAACAGGACAGTCTATGGTATCCTTGGTTGCATTGAACGAATCTTCATAACTGAGAAAATCTCCAAATAGTTCCTCTTCTGTACGCCATGGCTTAAAGAGCTGCAAAAGAGCTAAATAGTAAAATTCCCTTTTGTCTGGAGATTCACAACTCAATTTTCGATGATTAATCAAATGGCCTTTTCTTTGTTTCACCAGACAGCCTTCACATCCAATTACAGCATATACACCTTTATTGATATCTTCTGTGATGTTCCTCTTAAAAGTATAGGTTTGCAGAACTTCATAGAGACAAACGTTCTCAAGATGACTACTTCTATTTGGATAGTATGTATCCAACATGTTTGTCTTCAAAATATCTGTACTGTTTGGTTCTTTCTCCGCCAAATACACTATTTCTTGTACAGATTTCAAAACTCGGTTTCGTGTTGCAGCAAGACCTAGACTCACCCAAATGATTGTTCTAGATTTGGCATATAGACTTGCTGATGATAACCGATCAGAACATTCATATGCTTCAATTTCTCGATGCGACAACATCTTCAGACTGTAACTGTATAATTTCTTACTTAGACTCTTTTCATGTGAAATTTCCTCCCACATTTCCTTCAGTTCCGTCTTTTCTGATTTTGTGATGTAAGACGTCACATATCAAGCCACAGCAATAGAGTTGTCAGCAACATATTGAATATCCATGTTAGCATTCCACATGGACAAAATGACTGGGTTGTAGTCATTTATGTATTTCGATTCTTCATTTCTTCTTAGGTTGTATGTATTTTTCAGTGATTTTCTTGTCACAGTATGTCGTAGAGAAGACATAAAATTGTTCACTCTTCCTTTCGATGTTACTGGATGTGGAAATGTAAAACGACATTTTGTGTAGAACTTGTCCTTGGATTTGTATTTTCGACAACATTATTTTCCACAACGATGGGTTTGAAAGCGTAAAACTTGATGTCTTAAATTGTTTTCTTCTGTACTTTTCGGAACAGCACATGTAGAATACTGTTCAATGAAACTCATCAGTTTTTCATCTGAATCTGTTCCAAATTTGGGTGCATCTTTGATCCATAACAGCATATGTATGTGAGGAGCACTTCTTGCTTGATACTCCTTTCTCCAAAAGAAATCCAAAACCTCTCCAAGCGGAGGATTTTTGTTTGTTTGTGATAAAAGACATCATAGCTTAAAACCTATGATTGAAATAACTGCATACATTAACTGGATCCAAAGAGCACAGTTCTCCAGGTGTCTTGTATTCAATATTTTCAATGTTTTTATTTGCCTCTCGTAGAAATTGAAGTAAGTCTTCCCAAGCATACTCAGCACAGCTAAGAGTGAGGAACCATGTAGGAGTTCCTAAGTTTCTTAGCATACATTTCAATTCCCCATGACGATGGTACCAATACTCGTTAGTACCACGCTGACAAGCCATGAGATTAATTAGCTGAGATTCCAAAATACTGTCTTGCAGTTTGACTTTATCCATAAAGTCCCTTGCCAAAACATTTTGCAGATGTACTCCACTTTTCAGTATATGTTTCACTGCATAAGAAAGTCAAGACAAGTCACTCTCAAACAGTAGATGGAACAAATATGGAATGCATTGACGAAACTTGGATCTTCTGCATATAATCTTAAAGTCCGGTATTCAGATGCAGGAATTTGAACAGGTCGGTCGTCATATCGTCCACCTTGGCCTGTTGGAAATAACTGTGGAAAACAACTAGCTTCCAAACTTTCTTCCCATACACTAATGGGACTTCCTTTTGCTTCTTTCATTTGAAACAAGTCAATAGCATTCCCAATTACTTCTTTGGAATGCAATGGATGAACACTGTAATGTTCATAAATTTCTTCACTTCTAGAGACATCAACTTTTTCAATTTGCCCAGCTGAGAAATAAGTGTCCTCTTCTTCAGTTGTTTACTCTTCTCCAACATATACATTTTGGTAGTAGTGATTGTTTTTTACCAAATACAATGTTGCTTTTTGACTTTCCTAACATCCACTAATTCTTGCCAGATTCTGTTACTCTTTGTCGGAACACCATTAGCTAGAATAACCAGAGGTTCCTCTTCTACTTTTTCTACACCAATTGTATCAATATTTTTCTTAAAATCTAGAGGCAAATAAACAACTCTTTCCTTTAATCCTCTCTGTAAATCTGAAGGAGGCAATTTCCCTGTCTTAGGCTCCATGCGAACAATAGCCTGAAAAGGATGTACACATTGAATCAGAATAGACTCATAGGTATTTAAATCCATCAATTCAGAAGGAATGTCTACCAACTCCAGATTATTATGAACAGCTCTAGCAGGCATTCTGTTTTCATTTAATTTATTATAACAATATTTACAAATACGTTGATCAGAACCCAAATCAAAACAATTTTCTACCAACAAATAAGTTGCAGAAACCTTCCACTCATCATTATTTTCCATTTCGCGTTTTACATATAAATCAACTAATCTAGTCTGATTCTTATAATGAGTTAGTCGACAACACACACAAGTAAAATTAGACCTTTCACTTGAATTCACCTTAAACTTTGTAATTTCATGTTCAAATTGTTCTGTATTTGAAATCTGTACATTCTCCTCCACATTACCTTCTAATACTGTATCAGTTTCTGCACTGTCCTCTTTTCACCAAAGTAACAAAACTCAATTTCTTCACAAATGTTCTTCACATCTAGTTCAGTTCCATGCAAAAGAGCCCTATTTAACTGTTTTAACTTAAGTGCTGGACTTTTTGCATAATACAACCTTCTCACTAATTTCCTCACTTTATTATGATGTACTGCTAACATCCTAAAATGGTGAAAAACACTCTGACATACTTTTCTTGAAAGACAAGCCAGCGAATGCCCATGCAAACCTGTTTTTTCTCTCACTCTACAAGGATCTAACTCTTGCAAAATTTTCATTTTTTGTTTTAGACTTTTCTTAGTATATGTCCGTAAGAAACTGAGCAACAAATCAATTGAATCCTGTCGCACACTACAAATACTACTACAATTCCAAGTATACACTGGAGCCTTAGGACATCTCCCTAAAACGTCATCAGCTAACACCTCTTCTGTATTTCTAGGCACAATTTTTTCTTTTTCAACCGGACAACCGCCCTTCACCTCATATGCTCGACCACTGGTGTCAACTGCATGCACCAAATCATTATCCTGAAAGTAATTTTCTTCATTAAAAAATGTCTCACAACTTGAACTATGCTTCCATTCTCCAGAAAAAACATCACAAAAATTAGTCTGATTAATTACTCTTTTCCACTTACATTTTGATTTGAAAACACTGATTACCTTATCTAGTGTACAAATTCTATTGATTACTAAACCAAATAATTTATTTTTCACTTTAAATGCCTGATCCACAATCTTCACTATGCTTTTTTTTCTTGTAAAAAGCACTCTTCTTTTGATACGTCTTTACATTTTTTAATAAATTTGAAACTATTCTGTTATAAAACATTCGTCTACGAATCTCAATAAATTGATTTCTCCTTCTATTGCTATAGAGAATATCATCTCCATCTACAGGTCTAACATTTTTTGAGGGGTACAGTTTTTTCTTTCTATTTAAAGATGTTTTTTTTTTCTTTGAAATAACATCTTTTTTTTTACATATCATTAATTTCCTTAAAAAGTTCTTAGTTTGCTTACCAGGAGCATTCTTTTTTTTCACTGAAGATTGTGTTTTGGATGAATCTTGTATTTCAGTTTTCTTAGACCATAAATCATGTTTATCTAATTTTTGTTGTCTTTCCTTCGTCGGCATATTCTTTTATCTTTCTATAGATGATTACAATCTGTGATAAAGAAAAAATAACATATTATAGACCACTACAATCATACTACATAGCAATTACAATAAGTAAACGATATAAACACTAGTTTACGACATAAGTAAGTTTATACCACAGCAACTCTGTCACAGCAACAGTTCAGTACAGTTTCATTATTAATCTCACTCTCTGCCTGCACCATCTCACTCTGTGCCTGTGTCTTATGTCACTCTGTGCCAGTGTCTCATCTCACTCTGTGCCTGTGTCTCATCTCACTCGGTGCCTGTGTCTCATCTCAGTCTGTGCCTGCCCCATCTCTCTCTTTGTGTGTGTCATTTCTCTCTTTGCGTGTCTCATCTCACTCTATGCCTGTGCCTCATCTCACTCTGTGCCTGTGTCTCATCTCACTCTGAGCCTATGTCTCACCTCACTCTGTGCCTGTGTCTCATCTCACTCTGTGCCTGCCCCATCTCTCTCTCTTTGTGTGTGTCATTTGTCTGTTTGCGTGTGTCTCATGTCACTCTGGTAAATGTTTTATGGTAAAAAGTATGGCTTTAACATTTTTGACAAGGATCACACTGAGTGTCTGTATGAAATAAGGAATTATATTTTCACATTTGTCAATAATGTCACCTGTGTCTGCTCACAGTTTGCCTCTCTAAGCTTAAAGGGTACTCTGTGCCTGTGTCTCACCTCACTCTGTGCCTGTATGTCATCTCACTCTGTGCCTGCCCCATATCTCTCTCTTTGTGTGTGTCATTTGTCTGTTTGTGTGTGTCTCATCTCACTCTGGTAAATGTATTATGGTAAAAAGTATGGCTTTCACATTTTTGACAAGGATCACACTGAGTGTCTGTATGAAATAAGGAATTATATTTTCACATTTGGCAATAATATCACCTGTGTCTGCTCACAGTTTGCATTTCTACGGTTAAAGGGTACTTTGTGCCTGTGTCTCACCTCACTCTGTGCCTGTGTGTCATCTCACTTTGTGCCTGCCCCATCTCTCTCTCTTTGTGTGTGTCATTTCGTAAAATGTATGTTTTATTTAACAAGGATCACACTGAGTGTCTGTATGAAATAAAGAATTATATTTTCACATTTTAACATCTAACTCCCATCTATTAGTACATATCCTAAAGCCTAACTGACTTCAAGAATGCATGTATTCCCATATTTTTAAACACATCAACTAAGCAAATTATTCACCCAGACTCATTTAAAATCAAGCCTGACTCACAGTGTGATCTTAGGCACATGACCAGGATGTTACATGTAATCTACCATGTCTGTCTCTGCATGCAATATGTGTGTCTCTGCTCATACTATTTCACTGTCTCTACTGGCAAAAAACAGACCACATATATATAAGCAAAGACATAACATTCCTTTTTCATTTCAACGACACACCCTGGATCTTTATTGCACAGCTTAGAGCCTATTTGTGAAGTAGGAGGCCTAACAGACATGCTGCCTAGGATTCCCTACTAGTACATATCCTAAAGCCTAACTGACTTCAAGAATACATGTATTCCCATATTTTTAAACACATCAACTAAGCAAATGATTCACCCAGACTCATTTAAAATCAAGCTTGACTCACAGTGTGATCTTAGGCACATGACCAGGATGTTACTTGTAATCTACCATGTCTGTCTCTGCATGCAATATGTGTGTCTCTGCTCATAATATTTCACTGTCTCTACTGGCAAAAAACAGACCACATATATATAAGCAAGACATAACATTCCTTTTTCATTTCAACGGCACACCCTGGATCTTTATTGCACAGCTTAGAGCCTATTTGTGAAGTAAGAGGCCTAACAGACATGCTGCCTAAGATTCCCTACTAGTACATATCCTAAAGCCTAACTGACTTCAATATTACATGTATTCCCATATTTTTAAACACATCAACTAAGCAACTTTTTCACCCAGACGCATTTAAAATCAAGCTGAACTCACAGTGTGATCTTAGGCACATGAACAGGATGTTACATGTAATCTACCATGTCTGTCTCTGCATGCAATATGTGTGTCTCTGCTCATACTATTTCAGTGTCTCTACTGGCAAAAAACAGACTGCATATATATAAGCAAGACATAACAATCCTCTTTCATTTCAACGGTACACCCTGGATCTTTATTGCACAGCTTAGAGCCTATTTGTGAAGTAAGAGGCCTATCAGACATGCTGCCTAATATTCCCTACTAGTACATATCCTAAAGCCTAACTGACTTCAAGAATAAATGTATTCCCAAATTTTTAAACACATCAACTAAGCAAATTATTCATCCAGATTCATTTAAAATCAAGCTTGACTCACAGTGTGATCTTAGGCACAAGACCAGGATGTTACATGTCATCTAGCATGTCTGTCTCTGCATGCAATATGTGTGTCTCTGCTCATACTATTTCACTGTCTCTACTGGCAAAAAGCAGTCCACATATATATATAAGCAAGACATAACATTCCTTTTTAATTCAACGGCACACGCGGGATCTTTATTGCACAGCTTAGAGCCTATTTGTGAAGTAAGAGACCTAACAGACATGCTGCCTAAGATTCACTACTAGTACATAACCTAAAGCCTAACTGACTTCAGGAATACATGTATTCCCATATTTTTAAACACATCAACTAAGCACATTATTCACCCAGATTTATTTAAAATCAAGCTTGACTCACAGTGTGATCTTAGGCACATCACCAGGATGTTACATGTAATCTACCATGTCTGTCTCTGTCTCCACTATGTGTGTCTGTGCTCATACCATCTCACCATCAATCACCATCTTACATTTTATAAAAAAACATGTAGCATAGTAAATCGTTTTACACAAAGAGCACAGCCCATTTAAATAATCACTACATTACAAGGCAGAAACCTGACTCATTTCCAAAATACATTTCCAATATGCACCATTTAGTTTTTTACCAGCATTACATAGAAACATGAGACACAATGCAAGAATAAACAAGCCCAATATGCTTCTTGAGCTTCCCCATAGTGCATACAGCAGTCTATCTATAGTAAATGAATCATAACTCACCTTTAAAAATGCTTTAGAAGATTTAGAACAGTGTCAGTCACACACACCAGATTTTCTTAAGCAGAATCTCTGAAATGCGCCTCCAACACTGCAACCACAAATGGCCCAGATTCCCTGTAATTCTTCACACATATCCCTGCAGTTAACCAATAAAAATTCTTCCCACACTATTTCAAAATCAAACTGACATTTTAATTGGTTCTACATTTCAACACTTTCAAACTCACATAATATTCACCCACCCCCCAATGCTCATTAACCCTGTTACCATGGTAAATCCCACCTAACTCAGCACATAGTTGAAAAGTTCATCATACTATGTTGCAAATGAATCTAGCAAGGGTGTTTGACCTCTCAATGTACTAGCTAATCACGTGCAATGTTTCTTTCAATGACTTTTTCTCAACCATTAGAATTCCTTCTTTGAAAAAACAAAAGCATGCACCCTAATTTTCAGTGGAGAATTTTAAAAATCACCAATCATTTCTTCTCTTTCAAGGGCACTGAATCTCAACCACTTTTTTTTTTTACATAACTTGTTGTATAACTCCTATATATCCCTATATCGTGTTAAGTTAGCATAGGTACGTTTGAGATTTAAACGCCATTTTTCCTTTCTTGCAACTTCTGCACACGACCCTCATTTGTTGACTTAGCTTTCAACCTAGTAGTTTGGCGTGGTGAATGTGAGAATAATATGTTATTGCTCTGATATCTGCTTTGTTTAATAAAACATGTCTGCACGGAGAGTGCTGAAGTTTCAGGAGCAACACGATATGGAATTGTTATGAGGTCTGATCTCCACGCCTTCATAGTCATAACACAAGTGCAGCCTTTGCCAACTTGGGCTTGAGGCGGGATTGATATTGCTTTGCACGAGAATTGTTAACACACACTTGATGCGGTGCACATGCAGAGAGAGCTGGTGTATGCTGATGTGATTCCTTCATGCTAGGACACTAAGGTATGGGCCCGCCCTAAAACAACCCAAAGAGACCTTCTTAGATAATAATATAATATATGTGTTAGGGAGGGTGAGATATAAGTGTTGTTAACTCTTATTCATTACAGCATGTTAACATGCTGTCACCATTCGCTTTTTATGTCTTAGTAACTATGCTGATAATTTTGCTACTGATAATAAGTATACTTGTATTATCAAAGATACTGCGCCTGAGAAGACGGCATTAGTAAATAAACATTTCAAATGCACATGTGTCTTCTTTACTCCATGTTCTGGTTTGTAATGATAATATAACGAAAGAGTGTTCATGAGTCCCACGTACCCTGAGGTACTGTAAGTTCATGTTCTGGTTTGTCTAAACATTGGGTGTTTGATATGTCCAATGAGACACTGTAGCTAGCTCGGTAAGGGGTGAGTTGGTTGCTAAGGTAAGTTTTGGGACACCCTAATTTGCCGAGGTTCCACTCCTCTGTGCACAGTTCTGTGTGAGTACAGAAACCCTGCAACATGGCGCCCAACGGTTTCGGTGGTCTTATATCATGACACTCGAGTAGTTTATCATTCATGCCTTAACCCCTTCACATCCGTTTCCGGAAAACGGGGTGTTGGTGAAACCTACCTATTTTTTGAAATAGGTCTTTATTCAAGCTTGATTCTTACTTAAACGGTTTCTTTGAATTACTACCCAGTTGTGCTACAAAGTATTCTTTGTGTTTTCTTGTTTCCAATTCTGTGATGGCGGCAGCGGTGGCTATTGCGCAGCATAGTCGCGTAGCGGTACGCAACCATCTTCAGACGTACCAGGTCCCAGTAGATGGGATGGCTGTGATTTTCGTGGTAAGTGCAGATCCGGCGTTTCCTTACGAGTTGTTTTACTCTTGGGTTACGTTTCCGGCTGTGGACGCTAATTCTGGTTTGTTCCACTCCTACACCGCCTCGGATGTCCCGGCTGAATATACGCCATACAGGGCATTGGAAATACCTATTGATCATTGGCAGCATCGAGTTTGGTTTGATGGCGCCCTCCCCCACTCTTTGTCCCGTGCGAGGTTAGGTCCACTCTCGATTCCAGGTACGAATTGGCCTGCATTGGGTGGCTTTACCCCGCACCCGAATCACGGGGCTTGTACCCTGGCAGAAATACGCAGGCTTCATGTAGTTTCCATTTCCGTGATTCGTGCTTTAGTGCAATACATCGGTCGACATCTTCCTGGTGGTCCCCAGGGGGGTGCGGCCGCTCCCATGGAACGAGGCGGAATGCGTCTCAATCCAGTGATGGTAAATTCGGTTTTTGGTGCGCG
This sequence comes from Lissotriton helveticus, assembly GCF_964261635.1. Taxonomy (NCBI): domain Eukaryota; kingdom Metazoa; phylum Chordata; class Amphibia; order Caudata; family Salamandridae; genus Lissotriton; species Lissotriton helveticus. Next base: position 1,079,506,523 of record NC_136067.1, on the reverse strand, counting down.
TCCTGTTGACAACGATGACTTCCCATTCTGGCTAGCGGAGAAGTTTGATCAACTGGAGGCGGTTTTTCCGAATTCTACTCCTGCTGATAAACATAGAATGTTGACGATTACTCTACCGAAGGATATTACTCCTGAACTTGCTGACTGTGACAGCTGGGGAAAAACATTTGCGGCAGTTTATACAAGGTGCTTCGGCACCCCGTCTATGACTGCCCTGCCTGAAATTGTTCGACGTGTTCAGAATGATCACGGTCCAGAGGCAGCGGTTGAATTGGGTATGCGCCTGTGTGGTTCTTTTGAGATTGTGAGTGATCTCATTCTCTCCAATGTTAAAGGAGATGCAGTTAACTTTCAGGTGTCGAATGCTTTGGCTGCTCTGCCCGATGCCGACAAACCCCGCCAGTTAGCAAAGATTGTGGTGGCCGCTTATAAAACGATTGGCCGCACAAGTAGAGGTCTGAAATATTTTCCAGTGAAGGAGAAAAAACAACCACAGGGGCAATCTGCAGTGACAGATGCCCAGCCAAAGTCCAAGAAACAAAATTGGCCTAAAAAACAGACACAGGGGAAGCAGACAATGCAGACTCAGGGTTCTTTTCCTGCGATACAAGCTCCTGCGCCATCCGAAAAAGTTTATGATTTGCGCGACCGCGCGATGATTAAATCACCTGATCGTTTTCAGGGTTCTGATCAACGCTCTCCTCGTTCCTTTCAGGACACATCGGCCCAGAAAACCGGTGGAGGAGGAGGGGGTGGACGTGGACGTGGTGGCCAACAAGGACGTGGTCAGTCCCGCCAGACGGACGGCGCAGTGAAGCAGGAGGATTCTACGCCTCGGCGTCCGCAGTTTGCGAAAAAGAAAGTCGCAGCCTTAACAGCGCATCGATATGCCACAGATAGTGAGAACGCGGCTTCGGAATCTGACGTGGGCTCTGACCTTGCTGGACAGCGCGGCGGAGATAACCATAGTCAGAGAGGCGCTGCGTCCACTACTGAGGGTGACAGCGACTGAAGTCTACGTTGTGATAGAAACAGCGGATACGAGACTTGCTCCCCCTGAAAGACTATATGAAATTGTCCTGTTAATTGAAGGTGACATACAGCGTACCGTTAAAGGTGTATTTTGGGAGAATCTGTCTTCTACATATGATATTTTACTTTCGGAGGCTGACTGGCCCCCACCTTTTGTGCTCGCGGCGCTGCGAGGGGAGGAGGTAATCCTACCCAGTTTCGCGAACACTGTCTCGGAAGAGCATGCGCAGCATTTTGCAGAAGAGTGGGCTCGGGCTCTCGCGCCGGCTCTGTACCGTAACCAATGTGGTTGGGATAAATTGTCGCCTTGCCACGAAATTCCGTTGCGGTCTCAGCCGCAGCCTCAACCTCAATATCCCATTCGGCGTTAAGCAAAATCTTCCGTCGCGGAAATCCTTGAACAATTGGAATATCAGGGAGTTATTGAAACGTGTGTGTCACCGATGAATAATCCCCTTTTTACTGTGAATAAACCTGACGGATCATATCGTTTGGTTTTGGATTACCGGCATTTGAACTCGCATTGCCGTAACTGTGCAGTACAGAATACCCACGGCTCTGCCCTAGTGGATAGTCTCGTGCGTAAGCGTTTCAAGACAACGCTTGACATATCCAATGGTTTTTATGCCCACAGATTGGACAGCTTTAGCTCCCAATGGACCAGTTTTACAAGCGCTGGAGTCCAAAAGCAATTCCGGCGTCTTCCAATGGGCTACAAGAATAGTCCTGGTGTATTTACCGCTCGAATTGTCTCTATTCTGGAGGCACTCGACCCTGATGCTTTTTCGTATGTGGATGACATATATCTCACAGACGACGATATTTGGGAGCATCTGTGTCGTGTGAATTCTCTTGTTTGCAACTTCGCAGACATGGGTTACAAATTCAACTTTGCAAAATCGCACATTGCTGAACACACAGTGTTGTTTTTGGGCTATGAGCTCAACAATGAAGGTAGAGGTTTGGCTCCTCACTTCTTGGAGAAGTGCGCACAATTGCGCGCACCAACAACTCTGAAAAAATTACAATCCTTACTGGGCTTTTTGAATTTCGGCAGAACTTACATTCCGGAATATGCCCAGCGTATCAAGCCTTTGTATGCTTTGATACAACCAACTTTCTCAAAATCATGCTGGCTGCCTGAGCATTCAGCCATTTTGCAATCCTTGCAGGCTGATCTGCTCGCTTCTAAATATTTACTGACTCGTGATAACCACACCAACCTGGTCATAAGAATAATTCCTGGGACGGTGGGTTTCACGTACCTCACTTTTAATGAAGGTGACACTGTACCTATTGCTTACAAGTCACACTTGTACACCTCGGCTGAGATGCGGTTTCCCACCATAGAAAAGGTTTTAACTGCTGTACAGATGGCTATTCTAAAGGAACGAGCTCTGTCGCAGGGGAAGCGCATGCTAGTGGTAACACCCTGTCCTCATTTAGAGGCAGTCACGAAAGCCAGTGTACCAAATTCAAAGGCTTTGCACCCTCGGTGGATACAGTGGGCTGCGTCATTGTCATCCGCAGATGTCATGTTTATTTTTGACGCTTCCTTACGGTCGCAGGAGTACTTGCAGTATGAATTCGTTCATCCTGCTCCTCTGGCGATGCGACCTTTGGAAGACTTCCATTGCATCATTTACACTGATGGGTCGGCGCAGGTTGCGCATGGCTCTAAACATGCCTACGTTTCCGCATGCGCCATTGTGGTCGGTGCTATGTTGAATGATGAGTTCATTTCCAGGGAGGTACACACGTTGCCCTTGGGCGATTGCACCGCACAATTGGCAGAGCTTCGTGCTCTCTTACTAGCTTTGGAGTACGCAGATCCAAGTGTTACTACTCTAATTGTAAGTGATTCTTACTACTGTGTCCAGTCTTACAATGAAAACTTGTTCTTTTGGATTCAAAATGATTTTCATGATTCCAAGGGTAGCACAATAAAACATAAAATGATCTGGGTTCGAGTGGCAGAGCTTAAGGCTATGTTGCCACTCGTTTATGTGATTCATACTCTCGGTCATCAGCGCGTGGGAGTTCACGCTGTTGGCAACTCGCTTGCTGATGAAGCGGCGAAATCAGCAGTATCTACATACTTAGTTGCAGCAGTTACTAGGTCTAAAACCAAGATTGATAGCGACATCTTGGCAGCGATTGCTGCCTCTGAGAAGGGAAGTAAACATCCTCCGGGATTCCCTTCGAAGTATAAATACCACTTAAGTCCCGAAAAGTTTCCTTTTGTGACAATTCCTGATGTTGGGGAACGGCTGATTCCCAACTCGGATCGCAGAGCAGACTTGATTACAGCGGCTCATGAAGGTGTGGCGTCTGCGCATGCGGGCGTCTCGGCCACTGTAACTCAATTACAATTACGTTTCTGGTGGCGGGGACTGTACAAACAGACGCGTGATTATGTCCTTCTGTGTGACATATGCCAGCAGATTAAACCTTCAACTGCTACGCGTCCGCCTCAGACTCAGTTGTACATTTCTAATAAACCACTAGGCTGTGTTTATTTAGATCACTGCGGTCCATTTTCATCTGATACTGCGTATAAATACATCTTAGTAGCAGTTGACTCATGCACACGCTTTGTGTGGGTATGGCCACATCGCAGCGCTGATTCCCGGACTGTCATCAGAGATTTGCGTATCTTTATAGGGATTTTTGCCTGTGGTACCTTCCATTCGGATCAGGGTCCGGCTTTCGCCTCTAAGGCGTATAAGGATGCCATGACTTCGATGGGGGTCCAAGTCAAGTTTTCGTCACCCTACAGACCCGAGGGTAATAGTGTAGTTGAACGAATGAACCGTGATTTAAAGCAATCTTTGACAGCCCGAGTTATAGGCACTGGCAGAAACTGGCTGGCTCACCTCTATGGCGTGCAGCGTGCTCTTAATAATCTCCCTAGAAGGTCTCTGGGTGGGCGGACCCCATACGAAATGCTCTTTGGCATCAAGATGTTCGTCCCTGACCTTGACGGTCTAGACTCGGTGGTTCGCGCCACTTCCTTTGACGCAGATGAACATTGCAATGTTTTACAGAATCTACAAAAGACGAGAGACACTCTTGCAAAGGAACATTTGCCCTCCACATCGGATGATGCGTTGCAGATCCCGGTAGTTGGCTGGCTACCCCAAGTTGGAGAACTGGTTCGAGAGAAGATCGACAACAAGAAAGAGTTTGGTCCCTCCTATCGAGCTCCGGTCCCAGTGCTTGGAGTGAAGGGCACAAGAACAGTCATTTTACCACCACTTCCAGGTCGTAAGGAAAACAGGTTTATTTCTATTGACAATGTCAAGATACACAGAGTGGCCGATTCTTCTTAGCATGACACCGGCTGTTTCCTGTCCTTCCATTGTGAGAAATTCAATTATGCCCACTGCTTCTAATAATGAACCTGAGGTGGCCATCGAATTACCTGCTGTTTCCAGTCCATTATTGAATAATTTACCAGGAACTAACCTTGATGAGACAGACTATACATACCCCACTGATTTGTCCATGCCTGACATGCAAGCTCGTTTAGCCACGGAATCCAGATTTTCATTTGACTCTGCTTCCCTTGCCTCGAAAAAACCCTCTAAAATTGCAGTATATGCTAGCCTGTTTAAAAAACATTTTTTGATACCTCCTTGGATATACATTTGGCTGGTCCTTTTTTCAGTTTACCTTTTTATGTCAATTGGTTTTGTGTTTTATTTTTTTCGCATTATGAATGGACACTATGTCGAGGAGAGAACTTGCATTACTCATTTGAATGGAACTTTGGCCCCACTTTCCTCTTCACATTCTACACACAGATTAAAAAGAGACTTGACTTTGGTTAACATCACAGCGTGGCCTGTTCTGGATGGAATCGCGTGGGATGCAGTTCGTTTTCAGATACATGGTCCAACGGAAGTCGTTAATGTCCCTAATGTACTAAGAGTTAATATGGGGGATGTGGTGAAACAAAACATTCGTTCTGATGATTGGGATGTTAATGCTGTGGAAAGTTTGTTTTCTGATTTGAAATATTATGCTGCTTTTGATGCTGAGGATTTATATTTAGAATCTGCTAATTATGGTGAATTGTTCTGTTACCAACATTATGGCAATCACTTCTTACACAAGACATCTTCCCGAAGGGATGCGGTTAATTTTACTCAGTGGGAACATTGCCCAGCACCAACACAAGGGAGTTCAGAAACGTTTCTTAAAAAGTATACTTATTTCACTGACTTTAATCAGTCCAATCCCGAGTCCTTTTATTTTAAATTTCACAAACAGCCACTGTCCAAGGTTCGACTTACAAATACAAAATTGTTATATTCAAAGGCCTTCCTGGATCAATTAGTTACTGGAGGGTATGAGTTATGGAAGGATACCATAGACCTTAAATCAGTTTGGGGCTCAAGGGCCTGGCAGGTACAAGGCACTGAGGCTTTGCACCGTGCATGTCTCATCCCAAATCATATGTGGTTTTTAAATGAAACCATTTCCCAGACCACGTGCTTTGGATTGGCTACATCTAAAAGGTTAAACACCCCGTCTTTCCCGGAGTTGGAGGAATATGAGAATTGGAGTAATTTTACTAAATTGTCCATTAGAGATATACAGGCTCTGCTTCTGAATTCCTCCTTTAACATTTCCAGTATGAATCCCAAGGGTTGGCTGCTTTGGCACCGTGGTGCTGATTCTTGCCAAAAGAGATTTTTAAATATAACTGACGGTTTTAAGACTGTTAGATCTGATCCCCGTTTTGATTTGAGTCATACTGTCACCTCTTACTCAGTTGGCAAGTTGTGTCAAGCTTGGCTGAAACATTCAACTTTACCTGCGGTTAAGTATCACCTTTCCAAACTGAATGCAGACGTGGATTTGAATGATTTCATTAAGGGCCCAGCTAGTGGCAGGTCTAAAAGGTGGTTATATGGTGTTTACAATGAAATTTGGAAACTCTCACAGATTGAGGCTGCTTCACGCCTTAGGGCTATTGATCAGGCAAATCTTGAGAAAGTGCTTGCAGTGGTTGACAATAGCATTAACGTGCTTTCCTCTAGAATTTACACATTAGATAATATTGTGTCGTCTGTTGTTGATATTGTGCATGATGAAGTGTCTGTATTATACCATGGTCAAAATCAATTACGTTCAATCATGCAGTTTGCATGGACACTACAGACTCTAAAAATGGGTAAAGTTCCCTGGGGATACATGAACGTTTCCTCTTTATTTGCACCGTTTAATTTGACAGACAAACAACGCTTGCTTTCAATGCGTGATGCTTCCTTTTCTATGCTCCATATTGAAAGATTGGAATCTTTACCTTTTTCTGTGGCAGAGACCACTGCTGCTACGTGGCTTATCCACGGTTTAATAACGCTGCCGTTTGCTTTATATAAGTTTTCAAATTGTATGAAATATGTGCCAATAGGTCGTTTTGAACCCTTAGGTAGCGGTTTTCTTCATGAGGTCTGGTCACTCCCATACACATACAGATGTTTCAAGGATGAACAAGAGGTTTATCTAACAGGGGATGAGTGTACTGAGACGCCAGATCATTCTTTAATGTGTAGACACATACAGTTACACGGTTCATGTAACAGGGACAGACCGAATATGGCTTGCGTTTTACAGGGCACGCCAGTTCCTGCTATCATCCCCACGTTTAAATTGTTAGAGAATGGTAGTTATTTAATGCTCAATAATGAAAACTGCTGTGGTTTAATTAAAGGTATAGCTTTCATAGTAACGGTTAGTGAGCGAGTTATTTGCTGCAGAAATGTTCTTTATCCTCCCACACGTGAACATAGGGAGTCTTCCATTTGGCCACAGATACCGACCTTGGGAGCAGAATTCAGCGGCATGGCTAGAATAAGAGCTCTATTGTCCCAGAAAGAGGTGGCCTTGAGCTCGGCCCGTGAAACTTTCGTGCTTCACATTGCTAACACCCGCACGGAGGTTCAGGCTCTTTTAAACACTGATTTGCCCTTGCATTTCGGAGCCATGGTCCGTTCTATCTTTAACGCATCCTCCACAACGGGCCTAGCACATTTTTTTAAAGTTGTTAGCGGTGGTCTCGTGACTTCCTTTGAGAAGATATTTGGAGTCATCCCTGCATTCTTCCATTCTATTTTTTCATCCTTATTTGGAGGGTTCCCGTTTTTGCTTGCATTAGCGGCTGGCGCATTGGTGGTTTTCTGCCTTTTTAAATATGGATGCCCTTCCTGTGCAAGACCACGCACGGCTACTACTGACGCGGTTTCGCAACCGCATGCTTGATTACTATGGCACACTGCCGTTAGCGACTCTAAGCACGGCGTTTGGATTATCTTTTCGGTTCTCCTATTTCACCTGTGTCCAGCCTGTATTTCGCTGTCTGACCTGTGATTTCCTTTGGGCCATTGATTTGTGTCTCTGCGGACCAGCATCTTCTGACGTCGATTTTGATCAACTGATGAGTCCTATCATTGCTCACGAGTTGGTTTGTTCTGACGAAAGGGTTATGGCCTTGGCGGTGGCACATGGACTAATGGGTCCCTGGGATGTGTTGTCGGCAGCGCAGAATTTCTTGGAACTAAGTTTTCTTGAGAACCCACCGAGCTGTCCTCTGATGGTTATAGAGGATCCGGTGCTGGAAGATCACGTATGTTCCTTTCATCTTTTAAATTGGATGGCTGAACTGTTTTCTGATGAGGACAGTGACTTCCTCCTGGAGGCTGTTGCAGCTTACTTTTCATATACGGTCTTATCATAGACACTGCCTCAAATTGACATGCTGATTGATAGCATTTCCTCGATTTTATTGACTTTTGGTCAAGACATTTTATTTTTTGCTTGCCTATTGGCTTGAGCCACAGTATATTTGTGGGCTATTTTTTTTTAGCATTAATTTTTATATTTGAATCTTTATTCATGCTCGTTTATAAATGGATTCTGCTCTCATGTGATGGCACTTCTGTTACCTTATTTAGTCCGTTCTCGGATCATGGGGGGGTGTTGTATAACTCCTATATATCCCTATATCGTGTTAAGTTAGCATAGGTACGTTTGAGATTTAAACGCCATTTTTCCTTTCTTGCAACTTCTGCACACGACCCTCATTTGTTGACTTAGCTTTCAACCTAGTAGTTTGGCGTGGTGAATGTGAGAATAATATGTTATTGCTCTGATATCTGCTTTGTTTAATAAAACATGTCTGCACGGAGAGTGCTGAAGTTTCAGGAGCAACACGATATGGAATTGTTATGAGGTCTGATCTCCACGCCTTCATAGTCATAACACAAGTGCAGCCTTTGCCAACTTGGGCTTGAGGCGGGATTGATATTGCTTTGCACGAGAATTGTTAACACACACTTGATGCGGTGCACATGCAGAGAGAGCTGGTGTATGCTGATGTGATTCCTTCATGCTAGGACACTAAGGTATGGGCCCGCCCTAAAACAACCCAAAGAGACCTTCTTAGATAATAATATAATATATGTGTTAGGGAGGGTGAGATATAAGTGTTGTTAACTCTTATTCATTACAGCATGTTAACATGCTGTCACCATTCGCTTTTTATGTCTTAGTAACTATGCTGATAATTTTGCTACTGATAATAAGTATACTTGTATTATCAAAGATACTGCGCCTGAGAAGACGGCATTAGTAAATAAACATTTCAAATGCACATGTGTCTTCTTTACTCCATGTTCTGGTTTGTAATGATAATATAACGAAAGAGTGTTCATGAGTCCCACGTACCCTGAGGTACTGTAAGTTCATGTTCTGGTTTGTCTAAACATTGGGTGTTTGATATGTCCAATGAGACACTGTAGCTAGCTCGGTAAGGGGTGAGTTGGTTGCTAAGGTAAGTTTTGGGACACCCTAATTTGCCGAGGTTCCACTCCTCTGTGCACAGTTCTGTGTGAGTACAGAAACCCTGCAACAAACTCCTACTTTCAAACTGCCATTTCATTTCCACAACTCATCTGAATACAACCACATCTACCTTGAAGATGCCAAAAATCTGGATTGTGGGTCATAGCTTTGTTCACTGGAGTGAAAAATATGCAAGTAACAGAGATATTTCCAACCTTGATTTACCAAATGTGGACATTATATGGATTGGCCAGAGAGGATTGAGATGTCACCAATTGATACCATTGGTAAAATCCTTTATGCATCTACCACACCCTGACCTCATAATTGTGCACTGTGGTGGAAATGACCTGGGCACTTTGACTGAGGTAGGTCTGGAAATGCTTTTAAAGGACATCTTTTGGCAATTGATTACACTTTTTCCACAAACTGCCTTGGTATATTCTAATATATGCCAAAGGCAAAAATAGATCTGGTCCAACCAGTTTTGTCCACAAATTGAGAAAGCAAGGAAACATGTGAATAAATCTGTTTCTGCTTTCCTCGGAGACTATGGTATGGGTTCCATATACCACAACAACTTGCGTTACAACATGCAAGGCATCTATAGGAGAGATGGTGTACATTTGACAGATGAGGGGAATAGAGTCTTCCTCTTGAATTTGAGACTCTGCATCGGTACCTACTTGTAGGGACAAAAAACACCCACATAACATAACAGCTCTTTTCAGAGCTACCCTACCTCTAAGCACTCTAAATTCTTATTTTGCTCTAATTTTTTACTCTGTTTTTCCCCGTGGTGCGCTCAGGGTACGCGCACCCGTAAGCGTACATGGGAACGCACCCAGCGCTTACCCCGCGAAAATTTCAAAAACATTTTTACACTTTTTTTGCCCTTTAGGGTCCTTCTAGGCCCCTCTCAGAAAACCTAGGGGGTCAGGAGATGTCTAACCTGCCCCCTTTTAAACATTTCCCCCTTTTTTTAACACCTCTTGTGTCTCGATTCTACCGAGATACAAGATGGCAGACTCTCCGGACTGTTTGGAATATTGACAGACATCCAAGAGCCAATAAACGTTCCGCTCGCGCACTCCCATGGCGCGCCGGGTGCGCTCCCCGGTACGCGTACCGGTAAGCGCTCGAAGCACGCCTATAGCTATATATATTTTTTAAAAGTTAATTTTTGTAAAAACCACTGGAGCAATTTTCACCAGATATACAAAAGTCACTTCTGCGTACCAGTCCCTACAATTTTGCAAAGTTTGGTGAAATTCCGTTCATGGTTCTGGCTGTAGCCTTGTCTATTCGTCCTATGGAAATTAACATGGGGAAAACACGTTTTGGGCCCCCCCTTTTTTCTCAGCCCCCACTTCACGAATCACCCCGAAACTTTCAGGGAAGGAGCGCAGCGGAGCTGGCCTAAATTTTGGAAAATTACACGCAAATTCCTCCACCGGCGCCAAAGGTAGCTAGGTCCTAACTATAACTACCTACTGGCAACCGCCAGTAGGTAATATATATATATATATATATATATATATTACATATTACATATTACATATTACCTACTGTAACTTTGGCGTACTTTGACCAAGTTTTTTTAAATTTACCCCAAAATGTGTCAAAGTAGGTTTAGTTTGTCATGGAAAGTTTGGGAGTGATCCGTACAGTTGAGACTGAGAAATAGGGGTGCAAAATCGGGGTGCGTTTGTAATGTTCATTCCCATAGGAATGTGTTGTCGAACCTACAGCCAAAACCGCTGGATGGAATTACACCATATTTAGCAGAAAGGTAGATGTTGTTATGCAGATTGTGCTTTTTGACATTTAATGCAAATCCATTCAGTCATTTTTGTGACATTAAATCCGAACAATATAGTGATATCTCTGGCCGCGGATATTTCATGGCAGTTTTTGCAATGGTTGCAGAGATGTTGCAAAGATGCAGCGGTAAATTGTGAATGCAGTTGCCAAACGAACTGCTGTAATTGACTGGGAGCAACCTGGACAAGGAGTTGTGACCACAATTGTATCAATTGGGAATGGTTCCCAGGGTGAAAATTTGTGTCAAAACTAACATAAGGGGTCAGAGTGGAGGTACTCTGACTTCATGTTTGAGAAATGGTGGTGTCAGTGACACAAGTTATGTGTCTAATTCACATACATAGTCAGAGGCTTATACACCAAGTCACAGACCCACTCAGAGGCTCATGCACCTAGTCACAGACCCACTCCGACACTGATGCCCAACACACAGATGTACTGAGACACCTATGCTTCCACTCTCACACCCACTGATAAACAGACCCACTCAGACAATGATGCACTTCCTCATAGATCCACTCACAGAATCGTGTAGCCATTCACATACTCACTCAGAAACTCACACACCCACTCACATACCCAGTTAGAATCAATGATATACTTAAACATTTTTAATGTGGTGGTGGTGGTTATTGAAGTACTGCTTTAGCTTTGTATTTCTGTGGTGTCTTCGCCGTGGTTGCAGGTACTGAAGTCCTTGCGACTCCCGATTTCACAGTGAAAGCAGAAAATAGGTTTTAAAGATGTTTTTATATAAACTCACTAGAAAAACATGGTATTGGACTGTATAGTAATAAACCCCTCCCTAGTGCCAAAAATACTTTAATATGTGAGCATTTATGTGTTTTTCAGCCTGTAAAAAAGGCACAATCGTCACAGGTACCAACACCATTGCGACTACCGGCATCACTGCGAAAACGGAAGATAGGTTTTGGAGATGGTTTTTATAGAAACTCACTTGAAAAATACTGCAATATGTGTACATATATGTGCTTTACACTTTATGGAAAAGGTGCGATCGTGGCGGGTAACGTCGTCATCAAAAAGCCCTAAATAACCATTAAAATAGAAAATTGGTCTTTAAAGAAACTTAGAACAAAACCAGGAGTTTTTACATGTTTTTTTAAAGAAGCATGTATATAGTAAGATGTGTAGTGGAATGTTTAGAATGGGTTTATTTAGTTATTCATTTTTTGGATGCACTGGTTGCCGTTGACTGTCTGGGTTTTTTTTTTTGTGATTTCGTGACCTATTCTCGACCATCGTAACATCATTGCAAAGATCCACAAAAACAAAAAAATTGATTTTTATAAAAAATAACAATGTTTCGGGTACTAGGGCAGCTCTGACAAAAGCCTTGGTGTTGATTGTGTGAATATGACAGCTACACATAAGACCAGAAGCAGAGTTTCAAGTTGCTTAGAAACACCCTGTTGCCTTTCTTCTATAAAGTGCACTCCATCACTTCTATAAATTCAATGCATTTCAAAACGCAGGTTTGTAATAAAAGAGACACTTTTGTAGTCTGGCACACTATGATGACCTCCAACTATCACCATTTTAATTGATTTTAGTGTGTTCCTTAATGTAGGATGGTACTTCATTTGCCTGTTTCTCTTCTGTTCTGTAATCTTGCTGTCTTTCAGTGGGATCAGTCTTGCCAAGAGCAGAGCGTGTGGGATGTGCATTTGAAGGTGTGCAGTTGTGTAGGAATGTGTCAGTGGTGAGAATTATGAGTTCATACTATTGGCTTTGACCATTCTGTTTTCTGACTTTATCTTGCTTAATGGCAGGGCTTGCCTATTGGCTTTGGCATAATCTTATGCCATCTTGCATTAGTGGCCTATGCTTAACTGACTCCATCTTCTGAGCCTTTCTAGGTGAGAAGTGTTTTCATTTGTTTTCTGCACTCTGTGTGCTAGTAGAAACCAGTTCTTGTCTGAGGAATGTGCTCACTCAATGCCGGAGTCAAAACAAAGGCCTGATCAACCGGAGGTGTGACTTTGGTATGAAGTGGTACAGGAACCTGATGGGAAAGGAGGCGGGGCTTGCTAGCAGCTTCGACCAACGTTTTCACTTGTATTAAAAGGGGGAGCCTCCACTGGTCTGGTGGAAGTTTGAAGTGGAAGTTTTGGGAGTTTGGATTCCGAGTGAGGGCAGACGTGTCTATCTCGGATTGAACCTTGATTGCTGAGCTCTGATCCCCGGCTGTGTGGAGACTTCCCCCGGCCAGAAGTGGGCAGTGTATGCATCAGGTGATGTATTGAGTTTTGTGATTATTGCCATTGTGCTGTGAGCCAGTGGCTGTGATCGTTTGAGGTGTTTTCTTTGTGGTGTGGGAGGTGCACATCCAGAGGGATCCTCTACTCTGTATATATATATTTCTGATCTCTTGCAGGACGTTCAGTGTATCTTATCTTATATCAGTTATTGCTTGTTTATTATTCAGTATAATTATTGATTCATGCCATTTAGATTATAAATTTGCTCAGTTACTGAGTCATGCCTTTAGATTATAAGTTTGCTACATATATTTGAATATAATGCATTTGGTATCTGAGACAACCTTTGTTTAGAGAGTATTATGTAATACACCCCAAGCCTTATTCTAAAAGTGATAGTCTTTGCATTTTGTTAAATAAAACTCCTTTTCCAAAGGTGCTGTTTGTTTTGTGTTGCAGTCTTGTTGTGCCAGGGGTGGTAAGACATACTTAAAAGTGTAGACTATTAAAAGGTATAATGATATATTTGCCTTCCAGGTGGGAGTGCAGTGTTCGGGTGTGTCTTATTGGTGAGAAGCCACATTCAAAATAAGGTTGCTGTTATGGATTTAGCCCATGTTATGGTCTCTGAGGAATGCAGAAACTGTTTTATTAACATAATTTTTGGATCTGTCAATCTGTTCATAATTTATTTGACCACTTCCATTTCTGTCTTTGGCATATATAAGAGTACACCAAGACAGTGTGAGGGAAAAGCGACATCAGTTCTATAAAAGGAATGTTTCATGATGATTTCCAGCCCCTACCCTAGTCAATGTGCCTAGGTCATTGCACCACAGTGCACAATCATGAGGTGAGGAGCTAAGCAACCCACAATGGTTTTAACCAAAGCCAGCAACTGATGAAACTTTATTCCACTCTGGCCAAACCAAGTAGTCTCCACATTTGGAAAACCCAAGTCCCTGTCAACACCTCTCTTTTTTGCAGTCTCTTTAGCCCAATAGACATAGCTGTGGCCAACAATCCACACTCTAAACATTTTGAGGTGAAGGAGCAATAGCAGTCAGGAGAAGGTTTGGGCTGAAGGAGGTAGTTTTCCAAATGAAAAACAGTTAAAGTGGAGGTGTTTTAAAAAATATATATATTTGTTTGGAGGCTGTCAGCATGTAAGTGAATAAAATGATGTAGTGTGTTGGATGCATTAACAAGAAGTCCTATGATTGTCGGTTGTTTAAAGAAATACATGTGATACAACATGGATATGATTTTTAATCTGTGGAGTAACCCACACCTGCTGTATCTCCTTTGGAAGTAGCATGTTCCTTCTAGAATGTGCTCTGAACTTGTGACCTACTGGTTCCACTGGGTTGCCAGATTTATGAGCTAAGAGTGTATTGGAGGACAAGGGTTTTAAAGAGACAAAATATTTTTTTTTAAGTTGAGAAGTTATGACACAATTTAGGTAATGATAAACTTTAATTTCCAATTGAAGGACTATGTAATGAACTGTCATGTGTTATTTCAATTTTAAAAAACTGAAGCTAAATATAGGTTTGTACTCCCTTATTTTTCACGATTACTCAGCGATGATCAGGAAAATATCGCTTACATGCTGAGCCAGAAACCTTATTTTGAAAGAGAAGGGAAGTGTTAACAAATGCTAAAAATTCACAAGTGGAGATAAAGTAGTCTAAAATAAAAGACATGATTACATTTACGGCCTTTCTCATGATCATAGAGTGGACATTTGAAGAGGTTGCCATTTTATAGTTGCTTCATATTAGAGTGGTGTACCATTCTTGTGCTTAATTTTTACTAATCTTAACAGTGTCAAAACTATCCAGAAAGAGCTAAACCAACAATATAATATACAAACTCAGTTCACTGGTATGTACATAACTTTTTTTTTTTTAAACTACATTAGAAATAAAGATGTATATGGGAGTTTGATAAAAAAAGAGTATCACAGTGATGTGGATTTTTTTAATATGAACTGTATCTTGCAGAAGGTATGTGATTAAGATGGCAGTACTGTTGAAAGTTACAATAAGCAATGCCTTTAAAAATAACAATGTTTTAAATGTCTAAGCATCATGTGCATAACGCATAGATCTATTTTATTTGCATTCTGGGAATTGTAGTACTTTTAGTCACAATATTAAACAGGAGTAGTGTAGACATGAATTAAAGATAAGAAAATGTGCTGCACCTGTATATGAATTCTAAAGTAGTAATAATTGTTAGGTATGCATTAGGAAGTGTCTGTCAATATGTTTTTAACTCATATTACCAGTATGCATATGCTTAGATGAAGAGACATGGATTTTCTGGATGCAGATAGTTATATGTACGATGAGACACTTGAGTTTACTTAAAGAGATAGAGAACTGTATATTTTTAGAAAGATGGCCTGAAGGTCAATATCTATTATGGAATCACATATAGGTTTACATGGTGATCTATGTTCTTTAAGTCTGTTGAATATTTCTTGTATATGGTGAGGGTAGTGTATTACTTTAAACATGCTCTGTTTAAAATTGAGGAGGGTTAATCGTGCAGAAGGTCTCCTGAGAGTTCATGTGCTAGCTTCACTTGATGTGTAACTTTTCTTTGAGAAATACGGAATAGATTTTTTAAAAATACAAGAAATATTTGAGAAATGATGTAGGTGTGCCACTAAGAGAAGGTTTTGCGCTTTGAAAATTGTTGTTTTCAGTTTCCGAAACTTAGTGAGGCATGTGTACGCTGAGTAACAGGTGATGTATGCTCCTAGACAGTCATATATCCAATTATATATCAAGTGTGATATTTAGACTTCACTCAAACATAGCGTAGTAGAAAAGGATAGGTACACTAAAACAGGTTGTTTGATATTGGCATAGGGATTTAGGCAATGAGTCACAGATATAGTCACAACTGTTATATATCTAATAGCAATGGAGATACTTTCACTTTAAGCCAGACACTACTCAGGCAGTCATTGAATCACTCACGTACTATCCGGCATTTATTCTATTACACTACACATGAACTCTTGCAATCATGCAGGCACTAACTATGTAGTCATTGAACTATGCGGGTAATACCCATGCATTCATCCAATCACCCAGACACTAACCACTCACTTAAACAATAACCAAGGCTGTACCTTTGCAGTAATTCAAATACCCAGGCACAACCCATGCACATATCCATACACCCAGGCACAACCCCATGCACTCATCGAAATACTGTTTGCAGAACCCATGCACTCATCTAAACACTCAGGCACTACTCAAGCACTTATCTAATTATGCAGGGACTACCAGTGCAGTGAACCTATCACCGATCCAGTACCTAGTCACTCATTCAATTTCTGAGGCAATACTCTTGCACTAATACAATCACCCCAGCAAGACACTTGCTTTCATCCAATCACTCTTTAACAATGGACTCATGCAATCACTCAGACACTAGTCATGCGGTTATCTAATCAGCCAGGGACCACTGTTGCACTCATTCATTTTTCCAGGCACAGCCCATGTACTTATTTAAACACCCAGGCACTACCTGTTTACTCAACCAAAAACACATGGGCAACAGCCATGTACTCATCCAATCACTGAAACTCTACTCATAGACTCATATAATTTGATTGGTGCTATGCATACACTTAAAGAATCATGTATGCACTATCCATGCACTCTATAAATAACCTATACACTATCTATGCACTCATACATCTAAGTAGAAAAGTACTAAGATACTAAATACACCAGTGACACAGTGGTAGAGAGGTACACAAATAGCTCATATATTATGTTTTCGGATTTACAGTGCTTAGACACTGTATGTACTTCTACACTTTGGTTGATAAACTGGTCTTTCACCATGTAAAAGGGAGAACTGAGAGATGGTGCAGCTGTATTTTAGGAGAGGGTGCTATAATGATAAACGTAACTAATAAATAACATTTTGTGTTTTGCTTTGGGTTTGGTATATCAAAGTAAGTGCATGTAGTTATATAACTATGAGAGAAAATCAAAAAAGGGGGGGGAAGAGGTGGTGCTGGTAGGCACCGAGGGGGGCACGTCCTCCTCTTGTCAAAGTTTTAGTAATCACAAAGGTCCACCTCAGAGAGGTTTATTGTGCATCCTGTTGGTGTTGGAATACACATGATGTGTTAAAATACCCCTCACACACCAAAAGGGCCCTTGGTGTCATGCTTCATCATCGGGGTCTTCCCGCTCGTCTACCGAACGGGGCAGTGCTGCGACAAGCGACTACGCTGTAGCACCTTTTGAGTGAAGGTGCTATGTGAGTGAGTGGGAGTGAGTGTCAGTAGGGTCAGGGGTGATGTGGTGATATTTAAAAAATACCTGGCCTAGTGTAAAGAAAAAGTATTTATTAAGCACTGGCTGGTATTATTAAAAAACGTGATGTCGGAAAGATTAAGCTGGTTAGTGTGCTAGCTTTCCTGTGCGGGTCAACATGTTTCGGGGCACCATGCCCCTTCGTCAGGACCGGGGTCAGATCCCCCTGTCACTCACTAGATGTTTTGCCACAGTGCGTGTACGTACCCTAAACTGTAAGGTAGTAATTTTTATCAATGTGTATTTATATTTTATACACCCTAGCTAGTACTGGTATGCTTGGTTGTATGCCTGAAAAAACAAGAACCAGGAGTTACTAGTGCGCGGATCCCAAAGCGCTTCGCTTAAAGGTACCTGTGAAAAGAAATGGTGGAAAAAAGAAGCTCATACGCATAGTGCATACAGATACTGCTGGATGTCCTATGGGAGATGAATGGTTATTCATTGAATCTGTAGATAAAATTAGCTAGGCACGCAGTCACAGCTAAGTTCAACACACAATTACACACATAATCAAGTACAGCATGGGAAAGAATGTGCATAGCGGTATATACATACTAGGTTGGTAGGGGATCAATGCCCCATGAGCCAAAACTGAACAGATGGGTAATTGGAGGTCCAACTGCAGTGGGGGAGTAAAAAAGGGGGGGGAGAGAGAAACAGAAGAGTCTGTAGGTATTTACACCTTCGTTTTGCAATGAGTATGGACAGCAGAGATCTAGTGCCTATCCTAGATCGGCTATGCCGTACTTACTAAACCTCCAGCCTCGTGGTGCTTCCTCCTCTGTTCGTGGCTTCCGTGATTGTGAGGAAGGGAGCTGGGGCGGAGGTTTTTATAGTCGGAGGAAGGTCATGAATTGCTGAACTTAATTGAATAATGACCATTAACTCGGGACATGTGTATTTGTGAAAATGAGGGCGGCTCGGAAGGAAAATATGGCGGCCATTGGTTAGTATCCGAAACTGGAGCGCTAGATGGGGGGTATAGTTTCAAGGAAGATCGCTATTGATTAGAAATGCCTCCAAAAGCCTTTATTCTGTTCGAGGCGATGTTGTCGGTAAACGGGTGGGAATCTGTGGCTCCAAAGGTAGTGGAGGTGTGCGCAGCGCTGAGCGCGCATGCGCAAAGGAAGTGTCCCTTTTACGCGCATGCGCGGTAAGTGCAACTGACTCCTAGGAGGCCGGGTTAATCCGCGCATTCGCGGGGGCGTCATGTCCGCGCATGCGCATGGGTGTTAGAATCAAGGAGGCGGAATTGCGCGAATAGCGCTGTCTAGTATAGTGGAGATGAAAGAAACCTTTCTAATATTGACATAACATTTGGAAGGGAATCGAAATGCGGCCCCCCACTGAGGTTGAACAAAAAAATAATGTAGAAATAAAGACATCGTTCAATTGCAGATGCAAACACCTTTAGGTTCTTCTTAGGATCTAATTAGGATCTATAGGTTAAAGGTGTCATCATATTATTTTCACATACAAGGTTCTTGGTTCTCATGTTGTAAGGGGGCTTAGTGAGTTGTTGGATTAAGTTAACAGGTTTTCTTAATTAAGTTGCGACCATGGTATGTCGTCATTGAGGCCTGATCGATGGGTGCCCAGCCTGTGCACCCAACGTTGTTCCTTTTCAAGGAGGTTTTTGTCATTGTTAAAGGCCTCTATGATGGTCCATTTAAGGTCTTCGACCCTGTGCCCCATGTTTTGATAGTATGTAGACATTTTCGTGGTGTTTTTTTTGCAGCGTATGTTGCTGCGGTGTTCCCCCATTCGAATTTTGGCTGGTCTGCTGGTCATGCCCACGTACTCTTTACCACATGGGCAAGTGATTAAATACACAACATTGCGACTGTTGCAATTGGTGAACTGGCGTTGTGCCCAGGTGGTTTGGTTTGCGAATGTGATGAGATGGCTTTTCTGCGTGGACTGGCAGGATATGCAGGAGCCACATGGATGATGGCCTCCAACTGATGTTAGTCTGGTGGGTGCAGCCAGCCCAGCATTTCGGGGTCTCGTGTGGACTAACATGTCTTTTAGGTTCTTACCTCTTTTGTGTGAAAACATTGGTTTTGGAATGTCGAGTTCACCACAGTTTAGAATCTTCCAATGTTTGTTTACAATCTTGGTGATGCGGTTGGAGTTAGTGTTATATGTTGTTACACATATCGGTCTCTTGTCAGGTTCCTTTGCCTCAGTTTCTTCAAGCAAGGCTTGGCGATTGTTATTGCGAGCCCTCTTTTTTCCTTTATTTATAACCGCTCTTGGGTAATTTCTATTCAACAATTCTTGTTCCAAATCCCCTGCCTGGGATTTGAAATCATGTATATTGCTGCAATTACGTCTCAGCCTCAGGAATTGCCCATAGGGTAAATTCTCTCGAAGATGTCGCGGGTGGAAGCTGTCGAATAGAAGCAGACTGTTTTTAGCAGTTGGTTTGAAGTGCGTGCTCGTCTCAAGTTTTCCCTCCACTGGGTAGATATTCAGGTCAAGAAACACCAGGTTCTCTTTGGAGACAGTGTGCGTGAACTTGAGGAACTGGTCTTGTTGGTTGAGCCATGCCATGAACTGATTCACAGAGTTTGTATCACCCCTCCAGATGACCAGTACATCGTCTATGTACCTCTTCCACGTGATTACGTGGTTCTTGAAGGGATTATGATCACTGAGGATCTTGGTTGTCTCGAGGTGATGCACGTACAGTCCGGCTAGACTGGGGGCACAAGTGCTCCCCATACTGGTGCCGTGCCTTTGCAGGTAGTATGCATCCTCGTATTGGAAGTAGTTTCTTTTCAGTGTCAGAGAGATACACTCTAGTACCACTTGTCTGGGTGTATGGTACTTCCATGGTGTGCTGAAAAGAACCTCCTCTATGATATCAATGGTTTCTTGATGGGGGAGGCTTGTATAGAGGCTCTCCACATCTAGACCCATCAGAAGATCTTGTTCTTGGTCAAAAGTTATGTCTTTCATCAATTGGAGAACAGCCTTAGTGTCCCTCAAGTATGTGCTCGTAGCCTGTACTAAGGGTCTAAGGAACGCATCCGCGAATTTAGAGAGCGGTTCTAAGATTGATTCGATACCAGAGACTATGGGGCGTCCTGGTGGATATGGGGCCTCCTTATCAATCTTGGGTATCGTGTAGAAGTATGGAATTTTTGGTTTGTCCTGAATTAAGAATTCGCTCTCTTTTTTGGAAAGCCAATCGTGTGCCATGGCCTCCTCGATCATAATCAAGATGCTAATCCTGACCTCTTCAGTGGGGTCTTCCCTTAGTATTTGATAGTTGCGTTTATCATCAAGCAACTTCCTGCATTCCCTGTCATAGTTATGATAGGTCTGTATGACAGTTGCTCCGCCTTTGTCTGCGGGCTTGATTACAATGTCTTGGTTGTTTGCAAGTTCGAATAGGGCTGCTCTTTCTAATTTTGTGATATTTTGGAAGGTTGTGTTTGTATCAATGGGTAATTTTCCTAGATCCTCCATCACCGCTTTCTCAAACGTGAGAAGTTCAGTCGGTATAGTAGAGTCAAGAGGTGTGAAGGTTGATTTTTTCTTTAGACCGGTGTCTGAAGGGTCTGTTCTTTCTTTTTCAGAGTCCTGAAAAAAGACCCTCAGTTTTAGTTTTCTCATGAACTCCTTCATTTCCTGACAAATCTTGAATTTGTCCATTTTGTTGGTTGGGACAAAACCTAGACCTTTTGACAGTACTGTTTCTTGGGCTTGTGTTAGCTGTAAATCAGAAAGGTTCACCACTAGGTTCCCCGACTGGTTGATGCCGTTTGGCTCCTGGTGGACACTCCTGGAGGTGCCCCTGCTTGTTGGTTCCAATGTACCTGTGTGCCTTTTCGGTTTCTTCCCCTTTGCCGGCCTTGGCGCTGGCCTAAAAAAGGCGGCTGGCCATAGTAATGGTGTGGGGGTGCCTGTTGGTTCCAGGGTTGGAATTGATGCATATATGGTGGTGCAGGTGGGTATTGCATGAATCCTGGTGGCCCCTGGTAGGGTACCCAGTTTCCCCGCCTTGTTGGTATTGACCCCTCTGAGAGGGTGCTCCCCCTCGGGCACCTTGGTAGCTATTCCTACTTGAACTTGAACTGTTTGAACTTGTGTCAGAATGATCTGTGTCTTGGTCGTTGTTGTGACCTCTGGGGACATGATCTTTTTTGATATAAGGGTAGATCTTTTCTTGAGTGAAACCTTCTGTATCTTTTTTGTGTTTTTTGTATTTATTTCTTTTTAAGGTTAGTTCAAAATCTGTCATCTCCTGATTAAGTTCTTCTAGTCTTTTTTTCAGAGCTGCTGGGGATAGATAGCTTTTGATTTTTACTTCAAGTTGTGTTATTTCTATTTTTAGTTCTTGTGCCAATTTCGTGGCAGTTTTTACGATCAGGACCAACCAGTCTCTGGTGCATCGCCAGCTTATCAGGGACCAATCTCTTTTGAACTCTAAGTTATGAGTAAATATGAATGGTTCATTTTTTACTATCAAGCCCGGTGGGGCTGTTTTCGATTTAAGGTACTCAGACATGAGTAAGCCATGTAGGGCTGTCTTGATCTGGGTTCGTCTGAGGGCTGCTAGTTCGTCCCAATCGCCATCGTTGGTGCCTGATTCTGAATTACTTAGTCCCTCGAAGGGTCGGAGGGTGGCTAGAATTCTATCGACTTCATCGTCGTCGAAAGTGAGGCCACCTGCATCTTCCATGGTGAAGAGCTGAATACCAGAGCGTGTGTGTTGACTATGTGTAAACAGGTAACTGTGATGTGCGTGCGAAGACAAGTGAAAAAAAGAAGGGACTGATAGAAAACCCGCCTTCCCACTTGGGAGACACGGGTAGAACCAGAAATTCTGTTTTTTTCAAATCAAAATCCGAGAAAGGGTTCCCACAGCTGTGCGATGTTCGAAAATCAGAGAAAATCAAAAAAGGGGGGGGAAGAGGTGGTGCTGGTAGGCACCGAGGTGGGCACGTCCTCCTCTTGTCAAAGTTTTAGTAATCACAAAGGTCCACCTCGGAGAGGTTTATTGTGCATCCTGTTGGTGTTGGAATACACATGATGTGTTAAAATACCCCTCACACACCAAAAGGGCCCTTGGTGTCATGCTTCATCATCGGGGTCTTCCCGCTCGTCTACCGAACGGGGCAGTGCTGCGACAAGCGACTACGCTGGAGCACCTTTTGAGTGAAGGTGCTATGTGAGTGAGTGGGAGTGAGTGTCAGTAGGGTCAGGGGTGATGTGGTGATATTTAAAAAATACCTGGCCTAGTGTAAAGAAAAAGTATTTATTAAGCACTGGCTGGTATTATTAAAAAACGTGATGTCGGAAAGATTAAGCTGGTTAGTGTGCTAGCTTTCCTGTGCGGGTCAACATGTTTCGGGGCACCATGCCCCTTCGTCAGGACCGGGGTCAGATCCCCGTCACTCACTAGATGCTTTGCCACAGTGCGTGTACGTACCCTAAACTGTAAGGTAGTAATTTTTATCAATGTGTATTTATATTTTATACACCCTAGCTAGTACTGGTATGCTTGGTTGTATGCCTGAAAAAACAAGAACCAGGAGTTACTAGTGCGCGGATCCCAAAGCTCTTCGCTTAAAGGTACCTGTGAAAAGAAATGGTGGAAAAAAGAAGCTCATACACATAGTGCATACAGATACTGCTGGATGTCCTATGGGAGATGAATGGTTATTCATTGAATCTGTAGATAAAATTAGCTAGGCAAGCAGTCACAGCTAAGTTCAACACACAATTACACACATAATCAAGTACAGCATGGGAAAGAATGTGCATAGCGGTGTATACATACTAGGTTGGTAGGGGATCAATGCCCCATGAGCCAAAACTGAACAGATGGGTAATTGGAGGTCCAACTGCAGTGGGGGAGTAAAAAAGGGGGGGGGAGAGAGAAACAGAAGAGTCTGTAGGTATTTACACCTTCGTTTTGCAATGAGTATGGACAGCAGAGATCTGGTGCCTATCCTAGATCGGCTATGCCGTACTTACTAAACCTCCAGCCTCGTGGTGCTTCCTCCTCTGTTCGTGGCTTCCGTGATTGTGAGGAAGGGAGCTGGGGCGGAGGTTTTTATAGTCGGAGGAAGGTCATGAATTGCTGAACTTAATTGAATAATGACCATTAACTCGGGACATGTGTATTTGTGAAAATGAGGGCGGCTCGGAAGGAAAATATGGCGGCCATTGGTTAGTATCCGAAACTGGAGCGCTAGGTGGGGGGTATAGTTTCAAGGAAGATCGCTATTGATTAGAAATGCCTCCAAAAGCCTTTATTCTGTTCGAGGCGATGTTGTCGGTAAACGGGTGGGAACCGGTGGCTCCAAAGGTAGTGGAGGTGTGCGCAGCGCTGAGCGCGCATGCGCGAAGGAAGTGTCCCTTTTACGCGCATGCGCGGTAAGTGCAACTGACTCCTAGGAGGCCGGGTTAATCCGCGCATGCGCGGGGGCGTCATGTTCGCGCATGCGCATGGGTGTTAGAATCAAGGAGGCGGAATTGCGCGAATAGCGCTGTCTAGTATAGTGGAGATGAAAGAAACTTTTCTAATATTGACATAACATTTGGAAGGGAATCGAAATGCGGCCCCCCACTGAGGTTGAACAAAAAAATAATGTAGAACTAAAGACATCGTTCAATTGCAGATGCAAACACCTTTAGGTTCTTCTTAGGATCTATAGGTTAAAGGTGTCATCATATTATTTTCACATACAAGGTTCTTGGTTCTCATGTTGTAAGGGGGCTTAGTGAGTTGTTGGATTAAGTTAACAGGTTTTCTTAATTAAGTTGCGACCATGGTATGTCGTCATTGAGGCCTGATCGATGGGTGCCCAGCCTGTGCACCCAACGTTGTTCCTTTTCAAGGAGATTTTTGTCATTGTTAAAGGCCTCTATGATGGTCCATTTAAGGTCTTCGACCCTGTGCCCCATGTTTAGATAGTGTGTAGACATTTCCGTGGTGTTTTTTTTGCAGCGTATGTTGCTGCGGTGTTCCCCCATTCGAATTTTGGCTGGTCTGCTGGTCATGCCCACGTACTCTTTACCACATGGGCAAGTGATTAAATACACAACATTGCGACTGTTGCAATTGGTGAACTCGCGCTGTGCCCAGGTGGTTTGGTTTGCGAATGTGATGAGATGGCTTTTCTGCGTGGACTGGCAGGATATGCAGGAGCCACATGGATGATGGCCTCCAACTGATGTTAGTCTGGTGGGTGCAGCCAGCCCAGCATTTCGGGGTCTCGTGTGGACTAACATGTCTTTTAGGTTCTTACCTCTTTTGTGTGAAAACATTGGTTTTGGAATGTCGAGTTCACCACAGTTTAGAATCTTCCAATGTTTGTTTACAATCTTGGTGATGCGGTTGGAGTTAGTGTTATATGTTGTTACACATATCGGTCTCTTGTCAGGTTCCTTTGCCTCAGTTTCTTCAAGCAAGGCTTCGCGATTGTTATTGCGAGCCCTCTTTTTTCCTTTATTTATAACCGCTCTTGGGTAATTTCTATTCAACAATTTTTGTTCCAAATCCCCTGCCTGGGATTTGAAATCATGTATATTGCTGCAATTACGTCTCAGCCTCAGGAATTGCCCATAGGGTAAATTCTCTCGAAGATGTCGCGGGTGGAAGCTGTCGAATAGAAGCAGACTGTTTTTAGCAGTTGGTTTGAAGTGCGTGCTCGTCTCAAGTTTTCCCTCCACTGGGTAGATATTCAGGTCAAGAAACACCAGGTTCTCTTTGGAGACAGTGTGCGTGAACTTGAGGAACTGGTCTTGTTGGTTGAGCCATGCCATGAACTGATTCACAGAGTTTGTATCACCCCTCCAGATGACCAGTACATCGTCTATGTACCTCTTCCACGTGATTACGTGGTTCTTGAAGGGATTATGATCACTGAGGATCTTGGTTGTCTCGAGGTGATGCACGTACAGTCCGGCTAGACTGGGGGCACAAGTGCTCCCCATACTGGTGCCGTGCCTTTGCAGGTAGTATGCATCCTCGTATTGGAAGTAGTTTCTTTTCAGTGTCAGAGAGACACACTCTAGTACCACTTGTCTGGGTGTATGGTACTTCCATGGTGTGCTGAAAAGAACCTCCTCTATGATATCAATGGTTTCTTGATGGGGGAGGCTTGTATAGAGGCTCTCCACATCTAGACCCATCAGAAGATCTTGTTCTGGGTCAAAAGTTATGTCTTTCATCAATTGGAGAACAGCCTTAGTGTCCCTCAAGTAGTATATAACTATGTTCATCTGTAGATTTAAAACTGCAACATGACATAAAAACTGTTTTTGTATTATATGTAATCTTGTAGAAAAGTAGTTGCCACGTTGGCTAGAATAAAAATGAAAATAGACTTTTTTTTTACAGAACAATATTTACATAACTACAGACAGTTGGAATGCCCACAAAAGCTCGGAGGAAAAAAACAACAGAAGCAACTACAGTATCTCTGTAGAACTGAGACACAAAAGTGGGAAAATGCAGAAAAAGTGTGAAAGGAAAGAACTACAGGTAAGAGGACAAAGCCATTTCTTAAAAATATGGATGTACGTTGTTACAACGCATGCTTTTACCACGCATGCTGTTACAACGCAAGTTTTACAACGCAAGCCATTACAACGCATTGCTTTGGGGGGTGCTGGATAGTGAATAGTTTAATTTACTATTCCAACTCCAGTGCCCGTGGATAGTAGGGAAGGTGTTGGATAGTAAATTAAACTATTACTTATCCTAGAGCGCCCCCAGTGCAATGCGTTGTAATGGTTTTCATTGTAAAACCTGCGTTGTAAAAGCACTGCGTGGTAAAAGTTGTGTGGTAAAGGATGTTTACCTAAAAATATATATGGACACCTGCAAGGAGACAGATACATTTTAAAGAAATCAGAGCCAGGATGTTTCATAGTAGAGCGATTGTAAATCTATTGAGAAATGTGAAGAAGTATAGACGAATGAGAGAGCACTGACGCAGAAAGAACAAGTTAAGGGAGTAGTTGATAAGGCCTTTGCTTTGATTAAGAAGCTTTTAATTTTGATTATAAATAGAATGAAGACTCTTGACAAAATGGTGTTGTACATGAGAGGACAAAACCAGAAGAAAAGATTAGTCAATAGAAGTCACTTTTGTACAGTTGTTAGTGGAGAATGGAAAATACTTCTACAATAGAGATTTTCTTTACTGAAGAAAGCTATCTTCAGGATAACACATCAATTGGCACTATTGATGAAAGAGGACAATGTAATTAAATGAAAAATGGCACGATGAAATTAAAAATGGCACTCATAGTGAAAGAGGTGATGGTATCTAAAAATGTAGAACAAGTTATTGCAGAAGACGTACAGGGAACGGGTAGTCAGACCCTGTATACAAATGGAATTGTGGTAGTGTTTGTAGTATTCGACAGCAATCCATTTGATATACTAAGAACATTTCTACACATCTTTCCGTGGGGAAGTTTAAAACACAAAATAGGTACTTTACAAGGATTGGATCCTTGCAAGGCTGGAAAACATACAAATATGGAGGGACACACACTACCTTGTGCCAACGCATCTTTCATCATTTCAGGATGTCAGCTGTACACCTTTTAGAATGAGAACTTTAGTTGTTCTGTGTGAGAGTTCCTGCTTTATGTTTAGGAAAAATGAATACAACAATTTTGCATGGTACTGTGGCAGAGTTAGAAAAGGTTTGTGATGATGTTCAGTTTCATTTCTTTTGCCCACAACAGGATTCTACAGAAAATCTACAGTTGATAACAAGAGGAGTTGCAAAACAGGGCACAGGTATTAAAGTCGATAGCTTTGAAGAAGAGATTACAAAATTTACACAGCTTGCTCTTAAAAATCCAGGGTACTTTTGTATGTGTTGTCAATGTACTCACTACAAGATTGAAACACTAAAAGGGAGGGTGGGTGGATGTATGGATGGATGAAAGTGTGGATGGATGGATGAAACAGTGGATGGATGGATGAGTGAAAGGGTGAATGGATGATGAGAGAACGTATGGATGCATGGGTGCGTATAAGTATGGATGACTGAGTGACATGATAGATGGATGGATGGGTGGCATGATAGGAGGTTGGATGGGCAAATTGAAAGGATATATGTTGGAAGAGTGAAAGGGTGAATGGATTAGTAAAATGATGGATGCTGGGGTGTCATGAAGCAACACCTTTAGCAGCTACAGCGGTGTGAAATTCTCAATGGGCCTTTTCTGTCTGCAACTTGGCCGACAAATGTAAGTGATAGGATGGATAGATGAATGTGAGTGAAAAGGTGGATGGATGGGTGAGTGAAATGATGAGAGAATAGATGGATGAATTAAAGGATGGTTGTAAGGATGAATGAGGGAAAGAATGCATGGATGAGTGGAAGGTAGGGTGTATGGATGGATGAAAGGGTGGATGGATGGATAAGCGAAAGAATGGATGGATGAGTAAAAGGGAGGGTGGGTGGATGAATGGATAGATGGACGAAGGGTGAATCGATGGACGATGAAAGAAAGGATGCAGGGCTGGATGGATGCCTCAGCATTTGAAAGGATGGCTGGATGGAATTAGTGATAAGGAGGATGGATGAATGGACGGAATGAAACAATGAGTGGATTAAAGAAAGGATGGATGTAAGAGTGAAAGGATGGATGAATGAGTGAATAGCTGGATGGAAGAAAAAAGATAGATGAGTGAAAGAACAGATGGCTGGATAAGTGAAAGTGGCTGGATGGAAGGATGATAGAGCATGGATGGATGGATGAGTGAAAGAATGGAAAGATGAGTGAATTAGTGGATGGATGGGTGAAAAGGTGGATGGAATAGTGAAAGGATGTATGGCTAAGTGAAAGGGTGGATAGACGGATGAATGAGAGGGAAGATGGATGGAGTGAAAGGGTGAATGGAAGGATTAGTGAAAGAAAGGATGGATGAATGACTGAAAGAAAGAATGAATGGATGGATGAGTGAAAGGGTGTATAGAGAGATTGCTAGGTGAAAAAGTAGATAAATAGATGGATGGATGGGTGGATGGATGGATGGATGTATAAATGGATGAATTGGTTTAAGGGGTATGTTTAGAGATGGATGGATATATTTGGATATGGATGGGCAGATGGGTGGAATGATAAAATACTTAACAGATACTCTCCAAAAATCCCCTAGTAGACCATGTCATAAGTTACAGTCAAATGTCTTAAAAGATGCCTTAACCTCAATACTGAGGCATCCAGCAGAAAAGTGTGTGAAAATGTTTTCACTCTGGTTAAACTCTTCTCTAGACATAGTAGTACTGGTCAAACTAAGAAATACGGTTAAGAAAGTCTCCCAGCTATGGGAAAAAGAGAGTCTTAGGACATCTAGTCAGGACTGCCACAAGCATGAACAGAATAAAATATGAGATAAAAAGTCATTTTAGCTGCAAAAACTTCCTACTACGCTGAAAAGATAAAATCAGCCTGTGATGCCAACAAAACTAGTGGTACCAACTAGCCACAACCCTACAATAAAAAATCAACATTTCAGTGACACATTGGCAATTTATTTCAAGAAAAGGTTGCAAACATCTTTCATAAATTCAATGTGGGTTGGATGGTCAACCAATCGGACGGACAACCATCAACTGCCACATTAGCTCAAATTAGTCTTTTCACGTTTAAGTCCCCCTCAACAGAGCAACTCATAAAGTTAAACCCATTCAGTAAATCGGGCACCCCACCAGACCCCTGCCCCCCTAAAATAATGTACCTGATCTCTACACAAATAGCACAGAATATTGAGCAAATCTTTAACAAGATGTTTGTCGAGGGAATTTTGCCTTCTAATTGGAAACTGGCCTCCATTCAGCCTTTGTTAAAAAAAGAATAGCCTGAATGCGCTGGACCCGAACAACTATCGCCCCATATCAAGACTCTCCTTCACCCCCAAATTGTCAGAGAAGGGGATGAATGAGCAACTTTCAGAGTTCATAGCGGAAAACACTCATCTGGATGATACTATGTATGGTTTTAGAAAAAAGCAGAGTTCAGAATCTGCCTTGATAATAGCAACAGAAGACATCACAGAAAGGTTTGATAATGGGGGGACAACTTCTCTGGACTTGCTGGAACTCTCTACAACATTTGATACGGTCAACCATGAAATCCTTTCTCACAAATAGACTACAAAGTGTGGTACTGCACAACATTTCATCAAGGCCTCCCTCTTTGTTTTGTGAAGTCCCCCAGGGCTCAGCCCTGAGTCCTACACTCTTCAATATTAATGTTACACCACTGGCGACACTCATCAAAAATTCTGGTTTCTCTCTTGCATCATATGCCAATGACACTCAAATTGTGGTGTCACTAACAAAACCAAAAACGAACTTGAACTCTGCATTCAAGACCTGCATGAGTAAAGTTAGCAATTGGATGGACAACAACTGTCTTAAATTGAATGCCACTAAGACTGAGGTCATCATCTTTGGAAACAACCCCTCTTTCTGGATGCCGGCCTGGGGGTTGCCTGAGTTGGGCCCTCTTCCGCAACCCTCAAATAAACTAAAGAATCTAGGGGCCAGATGTAGGTAGAACTTATTTACCGATTCTTAATTACCGATATTTACCGATTCGGTAATTAAGAATCGGTAAATAAGAAGGGGGGGTATGTAGGAACATCCAGATGTTCCATTTACCGAATCGGTAAATATCTGTATTTACCGATTCGGTAAATACCGACCGGTAATGCTCCATTCATTCCTATGGGCTTTGAAGCCCATAGGAATGAATGGGGCATTACCGGTCGGTATTTACCGAATCGGTAAATACCGATTTTGACAAGGGTGCAGGGGGTGTCACTTTGACACCCTCTAGCACCCCCAAAAAAGGTTCGGGGGCCATGTGGCAGGCATACCTGCCCTAAGGGCAGGTCTGCCTGTCATATGGCACAGGTGTGCATGCACACATGTGCATGCACACCTGAATCGGTACTTTACCATCAAATTGAATTTGATGGTAAAATACCGAATTTGTAGGGCTTGTGGGACTCTGAAGAGTCCCACCTACATCTCAATTTTACCGATTCTGTAAAAATACCGGTCGGTAAATTTACCGACCGGTATATTTACCGAATCGGTAAAATTACCGAAATGGCTTGTTGCAATCCCCCTACATCTCAAAAGCCAAATACCGGTCGGTAACGCCCGAAATCGGCCGTTACCGACCGGTATTTGGCTACCTACATCTGGGCCTAGGTTTGTTGCTAGAAATCGAAATGAAGCTCAAAGATCAGGTGAATAGAATTAAAGCAGCCTCTTTTTTCGCTCCGAGGCTGGTAAAAAGTTTGAGAAATTCCTATCCCCAGAACTATTAAAAACTGTGATCCTTGGAAATGTTCAGCTGCATTTTGCACTTTGATGCTAGGCTACTTTGCTGAAATCCTAGTAGCTGTGGAAGTAGCTAGAAGTGACTTTTCCAACATCATCAAAAAAGTTGGACTTTATCATGTTTTTGGCCTCCCAGAGGACTGGGATGAGTCAAAAAAGCTCACAAAGAAAAGTATCGGTGCCTTTTCCAGCAAAGATTGTCACTATCATAAAACCAACTAAGAGAAACATTTGACTAAGTGGATTCCTCATTAACTATAACATTCTGCCTTTTTTTGCATGCAGATTTATATAGCGCGACCTCGACCCGAAAGTATTGGATCGCTTTACATGAGCACCGGTTACGCTACACAAGGACACATTCAGGCACGGGGAGATTAAGTGATTTGCCCAGAATCACAGGATGTGGACACAGCTCTGGGGCTCGAAC
This sequence comes from Lissotriton helveticus, assembly GCF_964261635.1. Classification (NCBI taxonomy): domain Eukaryota; kingdom Metazoa; phylum Chordata; class Amphibia; order Caudata; family Salamandridae; genus Lissotriton; species Lissotriton helveticus. The sequence goes on along the minus strand of NC_136067.1, from coordinate 1,079,475,463 downwards.
CTTGGTTTCCAGCACCAAAGTCGGCAATCTAGCCGGAGGATCACATCCTCTCCCCATCCTGCCTTGCCACCTGAGAGAAATCTGAGAACTGAACAAAATACATAGGGGATCATTTACAGAAAAACAGGTTGTCCACCAGGCCAAAGAGGTTGGGGGATGCCACCATTGTAAACCCAGAATTAACCCTCGCTCTATAAAGGTGGATTAAGTGCTGATTAATGGTGGTCCTATTGCTTATATTAGCTCTACTCTATCCCAAAGTATAAAAGTAGAACTTGAGATCCTAGTAAGGTGACTTGTTCATTCCAGTAGTTAAGCAAATTTAGTGGATTAAGTTGAGCTGGAAATACTCCAATTTCTGGAGAAAACCTTAAATATGGAGTACAATCATCCAGCCGAATTTCATCCAGAGTAGGGATATCAATTTGGAGGAAACGTTGCAGGTGGATTCTTCCCTATATTTTGTATGTCCTCCAGAAAGTGTAGCATTTTCAGCTCCCTTTGATCCCGCTTTGCTGTGAACATCGAGACAGATTGGCGCTCTGCAGTTTCTTAGCACTTTTTGATTAAAACCGTAAAACCTAATTTCTCCTGTTCCCTTACTCCTATTTTAAACATTTTGCGTAACTTTGCTTACTCTATTCGGCTTGTTATTTCTAATTGGTTTGGGAGTTTAATTGTATTGTGTTCTTGACTTTAACAGAGTTTGTACTCCTTGAACCCATCGCACTTGTCTGTCAGAAAAAGCCTGCTGTTTGTGTCATGGCTACCAGTGTTTTCTCAACCACTTTTGTAATCTAGAATGAGAGTGCCTTATTAAGTTGGTTGGGCCACCCTTTCCAAAACTAATAATTCATTGATTTACAGATACTTAGACGTGTAAGAAACTTCGCAAATTGGCTCCAGATACATTTGGTTTTCGGCTCAAGTAAAACCAGTATCAGTTGGGAAGTGATGGGTGTTTAAATATGCATATCAATGCTCAGGAGAATGGCAAAATTGTTAACGGTATTAAAGTTAACTAACCCAAATGCACTGCACTCCATTTTCTACTGGCTGCCTGCATGCATATGTGTAATGGTAACTATATTCATACATCATGGTAAGTTTGAGATGGATCTTAGGGTCTCTAAGCACATAGCATGGAAGGCAGACACAAGTGCGTATATGGCATTCCAATCTCCAGTCTCATAAGTGCTCTTTTACTTAACTAGCTTTTCTTGTAATAAGGCTTCAGCATTATTATGACTGCCATTGAAAATGATACATTTTGTTACATACTGATGTCAAAAATCAATACTTACTTGACTTCTAAGAACATCAGTGCAGAAAATGTATTATTAGAGTTCAAAGTGGATATTTATTTCCAGACGCTATTTCAATAAAAGCATTTCCAGAGAGTTATCCAATGTGTAGATCATGATACCACATGTCCTTTCTTGTACAACTTTAATATTCAATCTATTTTTTTTAGAAATGCTCCTGGGACTCTCTAGATCCTGGAATGTATGACAACTTGTATTTTATTACCTGCAGAGAGAAAAAGCAGTGCATTAGTGTGCTCTGCTGGTCCCACTTTAGCAAATTCACTATTTCTGGGTAATAAGATCTATTTAATGTTTTTTCAAACATAGGGGCATATTCTCAAGGAGCTATCGCCGAGTTAACGGCACTTTATCGCAGCCAAAGTTGCGATCAATTTATCGCCCCATTCACAAGCTGGTGTTAACAGCCCATAACACCAGTTTCACCTCGATAACAGCCGCAAAAAACATTGCCACAGATGAACCCGGCAACTATCGCTAATGAGATGCAGAGTAGGCGCTCCTGTGCAAAAATCCGCAAAAACACCACTCTGCAACATTCTCAACGACCAGCCAGATCGGCGAAAAGACCACAAAACATGCAATAAAAGGCGTTGGCAGCAGAAAATTAACACCTGCTCTGACCTGGTGTAAAGTCGGACGGCAGCCTGCACCACAAAAGCGAGCCCAGCCCAGACCCACACCTGAAGAACAACAGATGCCATGGAGCCACTGAACATGCGTGCCAGACACCCAAAAGGGCCCCAACACCCACCGCCACCAAGCCCAGGATCCCCCCCCCCCAGGTGCCCCCTCAGCCAAAGACATGCCACATCAACTACACGGAATCATGTACCAAATAATCCACCTGATGTCGCACAATCACATTTGGTGACATGCATGTGTCATCACAAAAGTGAGCATCACACATTCACCTACGATGTAACAAATGAAAATTTACTCAAAGACACACAGAAAAGAAATGAAGACACATGGCGGCTCCCCTCGGGACAATCCATAGATCACAGCCTGCAAGATAAAAATCATGATGAGAAAGTGTGTCTTGCGCACATCAAAGGGCAGAGAGAGAGCGAAGGAGAGGAAGAGAGGGAGCGAGAGAAAGATGGACAGAGAGGGGTAGAGAGAGAAAGACGGGCAGAGAGGGGGATAGAGAAAGATGGGCAGAGAGGGGGAGCGAGAGAAAGACAGACAGAGAGGGGGAGCGACAGAAAGGCGGGCAGAGAGGGGGAGCGAGAGAAAGACGGACACAGAGGGGGAGAAAGAGAAAGATGGGCAGAGAGGGGGAGCGAGAGAAAGACGGACAGAGAGGGAGAGAGAGAGAAAGACAGGCAGAGAGGGAGAGCGAGCCACAGATTACAGAAGAGATGGACAGGGAGAGAGTGTGCCGACAATGTGCACCTAGGCCACACTGCTCACCTGCTGCCACCGGTGTGTCTCCAACCACATGCCGGAATGTAGTGTAGTTCACCAGTTCACACATCTGAAACAGAGTCCAGATACATGAATGGCAAATTACATACAATTGCACAAGACATCATCGCCTGTCCGCCCCTGCACACGCAGTCAGATGCGCCCTAGCCCCTCACGCCTCCCAGCAGTGCATGCTCACCCCTGCCCACCCAGGCAGATGCACACCAGCCCCGCCCGCCCCCTAGCGGTGCATGCCCGCCCCTGCACACCAAGGCCTCAATGCTCACCTTCCATCCTTGGCGTGTAGCAATGAGGGCCACGACGTGCCGCTACAAGTCACATGCCAAGGGGCCCCCGGACATGGCACCCTCCACATCATGCAGCCCCGCTCCGCAAGCCACCAGGTCCCACACTTGATTCTGGGTCATGATTTTGTCATGGCAGAGGACATACCAGTGCACCCGGCCTTATCGCAGGCTGCACACCTACTCAGCCCTTGAGGTGCCACTTCCTCTGTGATCTGTGATGCGATGCCACGCGGTGGTAGGTGCGCGCTGCCTGCTGGCTCTGGCCTACACTGCGGTCCATCTGCGCACATGAATCCTGCGCAGTCTTGACCGCCGGGAACGGGGCATCATCACAGGTTGCACACCTGCTCAGCACTTAAGGTGCCCCTACCTCAGTGCACCCAAAGTCACCATCCAGTGGCGGTGTGCCTGTGCTGGCCGCAATGTATCCAGTGCCGCCAAGTTTGTACCTCAAAGTCATGGACACTGTATAACTGGGTATTGTGTTGCGGAGGCCATCATGTCACCTCTGGTCCTGGGGAAGGTGATGTTGCAGAGCCTGAGGCCCTCAAGCCTACATTAACACCACACGGATGTACTCAGATAGAGAGTGGAAATGGCGTTGAGCACATGCGCCCAGCCCTTTTTATTGCCAGAGTCACATGTCCTGTGACGCGTGTGCTGGATGGGTGTGGTGTGGGTGTAAACCTGCTGTGAGGGAGTGGCTGGGGCATGCTGACAACTAGACCTGTGAGCAGCTAACTACTACAGGGAAGACCCGGGACATGTAGTGTTGCCGCCCCCCCCATAAGTGTAAGCGGAGTGGGATGGCCTGGCATATGCCAGTCCAGCGCAAGGGTTTGTAAATGGCCCCGGGGCCCTGGGCTGGGTTCCGTACTGGGCTGGAGATGGAACTAACTCATGCATGTGTCCCTGTTGTTGTGCCAGCGCCACCCAGACCGCATTCGGCAATGCGTCACCCTGTTACCCCTGTTCCATGACATGAGGCACATGGACATAAGAGGAGTCCAGTGAGCCTACATTCATCCATACTTCCAAACTTGAAAGACCATAGACATGACACATCTGTGTGAATATGAATGTATAATGCACATACAGTGGAGTGTTGCATCTGGAGCAGTACAGGGCCATGCAAACCCCACATGATGATGTTGGCCCGTGGAGGGCCAGCCAGAGTCCTTCAGGGTATGACAAGTCCACAGGAAGAGGAAAAGTTCAGTCTGCAGTCATATTACTGTGTCATTGGCAATCAAACAGCATATGGCAGTCCATGTCGAAGTCCAAGGTGAGTGTCGCAGAGTGCATCGGGGAACAGTGGAAGGTGATGATGCAGAGGGCAGAACCAAGCTGAATCAAGCCCTATGGTGGAGATGCATGCTCCTGTGTTCTTCTTACCACGAGGGCAGAATCATCCGCATCTTTGTCTTCTGCTGTTTCATGTGCCTCATGTGTGGGTGGTGGTGTTCTGTGTCCAGCACTCTATGGGAGTGACACTTCAGGGAGCGGAGATGTGTATGGAGTGGTAGCAGCAGCATGTATCAGCGCCAGGCCTTGTGGCAGCAATGCCATGAGGATGGTCATTGAGGAACCCAGCTACCTCTCGCTGGTGTGCAGCCGTGGCAGCCACTCGTTCTGCATTAGCCCGCACCATGGTCTCCATTAACCTCTGCATGTTTCCCAACTCCTGTGTGACATCGCTAGAGCCACTCTGACTGGACAGTTGTTCTATTCTCTGAGTCAGGGTTCCAACGATGTCAGCCATGGTCCTTTGGAGGGCATGCAGCGGACTGTGGGTGTCCGTTAAGGACAGTGAGTGGTCCCTGATGTAACTTAGACACCCAATTATAGCATCTAGTTTGTCTGCCATGCGGTCGAAGTCCACCTGCACCTGTTCAGCCAGATTTTCCTGGCACCCCAACACACGGCGTTGGAAGGCCATGTGGTCTTCGTCGGGGTACTGGGAGGCAGCCGTGGTGGGGGTGCTGCCTGCTGTGTGGTCTGTGCAGGGGTGGGTCCCCTCATAGCAGCTGGGCTGCCCAGCTCCTGGAAGTGGGCTGCGTAGGCTCTCAAGGAGCAGTTGGAGGGCGTCAGAGTCGAAGCTGTGGTGGTCTCTTCGTCATCAGAGACGAGAGGGTCGGGCTGCTCTGCAGGAGGTGTTGATTCTCCCTCTGCAATGTGAAGGGGAGATGCAGTTTAACAAATTATCCACCTGTATGTTGTCACATTGTACATGTTTTCATACAGACAGCATGACTGTGTACATTGTGGCTGTTTAAGAGGGGACAGTGGAAATTTCGAAAACAGACATCTGTGTGTGTTTGTACATTATCAACTCAAATTTCCATGCAATGCCAAATGTGATTGCCCAGTGTCTGCACCCAAGCGGCACCAGTTGTGTCCTGTGTTCTGTTGTAGGTGTTGTGCTGTTTGTACAACATTGTTGTCAATGTTGGTGTGCTCTGCATGTTTTGTGTGTGTGTTGCATTTTGGGGGAGTTGCCCCTGCAGCTCAGATGTTGATACCCCTTATCCCTTTCATGTGGTGTGCCTATGACTTCTGTGCTTGTACAGTGCTGACACGTTGCCTACTTGGGTACATTGGTCTCTTGGTGGGAGTTGGTGGTCTGAGGCATGGTTTGTCCGCAGCTGTGCTCTGCTTAATTGTGCATGTGTGCCATTGTGCCCATCTCCCCTGTCCCCCTGGCCCTCCTTGCCCTTCCCTGAGGTCCCAGGCTGGTCCTCCGGGGGGGCTTATGGGGTTCTGGTTCTCCTCCGTACTTGCTCCGGCAACATCCATTGTGCGTTGCTGTTGTTTGGCATTTGTTTGTCTGTTTTTTTTTCTACATTTATGGTGATTGTTCCCGCTGGACATGTGTGAATTGCACGCCTGTAGCTAGTTCTCGTAGATTTTTGTATCGCAATTGGCCTCATCCCAGATTTGTTTTTAATTCGTTTTTCCGCATTTTTGCGGCGTGGAGTTGATTGTAACGTGGTCAGTTGGCACGTTATCTCTGGACTATTGCATGGTACTGCCGTGTTGTGAATACTTGGTTAACACAGCGTAAGTCTCCCGCAATAGACTGCCATGTTGAAGGTTGTGTTAAGTACCTTTTGCGATGGTTATCACACATTCTTGAGAATATGCCCCATAGTTGTTTGTGTACTTTCAATATTGATTCCAAATTACCTGCAAACAATTAGCCAATGTCTCAGAAGTACCCAATAAACAAACACAGCTGATCAGACGTGAATGAGGTAGTTGTGGGAGCGGCGAGGAAGGAAAACTGAAATTGAAGTGCTGACACAGGATAATGGAAGTTTCTTTATTTCCAGTAAACAGAGCCCACGATGGCACAAACATCCCTATGCCACCAGGAACCTACTCTCGAGTACCCACAGGTTCCATGCGTCATCACAGGCATTTGTTCCAAACATGGCACCCAAATCAGACAATAGAAACACATTTCAAGGAACATCAACCACGGTGCAAAAATACACAATACTTTCATGCTACAGTAGTGTACCCAAAATACCGCACCCACCATACCCCACCCGCCAACAAGATACAAACGCTTTGACGGCAGACCTACACATCAAAAAGGTTATCTCTATGGAACCTGTTACAGTTACGTCTCTGCACTGGAGCAGAATATTTCAGATTGGGAAAGACCTGCGTTTAACTCTTAAACCTGCTAGTCAGACTTTCAAATTGGAGTCCCTTAGTTCGTTGACAACTGTCTCATCCTGCTAATCTGTAACCATGTGCACCATCCGCATTGCAGCACCAGAACCCCGCTACTGCACCTAAGCATCACCACATATATAGCCAAATCGAATTCCCATGGGAAGGAGGGTTGAAAAGGCCTGGCATCCCATCCCCCCTTCCTACCACGTTTGCAGTGCCTGTGTCTGCAACTGTTACTGAAAGACAACCATGGAGTATGGCAGTTATATACGAAATACATTACATAGCACTAAATATATATAGGGAAACAAAATATTCAGTAATGCACATAGAATGAAAACATAAAAAACAAACTGTCACTTTATTGTTTATGTGCTTTTTTTTGTCTGTGCATCAACACAGATGAGTAATTTCATCAAGATGCTATTTATAATGTCATGAACAGTGCATTACATACCTAACCATAAGAATCAAATATGAGTTAAATGTGCATTGTAATTTTTTTTAATTAGTTTTTTGCATTTTTAGTTTTGTCTACAAAAATTGACAATTTCTGCGTTAACATGGGAAACCCTACAATTAGCGGTAGAATAAAAAAATACACCGTGATTACACTCAGATGGCCCATGACCCGAGCAACCAGAGGTGCGGCAGCTGTGAAGGTCTAGGAGCAGTGGGAATCATTAAATGCATTCAGGCCTACCAACTAAATAAACCAGAAGAAGAAAAACATTTTAATAACCTGACATGGCTAGTGGGAGCAAACACTGATAGTAAAGAGGCGTTAGCATCAAATAACATTGTAATGGGAAGGAGGAGGGGTGGGCTGATACAGCAGAGCCAGGCAGGGCTTGTCACTTGTCCCTGTCCCAAAAGGAAAGCCTCTACTTGGGGGAGGGCTATTTTGACCAGCAATTTAAGCACATATGTTTCCCACAGTGTTGTAGTACCTGCCCCTCCCTGCCTGTGAACATTTCGGCCACACCATTTCCCACCGCCACTGCCCAATTGTGCACCACTTGTAGCCAGACCATCTCCAGGGGTGGCCTGGCTGCGTTCCAGGACATTGCTATTTGGGCTTAAATAAAATGATTGCCAAGACAACACATTTCAAGTAGTGTCTAGTCTTTTTGTTCCTAGTAGTTATTTCCAACAGGCATACCTGCGGATCTGGGGTCGTGGGTGTGTCAACCACATCTGATATAACTTCTATCACTCTTACTCACTTTTGCACTATCACCGGGCACACCTATATCATAGGACACAGCGAAACACTCCAGGGTCAAGTGTAGATACACATTGTGTAGGAGAGTAGGGTCTGCTTCCTATGCCCCCCCTCTTTGCTTTTGCTTTACTCGTTTTTGACTTAGATGTGGCTGTGGGCCTGCTAATCAGACCCACAGCCCAGATGCACTCTCTCTAAATTCACACCATGTACTCTAGGTACAACCACAATTGGGAATTGGTTCACCTTCTCAGCCCCTGTACAAGTGCACCCTAGGTGCCCAGGGCATAGGTGTAACCAAGGCCTACCAGGGGCTGCAGCATGTATTATGCCACCCCTGGCTGGCCACTCAACCTGACACAATTAGCTGATCACTCAGCTGGGGCAAGGTCGTGTAAACACCCCTTGCTTAGGTATAGTATTCCTATATCTACCCTTATATATAGACACACGGTAACCTATAAGTCACTCCTATGGCAGGCCTTAACAATCCTGGAGGCAGAATGCTTGGTTATGTGTGAGATGGTGCTCTAGCATGAGCTGAGCCTGTCTGCAGCTTTCAGAACCATGTCCTTATAGCTGTTCTATAATATCGCCATACCATATACTCTTAAGTGCATTATAATCCTCGCGGTTGAATGCTAACTTTGGTTTGGCTTTATCTAAACATGTTGTGTAAGGTGTCATACGCTTTGGAATACTACCCCCTCGCCAATTCGGGCGACGGGGGTAGCATTCCACCCTTCTAGAGGGAGAAGACATGTTGTTGCTGACTATCCCGGTTAAAGTTAACCAGAGCCCCAGCGTCACAAAATGGACGCTGCTGCCACAGACACAAGTCTGACCTCCTGCTGCTGGGAGTCCTTCCAGTCTCGGAGGTTTGGACAATAGGTTTCCTGCCTTGAGAGGTGCGAGCACCACCCCAGACAGGACTTTGTGTATTGGGACAGGGAGGACTGAATAGAACTGCCTGGGGCACACTAGGTGCTCCATGCATACCCCAGTTCAAACCGGTTGCTGGGGCACTCCAGCCCCAGCTCTGGCGCAAAACTGGACAAAGGAAAGGGGGTGTAACCACCCCCCTTCCTGGTCCCACCCATAAGAGGGACCTAGAAAGTAATTCAGCCCCTTTTAGTTGTATAAAGGTAGGACCTGAGTCCCAGGAATTTAGATTTGATCCTGAACTGAAACTTGAAACGAAACTCTGGACCTTTGACATACTGCTGAAGCTGAAGACTGAAGAATCTCCATTGTGGCCAAGGAGTGACCACCCTGGGCAACCAGGCACTATCCAGCAAATCAACCGCTTGCTTTGTCGACGCTCCCACTGGGACCCGAGCACAGAGCCTGACAAGACCCAGGCTTCCAGACCTCTCTGACCCTCTCTTCACGTCTGCAGCATAGCTGAGATCCGTGGAGGTGACGAGACACGTGGGACTGAACATCTTGAAAAGTCCACGACTTGCTAACTGTGCAGCTCCTGAGGTATCCTCGCAGCTGTGCACTGGGGATTGAGAAGCCCCGAATTCGAGCTCCACCTGGAAATGGAAATGGAAATGGAAATGGATGTGGATTTATAAAGCGCGAATTGCTGCCCGAAGGCGTCCAAGCGCACCGAAGATCAGCTCTCCACACTCCACGAGTTCTGCGTGGGGCCCTTCTGCTTGTGCTCTGCTCGACGCGTTGTCCGGTTGCTGGCCCGTTGGCTAGTAGCCTCTGTGACGACAATCCTTTTGAATCAACTCGCTGGTCTAGTTTCTCCAGACTGGCCCTTGCCTCCCTGCAAATGTGAGGCACCTCAGACCTTGCTGGTCTGCATCAGAAGCCTTCTTTGTATCCTGCGTGGGTTGCCTTTGCCAAGGCTTGTTGACTCCAATCCGGCAGTCGACCCCTCCATCTGCGAGAACTTTCGTGGGACAGCTCCTCTCCAGCATCTGGTCATCCTCGACGCCTCCTGGTCCGCGTGGCTGACGAGACAAGCTTCACGACAGCACCTGATTGCTCCTCGACGTCGTCTGGATCCTTCCTGGTTCCACCCGGTCACTGGCTAGTGACCCAGACTCTGTCCCCTCTGCTTTCAGGTCCTCTTCATCCTCGATCCACCCTTGGATTCACCCGGACATCTTCCTCCTGGCCGCCTGCAGCATCTTTCCTCCAGGTCTCCATAGGCTTCAACGGCGAAACCCGACACATCTTCACACCTATGCACCCGCTTCCTGTGGATGAGGTAACGCGAGTACTTCGGTGCTCCCAAGGGTATTGACTATCCAAGTGTCTAGGTTTTTAGATGTTTCCTCCTAGCTAAACCGGAAGTGTCCTAAATCCTTCTTTTTCCAACTGCTAAGTTCCCATTGACTTTGTATTGACTCACACGTGTGTGTAAAGACACTGCACGCGCCGCCCGTGGGCCTCCTACTTCTAAACTAGGGTTCAGATAGTGTAGCCCCAGCGATTCTCTAGGCCCTAGGCCTTTCCTTTTCTCGTGACGTGGTACTTATACCACTTTCTTAATATATGGTTTGCTTTGCCCCTAGGGCCTATCTGTAAATGGTGCAACTTAACGTATTCTGACTAAGTATCTTGTTATGTGCTTTGACCTCTGATCTCATAAAGAGTTCAGAGGAGTGTGTTAGTAAATAAATACATATATATTTTATATATATCCTGTGTGGTGTCCTTTCATTTGATATTCAAGGGGTTACATATGGTAAAACAGCTGGCTTTACACGCCCTCAAGAGTTTTTTAGCCTAAGACTGTTCTGTCCACGCTACCACTAGGATAGCTGGTCTATAAGGTTGACTTACAACTATCACCATAAGGGTTGTTTGGACTGGTGCAAGGTAGTCACTAGAATAGTGAACATCATATACCAGGCCAACTTCTCACATTGGTGTGCAGCGGTTGGGATTAGAGCTTGCTGTTGTTTTACCACTTGTAATCGTGAGATATCATTTGAAAGATCACATAGGTACCTATAGGTACATATAAAAACAAGTCTTAGTATACTTAAGTTCAACTGAACCTAGCTGTTGTAGAGCCTGGGCCTAGCACACCCTGACTACAACTCCTAGAGAGATTCTGTAGGAAAACAAATAGTGTAGGTAGGTGCAACACCACACCTCACTAGAAACCATGTCTCAGACAGTGAACCCCAGTAGTTCTCTGCCTGCAGAAGTAGATCCCTTGAGGACTGCTTCGAGATATGAAACCTTAATCTTCCAAGAATTGAGACAATTGTGTACTTCTAGAAGGCTAAAACAGGGTTCAAACCCTACCATCAAGTTCCTGGTTGAGCTCTTAGAAGAGTATGATGCTCAACAGCCACCTAAGACAGGTGACACAGGCAGTGCATATGAAGTCTTTTGTAGTAAGTTGCTGGGAGACTTCTGGTGTAGTTGAGCTGGTTTATTGTAAGAGAGATACAGCAGGCATCTTCAATACAAGCTGCCCAGGCACAAACTGTCTCCACCTAGAACACTAGGAAGAGCCAAAGCCATCCACATTCTGGAATGTATGACACAGGTAAGATACAGAGTAAAACAGAGAAATAAAGGTAGGATAAATATACAACACATCTCTCGTTGAAACAAAAACAACTTAAGAGCCAAAAGGAAAACTTATCATTGAAATGAACTTAAAACAGAATTGAACTAAAAACATGCTTGTCATTGAAATGAAACTTAAAACAGAATTGATCTAAAAACATGTTAAAGCAAAGAAAAACCAGAGTAAAGTATTGAAGCAATGAGAGGGACACACGTCACCCCTCTGAACAAAACTAATCACAGCAAAAATCGTTTAGATACACAGGAGGTCTATGGCATCTTTGAGGCCTGGAAATAGACAAGGAAGAACTGGAACCAGGAAGACAACCAGACTGATCAGAAAGTCTGTAAGCAGGCCGGGAATCAGGAGCATCTCCCCCACCATCACTCCTACCTAAAGCATGCACAGGAACAGATGCAGTAGGAGCTTGAGAAGAAATAAACATGTAGCCCGAACAATCATTCCCACAAGTACTCTGATCCTGGATGGAAACAGAAGAAGCTGGCGGGGAGCCAGCCACAGAACCAGCTTTCTGATAAAGAGCCACCCTCCTTAAGTTCCATTTCTCTCCATTGGAAAGAACAACATAGTGAGGATAGACCATTTTTACAATAAAGGGACCACGGAATTTCAACAAGCCACCAGAAACTCTACCAGACTTCACTTTCACCAGGTCACCCTTAGTAAGCTTGTTAGAGACCACTCTCGACACCTGCCCCACAGAACCCTTATTAGAAGAGCTAGGAGCAGAAACAGGCAAACAAACACTCTTTGCCAGATCAGATTGAAGGACCATTCCTTTAAGCCAGGAAGGAATTAGCTTAGTGCTTGGAACCCTACCCCTCATGAGCTCAAAGGGAGACTTGAGCTGGGTACCATGAAGAGTAGTACAGTATGCATAAACCATTTCATGAACGAGAGAACAAACAGAAGAGCTATTGGAAAGGGCCATCTGAATGGTACCTTTCACCAATCTATTTAAGCGCTCACACAAACCATTCCCTTGGGGATTGTAGAGAGAGGTCCTGTGATGAGAAACACCACAATCAGCCAAAAAGGTTTGCATATCACGTGAAACCAACTGCGTGCCATTGTCAGTAATGATGACATTAGGAAAACCCTCCAAAAAAATAAAGCTTTTAAATGTTTAATGGTAGTATCAGTGGTGATATCCTTCAGAAACTCCACAGACAACCATTTAGAATAACAATCTACAATGACAACAGCAAACCTCTGAGACAGAGGTAGTTCCACCATAGGGCCAATAAAATCCAGACAGATGGTATGCCACGGAACTTCAGGATAATGCAACGCACCCATCCCAGACCCAACTAAAATCTTTAATCTTTTCTCACCTACCTTACACGTATGGCAATCCTCAACCCAGGAAGAAACCATAGAATCCAACCCAGGCCACCAGAAATTCAACTTGAGCCTTTGTTGCGTTAAGGTCTGGCCAAGATGACCCTCATGCGCTATGGAAATAAGTTTTGACCTCAAATCAGCAGGAGGCACACATTTATCTCCACGCATCACCACATTGTCTTCACAGACAGACAGATCATCAATGACTTTTAAGAAAGGGGGAACAGAAACATGCACACAACTCTCCCTACGTGAACCCAGTTTGATCAACTGGATAACTTCTTGCATAACACTGTCTTTAGACATAGCCTCAAGCCAGTCCGCACGGGAAAAAGAACTCTCACCAAGAGAAAGTACATCATCAATCCAAGCAATATTTTCCTCCATACCCTCAAGACTGAAACCAACATTCACACTAGACGGAACAGCCAGTCTAGACAAGCAATCTGCCTGAAAGTTCTTCCATCCAGAAATGTGAGATATGTCAAAATGATACTCTTGAAGCTTGGAAGCTAACCTCGCCAACCTTGGAGAACTACAGGCTGCACCACCTGGGGAAAGAATTCGGATAAGAGGTTTGTGATCAGTCTTTAGGTTAAAACGTGTACCCCACAACTAAGGACGAAAATGGTGAGCACCCCACGCAGCCGCCAAGGCCTCTTTCTCAATGACAGAGTAATTCTGTTCACATTGAGAAAGAGTGCGCGAAGCAAACACAATTGGCCTCTCACCATCCTTATGGGTTTGTAACAAGATAGCACCAAGCCCACATGCACTAGCATCCACCAACAAAGTGGAAACCTTGTTTGTATCAAAAGGTGCAAGAACTTTTGCCCTACAAATGGCTTCTTTGATATTATTAAAACACATTTCAAGTTCAGGCCCCCAAACAAATTTGCAACCTTTTTTCAACAAAGCTCTCAGAGGCAAGGTCTTCTCTGAAACTTTCTCCCCAAATTTGGAGTAATATTCAATCAACCCCATGAATGACCGCAATTGGTCCTTATCACACGGACAAGGGGCAGAACGTATTGCGTCAAGGAGATCTCTCTTTGGCTTAACCCCGTTAACCGAAATTTCATATCCCAAGTATTCAATGTCTTGGACAAGAAAGGAGCACTTCTCCTTACGCAAAGTAAGACCAGTGTCCCAAATCCTATGCAACACATTCTTAAGAACATGATTGTGATCGGCCACCGAATCTCCAAAAACCAAGATGTCGTCTTGAAAGAACACTACGTTCTTTAACCCCTTAAAAATTTTACTGACCAACCTTTGGAACACACTCGCTGCCGATATCAAACCAAAGGGAAGGCGAGTGAATTGGAAGATTCCCTCCGGAGTGATAAAGGCAGTGAGGTGTTTTGAGGACTCGTGGAGCTTGACCTGATGGTACGCACTCTTCAGGTCAAGCTTAGAGAAGTATCTGGCTCCCTGAAGAGTGGACACCATCTCAGCAATATTGGGTAAGGGAAATGTGTCCGCGACAACACACTTATTTAATGCCCTGAGGTCAACATAGAATCTTAACTTTCCGTCTGCCTTTTTAGAAATTACCACAGGGGAAACCCAAGCTGATGCTTCTGTTGGTTCTATCACTCCAGATTGAAGCATTTCATCAATCAAGAGTTTTACTTCATTGCGAATAGAAATGGGGATTCTCCTTACACGATGCTGTACAGGTAAACTATTCTTCTTCAGTTTAATGAGGTGAGCATAACCTCGCAGTTCACCCAGCTCCTCTCTAAATACAGACCCAAATTCATTTAGAATGCATTCAATTGAATCATCTTCCACAACCATAATCTGATTCTTTGCCCTAGGATTGATGACTATATAGAGATCATATTGATGTACCCAACCTAGGATGGGAGGGCCATCAATGGAGACATACACCTTACCAAATGTAGATCTCTTCTCAAAGACAATTTCAGATTCAAAGAAACCAAGAATTTCAATCTTCTGACCGTTAAAACCCTTAGGAGAAATATCACTCTCTTCCAAGTTTAAACCCTCCCAGAACGTGTCAAATATAGATTTAGGAATAATAGTGTGACGTGATCCTGTGTCTACCATCCGGGACACTTCATGGGAGTCAATCTTGAAAATGGCTCTTGGTCTGTTTTGTCTTGGATCATCACTAATAACATCAACTTCATCGACAACTAAAAGTCTTTCAGCTTCAGCCACGATGTCATCGCTATAGTCATCTACAGTAGCTACTCTTTGTTTGGATTTTGTTTTACACATTTTAGAGAAGTGTCCAACTTTACCACACTTCAGACATTCATTGTTGGTAGCAAAGCAAAACCTTGCGTCAGATGAATGGCTACTACTCCCACACCTATTGCAAAATGTATTCATCACGAAGGATTTCTTTACTGGAGGTCTGGGTCTGTTTTTAACCACAGCGATATTATCTCCACCGCAATGTTCACACTCCGCCAAACTTTTCTTATCAGAGACAATAGAGACTTCTTGTTGAGAACATGACTTATGGGAATCTAGAACTTTCATGCAGTTGCTAGATTCTTCAATAACTTTAGCCAGGTCAATGGCATCTTTTAAAGAAGGGTTCTTTGCAGCCCATAACCTCTCCTGAATCTTTTTATTCGAGCATTGGACGATTAGTTGATCTCTTATAAGTTCGTCATTCATAGCACCGAACTTACACTTTACAGACAATTCTCTGAGTCGAGCCACAAAGTCATCAATGGTTTCTGAATCTTTTTGGCGCTGGGTATAAAACTTATAGCGCTTCATAACTAAATTCTCCTCCTTTGAGAATCTGACCTCGAGCCGTGCAACCGCTTCCTTAAACTCATCAGGCATTTCCTGACCATTTGCTCTCATAACTATCGGTAAAAATCTGAAAACTCTCTGTCCTTCTTTGCCAAGAGTACTCAAAAGAATGGTCTTTTTTCTTTTTGCAGAGAATTCCTGTCCATCTAGTGCCTCGAGATAGTTGTCAAACATTATGTACCAGTCTTCCCAAGGGATCTCTGGGATGCCAGGTTCAGGCAAGAATTGTGGAGGCAAGGTAACTACAATCTGTTGTGCCATGTTTAAAGTTAACAGTTAAAGTAAAAGGTGTAAAACAAACAAAAACGAAATAAACAGTACCACCAGAAGAGATTGCAATTATGTCATGGACATACCTCTAGTCCGTTTAAATTCGAGGGAATTCTGCCTTCTCGATATTCAAGAAGTGTGACAGGACGAAGAAAGAGGTATTGCGGACAGTTTGCTGTGTTCTTCGCGTTTTTGATGCACTTAAAATGGCTGCCACAGAAATTTCAATGAAAACGAGGCATGGAAATCATAGGAACGAGAGCTAAGATGGCCGCTACAATGGAAAATCCAAAACGAGGCTTGAACCTCATCCAATTGAGGCTTGGAGCATATGCAACACTGGCAAACAAAGCGTCAGTCTCCCAGGTGATTCCAAGAATTGAGAGAATGACGTCGGAGTTAGCGCAGGAGCTTAGCAACGAATACCGTTACTAATGCTCTAGCAATGCGCTCGCGCTAGAGCTAAAGTACTCACGATTTCGTCGAAACGGGCATCTTTTGGCAGAGCTAAAAACACTCGCAGGATACAAAAGATGACGAAATCTGCACACGATGGGTTCTTTTCTTTTGAAGATCCTAAGCTGCACACTGCTACACACAAGAACGATGTCCAGAACGAGTCATCAGGAATCGTTGGAAGTCTTCAGAAGAGTCATTGACCTGCTTCAAAAACGTCGCCAAAATTGTAGTAAGTTGCTGGGAGACTTCTGGTGTAGTTGAGCTGGTTTATTGTAAGAGAGATACAGCAGGCATCTTCAATACAAGCTGGCCAGGCACAAACTGTCTCCACC
This sequence comes from Lissotriton helveticus, assembly GCF_964261635.1. NCBI lineage: Eukaryota > Metazoa > Chordata > Amphibia > Caudata > Salamandridae > Lissotriton > Lissotriton helveticus. Next base: position 1,079,458,736 of record NC_136067.1, on the reverse strand, counting down.
TAGAACACTAGGAATAGCCAGAGCCATCCACATTCTGGAATGTATGACACAGGTAAGATACAGAGTAAAACATAGAAATAAAGGTAGGATAAATATACAACATCTTTCCCTCTTCAGATGATAATACTGATACTCCAGTACCAGAGGAAGAAGAGGGGGTAGAAGAAGATGATTCTGATCTTGAGACAAACAGCCAGGTCCAAGTCAGAAGACTTAGCCAGGCTAACATAAGCATGCATGGGCGTCAGTATGGGCAGCCCCTATACAGACCCCAAGTGGGCTTAACCAGAGGCAGAGAAGAGGAAGATCCCACTCCAGGGAATCTCTCCAATCTCATGCTTCAAATAGCTCTCATGGCCTTGCTCAGAGAGGGATGACTTCCCATCAGAAAAGGGAACATGAGGCAAAAATGAGAGAGGCTGCTCTTAGGATTGAGAGGCAGGAACTTGAGGGTGCCTTGGCCAAAGAGAAGCTTGCTCGTGCTAGAGAGCATAGAGAGAGTGGGTTAGAACCCACTCGTGGCAGCAATATCCCTAAGGATAAAGATAGGTCCTATGAGTATAGACACCTAAGCAAGATTGTGCCCCCTACAAAGTAGGGGATGACATCCACAAATTGATAACTGCTTTGGAGAGGGCCTGCAAAGTACAGCAGGTACCCCAAAGTCAGTGGGCAGCAATCTTATGGCTCTCTTTTTCAGAAAAAGGCAGAGATAAGATCCTCACAGTTAATGATGGGGATGCGAACAACTACCCTGTCCTGAAGAGTGCTCTAATTGATGGGTTTGGCCTAACCACTGAGCAATATAGGTTGTTGTTCAGAGATACCCAGAAGACACAGACTCAGGACTGGACTGATTTTGATGATTGTGCCACTAAGGCCCTGGAAGGCTGCTTATTGGGAAGTCAAGTTAAGGACTATACAGGATTGTATAATTTGATCATGAGAGAGTAAATACTTAACAATTGTCAAAACCAGTTATTGCATTAATACCTGACTCTGATCTGACCTCTCCCCAAGAATTGGGAAAGAAGGCAGACAAATGGGTCGGAACCAGGATTAAGCAGAAAAACCAGAACCAGGGAGGTGATCAGAAAACGTCAGACCAGAAGGGCAATGAGCAGAAACAAAAAGACCAGAAGTCTTCACTAGGCCCCCAAAAGGCACAGGGGGAGGGTGGCTCCAAAAAGAACAAACAGAAACAAGAAGGTCCAAAGAAGCCCTGGTGTGGATACTGTAAATCAGTCTCTCACTGGTTTAGTGAGTGCACCAAGAAGGGCACAGCACCAACCACCATTTCCCCTAAGGCAACTGTTCCCCCTAGTCCAGCTGTTAGTGGTGGTTCCCAGCAAAAGGGTGTAGTAGGGTTGACCCTGGTAACTGAGGTGGACTCTGGCCCAGTCAGACTGCCAACTCAGGCTGTTCTTGTCTGTGATGGGGACATAGAAATGTCCTCTACTGTAAGTCCCAATAATCTGAGCAACTACAGACAGACACCATTTATTAATAATAAGATGGCTCAGGCCTACAGGGACACATGTGCCAGTGTCACCATGGTGACACCTAACTTTGGGGACCCTGAACGGATCATACTAGGTGAAGCCTGCCTAGTGACCAACGCTAGCAATGGCACTACCTCCCATAGTATGGCAGTTGTTAACTTCTCCTGGGGAGGGGTAACTGGCCTCAATGGAGTTGTTGTGAGTTTAGACCTTCCAGTAGAGTGTCTGTTAGGTAATGATCTTGAAACCTCAGTGTGGTCTGAGGTGGAGTATAGGACCCATGCAGAAATGCTGGGAATATCAGCACATGTCCTTGCTGTGACCAGGTCACAAGCCAAAAAGTGCTTACCTGAACAAGTGCTGGATCTTGGAACAATAGACCAGACACTACCCAAGAGAAAGAGCAAGAGGGTTAAGGCAGTGCCTTCCCCCCTGCCTCAGGTTGAGGATCACCCCTCCCAGGAGGATGATTCTGAGATCCAAGAGGGAACTGTCCTAGAAGAGCTTGAGCCTGATCAGGTTGAGTTTCTTGGGACAGGGGGACCCTCAAGGGCAGATCTGAGGCAGGCACAATTAGATTGTTCCGGTCTTGAACCCCTCAGACAGCAGGCTGCTGCTGAGGCTGTTGGGAATGCTCAAGGTACCCATAAAGTGTATTGGGATGATGGGCTCCTTTATTCAGAGGCTAGAGACCCCAAGCCTGTTGCTTCCAGGAGGTTGGTTATACCTCTGCAATTTAGGGGCTTCCTTCTTACCTTTGCCCATGATATTCCCCTAGCAGGACACCTGGGCCAGAACAAAACTTGGGACAGGCTTTTATTATTATTATTATTATTATTATTGGGACATTTATTGAGCGCTGCGCTTACGCACACCGGCGTGTCCACGCGCTGAGAGTGGGAGTAGACAGATGACAGGGAGCAAAGACATCACGGGCCCTTATTTGCTATAAAGATAGGTTTTTAATTTTGCCCGGAATCTGGCCTCATCTAGTTCCAGACGCAGGTCCGTTGGCAGTTTGTTCCAGTAAGTTGCCGCCAAATATCTGAAAGACCTGCCTCCCATGCGGGCCTTCTTGATTCTTGGGGTCCTCAGTAAGCCACCCCCTGTTGATCTAAGTGCCCGTGTTGGTATGTAGGCTTCGATCAAATTCGTCAGGGGGACGGGTGCCCTGCCATTCAAAATACGGTGACAGGTACATAGGGCTTTATACTCCACTCTTCTCCTTACAGGGAGCCAGTGTAGCTGCTGGAGGGCCGCCTTAGAGTGCGCCCTTTTTGGCAGTCTGAGTATCAGCCGTGCAGCCGCATTCTGCAGCACTTGCAGCCGGGCCATGCTTTTTTCTGGCGCTCCCAGGTACAGCAGGTTCCCATAGTCCGCCCGAGCTGTTACCAGGGCATGAACCAGGGTTTGACGTGCTTCCAGCGGGAGTAAGTCCAGGACCTTTCTCAGCTTCTTCAGAATCCCGAAGCAGACTCCCACCACCCGATTAATCTGGGGGCCAAAGGTGAGCCCTACGTCAAACCATACCCCCAAATTGCGCGCCTCTAGGCACGGGGTAGGGGTGGGGCCAAGGCAGGAGGGCCACCATGCCGGCGACCAGGCAGACTGGGCTCTCCCTACCACCAGCACCTCTGTCTTGCTGCCGTTCAGCTTCAAGCAATTGTTGGCCATCCATTCGGCAAGATCTTTCATACACGAACGGAAGCCATCGGCAGCAAGACAGGGCGCCTGCGACAGGGAGATTACCAGCTGCGTGTCGTCGGCATAAGAGACTAGTTGGAGGCCATGACTCTCCACGATCGATGCAACAGGCGCGACGTACAAATTAAAAAGGGTAGGGCTCAAGGACGAGCCCTGCGGCACGCCTTGGCCCAAAGGCACCCCCCTAGAATAGCAGTCTCCCTGCCTGACTTGAAAACTTCTCTCATTGAGGAAGTCTTGGATCCATCTCAGCGCGGTGCCAGAGATGCCACCTCTGTTCAGACACTGTAGCAAGATGTTGTGTGCTACAGTGTCGAACGCCGCGCTGAGGTCCAACAAGATCAGAGCCATAGTTTGGCCTGCATCCACGCCCTCTCTCAGATGTTCCGTTGCCATGAGGAGGGCGGACTCAGTGGAATGACGTGGCCTGAAACCAAACTGCGTCGCATGGAGCAGTCCCCTTTCCTCTACGTGCTTCATAATTTGGATATTAACCACCTTTTCCGCCACTTTTGACAGAAAAGGCAGGAGGGAGATGGGCCTCAGATTTTCTAATACCTCGAAGCCTAAATGTGGTTTCTTCCTGAGCGGGAGCACCACCGCCTGTTTCCATCCGACCGGCAGCTTCCCTGACCCGAAAGATACACCGAGGATATGCCTTATATAAGGCTCCAGGACTACCAGACTGTCTGCCAAGCGTTTAGGCGACACCGGGTCCCACGGGGAACCTGTTTTTACAGAGCGGCACACCACTAATAATTCCTCAGGAGGAGGGGTGCAAAAGCGTGTAATATGCCCTGCCGTCTCTGTGTGCCCTATTGCTTCCTCTAGGTCCAGCCCTATAGGCCGAATAGGGAAAGTTGAATAAATCTTCTCTACTTTAGCGGAGAAGTAGTTTGCAATTCGGTCACAAGACTCCGTAGAGCAGCTCTCCGGCTCTGTAGATGCCTCCACCGACGTCAAGGATTTATAGATGCCAAAAAGTTCCTTGGCAGAGTTTTCCGCCCCCTGAATTTGTTCCGCAAAATAGGCTGCCTTAGACTTTTTTATCAGCCTGTGGTGAATGCGCCTTTTTTCCAGAAATAGATCCCTGGCCTGGTTGTCATAAGACACCCTCCAGACTTTTTCTGCCCGCCTACAGTCTGCCTTTGTCAGTCTCAACTCAGCACTGAACCAAGGAGCTGAGCGATCTTTCCGGGCGCCTGTAGTAGTAGGGCGGCAGAGTGGGGCTGTCTGGTCAAGCGCTGCCGTAATGCGCTGATTCAGATTGAGGACAGCTGTTTCTATGTCCTCACCCCCTGGCAAACCGTCCCTAGTTAGGGCTTGGTTAAAAGCTGCCACCGAGAATTTGGCCCACTTCCTCCTAAGATAGTTAGCGGGTACCTGGCTGGTTTTGTTGGAGTTTCTACTCTGTATGGAGAATGCCACCAGGAAGTGGTCGGTCCAGGGAAAGGGTTCAACACCTGACACTTCCACACCTTCCCAATTAGCATAGACCGGGTCCAGGAGGTGTCCCAGTCGATGCGTAGGCGACTTAAGTTTCAGGTCCAGTTGCAGGGCAAGCATGTCCCGACCAAAATCCTCAACCCCGATAGCCTCAGGGCAGTTGAGGTGCAGGTTGAGATCTCCTAAAAGGAGAAATTTATCCCTGCGCAGGGTCGCCTCCATGAGGCTTTCTAACAGGCTCTCCCTAAACTTAGTGCAGGCCCCTGGGGGCCGATATACCAGACATCCATTAAGCGTCATGGCCCCATTAATTTTAATCGAGAAGAGACCCGCCTCACTCTCCATGATCGGCGTGCGTTCTAAGCAGCAACCCAAAGTGTCCTTAAAGATAATCGCAATCCCCCCTCCCACCCCCTCAGGCCTATCTTGCCTGACCCAGGAGTAATTCTCCGGTGTAGCTTCAATAATGTCAGAGTCGGAAAACTGATCTAACCACGTTTCAGTTAGAAACAGTAAATCAAGTTTTTTTTCCGTAATCAGCTCGAACACATCGAGCCTGTGTTTACGTAACGACCTGACATTCAGGAGGCCGCAGGACAGTGCCTGCTCCGTAGTGTCCCGCGGCATAGTAGTCATGCGAAAGCTGCAATGAGGGCATACCCTGTCGCTGCTCATCATCCCGTGCATACAGGAGGAGGCAGTGTAGGGGCGGAAACCAAGTAGTTGTTCCCTAGTCCAGTAGATCTTTCGACCAGGGGTAGTAGCCCTAGGCCGCAGTCGGCCGCGGACGGGCGCAGACGGGCTTAACTCTGGCGCGACTCCGGCGCGCCACCGACGCGCCCGCTGCGCTCGTCCGCTGCGCTGACGCATGGGGAGATGTTTAAATAGGCTGATGACCAGGGTGGGCGGAGTCAGCAGGGCAGGTTGGGAGGGGTTTTTAAAAAGAGAGTAGCGTCCAGCGCTCGTAATCAGCAGGACGGCGAGGCTGGGCTGGGCTGCTTGTAGTCAGCGATGGAAAGACAAAGGTATTTTTAAAATCAAAAGTCAAATGCCACCCGCGAGCAAGTCCTCTGCCACAGGACTGCTCGAGTACAGTGGCGAAAAAGGGGCGGAGCCTAAATAGGCTGATGACCAGGGTGGGCGGAGTCAGCAGGGCAGGTTGGGAGGGGTTTTTAAAAAGAGAGTAGTGTCCAGTGCTCGTAATCAGCAGGACGGCGAGGCTGGGCTGGGCTGCTTGTAGTCAGCGATGGAAAGACAAAGGTATTTTTAAAATCAAAAGTCAAATGCCACCCGCGAGCAAGTCCTCTGCCACAGGACTGCTCGAGTACAGTGGCGAAAAAGGGGCGGAGCCTAAATAGGCTGATGACCAGGGTGGGCGGAGTCAGCAGGGCAGGTTGGGAGGGGTTTTTAAAAAGAGAGTAGCGTCCAGCGCTCGTAATCAGCAGGACGGCGAGGCTGGGCTGGGCTGCTTGTAGTCAGCGATGGAAAGACAAAGGTATTTTTAAAATCAAAAGTCAAATGCCACCCGCGAGCAAGTCCTCTGCCACAGGACTGCTCGAGTACAGTGGCGAAAAAGGGGCGGAGCCTAAATAGGCTGATGACCAGGGTGGGCGGAGTTAGCAGGGCAGGTTGGGAGGGGTTTTTAAAAAGAGAGTAGCGTCCAGCGCTCGTAATCAGCAGGACGGCGAGGCTGGGCTGGGCTGCTTGTAGTCAGCGATGGAAAGACAAAGGTATTTTTAAAATCAAAAGTCAAATGCCACCCGCGAGCAAGTCCTCTGCCACAGGACTGCTCGAGTACAGTGGCGAAAAAGGGGCGGAGCCTAAATAGGCTGATGACCAGGGTGGGCGGAGTCAGCAGGGCAGGTTGGGAGGGGTTTTTAAAAAGAGAGTAGCGTCCAGCGCTCGTAATCAGCAGGACGGCGAGGCTGGGCTGGGCTGCTTGTAGTCAGCGATGGAAAGACAAAGGTATTTTTAAAATCAAAAGTCAAATGCCACCCGCGAGCAAGTCCTCTGCCACAGGACTGCTCGAGTACAGTGGCGAAAAAGGGGCGGAGCCTAAATAGGCTGATGACCAGGGTGGGCGGAGTCAGCAGGGCAGGTTGGGAGGGGTTTTTAAAAAGAGAGTAGCGTCCAGCACTCGTAATCAGCAGGACGGCGAGGCTGGGCTGGGCTGCTTGTAGTCAGCGATGGAAAGACAAAGGTATTTTTAAAATCAAAAGTCAAATGCCACCCGCGAGCAAGTCCTCTGCCACAGGACTGCTCGAGTACAGTGGCGAAAAAGGGGCGGAGCCTAAATAGGCTGATGACCAGGGTGGGCGGAGTCAGCAGGGCAGGTTGGGAGGGGTTTTTAAAAAGAGAGTAGCGTCCAGCGCTCGTAATCAGCAGGACGGCGAGGCTGGGCTGGGCTGCTTGTAGTCAGCGATGGAAAGACAAAGGTATTTTTTAAATCAAAAGTCAAATGCCACCCGCGAGCAAGTCCTCTGCCACAGGACTGCTCCCTCACTTTCACTGGCCCCATATGTCAGAAGATACCAAAGAGTTTTGTCGCTCCTGTGTTACCTGCCAAGCCAGTGGCAAATCAGGTGGCACAACAAAGGCCCCCCTCATACCACTATCTGTGGTGGGGATACCCTTTGAGAGAGTGGAGATAGACATTGTAGGACCAATGGACCCCCAAACAGCATCTGGGCACAGATTTATACTGGTGGTAGTGGATCATGCCGCCAGGTATCCAGAAGCTATTCCCCTGAGGACCACAAAAGCTCCTGTTGTGGCAAGGCCCCTGCTTGGAGTTTTCTCCAGAGTGGAGTTTCCAAAGGAGGTTGTCTCTGACAGAGGTGCAAACTTCATGTCAGGATATTTGACTGCAATGTGGAAGGAGTGTGGTGTCAACTATAAGTTCATCACCCCCTATCACCCACAGTGCAATGGGCTTGTGGAGAGATTTAACAAGACCCTCAAAGGGATGATAAAAGGGTTACCTGAAAAGCTGAGGCGAAGATGGGACATCCTTTTACCCTGCCTCTGTTTGCTCACAGAGAGGTCCCACAAAAGGGGGTTGGCTACAGCCCTTTTGCGCTTTTGTTTGGGCATCCTATAAGAGGACCCCTATGTCTTGTGAAGTAAGGATGGGAGTTACCTCTCAAAAAGCCTAAGCAGGACATAGTGGACTATGTACTTGGTCTCCGCTCCGGGATGGCTGAGTATATGGAGAAGGCTTCTAAAAACCTGAGGCCAGCCAAGAGCTTCAGAAAGCTTGGCATGACCAAAAGGCTGTGCTGACTGTGTACCAGCCAGGACAGAAAGTGTGGGTGTTGGAGCCAGTGGCCCCAGCAGCACTCCAGGTCAAATGGTCTGGACCCCATACAATAACTGAACAGAAGAGAGATTTCACCTACTTGGTGGACCTTGGGACTCCCAGAAGCCCCCACAGGGTGCTTCATGTCAACAGACGTAAAGCATTTGTCGACAGGGCAGACATGGGCTTGCTCATGGCTACAGGTGAGGGGCAGGAGGAAGAGTGTGACCCTCTCCCAGACCTGCTAACTCAGAACCCTGATGATGGTTCAGTAGATGGTGTAGTCTTTGCTGACAGCCTCTCTGAATATCATCAACAGGACTGCAGACAGGTTCTTCAGTCCTTCAGACATCTGCTTTCCCTGACCCCAAGTCAGACAAGCTGGTGCACCCATGAGGTGGACACTGGTGACAGTCTGCCGGTCAAGAGTAAAATCTACAGGCAACATGACCATGTCAGGGACTGCATTAGGACAGAGGTCCAAAAGATTTTGGAGCTGGGAGTTATTGAGCACTCAGAGAGCCCTTGGGCCAGTCCAGTAGTTCTGTTGCCAAAACCTCACACCCAAGATGGTAAGAGAGAGATGAGGTTTTGTGTGGACTACAGAGGTCTCAATGCTGTCACTAGGACAGATGCCCACCCCATCCCCAGGGCAGATGAGCTCATTGATAGATTGGCTTCTGCCAAGTTCTTGAGCACATTTGACCTGACAGCAGGCTACTGGCAAATCAGATTAGCTGAGGATGCAAAAGCCAAGACAGCATTTTCGACCCCAGGAGGACATTATCAATTTGTGGTAATGCCCTTTGGTTTGAAGAATGCACCTGCCACTTTCCAAAGGCTGGTGAATCAAGTTCTCACAGGACTGGATGACTATTGTGCAGCTTATCTAGATGATATTGCTGTCTTTAGCTCCACCTGGGAGAGGCCATGGCCGGTGGTAGTTGTAACTGCAGGGCGGTGACGTAGAGAGGGGGAGGGGCAGGATGGGGGGGTTGTAATGTATGGATTACGGACTTTAACAGGTAAGTAAACATATAAATAAATAAAACGAATTTCGTTGCGCGCACTGCATCGCATTTGGTGATGCAGTACACACAACAAAATTGGTTTTGTTAATTTATATGTTTACTTACCTGTTAAAGTCTATAATCCATACATTACAACGCCCCACCCTGCCCCTCCCCCTCCCTACGTCACCGCCCTGCAGTTACACCTACCACCGGCTGTGGCTGCCTGGGAGGATCACCTGGTCCACCTGAGGAATGTTTTAGAGGCCCTGCAAAAGGCAGGCCTCACTATCAAGGCCACAAAGTGCCAGATAGGGTAGAGCAAGGTTGTGTACCTGAGCCACCTGGTAGGTGGGTGTGAGGTTCAACCACTGGAGAGCAAGATATAGACCATCAGAGACTGGACTCCTCCAATCACCCAGACACAGGTCAGAGCTTTCTTGGGCCTGTCTGGGTACTACAGGAAGTTTGTTAAAAACGATGGGTCCATTGTAACATCACTGAATGATTTAACTTCCAAAAAGATGCCAAAGAAAGTTCAGTGGACAGTTAGCTGTCAAAAGGCATTTGATGACCAGAAGCAGGCCATGTGTAATGCACCTATTCTGGGAAGTCCAGATTACTCCAAAGAGTTAATAGTCCAAACAGATGCTTCTGAGTTGGGTGTGGGAGCTGTACTTTCACAACTGAATATAGATGGTCAAGACCAGCCCATTCCTTTCATAAGCAGAAGGCTGACCCTAGAGAGAAACGTTGGTCAGCTATAGAGAGAGAGGCCTTTGCTGTGGTTTGGGCCCTGAAGAAGCTGAGGCCATACTTGTTTGGCACTCACTTCAAGATTCAGACAGACCACAAGCCCCTCCTATGGTTAAATCAGATGAAGGGTGAAAATCCCAAACTTCTTAGGTGGTCCATTTCCCTACAGGGGATGGACTTTACAGTGGAACATAGACCTGGGACTGACCATGTCAATGCAGATGGACTCTCCTGATATTTCCACGTAGAACATGAAGTCTCAACTGGTCAAGGTTAGTTTAATGTCCCTAAGTTTGGGGGGGGGGGGTTGTATAGGAGAGTAGGGTTTGCTTCCTATGGTCACCCCCACTTTTTGCTTTTGCTTTACTGGTTTTCGACTTAGATGTGGCTGTGGGCCTGCTAATCAGACCCACAGCCCAGATGCACTCTCTCTAAATTCACACCATGTACTCTAGGTACAACCAGAATTGGGAATTGGTTCACCTTATCAGCCCCTGTACAAGTGCACCCTAGGTGCCCAGGGCATAGGAGTAACTAAGGCCTACCAGGGGCTGCAGCATGTATTATGCCACCCCTGGCTGGCCACTCAACCTGACACAACTGGCTGATCACTCAGCTGGGGAAAGGTTGTGTAATCACCCCTTGCTTAGGTATAGTATTCCTATATCTACCCTTATATATAGACACACGGTAACCTATAAGTCACTCCTATGGCAGGCCTTAAGAATCCTGGAGGCAGAGTGCTTGGTTATGTGTGAGATGGTGCTCCAGCATGAGCTGAGCCTGTCTGCAGCTTTCGGAACCATGTCCTTATAGCTGTTCTATGATATCGCCATACCATATACTCTTAAGTGCATTATAATCCTCGCGGTTGAATGCTAACTTTGGTTTGGCTTTATCTAAACATGTTGTGTAAGGTGTCATACGCTTTGGAATACTACCCCCTCGCCAACTCTGGCGACGGGGGTAGCATTCCACCCTTCTAGAGGGAGAAGACCTGTTGTTGCTGACTATCCCGGTTAAAGTTAACCAGAGCCCCAGCGTCACAAAATGGACGCTGCTGCCACAGACACAAGTCTGACCTCCTGCTGCTGGGAGTCCTTCCAGTCACGGAGGTTTGGACAATAGGTTTCCTGCCTGGAGAGGTCGAGCACCACCCCAGACAGGACTTTGTGTATTGGGACAGGGAGGGCTGAATAGAAGGAGACACTGCCTGGGGCACACTAGGTGCTCCATGCATACCCCAGTTCAAACCGGTTGCTGGGGCACTCCAGTCCCAGCTCCCGCGAGAAACTGGACAAAGGAAAGGGGGTGTAACTACCCCCCTTCCTGGTCCCACCCACAGGAGGGACCTAGAAAGTAATCAAGCCCCTTTTAGATGTATAAAGGTAGGAGCTGAGTCCCAGGACTTTAAATATGATCCTGAACTGAAACTTAAAACAAAACTCTGGACCTTCGACATTCTGCTGAGGCTGAAGACTGAAGAATCTCCCTTGTGGCCAAGGAGTGACCACCCTGGGCAACCAGGCACCATCCAGCAAATCAACAGCTTGCTTTGTCGATGCTCCCGCTGGGACCCGAGCACAGAGCCTGACAAGACCCAGACTTCCAGACCTCTCTGACCCTCTCTTCACGTCTGCAGCATAGCTGAGATCCGTGGAGGCGACGAGACATGTGGGACCGGACATCTTGAAAAGTCCACGACTTGCTAACTGTGCAGCTCCTGAGGTATCCTCGCAGCTGTGCACTGGGGATTGAGAATCCCCAAATCCGAGCTCCACCTGCACCGAAGATCAGCCCTCCACACTCCACGAGTTCTGCGTGGGGCCATTCTGCTTGTGTTCTGCTCGACGCGTTGTCCGGTTGCTGGCCCGTTGGCTAGTAGCCTCTGTGACGACAATCCTTTTAAATCAACTCGCTGGTATGGTTGCTCCAGATTGGCCCTTGCCTCCCTGCAAAGGTGAGGTACCTCAGACCTTGCTGGTCTGCATCAGAAGCAAAAACAACAAGTGATGGACTGAGTGTGGATCAATGTCACACACTCCCCCAGTCAAAAGATCTGGGCCCAAATCCATCGTTTTTTTGCACTCCACACCACCCTGGGTTAGACAATGGCGATATGCAAATCAGCTCTGACCCTGTTGCCCCATGGGAACAGTCCAGTCCGAACTACAAAAGCCATGTCCTTCCCAGAACGGAATCAAGCATCCGAGGACCGGACCGGTTTCGAGGTAACACCTCTCTTCAGCCCGGCTAGCTTGACTCCAAGTGGTGTGGAGTGCCTGGGACCCACGTCTGGGCATCCCCAGCGCACTTAGGGCGGCAATTGCAAAAACAACAAGTGATGGACTGAGTGTGGATCAATGTCACACACTCCCCCAGTCAAAAGATCTGGGCCCAAATCCATCGTTTTTTTGCACTCCACACCACCCTGGGTTAGACAATGGCGATATGCAAATCAGCTCTGACCCTGTTGCCCCATGGGAACAGTCCAGTCCGAACTACAAAAGCCATGTCCTTCCCAGAACGGAATCAAGCATCCGAGGACCGGACCGGTTTCGAGGTAACACCTCTCTTCAGCCCGGCTAGCTTGACTCCAAGTGGTGTGGAGTGCCTGGGACCCACGTCTGGGCATCCCCAGCGCACTTAGGGCGGCAATTGCAAAAACAACAAGTGATGGACTGAGTGTGGATCAATGTCACACACTCCCCCAGTCAAAAGATCTGGGCCCAAATCCATCGTTTTTTTGCACTCCACACCACCCTGGGTTAGACAATGGCGATATGCAAATCAGCTCTGACCCTGTTGCCCCATGGGAACAGTCCAGTCCGAACTACAAAAGCCATGTCCTTCCCAGAACGGAATCAAGCATCCGAGGACCGGACCGGTTTCGAGGTAACACCTCTCTTCAGCCCGGCTAGCTTGACTCCAAGTGGTGTGGAGTGCCTGGGACCCACGTCTGGGCATCCCCAGCGCACTTAGGGCGGCAATTGCAAAAACAACAAGTGATGGACTGAGTGTGGATCAATGTCACACACTCCCCCAGTCAAAAGATCTGGGCCCAAATCCATCGTTTTTTTGCACTCCACACCACCCTGGGTTAGACAATGGCGATATGCAAATCAGCTCTGACCCTGTTGCCCCATGGGAACAGTCCAGTCCGAACTACAAAAGCCATGTCCTTCCCAGAACGGAATCAAGCATCCGAGGACCGGACCGGTTTCGAGGTAACACCTCTCTTCAGCCCGGCTAGCTTGACTCCAAGTGGTGTGGAGTGCCTGGTCTGCATCAGAAGCCTTCTTTTTATCCTGCGTGGGTTGCCTTTGCCAAGGCTTGTTGACTCTAATCTGGCAGTCGACCCCTCCATCTGCGAGAACCTTCGTGGGACAGCTCTTCTTCATCATCTGGTCATCCTCGACGCCTCCTGGTCTGCGTGGCTGAAGAGACAAGCTTCACGACAGCACCTGATTGCTCCTCGACGTCATCTGGTTCCTTCCTGGTTCCACCCGGTCACTGGCTAGTGACCCAGACTCTGTCCCCTCTGCTTTCAGGTCCTCTTCAACCTCGATCCACCCTTGGATCCACCTGGACATCTTCCTCCTGGTCGCCTACAGCATCTTTCCTCCAGGTCTCCATAGGCTTCAACGGCGAAACCCGACACATCTTCACACCCAATGCACCCGCTTCCTGTGGGTGAGGTAACGCGAGTACTTCGGTGCTCCCAAGGGTATTTACTATCCAAGTGTCTAGGTTTTTAGTTGTTTCTGCCTAGTAAACCGGAAGTGTCCTAAATCCTTCTTTTTCTACCTGCTAAGTTCCCTTTGACTTTGTATTGACTCACGCTGTGGAAAATTAGCACGGTTTGGTGAACATTATCTGCGCCATCTTGCCTCTTCCCCCGATGCCACACTTTTCGTGCGCACCCGCCATTTTTAAATGCCCTGATCAGAACAAGCCCTTTTTTTTATGCCACTGGCCCCCGACATGGCCCTTCGCCCTCACCAAGCCTGCACGCTGACCAACCCCCTGCTTGCACCTGCCTTGAATCATAAACCCCTCTTCAGCGCTGCTCTGCCTCAGACCCCCATCCTGTTCCCAGCGCAACACCTCCCTTCTTCCCTTTCCTGGTCCCTGGCCCTTTGATGCAAACCCTTTTTCCCCGTGTGCCCGTTTGTCTTCTTCGTTCCCAGGCCGACACCCAGCTCTGCCGATACTATCCCTTGCCCCTCCCCGTGCAATAGAAAGCTTCCCTCATCAAAGGACCCCCGAGTTGATCAAAGCCCCCACCCCATGAGATCCGATCGAACCCCGCATTCCATGAATTGGCGGAATATCCAGCTGCGCGATAGTCATCACCTGCTGTGACCAGGGTGGGGACTTCTACCGTAAATATGTGTGGGAACGGGCCCAAAGGGGGATTCCGGGAATGTCTTTTCCGTACATCAAAGCATTGTCATGAGTATGTAAACTGTAATAAAACCGCTAAAGACTGAATATAAGGGCCAGGCCCCAGAAATATGTTAGAGCACCTCAGAACGATACCTGCTGTCTGTTTTGCTGTGTTCTCCTCCGGAGAGAATAAAAACTCGTTTCCTGCTTTCCAGTCTCCAGCGCCTGCCTCTTCATTGATTAATAATTCGTGGGTCACAGAGGCAATACCGCCGGGCAAATCTCGATTGTCCCCGACCCAATACAGGTTTCTACAATTGGCGTCCCAAGCGTGGGGCCCATCAGCGACTCGTGGATCCAGTGGGAGAGGTCCCGACGACAGAGTGAACGACTGCAACGATCGGGAGAGCTCTTGCCCAATAGACCCTCGTCTGGCAGCCGATCATCCGAACTTCACTAGTTCCGAACAGACCTCTCTCGAGCGATCTACGGTCCTGACTGGGGACCATTAGGAGTGCCGTGAGAAATACGAGAAAAAGAGGACGAACAGGCGCTGGATTCGGAAGACAAGAAACTGTCCACACGGTCCGGGTAAGGTCGTGTAAACACAACGGATTGCGAAATAATTGCTTGATTGTTTAAAGAAAAAAAAATATATATATATACTAGTATTACTCTTTGTTAACTTATTTGGAGATTCACTGTCTGCACGCGGAGAAACAGTAGGCTCTTTCCCTCTTGCAAACAGTGAAGGATAGGTAACGCAGCCGTCATGCCTATTTTTCTCCCCCACTGACTCTATTATTTCTTAAACGGTTTTTGGGAGATTCCCTCTCCCTCACTGATTAACTGGGTTCTTTGACCCCGAACTACTGGTCGCAGATTGTCTTCTGGAGATTCTCTGTCTGCAAACCGGAAATAACAGATTCCTCTTTGTGGATAGTGAAAGGGTAGAGGACGCAGACTTTTGCGCCCTACTTACTCTCCCCATTGATTCTACTCTATCTTATTTATTATTGATTGTTCCTCGTTACTGGTTACTCCTTTTTATTTTTTTGTTCATGAGGTATTCACTGCCCGCAAACAACGTAGAATAGAAATATTCTGTCTAGTCTTTGCGCACAGTGATAAGATAGGCAGTGCTGACTGTTTTGTCCCTCGCTACGAGCCGTCATGTCTGTCTTCTCCCCACTGATTGATAATTGGTTCAGCCCGGACCGTGTATTAGAGGTGGACCATATAGCTCCACTGGAAGGCACCCCTAATAAGGACATGTTCATAAACTATGGATTAGTCACCATAGCCTATAATAAATTGTGGCACAGGTATACCAAAGAATGTCAAGACAAACAGTGGCCACTGGTAGGGTCCTTTGACCTTGGTAAAATAGAAACGTTGGAAATCGCCCTTCGCAATAATAAGACAACGCCTATTATGCTCGACAGTCTCGGTATGTGGCGCAGAGAGGCTATGCAACGACAGAGAAAAGACGAGAACAGATCAGGTAGAGAAACATACCGACAGGACAACCCCGAGGCACCACGACCCAAAAGTTATCCCCCGACACTACGCAAAAGACGGCCAGACTTAGGGCAAGACCAATGCGCTTTTTGTAAATACGTCGGACACTGGAAAGCCCAATGCCCGACTCTACTGAGCGTGAGTAGGGGCAGAGGGCCGACAGGAACGACAGGCCGGCAGAACGAGAAAAAGCACGAGGCAAAGAAGAATCAGACTCGCATGGACAGACCAGATAGAACCACCACGTTTCATTATGCCTGATGGCACAGATTTCGCCAGAACGATTTCAGCGACATGTTCGAATTTTCCTAGGACCGGACAATGTAAAGACGGGAACCCAGCCTAGTTCTAAATTAACAGACAGAAAGAGAAAAATTATGGCCAATCACTGTTTTATGTTTGTCTTTGAATCTTGTGTATCATGCTTTTTACTGTCCACGCACCCCCCCGTTTGAGTTTGTGTGTACGTAATATATGAATCTGCGTCATCCCCCTGCACGTGCTTCCATGTTACATAAACTATGTTAATAGAAATTTTAGCATGAAACAACCTGGAAAGAAAAAAAAAAAAAAAAGAAAAAAAAATGGGAAACGACATCAGTAAGCCGCTGATAAACATGACCTTTTATTTTAACGTAACAAGCAAAGAAAAACACAATAACACTAGAAAAACAAGAACGGTAAACTGTAGAACATGAAAGCCAACAGAACACCACCCCCCCCACATTCTGGAACCTTCCAAAGCAGGGCAGGGTTACGGCTACGCCCAACCGGCGGCAACCCATATAAGGCGGGCCCTGCTGCCAGCACTTGGTCAGGAAATCTCAACGTATGGGGGAGCCGGAGGAGAGGCAGGGGCCAGCGGAGTCCAGCCGCAGCGGCCCTAGGTAGTTACCGGTAGTCCCGCCACATGTCCACCCGGTCCGGCCACCAATGGCCAGGGACCGGGGCCAACTGAGTCTGGCTGCAGCCGATAACCTAAGGAATCCCGGTCCAGAGAAGAACGAGGCACCTCTTTCTTTTCCCCTCCGTAACAGCCGCAGCAGCTCTGGGCGGCGGGATGTCCTGCACGTACCTCCACAACAATTTGTCCAAGTTGGGCTGGGAGGGAGAGGCGACGCGGACGAGCCTCTCCCACCTCCACGGATAGGAGGTCTCCCAGCCCCCGGCCCAACACCGAGCACCCCCAGCCAGGTGATGGTGCGCCAATACTTGCGCAGCACCGAACGTGCAATGGTACCCATATTTTCGGAGCACCGAATATGCAATGACTGCACCGATACTTGCGCAGCACCGAATGTGCGCCACAGGTGGCCATACTTCCACTCTTACAGACTCGATGAGAGGGGACTGCTGCAGGGCCTCAAAATGGCGTCTGGGTCCGCTGGAAGGCGGGCCTCGGCCACTAGAGTAACTTTGAACGGCAATGTAACTCGGTCGCTTGCCCACCGGAGCACGAGCCCCCACCTCCGACAACATCTCCACAGCCTTGAAGATTCTGCAAAGGTCCCCGGAGGAACCCTCGGCCACTGCAGGCCTCCGGTAAGGGACAACTGCCTTGATCGCCAACGAAACAAACATGACATTGCCACTCCTTCTGTTAGCATGAATTCTAGAACTGCCGAAAAGGACTCTGGTCCAACTGCCGGTTGTAGGAAACATTTTCCCTGATGCTACTTCCGGACTAACCCGGCCCCGCCCAAAATGGCGCCGGTATCGATAGGAACTTACGAACACCTCGTGGTGTCCCTTTGTACTATACAAACTTAATGTTCTGAGACATATATGACCCTTTTTGTACACTTGACAAGAAGAAAGGAGAGCTCACCCGGGGAACATGTAAACGGGTCCCGTTAAAAATGATGATTATAAATGTACGATGTATTATGTTTTTATGTAAATATAGCCGATGTATAACCTCGCTTATGATGCACGCACACGGTATGCATATAGGAAAATCTGATTGCAACTAGTCTGAACTATGCTTCTAAATTATGAAATAAACGCCCCCGAGCCCCCGGCCAACTGATAGACGTTCTAAGCTTGCTACAAATGAATTGCTAAAACTTTCTAACGTTCTTATTGCTGCAAAACGACACCCCACTGTACGCACTTTAGCCATTACCGTGTCCGGCCAAATACGACTGCACCCTCATAAGTCCACGTGCTATGATTTTGCAAAAATAAAGGTCTTCGAAATGATGAACGGGTATTGCATGCTTTATTTGAAAATATGGGATGGGCGGGAGAGTTCTTTTCTGTGCACCCTACTATGCTCCCTCTTTAAGGTTATTAAGAAGATGGCTGCCCAGCCCTGGAGGACGGATCGGGTCTACGACACGACACTCTGCCTTCAAGGTACGCGACTGACTCATGAACTCTGGCATGGAGGAAGACCTCGACTTCCAAGGATGGGTAAAAAGAACGGTATAAATGAGGGAATGTAAAAGAAAGGGTAAAATAAAACGATGTAAATGTTATAAAGTACAACGACTCAAAGGTATTAGGGAACAGAGCTGACCCTAGAACTGAAGAACCCTAGAACGTCACAGCGTTGAAGGAGATTTTAAGGACCCCGATAGTGAGATACATCTGCTAACTAGACACCTCGCACTAGGCACCTCTGGTTCCCTTTTCACGTTTCCCCGCACATGACCTATAAGGACACACTGCCCCCCCCGACTCCAGAAACCATATCCCCAGGGACTCTACCCCGATGAGGAAAAACGAGTATGAGGTCAGTAAAGGACTCTCGAATCCATGTATTTTATATGCGCGAATGTTGTCCCCCTCCCTTCCCCTCTTTTTCCTCCCTCTACAGGTTACATCAGGGGCCGCAACCGAGGTATGACGAGGATCTGAAGCCTTGCCCCGTCTAATACGCGAAGCGGACCAACGCTGCAAGATGGCACATAAGCACGCCTGCAAACTACTCATTGTAGCACACCCCCATAAAACTAGTATGATCTGATGAAAAATGATCACCCTTAAACCAGGCTGCACGAATGAACCCATGTCACGTATGATTCGAAACTATGAGAGAATGTGTGTGTGTGACTGAAGCGTTGACTCAACTGGTCGAAGGACCAAGAGTGCAAGAAAGTGCGACACAACGGTCCCCCCTCTTTTTTCCTCTTTTCCTCAAAGCATGCCCCCTCTACCCTGTCTAATGCTCGTCCGCCTCAAACTGCATGCTTTCAAGATTCTAACGCAGACCCATAACTGTCCTTTGCTGTGTAATGCACTAAATAGCCTTTCTCGAATACACTGCCACCCTCCTGTCGCACGTGTACTATTTAGCCTGCCGTTGCACTCTCTCTCTCTCTCTCTCTCTCTCTCTCTCTCTCTCTCCTTCACACTCCCACTCTTCCAAACGATTAGCTCCGAAATTGGCAGACTACCACCCCTAGCACACCACCCAATTGGCTTCAAATACCGCCAGTATTTGCTCAAACTTGTCTTTAATGCAATCGCCCTAACGCTGTGCCACTACCTCTCCTTTCCGAAAACTATTTTGAATTGGCCATAAGGGAAAGGACGGGTAAGACGACTGAGGTTCCCTAATCTGACCCGTAATAAGGGAACTACGTCAGCGGCTCCCCTGATGGAATAGAGTGCCCCAGATAGCGCGACCTTCCCCGTTCCGAATTGTCACGATACCCAAACCATAAAAGTAACCGAACTCCCCCATCTTCCCAGGACGCGCCCAGTATTGCGTTCAGTTGCCCCCGATAAGAGTTTTTGACTATCCCCCACCACCGTTTTCTATGTCCCTAGTTGTTTTCCCATAAGATCCCTGTCTTTTCTAATTTTGTAATTAGGCCGTGAGAGGCCGCATAGGAACCAGAATGATGTTTTACAAAGTCAAAGATTAGACCGAAGCAAAGATAACCATTACAATGAACATTGTCGAAAAGCAAAAATGTTTAGGTAAAAGAGTGACAATAGAAAAAAATGTTTTGCCTATGTTCGTCCCACATCGAGATGCCTGTTAGTACTGTGCTGATAGCTCACGACACCCTTTTTAAATATAGACCCCTAGAGAACGGTATAGCATTGTCAGGCTTGTATTCAGATGAACTGTCGTGATTATATTAAACAATCGTGAAGAAAAGTCATAGTAAAACCGGCAGGCTCACCATCGATCATTTATATGTCAGTTGTGAACCCTAACATAACGGACGTCTCTATTCTCATTTACTTGGGGCTGGGAGAGAAATAGACTTATGTGGTTACTTTCCTCTACCAATTCTCTAAAAGACTGTCTTTTTCGAACTCCTGCAAGGGTACGGCTGCCGGAGGAAAGAAGGACCGGATGTGGGAGCACGTGGCCTGACTACGGACTATGGAACGTCTGCGACATGGGCCAAGGCGAGACCACGACAGAACAGAGCTACAGGACGAGGCACTATCTACAACAAAAGGAGAGGAAAGGGCTAACTTGATGCCCCCGCTCCATGTTCGAATGTGTGCCGAAAGGTCCCCGCTCTCTAGACGCGGTCATGAGCCCGCTCACCTGAATCTCTCGTTTCCCTAATTTGTTCCCGATCTGGCCTTGCTCCATCCCCCCCCTTTTTTCTCCGACCTACCCTATGGACTGTTTGAGCACTCTTCTTCCTCCTGAACTTATTGACTATTGATCCCAAAGGACGCAGGGCGAAAAGGACCTTTTTGATCAGAAACGCGAGGAAAAGGTCGTGCTCTGCAACACGGAACTCAGAATAGAGCTGGACTCGTAGCTCCACCGCCGGTACTCCACAGTGCCAACAGAAGACGAAAAAAATTGCCGACAACTTACTAAACTTCGAACATTCCTTCACTATCATTTCTGCTACGTCTCGTTTCTTTCCCAGCCCGCATTGTATTAATTATGTAACAATCCATCAGTTCACCTTATGAAATGTACGCACTTCGAATCATTTTTGTATTGCATTACTATGACTTTCCTGCTACACAAGTTTATCAAAGTTTATCAATAGGTCCGCCTCCTAAAACTAGAGATCTTAAATGTAATGTTTACTACTCCTTCACCTAGGGTTCCTACTGCTTTTTCTTATGCCCAGCATAGTAGAACTGAGTAGAAAATGAATCAGCAAGATGTCTTGAATATGTTAAAGGGAGGACTGTGGAAAATTAGCACGGTTTGGTGAACATTATCTGCGCCATCTTGCCTCTTCCCCCGATGCCACACTTTTCGTGCGCACCCGCCATTTTTAAATGCCCTGATCAGAACAAGCCCTTTTTTTTATGCCACTGGCCCCCGACATGGCCCTTCGCCCTCACCAAGCCTGCACGCTGACCAACCCCCTGCTTGCACCTGCCTTGAATCATAAACCCCTCTTCAGCGCTGCTCTGCCTCAGACCCCCATCCTGTTCCCAGCGCAACACCTCCCTTCTTCCCTTTCCTGGTCCCCGGCCCTTTGATGCAAACCCTTTTTCCCCGTGTGCCCGTTTGTCTTCTTCGTTCCCAGGCCGACACCCAGCTCTGCCGATACTATCCCTTGCCCCTCCCCGTGCAATAGAAAGCTTCCCTCATCAAAGGACCCCCGAGTTGATCAAAGCCCCCACCCCATGAGATCCGATCGAACCCCGCATTCCATGAATTGGCGGAATATCCAGCTGCGCGATAGTCATCACCTGCTGTGACCAGGGTGGGGACTTCTACCGTAAATATGTGTGGGAACGGGCCCAAAGGGGGATTCCGGGAATGTCTTTTCCGTACATCAAAGCATTGTCATGAGTATGTAAACTGTAATAAAACCGCTAAAGACTGAATATAAGGGCCAGGCCCCAGAAATATGTTAGAGCACCTCAGAACGATACCTGCTGTCTGTTTTGCTGTGTTCTCCTCCGGAGAGAATAAAAACTCGTTTCCTGCTTTCCAGTCTCCAGCGCCTGCCTCTTCATTGATTAATAATTCGTGGGTCACAGAGGCAATACCGCCGGGCAAATCTCGATTGTCCCCGACCCAATACAGGTTTCTACAACGCTTGTGTGTAAAGACACTGCACGCGCCGCCCGTGGGCCTCCTACTTCTAAACTAAGGTTCAGATAATGTAGCCCCAGTGATTCTCTAGGCCCTTGGCCTTTCCTTTTCTCGTGACGTGGTAGTTATACCACTTTCTTAATATATGGTTTCCTTCGCCCCTAGGGCCTAACTGTAAATTGTGCAACTTAACGTATTCTGACTAAGTATCTTGTTATATGCTTTGGCCTATGATCTCATAAAGAGTTCAGAGGAGTGTGTTAGTAAATAAATACATATATATTTTATATATATCCTGTGTGGTGTCCTTTCATTTGATATTCAAGGGATTACATATGGTAAAACAGCTGGCTTTACACGCCCTCAAGAGTCTTTTAGCCTAAGACTGTTCTGTCCACGCTACCACTAGGATAGCTGGTCTATAAGGTTGACTTACAACCATAAGGGTTGTTTGGACTGGTGCAAGGTGCTCA
Organism: Lissotriton helveticus; assembly: GCF_964261635.1. Lineage (NCBI taxonomy): Eukaryota > Metazoa > Chordata > Amphibia > Caudata > Salamandridae > Lissotriton > Lissotriton helveticus. The sequence goes on along the minus strand of NC_136067.1, from coordinate 1,079,436,651 downwards.
CTAGAATAGTGAACATCATATACCAGGCCAACTTCTCACACCTTGGGACATATTTACAATTAACTGGAGGAGCAGGGTATAGCTCCAAAATAGCTACCGCCGCTATCCGTCGGTTTCAAAATGCAGGAATGTGTCGTATTCAGAAGGATACGTTGCACCCCTGTGTTTTCCCTAGTGCTGGCTCTAAATCTAGCCACCTAGCGCCAATGCAGGCACCCTTGCACCATAATTCAAGGGTATCTGCATTGCAGGGAATGACTGTTCATGTGCAGGAAGGTGTCCCTTCCTGCACATAAACAATCCATAATGGCAATTTGTAACTTCTACGTGTGCTGCTTGGTGCAGTTGCAAATCATCATTTTTAAATGAATGTTTATTTGCTGGGAGGAAAACCTTTATGAACAGTCACTAATAATGATTTGCTGTTTTTATGAATGCTGCAAAAAGCAGCACACATAGAAACAACAAAAACTAGAATAAATAAATAATTTCTCCTCGTTTTGCCAGGTTAAGACCAGGATTTTCCTGATTTTATTATTGGTGCTGCCCCATATTTACATCACCCTTAATAAGGAACAGCAACAAAAGCAATGGGTGTTGTGGCGGAACACCCACGCAACTCCTATTGCCAGCCACTTTCACACTAAGTGCTGCTTGAAAAGGGGCCTTATTTACAAGGCTGCGTTAAGCCACTTTAAGTGGCTTACCGCCACCTTGTAAATAAGATGAAGGCCTTATCACCACCAGAACGCCATAAAAAGTGAATAGCTCTTGAAATATGCCACCTTGTGTGCCCTTTAAGGCGAAAGTTATGTCTGGTGCAGGTAATTAAACTGTGTATATCTCAGGTGGGTGTTGCACGAGACAAGTTTAACATATTCAATTGCCATCTCCCATTGTTTAACTGACAGGGCTATTCCCTAATGATTACCGGAGCGGACCCCATAGCCCTGCGCGACTACGCGAGAACCCCCAGAGGTGTGAATGGCAACTGAGGGGCATAACGGTTAATAAGGTCAGACACACAGGGGCTCATTGCCGGGAGACGGTAGGTCAACCCCCACAATGGAAATTATCACCAGACTCCTTTCCTGGCCTTAAGATGGCAGCCAGGTGGGACATATAGCCATAGCTTATCAACTCTTCCCGCTCTACGGCCCGCTGTCTGGATTCCAGTGACACAGATAAGACAAGAAGGATCCGGCGCTCCACTTGACTACAACGCTACCCCGTAGAGGCCCTGCGGTCTAGCCCCAAACAACCTAGAGCGCCATTGGCAGATCTGAGAGATCTCTGCGCTAATGAGAAATCACGCAGGTGGCACCCCCGCAGCAGGGGGGGAACTGGAGAGAGTCATTGAGGCACCTTGACAGGTTTAAGATGGGGAACTAACGGCCCAGGCACAGTCAGACACAGAAACACCCAGCACATGCCTGACCCTAAGATGGCTGCTATGTGTCATCTTGAGGAGGCCCACCATTTCAGGGGCTTAGAAAGACCTGGTCACATATCAGGGACAATGCTCTATGGATGCGCCCTTTCCCCGGAGCACAAAGAGGGGACCTCCAGAGATAAGAGGGATCCAACCACAATGGTCCCTACCACGTCGTGCTATTACTCTTAGAAAAAAAAACGGACATCCGCCAGTCCTAGAACACAGCCTACCCATCAAGATACGGAATCTGTGAACCTACCTCTGACCTTTGAGACCTAGCTTTTTGACCGATGCCCTGTGGAGCTACTTGATAGCTAAAGAGAAGATGGGTTGTGGACTACCCCTTCGGCCGTCACCTACTCAGCCGGTCTTTGGACAGAACTCATTTAGTCTCTCCATTGTATTCTCCCTCCTACCCCTTTACTCCACCCCCGTTCTCCGTACCATCCATTTATACCTCCTCTTTGCTCTTTAATTGTTTTCCCGTTGAGATCTAGCTGTTTGGCTAAAGAGGAGATCGGCTGTGGATTTCCCCCTCAGCCGTCACCTACCAAGCCGGACTTTGGGCACACTCTCTTTTCGTCTCTCCATCCTATCTACCTCCTACCCCTTTACCCAACCCCCTTACCCTTCTAAGCTCCATTTATTTTGTCTTCTACACTCTTTAAATGGTTTTCTAGTAACTGATGTAACGTGTAACTGATGTAATTTTGTAATTTCTGTGCAACCTTATGTAAAGCGCGCTAATACCTCCGGGTCTAGCCAGCGCTATATAAAACTCTCAAAATAAAAATAAATAAACAAAATAAATTCCCACACATTCCTCCTGTTTGGGCTTACTACTCTGTGTCTATCTTTTGTCTTGAGAAAATAGTGCTCTGTACAATACTGTAACAGCCCATCTTCCCATCCCATGCATAGGCAAGCATCACAGTATCTCATGCACCACTGGCTCCCACCGCCTTATTTCTCGTGTGACCTGCACTGCCAGTACAAAAAAATATGTTGCAGAAAAAGGCCTTCTCCCAAGCTATGAGAAGACTGCAAATTGAGAAAAGAGCACAGTGTCCCTTCTGTATAGCGATCACTTATTCAACCAACCCCTACCTCCCGCCATGGGTTGGAGTTATTGGCTGTGAGCAGGGCCCACACTCTCGGCACAATCCACAGCAGCCACTGGTGTCGGGCTAAATTACTTATTTCAGGAAAGTCTAGACACCCAGGCCAACCTGCCCAGTCTTCTCTGGGTACTGCCTCTGTCCATCAACCAGTCCATCATCTAGTTCACTTGGAGCTCGCCCGAGTGACATGCTCTTTGGCAGCAGTGGGATGGCTAACCACCACATGGACCACTGGATATGGGCCATGGTATAATATAGCTCAAGATCCAATACCCCCATGCCTCCCACTACCAAGGGTCGCTGGAGCATGGCGACGGAGACTCACCGCCTGGTCCCTCCACAGACCATGTCTCACACTAAACCCCTAAATTCCTTGACCCCCACCGTTAAGGCAGTGGAAAGATACAGGAAGTGTGGTAACACCAGCATCTTCTGCATTGCTGTGTGTTCCATAGGAAAGAGGGGGAGGCATAAACAAAAGCCCAGCAATAAGTGCAAAGCAGACATCACTCTACTAAAGTTAGCATCATGAAGATCTGTGAAGTACATTTATTCCCAGGTAGCAAAAGGTGTCCATGCACCAGCGTAACCCCTCAGTCTGCAGCTCTGCCCTTTCATCTCATTCCCCTGGCCACAGAGGGAACAAATAAGACTTCCCCCAGTTGATCTTGAGCCCAGTCATCCCTCCAAAGTGCTCCAATAACCTTATCAAAGCCAGCAGTACCAGTTGATGTCAGATGCATATCAATGTATTATATGCCAATCAGCCCATTTGGACACCCCCCAGTCTGGGGCCCGAGCCCTCAGGAGACCAGCCAAGGGTTCCATCACCAGTGCAAACATAATAGGTGACAGGGAGCAACCTTGCCTAGTGCTCTGAACAACAGCAAATCTTCATGAGATGTATTGTCCCGTTTTAACCCTAGCTTGTGGAGTCATTTTTAGCAGTTTGATCCAACTTAGGAATTCAGGGCCAGCCCCACACCCTCCAGTACTAGCAACAAGTAGGACCATCCCAGGGTGTCGAACTCCTTCTCTATGTCCAAGGACACCACCACTGTGAGGTCGATAGCACCCTTCAAGATCTCCAATATGTGGCCCAGTCTGCAGGTATTGTAGAAAGTGGAACAATGGGGAATAAAGCCATTTTTGTCTTGGTGCACCAGTGTAGGCAGCATCGGCAATAACCTTTTCACCAGTACTGTGCTTAAAACCTTATAATCAAGGTTTAAAATTGATACCAGGTGATGAGATCTAATATTCAAGGGGGACTCTGCACTGTTTAGGCAGTACAACAAGGAGGGCTTCCCAGAGAGACTCAGTAAGAGTGCCCACCTGGTATGGCTCTCGGTACACATCTTATTGCCTAGGAGTGAAAGTTGCACTATATGTGGCAGGGTATTCCACGGGAAACCCATTGGAGCGCAGCACTTTATTGCGAGTTATTTCACGAATAGCTACCTACAGTTCTATTGTGTATTGTAATCTTCGTGTCCCTTCCGGACTCTGCTATTGCTGACTCCCTAATCTGTATGTAAATAACAACTGTTCTATAGTATGCCCCATGTTCCCACTGACTAGGAAGAGCATACGTTTCAACAACATGTTGACACTGCAGTCAACAAAAACCCCCAAATCCCTGTAAATCCACATTGGTACAAGAAAGAGCTCTCCCCATTGCATCTAAAGCAAGGCAATGGGCAATGAATTGTCATCTTATCCTGAGTGCAAATTTGCAAAGAAAAGAGATCCATATAATTTCAAAGAAGACCACCACAGCTGTGGCTTCGTATGGCCACACTAATGGCTATCACTGTTGGCCATACTGGTTTTGTGTGCAAGTAAGTTAGAAACAAAATACTGAACTCATTACATGAAATACTTGTCATTATATTACAAGGAGTGTCTGTTTGAGCACTGTACACCATATGGTAATATTATTTATGCCACAATGAGTGTGCCGTCAAATTTGTATATATTCGATTTCATGTTACGTTAAAATCACTTTTACCGCGCACGGTCACCAAACGGTTTCATGGCGCTCATAAACAATAGCGGAGGGGCAAACAACAGGATTACTCATAAGCTAATTGAAAACGATGAGTTTTGAGTAGTTTGCGGAAGCAGGTATAATTGGGACAGAGTCGAAGTGAAATCGGAAGGGAGTTCCACAGTGCGGGGGCAAGAAACGAGAAGCACGAGCCGCCATGCTTTTTACGTTTATACCTGGGGACAGTTAGGAGGTTGTGGGCGGTGGACCGGAGATTTCTTGAGGGAATGTGACGCTTGAGGCTGGAGGAAGTGAAAGCCGGGGCAAGGGCGAGAAGGGCCTTAAAGACGGTACAGCCCAATTTAAAGATGCAGCGAGAAGCCACTGGGAGCCAGTGCAATCTGTGGCTCCCAGTGGCTTCCAGGCTCACTGGTTAGAGCAGGCAGACCCTGAAGCAGAGGTCAGACCCGGGACCAGGGTTCAATTCCCGACGCGGCAGGGTCTCGAGCTCAAATGTCCACGGACTCGATAATTCTCGCTTCGGTGCCTGACCTAATCATGGGTTCACACTCTGCAAATCTGGGCATTAAGCTTGCTTAATCTCCACAGCGGCCCCCCGCGGCGGGATGCCTGGCTTTCACCTTGGGGATGCCCTGTAGGGGCTATCTCACAGGGAAAAGCCAGGACGGGTTCCCAAGGCAAAAGCGCTTAGAGACCCCTGGGTTATAAGTGCTATATAAATCCAAACATACATACATACAATCTCCTCAACAGGGGCGAGACATGTTGGTGTTTAGACTGTTGGAAGACCAGTCTTGCCGCCTGATTTTGTACCAGCTGAAGCCGATGAAGATGGTAAGCAGGGATCCCAACATAGAGGGAGTTAGGTGACAAGAGCCATGATGACAAGTATGAGGGCCTCAGTAGTAAGGAACCTACGGATTTTGCAGATCCTGCGTAGATGGAAAAAGCAGGAAGATGTAACAGCATTGATTTGAGGCCTCATAGATAAGTCACTGGATATAATTACACCAAGGCTCTTCACCGAGTTGACAGAGCAGGGCGGAGGGCCAAGAGCGGGGGGCCAAAAACTAGAGCTCCAAGGGTTAGCTGACCCTCTTGTAAATACTAACTCCGTCTTGTTGGGGTTAAGCTTCAGCTGGCTAAAATGCATCCAATCAGAGATGGCAAGCATGGTGGATTGGAAATTGGCACAGGAGGAGGGAGAGGGATCAACAGGGAAAATCAACTGTAAATCATCTGCATAATTGAAGATAGTGACCGGGGTGTGGCGGAGAGAAACTATAAGAGGTTGCATGTAAAGATTAAATAAAAGGGGCGAAAGAGCAGAGCCTTGAGGGACACCACAGGAGAGTGAAGAGTAAGGGGCTGAAAAGGTGGACAGGTGAACTGACTGGGAGCGCTGGTGCAGAAAAGACCTGATCCAAGTTAGAGCCATGCCCTGAATGCCCGCGTTATTGACACGGTCGATCAAGATAGCATGATCAACCGTGTCAAAAGCAGCCGACAGATCTAGTAGAACAAGTGCCTGGGCCAAGTTCTTATCGGCGCCTTGCCTCAGCACATCCATTACGGCCACGATGACAGCTTCAGTGGAGTGAGCCGGTCTAAAACCGGCTTGCTGGTCATCTAAAAAAGAATACCCCTCAATGAATGCGCTGAGGCAGCGGGTGACATAGGTCTCCAGAATTTTCCCCAAGTAGGGGAGAAGGGAGATCGGCCGATAGTTGCTCAGGACAGAGGGATCAGCACCAGGCTTTTTAAGTATAGGGACTACAACCGCCTGTTTGAAAGCAGCCGGGACAGAGCCTGTGGCGAGCGAGTTGTTGAGAAGTGCCAGCGGGGGATCAGGGCATGCCAGAAAGGCGGCTTTCGGGATTTGAGGGGGACAGCAATCGTTGGGGGAACCAGAGCTTACCGCGTGTAGTAGAGAGATAAACTCGGCCGGGCAAATGGGAGGGAACACATTAAAACGACAGGGGTTCATGGGGGGTAAAAAAGAGGCAGTAGACGAAGAAGGAAGAGGGATATTGTTTTTAATGGTGATGATTTTATCAATAAAAAATGAATTAAGGGAATCACAGAGGGCTTGTGTCGGTTGAGGTTGGACAGTGACACGGTCTGGCAGGGAAAGTTCCTCCACAATCGAGAAAATGTCCTTAGTTTTAGAGGCGGAATTCAGGATTTTCTGAGAAAAATAGGAGGTTTTAGCCAGTAGGATAGATTTTTTATAAAGATTTAATAAGTCGACATATGCAATTTTTAATAATGGGTCATAATTGCGCCTCCAGCGGCGCTCAGCTTGTCGGAGGGCCAGTTTGTCCAGTTTCAGTTGATCCGTGAACCACCGCTGAGCGTCGTGAAGATGTTTAGTTTTAGTGGTTCTTAACGGGGCCACTGCATCGCTCGCATGTACCAGCCACTGGTCCAGGGCATCAGCCTGGGCAGATGTCGAGGCCATGTCACTGGGGGCTGACGTAGCTAGAATAGAATGGAATTCTGTGAGATTAGCTCGCTTCCAGTTACACGCAATAAAGTTGGTAGTAAGTGAAGGGTGGCAGGGCAGGATGAACTTCAGAGAAAAGGAAATAAAAGAGTGATCAGACCAAAAGCAGGAATATACTGAAGGAAGGGAAATATCGAGATTGGCTGTCCAGACTTGATCGAGGGTATGGCCCTTGTTGTGAGTGGCCACTGTAATGTGCTGATTACAATTCAGGCCACTAAAAGATCCGTAAATTCTTCAGAAAGGCTACTTTCACAAGGGTCTGATGGCCAATAATTAAAGTCGCCAATGATAAGAATTTTGGCGGAATTAATAACTAGCCGGGAAATAAGATCACCAAACTGCTGGGAAAAAAGGGGCATATTGTCAGGGGGTCTATAAACAAGGACACAGATAAAGGACAACCTAGGGGAAATACATTTCAAAGTGAGAATGTCAGTTTTAGGAAGAATGATAGTTTCAAGGATGGTAAACTTATATTGGGAACAAATAATAGCTGCAACCCCCCCACCTGCTCTACCAACTGCCCTGTTGGACTGTAAAATATAATAGCCAGTAGGAACAGCGGCAAGGATGTCAGGGGTAGAGTCATCAGTTAACCAAGTCTCCGAAAGGAGAAGAATGTCTACGTTATTGTCTTCCAACATCTGAAATATTTCAAGCTGGTGCTTCACCAGCGAGCGGGTATTAAGGCAGACTATTGCCAGGGAATGTGGTACAGATGGCCCAGTGACTGGGGAAGTTTTACACTAAGATTTCATGTTAGTGTAAAACTAGCTAAAGATCTAAGCAGTGCTCTCAGGAAGGTACGGAATACAAGGTTAGATACAAAAGCGGATGGGTAGCACAGCCAGGAAGGATGGTGGGAGTTCTCTTTCATAGTTGTGTCCCTGGGGCAGAATGACCTGGACATTTCATCATCATTGTCAGATAAGGAGCTTCTTGAAGATAAGTGTTTATGGTTCTTTTCTCAGGAGAATGCATGAGATGTGTTTATCTGTGGTAAAATGCTGTTGCAGATCTTAAGAGTACAGCTTAGGAAGGTGTGTCTATCGCACTTCTTGTTTTCAAGACTTTTGATGTCATGGGTTTGTGAGTTGCACGGATCTCCTGAAACTGTGACTTTTTATATTAGGTAAAATAGTCTGTGTGAAGTGGTGTAAAAGGGTTAGGTGAGAGCCCAAGACTGTGGATGCTACATACAGTATAATTTGGACACCGATAGTGACTTGTATTCAGAAACGCAAACGATTATCATTTCCATTGGTGTTTGGTTGCGGGCAAAAACCTAATAGGTTTTTAAAGGTCTTTTTTGTGTTGCTCGAGGGTCCTCGACCAGCAAGAGGGGGAATGACACCAGTAAACTACATCAGAGAAGGGAACTAATGTGTAAAGAGACTCCAAAGCGCCCACTATTTCCTAGGCTGTGACAAGATGGTCCTATTATTATTTACCCATATCTATACCCCTTCAGTACGCTATACCAACTGTCGTGTAGTTCCTAGGAGTGCCCCAGGACCTGAACGTTCTGGTTGACCTAAACTGTGGGCCTGGTTTCCCAGCAGCTTCCACACATACCCACAGGAAATGTCACCCGAGAGACTAACTAGCTCTATAGTGCCACTACTACCTGCCATGTATTCTACAGTGGTGTAGGTAGTCCCTGGCAACTACTGTACATGACAACCCTGATTCCTCAGGGATCATGAAAAACAGTACAGTACGTTTCTCTCAGACATTTGTGCTTTCCTACTCAGAAAATACACAGGATGGTGATTAGGACGTTTTAATAAGTATTTATTGGTCCAGCGACAGACTTGTGTAAAACATATGTGCTGTGACAATCAGGACACAGAAGCATACAGAAGAGATTGCTAGTGCCAATATAATAAATAGTAGATACATTTCTACCATAGTGGTATTAAGATGAACATAAGCAGTTCAGATAAAAACAATAGCACTTGCATATTCCTAAAAAGAGCACCCTAAGTAACTTGCCTAAATGTACCTAGCCTAACCTGGATGTGTGTTGGGAGTATTTTAAAACAGGGTATTTAGCTAGGAAAGTGCAATTGGACATACAACAGATGTCATAAAAAGAAAAGTCATGTAAAAAAGAATGTTCCAACTTAATCCAACTAGGTGTCGGAGCATCATGGTCATGGTAGTGTCTGTCTAGTTCAAATACTTGTTTGATTAGAGAAGCAGTGGGGTATAACTAAAATCAGGAAACCGTACACCCCCTTCATTCTTTGGTTTGACTAATTTAGTTAAAGCAATATGGGCAAGTTTATCGTTCCAGAGAAATTTAGTACAAATTGAATTAATTTGGTTAAAATATTAATTGTGAATTTTGAAGGGTAACATAGAGAGTAGAAGTAGAGTAAGCGGTACAATCTTAGGATTTAGAGCAGTAAAATTATGGGTAAGAGTGTGGGGAATGGTAGGGGAAAACCATACACCAGGGTATTTATTTTTGATGGACACTATTTAAAGTTGGTATCAAAAAACATGAACTGGTAATATAAAGGATTTAAGGGTAAAATATCAGTTTTAGAGGAATTTAATTTATATCCAGATATTTTAGAATATAAGTCAATCTCCTGTAAAAAACAAAAAGGAGGTAAGGGTTTTGAAAGGTAAATTAAGATATCACCTCTATAAGCAGATAATTTAATTTCATGGGAATTATAGAGAAAACCAGTTATCAAAGGGTTATGGTGAATGCGCTCAGGGTAGGGATCAAGACATAAAAAAAATTAAAAAGGAGAAAGGGGACAACCTTGCCGTGTACCTCTGTGTAAGTTAAAATAAGGAAACAGAAGACCATTACCAGATACACATGCACGGTGATTGGAATTGAATAATTTGATAAATGAAACATATTTAGGGCCAAAACTGAACCATTGAAGAGTTTTGAACATGAATTGCCAATTTATCCTTTTTCAACGTCAAGAGATAATGGAGCTAGGGGTTCAGATTAATTTTTCCTCAACATGAGAATATTAGAGAACATTCTAGCATTATCTGTGGGGAGTCTAACTTTATAAAAACCAGATTGATCAGGTTTTATAAGGAGGGTCATAATCCCTTCCAATCTGGAAGCGAGAATTTTTGCAAAGATTTTGCAATCATAGTTGATTAAAGAGATTGGGCAAAAATTTCGACACAGACAGAGATCTTGATCGGGTTTAGGGAGAATTATAATAAGAGCGGCGAGGAAAGAGCCTTCAGGTTCAGAGTGTAATATAAAGGAGGTAAAAAACTCAAGTAAGTGCTGCGCAAAAATAGATGAAAAGGAAGAAATAAGTGCAATAGAGAAGCCGTCAGGAGCCTTAGCTCTTTGTAAATATTTAATTGCATATAGTATCTCCTGAAGAGTTATATCTTTTTCCAAAAGAGCCATGGCATCCGGAACAGAGGTGGGAGAGGGGAGACCATCAAAAAATGACTGCGTATTGGTTATAATGGGATGGGTGTCTTCCATATATAATGAGTGGTAATAGGACTGGAATGCCTTAACAATATCTGATGAACAACACAGGGTCTTGACTCCTAACCCAGCAAGGCTAAGCCAGATATAAGTAATAAACAACACAAATGCCAATACTGGACTTGACTTTCAACATTTTTTTGTTAGCCCCTATATGAATAAAACATAACGGTCTGTTTACTATAACGTCACTAGTTTATTTATTTATTTGTTTCACTAGCCAATTTCTTTTGGCTTTTTTACCCCTCAGAACCACTTTTTTGTGCATATACAAAATATACAATAAAGTACAATCAATTACAATGACATACACTCACTATACATATTTACAACTCATCCACCCCAAACTTTGGCTAGTCCATTCATCCTACAATCAAACACACACATGCATATAACATAAAACCATAAGATATGGCCCTTTGCCAACAGAAACAGTTGAGCGTACAATTTTATGTATCCTAAACGTTATCTCAGTATGACTATGTTACATAGAAATATACAGTTAGAACCTAATTTCTTAGTATCCTAACACATTCCTTCTAAACCTTATTATTGACACAGGGCCAGGTAAGGTCGACGCGTTTCGAACCCCCTGATTGCGGGGTTCTCCTCAGGACCATAAAACTCTTATTTCTAGTGGAATTGGTGTCCCTTGGGAGATCATGTGGTGTGGTCACAATGTTCCTATTCACGAAGTGTAGAGTGGAAACACTTAATTACGCGTTGGAGGGGCTTGTAGTGCCCGTTCTCCTACGTGGTGTATCCACACCAGGTGGGATGATTACTGCCGACGGTTGCTTGCTAAGCGATTATTTCTGTCCGGTATCTTCTCCGTGAATCAATCCGAAAGTTTGCAGTGCACAGCCGGCTTCTACGTATTTCTATTTCTATGTATTTCACGCTCATGAGCTCATGGATACACCGCGTAGGAGACCGGGCACTACAAGCCCCTCCAATGCGTAATTACCCAGCAGGTAGTGCTTGCGTCAGCCATTGGCCGACGTGAGCATGGAAGGGATTAAGTAAAATATTACAAGCATCATTTGCGGCCAATTGATTTAGGTCAGATTTAGCCTTACTAAGATCTCTGAGGTGGACAGGGGATTTGGAAGTGTAATAAGACTGTTCAAGGGTTTTAATCTGATTGAGGGAAGAGATGTATTGAGAGTTTAATGACTTTTTCTTTCTAGCAGTGTAGGCGATGGTAAAATCCCTAAACGAGGCATTGAAGGAATCCCAATTGTTATGAATAGAGGTGTCACTTGGTTTGTTAAATGGAAAAAACTCATGTATAAAGGTAGTAGCATTTAAAATAAAAGTTTGGCGGCGCGAGCAAGATGGAATCTCCGTGAGCTCTCGCTACTCGGAAGCGTTGCGCTCGGCCAGCCACCCTGCGCAGACCTGACAGATGCCAGAGCGATGCGGAGATAGATCTCATCCTGGCGAGGCCAGGCGCGCGCTCGAAATCCAAAGCTCCCCATCCAAGGGGGGGCATTCTGATCACGATTCCGGACAAATTGAAGATCTTTAGCGCTGTGTTGGAAGCGCTACTTTCCCTCACTATAGCGGCTGCTGGCCCACAGGCGCGAGTGATCCTGGGCTATACTCGGACAGCGAGCACTTTCCTTACCACCCACGACCCCGCTGAACTCCTGGCTGAAGGCGAACTGTACAACGGCCCGACCCTACAGAATTACCGGCACAGGAGCAACATGAGTACCAGAGGGGCGCGGAGAGGCCCCAAAACGAAGACTCCGGTTACTATGGATGACTCGCAAAACTCCAAGGACGCGGCAATAGCAGCTGTCAGTGCTGCTACTTCAGGAGGAGCTTCAGGAGGCACATCCTGCCACAGTCGTGAGGTTAGTGCTGGGTCTAAACCACAGGGGAAACCGGCGATCAAGCAAGGGGGAGGATGGGGGCTAAGGACTTAAAAAACTTTGACATAGCTCACCCCCCCTGCTAAAAAAATTCTGGGACTAAAAAAGACTGGCAATAACTCCACCATAATCACCAAACCCCAAACAGTCTCTCAGTTAGAGAGGGCCGCGACAAAAGAGAGCTCCAGGTGCGAACTCATACTTAACTCTGAAGAGAATGCAGGTGGCACTCTGGCCCCAGCTCAGACCATAGTACTACCCAAAAACACAGACACTTCCTCCCTACCAGAGCAATCCTCCAGTGACCACTCTGTACCTCAGGCATTGAGCGTGGGTAACAAATACCCCACAGAGAGCAATCATCCCACGCTACTAGCTCAATATTGACTAACGACTCACAATCTAATGGGATTGACAAGGTCATTGAAAATTTGGTGGTGCCCTCCAGTTCTCAAACCCCCTGGACACCTGAAGCAGGCCTGGAACACTTTTACTCCATCTCAGACGGCACCCCTTCGTCGTCAAATGAGGACTTGTCCGAAGGTGCCAGTGAAGGAGACAGCGAGGTCTCGCACAAAGACACTGACACTATTCAGAGACCTAAAAAGCCCAGTAGCAAGAGTAAGCAGTGCAGCCAGCTAAAATGGGATTACTGTGACTCCCAAGTGTCATATCCAGCTGAGGAGGATGACTACAATTCAACTCAGTGGGGGAGCTCCAAAAACTTGCTGGCTGAGCAATCCGAACCCTCATTAGCCTCCATACAAGCCTCAATCAAGGAGTTCCATGAAGAAGTCCGGGAGGATAACCGTGCAGCAAAACACACTGCCAAGAAGTTGCAAGGTGGTCTAAGGCGCCTGAACATAACCTGCTCTGAAATCAGTGACCGTGTCACGATGGTTGAGGCTCGAACAGAGCACCTAGAGACAGAAAGTCTGGCCACCAAACAACTCGGAGAGTCCAACACAGCCTGCATGGTCAACCTGATTACAAAGATGATCAGGAAAACCGCCAGCGTCGAAACAACTTATGCTTACTGGGCATTCCTGAACGGAAGGAGGGGGAAGACCCAAGGTGCTTCATCGTCAAACTGCTCCAGGAGTCCTTCCCTGACGAGACTGGTTGGGACTGGGACCATGAAGTGCAGAGGGCCCATCGCTTCCCCTTTCATCTAAAACGACAACACAATCCTGGAGGGCACCCAAGAGCTTTTTTGGTATACTTCGGAAATTTTTTTCTTAGGGAAATGATCTACGACAAAGCCCGCTTCAATTCTTAAAAAGGTGCTAAAGGAATAACTTTCTTCGCTAAGCCAGACTTCTGTCACCAGACAGAGGAGCGCAGATGGCGCCTAAGACAATTAATCTTACCTTTTCGACAGCAAGGGGCGGATGTCTATCTCATGAATCCCGCCAGGCTCAAAGTCATCCATATTCAAACCACCAAAATGTTCCTCTCTAAAATAAAAGCCGGGGAATATCTGGCCGAATTGAAGTCCATAAGCAGCAAGAGATGAACTAAATCATAATCGACAAATCTCGCTCTTCCACAGGCCGCTATGTTCTTCTACCCCCTCCTTTTTTTTCTCTTCTTTTTTTCTTTCTTGTTTTCTCTCTCTCTCATTCCTCTTCTTGTCACAATATTAGCTTACATATAGTGATTTGCGGGGGGTGTCTTGACTACTGGCTACTTCAGAGCAAGAAATCTAAACTGGGCCTTTGTTTTTTTTTCTCATTCCGGCGTGGCTGTCGACTGGGGCTCATGTAGATTGCCATCATTCAGGGTTTACCTGATTGCTCAAAAAAAGGGGGGGCACAATCTTCTTTTTTTATTGAAAAAATGGGCTCAGGAATTTGTTGTAGTATATCCTTTAAGTCAGTATTTAAACAAGCTAAGCAGAATGTACTCCCTTTTCTTTTTTTTTTTTTTTTTTTTTTCTTTTTTGCATTGAAGGTTGCTACAAATCCGTTTTAAATGGCTAACTCAGACACTTTAAGAATTGTTTGTGTGAATATTTGTGGACTTAATGATCGTTCCAAACGTCAAAGTGTGTCTCAGGGTCTTAGATCTCTGAGGGGAGACATTTTTTGCTTACAGGAGACACACATTGAACGCTCACAGAAATAACTGCTTGACTCCTTAGAGTTTAAAGTTCTGGGGGCAACTACCCAAAGTTATAAAACCAGAGGGGTGGGCATACTGGCAGAAAAAAGACTCCCTCTTAATACTCCTCGGATCAAAGCGGATCCTCTAGGTAGATGGGCTATAACCGAATGCCTTCTTCCTGGCAGCCTTCCCTTTACTTTATGCTCAATCTATGGCAGCAGTACAGATGACCCTGGAGTTATCAACCTCGTATCAGGGGAACTAGCCCACTGGCCCACTCCCATAATTCTTTGTGGCGACCTCAATTTACATCTGCCCAGTAACTGGGCAACCGATAATAGCTGGAGGTATAATGGCATAAAACCACTAGTTTTTCAGGCCCTGACCAGTTTGGCTGAGACACATGACTTGAAAGATGCATGGGCTTACTTGAATCCTTCGCTCCCTTGTTACACCTTTTTCTCTTCTCCTCACCACACCCTTGTCAGGCTAGACTACTTTTTTATATCATCCTCTCTCATTAATAACAGCACTATTGAGACTGCCCCGCATTTTTTGTCTGACCACAACCCTCTTATCCTTAACATCAAGGGGTTGGGAAAACCGAGAACGCCTGCCTCCTGGAGCTTTGAGAAAGCTTTACTTCAGGATCTAGCATATCAAACACACATGCTGGGTTGGATACAGGACTTTCTAGACATAAACTTGGGGTCAGCCTCACTGGCAGTGGTTTGGGACACGCTTAAAGCAGGCATCCGGGGCGAGACGCTTGGTTTCTCAGCGGGCAGAAACAAAAAGGAGAGGCTTGTGATGAACGATCTTCAGGAGAAGCTTAAGGAGGTCGAAATTAAACTAACCCAAGCTATTCAAGCAGGGCTAAACACTGAGAGTATCCAAGAAGAGGTTATCCTGGCTAGATCTAGAATAGGAGCAATCTTCTCTGAAAAAGCTGCTGCAAAATGGGCGAGCACACGGCAAGATAATTATGAATGTAGTGATCGGATAGGGCACTACTTGGCAGTCAGGACCCGACAGCAGGTCTCGAGTAATGAGATACACACAATTAAACTCCAATCAGGTGAAGAGACCAAAGACTTTGATCTGATACGAAAGGGTTTTCAGGACTACTATGCTAAACTATATACCGAGGAGAATAAAGATCCGGCTGACATATTTGAAAATGACATCACTAGATATCTCAGTGGGATCAATCTACAAACACTCTCCACTGACTCCAGTGAGGCTTTAGACCTAACCCCCACCTGGTAAGAGATACAGGAATCCCTTAATTCCCTTCCTGATGGGAAAGCCGCCGGGTTGGATTGCATCCCCATAGAATTTTATAAGGTTTTTGCACCTCAAGTCCAAAACATTTTAACAGAGCTAGTGGCATCTATCTTCAGCGGGGCTGCACCTCCATCTTCCTGGTCTAATGCCAGGATAGCAATCTTCCCTAAAAAAGATAAATCCCCGCTGGACATGAGTTCATACAGGCCAATAACACTCATTAATTGTGACTCCAAGATTTTCTCTAAAATACTGGCAAACCGAATCTCCTCGGTAGTGGAATCCCTCGTATCACAGTGGCAGCATGGGTTTATCCCGAAAAAGGGCACAACAGAGCACGTTAGGAGAGCCATCACTCTATTTGACACCGCACAGATAGCAGGGGACCCCATGTCTCTAATATTATTGGATGCCGAAAAGGCCTTTGACCGGGTCTCCTGGAGATACCTGTGGGCGGTCATGAAGAGGATGGGTTTTGGGACAAAACTGGTACAAGGTATACAAATGCTCTATTTAAAACCCTCCTCTTGTGTCTCTATAAATGGGCAATTAACCGGGCAACTTGAGATCTCCCGTGGCACTAGGCAGGAGTGTCCTTTCTCCCCTCTGCTTTTTGCCCTGTATTTGGACCCCTTTATCAAGCAGATTGAAAACAACCAGAACATCTTACCGGTTAATTACCAAGGCTGCAGCACCAAAATCCTAGCTTACGCGGACGACTTGGCCATTACTTCACCAGATCCCTTAAGCGCCATAGTGGGCTTGGAATGGGAGGCAAATAAATTCGGAAAAATATCTGGGTATGCTCTTAATAAAAACAAGACCCAGATAATAACAAATAGTCAAATCTCCTGGGCTGACCACAGGGTAGCTCCTAAAGCCAAATATTTGGGAATCGCTATATCCTCTAATTTGGACGAAGTTGTTTCCAACAACTTACTACCGCTCGCCACACAAACCAGAAAAGCGCTGAAGCAAATAAACAACCTGCACCTCACGTTAGTAGGTAGGTGTAATGTCATAAAAATGACCTACTTCCCCAAACTCTTATATCTTTTTCGCATGATCCCTCTAGAATTTAAAAAAGCCAGTCTTATGAAATTTCAGCAGATATATACACAATTTATTTGGGCATATTCACAACCCAGGAGGGCACTTAGACAACTATGCCTGCGAAAAGATCGAGGAGGTTGGGCCTTCCCTAACATCACCTTGTATTTCAGGGCAGCTGTCATGCAATATAGCTCTGAACTAATCAAAGAACTACCCGATACCCATTCCACAGTGTTGCCCTCTCCCTTTCAACTGTTGGTTGGGGAGTACACCTGGGGATGTCTGTCACGAGAAACTACCTTTGGATATTTCAAACGGGCTAGATTCAAGACTTTGCTTAGCTCATTTATGGTCTTCCGAAGCATCCGTAGATGTTTTGGCATAGGCAGATATAATCATTACTCTCCCATTTTAAATAATACTAATCTCCCCAATATCTTTGGAAAGGCCTACTTCTCTGACTGGTATAGGGCAGGTATTAGAAAACTAGGTGACCTAATTACCAGCGAGGGAATTATCCCCTTTCCTGACCTTTTAGCCAAATTCAGCTTCAAGAGAGAGGATGCTTTTAAATATCTGTCTATCTACGATTTTCTCTCCAGAAAGGTAGGGGTGCCTCAGGATTCACGGAGGTGGAATTCCTTAATGTTTTGCGGAAACCACTGACTCCTCGAATTGGCCTCCTATACACTATTATAAATGGACAGACGCCGGATGACCTACAAACCTTCGCAGACAAATGGCATGTTAAACTTGACACCCCTAAAAATTTGTTCTTTAACTCACTCACTCTGTCACAATACATTTTACTTTCAGCTAAACTACAAGCTCAGCATTTTAAAACAGTTTTCTTCTTGTATATCACTCCCAACAAAATTGCAAAGTAGGGGACTGGGCAAGGCACTCTCTGTCCTAGATGCGCCGACTTTGGGGCCAACTCTGTGCATATATTTGCTTCTTGTTTAAAGCTCTTACCCACTCTGAACTGAATACAGGGGTTTTTAAGGGAAGTCTCCTCTCAGCCGATAACCTTGAACCCCACCATTATTATGCTTGGAACCCAAGCAGAAACACCACATTTGAAAAGGGAGGGCGTAATTTTCATAGCAATGGCCGTTTGGAGAATCTGTGTTGCTACAGCCTGGTTAGACCCAGATCCTCCCTCATTCTCTCAATGGCTTGCTAGATACGTAGCAACATACCACCTGGAAAAAGCAGTTTACTCCAAAAAGGGATGCAGGGTCCGGAAGAAGGGCTTGGAGGTGTGGGACAAACTTACTGATTGGCTTACTCCGCCGGAATAGACGGTGTACTGTTGCTTCTGCTCACTCAACGCACATCTGATTGAGCAGGGTCTATTTCCCTGTAATGGTTATATATAGGAATGTACATTCATTCACTGTTATTCCATGTATTTCTTTTTTCACTTTCTTGATTTTTTTACTTACTGCTCAGTGGGAGGGTGGGGGGGCAAGGGGATCATCGTCGGATCTTTGATGTGAATTTCATCTGTACGTACTTTGCAATTTGAAAATAAATAAATAAATAAATAAAATAAAAGTTTGATCAGCTAATAGGGAATTGTTAAATCTCCCATATTTTGTTTGGGGGTGGCAAGGGATAAATCAAGAGAAACTGAGACCGGGCGTGGTGGGAAATAAAGATAGAACAAATCTCAAAGGATTGGAGAGAGGGAAAAAAGGTTTTTGAAATCAATACATAATCAATGCGACCCATAGTATGATGAACATTAGAAAAGAATGTGAATTCATAACAATCAGGATTACTAGTTCTCCAGGCATTATAGAGCGGACGAGAAGCAATTGCAGATTGAAATACGTTATGGGATTTATCAGGTTTAAATTTACAATCTGATTTTCAGTCAGAAAAGGGGTCAAGCCAATTATTTTTTTAACTCTTTTTTATTAACATTGCTCAATAGCCAATACTTTTCACGAAGTACTTGCATTAATACACAGTGAGGTTTATACATCTCATCAATATGAGTTACAGTCACGAGGTAACAGGAGATTGGAGGAAACACATAGGAAAAGTTACCCATGATAAGCCTGGATGCCATGGTAAATTTGTGGAGCTGGTAACACTGCTCGGGTGTCACATTGCACCCTAGGCTGATAGGCATACGAAGAATTTATGAGGAATGTGCCTCTGGACTACATTGCCCAGAATGCCGAGGAAGAGTGTCCTCTCTTTATTTTCCTTTTCCTGTTTACTTAAACTCCTCCCGTTTGTTCTCAGGTGCTTGTCATCTGATATTGGAGTTTGGTTACCTTCTTTGAAGAGACTATCTAGAGACACGAGCCTTTTTGTGAGAACAATCCACCCTTCTTTTTGTATAAATGCCCTGCAGTCTGTGTAGCAACGAGGAGACGCCTTGAAACAAAAGTGCATTGCCGCGCTGGAAGCTGCGCTGTGTGCGGCGAGAAAATGCCTGGAGATTAAAGCGCATTTCCACGCTGGAAGCAGAGTTGTGTGACCACAGGGAAACGCATTGCACTGTAGTGTTTGAAACAATATATTTGCTTTTCTACAGCACCTGAAGGCGCATTCAGAGGGAGCTAATCAGACTTGACGAAAGCGCATGGCAACGCTGTTCTTCAATTAACGTAGAGTACACTGTAAGCTACCACACATGGAATACGCTGTATGAATCCTAATACAGCCTTCCTTCGTTTTTCGGATATTAAAAGCCGTTGAGAAGCTCGGAGCCCAAAATGTCTTATGAATAAGAATAGGAAAACACAGTCACCTTTATCCAGTGAAATGCCTGATTGCAGATAAGTACTTGGGTGTACCTTGTGGGGGGTGAATTCTGTATTCTCTGTGTTTCAGAGTGTGTATTTCACGAAGAACGCAAAGAAGCAATACTTGTTATCTTTTATGCTTTATTTTTACCTTTTGTGCCTTTTTTCATGAAGAATACATGTGGCAGCTTAAAATGTAAGTGTATTATCTCACATAATTATATTGATATACATTAGAGAGAGTGTGGATGTGTATATGATATGTTAGATCTCTCCAACAGGAATCACGGACGATACTAGGAGTGAGGTCCATACAACTTCCAACCATTCAAACTCCTGCAAATTCATTGTTTATCCCTTTTTTCCCCTTCCCCAGTTGTGGTACAGTCTGTTGAGTTCTCTAGTACTCACAGGTGGTTCCATATAGGGGAAGTGGGGGAATAGCTTCGTTCATCGCTCCCACTATATCTCGCTGAACGGGTTAGTGGTAACTTGTATGTATGTCATGACATCGGATCATACAAACATCGCCCCATCGTCCCATTCCGGCTGTTGCATATCATCTTTTCATGCTCATCTCCCTAAACCTTCGCCAGGGCGCCCATATTTGTTCCCATTTTTTAACATACCCCCTACTCTTGTGCACAGTTTCTTCAGCCCGATGGCACCAGTCGAGGTCACAACCCCACTCTTCCAGTGTCAGAGCAAAAGGCACACCTCATCCCCTTGCAATACTACACTTAGTCGGAGGTTCCTTTTGATCATTATTAGAAGCCATTTAGGGTCCATTGGAACAGTCACTCCCTCCACTCCAGACATAGCATCCGTGACTCCATGCCAGTATCTTGTGATTCCTGGACATTCCCATAGAATATGAATGAAGGTTCCCTCCTGCTGGCATCCCCTAACGCAAAGTGCTGTAGGGGCCTTTCCCCCAGGTGTACAGGTGTGTATGAGGATAGTAGGTGCGGTGTAGTACCTTGAGTTATACCAGCCTAAATCTGGATCTAATCACGATCTCTCTTGGGCTCTGAATTGCCTCATGCCACTCCTTGTCATCTAAGCTACCCAGGTCTTTAACCCATGCCTCCACGAGTGTCATTAGGGGGTTGGGTATAATATTTATCAGTTTATGATAAATCGTGGAGGTTGCCTTCTCGGGAATGCGGTCTAATAGCAACCTATCCTCTAGCGGGGAATAGTCCGGGACCGAGGCGCCACTGTGATTGTGGGTGCGGAGTGCATGCACTAGTCTCAAATGATGGTATCTCTGATTCTGGTGTAGGCTGTATTCCCGTTGGAGCTCCTCATAACTGAAGGGTGCATCACCTTTCCAGACATCTCCCAAGTACTCAATTCCTATCAGTTTCCAACCCTTGATGCCCGTGAGGGCAGCTACTTTGCTTATAGGATCAATCACCCACAATGGAGTTTGGCTAGTCAGCTTCCCTGTCCAGTCAAGTAGTTTATTTGCCTCCCTCCAGCACTGTATCACCACTTTGGTATGGACTGGCCACTCAGAAAGTGATTTCTGGGAGTAGGGCAGAGGCTCGCAGTTTCCACCTGGCATGACGGCCCTATCTACTCTGTGAGCCGGCTCTTCAACGTCTGTATATACCCAGTCATTCATGACCTGGAGCTGCAAAGCCCAGTAGTATAGCCTGACATCAGGAATTGCCAGGTCACCATCGTACACTCCCTTCTGTAGCTTATGACGTGCAATTCTAGGAGAACCACCCTGCCACAACAATGTTCTGACCTCCTGTGATATTTGTTTAAAAACTGTCGGTGGACAGGGTATGGGGTGTGTTGAAGAACACAGAGGAGACACAGCAATGCCATCATTTTAAACAGGGCCCCTCTACCCATAAGCGAAAGCGGCAGAGTACACCAATGACTGACATCAGTGCTAAGTCAGCGTATCTGGGGCCCGAGGTTCTTTTCCAAAAGTTCCCCTTGGTCTCACGTAACGTGGATCCCCAGATATTTGAAACCCTCTGACACAACTGGGACCATTCAAAAAGGGGGTGGTGATGGACAGAGTATCTGAGTTAATCAGAACACTCCTACCCAGTCAACAGATCAGGGCTTGATCCATCACCATTTTTTAGCTCACTGCACCATCCCAGTTCAGAACCTGGCTACATGCAAATTAGTCTGTCCCTGGCCCAGTGCATCATGGGAACAGGGCAGACCAAACTACCAAGCCAATTCTTTACTGGAAAGGAAACAAGCTTCCGGGGACCGGTTTCTGGCATTACAGCCGTCTTCGGCCCGGCTTGCTTGAATCCTGATGGTGCAGTGAGCAAGGGACTCATGTCTGAGCATACCCTTCCACACTTGTGGTGGCCAAAACGATTCAAAAAGGGGGTGGTGATGGACAGAGTATCTGAGTTAATCAAAACACTCCTACCCAGTCAACAGATCAGGGCTTGATCCATCACCATTTTTTAGCTCACTGCACCATCCCAGTTCAGAACCTGGCTACATGCAAATTAGTCTGTCCCTGGCCCAGTGCATCATGGGAACAGGGCAGACCAAACTACCAAGCCAATTCTTTACTGGAAAGGAAACAAGCTTCCGGGGACCGGTTTCTGGCATTACAGCCGTCTTCGGCCCGGCTTGCTTGAATCCTGATGGTGCAGTGAGCAAGGGACTCATGTCTGAGCATACCCTTCCACACTTGTGGTGGCCAAAACGATTCAAAAAGGGGGTGGTGATGGACAGAGTATCTGAGTTAATCAGAACACTCCTACCCAGTCAACAGATCAGGGCTTGATCCATCACCATTTTTTAGCTCACTGCACCATCCCAGTTCAGAACCTGGCTACATGCAAATTAGTCTGTCCCTGGCCCAGTGCATCATGGGAACAGGGCAGACCAAACTACCAAGCCAATTCTTTACTGGAAAGGAAACAAGCTTCCGGGGACCGGTTTCTGGCATTACAGCCGTCTTCGGCCCGGCTTGCTTGAATCCTGATGGTGCAGTGAGCAAGGGACTCATGTCTGAGCATACCCTTCCACACTTGTGGTGGCCAAAACGATTCAAAAAGGGGGTGGTGATGGACAGAGTATCTGAGTTAATCAGAACACTCCTACCCAGTCAACAGATCAGGGCTTGATCCATCACCATTTTTTAGCTCACTGCACCATCCCAGTTCAGAACCTGGCTACATGCAAATTACTCTGTCCCTGGCCCAGTGCATCATGGGAACAGGGCAGACCAAACTACCAAGCCAATTCTTTACTGGAAAGGAAACAAGCTTCCGGGGACCGGTTTCTGGCATTACAGCCGTCTTCGGCCCGGCTTGCTTGAATCCTGATGGTGCAGTGAGCAAGGGACTCATGTCTGAGCATACCCTTCCACACTTGTGGTGGCCAAAACGATTCAAAAAGGGGGTGGTGATGGACAGAGTATCTGAGTTAATCAGAACACTCCTACCCAGTCAACAGATCAGGGCTTGATCCATCACCATTTTTTAGCTCACTGCACCATCCCAGTTCAGAACCTGGCTACATGCAAATTAGTCTGTCCCTGGCCCAGTGCATCATGGGAACAGGGCAGACCAAACTACCAAGCCAATTCTTTACTGGAAAGGAAACAAGCTTCGGGGGACCGGTTTCTGGCATTACAGCCGTCTTCGGCCCGGCTTGCTTGAATCCTGATGGTGCAGTGAGCAAGGGACTCATGTCTGAGCATACCCTTCCACACTTGTGGTGGCCAAAACGATTCAAAAAGGGGGTGGTGATGGACAGAGTATCTGAGTTAATCAGAACACTCCTACCCAGTCAACAGATCAGGGCTTGATCCATCACCATTTTTTAGCTCACTGCACCATCCCAGTTCAGAACCTGGCTACATGCAAATTACTCTGTCCCTGGCCCAGTGCATCATGGGAACAGGGCAGACCAAACTACCAAGCCAATTCTTTACTGGAAAGGAAACAAGCTTCCGGGGACCGGTTTCTGGCATTACAGCCGTCTTCGGCCCGGCTTGCTTGAATCCTGATGGTGCAGTGAGCAAGGGACTCATGTCTGAGCATACCCTTCCACACTAGTGGTGGCCAAAACGATTCAAAAAGGGGGTGGTGATGGACAGAGTATCTGAGTTAATCAGAACACTCCTACCCAGTCAACAGATCAGGGCTTGATCCATCACCATTTTTTAGCTCACTGCACCATCCCAGTTCAGAACCTGGCTACATGCAAATTAGTCTGTCCCTGGCCCAGTGCATCATGGGAACAGGGCAGACCAAACTACCAAGCCAATTCTTTACTGGAAAGGAAACAAGCTTCCGGGGACCGGTTTCTGGCATTACAGCCGTCTTCGGCCCGGCTTGCTTGAATCCTGATGGTGCAGTGAGCAAGGGACTCATGTCTGAGCATACCCTTCCACACTTGTGGTGGCCAAAACGATTCAAAAAGGGGGTGGTGATGGACAGAGTATCTGAGTTAATCAGAACACTCCTACCCAGTCAACAGATCAGGGCTTGATCCATCACCATTTTTTAGCTCACTGCACCATCCCAGTTCAGAACCTGGCTACATGCAAATTAGTCTGTCCCTGGCCCAGTGCATCATGGGAACAGGGCAGACCAAACTACCAAGCCAATTCTTTACTGGAAAGGAAACAAGCTTCCGGGGACCGGTTTCTGGCAATACAGCCGTCTTCGGCCCGGCTTGCTTGAATCCTGATGGTGCAGTGAGCAAGGGACTCATGTCTGAGCATACCCTTTCACACTTGTGGTGGCCAAAACGATTCAAAAAGGGGGTGGTGATGGACAGAGTATCTGAGTTAATCAGAACACTCCTACCCAGTCAACAGATCAGGGCTTGATCCATCACCATTTTTTAGCTCACTGCACCATCCCAGTTCAGAACCTGGCTACATGCAAATTAGTCTGTCCCTGGCCCAGTGCATCATGGGAACAGGGCAGACCAAACTACCAAGCCAATTCTTTACTGGAAAGGAAACAAGCTTCCGGGGACCGGTTTCTGGCATTACAGCCGTCTTCGGCCCGGCTTGCTTGAATCCTGATGGTGCAGTGAGCAAGGGACTCATGTCTGAGCATACCCTTCCACACTTGTGGTGGCCAAAACGATTCAAAAAGGGGGTGGTGATGGACAGAGTATCTGAGTTAATCAGAACACTCCTACCCAGTCAACAGATCAGGGCTTGATCCATCACCATTTTTTAGCTCACTGCACCATCCCAGTTCAGAACCTGGCTACATGCAAATTAGTCTGTCCCTGGCCCAGTGCATCATGGGAACAGGGCAGACCAAACTACCAAGCCACTGGGACCAGGCACCGCAATGGAACCCTGGGGTGGGACCAGACAGTGGAAAGATCACTGACTTGGACCAATTAATATTGTAGCCCTAATAGCTACCAAAGAGCTGGAAGATGAGAAGTACTCATGCCATCGAATGGTAGGGTTGTGCAAGGTATAGGACTATATCGTCAGCATGGAGCAAAATTCGCTCCTCCTACCCCCTGGCGCCCTTATACCCCAGATCATTGGGTCTCCCCTAATCCAGTGCTCCAGTGGCTCCAGCACGAGGGCATACAGCAGTGGGACAGGGGGCACCCCTGTCTAGTGCCTCTCCGCAAGTGAAAGGAGCATGACACTGCCCCATTAACTCACACTCGAGCTGTGGGAGCCTCATATAATAGCCTTAACCAGCCACAAAAATTGAGACAGAAACCCAACCGCCAAAGTACCATGAACAAGTAGGGCCACTCTATGCTATTGAACGCCATTGGCACGTCCAGCGCCATCACTGCCGTCTGTTGGGCTGTCGGATAGCTCGTCATGTGGAGTATACCGTTCAATCTCCGAAGATTGTGCCGGGTGCTTCTGCAGGGCATAAAGCCCGATTGATCTACATGGACCAGTTCTGCAATAACTGACACCAGCATGTCCGCAAGGGCCTTGGCTAGAACCTTGGCTGGTCAAGCCAATTATTAAAGTCTCCAGCAACAATAATATTGGGATTAGTAATTGAGTATAATTTTAGTTTAATATTGTGCCATAATCTGAGTCAGGTTTAAACAGTCCATTAATATTGAAGAAGGTGACAAGTTTATTATGGACCGTGGCATGAAGTATTGCCCATCGACCACTCATATCTGTTTCAGTTGATACAATTTGTAATTTCAAAGACTTATGACAAAGGATGGCAAAGCCACCTTTATGGTTATTAGCTGGAGAGAAAACAACTTGACCATCCCATTCACGTTTGAGTTTAAGAGATTCAACATAATTACAGTGCGTTTTCCGCAAAAAAAGCAATCTGACACTAAAGTTTTGATAAATGAGAAAGTACCTTTTGGCGCTTGACAGGATGCCCAGACCACGGACGTTCCATGATACGACATTAAACATGATAATGTTTAGGGAATAGGAAAATATTCACATTGAGGACGGACTGCAAAAAACAACAAAAAGACGGAAGACACAGATCATAAAGATCAGGGAACACACCAACGTTATTAAATACATAAGGGAACAAATAAAATGATCATTCATGGAGATAATAAAAGAGGGGGGTAACAGGTGGAGAAGGGGAGAAAGAAAGAAAATATACTTGAAAGAAAAGATGGAAAGAAAGTAGAAAATGGAGAGAAAAACAGGGACAGATCAAGGACAAAAAGCAGATCTGAGATGTATAGGGAAGAAAAAAAGAATTGGACATGTTATCACTCAAGAACAAGAACAACAACGGGAGAAGATGGAGCTGAGAAAGACAATGAGATAAGAGAGTTGGAATAATATAAGATATTTAGGTCACCTACTCTGGCAACTTTTAATATATGCATCAGGTCAGTAAATTCTAGGAAAAGCATAATAATACTGCGTGATTTGTTGGAGTGAGGTTGAGGACGACCAAGATGATGAGCACGCTGAATGTTGAGAGGAGTTGAAGACTGAAGGTTGAGAAGGTCCGACAGAAATTCCTTTAAAAATGAGAGATCTGGACCCTCAACATTTTCAGGCAATCCATACAGCTGAAGATTGTTCCTTCTATTGCAGTTTTCTAATTCCTCTGTATGAAGTTTAAGCTTATACATTTCTTGCTCCAATAAGGTTTCACTGCTGCTGAGTGCGAGCAGCTTCAAGCCTTATCCGTCCCGCTGACAACGAGCGGCGAACGGTAAACTTTGATTTTTAACTTCACTCCCCCTATCCCGCCCTCCTGACTCCTCCCATCACGGCGTCATAGCCTATATAGGCTCCGCCCACTTTCGCCGCGCGTTAGACTGAAGCCCTGTGGCAGAGGGCAGAGGACTTGCGCGCTGAGCGCTGTAACTTTATTTTTATTTTAATTCTTGCCTGTTTCACTGCTGCTGAGTGCGAGCAGCTTCAAGCCTTATCCGTCCCGCTGACAACGAGCGGCGAACGGTAAACTTTGATTTTTAACTTCACTCCCCCTATCCCGCCCTCCTGACTCCTCCCATCACGGCGTCATAGCCTATATAGGCTCCGCCCACTTTCGCCGCGCGTTAGACTGAAGCCCTGTGGCAGAGGGCAGAGGACTTGCGCGCTGAGCGCTGTAACTTTATTTTTATTTTAATTCTTGCCTGTTTCACTGCTGCTGAGTGCGAGCAGCTTCAAGCCTTATCCGTCCCGCTGACAACGAGCGGCGAACGGTAAACTTTGATTTTTAACTTCACTCCCCCTATCCCGCCCTCCTGACTCCTCCCATCACGGCGTCATAGCCTATATAGACGGCCCTCATGCGTCAGCGCAGCGGATGAGCGCAGCGGGCGCGACGTAGGCGCGCCGGAGTTGCGCCAGAGTTAAGCCCGTCTGCGCCCGTCCGCGGCCGGACGGGCCTAGGGGCCAGGGATGCTGCTACCCTTATACCCTACTCCCCCGCCGCTCTCAAGTGCCTACATGCCTTTGCCAGCTCTCTTCCCCTCGACACCTGGACTCACATCACATCCCTTGGCATTGCTGGTACCTCATCCCCCCATCTTGGGTCGGTGCCAGTATGCGTGGCTCCGGCTCCCATTGAGTCACAAGTACGGGTCTTATACCTAAATACTCGCTCTATGGTTAAGCACCAAGCCGACATCCTGCACCTACTTCTCACCGAGAGTCCTGATGTCCTATTGTTATCAGAGACCTGGCTCACTGATGATTCACTCCCTGACATCTTGGCTGCACTGCCCCCAGACTACTTCCTGTTAAATACCAACCGTTCAGGAGGTCGTGCTGGGGGAGGGGTGGCGGCGGTCATACGCAAGGACCTGAAGATCATTACTTCTGCGGCTATGACCCTGCCGGAAGTGGACACCCTGGTTCTCAGTCTTGGGACGGAGGCAGGGGCAGTCACCCTCGTAGTACTCTACCGCCCCCCCACCCTATGCCGTCTTATCCTTCAGCTTTCATTGATCAACTTACCAACATTGCTACCTCCTCCCCCCGTACTGTCATCATTGGTGACTTTAATTATTGGTTTCAGCACGAGGACGCTGGCCCGCATGCTTCCGAATTGTTCGAGGGTCTTTCGAGCCTGAATTTTATTCAACTGGTCAGGTCGGCCACCCATAAGGGCGGCCACATCCTCGATCATATCTGGATCCATGGGGTCAAGTCCTCCCACCCACTAATAACACCTTGTGTGTGGTCGGATCATTTTATGATCGACACCACAATATCGGCGGTTGGCCAGATTAGGGTCCCCCCGCGGGAGGGCGGCATGGCTCGCAAGTGGAAGGCTGTCGATTCCCCCAAACTGCTAGCCCACCTGTCCCAAACCTGTCCCTTGCTACCTAATGACACTGGCACTGATAAGCTCTACGGGTCGGTAGCAGACTGGCTTACGACAGCCAGCGACATCTTTGCCCCTAAAACCAAGTTCCCCCAATCCCGGGATAGCAATTCCCACAAATGGTTTACCCCTCATCTCAAATCCCTCCACCTGGAACTCCGCCAACTCGAGCGCAAGTGGATGAGAGATTACCACCCCCTAAGTAGAGATGCCTATGTGGCCGCCCGCAACAGGTACAAACTTGCCATTCTCACAGCAAAAAAAACTTATGTATCAGGAAAATTTTTATCGCCCCCATGTCAATCCAAAGAAATCTTCAAAGTCCTCAATGAATTTATCTCCGACCCCAGGACGCTCCCCACCCAGGTTGCCACACAGGAAGCATGTAATGCTCTTAGCACCTATTTTGTCGAAAAAATTGTATTGATTAAGGACACCATCCCAGATATTTCTCCTGGCGCTGGTTCTGTTTCCCCCCCCCACAACTCTTTTTCATTCACACAATTCCCTCTCTTAGACCCCACTTCTCTGGCCACTCTTGCCACCCGCATCAAGTCTGCGCAGGATCAGGAAAGTGGCATCCCTCTTCACACCCGATGCCCTCCTGCAGGTCATCATGGCTCTCGTCCTCTCCCGCTTAGATTTTTCTAACGCAATCTACCACGGTCTGCCTAAAACATCGGTAGCTAGACTGCAAGTGGTGCAAAATCAAGCGGCGAGACTGGCCCTAGGGATCCCGAAGTGGCAATCCGCCAGGCCCCTCCTGGCCAAACACCATTGGCTCCCCGTTACCGCAAGGTCGGCCTTCAAGATCGGCTGCCTTATTTTCAAATCGCTAACCGGGCCTTGTCCCGCCTTTGTGAAATCTCTGATCAGACCCTACTGCCCGCCCCGGAATTTGAGATCCTCCCATCTTCACCTTCTGACCGTCCCTTCTTACAAGCTTTGTAGATCCGGAGGCCGGAGATTTGCACACCTGGCCCCCAAGCTTTGGAACTCTTTTCCCTCTTCTCTTAAAGTCTCTAACTCCCTGACTCTTTTCCGTAAGTCTCTAAAAACCTGGCTCTTCCCTCAATCTGGTTAGTCCCTCTGTACCCTCTATGTCCATCCAGCGCCAGGAAACCCATGGTGTCAGTGCGCTTTATAAGCACCCCTTACAATACAATACAATACTTTAATTGCCACATCTTGAAGGTTGCGTATACGTTGCTTAATTTCCTACATTTTATCTTCCATGTTGATCTATCGGTCCTCAATCAGTTGAAGCTTTTCATGGGTGGCATTCATAAAAGGTTTCAATGCACGTAGTTCATCTAAAATGAAGTCCTAAACTGGATTAGAAGATGACAGGACTGGAGATGGAGGATCATTTTGGGCTCTTTTTGGTTTGGTACCAGATGACGATGCCTTTGCCAGAGACAGCATTTCACTGGCTATCTTGATTAAATGAACTTGTCAGTGAGGAGGAGTTTTATAAGTGGAGATCCTTTCCATAAAGATATATGCTCATGGAAATAGAGTTCAGCGAGGATATGAAAATGCTTCCGACCCAGTGATGATGAATGACTCAATGCAGTTCCAAATACCAAAGTTATGACGTGTTGCAGACTATAAAGTGAAGGTATTGCAGATAAAGGCCAAGATGTGAATTAACTAATGAAATAAATACCTCACAGTGCACAGAGATCTGTTTACATCCTCTCAAACACGAGGCATTATGAAGGGTAGGCTTGTTCTGCTTTAATAAAGACCAAGAGAGTAGCAGAGAAGGCAGTGTATTAATGAGGCAATGACTCCATCCTCAAGGGAACAGTGCAGCTTGTACACAATACAGCAGATAGAGAAGAATGGGTTTGTTAAAGATTGCTGGAATCGCTGTTAGCATGAGCTCAACGCCATTTTGTACTTGGCAGCCATCTTAGTTAGCCATGTGCTCGCTATGTGCTTTCTCCCTCTTCCAGAGCCTTGCACATACTCAGAAAAACCTAGCTGGAAGAATGCACCTGCTCCTAGTATGTAACTGTCAGGGTATTCTTGCTGATGTAAGGAGAAATGTCTCTCCTCCCACTTTGTGAGCAAGCAAATTGTGTATTCCCATATAAGTCAATTTTCATGCTTGTATGTGCCAGGACCTCCCCTTGGTTTTATGCTGACTATGTAACCTACGCATATATAAAACCCCTGTTCTCTGTACTCCTTAGACTGGCTCCTACAGTGGCCTGAGGGTACAGTATGACGCAGTCTCCCTCATGTGAGGTTAACAAATGCATTGTTTTTATAGTACAGGTTCTGTGCCAATCTCTTCGTTGTTGGTTTAAAGGACCAGATGTATCAGTGAACCCCTTAGAAGGTTAACAAATGCATTATTTTTGTATTACAGCTTCCATGACAATTTCTTCCTTGTGTACCAGGTGTATCAGTGAACCCCTTAGAAGGTTTCTATTTCTTCAAATGGTGCCCGACGTGTACCTCATCGGAGAAGCGGCTATCCAAGGGAATGGTCTTGATGGGAGACAGGAATCTACTGAGGAGGACAGGACAGGAATCTACTACGGAGGTACCCTGCAAACGGAGATTCTCTGTCTCTGCAGCCCAGTATATTTCTGGTCTTCCCTGATCTGGCACTCCAGGAGGTAGCCGCTCCCAACTGAGAACCTCTTTGGCGTGAGTATTCTAAAACGACCATTAGGTCACTCAGAACTTGGCAGTGAGAGGCTGGAGATTTGTGCTTGGTAAGGTCGTCGATATTTCCTTGCTTGTTTTGGCAATACATCTTGGAACTTGCTTGGATATATATGAATTGCAATTAATATAGACAGGAAATGAGGAGATTTTTCTCTAAGTTTTTTAAAACTTGAACGGCACACATTGAGTTACATGCCACTTGGCGAATAATATTGTTTATGCTGCAATATTCTTGGCATGCCAGATCTTAGCACACTTCGTAGAATGTGTTGTTTTCTTGGTCAATATGGAACTAGAACGGAATCAGCCGGCTCCCCTAGAGGGGATACCTGAATAGGTTCAGGTATATTAAAACACGTATTTCTTCCTTGGTGACTAAGTACCCCATGGAATTAAATACGTACATAAAAAGGGATACTGATCTGTGCAGTTTAACTTTTATAAGTGGTGATATGCAGAGCGCTTTTTGAGAGTTCTTTTGGTGAAGGTTTTTTTTTGGGACTACTTTTGAGAAGCTCTTCTTATAAATATGACTTGCAATTATTATTGACAAATGGTTTGGTTTAAGTACAGTCTGTGGTCTGACTTTTGTTTCTGTCCTAAGTGTTGATTTGAGGGTTAATTGTGTGTTTGAATGTCTATGTGGTTTGTGATTTGACACCATGGTACTTGTGTGCGTGAGTAGCGATTGCGCTCCTTGTGTAAGAATGGCTAGCCTTAAGCACGCTGTATTGTTTGTTCCGAGTGTATGACCCCCTTCTGAAAATGTCTGAAATGAGCTCAATGTGTTCTTTTTGTTGTCATCGTTCTGTTATGCAAAATATCATTGAATAAAATAAATTTTAAAATAATCTAGTAATGAATTATGTAACATATGCTAAATAGCTGCACGCTACCATTAAATTGACTAAGTAAGAAACTATACATGTGTGCAAATTGCCGCAATGCTAAAGATAAAAATAGAATTCACATTCAATAGGAATAAAATAGGCCCCATAGAAAGGAAGGGAAAAACAAAATTGTGTGCTTTGCAATAACTAGGACTGAACTACAAAATGTTACAGCATTCTCCTTAGATATATTATATTAGATATTTAAAGGCATTCACTTCATCTGAGTAAATTGGTTGTTGTTGAAGTAAACACGACATTATTAAAACGATAAATTTTGACTGCCTTGAAATACCTGACTTTTAAATAGATAGTCACCATGCTTACATTTGAACACTAGAAAAAAAGCTTTTAAACAGCTGTGTTTAGGCTGTATCACTGAGCAGAAGCTCTCTGGCACAACAAACTCTTTCAGGACATTACAAATACAGAAAAAGGGTTTTTTTCTCCTGAGAAAGGTGCATAATTTGACGCCTGCTGGTCTGAGCAACAGCTGCGTCAATAATACATGGCTATTCATGGTCCCAAGCCACAAGTAAACTGCTGAGTCAACTAGATTTTAAGTTAGTGCAAACACGGTATAAAGGCCTGCATTACAGATTGTTGATTTTAAAAGTTACAAAAGACAGTTTCATTATTTTAGATAACAGAGAAAAGATTGAAAGTAGGGATTTCCTTTCTTAATGCCTTCTTACATTGGCACATCTGTGGTTCTGATGTTACATAATACCTGTCCTTTAAAAAGTGGCGCAGAATTTTCATATTTCAAGTAAGGCTTCTGCGCTTAGGGTTATAAATGAATGCTCTGTAAAGGCAAAAGGGAAGAATGAGGCTTGCTTTTCATATGTGGAACCATCAAAAGGGTTAGTGTTTTTAAAAGAAAAAGGGAATTTTGCTTATATGAAAAAAAGTTTATTAAAAATAAGTGCACTAAAACGTTTTTTAATCTCTATAATGTCTAATAATGATACTGTAAACTCCTAGCATCAAAGTTGAATTTAAGAATTTAAGTGACACTTTACCGCAATGGGGGGGATTCAAATGTGAAATGTCACTTTACCCGGCATACAAAACTCATTTTTATAAGGGTGTACCTTATACATTTCTGATCCCCCATTCCTGGGATATCTAGAGGACACCCTGGGGATCCCTATTATGCGAAAACATTGTGGGTTATTTTTTTTTAAGTGCTCCAACTACCAACGTTGAATTTGGGCAATCTTTACCTTTTAAAACAGTTCTGCCACTCAGAGCAGTTTTCAAACTGATCTTAGGTTTCAGTAAATGCACACATGTAAGTATAGAATGAACAGATGACCTCCATACTGCTAGAAAAGCACACCGCACACTGCTTACAAATGTAAATATGAATGAAAAAACAGCAAAAGTTATTATCCTACCTCTAAATTACTGGCAAAAAAGGAACAGATTAGGACTGCTTTTCAGCTGTGAGTCTCCATAAGTTGCTTTGAATTGGAAAAGCCGCATGGAAAGCCTTGCACAAAATAGGACAGCTGATAAGTGTAAAAGGTCGAGTTCTGCATTTAGCAGCCTAGTAGGGCTAAAGGCAAGGTTTGCTTTGACACTTTGACCTTTGAAAACTTTTGGAAAGACGAAATAACAGTGCAGGGAGAGAAAGAGAAGTGTTGCTCACTATTTTTGGCAAAAGCAAGTTTGTATGCACTCATATGAACAGAAGGAAATATAGTGGTATGTGTGGGCCCTGATTAGAGCATAGCTCTGCCATGTATATCTAAATAATAGTTTTAGTTTAAAGATTACTGTGCAAGGGCTGAGATAAGGAGGCA
The DNA here is from genome assembly GCF_964261635.1 of Lissotriton helveticus. NCBI lineage: Eukaryota > Metazoa > Chordata > Amphibia > Caudata > Salamandridae > Lissotriton > Lissotriton helveticus. The sequence continues at coordinate 1,079,402,831 of NC_136067.1, read as the reverse complement.
ATGGGATTTAGTTTGAATTCATGTGCCCTCATGTTACACTAAGTGCAATTGCTAAAGGAATTGGTGGTTGGTTATTAATGTTTTCTAGCTAGCCAAATGTGCTATTTACCTCCTACAAGTTTATTTGTGCCCAGTTGCCAAAAATAGGGGTTGATAGTATCGACAGGAGGTAAACCTGTTTCCGGTTTTCCTACTGTTGAAATGGGGAAGGAGGTTAGCTCCTCTGCAAATTAAAAGTAGGCACATTTATGTTTTCTCTCTCTTTTTCTCACTCTCTTTTGAGCCTGTCTAAGCTGTCTAGGAAATAGCCATGAGACATTTAATCGGCTATTCAGTATTACTGTTTTAAAAATTGTTAGCATTTATTAAAATGAAAAAATATATATGCTATGTTATTAGTGGAGAAGTGTGGCTCAATGGTGTGGAGAAGTGTGGCTCAATGGTTAGAGTGGCAGACCCTGACGCAGAGGTCTAGCCCGGGACCAGGGTTCAATTCCCCGCCTCGGCGGGTCTTGGGCTCAAAATTCCACGGACCTGATCATTCTCGCCTCGGTGCCTATTCCAATCATGGAGTCCCACTCTGCAACTCTGGGCAATAGCTTGCTTAATCTCCACAATGCTAAGGATGCCTGCCTCCACCTTGGGGGTGCCCAGGAGTGGACACCTCACAGGGAATGCCAGGATGGGTTCCACAGCGGATTTTCGTTCAAGCGCCTTGAGACCCTTGCGGGTGAGTAGTGCGCTATACAAGTATCAATTTACATGTTACTGGGCATCCTGTCTGATGAAATTGTGAAAGGATGAGTAGTCTAGATTGCTTTTCCCTTATTTGACCTTTAAGGGGAACTAGATGTGGGTAGTATTTGTTCTAAAATTCTCAGGTGATAACACCATTATTGTTTATGTTATTCTCATGTTATATGACAGCCCTTATTAGAGCTGATGTTGCAAAGTTTGGATCGTGAAAAGTAGAATGCAGGAAAGATGGCCATGTGATCCTCAGCAAACATTTTTTAAGACAATATTGTTCTATAGGAGTTTGTTTGTCACAACGTGTTCTGCTGGAGACATTTATGTACCCACTATGTTGAAGTTGTTTTAAAGTTCTTTATGTAATGAGAATCCATGTTAAATTAGCAGTTTTAGATTTTTCCTGCTGCACCTATAACATGAGAGCTTGGTCCTGAGCATAAAATGTAGGTGCTTTTATTAAGACAAATCGTTTTAGAAGTGTCTGCATTCCTGTACAAGTAATGCAAAGTCTATGAGTAAAAGTGTGGAACATTTCCTTTTTTCTTGACGGTTCGTCAGATGAATAATATAGGAATACACAAATGTAAGGATTTGGAGTATGTCTGTATTGTTTTTCTTTTTTACTCAGAATTTAGTAAATGTACACACACTTCCTTAGCTGCTTCAAATAGTGTAATAGGTCCAGGGTTTTTTACTCTCAGATAGATGAAGTGGTTCTTGGGTGACTTGTTAATATATGGAGTGTCCCAAGACTAGGAAGTATTCTGAGACTATCCTCTCTGTTGATAGATTATTTGTATGCCTTGTCTAAAGACCTTTTGTTCTGTCCACCAATAGATATTTGCTGCCTTACAACCATTGCCAGAGGGGCCCGAACATCAGATCCAGCCTGGGGAGTCAGCACCAGTCCAGCTTGAAGCCAAGGTGAAGGTAACCAGCACAGGCGTTGCTGGCAACTAGGACCTCAGTGAAGGCGGAAGCACCCGGTATATGAAGTGTGTACCCCTGCCACTGTCTTGGGTGAAAGACGGGGTCACAAATCAGAAAGAAGAAGTTGTGGATCAAGTTTTTGATGCCCAGCTGAGAGAGTCACAGACCGACCAGAATGTTAGGGAGGCTTTTGCTTGAGGTGACCCCTTTTGAAACGAGGGTTGCTTCAGAGATCCCAGCATCAGGCCACTGAGTCCTGGTCCCAAACTGAATGAAAGTTTGCACCTTTGTTTGTTGATCAAGAGTGCCTGGGCATACTGGATACAATATTTAGCCCCAACAAAAGAGCAGTGCGCCAGCAGAGCAATATCGGAGTTAGGGAAGGACTTGAGTTCAGGGTACAGGTGCTGTGTCTCTGGTACCTGTTAGATTGAAGAGAAGAAAACTGGTGCACTGCCTGAGACACTGGACAGGATCGTTGAATGACTTTTTCTTCTCAAACTGGGCAGTGATTCTTGAGTTGCGAGTTGTGCAGCTCCACCGTGGGAACAGCAAGAGGATGTATGACGTTACAACGCATACTTTTACAACGCCTACCTTTACATCGCAAGTTTTACAACGCATACCTTTACAACGCATAGTGCTTTTAGGCGCTGGATAGTGAATAGTTTAATTTACTATTCCAACTCCAGTCTCCGTGGATAGTAGGGAAGGTGCTGGATAGTACATTAAACCTATTCCCTATCCTAGAGCGCCCCCCCCAGCGCAATGCGTTGTAATAGTTTGCATTGTAAAAGTTGCATCATAAAGGCACTGCGTGGTAAAAGTTGCGTTGTAAAGGATGTTTACCACAGCAAGAGCCTGCCTGTGAGGCTCAAACGGACACAGGGAGAAGACTCCCCTCTGGCTGGTTGTACAGCGGCTTCAATTTCCCAAGGACTTATTTTTGTTAGTAATGTACCCCTTTAGTCGTCCCATTTTTGAGGAGCAGCCCTTTGCGGCTCCTCATCCTAATTCCTATGGCTCTGTGTGGTCCTCCTGATCCCCTAGAGCCAGGATTGTTTTTGACTATAATGATTGATACTCTAGTCCTCATAAAAGGAACACTGAATAAGTCTATTGAAAATGTGTATTTACATAGACTTATACTAGATGGTTCTAGGATTTGCTTTATGCTTGGGGTTGGAAAATATTGATAGTTTTGTTTGTAATAATAGCCATTACTCTCTCCTGCTATGTAAATTATGACCCAATGCTCTGTTCCCTTTGTACTCCTGCTTACACCCTATAAATACCCACTTAATGAAATGTTTAGATTGAAAAATGCCCACCTAGCAATGGATTAGGATATTGATGAATTTATGAGAATACATGTGCAAAACATTTGTCTTTAGCTCATGCTAAAAGGACTATCTGTTAAAGATTTCAGGAATCGCTGTTAGCATGAGCTGAAAGCCATTTTGTCATTGGCAGCCATCTTAGTTAGCCATGTGCTCGCCATGTGCTTTCTCCCTCTTCCAGTGCCTTGCACATGCTCAGAAAGGCCTAGCTGGAAGAATGCACCTGCTCCTAGTATGTAACTGTCAGGCTATTCTTGCTGATGTAAGGAGAAATGTCTCCCCTCCCACTTTGTTGAGCAAGCAAATTTGATCTACCCATATTAGCCAATTTGCATGCTTGTATGTGCAAGGACCTCCCCTTGGTTTTATGCTGACTTTGTAACCTATGCATATATAAAGCCCCTGTTCTCTGTACTCCTTAGACTGGCTCCTACAGAGGCCTGAGGGTACCGTGTGACGCACTCTCCCTCATGTGAGGTTAATAAATGCATTGTTTTTATATTACAGCTTCTGTGCCAATCTCTTCGTTGTTGGTTTAAAGGACCAGATGTATCAGTGAACCCCTTAGAAGGTTTCTATTTCTTCAGGGTGATGGTGTTCCTTAAGAGTTGCCTCAAACACTTATACATTCAAGAAAACACGTTCAAAAGCCTTTCCTCACATGTATCACATGATAATACATTTGCCTCAGCAGGCAATGTAATATACTTGCCTATTTATAGTCCTGTATTGTTTCCTCGACTACACATGACTGGAGCTTGAGGAGGCACAAGAATATTCAGCCATAATCTTCCTCGGGAGCTCCGTGATCTGACAGAGCTCAGCAAACACCCTCCATCTTGTTGAGCGCCAGGCCTGGACTGGCCATAGCGGGCACCGGCCAATCCCCCGGTGCGCCGCACCGGTGGGGGCTGGTTTTGGGCCCCTGTGGGCCGTTTTTGTTACAGGGCCGAAAACCGGCACCGGCGAAGAGCACGGCGGCACCTCCACCCCCCCCCCCCGAGTGGGGAGGGGGGGGCTGGCCGAGCACTTTACCAGGGCCGGTTGTAGCTCCCAGTCCGGCCCGGTTGAGCGCCTAAGCCATGCCCTCGCAATAATTTACTTTGGATATGGTAGCTGTCAACATTTACTGTTCAGAGAGATGTGCAGAACTGTCCTCCATGATCGCTACTATGTAGCTTTTTTACTTGCCCGCTGTGCACTTAAATGCTCTCTTTTGCACAGTTTTTAAAAGGACTCCTGAATCAAAACTTCCCATTAGGTCCTATTTAAGACAGATCAGGCTTTAGTCCGTTTTTATGTGCTAATGTACTTTGAGATGCACACTATTGCCTAGATGCATCAAACACAATTGCATTCACAAATGGTGCGTATCGCAAAATTCGGCCGTTTGCGTTTGCGAATGCAATTCTCAAATTTTGGATGCATCATGCTTTTCGCAATTTTAGGAATCGCAACCATGTTGCGTTTTCTAAAATTGCGGTTGCATTTAAGAAATCGCAATTTGAGATTTCTTAAATATAATGCATTGCATTTAAGAAATCGCAATTTGAGATTTCTTAAATGCAATGCATGATTATTTTTAAATTGCGAATTCGCAATTTGGAAGGGGTAAATTAGCATGAAGTTGAGAGAGAGCACCTTAGTCTATATCTAAATATAACCTTTAGAATTAGTCAATTTCAAAGTACTTTTAGTTTTTAAAATCATTTCTACCCATACCTAATCAAAAACAGAATTTATGTGTTGCAAACTTAACTGTCAGCAGAGGATAAATAAGGCCTTTTACATGAAGGTGGATTGAGGAGAGATGCTAACATTCAGCATTTGAACTGGATGGATTTTCAAAGTCCCTAACCATACCCTTCAGGCATGTCCATCACTCTCTGCTACACCACTGCAAGCAACAGACACGACAATATGCTAAAAGGCAGACTACTAGTGTGCTAAGTGATGGTCCTCCTATGGATGCATGATGGAGAAGCAACCAACTGCGCAAAGGGTATGAATGTTCCTATATTAATGCACAAAAAGCCATATTCAAAAATATTATTTACCTCAACATGAAAAGTTATAAGGACAGGAAACAGTGAATTAAAATGCATCAGAGAGCTAATGTGCATGATGCAGAGTTCTGTGTTCAAGTCGTTCACTCTCTCTTCATGTTCAGGATGTATTCAGGATTCTTGCTGAAACTTAATTGTTTCCAGGAAGCTTGTTAGAAACTCCTCTTAGAGTCTTTGTCGTGGTAACAGCAGGTAATATGATGTCATAAAGGGCACTGCTAGTTTGAGGAGTGAAGGGGGTGATTCTGTATATAACTTACAGCTTAACATCCTTGAAGGATAATTCAATGGGTTAATGTGGCAGCACAGCAAACTTTGCCTAACTGCATTTTGGGTAGACAATGGAACTGAGGTATGGTGAGTAGTGGTTTGCATAGGATCACACAATGTGTTGGTGAGTGCAAGTTAGGAGCATATATTTATGACAGCTACACTGGGCCCATGTCTTCAGTTTTGGTTCAAATGGTTTCTGTTGTAATTAAATTTAAGATATTGGGCACGTTCTTTTAGACTGTATTGACCAATAAGTGGAGCGGTAGAATGATAAAAGACGACTATGCTCATAAAGGAATCAAATTACATTCAAGTGATATGTTGACACTAAAGCCTCATGCTTGAAACCAGAAAATAATCTTATTATTTTTAAATTAAGTATGCAATAGTTTAATTTTGCTTACCTGTATTCCTGAAAACAAAATAAAATGCTTGTGGAGCATACAATAGATATTGTGTTTGACAGTCTCCTGAACGTACAAGCCAGTGAATATAAATGTGGCCCAATAGCACACGTTATGGGCTTAGAAATCCACATTAGATTATTTACCACCATTGTTGATGAGAGAACCATTTTGTTGGCCTTCATATCTTTCTAAAGCGAATGACATGCTATCAGCCTCCTGCTTTGTAAATCAATCTCATAATGTTAACTTGGTTTATATGTAGCGCTTCACACCGTTGCAAATATCACAGAAATTATGATTTTCTGAAGGGGAGCAGAACATTGTGAGGGGGGCCCTTCACAATATCTTGCTGGGAGGGCCTTTATGTTGTGTTCCTCCACTGACTGAGCCTCTCCTCCACGCCGCATTTTAGACAATGTCCTGTGGTTGGTAGTGGTGCTATGAGCAGGATGGGGCATGCAGCTGGTGACTAATACAAAATAATGTTGTGTTGTTCGATAGTTTCATGTAAGAGTGTGAATTGGTCGGTCACATGTTGATTGCAGTACCATTTCGAGTTTGAGTGGTGACTTTTCTGGAATGAGGGGGAAAGTCCTGGAAGACAATATAGGTATATACGCCTGGCTATTGGCTTCCGCCTCCCGCGCCCTTCTAGGCGCAGTCGTGTTAGACATTATCAGCCGGCATTAAACATCAAAGGCGGAAGCTGATGGTGGCGTCTTGTTGCAGTCACTTCTAGCTGCATCTGCTTGAAGAGGTTCTTTTAAAGGTTTCTGTACAGCACCATTCCTGAGGTACATTACTCCCAGAAGTCCCAGCACTAAAGGTTTTGATGGAGTCTGCCATTCTTTTTCCTGATGGGGACATTAGTAGAAAGTGCCCCAAAAACAGTGAATGACAAGGTGTTTAATGATCTATTCATGAAAACTCATGGGTATTAAACAAAATAAATTATGAAGCTATCTACAAGCGAGCAACGTGGCGTTTTCTGCCGGGCACCAAGCCCTGCTGCTTTTGCCGCCAGTGTATGAGCTTTCATACAGAGGCAGCCTCTGATAAGGTAGTGCCTCTTTTCTATGAGCCTTTCGTATTTGTCCCCCTGCAGTTTTAAAAGAAGCTGTGGGTTTTGCTTGTTAATAAGTAAAATCCAGTTACTTTATCCTGTCTAATGGCGGAACACGGCTGAAATGTAGGCCTCCAATCTCCTGGCCGTGGCCTCCCCGACGCTGGTTAGGTCAGTACTGTAAATGGTGGCCTAGCCCTAGGACGCTCCCGCGCCGCACGGCCACCAGCTGCTGCGTGTGCCTCCCCCTCCAGTGTGCCTGCCCGACTGCCGCTTCGTGACCACGCCCCCTCCTTCGAGCGGCGTGGTCCGTGCTTAGCGCTCTTCCCCCTGTACCCCTGGTGCTGTTTGTGCTGTTGCTAGTTGTTACTGTGGAATTGTAATTGTATGTAATTGTGTATGCCATAACTGTTGTTTTCCGCCGTATTGCCCGTTTTTTCCCGCCCTCCGTCTTCCCTCCCCGCTCCCCGCTTCCCGCCATCTCCGCTGACCACGCCCCTTTTTTCCTTCTGTTCCCTCCCCGCTCCCGCCTCCCAGCTGCTCCGCCCACCCGCGCACTTCGCCATATATGGCGACCGTGCGAACGCGCAGCGGCCACGCGCAGCGGGTGCGCCGATTGTGCGCCGAAGGCGCGCCAAAGGTAAGCCCGTCTGCGCCCGTCCGCGACCGGATCGCGCCCAGCGCCAGGACCCCTGGCCCATGAGGACCCCGACCGACCCGCCTGACGTACTCCGCCGCCACCCTCATCGCACTCAACACCGGCCGATTCCCAGGATGCCACCAAGCCACACCACGACGCACCCACGGACCCTTCAGCTGCCACGCCTGCAAGTTCACCTGCATCCGGACCTGCCTCGCACCAGCACCCGCCAGGTCGAACACCAGCAGCACCCACCTCAAGTGCATCCTGCTCAACACCCGCTCCGTCCACAGACACGCCATCGAACTCTGGAACCTCCTCGACACCACAGCCCCCGACGTCGCCTTCCTCACGGAGACCTGGATGAACGCCTCCTCAGCGCCCGACATCGCCATCGCCATCCCAGAGGGCTACAAGATCACCCGGAGGGATCGCACCACCAACCAGGTGGGAGGAGGCATCGCCATCATCCACAGGAACACCATCCGTCTCACGACCAGCACCGACCACAACCTGACCACCGCCGAACACCTGCATTTCCAGATCCACACCGACCCGAACACCACCCTCAGAGGCACCCTGATCTACCGACCTCCGGGACCACGCACACAATTCAGCGAGGACATCGCCGACTTCGTCAGCCCGCATGCCCTCCCCTCCGCTGACTACATCCTCCTGGGGGACCTCAACTTCCACCTGGAGAACAACAACGACCGCAACACCAGCACCCTGCTCGACAACCTCGCCAATCTTGGACTCAAGCAGCTGGTGTCCACCCCCACCCACCTCGCCGGACACACACTCGACGCAGTCTTCTCATCCAGCACAGACATCGTTTTCAGCCACGCCACAGAGCTTCAATGGACGGACCACAGCTGCGTCCACTTCACCTTCAAGAGAACGACGACCCACCACCACCAGCAACAGGCTGCCCGCAGAAGCTGGAACAAGATCACAGCAGACCAGCTCGCCACCTCCCTGAGCCAGCACCCTCCTGCCAGCTCAGCGAACCCCAGCCACGCCGCCGACAACCTCACGAAGTGGATCAGCAACTGCGCGGATGAGCTCGCCCCGCTGAGGACCCCGCCCAGCAGACCCGGCAGCAAGAAAGCCCCGTGGTTCACCGACGAACTCAAGAGCTCCAAGAAGAACTGCCGAGCCCTCAAGAAAGTCTGGAGAAGGGAACCTACTCCGGACCACAGGACCGCCTTCAAGCTGGCCACCCGGAAGCACCACCAGCTGATCCGCGCCGCCAAGAAAACTGCATTCAAGGACCGGCTGGACAACAACGCACACAACTGCAAGGAACTCTTCAACATCGTGAAAGAGCTATCCAACCCCAGCGCAGGAAACAACGACATCACCCCATCGCAAGACCTCTGCAACTCCCTCGCCTCATACTTCCACAACAAGATCGCGGACATACACAACAGCTTCAACAACCAACCAACGCACACCAAGACCGAACAACCACCCCCCACCACCACCCTCCACGCCTGGAACCCGATCAGCACCGAAGACACCATCCGCACGATGAACTCCATCCACTCCGGATCACCGACCGACCCCTGCCCTCACCACGTCTTCAACAAGGCCGACGCTGTCATCGCACCCCACCTGCGAGACATCATCAACACATCCTTCGACACCGCCACCTTCCCTGAGAGCTGGAAGCACGCCGAACTCAGCGCTCTACTCAAGAAACCCACAGCGGACCCCACCGAACTCAAGAATTACCGCCCCATCTCGCTCCTCCCGTTTCCAGCCAAAGTCATCGAGAAGACCGTCAACAAGCAGATGGCCGCCTTCCTCGAGACGAATGGATCCCTCGACCCCTCACAGTCTGGCTTCCGGGCCAACCACAGCACCGAGACCGCCCTCATCGCCGCCACCGATGACATCCGAGCCCTGATGGACAACGGAGAAACAGCGGCCCTCATCCTCCTAGACCTCTCCGCGGCCTTCGACACTATCTGCCACCGCACCCTAGTGCAACGTCTCAGCAACGTCGGAATCCAGGACAAGGCGCTGGAATGGATCATCTCCTTCCTCGACGGAAGAACACAGAGAGTCCGCCTACCACCGTACAAGTCAGAGGCCACCGAAGTCATCTGCGGCGTCCCTCAAGGATCCTCACTGAGCCCCACCCTCTTCAACGTCTACATGAGCCCCCTCGCGGCCATCGCACGCCAACACAACCTCAGCATAATCTCCTACGCCGACGACACCCAGCTGATCCTCTCCCTGACCAACGACCCCGCCGCCGCCAGAGCCAACCTGCACGAAGGGATGAAAGAGGTAGCCGAGTGGATGACGACCAGCCGCCTGAAACTGAACTCAGACAAGACGGAGGTCCTCATCCTGGGCTCTTCACCCTCCGCCTGGGACGACTCCTGGTGGCCTCCCGCCCTGGGCACCGCACCCAAACCGACAGACCACGCACGCAACCTGGGCTTCATCCTGGACTCCTCCCTCTCCATGACCAGGCAAGTCAACAACGTCTCCTCGGCGTGCTTCAACATCCTACGCATGCTACGGAAGATCTTCTGGTGGATCCCCACCGAGACCAGGAAGACCGTCACCCAGGCCCTCGTCACTAGCCGACTGGACTACGGCAACGCCCTCTACGCCGGTACCACCGCCAAGCTCCAGAAGAGACTCCAGCGGATCCAGAACGCCTCAGCCAGACTCATCCTCGACATCCCACGAACCAGCCACATCTCCGGACATCTGAGAGACCTACACTGGCTCCCCGTCAACAAAAGAATCACCTTCCGCCTCCTCACCCACGCACACAAAGCCCTACACGACCAAGGCCCGAGCTACCTCAACAGCCGAATCAACTTCTACGCTCCCAAACGCCACCTCCGATCAGCCACCCCCCCTCCCCAGCGCCTTGAGACCCTACGGGTATGTAGTGCGCTCTATAAATGTCATTGATTGATTGATTGATTGGCCACAGCTATCCATGCTTTGAATCATTTTTGGGTACAGATTGTTGACTAGTAGGCCACAGTGTTATCGTATTAGCGGTGTCTCTAGTGCATTGGCTGTGGCAAGCACCCATCAAGCTTACTGTCACAACAGTTCTCAGCAGTCACTGGCAACCATTCTAGAAAGAGTATTCATAACTAAAATATGCTTCGCGCCAACAGGCAACAAGGGTTAAATTGACTGGTCTTGGCTGGGTGCATGTCTGCATTACCTAAGAAAAACAAGCTTTGCACCAACAGGCAACAATGGTTACATTAACTGGTCCCGGTCGTGTCTGCATTACCCATCTCATTAATAAATTAAGCTCCCCTTATTCTTTGATGCCACAGTTAAATTCCAGGAGGCAGAAAGGCGCAGACAGCATCACAATATTTGTATGTGCACACATTAAATGCTTGGCCCAGAAATGTTGGTATTTCATCATTTAAGTGGGCACCTTATTTCCAAAAGACAGTCCCATTCCAAGACGGTCACCACTGTTCTTTGTTAATATTTGGTTCGTCAGAAGCATCTGGATAAGTTACAACAGGGCTGTGAAGATCTCAAGCTTCACATGTGCACCACGATTGTCTGTAATCATTAACCCCTTTGCTGCGGCGGCAAATTCCGCTGCAGCGCTAGGGGGGGCGCGCGGCACTCCCATGCTCCTGACGGAACCGCTCCGTCACGAGTCTCGGGCGCGCTGTGCTTGTGACGGAGTGGTTCCGTCACGGCCCCGCCCGCTCAATAGAACGCGCCACGCAGGCGCAAAATCAGCGCTGTGCAGGCGCGTCTAGCGGGCCGTGACGGAACTGCTCCGTCACCAGCACAGCGCGACCGAGGCTGGTGACAGAGCGGTTCCGTCACCAGCATGGTTAGCCTGGTGCTGCCTAACTTGATGCTCCTCTTCCAGCAACTGTGAGGAAACAACTCCCAAGACTGCAGCTCGCTATTGGGGATCACTGCATCTCGCTTCTTTCAGTCCAGCCTCTAAAAAATCTGTATGTGATGGTTCTCTGCTTCTAAAGCTTGCCAGCATGTTTTGTAAGACTTTCTATGATCCGACAACCAACCCCTGCGACATAGTGAACTGTACAGCTCAGCTAATGGGTCAGCGCAGTCTACTTTGTCGCCCGAACAGTTTGGAATGAGAAGCATACATTTCTTTACCCACAGGAGGGCTCTAACTTCTCTCGCTTGAAGGCCATTGACTTCCATCAAGCAGTGAACGGAAATCTCCCTGCTACGATTAGTGATCATACATACAAGGCTAATGTCCTTCCGCCTCTGACACTGAACACTACAGGCCAATATGAAGGTGATGACTTTATCCCTCCCGGGCTCAAGACTAACTTCATCGCAGAAGAACTAGAGATTCCTAAACAAAAAAATCTAGGCGGTAATCCCAGAATTTTTATTCTAGATCAATTTCTGATGAGTGATAGTTAAAATATGGTAATAAAAGCAGAATTATTTTATATACTAAAAACAGAAAAAAGTACTACATTTTGGTCCATTCATTTGTATAGAGTGAGTTCATTTTTGAGTGCTAACTCCGTAACAAAGCCATTTTTCTTTGTTCACGCCTGTCAATTCGGATACCCATCCTTTCAGATGGCCCCTCTGAATAGCTCACTAACTATCAACATTCTTACCCATTCTTCCCTTTTGCACTTTCACCACTTTCACCACTCTCCCCACTCCTTTCATTCTCACTCTTTATAAAATGACAAAACAAATCAGAAGTTTACGTTTGTATTCACTATCAAAAATGTTTTTGAGAATATTACTTTTTTAAACTTCCATCTGTGTGTGTGTTTCTAATACTTTATCCTGTTCACATTAGTGCTCTTAATGGAGGGTTATCTGGCAGTCCTTGTGACAGGCATGGCCTTTCTTTTCTCTAGTTTCTGAATAATGTATTACATTTATCTTGGTTGTTTCTGCAGCCCAGGTGACTGCATCAGAGCACTACGAGAAGTGTGCACTAGATAGGTTAGAATCCAACTATTTGTTGTTATATTTTTTATTTCTTTTATTAGTAAACCTAAGGGGAAGTATTGATATTTCAGCTCTGGTTGATACCTCTTAAAAATAGGTAATATACAATCAGCTGCCTGTTAAGTCCCGTTTGTTCACTGCCACTAGATTACACTTCTTAGAGGAAAACTGACATTTCTATTTCCTTTTGCTAGTGAAATAGGCATTCATTTTCAGCTGGATATCAAATATACGCCGACTTATCATGATTTCGAATTAAATGAAACAGTACAGTGCATGATGTCTAACTTTTGTTGTTGAAGGATGTTAAAATGCCATTTAAAAAGGGAATTCACCCTCCTTTTGCAATCGGCCTGAAAGCTGAATAAAACATCACAGTTCACTAGAAGTGGTGATTTATAGATTTACACAGGGCTTTAAGTGGGATGAAAAGCTTGGGGGGACTCTCATAGGGGTGTGGCTGATGTAATTAAGGGCGTGGCTTAAACACTTAAGCTAAATGTCTGTACTTAGCATATTGTGCTGCCCCACTGGTATTTTGCTGCTTCTGTCACTGCATCCAGATATATAACACAGCAAGTAACATTACAACTACAGAAAGCCAGGACTACTGGCTTTGTCAATGGCTGTAAATTGCATGAGATAGATCAGCAACAACTTTGACTTAGCTGTATATAATACGGAAAATGCTTCCGATCTTGTGGGTCAGGTTGTGGCTAGACCTGCCGACTTTAGAGCTGAGAAAGCAGATCCGATCCTGACGTTGGCTCAGCATCTTGTAATTCAAAACATGAAAATGTCATAGGCCCACATGCATCATTGTTGGTATTTGCGATTCCTAAATTGCGAAAATTAAGGAATCGCAATTTAGAAATCGCAAATACCTATGCATTAAAAATTCGCATATATTTTTGCGATTTCTTATTTTTCCTTATTTGCGATTCCCAATTTTGCGAATTGCAAATAAGGAATCCCTTTACATTGATTCCTATGGGCCTAGAGGCCCATAGGAATAAATGGAAGGCATTCTCATTTTGCGATTCACAATTAAGGAATCGCAAAATGAGAATGCAATTTCTAGGGTGCGGGGGGTTCCAAAGGACCCCCCCCTGCACTCCTGAAATGTAACATACAGTCCATTTTTCACACATATATGCCCAAGGGCATGTGTGAGTGTAAAATGAAAGTGTCAAAAATGCACTTTTGTGCATTTTTGAAACTTTTCTAAAATTACCATGAAGGTTGACTTCATGCTAATTTAACACTTCTAATCTGCGAATTCGCAAATTTTTTCAGATGATGCATTGCATTTAAGAAATCGCAAAATTGCGATTTCTTAAATGCAATCGCAATTTAAGAAATCGCAAATAAATTGCGATTTCTTAAATTGCAAAAAAGCCAAAAAGGTTAATGCATCCCAAAACAAAGAATTGCATTTGCAAACGGCCGAATTTTGCGATGCGCACCGTTTGCGAATGCAAATCAGTTCGATGCATGTGGCCCTTGGTGTATTGAAAATGAGTCTCTTTGAAGTTACATCAAAAGCAATGATGGCTGGTACTATTGCAGAGTTAAGTTATTTTCTTTTTCACCCTGAGGGTAAAAATGGAGAGCCTGATAGGGACCCGTCTCAGCACCTGCTTTTAAGAACTGCTGGTGCTGAGCACCAGCAGGGCCCAGCCCACTTAAAGGCCTGAATTTACACCTAACAAGTCATTATCAAATCACATATCGTTCTTCCTTTTCTGGCTGTTGAACATTAGCAGTTGAACTAAATGATCATTAATCAAGAGAATTATATACATTATCACTTTTTCTTGAATAGGTAAAGTTAACAAAGTAAATGTGTGCCTATCTACCAAGAAACAGTGGGGGATATTCACAAGGACTTATCTCCGATTTATCCCCCCCTTAACGCATCAAAAGTGGAGATAGATTTAACACCCCATTCACAAGCTGGTGCAAACTGCAGACATCGCCAGTATTCCCGCGATAACTTCCCCAAAATTTATCTGCACGGTGGACACTACCAACTAACCCTAATGAGATGCAGAGTAGGCGTTCCAGTGCAAAAACACATGAAAAACCACAACACCATGCACTGCCGGATCCGCGATGCGAGTCAAACCCACCCTATACGCCACGGTAGCAGCAGGTATTTAACACCTGCCTCCTGCAGGTGTAAAGCCGGATGACGACCTGCAGTAGGCAACGGAGCCACGCACACAGCCACACCCGAAGAACAAACAACTCTTGGTTTTGCCATTCGCATCAGTCCAGGGCCTCTTCTGCTCTTCCATTGTCCTCCTCTGCCATGCAACGGAATTCACATGGTCCGAGGTGATGTGCCATCTTTGCCTGTTTGTTGCCAATGACATATTGGAAGTGAAGTACAGTTGATGGTGGTGTTCTGGCGATAATCAGGTTTTCCTGGTGACTGTACCCCGTCTTCCTCTTCTCATTGGCCTTCCACGGGCCCTGTATTCATGGGTGTTCCTCTGTGGGGATTGTGGGGTTCATGTTGTCCTCTGCACTTGGTCAGGGTGCATCAGTGGTACTCCGCAGTTGATGTGGTTTTTTTGTCGTATTTTCCGTATGATGTTCTTGTGCTTTTTCCCTCATTACGCGTGGGTATTGCGGTCCTCTCGCTGGTTGTCACTGTTTTCTTATTACTTTGGGCACATCGCGACTTTTTACGCGTCAGGGTTTGTGTTTTTATCTCCGTCGCGGTGGTTGTATCGCGGACATTGGGCGCGGTTTCAGCGGACTATCGCATGGTACCGATGTGTTGTGAATTCCACGTTGACACAGGGTTATTTTTCCGCGATAGGCTGTGATGTGTGAAGTTGCGTTAACATTTTTTGGAGATGTTTAGAACACATTCTTGTGAATATACCCCAGTGATTTTTAAGGTTCTTACCGTTGTTCCAAGGACTTAAAAAGCATTATCCTTTACAATGTCAATAGCTCAAACCCTCATATATTTGAGACCTAAAGCATTGCAAATGCTTGGTATGTGAAGGAGGCAGACAGAATGACGGAAATGTACGCAGGGAACAGTAAATGAAAATACAATCAATCAATCAGAGTACTTGTAAAGTGCGCTACTTACCCGTGAGGGTCCCAAGGCGCTGATGGGAGGGGGGTGCTGCTACTGCTCGAAGAGCCCGGTCTTGAGTAGTCTTCTGAAGGCGAGTAGGTCTTGGGTCTGCCGCATGTGGGTATGGAGGGTGTTCCAGGTCTTGGCGGCGAGGTAGGAGAAGGATCTGCCGCCGGAGGTTGTTCGGTGGATGCGGGGGACAGTGGCGAGGGTGAGGCTGGCAGAGTGGAGCTGGCGGGTGGGGGTGTAGAAACTGAGTCTACTGTTCAGGTAGGCTGGTCCGGCGTTGTGGAGTGCTTTGTGTGCGTGGGTGAGGACCTTGAAGGTGATCCTCTTGTCAACGGGGAGTACGATGGCAGCTTTTATGCAGCGTAATGCAGGGAGGAGGATGACGAGTTGGGGCCTCCAGGGGATTTTAAAATTTTTTAAATGTGTTTTTATATAGCGCAAACTTTACCCGAAGGTGTCAGAGTGCTTTACAATAGAACCAGTTACATTACATATGGACTTTAAAGTAGATGAATAACATGAAAGATATCGTGCACCCCCTTAACCAACACACAAACACATCTCTCTCACACATGCACAAAACAATCGCCTGTGGCTTAAGAAGGCTATCCCAGAGCCCCTTTCTATATGTTGCATTTGTAGGATATCATCTATAAGGGGCCGATTCCGATTTCGGCCGGAAGGGCTCCGAACCATGTTCGGAGCCCTTCCGACCGAACCGGAATATGTGGGCCGGATTCCTTTCCGACTGAGCGATTCTGATGGGCTCGGTCGGAAAGGAATCCGACTTGGATTTCCGGATTGCGGACAACAGGCTCGGAGAGCCTGTCCGCAGTCCGGAAATCCTCCAGTACTTCCTCGGTCGCCTCTGTACCACCGAGGGAGTACGATGACAGCTTTTCACTGCCTTTTCATGCCGGTCTGTCTGGCATGAAAAGGCAGTCGGAAGTTGTCTCTGGGGCCCCCCAGCAGGGCCCCCATGGGTGTGAGGCCGCCGGATGGCGGCCTGGGGGCACCTATGGTGCCTCTCCGTTGATCCCTGCACCTGGTGGCAGGCACCTTGCGGTGCCAGCCACAGGGTGCAGGGATGAACTGCACCCCTGCTTTCTACATTGCAAGCATGATTTCTGGTCATAAAGCATGCTTGCATTGTAACTCAGGTCCGTCCGACATCAGAATAGGCCCCTAAATGTTTGATGTTACATGAGGATGGCAAAAAGTGCAAAAATCGATGACTGGTATATGCCTTTTTATTGCTGCGTTCTCAATATTACTTGGGTATTTATATTGCCTGTTTCACCACCAAGGCAATATTAGAAACATACCTTTGTGCAGTTAGAAGCTGTTACTGAGGCTGCTGATTATTATAAATGTGGCCTCTCATTTTCGGCCATAGCTGATGTGAACTGTGGCATTTTAGGTAACCCGCAGACAGTGTCAAAATTGTACAGCATGTTTTGCATTGATGGCATAATTGTGGTTCAATCTTTGTCATCCATCAAATTAATAACAATAGAGAGATTAGATAAAGTAAAACTAAGGTAACCCTAAATGATCTGTAGCAATTAATTTACTTAACAGCAACTCGAGGATCTTTTTCAGAATATATGATTGAAAAAAAACTTTTTTAACCACAAAGCCTGCTGCACCCACATAGGTAGCATGGTCCATTTGTCCATTCATTGTAAAAGGGAGACATTTCATAGAGGAGAAGGGGTATCGATTTCATCTCGATTACTCCTGTCTTACATATTAAATAGCTTTGGGTTTTTCAGAATTTAGTTAGTTGATCTGCATCTAAGATACAGAATCCAGAAGCAACACGTCAGCAATCAAAAAGACTCTGGCTTTTTGTTAACATGCATCTAAATATGTGTTTTATCAAATTAGTCATGTAATGTTTTGCTATGTTAGCATATAAGTAGCTTGGTTGAAAGATTCCAGCTTTACATAGAAAACCAGCGACTGATTTAGGTAGTGATCTGTTTTCCGAGTATCTCATGGCTGCTGCAATTGCCCCTAAAGCTTTTGCAGGATCCCCTTAGGAGGGCAGCCCCCCGTAGTACCGCTGAGGGCAGCCAGACAGCACATCCTTGGGGGGGGCGGCGCGAGCGAGCAACTGGGGAAGGGGCGGGGCCATGAGTATATAGGGGTGGCCCCTCCTCCCCCACGCTCTCTTTGCTGATGCTCCCCTCTCCAGCCAGGTCACGTCCTAGGCTGCTCCCTGGCCTCCTCAGCCGCTCTGGCTGTTAGGTAGCCCCCCCTCCCCTTTTCAGGCCCATTCGATCACCTTACCACCTGCAGCTTCTTTTTCCAAATAACACTGTGTCTGTATATTATTGTGTGAATGTTGTGGGGTGCTGTGGGGGGGGGCGTACCGATAGAGGTACTATGAGTGACTTTGTACACGAGTGCTGAACGGAAGAGGGTTGGTGCGAGGGGGGTTAGTGTGAGGGGGGTCAGGGGGCTGAAGTGAGGAGAGGCACACATCGGCCAATGTGCATTATCAGTGTGAAATGCAAAACAAAATCATTAACTAATAAAAAGCAGCCTTACTTGTCAGTGGCCTAGCAGGCTGGCAGTGTCCGATTTCGCAGTGCTGTTGCTCTCTTCCTTGTCTTACGAATGGTTTGTGCAAAGCAGCCTTCAGAAACTCCTGGCAACCCCCACCACTTTTTCCGGTCCACACATGTTAGGAGAGGTCGGAAATGGTGAAGTTCCTGGGACAGAAAACAGGGGGGCTGGAAGCTGTGAAGCGATCTCCCCGTTAGTTGGGCGAACCAAGCACTTTGTAAAAGTTATGTCAGGCCGCTGTTAGTAAAAAAGAAAAAACAAAAAGAAAGCTGAAGTGGGGCAAAGCATGCCATTTTGAAAATAAAGTCATGCGTCGTCTATAGGGAAGTGAGGTTTGTGCAAAGCAGCCATAAGAAACTCCAGGCAACCCCTGCCTCTTTCTTCCAGCAACACATGTTAAGAGAGGTTGGAAATTGTGGAGTTCCAAGGACAGTACACAGGCGGCTGGTAGCTGGCAAGCAATCTCCCAGTTAGTTATGCACACCAGAAACTAAATAAACATTATGCCGGGCCACGTTAGCTAAAAAAAAAAAAAATGAAGCCTGGAATGAAAATGCTTTTTTTTTTTACAAGTGGCCCATTCCATGCACCTTTGTGGCGTGGCCGATATTAAAGTGAATGCGCAGAATTGGGTACTTGTAAAAAAAAAAGTAGTGCCCAAAGAAATAGCTAAAGAAGACCAACAGTGTAAGAAAACTGTATTTGGCCGGTGCTCCTAGTCGAAAAATGGAAGTGATGTATCGGGAGCACTGGCCAATATGGAGCTGGGAAATAGGAGCGATGGAGTTCAGAACCAATAGCAAGCGGCAGATGTAATTACACTCTGTAGAAAGATTGGCAAACAAAAGGCTTAATCACAGTCGGGGATTTGTATACAGGGGACGGCTTAAAGTCATTTAGTCAGTTAAAAGAGCAATATCAACTCCCAACGACACATTTTTTTAAATATTTGCAAATCCGTGAGTACCTAATGAAAACTAATATAAGCACGGTTCTTAACCCTCTTATTGAGGCTAATAAGAAAAGTGCTCGGATTGGAGTACTCTGTGATTTAATGATAGAGGCTATGCCTAACAACTTAGATGCACAAGTGAGCAAATGGGAGAACAGGTTAGGAAGTCAAGCAATTCCGCTTGAGAGGTCAATTGAACTAGCCGGACGAATACTTATGTCTGCTAACCTTGTAACGCAACATTATAAAACTTTGTTTTATCTGTATTGTAAGCATGGGCAGATTTTGCGAATTGGCAATCCGCGAAATTGCGTATTTACGGATTCGCAATCCGCAAAATCCGCGAACTCTCGCGAATTTTGCGGATTCCTTTTTTTTGTGTTCGCAAGTGTTTCTGCCATTTTGCAAGGGTTTTTTACCAGTTCGCAAACGCAAACTTACTTGTCGAGTAGCAACGGTCGCGACCATGTTGTTTCTATGTCTGGTTCATCACAGCACCCTTTGTTTCACCACTGCCACCCTCTGTTTCACCACTGCCACCCTCTGGTTCACCCATGCCACCCTCTGGCTCACCCATGCCACCCTCTAGTTCATCACTGTAGATTATGGGGGGAAAAGCACACCTGCCCTGCCTCAACTGACATGAATGAATTAGGGGCTGATTAATGTGTCACTGAATTTGAACTTCCAGGCTGGCACCTGCTTCCTTATCTGTAATTGCTTTCTGTTGCAGTGTAATTTTTTTAACAGGACCTTTGTTGTATACTTGTAGCTATTCTCTGAGCCTGCTGTGATGGTCAGAGCAGGGTCATAGAATAGTTGCAAGTAGGCAACTGAACTCTGAAGGGGCCCCTCAGGAAGCACTACAGGGAATGGTTACTAATGATAAGATTGAACTTTTGCACCTGCTGGGTGCTTTCAGTTTTCCAAAAATCCAAATATCCAGCTGCATCCACAAAAAGTAACCCTTACAGGTCAAGATCCAAATCAAAGTGACCAGCAGATGAAGAAAGCACTGGGAGGATCCTGCTGGACAGGAACAGGAGGTTGGAGACTGTGGGGCACTTCCTTCCCCCCCCCCCCCAAAATGGACTCCTTGCAAAAAAAAAGTTCAGGCAAATGTCAACCTGAGGAGTTATTCTGATAAAAAATCATAATTTTCAAGGTTTATGCTGCCTGCTGGTGGATTTCTTGTGCGAAATTGCAAATTTTGCAATCTCGCAATTGCGAGATTGTCGCTGCCCGCCGCATTTACGTGTTCGCAAGTGTTTACTCCCGCGATGCGTGATCACGGGCCTTTATGACGTACTTGCGTTGCCAAACTCTCGCTGTGCAAGGTGGCAAGCCGCGATGACGTCGACAAACTCCCGCAGCATCCCGCAGCAAGATCCAAAATGGCGCAGCACACGCAAACATCGAGAAAAACAACTCTGCAAACGCTGAATGACGGTAAGTGAACGCTGCGCGCCGCAAAATTGTATAGTATTCTAGTTGGCAAGTGCGACCAAGCAAAAAATCCGCTTCGCACGGATTTACGAATTTTCGGCAAATTTGCGAGAGTTCGCGGATTGCAAATTTGCCGAAAATCCGCAAAATCCGCGAGCGGAACGGATTTTACGCCCATGCTTACTGTATTGTACTCCAGACAAATTTTCAAAGTGGGGTGGAGATCCAGAAGGAAAATGTTTCAGATGCGGTGCCCATCAGGCGGATGTAATGCATATTTTTGGCACGTGTGTAAAATTAGGGGAGTTGTTTGGACATGTAAATAAGTTTCTATCTGAGATTTTGAGTACTCCTTTCCAGCTGTCATTAATGCAGATTTTGTTGTGTATAGACACGGGGTTGCCCGAGCCGAGTCCACGGATAATACAGGCTATTTGATATTTGTGGCAACGGCGGTTTTAAGACTCTGCATTGCCTCTTGTTGGTTACAAACTGACCCCCCCTCATTTGAAGCATGGCGAACTCGATTTTTATTTACTTATAACATGGAATATATTCTGTATGCTATTAAGGGAAGGCGGAAAAAGGCACTGGGGCAGCAAATATGTCCAAGCATGTATGCAATATACAACAGTTGTACAAGGTTCCCCAAGGGAGGGGGAGGGAGGAGGGGAAAGGAGGAGAGAAACAGCCACTCTCAGGAGTGTACAACAGGGAATCAAGTAAACCCTTAACGGAATAAGGATGCCTCACACAATTAGAAGGTTGGACAACAATAGCCGTCCGTCCAAATAACTGTATTGTGTCATCATTGGCCTCCTGCTCCAACGACAAGCTGGCGGTGCAATGCCTGCCGGGTAACACGTAGTGCAACTCTTTTGGTGGAGTTCTTTTATTCCTGGCCAATGGGTGCATGCGTGTGAGGGACCTAAGGAGTGCAATTGTGAGCGTGAGTGAAAGTTAAAAGTAAGTCAGTAGAGTCCATTAGAACATTTTTAATAGGGTGGCTCACTGCTTAATTAAAATTGATAAAGGGAGGGGTAGCGAAGCACAACAGTAAAGGTGATGCGGCTTCGTTCGACCCTCGCCTATGGTGTGGTCGACATGTTTCACGCCAGTTATGGCGATTCTTCAGGACCTATGGTTGCTCATCAATTAATGCGAAGTCTCCCCCAAATCGAAGAAACTTCCATATACAACCTGTGTATCAAGGCAGCAAGTGCTACTGCGTTGGTCCTTGCCCTAGAAGTTGGGAAGAAATAGACAAACTCAGACCTGAAATGTATTCACTCAGGATCTTACATGCAGCAGCAAATTCCCAACATTCTACTGTGGTTAAACAATAATATGTCCAAACCCGGTGAAGTAAAGGGAAGGAGAGGGCTGTGTGCGACGAGGGGAGCTAGGGGATTGATGTATCGCGTAGGACAATTGCTACGGATACCATGGTTAGATCTATACCAATAATTATACTCCAGGCTATGACACCCATTCGTGCTGTTACAGCTTAGTGGTAGTATAAAGGATATCAATTAAAAAGAATTCTGCAAGTACATAGTGAACAAAGCCCCACGTGTGTTCATTATAGCTATAATGGCGGGGTCGCCAATTGGTACAGTACGGCGAAGTCTTACCTAAACCCTTTGATGGTCGGGCCCCATCGACTGTCCCTGGGAAAGCCTGAGCGGCGGGGAGACCCCTGCGTGGGAGGGTAGAATGTAGATATTTTTGTCATAATAATGCGTGTGATCGCCAGCGTGGATCACGCAGTATTGCAAAAAGGCCAAAGTTTATATTATTGTGTTATTACTGTTAATAGTGGTCATAGGCGATAATAAGCGTGAATCACGCAGCATTGCCAAGCATCTATAATTATTCTTAATGTTGGCTGCAAGCGGTCATAGGCGCGGGTCACGCAGTGTTGCAAAGAATCTAAACAAACCCTTAATGTTATTACTTATGGTAACACTCCCTGATCAGAAACGTGATATTGCCAGCAGCTACAATTACTCTTATTGTTGGTTACAGGCGATCATAAAGGTGGGTCACGCAGTGTTGCGAAAATACCCGGTAGCACGTCCCGATCATTTGGACGTCCATTGTGCCCAGATCCCTCCACCTTACCTGGATTGCTCTAGGCTGAGGCGGGTCAGAACCTACCCATCCCACGGCGGCGGTAGAGCAGAACAGCCGGTAGGACGCTGTGCTTTTCGCGCTGTATTAAAGCCGGTAACCGCGAGTGCCGTGGGTGGGCGTGTCCCAGGGGTTGCTAGGGGACGCATCCGAGCGTCGTGTGGACAGAAAGAAGGGACAAGCCGGCAAGTACTGCATCAGGCTTGCTGAGATTGCGCGCCATCTTGGAGTGTGGAAAATACCAATGCGCACAGGTTTAATCGCTATTGGTATTGGGGGATGGCAACAAATATATATATACACATACACACGAGCCCCAGGAAATAGGAAAGTCTGGATGAGATATTGACCAGACAAGGAGGGGTCACGCGATATTGTGCGTGTACAGTTCAAGGGTTGAATTAAATTGAGATTCGGATTTAGATTTATCTGGCAAGCGCATTCCAGGGGATAAAATCATTAAGCCCCTGTGCGTCAGTTTGAAGGCGATGCACCCAACGCTGCTCCACCTTATACAGGCCCTGCTGATTGATTGAGGGATGGCATTCCAGAATAGTCCATTTGACATCAGTGGGCAGGTGGTTTGATTGTTTGCAATGTTCGTATAACTTGGTATGTGTCTTTTTACAACGGATGTTGCTGTAGTGCTCCATAATGCGCAATTTGACAGTGCGCATCGTCATCCCGATGTAAATTAGGTTGCATGGGCAAATAAGCATATAGATACATTTAGCACTGTTACAGTTCGTATGCTTATTGAGATGCCAGGTGAAATCATTAGGTAGTTCCAGGGATTTGCCCTGGATCGTCTGGGGGCAGATCACGCATGAGCCACATCGATGGTGACCCACGACAGGTGGCAAGTCCCATAGAGTTTTCAGAGGGCGTGTGCTGGACTTCTTAGGACGGGTGTGGATAAGAGTGTCCTTGAGGTTGGCCGTCCTCTTGAAAGCAAACCGGGGCCGAGGTAAGTCAAGGCCTGCTGTGTTTAAGATGCCCCAATGTGAGATCACAGCTTTCTTTATGAAAGAAGAATTTCTAGTATAGGACGTCACGCATGTAATCGCGTCGTCCTTCTCCTTAGTGTGGGTTTCCAGAAGTGAGTCGCTATTATTGTTCAGGGCTCTTTTCATTGAATTCTTTAAGAGTTGTGTGGGGTAGCCTCTGTCCAAAAGCTTGTGTTGTAGATTACTGGCTTCTTGTTTGTAGTCTGATAATGAGGTACAGTTCCTGCGGAGTCGTAAGAACTGCCCAAACGGCAGGTTGTCTTGCAGGGATCTGGTGTGATGACTCTTATACAGGAGTAGGCTGTTACGATCAGTCTCCTTTTTGAAAAGGGTAGTAGTAATTTCTGTAGGGTCCAACCTGATTGTTAGGTCTAAAAAGGGGACCGATTGTTCAGAGATTGTACCTGTAAACTTCAGAAAGGGGTCCTGTAGGTTGATCCATGCACAAAAGGCCTCACAGGTCGCTCGATCTCCTTTCCAGAATATTAAAATGTCGTCAATGTAACGATGCCACAGGGTTAGATGTGTCCGGAATGGGTTCTGTTCGGGTGGGTAGATGTGATTTTTCTCGAATGATGCCATATAAATACAAGCCAGGCTGGGCGCAAAGGTAGAACCCATCGATGTCCCGCTCACTTGATGGTAGAGCTGTGACTCGTACCTGAAAAAATTCTCTGTGAGAGCTATATGTGCTAGCTACATTATGAAGGTGATAGGGGTGGGGGAAGACCATTCCTCCAGCCGTAAGGTGGTCTCCACAGCTTCCAAAGTGGCCTGTTGGGGGATGTTGGTGAATAGTGCCTCCACATCCAGAGTTAGGAGAAGGTCTACATCCTCCCTACCATCCACTTCATCAATGAGGCGTAAGACATCCCTGGTGTCCTGTAGGTAAGAAGGAATTTGCTTTACCAAGGGCTGTAGGAAGGCATCACAAAATTGGGATAGTGGCTCTAGGAGTGAACCTATCCCAGAGACAATAGGTCTTCCTGGAACTGGAGTAGTTCCCTTGTGAATTTTAGGGAGGGTATAGAAATATGGCGTGATTGGTTCCGTGGTGGTAAGGAAACCCGCCTCTTTCTTGGAAATCCATTCGTTGGTTTCTCCCTCAATTATTAGGCTCATGATAGTCGTGGTTAGTCGTTTTGTAGGATCCTCCGTGAGTGGTCGGTAGTGATTGGTATTAGACAGTTGTCGTCTGCATTCACGGTCATAATCCTGATAATCTTGGAGGACCGTAGCTCCCCCCTTGTCTGCCTGTTTTATGACAATAGACTGGTCCTGACCCAGAGTGATGGAGGTTTGTCGTTCTTTGGACGTAAGGTTGTGGAACTGCTTGATTGTGGGTTTATTTTTCAAACTGGTCAACACCGCACGCTCAAAAGTCAGGATCTCGGGGGGGACCATCCCATCAGTGGGAGTAAAGGTAGATGGTTTTCTTAATCCGGTATCATCATTGATGGTCTCTGGTGCTTTGTCAAAGAAAGCACGGAGACGTACTTTCCTAAAAAGTTGTTGGATCTCGATCATCTCCTGGAAGCTGTCAGGGGTCGGTGTCGGAACAAATCCGAGGCCCTTCTCCAAAATACTAGTCTCCACAGGTGAGAGTACTTTCTTGGAAAGGTTGACAATCAGGGTCTTCTCCCTCTGGATGTGATGCTCCTGGTTTCCATCGAGGTTGACGGGGTCGCTTGGTCCTGCCACTGCACTCCTTTTTGCCCTCCTCGCTTGCGCCCTCTTCCTCTGCCCCAGCCTCTGCCTTGAAAAGGTGGCGGATTAGGAGGGTAATATTGTGGGGGGCCTTGCTGGAAGAACGGATATTGCCATGGTGGTGTCAAGTGAGAAGAGGGGGGACCCATAAAGGTCGGACCTGGTTGGTAACCCTGTTGCCAGCTGGGGCGTTGTTGGAAACGAGTGTTCCTGCCTGGTTGGCCACCACTGGAGTCACTACTAGATGAGCCCCGTCTTCTTGGTGTTATTATCCGAATTCTCATCCGAAGAATAGCTGGTTTTCTTCCCTTTGAAACCATCCTTAAGATAGGGGTAAACTTTTTCCTTCTCAAATTTGGTAATGTCTTTCTGTAGTTTGGTTGTTTTTTGGTTTAGCAGAAAATCATGGTGGTCTGACATTTCCTGATTTATTTCGGCTAGCTTGGTCGTAAAGGCCGTTTTATTGTTCTTGCTGATAGCACTTTTCATAGTGGCTTCTATAACTGAGATTTTATCCTGTAGAGCATCAGCGAGGCGTTTCGCAGTTTGCGAAATCAGAAACAGGAGATCTTTGGTGCATTTCCAGGATACCTGGCACCAATCAACCTTGAAGGGTTTGTCCTCCAGAAATAGTCTGGGGATGATGTTCACAATTAAGCCTTGTGGAGCTATATTGCTTCTTAGGTATTCCGTCATCATCCTGCCATGTAGTGTGATTCTGATGAGTTCTTTTTTCATAATTGTTAATGTAGACCAATCGTCATTAGACGCGCCAGAAGAGGGGGCAGTCAAATCGGTAAGCAAAGGTGGAGCAGCTCTTAATGCCTCAGCTATAGCATCTTCATCAAAACTGAGACCGGGTACGTCTTCCATGTTGTGAAGGAAGGGAGCACCGGTGTAGGGAATGCGCTCGCCAGATGAACACGGGGACTTTGTTCCTATGGTACTCAGAATATAAGTTTTGGAGTGGGCCAGTTAGTGAAACGATTTTCCACTATTGGTAACCTGTAAGTCCCGTGGGTGGAGACCACGTATAGAGTAGTATACAAAAGGGGGGACAATGGCGGACAATATTTACCGGGGTCCAATGTACGTGTCCAGTGAGCAATATACAACAGTTGTACAAGGTTCCCCAAGGGAGGGGGAGGGAGGAGGGGAAAGGAGGAGAGAAACAGCCACTCTCAGGAGTGTACAACAGGGAATCAAGTAAACCCTTAACGGAATAAGGATGCCTCACACAATTAGAAGGTTGGACAACAATAGCCGTCCGTCCAAATAACTGTATCGTGTCATCATTGGCCTCCTGCTCCAACGACAAGCTGGCGGTGCAATGCCTGCCGGGTAACACGTAGTGCTACTCTTTTGGTGGAGTTCTTTTATTCCTGGCCAATGGGTGCATGCGTGTGAGGGACCTAAGAAGTGCAATTGTGAGCGTGAGTGAAAGTTAAAAGTAAGTCAGTAGAGTCCATTAGAACATTTTTAATAGGGTGGCTCACTGCTTAATTAAAATTGATAAAGGGAGGGGTAGCGAAGCACAACAGTAAAGGTGATGCGGCTTCGTTCGACCCTCGCCTATGGTGTGGTCGACATGTTTCACGCCAGTTATGGCGATTCTTCAGGACCTATGGTTGCTCATCAATTAATGCGAAGTCTCCCCCAAATCGAAGAAACTTCCATATACAACCTGTGTATCAAGGCAGCAAGTGCTACTGCGTTGGTCCTTGCCCTAGAAGTTGGGAAGAAATAGACAAACTCAGACCTGAAATGTATTCACTCAGGATCTTACATGCAGCAGCAAATTCCCAACATTCTACTGTGGTTAAACAATAATATGTCCAAACCCGGTGAAGTAAAGGGAAGGAGAGGGCTGTGTGCGACGAGGGGAGCTAGGGGATTGATGTATCGCGTAGGACAATTGCTACGGATACCATGGTTAGATCTATACCAATAATTATACTCCAGGCTATGACACCCATTCGTGCTGTTACAGCTTAGTGGTAGTATAAAGGATATCAATTAAAAAGAATTCTGCAAGTACATAGTGAACAAAGCCCACTATGAAAAGTGCTATCAGCAAGAACAATAAAACGGCCTTTACGACCAAGCTAGCCGAAATAAATCAGGAAATGTCAGACCACCATGATTTTCTGCTAAACCAAAAAACAACCAAACTACAGAAAGACATTACCAAATTTGAGAAGGAAAAAGTTTACCCCTATCTTAAGGATGGTTTCAAAGGGAAGAAAACCAGCTATTCTTCGGATGAGAATTCGGATAATAACACCAACAGACGGGGCTCATCTAGTAGTGACTCCAGTGGTGGCCAACCAGGCAGGAACACTCGTTTCCAACAACGCCCCAGCTGGCAACAGGGTTACCAACCAGGTCCGACCTTTATGGGTCCCCCCCCTTCTCACTTGACACCACCATGGCAATATCCGTTCTTCCAACAAGGCCCCCCACAATATTACCCTCCTAATCCGCCACCTTTTCAAGGCAGAGGCTGGGGCAGAGGAAGAGGGCGCAAGCGAGGAGGGCAAAAAGGAGTGCAGTGGCAGGACCAAGCGACCCCGTCAACCTCGATGGAAACCAGGAGCATCACATCCAGAGGGAGAAGACCCTGATTGTCAACCTTTCCAAGAAAGTACTCTCACCTGTGGAGACTAGTATTTTGGAGAAGGGCCTCGGATTTTTTCCGACACCGACCCCTGACAGCTTCCAGGAGATGATCGAGATCCAACAACTTTTTAGGAAAGTACGTCTCCGTGCTTTCTTTGACAAAGCACCAGAGACCATCAATGATGATACCGGATTAAGAAAACCATCTACCTTTACTCCCACTGATGGGATGGTCCCCCCCGAGATCCTGACTTTTGAGCGTGCGGTGTTGACCAGTTTGAAAAATAAACCCACAATCAAGCAGTTCCACAACCTTACGTCCAAAGAACGACAAACCTCCATCACTCTGGGTCAGGACCAGTCTATTGTCATAAAACAGGCAGACAAGGGGGGGCTACGGTCCTCCAAGATTATCAGGATTATGACCGTGAATGCAGACGACAACTGTCTAATACCAATCACTACCGACCACTCACGGAGGATCCTACAAAACGACTAACCACGACTATCATGAGCCTAATAATTGAGGGAGAAACCAACAAATGGATTTCCAAGAAAGAGGCGGATTTCCTTACCACCACGGAACCAATCACGCCATATTTCTATACCCTCCCTAAAATTCACAAGGGAACTACTCCAGTTCCAGGAAGACCTATTGTCTCTGGGATAGGTTCACTCCTAGAGCCACTATCCCAATTTTGTGATGCCTTCCTACAGCCCTTGGTAAAGCAAATTCCTTCTTACCTACAGGACACCAGGGATGTCTTACGCCTCATTGATGAAGTGGATGGTAGGGAGGATGTAGACCTTCTCCTAACTCTGGATGTGGAGGCACTATTCACCAACATCCCCCAACAGGCCACTTTGGAAGCTGTGGAGACCACCTTACGGCTGGAGGAATGGTCTTCCCCCACCCCTATCACCTTCATAATGGAGCTAGCACATATAGCTCTCACAGAGAACTTTTTCAGGTACGAGTCACAGCTCTACCATCAAGTGAGCGGGACATCGATGGGTTCTACCTTTGCGCCCAGCCTGGCTTGTATTTATATGGCATCATTCGAGAAAAATCACATCTACCCACCCGAACAGAACCCATTCCGGACACATCTAGCCCTGTGGCGTCGTTACATTGACGACATTTTAATATTCTGGAAAGGAGATCGAGCGACCTGTGAGGCCTTTTGTGCATGGATCAACCTACAGGACCCCTTTCTGAAGTTTACAGGTACAATCTCTGAACAATCGGTCCCCTTTTTAGACCTAACAATCAGGTTGGACCCTACAGAAATTACTACTACCCTTTTCAAAAAGGAGACTGATCGTAACAGCCTACTCCTGTATAAGAGTCATCACACCAGACGAGCAGAGAGGGCCTGGAGGAAAACCTATGCGGCTGACTTAAAAGCCGCATATACCAGGTCCGTTAAGCTCTACCATCGAGCTATCTGCCAGGCTCGTGCGGCCTTCTATGCTACCGAATTCCGGAACAACCCAAATCCGTCAAAGGCTATTTTTAAGGCCGTAAAACAACTTATGGCGAAGCGGTCTACCACTACGACCGTAAGCTCCCTTTCCCATTGTGAATCCCTTGCTTCCTACTTTTTGGGGAAGGTCCAAGCCATTTACAGGACGTTCCCTAGCATAGGGTCCACTGTGGAAAGTACTAATCGGGATCACCATCAGACCACACTGCTTGTTTTCCCCCCCCTTGCCTCGGATGGTTTTGACAAACTTGCGTTGCAAGTTAAATCTGGGTCTCCATCCGACCCAGTAAGGCCTGCTCTCTTTCGAGACCAAGCTTTTATGGGGCGTACAGTTGTATGCTCCCTTGTCAATCTCTCCTTGGAAACGGGAATTGTACCATCTAAGTGGAAACAAGCCGTGGTGTCCCCGATTATTAAAAAGCCCACCCTGGACCCCTCTAAGCCTGAAAGTTATCGCCCCATCTCGCTGCTACCCTGGCCAGCCAAGATCACTGAAGCCCACGTCAATTTGGCCCTGTCTGAACATCTGACTCGGACCAATGCCCTCGACCCCACACAAAACGGATTCCGTGCTGGGCACAGTACGGAAACTGCGTTACTTGTTATGGTGGAACATCTCCGGGCAAGGCTGGATGCTGGTCAAACGGCGGCGCTTATTCTGTTAGATCTTAGCGCCGCCTTTGATACGGTAAATCACAGCATCCTCCTGCATCGGCTCGAGGAGACTGGCATTGGCGGTGTGGTATTGCAATGGTTCCGCTCCTTCTTAGACGACCGCTCCTTCTGTGTCGCCATCCCTCCCTTCAAGTCCAGTTACCATCCACTGGCCATGGGGGTTCCGCAAGGGTCCTCGCTGAGTCCCACGTTGTTCAATCTGTACGTGAGACCGCTGGCTGATGTCGCCAGGCAGTGGGGCCTTACCCTGGTCTCGTATGCCGACGACACTCAGCTGGCGGTTACTCTCAGCGGGGATGCGGAAACTGAGGCCCCCAGGTTTCAGTCCGGACTGAAGGCGGTGGCTAGTTGGCTGACAGGCAACTGCCTTCAGCTAAACGCCACTAAAACAGAGGTGTTGGTCGTCGGGAAGGGAGTGGAGCTGTGGGGTGATCACTGGTGGCCTTCAGAGTTGGGCCCCACTCCGATCCCGGTATCGGAAGTGAAAAATCTGGGGATTTGGCTGGACGCGGGCCTCTCCTTTATAGGCCATACGAAAAGAACTGCGGCCTGTTGCTTCGGTCTTTTGAGGGGCTTGAGACCTGTTCTCAAGTTCTTTGACGCCCCGACCAGGCAGCTGGTGATCCAGGCCACTATCATTTCTCGCCTGGATTATGCCAGCTCTCTCCTGGCTGGGGCCAACCAGGCTGAACTAACCCGGTTACAACGGGTTCAGAATGCTGCGGCGAGGGCGATTGTCGGCCTACCAAGATTTTGTTCAGTGACAGGTGTCCTTCGCTCCCTACACTGGCTTCCGGTTAGGAAGCGTATTCTTTTTAAAGTCCTGTGCCTCGCTTTCAAAATCTTGAGAGGTACAGGCCCGGAAATCCTGTCGAATTGTTCGTCTTTTTATGTTCCTGCCCGTTGCCTCCGCTCCCAAGGTCTGGCCCTTGCGGTGGTTCCCAGATTCAGGCTTAGCCGCATGGGAGGCCGCTCGTTTAGGGTAATGGCTGCGTCAGCATGGAACTCCTTGCCTGTTGAAATCCGTTTGCTGGAGGACCTTCTGACTTTCCGGAAGGCGATAAAAACCTTCCTGTTTTAGCTGTTTTCTGTCCCTGTTCCTGTTTTAGTTGCTTACTGGCCTCTTTTTTATATCCCGTTGTGTTACGAGCTACCTTGTCTCTGCGCCGGGACGCTCCTTGGCTGGAGTCGCTGCGCGCACAATAAATAGACATAACATAACATAACATAACATAACACCAGATCCCTGAAAGACAACCTGCCGTTTGGGCAGTTCTTACGACTCCGCAGGAACTGTACCTCATTATCAGACTACAAACAAGAAGCCAGTAATCTACAACACAAGCTTTTGGACAGAGGCTACCCCACACAACTCTTAAAGAATTCAATGAAAAGAGCCCTGAACAATAATAGAGACTCACTTCTGGAAACCCACACTAAGGAGAAGGACGACGCGATTACATGCGTGACGTCCTATACTAGAAATTCTTCTTTCATAAAGAAAGCTGTGATCTCACATTGGGGCATCTTAAACACAGCAGGCCTTGACTTACCTCGGCCCCGGTTTGCTTTCAAGAGGACGGCCAACCTCAAGGACACTCTTATCCACACCCGTCCTAAGAAGTCCAGCACACGCCCTCTGAAAACTCTATGGGGCTTGCCACCTGTCGTGGGTCACCATCGATGTGGCTCATGCGTGATCTGCCCCCAGACGATCCAGGGCAAATCCCTGGAACTACCTAATGATTTCACCTGGCATCTCAATAAGCATACGAACTGTAACAGTGCTAAATGTATCTATATGCTTATTTGCCCATGCAACTAATTTACATCGGGATGACGATGCGCACTGTCAAATTGCGCATTATGGAGCACTACAGCAACATCCGTTGTAAAAAGACACATACCAAGTTATACGAATATTGCAAACAATCAAACCACCTGCCCACTGATGTCAAATGGACTATTCTGGAATGCCATCCCTCAATCAATCAGCAGGGCCTGTATAAGGTGGAGCAGCGTTGGGTGCATCGCCTTCAAACTGACGCACAGGGGCTTAATGATTTTATCCCCTGGAATGCGCTTGCCAGATAAATCTAAATCCGAATCTCAATTTAATTCAACCCTTGAACTGTACACGCACAATATCGCGTGACCCCTCCTTGTCTGGTCAATATCTCATCCAGACTTTCCTATTTCCTGGGGCTCGTGTGTATGTGTATATATATATTTGTTGCCATCCCCCAATACCAATAGCGATTAAACCTGTGCGCATTGGTATTTTCCACACTCCAAGATGGCGCGCAATCTCAGCAAGCCTGATGCAGTACTTGCCGGCTTGTCCCTTCTTTCTGTCCACACGACGCTCGGATGCGTCCCCTAGCAACCCCTGGGACACGCCCACCCACGGCACTCGCGGTTACCGGCTTTAATACAGCGCGAAAAGCACAGCGTCCTACCGGCTGTTCTGCTCTACCGCCGCCGTGGGATGGGTAGGTTCTGACCCGCCTCAGCCTAGAGCAATCCAGGTAAGGTGGAGGGATCTGGGCACAATGGACGTCCAAATGATCGGGACGTGCTACCGGGTATTTTCGCAACACTGCGTGACCCACCTTTATGATCGCCTGTAACCAACAATAAGAGTAATTGTAGCTGCTGGCAATATCACGTTTCTGATCAGGGAGTGTTACCATAAGTAATAACATTAAGGGTTTGTTTAGATTCTTTGCAACACTGCGTGACCCGCGCCTATGACCGCTTGCAGCCAACATTAAGAATAATTATAGATGCTTGGCAATGCTGCGTGATTCACGCTTATTATCGCCTATGACCACTATTAACAGTAATAACACAATAATATCAACTTTGGCCTTTTTGCAATACTGCGTGATCCACGCTGGCGATCACACGCATTATTATGACAAAAATATCTACATTCTACCCTCCCACGCAGGGGTCTCCCCACCGCTCAGGCTTTCCCAGGGACAGTCGATGGGGCCCGACCATCAAAGGGTTTAGGTAAGACTTCGCCGTACTGTACCAATTGGCGACCCCGCCATTATAGCTATAATGAACACACGTGGGGCTTTGTTCACTATGTACTTGCAGAATTCTTTTTAATTGATATCCTTTATACTACCACTAAGCTGTAACAGCACGAATGGGTGTCATAGCCTGGAGTATAATTATTGGTATAGATCTAACCATGGTATCCGTAGCAATTGTCCTACGCGATACATCAATCCCCTAGCTCCCCTCGTCGCACACAGCCCTCTCCTTCCCTTTACTTCACCGGGTTTGGACATATTATTGTTTAACCACAGTAGAATGTTGGGAATTTGCTGCTGCATGTAAGATCCTGAGTGAATACATTTCAGGTCTGAGTTTGTCTATTTCTTCCCAATTTCTAGGGCAAGGACCAACGCAGTAGTACTTGCTGCCTTGATACACAGGTTGTATATGGAAGTTTCTTCGATTTGGGGGAGACTTCGCATTAATTGATGAGCAACCATAGGTCCTGAAGAATCGCCATAACTGGCGTGAAACATGTCGACCACACCATAGGCGAGGGTCGAACGAAGCCGCATCACCTTTACTGTTGTGCTTCGCTACCCCTCCCTTTATCAATTTTAATTAAGCAGTGAGCCACCCTATTAAAAATGTTCTAATGGACTCTACTGACTTACTTTTAACTTTCACTCACGCTCACAATTGCACTTCTTAGGTCCCTCACACGCATGCACCCATTGGCCAGGAATAAAAGAACTCCACCAAAAGAGTAGCACTACGTGTTACCCGGCAGGCATTGCACCGCCAGCTTGTCGTTGGAGCAGGAGGCCAATGATGACACGATACAGTTATTTGGACGGACGGCTATTGTTGTCCAACCTTCTAATTGTGTGAGGCATCCTTATTCCGTTATGGGTTTACTTGATTCCCTGTTGTACACTCCTGAGAGTGGCTGTTTCTCTCCTCCTTTTCCCTCCTCCCTCCCCCTCCCTTGGGGAACCTTGTACAACTGTTGTATATTGCTCACTGGACACGTACATTGGACCCCGGTAAATATTGTCCGCCATTGTCCCCCCTTTTGTATACTACAAGCATTTATGCAGGCAGAAGACTGATTAATCCTGACATTCTTTGTATCTCATTTAATATCCACAACTGTTTTCCCTAGTGGACTGTTTTGAAATGCTGCAGTATCTGTTCCACTTTATAAGATACAAAACACTTGATCTATTGAAAGTCTGTTTTGCTGTTGATTAATGGCCCGACTTGGTTTATGTACATGCCTTTCCCTGTTTCTTTTTTGTATTTTCTCTTGAAAAGAATATTTAGTATACTGCTCTTGTAACTCCACAATAGCGTGATGATAAGTTATATGCTGTATTTTGTATTCGTGATCTCTACCTTAAAATAATTTTTTTTTTAAAAGCATGCCATTTTGAAAATAAAGTCATGCGTCGTCTATAGGGAAGTGAGGTTTGTGCAAAGCAGCCATAAGAAACTCCTGGCAACCCCTGCCTCTTTCTTCCAGCAACACATGTTAAGAGAGGTCCTCATCCTCCTGGACCTCTCCGCGGCCTTCGACACTGTCTGCCACCGTACCCTAGTACAGCGCCTCAGCAACGTCGGAATCCAGGAGAAGGCACTGGAGTGGATCATCTCCTTCCTCGCCGGAAGGACACAGGGAGTCCGCCTCCCCCCGTTCAGATCGGAGGCCACCGAAGTCATCTGCGGCGTTCCTCAAGGCTCCTCGCTCAGCCCAACACTCTTCAACGTCTACATGAGCCCCCTCGCAGCCATCGCACGCCAGCACAACCTCAACATCATCTCCTACGCCGACGACACCCAGCTGATCCTCTCCCTCACCAACGACCCCACCACCGCCAGAGCCAACCTGCACGAAGGGATGACAGACGTAGCCAAATGGATGTCGAACAGCCGCCTGAAACTGAACTCGGACAAGACGGAAGTCCTCATCCTAGGATCCTCACCCTCTGCCTGGGACGACTCCTGGTGGCCCCCCGCCCTGGGCAGCGCACCCAAACCAACAGACCACGCACGCAACCTGGGCTTCATCCTGGACTCCTCCCTCTCCATGACCAGACAAGTCAACGCCGTCTCCTCGTCATGCTTCAACATCCTGCGCATGCTACGCAAGATCTTCCGATGGATCCCCTCCGAGACCAGGAAGACGGTCACCCAGGCCCTCGTCACCAGCCGTCTGGACTACGGCAACTCCCTCTACGCCGGAACCACCGCCAAACTCCAGAAGAGACTCCAGCGGATCCAGAACACCTCAGCACGACTCATCCTGGACATCCCCCGCCGCAGCCACATCTCCGGACACCTGAGAGACCTGCACTGGCTCCCGGTCAACAAGAGAATCACCTTCCGGCTCCTCACCCACGCACACAAAGCCCTACACAACCAAGGCCCAGGATACCTCAACAGCCGCCTCAACTTCTACGCCCCCAAACGCCAGCTTCAATCGACCAGCCACGCCCTCGCCGCCGTCCCCCGCATCCGAAGAGCCACCACAGGAGGAAGGTCCTTCTCCTACCTGGCCGCCAAGACTTGGAACTCCCTTCCGACTCACCTCCGCCTGACCCAAGACCACCTCGCCTTCAGGAAGCAGCTCAAGACCTGGCTGTTCGAGCAGTAGCGGACCCCCTCCCCCCAGCACCTTGAGACCCTCCGGGTGAGTAGTGCGCTATATAAATGCTTTGATTGATTGATTGAGAGGTTGGAAATTGTGGAGTTCCAAGGACAGCACAAAGGCGGCTGGAAGCTGGCAAGCAATCTCCCAGTTAGTTATGCACACCAGAAACTAAATAAACATTATGCCGGGCCGCGTTAGCTAAACAAAAATAATAAATGAAGGCTTGAATGGAAATGTGTTTTTTTTTACAAGTTGCCCATTCCAAGGACCTTTGTGGCGTGGCCGATATTAAAGTGAATGTGCAGAATTGTGTACTTGTAAAAAAAAAAGTAGTGCCCAAAGAAATAGCTAAAGAAGACCAACAGTGTAAGAAAACTGTATTTGGCTGGTGCTCCTAGTCACAAAATGGAAGTGATGTATCGGGAGCACTGGCCAATATGGAGCCAGGAAATAGGAGCGATGGAGTTCAGAACCAATGGCAAGCGGCAGATGTAATTACACTCTGTCGAAAGATTACAGAAGGTCTTACAGACAGCCCATGCGCGCTGATGTTCGACCTAAATTGACCTAAAAACTAGAAGACATTTTTAAGGAGCTTTAGCTCACAAGGCAGTGAAAGTATGGAGCTTTGCCTACGGTAATGACCCCAGTCTAGATAACCACCATGAAATGAAAGCCTTTAATCTTTTCTGGCTTTCATCAGATGGTGTTATTATGCTATGTCGACTTTACTGAGCAGTAGAGAATAGACAATAAGCAATAACTTCTTCATACAAACTTTTCTAAAGTAGTATTTATTGCACCCCACCATTTCTCTTGCACCACCTCAGCATGGTAAACAACCTTTACAACGCAACTTTTACCACGCAGTGCCTTTACAACGCAACTTTTACAATGCAAACCATTACATCGCATTGCGCTGGGGGGCGCTCTAGGATAGGGAATAGGTTTAATGTACTATCCAACACCTTCCCTACTATCCACGGGGACTGGAGTTGGAATAGTAAATTAAACAATTCACTATCCAGCGCCTAAAAGTACTATGCGTTGTAAAACTTGCGATGTGAAGGTAGGTGCTTTAAAAGTATGCGTTGTAACGTCATACATCCCCTCAGCATCAGCATACCAGCACAGCCTCACTCAGTGCCACCTCAGCATCACCTCGGCACCAGTGAAGAATCTCCTCAGCATCACTCAACACTACCACAGCACCATCTCAGCACAGCACAACCTCCAATCAATACACCACCAGCGCACCACCAATGCAGCCCCAAGGCAGCATCAGCACAGCCCACCTCACCACCAGCACAGCACCACCTCAGCAGCAACTCAGCATCAATGCAGCACCACTTCAGCATTTGTGCAACAACACCTCGGCATCAGTGCAGCATCACCTCACCACCAGTGCAGCGCCAGCTCAGCAAAACCTGAGCACTATCAAAGCATCACCTAGCACCACATACGCACAAGCACACCACTGTGTCAGTAACACTCACAAACCACACAATTCCATTACACTTAATACCATTTAATTACTATCCGCATAATTCTACTGCACACCATGTCACATATTTCACCTGCGCAACTCCACACCACACAATTTCACGACAAACTTTTTAAATACAACCCATCTCTCCCTTGCACTCCCACCAACTCTGTCATCTCTCCACAACACACCCACTGCCCCTCTCATCTCTCCATCACACTCCCACTACCCCCTATTATCTTGCAATCCCGCTGCCCCCTCTCATCCATCCCTCAGACTCCCTAAACCCTCTCTATAATACCTGCTCACACATGCTATCTTCCAGTACCTCCTCGGACTGTGGACTAGCCAAATTCTCACCTTCCTCTACCTGGGGGCATCTCCCACTTGTCCCTGTCTCTTTCTCTCTCTCTCTCTCTCGCTCGCATACATCTCTCATCTCTCTCTCTCTAGCTCTCTCGCCACTCTTTCCGCCTCTTTCACATGGTTTGCTTCAGTTCTTTCAGCATAATATCTTGCCCATGCATTTTCAAGGTTTTAGTCCCTTGAACCCATGCTCTCCTCTTCTTCTTTGGGTGTCTTCTGCATACACAAATGCTCCCTCTTTATATGTCAGCCCTGGTGTCCACTTGTAATGTAATGTAATGTAATGGTATATTTGTATAGCGTGACTATCACTCCCAGGAGCATCTTGGTGCTAAGACAGAAACCAAGATGGAAAGAAGAGCTGGTTTACTGCTAAACGGTAGGGATGGGAGATCAGATTAGCGTTTTGCAGAGAGTGTCCGGAGCACTGAAGATTGAGGTTTTTAGTGCCTTCCTAAACAGGGACTCTGATGTAATCTGGTGAAGTTTTGGGGGAAGTTTATTCCAAGCCTTTGAACCTGAGACTGTGAGCGATTTTCCTCCCTTTGACACCAATCTGAAGGTAGGTATTTTCAGCAGATTGGCATTTGCTGATCTTAAGCTTCGGGAGGGAACATAGCGCTTAAAACTAGTTTGAAGGTATTGGGGGCCCAGAAAATGAAGGGCCCTAAAAGTGATGATGAGGACCTTAAGCAAGATGCTTTTGTAAATCAGTAGCCAGTGTAGGATATCAAGCGCCGCTGTTGCGGACGATCGTCTGGGCCATTTCAGTACCAGCCGTGCAGCCGCATGCTGGACCATCTGGAGCTTATGCAGTACTGATCTATTAGTTCCTGCATATAGACTCTAGCCTGGAGGTGATAAGGGCAATGGCGACAGTTTGCCTTGCTGAGATGGGAATTAGGTCAAGAACTTGTTAAGGCTTTTTATGATGTGGAAACAGGTCCCGGCAACTGCCAGCGATTGCTGTTTAAACAATAGGGTGATGTCAAATTTTATTCCAAGATTTCTAACCACGTTCACTGTGTTTGAAGGGGTAGTAGTATTTGCTGGCCACCAGAGTTTGGGCGAGAAAAAGTTTTGTTGGCCTAATGGTAGAATTTCAGTTTTCTCAGAGTTACACCTCAGGTGGTTATTATTCATCCAACTGGAAGTCGCTGCAAGACAGTTGCGGAGATTTTCTTCCGCCTGGGTAGTATCATTGTATAGAACCAAGATTAGCTGCATATCATCCGCATATGAGATGGTGTTTATATTAAAGGACAGTATTAGATTCATCAGTGGGGACATGTAGGCATTAAAGAGGCCCAGACACAGACTTCTTTCTCTCTTTCTCACACACACTTTCAGCTCCTTGGTCTGGAGTTCATTTACAGTTTGCGCACAAACTTCCTATCCTTCTCTATCCTACTTTCTAGCTATTCTCTGCAGCTCTCACCCCTATCTATTTACCATGCCACATAATTCCACTACACAAATATGCTACACTCCACACAATACCACTTCACACAATTCCACAAATAACAACTCCAATCCAACCCATATAATTTGACTCCACACCACATACATCCACAACACTCAAAACAAAAACACAGGGGTAAAATACATTACCATTTATAACGCCAATAGTTCTGACTCTCGCAAATGCGAGACAGATTGCATTGCAAGTGCTTGTTTAATGTTGAGAGTGGAATTACTCTTATTCCTAGCTGTATTTAGATGTTAAATCCTTAATGCATATTTCCTATATTAAATTAAGAAAGTCTTTTATTCCATGACTTGTTTTTCAGGCATTAGTGCTTTATTTAACACTTTAAAATACAACCTAGTCGAGTTGGTAAGAGAACTATTCCTTCTCCTATTTCCCAATATTTACTGCTCCCTGGTTTGTACCTTGAATTTCTTTTTTGGTGCTCTTAGGTTATATTTTAAAGATTTTTATCAGTAAAGATTGTATCAGTGTTGTGTTGGCTTGTGGATAGTTTTAATCTGATCTTCAGTTTAATGCTGTCTAGATTTGCATTGAGCCAGTTCCTAGGAAGGCAACCTTTCGACCCCCTTTTTATCTAATTTTCAGTCCTCTTCGTAGA
Organism: Lissotriton helveticus; assembly: GCF_964261635.1. Classification (NCBI taxonomy): domain Eukaryota; kingdom Metazoa; phylum Chordata; class Amphibia; order Caudata; family Salamandridae; genus Lissotriton; species Lissotriton helveticus. The sequence continues at coordinate 1,079,363,069 of NC_136067.1, read as the reverse complement.
GCTTGGCAGTCATATTTTTAAAAACTGGTTCTCCTTTTTAGGTCGAGCTTTTGAGACCCCTTGTATATACTTTAGTTGTACTTCATACTTTGTTATGGGGTTAAAAGCGTGCCTCTGCTTTTCATTGGTTTGTTTCAGTATCCATTAAAATCCTTGCTTGTTAGTGGTCAGTTCTTCTTTTGTCCCTCCTTTTGGTGGTTGATTTCCACCCACAGAGCAGGGATTAAGTACTGAATTTTTACACTTTACTTGCTTATTCTGTTCTTGAGGGACTAATTTTTAATTTTCCCTGCTTGTGTTACTGTTTGCCTAAGTTCAGCTTCCTTGCCCATAGCTGCTACTGTTCTGTGAACTTCCAGTTAATAGTGACATTGGCAGTGTTTCACAGAAAACATGAAAATCCTTGCTTTAAAATGACAGTACTGTCCGAGTGCCATAGACACAGTGTGCTCGTCTCCGTGGAGATTTCAATTTGGCGTGGTTTTTTTAAGATCAGTGCTTTCATCGTATCACACACTCACCAGTCCCCCAGGGAAAAATCAGGGACCGATTCCAGTGCCCCGATCGAGAGGTTGGTTACGAAAGAGGGTAAACCTGGAAACACTGGGACCTGGGTGCTAGACAGTATATATTAGAGTGGTCCCAGTGTATTAGAAACATTCACACAAAGGGGAGGTATAAAAAAAAATCAAAAAATCTAAACAACATCAAAGATTTAAATAAACACAACAGCTATTATCCCAATGTTATTTAATCACAGTGGACATATGCATCTATGCAAAAGAACAAATCTTTAGTCAACCTAAAAGTGTAACAGATTTCAAAGTATTGGTGCCCGGAAGGAGGGAGGGGGTGATAGAGATGTGGTAGTGAAAGATAAAGTTTGTGGTGTTGACATAAAATCACAAGCAATTCTGGCATATATTATTCATATGCCGGATGGTCAGGTACAATTTCATCAAAGTACACAAAATATATACACAGTCGCCATGTAACACAGAGATTCACAGTATATTCATTATTGTTGAATGGATTGGCAAAAGTTCAAGTGTCGACGTTTCGACCCCATTTGGTATGTAGGTATTTTAAACCTTACTCGCAGGGTCTTCCTCAGGACAAGTGAGAAGTGGTAAGGGGTAGGGGCACCATAAGTGCTGGGGCGGGGGGTCTCTCACAAATCAATCGTGGAGGAGGGGGGCTCTGTACCTCGCCATGAGGTACTCTTGGGTAGGAGTGAGGCGACACTAAATGTACATAGGTAGCGTAAAATGTCCCATCAAAAAGATTTCATCACTGTCGGGCTATGAAGTCCCAAAATTACTATTGAAAGTGTTGGCAATCCTGAGTCAATCAAAGACGGCAAGTAGAATAAATCCAGCAGGCAGCTTGCCAGTTCTGTCGGGAATAACCAGTGATGAAATCATTTTGATGGGACATTTTAAGCTACCTATGTACCAATCATGACAGCCTAGTGCTCACCAGTACTAGCAGCTAGTGAGGAGAGTATCTAGAGTATTGGTACTCTCTTCAGCAGTAGAGAAGTGCTGGTACTATCAGGGATAAAAATAGGAAGTGCTGGGACTCAGTACCGGCCCATTTAAAACAATGCCTCTATCCTTTTCCATGCGACCAGGCTCTTCCTGTCTCTTGCTGGCTCCGTGCCTTTACATTCACATGTCCTCTCCACTTGCCTCTAATCTTTACCCAACCTCTAAGCTTCTCTCACTAGTTCTGCTCCCCTTCCTCCCAACTTTTGCTTACTCTCTACAAGTCTTACATTTTCTCCCTGTTTTTTCCGTACTTCTTGTCTCCTGTTCTCTCCTCCATGCTGTACTCATACCCTAAATTTGCCATCTCAAAAGTTAAAGTTAAGAAATGCATCAGATTTAGGACTTTACAGAAATGTGTGTTAAAATACCATTTCTAAGACGATTCATGATTTCAAAACTCAAATATCTGGTATTTTATCTGAAAATAAGTGGCAATCCTAACTTAACCTGCCACCTCACTTCCTTACATTCATCCCTACTCCTTCCTTCCATTAAGAGAAGCAGCTCCTGTCCTGAACAAAAAGATTAAAAGAAAAACGGCTTTGGCGAAGGCAGAGGATTTTGTTGGGCTGTCACTAGCTTTAGAACGGCCAGTGCAATCAATATCCTAAATAAGACTGGGTTACCGACTGACTGCCCGTCCCAACCCATTTACACACCTCATTAAGAGGAGCGGGGGTGAGGCTAAAGCACTTTCAGCCGATAAGTCGTCGGGCACCTGATCGACAGTGAAGGGTCTGTCTAGACCATGTCCTGTTAATCACAGCGTGACGCAAGGCAAGCCCTCTTAGACCCCTGCTGTCTTAGGCCATTCACATGGGCGCTTCTGGAATCTCCAGCAGGGACTCTGCAAGAGGCTTGGTGTGCTTACAAGCTCTTGAGAAGCAGAGCGGCATATACGTCTGCTAGAGGAGAGAAATAACTGGAGACTGTGGTGCCATATATTAGGGTACCAGTACTCTCCCTGGCTAATGAGAAGTGCAGAGACTGAGGGCCAGAAAATTCAGAAGTGCCGGTACTCAGTACCGGTGAGTACCAGCCCATTTAAAGCACTGATAGAGCTCCGAGGGCAAGCAACGGCTGTCACTTCTTGTCCCGGGCAGTTGTTAATCCTGCTGCTCTTAGGAATTGAAGTGGTGGGGGAGGGGAGCAGATATGAAGTCTTTGTGACCTGCAACCTCAGTGTTTGTGTTCCTGTTGTGTGTTTGTGTCAGAAAAATACAAGCTCCTCACACAAACGAATGTTGGCAAACTATCTACAGAACGTGTCTGTAAAATGTCTGGGTTAGTAAAAAGTTGTGTTAGACAACTGCACGATTGTATGTGAGTGTTACAGACAATACAGGATAAACATGGAGCGGGATGAACTCCGAGTGTGCTTGTGAGATCCGCATGCTGCCTTTCTGTGTGTAAATGTCATGCCTGTTTGCACACCCACGCACCTGGGCTTGGGCAGAGACTCTTCTTTTTGCTTTTCTTGTGCATGATTTCCTTGCTCTTCTCTTCTTAACATTTGCTGTAAACAATTTCTTGGCATCTCACGTTGCTGCAATTTCCGTGTCCTCCTCTATTCCTCCTGAACTTTCTATGTTACCTTATCTCTGTCGTTTCTTCCTTCTTAATGCCCCATTTGTCTGCCTCTCTGCCCTGCTGCCCACCCTGCCCTAGTTTGCTGAAGCTGCACCCATGTTTTCCCCTCTCTGCCTTCTTTGCCCCATTTCTGCCTCTTATGACCATTCTCTATTTCCCTCATCCACAAATGCCCAATTCTTTCAGTTTTTTACCTCATGCCTTTTGTTGCCTCTTCTTTCTTTTGTCTCCTCTGTGCCCCTTTTCCTCCTCGCTGCTCCCTCCCTCTTCCTTCTGCCTTCCCTCTTAGACATTTTTCTGCCCTCATTTTGGCATTCGCTGAGGCACCATTGGTTTTCTCCTTCCCACCCTTTTGCCTCCATATCGGCCCCCTAGTACTCTCTCTTTACCTGTGTTTTATCTTTGCCGTACTCCTTGCCACCCTTTCCCTTCAGCTTCACTCCTTTCTCACCCCTCTTAGCTCCTGTTTCGTTCTGTGTACATTGTCCTCATGTCCCTTAATTCTCCAATGCCTTTTCTCCAGCTCAATCCAATATCACTCTGTTACTCCAGCTTCATCCTGATTTTCCCTCTGTCCTTAATGTACCCTTCACTTGTTTTGTGGCACTTCGAGTTGTGGAGAAGTTATCTGAAGCTCAGATGTCATGTCTCTGTGAATACACAAGAAGAGCCATGAGTGAGGAGTGTGTCAGGTGTTTCAGGGGATGTATGACGTTACAACGCATGCTATTACCACGCATGCTGTTACAACGCAAGTATTACAACGCAAACCTTTACAACGCATTACACTTGGGGGTGCTGGATAGTGAATAGTTTAATTTACTATTCCAACTCCAGTCCCCGTGGACACTAGGAAAGGTGTTGGATAGTAAATTAAAACTATTCCCTATCCTAGAGCGCCCCCCAGTGTAATGCGTTGTAAAGGTTTTCGTTGTAATACTTGCGTTGTAACAGCACTGCGTGGTAAAAGTTTCGTTGTAAAGGATGTTTCCCGTTTCAGGACTTGCCATTGGTTACCCCACGCCCATTCCTCAGTTCCAACACTCATACAGCCTATTTGTTGTAACTGCCAGTCCCAGCCAGGATCCTTTCGAAATGACATGGACTCTACAAAACATCCCTGCACCGCACAAATCATAACGATGTTTGGAGTGGCATGTTGTAAAGACATGAATAACATAACATGCTCGGCATAGTCTAAGCCTGGCCCCCGGGTTCCATTTAACTCCATTGAAGGAGCACCCTCCTGTTACAGGTTTATTTTTTTAATCGTCCTTTAAGTTCAACCATTTTTCCTCTTAGTTGCACCAAGGTTAATCTTGCAGCCAAAATGAGTGATCTCTATGTGCAATTTACATAATCCAATGCAAGTAATTAGTTTCTGTAAACACTCGCATTTGTAAATGTAACTCACCACTTTGCATACTCCGAAAGTAAGAACGATGTTTAACAGTGACACATTTTGAAATTAAGGTTGGGGAAACGGGTGTTCTCAAAGGTGCAAACGAATGTAATTGTTGGGGCAGCATTGTAACTTTTTAGGTATTCATAAACATTCAAGGAGTTGTTTCAAAACTAACTGGCAAAACCCACCATTAATTTCCTGATCATGTGGGACATTAGTTTTCAGTTTAGCCTTTTTTGCTGGAAAATAAGACACAAGAGACTTTAACGGAGTTGCCATTTGATTTTGCGCATTTTTCGATCACACCTGCGTCAGTGCATGCGCTCTCACTTGCAAGAGATATTGGGGCAGATTTATGTTGGTCATGCGCCACATTTGTGTCACGCAACTGCGGCGTAAACGTAGCGCATCCCTACGACCCATTTACAACGTGACGCATCTAGGCAGATGCGTCATGTTGTAAAGCCCTGCGCCACATGTGGGCGTTCCGGCACAGGGTGGGCGTTCCGGGGCAGGTGCGCCTCCCAAAAGTGGCTGAGTGAAATCTATAAGATATCACTCAGTCACTTTCAGGCCAATGCTGCGTCAAAACCCTGCGCCTGCTTGAAGCAGGCGTAAGGCTTGACGCAGCATTGGACAGATAGGACACCCCCGAGCCTTGCTGGAGCTGCGTCGCACTTGCGACGCAACTCCAGCAATGCGCCACCTTTACGGCAGAGATGTGTCACGCATCTGTGCCGTTTTTGCCTCATGGTGCGCCGCATTGTAAGTGCGGCGCACCATGGGTGGCGGAGCTGCGGCGCAAAATAACTGGCGCATCCCTGGGGATGCGCCAGTTATCATAAATCTGCCCCATTGTTTTGAACAAGGGGCTTATTCTGGTTTAACTCAGCACAAAACATTCACTAAATGGGTAGCTATGTGCCTCTCCATTGTATCTCAAATGCTAATGTATTGCCGCCAAGACGTGGAACTCCCTTCCGACCCACCTCCGCCTGACCCAGGACCACCTCGCCTTCAGGAAGCTGCTCAAGACCTGGCTGTTCGTGCAGTAGCAGACCCCCCCCCCCCCCCCCAGCGTCTTGAGACCCGCCGGGTGAGTAGTGCGCTATATAAATGCTGTGTTTGATTGATTGATTGATTGATTGATTGATTGCTTTTAACTCTTTTCTCATGAGGATAGAGCATGAATATCAGAAGAAGCCACATAAAAGATCAGCTTGTTTTGGGCTTGACATTTAGTAAGAAGCACTATCTGATCCCGGCTCAAGCTTTTCCGTGCGATATTGAACTAGCATCTGCTTGCCCTTCTAACTTTAATATCTTGCATCTCCCCAGACCCAAAGGCCGCGGTGGCGGAGTTGGCATTATCTTCCGAGCCTCCTGGCAAATAAACATCATAGACATAGACCCAGTGCCCGGGATTGAGCTCTTTGGTCTGGCCATTTATAGCCATCTAGGAGATATCTTCACGGTGATCATTTGTTATCGTCCTCCAGGGGCATTTTCCATCCCGCAACAACAAGCACTTCTCACTACTTTTACAAATATGGCTACCTCCCATAACAAGTTAGTTATTTTGGGAGACTTTAACCTCTGGCCAAATGGCAGCCTAGATACAGGACTAGACAACCTTCTGATGTCCTGTGACAGTGTGGGGCTTCACCAATTGGTTAAGCATCCCACCCACTCTGCAGGCAATCGACTAGGTCTCATTTTTTCGAGTCCTGGTCTAACACAAGTAGGCGATATTTTGCCTATGAGCTGGACGGACCACTCACTCATCAAACTTTACATCACCAGCACCACAACTAGAAAGCCCAACAACAGCCTTCCACCAGAATTTACATACCGTAACTGGAAAGCCCTAGAAAAACTCAGCTTCACCACCAAAGTCTTCAATGTGGACGATAGTTTTTCTCCTACCAGCTCGGTTGAAAACAACTACAGAGCTTTCTGTATGAGGATAACATCTACCACGGACTCCATTGTCCCGCTGAAACTTTGTAAACCTAGAGGTAGAGCACCTGCTCCCTGGTACAATGACTCCCTGAAAACTCTCAAATCAGCCTGCAAACAGGCTGAGAGGAAGTGGAGACATGGATACTGTGACAACAATAAAACTCTCTGGAAAAATAAGCTCCGTGAATACAAATCTGCTATGACAGAGAGCAAATCGGCCTATTACTGTTTCACTATTGTTAACGCAGCTAACAGTTCAAAAAGCATATTCCAGATCTTGGAGAACCTTATACACCCTGACTGCGCCAAGAAAACTATCCCCCCATCTCAGACTCTCTGTGACAATCTGGCACAGTTTTTCACAGACAAAATTGAGACCATCATCAACAACTTGGCAACCCTCCCATCGGAAAATATTCTAACCCCCTCCGGTGCTGTTGTCGCCAACCTATATTCTCCTAATTCAGTACGCTCTCCTATGGAAAGTCTTCTGGCCTTTCCTCAGATCCCCGAAGCAGAATTTGAGAGACTGGCACTAGGCATCACCTCCGGGTCCCCCCTTGACCCTCTGCCCCCGAAAACATGGAAAGCATACGGGAATGAGCTATTCCACACCCTTCGGAGGATTTGTAATCAATCCCTCTGCTGTGGACTCGTTCCCAACCCCTGGAAGCAAGCTCTCATCACCCCGCTATTGAAAAAACCATCGCTGAATCCAGAGTGCCTTTCCAACTTTCGACCCATATCTCTTCTGCCCTTTCCGGCAAAAGTGGTGGAACGATGGGTCAGCACCTGCCTATCAACTTACCTTGAGCAGAATCACGTTCTGGACGACTTCCAATTTGGGTTTCGTCCAGCCCATGGCACCGAAACAGCAGTGCTTACTGCCATGGAAGAACTTCGAGTGCGTGCAGATAGGGGCCAAGCTGTGGCCTTGATTCTATTGGACCTGTCTGCCGCATTCGATACTGTTAACCACGTGATCCTGCTTGAGAGGTTGAGCGATGCTGGGGTCAACGGCACAGCCCTGCTCTGGTTCCACTCTTATCTCAGAGACAGGAAACAGGCTGTATCCCTCCCCCCCTACCAATCTGCTTTCTCCCCAGTCCCTCACGGTGTACCCCAGGGTTCTTCCATCAGTCCTATCCTTTTCAATGTTTATTTAAAGCCACTGGTCACTTTAATCAAATCCCATAATTTGACTACAGTAAACTATGCGGATGACACCCAGCTCATTCTCTCTTGGGAGGGGGAAGGCTCCATCCCCCTAGAAGCCTTCCACGACTGCCTGAGAGACACTGCAGGCTGGTTACACCGCAACTCCCTTCAATTCAACTCCTCTAAAACCGAGGTTTTGTTCTGTCCTGCGAGCCGAATACCTCGCCTCCTGCCTGCGGAGTTCTGGCCCCCGGAAAATCCAGATAACCCGCTACCTGTCGCCAGTGTTCGCAATCTGGGCGTCATGCTAAACACCAAACTTAGCATGGAAACACAGGTAACAAGAACAGTCGCCACCTGCTCGGCCCTTATGCGATCATTACGTAAAATCTTGCCACTATTACCACCTCCGGCCCGAGCTTTGATAGTCAGGTGCACTATTCTCAGTCGCATCGACTACTGCAATGCCCTCCTGCTCGAATCTCCCATGGTACTGTTGGATAGACTCCAACGAGTCCAGTCGGCAGCAGCCAAACTGGCCCTTGGATGGACTAGGAGATCCTCGGCCACTGCTGCGTTAGCCGAGCTACACTGGCTCCCCTTGAAGCAACGCATAGCCTTCAAAGCCCTCTGCCTGGTCTTCAAGGCAGTACATGGATCAGGACCAAGACCCCTACAACAAATGTTTTCTTGGTACATCCCAACTAGGACTCTACGATCCACGACCGCCTGTCTTGTAATAGTACCTAGATTCAAGAAGGCCAGGATCGGGGGAAGATCGTTCAGAGTAGCTGCTGCTAAGCTCTGGAACAGTCTGCCTGCCGACATACGCCAAATCACACAGCTCCTACCTTTCAGGAAACGAATAAAAACATGGCTCTTCCCCTAGCTCCCCCCTCCACTTCCACCTCCCTTATTCAACTCCCATCGCTTTCAATTCTAGGAGTAAGCTTCTTCAGCGCCAGGATACCTGCCAGGTGACAGCCGCGCTCTACAAATGTTTTAAATAAATAATAATAAATAATAGAGCTTTTAGTGGCTTTTAATCTCTCAGTGGCTCGCCCACCTCCATGGTATAGGAGAGCGCCTTCACAGTTTTTCATTCTTTGTAGCAAACCTGGATGTTTAGTGTGACACACAATTCCACACTACACACCATCCAACATAATTACACTACACATAATATCACTCAAAACAACATGATTCAACTTCACATAATTACCCTCTACTCGACATCACATAAATACACCCCACATAAAACCACCTTGTCACATAGCAGCAATCCACATAAATACACTCCACACCATGCCACCTACTTCCAATCAGCATATTTTCACTCAATGCCACACAGTTCCACACCACACAATTCAACTCCAAACATTTCCTTTCCAGACCACATAATTTGACATCAAGCCACATAATTCAGCTCAACAACACAATCACACATCGCACCACATATATCCAATCCGCACCATAGAATTACACATCATGCCACAAAATTCAACATCACACCACATAATTAAACTCAGCTACATACCACTCCACAACACAAAATACCATTCCACTTAATTACACTCCAATCACACACAATCCAACTCCACATAATTCCAGTACACTCAATACCACATAATTGTTATCCACCCAATTCCACTGCACTCCATGCCACATAATTCCACTGCACAAATCCACTCCACACCACACAATTCCAAGGCACATAATTCCACAACAATTCCAATCCAACCCCTATAATTCCAACACACACCACATACATACACTCCATAACACACGGGTAAAAAACATGGTCATTTACAATGCCAAATAGCTCTAACTCAAGCAAATGCGAGACCTATTGCATTTCCAAAGCTTGTTTCTCCTGTGAACCCTCATTGCCAGTTTTGACGTTGCTCTTTGATTTATTTAAGTGCCATCTATTAGTCTGTCCGTCTGATATTCCAACCTCTGGAGTAAGGAAAAGGCAGGCCAGGGCCTTCCTTGTTAAATTAAGTCCGCCTTCACCCCCTCAGAAGCTGATGTGACTATAAGAGCCTGTGGCTCTGGAACTGCCCTTGTTCACACCATCCACGTGCCAACGCAGTCTTTGTTGTGCAAGAGTGAGTGCTAAGAAGGAAATGTGACCTTTCTTTCCCTATGCTGTCCTCATCATCTCGGGCATCTCTTCTCGGACCTCTCAGATTTGTTAATACATGGACTGCTATGATAGAATCATGTTTTTGTGTGAGCATTCACATGCCTTTGAGCTGGAGCCAATGAAAAACAACACAAATGTAAAATGAACGCTTGTACGTATTGGTCTTAGCTACAACGTCTCAAATGTGGGCAAATATTTAGAGGCCGGATAGTATATAACGAATTTGCTGTTGGCATCGATTGTGCACAAAAAAATGGCCTAACATTTTCATTTGATCTCATACTGTGAAACGGGCCAGGGGCTTAACACAGGACCCTGCAGCCCAGCTAGTGGAAGGTGGAGGTCGGGGGTGGAGGCAAAACTTCAAGAGACACCCAACCTTTCAGCGCCCCCCGTTCAGCCCACCACCACCGTATATCTGTGAGATATGGGAATCGTAGGGCACCTCATTAAATTCTGCAGCGGGACCCCGTCGTTTTGCGTTACTTTTCTGACAGGCCAGTTCTAAATCACCAAACATCTGCGTGCCACTATGAATAGTATAGTTAAAAAAATACCCACTGATGCACGAGACCGCAGCTGTATTAGTCATGCAGCAGACATCTTGGTTGGTTTATATCCCTTGCCACATTTATGTATCAGTTTTGTTATTTTCAAGCACCACTTTACCCGCAGAGTTGAAGGATAGCTTGGCATGCCATTGCAGGAAAGTGATGAACGATTGAAAGACCACATGGTGGACCTCTTGTCTGAGTGCTATTACTTTTGAAGATTAAATAAATCACCACTTTTTGCTGGGTCTGGACGTTCATGTTTTTTTAAATAAATAATGCAACCGCATATATCAGATCGTTTGTCCTTCCAAACCACAAACATTCTGACATCATTCGCAAGTAACTTCTGTTTCCCGTGTACGTGATTTTCTTGTGCGAAGATTCTTTCTTGACTTAATATAGGAAGCAAACACGTTTTAATTGCTATAACATACTTTGAAACGACAAAGAGACCGTTTTGAAAGTTACCCCTCAGTTTCAACAAGTACCCTAAGAAACCCACGCTACTCCCAGAAGCACGTTATTTTTACTCCCTAAACTAAATGGAATTCAAGTTGGGTCACCTTGGGGGATGCTCCATTTTAGAAATCTACTCCCAGATTCATCAAGAACACATTTTGCTATTCCCTAGCGAAAAATACCGATCCGCTATTAAGGAATAGCAAAATGCTATTCATCAAGAAATCGCTTAAAAAATAGCGATTTCTAATAATTCCTTAATTGCGACTCGTAAATTGCGAGGCGCAATTAAGGAATATCTCCCCATTCATTCCTATGGGCCTAGAGGCCCATAGTAATAAATGGGAAGACCACCTCAATTTGCTAATCGCTATTAGCGATTCGCAAATTGAGATTGCGATTTCAAGGGTGCAGGGGTGTCCAAAGGACACCCTGTTGCACCCCTGAAATTGATGTGTGCACATATGTTGCGCGCACACACATGCCCTTAGGGCATGTGTGTGCGCAACATGAAACTTTGAAAAAAGGCACTTTAGTGCATATTTAAAAGTTTTTGCTATTTACAGCGTAGTTAGACTTCACGGTAAATAGCGGCCCCAGATTGCGAATTCGCAATTTTAAAATGGTTCATGAATTGCATTTAAGGAATCTCAAATTGAGATTCCTTAAATGCAATTAATCGAAATTTAGCGATTTCTAGAATTGCGATTTTTGCAATTGGGATAATGAATCCCAAATGCAAAAAGTAACGCTCGCAAAGGACCAGATTCTCAGAATCAGGCCCTTTGCGAGCCGATTTTAGTTTGATGAATCTGGCTGATAGTTTGTGAATCGTAATGCTCCTCCTACCTTTTTGCATGAGGATCTTTGCATTAGCAGGCCCTCATCAAACTCCTCCTTACCCTGCCCTCCACCTCTCCTTACCCCTCATTTAACTCTACCCATGTAGTAGTGGATAGTCTCCATTTTCCCACCACTCTCCTATTCCCTCTCATTTTTAGGTCTCGTGTTTGGCAGTGCATGCGCTGTTTCAGCGAGACTTAAAGTAATCTCTATATTGGCTTCACCTCCATGTAATTTCTCCTGCCCCTCCTGATTGGTTTAATCTGGCATTGCTGTTGTTTTCTTGATTTCTGTTGGCCCTATGGTCACTTCCGTGTAGTTCCGAGGCAGTGGTGCCTAATTACAGTTTCGCTCCACTCACACTTAATTGGGTACAGTGTGCCATCTGGTTGGGGGCGTGGTCCCCCCTCCTCTCCCTCGTCCCGCATGGCCGCTTGTTTTACATGTAATTATGGCAGCCACGCGTCTACCTTTACTTTGTACCAACGCTCGCCTTCGGTAAGTCGACGAAAAATGAGTTTCTTATGTGTTTTTTCATACTCTCCCACCGTTCAAGGCTGCTGTGAAAGCCTAAACTGAGAGATAACAAGGCTGGATATCACTATTCGCTCCTACGGAATGCAAATCGCCCATTTCTAAACGTACTGGCTCTGTAAAGTATTTCTGTTCAAGACGCTCCTGACTGACTATGATATTAGCTTATACTAGCGCTGCCTGTGGTAGAGCGCGCAGATCACCCGACTATAATTTTACCATATGCACATTGGGCCCATAAATTCAATTCACCATATTTATTAATCGGGTAACCTTACACTCTACTACCAGTAACCCTGTTCCTTCCTATTTATTTCTAATGTACCCGACTTACCAATCCACTGTTACGGGTACCTATGATCACAATGGATCAGGGAGCTAGCTGTAAAAGAAAGGCAGACACCTAAAATACATAATACCATTTACTCTTAATTTTGCACTCATATAATAACCACAGACTCAGGAAGTTTTAAAACCTTTATCTAGAATACATCAGATTCAGAAAGCATAAGGTTCACAGCAAGTAAACTGTCAATAACTAAGATTAAAAAGAGCACATATCCATATAGGAAGTAAATAAGACCAACCATTTAGGATTTTTTTTTTCTTTTTTTTTTTTAAAGTCCTCATTTGCCTTGCCCCTTACTTAGGAGATGCCAACCACCTTACGTATCCCGACCAAGAGAGGGAACCAAGATGTCATTGCCCATCTCTGGCACCGGAACCCAAAATATTTTACTGGTGGCAGAGAAGTCCCAAGAGGAAGAGGGGTTTTAAAATCTTGGGCTGACTCCATCTAGGTGTGTTTCAACCTGTAGGACCAAAAACCGTAACGAGGCCAGACCCGGTCCAAGGAGTGTTGATGGCATAATCATAGGACCCGGGAAAAAAAAAAAAAAAACGCAACACTATCTCCATTGTATCAACAGATCCCAAAAGGCCAAGTTACGGTTATTGCAAGCTCTAGCCATGCCCACCTTTGATGTTTCGTATAAAGACGTGAGCCAGTCCGAGTATGTTGGAGCAGTTTTCTCAACCCATCGTATAAAAATCTGCCTTCTAGCCAGCAAAATGACATAGAACAAAAAAGATCTAGCCTTGCCAGAAATGCTGTCCTCTAAACCGAAGATGATAAGTGGCAATGAAATTACTAATGATGTATTCAAGATGGAGTTCAGGGTAGACAACACTTCCTCCCAGAACCGGCCGATGTTAGGGCAGTCCATGAACATATGAATGTCTGAAGCTTCTGATAAATTGCATTTATTACATTTCTTGTCTGGGAGAAATTTGGAAAGTCTCAGCGGTGTTATATATGCCCGATGGGCTGTGAACATATGGTTGCGTCTCAACCATGATGGCTTCACCACTTTATAAAGGAGCGCAAAAGATCTTAACTATATCTCCTCACATTGAAAGCCAGTTGCCTCTCCCCACAGCTCATCTGGAAGGGTAAAGTCCCCATCAGTTTCCTCCTGCAGCTGCCAATACCAGAAGGCCACCTCCTTGCCTCCCCTAGGTCTTTCCAATAGCGACTGCTCCAGGAAGCTTGATTTCCCGAAGTGTACATCTTTACACCTCTGGGCCCTCCCCCAGCTTTCCAGCTGGATGAAATTAAATCTAGAAAATGCTGGACCTATACGATCATGTAATTCATCCCAAGGTAGTATCGATCCATCCACCATTAGCTCTCCCCATCTAGTAATCCCAGCCTCCTCTAATGGAGAGGATAAGCTTTCCCTTAGGCACTCCGGTAAACCTGGGGAGTCCCATATGGGAGCGAAATTGGAGAAGTAGGACAACCCCAATCTTCTTTTAATGGCTAGCCAAGCCTTGGCCCATGTCTGTATAATTTTTAGCGTTATTTTCTTGAAAAATTTCTGGCTCCCAAACTTATATAGAAATCCATCAACTGGTAGATTTGCTCCGATTAACATGGCTTTATACATTGTCCCCTCTGGAAGATTAGATGGTGTTTTTAATAACATCCTGGAGTAGGATAACTGAAAGGCCCATGCGTAATATACTAAGTCCGGTAGGGCGAGACCCTCCTTCCCCCTTCTCCTCCTCAACTTCTTCCATCCAATTCTAGTGGATTTATATTTCCAAATAAAGGAATTAATCTCTCGCTGACACTTGTCAATCATCTTCACATCAAATCCCAAAGGAATGGCACCAAAAATGAATATAAACTTAGGAAGAATAGACATTTTTATTAGGTTCACCCTACCCATTATAGAAAGTGGCAGGTGAGTCCAAGATTTCAATAGGCTCTTACATTCCCTGGAGACTCGATCTAGGTTAGTTTGGGCAATGGTACCGATGTCTTGGGATCCCGAGATAATGCATAGAGGTGGTGATATTTATGCCTAACCGTGGATCTGGAATATTCCACACCATGACCTCGGTTTTGCTTGAGTTGATACTGTAGCCCGAGATCTTACCGAACACTACTGCCCTTTGGATCACAGCAGGAAAGGACAATACAGGATCCGAGGTAAAGATTAAAATATCATCAGCATATAATGCTGTCCGCCTCTCCCACTCCTTGAATTTAAATGATGGTATATTTTCGTCTGCTCGCAATACCTGGGCAAACGGCTCAATATATAGATTGAAAAGGAGGGGAGAGAGCGGACAGCCCTGCCTTGTACCTCTAGTAATCTTAAAGGGTTCTGTCAAGATCCCGTTGATCAGCAGCCTAGCCGAAGGGGCCCCATAAAGCAAAGCAATGGTTCTGCAAAAGCCCTCCCCGAAGTTAAACCTTTTTAATACATCGTTTAGATAGGGCCAGTTGACCCTATCAAAGGCCTTTCTGCGTCAAGGGTAAGGGTGGCCAATGGAAGGTAGAAAGCCGAGCCAATATCTATGGCCCCTACCAAATCATGTGTAAGGTCTGAAAGATGGCGCCCTTTAATAAAACCTCTCTGGTCATGGTGGATAATGGTGCCTATTACGTTTCCCAATCTTGCTGACAGTATGGCGGCAAAGATCTTATAGTCGCTGTTCAGCAACGATATTGGTCTGTAGGACCCACAGTCTGATACATCCTTCCCTGGTTTGGGTATGAGAACAATTGTGGCCTCACCCCACGATTTTGGCGGTAGCTTTCCTTCTCTAAGGATACCGTTAAAAAGGATCGTCAATACTTGGACAATATTCTCCCCCAAGACTTTATATATCTCCCCAGGAAGACCGTCTGGGCCAGATGCTTTTCCTTTTTTTACCTGCCGTATTGCTTCCCTTACTGCTGCCTCCGTTACTACAGTCTCTAAACTATTGCTCTGTGCTGTTGAGAGGGTTGGAAACATTATCCCTTCCAGCCACGTGTTTCTTGCCGTCTGGTCGTCTGGTAATTCTTCACTATATATTGCCTCGAAGAATTAAAAAAAGGCTTTACCTATCTCCTGATTAGATACCCTTGGTGCCGCCTCCCCCTCCACCTTGATTTCTCTGATGTATTTCAGAGCTTGGTCAGATTTTATTTTCCACGCCAATACTCTACCCGCGGCCTCTCCAAACTCAAAATGGGAGATCTTGCTTGCTTTCCATCTTTTATTAACCCTCTCTTGTAAAATGTTTTCTAGTTGGAGCTTTAACTCAGCCAATTTTGACTTCTCTTCTAGAGAACCTAGAGACTGTCCAAGATTGAACTCGATGCCCTTCATTTCCGGTTCCAAACTGGCTATCATGTCCTTATAATTTTTTACTCCGATATGAGCCCTACTTGTAATACACCCTCTTAAAAAGGCCTTAAAGGCCTCCCAGACCACTGCCGGAGAAGAGGATTCAAGATTAATTAAAAAAAAAGCAGTTGTTTCTGCGGCCAGGAAGTTAACTTCACCTTCCTCAAGTAGGAGTGTCGAGTCAAATGACCAAGATGGGTGCTCTTTCCTACTGTCGGTTCTAAGTGAAAAAATAAGAGCCGAGTGGTCTGACAGATGAGACGGGAGATATTCTATCGCTATTAAGGTGTCTTTCAAGTTGTAGCTAAACAAAGCGTAGTCGATTCTGGATATATGCTTGAAGCAACTATTCCGGTAGGAAACCCCCATTTTACAGCCCGCTCTTTCCCTCCATAGGTCTGCCAGGCCTAGCTGAGTCATAATTGCTGAAGAGTTCGCCTAGACTTTGGTGAACTACAGGCCCTCAAATTTGCTGATTTATCTAACTTAGGATTCAGCACGATATTAAAGTCACCCATCCAGATCACCGGATCCTGAAAAAGTACCAGGTGATTCCTAATGGCGTCCATATGCGATGGATCATCTGAGTTTGGGCCATAGTAGCCCACCAAGGTACAGCATTGACCCACCAACTGAACTCTCAATATCAACCATCTCCCTGTGTGGTCTTCTATGGGATCCAAAATTTGGGCTTTAGCAGCTTTTTTAAAAATAAATATAACCCCCCTAATATTAGCATTATGATCAGTAGAGCAGAATTTATCAACCCATCTCTGTTTTTTAAGTATCTCCACTGCCTCTATTTTGATAAGATGTGACTCCTGGATGGCAATGATCTGCACAGGAGAGTCCCTCAGATACTGCATTATGCGTTCCCGCCTACTTCTCACTCGCAAACTGTTGACATTCCAGGACATGTAGTGGAGAGCTGTCATGGTGCCACCACTACCCCCCTCTCATCGACCCTTCCAAACAGCTCCCGCGGGAATCCTAAGATTAACCATTTGCACTTCTGATGTTGGACAAATATCAGAAATAAACAACCTGTAGAATAAGAGGCAGACTTATGAGGATTTTTTGCTTTTTTCCCCCTCCCCCCCTGCTCCCCCCCCCCCCCGGGAAAACCCTCCCCTACTTACTCTGGCCTGATGGGTAGCCAGATCTACACCTCCTACAGCTCTCCAACCTTACCTCCACCTGCTAGTATAGTCCGTCGACAAACCGCGACTCCAAACCAGTATGGGTATTAAGGGGGAACTTGTATTGTGATGGGAAAGGACCCTTATGTGGTATAGAGAGTATGTTATTATTATTAACTCTCCTCCTTTCCTCCACCTTTTGGTCTCCCCTTGTTTATACACGAATTCATAAGTATATTTATAGTAGTACATACATACACATACATTGTTGGGTTATAGCTTAAATTGTATTTCCCCTACACCCCCTCTTGTGCCGAAATAAAGAGAAAATGTTTTATTTTTATTTTTTAAATGCAGGTATATCTCTCATATGCTATATACATTTTTTTTTCCCTTTTTCTTCTTCCTCCCTTTTTTTCCCCCCTACCATGTTTTTACCCATTTTGGTTCTGGGCTAAAATTCTGTGATTAAACTAGTATAGACCAACCGTAGTTTGGATTAACAATTAGTAATTAATAATTAGTCTAGAATAGAGCCTGTTTAGACCCACGTAACCCGCTATCTTTTACTCTGAGCCTGGGCATGGACTCTAATAGATTCTAGTAACTCATCTGCTTCCAAGGGTGAACGGATATTATGCATTTTATTATTATACATAATACGCAAAAAGGCTGGGAACCTCATCTGAACAGTGGTACCTAAAGATCTAAATTTATCCATGCGCTGCCCCAACTCCCACATTCTATCAAGGGTGGTCTTTGATAAATCTGACCGCACCTCAAAGGAGAAGTCCGGGCCCTGTAATGATCTGGCTTTCAGTGCAAGGTTCAAGGTCCTATCTTTAAGTGAGAATGTCTGGAAGTTGATCAAAACCTTTCTGGGTTTGTCTCTCCCTGGCTTTAGACGGAATGGGTCGCGGTGGATTCGCTGGATGTTGTTGTCTAGCTCCTCAACTGACTCCTCCAAATTAAGAGAGTCTTTTAAAAATCTTAATTACAAAGCTTTTAAGGTTTGTGCCCTCTTTTCCTTCCGGGAAGTCGCAAATTATTCCTCCGGGAATAATTTTCCAAACTTTCAACTCGCTCTCGCATACTTTCCCCATCCCTTTGCAGTGCTTGAATTTTAGATCTGGCTATCTCGAGATTGGATGTCAGTGACCCCACAGAACTTTCCAAAACCTCTGTCCTTGCGCATAGGCCGTCCACCTTTTGGTCCAGCATCTCACAGGATGCTCTGATTTCGTTCTGATTCGTCTTGGAGACTACAAAGTCAGCACGGATTTCCTCCCTCATTGCAGTTATTGACTTTACCAGAGCCTCAAGTGTATTACCAACTCCTGGGTCCTCCAAATTGCCCCCCTCGCCGTCCGGCGTCACTACCTGATTTGATGCAAGCCCCCCTTGGGACCCTTCATGAAACTGCTGGTTACATACAGCAGCTGCCTCTGTTTCATTAGCAGGCACGGAGGACTCCACTAACCCAGTTACTGTTTTAGCTAGTATGCTAGGTACCTGGATGGCTAATGGGGATGGTGACACTAAAGGAGCTGCTATCTCCATCGACCTGGTAGCTAAATTGGGTGTAGGTGTAGGTGCAACTACTGACGTCGAAGCTGTCTGTGCCTTTGAGGCCCCTGGTACAGCAGTCGTCATCCCCGATGTAATATCCAATACTTGGGGCAGCACTTTAAAAAATGAGCGTAGAGATGGTGTTATGCCGCTGGAGCTCTTAGGGGGTAGATTCTTTGTTCCCTTCTGCTTAATGTCTTTAGCCACCTCCCTAGGAACACTGCCTTTTGCTGAAATTTGCTCCTTCCCCCCAGTAGCACATCTAATTGCACTCTGCCCCGATCTTGTGGAGCACCCCTGAAGCTGTATTTTTTTTTTTTACCCCCTGAGCCCTTTATCTAGTTTCTTAGTCCCACTCCTAGTACACCTTAAGGATACAACCTTACTCTTCCCTTCAGAGTCAGTTTCCCCACTGGAGTATCTGACCGCCTTATTATCTGCTGACAAGAGGTCTGCCGTGTCGTCTGAGGGCGCTAAGACTCCTCCGCTCCCATTCAAGCCTGCTGTTACATGAAAATCGCTGGCTGACTCACCCGAATCCAATCCGCGTCGTGGTCTTCAGCAAACCCCCCCTCCTCCGTTCTGCAACCACCGCTCCTCGGAGCACCCGGGCAGCCGCCGCGCGGCCACGCCTAAGCTCCACGGCTGCTTGTCTCCACCAAGGCAGGAACGCAGTGGGGAGAGGGCGGAACTCAGCAGGCAGGCACATTGGGGGGGACACAAAAATACACAGAAATACTTTTACTCCGAATGCGCCTTCCGATGCTCGTTCTTTTTCTCAACCCAGTTTTTCCCTTTTGTCGTCACGTTGTAACCGCAACCTTTCATACCGATTCCCCTAATTTGTGTTCCGTCTGGAAACGCCGTCCCGCGGCATAGTCCTGTCAGGCAGAGTGGAGTCTGGAGAGCCGATTCTGGGCGTGCGAGCCGCGCTAGCCTGTGGCCGCCATGTTTTCCTCCCCCAAGCCCACCATTTAGGATTTGTAAAGGGAAGGTAAGAAAAGGGAACATACTAACATGGGTTTCAGAGCTTAGACTCAGTATGATGTCTAAAGGACGGGAGAAAAAGGAACATACTATGAAATCACAATTGAATATTTCACAAACTAAATGTAAGAACGTACTAATGGGATGGGTAAAAAATGGAACATGCTAGTATAATAACTACAATATAGGATTTTATCATTTGTCAGTGTAAAGGAGAATAAGAGGAAAGGATAATGTGCAAGTACGGTTTTATTAAAAGCAAAAAATAGAGAATGTGAATTGGGTTCCCTCAGATTTCTATTTACCTAGAACGGTGTGGAGACCAACCCTGGCCACGGGTCAGTTAAGGACAGGAGAAACCCCAAGGAAAGACAGTTGCCAGTAGGCCACCAGGTGTAGAATGGAACCCCAGGAAAGGACAGGAATACCAAATTTGGATCAGGACAGGACCTCCAAGGTAAGACCAGCACCCGCAGTTCGGTAGCAACGCCGGCGCTCCACCCTCTCTGCAGCTATCAGTCAGAACCCCGATTGGGTTTATCGAATTCCCCAGCAAAGTGCTCCGCCATCACTTAAGGTTTCCAAAACCCCGCTTGGGTCTCTGGAAATTACGGACAGAGTGCTCTGCAGCTCTCTGTGTCAGTCACCTATTGAGTGCGTTGGGTCAGTGACAGGTCAGCTATTCGGGCAAGTCGGACGATTTCTCTAGCTAAACCTAGGCTAGTTATACTGTTTTCGGGTCAGTGTACCACCCCCCAAATGTTGCAAGTGTAAGAATCCCCAATTTCGATTGGTCCAAAGAAAGGACAGGTCAACACACCAACCAGGATTTGACTTTCTCAAGCCACAATTTACATCTTTTGGGACCGCCTATTGAATTTGGGGTTCCCATGACATATTTTACAAACAACAATAAAGACTACAATTTTCATATACAATTGTTACAAATATAGTACAGTTCAGCTCTGTTAGCTGGGCTACAGGTCGATTCCCAGGAGCATCTTGATTGTGGCTGCCAGCTGGCTGAATTCCACTGGTACAAGGTTTTCTTTCCTCTGCCAGGATGACATGCGCAGTAGGGACTTCTAAGATGGGGTAGTTAGTGCCTACCAGGCCCAAAGGATTCGATACATGAAAAGTAAAGGAAAACAATTTAGAACACAGAAATAAATGAATACACTGTATACCAGGAATCCCTATATGACTCCCCTTACTTTATACTAACTATAGCATTAAGGTTAGTGCAAGACGAACAGCATTGCATAAGCTGCAGTGCAAGCTTCGGCATGTGAGAACACAAAGCAGCCATCTTAAATCTAGTGCACAAGTGCAAAAGATTCCCACCAGTACTGCGAGTACGTCACGTCAAGTGACTGTGACCAACGCATGCGCAGGAGAAATTCCCGCTAAGCAGCGGCCATTTTAGAGGCAAGCGTATTAGGATAAGTAAACACATATGCAAGCTTCGCTGGGACACCCCGTGTAATGTAGAAATGTGCAATATTAGTAACACAAACAGGTTTTGTTATACTTATTAACATTATTTTAGGTTCTTGATACAAGCAAGTCGCTTTACGTGTGAATCCTTGCTCCATCAATCCCCTCTTTGATGATATTTTATATCATCACAAATTCATGGAACCAGATGCCAACTTTTCATATTTTCCCAAGTTCAATCTCTGTTCAGCTTTTCTTTAGTTTCTTTATCAGGGTGAGAATTTTTCACCCTTTTATAAATCAGATTATTCAGTTCTTCTAATTCAAGTTCATCCACATTTCGTTTCACTCCTCTCTTGTTCACAGTGTACTTCTTTTGGTGCTTTCGACATTTACAACAAATGAATATGATGAATATTACCAAACCTATTCCCGCAATTGGCATCAGTACCTTAATCAAATTTCTTTTACCTAAGTTAGCATACCAATGACCTATGGCGGAGAGACCATCAGTAAGTCTCTTCCAGGCACTGTCAACCTCAAGTGGTTTGAGTGCTTTTTCCAAATGTGTAATATTCTTCACATACCCTTTGATTTCTACACTTTTGTCAGGTATGTAAGTGCAACAATGTTGCGCTTTCAACATTCTGCAGACTCCGCCCTCTTTTGCCAAAAGGGTATCAAGAGCAAGTCTATTCTGTAAAACCATTGATCGGAACGCAACCATTTCGGTATTGACCATCAGGAAACCTCCAGCAGTGTCAGTAGACAACTGATCCACTACTGTTGACAATTTGCAAATTCTGTGTGTATTCAGAACCACTCCCACTGTAGGTATCAGTGCACTAAAAATATCTCCTACTATTTCACCAGCACTTTCTCTTTTAGTGCGTACTAATTCATTAGTCTTTTCAGTGCTTCCAGTGATTTTCCCCACGTGGTATATCTTTGGGAAGACAATACCAAAATAACAACTCCCGTACAAATGGTCGGGCAATTTGAAGTAAGCCTTGTTCCCACAAATAAAATAAATCCCAGGAAGCACAGGCTCTGACCCATCTTTGAAACCCCAACCCCCAATTACCTTGTAATTATGTTCGCATTCACTGGAACCAATGAAAATATTGTTATAATAACTAGTCATTTCTCTTTTAAGACAAAGTTTCCCTTTCTTTTCGAAATCCAGCAACATGGCAGCATTAGCTCCACCATTTGAGGTGCTCCCTATACTCTCAGCCCATTTAGGAACATTCTGGTTCTTGTCTTTGGCTTTCTTTTGGAAACTTTCTCTTCTCTTTTCTACCATATCAAGAAATTCTTTTTCTTTTTCATGTAAAGAACAGGTCAAGTTATTTTTGTGTGCGCCATCTATATTTATTTTTCCTACAGTTAGAAAATAATCACTCATGTATTTAGCTACGTCTCTAGTTGTATGTACAGGTTTCAGGTTTCTTCGAACAGGAAGTTCAGAAAATGTCACGTCAGAGTTTGAGTACTAATACTGTAAAGGTCCTCTTTTATAAAATAAACTAGTTAGTATACTACAGGAAATTCCATAGGTTAAGGGTAAGTGGTAGTAAGTCACACCTTCAGCTACAGAAGTAGGTAGCTTCATGCAGACATAACAGTCGTCTATTTCCATAGTTTCTACATAATGTACTAACAGGTTTGCGAAAACGTTTAAATGAGTCTTGTTCTTTATTTTGTTAAAGTGTAATCCTTCCTCATCTGGTGCTTCTCAATCCATGCTTGTTTGTTTCAGGCTAAGCGGTTTGTCCAATGCATCTACTCTTCGTGGTGTACTTCTAGTGTGTGATTCTACAGTGTCATCAGGTAGGTTATTATTTGGGTACAGACTTGGGTTTTTACTCATCATAGAAGGAATAGTTATTGTTAGTCCCATCCAAAGGATCAGTACTATTGCTACCCTACATAAACACACTTGGCAGCATGTTCTACAACAACCTCGTCTCGGTCTCCCATTCTCAGAAGAATCAGACATCTTGGCTCAAAAGAAACTTCAACCCCTCCTTGTAACTCTGCAGAGCTTTGCTTACTCGAGTAACTTTTCAGGTTGCTTCTGCCTTTTCTTCGGTCTGTTCAGCAATCAATTCTTCATCACTTTCATGACTTTCGTCACTTATTTCCAAGTTCTCAAACTCCTCCAATACAAAGTAAGTCCATTCAGGGCTCGAATACTTGTTATTCAGTTTCTTGATGCGAGCACTTCTTCTCTTTGGCTTTGTCACCACTGGGTCAGTTTGACTCGAGGCCTCATTTATCTGTTCAGGCTCTTCGGTTATCGTCTTCAGACGCAATCTCAGCCTTTTCACAAATCTAGGTACTGAGTCATCCTTTTTTAGTCTTTTAACTGGCACTGTGTCTTGGCCTTCTTCAAACACTCTTTTGTTTTCGTTCAGTTGTGGCACATTGGGATCAAGTTCGTCCTTTGTATTGTTCCCTAACTGACTAGGTCCAGGTCTTTCATCTGTTTCTTCTGCCTGGTCTCTAAACTGGCCTGGTCCAGGTATATGCTGATTTTGGGTTTGATCTGTTTCGATCTTCTTCCTGAACACAATTGTCTAATCCTACCTGTTCCTGTTCAAGCTCTTCGAGCTCTTGATTTTCTTCCGCTTGAACTTCCGCCCTAATCTCTATCTGTCCCTTTTCTGGTACAGGAGTTCTTGGTGGAGTGTCAATTACCTGCTCTCTTCCTATCTGGTCCTCCTCAGAATCAGATTTAACGTGAATTTCGATGATCTGAGTAGCTTCTTCTTCACCTGTCTCGTCCTCACTATCCCACTGTCTATTTAAATAGGTCTCTCTTCTTGTTCGTATAGGGTAGATTGTCAGATCGATTATTGGGACCCAATCTTCTTGACTGGAGCTCGGTTGTTCCTCTTCAGCTACTTCAGGACCGATGTCTTGGGATCCTTCAGCTGCGCAACCTTCAGCCTCAGTTTCGTCAGGTTCAGTCACTTTCTTCGTATGGCTGGCATGGATCCAGCGAGGTACTCCTACACACTTTACAGCTGTGGTGGTTACCAGGATCACCTGACGTGGCTTTCCCCACCTGGGTTCAAGGCAACTTTTCTGAGTGTGCTTCTTTATTATGACCCAGTCCCTGGATTGAGGTCATGTGCTGGAGTCGTTGGCCTGGCGACGTCTTCTCCCCCAACCTGGCGAGAGATAGAACGTACTTGGTCAGCCAGCTCTTTACAGTATTCTAGTACCAAATCATCAGATATGCATATTATTTTGTATCCTGGCACCCATGCTTGCCGCATTGCTCTTCCCATCAGGATTTCATGTGGACTCAAGCCCGTGTTCTGATCTGGAATACTTCTGAGTCCCATTAACACAAGAGGCAGAGCATCTGGCCATTCCAGCTGAGTGTATTCACACATCTTTCCCAATCTTGATTTGATTGTGCCATTTATCTGTTCTACCACTCCAGAAGCCTCTGGACGATATGCACAGTTAAGTTTTTGCGTGATTTTGAATGCTTCACAGATTTGTCTTATTATTTCATTCTGGAAATGACTTCCTCTGTCAGATTCAATTAAGACTGGGAAACCGTAACGAGGTATGAGTTCCCTAAGTAATAATTTGGCTACTGTGATGCTGTCATTTCTACGTGCAGGGAAGGCTTCCACCCATTTTGAAAACAGGCAGACAATGACAAGTAGGTATTTCATTCCTCGACAAGGGGGCAATTGAACAAAGTCAAGTTGTAATCTAATAAAAGGGCCTTCTGCCTTTCCAATTTTCCCTGGCAACACTATAGTTTTCTTTCCAGGGTTAAATTGTTGACAGGTCAAACACCTCTGGCAGAGTGCCTCTGCTACGCTTCTGAATTTCGAATTGAACCATGTCTGGCAGAACATGCGAATCATCGCATCTCTGCCTACATGTGTGTCTCCATGAATTAACCTCGCCATAGGAGCAAGCATACAGTCTGGCAACACAGGCATATCATCAAGGTAAACAATGACACCATCTGCATTTCTCCTGCGACAACCGAAGTTTCTCCATCTTTGTTTTTCCTGTGGCTATGCTGCATCCTGTAAGTCTCTTACTTCCTCCCATGTATTCACTCCCTCTAGCATCAAAAGTTGGCGGCTGTTTCCGTTTCCCCCAACCTTTATATTGATTGAAATTCGGTATTTTGCACAATGTTGGGCTAACTAGTCAGCATATCGATTACCTGCTGTCACTTTGTCATCACCAGATTTGTTGCTGCGAATGAGCTAGGTAGTAAGGTAGCTGGATTCAGAATATTACATCGTTCAAGGGTCACGTTTCCTGCAACTACAAGGATTCTCTCATACTTAGTCAGCCGACTAGGTGTAAGATACTGGGTTTTTGTTCTTGTCAGTAAAATTACAACAGAATGTGGAACATACACAGTTACCGGATGTCCCATAACAATGGACTCACTCTGTTCAAGGCTCATGCATGTTGCAGCTACAGCTTTCAAACATCCAGGTAATCCAGCTGCTACTGGGTCCAGTGTGGAAGAAAAGTATGCCACTGGACGTCGAGTCAAACCATGAATTTGGGTCAGGACTGAAAGTGCACAGTTATCTCGGGTGTCACAGAACAGTGCAAAATCTTTTGAATAGTCAGGCATTCCTAATGCAGGAGCAGTACACAGACATTCTCGTAATTTTGTAAAAGCTGTCATGCTTTCGTCATCCCACTTTACTGGATCACTTGCTCCTTTCTTTATCATTTTTATCAATGGTCTTGCTAGGACTGCAAATCCCACAATCCACTGCCTACAGTACCCTACTACTCCAAGGAACATTCTGATTTCTTTCTGGGTATTTGGCAATTCCATGTTTCGAATTATCCTGATTCTTTCTGTGGTGACTTTCCTGATACCTCTCTCTATCTGGTGCCCCAGATATTTTACTGATGTGGTACAGAATTGTAATTTTTCTGGTGATACTTTATGCCCTCCTTCACCTAAATGGTTCAGTAAGGCAATTGTGTCAGTTACACAGTCTCTTCGACTTTTAGACGCCACCAAGAGGTCGTCTATGTATTGCACCAAAATTGATTTTCCTGGCAATATTAGGGTTTCAAGGCATTTTTTCAGTATCTGATTAAAAATTGAGGGGCTTTCTGTGTACCCCTGAGGGACACGATTCCAGACGTAGACGTGAGTGTCGAACTCAAATGAGAAAAGAAATTTGCTGTCTGGATGCAAAGGAATAGAAAAGAATGCATGACATAAGTCAATGACGGTAAACCATCCTGCATTCCATGGAATTTGGTATAGAATCACAGCAGGGTTCGGCACGACAGGACAACAAGGAACCACAATTTTGTTAACCTTGCACAGGTCCTGTACTACCCTGTACTTACCACTAGGTTTCTTGATTCCAATTATGGGAGAATTACATGGGCTGCTCATCACTTCTTGTATGATTTTTGCTTCTAACAATCTTTTTATTTCAATGGCAACTCCTGCTTTTACTTCTGCACTCATTTTGTACTGTTTAATATTTGGGTATACTGCATTTTCTTTTATGGCTATTTTAATTGGGTCAACATTTTCCATTAATCCTACATCTTTTCCAGTAAAATCCCATACTTCTGGTTTCACTGTTTCTTGGAGTTCATCAGGTAAGTCTTGTATTGTCAGTCTTTTAATTTCTGATCGGGTCTTGCTAACATTAATTTGTAAATTCCATCTTCGTCTGGGGTCTGAATTTCGACGCCACTTGGTGTGCAAAAGATAGTACAGTTCATTTTACACAACAAATCTCATCCTAGCAAGTTTACAGGACTGGAATCACAGACAACAAACCTATGCATTTCCTTAAAATTCCCAATTTTAATCTCCATAGGTTTTGTAACTGGGGTACTAATTAGCTGATTAGAAACGCCAACTACCTGGATTGCTTCTCCCGAGAGGGGTAGGTTTGGAACGTCTGCTGTTCTCACAGTAGAACGGGTAGCACCAGTGTCCAACAGAAAGGTGACGTCATTTCCTTCAACCTTTCCTTCAATGTATGGCCCTGACTGGTCCCCGGCAAGGAGGCGCCAAGCACGCACTCCTCGTCCTCCCCCCTCAGGCGCCGTCAGTAGGTGTCATCACAGAGAAATGTGTCATTTAATAGAAATTGTGAATTTGCTGCATTTCTATCCTCCCTTCCTTCCCACACTTCGGTGTCTTCGTCCTGTTGTGCTTTGCTCCTATAATTTTGCCTAGGTGCACACGGCAACTGATGTTGCTTTACCTGTTGCTGGGTCTTTCGTGGAGTCTCTTTCTGCGTCTGTGGATTTAAATCATTAATTTGAATATTACCATTCTTTAAAGCTGGACACTCGTCTCTCCAGTGACCTATCTGTCAGTACCCGTGACAGGGCAATTTCTTTTTGGCCTCCTCTTGGCTCATCTTTACTCTAGTCTTTCCCCCACCCCCGGGGCCTTGATTCTGATTACTGGTCAATTTATTTAGCTGCTGTTCGTGGTGTTCTGCTAATTTTACCTGAGCCCACATGACTTTTTCTTTTAACTCCTTCCGTTTATCTGCCAATTCATCCTCGCAATATATAGCATACTTCAAGACCTCATCAATCGGTTTAGACTGCCAGCAGATTTTATTGTCTTTGATCCACTGCGAAATCTCAGGCCTTAACCCTAGCACAAATCGATAAATGAAATGGGTCATGTCTTTCATCTCGATGTTGTCCAGACCACTGTATGTCTTGAACACCTGTAACAGTCATTCATAGTAGGAGTGCACAGTTTCATCTCTAGTCTGGGTAGTTCTGTCTATTCGAGTCCAATCAGTTTCCTTTGCAGGTACTTTTCCTTTTAAATGTAATATTACCTGATTGTACTTTTTCATTACTTCTGCTGAAGGAGCCCCTGTGTTTGGGTCTCTCGGGTATTCCTCACTAGGCCAATCAATAGCAATTTTACATTCCGTCCACAAATCTACGGGAACTACAATGTCAAAGAACCCATCTAAATCTTTCCAGAGACACTTCTAGACCTTCACAAATCTCTCGACCTGTCGGTACCAATCTACAGGTTTTTCTCGTAATTTTGGGAAGTCATTGGTAAAGGACACAATATCCTGTAGGGACCATGGAACATGTACATACTTTCCACCTGGCACTTCTTGCATAGGATATAACTTTTCTGCCTTGTCTGCTTCTTGTAACTTGTATTCAGATGTCATTTGCTTTGATCTATTATCTTCTTTTTTCTTGGCCCACCTGGCTTTCCATTTGTCTAAGTCTCCCCAGTTTTTGCAAAGGGTGTAGCAATTCTCTGATCTGTACCTTCTTTCCTGACACATTCATGTTTTCCAAATCTTTGTCTGAGAATTCTACTCTGTAGGGTTTTTGCAACACTTTTGATTTGCTAATATCTATTCCCATACTAGCCACGGTGTCCATTAATATCTCATGATATATTCTGGTATTTCGGGTTAGACTTTTACAAATGAATATCAATTCTTCCTCCGTTAGGGTGTTCAATCTGTCCAACCCCACATTTCCAGCTGATAGTTCTTCCAATTCTATTCTTAGTTTGTAAATCTCTAATAGTTTCGGCTGAGGATTTTGTTTTTCTAATTCTCGGCTCCATCTTTCAATTTCTTCAGGAGTCACTACTGTGGCACTTCTAGTACCAGAAGTTGACTCAATCTGCACTTCTCTCGAAGTGAAAGGAGTGTTTTTTCTATGAGAACCCCTTTCTGTCTCCCGTACTGGTAAATCTATCAAGGAAATCACAGATTCACATTCGCCTGCCTGATCATCTACGATTAAGGGCTCTCTTCTCGGCTGCACTACCGATGGGGTAAGAATTGGAGTCTTTGGACTTCCCTGTTTATCCCCGTACAAAGGAACAACTGGTCCAATAGTTACTGGGATTGTCAAGGCTTCAGGACTTGTATTTAATTGGGAGATTTTCTGAATTAATTCTGTTCTCTGTTTAACTATAGCTTCTCGTTCTCTATCCTGCAGTACTCTTTCCATATAAGTTTCATGCACTATCTGCGGAGTTAGGGTGGGAACAACATTCGGGGCAGTTGGATGCGTCATACTTGGCCCTACACCATAGTTAGGTTTTAGGAAAGGGTTTCCTGTACTCAAAGGTCTTGCCTCCTCCCGATATGGAGGTCGTAGACAGGTATCTCTCGCATCGAAGGATCCTGATCCCTCCTGGTAAGCTGGTCTTAGGCAGGTATCTCCTACACTTGAGGATCTGGGTCCCTCATTATAAGGAGGTGGATTCTTCATTAATAATTCCTCCAAATAATCATCATCTGAATCCCCACAGGTCATCAAATGCTTAGTTTTCTCTGTCCTTTTCTCTCCCAAGGGTGCTTCTAGGGCTATTACAGGGTACAATCCTTCTACCATGATATCCTGTCTCCATTTTTACATTCTGTTTTCTCGGGTTTCTTTATTTACCTTAGGATACCATTTTGCCAACCCCTTGTCCATTCTGGGCCTGTCTCGCTCAAAAGCCTCTATCTCCCATTCTTCTAAAGCCTCATATTGCGTTAGTCTAGATCTGGGATGTAAATCATTCATTCGGGTCCTCAAATTGAACAGAATCCTGCTATTGAATGTACCATCAACGGAAATGCCAAGATCCCGTCATCTTTAGTATATTCCACCCAATTTTCCAACCACACGCAAGCATGGTAACCCCTGTCGAACATCATAAATGACGTGGGAGTATTAGGTGGTGGAATGACAACTCCTTCTCTAGTTTTGATAGGCTTGTCTTTCTTAAAATACTTCTTCACCTTGTTTACTAAGGTCATTTTCCTCTTATTTCCGTACATAATGTTTTTACGACCTTTCCACTGATCTTTTCCGAACCCTAGGTATCTTGGATCAGGTCTAGTCTCTGGATTAAACGTATGCCACATATACTTTTCCGCAAGTTACTTTGTTTACAAAATTCACTTCCAATCCAAATGCGTCTCTTATTTTTCTGCAACTAATCAAGTGCGCGATTTCAAACCAATTCAACCAATTGGTGCGCGGCGTTTCTCGCAGACGAGTTCTCACGCTCCTGTGCTCACCCGTCCTTTACAATTCTGTCTCAGCTACACGCTCGCTGTCTCGACCAATACCAGCGCGGCACTGAGTGACGTCAGCACAGCTCCACAACTGACTCCCTCCTTCACAAGGTAAGGAAAACTCAATTTCTACCTTTTAAAGTGCAAGTGCTCTTGTTTAATTCACAACGTAAACACATTCGCCACTGTACTCGAGTGTCTACAAAGAAAAGATTTGTTTCACTGCAAGTAAACTTCTTCTATTTACTTTTCAAATACTGCGAGTAGATCCCTTCCGCCTACTCTTCACACAAGCATTAGTGAACCTGTTACTCCTTTGACTCATCCACTTTGGTATATATACAAAGCCAAACGTTTCACTAGTGAACTCCTTTGCTACCAATCAAGCTCAGACGAACCTGCTACTCCTTCCGTGTGACCCTTACTAGGGTATATCACAATAGAAGATTTGCCAGCGAACTCTTTGCTACCATTTATTCATACATTTATACAGAAAACCCTAATTAGTGCTTCCAGTTCTACCTAACCTGCACCAATTTTCCTCTTGTAAGTGACCTCACTTGCGACGTGGATTCTCCTCACCACTCGCTATTCTGCCCCCGGGGATTCCAGACAAACATATAACAATCACTAAAGAGTTTTGTTAGTACATATATCAATATATCAGCAAGAAAAACAATTTAAAACATTTCATAATTATCAAAGCAATAAAACATTAATGGTACATTTGATCGATCGATATTTTTAGCAGCAACATTTTTCCCAATTAGCAGCAAGTAACCTACCTACCTATCCTAACTAGTCCTACCTACCTTTAACTAGTCCCTAACCATCCTCTGCTACTAGAAAATTACTGATAGAGCGCGCAGGTCACCCGACTATAATTTTACCATATGCACATTGGGCCCATAAATTCAATTCACCATATTTATTAATCGGGTAACCTTACACTCCACTACCAGTAACCCTGTTCCTTCCTATTTATTTCTAATGTACCCGACTTACCAATCCACTGTTACGGGTACCTATGATCACAATGGATCAGGGAGCTAGCTGTAAAAGAAAGGCAGACACCAAAAATACATAATACCATTTACTCTTAATTTTGCACTAATATAATAACCACAGACTCAGGAAGTTTTAAAACCTTTATCTAGAATTCATCAGATTCAGAAAGCATAAGGTTCACAGCAAGTAAACTGTCAATAACTAAGATTATAAAGAGCACATATCCATATAGGAAGTAAATAAGACCAACCATTAAGGATTTATAAAGGGAAGGTAAGAAAAGGGAACATACTAACATGGGTTTCAGAGCTTAGACTCAGTATGATGTCTAAAGGACGGGAGAAAAAGGAACATACTATGAAATCACAATTGAATATTTCACAAACTAAATATAAGAACGTACTAATGGGATGGGTAAAAAATGGAACATGCTAGTATAATAACTACAATATAGGATTTTATCATTTGTCAGTGTAAAGGAGAATAAGAGGAAAGGATAATGTGCAAGTACGGTTTTATTAAAAGCAAAAAATAGAGAATGTGATTTGGTTTCCCTCAGATTTATATTTACCTAGAACGGTGTGGAGACCAACCCTGGCCACGGGTCAGTTAAGGACAGGAGAAATCCCAAGGAAAGACAGTCGCCAGTAGGCCACCAGGTGTAGAATGGAACCCCAGGACAGGACAGGAATACCAGATTAGGATCAGGACAGGACCTCCAAGGTAAGACCAGCACCCACAGTTCGGTAGCAACCCCGGCGCTCCACCCTCTCTGCAGCTATCAGTCAGAACCCCGATTGGGTTTATCGAATTCCCCAGCAAAGTGCTCCACCAGCACTTAAGGTTTCCAAAACCCCGCTTGGGTCTCTGGAAATCACGGACAGAGTGCTCTGCAGCTCTCTGTATCAGTCACCTATTGAGTGCGTTGGGTCAGTGACAGGTCAGCTATTCGGACAAGTTGGACGATTTCTCTAGCTAAACCTAGGCTAGTTATACTGTTTTCGGGTCAGTGTACCACCCCTCAAATGTTGCAAGTGTAAGAATCCCCAATTTCGATTGGTCCAAAGAAAGGACAGGTCAACACACCAACCAGGATTTGACTTTCTCAAGCCACAATTTACATCTTTTGGGACCACCTATTGAATTTGGGGTTCCCATGACATATTTTACAAACAACAATGAAGAATACAATTTTCATATACAATTCTTACAAATATAGTACAGTTCAGCTCCGTTAGCTGGGCTACAGGTCGATTCCCAGGAGCATCTTGACTGTGGTTGCCAGCTGGCTGAATTCCACTGGTACAAGGTTTTCTTCCCTCTGCCAGGATGACATGCGCAGTAGGGACTTCTAAGATGGGGTAGTTAGTGCCTCCCAGGGCCAAAGGATTCGATACATGAAAAGTAAAGGAAAACAATTTAGAACACAGAAATAAATGAATACACTGTATACCAGGAATCCCTATATGACTCCCCTTACTTTATACTAACTATAGCATTAAGGTTAGTGCAAGACGAACAGCATTGCATAAGCTGCAGTGCAAGCTTCGGCATGTGAGAACACAAAGCAGCCATCTTAAATCTAATGCACAAGTGCAAAAGATTCCCACCAGTACTGCGAGTACGTCACGTCATGTGAGTGTGACCAACGCATGTGCAGGAGAAATTCCCGCTAAGCAGCGGCCATTTTAGAGGCAAGCGTATTAGGATAAGTAAACACATATGCAAGCTTCGCTGGGACACCCCGTGTAATGTAGAAATGTGCAATATTAGTAACACAAACAGGTTTTGTTATACTTATTAACATTATTTTAGGTTCTTGATACAAGCAAGTCGCTTTACGTGTGAATCCTTGCTCCATCAATCCCCTCTTTGATGATATTTTATATCATCACAAATTCATGGAACCAGATGCCAACTTTTCATATTTTCCCAAGTTCAATCTCTTCAAACATTCTGTTCAGCTTTTCTTTAGTTTCTTTATCAGGGTGAGAATTTTTCACCCTTTTATAAATCTGATTATTCAGTTCTTCTAATTCAAGTTCATCCACATTTCGTTTCACTCCTCTCTTGTTCACAGTGTACTTCTATTGCTGCTTTTGACATTTACAACAAGTGAATATGATGAATATTACTAAACCTATTCCCGCAATTGGCATCAGTACTTTAATCAACATTTTTTTACCTAAGTTAGCATACCAATGACCTATGGCGGAGAGACCATCAGTAAGTCTCTTCCAGGCACTGTCAACCTCAAGTGGTTTGAGTTCTTTTTCCAAATTTGTAATATTCCTCACATATCCTTTGATTTCTACACTTTTGTCAGGTATGTAAGTGCAACAATGTTGCGCTTTCAACATTCTGCAGACTCCACCCTCTTTTGCCAATAGGGTATCAAGAGCAAGTCTATTCTGTAAAACCATTGATCTGACCGCAACCATTTCGGTATTGACCATCAGGAAACCTCCAGCAGTGTCAGTAGACAACCGATCCACTACTGTTGACAATTTGCAAATTCTGTGTGTATTCAGAACCGCTCCCACTGTAGGTATCAGTGCACTAAAAATATCTCCTACTACTTCACCAGCACTTTCTCTTTTAGTGCGTACTAATTCATTAGTCTTTTCAGTGCTTCCAGTGATTTTCCCCACATGGTATATCTTTGGGAAGACAATACCAAAACAACAACTCCCGTACAAATGGTCGGGCAATTTGAAGTAAGCCTTGTTCCCACAAATAAAATAAATCCCAGGAAACACAGGTTCTGACCCATCTTTGAAACCCCAACCCCCAATTACCTTGTAATTATGTTCGCATTCACTGGAACCAATGAAAATATTGTTATAATAACTAGTCATTTCTCTTTTAAGACAAAGTTTCCCTTTCTTTTCGAAATCCAGCAACATGGCAGCATTAGCTCCACTATTTGAGGTGCTCCCTATACTCTCAGCCCATTTAGGAACTTTCTGGTTCTTGTCTTTGGCTTTCTTTTGGAAACTTTCTCTTCTCTTTTCTACCATATCCAGAAATTCTTTTTCTTTTTCATGTAAAGAACAGGTCAAGTTATTTTTGTGTGCGTCATCTATATTTATTTTTCCTACAGTTAGAAAATAATCACTCATGTATTTAGCTACGTCTCTAGTTGTATGTACAGGGTTCAGGTTTCTTCGAACAGGAAGTTCAGAAAATGTCACGTCAGAGTTTGAGTACTAATACTGTAAAGGTCCTCTTTTATAAAATAAACTAGTTAGTATACTACAGGAAATTCCATAGGTTAAGGGTAAGTGGTAGTAAGTCACACCTTCAGCTACAGAAGTAGGTAGCTTCATGCAGACATAACAGTCGTCTATTTCCATAGTTTCTACATAATGTACTAACAGGTTTGCGAAAACGTTTTAAATGAGTCTTGTTCTTTATTTTGTTAAAGTGTAATCCTTCCTCATCTGGTGCTTCTAAATCCATGCCTGTTTGTTTCAGGCTAAGCGGTTTGTCCAATGCGTCTACTCTTCGTGGTGTACTTCTAGTGTGTGATTCTACAGTGTCATCAGGTAGGTTATTATTTGGGTGCAGACTTGGGTTTTTACTCATCATAGAAGGAATAGTTATTGTTAGTCCTATCCAAAGGATCAGTACTATTGCTACACTACATAAACATACTTGGCAGCATGTTCTACAACAACCTCGTCTCGGTCTCCCATTCTCAGAAGAATCAGACATCTTGGCTCAAAAGAAGCTTCAACCCCTCTTTGTAACTCTGCACAGCTTTGCTTACTCGAGTAACTTTTCAGGTTGCTTCTGCCTTTTCTTCGGTCTGTTCAGCAATCAATTCTTCATCACTTTCATTACTTTCGTCACTTATTTCCAAGTTCTCAAACTCCTCCAATACAAAGTAAGTCCATTCAGGGCTCGAATACTTGTTATTCAGTTTCTTGATGCGAGCACTTCTTCTCTTTGGCTTTGTCACCACTGGGTCAGTTTGACTCGAGACCTCATTTATCTGTTCAGGCTCTTCGGTTATCGTCTTCAGACGCAATCTCAGTCTTTTCACAAATCTAGGTACTGAGTCATCCTTTTTTAGTCTTTTAACTGGCACTGTGTCTTGGCCTTCTTCAAACACTCTTTTGTTTTCGTTCAGTTGTGGCACATTGGGATCAAGTTCGTCCTTTGTATTGTTCCATAACTGACTAGGTCCAGGTCTTTCATCTGTTTCTTCTGCCTGGTCTCTAAACTGGCCTGGTCCAGGTATATGCTGATTTTGGGTTTGATCTGTTTCGATCTTCTTCCTGAACACAATTGTCTAATCCTACCTGTTCCTGTTCAAGCTCTTCGAGCTCTTGATTTTCTTCCGCTTGAACTTCCGCCCTAATCTCTATCTGTCCCTTTTCTGGTACAGGAGTTCTTGGTGGAGTGTCAATTACCTGCTCTCTCCCTATCTGGTCCTCCTCAGAATCAGATTTAACGTGAATTTCGATGATCTGAGTAGCTTCTTCTTCACCTGTCTCATCCTCACTATCCCACTGTCTATTTAAATAGGTCTGTCTTCTTGTTCGTATAGGGTAGATTGTCAGATCGATTATTGGGACCCAATCTTCTTGACTAGAGCTTGGTTGTTCCTCTTCAGCTACTTCAGGACCGATGTCTTGGGATCCTTCAGCTGCGCAACCTTCATCCTCAGTTTCGTCAGGTTCAGTCACTTTCTTCGTATGGGTGGCATGGATCCAGCAGGGTACTCCTGCACACTTTACAGCTGTGGTGGTTACTAGGATCACCTGTCGTGGCTTTCCCCACCTGGGTTCAAGGCAACTTTTCCGAGTGTGCTTCTTTATTACGACCCAGTCACCTGGATTCAGGTCATGTGCTGGAGTCGTTGGCCTGGCGACATCTTCTCCCCCAACCTGGCGAGAGATAGAACGTACTTGGTCAGCCAGCTCTTTACAGTACTCTAGTACCAAATCATCAGATATGCTTATTATTTTGTATCCTGGCACCCATGCTTGCCGCATTGCTCTTCCCATCAGGATTTCATGTGGACTCAAGCCCGTGTTCTGATCTGGAATACTTCTGAGTCCCATTAACACAAGAGGCAGAGCATCTGGCCATTCCAGCTGAGTGTATTCACACATCTTTCCCAATCTTGATTTGATTGTGCCATTTATCTGTTCTACCACTCCAGAAGCATCTGGACGATATGCACAGTTAAGTTTTTGCGTGATTTTGAATGCTTCACAGATTTGTCTTATTATTTCATTCTGGAAATGACTTCCTCTGTCAGATTCAATTAAGACTGGGAAACCGTAACGAGGTATGAGTTCCCTAAGTAATAATTTGGCTACTGTTATGCTGTCATTTCTACGTGCAGGGAAGGCTTCCACCCATTTTGAAAACAGGCAGACAATGACAAGTAGGTATTTCATTCCTCGACAAGGGGGCAATTGAACGAAGTCAAGTTGTAATCTAACAACAGGGCCTTCTGCCTTTCAAATTTTCCCTGGCAACACTATAGTTTTCTTTCTAGGGTTAAATTGTTGACAGGTCAAACACCTCTGGCAGAGTGCCTCTGCTACGCTTCTGAATTTCGAATTGAACCATGTCTGGCGGAACATGCGAATCATCGCATCTCTGCCTACATGTGTTTCTCCATGAATTAACCTCGCCATAGGAGCAAGTATACAGTCTGGCAAGACAGGCATATTATCAAGGTAAACAATGACACCATCTGCATTTCTCCTTCGACAACCGAAGTTTCTCCATCTTTGTTTTTCCTGTGGCTCTGCTGCTTCCTGTAGGTCTCTTACTTCCTCCCATGTATTCACTCCCACTAGCATCAAAAGGTAGCAGCTGTTTCCGTTTCCCCCAACCTTTATATTGATTGAAATTCAGTATTTTGCACAATGTTGGGCTAACTAGTCAGCATATCGATTACCTGCTGTCACCACCAGATTTGTTGCTGAGAATGAGCTAGGTAGTAAGGTAGCTGGATTCAGAATGTTACATCGTTCAAGGGTCACGTTTCCTGCACCTACAAGGATTCTCTCATACTTAGTCAGCCGACTAGGTGTGAGATACTGGGTTTTTGTTCTTGTCAGTAAAATTACAACAGAATGTGGAACATACACAGTTACCGGATGTCCCATAACAATGGACTCACTCTGTTCAAGGCTCATGCATGTTGCAGCTACAGCTTTCAAACATCCAGGTAATCCAGCTGCTACTGGGTCCAATGTGGAAGAAAAGTATGCCACTGGACGTCGAGTCAAACCATGAATTTGGGTCAGGACTGAAAGTGCACAGTTATCTCGGGTGTCACAGAACAGTGCAAAATCTTTTGAATAGTCAGGCATTCCTAATGCAGGAGCAGTACACAGACATTCTCGTAATTTTGTAAAAGCTGTCATGCTTTCGTCATCCCACTTTACTGGATCACTTGCTCCTTTCTTTGTCATTTTTATCAATGGTCTTGCTAGGACTGCAAATCCCACAATCCACTGCCTACAGTACCCTACTACTCCAAGGAACATTCTGATTTCTTTCTGGGTATTTGGCAATTCCATGTTTCGAATTATCCTGATTCTTTCTGTGGTGACTTTCCTGATACCTCTCTCTATCTGGTGCCCCAGATATTTTACTGATGTGGTACAGAATTCTAATTTTTCTGGTGATACTTTATGCCCTCCTTCACCTAAATGGTTCAGTAAGGCAATTGTGTCAGTTATACAGTCTCTTCGACTTTTAGACGCCACCAAGAGGTCGTCTATGTATTGCACCAAAACTGATTTTCCTGGCAATATTAGGGTTTCAAGGCATTTTTTCAGTATCTGATTAAAAATTGAGGGGCTTTCTGTGTACCCCTGAGGGACACGATTCCAGACGTAGATGTGAGTGTCGAACTCAAATGAGAAAACAAATTTGCTGTCTGGATGCAAAGGAATAGAAAAGAATGCATGACATAAGTCAATGACAGTAAACCATCCTGCATTCCATGGAATTTGGTATAGAATCAAAGCAGGGTTCGGCACGACAGGAGAACAAGGAACCACAATTTTGTTAACCTTGCGCAGGTCCTGTACTACCCTGTACTTACCACTAGGTTTCTTGATTCCAATTATGGGAGAATTACATGGGCTGCTCATCACTTCTTGTATGATTTTTGCTTCTAACAATCTTTTTATTTCAATGGCAACTCCTGCTTTTACTTCTGCACTCATTTTGTACTGTTTAATATTTTGGGTATACTGCATTTTCTTTTATGGCTATTTTAATTGGGTCAACATTTTCCATTAATCCTACATCTTTTCCAGTAAAATCCCATACTTCTGGTTTCACTGTTTCTTGGAGTTCTTCAGGTAAGTCTTGTATTGTCAGTCTTTTAACTTCTGATCGGGTCTTGCTAACATTAATTTGTAAATTCCATCTTCGTCTGGGGTCTGAATTTCGACGCCATTTGGTGTGCAAAAGATAGTACAGTTCATTTTACACAACAAATCTCATCCTAGCAAGTTTACAGGACTGGAATCACAGACAACAAACCTATGCATTTCCTTAAAATTCCCAATTTTAATCTCCATAGGTTTTGTAACTGGGGTACTAATTAGCTGATTAGAAACGCCAACTACCTGGATTGCTTCTCCCGAGAGGGGTAGGTTTGGAACGTCTGCTGTTCTCACAGTAGAAAGGGTAGCACCAGTGTCCAACAGAAAGGTGACGTCATTTCCTTCAATCTTTCCTTCAATGTATGGCCCTGACTGGTCCACCGGCAAGGAGGCGCCAAGCACGCACTCCTCGTCCTCCCCCCTCAGGCGCCGTCAGTAGGTGTCATCACAGAGAAATGTGTCATTTAACAGAAATTGTGAAGTTGCTGCATTTCTATCCTCCCTTCCTTCCCACACTTCGGTGTCTTTGCCCTGTTGTGCTTTGCTCCTATAATTTTGCCTAGGTGCACGCGGCAACTGATTTTGCTTTACCTGTTGCTGGGTCTTTCGTGGAGTCTCTTTCTGCGTCTGTGGATTTAAATCATTAATTTGAATATTACCATTCTTTAAAGCTGGACACTCGTCTCTCCAGTGACCTATCTGTCAGGACCTGTGACAGGGGAATTTCTTTTTGGCCTCCTCTCGGCTCATCTTTACTCTGGGCTTTCCCCCACCCCCAGGGCCCTGATTCTGATTACTGGTCAATTTATTTAGCTGCTGTTCCTGGTGTTCTGCTAACTTTACCTGAGCCCACATGACTTTTTCTTTTAACTCCTTCCGTTTATCTGCCAATTCATCCTCACAATATTTAGCATATCAATTCTTCCTCCGTTAGGGTGTTCAATCTGTCCAACCCCACATTTCCAGCTGATAGTTCTTCCAATTCTATTCTTAGTTTGTAAATCTCTAATAGTTTCGGCTGAGGATTTTGTTTTTCTAATTCTTGGCTCCATCTTTCAATTTCTTCAGGAGTCACTACTGTGGCACTTCAAGTACCAGAAGTTGACTCAATCTGTACTTCTCTCGAAGTGAAAGGAGTGTTCTTTCTATGTGAACCCCTTTCTGTCTCCCGTACTGGTAAATCCATCAAGGAAATCACAGATTCACATTCGCTTGCCTGATCATCTACGATTAAGGGCTCTCTTCTCGGCTGCACTACAGATGGGGTAATATTTGGAGTCTTTGGACTTCCCTGTTTATCCCCGTACAAAGGAACAACTGGTCCAATAGTTACTGGGATTGTCAAGGCTTCAGGACTTGTATTTAATTGGGAGATTTTCTGAATTAATTCTGTTCTCTGTTTAACTATAGCTTCTCGTTCTCTATCCTGCAGTACTCTTTCCATATTAGTTTCATGCACTATCTGCAGAGTTAGGGTGGGAACAACATTCGGGGCAGTTGGATGCGTCATACTTGGTCCTTCACCATAGTTAGGTTTTGGGAAAGGGTTTCCTGTACTCACAGGTCTTGCCTCCTCCCGATATGGAGGTCGTAGACAGGTATCTCTCGCATCGAAGGATCCTGATCCCTCCTGGTAAGCTGGTCTTAGGCAGGTATCTCCTACACTTGAGGATCCGGGTCCCTCATTATAAGGAGGTGGATTCTTCATTAATAATTCCTCCAAATAATCATCATCTGAATCCCCACAGGTCATCAAATGCTTTGTTTTCTCTGTCCTTTTCTCTCCCAAGGGTGCTTCTAGGGCTATTACAGGGTACAATCCTTCTACCATGATATCCTGTCTCCATTTTTTCATTCTGTTTTCTCGGGTTTCTTTATTTACCTTAGGATACCATTTTGTCAACCCCTTGTCCATTCTGGGCCTGTCTCGCTCAAAAGCCTCTATCTCCCATTCTTCTAAGGCCTCATATTGCGTTAGTCTAGGTCTGGGATGTAAATCATTCATTCGGGTCCTCAAATTGAACAGAATCCTGCTATTGAATGTACCATCCAACGGAAATGCCAAGATCCCGTCATCTTTAGTATATTCCACCCAATTTTCCAACCACACGCAAGCATGGTAACCCCTGTCAAACATCATAAATGACGCGGGAGTATTAGGTGGTGGAATGACAACTCCTTCTCTAGTTTTGATAGGCTTGTCTTTCTTAAAATAATTCTTCACCTTGTTTACTAAGGTCATTTTCCTCTTATTTCCGTACACAATGTTTTTACGACCTTTCCACTGATCATTAGTGAACCCTAGGTATCTTGGATCAGGTCTAGTCTCTGGATTAAGCGTATGCCACATATACTTTTCCGTAAGTTACTTTGTTTACAAAAATCACTTCCAATCCAAATGCGTCTCTTATTTTTCTGCAACTAATCAAGTGCGCGATTTCAAACCAATTCAACCAATGGGTGCGCGGCGTTTCTCGCAGACGAGTTCTCACGCTCCTGTGCTCACCCGTCCTTTACAATTCTGTCTCAGCTACACGCTCGCTGTCTCGACCAATACCAGCGCGGCACTGAGTGACGTCAGCGCAGCTCCGCAACTGACTCCCTCCTTCACAAGGTAAGGAAAACTCAATTTCTACCTTTTAAAGTGGAAGTGCTCTTGTTTAATTCACAACGTAAACACATTCGCCACTGTACTCGAGTGTCTACAAAGAAAAGATTTGTTTCACTGCAAGTAAACTTCTTCTATTTACTTTTCAAATACTGCGAGTAGATCCCTTCCGCCTACTCTTCACACAAGCATTAGGGAACCTGTTACTCCTTTGACTCATCCACTTTGGTATATATACAAAGCCAAAAGTTTCACTAGTGAACTCCTTTGCTACCAATCAAGCTTAGACGAACCTGCTACTCCTTCCGTGTGACCCTTACTAGGGTATATCACAATAGAAGATTTGCCAGCGAATTCTTTGCTACCATTTATTCATACATTTATACAGAAAACCCTAATTAGTGCTTCCAGTTCTACCTAACCTGCACCAATTTTCCTCTGGTAAGTGACCTCACTTGCGACGTGGATTCTCCTCACCACTCGCTATTCTGCCACCGGGGATTCCAGACAAACATATAACAATCACTAAAGAGTTTTGTTAGGACATATATCAATATATCAGCAAGAAAAACAATTTAAAACATTTCATAATTATCAAAGCAATAAAACATTAATGGTACATTTGATCGATCGATATTTTTAGCAGCAAAAATTTTCACAATTAACAGCAAGTAACCTACCTACCTATCTTAACTAGTCCTACCTACCTTTAACTAGTCCCTAACCATCCTCTGCTACTAGAAAATTACTGATAGAGTGCGCAGGTCACCTGACTATAATTTTACCATATGCACATTGGGCCCATAAATTCAATTCACCATATTTATTAATCGGGTAACCTAACACTCCACTACCAGTAACCCTGTTCCTTCCTATTTATTTCTAATGTACCCGACTTACCAATCCACTGTTACGGGTACCTATGATAACAATGGATCAGGGAGCTAGCTGTAAAAGAAAGGCAGACACCAAAAATACATATTACCATTTACTCTTAATTTTGCACTCATATAATAACCACAGACTCAGGAAGTTTTAAAACCTTTATCTAGAATTCATCAGATTCAGAAAGCATAAGGTTCACAGCAAGTAAACTGTCAATAACTAAGATTATAAAGACAACATATCCATATAGGAAGTAAATAAGACTAACCATTTAGGATTTATAAAGGGAAGGGAAGAAAAGGGAACATACTAACATGGGTTTCAGAGCTTAGACTCAGTATGATGTCTAAAGGACGGGAGAAAAAGGAACATACTATGAAATCACAATTGAATATTTCACAAACTAAATGTAAGAACGTACTAATGGGATGGGTAAAAAATGGAACATGCTAGTATAATAACTACAATATAGGATTTTATCATTTGTCAGTGTAAAGGAGAATAAGAGGAAAGGATAATGTGCAAGTACGGTTTTATTAAAAGCAAAAAATAGAGAATGTAAATTGGGTTCCCTCAGATTTATATTTACCTAGAACGGTGTGGAGACCAACCCTGGCCACGGGTCAGTTAAGGACAGGAGAAACCCCAAGGAAAGACAGTCGCCAGTAGGCCACCAGGTGTAGAATGGAACCCCAGGACAGCAGGTGTAGAATGGAACCCCAGGACAGGACAGGAAGACCAGATTAGGATCAGGACAGGACCTCCAAGGTAAGACCAGCACCCGCAGTTCAGTAGCAACGCCGGCGCTCCACCCTCTCTGCAGCTTTCAGTCAGAACCCCGATTGGGTTTATCGAATTCCCCAGCAAAGTGCTCCGCCAGCACTTAAGGTTTCCAAAACCCCGCTTGGGTCTCTGGAAATTATGGACAGAGTGCTCTGCAGCTCTCTGTATCAGTCACCTGTTGAGTGCGTTGGGTCAGTGACAGGTCAGCTATTCGGACAAGTCGGACGATTTCTCTAGCTAAACCTAGGCTAGTTATACTGTTTTCGGGTCAGTGTACCACCCCCCAAATGTTGCAAGTGTAAGAATCCCCAATTTTGATTGGTCCAAAGAAAGGATAGGTCAACACACCAACCAGGATTTGACTTTCTCAAGCCACAATTTACATCTTTTGGGACCACCTATTGAATTTGGGGATCCCATGACATATTTTATAAACAACAATGAAGAATACAATTTTCATATACAATTGTTACAAATGTAGTACAGTTCAGCTCCGTTAGGTCGATTCCCAGGAGCATCTTGACTGTGGCTGCCAGCTGGCTGAATACCACTGGTACAAGGTTTTCTTCCCTCTGCCAGGATGACATGCACAGTAGGGACTTCTAAGATGGGGTAGTTAGTGCCTCCCAGGCCCAAAGGATTCGATACATGAAAAGTAAAGGAAAACTATTTAGAACACAGAAATAAATTAATACACTGTATACCAGGAATTCCTATATGACTCCCCTTACTTTATACTAACTATAGCATTAAGGTTAGTGCAAGACGAACAGCATTGCATAAGCTGCAGTGCAAGCTTCGGCATGTGAGAACACAAAGCAGCCATCTTAAGTCTAGTGCACAAGTGCAAAAGATTCCCACCAGAACTGCGAGTACGTCACGTCAC
Organism: Lissotriton helveticus; assembly: GCF_964261635.1. Taxonomy (NCBI): domain Eukaryota; kingdom Metazoa; phylum Chordata; class Amphibia; order Caudata; family Salamandridae; genus Lissotriton; species Lissotriton helveticus. The sequence continues at coordinate 1,079,319,445 of NC_136067.1, read as the reverse complement.
GTGAGTGTGACCAACGCATGTGCAGGAGAAATTCCTGTTAAGCAGCGGCCATTTTAGAGGCAAGCGTATTAGGATAAGTAAACACATATGCAAGTTTCGCTGGGACACCCCGTGTAATGTAGAAATGTGCAATATTAGTAACACAAACAGGTTTTGGTATACTTATTAACATTATTTGAGGTTGTTGATACAAGCAAGTCGCTTTACGTGCGAATCCTTGCTCCATCACCTGTTGCTTTGGCGCGCTGTGAAGGGTCATCACATACAAACGCGCCAGTGCGACTAATGTTTGCCGCTTGGCGCTTATCCGTAGGGAAAGTAAGTGGACGTACAGCCAGTTAAAACCGGACAAAGCAGCGGGCTTGTTACACGCAAGTGGTCATTAGGCACATGTGTTTGCAAGCAGGGACCATGTGTCATGACAACAAAGCGCCTGTCGTGCCGGGGGCTGCACGTGCTCGAGTGTCAGCCAGGGCTCATTCAAAGGGGTTAATTATCTCATCAGCTTACACTCTGCGGGGGCAAACGCACCCATGGTTACTGGGTGAGGGGAGATAGGGTCTGCTGGTAAGCCAATTACCACCCTTCCCCCAAATAAAAGGCTCCAGCTTTACCTTTTCATTACGACCAGCCCCCTAATACATTTACCCGAAGAGGCTGCTTTCACCTCGAGGTTGTGCCGCTGGAGACTGTGCAGACCGCTTTTAAGTCAAAGGAAGCCCCATCGCTGTTCAGAGACCCGAAACTCTGTGCCCATGTCTCCTGCCACCCGCATGCCCCCCCATCCACACACACACCACCCACCCTACTGCTTTCTGTTTCTCAGCACATTATTTATTACAGATGGAGACAGCAGAGTAGCGCTTGTAGGGTTGTGGCGCAGTGAGTCATACTGTTTTCTCTGCAGTCCTCCCATCCCCCCAGCCCTGCTCCCTGGTTAGTCAAGACCCCTCCTGCCCGAGTTCCTTGTTAAACAGGAGCAACCATGCATGCTATTTGTTATTTGGCACTTGGAGCCGAGGCAGACCTCATAGCACCTTTCTGGCGCAGGTACGTTATCTGAAGTTCATATGTTTATACCACACTCTGTGCGTGAAGCACCACGAGGCATTTAATATGACCAGCTCGCTGTGTGTGTTGCGCTTTGTAACTTTCCTTGTGGGAGATCTCTTTGAGGCATTATCTCTCAGCCGATTATGAATGTGTAAAGCGCACACCTCATTTCTAAAAACATGCGTGAACTTCTCTGACGTCACAGCTAATTAACCGGGCAGCCGCAACCCTGCTCTGGTCAGTATGTTTAACATACAGCCATTGTTGGAAAGTTGTTGCTCATTAAGGGGTTGAAAACGCTTGCGGCATAACAGATGTAAACGTTAGTAGTCATGCTTTGAAGGGGGGTGTCCACTTCCCACACTGCCAGGACTGGCCTCGTGCTCTACGCACCCTGCTGTAAAGTCGGGCCCTAGGCCCTCATGCTAGTAATGAATGGAGACACAGACACGCTGGATGATGGGTGCAACTGTCCATGAGCACATGCGCTCTGCCACTTTTATTAGAGCTGTGTCACCTTTCCAGTGACATCAGTGGTGGGTGGGTGTTCAGTGTAAATACATCCTGAGCACTAGAATGCTAACTGTGACTCTGGGTCCTTACACCTGCCACAATTGCTACTGTCCAATCCGCATGCTGTTAGCATGGCTACTGTACTGTGCACTGACTGCACATAGAACTAGCATGGCTACAGTGCACTGTGCACACTGCTAGGATAGGTTCATTGCACCACGCACAGTTATAGGATTGTTAATTTGCACAGTGCACAGTGCTAGAAGAAGTACTATGCACCACACACAGTGCTAGGATGGGTACTGTACAGTGCACACGTAGCCAGCATAAGTATTGTGCACTTTACACAGACCTCGATGGATACATACTATGCACTGCACACAGTGCTAAGATGTGTACAGTGCACTGTGCACAATGCTAGGATGGTTACGGTGCACGATGGGCACTGTGCAGTGCACACAGGGCTAGGATGTTTGCTGTGCACTGCGTTCAATGCTAGGATGAGTACTGTGCACAGTGCTGTGATAGGTACAATGCACTGCACACAGTGCTAGAATTGATACTGAGGACTACACACAGCGCTAGAATTAGAAAGGAGCACCGTCCTGTGGCAGGTGTGCCCTGCCGTTCTGTGCCGTGTATCTTCATCACTACTTGTGAGTGCCTTGTGCCCTTGTGATGGTTGATGTCTGCACATGCTTGTCTTGTGTCCTCGTCTGTCTGTGCGGTGCATGCGCTGTACATGTGTCTGCATGTGTGTGCCTCGTGGTGGTTAGTGCCAGGGCTTTAAGTGGGCCGGGTCCCACCGGGTCTGAGCATGGACCGTTTTTTATAGGGGGCTTCGAAACAGGTCTCTATCAGGCTCTGCTTCGTGCCCTGGCACAGGCGGCCCGTTTTTTTCCAGACTGCAGTGACAGCAGGCACATGGATGTGCGCTGCTCACACTGCTCACTTCTCACTAGTGGAGAAGTTATTGATTTGATTGATTTATCATTTTATAGAGCCCGCAAATGCCCATGGGTGTCTTGGCACTATGACAGTAGAGTTATTCTGGGCCGACCGCACAGTCTAGCATGCAGCAGTGAAGAGCCATGTTTTCACTGCTTTTCTAAAAGAAAGCAGGGATGGACTGTTTTTTTTAGAGATTGGAAGCAGGTTCCATACCTTTGCAGTGTGTAGTAGGAAACTTCTGCCTCCCCATCTGGCTCGTCTAAATTTCGGAACCAAGATCAATTTGCCTTGGCTGGATCTGAGAAGCCTGGTAGGTTCATACGGTTTCAAATGTGTTTTTAAAAACTGTTAGCCTGATCCATGAAGCGCCTTGTAAGCCAGGCGCAGCGATTTAAACTGTACTCTTTTGGCAATCGGGAGCCAGTGCAGGGTTTTTAGTTTGTGGGCAATTGGCTCGTATTTGGGAATGTCAAGCACCAGCCTTGCGGCTGCATTCTGCAAGTGTTGTAATTTTGAAAGACTTTGCACCTTTGCTCCAGCATACAGGGCCTTCCCATAGTCTATCCATGACAAGGCCAGGGCAGTCACCACTGTTTTCCAAGCGTCTGCTGGAATGTAGGGCAGTAATTTTTTTATCATTTTCAGAATGAACCAGACTGATGAAGCCAATTTACTGGCCAGAGTGTCAAATGAGAGTTTGATGTCTAGAGTCATACCCAAATTTTTCACCTTTTCTGCTGGAGCCGGACAGTTGCCTAGGCTGTCAGGCCACCACTCCGGGGACCAGATGTTTGGATCACCCCCCAGCACCAGTACTTCGCTTTTATCCCCATTTAACTTCAGGCAGTTATTCAGCATCCATTGTCTGACCTGCGTCATACAAGATCTGAATTTATCCGCCGTCTCTTTCGCATCCTTGCTGATAGACACCACTATCTGGGTGTCATCGGCATAGGAGACCGGGGCGAAACCGCTTTCTCTTATGATTCCAGCTAATGGGGCTACGTACAGATTAAAAAGGGTAGGGCTTAAAGAAGACCCCTGGGGCACCTCACACGGTGAACTAAATGATTTAGATCTTGCCTCCCCCAGCTCTACTGAGAAAGTTCTGTTACACAAGTAGGAAGCCAGGAGAGCGCGTGACTGACTGACTGAATTATTTTTAGAGCGCTCTTATGCCGAGGCGTCTTGGCGCTAAGGGACAGAGGGGAGGCATCCAGATGGTTAGGGCATCGTGAAAAGCCATGTCTTCAGCGCACGTCTGAAACTGGGCCTGTTGTTTTCTAAGAGCAGTGTGATGGGCAAGCTGTTCCACACTAGAATGGTGGTAGAGGGTGCACTGCTAATGGTTATATTGATGTTTTGACAATGGATGTTGTACAATTTTTGTATTGTTGGGTGCTCTCCCAGGTGGCGTCTCCGTCCAGGTGGCGCCTATGTAATACTAATGAGTTGTGCACGCTTAGAGTGTGAATGCATCCCTGTGTAGAGGCACTCCTTGGGGTTCAATAAGGACTCCAAAGTTAGTTATGAGTTTCTTTTATTTTTCATAAAGTTGTTGTTAATTCATGATATTACTGGCATATCAAAAAATTAGATAACTTCAAGTTCAAATCATGATAGGTTCCATTTGGTAAAAACTCCAATGCATTTCGGGCTAATCCAGCCCTTTATCAAGGAGTTCTGAAAACGAAGAAGATATGACAAACTGTCTGGTGTTTGGAGATAAACCGGATAAAGTGGTAGGGTTAGAAAAATGTGCAGCGTGCCCGTGATTAAGGAAACACAAGTTAAAGATAACCGTAACCGAAACAACCATAATGTGAAGGAGAGTGCGTAATGGTGGGTTAATTAGGTTGTGATTTGGCTGTGTTTAGGATTCAAAACAATTTAAGTGAAGGAGTGAAGTGTATGGCGTGAGCCATATACTTACGAAATGCGGAATGCCGCTTGAAGCTGACAAGCTAAAGGCAAAGAGTGGTGGAGTCACTAAACTGAAGGTTAGTTACAAAGTGGATACCAACGTAAATAGTAAGCGGGTATGAAGAACTTACTTAGTAGCGCGAACGCCGGTGCAGTTGAACGACGCCGATGTGAAAAATCTCGGGGTGGAGTTACGTGAAAGAGCGTAATGAGGTGTATAACATATGACAGTAATTGACACGTCGGGTGAGCGAGACTAAAAATAAATGATGGACTAACGTGGAGACCATGCTGGGTAGGAGAAGAGGGGGTGTTCTGGTCAAGACAAACAAGATAAGAAAGACGGTGAATGTGACTAAAAAGTAATTAAAAAATACATAGGACGGTTTGGGTGCATAAGGATGCATTACAGAGCAACACATATATATATCACGTTTACAGGGAGCAACTAAATTCTGTGCGATTATTAAGTCCAAACGGTTTCAATGATTGAAGACGATAAATCCATTCCATTTCCCGTTGTAAAAGAAATTTGCGATTGTCTCTTCCTTCGGTTTTAGTGATGGTTTCTAAGACAATGAATTTCAGTTGAGCGATGGTGTGTTTGAGTTCAGAAAAATTTATAACCACATTAGATCTTTCATTCTTAGTGCGGATGTTCGACTTATGCTCATTAATGCGCACTTTTATTTTTCTCTCCGTTTTTCCTACATAGATTTTTCTGCAGGGGCATTTGATGGCATAGATTAAGTTTGAGGTATCGCAGGTAGCATTAACGTTGAGTTTAATGGTATGGCCTTTCATGGAATGCGTGATGTTGTTGCCTTTGATGATGCAATTGCAGTTATTACAGTTCATGCATGGACGGGTTCCTTTGTTTTAACGGTTTCCATTTTTTGTGCCAATATTTCCTTTATGTTTTTGCTACGGGTGTAGGCGAATAGAGGTTGTGTTTTGAAGATGTCTCTGAAATCAGGTTCCATTTGTAAGATGGGCCAGTGTTTGAGAATGATTTTCTTAAAGATGACACTGGACGTGGAAAATTTTGATACGAGTACCATGCGTTGGTCTTTTGGTATGATGTTTTTTTTTAAAACTTCCTTTCTGTTAGTGGCTTCAGTTCGTTTGATAGCATCCTCAAGAACGGTTTTAGGGTATCCTCTTTCTGCGAATCGATCGTGCATTTCTTTGATTCTTTGTTTGAAAGTGGTCTCATCAGACACAATGCGTTTAACTCGTAGCATTTGTGAGTATGGAAGATGTTTCTTGAGTGATCCCTGGTGGAAACTGGTATAATGTAAGGTGTTGTTACGATCCGTGGGTTTGCGATGTAGATCAGTAATGAATCCATGTTTTGTTATTTTAATGTTAACATCCAAAAAGGAAAGGTCGGTTTCACTCATTTGCCAGGTTAATTATATCCTTTCATCCTTGGTATTCAGTGAACTCAATGCATTTTGTAGGGAGTCTTCAGTGTCGTTCCAGATCATAAATAGATCGTCGATGTGCCTGACATAAAGTATAATCCTGTCATTAAAATCTTTGTTGCCATATATGTGTGTCTCTTCGAAATTTTGCATGTAAATGTTCGCGTAGGTGGGAGCCGCACAATTCCCCATCGACATTCCGGATAGTTGGAGATACCAGTAGTTGTCGTGTTTAAAGTAACTGTGATATAATGTGTATAGCATGAGTTCCATAAGAAATTCTTGCATGGATGTGTTAATCTCACTGTTGAGAATGGCTCTTTCAATGGCTTCAATGCCCCCTTTGTGGGGGATGGAAGTGTAAAGGGAACTGACGTCGGCAGTGCATAACACTAAAGGTTCTGATTCGTCGATGTTGATTTCTGATAGTTTCAATAAAAATTCGGTGGTATCCTTGATATAACTTTTCATCTTGATGACTAAGGGCTGAAGATATCTGTCTAGAAACTTGCCTACCGGTTCGTGTAAAGATCCTCTGGTGGATACGATGGGCCTAAAAGGCAGATCGTTGAGGTTTTTATGAATTTTTGGAGACATGTGAATTGAAGGACTCTTGGGATGTTCACGTAGAAGGTAATTTTTTGTGCGGTCTTCGATGGTGCCAGCATTGTGTGCTTTAGTCACTATGGTTTATAGCGTGATTTGGAATTCACGCGTAGGGTTGTTATCCGGTCTCATATAAGTGGTCACATCATTGATGTGTTCATCGAGTTTCCTATTGTACATGTCCGTATTGAGGATCACCAGGGCTCCGCCTTTGTCGGCCTTGATGCATTTAATATCCGGATTGTTGGCTAAACTTTTTAATGTGTCTTTATCTTTTTGTGTAATGTTACTGTGCACTGTTGTTTTTTTTAAATTGATTTTAGACAGATCGTTTTTGACCAGATTTTCAAATAAATCTATGCACTTATGGCTGCACGGTGCTTGATAGTTACTGGGGGGTCTAAGGCCCTTAAGTTGATCTTGTTTTTCTTCAGTGTTAGGGGGTAACACATTGTAAAAAAAATGACGTAGTTTGAGTTTTCGTGTCAATTTGAACGTGCTAACTTCAAGTTCCAATAGGTTAGTTTGAGTGGTCGGTATAAACGACGTGCCTTTTTCCAGTAGGTGCATTTGGTGTGATGAGAGGGTGGTATCTGAGATGTTTATCACTAGGTGTTTTTTTGGGTTTCGGATCTTTCTTGGTCACAGTGCTTCGTGTGGTTGGAGGGCTCTTTTCCTTTTCCTTTCTTTTTGCTCCTCCTGGGTCTTCTATTTCCTCCTGGCCTGATTCTAAAAAATGAACCGGGATAGGTTGTTGTCCTTCTTTAGAGGTAGTAGCTTGATTGCTCGGCTGTTGATCAGCTCTAGAGGCGTTTGCTGTTTGTGTCAGAGTTTTTTTAGGTGGACGATAGGACAAGTCACTACCAGATGATGAAGTGTCTGTTTGAGCGCTATATGGTTTATTTCGGCGTCTTTGGGCATATACGTCAGCCCAGGTATAAACTTCGTCCAGTTTATAATCCAGGGTGTCTCTCCTGAATTTTCTCACCTTTCTCTCGTTTATTTCCTTACTGTGTTTGTCTAGTAATAGATTGATGTCTTCCAGAGTTTTCGTTAGTTCTTCAGTTGTTAGCAAGTTGGTTAATTCACTTTCAATGTCTTTGATCTCTTTGTCTAAGTCTTTGAGAATGCTGGATATTTCTTCAACTATTAGTAAGATCAAGTTGAGGCTGCATTTATTAAGAATGCCGTTCCATTTCTCTTTGAAGGCTTTTGAGTTTTTACAAAGGGAGGGCTTGAGAGCTATCCGTAGTCCACGTGGAATTCTTAGGGCTCTGTGATACTTCAGTAATGTGCTCGCATGGAGCTTTTGGTTGACGTGTCGTTTTGACAGGTATAAAAGTTGTTTAATGCATTGCTCTTTGGTGCGTCTGGTGGAGGTTTGACTAGTATCTTCTTCGATCAATGAGTAAATACGCTGGCGTTCTTCTTCACTGTAGGCGAGAACATTAGCTCTTGCTTCAGTTGTTTTGCTAATTTCATCGAATTGCATGACGAGGGCGTGCCACCCTCAATTGGGCGGAAGAAAGTAATGACTAGAATGGTGGTAGAGGGTGCACTGCTAATGGTTATATTGATGTTTTGACAATGGATGTTGTTCAATTTTTGAATTGTTGGGTGCTCTCCCAGGTGGCGTCTCCGTCCAGGTGGCGCCTATGTAATACTAATGAGTTGTGCACGCTTAGAGTGTGAATGCATCCCTGTGTAGAGGCACTCCTTGGGGTTCAATAAGGACTCCAAAGTTAGTTATGAGTTTCTTTTATTTTTCATAAAGTTGTTGTTAATTCATGATATTAATGGCATATCAAAAAATTAGATAACTTCAAGTTCAAATCATGATAGGTTCCATTTGGTAAAAACTCCAATGCATTTCGGGCTAATCCAGCCCTTTATCAAGGAGTTCTGAAAACGAAGAAGATATGACAAACTGTCAGGTGTTTGGAGATAAACTGGATAAAGTGGTAGGGTTAGAAAAATGTGCAGCGTGCCCGTGATTAAGGAAACACAAGTTAAAGATAACCGTAACCGAAACAACCGTAATGTGAAGGAGAATGCGTAATGGTGGGTTAATTAGGTTGTGATTTGGCTGTGTTTAGGATTCAAAACAATTTGAGTGAAGGAGTGAAGTCTATGGCGTGAGCCATATACTTACGAAACGCGGAACGCCGCTTGAAGCTGACAAGCTAAAGGCAAAGAGTGGTGGAGTCACTAAACTGAAGGTTAGTTACAAAGTGGATACCAACGTAAATCGTAAGCGGGCATGAAGAACTTACTTAGTAGCGCGAACGCCGGTGCAGTTGAACGACGCCGATGTGAAAAATCTCGGGGTGGAGTTACGTGAAAGAGCGTAATGAGGTGTATAACATATGACAGTAATTGACACGTCGGGTGAGCGAGACTAAAAATAAATGATGGACTAACGTGGAGACCATGCTGGGTAGGAGAAGAGGGGGTGTTCTGGTCAAGACAAACAATATAAGAAAGACGGTGAATGTGACTAAAAAGTAATTAAAAAATACATAGGATGGTTTGGGTGCATAAGGATGCATTACAGAGCAACACATATATATATCACGTTTACAGGGAGCAACTAAATTCTGTGCGATCATTAAGTCCAAACGGTTTCAATGATTGAAGACGATAAATCCATTCCATTTCCCGTTGTAAAAGAAATTAGCGATTGTCTCTTCCTTCGGTTTTAGTGATGGTTTCTAAGACAATGAATTTCAGTTGGGTGATGGTGTGTTTGAGTTCAGAAAAATGTATGGCCACATTAGATCTTTCATTCTTAGTGCGGATGTTCGACTTATGCTCATTAATGCGCACTTTTATTTTTCTCTCCGTTTTTCCTACATAGATTTTTCCGCAGGGGCATTTGATGGCATAGATTAAGTTTGAGGTATCGCAGGCAGCATTAATGTTGAGTTTAATGGTATGGCCTTTCATGGGATGCGTGATGTTGTTGCCTTTGATGATGCAATTGCAGTTATTACAGTTCATGCATGGACGGGTTCCTTTGTTTTCTTTAATGGTTTCCATTTTTTTTGCCAATATTTCCTTTATGTTTTTGCTACGGGTGTAGGCGAATAGAGGTTGTGTTTTGAAGATGTCTCTGAAATCAGGTTCCATTTGTAAGATGGGCCAGTGTTTGAGAATGATTTTCTTAAAGATGGCACTGGACATGGAAAATTTTGATACGAGTACCATGCGTTGGTCTTTTGGTATGATGTTTTTTTTAAAACTTCCTGTCTGTTAGTGGCTTCAGTTCGGGGGCAGGTTAGCGAAGGATTTACCGCCCCACCGGACTCTCTTAGTTTTGGGGACATGCATCACGTTTTGGCTGCAGGATCGTAGCGAGCGGGTTGGAACGTAGCGGTGGAATAGATTAGCAAGCCCCACTGCAGCATTCCCTTGGAGTGTCCTATGGACAAGGCATAAGGCCTTGAATTGAATTCTGCACCTGACAGGGAGTCAATGGAGTTCTTGTATTGCTTTGGAGGTGGGGTGTCTTTTCCGGAGGTTGAGTAAGACCCTCGCTGCAGTATTCTGAATGGACTGGAGCCTGGCCAGCTGTTTCTCACCTGCTCCCAGGTACAGGGCATTACAATAGTCCACCCTGGACATGATCAGTGCTCTCACCACTGTTTTCCTGAGAGAAAACGGTAGGTAGGGTAGGATTTTCCTGAGTATTTTCAGGGTATAGAAACAGGCCAAAGTGACCTGATTTATTTGTGCTGTAGCGGTTAGGTCCTGATCTATTATGAAGCCTAGGTTCCTGACCTTTTTGGCTGGCACGGGGCAGCTGCTGGTCTCTGGGGGCCACCATAAGTTGCTCCAGATGGAGAGTTTTTTGCCGAATTCGATCACTTCAGTTTTTTTGGTGTTAAGCTTTAGGAAGTGAGCGTTTATCCAGTTCTGTACATCAGACAGAAAGTTCCTAAAACTTGCAGCTGTAGCTTCCACCGATTGGGAGAGTGACGCCACTAATTGAGTGTCGTCGGCGTGCCGAGCTATTAACTCTAACCTCGGCCAGACGGGTCAGGAGTTTCTCATGGCTGACCGTATCGAAGGCCGCCAATAGGTCCAATAGTACCAAGGCGGCCTTCCCTCCTTCATATAGAATGCTCCTGAGTTCTTCCACCGCCGTTAGCAGTACCGTTTCTGTCCCATGTCCCTCTCGGAATCCAAATTGTGAGTGATCAAGTATGTTTCCCTCCGAGAGGAATAGTGACAACTGTTTATTCAGAAGTTTTTCCAAAATTTTTGCGGCAAAGGGTATCCTGGCAATGGGTCTGTAAGTGTGTGGAGTTCCAGTTTCGGACAGCAGAGTGCAGCAGAGAGCTGTCAGAGCATGCCGAGAGCAGTCACAGTAGACACAGCTGCGGCAAGCAAGCGAGCGGGCGGGCAAGCAGCCGAAAACGCCATCGCCGTCCCCATCGCCAAACTCAGCAGCTTGCAGCAGGGTTCAAACGTCGTGGTACCTGTGGGCAACCCTGTAGACTGAGCCGGGATTGCAGTCGGGACTGCAGCGAAGAGACAAGGCGAGGCGAAGAGAGGAGCATAGAGGTGAGGTGAGACGCTGTGAAGCGCACTGAATTGGCATTGAATTGGCGCCCTGAAAACGCTCTGCCTCTTGCCTCTTGCCTCCCGCCTCCTGCCCCCCTGCAGACAGCCTCCAGGCAGCCTCCTTGCACACGGCTCAAAATACATGACAAACGGCAAGCAGCATACGGCTCTCCACCCACGAGTGAGGGAGGGTGAGGAAGAGCCGAGCCGCGAGGGACCATTGACTGTTTTAGACGGTGAGCGGGGCTGAGCAGGGAAAGCTACTCAGGCATTGTGTTATATCAGTATTAATTTCAGCGGACCCCTGCATTCAACGGGCGGTTACTTGCATAATTGGCATATAATGCACACAGAGCCTAGCACGGAAGCCAGAGGTGCATTTGAGGACGCTGATTAAAAGCGCAATTATCAGCCGACATCATACTCCTACCCTATCCTACCTAACGCCCGGGCTAGTGCTATGAACATGAACCACAGTACCCACCTTTGCAGTTTTTGACAGATCAGACACGGCTTCTTGCGCATGTGCGGAAGGGAGACGCTTTGGTGGAAGCTTTGGTGGCACGCGCGAGTGGAAGGGGAGCCCGTCCAGCCAAGCCGGCCTTGCCCAGTTCGCCTCGCCCCCTGAAAAAAAAACTCCCAGGGGGGGCCCAAAAACCGATCCGGCACCCTGTAGTCGAAAGGCGCTGGGAGAACAGCTGGGGGGACAGAGAGCATCGGAGCCATCGCCAACGCCAACGCCGAAGTCAGACCCGGAGGACAAGTGGACCCACCCACTCAGCCACCCCAACCCCAAAAAGTCGTGCCGAACGGAGTAGTGGGCTAAGAGCCCTAACCGGGGGACAATGAGGTCAGGGAGAACTCGACGACCGGTGGAAAACAAGAAACCCCTGAAAAATTCAAATAAGTCAAAAGTAGCAGACACAACTTCGGGGGCTCAAGCTAACCAAAGGGAGAGGTTGGTCTCAGCACCCACCCCTGTATCAACGTAAAAAAATGCAAGGAAGTTGGGACTCCTAAAATTCTTCTATTTAAAAGATCCAATTGCAGCAATCTACACGTCAACAGCTGAAGCCAGCAACTTACCAAACCCAATTTCCCCAATCAACGTTCTACCCTCTCTGGACCAAAACAAGTCAAGCATGAGCAACGGGCCAAATCCCTGTATACAATCCAAGGGTCCCTCACCCAAGGGAAGCACACTGACAATTACCGCACAAGTACACCATCTAAACCCCCACGCAGGGGAATACGACTATTCAGAATCTCAAAAGCACACCCTGACGGACGCCAGCACAAAGGACAACAGCCGGAAAACAACTGACAGTACAACACTTACCAATGTGGTGGAAGTAAAGGATCCTAAAGGTCTGACAAGACCCAAGGAGGGCCCAACAAGCCAGGACAACTTACACGCTGAATCCCCGTGCGATAGTGACCCATGGCACAAACCATTGTTTTTGTCAAACGATTTTGAACTGGAAGAACTGACGGAAAGGATATCAGTGTACCTAGAAACCCAAGGCAGAGCTTTACGATCTGAACCAAGTCCGAAAAATCTACACCCGAGTCTAGGTCTGGCGATGTCTACTCCCCGAGGCCAGTAGAAAAAAGAAACCAGCAAAACCTCACCATAAATGACAGTAACAACATGACAATAAATGACCCTTACGTAAATCAAACCGCACCAATAACCATCTCGTCGGGCAGCTCGATGGACATTGACACGAAAGTTACAAATAAGACTCAAGGAGATCAGTCGACTATTTGGATCAAGACCTTACTAAGCTCTTTAGATCAAGCCATAAAAGTTCTGAACCTTCAATCGAATGAAATGGAGGTGCAAATCGACCTCATCACTCTAAAGGCAGGCCACATTGCGGGCTTAAACTAAAAAATGGACGCACTTACCTCACTATTAAAAAATCAGGGGAAACTAGAGGCCCAACCAGAGCTTAATAAACTACAGCTTTGCTGTGGTTGTGGCTCAATAATTGAAAAACTAGCAAGTCTGCCTGCAATTCTGATGGACATTTTACGGGAGGTAAGACACCCACACAATTCTGTTGGAAAAATCAGAAACCTTACCCCGGAAAAATCATACTCCCCCCCACAGGTCAAACGTAAAGGAGTTCGCACCCAGTAATTAATTAAAGGACTTAGAACACATCTCGAGGGAAGTGGGGCTAGAAAGATCAGCACAAGACCTGGAACCAGCATTGCCCCCCCAAACGTTAGTTGAAGAGGAAAAAATTGTCGCTAAGAAGGAAAAAAACAGCAACCAAGAGACAAAAGAAAAAGGCCAGGAAAGCCAGATTAAAATATAAGCAGCAACAAACTTCAGACCCAGGGAAGCTATTTCCGATCTTTAACGCAAAAATCGCTCAGGACCCCAATTCCGTTTCTCCCACCATGCCCCAAGACGGCAAGGTCGGCCTAATGCAAATGCCAGTGAATCGAGAGTCTCAAATACCCTCGAGGGAGGACAAACCTAGGCAGAGCGCAACAATAACATCTGTTAACCAACACATCACAATGAAGTTGGTACTAGCAGAAGCTCTTGGCGCCCCAATTGAAAAAACACCAGTACCAAAGAACATCCAGATTCACATGGAAGGAATCGCCGGTTTTACCCGGTTCACCGAATTGGGAGGCCCAGAGCAAATAAGGCCCAGAGAAAACACGGGAGACTACATAGGGGGACAAGGTCTGTCAAAACCGGCTGATAACAACAGTCCGAAGTCCACCGGAAGACAGTCCAGCCGCCAGAAACCGGAATCCCCCCAGAACAAAAAGTCAGGAGAAACTCAAGGACCACAGCTAAAAACTTTACCTACCCGCATGTGCGTTACCGTTTCGGAAAAGCAGCGCACCTGTGCCCTACTACAAACTCGACAAAACTCTTTTTCAAAGGGGCATCACAATCCAGGTCCAAACCAAAGTCCAACTAATCTGACATCCTCAGCTAATACGGACCGGGAGCGAGACCTCACCACTACAATTCCCAAACTCAACGAAATCACGAAGCCTAAAGATTCCAAAGAAATCCTTCATCATTCTGAAACATCACTCCACAATCTAACATTTATCCCGGAATATCCATCAAAGGGGCCTCAGGACTTCTTAAACCGAGGCAACCTGCTAAAATTATTCCGGGAAATAGAAGAGTTAAATGAGATAACGTCACAGGACCTTCTGACAGTTGAATTCAAAAGAATCCTCCATCATACAGAATTTGAAGTCACCGTCACAACGTGGGCCTCAAAAGCCATCACTGACAAGATATTCTCCACAAAAGATCACTTCGAAATATGGGGAATCTCGCTGGTAAGAAACACAAGCCCAAGATATCCATTTCCGCTACAAATAAACACCAACAACGAATCAAAGGGTAACGGAAAAAAACGTCCTCCGTTCTCCTGTCTATTAGGAGCACGTGCTACCTCTCCAGCCACTGCAAGCGTAGCGGAAGAGGCAATCTCGATTGATTCCAACCAACCAACTAGGCAGCACGATCGGGACAAAACAGATTGGTCCTGGGTCCCAATGTTCCTGTGTAAAAAGGGACCCTAAAACGGAGAAACATATCTTATCGTCTCCATGTAGGAGGAAGGAAACGCAGAGTGCCAAAATAATCTCAACAAAAATCTCAGTATGCACATGGAACGTACATGGATTCCAAAAAATGGAGCTGGACCACGAAACACAATTCTTTTTTTCCAACCAAGACATAATCCTGATTCAGGAGTCATGGAAATTAGCACCAAGTGTAATACCAGGCTTTAAGACACACCACATCCCGGCAGAAAGACACTCAAACTTTGGGCACCCCCGGGGTGGTCTATCAACTCACATCACTCTAAAATTCAACTGGTTATCAGAAACACTGGATGTAGGCCTCAACTGGGTACAAGTGACCAGAATCACTGAATCCATGTCAGCTGGGCCCAAACAGTGGCAAATCATAATCCTCAATGTCTATATACACCCGGATCGGAAGTTGCAACAAGAAAAACAAATGTGCCTGACGTCGCTGATTAAAACGATTCAAAAAACCTACCTTTGATGTCCACTACTAATCTCAGGGGACTTCAACTGTGATCTTATCAGTAAAGATAGGGCTAAAAGAATCATGCGACAGCCCAAAGGAGGCCTCATGTTATCCTTCGATCCAAAAGTCCTGGGTCTGACGATTTTAAACGGCAATACGACGGGGGATAGTCCGGCGGGTATTACGTACCTGAGTGGAAGGGTCCACTCAACAATAGACTACACAATAGTAAGTGACGACTTAATTCCAGACATCGAGACCTTCAAAATCGTCCAACGGTCAGAAAGCGACCATTTCCCCCAAATAACTTCCCTAAACACTGCGCCCAACGTGGCACCGAAAATATCAAGTCTGCTCCACCAAGCCTCTAAATTCAATTTAAAAAAACTAAAATGGCGAGGAGAAATGCTGGAAAAGATCCAGCTCGCCGCAACTGCTCGCAAATCCGAGTTAGGGCTGAAAAAAAAGGAGGAACTGGTAAAAAATTGGGAGCTATTGGTCCTTGACCTTCTTTACAAATTTCCAGCAACTCCAGGTGTACCGAGAAAGTCCACCCTTAAAAAGTAGCCCTGGTTTTCCAACGAATTAAGAATAAAAAAAAGGAGGGTAGCAAATGCGGTGCTAGTTTTAGCGCGGCAAAAAAAACTGGGGTTACAAACCAATAAAGGGGATCTGACAGAAGCCAGAAGTGCTTATAGGAAGTCTCTAAACATCGCAAAATCAGCCTACAAGGAGAAGCTATGGTATAGATTGCTAAGTGCAGGAAAACACCCCAATAGTCGAGAATTTTGGGGCATCATTAACGACCTAAATAAAGGACAAAAACTTTACCAGGAAGCTGGAGTAGGAGCCGACTCTTGGTCTCAACACGTGCAATCCCTTTGCAGTATAACAACAGCGGGCCTCCAAAACCACACACGGGTAACAAAGACAGTAGAGAATGGCCAGTTGGGAACTTACAACACAGGTACAGTAGGACCGGTGATAAAGGATTGCTCAAAAGAGGAGATGACAGTCCCAGAATTAACAACTAGAGGGGCACTCTGTAAAATCATCACAAGGCTAAAGGCTGAAGGAGCACCAGGCCCGAATGGACTGCCCAACGCCATCTTTAAACATGACCCGGAATTCTGGGCAGAAATCCTAACGCCACTGTTTAACCAAATCTATCATGACACACAGGTACCTGCATCATGGAAGGGAAATGTGATACATCCAATATTTAAACATGGCGACCATGGCAACCCAACAAATTACAGACTCATATCGCTGATAGACGTTGAAGCAAAACTCTACGCCTCTTGTATCCTCCTAAAGCTGCAAGACTGGATCGAAGAATCTCACAGAATCCCCTGGTTCCAGACAGGATTTAGGCGGAATACGGGGACAATTACAACTTAACTTGCCTGTCATTATTAACGGACAGAACAGCAGTAAAGGGTGCACGATTATATGCCTGTTTTGTTGACATCAAATCTGCCTTCGACAGAGTTAACCGAGAGCGTCTATGGGGTACATTGCAGCTTTGGGGGACGCCAACAAAACTAATACAGGCAATAAATGTTTTGCATGAAGATACATGGGCAAAGGTTAAATTGGGAAATGGAGCTTAACCAACTAGGAACATACCAACCTACCAAGGCCTAAAACAAGGCTGTGTTTTAGCGCCCACCCTTTTGAACCTTTTCCTTTCCGATCTCGCAATAGTGCTGAACACAGATAAAGTGCACCCTCCTTCATTGGCAAACCGGCGAATTCCCTGTCTGCAATACGCAGATGACATAGTCCTGCTGAGCAAAACCCCAGTTGGTCTACAAAGAGCTCTAAACATCTTATCAGTGTACTTAAGACAAGAAGGTCTGGACTTAAACAAAGAAAAAACCAAAGTGGTCCGTTTAGTAGACCCAAAAAACTTAGATACACATGGACGTTCAACGGGACGAAGGTGAACGAGCAAGGTTCGTATAAATACCTCGGAGTAACAATATCCCAGGGAGCAAAACTAAAGGAGCAAATAACTGCAATACGCGCAAAAGCCCAAAGTCTAATCTTTGCTTACCGGTTGCTAAAAACAAAAATGAATTGCCCGAACTACGATCACCTCTTGAAGGTCATGTCGGCACAAATCTTACCATCATTGTCATACGGTCTCGTCACATGGTGTGGCAAGGAAATAGACCTACTAAATGAGCTCCAAACCAAAATCTATAAAGCAGTTTTTAATCTTCCAAAGAGTGCTTCAGCCCCGCAAGTAAGGCTGAAATTCGGTCTGCAAAACCAGAAATATAGGAGCATGAGCGGCTTCATAAAACTGTGTCATAAGTTAAGATCTGTAGATCCGGATTCAATGGATTGGCTAAACTGGGAAGCCATAAAAAATCAAGGAGTGATGGGAACCCTGTGCCCTTGGGGAAAACATTTGAAAACCTGCGTAATAGAACTCGGACTGGAAGGAGCATGGGAGTCTGTGACGGATAAAGCAACCATGAGTAGATTAGCCAACAAGGCAGCAAGGATGAAATCTTTCCAAGACGACAAAGCGTTACTTCTCAAGCGGCGACATGGTTGGACCATAATCAACTCCTTCAAAGCTGGTCGACCACATGCATACTTAACCTCTCACTTCAATGTGCACACAAAAAGAGCCTTTACAGCCTATAGGATGGGTATGCACATTTCGAAAGACTTAGTACCATCCTGGAAAGGTAACCACCAGACCGAGAGTTGTAGACTTTGTAGCTACAAAACAGAATCACTAGCTCACTTTTTGTGCGTCTGTCCGGCTCTCCTGGAACCACGTCGTCGATTACTAAAACAGATCTGCAACGAGTTAAAAATCCGCACCTGCAGGCAAGCGGTAACTTCTTGGCTGGGAGGGAGCTCAGTTATCTTGGCATGCCGGGGAACAAAATTCCTGGCAGAAGTGAAAAAATGCCTGAGTCTTGTGGAACAAGGACAGGGTGAAAGAAGTGGGTTAATTAACGCTGCGTTGATCCCAATGTCTGGTAATCCCTGCACAAACATGTAATAACATTCTGACCTCCTAATGCCGGTGGGAGTTTCCCCGGAAGAAACCCCTTTTTAAAACTGTGTTACATCATTTTAACAAAGGAAGAGTCTAATCTTTTTAGTAACCATTTTTTGTACCATAACATTAACATGTGGAAATTGTAATGATTTTAATTAATTATGCAATAAACCTTTTTGGCTTTTTGGGTCTGTAATTGCCCGGCTCCTCGCAGTCCAAATTTGATTTTTTAAAGAGTGGCATCACCAAGGTGGTTTTCCAGTCGTCTGGGAAAATCTCGGATTTTAGTATTTGTGAGAACAGTTTCTCCAGAAGAGAGCTTTGTAATTCCGGAAAGAGCTGCATCACCTTAGGCGGACAGGGGTCTTTTGGGCTGCCTGATCTAGTGGTCTTCACCTCATGCAGAATCTGATCCACCGTTGGTGGTACAAATTGAAACCATGGACTCTGTGATGACAACTCAGCTTCTTTGATTGGTTCTAAGTGTGCTTGAGCGGGTGTAGCTGTGTGGAGGCTTTTAAAGGAATCATATACTGATGAAACTTTGTTGACGTCATGCCAGGTGAGTGTTGTAGGGGAAGGGAAATCCTTTAAAGAGACTCATTTTCTATCGGACTTTCCCGGCTCTTTTTGAAACACAGGAGCGGCAAAATTGTCCTGGTGTCACCACCAGGGCTTTAAGTGGAAGCTTTTTCAATATTCTATACAAGCCATAGTTGCTGCTTATTTATCTTATGGAACCAACAACCATTGACAAAGCCAATAGTCCTGTCTTGTTGAAGGTAGGATGTTATTTGTTGTATCATATATCTGGGTGCAATGACAGAAACAGCCAAATACAAGTCGGGAGGCCCACTATGCTAAGCACAGATGTTTAGCTTACGTGTTTTTAAGCCACACCCTTAATTGCATTGGTCATGTCCCATTGAGAGACCCCCCAGTTTTTTCACCCCACTTAAAGCCCTGGTTAGTGCCTGCTTGTGTAAGTGTGTCTGTACGTGCTTGTCTCATTTTCTCGTGTGTCTATGCGGTGCGTGCCAGCTTGTGCATGCTGGGATGCTGGTGAGGGACCCCCTCCACTCCCTTGGGTGATCTCTGGCTCAGAGCTGTCTCAGGCCCTTCACACTTCACTTGCAGTCACATGCACCATCACATGTTTACATTCCTGGGCTGGTAAACTTCTCGGTGGAGAGGCACCTCCTGACCCCAGCTGAGGCCCCTGCCTGCCTGGGGCCCTGCCCACCCCCGGCAGAGACAGCAGTGTGAGATCTTATCTTTTCATGCCAATGCCGCCTTCCCACGGCCTGCTGCGTGCCCTGAGGCTGCTGCGCCCACAGAAGCCAGGCTGGCATGTCTCATGGCACTGTCACATGGGAGCTCGAGGTGGCCCGCCTGTTCTCCCTCGCCAGTCCTTCTATAAATATTAAAACACGGTCTGCATGTTTGCAAAGCGCTTGCCATCACATGTCAAAGACATGCAGGCGGGTAGCATGCTTCTCCCTGGAGGTCCCGTGGGCTCTTCCATTGTGGCGGTACTGTTCAGGGCCCCTCTCTCTGTTTTGAAAGTCTTCATTTTTTAGGGCTACTTTTTAACATATCATATTTTTCCTGAGTAACCTACAATGTATTTTAACATTATATTTCTGTGTGATTGCTGGAAAACCTGCAGCTCCCTCCCCTCCCCCCGCCCCTCCCCAATGTTACTGATCAAGCAACGCCCTTGGTGCTGTGTGACTGAAGGTCGTGTGCTTTAAGCAGTGGACAAAGTGCATTAAAAACAAGCATTTACAATGCAATAGCTTTCACATTTACGTGAGTCTGAGATATTGACATTGCAAATAACAGTGCCTTTTATTTTTGTTTTCGTTTTTAAAACATAAATAAAAGGCATTGTCATTTACAATGCCAATAGCTTAAACTCGTGTAAACGCGAGACCTATTGCATTGCAAATACTTGTTATTACTGAGTGATGAATTTACATGTGCAGAGATCACACCATAGAAAAGACAGAAGTGGTGGTAGAGATTCCCACCCATAGGTTTGTGAATGATATTTTGTAGTAAGTAAGTAGTACTAATGTACATAGTACAAAATGCAGTTTGTGAATCAGACCCACAGTTTCTTTAAAAGAAAAAGACGTAGCATGACTCTTTTGTACTTTTATTTATTCCCTTCACTTTTTGCCTGTTTTCTGGTCAGACGCTTTTCACTTATGGTGGTAAATCTGAGAACCATGCAATGACAATGAAAGCCAGAGGATCCCATCTGTGCTAATTAAGCTCTGATCTCAAAATATGACGTAAACTTCCACAGGTCCATGCCATTAACGTTGATTCAGAGATTGAGCCCGTGGGGCATGGGCAGGGCTACACTAGGAACCTAGGGGCATATTATCTAGATGTGCGTTATATAACGCATATCGCACATTCCCATATCGCCGCCTATCGCCGGATTTTTTCGCTGCATTAGTGCGTAATTATCAATGCGCAACACGTAGCCGAAATTAAATCCGGCGATAGTCGGCGATATGGAACATTAGCGCATGAAAACAAACGTTGTCTTCACGCACTAATGTGTGCCTTGATAATATGGGGGGGGTGGATTCAGAGTTATGATCCACACCCCCATGTTATCAATGCCTTAACACCTGGTCAGAGCAGGCGTTGGGAGACCTGCGATAAACGAGTTTATCGCAGGTCTTCTACTCCCAACGCCTGCCTTGGTAATAGGGTGTTCCCACCTCCAACCACATTTTACATGTGGTTGGACGTGGGAACGCCCACTTTGCATGTTATTAGCGATGTTTCTCGCTGACTTGCAAAGTGGGCTTGAGGCAGGCGTCAGCATGCCCTTGTTAACAGGGCGCTGGAAGTATCGCCGCTTTTTCGGCACAATTCGCCGAAAAAGCGGCGACACTTCAGCTTGCTAATATGCCCACTAAATAGGCCCTGGCAATTTTGTCGGACTGGCCCCCACAGTGGCGGTGAGGGGGGTGCACTCATGAAGCACTGCTGCTCAATAAACTCGCCCCCAGCACTGCTGCTTTTGTTACTGGGCAGTACTTAGAGGTTGGTCCCAGTAGGATAATTTTAAAGAACACACAAAGTTAAATGCCGTCTGGCATCTACACTTATACTCAGTAAATCTTTGTTCAATATTATTTAATTTGTCGAACCTGATGAGATGTTAACAACCCAGCAATTAATCTGGAAACAACGTACTACAAAAGTGCCCTACTCAGAGGGGGGGTAGGGGAGAAGGTTGTGTGCACTTAGTGAGGGTTGAGAAAGTGAAAGGAAAGGTAGTTACAATATATTCATCACATCATTATTTACAATAGAGAACTAGCTTTACTCAGTCTTGCAATTAAATATTAACAAAATACATAGCCATTGTTTTCAACACACTGTCACAATGAAAAATCACTGTTGGCAAAACTGGCACAAAACAGTGACAAAGTCGACATTTAGACCCCAAAACAAAAGTAGGCAGCTTAAGTCCTTACAACGGGGTCTTTAAGGACTGAGTGTAGGGCACCTGGGAATTTAACAAAGGGAATTCTTAGTGTCTAGTATCCTTTATATTTAGAAATTGGTTGATTAAAAGGAAAAAAGTAACTAAATTACCATAAACCACCCTGAGCTGGATGGTGGAAATGTAGTATGTGGGCCCCTAGGCTCCAAACGCAGAGAACGGGTCGATGCCACCTGGAAAACAGAGTATCCGCCATCAGGAAAATATCACACAGTGGACAAATATTGATAGAGCCATGTTGAAAACTTGGTCCATCTCACTTACTTTAAATGAATTGGTGTGGGTTCCTCATAACTGCTCTGCTGCTTTTTCTGGCTGCCAACCTAACGTCCTTGAGACCAGTCCCGGGGAGACTGCATCACCACACTGCACCCGCTGTAACACCAGCCGTCACGTTGTTCCTCTGGTGACGGGGGACTACAATTCCCAGCGTTCCTGGTGGCGCTGCGGTCAGCGTCAGTGCATGGCGTCAGGAGGCGCTTTAAAAATGGACGAGGGCTCCCACAGCGCGGGTCCCTCATAACTGCTCTGCTACTATTTCTTGCTGCCCGGGGAGACTGCATCGCCACGCTGCACCCGCTGTAACACTAGCCATCACATTGTTCCTCTGGTGACGGGGGAACAGTCCAGCCCGAACTGTCAAGCCATGTCTTGCCTGGACCGGAATCAAGCAATCTAGGACCGGTTTCTGGCTATCAGCCGTAATCAGCCAGGATAGCTTGACTCCAGTGGTGTGGAGAGCACGGGAATCACGTCTGAGCATGCCACTGGAATTAAGCTATCCAGGCTGATGTGGGCTGAAAGCCTGAAACCGGTCCTTGGATGCTTATTTCCAGTTCAGGGAGGACCTGGCTTGGCAGTTCGGGCTGGACTATTCCCATGGGGCACAGGGTCAAGACTGATTTGCATATGGCTGGGTTCAAACTGGAATGGCATGGTGAGCTAAAAAACTATGGATTTAGGCCCATATCTCTGTACTGGGATGAATGTATGACCTTGTTCTGCATTTTGTCCATCAACTGTTGTTTTTACATTGATCACTCTCAGGGCACTGGAGGGATTGTATGACCCAATATGAGATGCTTCAAGGTTGATTAACATGGATTGGGCGGGTGGGATGCTCTCACACCTGCAAAGGATGATGACAGTCCAGTGGAGTATTCTGAGCATATAGTGAAATACTGTTATGTAGATCACATATATTAGAAGATGGACCAGTTACCCATATTTGTGTGATGGCAAAGGAGTCAGGAGCACTATTATAATTACTTACCAGTGATTTCATTACTCTGAGTCCTTCTTCCTCACTCCAGTAATTCCTCAATGAGGAGATCCCAACTCTTTAAACAGACATAATTCTGTTCCATTTCCACCTCTCATTTTCCTAAAAAGAAAAACATACCCTGTATAAAGGGCACCTCTCCCTTCCAGGCATCCTGTTGTATCAAAGCTGAAACTTGCTACCTGAAATGCCTCATCCAGGGAGGGGTGTGGTTCCTAATGACTGGAGCAAGGAAGAGGACTCAGAGTAATGAAATTACTGGTCAGTAACATTACCTCCTCGTCCACTTCCTCACTTCAGACATTACTCTATGAGACATAACAAAACTTCGTCTATTTCGGATGTGCTACTTAGTCAACCACAAATTGCAACAGTTAAGCCTTCACTGCTGCTGACAACGCTTTTGTTCCAAATTTTCAGGACATATTGTTTTCACTGTTGATTTCTATACCACTGGACAAAAGTGAAAAATTAAAGAGTGATGGATGGACTACTCAAATCAATCTCAACCACTTGCAACCACTTAGGGATGCATCCCAGTCCAAAGTGAAAAGGCGTTTCCTAACTAGCTGCCCTACAAGTCACAAGATTGAGGCTCCTTAAACTTCTTCCCAAGAGACCAACACATTTCTCAATGAACGCCCTTGAACTTCTCACTGGACAAGCCAAAACCTCCCCAGTCTAAGCACATCCAATTAGTGACTAACACATCTTCTCAAGGAAGAGATAGGCAGATTCGTCCTTTCCTAGTGGATTCAAAATTAGCCAACAAACAGCCACTGTCTTAATAAAAGACATTTCTTCTAAAAAAAATAAAACTCAGAATAACTTGCAGTCATCGCAACTCTGACTTCTCTCTTAGAAGTAGAATGCGTCAAAAATTCTGGCAAAATTACTAACAATTAGGGTAAGTTCAATATTCTCCGAACCTGAATCCAAAGCCTACATGCTGTGCTCAGGACCTTAAGACGGACCTTTTTGAAAATTTTGGGATGCCCATATTACCCTACTACAGCCAGCTAGCCCCACTTTGGAAATCACCGGTGACTTCTTTGTGGTTATAAGACTCATTGTCTACACCACTCATGGAAGCTGCAATTGAGAAATGGAGCCAACTAACAGATGAGCAGAACAAAATCGCCTCGGACTATTTATCAAAGAAAACCAACAATCAACTGTCCATAATTAAATACCAGCAATTAATAAATTGGGCTCAACGCCGAGTACGTGTAGGAGCTTCGAACAAGGAAAAAGAGACTTCTAAATGGTATTGGATGTTGGTCCAGGAGGAAGATATTCATAACACTCCACTGGAGGAAAAGTGGAAAGATGTCTTACCTGACACCAACTTAACAACTCTTTGGCAACTCTATGAATGCATTCTGTTCATTTGTCAAATATGCTCCATTAAGGAAGAATCATTTATTTACTTTACATAGGGTATACTAGAACATTGGAATGTTGGGAGCTCCATTGTAGACAATAGAGTGCTCCCTGCTTCTACGGGCCGGTAAAGGCCCGCAGAGCAACATTCCAATGTTCTACAAAGGCTTCTCGAAGTTCGAGGGGATTTATATCCCCTCGAGCTTCGAGAACCCTTTGTTTAATTTGTTAGAACATTCTGCCCTCTAGTGGCAGAATGTTCTAATAGCCTTATAGCCCTTCGTAGCAGGGCTATACCGGCTAATAAAGTCCCGCTGTTTTGTTAAAGTCCCTCGCCTTCGGCTCGGGCCTTTAACGATTCAGCGGGCCTTTAATAGCCGCTATAGCCCGCTACGGCGGGCTATAAGGCTATATTGGTCTCCCAAGAAACAATCAAGAATAGGAGGGGAAATCAGGTGCAGCCCGAAATGTGGGTTGGCAAAAGCAGATGATGTACTCATGTTCTGGCAATGCTCTGGAGTACATGCTTATTGGCTAGATGTGGGTAAGGTATTAACGGCCATCCTGAAAAGGAATATAGAGGTAAGCTTATCTCTGATTATTTTTAGGGATCTTGGATAATGTTGGTTTCATTGGGAAGAACAGGAAATCACTAGAGCAGCTGTTGTTAATTTTGATTATCATTGCTCATAGGGAAATATGCATCAATTGGACTACCAGCAGTTCGTCCTCTTGCATAGCTTGGTTAAAGGCAGCTAGGCGATTCGGTAGGCTAGGCTGCATAAATGGTTCGGAGAAGAGGATCAATATCTGGGAACCCCTTGTACTTAACAACTCAAACCCAACTAGGTAACAGATGATGGTGGCCCAAGGATTAAGACACTCTAATTCAAGGGGAGGTAAGTGAGGGCAACCTCACTGCCTCAAAATAAAGGTTGAACGTAGGTGTAGCAGGGGCAGAAAGCATCCAGCAGGATGTGGGTGCATGCTTCGTTTCCAGATCCTGAACACACCATAATCAAACACCTTTTCATTAGATTGTCGCATTTGAAAACATTTAAAAAAGAAAAAAAATGTACTAACAATTGCCAAAAAACTGTCTTGATTCTAGAAACAGAAAATGTTCCTAGAAGAAGGATCAAGCTCTACTAGCTCAAATGAAAGTTTCTTTAACACTAAGATTTTGCGCTGTGTTTGCATCACAAAAGTTAGACAAAGTGGCGCAAAATCTCTTTTTCCGATGTACTTACCAGCGCTAAATGTGTTTAGCGCTGGAAATAATGGAAAAGTTATACGAAACACCGCATAGCGCTACTTTGCGTTACTTTGCGCCATGGAGGTATTTCAAGGATGGGGCATGGGCATTCTCATGCAACCATCCAAAGTTTCTCACGCTAAACCCAATTTACTAAATAAAGTAGATTGGGCTTAGCGTGAGAACATTGCGCCCTTTTCAAGTAGGCGCAAGGAAGGAGAAATGCTTTTATTTCTCCTTCCTTTTCTGACTTTGCATGTGTACTGCACTTTAAAGCACAAATACAAAGTAGGAACATTGTTAAAGTGAGTCTGTGCATAGTATTTTGTAATGGAAGGGTTTATTCCAGTACAAAACCTATTCTAGACTCACAGAGACACCCTTGCACCATGGTGCAAAGGTGTCTCCGTGGCGCACAGCAGCTGATTTCTGTGCCAGCGCTAGTGAGAGGGGAGTAGAGTGCTTATTTTAGTAAATAGGGTGCTCTCCTCCTCGCTCCTTTTCCCGTAGCGCAGCGCAGCATTTGCAGCTGCTGCAGTGCGCTATGTGAAAAAATAGTAAATCTGTAGCTAAAGTCTTTAGAATTGATATAGCGACATAGAACCATCTCAGCATTCAGAAAAATAGGTTTCCAAGCAATCTAAACTATTCTAGGGTCACAATCATTTCTGCAAACCAAAGGTGACCAACGATGTGCATACGGTTTGAGAGTTGATAGACTTTTAGATGCTCAGACCGCCACTGCTTAAACCTTTACTCTTAAGACCTAACCTCTCATTTTCCAAGTCATGATTCGAAGATGAGATAGAATTTTCCGGCCCATAAGTGGGGATAGAAAAGAAGCACCCCCCTGATCTCATGTATAACAGGGAACCAAGATGGGCGAAGCCAGAAACATCATCACAGTTGCCTTCTACTTCTTTATCCATATGAGACCTTTTAGAAATAGGAGTAAACAGGAAGCAACACGTTTTCTGGAACACTCACATGTCAAGAGACCTATTGTCATGCATTTTGTAATTAAAACTGGATCATAGCGTTTTCTACTCTGTGGCTGACAAATTCAATCTTCAAACCTATTTTCAGACAAGTTGTCATGAAACTAGTGGACTCAGAAATGTCTTGAAATGATGGAAAAACGGTTAAAACTGTTTGTCAACACATTGTCTATTCACCTGTATTGCTTTTCTGTCAACCAATATGGTTCTTGTTCTATTGAATGGAATATCATCAATGATGTGCTGCCAGGGAATGAGACCAGAACTCCTTTTCTGTAAAAGTAGCATTGGGTTGTCGGATTGTCCATTCTTACTACAACTGATGACCTTTGCATTTTCAAAGAGGGGAGTAGTTGAGCATCTTTCTGCTTTCAGCTACTTCATGCTTTATGGAAGGAACTTGCTGTAGTTAGTGCACTGCGACCCAACCAAGCATGACAGAATCTGATTAGAATAGTCCCGCTGTAGACTGAAGAAGGGCTAATCTTGCCCCAGAAGGCTCCGATATAGCCACCATCTTACCTTTTTTTTTTTTTTTGCAGAGTTTTATATAGCGCGAACTAGACCCGAACCGAATCAGGTATCAGAGCGCTTTACATAGCACCAGTTACGTTACATGAGGAGGACACACATTCATTTTAGGCACGGGGAGATTAAGTGATTTGCCCAGAATCACAGGAGGTTTTGGCGTCGTTACCGAGACTCGAACCCAGATCCCCAGGTCCGAGGTCGAGCGCCCTAGCCGTTAGGCCAGCTCCTCTCCCCAACTTCAAGTTACCATCCCCTCAAAGAAGGTTTACTCGAATTCCCAGGTGTTACTTCGCTGAAGAACAAATCATATCTGCTGCTGTCCTACCCTACCCACTTTGATTGTAGCCAGACTTACAGCCTTGGAGTACTTACAACATTCTGATTGATTGATTTATTGCATTTGTACTCAGGATAAACAGAAAAGGCTAATTCAGAAACAAAGTGTCCTGGTGATAGTTGGAAAACAAAAGAGCATACAGACAGCCCAGAAATGGGCTGACACATGGGCTGTCAAATCCTGTTCCTGGTAAATGTATTATACCATTGTCTGCCTGGAGCATTGCTCTAATAATTGGGAGATTTTAAACAGGAGAAGAATGTGCTTTCCCCAACATATCAGAAAGCTAATTTCACAAATAAAGTTATCCTATCAGAAAGCTATTTTCAGAAATAAAGGTATCCCCTGAACCAGAACAGAAGGATCTTTAGATGAGAATCAAAAGTGAATTACCATTAATAGACCAGGCATGTGAAAAAAGAAAATCATTTTGTAGTAAGAAAGCATGGACAGTGGACTCATTTGCATGACCACCCTCAAAGATGATTACTCTGAAACGAAATGACACTGAACTAGAAAGTTAATTTCACACCCCAATCTAGGCCACTTATGGTGAACTATAAAGCTGTAACCATTTTTTAAAAAGTTTTATATAGCCCGAACTTGACCTAAAATCAGGTGTCAGAGTGCTTTACATGAGAACACATTCATTTTTGTTAGGCACGGGGAGATTAAGGGCCATATGTATCAAGCTAATTTTTAGTCGCAAACGCTGCGAATCGCAAAAAACAGGGTTTGGGACTAAAAATTCACTATTCCCAATGTATGAAGCACAATCTCATCACAAAATAAGAAATCGCTAAAATAGCGATTCCTTACGTTGCGAGAGAATGAATTCTGAGATTTCCCTAGCGATTCATTATTTTGCAATTACCTCAGTTAGCGAAATTCGCAAATGGGGTAATTGCAAAATAAGGAATCGCTATAGAATGTATGAAAAAATCGCAATTAGCGATTTCACGAAATTCGCATTTTAGAGAAAAGCAATTAACACCAAGTAGGAACAGGTGGTAACCAGGTGCAAACTATATAAGGAGTCCCACAATGCAACAGACTTTTTTCCACAATGGCTGGGCTTTATGTGATATCCAGGAGGCTGCGACTCAGAGCTGCTGCACAGAGGAGGAGACGCCAGGAGAGGATATTCCGTGCGCGCATTACCATCTTCCAGCGCACTGAGGAGGACATTCATACACACTACAGGCTGGATGAAGAGAGCATCCTTGATTTAATTGATGAACTCAAACCCTTCCTTGAACATCCCACACACAGGACACACTCCATCCCCACACACATCCAGGTCCTGTGCTCACTCCACCTCTTGGCATCTGGTAGTTTCCACGGGGTGATTGACTCTGTAGGAGGGGTGTCACAGAGTGCACTTTCGAGCTTTTTCCACGCGTTCCTTGATGCCATGGTACAGAGGCTGCCTCACCACATTCACTTCCCAAGCACCCCACAGGCACTAGACCAGACCAAACAGGACTTTTATCAAATAGCCCAATTTCCCCACATCATAGGATGCATAGATGGGACACACGTTGCGATATCCCCCACTCCGAGAATGAGTACGTGTTCAGGAATCGCAAATCCTACCATTCCCTGAACATACAGGTGGTGTGCGATGCCAAACACATCATCACGGTGAACAGCGTTTACAACGCAACTTTTACAACGAACTACCTTTACCACGCAACTTTTACAATGCAAGTCGTTACAACAACTTGCGCTGGGGGGCGCTCTAGGATAGAGAATAGTTTAATTTACTATCCAACACCTTCCCTACTATCCACGGGAACTGGAGTTGGAATAGTAAATTAAACTATTTACTATCCAGCGCCCCCCAACGCAAGTCATTGTAACAACTTGCGTTGTAAAAGTTGTGTGGTAAAGGCATGCATTGTAAAAGCATGTGTGCTAACGACATACATCCCATCATCACGGACATTGTTGCCAAATACCCTGGCAGCATGCATGACTCTTTCATCTTCCGCCACAGTGGGATACACCGTAGACTCACAAGTGGGGAGTTTGGCGAGGGCTATCTACTAGGTAAATGCATTTGAACAGAGGCCACACTTGTTAAGGGTAGCATGTGCAGGACAGTGTTTAACCATATACCTCCCACCCCACAGGTGACAGTGCGTATGTGGTCTGTGACTTCATACTCACGCCCTACCTCAATCCAGCCAATGCAGCGGAGCGGCAGTACAACAGCGCCCACATAAGAACAAGAGCCACCATTGAGAGGACATTTGGGATACTCAAAAGCAGATTCAGATGCCTACACAAGAGTGGAGGGGCACTACAATACAGCCCACAGACCTGTTGCAAGATAGTGGTAGCATGTGCCATGCTGCACAACAGAGTTAACAAAGAGAGGGTTTGGCTATTCTACAGTAAGGCTACGCCAACTATAACAAGAAACAACTACCAATTGCCAATACTGCCATTTGTTTAATACATTTTAGACAGGAAGACCCCAGAATCAAACTGGTCCTTCTAACCACTTTTTCAGTTTGAATAAATCAATTTATTTTTCACACTGTGAATCAGATCATTTCTGCTTAACAAAAACTTTACACATAAATCATCACAATTAACAATACCGCGGCCCTTATCTAAAATCTTTAACCATACAAAAAGGAGAGCTCAATCTACGTTGCTTCTCACATTCACAGCAGCATTCGTCTTTACAGACTCATACACGCTTATTCACTCATACTCATATTCCGAACTCATTCATACCTTCCAACACAATCCATTTGTGTACTCACACACAAAAAAAGAAAAGGGAAAAAAGGGAAACAACTACAGCCCCTGATGGGGTACAAACACTAAACAAAGCATGAATCAAGTTGCTCAATCTGAGCTATCTTTATCAAAAGAGTTACTAATTTGGACAGTAGGCCATCTGAAATTACATTGCTGAATAAACACTTTTTAAGAAGACTTTAATTGATTGGCCTAACAAAGGAAGTGGTCGACGCGTTTCGAGTCCCTATCGGAGGGAACTCTCTTCAGGACCTCATAGTTCTGTGAAAAAACAAGAACAAACTTGTCTTACTACACTTGATATATGTTGAAATCCTACAACCACTATCTAGTGGGGCAGCTTGGGTGATCTTACCTTAATTCTCATTCAGAATGTTCCATCATGGAAACTGGCACATATTCTCTAAAAAAATGAAAATTCGAAATCATATATAACCTGTCTCTGAACAGTCAATTAAAAATGGGCAGTCTTGATATGGACAGTCGCTTTGCTTACTTGCAATTTTCTTGATGTTTGAGACCTCGCAGATGGGGCTCTTGTTAACTGCTGCACAAAAATCTCTATTTGATGTTTCGCTGTAATGTAACAGATGGCGCAGTTATAACGCTGACTGATCATGTTATTTACAAAGATGCACAAAGTCCTATGGACCTTTCATACCTGTACAATGCCTTTCGTTTGTTAGTTCGTAATCCGAGTCTTTATGTATTCTGGATTCTGAAAAAAATTATGAAATGTGACTTAGATCCCTTAATGGGAAATTGAATTCTTTCAGCCTCCTCTCGTCGGAGGATTGTAAATCTTTTGGCCCGCGGGGGTTGTAATGCCCGGGCGCGGCCTGTGCCTCGCGTCACTGACATTCCCAAGTCAAAAAGGAAGATCATCCTAGGGTGATTCTGAAGTCATTCGATGACTTCAGCTAGGCTATTGCTGCAATTATCTGTGGAAGTCATCCGAAGCCATCCTGAAGTATGCCCACAGGGCAGAATATTTTAATGAGATGACTTTATCTAGAGTCATCGGAGAAACTACTCCAGGATTAGTGCCAGATTACTTCAGTGGGAAAGATGTGATGATCTTGTACTACTGCAGGATGATACCATGATGATTTCAGGAATAGTCTGAATTACTCCAGGATGGGTTCCTGATTATTTCATTGGAATATATGTGATGATGCCTTTCCACTGCAGATTATTCCAGAATGATTTCAGGATTAGTCTGGATTACTGGATTACTCCAGGATGCTCCTATGGGTACTTCAGGATGGGGCTGTATTATTACAGAATGATCTTGTGATGACATCAGAATGTGGCGGTATTACTCAAGGATGATCCCACAATATCTTTAGAATGGGACTACTAATCGATGATGACTTCATGATGGGGATGTATTACCTTAGGATTGGTTCTGGCTGTATTACTTACAGCATGACTATTTCAATATGCAGATGTATTGTTAATATATCTAAAATAGTAATGTGTAAACCTTTGCCATACACAAGAAGTTAGGAAATCAGTAGTTTTGTAGTTAGTTTGCAGAGCAGATTACTCCAACAAGCATTGGTAAACGCATTAGGTTTCACCTAAGAATAGGCTGGTTTTTGTTGTAGGTTGCTGAGTAGTTGTACAACATAAGTTACAGAAACTGTTAAAGTGTTATGACTCCTTTATGTACAAAAAGGCAAAATATTGTGCTGTTACTAGTGGTTTAGTGCTCGTAAGCAATAGCAAACTTTTGAAAAAGGAAAGAGGGACTCATTAATTGATGTAATAGCAATATTATGTGTTTAGTTAAGTTCTGACAACTTTTGGGTCCAGTGCCACTGCACCTGCTGCACCATTCAAATCATGCCCCTAATGCCTACAAGGTAACATCATGTGTGACTGCTTATTTAGTAGTTAAACATAGCAATATTTGATGTTAGAGGAGTTCTGACAACTTTTAGCCCCGGTGCCACTGGACCTGCTGCACCATTCAAATCATGGCCCTATTGCCGGTAAGGTAGCTGCACTTGTGACTGCCTGTTTAGTAGTAAAATATTGCAATATTTGGTGTTTGGAGGGGTTCCTAAAGCTTTGGAACCCGGTGTCACTGCACCTGCTGTACCATTGAAATGATGACCCTGTTGCATGCAAGCTAACTGCACTTGTGGTTGCCTGTTTAGGAATAACATAGCAATACTTGGTGTTTAGTAGGGTGCCTGGAGCTTTTGGTCCTGATGACATTGCACCTGCTGCACTATTGAAATCGTGGCCCTAGTGCTTGCTAGATAACTGCACGTGTGACTACCTGTTTAGTAATAAAATATAGCAATATATGGTGTTAAGTGGAGTTATGACAACTTTTGGCCCTGGTGGCACTGCACCTGCTGCACTATTTAAATCAAGCCCATTTCACATGCAAGGTAACTGCAATTGTGGCTACCTTTTTCTAGTAAAATATAGCATAGTTCATGTGTATTCACTTTATTTTTAACATCCATTGTTTATTACATTATTTAGAATATGATCATAATGATCAAATAGCTTAAGTTGAAAAAAATCAATCACATAATGCCTACGTGCAAAGAAAAGTACTAGAGGCATGAATAGGAAATGCCACAAACGTTCTAAGGATAAAGCATCTGGTTTACACAACTAAATAATAACAAGCATTGGCATAGCCAATAGGTCTCGCCTTCGGGAACTTATAAGTGCTTAGCCAGAGATATTGACTTTACCCATGTCTTTAAGCTGTGCTGTACAGATTCTGCAGCATGCTGACAACTTAAAAAAAATGAAGTGGCAGAAGCATTCTTGTTACCTTAGATATGACTAAAAAAGCATTATGTACAACTGAACGACCATATTAAACAAGCATTTGCAATGCAATAGGTCTCGCATTAGGAAAGTGTGAGCTATTGGTATTGTAAATTAAACATTTTTTTAATATGTGTTGGCTAGGAAAATATATAAATAACATAGTTATTCACAAAGCCAATAGCTTGCACTTTCCTAATGCGAGTCCTATTGGCTTTGGCAATGCTTGTTGGTAGCAAGCAAGGACAGTGCTGTTGTGGTGCTGAGTGATGATGTGGTTGGGCTGAGTGGTGTGGTGGTGTCCCAGAGTGATGTAGTGGTGTCCCAGAGTGATGTGGTGGTGTCCCAGAGTGATGTGGTGGTGTCCCATGGTGATGTGATGGTGACCCCGAGTGATGTGGTGGTGACCCTGAGTGATGTGGTGGTGACCCCGAGTGATGTGGTGGTGACCCCGAGTGATGTGGTGGTGACCCCGAGTGATGTGGTGGTGACCCCGAGTGATGTGGTGGTGTCCCAGAGTGACGTGGTGGTGTCCCCGAGTGACGTGGTGGTGTCCCTGAGTGACGTGGTGGTGTCCCTGAGTGATGTGGTGGCGTCCCCGAGTGACGTGGTGGTGCCCCTGAGTGATGTGGTGGTGTCCCTGAGTGATCTGGTGGTGTTCCTGAGTGATGGAGGGTGAAGTTGGAGGGTGGAGTTGGAGCTCTCGGCATTGCTGTGGCGGGGGCGGGAGCACATTCATTTGATGTCTGATGCGAGGCACAGACAAATGGTGGTGTGCGAGCTGCTTCCTTTACAAGTGTGATGGGGAGGGGGCGGGGAGCAAATGGCGATCCCGCTCCCGCCTCACATGCACTGGGCATAATCCGCACTCCAAAACCCTCTTGGTAGGATTGCTGGTGGCCCTCTATATCTCTCGCCAGCAATGCGCATGCACATTGGCAGGCAAGACCTAAAAAGTATTAAAAATAATGTCTTTTTTTTCTCCTTTCAATGCTAGCAACGTGTATCTGCCTGTCCCAATGGTTACTTGTTGTGGTTTTTTTTTGGTTACACAAGGGTGAAGGTTAGTCAGTCAGTGAGAGCCAGTGAGAGAGTCAGTCTTTCAGCCAGAGTGAGAGAGTCAGTCTTTCAGCCAGAGTGAGAGAGTCAGTCTTTCAGCCAGAGTGAGAGAGTCAGTCTTTCAGCCAGAGTGAGAGTCAGTCTTTCAGCCAGAGTGAGAGTCAGTCTTTCGGCCAGAGAAAGTCAGTCTTTCAGCCAGAGAGAGTCAGTCTTTCAGCCAGAGAGAGTCAGTCTTTCAGCGAGAGAGAGTCAGTCTTTCAGCGAGAGAGAGTCAGTCTTTCAGCGAGAGAGTCAGTCAATCAGCGAGAGAGAGTCAATCAGCGAGAGAGAGTCAATCAGCGAGAGAGAGTGGGAGAGTGATTGAGCCAGTTATTGAGAGTGAGTGAGTCAGTCAGTGAGAGTGAGTGAGTCAGTCAGTCAGTGAGAGTGAGTGAGTCAGTCAGTCAGTGAGAGTGAGTGAGTCATTCATTGAGAGTGAGTGATTAAGTCAGTCATTGAGAGTGAGTGATTAAGTCAGTCATTGAGAGTGAGTGATTAAGTCAGTCATTGAGAGTGAGTGATTGAGTCAGTCATTGAGAGTGAGTGATTGAGTCAGTCATTGAGAGTGAGTGATTGAGTCAGTCATTGAGAGTGAGTGATTAAGTCAGTCATTGAGAGTGAGTGATTAAGTCAGTCATTGAGAGTGAGTGATTAAGTCAGTCATTGAGAGTGAGTGATTGAGTCAGTCATTGAGAGTGAGTGATTGAGTCAGTCATTGAGAGTGAGTGATTGAGTCAGTCATTGAGAGTGAGTCCGTCAGTCATTGAGAGTGAGTCAGTCAGTCAGTGAGAGTGAGTGAGTGAGTCAGTCAGTGAGAGTCAGTGAGTCAGTTAGTGAGAGTGAGTGAGTCAGTCATTGAGAGTGAATCAGTCAGTGAGAGTGAGTCAGTCAATGAGAGTGAGTCAGTCAGTGAGAGTGAGTCAGTCAGTGAGAGTGAGTCGGTCAGTGAGTCAGTGAGAGAGAGTCAGTCAGTGAGTCAGTGAGAGTGAGTCAGTCAGTGAGAGTGAGTCAGTGAGAGTGAGTCAGTGGGAGAGTCAGTCAGTCAGTGAGAGAGAGTCAGTCAGTGAGAGAGAGAGAGTCAGTCAGTGAGAGAGAGCGAGTCAGTCAGTGAGAGAGAGAGAGTCAGTCAGTGAGAGAGAGAGAGAGAGAGAGTCAGTGAGAGAGAGAGAGTCAGTGAGAGAGAGAGAGTCAGTGAGAGAGCGAGAGTCAGTGAGAGAGAGAGAGTCAGTGAGAGAGAGCGAGTCAGTGAGAGAGAGCGAGTCAGTCAGTGAGAGAGAGCGAGTCAGTCAGTGAGAAAGAGAGTCAGTGAGAGAGAGAGAGCGAGTCAGTCAGTGAGAGAGAGCGAGTCAGTCAGTGAGAGAGAGCGAGTCAGTCAGTGAGAGAGAGCGAGTCAGTCAGTGAGAGAGAGTGGGAGAGTGATTGAGTCAGTCATTGAGAGTGAGTGATTAAGTCAGTCATTGAGAGTGAGTGATTAAGTCAGTCATTGAGAGTGAGTGATTAAGTCAGTCATTGAGAGTGAGTGATTGAGTCAGTCATTGAGAGTGAGTGATTGAGTCAGTCATTGAGAGTGAGTGTTTGAGTCAGTCATTGAGAGTGAGTCAGTCAGTCATTGAGAGTGAGTCAGTCAGTGAGAGTGAGTGAGTGAGTCAGTCAGTGAGAGTCAGTGAGTCAGTTAGTGAGAGTGAGTGAGTCAGTCATTGAGAGTGAATCAGTCAGTGAGAGTGAGTCAGTCAATGAGAGTGAGTCAGTCAGTGAGAGTGAGTCAGTCAGTGAGAGTGAGTCGGTCAGTGAGTCAGTGAGAGTGAGTCAGTCAGTGAGTCAGTGAGAGTGAGTCAGTCAGTGAGAGTGAGTCAGTGAGAGTGAGTCAGTGGGAGAGTCAGTCAGTGGGAGAGTCAGTCAGTCAGTGAGAGAGAGCGAGTCAGTCAGTGAGAGAGAGAGAGTCAGTCAGTGAGAGAGAGCGAGTCAGTCAGTGAGAGAGAGAGTCAGTCAGTGAGAGAGAGTCAGTCAGTGAGAGAGAGAGAGAGTCAGTGAGAGAGAGAGAGAGAGAGTCAGTGAGAGAGAGAGAGTCAGTGAGAGAGCGAGAGTCAGTGAGAGAGAGAGAGTCAGTGAGAGAGAGCGAGTCAGTGAGAGAGAGCGAGTCAGTCAGTGAGAGAGAGCGAGTCAGTCAGTGAGAAAGAGAGTCAGTGAGAGAGAGAGAGCGAGTCAGTCAGTGAGAGAGAGCGAGTCAGTCAGTGAGAGAGAGCGAGTCAGTCAGTGAGAGAAAGCGAGTCAGTCAGAGAGAGAGAGCGAGTCAGTCAGTGAGAGAGAGTGGGAGAGTGATTGAGTCAGTCATTGAGAGTGAGCGATTGAGTCATTCATTGAGAGTGAGCGATTAAGTCAGTCATTGAGAGTGAGTGATTAAGTCAGTCATTGAGAGTGAGTGATTAAGTCAGTCATTGAGAGTGAGTGATTAAGTCAGTCATTGAGAGTGAGTGATTGAGTCAGTCATTGAGAGTGAGTGATTGAGTCAGTCATTGAGAGTGAGTGATTGAGTCAGTAATTGAGAGTGAGTGAGTCAGTCAGTCAGTTAGTGAGAGTGAGTGAGTCAGTCATTGAGAGTGAGTCAGTCATTGAGAGTGAGTCAGTCAGTGAGAGTGAGTCAGTCAGTGAGAGTGAGTCAGTCAGTGAGAGAGAGTGAGTCAGTGAGAGTGAGTCAGTGAGAGTGAGTCAGTGGGAGAGTCAGTCATTGGGAGAGTCAGTCAGTGGGAGAGTCAGTCAGTGGAAGAATCAGTCAGTCAGTGAGAGAGAGCGAGTCAGTCAGTGAGAGAGAGAGAGTCATTCAGTGAGAGAGAGCGAGTCAGTCAGTGAGAGAGAGCAAGTCAGTCAGTCAGAGAGAGCGATCAGTCAGTCAGAGAGAGCGAGTCAGTCAGTCAGAGAGAGCGAGTCAGTCAGAGAGAGCGAGTAAGTCAGTCAGAGAGAGCGAGTCAGTCAGAGAGAGTGAGTCAGTCAGAGAGAGCAAGTCAGTCAGTGAGAGAGAGTCAGTTAGTGAGAGAGAGAGTCAGTCAGTGAGAGAGAGAGAGTCAGTCAGTGAGAGAGTTAGTCAGTCAGTGAGAGAGAGAGAGTCAGTCAGTGAGAGAGAGAGAGTGAGTCAGTGAGAGAGAGAGAGAGTCAGTCAGTGAGAGAGTGAGTGAGAGTGAGTCAGTCATTGAGAGTGAGTGATTGAGTCAGTCATTGAGAGTGAGTCAGTCAGTCATTGAGAGTGAGTGAGTCAGTCAGTCAGTGAGAGTGAGTGAGTCAGTCATTGAGAGTGAGTCATTGAGTCAGTCATTGAGAGTGAGTGATTAAGTCCGTCATTGAGAGTGAGTGATTGAGTCAGTCATTGAGAGTGAGTGATTAAGTCAGTCATTGAGAGTGAGTGATTAAGTCAGTCATTGAGAGTGAGTGATTAAGTCAGTCATTGAGAGTGAGTGATTGAGTCAGTCATTGAGAGTGAGTGATTGAGTCAGTCATTGAGAGTGAGTGAGTCAGTCATTGAGAGTGAGTCAGTCAGTCAGTGAGAGTGAGTGAGTCAGTCAGTGAGAGTGAGTGAGTCAGCCATTGAGAGTGAGTCAGTCAGTGAGAGTGAGTCAGTCAGTGAATCAGTGAGAGAGAGTCAGTCAGTGAGAGTGAGTCAGTGAGAGTGAGTCAGTGAGAGTGAGTCAGTGAGAGTCAGTCAGTGAGAGTCAGTCAGTGGGAGAGTCAGTCAGTGGGAGAGTCAGTTAGTCAGTGAGAGAGAGCGAGTCAGTCAGTGAGAGAGAGCGAGTCAGTCAGTGAGAGAGAGCGAGTCAGTCAGTGAGAGCGAGTCAGTCAGTGAGAGAGAGTCAGTCAGTGAGAGAGAGTCAGTCAGTGAGAGTCAGTCAGTGAGAGAGAGAGAGTCAGTGAGAGAGAGAGAGAGTCAGTGAGTGAGAGCGAGTCAGTCAGTGAGAGAGAGCGAGTCAGTCAGTGAGAGAGAGAGAGTCAGTCAGTGAGAGAGAGAGTCAGTCAGTGAGAGAGAGAGAGAGAGTCAGTGAGAGAGAGAGAGAGTCAGTGAGTGAGAGCGAGTCAGTCAGTGAGAGAGAGAGTCAGTCAGTGAGAGAGAGAGTCAGTCAGTGAGAGAGAGCGAGTCAGTCAGTGAGAGAGAGCGAGTCAGTCAGTGAGAGAGAGAGAGTGAGTCAGTCAGTGAGAGAGAGAGAGTGAGTCAGTCAGTGAGAGAGAGAGTGAGTCAGTCAGTGAGAGAGAGTCAGTCAGTGAGAGAGAGAGTCAGTCAGTGGGAGAGAGAGTCAGTCAGTGAGAGAGAGAGTCAGTCAGTGAGAGAGAGAGAGAGAGTCAGTGAGAGAGAGAGAGAGTCAGTGAGTGAGAGCGAGTCAGTCAGTGAGAGAGAGAGTCAGTCAGTGAGAGAGAGTCAGTCAGTGAGAGAGAGAGAGTCAGTGAGAGAGAGAGAGAGTCAGTGAGTGAGAGCGAGTCAGTCAGTGAGAGAGAGCGAGTCAGTCAGTGAGAGAGAGAGAGTCAGTCAGTGAGAGAGAGAGTCAGTCAGTGAGAGAGAGAGAGAGAGTCAGTGAGAGAGAGAGAGAGTCAGTGAGTGAGAGCGAGTCAGTCAGTGAGAGAGAGAGTCAGTCAGTGAGAGAGAGAGTCAGTCAGTGAGAGAGAGCGAGTCAGTCAGTGAGAGAGAGCGAGTCAGTCAGTGAGAGAGAGAGAGTGAGTCAGTCAGTGAGAGAGAGAGAGTGAGTCAGTCAGTGAGAGAGAGAGTGAGTCAGTCAGTGAGAGAGAGTCAGTCAGTGAGAGAGAGAGTCAGTCAGTGGGAGAGAGAGTCAGTCAGTGAGAGAGAGAGTCAGTCAGTGAGAGAGAGTCAGTCAGTGAGAGAGAGAGAGTCAGTCAGTCAGTCAGCCCCAGGTCCAGATGGGGTTCCAGTGGACATTTTTAAATACGAAGCAGATCTCTGGTCCCCGCTACTGACTAACGTTCTAAATGTTACTATAGAAGAGGGCTTAATAGAATCTTGGAAGACTTCAATACTGGTCCCCATATTTAAAAAAGGAGACCGAAACAGCCCATCTTGCTATAGACCAATATCGCTTCTGGACTCACTTGGGAAGATGGCAGGTCGGATTCTTCTCGACAGACTCCAGGAGTGGGCAACCAGCCAGAACATTATCTCGGACATACAATACGGGTTCCGTGAGGGGCTAGGAACAGAGGACCAAGCACTAAATCTGTCTTTATTCGCTGGAAAATATGTGGAGGCCAAGGGGTCCATGCTGCACATGGTATACGTCGATTTGTCTGCAGCGTTCGATTGTGTAGTACACTCGAGGCTGTGGAAAATCATCTTAAAAATGGGTGTTGACCCCCCAATTGTAGATTTCCTCCGAGAACTGTATACCGGAACAACAGGAAGAGTGAGATTTGGGATCAAGGGAGAACTCACAGATAGTTTCAGGGTGGAAAAAGGGGTCAGGCAGGGGTGTGTCCTGGCCCCCTTTTTATTCACCCTTTACACAAATGGGCTAGAGGCCACTATGCTGGAAGGTAGTAAAGACCTCCCCTCAATTGGCCGTCGGCAGATACCAGCTTTGTTATATGCCGATGATGCGGTTATACTATCAAGAACTCCTGTTGAGTTGCAGCAAGCATTAGACAGATACTGTGCCTTTATGCTAAAACTAAACCTGACCCTGAACGTTAAAAAAAACATACACGATGCATGCGGGGAAAAATACTCCAAAAACCAGAAGATTGTTTGTAAAAGGAGAGGTATTGGACAGAACTGCAACATATCCATATTTGGGAATTGTGATAGACGAGAAATTTAAGTGGAAGGCAACGACTAATGCCAGGAAATTGGCCTTTCTGAGAGCGACCACAGCGCTAAAATCGTTTGCACAAAAACTAGGTCAGAAACCATCACTGGAACTTCTGAAAATATATAACGCCAAATGCGTCAGCACCGCCACGTATGGGGCGGGTATATGGGGTTTTGTGAATGTGGACGAATTACAAAAAGTAGAAAATTCATTTCTACGCTATTTACTTGGTGTCCCAAAGAGTTCCTCCACATACGCCTGCCATTCTGAGCTAGGCATAGACTACATATCTGACATCATAAAAACTCAACCTATAATGTTGTGGCGTTGGGTAACTGAACAATGCCATTTAACAAGATCAATTATACAAGACATTTTGACACTTGATCACTGTGGAAAGATTAAATGGTTAACATATGTTAAAGTTCTATTAAAGGACCTTGGGCATGAAAAGTTTTTCCATCAGCCGTTAACATTAACTGAGATCTCTAAGGCGGAGTTGAAAAAAGCATGTTTAGCGCACTTGCGACAGATACGCCTACTAAAAGAGGTACAGAAACCATCTGTCCAACAGAGTCTACTGGTTCAGACTGTGTTCTCCATTGAACCATACCTGATGTACAGATTAACCCAATTTGAAAAAATGTTGCTGACCCGTTTTAGACTTAATATGTTCCATTTAATGGTTTCCTTTCCCACTCAAAATGACTGGTCATCAAATTTAACCCCATGTCCTTGCGATTCTGTCTCACTACAAACGACCATACATACAATTTTATTCTGTAAATTTTATACAGAACCACGAAAGCGCTGGTTATTGCCCATACTGAAAACCTGGGGACTGCGCCAATGTCGTCCAGCATATTTGGCGCTTCAATATCTCGAAGATGAAAAAATAGCAAAAGCGATAGTGCGATTTCTTAAATTTTGTACCCGTCATCGCTTAAATCTTTGAAATCAGGACTGAAGAAGACATTGTAAAAACTGCACGATATACTTTCAAAATCTATAAAGAGAGTCTTTTGTACTTAAGTTGCCTTTTTTATTGTACAATAATAATTGTATTCTAAAACTTTTAACCTAATTTTTAAATTTGTGAAAAATGTATAAAATGTATGACATGAACTTTTATGGTGTTCTTACAAATTGAACAACCGAATAAAGTCTTTTTTGATTTTTTGATTTTGAGTCAGTCAGTGAGAGAGAGAGTCAGTCAGTGAGAGAGAGAGATTCAGTCAGTGAGAGAGAGAGAGAGATTCAGTCA
Organism: Lissotriton helveticus; assembly: GCF_964261635.1. Lineage (NCBI taxonomy): Eukaryota > Metazoa > Chordata > Amphibia > Caudata > Salamandridae > Lissotriton > Lissotriton helveticus. Next base: position 1,079,278,272 of record NC_136067.1, on the reverse strand, counting down.
GTGAGAGAGTGAGTTAGTCAGTGAGAGAGAGAGAGAGTCAGTCAGTGCGAGAGAGCGAGTCAGTCAGTGAGAGAGAGAGTCAGTCAGTGAGAGAGAGAGTCAGTCAGTGAGAGAGAGAGTCAGTCAGTGAGAGAGAGTCAGTCAGCGAGAGTCAGTCAGAGAGAGCGAGGCAGTCAGAGAGAGCGAGTGAGTCAGTCAGAGAGAGCGAGTGAGTCAGAGAGAGCGAGTGAGTCAGAGAGAGCGAGTGAGTCAGTCAGAGAGAGCGAGTGAGTCAGAGAGAGCGAGTGAGTCAGTCAGAGAGAGCGAGTGAGTCAGTCAGAGAGAGCGAGTCAGAGAGAGTGAGTGAGTCAGTCAGAGAGTCAGTCAGAGAGAGTCAGTCAGATAGAGTCAGTCAGAGAGAGTCAGTCACAGAGAGTCAGTCACAGAGAGTCAGTCAGTGAGAGTCTGTCAGTGAGAGTCTGTCAGTGAGAGTGGAGGGAGGAAAGGGAAGAAAGGTTTGAATTTATGTAGCCCCTGTTACTCCTGATGGGTGTTGAAGTGCTTTTTTGGCGAGTATCACGCTACTCCGTAACCCATAAAGGATTAGTGTTGAAAATTAGTATAGTGAAGTAAGAAGTAATTTGAGTGGTGGATATGTTATTCAGTTATTTGGATAGAGAAGGGTAGATTGCGGGAAAGAGGTTTTTATTTATATAGTGCTTGCTACCCCTTGAAATGCACTTGACAGGTGTGAAGCTATCACACCATAGACCTCGGGAGGGGGATGGTGACCCGGTTAACGAGGGCAGACGCAGGTACCAAGCGGGTGCTAGATGCTGAGGGCGGTGTTCCAATTTCATCACCACCCCCCTCCCGAGGTCTATGGTGTGATAGCTTCACACCTGTCAAGTGCATTTTAATTTTTTTTGTGTGGTCTCCAAAACTGCGAGAACCTACCATTTTGTTGCACTTCCTTTTGACAGTATTTTTATTTTTACTTTCACGTCACTTGGTAGGGTGGGCCTTAGCGCGTCCATACCGCCGGGGTTTATTACACTATAGGTCCTGACGAATGCCAGGTAAATTAACACCGACATTGGCAGAAACATGTTCACCAGCACATAGATCTAGAGGAAACAAGCCGCTCAAACTATCTGGCTGAGTTTTCCCACACATATTTTTAATATGTCTTATTGATCAGGCAATAAATAATTTTTTGATACAATTAAGGCATTTTTAATCTCATCACCTACACTTTCTCTAGTCACTTACACAACCACTTAGCCACTCACGACTTCACATTACCCGCTCCGCAGTAAATCTGGCGTTGAAGCACACTGGGGTAGCACTCGGCCACTCCCAGTGGGGCCCGATGATGAAGCATGTCACCGACCAGGTCGGCGAGTGAGGGCTTTCTATAAACACCAAGAGGGTGTTTCTACTTTCTTCTCTTTGTGCTCTGAAACCCGTCCTTCCCAACGAGCTCTGAACACTCTTTTGTTGTTGTTAATGATGACCAGTGGGGAATAAGAGTGTTCCCTTCTCCCTACCTCTCTCCTTGTTGATACGTGTCTTGAATTTAAACATCATTGAGGACAAGGATGGCATTGGATTGTGGTGATTTTTGTGTATTTTTCGACTTTCTAGGGTGTTGTTGGGGCCTGGCCATGTCGGTGGGGGCCATTTTGAGGCCTGGCCAGGCAGGGTCTGGCCATGTGGCTGGGATCAAGGGGCCATTTCGAAGCCAGGCAGTGTGCTCAGGCCTGCACCCAGTTTGACTTGCTTTCATCCATCAGGCCCAGGGGTACTCAGTGGTGCATGGACCAAGTCTTTCTGTGGGGTGTCTTGAATTTAAACATCATTGAGGGCATGGATGGCATTGGATTGTGGTGATTTTTGTCGGTTTTTTTACTTTTTGGGGTGTTGTTGGGGCCTGGCCATGTGGGTGGGGGCCATTTTGAGGCCTGGTCCAGGCAGGGCCTGGCCATGTGTCTGGGGTTCAAGGATCCATTTTGAAGCCAGGCAGTGTGCTCAGGCCTGCACCCAGTTTGCCTTGCTTTCATCCATTAGGCCCAGGGGTACTCACTGGTGCATGGACCAAGACTTTCTGTGGGGTGTCTTGAATTTAAACATCATTGAGGGCATGGATGGCATTGGATTGTGGTGATTTTTCTGTGTTTTTCAACTTTTTGGGGTGTTGTTGGGGCCTGGCCATGTGGGTGGGGGCCATTTTGAGGCCTGGTCCAGACAGGGCCTGGCCATGTGGCTGGGGGTCAAGGGGCCATTTTGAAGCCAGGCAGTGTGCTCAGGCCTGCACCCAGTTTGCCTTGCTTTCATCCATTAGGCCCAGGGGTAGTGAGTGGTGCATGGACCAAGTCTTTCTGTGGGGTGTCTTGAATTTAAACATCATTGAGGGCATGGATGGCATTGGATTGTGGTGATTTTTGTGTGTTTTTTGACTTTTTGGGGTGTTGTTGGGGCCTGGCCATGTGGGTGGGGGCCATTTTGAGGCCTGGTCCAGGCAGGGCCTGGCCATGTGTCTGGGGGTCAAGGATCCATTTTGAAGCCAGGCAGTGTGCTCAGGCCTGCACCCAGTTTGCCTTGCTTTCATCCATTAGGCCCAGGGGTACTCACTGGTGCATGGACCAAGTCTTTCTGTTGGGTGTCTTGAATTTAAACATCATTGAGGGCATGGATGGCATTGGATTGTGGTGATTTTTGTGTGTTTTTCAACTTTTTGGGGTGTTGTTGGGGCCTGGCCATGTAGGTGGGGGCCATTTTGAGGCCTGGTCCAGACAGGGCCTGGCCATGTGGCTGGGGGTCAAGGGGCCATTTTGAAGCCAGGCAGTGTGCTCAGGCCTGCACCCAGTTTGCCTTGCTTTCATCCATTAGGCCCAGGGGTAGTGAGTGGTGCATGGACCAAGTCTTTCTGTGGGGTGTTTTCAATTTAAACATCATTGAGGGCATGGATGGCATTGGATTGTGGTGATTTTTGTGTGTTTTTGACTTCTTGGGGTGTTGTTGGGGCCTGGCCATGTGGGTGGGGGCCATTTTGAGGCCTGGCCAGTGTGCTCATGCCTGCACCCAGTTTTCCTTGCTTTCATCTATTATGCCAAGGGGTAGTCAGTGGTGCATGCACCAACTCTCTCTGTGTGGTCTCTCTTCTATTAATTTATATAGAGAAGGGGTAACCCAATAAACCCTTGTAGGTTTGGGCAGTGAACAATGTAAGGTAAGGGGTGTCTACAAGGGATTTAGTTGATTCAAAGATTTAGTTTATTTATTGGCATCAGTCATTGAGTATGTTGTGATCAATTTTACTCAGGCATGTCAACAAGACATCTAAAGAGATTTGGACATCAATCAAATAAAAGGAAAAGAACACACGGAAATCCTAGTATATATGAAAATATAGGTAATTTTATATTTCAGAAATCAATTTGAGGGGAACAAACAAGCGATTTGCACTTGTTGGATGCAAAGCTGAAAGGAAGTTTAAAGTCTTCGTCTTCAATGAAAATGATCGGAATATTTTTAATTTGTAGACCAGTGGGAATTATGTTCGCATTAAGACAATCTGTCAGAAATTTGGCGATCTGTTCTTAACAGACTAGACTTAATTTAGACAGGTGTTTGAGTTAATATTTATATTAAGTTGGATGAGCGAGTTTTTACCCTATAAGTATCTCACTCGGGTTTGTTTCTTCCTATTCATTGTACTACGATCTGGGAAGAACAAACTACTGCAGACAGGACAATTAACTCGTGGCCTCGTGACGCTATCTAATATGGCGTCTTTGTCAGTACCGAAATAGATTTGCACATAACATCTTAGTTAGAACTGATGTTGGACGGACTTAAATACATAGTGGAATGTATAGCTTTGGCATTATCTCTAACTAAGTTTATCTCTTTTTGAGATTACTCTACAAGTTTTTTCCTCAATAGAACTAGATTAGTATGATGTTTGTCAAGGAGACTCCCTTGAATATGGTGTAGTACTATGATTGAGATTCCAGACATCCACTACCAAACTCGACCACCTAGAATTTTGGCTACCACTATATTTAAGTAGAGTTCCTGCAATATAATTAGGTCATACTTGAGGTTGTGTCTAAAATGTCTACTTTGGGATTAGATCCATGAATTCCAGCTAGTCTCATTAAATCTGTCGGAGAATGCCCCTAAGTGACACTATTTGGTTTGTTCCTAGCTAAACAGACGACCAACCCCTACAAGCAGCAACTGCCATTGTAGCTCAACTGACGGCTAGAATATCCAACAGAGCCGCCTAGAAACGTGCAGGTATAAGTTTTCCTTACCTGTTTTAGCACACCAGTTGGCATGTGGGCGATTGACTCATTACAATTCCCTGTTTTACATTTTGACAGATTTGTTCAAGTCACGTTCCATCACCATTAAGGGCTTACATCGAACAATCTTGCTTTCCCTCGCAATTCACCTAAGTAAGTTCTCTTTAAATTTGGGTCAAAATGGGTGATGGTGATTTACTTACCCGAGAGCATATGTTGTAAATGAGCCTACATATCTGTACAGACTTAAGGTTGTTTGTCTGAAAACAATAATATTATATTGTTTCAAATTGTAAAGTTACACCGTTTGGGTGTTACACACACGGTTCTCTTTAGTTCAAATATGTTTAGATGATATGAAATTTGTTAACATATGTAGAATGGATTGTTAATGGTTTTATATTGTATCTACACAGGGGGCTTCCTCTGCACTTTTATCTGTCCTGATGATGGTCTTATAGACAACTGCAACAAAGACCGAAACGTCGACCTTTTACATCATCTCCTAAGGACATTTGTGTTCTCAAGAGCTTCTTTATGCCAGTAGTTGGTCTAAGTTGCTCTTCCTTCAATGATTGGAGATTATGTTTGTTATGAATTGATTTGCTGATTTTTTCATACAACTGTTCATGACATTTTGTTGGTGATCAAATAGCTTGTTTGTTCCTCTCAAATTGATTTCTGAAATATAAAATTACCTATATTTTCATATATACTAGGATTTCCGTGTGTTCTTTTCCTTTTATTTGATTGATGTCAAATCTCTTTAGATGTCTTGGTGACACGCCTGAGTAAGATTGATCACAACATACGCAATGACTGATGCCAATAAATAAACTAAATCTTTAAATTAACTAAATCCCTTGTAGAAACCCCTTACCTTACATTGTTCACTGCCCAAGCCAACAAGGGTTTATTGGGTTACCCCTTCTCTCTATATATTTTGGTGCGCAGACACTAGTCTGCTGTGGGTCACAGTATAAAGTGGTGTTTCATGAGACATTTTTGTCTCTTTTTCGATATTGAGTTTTCCCATCCGGTTTTTATATATGTCTGAAGCCGAGACTCTTACATACACTGACGAGTATGTTTTGAAAGTAGCATCCGGTCCCTCCCTGTTGGGAGCCCGAGGTTTTATTACTCATCTTACATGTGAGACCGATCTGAATCAGTTGGAGAGACTACGCAAGAAATTGGTGCGGACTGAACTCCACGCCAAATTTCTGACAGATTGTCTTAATGCGAACATAATTCCCACTGGTCTACAAATTAAAAATATTCCGATCATTTTCATTGAAGATGAAGACTTTAAACTTCATTTCAGCTTTGCATCCAACAAGTGCTCTCGCACTTGGAGGGTGCTTAGCATCGAAACAGCACATAGACATATCAAATTACTAGTTAGGGAAATTAAGGTGCTGGAAAACAAGATCAATTCAGATGTGAATATTGTCAATGCTAAGGTCTTGCTTGATAAGATAGCCTTGACAATTAAGGACTTTGAGGATTTCAACTCTCACAAAAAAACCAACAAGCTACATCTAGACATAAAACGATACAACAAAGAAAAAACGTATCCATACCTTGCCAAAGATTTTTACCAACCGCAAGGTACATATCAAGGCCCCAATCGTGGACAAGAGAAAAGGGCGACCTTTTCCGCCACAGACTCAGATACTGATAGTGAGAGAGGACAAGAATACTAAACAAGACAAGGACAGGAACAACAACCCTCAACATCACAACAGATTTTTTTAGGCCGGGACCGGAGGGGCCAGGGCCAACCGCCGAGTTGAAAACCATCGAGAAGAGGATGGTCCCGGAATCACTACACACCGGGGTTCTGGCGCACTCGCAATCAGTACTACGAATGGTAGGAGACTCTACAACTATTCCTATTTTTAATCTGTCGAAACATCTTTTGTCCCAAATTGAATTTTAGTCCTTTCGGAAGGACTTTCTTTTGTGCCGACCAACAGAAGTGATTTGTTCCAAACAAAGCTAGAACTGTATACATTTTTCTGGGCAGTTAGATTGAAGAACTTCTTTGCCAACAGACCCTTTACATCTAAATGTGATACAACTGGGCTACACCACAGTTCAACCTTTTTCCCTTTGAACAATATGGTATCGAAGGAGATTATTACTTTTGAAAATGCAGTGATCCTGGAAATTGATTTTTTTTTCAAAAAATCTGTATATATCAGACATAACCTCACCAAAGATCAACATCTTGCACTTATCCATTTAAAGTCACTACCAGAAACAGTAATTAAACCAGCTGATAAAGGTGGTGGTATTGTGCTGTGGGATGTCAGCTTACAACCTTGAACTGCAACAACAACTTGCAGTTGAGACACATTATCAGAAGTTACCAAGCAATCCAACATCTAAACTGGATAAACTGATCCTAGAGCTAAGTAAATATGGCCTAGATGGTGGATGGCTCAGTGAGAAAGAAGCAGCCTTCCTTATCAACAAATCACCAACAGTACCGGTGATATATATCTTACCGAAAGTCTATAGGAGTCTTGCACGTCCGCCCGGCAGACCCATAGTTTCGGGCTGTAATTCCATCTTGAAGCCTCTTGCACAGTATGCAGATTTCTTTATTCGACCCTTCGCTACTGAAGCAGCCAACTATATTCGTGATACTACAGCAGTGATCAATGTGGTTGAGAACCTTCCATTTGATGTTACTTTTGAGCTCTTGGTGTCAAAGGACATCGAGAGTTTGTACACTAACATTCTTCAAACTGATGTTCTTGTGATCCTAGAGAATCTACTTGAAAACAGACCCAGACCACATGCTGTCCCAACCAACTTTATCATGGAATGTATTCAAATCTCGTTATGCGAGAATTTCTTTCATTGTGAGAAAACATTCTTTAAACAGCGGAAAGGAGTGGCGATGGGTGCAGTTTTTGTCCCAGACATGTGGTACTGAAAATTCTGGACACGTGTCATAAACATCGTCGAATCATGACGATTTTGGTATCAGCAGACCGAGAATGACGAGTATACTATATACAGGCATTTTCGGCGTACTCGAACGGCTAGATCACCATTAAATCAGGGATTCCGTCCTGAACCCTCGGGTTCCATTTTGTGCATGGCAGCCATTTTGTGGTTGCCCTCACATAGGCTGATGACTAAGGTCAAAATGAGTCTTAAGGACACGTACACCTTTTCTGACTTTTGTGTGACCTGGGCAAGCTGACTCCACTGCCTGAAGCCAAATCTGTTCGGCCAGTTCCTCTCCCAGTGGCTGATCGAGATTAGTATCAAGGCACAGCAAACCATAAACCTTTCATCACATCCAAACCACGCCAAATCTTACACACACCTGTCTCTTCTTTCTGCTTTATGACCTGCTTTACGAAGAGGAGGTGCCCGATTTTATTAGGGGTCCGTCCGATATCTGATGAAAATGTTGGGCCTTGCCGGGAAATTGGTTATGGGCTGGACAAACTGAAAATGGGCTTGTCATCGTGAATCTGCTTTTTCTTTGTTGTGAAAATATGTGAATGGTCAACTGTAAAATAAGGAATGTTTGCCTAAAGCATAATATTTTGTATAAAAAGGGATGGCTGGCTTTGTAATTTTGAGCAGTCTCCTGAGAATATACACCGTGTTGTACTTCTAGGATACCTGTTACTGGCTGCAGCCGATAAACTCGATCTTTGACTTCACCAAGAAGACTCTGTGTTTCTGTAGTCTGGGACAGGAAAGACTCGAAATCTTAGGGTGTGTTCCCTGGCACCGCTGGGTGCTTAAAAACCCAGTACTTCAGACATAGCCAACATCTACGTATCCCACTTTGAAGGCCAGTTTATCCATAACATCAAGAATCCCTTTGCAGCCAACTTGAGATGTTGGCTGTGTTATATTGATGATGTTTTCTTTATCTGGCAGGGAACCTTAGATCACCACCTAGAATTTCATCAATGAATTAACTCCAAAAATCCAAATCTCCAATTCACTATCGTCCACGATAGAGCGAGCATGGACTTCCTTGATATATCCATCAAAGTTAGTGCAGAAAATACCTTGTTCACTACACTGTTTACTAAACCCACTGCAAGAAACACGCTCTTGAAATATACCAGTCACCATCCGCAGGCACTCAAGGACGGCCTCCCCTTTGGCCAGTTCCTCCGTCTCCGGAGGAACTGCTCAAGGCGGGTGGACTACTTCACTGAAGCAAAGAAACTTAAAGACAAATTACCTGACCGTGGCTACCCTAATAAACTGCTTAAACGCTTGCTTAAACGTGCGTGGTATAATAACCGCGAGGCGCTTCTTCAAGTTAAAAGCAAAACAGCTACCTTACTACCTTTTGGTACTGCCACCAACACAATCAAGAAGTTGGTTGGCAAACATTGGTCCCTACTTTCCAATTTGCCGGAACTGGTTGAAAAGCAGATGCTTGCTTTGAAGAGAGGGTCTAACCTTAGAGACCGATTGGTCCATGCATACAAGAACCAGGAAAGCAATCTGATTGACAATATGCGACAACTTAGCCCAGTGGTGGGACATTTTAAATGCAATCACTGTGTTGCATGCCAGACAACAAGTATTCTTAAACGCTTTCAGCTTAATGGCAACAACATCACACTGAAGTGCTTTTCCAACTGTAACACTTCAAATGTGGTTTACTGCATTCAATGCCCGTGCGGATTAAAGTATTTTGGTCAAACAACGCAGATGGTAAAGAAGTGAATACTTCAACACCAATCCAGAATACGCTGCTGCACTGAAAATGCTCCCTTAGTGGAGCATTTTCAATTTAAGAAACACACTGAGAAAGAAATGCTTTGGTGGGTGGTTGAAATTGTCAAACCAACCATTCGACAGCCCAATGTTGACCGAATCCTTACGATAAAGGAACAACGTTGGATTTGTCAATTGGGGGTGGGGTCACACACTACTCACACACCAGCGGTATCGCCCCTAAGGACTATGGTAAATGTAGTTACGTGTTCCGCAATGCATCTTCTTTCGATTCTCTGCTATCTTCGCTGTCTTTGCCATCCCTGGACACATGTTTCGGGGTATCACCCCTCGTCAGCATGGATAGGCCGTGTTCTGGGGTTGCTGGTGGCTGCCAAATATCTGCCAGGTTTAGTACCACTCAGGCGCGTAGGTGCGGGGTCCCAGGCTCGTCAGCCAACTGCTCGAGGGAACTTTAACATTACAATTGGGGGTGGGGTCGCACACTACTCAAACACCAGCGGTATCACCCCTAAGGACTATGGTAAATGTAGTTACGTGTTCCGCGATGCATCTTCTTTCGATTCTCTGCTATCTTCGCTGTCTTCGCCATCCCTGGACACGTGTTTCGGGGTATCACCCCTTGTCAGCAGGGATAGGCCGTGTTCTGGGGTTGCCGGTGGCTGCCAAATATCTGCCAGGTTTAGTACCACTCAGGCGCGTAGGTGCGAGGTCCCAGGCTCGTCAGCCAACTGCTCGAGGGAGCTTTAACATTACAATTGGGGGTGGGGTCGCACACTACTCACACACCAGTCGTATCACCCCTAAGGACTATGGTAAATGTAGTTACGTTTTCCGCGATGCATCTTCTTTCGATTCTCTGCTATCTTCGCTGTCTTCGCCATCCCTGGACACATGTTTTGGGGTATCACCCCTCGTCAGCAGGGATAGGCCATGTTCTGGGATTGCAGGTGGCTGCCAAATATCTGCCAGGTTTAGTACCACTCAAGCGCGTAGGTGCGGGGTCCCAGGCTCGTCAGCCAACTGCTCGAGGGAGCTTTAACATTACAATTGGGGGTGGGGTCACACACTATTCACAAACCAGCGGTATCGCCCCTAAGGACTATGGTAAATGTAGTTACGTGTTCCGCGATGCATCTTCTTTCGATTCTCTGCTATCTTCGCTGTCTTCGCCATCCCTGGACACGTGTTTCGGGGTATCACCCCTCGTCAGCAGGGATAGGCCGTGTTCTGGGGTTACCGGTGGCTGCCAAATATCTGCCAGGTTTAGTACCACTCAGGCGCGTAGGTGCAGGGTCCCATGCTCGTCAGCCAACTCCTCAAGGGGGCTTTAACATTACAATTGGGAGTGGGGTCACACACTACTCACACACCAGCGGTATCGCCCCTAAGGACTATGGTAAATGTAGTTACGTGTTCCGTGATGCATCTTCTTTCGATTCTCTGCTATCTTCGCTGTCTTCACCATCCCTGGACACGTGTTTTGGGGTATCACCCCTCGTCAGCAGGGATAGGCCGTGTTCTGGGGTTGCCGGTGGCTGCTAAATATCTGCCAGGTTTAGTACCACTCAGGTGCGTAGGTGCGGGGTCCCAGGCTTGTCAGCCAACTGCTCGAGGGGGCTTTAACATTACAATTGGGTTGGGGTCACACACTACTCACACACCAGCGGTATCGCCCCTAAGGACTATGGTAAATGTAGTTACGTGTTCCGCGATGCATCTTCTTTCGATTCTCTGCTATCTTCGCTGTCTTTGCCATCCTTGGACACGTATTTCGGGGTATCACCCCTCGTCAGTAGGGATAGGCCGTGTTCTGGGGTTGCCCGTGGCTGCCAAATATCTGCCAGATTTAGTACCACTTAGGCGCGTAGGTGCGGGGTCCCAGGCTTGTCAGCAAACTGCTCGAGGGAGCTTTAACATTACAATTCGGGGTGGGGTCACACACTACTCACACACCAGCGGTATTGCCCCTAAGGACTATGGTAAATGTAGTTACGTGTTCCGCGATGCATCTTCTTTCGATTCGCTGCTATCTTCGCTGTCTTCGCCATCCCTGGACACGTGTTTCGGGGTATCACCCCTCGTCAGTAGCAAGGTTGATGGGACCCCCTCAAATGTTAAATGAGGCCAGGGAAAAGGAGGGGAATGAGAAAGCACAATGTGAAGAGCAAATTTCCCTCGGTGGCCACAATATATTGAAACAGATGTTTTACTTTTATCAAACTTTGTTTTGCAGTCAACTACAAAAGGGTGACAAATACAATAAAGACTTATATGTTTTTTAACAAAAATATAAAGTTTTATTCATTATTTCCATATTATTTCTTTTAGTACCATCTTATTTCATATTAGTTCAAGACTGAAAGAAATTCATTTTTTTGAAAGAATTTTCAGTTTTCTAATTTATAACTGTTTTCATAGTAATTACATAATTCTCACAAATTTGAATACATTGATATTTCATTTAAAAAAAAGCAAAAGAGAAGAAAAAGCATAATATACTTAATATAAAATACAGGTCTATATACAGAAAAACTAAATGAACCAAAATAATACTTCCCCTGATAACTGACAATTTATCATATATATCCTCAAACATTCATAACCTCACCACATTCAAACCAACACCATCTGAAAAAAAGGAAGAAACTGGACACAATTAGCAGAGGATCCTGCCAATCGGTAAGTCTCAAAGTGGATTATGAGACTTCGCACTTGGTCGACGCTCGTTTCGGCGGTTCTAGGCCACCTTCCTCAGGACCTCTTCCAGATAGACAAATACAATTGCCCAGGGGACAAGGGAACACACCACAATTTACTAACCCTGCCCACGACGGGTGAGTGAAGTAGTTGAAACTTGATTGCTGTAGTATATCAATTCAATTACATGGAATGAAGTTCTGGTTTCCCCAATTTTTGTCGCGTTTATTTATGCGGAGTCACTATAGGTGCAAACACAGGCCAAGATGATATATTCCATAGAAGCTTGTTATTTGAGTTATTGTTGTAAGAAGCATTAAACGATCTTCATTTTCCTCATCGTTTTCTTATTTTTTCAATGGAGCTCAAGTCTATACATTTACAGCTGCCAAATACTCTAGCTTTGAGATGGCTGTAGTCCGACGTGTTTCACGACTTCATGACATGGATCGAAGTCAGTAGTTCGTGTTCCGCGATGCATCTTCTTTCGATTCTCTGCTATCTACGCTATCTAAACCTGGCAATATTTGGCAGCCACTGGCAACCCCAGAACACGGCCTAATCCCTGCTGATGAGGGGTAAATACGCCGAAACACGTGTCCAGGGATGGCGAAGATAGCGAAGATAGCAGAGAATCGGAAGAAGATGCATCGCGGAACACGAACTACACTTACCACAGTCCTTAGGGGCGATCCCGCTGGTGTGTAAGTAGTGTGCGACCCCACCCCCAATTGTAATGTTAAAGCTCCCTCGAGCAGTTGGCTGACGTGCCTGGGACACCGCACCTGCGCGCCTGAGTGGTACTAAACCTGGCAATATTTGGCAGCCACCGGCAACACCAGAACATGGCCTAATCCCTGCTGATGAGGGGTAAATACCCCGAAACACGTGTCCAGGGATGGCAAAGATAGCGAAGATAGCAGAGAATCGAAAGAAGATGCATCGCGGAACACAAACTACACTTACCACAGTCCTTAGGGGCGATCCCGCTGGTGTGTGAGTAGTGTGCGACCCCACACCCAATTGTAATGTTAAAGCTCCCTCGAGCAGTTGGCTGACGAGCCTGGGACCCCGCACCTGTGCGCCTGAGTGGTATTAAACCTGGCAATATTTGGCAGCCACCGGCAACCCCAGAACACGGCCTAATCCCTGCTGATGAGGGGTAAATACCCCGAAACACGTGTCCAGGGATGGCGAAGATAGCGAAGATAGCAGAGAATCGAAAGAAGATGCATCGCGGAACACAAACTACACTTACCACAGTCCTTAGGGGCGATCCCGCTGGTGTGTGAGTAGTGTCCGACCCCAACCCCAATTGTAATGTTAAAGCTCCCTCGAGCAGTTGGCTGACGAGCCTGGGACCCCGCACCTGCGCGCCTGAGTGGTACTAAACCTGGCAATATTTGGCAGCCACCGGCAACCCCAGAACACGGCCTAATCCCTGCTGATGAGGGGTAAATACCCCGAAACACGTGTCCAGGGATGGCGAAGATAGCGAAGATAGCAGAGAATCGGAAGAAGATGCATCGCGGAACACGAACTACACTTACCACAGTCCTTAGGGACGATCCCGCTGGTGTGTGAGTAGTGTGCGACCCCACCCCCAATTGTAATGTTAAAACTCCCTCGAGCAGTTGGCTGACGAGCCTGGGACCCCGCACCTGCGCACCTGAGCGGTACTAAACCTGACAATATTTGGCAGCCACCGGCAACCCCAGAACACGGCCTAATCCCTGCTGATGAGGGGTAAATACCCCGAAACACGTGTCCAGGGATGGCGAAGATAGCAGAGAGTCGAAAGAAGATGCATCGCGGAACACAAACTACACTTACCACAGTCCTTAGGGGCAATCCCGCTGGTGTGTGAGTAGTGTGCGACCCCACCCCCAATTGTAATGTTAAAGCTCCCTCGAGCAGTTGGCTGACGAGCCTGGGACACGGCACCTGCGCGCCTGAGTGGTACTAAACCTGGCAATATTTGGCAGCCACCGGTAACCCCAGAACACGGCCTAATCCCTGCTGATGAGGGGTAAATACCCCGAAACACGTGTCCAGGGATGGCAAAGATAGCGAAGATAGCAGAGAATCGAAAGAAGATGCATCGCGGAACACAAACTACACTTACCACAGTCCTTAGGGGCAATCCCGCTAGTGTGTGAGTAGTGTGCGACCCCACACCCAATTGTAATGTTAAAGCTCCCTCGAGCAGTTGGCTGACGAGCCTGGGACCCCGCACCTGTGCGCCTGAGTGGTACTAAACCTGGCCATATTTGGCAGCCACCGGCAACCCCAGAACACGGCCTAATCCCTGCTGATGAGGGGTAAATACCCCAAAACACGTATCCAGGTATGGCGAAGATAGCGAAGATAGCAGAGAATCGAAAGAAGATGCATCGCGGAACACAAACTACACTTACCACAGTCCTTAGGGGCGATCCCGCTAGTGTGTGAGTAGTGTACGACCCCACCCCCAATTGTAATGTTAAAGCTCCCTCGAGCAGTTGGCTGACGAGCCTGGGACCCCGCACCTGCGCGCCTGAGAGGTACTAAACCTGGCAATATTTGGCAGCCACCGGCAACCCCAGAACACGGCCTAATCCCTGCTGATGAGGGGTAAACACCCCGAAACATGTGTCCAGGGAGGGCGAAGATAGCAGAGAATCAAAAGGAGATGCATCGCGGAACACGAACTACACTTACCACAGTCCTTAGGGGCGATCCCGCTGGTGTGTGAGTAGTGTGTGACCCCACCCCCAATTGTAATGTTAAAGCTCCCTCGAGCAGTTGGCTAACGAGCCTGGGACCCCGCACCTGCGTGCCTGAGTGGTACTAAACCTGGCAATATTTGGCAGTCACCGGCAACCCCAGAACACGCCCTAATCCCTGCTGATGAGGGATAAATACCCCGAAACACGTGTCCAGGGATGGCGAAGATAGCGAAGATAGCAGAGAATCGAAAGAAGATGCATCGCGGAACACGAACTACACTTACCACAGTCTTTAGGGGCGATCCCGCTGGTGTGTGAGTAGTGTGCGACCCCACCCCCAATTGTAATGTTAAAGCTCCCTCGAGCAGTTGGCTGATGAGCCTGGGACCCCGCAGCTGCGCACCTGAGTGGTACTAAACCTGGCAATATTTGGCAGCCACCGGCAAACCCAGAACACGCCCTAATCCCTGCTGATGAAGGGTAAATACCCCGAAACACGTGTCCAGGGATGGCGAAGATAGCGAAGATAGCAGAGAATCGAAAGAAGATGCATTGCTGAACACGAACTACACTTACCACAGTCCTTAGGGGCGATCCCGCTGGTGTGTGAGTAGTGTGCGTCCCCACCCCCAATTGTAATGTTAAAGCTCACTCGAGCAGTTGGCTGACGAGCCTGGGACCCCGCACCTGCGCGCCTGAGTGGTACTAAACCTGGCAATATTTGGCAGCCACCGGCAACCCCAGAACACGGCCTAATCCCTGCTAATGAGGGGTAAATACCCCGAAACCCGTGTCCAGGGATGGCGAAGATAGCGAAGATAGCAGAGAATCGAAAAAAGATGCATCGCGGAACACGAACTACACTAACCACAGTCCTTAGGGGCGATCCCGCTGGTGTGTGTGTAGTGTGCGACCCCACCCCCAATTGTAATGTTAAAGCTCCCTCGAGCAGTTGGCTGACGAGCCAGGGACCCCGCACCTGCGCCTGAGTGGTACTAAACCTGGCAATATTTGGCAGCCACCGGCAACCCCAGAACACGGCCTAATCCCTGCTGATGAGGGGTAAATACCCCAAAACACTTGTTCAGGGATGGCGAAGATAGCGAAGATAGCAGAGAATCGAAAGAAGATTCATCGCAGAACACGAACTACACTTACCACAGTCCTTAGGGGCGATCCCGCGGGTGTGTGAGTAGTGTGCGACCCCACCCCCAATTGTAATGTTAAAGCTCCCTCGAGCAGTTGGCTGACGAGCCTGGGACCCCGCACCTGCGCGCCTGAGTGGTACTAAACCTGGCAATATTTGGCAGCCACCGGTAACCCCAGAACACGGCCTAATCCCTGCTGATGAGGGGTAAATACCCCGAAACACGTATCCAGGGATGGCGAAGAGAGCAGAGAATCGAAAGAAGATGCATCGCGGAACACAAACTACACTTACCACAGTCCTTAGGGGCGATCCCGCTAGTGTGTGAGTAGTGTACGACCCCACCCCCAATTGTAATGTTAAAGCTCCCTCGAGCAGTTGGCTGACGAGCCTGGGACCCCGCACCTGCGCGCCTGAGAGGTACTAAACCTGGCAATATTTGGCAGCCACCGGCAACCCCAGAACACGGCCTAATCCCTGCTGATGAGGGGTAAACACCCCGAAACATGTGTCCAGGGAGGGCGAAGATAGCAGAGAATCAAAAGGAGATGCATCGCGGAACACGAACTACACTTACCACAGTCCTTAGGGGCGATCCCGCTGGTGTGTGAGTAGTGGTTGACCCCACCCCCAATTGTAATGTTAAAGCTCCCTCGAGCAGTTGGCTAACGAGCCTGGGACCCCGCACCTGCGTGCCTGAGTGGTACTAAACCTGGCAATATTTGGCAGTCACCGGCAACCCCAGAACACGCCCTAATCCCTGCTGATGAGGGATAAATACCCCGAAACACGTGTCCAGGGATGGCGAAGATAGCGAAGATAGCAGAGAATCGAAAGAAGATGCATCGCGGAACACGAACTACACTTACCACAGTCTTTAGGGGCGATCCCGCTGGTGTGTGAGTAGTGTGCGACCCCACCCCCAATTGTAATGTTAAAGCTCCCTCGAGCAGTTGGCTGACGAGCCTGGGACCCCGCAGCTGCGCACCTGAGTGGTACTAAACCTGGCAATATTTGGCAGCCACCGGCAAACCCAGAACATGCCCTAATCCCTGCTGATGAAGGGTAAATACCCCGAAACACGTGTCCAGGGATGGCGAAGATAGCGAAGATAGCAGAGAATCGAAAGAAGATGCATTGCTGAACACGAACTACACTTACCACAGTCCTTAGGGGCGATCCCGCTGGTGTGTGAGTAGTGTGCATCCCCACCCCCAATTGTAATGTTAAAGCTCACTCGAGCAGTTGGCTGACGAGCCTGGGACCCCGCACCTGCGCGCCTGAGTGGTACTAAACCTGGCAATATTTGGCAGCCACCGGCAACCCCAGAACACGGCCTAATCCCTGCTAATGAGGGGTAAATACCCCGAAACCCGTGTCCAGGGATGGCGAAGATAGCGAAGATAGCAGAGAATCGAAAAAAGATGCATCGCGGAACACGAACTACACTAACCACAGTCCTTAGGGGCGATCCCGCTGGTGTGTGTGTAGTGTGCGACCCCACCCCCAATTGTAATGTTAAAGCTCCCTCGAGCAGTTGGCTGACGAGCCAGGGACCCCGCACCTGCGCCTGAGTGGTACTAAACCTGGCAATATTTGGCAGCCACCGGCAACCCCAGAACACGGCCTAATCCCTGCTGATGAGGGGTAAATACCCCAAAACACTTGTTCAGGGATGGCGAAGATAGCGAAGATAGCAGAGAATCGAAAGAAGATTCATCGCAGAACACGAACTACACTTACCACAGTCCTTAGGGGCGATCCCGCGGGTGTGTGAGTAGTGTGCGACCCCACCCCCAATTGTAATGTTAAAGCTCCCTCGAGCAGTTGGCTGACGAGCCTGGGACCCCGCACCTGCGCGCCTGAGTGGTACTAAACCTGGCAATATTTGGCAGCCACCGGTAACCCCAGAACACGGCCTAATCCCTGCTGATGAGGGGTAAATACCCCAAAACACGTGTCCGGGGATGGCGAAGATAGCGAAGATAGCAGAGAATCGAAAAAAGATGCATCGCGGAACACAAACTACACTTACCACAGTCCTTAGGGGCGATCCCGCTCTTGTGTGAGTAGTGTGTGACCCCACCCCCAAGTGTAATGTTAACGCTCCCTCAAGCAGTTGGCTGACGAGCCTGGGACCCCGCACCTGTGCGCCTGAGTGGTACTAAACCTGGCAATATTTGTCAGTCACCGGCAATCCCAGAACACGGCCTAATCCCTGCTGATGAGGGGTAAATACCCCGAAACACGTGTCCAGGGATGGCGAAGATAGCGAAGATAGCAGAGAATCGAAAGAAGATGCATCGCGGAACACGAACTACACTTACCACAGTCTTTAGGGGTGATCCCGCTGGTGTGTGAGTAGTGTGCGACCCCACCCCCAATTGTAATGTTAAAGCTCCCTCGAGCAGTTGGCTGACGAGCCTGGGACCGTGCACCTGCGCGCCTGAGTGGTACTAAACCTGGCAATATTTGGCAGCCACCGGCAACCCCAGAACATGGCCTAATCCCTGCTGATGAGGGGTAAATACCCCGAAACATGTGTCCAGGAATGGCGAAGATAGCGAAGATAGCATAGAATCGAAAGAAGACGCATTGCGGAACACGAACTACACTTACCACAGTCTTTAGGGGTGATCCCGCTGGTGTGTGAGTAGTGTGCGACCCCACCCCCAATTGTAATGTTAAAGCTCCCTCGAGCAGTTGGCTGACGAGCCTGGGACCCCGCAACTGCGCGCCTGAGTGGTACTAAACCTGTCAATATTTGGCAGCCACCGGCAACCCCACAACACGGCCTAATCCATGCTGATGAGGGGTAAATACCCCGAAACACATGTCCAGGGATGGCGAAGATAGCAGAGAATCAAAAGTAGATGCATCGCGGAACACAAACTATACTTACCACAGTCCTTAGGGCCGATCCTGCTGGTGTGTGAGTAGTGTGCGACCCCACCCCCAATTGTAATATTAAAGCTCCCTCGAGCAGTTGGCTGACGAGCCTGGGACCCCGCACCTGCGCGCCTGAGTGGTACTAAACCTGGCAATATTTGGCAGCCACCGGCATCCCCAGAACACGGCCTAATACCTGCTGATGAGGGGTAAATACCCCGAAACATGTGTCCAGGGATGGCGAAGATTGCGAAGATAGCAGAGAATCGAAAGAAGATGCATCGCGGAACACGAACTACACTTACCACAGTCCTTAGGGGCGATCCCGCTGGTGTGTGAGTAGGGTGCGACCCCACCCCCACTTGTATTGTTAAAGCTCCCTCGAGCAGTTGGCTGACAAGCCTGGGACCCCGCACCTGCTTGCTTGAGTGGTACTAAACCTGGCAATATTTGGCAGCCACCGGCAACCCCAGAACACGGCCTAATCCCTGCTGATGAGGGGTAAATACCCCGAAACACGTGTCCAGGGATGGCGAAGATAGCGAAGATAGCAGAGAATCGAAAGAAGATGCATCGCGGAACACGAACTACACTTACCACAGTCCTTAGGGGCGATCCTGCTGGTGTGTGAGTAGTGTGCGACCCCACCCCCAATTGTAATGTTAAAGCTCCCTCGAGCAGTTGGCTGACGAGCCTGGGACCCCGCACCTGCGCGCCTGAGTGGTACTAAACCTGGCAATATTTGCAGCCACCGGCATCCCCAGAACACGGCCTAATCCCTGCTGATGAGGGGTAAATACCCCGAAACACGTGTCCTGGGATGGCGAAGATAGGGAAGATAGCAGAGAATCGAAAGAAGATGCATCGCGGAACACGAACTACACTTACCACAGTCCTTAGGGGCGATCCAGCTGGTGTGTGAGTAGTGTGCGACCCCACCCCCAATTGTAATGTTAAAGCTCCCTCGAGCAGTTGGCTGACGAGCCTGGGACCCCGCACCTGCGCTTCTGAGTGGTACTAAACCTGTCAATATTTGGCAGCCACCGGCAACCCCAGAACACGGCCTAATCCCTGCTGATGAGGGGTAAATACCCCGAAACACGTGTCCAGGGATGGCGAAGATAGCGAAGATAGCAGAGAATCGAAAGAAGATGCATCGCGGAACACGAACTACACTTACCACAGTCCTTAGGGGCGATCCTGCTGGTGTGTGAGTAGTGTGCGACCCCACCCCCAATTGTAACGTTGGATTTGTCGGGCCAACTCTGTCAAGAAAGGGTTGAATTCGACTACAGAGTGGCAAACTTTAGCTTGTCTGACATAGAGAATAATTTTTTTATGGAGGCATATTAACTCTTGATCTTCCCATGATCAGCTTTACCTATGCTAGTATGTACAGGCGTAATTTGGTTATAAATGGAACGTTTGGTTATGATTTGTTTGATTAGTGCAAATATAATGTCTTATTAATGTTTGATTATCTACCACAGGCTTTTGGGATATGCAGCAGACATGTACACTGAAATGTCCGCCCGAGATGTAGTTAATAATTGATTAGCTTTTGGTTATATCGATCTATGATTCAACACAATGTTTGACTAATGTCTTGGCTATCTGCTCTTTTGATACATAGCAGACATGTTTTCTTGAGCGTCTTCTTCAGTTATGATCAGCTATTGAATAGCGTTTTCTCAAATATGGGGTAAGTTTCACCATCACCCTGCTTACCTAATAGACTTTTGCATACCGAGTTATCGGTAAGGACCGACGACACACACATGATAAGTGTGTCTTGGCTTTATCGCTACACCAAGATGGCCTCCACTAGTTACACTGGTAGTAAGTGTCACTTGTTTTAAGACGCCAGACTTTGCAATCTACTTTCTATATCAATCGGCAACCTATTCAGTGGTCTACCCTCAGTCTCTGATTAACACGCATCCATTCTAACAGTGGTGACTACTTCCAAAGTCATTTTTCTGTTTCAGTGCTCAAACTTTTGGAAGAGTCCGTCAATAGTTGTTAGCAATACGCGATCACTTCCGGAGCAAGAGATTTCAAACTAAGCATCGAGTCGGCACACTTTCTCCGATACGTCCCTGCTGACGGAGTATTACTGGTGTAATGCTCAAGTAAGTAGTGGACTCTTAGCGATCTGTTCTTAATAGACTAGACTTAATTTAGACAGGTGTTAAGTTAATATTTATATTAAGTTGGATGAGCGAGTTTTTACCCTATAAGTATCTCACTTGGGTTTGTGTCTTCCTCTTCTTTGTACTACGATCTGGGAAGAACAAACTACTGCAGACAGGACAATGAACTCGTGGCCTCGTGACGCTATCAAATATGGCGTCTTTGTCGGTACCGAAATAGATTTGCACATAACATCTTAGTTAGAACTGATGTTGGACGGACTTAAATACATAGTGGAATGTATAGCTTTGGCATTGTCTCTAACTAAGTTTATCTCTTTTCGAGATTACGCTGCAAGTTCTTTCCTCAATAGAACTAGATTAGTATGATGTTTGTCAAGGAGACGCCCTTGAATATGGTGTAGTACTATGATTGAGATTCCAGACATCCACTACCAAACTCGAGCACCTAGAATTTTGGCTACCACTATATTTAAGTAGAGTTCCTGCAATATAATTAGGTCATACTTGAGGTTGTGTCTAAAATGTCTACTTTGGGATTAGATCCATGAATTCCGGCTAGTCTCATTAAATCTGTCGGAGAATGCCCCTAAGTGACACTATTTGGTTTGTTCCTAGCTAAACGGACGACCAACCCCTACAAGCAGCAACTGCCATTGTAGCTCAACTGACGGCTGGAATTTCCAACAGTGCCGCCTAGAAACGTGCAGGTATAAGTTTTCCTTACCTGTTTTAGCACACCAGTTGGCATGTGGGCGATTGAGTCATTACAATTCCCTGTTTTACATTTTGACAGATTTGTTCATGTCACGTTCCATCACCATTAAGGGCTTGCATCGAACAATCTTGCTGTCCCTCGTAATTCACCTAAGTAAGTTCTCTTTAAACTTGGGTCAAATTGGGTGATGGTGATTTACTTACCCATAGAGCATATGTTGTAAATAAGCCTACATATCTGTACAGACGTAAGGTTGTTTGTCTGAAAACATTAATATTATATTGTTTCAAATTGTAAAGTTACACCGTTTGGGTGTTACACACACGGTCCCTTTAGTTCAAATATGTTTAGATGATATGAAATTTGTTAACATGTGTATACTGGATTGTTAATGGTTTTATATTGTATCTACACAGGGGGCTTCCTCTGCACTTTTATCTGTCCTGATGATTGTCTTATAGACAACTGCAACAAAGACCGAAACGTCGACCTTTTATATTATCTCCTAAGGACATTTGTGTTCTCAAGAGCTTCTTTATTCCAGTAGTTGGTCTAAGTTGCCCTTCCTTCATTGATTGGAGATTATGTTTGTTATGAATTGATTTGCTGATTTTTTCATACATCTGTTCATGACATTTTGTTTGTGATCAAATCGCTTGTTTGTTCCCCTCAAATTGATTTCTGAAATATAAAATTACCTATATTTTCATATATACTAGGATTTCCATGTGTTATTTTCCTTTTATTTGATTGATGTCAAATCTCTTTAGATGTCTTGTTGACACGCCTGAATAAGATTGATCACAACATACTCAATGACTGATGCCAATAAATAAACTAAATCTTTGAATTAACTAAATCCCTTGTAGACACCCCTTACCTTACATTCTATTAATTTAGACATCCTTTTTGGATTAGAATTGCAATGTTTATTTTGTGTCTTTCCGTTTTTGGGTGTGTTGTTGTAATAATAATAAATGCAATGCCTAGTTGCAAATATCAATTGAAGCAGGACATATGCAACATTTATTTAACTAATGTTCCTCTGGCTTCCTTTGCTTTTGGGTGCACAAGAGAATCACATCTGTCATCGTTCATCATCAGTGCCAGGAAGAAGTCCTGCAGCGGTGTGTGCAGCACAACGTCACGTGACGTCACGTGTGGCCACAGACAACTCTGCAACTCGTGCAAATGCGGCCTGCTGTTCAGACATCTGAAGACGATGGGCCCAAAGAAAGGTGCCTCTACCAAAAAAGTTGCCAGTGCCACTGCCAGTAAGAAGGAGCAGAAGAAGCAAGTGGCACCACCTACCAAGGAGACTGGTGTGCCCACAGACACATTTTTTGGGAAAAAAAATCTACGCCTGCAGCAGCAGCGGTGTCTGCCAGGGACTAAGCTGGGAGCAGCACCTCCGCTTCATTGGGCTCAGTGCCACCACGCCAAGTTAGGTCCAAGCCCATGAGTGCTGCAGAGGCAGCCACTGTAATTGCTCAATCACCATCGACCAGTGATGTTAGCTCATCACAAGAAAGTAGCATCCAATCAATGCATGGTGTAACTTATCTGACGAGTGGTCACCAACCACAGCCGCAACGACAACCACAGGTGCAACTAGTACAAGCGCAAGTACATGCGCAAGGAGAGGCGCAAGCGCATGGAGAGGCGCAACTAGAGGTGCATGGAGCGGCACAACTGCCCACAATGCTTGTTCCTCCAGAAGTAGGGGCACATCAGGAAATCGAGATTCAAGCGGAGGTATCATCCGAGGAAGCTACTCCTCCTTATGATGATCCATTGTCTTCCAGATCCCCGGCAAGAAAAAGGTCAATGAGGGCTACTACTACAAGTTCTTCTTCAAGCCCCCTTCCTTCTGATGACCTTGATGTTGATTGGAACCCACCAATGCAGTCTGAGAGTGAGGCACGCCATGAGCCGACAAAGGTAGCTAAGCCTAAAAGAAAGGTTCCCGCAAGGCTTTCACTTATGGCTGATGATGACGACGAGCAAGAAGTGGTGTATTCTGCTGCTGATGAACAGTCTGACGATAACCCAGTCATCACAGACGTCACTCCAGCCCCAGCAGGCATGGAGCAGACAGACATTTTTACCCTATCCCGAATTGCTGCTGAGTGGAATGTGGGTGGCGTGGCACTGGTACCACAACCAACGCAGTTAACTACTACACCAACACGACCTACAGCTTCCATATTTTCTCGTCAGAAGGGCCGGCAGTGACCTCCATCCAGCTCGACCTCCATTAGCCCAAGTAGTGGTGCTGTAAGTTCACAACAGAGTCAAATTCAGCCACGACCATCCTCCACTTCATCTGGTATTGCAAGTAGCACCTCCACCACCAGCAGACATCTCCAGTCCCCAGTTTGAAACTTTTTTAGTGTTAGCAAAAAGGCAGAAAACATGGTCGTTTGTTTGATTTGTAAAAGTGTAGTTAGTCGGAGTAAGCTTGGTACCAACTATGGTACCGGAGGCCCGAGAGGTTATCTCCAAAAACACCACACTATCATTTGGGAGGGACACCTAAGGAAGATCCTCGAATACAAAAGTACCACAAATCCAAATGTATCCATTCATATTGCATATTGATGATCGCGAGGGGCTGATCGTGCAGGGGGGAAGTGAAGAAGCGACAGACTATTTTTCTGGTACGCCCAGTACCCCTCGCAGCAGCACTGCAGTGGTAGCACCCACAACCTCTACCCCAGCAACATGTTTGAGCCACACTAAGAGTCTGGGAGAGACACCAATGCGAAAAAGTACATCAATGAATCCTAACTGGTTTGAAGAAGTCTGCATCATCATCATCATCATCATCATCATCACGTAAAACGGTCCAAACCACCATAAAAAGCATGTTTTGGTCGGAGGCGTCATTTGAACGCAACCACCCAATGGCACGTCTGTATAACGCAAAGCGGGTTAAAATGGTAGCGATGGACCTTCTCCCTTTTTCTTTCGTGGAAGGGGTGGGTTTTCTAGAATTTGTGGCAACAGTCTGCCCTAATTGAAGGTTCCTAGCCGGTCCTATTTTGCCAGAGTTGCGGTTCCAGCACTACATCAAGGTATGCTGAAGGTGATTGGGGCAGCTTTGCAGAAGAGTGCTGTTCACACTATCCACCTGACAACAGACATGTGGACCAGTTGCCAAGCCCTTGATTGCATGTGGATCACTGCACACTGGGTCTCTTTTGCAGGGGTTACAGACAAGTTATGTGCAGGTGTTGACCCGGACACAGTTTTTCAAGCTACTCGGAAACATGCAACAGTAGCCATGTTTGCCATGGAGAAATCTCATACTGCAGTAAACATTTTGGATGAGTTTCAGAGTAAGGTCTCTGAATGGCTGCATCCAAGAAAGCGCATGATTGGTTATGTTTCCACGGATAATGGCAGTAATATAGTTAAGGCCATGCATGAGGGTGGCTATTTCAGAGTGCCGTGTTTGGCGCACAGTATTAACATTGTTGGCAAGATTTCTTGAAAAATGAAAACACAGTCAGCAAGTTACTGACCACCTGCCGAAGAATCTGCACACATTTCAGCCATTCTTTTAAGGCCCAGAAGCAGCTGAGGAATATGCAACGTGAACGTAGACTGCCAGTCAGAGGACTCATCCAGGAGGTGGTAACACGTTGGAACTCAACCTTCTACATGTTTGAGCGTCTGTCTGAGCAGTGGGTCATAATCAATCAGTATGTCTTTGCACTGGGTTCTATTATGAAAGACGTGGCTAGAGTTGGAGGAATGGAAGCTAGTTAAAAGCCTGACAGACATGCTTTGTCCTTTTGAGGTCTTCACGCGCGAAGTCAGCAGGGAGGACTGTACTTTGGGCAAAGCTATCCCATTGATGCGCATGCTAGAGCACCAACTGAAGGCGGTTTCTTCAACGTTCCGAGATGATGATGAAAAGCAAGATGCATATCAGTTGGCGGAGAGGTTATTAGGCCGCCTAGTTGACAAGGGAAGGCTTAAAAAAATACATACAGAACAACATTACATTTGTGCCACTATTCTGGATCCACGGTAGAAAAAGCTCGTGGCCAGCAAAGTATTCATTCCTTTTAATGAAGCAGATGTTTCAAAGTACAAACATTGGCTAGCTCTGTCAGCCACTCACTTTGAAAAAGAGCGGCAGAAAATTGAAGGAACCGGCAGAAGTACTACTGAATCAGCAGGCCATCCGGCGTCAAGGTCCACTTCTGAATTTGTGGCCCGAAGGGAGTCACTTTCCCGTACAGCCGTTAACGACACCAGCAACCGTATCATCATCCTAACCTGCACCAGGCCCAGCCATAATATTGGCGGAAGCGGATTGGCTAACTCATCAAGGGTTTACTCGTTCCAGTGATGCAAAGGCCACAGATGGTTTGCAAAGTGGAGCAACCCTGGAGAACCTTGAGTCGATGGTGCAGGCCTATCTGGTTGACCAAACAGAGGTCTTTGTTAATCAGAACCCATTGCTGTATTGGTATGGGAAAAGGGCTCTATGGCGAATTATCACCAACCTGGCTCTAAACTATTTATCTTCCCACTCGCAAGTGTGTCTTCTGAATGTGTTTTCAGTGCTGCTGGTGCCATTGTAACTTCAAAAGGGACCCGCCTCTCGCCCGAAAATGTGGAGAGGTTAACAATGATCAAGATGAATCAGCCCTTCATACCACCAGATTACAAAATACGTGAATGCACGCAGGAAGAAGAGGACACTGACTTAGGTGACGGAAGTTCTTCTCTGTTAGCTGACCTACTCCCGTCTCAATTCACAGAGTTTGATTACAAGCTCTACTTCCCTGACACAGAGGCCTGAAAATGACTTCCTTTTTTTTCGTCCTTATTCACTTTTATTCCTGTGTGTCTTTCTTTGTTTTGCAACTTTTACCACATCAAAACTCTAACCACCTAATCACAACAAGTCCATCAGCAGCACTGGCTTCATCTTATTTCCTTATTGATTTGAAGGTGCCGCAGTCTGCATTCCTGAGGTTCACAAGTTCACAACTCAATCATGCTCCTCTATCCTCCTCCTCCAGACTCCCCCTATCAATTTTCCTCAAGACAGATGGCTGGATTACCCAGAATCAAGAAACTTTGTCTTCGTAGACGAGTCCCCTCATATGGGACTGGAATTACTGACTACATGCTTGCTGATTGCTGACAGTTACTTCTGAAATTGACAGGAGAGGCTGCCCTGTGGGCCCTCACTTTCAAAAGAAGATGCGGACAAAAAGAGGAACAGGTAATGAATAATGAGAAGATGGCATGCAGTGGACAGAAATGGCTGTCTGGCTCTGATGAAAGCAATTGCTGTTTGTTTGCTGTGCATGAAATGAATCATATGTCTTCTGTTATTATTTAATCTTTCACACACTAAATGTAACTCAAGTCTACTCTGCTTTTTTTAACCTTGTTTAATTCAAATTGTACTTCAACTGCAGGGGCCACTACGTTGCATTTTCCAATATGCAAAATAGCCTTGGACTCACTATTTGCCAATATACCATGATGATTGATGATGAGTGTTGATGATCAAAGTTAAATAATATATATTTTTTCTTTACAGTCACTCACTGGGATGGATGGATCATCAGCGTCGGTTTACGGAAGAACTATGGCCAATTGGTGAGTGGCAAACAGGTAAACCAGTCTCCAACAACTACTACAGCAGAACTACATGTCTGTCTAGTCGTGGTATGGAGTGGTCGAGGCAGTGTAGTGTTGTTATGCCATGCAGAGTCCAGACAGCAGTTCATTTAAAATTGGGGCTATATGGCTTGCTGCATACAATTAGATATGCTTTGTCTGTCTGTGTCAAAGAGCTTAGGCATGCTACATCAGGTTGCTTCACTCAGTGGTGCCTGCCTTGACCGTCTGCATGGCCCTGCCGCAAGCATGGGCCACAAATCCGTTCCGCTCGCGAAATTTGCGGATTTTCGTCGGCAAATTCGCAATCCGCGAATCTCGCAAAATTGCCAAAAATTCGCAAATTCGCGAGCGGGCAGATATTTTTTTTTTAGGCCAGCTCAGTGTAGGGTTGAGGGCTATGTTTGAGGGAATTTGGGTGTTTTTTAGGGTTTAGGGCTGTTTTAGGGGTTCAGTGCGGTTTACTAGGGTTTTTTAGTTGAATTTGGTAGGGTTCCCAGAGTCTAGGGCTCAGGGCCCAATGCAGGCTCGTTCATAATGATGTTGGTAAGGTTTTAGGGGGTTTTGGCGTTTTTCGGTCGAGAATTGGCTGAATTTTGGACTTTTTCGGTGTTTTGTGGGCGTGTGTGTTTGGGTGAAAAGTCGTACACCTTCCAGTGGATCGATTTTGTTCTGCCTTGCTGAGATTCTTGGGAATTGCTGGAACAAGTGTCCTGGTAAGTTTCAAGAGGATCGAAGAAGTGGAAGTGCTGAAAACAGCAATTTGTTGTCAAGGCGCGATTTGCCATGTTATCCAATGGGCTGTTTGGGGGCGCAAGGAGAAGGTGTGTTTGGGGTGTTCCATTTGAGCTAGGGCAACG
The DNA here is from genome assembly GCF_964261635.1 of Lissotriton helveticus. Classification (NCBI taxonomy): domain Eukaryota; kingdom Metazoa; phylum Chordata; class Amphibia; order Caudata; family Salamandridae; genus Lissotriton; species Lissotriton helveticus. The sequence goes on along the minus strand of NC_136067.1, from coordinate 1,079,250,419 downwards.
GGGCTTCTGTGAGTGGTAGGGAGGGGGAATTGGTGGTTGTGCAGGAAATTTGGGAGGAATCGATTCATGGGAAGGGTGTGTTTAGGCAAAGTCGAGGAGCCATAGGCGTCCATGCTAATTTTCGATTATTGCGTGTTTTTAGGGTGCAATTGGAGTGTGTTGTAGGTGATTCTTAGTGGATTTGCTTAGCTGGGATGAGAGTTGGGAATGTATAGTTTTGATTGCAAGTGGTTTGAAGAAATTCCATGGTGGAAAAGGGGTGTTTTGGGCCTAGTTTCAGAGTGCGTTTGGCACGATTTTAAGGCCTGTGCGAGGTCACGGTAATGCACGTTTTTGGGAGGGTAGTGAGGGGTGTTCTAGATTTTTGGGAGTAGGTTTAGGGGTCTTGGAGCACTTCTGGGAAGGTCTAATTTTGTGTCCAAACAGCAGTTTTGCGTAGGTTGAGGGGAAAGGGGAATTAGGTCCTGTTTCTGAGGTGCATTTTTGCCATTGGCTTACATTGGCGACCTGCAAGGTAGCAGTATTGCATGTTTTTGGGGGGCTATTTGGGGGTGTTCTAAATTTTTGAGAGTGGGTTTAGGGGTCTGGGAGCACTGCTGGGAAGTTCTAATTTTGTGTCAAAAGAGCAGTTTGGTCGTAGGTTGAGGGGAAAGGGGAATTAGGCCATGTTTCTGAGGTGCATTTTTGCCATTGGCTTACATTGGCGGCCTGCAAGGTAGCAGTATTGCAAGTTTTTGGTGGGCTATTTGGGGGTGTTCTAGTTTTTTGGGAGTAGGTTTAGGGGTCTGGGAGCACTGCTGGGAAGGTCTAATTTTGATTGCAAGTGGTTTGAAGAAAATCCATTGTGGAAAAGGGGTGTTTTCGGCCTAGTTTCAGGGTGCGTTTGGGCATGATTTTTAGGCCTGTGCGAGGTCACGGTAATGCACGTTTTGGGAGGGTAATGTGGGGTGTTCTAGATTTTTGGGAGTGGGTTTAGGGGTCTGGGAGAACTGCTGGGAAGGTCTTATGTTGTGTCCAAACAGCAGTTTGGTCGTAGGTTGAGGGGAAAGGTGATTTGACCCTGTTTCTAAGGCGCATTTCGGCCCATAGGCTAACATTGCCGGTAATGCGTTATTGCAGATGTCACTGGACACAACTCTTCTGGCACTTTATGTAGCTGTAGTGTAGGAAAAGCACTATAAATTTACCCAACGAGGTAGCACTTACTGGATTAGCCAGTAGAAAGTACTCCAGTAATAGTTATGCAAATCGCAAAAAAATCCACGTGTTTACGGGAAAATCCGCAAATTCGTGTTTTTTTTAGATTTCGCGCAAATTCGCGGACCGCAGATCCGCACAATTCGCCCATACTTACTAATTACTATCCTTGAAAAGGAGACTCAGAGTACGCACTTTCGAAATGATGCTTCTATGTAATATTGTCGCCTCTGAAACCGAAAGTGTTATTTTTGCACTGCACAGCGTACCGGCCGGCTTTTACCCTGTGCGATTGGAAAAACGATTAACTCAGGCTTACCATTAGCGATCCGCAATTCCGCATCCGCCAGGCAGGCAGTGGACAGTGTGTCTGGTAACCAAGATTGATCGACGGAGCGTCAGATGGAATGGAGGAGTACCGCGAATAAGAGGAATGGCTGGATGCACGCAACTTCCCAAATTCAACAGGACAACTGCAACATACAGTTACAGTATCCTCTTCACTTCTCCTTATCTTTTAAGTAATGTTATTGTTGTGAACTTCTATGAGTGTGACTCTGTGCATTTGTTTGCTCTCTGCTTCAAATTCATCCCTCCAGCCATTGTATATGTTTTTATTTGCTATTTTTAAAACTAATTTCATGTACTAAGTGTTGTTTATTCTCTCTGAGGGCAGATAGGCAAGTGAAATTGCGTAATTACTGCAGCCCTGTACTGTCGCATTGTTTCTTCATAGTTAGTAACTTCATGCATGCAGTAGTGCATGCATTTCTTTTATGTCCCTTAAAAGATTTATGGATATCTTCGTATCCAAAGATTTGTTTATCTTCATTTGTTGTTTGACCATGGTGTGTTTTTTTTCCCTCTCTCCACCAAACTTTTCCATAAAACCCCATTCCCATCCAATTTTCAAACCCTAACCCTCTTCCCCCGGGCTATGTGGTTTTCATTGAGGTGTGACTAAATGACAACAATAATTCCACACACTTGCTGGGGAGGATAAGGTCCAAGCAACAGAAAATCAATTTCAAGGCTGGTGAAGGAATCCGAGGATATATTCTTACTCAGCTTGACACAGACCCATGACTATATGCAAATCAAATCTGATTTTCATTGGCGCCATCAACTGGATTGATCATCAAGAACATCCTCCTCCTACACGTGGTGAATGATTACGCTGCTGTGTCTTTCACCTTCAGTACTATTTCTTGTAGCAGCCAAAGCCAAACTCCACGTAACTAGTAGTTATACTTTGAATACTTTAGCATTTGTTAGGCTAAATTATGGCACTGTACTTGTGTACTGTGCTATCTATCGTACTGTTTTAATGCTCTGCCCAGGCCACTAAAGGTTTTATTTTCTTTTTTTTCATATGCTGCTACTGCCACTGTGTACCACCACTACTACCACCACAATGATGCCATTTCATCCGCCCAGGATTGCCAACCTTAATCGCCATTTGCCATGTAGCCAGCCCTGTGCCAAGCCCTATTCTCAAACACGAATCACAGGTAAGATAAGCGTTTGGGGGAGGAAGAATAATGGAGTAGGAGGAGAGAGGAGAGCTTGACGGTAGTACTAGTAAAGTAGTAGGACAATTGAATTCACTAACTCTGTGAGTGGCACTTTTGTAAACATTTGGGCGATTACTTATACAATTTGAATCAAGCAGCCAGTTAAGTTTTAGGAAAACAAACGTACAATTAACCCCCCCCGCCTCCCCCGCAAAACAGTAAAAACGCGTATGCTATGTTTCAGTTGAAAGTAAATAATTATTTTGATCCCTAACAAAAATAAACTATCCCGCAAGACCCGACCCACCCCCCTCCCTAACCCGAAAGAATGTCCGTGAAATAAAAAGTCCCCAAAGTCCAAAAAACTCAACTCCCAATTCCCACCCCCCCAAAAGCCTTTAAAAAAGGGGCAAGGGACAGTCTCTCCTCCTCTACTGCCGCCGGTGGTGTCTTTTGGCCAGGTGGTCCCGCTGCTCCCTGCGGAGGTTCTTGAGCAGGGTTTTAACTCTCTCCATCTCCTGCTCAAGGTTGGACACCCTGAGGGTTAGGCGGTGGATGCGTGCCTTGCACCTGCTGTGGGTGGCAGCTGATTTTGTGGCTACTTGGCGGTGGCGGGTGGCTGCGGTACCACGGCTCCGTACCGCTGGAGGCTTGGGCTGACTGGCTGACCCAGGGTGCACGGAGGAGGATGCAGCTGTCGTGGTGGATCTTGTGGACTGAGACTGCGTGTCCTCCTCCTCCTGGGCCACCAGCCGCCGATATTCGGCGACAATCGCCTCCAGCTTCCTTTGCCGGGCCCGTCTAGCCAGCTCCTTCTGTGTTAGTTTGGAAGGAGCATCTATATGAAGAAAGAAAAACAAACTGTAACCAATGCTCTTTAAGATTAACACAAAATAATTCAGCAGAAAGTTGTGTCACAGTAGCACTAACATTTGTGGCCTGTATCCATCTAACCTCCCACTTCATCGGCCTCTGCTCTAACATTAGTGGGAGTTTCAGGAATCAATTCTACTAGCACTATATGGACTCACTACATTAGACTCAGACAGTACACCAGTCTTCTTCTTCTTCTTCTCTCTTGTTTGGCGAAATTGGTACCTAAACTTCTGGAGGCTGGCATAATGCCAGCGCAGTCAACTTGCACCGAGAAAAAGCCATGATGACACAGACTTGCGTTACTGTACCACTCTAGTACATGCAGGTGGTGAAGCTCTTACTTTTCTATTACAGGTGGCACTGGCCATACTTTGTTACAAGGTCTACTGCTTAATTAATTTAACTTTCACCCTGCAGTGCCAATGACTACTAGAAAAGGAAAATGAAGAAGATAAATACATTTATGATTATCTATCCCTTCAAGGGATATTTGCTTACATATGGGATGACGTTAGGTGCTTTGTTCTTTATTGAGTGAACACTGATAGGCCACACATGAATGACAGAGTTGTAATAAAATTATGAACAGAGGTAGTGAGTGGCCCCCGAAATTGCAGGATATATGCTGTGCTTGCAAACTACTGTTACTAGTCATGGTAGTATTCTGAAAAATTACAACTTCTTTTCCTCGCCTTTGCTACACTGTAACGGACGTGCGGGTGCGGTGTTACATGCTCTTCAAAGTAACACTTACTTCTTCCATGACCGTCTACTATTTCTACATACACCTATGCTATCTATGAGTAAGATAGTACCATGATCCAGGCATCCATTCATTCAAAGTAAATGTCAATCATTCTTCTTAATGTCTCAACTGGACAAACCTTAGTTTTTCTCACGGAAAAACAACCTTTTTATTTTATTTTGGAAACCGCCAGCCATGCATCCGTGCTTGACTTGCATTTGAATTTGAACCAAAGGATATATTGCGCACACATACAGTTTCTGTTTCACCCACCCAGGCAGTCCTCTTCCCTTTCTCCTTCCACCCATGCTTGCTTCAGCCTTCAACCGGCCATGCATCATATTCCCAGCCTCCTCGGGCAGCATTCAAAAATACGTATCATTCTTTGCCAATCATTACTTTTAACTCGCTCGTCTTCCTTACGCCCTTCTTTCCCTTTACGTTCATCCCATCCATCAAGTTCTTCTCTGATCTGACTTGGCTTCTCGATAAAACTTTCACAGCTGAGTTAAAGTCAAATTTAGAGGAGGCCATTGGTTATTCGTCAACTACCGCCGCTAATGCTATTGCTAATGCGAAGTCAAGGGTGAATGTCTTCTACCTGGTTGACAAAAACTTAGTTCTAAATTGGTAAGTCTTCTTAACAGTAAAGTGTACTTGTACTGTACAACATATACACCCGTGCAGAGAGTACACTCTGCAGTCTGCAATCTCAATAAGTAAGGAATATAATAGCTTACCACTACACTTTTTGGCACAACCGATGAATGCTTGCTTTTTAACACGCACCATTTTTCTCATAACAGACAGAAGCTTCCCTTCTAAAAACAAGAGCAAGATCAGATCATCATCACTTAGACAGAGTCAGCAACGATTCATACCCACAAAGAAGACTTGAAGTTCCAACCATGTGAGGGCTCTCCCACAATTAATGTGTGAAATCAGCCACTTTTCAGTTTTGAATCCTTCACCGTTTATCTTATATGGTGAAGTTGATTTTAATAAATGTTTTTACTTTTAATAAAGCTTTAAAACTTACATAGACTCTGTGGTTTTTGGTCATGAGTGAGTGAGCGAAAGGGTTTGCAATTTGCAAGCATGAGTCCGTGGCTCAGAGAGGTCGGGACTCCGACTCCGTAGTCTTATGTCCTGGGTTGTATAATCATTGGGGATAAATCATCGCTGCATTCGGGAGCTAAATAATGACTCTGACACACTAGCTAGTCAGTAAGGAGATTGGGGGTTCAACTTCTGTTATGACTGAGGTATGTGGAAAGTCTAACTGCACCTATTATAATTTATAACTATTGCGCCTATTATCACCAATGCCCTATTTCTTGTCCATAGTTCTGTTTGTGCAGAATAGTCCCTGCAACAGTAGTAGTAGTATGTCCTCCTATCCAATCAAAAAGTAAACTAGTATCTTATTCTTGGTGGCCATTGACATTTTATTGTTGGGAATTGTCAAAGCATAAACATTTAGAAGACTTCAATAGATATTATGGACAACCCAGAGGACTGCACTCAGTGCATAGAGCTATTGCTGAATAGAAGAGAAGTTTTGTTTAACACCTTTTGCCAAATGTGCAAGCTTAGTTAGCTACACAGACAGACTAATAAAAATCTAGTAGTACCACAGGGAGTCATTCTAGAGGCAGGATAAGAATTTAGAAACAGTCTACAAGAAGATCAAAGACGATTTAGGAAAAAATAGAATGAGGAACGTTTGGAAAACATACAGGTGCTGTAAAAGATAGGGAAGTATAATTATTAATATTTACAGGAAAACTTACTGGGGCCAGCAGTGGAGCCCTCTCCGGACCGATCCTGGTCTTCCTGCTGTTGTCCCTGCTCCGCCGGCGCCGCTACCTCTTCCTGTGTCCCCTTGCCCCTGTGGGGAGCTGATGTACAACATGAAAGAAAGACATAAACATGGATGATTGTAGTCAACCACATCAAACATTTAAAAAAACAATAACAAATTATTTCGGGGAAATAGACAACAGTTACACTAAATTTATTGTCCTATCTGATGTGGTCTACTAGGATATTAGTATTGCTGGATTCGCCGACCGTCTACTTGGAAAGTTATGTTACTCACTAAACCAACTACAAAAAGGTTCTACTAGGACTGGCAGGCAGCAGTCCGCAGCAAGCGAAGTGAAAGACACAGTCTGTCATGATCCCCGCCAATATCTCTTCTTAGTGGCAGGAGTACAAAGGAAGGACTGGTCTTGAGTCTCTAATGTCTAGCATTATGCAGTTCTGTAAAGTACACTGATACATAATCATCACCCAGGCCAAATGAACACAAAATTGAAAACAAGTAAGCATAGTAGCACCGCCAGTGAGCAGGAGAGCACCTGCAATCACAGAAGCTTTTGAAACATAATTTACCTGCAATGTAATCTCTAGTGTCTAGCATTACGCAGTTCTGTAAAGTACACTCATACATAATCACTCAGGCCAAATGAGCAATAAATTGAAAACAAGTAAGCATAGTAGCACCGCCACTGAGCAGGCGAGCACCTGCAATCACAGAAGATTTTGAAACATAATTTACCTGCAATGTAATCAGCAGCATTCTTGCTCTTCGGAAAAAACAAACATTTGCAATATGATAACATAGAGCAGGAGAAAACAGAGTAGTGATTAAATAGCTACTACTACTCACCAAGCCCAGGGATCTCGATGCCTAGCAGTTCGAGCAGGTCGTGTTCCCGGTCCAGGACGTCGGACCACCGGTGCGTCGCCTGGCTGTAGGTGCGCCGGACCCCAGACTCACGATATATGGCCCGGTACACCTTCCCCCATAGCCTTTGATGCTCCAGGAGCCCGTACCCAGCACCGGGCCTGCCGCCTGCCGCGAAGGTCTTGGGGAGATGGCGCTGAACAAAAAAAAACAGTGCGGCCACCTCCAAGGCTGAAAATCTCCTGGGCTATTACCTCGTCCCCCCTTAAGCACCCGCATGGGAGCCGGGTACGGCTTGCGGGACGATTCCCCTTCTGGTTCTTCCCGGCTCCCTTTGCCATGGTCCTGGACAGGAAAATTAAATAAAAAATAGAAAAAAATAGGGAAAAAGTAAATAAAATAAAATAGGTAAAAAAAGTAGTTTTTAAAGTAACGAAAAGTTGAAAAAAACACAAAATATAGATGTAGAAAAAGAGAGGGATAGATAATGAGTAAAAAAGATTAAAAAAAAGTTCAGAGAAACAAAGGATTGTGAAGATTAGGGGAGGATTGAAAAAGCATGCCCAGAACCATAGCAATGAATGAAAAACAAGATGGCCGCGCCCATTGAGGGCCGCGTGGGTAAGTTTGTGCGATATTTCCCCTGCGAGCACGCAAAAACGCACGCGACCACGTAATCGCACCCCGCGCACAACGTGAGCATGCAACTAGCGCCCGGAAACAGAAATACGCAATGCAAACAAGATGGCCGCGCCCATGTACGACCGCATGGGTAACTTCGCGGTCGGTGCGCTGCAAGAGGCCTGCAAACACGCAAAGCGCCCCGCGAACATGCAAAAAAAAATCCCCAAATTCGCACAAATTTGCGGATTATGCGGAACGCAAATTTGCTTTCGCACGAATTTGCGTATCGCGAATTCGCGTATTTCGCCCATACTTAACAAATTCTGAACAATATTTAATTTATTTACTATCCCGTGAACAAGGTCAAAGTAATTGACCGCAACACGTAGGGCATGGCAAAAGGAAAATAAACTTCCCTGGAAACCTTCCTGAAAATGAGTGAGTGCGTCTTTACTGCGCCGCAAGGTGTGTTTTTGGAATATATATATATATATATATATATACAATTTTTGGATGTAGAACTATTTGTAGAGAATGACACCATACAAACACGCACCTACAGGAAGCCTACTGCGGGCAACGCAATCCTCCACGCCAATAGTTTCCACCCGACACCACTCAAAGAGTCTATCCCATACGCAGAATGCCTCAGGATGACACGCAATTGCAGCACCAAAGAAGGGCTATCTGAAGCAAAAACTAATCTCTTTACGAGATTAAAGCACAGGGGATACACTGACAAAACATGTAGAACTGCGGAAGTAAAATGTAGCGCCAGAAACAGACAGGAGTTACTATTCCCTGATATGACAAAATCTGGAACCCGAGCACAGGAAAGGCAACCCCCGAGGTTAATCACGGGCTTCAATCGCCACCAGGCAAACCTTCGAACAATACTCAGAAGGCACTGGCCATTAGTCCGCAATGACGCAATCATAGGCAATAGAATGGGTGATAAACCACTGATATCTTTCAGGAAAGCCCGATCAATGCGTCAACAATTGGTTAACAATGCTCCAGCGATACAAAAACAGAAAAGTGGGTTTCAGTCACAAAAAGGCTTCAAAAAATGTACAAAATGTAAAGCCTGTACTCATGGGAAAAATACAACAAGCGTTATTGTACCCTTTCGCAAGCAGCCCTATTCCATCAGGGAACACTACACATGCAAAACGGAATATGCCGTTTATGTGCTTGTGTGTGTATGTGGCAAACAATATGTAGGGTCGACTATCCACCCAGTGCATGTAAGAATTTTACAACACCTGAGGGCTATCACAAACAAGGACCCGGCCTACCCAGTAGCAAGACATATCCATGAGACACATGGAGGAGACGCCAAAGGTCTGACATATTTTGTCATAGACAGCATCCCAAGATATGCAAGGGGCGGTAACCGCAAGCTTGCGTTACGCCGCCTGGAATCCAGATACATTATCTTACTGAATTCCAAGATCCCCTCAGGGCTGAACGCAGACGAAGCCCTAAGTGTGCACATCTAGAGAAGCCTACCTCTACTTTACCCAAGTACCTTTTAACAACGACCCAGATTGCACCATCACTGTAAATATTAATTCACGAGCAGTCACATGGAGTCTATACCAGAAAACTACACCAATCACTACATCATTATTCAGTCCCCGTATATTGTTATAAATGATTTACCCACATCACAGGAAGGTTTACTTTAAAAACACAAAGAGAGTTGCTGCGCACTGGCGCGGTATGTAAACTTTCACATGTGTTGGAAAACGGGGTTGTGTGTCTTAAAAAATTAAAAAATAGGAATGTGAACGCTGACAAACACACGCTTCACTTACCAGGTACACGAGGAGGAACTGTGAACACAGTAACATGTTCTGACTCTGCCACTAGGCCAGCAAACCGATTATCGGTGAAACCGAGCCGTTTTGTAGAATTCCATTCTGTAAACCAATCCCGGCCTTGAGGGTGACACACCCTCTTCACAAGATACGCCCAAACAGCAATGACGTAACCAGAGTAACATTACGTAGGGTGTAAGGGTTAATAATGTGATATGTGGGTGATGCAATTAATAAAACACGGGACTTATCGATGCAAGCAAAACGAAATAACATAATGATGGCATTTAAGTATTAGGATGTGTTCAAAACCGGAACAGTTCTAAAACATGATGGTAATGATTATTTAACGTAGAAAGTAATATGAATTTTAGTAATTGATACTTTCGCTAAAAAATGCTGTATTCATGTGATTGGTCACGTATACATGTGGGTGTAACCCAAATCACCATGGTAACAAACCAATGCCAATTAGTGATGTTAATTATGACTCATGTGATTATGTAACATGTGTGTATATATAGCGCTAAATGCAAGGGTCAGATGTTAGTGAGCAAGGCGGGAAGAGCCGCCGAAACGCGTCTGAGCAGAAGCTGATGCAAGAAATAAAAACCCTTGAATTGAGATACACGGAGTCAGCGCCTTCTTTGATGGTGAAGTTTGGTTGGTGTCAATATATATATATATATGTATATATTGCACACCAGGACGCTCCTGCTAAGATCCGTGGCCCGAGGCAAGTGGCTTGGGATGGCGGCAGAGCAAGCCATCAGTCATTCGCACATACAGGAAAGAATGTCCGCACTCTCAGATTGTGTCGCATTTGGGTTTAATTACATATGGTAGCACGATTTGACAGCCAAAGCTGTCTTGATCGCACAGTTTGTGTACAGGAAATGCATCATTACATAGACTGTAGTTCGTCATGAAAATGGAAAAAGGACCATATAAAGCAGTTTGTTGCATGTAAACTAATACGTAATGAAAATGCGGAATCCATCTTATAATATGGAAAAACCCACTTGTGGGACACCCCCGCGCCGCACGGCCACCAGCTGCTGCGTGTGCCCCTTGCCTCCCTGTGCCTCGCTGCTGCCTCGTTTGCCGGTTGCCGCCGCTGCGGTTGTTTTGCCCTTTGTTTTGACGTGAATTTGTGCCTGCTTGTCTTAATCTGATTTTTCCCTTGTTTTTTGCGATTATTTGTGCCTGTTTTGTTTGAATCTCTTTTTCCCCGTGTTTTGCCTTTCCTTCCTTTGTTGCCCGCCGCCCTCCGCCCTCCCTTCCCGCCAACGCCGCTTTTCCCCGCCCTTTTTCTATTCTGTACCCTCCCCGCTCCCGCCTCCCAGCTGCTCCGCCCACCCGCGCACTTGGCCTTAAATGGCGACCGTGCGACGCAGGTGAGTGTGACCCACTTGTGGGACACCCCCGCGCCGCACGGCCACCAGCTGCTGCGTGTGCCCCTTGCCTCCCTGTGCCTCGCTGCTGCCTCGTTTGCCGGTTGCCGCCGCTGCGGTTGTTTTGCCCTTTGTTTTGACGTGAATTTGTGCCTGCTTGTCTTAATCTGATTTTTCCCTTGTTTTTTGCGATTATTTGTGCCTGTTTTGTTTGAATCTCTTTTTCCCCGTGTTTTGCCTTTCCTTCCTTTGTTGCCCGCCGCCCTCCGCCCTCCCTTCCCGCCAACGCCGCTTTTCCCCGCCCTTTTTCTATTCTGTACCCTCCCCGCTCCCGCCTCCCAGCTGCTCCGCCCACCCGCGCACTTGGCCTTAAATGGCGACCGCGCGAACGCGCAGCGTTGACGCGCAGCGGGTGCGCCGATTGTGCGCCGAAGGCGCGCCAAAGGTAAGCCCGTCTGCGCCCGTCCGCGACCGGATCGCGACCAGGGCCAGGACCCCTGGCCCACGAAGACCCCGATCGACCCGCCTGACATACGCCGCCGCCACCCTCACCGCTCTCAACACCGGCCGACTCCCAGACTGCCACCAAGCCACTCCACGACGTACCCACGGACCTTTCAGCTGCCACGCCTGCAAGTTCTCCTGCATCCGGACCTGCCTCGCACCAGCACCCGCCAAGACGAACACCAGCAGCACCCACCTCAAGTGCATCCTGATCAACACCCGCTCCGTCCACAGACACGCCATCGAACTCTGGAACCTCCTAGACGCCACAGCCCCTGACGTTGCCTTCCTCACGGAGACCTGGATGAACGCCTCTTCAGCTCCCGACATCGCCATCGCCATCCCAGAGGGCTACAAGATCGTCCGGAGGGACCGAAACGCCAACCAGATGGGAGGAGGCATCGCCATCATCCACAGGAACACCATCCGTCTCACGACCAGCACCGACAACACCCTGACCAGCGCCGAACACCTGCATTTCCAGATCCACACCAACCCGAACACCACCCTCAGAGGCACACTGATCTACCGACCCCCTGGACCACGCACACAATTCAGCGAGGACATCGCCGACTTCGTCAGCCCGCATGCCCTCCCCTCCGCTGACTACATCCTCCTGGGAGACCTCAACTTCCATCTGGAGAACAACAACGACCGCAACACCACCACCCTGCTCGACAACCTCGCCAACCTTGGACTCAAGCAACTGGTGTCCACCCCCACCCACCTCGCCGGACACACACTTGACGCAGTCTTCTCTTCCAGCACAGACATCGAGTTCAGCCACGCCACAGAGCTTCAATGGACGGACCACAGCTGCGTCCACTTCACCTTCAAGAGAACGACGACCCACCAACACCAGCAACAGGCCGCCCGCAGAAGCTGGAACAAGATCACAGCAGACCAGCTCGCCACCTCCCTGAGCCAGCACCCCCCTGCCAGCTCAGCGAACCCCAGCCAGGCCGCCGACAACCTCACGAAGTGGATCAGCAACTGCGCGGACGAACTCGCCCCTCTGAGGACCCCGCCTAGCAGACCCGGCAGCAAGAAGGCCCCATGGTTCACCAACGAACTCAAGAGCTCCAAGAAGAACTGCCGAGCCCTCGAGAAAGTCTGGAAAAGGGAACCGACACCGGACAACAGGACCTCCTACAAACTGGCCACCCGGAAACACCACCAGCTGATCCGCGCCGCCAAGAAAACAGCATTTAAGGACCGGTTGGACAACAACGCACACAACTGCAAGGAACTCTTCAACATCGTGAAAGAGCTTTCCAACCCCAGCGCAGGAAACAACGACGTCACCCCATCGCAAGACCTCTGCAACTCCCTCGCTTCATACTTCCACAACAAGATCACGGACATACACAGCAGCTTCAACAACCAACCAACGCACACCATGACCGAACAACCACCCCCCACCACCATCCTCCACGCCTGGACCCCGATCAGCACCGAAGACACCATCCGCACAATGAACTCCATCCACTCCGGATCACCGACCGACCCCTGCCCTCACCACGTCTTCAACAAGGCCGACGCTGTCATCGCACCCCACCTGCGAGACATCATCAACACATCCTTCGACACCACCATCTTCCCGGAGAGCTGGAAACACGCCGAACTCAGCGCTCTACTCAAGAAACCAACAGCGGACCCCACCGACCTCAAGAATTACCGCCCCATCTCGCTTCTCCCGTTTCCAGCCAAAGTCATCGAGAAGACCGTCAACAAGCAGATGGCCGCCTTCCTCGAGACGAACGGATCCCTCGACCCCTCACAGTCCGGCTTCCGAGCCAACCACAGCACCGAGACCGCCCTCATCGCCGCCACCGATGACATCCGAGCCCTGATGGACAATGGAGAAACAGCGGCCCTCATCCTCCTGGACCTCTCCGCGGCATTCGACACTGTCTGCCACCGCACCCTAGTGCAGCGCCTCAGCAACGTCGGAATTCAGGAGAAGGCTCTGGAATGGATCATCTCCTTCCTCGACGGAAGAACACAGAGAGTCCGCCTACCACCGTACAAGTCAGAGGCCTCCGAAGTCATCTGCGGCGTCCCCCAAGGATCATCTCTGAGCCCCACCCTCTTCAACGTCTACATGAGCCCCCTCGCGGCCATCGTACGCAAACACAACCTCAGCATAATCTCCTACGCCGACGACACCCAGCTGATCCTCTCCCTGACCAACGACCCCGCCGCCGCCAGAGCCAACCTGCACGAAGGGATGAAAGAGGTAGCCGAGTGGATGACGATCAGCCGCCTGAAACTGAACTCGGACAAGACGGAGATCCTCATCCTGGGCTCCTCACCCTCCGCCTGGGACGACTCCTGGTGGCCTCCCGCCCTGGGCACCGCACCCAAACCGACAGACCATGCACGCAACCTGGGCTTCATCCTGGACTCCTCCCTCTCCATGACCAGGCAAGTTAACAACGTCTCCTCGGCGTGCTTCAACATCCTACGCATGCTACGGAAGATCTTCTGGTGGATCCCCACCGAGACCAGGAAGACCGTCACCCAGGCCCTCGTCACCAGCCGTCTGGACTACGGCAACGCCCTCTACGCCGGTACCACCACCAAGCTCCAGAAGAGACTCCAGCGGATCCAGAACGCCTCAGCCAGACTCATCCTCGACATCCCACGAACCAGCCACATCTCCGGACATCTGGGAGATCTTCACTGGCTCCCCGTCAACAAAAGAATCACCTTCCGCCTCCTCACCCACGCACACAAAGCCCTACACGACCGAGGCCCGAGTTACCTCAACAGCCGAGTCAACTTCTACGCTCCCAAACGCCACCTCCGATCAGCCAACCACGCCCTCGCCGCCGTCCCCCGCATCCGAAGAGCGACTACAGGAGGAAGGTCCTTCTCCTACCTGGCCGCCAAGACCTGGAACTCCCTCCCGACCGACCTGCGCCTGACCCAAGACCACCTCTCCTTCAGGAAGAAGCTGAAGACCTGGCTGTTCGAGCAGTAGCGGCACCCCCCTCCCCCCCCCCAGCGCCTTGAGACCCTACGGGTATGTAGCGCGCTCTACAAGTGTCATTGATTGATTGATTGATTGATTGAAAAACTGACGTTGGCAATTATACAGTAAGTACTAAATAGATTGAAACAAGAGTAAACCAACTAGGTTACCATTCAATTCATGGTAAGCCAGTTGCTAAACATACATACACCAATTGATGAAAGTTAAGCATTAAATATAAAAACATTATAATTCTAGTTACATCATTGATGTGTGGAGATCTATATCTTACTCTTGCCTCACCGAGAAACGAGAGACAGCAGGGCAGCAATATGAATAAGAGACTATGTACTGTCCATTATCTTTTAACAAACAACATAAGGCGATGATGTACATGAGAGAAGTAGTAATAGAAAAGAAGCAGTGTCCCTAAATACTATAGCCATGATGGACGTGATTGACCAAACTGAAAGGCGTCTTGCCAGAATAGAGGCTAGTGTTATGTAAGGTAGATAGATGTACTAAAAGGGATAGTGCCTGGGGATTGTGTACATAACATTGTCTACGTTGATCTACATATGTGTGAAGACAAATTGTGGAGTGTACCTATCATACGCCAAAGTGGCCAATAGTGTACAGAAGATAGTAGGTGTTTGCTATGGTGGCTGGGACAGGTTACTGAGCAATGTCATGAAATATATTAAGCTGACCGTACCCTATTGCAACACCATGTCCTGATCAAAACTTATGACAAGTACATATGGCTGATTACCATGGTACAGGAACACATTCTGATCATACGTAATACCAACAAGCATTAAGAACATCAGATTGATTATATTAAGACACAATCCTGTACAACAAAGGAGAAGCAAGAGGAAAAAAAGAGAACCAATGATCAAAAGTGAGAAAAATGTTGATTTTACCGCTATCACGTTTCTTTGATCTTGAACTCACCTGATTCTAAATATTGTGCATTTCTAACCTCTGTTTTTAAAATATTTTGGGGCAGTTAGCGCTCTAGCGCCAGGACACCTGAAGTGTATTTAAACCTGCAAAAAACACAGTTGATGGACAGAATGTAGAACAATGTCATACATTCACCCCAGTACAAGTACCACTGCGCCCTCGGCCTGGTCGCCCCCACACCCCCCGCCTGCTCCTCCTACCTGCTGCCTGTGCCTCGATCTACACGGCGCCCCAGCCGCCACAGGACCGCGGCTGAACCACCCCAGCCGCCACAGGGCCGTCCCAGCGCCGCCCCAGCCACCGCAGGGCCGCCGCCGAGCCCCCAGCTTTTCCCGCCGGATCTCGACGAGACCCCGCCCCCCCGCACGCCGATTGGCTACCGCGATTCCCGCCTCCCCGCACACCCTCCCTCCCGGCTCCCCTCTTAAGGGGACCCACAGCGCTGCTCAGGAGCGACCACTGCGCCCTCGGCCTGGTCGCCCCCACACCCCCCGCCTGCTCCTCCTACCTGCTGCCTGTGCCTCGATCTACACGGCGCCCCAGCCGCCACAGGACCGCCGCTGAACCACCCCAGCCGCCACAGGGCCGTCCCAGCGCCGCCCCAGCCACCGCAGGGCCGCCGCCGAGCCCCCAGCTTTTCCCGCCGGATCTCGACGAGACCCCGCCCCCCCGCACGCCGATTGGCTACCGCGATCCCCGCCTGTCAGAACTCAACTTGGCCCGCGCAAGATTCTTTCTGCTCACGTTAAAGGTACCACTCCAGTCCTGTCCATTTGGAGTTGGCGGCAGAGAGTGGCGCAACAGTGGTCTGATAGTTGGTAGGTTGTTCCTGGTTGTGCCGCCCAAGTTCTGCGGTCAGCGTTCTAGTGTTCCGCTGACAGTCCGCCATTTCGTGCGCGAGAGCCCTCTGCTCTGCGCACTTCAACTGTCGTATTGGAATGGAAGGTCGCTTTTCCTCAGCGCTTCCTATTTTGAACTAAAACTTCGTGATTTGGGCACTGTTACCAGTGTAGGGCTCTTGAGTAGTTTAGGAGCCCCTTGCTGCACACTCGACAAGACTTTTGAGTTGGTTTTTGGTCCGTGTGCATTCCTTGTTTTTTTCTTCAGTCCCGGAGGCGGTTCCTCTGCCTCGCTCCTTCAGTAAAGCTGGTTTCTAGCAGACTCGTCAAGAATTCTCCTGCAACTGTGTTTCCTGAAGAGTCCTGGTGCTAGCGTCTTCATGCAGCGGCTCTGACTTCACCGGCAATTCAGTAGGAATATTCCTTGTTGTTTTTTCCCAGTTGAACTATATGCTAAGTTACTCTGCTCGCAGCCTCTGTGTACTCTGCCCAAGTAATCTCTTTCGGGGGCATCCCTGTAAATTCACTGTCCTCAGAAAGACTGTATCTCCTGGAATATTTATTCATTACTCAACATCGTTTCCTGCAGTGTCCAGTCATCGCTCTAGTTGAGCATAGTAAATGGGGTATTCATTGTATGCATATAATTAATACTGCTGTCTACCTCCAAATCATCATTCACCCAACTGCTACTTCTGGATACTGAACTGTATGCATGAAATACGTTAGGAAGCATGTTATATTCAATGAAGAATTAGAGAGCAGCAAATTCCACACTTGAACAAGGTAAAGAGAGAAGCTAGTGGGAATAACTAGTAGTTAGGAAGTCAATCCTTGTGGGAACTGTATTAATGATGTTCTTCATGTTTTAGGTGCGGTTGGGCCATTCTAGAGAAGAATCCTTAGGCACCTGTGTGGCAGTCTCTCTTGTCTATCCACTTCCCCTTTCCCTTCCGTTCCTGGCCTTGGAGAAATCCGGGTCCAGGGAGGTGAGGGAATTAGGAAATACTCAGCTGGGCTCCTCCCTTCAGTCATCTGCTTCCACGGAAAAAGCCAAGAATTCAGGTACACTTCTGACAGATTGAAGTGCCCTCTAATTCTCTTCCGTCTGAGCAAAATGGCTGAAGGGTTAGATGTAAAAGCGCTAGCCTCTATTTTGGAAGGGTTGCAGAAACAACTTAGTGAGACTAGGGAAGAGGTTAGAAAATCTAATCAAGAGGCAAGCTTTCTTCGGCAAAGAATAGATCAGATGTCCACAAGTCCTAGTCCTAATTTTGGGGGTTTAAGGGCCCCAGTTTTTGATCCTTCCCCCACTACTTCATCGTCCCTTACCACTCAAGTAGTGCATGCCATGTCCCCTACCATTCCCTTGGCAGCCCCAGAGAGGTTTCAGGGGGACCCCAATAAGGCGCAGATATTCATGACTCAGTGCTCTCTCCATTTTTTATGCAAGCCTATATTGTTTAAGGAGGATCAATCCAAGGTGGCTTTCGTGCTCTCTTACCTGAGTGGAGACGCAGCTTCGTGGTCCATGCCATTGGTCTCCTCTAATAATCCAGTGTTGTACAAGTTTGAAGAGTTCAAGAAAGAGTTCTTACGAATTTTTGACAGAAGAGCCATATCCCAGGCTACAGATAATGAACTATTGGATTTAAAACAGGGCAATCGTGAACTGGTGGCATACCTTGCTCAATTCAATAAATTAATTGTGGAAACAAATTGGCCTTCTGAAAAAAGAGCAGCAATTTTTTACAGAGGTCTTAAGGATGAGTTAAAAGATGGGTTGTCGCAAATTCCCCAGAGACCCACGGATGTGTCTGAGCTCATCGATCTTGTGCTTCAAATTGATCAGCGTCAGTCCGAACGACGTAGTGAAAAGAGAAAAGACTTAAAACCATTTCCCCCTAGATTTGATCGTGTTAGAGTTGAACCGGCAAAGAATTCTGAAGGGGTCGTTCTTGAAGAACCAATGCAAATTGGCACAGTTCGTGGACCGCTTTCGAAGGAAGAAAGGGAGAAACGCCAAATGGGAAGACTCTGTATGTATTGTGGACAGCCTGGTCATTTTGTCAGAGAATGTACCAAAAAACCAAAATCTAAGCAATGGGTAAAAGACAGGCTCCACCAGTAGACGGAGTTGCTCTGGTGGGAGCTCCTTTAGAGTCAACTCCCAAACCTCAATCATTAGCGAACACTCTCCAATCGGCAGCTCCACATTTGATCTTGTCATGTAAAATTCGCTTCGGGGAAAGACGAGAAGAAGAGGTCGACATCATGTTGGATTCAGGTGCCACGGGAAATTTCTGTGATATCCAGTTCGCAAAAGCCATGGGCATAAAATTTGAGAAGAAACCTAGGCCGGAGCCGGTTAGAGCTGTGGATGGTACCAACTTATCATCTGGTCCAATTGTCTTTGACACCGAGGCGATGTGGGTAGTTGGTCCTGGAGAACATCGAAGCCATATTAGTTTCAATTTAATTGATGCGCCTCAATTTCAGATGATTTTGGGATTGCCCTGGCTCACAGAACACAATCCACAGATCGATTGGTCAAGACGTACTGTGGAAATGAATTCAACTTTCTGTCATGAGCATTGTTTCCGTGAGCAAGTCGAAAAGGTGCAGACCACGTTGTCGTCCAGTTTGGCAGATCAAGTACAGATGATTTGTGCGGTAGAGATTCCTGAGATCCCACTGGAATACCAAGATTTGGCAGAGGTGTTTAATGAACAAGAAGCCAGAAAATTACCGCCTCATCGGGACTACGATTGTCGAATCGAGTTGGAACCTGGAGCAACCTTGCCCTGCAGTCGCATTTATGCTTTGTCTGAGCCAGAGAATTTGCACTTGAAAGAATACATAGAGCAAAGTTTGGCGTGTGGATTTATACGACCCTCCCAGTCTCCAGTGTCATCTCCTCTCTTCTTCATTCCTAAGAAGGATGGTTCATTGAGAACATGTATAGATTACAGAGCCTTAAATCTAGTGACAAAAAAGAATCGCTATCCGCTACCTCTCATTTCGGAACTCCTAGATCAGGTCAAGGACGCGTGCATCTATACCAAGTTAGATCTGCGAGGAGCGTATCATCTTGTGCGAATGGCGGAAGGAGAGGAGTGGAAGACAGCCTTTCGAACGCGGTTGGGGTTGTTTGAATACCAAGTCATGCCCTTTGGGTTATGTAACGCCCCAGCTGCCTTTCAGCATTTTGTAAATGATGTGCTTCGAGAATTTTTGGATCGATTCGCTGTGGTCTACATCGATGATATTCTCATTTTTTCGAACAGTTTAGAGGAGCATGTTGGTCATGTTAGAGTGATTTTGGAACGTTTATTGGAACATCACCTGTTCGTGAAATTGGAAAAGTGCGTCTTTCATTCGTCTAAGGTGGAGTTCTTAGGATTTATTCTGTCTCCAAGAGGGGTTTATATGGATGACTCCAAGCTCCAGGCAATCAAATCTTGGCCAGCTCCCAGATCTGTGAAAGAGATACAAAGCTTTTTGGGATTTGCCAACTTCTATCGGAGGTTCATCCAAAATTTTTCGGAAAAGGTGGGTCCCATTACCCGCCTTTTGAAGAAGGATGCACGATTTGTTTGGGGCCAAGACTCTGAAGACTCTTTTCAATTGCTAAAAGAAGCGTTTGTCTCAGCTCCAGTGTTACAACACCCGGATTTGAAAGAACCCTTTTACATTGAGGCAGATGCCTCAAATCTGGCCATTGGAGGAATCCTATCCCAGCGTCATAAACAGACGGGCCAGTTACATCCAGTGGCGTATCATTCGCGGAAATTATCTCCAGCGGAAGTCAATTACTCCATTGCGGATAAGGAATTATTGGCCGTAAAGGATGCCTTCCAGGTGTGGAGGCATTATTTACTTGGGGCAAGACATGTGATAACTGTATTTACAGATCACCGCAATCTGCAATTTTTGAAGTCAGCTCGTACCCTCACACCTCGTCAACTGCGATGGTCGCTTTTCTTTGCAGATTATGACTTTGTTTTAACCTACAAGCCTGGATCAGCAAATGGAAAGGCAGACGCTTTATCCCGTCTCAGTTCGGAAGGAGAGTTTGAAAAGGTTTCCGAAGGATATATTATCCCTCAAGAAAGAGTCATAGCATCTGTTGCAGAAGATGACCTGGGAAATCTAATCAGAGAAGAATTTCGAGGAGAAAAGTTTCAAAATTGGTTGGCAGAAGGTGTAGATCGAGAAGTCCGAGATGGAAAACCTTACATTCAGGGAAAGGTGTTTGTGCCTAGTGAGGAACTTCAGGAAAAAGTCATTCGGCTTCTACATGATCATCCACTTGCAGGACATAAGGGAGAAGTCAAAACGGTGGAATTGGTGAAGAGGACCTTTTACTGGCCAGGAATGGAAGCTCAGGTGAGACAGCACGTAGCCACTTGCGAGCAATGTGTTAAGGGGAAAAGTTCCAGGCAGTCTCCGCAGGGTTTGCTCATGCCTTTGCCATCAGCCCCGTCCCCGTGGCATACTATCCTCATGGATTTTATTGTAGAGTTGCCCTCCAGCCAGGGATTTTCTGTGATTTGGGTGGTGGTTGACCAATTTTCTAAAATGAGCCATTTCATTCCATTAAAGACCTTACCTACAGCTCCACAACTAGCCTCCTTATTCATTCAACACATAGTCCGGTTGCATGGGATTCCAAAGGTTGTCATTTCTGACCGGGGACCACAGTTTGTTTCCAGATTTTGGAGGTCCTTTTTGAAGGGGTTGGGTGTGGATTCTCGTCTGTCCACCAGTTTTCATCCAGAAACGGATGGACAGACGGAAAGAGTAAATCAGGATTTGGAGCAATATCTTCGTCTGTATTTGATGGATCAGGAAGGGGAATGGCCTTCTTTATTAAGTACAGCGGAGTTTGCTTATAATAACTCAATTCATTCAGCAACAGGTTTCTCCCCATTTTATCTAAATTCTGGTCGTCATCCCAACATGCTAGTTGGTCGGGAGGAGGTGGAGGTCCCAGCTGCTGAGGAGGTGATTCAGAATTTGCAGTCGGCTTTCCAGTCTGCATCTCTTAATCTATCCAAAGCAAAATCTGGATACAAGAAACAAGCAGATAAGAAAAGAAGGGAAAGTCCAATTTTTAAGGTTGGGGATTTGGTTTGGGTCTCAACTAAACACATGCGATTAGTGGGGAATCGAAAATTTCAACCTCGATATGTAGGTCCATTCCCAGTTGAGCGGATGATTAACCCAGTCAGCGTGAGAGTAGTTCTTCCTAAATCCATGAAAATCCATCCTACCTTCCACGTCTCTTTGGTCAAGCCAAGTCCACCCAATCTGAGATGTGAGCCATCTCCAACTCCAGTTCAAGTGGAGTCGGCACAGGAGTTCGAGGTGAAAAGAATTCTGGACTCCAAATTGAAAAGGAACAGACTGTTCTACCTGGTGGATTGGAAAGGTTTTGGTCCTGAGGATCGTTCTTGGGAGCCCAGTTCTAATGTTCACGCTCCCAGGTTGGTAGCCGAATTCCACAAGACTTATCCACAGAAGCCTAGAGAGGGGGCTTTAGTGGGGGGTACTGTCAGAACTCAACTTGGCCCGCGCAAGATTCTTTCTGCTCACGTTAAAGGTACCACTCCAGTCCTGTCCATTTGGAGTTGGCGGCAGAGAGTGGCGCAACAGTGGTCTGATAGTTGGTAGGTTGTTCCTGGTTGTGCCGCCCAAGTTCTGCGGTCAGCGTTCTAGTGTTCCGCTGACAGTCCGCCATTTCGTGCGCGAGAGCCCTCTGCTCTGCGCACTTCAACTGTCGTATTGGAATGGAAGGTCGCTTTTCCTCAGCGCTTCCTATTTTGAACTAAAACTTCGTGATTTGGGCACTGTTACCAGTGTAGGGCTCTTGAGTAGTTTAGGAGCCCCTTGCTGCACACTCGACAAGACTTTTGAGTTGGTTTTTGGTCCGTGTGCATTCCATGTTTTTTTCTTCAGTCCCGGAGGCGGTTCCTCTGCCTCGCTCCTTCAGTAAAGCTGGTTTCTAGCAGACTCGTCAAGAATTCTCCTGCAACTGTGTTTCCTGAAGAGTCCTGGTGCTAGCGTCTTCATGCAGCGGCTCTGACTTCACCGGCAATTCAGTAGGAATATTCCTTGTTGTTTTTTCCCAGTTGAACTATATGCTAAGTTACTCTGCTCGCAGCCTCTGTGTACTCTGCCCAAGTAATCTCTTTCGGGGGCATCCCTGTAAATTCACTGTCCTCAGAAAGACTGTATCTCCTGGAATATTTATTCATTACTCAACATCGTTTCCTGCAGTGTCCAGTCATCGCTCTAGTTGAGCATAGTAAATGGGGTATTCATTGTATGCATATAATTAATACTGCTGTCTACCTCCAAATCATCATTCACCCAACTGCTACTTCTGGATACTGAACTGTATGCATGAAATACGTTAGGAAGCATGTTATATTCAATGAAGAATTAGAGAGCAGCAAATTCCACACTTGAACAAGGTAAAGAGAGAAGCTAGTGGGAATAACTAGTAGTTAGGAAGTCAATCCTTGTGGGAACTGTATTAATGATGTTCTTCATGTTTTAGGTGCGGTTGGGCCATTCTAGAGAAGAATCCTTAGGCACCTGTGTGGCAGTCTCTCTTGTCTATCCACTTCCCCTTTCCCTTCCGTTCCTGGCCTTGGAGAAATCCGGGTCCAGGGAGGTGAGGGAATTAGGAAATACTCAGCTGGGCTCCTCCCTTCAGTCATCTGCTTCCACGGAAAAAGCCAAGAATTCAGGTACACTTCTGACACCGCCTCCCCGCACACCCTCCCTCCCGGCTCCCCTCTTAAGGGGACCCACAGCGCTGCTCAGGAGCGACCACTGCGCCCTCGGCCTGGTCGCCCCCACACCCCCCGCCTGCTCCTCCTACCTGCTGCCTGTGCCTCGATCTACACGGCGCCCCAGCCGCCACAGGACCGCCGCTGAACCACCCCAGCCGCCACAGGGCCGTCCCAGCGCCGCCCCAGCCACCGCAGGGCCGCCGCCGAGCCCCCAGCTTTTCCCGCCGGATCTCGACGAGACCCCGCCCCCCCGCACGCCGATTGGCTACCGCGATCCCCGCCTCCCCGCACACCCTCCCTCCCGGCTCCCCTCTTAAGGGGACCCACAGCGCTGCTCAGGAGCGACCACTGCGCCCTCGGCCTGGTCGCCCCCACACCCCCCGCCTGCTCCTCCTACCTGCTGCCTGTGCCTCGATCTACACGGCGCCCCAGCCGCCACAGGACCGCCGCTGAACCACCCCAGCCGCCACAGGGCCGTCCCAGCGCCGCCCCAGCCACCGCAGGGCCGCCGCCGAGCCCCCAGCTTTTCCCGCCGGATCTCGACGAGACCCTGCCCCCCCGCACGCCGATTGGCTACCGCGATCCCCGCCTCCCCGCACACCCTCCCTCCCGGCTCCCCTCTTAAGGGGACCCACAGCGCTGCTCAGGAGCGACCACTGCGCCCTCGGCCTGGTCGCCCCCACACCCCCCGCCTGCTCCTCCTACCTGCTGCCTGTGCCTCGATCTACACGGCGCCCCAGCCGCCACAGGACCGCCGCTGAACCACCCCAGCCGCCACAGGGCCGTCCCAGCGCCGCCCCAGCCACCGCAGGGCCGCCGCCGAGCCCCCAGCTTTTCCCGCCGGATCTCGACGAGACCCCGCCCCCCCGCACGCCGATTGGCTACCGCGATCCCCGCCTCCCCGCACACCCTCCCTCCCGGCTCCCCTCTTATGACGCCCCCTGAGCGACCGCGCAGCGGACGCGCGCAGCGGGAGCACCGACTGAGCGCCGAAGGTGCGCCAAAGGTAAGCCCGTCTGCGCCCGTCCGCGCCTGGACCGCGCCCAGTGCCTGGACCCCTGGCCCCCGCAGACCCCAGCCCACCCGCCGGACGTACGACGCCGCCGCCCTCAACGCACTCAACGCCGGCCGAACCCCTGGATGCTACCGAGCCACCCCGAGACGCACCCACGGTCCCTTCATCTGCCAGGCCTGCAAGTTCTCCTGCACCCGGACCTGCGCGGCACCAGCACCCACCAAGCCGAACTCCAGCAGCAGCCACCTGAAGTGCATCCTGCTCAACACCCGCTCCGTCCACAGACACGCCGTCGAGCTCTGGAACCTGCTCGACACCACACACCCAGACGTCGCCTTCCTCACGGAAACCTGGATGCACGCCTCCTCAGCACCCGACATCGCCATCGCCATCCCGGACGGCTACAAGATCATCCGGAGAGACCGCGTCAACCAGACAGGAGGTGGCATCGCCATCATTCATAGGAACACCATCCGCATCACGACCAACACCGACGACACCATCGCACCCGCCGAACACCTGCACTTCCAGATCCACGTCAACCCGAAGACCACTCTCAGAGGCACCCTCATCTACAGACCCCCGGGACCACGCACACAATTCAGCGAGGACATCGCCGACTTCATCAGCCCGCTCGCCCTCCCCTCAGCCGACTACATCCTCCTCGGGGACCTCAACTTCCACCTGGAGAACAACGACGACCGCAACACGACCACCGTGCTGGAAAACCTCGCAAACCTGGGACTCAAGCAACTGGTGACCACCCCCACCCACCTCGCCGGACACACACTCGACGCCGTCTTCTCATCCAGCAAAGACATCGCCTTCAGCCACGCCACAGGACTCCACTGGATGGACCACAGCTGCGTCCACTTCACCTTCAGAAGAACGACGACCCACCACCACCAGCAACAGGCTGCCCGAAGAAGCTGGAACAAGATCACAGCCGACCAGCTCACCGCCTCCCTGAGTCAGCACCCTCCCGCCAGCTCAGCGAACCCCAGCCAGGCCGCCGACAACCTCACAAAGTGGATCAGCAACTGCGCGGACGAACTCGCCCCTCTGAGGACCCCGCCCAGCAGACCCGGCAGCAAGAAAGCCCCATGGTTCACCGACGAACTCAAGAGCTCCAAGAAGAACTGCCGAGCCCTCGAGAAAGTCTGGAGAAGGGAACCTACCGCGGGCAACATGACCACCCTCAAGCTTGCCACCCGGAAGCACCACCAACTGATCCGCGCCACCAAGAAAACTGCATTCAAGGACCGACTGGACACCAACGCACACAACTGCAAGGAACTCTTCAACATCGTGAAAGAGCTCTCCAACCCCAACGCCGGTAACAACGACATCACCCCATCGCAAGACCTCTGCAACTCCCTCGCCTCCTACTTCCACAACAAGATCGCAGACATACACAACAGCTTCAGTAGTCAACCATCGCACACAAAGACCGCAGCAACGCCACCCACCACCACCCTCCGCGCCTGGACTCCGATCAGCACCGATGACACCGTCCGCATGATGAACTCCATCCACTCCGGATCTCCGACCGACCCGTGCCCTCACCACGTCTTCAACAAGGCCGACGCTGTCATCGCACCCCACCTGCGGGACATCATCAACACCTCCTTCGACACCGCCACCTTCCCGGAGAGCTGGAAGCACGCCGAACTCAGCGCTCTACTTAAGAAACCAACAGCGGACCCCACCGAACTCAAGAACTACCGCCCCATCTCGCTCCTCCCGTTTCCAGCCAAAGTCATCGAGAAGACCGTCAACAAACAGCTGGCCGCCTTCCTCGAGACGAATGGATCCCTCGACCCCTCACAGTCTGGCTTCCGAGCCAACCACAGCACCGACACCGCTCTGATCGCTGCCACCGATGACATCCGAGCCCTGATGGACAACGGAGAAACAGCGGCCCTCATCCTCCTAGACCTCTCCGCGGCATTCGACACTGTCTGCCACCGCACCCTAGTGCAGCGCCTCAGCAACGTCGGAATTCAGGAAAAGGCACTGGAATGGATCGTCTCCTTCCTCGACGGAAGAACACAGAGAGTCCGCCTACCACCGTACAAGTCAGAGGCCACCGACGTCATCTGCGGCGTCCCTCAAGGATCCTCGCTGAGCCCCACCCTCTTCAACGTCTACATGAGCCCCCTCGCGCCCATCGCACGCCAACACAACCTGAACATCATCTCCTACGCCGATGACACCCAGCTGATCCTCTCACTGACCAACGACCCCGCCGCTTCCAGAGCCAACCTTCACGAAGGGATGAAAGATGTAGCCGAATGGATGACGACCAGCCGCCTGAAACTGAACTCAGACAAGACGGAAGTCCTCATCCTGGGCTCCTCGCCCTCCGCCTGGGACAACTCCTGGTGGCCCCCCGCCCTGGGCACCGCACCCACACCGACAGACCACGCACGCAACCTGGGCTTCATCCTGGACTCCTCCCTCTCCATGACCAGACAAGTCAACGCCGTCTCCTCGTCATGCTTCAACATCCTGCGCATGCTACGAAAGATCTTCCGGTGGATCCCCACCGAGACCAGGAAGACGGTCACCCAGGCCCTCGTCACCAGCCGACTGGACTACGGCAACGCCCTCTACGCCGGAACCACCGCCAAGCTCCAGAAGAGACTCCAGCGGA
This sequence comes from Lissotriton helveticus, assembly GCF_964261635.1. Lineage (NCBI taxonomy): Eukaryota > Metazoa > Chordata > Amphibia > Caudata > Salamandridae > Lissotriton > Lissotriton helveticus. The sequence goes on along the minus strand of NC_136067.1, from coordinate 1,079,223,791 downwards.
TCCAGAACGCCTCAGCCAGACTCATCCTCGACATCCCCCGACGCAGCCACATCTCCGGACATCTGAGAGACCTGCACTGGCTCCCCGTCAACAAGAGAATCACCTTCCGTCTCCTCACCCACGCACACAAAGCCCTACACGACCAAGGCCCGAGCTACCTCAACAACCGCATCAACTTCTACGCTCCCAAACGCCACCTCAGATCAGCCAGTCACGCCCTCGCCGCCGTCCCCCGCATCCGAAGATCGACAACAGGAGGAAGGTCCTTCTCCCACCTGGCCGCCAAGACCTGGAACTCCCTCCCGACCGACCTGCGCCTGACCCAAGACCACCTCTCCTTCAGGAAGAAGCTCAAGACCTGGCTGTTCGAGCAGTAGCAGCACCCCCCCCCCCCAAGCGCCTTGAGACCCTCCGGGTAAGTAGTGCGCTATATAAATGTCCATGATTGATTGATTGATTGATACAAGGATCTGGGCCTAAATCCATCGTTTTTATGCACTCCACACCACCCTGGGTTAGACACTGGCTATATGCAAATCAGCTCTGACCCTGTGCCTCATGGGAACAGTCCAGTCCGAACTACCAAGCCATGTCTTTCCCAGACCGGAATCAAGCATCCAAGGACCGGTTTCTGGCTATCAGCCTTCATCAGCCTGGATAGCTTGACTCCAGTGGTGTGGAGAGCCTGGGACTCACGTCTGAGCATACCCAGCCCACTCGGGGTGAAAATTGCAAAAAACACAGTTGATGGACAGAATGTAGAACAATGTCATACATTCACCCCAGTACAAGGATCTGGGCCTAAATCCATCGTTTTTTTGCACTCCACACCACCCTGGGTTAGACACTGGCTATATGCAAATCAGCTCTGACCCTGTGCCTCATGGGAACAGTCCAGTCCGAACTACCAAGCCATGTCTTTCCCAGACCGGAATCAAGCATCCAAGGACCGGTTTCTGGCTATCAGCCTTCATCAGCCTGGATAGCTTGACTCCAGTGGTGTGGAGAGCCTGGGACTCACGTCTGAGCATACCCAGCCCACTCGGGGTGAAAATTGCAAAAAACACAGTTGATGGACAGAATGTAGAACAATGTCATACATTCACCCCAGTACAAGGATCTGGGCCTAAATCCATCATTTTTATGCACTCCACACCACCCTGGGTTAGACACTGGCTATATGCAAATCAGCTCTGACCCTGTGCCTCATGGGAACAGTCCAGTCCGAACTACCAAGCCATGTCTTTCCCAGACCGGAATCAAGCATCCAAGGACCGGTTTCTGGCTATCAGCCTTCATCAGCCTGGATAGCTTGACTCCAGTGGTGTGGAGAGCCTGGGACTCACGTCTGAGCATACCCAGCCCACTCGGGGTGAAAATTGCAAAAAACACAGTTGATGGACAGAATGTAGAACAATGTCATACATTCACCACAGTACAAGGATCTGGGCCTAAATCCATCGTTTTTTTGCACTTCACACCACCCTGGGTTAGACACTGGCTATATGCAAATCAGCTCTGACCCTGTGCCTCATGGGAACAGTCCAGTCCGAACTACCAAGCCATGTCTTTTCCAGACCGGAATCAAGCATCCAAGGACCGGTTTCTGGCTATCAGCCTTCATCAGCCTGGATAGCTTGAATCCAGTGGTGTGGAGAGCCTGGGACTCACGTCTGAGCATACCCAGCCCACTCGGGGTGAAAATTGCAAAAAACACAGTTGATGGACAGAATGTAGAACAATGTCATACATTCACCCCAGTACAAGGATCTGGGCCTAAATCCATCGTTTGTTTGCACTCCACACCACCCTGGGTTAGACACTGGCTATATGCAAATCAGCTCTGACCCTGTGCCTCATGGGAACAGTCCAGTCCGAACTACCAAGCCATGTCTTTCCCAGACCGGAATCAAGCATCCAAGGACCGGTTTCTGGCTATCAGCCTTCATCAGCCTGGATAGCTTGACTCCAGTGGTGTGGAGAGCCTGTTAGGAGAAGGGCCAACTTCCACAGAAGCGAAGAAGAATCCCTCCACCTCCAGGACACAGCAGCAGGAATGCGATATCAGAGTATACAACACTCCTGTCTACTGTCTCCTAAAAGTATGAGGGAATTTACCCAAGGAGTGTCCACCACTCTCCTCATACGAGGGGTAACAAATAACAGAAGGCGTCTCAGGGGATGGTCCAGGCTAGGAAACAAAAAGCAAGTTATGAACAGAAACACTCCCAACGGTTATTCTGTTTAAACCTAGCGAAACATTGACATGTGTGATTAATTATGGATCTTACCCCAACTGTAGGTCGGGCGAGCTTCATCGATGAGTCCAGGCAACAGGGAGGGGGCCAGAACGAACTCACGAAGGACTCAACACACCTCAGACGCAAACAAAAATCTTAAAGGAAGGTGAGGTGAACCGACCGGCTGTCTGAAGGGGGAGCCAGTGCAGCGGAGCAGTACAACCATACACCAAACACAAGCAAACAAACACAGAAAAGGAGTGAGGGGCACCGACCGGCTGCACAGGGGGCAAGTACAGCGGAGCAGTACCCACTCAGGAGGTGAGACACCCGGCCCCTAGTAATACAGGGCGGAGTGCTCACACTCGATAGGAAGTCCCAAAAGAATGATACCAGCAAAGGAGGTATTGCAGCCACAAACAAAAGAAGAAACTGAATATAGTGAACGGACTACGCCCGCAAAATGCGTGAGCGATGGCAGGGGCGTCGCGATCACCGGTATAGAAGCGGCGAAGAAATGCCGAGTACCGTTTAGGCAAATACACACACTCCAAGAGCAGGCATTCAAAGGGACAAGGGGCAGCAACCAAGAATAACAGCGTCTATACTCAAGAACCCCAGCAGAGAGTCCTCAAGACGCCAGTACAACACACGAGCAGGAACCAGGAAGTGGAGAGGGGGCGTGGTCACGGAGGAGTAAGCCAAGCAACGACGGTAGTGCGCTGCTCCTCCTTATTCCCCTTAGGGAAGGTCTATGAAGTACATGCTCATACAATAAGGGGCCATAAAAAAGTGTCAGAACCGCACTAATCACACAAGTCAAGGCCGATTCCTAACAGTACTCCTCCTTAAAGACCTATTCACTGGACCAGGTTTCGAGGGATGCAATCTGTGAAACTGTCGGATCAATCGAACTGCATGTATATTTTCCGCAGGTTCCCAGGATCTTTCTTCTGGGGGTTATCCTACCCAATCTATGAAGTATTGAAGTTTACCTCGGAATCGTCTGGAGTCCAAGATTTTGCTTACTTCATATTCTGTTTCTCCGTCTATCTGTACTGGAGGGGGAGGGATTTCAGGGACAAGAGAAGGTATGTATTTCTTGATCAAGGAACTGTGGAACACTGGATGGATTTTCATGCATGGGGGTAGATGGAGTTTCAAGGTGACAGGGGTGAGTATTTTCTCTATTGGGAAGGGCCCTATGAATCTCGGTTGGAATTTTTTCGACCCCTCCATTCTGAGGTTTTTTGTGGACAGCCACACTTTCTCTCTTATCGTGTATACAGGCTCTGTTCTACGGTGCTTATCGGCTTGTTTCTTCATTGCTTCTTTAGCCTTTTCTAGCTCTGTCTTTGCTGCTTCCCAGGTGCTCTGGATGTGGGCATGATGTTCTTCTAAAGCGGGCACTGTAATGTCATCGGGGGTAATACAATGGGGAGCATTCTAGGGTGTTGGGCGTGTACAAAGAAGAAAGGAGAGACCTTGGTGGCTGCATGGCTGGAATTGTTGTAAGCAAATTCAGCTAAAGGGAGTGCTTGAACCCATGTAGAAGGAATAGTTGTTAATAAACAACGCAGGAATTGCTCTAACGTTTGGTTAGTTCTTTCGGTTTGCCCATCTGTTTGGGGGTGATATGTAGAAAGCCTGTGATCAATACCCAACACCTCACACATTCCTCTCCAGAACTTGGAAACGAACTGGGGACCTCTGTCTGAGATGATAACTGTGGGTAACCCATGCAATTTCACCACAGTGTCCAAAAATACAGTCACTAGTTCTTTCGAGGAAGGTACTTTTATCCAATTTGGCATATAATTGATTCTCCTGCAACTTGTGTAGTATTCTTTGGACATGCTCGACATGATCGGTTTCATTTTGTGAGAAAATAAGAATATCATCGATATAGACGATTACAAAAATATCGATGTATTCTCTCAGGATGTCATTAATGAAGTATTGGAATGCCGCCGGGGCATTGCATAACCCGAACGGCATTACGCAATACTCATAGAGTCCGAATTTGGTACGAAAGGCAGTTTTCCATTCGTCTCCCTGTTTTATCCTGATCAAATGGTAAGCACCCCTGAGGTCGATTTTTGTGAATATCTTTGCTCCTTTAATCTGGTCTAGAAGGACAGGAATCAGAGGAAGAGGGTATTTGTTTTTTATGGTTATTTTGTTCAAGGCTCTATAGTCCAAGCAAGCCCTGAGCCCTCCTTCCTTTTTATCGATAAAAAACAAAGGGGAAGAAACAGGTGACGTGGAAGGTCTGATGAACCCTTTGGCAAGCATGTCATCTAGATAGTTTTTTAGGTAGTCGTTTTCTGAGGGAGTCAAGGCATAAATGCGACTACAGGGTAAGTCTGCACCGGGTATCAGGTCAATCCTGCAATCATAGCTCCTGTGCGGAGGCAATTTGGTAGCCTCCTGCTCACTACATACATTGGAAAAATCGGAATATTGTTCAGGCAAACACGAGTCCACCCCTGATTGTACTGCACAAAATAACGGCAAATCCGGTTCTCTGGCTTCCTGGTAACAGTGTTTTCTACAAAAGGGAGAGCTCAAGGTAACAGTTCTCTTCACCCAGTCTATAGCGGGATTGTGTATCTGTAACCATGGGACTCCCAAGATAACACCAAAATTGGGGGCATCAATCAGATCAAAAACAAGTGTCTCTGAGTGACCGTTATTGAACACGATAATCAGTGGTGGGGTTTGATAAGTGATCATTCCGGAAGATAACTCAGATCCATCCACCGCCCAAATGGATTCAGGCTGAGGTTTAGCGATAAAGGTAAGACCCAATTGTTTAGCTAGTTGGATATCAAAAAATGTCCCCGTAGCTCCGGAATCTAAAAGAACGGACATGGTATATTGCCTTTTGTTCAAATACGTGAGAGTAATGGGTACAGTGAAATGTTTAACCACTAGTACTTGTCTGGAGGAGATCTGTGGAGGGTTTGAGCTTGAGGAATCGACCTCTTTGTTCCTCAAGCTTTCAAGTTTTCCGAACTAGAAAGACTGCTTACAGATTGCTTTGGGGTTTTAGGGCGCACAGGACATTCTCTAGCGAAATGCCCTCCTTTTCCACAGTAGAGACAAAGGTTCAGTTTCCTTCTCTTCTCTTTTTCTTCTGTGGATAGAGGCCCGCGAATTCCCCCTATCTGCATGGGTTCTGGGGCATCTTTCGATATGGGTTTCTCAGTTCTATGGAAGACCATTTTGGGCACGACAGTACGATTCCTTTCTCCTTTTCTCTCATGCAACCTATGGTCTAATTTCACTACCAGGTCAATAAAGGAGGCACAGTCCTCTGGGGGATTCACTATCTGAGAGAGTAGGTCTTTTATTTCCTCACATAGTCCCCGGTAAAACAAGGAGGTTCTTTTGTCTTCGGGCCAGTGGGTTTCGGCTACCAAGCGGTTGAAATTGGTTATATAAGAGAGTAGATCCTTGGAACCTTGTTTAAGATTAAGTAGCTCAGTGTCACTAGCTTGCATGTATGAATGCTTAGCAAAAAGACTCCTCATTTTGTCCTTAAACTGATCAAGATCATACAACAAGGGATCGTTATTCTGTACTAGAGGTACAGCCCATTCTGCTGCGTTCCCGGCCAGATAGGAAATGATAAAAGCCACCTTGGCCGAATCGTCTGGAAAGGAGGCAGCTTTGCATAGAAACTGGAGTTGGCATTGATTCATAAAAACATCAAATTTAGTGCTATCTCCTGAGAATCTCTCGGGCATTGCTAAGGGCACAGGGTTAGGGGTGTGCACCGTGACTTAAACAGGGGAAGCAGTGGGATCAGTGCTAGCTCTCGTGTCTTGTTCTGTTGGTGAAAGCGTGAATTTGGCAGGCTGAATATAGCTTTTGCGAGCTTTAGGGATGGTGCCTGTTCTCAACTGATGGACCTCTGCAACTAATCTCTGATTTTCTGTTCCTAATCTGCCTACTTCTGTCTGAAGGGCCACAAAAGCTGCCATTAAATCCTCCATAGTAAGGGTCTGGGGTGCAGGGCCCGAAGCCTCCATAGAGGGGTCAGGATTCATCCTCGCTCAGGGGAAGGATAATTTGTGGGCTTGGCTTTCTGTTAGGAGAAGGGCCAACTTCCACAGGAGCGAAGAAGAATCCCTCCACCTCCAGGACACAGAAGCAGGAATGCGATATCAGAGTATACAACACTCCCGTCTACTGTCTCCTAAAAGTATGAGGGAATTTACCCAAGGAGTGTCCACCACTCTTCTCATACGAGGGGTAACAAATAACAGAAGGCGTCTCAGGGGATGGTCCAGGCTAGGAAACAAAAAGCAAGTTATGAACAGTAACACTCCCAACGGTTATTCTGTTTAAACCTAGCGAAACATTGACATGTGTGATTAATTATGGATCTTACCCCAACTGTAGGTCGGGCGAGCTTCATCGATGAGTCCAGGCAACAGGGAGGGGGCCAGAACGAACTCACGAAGGACTCAACACACCTCAGACGCAAACAAAAATCTTAAAGGAAGGTGAGGTGAACCGACCGGCTGTCTGAAGGGGGAGCCAGTGCAGCGGAGCAGTACAACCATACACCAAACACAAGCAAACAAACACAGAAAAGGAGTGAGGGGCACCGACCGGCTGCACAGGGGGCAAGTACAGCGGAGCAGTACCCACTCAGGAGGTGAGACACCCGGCCCCTAGTAATACAGGGCGGAGTGCTCACACTCGATAGGAAGTCCCAAAAGAATGATACCAGCAAAGGAGGTATTGCAGCCACAAACAAAAGAAGAAACTGAATATAGTGAACGGACTACGCCCGCAAAATGCGTGAGCGATGGCAGGGGCGTCGCGATCACCGGTATAGAAGCGGCGAAGAAATGCCGAGTACCGTTTAGGCAAAATCACACACACTCCAAGAGCAGGCATTCAAAGGGACAAGGGGCAGCAACCAAGAATAACAGCGTCTATACTCAAGAACCCCAGCAGAGAGTCCTCAAGACGCCAGTATAACACACGAGCAGGAACTAGGAAGTGGAGAGGAGGCGTGGTCACGAAGGAGTAAGCCAAGCAACGACAGTAGTGCGCTGCTCCTCCTTATTCCCCTTAGGGAAGGTCTATGAAGTACATGCTCATACAATAAGGGGCCATAAAAAAGTGTCAGAACCGCACTAATCACACAAGTCAAGGCCGATTCCTAACAGAGCCTGGGACTCACGTCTGAGCATACCCAGCCCACTCGGGGTGAAAATTGCAAAAAACACAGTTGATGGACAGAATGTAGAACAATGTCATACATTCACCCCAGTACAAGGATCTGGGCCTAAATCCATCGTTTTTTTGCACTCCACACCACCCTGGGTTAGACACTGGCTATATGCAAATCAGCTCTGACCCTGTGCCTCATGGGAACAGTCCAGTCCGAACTACCAAGCCATGTCTTTCCCAGACCGGAATCAAGCATCCAAGGACCGGTTTCTGGCTATCAGCCTTCATCAGCCTGGATAGCTTGACTCCAGTGGTGTGGAGAGCCTGGGACTCACGTCTGAGCATACCCAGCCCACTCGGGGTGAAAATTGCAAAAAACACAGTTGATGGACAGAATGTAGAACAATGTCATACATTCACCCCAGTACAAGGATCTGGGCCTAAATCCATCGTTTTTTTGCACTCCACACCACCCTGGGTTAGACACTGGCTATATGCAAATCAGCTCTGACCCTGTGCCTCATGGGAACAGTCCAGTCCGTACTACCAAGCCATGTCTTTCCCAGACCGGAATCAAGCATCCAAGGACCGGTTTCTGGCTATCAGCCTTCATCAGCCTGGATAGCTTGACTCCAGTGGTGTGGAGAGCCTGGGACTCACGTCTGAGCATACCCAGCCCACTCGGGGTGAAAATTGCAAAAACCACAGTTGATGGACAGAATGTAGAACAATGTCATACATTCACCCCAGTACAAGGATCTGGGCCTAAATCCATCGTTTGTTTGCACTCCACACCACCCTGGGTTAGACACTGGCTATATGCAAATCATCTCTGACCCTGTGCCTCATGGGAACAGTCCAGTCCGAACTAACAAACAAAAAACGATGGATTTAGGCCCAGATCCTTGTACTGGGGTGAATGTATGACATTGTTCTACATTCTGTCCATCAACTGTGTTTTTTGTGTATTTAAACCTGGCATTCGCGAGCGCGCAGCGGAGTTGCAGCCACAATATACCGCCAGCGTGTTTCTTTGATCTTGAACTCGCCTGATTCTAAATATTGTGCATTTTAACCTCCGTTTTTAAAATATTGAACGTATATTTCTGTGTAAATTTTAAAGGTCATTACTGTAACGTGCTTTGATACATTTACCTGAGGTGTGAAGGTAGCAAGGGGCTCTCCGGTCCGCCGCGGCTCTGTAATTGCCGTTTGAGTAGAGAGAGGTAACCCCCTCTGAGTGACACATAACTCGGGCACCATTTTGGGGCAGTTAGCGCTCTAGCGCCAGGACGCCTGAAGTGTATTTAATCCTCGCACTCGTGAGCGCGAGCGGAAGCGCGGCGCGCCAAAGGCAAGCCCGTCTGCGCCCGTCCGCGCCAGTACGCTGCCAGGTGGCAGGAAACGCTGCCTTCTTGTCCTATGATGCCGCATATAATTTACTCAGAAGAGAAGCTGCTTAAGGTAAAATCTTCCATGCATCCCTTGAGCTGTGTAGGGAGGACCTTTTCAGATAACGAAGTTTTTTTTATAGATGCTGCCCTCACTGTAAAGGGAGTATAGGTCAGGCACATGCAATCCCAGGCCCTACTGAAACTCCACAGGTCTGCTCAAAACTGGTTTTGGAGTCCAAACCGGATAAAGCCCAGACCCGGGATACAACTGTTAACTGCTTTTATATCAATGCAAGGTCGTTATCCAAACATGCCTCAGAAATCTGGGATCTGCTAGATGTTCACAAACCGGATATCTGATTATTCACTGAAACTTGGCTCCAGCCACACTCTGCGCCTTCCCTAGCAATCTCTTTCCCCACAGAGTACTCTGTTGTAAGGTTAGATAGAGCAGTGAAGAGGAGAGGAGGGTTGGCGATAGCTACCCGCACCACTCTGCACCTAAACATTCTGGACACTATCTCTTCATCTAACATGGAGTTGCTGATCTTCTCCTTGGAACCGGTTGGTGGCCAGAAGGTCACAGGGGCAGTAGTGTACCACCTGCCGGGTGAAAATAAAAAGATCTTTTGCACTACACTATTGGAAACCCTTGCCCCATATGTTCTAGTTGCGGAACATTTTTTTTAGTGGGGGATTTTAATTTCCACCTTGATACAATCACAGATCGTGATACAGAGGGACTCCTGGCCTCTATGAACATGTTAGAGCTTTCACCGAAAATTAATGAACCAACCCATATAGCAGGTCGCACTCTGGATAATATGTTCACTAATATGTCTACACTTAAAACTAAACCTCCTCTGACAGTAAGTTGGTCCGATCACATGGGGTTAAGTTTTTCCTTCCCTGCCCATAGAAGTCAGTTCCAGGCTCTGGGGCGTAGAGTTACCCGTAGACAGTGGAGAAAAATAACTCCTACCACTTTTGGCTCATTATTCTCCCCTCCATCTTTCAAGGAGGGAAATGACGTAAATGAAGACATCACTACTCTCGAGAAAGAGATGAGCCGGGTTTTTTACATTATCGCCCCTATAAAAACCACTACCACACATGTAAAACCTTCCCCGGCACCCTGGTACTCTGACAGGCTGAAATCAGACAAAGCGGCTTGTAGAATAAAGGAACGTAAATGGAGAAAAACAAAACTAAAGGAGGATAGACTAGCTTATAATGTATTGCATAGGGACTATCTCAGGAACTGCAATATGGCCAGACGTTTACATCTAGCCACCCGCACAGTGGAAGCTAAAGACTCCTCCAAGGAACTCTTTAGAATACTTAAAGAGTTTTCTGCCCCGAGTGTGTGCAATCTTGCTTGCCCCCCCCTCGCAAAATTTCTGTGGGGAGCTTGCTTTATATTTCACTAGTAAAATAGATAACATCTATAACTCCTTTACTCTAAATCCGGAGCACTTGTCAGTAACCCGGACGCCAGATAACCCCATGCTCCCTAAGTTGGAATATTTTGATCCCATATCAAGGGAGCAAGTCCTGGGGCTATTAAAAAACAGTAAATCAGGATCTCCGGCTGATGTGGCTCCTCCCCACATCATGTCTGACTTGGAACTGGAGCTAGCTAACCCTATCTGGGAGATATGCAATTTATCTATATCCTCAGCATCTTTCCCGTCGAAATGGAAAAAGGCATTTATTAAACCTTTTCCCAAAAAACCCTTGGCTGATCAGGGGGATCTTCAAAACTATAGGCCGATTTCTCTTCTGCCCTTATGCTCAAAAATGTTGGAGTCTCTGGTGAACCAGCATCTTTCAGACTATCTGGAACAGTATAATCTTCTTGATCCTTCACAGTCAGGCTTCCGTGCAGGTTTTAGTACAGAGTCGGCTCTAACGGAGGTGTTAGATACCATCAGGCTGAGAATGGATGAAGGGACGCCCACCATACTGGTTCTGCTAGATCTATCAGCAGCCTTTGACATAATCTCCCACAGGTTCCTATTAGAGAAAATGCGGGGGATTGGTGTCAAGGGGAGGGCGTTGGACTGGGTACAGAGCTTTCTCTCTGAAAGATCTCAATGTGTCCAACTGGACACTTTTGTGTCCAGCACCACAAGTGTGGAAAAGGGGGTCCCTCAGGGCTCTGTGCTGAGCCCCACACCGTTCAATATCTACATGTCGTCTCTGGCTGCCGTTATGAGATCATGCGGATTTCACACCATCTCGTATGCCGACGACACACAGATTATTGTCCCTATAGAGAAGGACATTGAAGGGACCAGAGACAGATTTAAGAAATGCATGTGCAAAATTGCAGTATGGATGAAACAGAACTTCCTGCAATTGAACTCAAATAAAACTGAGATTTAAAGACTGGTGGCCGGAGGAACTGGGAGAAGCTCCTCGCCCCAAAAATTGGGTAAAAAATTTGGGTGTGCTAATCGACTCTAAATTATCCATGGAAGAGCATGTGAAAATCTTATCGGGTAAATGCTTTGGACTAATCCGCATGCTTAAGAAGATCTTTCCCTGGATTCCACTCTCTTCCAGAAAGGTCCTGCTACAAGCACTTGTAGTCAGCAGGCTCGATTATGGAAATGCCCTGTAAGTAGGAATGAGGGAAGATTTGTTCTCCAAACTGCAAGTTGTGCAAAATAAGGCGTCCCATTTAGATCTTAATAAACCTGCACGCACCCCCTCTGTCCCATTACTGAACAAGCTGCATTGGCTTCACATGAGGAAAAGAGCAATTTTTAAGCTCCTGTGTTTGATCTTCAAAGCTCTGGTGGGGCTAGGACCAGCATACTTAAGGGAAAAACTAACATGGCACATTCCATCCCGCCATTTAAGATCCAGTGGCCAGAAGCTTCTCCAAATACCTAGATTTAAAAAGGTCGGGATGGGTGGACGTGCTTTCTCCTATGTCACCCCGAAATATTAAAACGCACTGCCAGTAGATCTTCGGAACTGTTCCACATTCGCGGATTTCAAGAAAAAACTAAAAACGTGGCTATACTAGTGCATTAGTTGTTCTATACTGCTGTCTGCTGCTGCCGGGCGCCGAGAGATCCCCCAGAGGATGATCCGTGCACTATATAAATAATTATAATAAATAAATAATAAATAAATAATAAAAGAAATCTTATCTGGTTACGTGATGTCCCTAATGGGGAAGAAAAGGGTAGGGACCTTGTGTATGTAAGTGTCCGACACATGGCAGTGGGTCCCTTCCTTTCCTTCTGTGAAAATATAAAAACAGAAGTGCAGAATTAAAATATTGAAAAAATGTAGCTAGTACTCAACACATTATATACATTATAATTCATGAATGTTCAAAATTGACATCATAGGGGAGAATTCTAATGCATTACAATTAGTGCTGGGAAAACTGAAGAGACTACAGGCAAGCAGTTCTGTCTACATGTAAATGTATACTCAATTCCTCATCTAAATTGTGGCCCGGACTGTTTGGTCTCGAGTTCCAGGATCAATTTGGACTCCCGTTTGTGTAACTTATGCACTCTATTGCCCCCTCGTGTGCCTGTGTGTACCTGTTTTAATTATGAAATAACTCAATAGAGCACTGTTGGACAGATGATGTGTTTGAAAATGGCGTGCAGCCGGGTAGTGTGAATCTCTGTTATTTTTGGCCTGCATATGTTCCAGGACTCTTTTTTGTCCATAAGACTGGTGCTACCGATGTAACAGAGTCCACAAGAGCAATCCAATGCATACACAACAAATGTAGTGCTAAAGGTTAGGAATTGGGTGATCTGTTTTTTGTTGGCTCTCCCTGGTATGTTATATTCTTTAACCAAGTGGCTGTTCCAGCAGGCCTTACAGTGACTGCAAGGGAAGAAACCTTTCAGGTTATGGTCTCTTTGTTGTTGTATTTGGTAAATGTTTTTGTGGACTAAGATGTCCCTGAGGCTGCAAACTTTCCTGTAGGTGATTCTAGGACGTGTGTGAATGGATTTGCCAATAACCGAGTCACCTATAAGTATGGGACAATGTTTGGCAAAGATCTTGTAGATCTGCTGGGAATTGCAACTATGTGTGGTAATTAATCTGGTCTCTTGTGATTCTACCTGGCTTTCCCTGTCAGTTTTGTGCTCACTCAGGGTACTCGGCTCTACTGATTTTGGTGACTTTTTCCATGGCACGGTTGAGTACCCATGTCAGGTACCCTCTGTTAGAGAATCTAACAATCATGTTTGTCCTTCTCGATACTTAATGTTTCTTCAGTACTGCAGTTTCTCCTCACCCTCAGTAGTTTTTTAAAGGGGATACTCCATTTAAGAGTTTCAGGATGGCTCCTGAGGGTGTGTAGAATGGTGTTACCTGCAGTTGTTTTCCTGAAGCTGGTCTCCAAAGTGTTATGTTGAACCACAACTAATACGTCCAAAAACTCAATCTGTTGTTGGTTTATATTGGATGAGAGTTTGATGTTATATCTATTGGAGTTCAGATTGTCGATAAACTTGGTGACCTTGTCATGTGTGCCTTGCCAGATAAGGAAAAGGTTGTTGATGTATTGCAACCATAAACGTACTTTGGAGAATTCAAATACGAGGGTAGCTTCTTTTCAGATTTCCTCTCACCAGAGCCCTAGGAACAGGTTGGCATAGCGATGGGGAAAATATGTGCCCATAGCAGTGCCAAGGATCTGTTTTTACATTACCCCGTCAAACATGAAAATGTTGTTTTTTAAACATTGGTTCATCATTTCAATTAACATGTTAGTATGGTCAAAAAATCCAATGGGTCTGTTCTTGAGATAATGGTAACATTCCTTTAAACCCTTGGTATGATCTATTATAGTGTAAAGTGAATTTATATCTAGAGTTACTATCAGGAAATCCTCTTCCCAGTTGATTCCTTCTATTTTGGTCAAAAAATCATTAATATCTCACACATGTGAGGGCAAAGCTGTTACATAACCACTTAAAAAATTGATCCACATAATTGGACACATTTTATAAAGCGCTGCCAATAGATGAGACTATAGGTTACCCTGGCGGTCTGGTAGGGTCCTTGTGTACTTTTGGTAAAAGGTACAAAATCGGGAGTTTAAGGCAGTCCCTTTTTAAGAAGCAGTATTTATTCCAAGTGATGATACCACTGTGTTGCCAATCCTTAAGTTTATTCCAAATTTCTGATATACTGTCATTGTAAACAGCACTGTTGATTTTCAAATAGAACTTGCCATCTTCTAGTTGTCTTTGGGCTTCACTGATGTACATGTCTCGGCTTAAAAGGACAATGTTGCCCCCTTTGTCCGCAGGATGAATCACAATACTGGTGTCCTCTGCTAGGGATTTGATAATAGCCTTTTCTTTGAAGGTCAGGTTATTGCTGAAGGATACTTTTCTCCAACTTTGGTGTTTAAGTCTGACTAAAGCTTGGACAACCATATTGTTAAATCTGTTGATGTTATCATGGGGTACACTGGGTAAAAGAAGGAACAGGTTTATATTTGGATGAGGCAGCTAGGTTGGTATATATATATATATATATATATATATATATATATATATATATATATATATATATATATATATATATATATATTACCTACTGGCGGTCGCCAGTAGGTATATATAGTTAGGATTTTTTCTCTATGGGATTTTTGAAAATTCTATGTCTAATAACTTTGGCGTTTGTGGACGGAATTGGCAGAAATTTTCAGGAAAATGGAACATTTTGTTTCTGAGCAGCCCCTGGAAATTTGGGGGGGGGTTCGTCAAGGGGGGGCCGAGAAAAAAGGGGGGTCCTAAAACGCGTTTTTCCAATGTTAATTTCCATAGGGCGGTTGGCCTCACTTTTAGCCCGAACGGCTGAATGGATTTGCACGAAACTTGGCAAAATTGTAGGGACTGGTAGCCCGATGTGCCTTTGCTAGGTCTCAATATATGTGCTCCAGTGGATTTTGAGAAATTAACGTTCAAAAAAAGATATATATCTGTAACAGTGGACCGGGCAGCGCTCCGGTTCGCGTACTTTTCGCGTTACGGAGCTTTGTGAAGCGAAGCTGATTGGTTCTCCGGCGTCTGTAAACATTCCAAACAGTCCATAGCGGCTGCCATCTTGTCTCTCGGTAGGATCGAGAGACAAGAGGAGGCCAAAGCGAAGGGGCAAATGACCATAAGGGGGCATAGTAGATCCTCCCTGACCCCCTAGGTTTGATGTGGAGGTTTTAAAAGGGCCCCGCAGGGCAAAAAAAAAAAAAAAAAATAATAATCGAACGGCTGAATGGATTTGCACGAAACTTGGCAAAATTGTAGGTACTGGTAGCCCGATGTGCCTTTGCTATGTCTCAATATATGTGCTCCAGTGGATTTTGAGAAATTAACGTTCAAAAAAAGATATATATCTGTGACAGCGGACCGGGCAGCGCTCCGCTTCGCGTACTTTTCGCGTTACGGAGCTTTGTGAAGCGAAGCTGATTGGTTCTCCGGCGTCTGTAAACATTCCAAACAGTCCGTAGCGGCCGCCATCTTGTCTCTCGGTAGGATCGAGAGACAAGAGGAGGCCAAAGCGAAGGGGCAAATGACCATAAGGGGGCATAGTAGATCCTCCCTGACCCCCTAGGTTTGATGTACCATTTTGCCAAGTTTGGTGTAATTCCGTTCAGCCATTCAGGCTGTAGACGTATCTAAATGTCCTATGGAAAATTGCATGGGGAAAACGCATTTGAAAGTGTTGAAATTTAGAACCAATTAAAATGTTACTTTGGTTTTGTATTTGTGTGTGATGAAAGTTAATTGGTTATGTATATATGGGGAAAACACATTTGAAAGTGTTGAAATTTAGAACCAATTAAAATGTTACTTTGGTTTTGTATTTGTGTGTGATGAAAGTTAATTGGTTATGTATATATCTAAAATGAGAGGAAACCACAGCCATTTTGTGATACTACTGTCTGAGGTACATTTGCGAGGAATTTTTGGTGCTCAATTTCTGGTGTTTGATTTACACAGTACTAACGCTTCTCCTACTTTCAAAAAGGTGAGTTGTTAATTTGTAAGGGGAACTATGTTGTACACTTTAAGATAATTTGAAAAATGTTTTCTGTTATTTATTTACAGTCCTTCTGTTATACTAAATACTTGATAAAGTTAGTTTTATATTATGTATTACTAAAAACGATAAATGAAAGTGATTATTTTTTTCTGCAATTTACAGCAAGAAATTTCAAAATAAAATGGACCACAATGAAGAGACCGTGGCAATTTCTTTTGAATTATCCACTACATTTATTGAAATTGACAGCACCAATAATGAAATATTCTCACAAGGAGGAGATGACTTGAATGATTTTTTTGATCAATCTCTTGACGGCGAATTTATCGAATGTTTGGAGACTATAGAGTTACAAGAATCATCATTGCAGACTTTTCATGAGGAGATTCCTGATGAGATGATTGAAGAGGAAATTCCTGATGAGGACATGTTACTAGTTCTTTCAAATTATGAAAATTCAGAAGAATAAATTTATATTTAGAAATCAAAAATTGTTTGAGACATTATTCATTTTTATTTTTAATTTATGAGGTTGTAGCGAAGTGATTGTAAGGATTTTTGAAAATTCTATGTCTAATAACTTTGGCGTTTGTGGACGGAATTGGCAGAAATTTTCAGGAAAATTGAACATTTTGTTTCTGAGCAGCCCCTGGAAATTTGGGGGGGGTTCGTCAAGGGGGGGCCGAGAAAAAAGGGGGGTCCCAAAACGCGTTTTTCCAATGTTAATTTCCATAGGGCGGTTGGCCTCACTTTTAGCCCGAACGGCTGAATGGATTTGCACGAAACTTGGCAAAATTGTAGGGACTGGTAGCCCGATGTGCCTTTGCTAGGTCTCAATATATGTGCACCAGTGGATTTTGAGAAATTAACGTTCAAAAAAAGATATATATCTGTAACAGCGGACCGGATGGTTCTCCGGCGTCTGTAAACATTCCAAACAGTCCGTAGTGGCCACCATCTTGTCTCTCGGTAGGATTGAGAGACAAGAGGAGGCCAAAGCGAAGGGGCAAATGACCATAAGGGGGCATAGTAGATCCTCCCTGACCCCCTAGGTTTGATGTGGAGGTTTTAAAAGGGCCCCGCGGGGCAAAAAAAAAATAAAATATTAATCGAACGGCTGAATGGATTTGCACGAAACTTGGCAAAATTGTAGGTACTGGTAGCCCGATGTGCCTTTGCTATGTCTCAATATATGTGCTCCAGTGGATTTTGAGAAATTAACGTTCAAAAAAAGATATATATCTGAGACAGCGGACCGGGCAGCGCTCCGCTTCGCGTACTTTTCGCGTTACGGAGCTTTGTGAAGCGAAGCTGATTGGTTCTCCGGCGTCTGTAAACATTCCAAACAGTCCGTAGCGGCCGCCATCTTGTCTCTCGGTAGGATCGAGAGACAAGAGGAGGCCAAAGCGAAGGGGCAAATGACCATAAGGGGGCATAGTAGATCCTCCCTGACCCCCTAGGTTTGATGTGGAGGTTTTAAAAGGGCCCCGCGGGCCTGGGGAGCGTACTACAAGGAAACAAGAATGATTGACTTTTAACTTATTGTATGTTTATAGACTTTTTTTCTTCTTTTTTTTCTGCTGAGTGACGTCTCGGCCTATCTCCACGGGATGCAGTCCCTACCATCTCGGCGTTTAAGCCCAGGGGGACCGGTAGTGTGGTAGAGATAACGTCTGTTAACGTTCGATTCGAAGGAAATCAGGAAGTGTTGATAAACATTGTCTGCGCCATCTTGCCTTTTTTCAAATGCCACACTTTTGTCGTGCACGGCAGCCATTTTAGATGCCTTGACCAGACCCACTCTCTGCACGCTGTCGATCCTTAGCATGGCTCCCCACCCTCGCAAGCATCTCCCCCAGGCACTGGTCACCCCCGCTCTCTGTCTTACGCATGGGCAATAAACCTCCCCCCATCTGCGCTGCTCTTCCCTGAGAATCACAATCTGTGCCTGTCCGACACCTCCCTTTCGCCCTATTCACTACCGCACCCTCTGACACTCCTCTTCCTCTGTGTCCGATTGTCCAGGCCGGTCCCAGGCTATCAGCTAGCCCTGCAGATGTAGTTTATGGCCCCAGCTGTAAAGAATCACCCCTCTTCAAAGGAGTTATAGTAGATCAAGGCCCACACCCGATGAGATCCGTCACACCACACGCGTTCCTACTATCTGAAAACCATTCTGTATTGTGATTGGGGAGGGGACCGAGCCTGAAGCGGAAGATTCCAGGGATGCCTCTTTGTACATCAAAGTTTTTACAATTATGTGTCACGTTAAAAATATATAGCACTCCAACAAAGTAGTAGGATTATAAAACTTTAATAACTTATAAATATATACAACAAAACAAAAACAGTAAAAACATTTAAACATTTTTAGGGAAAAAGAAGGAAGTAGCGGTCGGTTGTGCGAATAGTCCCAACGCAGCACAACGTCCAGATTTCTGGACGGCACCCAGGTGATGTTGCCTGGGTGCCGCACTGATTTCGGTATCCGGCGTGGGGCGTCGCGGGGGGTGGGTCATCAGTAGCGGTCTGTTGTGCGAATAGTTCCAAGGCAGCAGAACGATGGCACCAAGGTGATGTCCAGTAAGTTGCCGCCCTCCGAATAACGGCGTGGGGCGCCCCGGGGGGGGGGGGGATGTGAGGCCGCGTGAACGGGCCTCCCCAGGTGGAGGCTCGTCTGCTGTAGTGGGGCGCCCCTTTACCGTTTCAGTTGCCATTCCGTCCGCTTTTGGTCCACTGTGTCAAAATCCGCCATTCAGCTGAGTTGCGCCCACTCTTGCGGTGCAGCGATAGGCGGCTGCCACAGGACTCTCAAAATGGCGGCAGGCTCTTTCATTTTTGGGCCTGGTCCACTGAAATGGCCCTGGGACACCTTGGAAATCGGACGCTAGTCTGCTAGGTCTTGGACCCCATTCTCGAAAGCGTTCCCTCAGCCTTGAGGATTGTACAAAAGTCTTGGGGGCCCCCGACTCCTGCAGGCTTCCGGTGGGGAGCGGCTGCCATGATTGCTCACGGAATGACCACGATGGAGCCACGAGATGGTGGTGCTTTCATGCTGACGCCAGCTTCAGTCTGAAACATCCAGAAACAAGGTGGGGCTTTCATCGTTTGGGGAAAAAAAAAGTTTTCATCCAATGAAAAGTATTATTTTTAGGTCATATGATCAAGCCTTCCATCATTAGGAAACCAAAAGTAAAATGAACCAATGAAAAGTTTTATAAACAAGTCACATGACCTGTTATGCGGCATAGGGTATAAAAAGCGTAGAAAATCCGTTGGCACGTGAGGCAGCGTCAGTAGCGGACCGATGTGCGAATAGGCCGAAGGCAGCAGAACGCGCCATGATCCGGATGGCACCGAGGTTGTGTTTAGCAAGTTGCCGCACTGGTGTGGCCATCGTACAATGCTGAAAGTGGGCGTGGGGCGCCCCGTTGGCCTGTGAGGTGGCGTCAGTAGCGCACCGATGTGCGAATGGGGCCAAAGGCAGTGCAGCGCGCCAAGATCCGGATGGCACCGAGGTGGTGTCATAGTTGAGAGTTCTGAGCAGCGGTTGTAACACTGTCTGAAGCTTATTTGCAGCTGCTGCAGCTTCACTACGCGCCAAGATTCGGATGGCACCGAGGTGGTGTCTAGCAAGTTGCCGCACTGGTGTGGCCATCCTATAATGCTGAAAGTCGGCGTGGGGCGCCTCGTTGGCCTGTGAGTTCGCGTCAGTAGCGGACTGATGTGCGAATAGGCCGAAGGCAGCACAACGCGCCAAGATCCGGATGGCACCGAGGTGGTGTCTAGCAAGTTGCCGCACTGGTGTGGCCATCCTACAATGCTGAAAGTCGGCGTGGGGCGCCCCGTTGGCCTGTGAGGTGGCGTCAGTAGCGGACCGATGTGCGAATGGGGCCAAAGGCAGCGCAACGCGCCAAGATCCGGATGGCACCGAGGTGGTGTCTAGCAAGCTATGCAGCTGAGTTGCGTGCGCACTTGCGGCGAATAGGCCGAAGGCAGCACAACAATGTTTTCTGAATAGAAGATACCACAAGGCGCTGAGATTCGGTTGGCACCGAGGTGGTGTCTAGTAAGTTGCCGCATTGGTGTGGCCATCCTACAATCCTGCTCCGAATAACAGCGTGGGGTGCCCGAAGGGGGGGGGGAGGCGGCGTGAACGGGCCTTGCCAGGTGGAGGCTCGTCTGCTGTAGTGGGGCGCCCCTTTACCGTTTCAGTTGCCATTCAGCTGAGTTTTGGCCGCTCTTGATGCTACAGCGACAGGCGGCTGCAACAGGACTCTCAAAATGTATCCATATATCCTGGACCTGCCCGTCCTCGCCCAAAATGGCGCCGGAATAAATGGGACTCGTAACTCGTTGTTTTGTACTGGTTGCAGAACCTTGAAATCACGAGATACATATGCAGTTTTGAAGCACATGGCGGGCGGGGACGAGAATTGATTGAATATTTCGACATCCCTATTGATATTAAGTTCTGATGTGTTATTGATTACTGTACTATTGAAAGTTCGAATTAACGTCACCCATGGTACTTGCCCGCAAATGTATATCTAGATAATTTTATTGTAACTGGCCCTGTCGTATTTTAATTATAAAATGTACGTCCACCGATTCCGCAACTGTTAGACACCTTAGTTCTTGCAACCTAATGGCCCGCCCGTTACGTTCCTCTACAGTGTAAATGTCCACTCATCATATACGATTACAGTTTGCTCCGTGGCCGGCCCACGTGGTTATAGGCCCGTATTTGTATACTGACATTTTCACAATAAAGGTTTTTAAAAGAAAACATGGTAGTAGTATTTACATTGGTAAAGTTTTTAATAATAGTCACTGTTTTAGAATCAGTAAAAGGCAAGTGAAATAAAGCATTCGAATTACATGAAGGGTAAAAGGTATAATACGCAGGAACGCAGTAAAGATAAATGGTCAAGGGTTGTTGTGTTTTCTACTCCTGCAACATAAAGTGATCGATAAGAATCTGATATTCTGGCGTATCGGCGACTAAGACAGCAGGCCGACCCTCTTTTGCTCAACGGCTCCGTCATGGGACGAAGAAACGCCCTTTTTCTCGAAAAAGGAATATATTTTACTTGCAGGACAGTTGTAAATTTCCGGGAAAGTACATTAGCCTGGAACATTATAACATATGTTTAAGAAAAAATAATGTTCGAAAGTAATAAAAAGCGTAATTTTTAGGTCATATGACCAAGCCTTTCATCATTAGAATAAGAAAAGTAAAATGAACCAATGAAAAGTTTTATTAACAAGTTACATGATCTGTTATGCTTACGTTACGCGCTGCGCGCCGGATCACTTCCGGATGCGCTAACGCGGCGCGTCATATGACGCATTACGCGACAACGCAGGTCCAGAATATAGTCAAAATGTCTCCACCAACCAGCGGTCGGAACACAACCCCTTTCAGCAGGCTAAATAGTTCTGTTAAATGACAACAGAAGGGACAGGCAACAAGAACCATCAGTCAAAGAGGGGAGGGCAAGTTCTTCTCTACCGGGTCACGTTGGGGCGCTACCGGAACTGATCGAATTGGTAGTCTACAGAGTTTCTGGATGTTTCAGACTGAAGCTGGCGTTAGCATGAGAGCACCACCATTTCGTAGCTCCGTCGTGGCCATTCCACGAGCAATCATGCTAGCCGCTCCCCACCAGAAGCCTGCGGGAGTCGGGGGCCCCCAAGACTTTTGTAGAATCTTCAAGGCTGAGGGGACGCTTTCGAGAATGGAGCCCAAGCTCTAGCAGACAAGCGTCCGAGTTCCAAGGTGTCGCAGGGCCATTTTAGTGGACCACGCCCAAATCTGAAGAGCCGGCCGCCATTTTGAGAGTCCTGTGGCAGCCGCCTATCGCTGCACCGCAAGAGCGGGAGCAACTCAACTACATGGTGAGCGAGACGTTGTAGTCGAAAGAGCGGGCGGTAAACAGCTGAATAGCGGAAGAGGCACAGTGTAGCAAAAGCGGGCGGAATGGCAACTGAAATGGTAAAGGGGCGCCCCACTACAGCGTGTCTTTAGGTGAAACGGATTGTGGGACAAGGTCAAGAATGGAAGAGTTACCAAAAGGCAAAAAGTTCCGCTTGATCCCGGGAGCCGGCCACCTATGTCGGGGGCGATCTCAGGCCACACTAGGAGAACACGACTTGGGGAGGGGGCCGGAGCCAAGCGCCCCCTCCGAGTCCGCGCCATCACACCGTCCCTCGGGGGCCTCCGTTAAGCGGTTCAGGGTGGCACCGCATCACATTGTTTACAAATGCAGTAACGTACTCAAACAGCCCCCACTTACTTTTAGAATAGTGAAGATGAAGCAAGTGCAAATAGGCTTCAGACAGTGTTACAAGCACTCTTCAAAACTTTGAATCATCAGAGTGCATGAGTTTCATGCTCGATCGATTGAGCTAGCCGGATCGGGCAACAAAAAGTTTAAAATAGTTATGTAAATAGTTGTTTAATAAAATGTTTTACCCTGTTACTTTGCTGGTGTGTTGTATATATTTGCATAGAGTTTATCGTTATTTTGGGCGGGGTGGGTGGCGGAGCCGAGCTGTCTTGCAGCCATCATGGTGTGGAGTTCAGTTCATCTCACTATTTTCGTATTTGTCATGAGGGGTTGTTCCTAATGTTTCTATTTTAGCGAGGTCAAAAAGAGATCCCATTAGTGGCCTACTGATTTTGCTCGATTCCTTTTGTTTTTTACACGATTTTTCGCTATCTGCAAAGACTAAACAGAGTATTGCGACTCTGTGCTTGTTTGTAAATAGAGAATGAACCAAAGAGAACCAATTCTAAAACAGTAAATGCTTGGATAACAATCAATCAAATGGAGAGAGAAGCAGGCACGACGGATTACAACGGGGGCAAAGGCCTGCGTTAACTACCCTTCACTATCTGCAAAGAGAGAGTACTCCTAATAGAAATAAGGGGGGGGGGCAGCATTCAAAGCAGATCAGTGTGCATAAACACGAAAATGTTTTTTCTTACCACGTACTTGACATTCGACAGCTTATGATATTTGCTATTAAAAAACCATTGAAATTCACTGAAAAAACCATAGGTTATAGACCATATATAGTTAGGAATTAGCATTTACAAAACCTTGAAAATTCACTGAAAAAACCATAGGTTATAGACCATATATAGTTAGGAATTAGCATTTACAAAACCTTGAAAATTCACTGAAAAAACCATAGGTTATAGACCATATATAGTTAGGAATTAGCATTTAAAAAACCTTTTTTTACTCACACAAAACCATTGAAATTCCATATATAGTTAGTAGTACTAACTATATATCGCGCACCCGCAATCCACTGCTGATCATGTCACATATTACATCATTCATGACATGGTCAGTGACATCACTGATGACATCACTGATGACATCTCAAATGACATCACTGATGACATCACTGATGACATCTCAAATGACATCACTGATGACATCACTGATGACATCTCAAATGACATCACTGATGACATCACCGATGACATCTCATTTGACATTACTGATCACATCACTGATGACATCATTCATGTGATAATACGATGAACCTCTTCAGACTCTAATATAACCTTAGATACACTCAGTGTAAACAGACACTCACAGACTGTCACTGATCCATGGAGTTACTTACACACCTAGTCAGTCATGCAAAGAATCAATCACACCTCCATTTCCTCAACTATACAGTTATACACACCTTACTTATTCAAACATATACTAACACATATTTACTCTCTTTTACAATCCCTGATACAAGTTCACAATCATCCATACAGCCACTCACACATTCACTGGCTCTTATGCACAGTTATTTATATATGCCAACTCTCACATGTACTGTGTTTTACATATGTACTTACTTTGACATGTAGCACTGAGATATCCATTCACTCACCAATGCACAGAGTCATACACCTCCCAGCCACCCACACACACACTCAGTCTCCCATACAAATACTTGAGCAACCAATCAATAACCCATATACTTACTCATATAGCTACTGATGAACACATGCAGCAGTTTACAGAACAACAAACATAATGATGCACAAATTAACACAGTTCAGTCACTAACCCATGCACTCAGTGAGACACATTTAACCACTCACTCATACAGTCAGTCATGCACCTACTAAATCCTTCATCCAGACACTTCTACATCCACTCATTCTTCAATATGTAAGACATATTTTAACTTTACAGAAATACACAGTCACTGGATGTTGTCATCAGTGATGTCATCAGTGATGTCATTTGAGATGTCATCAGTGATGTCATCAGTGATGTCATTTGAGATGTCATCAGTGATGTCATCAGTGATGTCATTTGAGATGTCATCAGTGATGTCATCAGTGATGTCACTGACCATGTCATGAATGATGTAATATGTGACATGATCAGCAGTGGATTGCGGGTGCGCGATATATAGTTAGTACTACTAACTATATATGGAATTTCAATGGTTTTGTGTGAGTAAAAAAAGGTTTTTTAAATGCTAATTCCTAACTATATATGGTCTATAACCTATGGTTTTTTCAGTGAATTTTCAAGGTTTTGTAAATGCTAATTCCTAACTATATATGGTCTATAACCTATGTTTTTTTCGGTGAATTTTCAAGGTTTTGTAAATGCTAATTCCTAACTATATATGGTCTATAACCTATGGTTTTTTCAGTGAATATATATATATATATATATATATATATATTCACTGAAAAAACCATAGGTTATAGACCATATATAGTTAGGAATTAGCATTTAGAAAACCTTATTTTACTCACACAAAACCATTGAAATTCCATATATAGTTAGTTGCACTAACTATATATCGCGCACCCGCAATCCACTGCTGATGATGTCACATATTACATCATTCATGACATGGTCAGTGACATCACTGATGACATCACTGATGACATCTCAAATGACATCACTGATGACAACATCCAGTGACTGTATGTTTCTGTAAAGTTAAAATATGTCTTAGATATTGAAGAATGAGTGGATGTATAAGTGTCTGGATGAAGGATTTAGTAGGTGCGTGACTGACTGTATGAGTGAGTGATTAAATGTGTCTCACTGAATGCATGGGTTAGTGACTAAACTGTCTTAATTTGTGCATCATTATGTCTGTTGTGATGTAAACTGCTGCATGTGTTGATCATTAGCTATACGAGAGGCTATATGTGTTATTAATTGGTTGCCCAAGTATTTCTATGGGAGATTGAGTTTGTGTGGGGGTGGCTGGAAGGTGTGTGACTCTGTGCATAGATGTGTGAGCAGTTTATTCACTAGGTGTATGAGTTCAAGAGTGCATGTGGAAACAGCTACATGGGCAGTTGACTGTGTGCATGAGTGTATTGATGAGTGAATGGATATCTCAATGCTACATGTCATAGTAAGTACATATGTAAAACACAGTACATGTGAGAGTTGGCATATATAAATAACTGTGCATGAGAGCCACTGAGTGAGTGGTTGTATCGATCATTGTGAACTTGTATCAGGGATTGTATAAGAGAGTAAATATGTGTTAGTATATGTTTCAATAAGTAAGGTGTGTATAACTGTATAGTTGAAGAAATGGAGGTGAGATTGTTTCTTTGCATGACTGACTGGGTGTGTGAGTAACTCCATGGATGAGTGGCAGTGTGTGAGTGTCTGTATACACTGAGTGTATCTAAGGTTATATTAGAGTCTGAAGAGGTTTATCGTATTAGCACAAGAATGATGCCAAATGAGACGTCATCAGTGATGTCATCAGTGATGTCATTTGAGATGTCATCAGTGATGTCATCAGTGATGTCACTGACCATGTCATGAATGATGTAATATGTGACATCATCAGCAGTGGATTGCGGGTGCGCGATATATAGTTAGTGCAACTAACTATATATGGAATTTCAATGGTTTTGTGTGAGTAAAATAAGGTTTTCTAAATGCTAATTCCTAACTATATATGGTCTATAACCTATGGTTTTTTCAGTGAATTTTCAAGGTTTTGTAAATGCTAATTCCTAACTATATATGGTCTATAACCTATGGTTTTTTCTGTGAATTTCATTGGTTTTTTAACAGCTAATATCTGTAACTGTAAAATGTATTCTTCTTTAAATCCAAAAATATATTTTATATGTTTATGAATAATTTTTTTTTTAAATATTTTTTTTTCTTCGTTCCCGCTTCGCGAATCGGGAAGCTTCCCGTTAGCTGACCTTGATGCCGCGAAATAGACCGCGAGCCGGTAAACGTTTCTTTACCGCAAGTGCCGCGTTAGAAAACAACATCGTGACGCCTCCCGTCCGCATGACGTTTCACGTTGTCGCGTGATACGTCATATGACGTGCTACGTTAGCGAACTGGTACGCGAAGCGAGTCGCAAAGCGCAGGTTTCTGGAAGCAAACCGGGAGGCCCTGCAAAGCGCTTAACGTAAACACAGCAAGTCATGTGACTTGGTAATAACACTTTTCATTGGTTCATTTCACTTTTGGTTTCCTAATGATGTAAGACTAGGTCATATAATCTAAAATGAACACTTTTGATTGGTTGAGAACTCTTGTTTTTCCCAAATGATGAAAATCCCTCCTTCTTTCCTCACTCTGACTTTCATCATTGTGAGAGAAAGACCCTTTGTGATCACTGAGCAATGGCTTCTTTAGTAGCTTCAGCTGGTGCTTCCCCACCACCTCCACCACATCCAAGGAAGAGTGGACCACCTGCTCAAGTTGTAATTCAACAAGAAGAAGAAGAAGAGGAACAGGAGGACGAGCACGAAGAGAGGCAGTTTTTGCCTGAGCAGCCCAGGACGTCTCACCGGAAAGAAAACTTCATTTGGCAATTTTTTAAAATTCCCAAAGGTCAGAAAAAAGTAAATGCAAGATACGTAACTTGCCTTATATGTCAAGATAGACTGTCCAGAGGGACCGACAAAAAATACAGTTTCGGAAACTACACAATGCATCGCCATATGACTAGGTGGCATCCTAACAACTACAGTGCTGCACAGTTTCGGAACGACCTAGATAATCTCCCTATTATGGCCAGAAGATCTGTTGTACCGGAAGTAACGGGACCAGAGGGCAGGGAGATGGTGCCAAATATACAAATGAGATTTGGTGATGTAAAACACATCTGCGCATTTTGCGATGGATTCATTTCCTACGGAGAAAAAAGCATCACTCTGATCAACAGAGCTATTGACTATCATATGCAAGTTTGTCCGAAACGCCCAAAATAATAAATACTTCTTTTTTTTGTTTTGTTGCTCCTGTTGAGCCCTTTACAATGAATCGTTTTCATTGCCCCCTCCAAGAAAAACCCAAAAAAATATAAAACTGTTCCGAAAAATTCAAAAACAGTAAAAAAATGTTCAGAAAAATAAAAAAAAAAGTTCTTTTCAGAACTACCTCCCCGTTATTAAAAAATTGGTACAATATTTGGAACTGTGCCAACCTCTATTTCTCTTAGTTCGCTTCCTAGTTCGCTCGCCGGTACGCGAACCGGAAGCGAACCAAAAACAGTAAGTATAAGGGAAGGAAACAGACACTTATGTTAAAAGAAACACAGCTATAAGGGAGTAAACTAGAGATACCATTACCCGTAATCCACTGCTGATGATGTCACATATTACATCATTCATGACATGCTCAGTGACATCATCAGCAGAGGATTGCGGGTTTTTTGGCAACATGCCTTATCCACGGTTTAATAACGCTGCCTTTTGCTTTATATAAGTTTTCAAATTGTATGAAATATATACCAATAGGTCGTTATGAACCTTTAGGTAGTGCTTTTCTTCATGAGGTCTGGTCGCTTCCATACACATACAGATGTTTCAAAGATGATCAAGAAGTTTATCTGAATGGAGAGGAATGCACTGAGACGCCAGATCATTCACTAATGTGTAGGCACATACAGTTACACGGTTCATGCAACAAACACCGACCAAATATGGCTTGCGTGTTGCAAGGCACGCCAGTTCCTGCTATCATCCCCACGTTCAAGTTGTTGGAAAATGGTAGTTATTTGATGCTCAATAATGAAGATTGTTCTGAGTTAATTAAAAGTATTCCTTTTATCGTAACAGTAAGTGAACGGGTTATTTGCTGCAGAAATGTTCTATTTCCTCCCACACATGAACATAGGGAGTTTTCAATCTGGCCACAAATACCAACCTTGGGACACGTTTCAACGGCATGGCAAGAATAAGAGCTCTTTTGTCTCAGAGAGAGGTGGCCTTGAGTTCGGCCCGTGAAACTTTCGTACTTCACATAGCGAACACCCATACAGAGGTGCACACCCTTTTCAATTAAGATTTGCCTTTCAATTTCAGCAACATGTTTCCGACTATCTTTAACGCATCCTCCACAAAGTCCCTGGCACACTTTTTTAAAGTTGTTACCAGTGGTCTCGTGACTTCATTTGAG
This sequence comes from Lissotriton helveticus, assembly GCF_964261635.1. Classification (NCBI taxonomy): domain Eukaryota; kingdom Metazoa; phylum Chordata; class Amphibia; order Caudata; family Salamandridae; genus Lissotriton; species Lissotriton helveticus. Next base: position 1,079,195,480 of record NC_136067.1, on the reverse strand, counting down.
AAAATCTTTGGAGTCATCCCTGCTTCCTTTCATTGTATTTTCTGCACTCTGGTTCGTAGATTGGCATTTTTACTTGCATTACCAGCGGACGCTCTTGTGCTTTTTTACATTTTTAAATATGGATGTCCCTCCTATGCAACCTCCGACCCTGCAGCTGCTGACACTGTTCCGCAATCGCATGCTAGAATATTATGGCACAATGCCGTTGGCGATATTAAGCACGGCATATGGATTATCTTTTCGGTTCTCCTACTTCACCTGTGTCCAGCCTGTATTTCACTGCCTGACCTGTGATTTCGATTGGGCCATTGATTTGTGTCTCTGCGGACCGGTTTCTCCTGACGTCGACTTTAATCAGCTGATGACTCCTATCATTACTCACGAGTTGGTTTGTCCTGGCGAAAGGATTACGGCTGTGGCATTGATGCATGGACTACTTGGTCCCTGGAATTTACTGGCGGCAGCACAGTCTTTCTTGGAACAGAGCTTTCTTGAAAACCCACCGAGCTGTCCTCTGATGGTGATAGAGGATCCGGTGCTGGGAGAGCACGTATGTTCTTTTCCGCTTTTAAATTGGATGGCTGAACTGTTTTCGGATGAAGACGGTGACTTCCTATTGGAGGCTGTTGCAGCTTATTTTGCATACACAGTTATGTCATAGACCTTTTTCATGTTTGATATGCTGAGTACTAGCATTTCATTGACAATTCATTGACTTATTTGTCAAGTTTTTATTATTTACCTTGCCTATTGGCTTAAGACTCGATAAAGTACTTGGCTGTTTTATTTTTCTTTAGCATTAAATTTTCCTAGTTTTTAATGCTTTACCTTGCGGACCGTCCACATATAAACTTGCAATCTGCTCTCATGAGATGGCACTTCTATTATCTTATTCAGTTCGTTTCCGGATCATGAGGAGGTGTCATCTAGGTCCTGGATATCTTTACACCGTGTTAAGTTAGCATGGGCTCATTACCGGTTTAAACGCCATTTTTCCTTTTTTGCAACTTCTGCACACGACACTTAGTTGTTGCTTTAGCTTTCCACCTAGTAGTTCATCGTGGTTTACATGAGAATAATATGTTATTGGTCTACTATCTGCTTTACTTGTTAAACTATATCTGTACAGCGAGTGCTAAAGTTTCAAGAACAACACGATACAGAATTGTTATGAGGTCTGATCTCCACGACTTCATACTCATAACATAAGTGCAACTTCTGCCAATTCTGGGCATGAGGCGGGTTTTATATTGCTTTGCCGAACACACATACACAACAGTTGATGCGGTTCACATGAAGAGAGAGCTGGTGTATGCTGATGTGATTCCTTCAAATCTAAGACACTAAAGTATGGGCACGCCCTAAACCAACACAAAGAGACCTTCTTAGCAAATAATATAATATGTGTATTAGGGAGGGTGAGATATAAGCAGCCGCGGGCCGTGGAGGGAGTTACGATGGGGCAGGGAGGCGGGGAGGGGGAGAAGCAGGGTGGAGCCCTCTCTACCTTGCCCCTCCCCCTCCCCGCCTCCCTGCCCCACCGTAACTCCCTCCACGGCCCGCGGCTGCTTATAAGTGTTGCTAACTCTTATTCATTTACAGCATGTTAACATACTGTCACCATTCGCTTTTTATGTACTAGTAACTATGCTGGTAATTTTGCTACTGATAATATGTGTACTTGTATTCTCCACCCTGCTTCTCCCCCTCCCCGCCTCCCTGCCTCACCGTAACTCCCTCCACGGCCCGCGGCTGCTTATAAGTGTTGCTAACTCTTATTCATTTACAGCATGTTAACATACTATCACCATTCACTTTTTATGTACTAGTAACTATGCTGGTAATTTTGCTACTGATAATATGTGTACTTTTATTATCTAAGGTACTACGCCTGAGAAGACGGCATTAGTAAATAAACATTTCAAATACACATCTGTTCTTCTTAACTCCATGTTCTGGTTTCTAAGAAATCTATAACGACCGACTGTTCATGAGTTCCACGTATCCTGAGGTACTATAAGTTCATATTCTGGATTGTCTAAACATTGAGAGTTTGTTATATCCAATGTGACACTGTACCTAGCTTGCTAAGGAGTTTTTGATTACTAACGTGAGTTTTGGGACACCCTAATTCGCCGAGGTTCCAATCCTCTGTCCACAGTTCTGTGTGAGAACAGAAACCCTGCGACAGGGGCACCCCCGACCCTTGCTGGAGCTTCATCACACTTGCGATACAACTCCAGCAATGCGCCACCTTTACGGCACAGATACATCACGCATCTGTGCTGTTTTTGCCCCATGATGCGCCGCATTGTAAATGCAGCACACCATAGGTGACGGAACAGCGGCACAAAATGACTAACACATCCCTGGTGATGCGCCAGTCATCATAAATGTATCCCTATGCTTCTTATCTTGTTAGAGATGAACCGCCATATGTATCATCAAAGTTATTTGCATTTCCTAAATAGCGAACTTTAAGGAATAAATAGCGATTCTTTACCATTCCTAGTTTGCGATGAGCTATTTGCTAATTAGCCGAATGTAGCCCAATGATGCCCAATGTAGCCCAATGTAGCCCAAAGATGGCCGCCAGACACACAAAAAAACAAATGTAGCCCAAATATCAGCCAGATGTAGCCCAACTATAGCCCAGTGACAGAATGACCAATCAGCTTCGCAAACCTCCGTTACGCGAAGCGGAGCGCTGTTACAGATATATATCTTTTTTTGAACGTTAATTTCTCAAAATCCACTGGAGCACATATATTGAGACCTAGCAAAGGCACATCGGGCTACCAGTCCCTAATATTTTGCCAAGTTTCGTGCAAATCCATTCAGCCGTTCAATTATTATTATTATTATTTTTTTTTGCCCCGCGGGGCCCTTTTAAAACCTCCACATCAAACCTAGGGGGTCAGCGAGGATCTACTATGCCCCCTTATAGTTATTTCCCCCTTTGTTTTGACCTCCTCTTGTCTCTCGATCCTACCGAGAGACAAGATGGCGGCCGCTACGGACTGTTTGGAATGTTGACAGACGCCGGAGAACCAATCAGCTTCGCTTCACAAAGCTCCGTTGCGCGAAAAGTCCGCGAACCAGTGCGCTGCCCGGTCCGCTGTTACAGATATATATCTTTTTTTAAACGTTAATTTCTCAAAATCCACTGGAGCACATATATTGAGACCTACAAAAGGCACATCGGGCTACCAGTCCCTACAATTTTGCCAAGTTTCGTGCAAATCCATTCAGCCGTTCGGGCTAAAAGTGAGGCCAACCGCCCTATGGAAAACTCAATGTTAAAAACACGTTTTGGGACCCCCCTTTTTTCTCGGCCCCCACTGGACGAACCCCCCCCCAAATTTTCAAGGGCTGCTCAGAAACAAAATGTGCCATTTTCCTGAAAATTTCAGCCAATTCCGTCCACAAACGCCAAAGTTATTAGACATAGAATTTTCAAAAAACCCATAGAGAAAAAATCCTAACTATATATACCTACTGGCGACCGCCAGTAGGTAATATATATATATATATATATATATATATATATATATATATATATATATATATATATATATTCACTGAAAAAACCATAGGTTATAGACCATATATAGTTAGGAATTAGCATTTAAAAAACCTTATTTTACTCACACAAAACCATTGAAATTCCATATATAGTTAGTTGTACTAACTATATATCGCGCACCCGCAATCCACTGCTGATCATGTCACATATTACATCATTCATGACATGGTCAGTGACATCACTGATGACATCACTGATGACATCTCAAATGACATCACTGATGACATCACTGATGACATCTCAAATGACATCACTGATGACATCACTGATGACATCTCATTTGACATTACTGATCACATCACTGATGACATCATTCATGTGATAATACGATGAACCTCTTCAGACTCTAATATAACCTTAGATACACTCAGTGTAAACACAGACTCACAGATTGTCACTCATCCATGAAGTTACACACACACCTAGTCAGTCATGCAAACAATCAATCACACCTCCATTTCCTTAACTATACAGTTAAACACACCTTACTTATTCAAACATATACTAAAACATATTTACTCACTTATACAATCCTGGATACAAGTTCACAATGATCCATACAGCCACTCACACATTCACTGGCTCTTATGCACAGTTATTTATATATGTCAACTCTCACATGTACTGTATTTTACATATGTACTTACTTTGACATGTAGCACTGAGATATCTATTCACTCACCAATACAGTCATGCACACAGTCAACCGCCCATACAGCTGTTTCCACATGCACTTTTGAACCCATACATCTATGCAGAGAGTCATACACCTCCCAGCCACCCATACACACTCTCAGTCTCCCATACAAATACTTGGGCAATCAATCAATAACCCATATAGTTAATCATATAGCTACTGATCAACACATGCAGCAGTTTACAGAACAACAGACATAATGATGCACAAATTAAGACAGTTTAGTCACTAACCCATGCACTCAGTGAGACACATTTAATCACTCACTCATACAGTCAGTCATGCACCTACTAAATCCTTTGTTCAGACACTTCTACATCCACTCATTCTTCAATATGTAAGACATATTTTAACTTTACAGAAACATACAGTCACTGGATGTTGTCATCAGTGATGTCATCAGTGATGTCATTTGAGATGTCATCAGTGATGTCATCAGTGATGTCATTTGAGATGTCATCAGTGATGTCATCAGTGATGTCACTGACCATGTCATGAATGATGTAATATGTGACATGATCAGCAGTGGATTGCGGGTGCGCGATATATAGTTAGTACAACTAACTATATATGGAATTTCAATGGTTTTGTGTGAGTAAAATAAGGTTTTTTAAATGCTAATTCCTAACTATATATGGTCTATAACCTATGGTTTTTTCAGTGAATTTTCAAGGTTTTGTAAATGCTAATTCCTAACTATATATGGTCTATAACCTATGGTTTTTTCAGTGAATTTATATATATATATATATATATTCACTGAAAAAACCATAGGTTATAGACCATATATAGTTAGGAATTAGCATTTAAAAAACCTTATTTTACTCACACAAAACCATTGAAATTCCATATATAGTTAGTTGCACTAACTATATATCGCGCACCCGCAATCCACTGCTGATGATGTCACATATTACATCATTCATGACATGGTCAGTGACATCACTGATGACATCACTGATGACATCTCAAATGACATCACTGATGACATCACTGATGACATCTCATTTGATATCAATGACCACATCACTGATGATATCATTCATGTGACAATACAATGCATCTCCTCACATTTTAATATAACCTCTCTTTCACCCAGTGTTAAAAAGAGTATAATTTTTGAAACCATTGACACACCAATACTAGTTACTACATACGCACTCACTGATTGCTACGTCTACACACACCTTCACTCATTCACCCATACAATCATTCATACATACAATCACTCATCTTTACAACACTATCATATGCACTCATACACCTATACAGACACTCACAGTCTGCCACTCATCCATGGAGTTACTTACACACCTAGTCAGTCCTGTAAAGAATCAATGAGACTTCCATTTTCTTGTCCATACAGTTAAACATAGAGCACCTTACATTTTCAAACATGTACTAACACATACTTACTTTCTTATACAATCATTGATACAAGTACAGATTGATCTGCACAGAGTCACACACCTCCCAGCTAGCCACACACACATTCAGTCTCCCATACAAATACTTGGGCAATCAATCAATAACCCATATAGTTACTCATATAGCTACTGATCAACACATGCAGCAGTTTACAGAACAACAGACATAATGATGCACAAATTAAGACAGTTTAGTCACTAACCCATGCACTCAGTGAGACACATTTAATCAGTCACTCATACATTCAGTCATGCACCTACTAAATCCTTCGTCCAGACACTTACACATCCACTCATTCTTCAATATGTAAGACATATTTAAACTTTATAGAAACAAAAAATCACTGGATGTTGTTATCAGTGATGTCATCAGTGATGTCATTTGAGATGTCATCAGTGATGTCATCAGTGATGTCACTGACCATGTCATGAATGATGTAATATGTGACATCATCAGCAGTGGATTGCGGGTGCGCGATATATAGTTAGTGCAACTAACTATATATGGAATTTCAATGGTTTTGTGTGAGTAAAATAAGGTTTTTTAAATGCTAATTCCTAACTATATATGGTCTATAACCTATGGTTTTTTCAGTGAATTTTCAAGGTTTTGTAAATGCTAATTCCTAACTATATATGGTCTATAACCTATGGTTTTTTCAGTGAATTTTCAAGGTTTTGTAAATGCTAATTCCTAACTATATATGGTCCATAACCTATGGTTTTTTCTGTGAATTTCATTGGTTTTTTAACAGCTAATATCTGTAGCTGTAAAATGTATTCTTCTTTAAATCCAAAAATATATTTTATATGTTTATGAATAATTTTTTTTTTAAATATTTTTTTTCTTCGTTCCCGCTTCGCAAATCGGGAAGCTTCCGGTTAGCTGACCTTGATGCCGCGAAATAGACCGCGAGCCGGTAAACGTTTCTTTACCGCAAGTGCCGCGTTACAAAACAACATCGTGACGCCTCCCGTCCGCATGACGTTTCACGTTGTCGCGTGATACGTCATATGACGTACTACGTTAGCGAACTGGTACGCGAAGCGAGTCGCAAAGCGCAGGTTTCTGGAAGCAAACCGGGAGGCCCTGCAAAGCGCTTAACGTAAACACAGCAAGTCATGTGACTTGGTAATAACACTTTTCATTGGTTCATTTCACTTTTGGTTTCCTAATGATGTAAGACTAGGTCATATAATCTAAAATGAACACTTTTGATTGGTTGAGAACTCTTGTTTTTCCCAAATGATGAAAATCCCTCCTTCTTTCCTCACTCTGACTTTCATCATTGTGAGAGAAAGACCCTTTGTGATCACTGAGCAATGGCTTCTTTAGTAGCTTCAGCTGGTGCTTCCCCACCACCTCCACCACATCCAAGGAAGAGTGGACCACCTGCTCAAGTTGTAATTCAACAAGAAGAAGAAGAAGAGGAACAGGAGGACGAGCACGAAGAGAGGCAGTTTTTGCCTGAGCATCCCAGGACGTCTCACCGGAAAGAAAACTTCATTTGGCAATTTTTTAAAATTCCCAAAGGTCAGAAAAAAGTAAATGCAAGATACGTAACTTGCCTTATATGTCAAGATAGACTGTCCAGAGGGACCGACAAAAAATACAGTTTCGGAAACTACACAATGCATCGCCATATGACTAGGTGGCATCCTAACAACTACAGTGCTGCACAGTTTCGGAACGACCTAGATAATCTCCCTATTATGGCCAGAAGATCTGTTGTACCGGAAGTAACGGGACCAGAGGGCAGGGAGATGGTGCCAAATATACAAATGAGATTTGGTGATGTAAAACACATCTGCGCATTTTGCGATGGATTCATTTCCTACGGAGAAAAAAGCATCACTCTGATCAACAGAGCTATTGACTATCATATGCAAGTTTGTCCGAAACGCCCAAAATAATAAATACTTCTTTTTTTTGTTTTGTTGCTCCTGTTGAGCCCTTTACAATGAATCGTTTTCATTGCCCCCTCCAAGAAAAACCCCAAAAAATATAAAACTGTTCCGAAAAATTCAAAAACAGTAAAAAAATGTTCAGAAAAATAAAAAAAAAAGTTCTTTTCAGAACTACCTCCCCGTTATTAAAAAATTGGTACAATATTTGGAACTGTGCCAACCTCTATTTCTCTTAGTTCGCTTCCCAGTTCGCGAACCGGAAGCGAACCAAAAACAGTAAGTATAAGGGAAGGAAACAGACACTTATGTTAAAAGAAAGACAGCTATAAGGGAGTAAACTAGAGATACCATTACCCGTAATCCACTGCTGATGATGTCACATATTACATCATTCATGACATGCTCAGTGACATCATCAGCAGAGGATTGCGGGTTTTTTGGCAACATGCCTTATCCACGGTTTAATAACGCTGCCTTTTGCTTTATATAAGTTTTCAAATTGTATGAAATATATACCAATAGGTCGTTATGAACCTTTAGGTAGTGCTTTTCTTCATGAGGTCTGGTCGCTTCCATACACATACAGATGTTTCAAAGATGATCAAGAAGTTTATCTGAATGGAGAGGAATGCACTGAGACGCCAGATCATTCACTAATGTGTAGGCACATACAGTTACACGGTTCATGCAACAAACACCGACCAAATATGGCTTGCGTGTTGCAAGGCACGCCAGTTCCTGCTATCATCCCCACGTTCAAGTTGTTGGAAAATGGTAGTTATTTGATGCTCAATAATGAAGATTGTTCTGAGTTAATTAAAAGTATTCCTTTTATCGTAACAGTAAGTGAACGGGTTATTTGCTGCAGAAATGTTCTATTTCCTCCCACACATGAACATAGGGAGTTTTCAATCTGGCCACAAATACCAACCTTGGGACACATTTCAACGGCATGGCAAGAATAAGAGCTCTTTTGTCTCAGAGAGAGGTGGCCTTGAGTTCGGCCCGTGAAACTTTCGTACTTCACATAGCGAACACCCGTACAGAGGTGCACACCCTTTTCAATTAAGATTTGCCTTTCAATTTCAGCAACATGTTTCCGACTATCTTTAACGCATCCTCCACAAAGTCCCTGGCACACTTTTTTAAAGTTGTTACCAGTGGTCTCGTGACTTCATTTGAGAAAATCTTTGGAGTCATCCCTGCTTCCTTTCATTGTATTTTCTGCACTCTGGTTCGTGGATTGGCATTTTTACTTGCATTACCAGCGGACGCTCTTGTGCTTTTTTACATTTTTAAATATGGATGTCCCTCCTATGCAACCTCCGACCCTGCAGCTGCTGACACTGTTCCGCAATCGCATGCTAGAATATTATGGCACAATGCCGTTGGCGATATTAAGCACGGCATATGGATTATCTTTTCGGTTCTCCTACTTCACCTGTGTCCAGCCTGTATTTCACTGCCTGACCTGTGATTTCGATTGGGCCATTGATTTGTGTCTCTGCGGACCGGTTTCTCCTGACGTCGACTTTAATCAGCTGATGACTCCTATCATTACTCACGAGTTGGTTTGTCCTGGCGAAAGGATTATGGCTGTGGCATTGATGCATGGACTACTTGGTCCCTGGAATTTACTGGCGGCAGCACAGTCTTTCTTGGAACAGAGCTTTCTTGAAAACCCACCGAGCTGTCCTCTGATGGTGATAGAGGATCCGGTGCTGGGAGAGCACGTATGTTCTTTTCCGCTTTTAAATTGGATGGCTGAACTGTTTTCGGATGAAGACGGTGACTTCCTATTGGAGGCTGTTGCAGCTTATTTTGCATACACAGTTATGTCATAGACCTTTTTCATGTTTGATATGCTGAGTACTAGCATTTCATTGACAATTCATTGACTTATTTGTCAAGTTTTTATTATTTACCTTGCCTATTGGCTTAAGACTCGATAAAGTACTTGGCTGTTTTATTTTTCTTTAGCATTAAATTTTCCTAGTTTTTAATGCTTTACCTTGCGGACCGTCCACATATAAACTTGCAATCTGCTCTCATGAGATGGCACTTCTATTATCTTATTCAGTTCGTTTCCGGATCATGAGGAGGTGTCATCTAGGTCCTGGATATCTTTACACCGTGTTAAGTTAGCATGGGCTCATTACCGGTTTAAACGCCATTTTTCCTTTTTTGCAACTTCTGCACACGACACTTAGTTGTTGCTTTAGCTTTCCACCTAGTAGTTCATCGTGGTTTACATGAGAATAATATGTTATTGGTCTACTATCTGCTTTACTTGTTAAACTATATCTGTACAGCGAGTGCTAAAGTTTCAAGAACAACACGATACAGAATTGTTATGAGGTCTGATCTCCACGACTTCATACTCATAACATAAGTGCAACTTCTGCCAATTCTGGGCATGAGGCGGGTTTTATATTGCTTTGCCGAACACACATACACAACAGTTGATGCGGTTCACATGAAGAGAGAGCTGGTGTATGCTGATGTGATTCCTTCAAATCTAAGACACTAAAGTATAGGCACGCCCTAAACCAACACAAAGAGACCTTCTTAGCAAATAATATAATATGTGTATTAGGGAGGGTGAGATATAAGCAGCCGCGGGCCGTGGAGGGAGTTACGATGGGGCAGGGAGGCGGGGAGGGGGAGAAGCAGGGTGGAGCCCTCTCTACCTTGCCCCTCCCCCTCCCCGCCTCCCTGCCCCACCGTAACTCCCTCCACGGCCCGCGGCTGCTTATAAGTGTTGCTAACTCTTATTCATTTACAGCATGTTAACATACTGTCACCATTCGCTTTTTATGTACTAGTAACTATGCTGGTAATTTTGCTACTGATAATATGTGTACTTGTATTCTCCACCCTGCTTCTCCCCCTCCCCGCCTCCCTGCCTCACCGTAACTCCCTCCACGGCCCGCGGCTGCTTATAAGTGTTGCTAACTCTTATTCATTTACAGCATGTTAACATACTATCACCATTCACTTTTTATGTACTAGTAACTATGCTGGTAATTTTGCTACTGATAATATGTGTACTTTTATTATCTAAGGTACTACGCCTGAGAAGACGGCATTAGTAAATAAACATTTCAAATACACATCTGTTCTTCTTAACTCCATGTTCTGGTTTCTAAGAAATCTATAACGACCGACTGTTCATGAGTTCCACGTATCCTGAGGTACTATAAGTTCATATTCTGGATTGTCTAAACATTGAGAGTTTGTTATATCCAATGTGACACTGTACCTAGCTTGCTAAGGAGTTTTTGATTACTAACGTGAGTTTTGGGACACCCTAATTCGCCGAGGTTCCAATCCTCTGTCCACAGTTCTGTGTGAGAACAGAAACCCTGCGACAGGGGCACCCCCGACCCTTGCTGGAGCTTCATCACACTTGCGATACAACTCCAGCAATGCATTCGCCGAGGTTCCAATCCTCTGTCCACAGTTCTGTGTGAGAACAGAAACCCTGCGACAGGGGCACCCCCGACCCTTGCTGGAGCTTCATCACACTTGCGATACAACTCCAGCAATGCGCCACCTTTACGGCACAGATACATCACGCATCTGTGCTGTTTTTGCCCCATGATGCGCCGCATTGTAAATGCAGCACACCATAGGTGACGGAACAGCGGCACAGAATGACTAACACATCCCTGGTGATGCGCCAGTCATCATAAATGTATCCCTATGCTTCTTATCTTGTTAGAGATGAACCGCCATATGTATCATCAAAGTTTTTTGCATTTCCTAAATAGCGAACTTTAAGGAATAAATAGCGATTCTTTACCATTCCTAGTTTGCGATGAGCTATTTGCTAATTAGCCGAATGTAGCCCAATGAAGCCCAATGTAGCCCAATGTAGCCCAAAGATGGCCGCCAGACACACAAAAAAACAAATGTAGCCCAAATATCAGCCAGATGTAGCCCAACTATAGCCCAGTGACAGAATGACCAATCAGCTTCGCAAACCTCCGTTACGCGAAGCGGAGCGCTGTTACAGATATATATCTTTTTTTGAACGTTAATTTCTCAAAATCCACTGGAGCACATATATTGAGACCTAGCAAAGGCACATCGGGCTACCAGTCCCTAATATTTTGCCAAGTTTCGTGCAAATCCATTCAGCCGTTCGATTATTATTATTATTATTATTTTTTGCCCCGCGGGGCCCTTTTAAAACCTCCACATCAAACCTAGGGGGTCAGCGAGGATCTACTATGCCCCCTTATAGTTATTTCCCCCTTTGTTTTGACCTCCTCTTGTCTCTCGATCCTACCGAGAGACAAGATGGCGGCCGCTACGGACTGTTTGGAATGTTGACAGACGCCGGAGAACCAATCAGCTTCGCTTCACAAAGCTCCGTTGCGCGAAAAGTCCGCGAACCAGAGCGCTGCCCGGTCCGCTGTTACAGATATATATATTTTTTTAAACGTTAATTTCTCAAAATCCACTGGAGCACATATATTGAGACCTACAAAAGGCACATCGGGCTACCAGTCCCTACAATTTTGCCAAGTTTCGTGCAAATCCATTCAGCCGTTCGGGCTAAAAGTGAGGCCAACCGCCCTATGGAAATTAACATGGGAAAAACGCGTTTTGGGACCCCCCTTTTTTCTCGGCCCCCCCTGGACGAACCCCCCCAAAATTTTTAGGGGCTGCTCAGAAACAAAATGTGCCATTTTCCTGAAAATTTCAGCCAATTCCGTCCACAAACGCCAAAGTTATTAGACATAGAATTTTCAAAAAACCCATAGAGAAAAAATCCTAACTATATATACCTACTGGCGACCGCCAGTAGGTAATATATATATATATATATATATATATATATATATATATATATATATATATATATATACACACACACATATATATATATATATATATATATATATACACACACACATATATATATATATTCACTGAAAAAACCATAGGTTATAGACCATATATAGTTAGGAATTAGCATTTACAAAACCTTGAAAATTCACTGAAAAAACCATAGGTTATAGACCATATATAGTTAGGAATTAGCATTTAAAAAACCTTATTTTACTCACACAAAACCATTGAAATTCCATATATAGTTAGTTGCACTAACTATATATTGCGCACCCGCAATCCACTGCTGATGATGTCACATATTACATCATTCATGACATGGTCAGTGACATCACTGATGACAACATCCAGTGACTATGTTTCTGTAAAGTTAAAATATGTCTTACATATTGAAGAATGAGTGGATGTATAAGTGTCTGGACGAAGGATTTAGTAGGTGCATGACTGAATGTATGAGTGAGTGATTAAATGTGTCTCACTGAGTGCATGGGTTAGTGACTAAACTGTCTTAATTTGTGCATCATTATGTCTGTTGTTCTGTAAACTGCTGCATGTGTTGATCAGTAGCTATATGAGTAACTATATGGGTTATTGATTGATTGCCCAAGTATTTGCATGGGAGACTGAGTGTGTGTGTGGCTGGATGGGAGGTGTGTGACTCTGTACAGATCAATGTGTACTTGTATCAATGATTGTATAAGAGAGTAAGTATGTGTTAGTATATGGTTGAAAACGTAAGGTGCTCTATGTTTAACTGTATAGAGTAGAAAATGGAAGTGTGATTGATTCTTTACAGGACTGACTAGGTGTGTGAGTAACTCCATGGATGAGTGGCAGAGTGTGAGTGTCTGTATAGGTGTATGAGTGCATATGATTGTGTTGTAAACATGAGTGATTGTATGTATGAATGATTGTATGGGTGAATGAGTGAATGTGTGTGTAGACGTAGGAATCAGTGAGTACGTATGTAGTAACTAGTATTGGTGTGTCAATGGTTTCAAAAATTATACTCTGTTTTTAACACTGGGTGAAACAGAGGTTATATTAAAATGTGAGGAGATGCATTGTATTGTCACATGAATGATATCATCAGTGATGTGGTCATTGATGTCAAATGAGATGTCATCAGTGATGTCATTTGAGATGTCATCAGTGATGTCATCAGTGATGTCACTGACCATGTCATGAATGATGTAATATGTGACATCATCAGCAGTGGATTGCGGGTGCGCAATATATAGTTAGTGCAACTAACTATATATGGAATTTCAATGGTTTTGTGTGAGTAAAATAAGGTTTTTTAAATGCTAATTCCTAACTATATATGGTCTATAACCTATGGTTTTTTCAGTGAATTTTCAAGGTTTTGTAAATGCTAATTCCTAACTATATATGGTCTATAACCTATGGTTTTTTCAGTGAATTTCAATGGTTTTTTAATAGCAAATATCATAAGCTGTCGAATGTCAAGTACGTGGTAAGAATTTTTTTTTTCGTGTTTATGCACACTGATCTGCTTTGATTGCTGCCCCCCACCCCTCATTTCTATTAGGAGTACTCTCTCTTTGCAGATAGTGAAGGGTAGTTAACGCAGCCCTTTCCCCCTTTGTAATCCGTCGTGCCTGCTTCTCTCTCCATTTGATTGATTGTTCTCTTTGGTTCATTCTCTATTTACAAACAAGCACAGAGTCGCAATACTCTGTTTAGTCTTTGCAGATAGCGAAAAATCGTGTAAAAAAACAAAAGGAATCGAGCAAAATCAGTAGGCCACTAATGGGATCTCTTTTTGACCTCGCTAAAATAGAAACATTAGGAACAACCTGTTGAAAATAGCAATGCGTATGTACATAAGCGGCGTTCATTTGTGTTCACAGTACCCCTTGTTGATTGTTTCAATCGAGCATTGAATTGTTCGATGTTAATTCTCTTAAGGATCTTCTCTACCTGCAAACGAGGAAGAATAGGAATATTCTCTCTCCCTTTGCAGATAGTGAAGGGTAGGTAACGCAAGCCTTTAACACGTCGTACCTATTTCATTCCTCATTGATTGATTGATTGTCCGAACATTGACTGTTTGGGAATTAGTTCTTTTTGGAGGTATTCCCTGTTTGCAAATAAACGTAGGAAAATCTTTGCAAGTAGTGAAAGGGTACGTAATGCGGACCTTTCTCCCCCGTTGTAATCTATCATGCCTATCCCCACTGATTGATGCACCTGTTTCACCCGGACCATTTACTAGACATACGTCATCTGGCCCGACCAGAGAGCACCCCTAGTGAAAAGGACATATGCAATAATAACGAAGTGATCACTGTATCCTGTTAACAGAAACTTTAGCATGAAACAACCTGGAAAGAAAAGAATAGGAAAACGAAAATCAGTAGGCCACTGATGAACATGAACTTTTATTAAACAACGAACAAAGAAACGATAACATAACGTAATGATAAAACCTATTAATGTCCTAGAAACAAGAAAACGTTAAAATATGCCAGTGGTGAGAGACCAGAAAAACAGTAAGAGAAACCAAATCACCCCTCGCTGTCCCACCGCCTGCCACGCCAAAAAAATCGATAGACTAGGGAAAATGCAAGTCAGTAGAACATCCGCCCCCACTCTGGAAACTTCCAAGGTGGGGCAGGGTTCCGGCTACGCCCAGCCGGGAGCAGCCCATATAAGGCAGGTCCTGCTGCCACGCCTCGGCCAGGAGATCCTAACGTAGGGTGTAGCCGGAGGAGAGGCCGAGACCAACGGGACCCGGCCAGGGGATTGCCTTTACAACGCTGAACAGTTGCAGGGGGGGGGGAATGTCTCCTCGACCCTCCCCTCTCTCTCCCAGTCCGGCCGCGGTGGCCCTTGAGAGTTGCAGGTAGTCCCGCCACATGCTCTTCCGGTCCGGCCACCAACGGTCGGGGGGCCGAGGCCGACGGAATCCGGCTGCAGCCGATAAACCAAGAAACCCGTTCATGGGGCCAGAGCCAGGGGCGTCCGGCCGACATCCACCGGAAGCCCGGCCCGAAGACGGACGGGACACTTCTTTCTTTTATAATGGCTGCGACAACACTGGGGGGGGATGTCTTGCACATGCCTCCGACCCCCCCCTCGTCCTCATCGCCTGGTCCGGCCATAACAAATCTCAAGCGAGACGCCGTGGGGTGCACTGGGAGGGAGAGACGGTGCGAAC
Organism: Lissotriton helveticus; assembly: GCF_964261635.1. NCBI lineage: Eukaryota > Metazoa > Chordata > Amphibia > Caudata > Salamandridae > Lissotriton > Lissotriton helveticus. Next base: position 1,079,179,818 of record NC_136067.1, on the reverse strand, counting down.
AGGCCTCTCCCGCCTCCCCAGTGTAGGCTTCCCAGCTGCACCCTCAGCGGTCCAGGCGCCCGGAAAAGAGTTCTTCCACTGTGGCCATGCTGCAACGTCTCGCCCGGCAGGGTGGAGCCCGTCCGTTCATTTGACCCCGCGATCGCCAGTAGCTACCGAACTCTCAAAATGGCGGTCGACCTGGCAAGAGCGGGCCCAGCATAAAGAAATGGCCCGGTCACTGGTTGACTCCACCACCGTAGTCCTCCACGACCTTGAAGATTCTAGAGGAGCCGCGGGAGTCTCCCACCCCCGATGGGGAATGACTGCCATGATCACCCGTGGAGTGACGAAACTGTATCCGCGGGACGTCGGCGCCAGCCTCACTTTGAATTACTAGAATCCTGCAGACCTCACTTCCGGTGAAAGCACAGTGTGACCCGGTAGGAAAAATTGTTGCACCCCCTCCCCTTTTTGACTGATAGTTCAAACCACCGATCCTTTCCTTTGCCCTTTTAACGGAACTTTGGACTGCCTCCCCCTCTTTTACATTTTCTAGAGAAAACAAAACATTAACCACTACATTAGCATAGCAGTTGACACCAGAACTGTTTTCAAATTGAAAACCAACAACATCTTCAACAGAATCCTTTTTGTTTCTGCTGTGACCCTGCTCCAGCACAGGCATTGTCCCCAGCAGTAATTCTGCAATGCCGGTAAGAATAGCTGTGGTGCCTACTGGACTCACTCACCCCCGCGGCGCCCCACGCCGTTATTTGCTGGGCGGCAACTTGCTAGACATCACCTTCGTGACATCCAGATTTCAGCGCGTTCTGCTGCCTTGGAACTATTCGCACAACAGACCGCTACTGACAAGAATATTTCATTATTGGTGCTGTCAATTTCAATAAATCTATTACTGTTTTTGTTTTGTTGTATATATTTATATGTTATTAAAGTTTTATATTCCTACTACTTTGTTGGAGTGCTATATATTTTTTATGTGACACATAATTGTAAAAACTTTGATGTACAAAGAGTCATTCCTGGAATCTTCCGCTTCAGGCTCGGTCCCCTCCCCAATCACAATACAGGATAGTTTTCAGATAGTAGGAACACGTGTGGTGTGACGGATCTCATCGGGTGTGGGCCTTGATCTACTATAACTCCTTTGAAGAGGGGTGATTCTTTACAGCTGGGGCCATAAACTACATCTGCAGGGCTAGCTGATAGCCTGGACAATCGGACACAGAGGAAGAGGAGTGTCACAGGGTGCGGTAGTGAATAGGGCGAAAGGGAGGTGTCGGGCGGGCACAGTGTGATTCTCAGGGAAGAGCAGCGCAGATGGGGGGAGGTTTATTGCCCATGCATAAGACAGAGAGCGGGGGTGACCAGTGCCTGGGGAAGATGCTTGCGAGGGTGAGGAGCCATGCTACGAATCGACAGCGTGCAGAGAGTGGGTCTGGTCAAGACATCTAAAATGGCTGCCGTGCACGACAAAAGTGTGGCATTTCAAAAAAGGCAAGATGGCGCAGACAATGTTTTTCAACACTTCCTCATTTCCTTCGAATCGAACGTTAACAGACGTTGGGGCATATTACCAAAGTTAAGCGATATTTATCGCTAACGATGCTTACCAACCAATTTTTTACCACTAAGCATCGTCAGAAATTATCGAAGATAAACCTTACTATTATCAAGGTTTATCGCAAATGCGATAATAAACGGCCGCAATGCATGAATATCGCTAAAAACTCAGCGATATTCATGCATTACCGAGCTAATACTCTTAGCCATGTTATCCACCTCCCATTGGATAACATGGCTAAGAACTGCTCAGGGCAGGTGTTACTTTTTGGAGATATTCGCGCTTAGCGCGAATATCTCCAAAAGTTGGTAATAGGAGATAGATATCTTGCATGTTGTAATGCAAGTTATTGTGGTATATGGAACTCATACCATAATCTCTCAGGAAAGCAGAAACTGATCCTTTTGGGACCGCCTAAAAAGGCCTAGGGGGTGAGGAGTACTCTACTTTGCCCCCTTTTCACGTTCCGAACTATTTTATTTTACTCTCTTCTGTAATTACACAAAATACCAGCGATAAGATGCATCGGAGACACACAGTGAGAGAAAGGAGGCCGGAGATGAAGAAGACATGTCAAATACACATTGGAGATAATATAGTGGCAGAAGGGAAGTAAATATGAGTAAACTTACCATGTAACATAAAAATGTTGCACTCTATACTATAAGTCTCATTTTATACTACAATCACTTCGCTACAACCTCATAAATTAAAAATAAAAATAAATAATGTCTCAAACAATTTTTGATTTCTAAATATAAATTTATTCTTCAAAATTTTCTAAATTTGAAACAACTAGTAACATGTCCTCATCAGTAATTTCCTCTTCAATCATCTCATCTGGAATCTCCTCATTAAAAGTCTGCAATGATGATTCTTGTAACTCTATGGTCTCCAAACACTCGATAAATTCGCCATCAAGAGATTGATCAAAAAAATCATTCAAGTCATCTCCTCCTTCTGACAATATTTCATTATTGGTGCTGTCCATTTCAATCAATGTAGTGGAATCATTCAAGTCATCTCCTCGTGACAATATTTCATTATTGGTGCTCTCAATTTCAATCAATGTAGTGGAATCATTCAAGTCATCTCCTCCTTGTGACAATATTTCATTATTGGTCCTGTCCATTTCAATCAATCTAATGGAATCATACAAGCCATCTCCTCCTTGTGACAATATTTCATTATTGGTGCTCTCAATTTCAATCAATGTAGTGGAATCATTCAAGTCATCTCCTTGTGACAATATTTCATTCTTGGTGCTGTCCATTTCAATCAATCTAATGGAATCATACAAGTCATGTCCTCCTTGTGACAATATTTCATTATTGGTGCTCTCAATTTCAATCAATGTAGTGGACAATTCAAAAGAAATTGCCACGGTCTCTTCATTGTGAGCCATTTTATTTTGAAATTGCTTGCTGTAAATTGCAGAAAAAAATAATCACTTTCATTTATCGTTTTTAGTAATACATAATATAAAACTAACTTCATCAACTATTTAGTATAACAGAAGGACTGCAAATAAATAACAGAAAACATTTTTCAAATTATCTTCAAGTGTACAACATAGTTCCCCTTACAAATTAACAACTCACCTTTTTAAAAGTAGCAGAAGTGTTAGTACTGTGTAAATCAAACACCAGAAATTCACCACCAAAAATTCCTCACAAATGTACCTCAGACAGTAGTATCACAAAATGGCTGTGGTTTCCTCTCATTTGACATATATACATAACCAATTAACTTTCATCACACACAAATACAAAACCAAAGTAACATTTTAATTGGTTCTAAATTTCAACACTTTCAAATGTGTTTTCCCCATGCAATTTTCCATAGGACATTTACATACGTCTACAGCCTGAATGGCTGAACGGAATTACACCAAACTTGGCAAAATGGTACATCAAACCTAAGAGGTCAGGAAGGATCTACTATGACCCCTTATGGTCATTTCCCCCTTCGCTTTGGCCTCCTCTTGTCTCTCAATCCTACCGAGAGACAAGATGGCGGCCGCTACGGACTGTTTGGAATGTTGACAGACGCCGGAGAACCAATCAGCTTCGCAAAGCTCCGTAACGCGAAAAGTACGCGAAGCGGAGCGCTGTTACAGATATATATCTTTTTTTGAACGTTAATTTCTCAAAATCCACTGGAGCACATATATTGAGACCTAGCAAAGGCACATCGGGCTACCAGTCCCTAATATTTTGCCAAGTTTCGTGCAAATCCATTCAGGTGTTCGATTATTATTATTATTTTTTTTTTTTGCCCCGCGGGGCCCTTTTAAAACCTCCACATCAAACCTAGGGGGTCAGCGAGGATCTACTATTCCCCCTTATGGTCATTTGCCCCTTCGCTTTGGCCTCCTCTTGTCTCTCGATCCTACCGAGAGACAAGATGGCGGCCGCTACGGACTGTTTGGAATGTTGACAGACGCCGGAGAACCAATCAGCTTCGCTTCACAAAGCTCCGTTGCGCGAAAAGTACGCGTCCTAGGACGCTGCCCGGTCCGCTGTTACAGATATATATCTTTTTTTAAACGTTAATTTCTCAAAATCCACTGGAGCACATATATTGAGACCTACAAAAGGCACATCGGGCTACCAGTCCCTACAATTTTGCCAAGTTTCGTGCAAATCCATTCAGCCGTTCGGGCTAAAAGTGAGGCCAACCGCCCTATGGAAAACTCAATGTTAAAAACACGTTTTGGGACCCCCCTTTTTTCTCGGCCCCCCCTTGACGAACCCCCCCCAAATTTTCAAGGGCTGCTCAGAAACAAAATGTGCCATTTTCCTGAAAATTTCAGCCAATTCCGTCCACAAACGCCAAAGTTATTAGACATTGAATTTTCAAAAAACCCATAGAGAAAAAATCCTAACTATATATACCTACTGGCGACCGCCAGTAGGTAATATATATATATATTTTACACTCTCATTTTTTCAACTGCCATTTCATTGCCACACTTCATCTGACTGCAGGAGAACCTTCTCTCACCATGTTTTCTGTCTGGATTGTTGGTCATAGTTATATTCACTGGGCTCAAAGGTACGTTGAAAGCAGGAATTTACCTAACCTCAATTTACAAGATGTGGAAATTAAGTGGTTTGGCCACAGAGGATTAAAATGTCACCAATTGATACCATTGGTGAAAACCTTTATGCATTTGCCAAAACCTGACCTGTTAATTGTGCACTGTGGAGGTAATGACTTGGGCACTTTGACTGGTGTAGGTCTGGAAATGCTTTTAAAGGACACCTTTGAGCAATTAATGGCACTTTTTCCTCAGACTGCCTTGGTATATTCAAATATATGCCAAAGACAGAAATGGAGGTGGTCAAACCAATTTTGTCCACAAATTGAGAAGTCGAGGAAGCATGTAAACAAATCTGTTTCAGCTTACATGAGAGACCATGGAATGGGCTCCCTGTACAACAATAACTTGCGTTACTACATGCGAGATATCTACAGAGGAGATGGAGTTCACTTCTCAGATGAGGGCAACAGAGTTTTCACTCTGAATTTAAGAATGTGCATTGGTACCTACTTATAAGTACCTAAATGTACCATAAACCCAAAAGCTCTTCTCAGAGCTACCCTACATCTAATCACTCACAATTATTATTTTACTCTAACTTTTTTCACTAATTTTCAACAAAGTACGCTCCCTGGGGCGCTACCCGGTACGCGTACCGGGAGCTAACCTCGCGAATTTTTTTTAAAAAAATGTTTTTTTTCCGCACATATAAACCTCCTCAGCCACCCTCAGAAAACCTAGGGGGTCAAGATAACTCTACCGTGCCCCCTTCTACCCATTCCGAACATTATTTGCCCTCCATCTTGTATCTTAATTCGACCGAAACACAAAATGGTGGACTCCCGGAACGCTTAAGGTCCGCGAACCGAGGCGCTCAACGGTTCGCGTACCGGGTCGCTCCCTGGGAAGATAAAGGAAATAAAAAATAATCAAAAAATCCAACAATCAATTAACATACAGCATTTGAAAAGACTATCATTCATTTTTCATTGTAGTACGCTCCCCAGAACGCTTCCCGGTTCGCGGACCGAGCGCTAACCACGAAAAAAAACAAAAAAAAAATTTCTTTTTTTTTGCCCCGCGAGGCCCCTTTAAAACCTCCACATTAAACCTAGGGGGTCAGCGAGGATCTACTATGCCCCCTTATAGTTATTTCCCCCTTTGTTTTGGCCTCCTCTTGTCTCTCGATCCTACCGAGAGACAAGATGGCGGCCGCTCCGGACTGTTTAGAATGTTGACAGACACCGGAGAGCCAATCAGCTTCGCTACGTGAAGTTCCGGTACGCTTAAGGTCCGCGAACCGGGGCGCTGCCCGGTCCGCGCTTACAGATATATATCTTTTTTTGAACGTTAATTTCTCAAAATCCACTGCAGCACATATATTGAGACCTACAAAAGGCACATCGGGCTACCAGTCCCTACATTTTAGCCAAGTATTGTGCAAATCCATTCAGCCGCTCGGGCTAAAAGTGAGGCTAACCGCCCTATGGAAAACTCAATGTTAAAAACACGTTTTGGGACCCCCCTTTTTTCTCGGCCCCCCCTGGACAAACCCCCCCCCAAATTTTCAGGGGCTGCTCAGAAACAAAATGTTCCATTTTCCAGAAAATTTCAGCCAATTCCGTCCACAAACGCCAAAGTTATTAGACATAGAATTTTCAAAAATCCCATTGGGAAAAAATCCTAACTATATATACCTACTGGCGACCGCCAGTAGGTAATATATATTCACTGAAAAACCCCATAGGTTTCAGGCCTGATATAGTTAGGAATTAGCATTTAAAAAACCTTAGAAATTCACTGGAAAAACTGTAGATTTTAGGGGTGTTATAGTTAGCTGGACATTTCACTCATACAAAACCATTGAAATTCCTCCGATATAGTTAGTTGTACTAACTATATCTCGCGCTCCCGCAATCCACTGCTGATGATGTCACATATTGCATCATTCATGATATGGTCAGTGACATCACTGATGACATCTCAAATGACATCACTGATGACATCATCCAGTGAATGTGGTTTGCTTTGTTATTTAAATATGTATTATATATATATAGCAATTTGCATTGAAGAATGAATAGATATATAAATATAAATATCTGGATGGAGGATTTAGTAACAGTGTGATTGACTGTTTACTTCACTAATTTAAAGTGTCTTTCTAAATATATTGGATAGTGACTAAACTGTGTGAATATCTGTATCACTTTGTCAGTTGTTGTAAAAACTACTTCTCCAGTTGGTTACTAGCTATTTGAAAGTCTATATTAGTTATTGATTTGTTAACTAAGTATTTGTATGGGAGAGTGAATGTGTGTGTGGTTCGGTGGGAGGTGTGTGACTGCCCAAAGATGTGTGAATTGTTGATTTAGTAGGTATATGACGTTAAGACTACATGTTATAACAGTTGTTTGGGTGAGTGAATATCTTTATGGGTGTGGTGATGAGCAAATATCTCTCTTAATGGTACATGTCCAACAAAGTAGAAAAATAAAAGGCAATGTATGTGTCAGTTGTTGTTTATAAATCAGTATACATAAGACTCAGTGATTGTATGCGTGACTGTATAGATAACTGTATACTTGTAATAGTGATTTTATAACACACTAAGTATAATTTACATCTATATGAATAGATAAAGTGGTGTTTGTATAAGTGTATAGCTAAGTAAATGTAAGTATGATCCATTGTTTGCATAAGTGAATAGGATGACTTTATAAGTGAATAGGATGTGTGCTGGTGTGTAATGTCGATATAGGTGTATAAATATAATTGATAGTGTTCTATTGATCATAGACTGCATGTATGAGTGAATCTGTAGGTAAGTGATTAGATGTGTGTATAGATCTAGGAATCACTGAGTGGTTTTTTAGAAACTCGTATCGGTTTGTCAATGGATTTAAATATGATACTCTGTATTTTACAGTGAGTGATGAAAGGTTATACTAGTGTATGATGATGTGTATCGTCACATGGATGATGTCATCAGTGATGTCATTTGAGATGTCATCAGTGATGTCACTGACCATATCATGAATGATGTAATATGTGACATCATCAGCAGTGAATTGCGGGCGCGCAAGATATAGTTAGTACAACTAACTATATCGGAGGAATTTCAATGGTTTTGTATGAGTGAAATGTCCAGCTAACTATAAGACCCCTAAAATCTACCGTTTTTTCAGTGAATTTCTAAGGTTTTTTAAATGCTAATTCCTAACTATATCAGGCCTGAAACCTATGGTTTTTTCAGTGAATTTCAAAGGTTTTCAAAAATGCTAATTCCTAACTATATCAGGCCTGAAACCTATGGTTTTTCTGTGAATTTCTAAGGTTTTTTCAATGCTAATTCCTAACTATAACGTGTGTGAAATCTATGTTTTTTTCAGTGATTTTACAAAGTTTTTTAAGTGCTAATTCCTAAATATAACGTGTGTGAAACCTATGTTTTTTTCAGTGAATTTCCGAGGTTTATAAAATGCTAATTTCTGTATCAATTATTATATTTTTTATATATTTATTTTCCAACAAACTGCCTTTGTATATTGTAAGACATTGACTGTATCCTGTAATATGCAACGGCACAGCTAATTTTTCTGATTTGGATAAAGTTAAACAGTATAGTCTACATCTTCAATCAAAATATAAGCAGTCAAATTTGTAAAGTATTTTTTTTTTCAACGTGCGCGCACCTCGTGACCTTCGAGGTCCATCAGAGACCCCCTGAGAAGGCCTAGGGGGTCAGGGAGTGTCTACCCTGCCCCCTTTTCACGTTCTTCACTATTGTTTTTGACTCAGTTCTGCCTCGAGGGTGCGAGCAACGTGCGCGCACCTCGCTATTTTATTTTTTTTATGGTTTTTTTGTCCTTTGGGGTCCTACAGGGACCCCATGAGAAGGCCTAGGGGGTCTGGGAGTCTCTTCCCTGCCTCCTTTTCACGTTTTTAAAACCTTTAACGAAAATCGGGTAAAACGTCATATATTTGCGACGGTCGCGCAACGCGCACGCATGCGTGCGCACACGTTGCGCGCACGTAAAGTCATGTGACATGAAAACAACACTTTTGATTGGTTTATAGTAGTTTCTTTTCCAGAATCTTGAAAAACCCCACCCACTTCCCTCACTACCTCTTTTGGTTTCCTGAGAGAAGGATCTCTGCTTTGTTACAGCTTTTTTCATATCAAAATGGCAGAACAGCAGCCACAGGATTCTTCTGAGTTTGTGTGTGAGTAACTCTATAGATGAGTATCCGTGTGTATTAAGATGTATAGGTGTATGAGTACATATGATGAGTGAGTATATGTATGAGTGCCCATATAGAACTGGTAGTGAATGAATGGATGTGTATGTAGATTTTGGAATTACTGAATAGGTTGTTCTAATTGAAATTGGTATCTCCATTTTTTTGCAAATTTTAGTTTCTATTTTTGAATGTGTGTATCAAGGGTTATATTACGCTGAGAGGAGGTCTGCCACTCTTTCACAAGGATGATGTCATCAGTGATGTCATTTGAGATGTCATCAGTGATGTCATCAGTGATGTCGCTGACCATTTCATGAATGATGTAATATGTGTCATCATCAGCAGTGGATTGCGGGCGTGCGCGTTATAGTGAGTACAATGTCCAGCTAACTATAACTGTGTGAAACCTATGGTTTTTTCAGTGAATTTCAAAGGTTTTTTTAAATGCTAATTCCTAACTATAACGTGTGTGAAACCTATGGTTTTTTGAGTGAATTTCAAAGGTTTTTTTAATGCTAATTTAAAATGTATCAATTATTATATTTATTTGTTATTATACAAATGTTCTATATTTTTTACAATACTTACATTTTAATTTTGATTTATGTATTATTATTTACTAATTTTTATTTTTTTTAATAATTCTGGCCTTTTTTTGTGTTTTAAAGGTGTGCGCACGGTGCTCGCACGCATGCACGGACGGTGTTCGCACTCATGCGCGCACGCTGCATGCACTCCGCGAAAATGTGTTAATTCCAAAAAGTCATTTCTGTAAATGTAATGTACATAATAACCCAAGACATTCTGTGATATAACTATAAAAATAGTATTTTTGACTTTTAAGAACCGTATATTAGCTTTAAAAGCATTTATGAAAATCAGGTAAAACGTCATTAATATGCGACTCGTGTGCGTCCCGGTCGCGCGACTTGAAAACAACATTTTTGATTGGTTTATAGTAGTTTCTTTTCCAAATCTTCAAAAACCCCACCCACTTCCCTCACAATCTGTTTCACTTTCCTGGGAGAAGCATCTACTGACATTTCTTCGTGCTTTACAGCATTGGAAAATGGCAGAACAGCAGCAGCCACAGCAATCTTCTTCAGACTCTGATGTGGAGTTTCTGCCAGAACAGCCTCCACAAAAGAAAACTAAAGTGTCTTTTGAGTGGAAGTTTTTGACTTATCCGGAAGGCCCAAAGAAGGTAAATGCATCCAAGGTGTCATGTAAAATATGTGACACCACCCTTTCAAGAGGTGATGCCTCAAAACATTACTCCTTTAGCATAGCGAGTATGACTCGTCATCTGCAAAAACTACATCTGAACAATTACGCTCGGGCATCCACACAACACCTCAGGGACAATACTCCAGCTGCTGTCCCCAGCACCTCTTCTTCAGCACCGGGCGCATCTCCATCTTCAGCTGGTCCAGATATCCAGCCGGATTTTGCGGACTTAAACATACGTTGCAATTATTGCAACAAACTTGTATGCAATGGAGAGCAAAGTATTGATTTAATTGTGCGAAAGAAGAGGCAGCACAGATGCTCCCGCCATTAATTTTTTTCTTTTATTATTTTTTTCCTGTTTCTGTTGAGCAGTTTTTGGTTACCTGTTAATTTTTTTGTTACAGAAAAATATAAAATTGTTAAAAAAACACCAAAAAAATTTAAGACAAAAAAAACAGTTCTTCTAAGAACAAATTTCACTTCTCCAAGAAGAGCTATATTTCTTATATACTGTGTCATACTTTTTTTTAATGAATGTGTAGTGTATAAATGAATGACTGAAATGACTGAGTGAAGGGGAGGAAGGGACTGAGGGAATGAGTGAGGAAAGGGGGGTATGGTAAGTGAGGAAAGGGGAGTCAACGAGTGACTGACAGAAGGAGACTAAGGGTAGGGGAGTGAGGTAAGGGGAATGAAAGAGTAAGGGAAGGGCAGTAAGGAAAGGAGAGTGAGGGAGGGGGAGTGAGAGAAGGAGAGCGGGGACGGAGACAGGGAAGGGGAGTAAGGGACGGAAAGGGGGAAGTAGATCAGGGTAAGGGGAGTGAAGGTAAGGGAAGTGGAGTGAAGGTGAGGGAAGGGGTATGAGGATGAGAAAAGGGGGGTAAGGGAAAGTGAGAGAATGGGAGTGAGGGAGAGAGAAGGGGAGTGAGGGGATGGAGGGAGTTAGGGAAGGGGAGTGAGGGAAGGGGAGTAAGGAATGGAGTGAGGGAAGGAGAGAGAGGGGGAGTGAGAGAAAGGGAACGGGAAAGGGAAGAGGTGTGAGATACAGACAGGAAGAAGTGGAGTGGGGAAGGGGAGTGACGGTAAGTGAAGGGCAGTGACAGTTAGGGAAGGGGTATGAGGGTGAGGGAAGGGGAATGAGGGAGAAGGAAGAAAATTAATAGAGAGGGAAAGTGAGTGAGGAAGAGAGGAGGAGTGGTAGAAAGAGAGAGGAAAGGAGACTAAGGGTAAGGGAGAGAGAGGGAGAGAGTGAGAGAGAGGGAGAGCAAGGGACTGAGAGGGAGTGAGGCAGTTAGAGTGAGTGAGACAGTGAGAGACAGGGAGAGAAACACGGAGGAAAAAAAAGTGAGGGAGGGAGTGAACGAAGGGGAGTAAGTGAGATGGAGTGAGGGAGTGAAGGAAGGGGACTGAGGGAAGGGGAGTGAGGGAAACATAGTGAGGGTGAGTGAAAGGCAGTAACAGTGAGAGAAGGGGTATGAGGGTGACGAAAGGGGAATGAGAGAGAAGGAAGGAGATTAAGAGAGAGAAAAGGGGACTGAGGGATAAAGTAGGAGTGAAGGAAACAGAAAGGGAAAGAGAGGAAGGGTGAGGGAGAGAGAGGGAGAAAGTGAGAGAGAAAGAGAGGGAGAGCGAGTGACTGAGAGGGAGTGAGGCGGTTAGACTGAGTGAGACAGAGGGAGAGAGGGAGAGAGAAATGGAGTGAAGGGGAGTGAGGGAGTAAAGGAAGGGGAGTAAGCAAAAGGGAGTGAGGAAAGGGGAGTGAGGGAAGGGGACTGACGGATGGAGTGAGGGAAAGAGAGTGAGGAGAGTGAAGGAATGGGAGCAGGTGAAAGGGAATGGGAGTGAGGCACAGAGGGGAGAACATGAAGTCGGGGAAGAGGAGTGAGATTGAGGGAAGGGCAGTGACAGTGAGGGAAGGGATATGAGGGTGAGGGAAGGGGAGTGAGGGAAAAAGAAGCATATTAAGAGAGAGGAAAAATGAGTGAGTGAGAGAGAAGGATTTATGGAAAGAGAGAGAAAAGAAAAGGAAGAGTGGTGGAGAGAGAGGGAGACAGTGAGAGTGAGAAAGAGAGGGGGAGTGAGGGACTGTGAGGGAGTGAGGCGGTTATAGTGATTGAGACAGAGGAAGAGACTTACAGATGGATAGAGGAAAGGGGAGTGAGGGAGGGAATAAAGGAAGGGGAGTGAGCGAAAGGGAGCGAGGGAGTAAGAGAAGGGGAGTGAGTGAAGGTGAGTGAGAGATGGTGTGAAGGAAAGAGAGTGAGGGGGGAGTGAGAAGAGAGTGAGGGATAGAGCAAGACAAGGGTAGTGATGGAGGAAGAAAGGAAAGAGAAGTGAGGGACAGAGAGGGGAAAGAGGGAGCAGGAGAAGGTAAGTGAGGGTGAGGGAAGGGTACTGATAGTGAGAGAAGGAGTGTAAAGGGGAATGAAGGGGAGTAAGGAGAGTGAGGGAAGGGGAGTAAGATGAGTAAAGGAAGGGGTGTAAGGGAGAGAGTAAAGAAAGTGAAAGAGAAGTAGGAGAGTGATGAAAAAGTATTTTTTTGTCATACTTACCTTATAAGTAATGACAAGTTAATAATACATTTTTTATAAATACAGTATCTGTGGAAGAGAAGAAAAAAGTGAGTTATAATATATATTTCACAATACAAAATAATTTGTACAATATGTTATGTATCTTATTTTGCTGTTCTCAGAATATATTGAATTTCACTGAAAACAGTGAGTTCAATAGTACTCATCGTATAACAGCGGGCAAAAAAAAGACAATCAATAAGATTGTCTTTAAAAAACCCATTCAACATTTTCATTAATAATGTAAAAATTAGAAAAAAACATCTTAAATGTTTTTTACGAACAGCAATTTCTTACGTAAATATGGGACATCTCTAACAATCACAAATTAACAAAACATTATTACTTCTTTTTTATACACTCTAAATAAAGTTATGTACAAACATATGCTAACAACATTTACCCACAATAGTCATTTTTTGTTTCAGATACTTTTCCTCATGGCCAAATAGTATGTGTGAAATCCTTAGTTTGGAAGTTACTTAATAGTACTCTTAAGCGTCCGTTTCCCAACCTTCTTAATCAAAAGCACCAACATCTTTTGTACCATCTAGCAATGGTTATACCTCCACCCGATGCTATTTATCATGTACACAGAACCTTAAACAACTAGCTTGCTATCAGAATCTCAACATCATCTGGTATGCCGATGACACTCTGCTCATCCTTTATCTTAAGAAGGAGCTGTATACCATTAAAAGAAACCTCTACAAGGGAATAAGACATTTCACCAACATCTACAACAACTACAACAAATCTAAAACACCTCTGCCTCACTGATGATCAACATCTCCTGTGATAGCCACATCACCCACTATCTGATACACTTACACTACCTTTAGTCAACTACAAGAATTTTTTTAACCTGATCACCCTCACTCACAAAGTACTTTTCAACACCAGACTACCCTTTCTTAACAGCAGTAATTTTCCCAGGCCAATTATTTCCCCTAAATTGTGGGTTGTAAAAACACTAGGTAAGAATTTGGTAAGTCATAAGGCAAACGTTGTTTAAAAATCAATTGAGTATCATTACAATGTGTCCAGCCTTTTGTACATTTTAAATAAGCTGTGCAGTGTCCTGATGTTGTAGAAGGACCATCATGGAAAATAATTGCTACAGTTACAAAAGTTCTTCCTGATATTGATAATTGAGAAGCCACAAAATTTTTTATTAACGTTGTCAGTTTTCTTCCATCAGGTCTGCATCGTTGCAGCATTAAAATTACATATTGTCCATATCTTTGTATAAATAATGTTGATAACATTTGTGAGTTACATTGGGTACAGACCATGGGGCCGATTAGGATGGCGGACGGACTTGCGTCCGTCCGCCATCCCAGAGGTGGAGGGACCGTCCGCATGGGCTGCGGCGGTCCCTCCGTGCAAATTAGGATGTGACCGCCACCCTGGCGGTCACATCCTGGATATTTAACATTGCGGCGGGTGCTGCTTCAAGCAGCACCCGCCGCAATGTTAAAAGTGCATGTTTTACATTTACATGCACAAAGCGGCAGGCACCGCGCGGTGCCTGCCGCTTTGTGCATGTAAATACTGGGGGGTACCATAGGTACCCCCCATGTGCACCCCCCACCCGCCTACACCCTGGGGGCCCGCAACGGGCCCCCAAAATCAAAAGTACACATGCTTTTCCACGGCGGAAAAACCGCCGCGGAAAAGCATGTTTACTAATGCATCCTAATTTGGCTGGCGGTGTCTGATAGACACTGCCAGCCAAATGAGAGCTTTTCCGCCGCGGTTGTAATTCGACCACGGCGGAAAAGCAGCGGACAGAAACCAAGACCCACCAGCCATCGTAATGCGGCGGTGGGTCTTTGGTGACTCCGCAGAGGATTTTCCGCCTCCTCCGTGCCGGCGGTGGCTTCCGCCGGCCCGGAGGAGGCGGAAAATCCTCCATCCTAATCGGCCCCCATGTTTTGATTTGCTTCTCTAACTAGACTATTAAAAGACACTGATTTGCAGTCTGGTAAAGTCAAATATATAAATCTTTCAGTGTCTATTTTAGTACTACTTAAAAATGAACAATTGTCACAGTCATGTTGCCATTTATAACAAAGGCCAAAAAGATTTTCAATATCTATACCTTCATCTCGCAATACAACAAGCATATACATTCGAAATTCCTGACAATCTTGCTGAATATTCTGTGAAAATTAATTTAAACCAGAATATATGTCTAAAACATTTCGAATATCAGAAATACTTTCTATTTTAGTTTTATCACTACTACATTTCTCAAACACAGAATTCAACAAACAACAAAATCTTTTGAGGCACTCGAGTAGTTGGTAGTCTCCCCTGGCTCACTACAGAGCTCGATGACTGCATCCTTACATGGCCCAGCCGTAATGCTCCCAGAGCATGGAACTAGTAATCCGGCCCCTGTGACCAATTTAGCAGATGTAGCAGATGTAACCGGGGATGTAAATGTGGCGGTCGGGGAAGAAATGCTGGAGCCTGCGAGCAGTAAGGACAGTGAATTCTACTCCCTCTCTGAGCAATCAGATGGAACTGACATTGATGGTGATTTAGATGAGGAGGGAGAGGACGGTTCAATGCTTGAAGGGTCTATTGAGACATCACAAGATAGTACACCTAACGTGAAGTCTACTAACCTGAACCAGGATAATCTAGGTGATGTAATGACTGACGTTGAAAATAGTAGGCAGCAGGGCACTCCGGAGATTTCTGATTGGGCATTATCAATGGCTGATCTAACACCAGAGACCCTGGATACATCTGAACAGGCCTGTGGTGGCTTGGGGGCCACCAATCAAGTGTCATTGGAGGCGATATGTAAGGCTATTTAAGGAACAGCGGCTCTAGGGCAGGGCTGAGCACTTAAAAACTCATACTGCATGTCGTAAGCTTCAAAACACTGTTCGACGCCTGGTAAAGTATTGTAATGACTTTACGGATAGAATGGTAGAAGCAGAAGGTCGCATCTCATCATTGGAGGACCAGGTGGCAAGTCATAAGGTTGAAATCGCTGAGATTCATGCACATAAGGAAGATTTACATGGAAAGCTTGTTGATATGGAGAATCGACTAATCCGCAATAATCTGCGAGTTCTTGGAATTCCGGAAGGGGTTGAGGGCCAGGACACGCGGAAGTTCGTAGTAGAGCTATTTGAAGAAGCATTCCCCGAGGTGAAAGACTGGAACTGGGCCCAGGAAATTCAACGGGCACACCGTTTCCCGTTTCGTCAACGGCCAGGCGGACTGGGCAAGCTACACAACACTCACGTGCTATATTGATCTCTTTAAATAATTTTTTGGCAAGGCAAACATTATATGACTTAGCTAGGCCGGATAAAAAGAGATCTGGGAAAGGAACCACATTTTTTGTTCGCGCCGATTACTGCCACGCGACTGTAGAGAAACGCTGGCGGTTTTGCCAACTAATTGCCCCATTTCAAGCTAAGGGTGTACAGGCTTTTCTTTTACAACCAGCTACTTTAAAAACAGTATATAAAGGGCAGAATCCATTTTTTACTTCTGAATCCTTATCTAAGGAATCCTTAACTCTTTGGGTTGATCAAAATATGCAGTGCTTATATGGGGAATGTTGGAATATTGTTGACTATTGTGTAGCAATTCTCATTTTTGTTTTTTGTTTTTTGTGTTTTACGTTCTTTTATTGATCTTGTACAGGTTACCTGAGCACAAAGATTTTCTCACACTCATCACAAGGGCGATAGGCCCTATTGCCTCTGTTGTTGGGGAGGGTCACCTCTGTGGGGGGGAAGGATGTTCGGGGAGGGTAGGGGGTTTTGGGGGGGGTCACAGGGTATAGGGGTGGTTAGTTTATGGTTTAAGGGTATAAAAGGAAAAATGTCAGTTCATAGCAAATGTTACAAGGATGCTCGAGTGAGCTTATATTATATTTCAGTCTTCATGATCAATGTCGACCTATGTCTTAATTTTTGGCTAAAAGGCGAATAAAATGCTGCGGATATGTTCATTCAATTGTATGTGGTCTGAATAATGTTCTTAAGCGTAGGCGGGTGCGGCAGGAAGTGCGGTTAATTAATCCGGACATCATATGCCTCCAGGAAACTCATGTGCCATGGGGTAATCAAAAGATTCTGAACGAACTGTGATATATCGTATTTGTTACCTCTCGGCAGGCCACTATGAATCGTGGGGTGGCAATTTTGGGACGTCAAACAATAGCTACGATGGGTAAAATTTAAGCTGATAGCCTAGGTCGCTGGGCAATTGTTGAATGTATCGTTGGGGGGGGTCACAACTACAATATGTACCGTATACGGGTCGAACCAGGATGAAAAAGAGGTTTATGATTTTCTCAATGTAGAATTGGCGATGTGGGTACTCCTCTATTTTTGTTAGGGGATTTTGATATTCATGGTGAGGCCTCTACATGGGATCCCCAGTTTAGTAGATATACTGGCCGTAAACCACATGTTTTTAGAGCATTGCGGCAACTACTGATTCAACATGGTCTGGTTGATGGGTGGCCATTTGTTAATCCGGCTGACCCTGGATACACTTTTTATTCCTCCCCGCATAGGAAGTTTGTTCGACTAGATTACATTTTTTTGCCTAGACCATTCGCCATGGGTGCTCGTATGTGGGTAATGCCACGGATTACATCAGATCTTGGCCCTGTGGTTATTGATCTGCCGCTTTTTAATATCCAGCGAACACAGCGGGCATTCTCATTTGATAAGAAGCTTATATTTGATGAAGAATTCGTATGTCATATCCAAAATTGGGCCAAGCAGTATTTAGAATTCAATAGAGATACAAGCGATGGTATGGGACAGCTTTAAGGCTGGCTTGCGGGGTGAAACATATAGCTTTGGGTGGTCTCAACAGCGTAAGAAAAAAGCTGAAATTGACAAATTGCTGGTCGATTTGAAAAATGCTGAATATGAACTTTTATTGGCCATAAGCGCGCATGAAGACACTGAAGTGACACAGAATAAGGTTGCGTGCGCTAAGGCTAAGATCAATGGGGTTTGGAGTCATGATATTGCAATTCAGTATAAAATCCATCGCGCTGAGCTATATGAATACGGTGAATCGGTCGGTAGATGTCTTGCGCAAAAGCTCCGGGGACATCAGACAATACAGCGTATCGAGAATTTAGAGAACGATCAGGGTCACTTGGTTGGGACAATGCTGAAATTGACAAATTGCTGGTCGATTTGAAAAATGCTGAATATGAACTTGTATTGGCCATAAGCGCACATCAAGACACTGAAGTGACACAGAATAAGGTTGCGTGCGCTAAGGCTAAGATCAATGGGGTTTGGAGTCATGATATTGCAATTCAGTATGTCTTGCGCAAAGGCTCCGGGGACGTCAGAAAATACATCGTATCGAGAATTTAGAGAACGAATAGGGTCACTTGGTTGGGACAATGGATGGTATATTGCAGGTTTTTCAGCAATACTATACTTCTTTGTATACTCAAGAATCTTTATCCCGTGATCAGATCGATCAATTCGTGGCCAGATTTGATTTTTCGGTGATTGAACCCAGTGTTAGAGAAGAGTTAGAAGCTCCTATAACTATGCTAGAACTTGAAAGTGCATTTAAGGACCTTGCGCTTGGGAAAGCAGCCGGTCCGGATAAACTACCGTTAGAAATCTACCGCCGGTTATTTGGTATTATTAAAGACGACATGCTGGCCACTTTCCTTGCCGCTCAAGCCGGAGCACCTCCTCCATCGTGGGACGATGCAAATATAGTGGTATTTAAAAAAAAGGATAAGCCCTCATATCTCCCGGGGTCATATAGACCTATTTCATTAATAAATGTAGATGTCAAAATATACTCTAAAATTCTTGCTAGCCGCTTAGTTCAAGTTGTACCATTATTAGTGTCCAATCAACAACATGGCTTCCTTCCGGGTCGTAGTACTATCAACCATCTACATCGGGTGATTGCTGTTCTAGACTATGCTGCTGTATTCCACAAAAATGTTGGATTGGTGTTTTTAGATACTGAAAAAGCATTTGATCGGGTGGCGTGGGCATTTTTATGGGCTATAATGGGTAAAATGGGGTTTGGACCCCGATTTTTGTTAGCCTGCAAATTATGTATAAACGACCAAGGGCCAAGATCTGTGTGATGGGCCAGGAGTCTACATTTGTTCATATCACTATGGGTACATGGCAGGGATGCCCATGCTCGCCGCTAATATTTGCTGTCTATATTGAACTATTGTTGCAGATGTTAGAAAGTTCTCAGGGTATACAATCAATGGTTATTGGGGGCAATTGTTTGCGTGTCTTAGCTTACGTGGATGATATTGCGGTTGTGACATCTGACCCGGAACAAGCATTGGGGGAAATTGAAATTATAACTAGTGAATTTGGTAAAGCTTCTGGGTACAAACTGAATATTGCTAAAACCCAGGTCATCTGTACTAATGGGCTCTGTCCCAATGACATCCGTGTCACTACTGAAGCAAAATATCTTGGAATCAAAATTAGGATGTCGCTCTCAGAATTAGTCACTGTGAATTAGACTGATATTCTACAGTCTGTTAAACGTCAGTTGGAGAGGATTGAATGCTTACATTTAACAATAGTTGGGCGGCGAAATGTCTTAAAAATGTGTATTCTACCCAGGGTACTGTACTATTTTCGGACTGTACCGCTTGAGCTGCCACGTCTACAATTAATGAAGCTCCAATCTGTAGCTGATAGATTTTTATGGAGCTGGAAATCCCCTTGTCGAGCATCTAAATTTATGACATTGCCGCTCTCAAAAGGTGGTTGGGGAGTTCCGAATTTTGTTCTCTATTATCTTGCTTGCCTCTTGCAAAACATGAAATTTTGATTTCTGGGGGTGCGACACAGGTATTTGATAGCCCTTACATTTATTCAATGCTATTAGGCTGCCAATCTCGACAAATGCTGCTACGCTTTCTTGAGCCAAGCTATTATAAAAGAACTAGATTTAAGATTATATTAACAGCATTTAAAGGTTGGAGGGCGGTGGGTAGAATAATTCCTCTTAATCGCATTAACCACTACACACCTTGTGATTCAACAGAATTACTACCTCCTATATTTTGGGATAGTAAGATGAAGGCATGGGCGGATAAAGGTATCAGGTGTTTAGGAAATATGATGTATGCTGGTACTATGGTTACATTTGATGATTTAAAGGTAAAATATGGGATTCCTCAGAGTGATTTCTTTAAATATCTACAAGTGCGCGACTTTATTTTAAAACATCAGCTTATGCTATCTAATGGGACTAATGCCCTGTTGGAAGTTTTGAATAAACCGGTTAAGATAGGGATTTTATATAACTGCTTATTCAGCCAACAAAGCGATGATATTGCTATGCAAGAGGGGAAATGGAATATCAGATTGGGTATATCTGACCAGTTGATTCAAGCATCTATTGACATGGCTGCAAAGATTACGCTGACAGCTAATCTACGCTCTCAACATTATAAAATGTTATTCAATTTATATCATACACCGGCTAAGATGATGAAGTGGGGCAATATATATAATGGGAAATGCTATCGGTGCCAAGCTGATAAAGCAGACATTGTACATATATTTTTTGATTGCAGAGTTTTGAACTCTTTTTTTACTTCCATTGCCCAATTTTTGTCAACTATTTTAAATTCTGATGTGTTGATATCTAGAGAAATGATGATGTTTGGACTCTGCAAGGACATGGCCAATATGCCACTTTATTATCAAAATCGGTATTTCTTGTTCATGGCTATGTCAGTTGCTCGATTATGCATCGCTTCTATGTGGTTGAAAGCGGAGGCACCGTCATATGAGATGTGGCGGGCAAAGTTTTATAACATATTTAATTTAGAATTTAATCTATATCGTATTAGATCATTGAAGAAAAAACAACTGGGGTATAAAATCTGGCAGCCCATGATTGATCATTTAGCTAATGATAGCTCAAGTTAGGTTGTAATATTTGCTCACTTTCTTGTTTATGATATATGTGTACTCTTGAATAGGATTAATGTATATACTTTGTTTGTATTTGCTTTGATCATGCTATGAACTGCATAATAAATTTAAAAAAAAATAAGAACCTAAAAAAAATATATATTTTTTCCCGATTTTCAACAATTTGTTGTTGTAGAGTTTCAAGAAAAAAAACAACATTAACCACTACATTAGAATAGCAGTTGACACCAGAACTGTTTTCAAACTGAAAACCAACAGCCTCTTCAATACTATCCTTTTTCTTTTTGCTTACTATCACTGGTTCATCTAGTTTTTTTCTTTTCTCTACAACCTCGCTACAATTTTTCTCATATCTTCTTTTTCGACCTACCACACGCTTTTCTAATAAAGGATATTGAGGTAAATTGGGCGCATGTTCTCTTCTTAAGCTATTATACTCTTTTACACAATTTACATCTGCAATAATCTTTGTCTCATCAAAATTAATCAAGTATAATCCAGATAAAGTTCTGACTCGAGATAAAGCAACATATGCTATACCCTCTTTAAACACAATACTTACAATATTCACCAAAGCACTATCTACACTTAAACCTTGAGATTTATGAATAGTCACCGCATATGCCAAACAGACAGGAAACTGTTTTCGACGGACATATAAATCTTTTACAAGCAAAAATCGAGCTGAACAACGGCTCAATTGTTGTACTACTTTAATTTAATCAAATTTGATTTTCAAAAATTCAATGTCATCTCTATTTGGGTAATTCAAAAAATCAACAACATTACCCATTGCTCCATTTACTAAACCTCTTTCTAAATGTAAATTACATCGTAAAATTATCCGACAATTTATACATGCATATAGATTATTTTCTAAACCAGCAGTTTTAGATATTGATTTCTCTAAAGAATCCAATTTTGTCTTCAACTTTTCTGACAAAATAATAGTAGCTCCTTCATGCTCTATTCTATCAATAGCTTCCAGTTTTATAATTTCTTGATTTTCTAACTTTAAAATGTTTTCATTGAATATTAAACATTCTTGCAGAGTTGGCATCAAGCATATCACTGATTTCTTTTCTGCAATTTTTCTATATATATTCTCTGGAACAATAATTTCGTTTGGAAACAAATTTGAAAGTGTTCGTGCCTGTAAAGCTTCTTTGCCATGTTCACTCACTTTTCCAATTTTTATATCTTCAAGAATACTTTGTAATGAGTTCTGTATATTCGAAATATGACCAAATATTAACATTTCCAATGCTTCCCAGGCACTTTCTGGTGTCTTCATGTGTAACTGATTTAAATACTGGTTGTCCTTTCACAGGAGTTAGTTGTAGTAGATCTCCAAAAACCATGACGTGTTTGCCTCTAAATAACACATCATACTCTGTTTTAAGGATTTGTTGCATTCTTAAATGCACAAAGGCAAGCATTACATTTGATACCATGCTTACCTCATCAATAATGAGAAGTTTAATTTTTTTCAAGACTCTAGAAACTTCACAACAAGCTTCTCCAGATAGCTTGTGGAATTCTAATTTATTTTCATGCTCTACTGGCAGCATCAATAAACGATGTAAAGTAA
Source organism: Lissotriton helveticus (assembly GCF_964261635.1). Lineage (NCBI taxonomy): Eukaryota > Metazoa > Chordata > Amphibia > Caudata > Salamandridae > Lissotriton > Lissotriton helveticus. Next base: position 1,079,157,614 of record NC_136067.1, on the reverse strand, counting down.
TCCCTTTAATGTTATGTGCTGTCAACCCAGTTGGAGCAGTAACAACACAAGAGAGTAATGACTCAGTTCTTTTCTGTAGATAAGTTGCAATTCATTTAATTAGAAAACTTTTTCCAGTTCCTGCTTCTCCACCTACGTACAGTCGGACAGGTTTAAATGACGTACATGAGCACTCTTTTTTCTCATGATATAAACCATGCTCAATCTGCTCTGTCACTTGATCATATATTTGTTTTTGCTCAACATTTAGTTGGCTTTCCAATTCTTCTAAGTTTATTACATCCTCTTGAGCTTGTTGCATTGCTGTTTCCACCTCATTCATGGCAGTTGCTGCTTCATTTTGGATAATTGGTTCTCCTAGTGGATCCTGACTCAAAGAAGCAGAACTTTGAATGTCTTGATAACTGTCTCTAGCGATCTCTGCTGCAATTGTAGCTTCTTGCTGTATTTCGTCGTTCAACATTTTCAGATAATTAGTAAAAATAGGACATTCTATAGTATTTTTAGTTGCGTTGAATGAATCTTCATAACTGTGAAAATCTCCAAGTAGTTCCAGTTCTGTACACCATGGCTTAAAGAGTTGCAAAATAGCTAAATAGTAAAATTCCCTTTTGTCAGGAGTTTCGCAACTCAATTTTCGGTGATTAATCAAATGTTCTTTTCTTTGTTTCACTAAACATCCTTCTGATCTAATCACAGCATATACTCCTTTATTGATATCTTCTGTAATATTCCTCTTAAAAGTATAGCTTTGCAGTACTTCATAGAGACAAACATTCTCAAGATGATTACTTCTATTTGGATAGTATGTAGCCAACATATTTGTCTTCAAAATATCTGTACTGTATGGTTCTCTCTCTGCTAAATACTCAATTTCTTGAACAGATTTCAAAACTCGGTTTCGTGTTCTTGCAAGACCTAAACTCACCAAAATGATTGTTCTAGATTTGGAGTATAGACTTGCAGATGATAAGCGGTCTGAACATTCATATGCTCCGATTTCTCGATGAGACAACATCTTCAAACTGTAGCTGTACAATTTCTTACTTAGGCTCTTTTCATGAGAATTTTCTTCCCACATTTCCTTTAGTTCCGTCTTTTCAGATTTAGTAATGTAAGACGTTACATATCGAGCCACAGCAATGGAGTTGTCTGCAACATATTGAATATCCATGTTAGCATTCCACATGGACAAAATGACTGGGTTATAGTCATTTATGTATTTTGACTCTTCATTTCTTCTTAAGTTGTAGGTATTTTTATGTGATTTTCTTGTGACAGTATGTCGCAAAGATGACATAAAATTGTTCACTCTTCTTTTTGATATTACTGGACGTGGAAATCCAAAACGACATTTTGTATAGAACTTATCCTTAGATTTGTACTTTCGAAGACAGTATTTTCCACAACGATGGGTTTGAAACCGTAAGTCTTGATGTCTTAAATTCTTTTGTTCTGTACTTTTTGGTACAGCACATGTAGAATATTGTTCAATAAAACTCATCACTGTGTCATCTGAAACTGTTCCAAATTTGGGGGCATCTTCGATCCATAGCAGCATATGTACATGAGGAGCACCTCTTGCTTGATACTCCTTTCTCCAAAAGAAATCCAGAGCCTCTCCAAGAGGAAGATTTTTTTTATTTGTGATAAAAGACATCATAGCTTCAAATCTATGATTGAAATACATGCATACATTAACTGGATCAAAAGAGCACAGTTCTCCAGGTGTCTTGTATTCTATATTTTCTATGTTTGCATTTGCCTCTCGAAGAAATTGAAGTAAATTTTCCCAAGCATACTCAGCACAGCTTAGAGTAAGGAACCATGTAGGAGTTCCTAAGTTTCTTAGCATACATTTCAATTCCCCATGACGACGGTACCAATACTCATTAGTACCACGCTGACATGCCATGAGATTAATTATCTGAGATTCAATAACAGTATCTTACTGTTGGACTTTATCCATAAAGTCCTTTGCCGAAACATTTTGCAGATGTACTCCATTTTTTAATATATGGTTCACTGCATAAGAAAGTCCAGACATGTCACTCTCAAACAGAAGATGAAACAAATATGGAATACATTGGCAAAACCTTGGATCTTCTGCATATAATCTTGATGTCCGGTTACAGTAGGGCTGTCCAATCAAATACTACCGCAAACTCTGTTACCCAGCCTGCCCAACCCTGTGTGGAAAAGTGCCCTGCAGAGAGCACTATATCTGGATCTACCGGGAACAAGGGTGTGGGGGCAGGTGTGGTGGTTAGAAAGCAACCCGCACCGTGTACACAAATAGTAGAAAGTCAGCCTAGTGAGCCTGTTCCCGTGGGCAATAAGGGTACTCTTCAACGGCTTCCTTGTGTAAATCTTCCCCCCGAGTCAGTACCCTATACGATTATTTTGGTGGGAGTTCCAGGGATTGGGGCTGAGAAAGTTGAAATATACAGGGAATTGAAAAATAAAGTCACCTTCTGGCTTAACAAGAATAGAATGCTCCCCCCCTTTTCCAATACAGAGATATTAAATGTTAGGAGGGTGAGTTGGGTGGGTAGTAGTGTCAAGGACCTAGAAGGTGACTGTGTTATTGTGAACTTTAGAGACCCTTGGGTAGTTGATTTTATTCGCAGAGAACCAAGGTTTGGGAGAGAGGGAGATATCCAAACCTTAGGTTTAAACTACTTCTATGTTGGTGTAAAATGTGGTCCATCCTTCCCCCCGCACTATATACATCAAAGGAGACCATGTGGTGTAAGTCCTTTTGACAGGGTGGTGCACCACCTCCCCCTGTCAAATTGATTTGAGCTTTTTATAGGCTTAGAGGGGGTAGACTGACTTAAACATTCCATTGGTGGTACTACTGAGCCCCAGGTGATAGGCAGTGACGCTAACGGAAGCATATTTGGTGGGGAGAGGGACTATTTAGTGGTTGGCACACCAGCAGGTGGTAAAATTGCTGGAAATGGTATGACGTCTGGTGTCTCTCTAGAGGTGGAGACAGTAGTCCATGTTTTGAACGTTTTGGATAGGGTCAGGGATGGTCGGGAGGATGGCCAGGGTGTGGATATGCCGCACTTGGGTTCCTTGGTTGAGATAACAAAAAAGGAAAGAAAAAAAGTGAAAGAAATCGATTCTAATGCAGACTTCTCTACCAAATTGGGTAGCAAACACTGTGGGATGGCCTCAGATAATGATATATTGGAGGTTGAAGCATTGGTACAACATATCAACATGCCAATAGCTGACATTACTTTACCTAATAATTTAATAATATCATCTTCACCCCATACAATGCATGATAATATGGAAGAAGGACTTAATATCACTACCTGGAATATAGTGGGCATAAATGGAAAACTTACTACCCCTTTTTGGAAGGATTTCACTACACAAGGGTACGATATAATTTGTCTTCAAGAGACATGGCATAGAGATCAAATGCACGTCGAAGGTTATACGTCCTTTTGTGTGGATGCAGTAAATTCCGCTGCAGGTAGGGCTAAGGGTGGTCTGTTGACCCTGATAGCCACTATGCTAACAGAATTTAAAATAGGAAAATGTCTTGAGGTTGGGCCATATGCACAACTAATATGCTTGGAGCATCATAAAGCCAAGGACTTGGTTATTGTTAATTTTTATAATAATATTTTTGATGCAAGCAGAGGATCGATAGTACAAGATATAGGAAGAGTAATAGATAAAATTCTTGTTCAATATAAAGACCCCCCGGTTATCTTCTGGGCAGGAGACTTTAATTTACAGGTCTGTAAAGATGCCCAGAAGGGGATCTGCGGCATTGTATCTGATTAAGTTGATAGAGGTAACATTATACATAACCATTTTCCCCACAATACATATGGACTGGTGTTGAACAGTTTAGCCGCTAAATTGGACTTAGAACTACTAGATTGTACAAAAAAAGGGTGTAATATTAAATGCCCAACCTTTAAAGGTAGGGACTTTAACTCTAATATTGATCACATACCAGTTTCCTGTGGTACGGCCTACTCTAATCTATGGATAGTTGAGCAGGCCGTGAGTGATCATAATAGCATTTCTTTGATATTACTAGTTTGGGGCTGCAAATCCCAAGTTTATAGTAAACCAACCCAGGACATCACGGCTGCAAGACCAAATGGACCAAGAATTAAGTGGGCCAAAGTTAATCCTGATAAGCTCTTAGCGGATGTTAATGCTAAGGGGTCGATTACGATGGCGGACGGAAGGACGACGGTCGGTCTGGAGTAGGCGGAAAATGCCTTTTTCCAGTCCGCCTGCCGCGGTCACTCCGTCCACCATATTAGGATGGGAAACACTGTCAAATGTCCGTACGCGGCGGAAGAGCACGCACTGCCGCGGAACTACACCCGACCCCGCGGCAGACGTAACCAATCCAGAGACACCGCCGTACGGAATGACGTCTCCGGCCGTCCTCTAAATCACGATGGCGGAAAGCACACATCAAATCGCTGCAGAAAAACAACCTGCCTGAATACGGCGGATTCACCACAGCGGAGATACAACACATTGCAGAGATACCCACCACAAGCAGATCGCCGTCATGGACCCAGCGCTACACGCATTTCCGATACTCTTCGTGCTCCACCTCCAGCAAGTCATGGACCATCGCCGACAACGACGCAGGTACGCCAACACACCAATTACTGTCGGAAGGGGAGTACCTGCCAGGGCTATGACGTTGGGAGGGGGAGTGTCATGTTTGAGAAACTGCATTTACGATTGCACCAATATATCAACAATTCAAGTACACAACCAGGAATGACAACGACAAACCACTACACATGATTGACTTGCTTTATTAAACATAATAGGGGTATAATCTTACAGTACCCAGGAGCATGGGCACTGGGTAGAACAGAGCAGGTACATCTGAAGCAGCACATGAGAGGGGCTATGTGCATCAACAGTCCATGGTACAGAACAGGTACATCAGAGGCAGCACATGAGAGGGCACAATGCAGTATCAGAAGAGCAACAGGGCAGTGTCCATAACAGAGCAGGTACATCAGAGGCAGCACATGAGAGGGCACAATGCAGTATCAGAACAGCAACAGGGCAGTGTACATAACAGAGCAGGTACATCAGAGGCAGCACATGAGAGGGGCAATGTGCATCAACAGTCCACAGTACAGAACAGGTACATCAGAGGCAGCACATGAGAGGGCACAATGCAGTATCAGAACAGCAACAGGGCAGTGTCCATAACAGAGCAGGTACATCAGAGGGCAGCACATGAGAGGGGCTAAGTGCATCAACAGTCCATGGCTAGGCACAGGTACATCAGAGGCAGCACATGAGAACGGCTATGTGCATCAAATGTCCGCAGTACAGAACAGGTACATCAGAGGCAGCACATGAGAGGGCACAATGCAGTATCAGAACAGCAACAGGGCAGTGTCCATAACAGAGCAGGTACATCAGAGGCAGCACATGAGAGGGGCTGAGTGCATCAATAGTCCATGGCAAGGCACAGGTACATCAGTGGCAGCACATGAGAGGGGCTAAGTGCATCAACAGTCCATGGCAAGGCACATGTACATCAGAGGCAGCACATGAGAGGGGCTATGTGCATCAACAGTCCACGGTACAGAACAGGTACATCAGAGGCAGCACATGAGAGGGGCTAAGTGCATCAACAGTCCATGGCAAGGCACAGGTACATCCGAGGCAGGGCATGAGAGGGCACAATGCAGTATCAGAACAGCAACAGGGCAGTGTCCATAACAGAGCAGGTACATCAGAGGCAGCCCATGAGAGGGCACAATGCAGTATCAGAACAGCAACAGGGCAGTGTCCATAACAGAGCAGGTACATCAGAGGCAGCACATGAGAGGGGCTAAGTGCATCAACAGTCCATGGAAAGGCACAGGTACATCAGAGGCAGCACATGAGAGGGGCTAAGTGCATCAACAGTCCATGGCAAGGCACAGGTACATCAGAGGCAGCACATGAGAGGGGCTAAGTGCATCAACAGTCCATGGCAAGGCACAGGTACATCAGAGGCAGCACATGAGAGGGGCTATGTGCATCAACAGTCCACGGTACAGAACAGGTACATCAGAGGCAGCACATGAGAGGGGCTAAGTGCATCAACAGTCCATGGCAAGGCACAGGTACATCAGAGGCAGGACATGAGAGGGCACAATGCAGTATCAGAACAGCAACAGGGCAGTGTCCATAACAGAGCAGGTACATCAGAGGCAACACAAGTACGTGGGTCAAGCGCCCCGTCCCAAGGACATTAATAATGCAAGGGTGGTTACAATGGACAATCTAGACACCAAGTCAAATGACATGTGAGTGATGGGAGGTACACCTCACAGCACAGAATCTGCTGGACTGCTTGAACTAGTCGCCTCGACACACTGCCAGCACCAGAAACAGGAGTGTGATACACAGCCACAGCTCTAGTGACTGACACATGAGCCATAGACCCAGACACACTACCAGCACCAGAAACAGGAGTGTGAGACACAGCCACAGCTCTAGTGACTGACACATGAGCCATAGACCCCGACACACTGCCAGCACCAGAAACAGGAGTGTGAGACACAGCCACAGATGTAGTGACTGACACATGAGCCATAGACCCCGACAGACTGCCAGCACCAGAAACAGGAGTGTGAAACACAGCCACAGCTCTAGTGACTGACACATGAGTGACACATGAGCATAGACCCAGACACACTGCCAGCACCAGAAACAGGAGTGTGAGGAGAGGGCACAACTGACACAGTGCTACTACATGATGCATGACAGCGAACAACAGACACAGTGCCACTATCTGACACATGAGAGTGACCTGCAGCTGAGCCACTAGGACCACTGAAAATATGAGCCACAGGGCTGTATGGGCCAGGAGGCAGGGTAGCTCTGGGAGCTGGGGACAGCTGTACTGGAGCGATATTGGGGTATTCAGGTCTCACTGGTGTGTGTCTCAGTTTCTTTGTGAAATGTAGGGGCACCCTGGAAATGCCTGGACTGGTAAGTGGTGTGGCCTCATCAGACATCAAAGGTGGATCATGTGCTTGTGGTGGTCTGCTCTCTGGGGACGTGCTAGACCCTGCTTGACGTTTGCTGTGGGCCTGCCTTCTGCCCTCTGCATCATGTATAATGGGGGATGCAACTACAGTGTACTCCTTCCTCTGCTTCTGTGGGGTGTGGATGGGAGTAGAGGTATGTGGGGACTCCACCGCTGACACATGTGTTTTACGTTCCTTCAACAACAGCCTCAGGGCAGCCAGGGGTGATGTATGCCTGTCCTTCATGGAGCTCGTGTCCATGGGAGAACCCTTGGCCCTGGGATGTGCCTTGGCCGTAGGAGGTGTCCTGTCCCTGTCCCTGGGATCAGACTTGTCCATTGTAGTGTACTTGTCCTTTGAAGTGTCCTTGTCCTTGGGAGTGTCCCTGCTCTTGGGAGGTGCCCTTTCCTTTGAAGTGTCCTTGTCCTTGGGAGTGTCCCTGCTCTTGGGAGGTACCCTTTCCTTTGAAGCGTCCTTGTCCTTGGGAGTGTCCCTGCTCTTGGGAGGTGCCCTTTCCTTTGAAGCGTCCTTGTCCTTGGGAGTGTACCTGCTCTTGGGAGGTGCCCTTTCCTTTGAAGCGTCCTTGTCTTTGGAAGTGTCCCTGCTCTTGGGAGGTGCCCTTTCCTTTGTAGTGTCCTTGTCCTTGGGAGTGTCCCTGGACTTGGGAGGTGCCCTTGCCTTGGGAGTACCTTTTGAGGGGGATGCCTGTGTTACATGTGAATCCCTTTCCCCCAACACCCCATGAGGATCCTGTGTATCAACTCCAGTGTAGCTCATTTCGTGTTCGGTGAAAGATTTCCCTGTCCTAGGGGATGGTGTCTGTGCCCTCCGTGCCCTGCCTTGCTGCCTGTGGCTGCTTCTAATGCAATACCCCAAAAATGAGGCCTGGTCTGAAGTGTCACTCTCCCCTGAGACATCAAGTGGTGTGGATGGGGAACTGAAGTAGCACCCTGTCCATGCGACTGTAGAATGGCTGAAGACACAGGGGCAGATTTATGAGGCCCTTGCGCCACGTTTACGCCGCTGTTGCGTCACGCAAGGTGGCGTAAACGTGGCGCATCCCTACGAGGCATTTACAACGTGACACATCTATGGAGATGCGTCACGGTGTAAGGCCCTGCGCCACATGAAACCTGCATCAGGTTTCATGTAGGCGGTCCGGTGCAGGGGGGGGGGTTCCGTCGCAGGAACGCCCCTGGAAAGTGACTCAGTAAAATCTACAAGATTTCACTGAGTCTTTTTCTACGTCAATTCCTTACGCCTGCTTGAAGCAGGTGTAAGGGTGATGCACCATGCAATGTAGGGGTGGCCCCTGTGCATTGCAGGAGTCATGTCGCACTTGCGACATGACTCCAGCAATGCGCCGCCCGTACGCCGAAAGATGCGTCACGCATCTTCCCTGCCTTGCACCATGGTGCGCCGCATTGTAAATGCGGCGCACCATGGGTGGCGAAGCTGTGGCGCACATTAACTGGCGCATCCCTGGGGATGCGCCAGTTAACGTAAATCTGCCCCACAGTGTTTGCTAATGACTGAACTGTTCTGTGGAGACCAGCAACATCGCCATGCATCCCCTCCATGAATGCTACCACCTGCCCCAACTTCCTATCGTGGTCTTGGAATGCATTGATCATGTTGGTCTGCCCTACACACAGCTGTCGCAGCAGATCAAGAGCCTCAGCACAAAGTGCACTTTGTGTCACAGGGCAGGGGCAGCGGTGCCTGCACCATAGGCAACTCTGCTCCCCTACTCTGGCGAGCACGAGCAGTACTTGTTGCAGTTGGTGGCAGTGTGGGCCCTGTGTGCTGTGTACCTACTGAAGGTGTTGATTGCCCACTCCCTGTCTGTGACAACAGTGCTGACTCACCAAGACTGTCTGAAGATGAGGACGATGGTGTCTCCACATGTGAGTCCTCAGGGACAGTTCTGTCCCCCTCTCCGGGGCTGCCCTCTTCAGTGTCAGTCTGCGTGTGTGTGATCTCGGATCCGGATGCATTGCCACCACTCATCTCTGTTGTCTGTGGGTCAGTGCCCTCGGCCAAAGCTGAAAGAGAGGGAAAAGATGTTTACCTAAGTGCCACACTCACGTACTGAAGGTTACAAAATCACAACTTTCCTTACAGTCGAATAACATGTAGCACCCATCCTGCACACAAACCACCCCTACCAGACATCCTCATATCAAAGAACCGGGGGTGCCTGTGAAACATGTACATCATACAAACAGGGCAAGTGCATGCAGACCACCACACATGTCATGCCATGGGACCACAGACCTCAACAGCATGTCCTGGAACCCTCAACTACAAAGCAACTTGCATGTCCACCTGGCGGACATGGATGCTAACGCTCACTCCGCTAATGGCACCAACATGCAATTGCAGCAAAACATATGCACCACGGATGACACTACTGTGTCTGAGCACCAATACATGCATGCACTCACAAGTCACAGACACATACAGCCTGCTTACCGCTAGTTTGCTGTTGATCCCCTCTCAGCCGGGCGGACAGGTCACAGCAATGATACGGTGCATTAGAGGGGTCATGGTGCGTCGGGCAAGCCGGGTTGACCTTGGAATCATCCCCAGTGTCATCTCCGCAACATTCTTGCTGAGCCTGGATATGTCGTCCCAGCGCTTGTGGCAGTGTGTGTGTCGTCTATTGCACACCCCCACTGCCCGTACATCACGTGCTATGGTCCTCCACACGGCCTTGCGAAGGTGCAGCTTGACCTACCATGATGGGAGACAAGAGGGGAACGTCAGTGGACAGTTTGACATTCACAAATATCGTAGAAATACGTATCTTTATGCAGCCATGCTCAGTACAACACATGTGAAGGTCCCACAGCACACCGCCAAGCTTGCAGAAGCCAGGAGTCAATGACCCCCTCATGCCCACCAACATATTCCCCACTGCACTTACCACCTGTCCGGGGGCACCGTAGAGCCATTCATAGTGGCTGAGCACACCGTCCACAAGGACATCCAGCTCCGCTGCGGTGAAGGATGAGACCGGATCTCTTGCACTCTCTGCATGGCAAGGTCCAGGACTGTGGCACTACAGCAGCAGTTGTTGGATAGCTCAGCAGCAGCAGGCCGAGGTGATGGTCGCAGGAAGCAGTTGTTGGATAGCTCAGCAGCAGCAGGTCGAGGTGATGTTCGCAGGCAGCAGTTGTTTGATAGCTCAGCAGCAGCAGGTCGAGATGATGGTCGCAGGCAGCAGTGGCTGGAAGCAGTGAATGTGTGCTGAAGAAATTCACACATATATAGGGCCCTGAGCTCATATCAGTGGCACATGTCTGCAGCAATTGGTTTTCCCTGGATGCCTCGTTCAAAAAGAGCCAATGACTGGCCCTGGTGTGGCGGTGCACGGCTTCCGCTATTTTTAAATGCGCTTGCGTGCCCCGAGTTACCTGTTTCCATTGGCTACATGTGCACGGACCGTCACGGTCATACACCGGCAACCGCATGTGCGCGCTACCGCGGCGGTGCATCATTTGAAAATAATCACTCAGTGGCGTCGCTATGGCGGTGCACGCATTCCGCGGGGGCAGAGCAGGCTAACACATACATTTGAATTTTCAATTTGAAATGGCAGTTGATACCCTCTGGCCGGTCACCCACAGCCGGTCCTGGCCGGTCAACCACCGCCGGTCCTGGCCAGTCACCCACCGCCGGGTGCTGGTGGTGGGTGAGCGGCCTGTGCATTGAGGTCACCATGGCATGGATGGCCCTGGCCGGTCACCCACCGCCGGTCCTGGCCGGTCATCCACCGCCAGTCCTGGCTGGTCACCCACCGCCGGTCCTGGCCGGTCACCCACCGCTGGTCCTGGCTAGTCAACCACCGCCATTCCTGGCCAGTCACCCACCGCCGGGTGCTGGCGGTGGGTGAGCGGCCTGTGCATTGAGGTCACCATGGCATGGATGGCCCTGGCCGGTCATCCACCGCCGGTCCTGGCCGGTCACCCACCGCCGGTCCTGGCCGGTCACCCACCGCCGGTCCTGGCCAGTCAACCACCGCCGGTCCTTGCCAGTCACCCACCGCCGGGTGCTGGTGGTGGGTGAGCGGCCTGTGCATTGAGGTCACCATGGCATGGAAGGCCCTTGCCGGTCACCCACCGCCGGTCCTGGCCGGTCACCCACTGCAGGTCCTGGCCGGTCACCCACCGCTGGTCCTAGCCGGTCACCCACCGCCGGTCCTGGTCGGTCAACCACCGCTGGTCCTGGCCAGTCACCCACCACCGGTCCTGGCCGGTCACCCACCGCTGGTCCTGGCCGGTCAACCACCGCCGGTCCTGGCCAGTCACCCACCGCTCGGTGCTGGCAGTGGGTGCCCGGCTAGCACCCGGCGGTGGATGACTGGCCAGGGCCGGTGGTGTATGACCGGCCAGGCCCTGCGGTCTGCGGTGGGTGCTGCAATGTGACTGTAAGGGGGGTATCAACTGCCATTTCGAATTGCATATTCAAAAGTATGTGTTAGCATTCACCACTCCCGCGGAAAGCGTGCCCCGCCATAGCAATGCTAGTGAGTGATTAGTTTCAAATAATGCACCGTCGCGGTAGTGCGCACATGCGTTTTGCGGGGTGTGACCGTGATGGTCCTTGACCATACAGCATATGTCATGCACAATTGCTGTATCAACGATCATCTTCTGTGTTGGTGGAAGGCGTCCCCAGATGGCGTATGTACACACACTGCATGTCTCTGCACACATGTAATGTTCATAGTTGTACATGTGTGTTAGGATATGTCCGGAATGCTGCAAGAATCATTATGTCAAGTCAATGGCCCGTGTCCACGTGTGACATTCATGTCCATTTGTTGCATATGTGCTCATACTATTGATCTTGCCAGTGGTTAACAAAGGCTAGTGATGTGCACCCAAGTTGCGTCAGATGTGCATGGCGACGTGTTGACGTCTTGGTTTGGCGGACACACGTTTCCATTTGTACACATCTACACAGTACATCAAGGGTGTGTACCCATATTCAAAAGCTGTTGTGAGTGTGTGGTTTGTGTGTGCACGTAACAATGATGGGGGTATACATGCATTCTGTGTATGCGTATGTGTGTCGCCTGTTGTGTGCCCATGCATGTCATGTGAGGATGCCCAGCATTGTAGGTGGGGTCATGGGTACATGAAGACAAGGAGGGTGTGTTCCATGCTCGTGTTGTGTGTGCACATCCATGTGTGTCTGTGGGGATGCTTATCCACATTTGGGCCCTCAGTCATGTGTTGTTGCCAGTTCATTCAACATGTGTGCACGTTACATTGGACATGTTTGCACACAGGATGTTGTTTGTGGGTGAACATTGTGTGTGTAGTTAGCTGTATTGCCTTATATATTGGTCACATCACACATATAATCACTGTCTGCAATATGTATTATCTGCATTGTGTTGGTCAAGATGTGATAGTGTGGCACAGCTATGCGTTGTTTGTCAATTGACATCTGCTACCATCTACTCACACACAGGAGGGCTCCAAATGTGCATCGACCATACACTGTGCTGGAGGACATGGTTAACGAGGAGGTGATCCGCAAATTTCGGCTTGATCGACGTAGATTGCAGGAGCTTGTAGCACAATTGTCACCTCATCTGCCGCCACGCAGGACATATCCAGGAGCTATTACACCCACAGCAAAGGTGATGGCGGCACTTCACTTCTTCGCAACAGGCACTTTCCAGTACACAGTTGGTCATGCCGGGGGGATGTCACAATCCATGTTCAGCATGGTACTGCGGGATGTTCTGAATACCATGATGCATTACAAGGATGATTACATCCATTTCCCACGGCCGGCTGAGTTGCCAGCAGTCAAAGGGGACTTCTATGTCCTGGCCCAGATACCACACGTAGTGGGTTCTATTGATGGCACACATATTGGTCTCATTCCTCCCCAGGCACGTGAACCTGTTTATTGCAATCGAAAGCACTACCATTCGATCAACGTGCAAGTGGTGTGCCTGGCTGACAACATCATCTCCCATGTATGTGCCAGATTTCCAGGGTCCGCACATGACTCACACATCCTGCGGAGCAGCATTGTCCCCCAACTGATGTCTAATCTGCGTCCAGAACATGCGTGGCTTGTAGGTGAGTGTGCTGTGAGGACAATTGTGTTGTATGTGTGGCATGGTGTTCCCACCAATCCTGGTAATGATATTTGTGTCTGTCATCCCCCCACCTAGGCGACTCTGCGTACCCAAACCGGCTGTGGCTGCTGAGCCCCATACGGAATCCTACTACCCCTGGTGAAATGCGTTATAATGATGCCCATGGGAGGACAAGTCAAGTGGTGGAACGTACTTTTGGACTGCTGAAGTCTAGGTTTCACTGCCTGGATAAAACCGGAGGGTCCCTGCCATACTCACCAGGCAAAGTATGCCAAATCGTGATTGCCTGCTGCATGCTCCACAACCTGGCCTTGCGCAATAACATTGAACTGATCATGGACCCTGAAGACCAACCGGTTACTCCGCCTCCCATCCCACCCATGTCCACTGATGTGGATAGTGGGGAGAAAGAAGGTGTGGACCAGAGGCGTCAGCTCATTGATCGCTATTTTCCTTGAATGTGAGTAACTACCTCTTGTGCAGCTAGACAATGTGTGATGTATGTTTGCTGGAGATGTGTGGGTGTGGTGTGTCTATGCTGCCTGTTCTGGTATGTTCTGTTTGCAAATGTGTGTGGGAGATGGTGTACATGCAAAGCTCCCCGATGTGTGTCCTGTGATCAACTTAATTGGTGATGAGTGTGGTTTGTGGGATGTTGCAATACAGTGTGTTGTGATGGGTGTGAATCACTTTCCTGACCTGTGCTTGCTCTTCTCTCATTATCCCTAGGTCACTCCCACAGAGGCATGATTCTCCAGAACATTGATCCCTGAACCTGGTAATGACAATTTATAAGACAAACATGTGATTAAAACATGGAGGTCACACAGCATTGAGTGTTTACGTGGTGTTTATTAACAGGTTGTGGATTGATGTTGGTGCATATTTACAAGTAGGTGTGGGGGGAAGTGAGAGTTGAAGGTCATGGCAGATGAAAACACTGTGGGGACACCACATTGTGTGATGTCCACCTAGTCCAACAGACGTGTGCCAATGCTTGGCATTGTGGGGCAGGATAGTTGGCAGGGTGAATGGCAGGCTCAATGAAGGGTGAAGTCAGTGGCGGCCCCTCTTCGAGCGGGTAGATGGTGCATTGCCATTGCTCTCAGCTGGATCCAGCCTCGGACGGCCCCTCCGTCTTGGAGCTGGAGCGGAGACAGCTGTGGGGGAAGGTTGTTCAGGGGCCACCTCCCTGTCCGTGGCCTCAGGTGATGGTGGCGGTGGTGTTGGTGACCTGTCGCGCTGGGCACTTCGGTGAGGGGGTGGTGGTGTGGCGCGGGATAACCACTCCCTCCACAGAGCAGTTTGCTGGCCCATGAGGTCCACAATTTGGCCAATGCGAGTGTCCATGGACCGCAACAGCTGGCTGCTCTCTAGCGAGTCTTGGTGGGCCCGATCGTCCTGTGCCTGGGACCGCTCATAGGAGGCATGGACTCGTTCCCGACCTCGCCTAGCAACCGCACTCCTGGTTGTGAGCTGTGGCCTCACCTGTGTCCTCTCCCGCCCACTCTCCCTGCTGGCCTGGGATGTCGATGTCCCATCATCGGGCGATGGGTCAGGCAGGGTGGCACAGGCAGGAGTGGTAGTGGTGGTGGTAGCTGCACAGCTCACAATGGCAGGTGTTGGTGTAGTGACACAGGCCAAGGTGGTGGAGGCAGGGATGTCCTGGGAGCCTGATGGCCCTGGGAGTCTGCTTGGGCCAGCATCGTCCTCTGCACCCGAGCTGTCAATGAGATCGTCACCCAGAGAGTCCGGGTTGTGAGGGGGGCGGCTGGTGCTGGCGGTTGCTGCTTTCGCCGGTCAAGTTGCGATCACCTGAGGGACAAGATTTTCATAATTAATGCTGTGGACATGACATGTTTTTGGTACCAACATTACAAATCACTATGGAATCAGGACATGGTTGTTGTTGTCATCATGTTGTTGTGGTTGACAGTACAGGGCAATATGGTGGCGTGGAGGTGGGAAGGCAATACTTGGATATGTGTGGTCCTGTCCTGCTATTGGATGTTCCCCCTGTGAAGATGTCTATCTACCTGTCAGTTTGCAGGAGGAGATGCACTGGTCAGCAAATGGTGGGCAGATTTAATCTTGCTCTGGGATGAGACATGGGGGCCTCTTGGGAGTTGTAGTGCTGGTCTCTCACACACCCCACCCACCTCTCACACCACCCACCCCCACCACCCTCCCTGTAGACATGGGGGCCTGTGGGGAGTTGTAGTGCTGGTCTCTAACACCCCCTGCCCCCACCACCATCCCTGTAGACATGGGGGCCTGTGGGAGTTGTAGTGCTGGTCTCACACACACCCCACCCCCCACCACCCTCCCTGTAGACATGGGGGCCTATGGGGAGTTGTAGTGCTGGTCTCTAACACCCCCCACCCCACCACCCTCCCTGTAGACATGGGGGCCTGTGGGGAGTTGTAGTGCTGGTCTCTCACACCCCTCACCCACCTCTCACATACACCCCACCCCCCACCACCCTCCCTGTAGACATGGGGGCCTGTGGGGAGTTGTAGTGCTGGTCTCTAACACCCCCCACCACCCTCCCTGTAGACATGGGGGCCTGTGGGGAGTTGTAGTGCTGGTCTCTAAAACCCCCCACCACCCTCCCTGTAGACATGGGGGCCTGTGGGGAGTTGTAGTGCTGGTTTCTAACACCCCCTGCCCCCCACCACCATCCCTGTAGACATGGGGGCCTGTGGGAGTTGTAGTGCTGGTCTCACACACACCCCACCCCCCACCACCCTCCCTGTAGACATGGGGGCCTGTGGGGAGTTGTAGTGCTGGTCTCTAATACCCCCCACCCACCACCACCCTCCCTGTAGACATGGGGGCCTGTGGGGAGTTGTAGTGCTGGTCTCTCACACACCCCACCCACCTCTAACACCCCCCCACCACCCTCCCTGTAGACATGGGGGCCTATGGGGAGTTGTAGTGCTGGTCTCTAACCCCTCCCTGTAGACATGGGGGCCTGTGGGGAGTTGTAGTGCTGGTCTCTCACACCCCCCACCCACCTCTCACACACACCCCACCCCCCACCACCCTCCCTGTAGACATGGGGGCCTGTGGGGAGTTGTAGTGCTGGTCTCTAACACCCCCCACCACCCTCCCTGTAGACATGGGGGCCTGTGGGGAGTTGTAGTGCTGGTTTCTAACACCCCCACCACCCTCCCTGTAGACATGGGGGCCTGTGTGGAGTTGTAGTGCTGGTCTCTCACACCACCCACCCACCTCTTACACCCCCCACCCCCCACCACCCTCCCTGTAGACATGGGGGCCTGTGGGGAGTTGTAGTGCTGGTCTCTAACACCCCCCACCAGCCTCCCTGTAGACATGGGGGCCTGTGCGGAGTTGTAGTGCTGGTCTCTCACCCCCCACCCACCTCTCACACACCCCCACCCTCACCACCCTCCCTGTAGACATGGGGGCCTGTGGGGAGTTGTAGTGCTGGTCTCTCACACCCCCACCCACCTCTCACACACACCCCACCCCCCACCACCCTCCCTGTAGACATGGGGGCCTGTGGGGAGTTGTGGTGCTGGTCTCTCACACACCCCACCCACCACCACCCTCCTTGTCGACATGGGGGCCTTTGGGGAGTTGTAGTGCTGGTCTCTCACACACCCCACCCACCACCACCCTCCCTGTCGACATGGGGGCCTGTTGGGAGTTGTAGTGCTGGTATCTCACCCCCCCAACCCCCACTACCCTCCCTGTAGACATGGGGGCCTGTGGGGAGTTGTAGTGCTGGTCTCTCACCCCCCACCCACCTCTCACACACACCCCACCCCCCACCACCCTCCCTGTAGACATGGGAGCCTGTGGGGAGTTGTAGTGCTGGTCTCTCACCCCCCCACCCCCACCACCCTCCCTGTAGACATGGGGGCCTATGGGGAGTTGTGGTGCTGGTCTCTCACACACCCCACCCACCACCACCCTTCTTGTCGACATGGGGGGCCTGTGGGGAGTTGTAGTGCTGGTCTCTCACACACCCCACCCACCACCACCCTCCCTGTTGACATGGGGGCCTGTTGGGAGTTGTAGTGCTGGTATCTCACCCCACCCTCCCTGTAGACATGGGGGCCTGTGGGGAGTTGTAGTGCTGGTCTCTCACACCCCCCACCCACCTCTCACACACCCCACCACCCTCCCTATAGACATGGGGGCCTCTGGGGAGTTGTAGTGCTGGTCTCTCACAGCCCCCACCCACCGCTCACACACCCCCTACCCCCACCACCCTCCCTGTAGACATGGGGGCCTGTGGGGAGTTTTAGTGCTGGTCTCTCACACCCCCCATCCACCTCTCACACACCCCTCACCCCCCACCACCCTCCCTGTAGACATGGGGGCCTGTGGGGAGTTGTAGTGCTGGTCTCTCACAAACCCCACCCACCACCACCCTCCCTGTCGAGATGGGGGCCTGTGGGGAGTTGTGGTGCTGGTCTCTTACACACCCAACCCCCACCACCCTCCCTGTAGACATGGGGGTAAGCATGGGCGTAAAATCCGCTCCGCTCGCGGATTTTTCGGATTTTCGGCAAATTCGCAATCCGCGAACTCTCGCAAATTTGACAAAAATCCGTGAATCCGCTTGCGGCGGATTTTTTGCTTGGTTGCGGCGCGCGCCATTTTGGATCTTGCTGCGTGATCCCGCGGGAGTTTGGCGCCCGCGAATACGTAATCGCGGCTTGCCACCTTGCACAGCACACCTCGCAAGAGTTCGCAATTGCGAACACGTAGTTGCGGCGGAAAGGAACAATCTCGCACTCGCGAAATAGAGATTTTGCAATTCTGCACAAGAAATCCACCAGCAAACAGGATAAACCTTCAGAAAATGATGATTTTTATCAGAATCACTCCTCAGGTTGACATTTGCATGGCCTTTTTTTTGCAAGGAGTCCATTTTTGGGGGGGGAGGGAAGGAAGTACCCCACAGTCTCCAACTTCCTGTTCCTGTCCAGCAGGCTCCTCCCAGTGCTTTGTCCATCTCCTGGTCACTTTCATTTGGATCTGGAGCTGGAAGGATTACTTTTTGTGGGTGCTGCTGGATATTTGGATTTGAGGCCTTTTTGACTTTCTTTGGATCACTTTTGGATTAGAAATCAACTTTCACAAGTAAGTTTGTTTGGGGCATTACAGTTGCTGCAACTACAATTTTGGAACTTTTTCAGAACATTAAATAAATTATATTGTGGGTAGCCACAGTATCCAGTAGGACCAGGGTTGGTTATGGGTGCATGATACAACTGTTTTGTTGAATTTAAACACCATTGAGGCCATGGATGGGCTGGGATTGTGCTTATTTTTGTTGTTTTTGTCGTTTTTTTGGGTTGCTGGTGGGGCCTTTTGCCCAGGGGTGGTGGTGCATGGACTGAGTGTGCCTGTGGTGTGGTCTCACTCTCTTTAATGTAAACATCATGGATGGCATTGGATTGTGGTGATTTTTGGCTGTTTTTCTGTTTTTTGGGGGTGTACTGTTGATGTGGACTGGCCATGTGGGTGGTGGTGGCGGCCATCTTGAGTGCTGGCTGGTACAGGCAACATGTGCTTGGGGTGCAAGGGGCCATTTTGAAGAGAGGCAGTGTCTGAGACCTGCACTTATTTTGCCTACTTTTCATCCATTATGCCCAGGGGTAGTGAGTGTTGCATGGGCCTAGTCTTTCTGAGGGGTGTCTTCTTGAATTTAAACACCATTGAGGCCATGGATGGGCTGGGATTGTGCTGATTTTATTGTTTTTTGTCGTTTTTTTGGGGCTGCTGGTGGGGCCCTTTGCCCAGGGGTGGTGAGTGTTGCATGGGCCTAGTCTTTCTGTGGGGTGTCCTCTTGAATTTAAACACCATTGAGGCCATGGATGGGCTGGGATTGTGCTGTTTTTTGTGGTTTTTGTCGTTTTTTTGGGGCTGCTGGTGTGGCCTTTTGCCCAGGGGTAGTGGTGCATGGAATGAGTGTGCCTGTAGTGTGGTCTCACTCTCTTTAATGTAAACATCCTGGATGGCATTGGATTGTGGTGATTTGTGGGTGTTTTTCTGTTTTTTTGGGGTGTACTGTTGATGTGGACTGGCTTGGGGTGTAAGGGGGGGCCATTTTGAAGAGAGGCAGTGTCTGAGGCCTGCACTTATTTTGCCTACTTTTCATCCATTATGCCCAGGGGTAGTGAGTGTTGCATGGGCCTAGTCTTTCTGTGGGGTGTCTTCTTGAATTTAAACACCATTGAGGCCATGGATGGGCTGGGATTGTGCTGATTTTATTGTTTTTTGTCGTTTTTTTGGGGCTGCTGGTGGGGCCCTTTGCCCAGGGGTGGTGAGTGTTGCATGGGCCTAGTCTTTCTGTGGGGTGTCCTCTTGAATTTAAACACCATTGAGGCCATGGGTGGGCTGGGATTGTGCTGTTTTTTGTGGTTTTTGTCGTTTTTTGGGGGCTGCTGGTGTGGCCTTTTGCCCAGGGGTAGTGGTGCATGGACTGAGTGTGCCTGTAGTGTGGTCTCACTCTCTTTAATGTAAACATCCTGGATGGCATTGGATTGTGGTGATTTGTGGGTGTTTTTCTGTTTTTTTGGGGTGTACTGTTGATGTGGACTGGCTTGGGGTGTAAGGGGGGGCCATTTTGAAGAGAGGCAGTGTCTGAGGCCTGCACTTATTTTGCCTACTTTTCATCCATTATGCCCAGGGGTAGTGAGTGTTGCATGGGCCTAGTCTTTCTGTGGGGTGTCTTCTTGAATTTAAACACCATTGAGGCCATGGATGGGCTGGGATTGTGCTGTTATTTGTGGTTTTTGTCGTTTTTTTGGGGCTGCTGGTGTGGCCTTTTGACCAGGGGTAGTGGTGCATGGACTGAGTGTGCCTGTGGGGTCTCACTCTCTTTAATGTAAACATCCTGGATGGCATTGGATTGTGGTGATTTTTGGGTGTTTTTCTGTTTTTTTGGGGTGTACTGTTGATGTGGACTGGCCATGTGGGTGGTGGTGGTGGCCATCTTGAGTGCTGGCTGGTACAGGCAACATGTGCTTGGGGTGCAAGGGGCCATTTTGAAGAGAGGCAGTGTCTGAGGCCTGCACCTATTTAGCCTACTTTTCATCCATTATCCCCAGGGGTAGTGACTCAGTGTTGCATGGGCCTAGTCTTTCTGTGTGGTGTCTTGAATGTAAACATCATGGATGGCATGGGATTGTGCTTATTTTTCTGTGTTTTTCCATTTTTTGGGGTGTATAACTGAACTGATGTTCCTCTGTCTTCCATTGCTTTTAGGTGCACAAGACTCTAGAGAACCACCAGTGCCAGGAAGAAGTCCTGCAGCGGTGTGTGTGCAGCATAACGTCACGCGACGTCACGTCTGGACACAGACAACTCTGCAACTCGTGCAACTGCTGCCTGCTGTTCTGAAGAAGATGGCCCCAAAAAAAGTTACCCGTAGCTCCTCTAGCAAGAAAGTTTCCAGTAAGGAGCAGAAGAAGCAAGTTACCAAGGACACTGGTGTGCCGGCCGCCCCTTTTTTTGGGAGTAAAAAAAAAAGTATGCCTGCAGCAGCAGCTGGATCTGCTGGGGACCAAGCTGGGAGTAGCACCTCCGCTCCATTGGGCTCAGTGCCACCACCACCACCACGCCAACTTAAGTCCAAGCCCTTCAGTGCTGCAGAGGCACTTAGTCTAGTTGTTCAATCACCATCGACCAGTGATGTTGGCTCATCGCAAGAAAGTAGCAGCAATGTCCCTCAATCAACACAGGTTGTTGTAACTCATCTGCCGAGTGTTGAACCACAGCCGCAACAAAAACCACATGTGCAAGTACAAGCCCAAGTACATGTGGAAGGAGAGGCAGCGCAAGGAGAAGCGCAAGCAGAGGTGCATGGAGGGTCACAAGTGCCCACAATAGTTGTTCCTCCCGAAGTAGGGGCACATCAGCAAATCGACAATCAAGGCGAGGTATCATTTGAGGAAGACACTCCTCCTGATGATCATTCATTGTCTTCCACACCTCTAGCAAGGAAGAGATCATGGGTGGTGTCTACATCTTCTTCAAGCACACCTCCTTCTGATGATACGGATCAAAATTGGGAACCAGCACCACTGCCGTCTGAGAGTGAGGCACATGATTTGACAAAGGTAGTTAAGCGTAAAGGGAAGCTCGTCCAAAGTCTCAGAGTTATGGAGTGTGATGATGAGGCTCAACAAGAAGTGGGGGATACTGCTGCTGATGAAGACTCTGACAACCACGACCCAGTCATCATAAAGGTCACTGCAGCCCCAGCGGGCATGCAGCAAACAGACATTTTGACCCTAGCCCGAAAAGCTGCTGAGCATGATGATGATGATGTTGTCGACGAGGAGGCAGTGGAAACACCACAATCATTGGAGTTAAGTACACCAACTCGTACCGCTTCCATATTTCTTTCTCACAAGAAGGGACCTCCATCCACCTCGACCTTAATTAGTGGCGGTGAAAGTGCACAACGTACAAAAGTTGGGCAATCCAGATCCTCCACTTCATCTGGCATTAGCAGCATGACCACCACCACCAGTATCGCCGCCTCCTCCAGGCCCCACAGACACTTCAAGTCCCCAGTTTGGGACTTCTTTACTGTTTGCCCAAAAAGGGAAAAGTTCGCCATTTGTACCCTTTGTAAGCTTGCAGTTAGTCGTGGTAAGTTTGGTACCAACTATGGTACCGGAGGCCAGAGAGGTCATCTTAGAAGACAGCACACTGTCCAATGGTATGCGCACCTAAAGGCGATCAAGGAAGCCCGAATTGGAAGTCAAGAAAACGTTGATGTTTCATCTGATGATGACGAGGAGGAAGAAGACGTGTCAAACACTTCACTTACACCCAGTACCCCTGTCAGCAGCACACCCCACGTGAGGCACACTAAGAGTGTTGTAGCGAGTGAGACACCAACGCGCAAAAGTTCACCAGCGAGCATAATTGGGTCAACGAAGTCATTATCATCCCGTAAATGCTTGGTCCAGGGCAACATTAGAACCATGTTTTCTTCAGACGCGCCATATGAACGCAACCACCCACTGACGCGTCTGTATAACACTAAGCTGGCTAAAATGCTAGCTGTGGACCTTCTCCCTTTTTCTTTTGTAGAAGCGGTAGGTTTTCTAGAATTAGTGGCAACGCTCTGCCCTAAATGGAAGGTTCCTAGCCGGTTCTATTTTGCCAGAGTTGCGGTTCCAGCACTACATGAAGATGTGCTGGAGGCGATTGGGGCAGCTTTGCAGAAGAGTGCTGTTCACACAATACATCTGACAACAGACATGTGGACCAGTGGCGCAGGCACTGATTACATGTGCATCACTGCACACTGGGTCTCTTTTTCAGGTGTTAAAGCAAAGCTAAACGCAGGTGTTGACCCGGACCAAGTTTTTAAAGCTGCTCGTAAACATGCAACACTAGCCATGTTTGGCTTGGAGAAAAGTCACACATCACAAAACATTTTGGACGAGTTTAACAAAAAGGTCTTTCACTGGCTGTCCCCAAAAAAACGCAAGATTGGTTATGTTTCCACGGATAATGGCGCCAATGTAGTTAAGGCCATGGCGCTGGGTGACTATTTCAGAGTGCCGTGATTGGCGCACTGTATCAACCTGGTAGTTCAAAAATTCTTGAGTGATAAAGACAGTCCAGCGTGCGAGGTAATGGCCACCTGCCGCAAAATGTGCAACCATTTCAGCCATTCTTTTAAGGCCCGGAAGCATCTGAGGAGCCTGCTACTTGAACGTCGAATGCCAGTGAAAGCACTCATCCAGGAGGTGGCAACACGTTGGAACTCAACCTTCTACATGCTTGAGCGTCTGTATGAGCAGTATACGGTACTCGATCACTACTTCTTAAAAGAGGGTACAGCTCAGAAGGACCTGCGGATGGGTGCGGCGCAATGGGACATAGTTAAAAGCCTGACAGACATGCTTCGTCCTTTTGAGTTCTTCAGTCAGCCAGGAGGACTGTAATGTGGGAAAAGCTATCCCATTGTTGTGCATGCTGGAGCACCAACTGAAGGCGGTGTCTTCTGAGTTAGAAAAAGATGAAAAAAACAAAGACCCTTTTCTTTTGTCGGAGAAATTATTAGAGCGCCTACGTGGTGATGAACGTCTTAAAAAGATCAACTCAGAACAGCATTACATTTGTGCTACTATTCTGGATCCACGCTACAAAAAGGCGCTGGCAGGCCAAGCATTCTTTCCTTTTGCTGATGAAGATGTTAAAAAGTACAAACGTTGGCTAGCCTGGTCAGCCAAGAGGTTTGAAAAAGAACGGCAGGATATTGAAGGAAAAGGCAGTACATCAGCATCAGCATCAGCAGGCCATCCCCAGTCAAAAGAATCCACTTCTGCACCTGTGGCTGTGGCACAAGGGACCTCTCAGCCGTTAAAGACACCGGCAACCGGATCATCTGCACCACACACAAGAGTAACAGTGGCTGCTGAAGCGGATTGGCTAACTTTGCTTGGGTATGGTTCTCAAAAAAAGGTCACAGGCACAGCAAAAAGTAAGCAAAGTGGAGGAACCGTTGAGGACCTTGAGTCGATGGTGCAGGACTATCTGAATGACTCAACAGAGGTCTTTCTTAATGATGAGCCATTGCAGTATTGGCATGGGAAAAAACAATTGTGGCCACAGCTCTCCAACCTGGCTATAAACTATTTGTCTTGCCCACTCGCAAGTGTGTCTTCTGAACGTGTTTTCAGTGCTGCTGGTGGCATTGTAACTCCCAAACGGAGCCGCCTCTCGCCCAAAAATGTGGAGAGGCTAACAATGATCAAGATGAATCAGCACCTCATACCACCAGATTACAAAGTACGAGAAAGCACGCCGCATGAAGACGAGGAGGACGGCAATGTAGATGAGGGGATTTGTTCTCTGTTCGGTGACGCTGACCTCATCCTGCCTGAATTCGCAGAGTATGATGACGAAATCTTCTTCTTATTCCCTGACACCGAGCCCTGAAAATGAGACAATGAATCAATAACTTTCTTTTTCGTCCTTATTCACTTTTATTCCTGTGTGTCTGTCTTTCTTTGTTTTGCACAGTTAATTTAATTCAAACTTTAATCACCTAATCCCAAAAACAAGCCCATCAGCAGAACTGTCTTCACTTGTTTGCTTATTGATTTGAAGGTGCCGCAGTCTACATTCCTCAGGTTCACAAGTTCAGAAGAACATGCTCCTCTATCCTCCTCCTCCTATTTCCCTCAAAGCAGAGGGCTGGATTACGCCCAATGAAGAAAGACTCAGCACTTGTGGGGGTGTTCTACTTCTTTGCGAGTGAGTTGACGGCTCTGGGCCCATTGCTGTGAAGCTCTAATAACGGATAAAAGTGTTTTGGACCAAATATGAGGCGGAAATTTCTTGCCGTTTTTGCTGACTTGCTTGCCTTTGAGGTGCTCTTTGGCGGGGTTCCGGGTGTTTGTGGGTGAGTTTTGGGGTCTGGGAGCACTGCTGCGACAGTCTAATCTTGATTGCATTTGCTTTTCAGGAAATCCGTGGTGGAAAACAGGAGTTATGATGATGACCTAGCTGCACAGCGCGTTTGGACCGAAGGCCGAGAGATATTGTAAGTATGAGATTTTGCTTTTTGGCTGTTTGGGGGTGTTGTCGCGTGCTTTTTTGCGGGTGGGTTGGCGGGTCTCTTGGGGCATTCCTGGGAAGGTCTAATACCGGATAGAAGTGGTTTGGACAAAATCCATAAGGAAAAGCCTTTTTTTTGCTATTTCTTCTGACATCTTGCTCAATGTAGCGTTTTGGGGGGCTTCCTGGTGTTTGTGGGTGGGTTGCGGGGTCTCTGTCGAAGCACTGCTGCGACAGTCTAATCTTGATTGCATTTGCTTTTCAGGAAACCCGTGGTGGAAAACAGGAGTTATGATGAATGATGACCTAGCTGCACAGCGCGTTTGGACCGAAGGTGGAGAGATATTGTAAGTATGAGATTTTGCTTTTTGGCTGTTTGGG
This sequence comes from Lissotriton helveticus, assembly GCF_964261635.1. NCBI lineage: Eukaryota > Metazoa > Chordata > Amphibia > Caudata > Salamandridae > Lissotriton > Lissotriton helveticus. The sequence continues at coordinate 1,079,132,495 of NC_136067.1, read as the reverse complement.
GGTGTTGTCGCGTGCTTTTTTGCGGGTGGGTTGCCGGGTCTCTTGGGGCATTCCTGTGAAGGTCTAATACCGGATAGAAGTGTTTAGGAGAAAATCCATAAGGAAAAACCTTTTGGCACTTTTTGTAACTTAGGGTTCGTTAGGGTTAGCCCTAGCAGCAGGATTGCATGTGTTTCAGGGTGTTCTATTGCAACTCAGTTCTGGGGTGTTAGAGCACTCTTGGAGCGATGCTGGCTATGGATACTTTTGCTTGCTTGCAAGTGGTTTGAATACAATCCACGGTGGGTAAGGGTGTATTTGGGCCTAATTTTACTTTCAAAGTACGTTTTGTCACCATTTTTCTGCTAGGCCTCGTTTTTTGAGATCTGATTGGGGGGTCTTCAACATTTTTGCGACTGGCTTTAGTAAGGGTCTTTGTGGGAGCATTGCTGGGAAGGTCAAATTTTGTTCTAAAACACAGTTTACAGTACACCTAGCTTGAGGGGAAAGATCCGCTAAATTATTTTGGCCATACTTATATATCCTTAAAAAGGTGACTCAGACAGAGTACGCAATTTCAAAAATATTGTACTGACTATTAGGGAAATCAAAGTGTGACTTTTTGCACCTCACTGCGTACATACCTTATATGTATTTATGAGTGGTATTGTAATAGCACTTCCTGTTTTCCGTTCAATAATTACAGGCCGGGTTTCAGTCAACATCCGCCAGGCAGGCAGTGGACAGGGTGTCTTCTGTCAGTGGTCACCAACATTGATGGACGAAGCGTCAGCTGGAATGGAGGAGTGCCGCTAATAAGAGGAATTGTTTGCTGCATGCAACTTACTTACCAAATTCAACAGGACAACTCCAACAACATACAGAATACAGATACAGTATCCATTGTTTTCTTCTATGAGTGTGACTGCATGTGGTTAGCTTTAGTTTGTACCCAAAGATTTCTTTATCTTCAATTATTGTTTGTCCATGCTGTGCTTTTTTTTTCTTCTCTCAACAAAACCTACCCAAAAAGAAACCCCCATTCCCATCCATTTTCCAAACCCTAACCCTCTTCCCCCGGGCTGTGTGGTTTTGCTTGATGTCTGACTAAATGACATCAATAATTCCACACACTTGCTGGGGAGGATAAGGTCATAGCAACAGGCTGGTGAAGGAATACGAGGATATATTCTAGACTTACTCAGCTTCAGTACTATTTCTTGTAGTAGTAGGAGCCAATGTCAAATAAATTCAACGCAAGTACTAGTTATACTTGCAATACTTTACCATTTGTTAGGCTACATTGTGGCACTGTTCTAGTGTACTGTCACCTGCTATATTCTCGATCGTACCGTAACCGTTGTAATGCTACAGTAAGGAAAAACCAGGTTTCGTTTTCTTTTTTAACATAGGCATGCAACTGCCACTGTGTCACACAACTAGTACCACCGCAATGAGGAAATTTCATCCGCCAAGGATTGCCAACCTTAATCCCCATTTCACGTGGAGCCAGCCCTGGGCCTAGCCCTAATTTCTAACACAAATTAGAGGTAAGATAAGCGTCTGGTGGGAGGTAGTATAATGGAGTATTAGGACTGGACGAGAGATTGACGGTAGTACTACTAAAGTCCTAGGACTCTTCAGGAAAACAAACTTACTGTTACACCCCCACCCACCAGACTGAAAAGCAGTAAAAAACAGGTATGGTCAGATAAAGTTTAAAAAAGTATATTTATGTAGCCCTAACAAAATAATCTCCCTCAAGACCCTCCCTAACCCCAACGATTGTCTTTGAAAAGTCCCAAAAAGCACCCAACTCCCAAATCCCACCCCCCAAAAGTCTCTAAAAAAAGGGCAAGGGACACTCCACTACTGTAGGGTGCTGGTGAATTTTGCGGCCAGGGCATCATACACCTTGCGGAGGGTGGCATGCTCGAAGCGGAGGCCCTCCACCAAGTTCTTGTACCTATGGACCTCCTGCTCCAGGTAGGACATTCTCACTCCTAGGCGGCGCTGGCGTGCCTTGCAGCTCATGTGGGGGGCAGCTGGTCTTTTTGCTGCTTGGCGGTGGCGGTTGGCTTTGTTAGCCCGGCTCCGTACCGCTGGAGCACTGTGCTGGCTGGCAGCCCGTGGGGTCACGGAGGAGGATGCAGCTGTCCCAGTCGAGGATGTTGTGGTTGCACCGGTCGACTGCGTGTCCTCCGACTCCTCCAGGGCCACCAGCCGCCGATATTCCGTGACAGTGGCATCCAGCCTCCGTTGCCGGGCCATTCGAGCCTTCTCCCTCTGTGATGTCGATTTGGAAGGAGCAACTATATGAAGAAAGAAAGACATAGTCTGTAACCAATGCTCCTTAACATTAATAACACAAAGTGATTGAGCCGAAAGTTGTGTCACAGTACAAGTAGCAAATTGAAAGCACAGTACATAACTATTGAGGACAGTATCTATCTAACCTCCCACTTCTGCATCCTTGCTCTAACATTAGTGGTAGTTTAATGAACAAATTCTACGACCACTATGGACTTCCATTACAGTCGACTATGACAGTACACCAGTCTTATTCTTCTTCTTCTCTCTTGTTTCGGAAAATTGGTACGTTATCTTATGCAAGCCGGCAGAATGCCAGCGCAGTGAACTTGCACCCAAGAAAAACAGACGCACACCATGATGAGTGAGACAGACTTGCGTTACTTTACCGGTCCAGTACATGCAGGTGGTGAAGCTATTACTTTTCTATTACGGGTGGCACTGAGAATACTCTGTTACAAGGGCTACTGCTTAATTAATTTACCTTTCACCCTACAGTGCAAATGAGTAGTAGAAAAGGAAAATGAAGAAGCTAAATAATTAGATTATCTATCACTTCACATGGGATGTATTTGATGACATATGGGATGACTTTAGGTGCTTTGCTTATTATTGAGTGAACAGTGATACACCCACACATGAATGACGTACTACTACTAAACTAAAGTTATTAAGAGAGGTCCACCGTAATAACCGGATATATGCTGTGCTTGCAGTTGCAATACAAACTATTGCTACTATTCATGGTAGTATTGGACAAATTTACAATTTCTTTTCCTTGCCTTCCCTACACTGGAACGGACGTGCGGGTGCGGTGTTACATGCTCTTCAAGGTAACACTTAGTTCATCCAGTGACCATCTACTCTCTCTAGATACACATGTGCTATCTAAGAGTCAGATAATACCATGCTCCAGGCATCCATCCATTCAAAGTATATGCACACATACAGTTTGTTTCACCCACCCAGGCTGTTGTCCTTCCACCCATCCTTGCTTCATCATTGACCCAGCCATGCACCATACCATATTCTTTCCTTCCCAGCCACCTCGGGGACCAAGCAAACACATATCATTCTTCTTTGCCAGCCATCATAAAATTTCTCGTCCTTCCACACTTACTTACACCCTTCTTTCGTTTTTCGTTCATCCCATCCATCCAGTTCATCTAAGATCTTATTGGGATTCTTCTCACCAAAAACTTCACAGCTAAGTCGAAGTACATTTAGAGGAGGCTACTACCTGGTTGATTTATAATACACCCGTGCAGAAAGCACACTATGCAGTCTTCAATCTCAATAAGTAAGGAATATATAGCTTACCTGTGCCCGCCACCACCGTGTCAACCCTCACAGGCACATTGGTGTCGTCCGGCACTCGCACCGCCTCCTCCCCAGAAGTGTTGTCCTCCTCATCCACCACCTCCGCGCTGGCCCCGCCACCAGATGTTCCACCTACAAAGTACATTTAAGAATGTTAGAATACACCACTCACTACTATATAATATTTGGTCAAGGAGGAATAAAGAAATGTGAAAAAAACAGAATATAATGTAATAATTTGTAACTGTATACTCTACAGTAAAAATGTCCCTTTTTCCAGGGAAGGCTGTTGTCTTGCTGCACTTTTTGGCACAACTGATGAATGCTTGTTTTTTATTTTTAACACACAACACTTTTTCTCCTAACAGAAGCTTGACTTCTAAGAACACGATCAGGGTCAAGCTCAAGTTCAAACCAGGTGAGACCTCAGCTCGACCACAAGAAATGTGTCCAATTAATCGTTAGCACTAAGCACTTTTCCATTTTCAGTTAAACGGTTACTTTTATGACAAAGTTGATTTTAATAAATGTGTTTAGTTTTAATAAAGCTTTTAAACTTAAATAGACTCTGTGGTTTTTGGTCCTCCAGACTAGAGTGGATGAGCTAAAGGTTTTGGAATTTTTGCAAGCATGAGTGCCTCTGACACTTCTTGACTGTGACTCCGTACTCTTGCCCTGCGTAGGATAATCTAATGATCATTGGGGATCAATCATCGGTGACTTAGGGAGCTAAATGACTCTGCCACACTATCTAGTCAGTAAGGTGATTGGGGGTTCTTCAAAGTCTGATATCACTGAGGTATGTGGAAAGAAAGTCTACCTGCGCCTATTATAATTGATAAACAATGCACTATTTAGTGTTCATAGTTCGGTTTGTGCAGATTTGTCCCTGCAACAGTAGTAGAATGGATTGTCCTCCTATCCAAAACAAAAGTAAAGTAGTATCTTATTCTTTCTTGGTGGTCATTCACCTTTTTATTGTTGGCAATTGTCTAAGCATAAACATTTAGAAGACTTGAAAAGACATTATGGACAATCCCAGAGGACTGCACTCAGTGCATAGAGCTATTGCTGACTAGAATGGGAGTCCAATGGAATTGCCAAATGTGCATTCTTAGTTAGCTACACACACAGACTAATAAGAATAATCTAGTAATACCACAGGGAGTCATAGTCGAGGCAGGATAAGAATTTAGATCCAGTCTACAAGAAGATCAAAGACGATTTAGAAAAAATCGAATGAGGAACGCTAGGAAAAAATAGGTACTCTTTATTAAAATTAAAACTTACTGGGGCCAGCAAAGGAGCCCTCGCCTGCCCGATCCTGGCCTGCATCCTCCTGAACAGCACCCTCCTCCTGTGTCCTCGTGCCCTTGGGGGGAGCTGATGTACAACATGAAAGAAAGAAAGACCAGAAAACATGGATGAGATTTGTCAACCAAATCAAAGATTTCAAAAGAACTATAACAAAATATTTTTGAGAAATAGCAAATAGATAGACAACTATTCCACGGGAAATATTGACCTATCTCATGTGGTATACTACGTTATTCGTATTGCCTGATTTGCGGACCGTTGACTTTCAAAGTTCCTATGTAACTCAATAAACAGACTACTAAAAAGGTTTGCCTAGGCCTGGCAGGCAGCAGTCCGCAGCACGCAAAGTGACAGACAAAGTCCATCCTGCTTGCAGATCAGTGAATACTCAAACTATCAATCCACCGACCACCACCACTATTTCTTCTTATAGCCATGTGTCTAAAGGAAGGACTGGACTTCAGTCTGTTGGGGCTGATTTAGAAGTCCCTTGCGGCTCATTTTCCTCCATTGTTGCGTGACTTTTGTGACGCAGCGGCAGAACAAAAGAGTCGCCATGGTGCGACGTATATATTAAAAAAAAACGCATATGGGAGATGCATCACGTTGTAAAGCCCTGCACCATCAGGGGGCGTTCCGGCGCAAGGGAGGGCGTTCCTGCACAGGAACGAATCCTAAAAGTGGGTGAGGGAAATCTACAAGATGTCAATCAGTCACTTTTAGGACAATGCTGCGTGACTCAAACCCTGCACCTGCTTGAAGCCGACATACGGCTTGATGCAGCATTGGGGAGATAGGGCACCCCAGAGCATTGCTGGAGCTGCTCCATCGTTGGCACGCAACTCCAGCAATGCGCCGCCTTTACGCCATAGATGCGTAAGGCTTCTGTGACGTTTTGGGCCAATGGGTGGTGGTGGCATGGCGCACAAGTACTGCCGCATCCCTGCTACTTTGCAGGGATGCCCCGGTAATTGAAAATATGACCCTTAGTGTCTAGCATTACGCAGTTCTTTACACTACACTCATACATAATTTCTCAGGCCAATGAAATTAACACAAAATACAAAACAAATAGGCATAGTAGCAAGCAAGGCTACTGAGAAGGAGAGCAGTGCACCTGAAATGCATAGAAGATTTTGAAATATAATTTACCTAATGTAATCGGCAGCATTATTGCTCTTGGTAAAGAACAAAGATTTGCAAATAACAGAGCCGGATAAAACAGATTAGTGATGAAATAGCTAGAAATGGCTACTACTACTCACCAAGCCCGGGGACCTCTACGCCGAGCGCGTCCAGCAAGTCCCGGTCCCGGTCCATGACATCCGTCCAGTGGTGGGTGGCCTGGTTATAGGTGCGCCGGACCCCAGAGAGCTTAAACATGGCCCGGCACACCTTCTCCCACCGCTTCCGGCGCTCCCGGATGCCATAGCCGGTTGCGATCTTGCCGCCTCCCAGGATCGTCTTGGGGAGGCGCCGCTGGACGTGGAAGATGAGTGCGGCCACCTCCTCCGCGCTAAAGATCTCCCGTGGCATCACTTGCTCCCCCCTCAAACGACCGCACGGGAGCCGGGCACGGGGTGCTGGACCCTTCCCCTTCTCAGGGTGCTTCCCGGCTCCCTTTACCATGGTCTGGGCAGAAATGAGTTAAATAATAAAGAAGAAATAGAATAGGGAAGAAGAAAATAAAAGAGTTTAAAAAAGTAGTTTAAAATTAACAAAAAGTAGCAGAAAACACAAAAATATAGAGCTAGAAAAATAGAGGGATAGATAATAAGTAAAATAGATCAAATAAACTTCAAAAAAAGCAAAGGATGGCAGAGATTCAGAGAGGATCCAGAAAGCATGCCCAGAACCATAGCAATGAATGAGAAACAAAATGGGCGCGCCCATTCACGACCGCGTGGGTAAGTTTGCGCGAGATTTTCCTCGCGATCACGCGCGAAATTGTACTAGCGAGCAGCACACTTTGCGAGATTACACATAGCGGCCGGAAACGGAATTACGTCACGCAAACAAGATGGCCGCGCCCGTGTACGACCGCTAGGGTAACTTCGCAAACGTATAGCTACAAGCGCCTTGCGAACACGCAAAAAATCACGCGAACATACACGCCGCAAAAAAAAGATTGTATTCGCACGCATTCGCGGCTTGCGAAATCGATCTCGCACGGATTCGCGCCCCGCAAATCGCGCGAAATTGCAGAAAAACGATTTTTGCTAAACTGAAAGCAATCAGCAGGTGCAAAAGTTCAAACTTAACATTAGTAACCATTCACTCTAGTGCTTCCTGAGGGGCCCCTCCAGAGTTCAGTTGCCTATTTGCAACTATTCCATGACCCTGCTATGACCCAAACAGCAGGCTCATAGAATAGCTACAAGTAGACCATAAAGGTCCTGTGAAAAAAAATTGCACTGCAACAGAAAGCAAATTACAGATAAGGAAGGAAGCAGGTGCCAGCCAGACTGGAAGTTTCAAAATTACTGACACATTAATCACCCTCAAAATAATTCATGGCAGTTGAAGAAGGGCAGGTGTGCTTGCTTTCACTGCAACAGAAAGCAAATTACAGATAAGGAAGGAAGCAGGTGCCAGCCAGACTGGAATTTTCAAAATCACTGACACATTAATCAACCCCAAATTAATTCATGGCAGTTGAAGCAGGGCAGGTGTGCTTGCTTTTTTTCACCCCCATAATCTACAATGATAAACAAACCTAATGGGTGGCAGTGAGGATGTACCAGAGGGTGGCATGGGTGTACCAGAGGGTGGCAGTGGTGAAACAGAGGGTGCTGTGAACCTGTGATCATAAACCAGACGTAGAAACAACATAGTCGCGGCCGTTGCGAGCCGAAAACTAAGTTCGCAATTGCGAAATGGTCCACAAATCCTCGCGAACGCTCGCCAACACAAAAAACGTAAAAATCCGCAAATCCGCGAGAGTTCGCGGATCTTGCATATTGCGAATCTGTAAATACGCAAATTCGCGTACGCGAGATCCGCTAGATCCGCCCATGCTTACATGGGGGCCTGTGAGGAGTTGTAGTGCTGGTCTCTCACACCCCCCACCACCCTCCCTGTAGACATGGGGGCCTTTGGGGAGTTATAGTGCTGGACTCTCACACCCCCCACTCACCTCTCACACACACCCCACCCCCCACCACCCTCCCTGTAGACATGGGGGCCTCTTGGGAGTTGTGGTGCTGGCTGCTTTGACAACATGCAAACCTGGGAACGTAGGAGGCAACATTTGTGTTTGGTCATGGTGGGTGCATTTGAGCCCAGGACTTCACATTTGGGTGACTATGTGGCCCACATGCATGGATTGGAGCCTGGGAGATGTATCTTGGCAGTTGTGCAAGGCAGACCATGGCAGTGTGATTGTGGTCATTGGTTTGTACTTACCAGCCTCTAGTCCCTCTTTGATTCCTTCCAGGCTCTCTGGGTGCAGTATGCCCAGCACCTTCGCCTCCCATTCTGCAAGTGGTATGGGCTCCGGGGGAGTGCCGCCGCCAGTGTGGTGTGCCCGCAGGTGGCTCTTGGCCCTGATGCCTTTCACCCTTGCCTTGAGGTCGTGCCACCGCCTCTGGATCTCGTGTTTGGTGCGTGGCACGGTCCCTGACGCATTGACTCTGGTCACTATCCTGTCCCACATGTTGTTTTTTGTGGCCAAGGTGGTCTGCTGGACTAGGGTACCGAACAGATGTGGTTCGACACGGATGATTTCATCCACCATGACCTTCAATTTACTGTCTGTGAACTTGGGATTTTTCTTTGGTGCCATGGTGTGTGATGTGCAAGGTGTTGGTGGGGTGGGGTGGGATGTGCAGGTGTGTGATGTGTAAGGATGGTGTTATGGGGGTTTGTGTGGTGGGTGTGTTTGTGTGCAGGTTGTATGTGTGTTTGTGTGTGTCTGCTGTTAGTGGTATTCTGCCTCTTGCTTGCAGCTATGCTGTGATGCAAAGGATTGTGGTTGTGGGAGGGATTCATTTTATACTCTGTGTGGTGGTTGTGTCCCAATGGTTGTTGCCAGTCAGGTGTTCTGTGGGTGTGTTGACTTTGGTGCATTTTTCGGTGCTTGGGGGGGTCATTGGGGCGTGTAGTTGCTGGGGGTGGGTGTTTCAGGTGGGTGGGTGTCCTGTTTAGTGTGTTTTCTATTTACTTCCGTGTGCCATTTTGTAATCGGTTTGACGGCAGGGATGGTGTTCGTGTGGTCCCACGCAGTCATGCTCCGTTTGGCTATGCAATGTTTCCGCTGCGGTCGAGGAAGGTGGTGAGTTCCGTTGGAATGGCGGCGTTATCCTAATCGCGCGGCCGGACCCTCCGCAGGTATAGCGGCGGTTGGGCCTGTTCCCGTGGTCATGTTTGTCCGCGGCGGAGGGTATTTCTTTGGTACCATCCACTTACGGTGGTCTTTGGTGTGCTCCGTCCGCCGCGGACGGTGTTTGATGTGATCCGTCCGCCGCGGTCGGAGTTTCTTGACATAAATATCCTAATCGCAACCGCGGATTATCCGCGGTGCGGTCGGGAGTGTTTTTGCCGCGACCATGGCGGACGGGACACATTTCCGTCCGCCATCCTAATAGGCCCCTTAGTGCGGAGCTGAAATAAGTTATTGTATAAGGGATGAGACAACCCCGGACATTGTGCTCTTTATGTTTAGTAAGATAAATATAAAAATAGAGGGATTACTGACTGGTAAGAGCCGTAAACAGAGGGCTACACAAACCGGATGGTTCGATAAAGATTGTATACAAGCTCGGTCTACACTAAAACTGGCTTTAGCGACAAAACCAAGAGATGTGGTATATATCAAGGAAAAGCGCCACATTTATAAGACCACCTTAGAGGCACGAAAAAAACAGCTTCAAGATGAGGCATGGTATAATCTAGATATGGCTGTAATTACAAAAAATAATAAACTATTGTGGGAGACCATTAACTGCCCGTTTTTAAAAAATGACAATATACCCGTAATAACTTCCAACGTTAATTGCAATGCATGGATAGATCACTTTTCTAAGGTTTTTAATTCAGATGTGCCGATTTTAGATTGTGAAACAAATACTGATGATAAACGGCCGATTATTCCGCTATCTATTAGTTTGGATGAGGTCGAGACAGGCCTGGAAAAGAGTAATGGCGGCAAGGCTCCGGGGCCAGATGGTGTGCCGGTGGACTTATACAAACATAAGATGAACCTATGGACACCCATCTTAACACATTTTTTTAATGCTGCAATTGAATTTGACCTTCCACTGACCTGGGGCCAATCAATTATTGTACCCCTTTTTTAAAAGGGCTCCAGGTCAGAGGCATGCAACTATCGTCCCATCTCCCTTCTGGACTCGTCAATTAAAGTAGAATCCTCCTAGATAGATTAGAAACATGGGTAGAGGAGGAAACTATTTTATCACCAGTACAGTACGGATTCAGAAGGGGGATGGGTACAATGGAGCAATGCATAAACCTTGATCTTATCATTAATAAATATACAACAGTTAAGGAAGGAAACCTTTTTTTATGTTTTGCGGATTTAAGTTCTGCTTTTGATTTAGTTGAACACTCACTTTTATAGCCTATCTTATTAGAAATGGGTGCACCAAAAGAGGTCATATATTTCCTGGCTAGACTGTATGAAAGATTAACATGTAAGGTGCGCTTCGGCTCTGACGGTGAGTGCACTCCGTTTTTTAAAGTCAAAAGAGGCATTAGGCAAGGCTGCGTTTTAGCACCACTTTTATTTTCTTTATTTATTAATCAGATAGATTCAATGCTTAGAATGACCGCTGAGGACGCACCTCTAATTGATGGCAAATCTATTCCAATTCTGCTATATGCAGACGATGTGGTTCTTTTATCACGCACCCAAATTGGCCTTCAACGCCTCATTGACAAATTTCAGACATTTATAGCCAATAGGAAATTGCTAATCAACAAAGATAAAACTTTTATAATGACATGTGGGAAGAAGACTAAGCAAAACAGGACCTTTTTTCTAGAAAATGTAAGGTTAGAAACCGCTAGGAAATTCTGTTATCTTGGCATCACATTTTCTGGAGACGGGGGTTGGACCAACGAGCAGGGGAGTGTACAGCTAAAAATGGTCAGGAATACTAACAGTGTTTTTAGATTTGCCACTAAACTGGGGAGCTGCAGAATAAAAGAGATGATCCATATTTATAACACAAGGTGCTTGACATCTGCACTATATGGGGCAGGTGTGTAGGGGCATCATACCCATAGGGGTAAGTTGATTCAACAACAGGAAAATTTATTTTTGAACCACTTGTTGTGTACCCCTACATCTGCATCTATTGAGCTCATTCACAGGGAAGTAGGCTTGCACCACATCAGGGATTTAGCTGCCCCGTGTCCACTCACCTTATGGCGGTCTATATGGTCCAAACCTGAAACTAAAGTCACCCAAAGCGCAATCAAGGATTGTTTAAAACTAGAGTATTGTATGCGTATCTCATGGCTCAGACACATTCGGTTTTGGTATAAGTCACTTTTTGACTTGGATCCCTTCCTCGAAATGGAACAGGGCGTCTCCATATCCAAAAAAGAGCTGGAGGAATCCTTTTTAGAACATGCAGGGAAGGTCAGGGCTGTCGAATATGCAAAACAACGCACCTTTGTTTTCTATCAGGAGCATAATGTAAATGAAGGTCTTCAGCAATATTTGACAGAAGTTACAAGAAGCTCACACCGCTTTGTATTGACATGGTTAAGATTAGGCACTGTACATTACCTTAGGTCCTTCCCTTATACCAGACGGAACAGTACCTCACCTTGTCCCTGTGACGGGATATCCAAACAGAGTGTGATGTATTCCTATAGGTTCTGTATCGATCCCCCTATTCCTGACCCTATTCTGGTTAACGAGTTAACTAGCAGCCATCCCATGATGCAGAAACCGTTATCTGATTACGCCAGACCACGGCACAGGAGCGCGTTATCTGATTAGGTCATAACGCTTGCCATCTAATTAGGCAAAGCAATATTCCTCCAGCCCCTGATAAGGCATACGGAGTCCTCAAAACAAATCAAACCTATGACAACCTGGGAAAAACCCTGCGGCCATTGTTTTGATTTCACCGAGAACTTCAGTAAAAGAATGTGCTAACGACCAGCTCGTATGACATCCTTATTGACGTATCTATGTCCATCCTTACGTCAATCTCGGCACCTTACAGGTATAAATATTACCGACATTGCCTTAAGCAAACACACGCGGTGGTGACGAGATCGGAGCAGCGAGACTTGCCGAAGCCCAGCAGAGAGCGAAGCCCACTAGCTGCCCCGCCTTCCTGACGCGCTGAGAACGAGACGCTGCTTTCTCCTGCCGAGAAATCCAGCTCCGGCGCTTCCGAGCAGCCCTCGCAGGCAGCTTGGAATATCGAGACCTCAGACGAGAGATACTATCCCTCAACCATCCTAGACCTCAGGTACGGAGCTGAATAACCCCTTGCAGAGAATTCTTGAGTCAGTCACTTGGCAAAACAAACTTAACTTAAACTGCTACTTTCTATCCCCGCCCACGTATTAGGCTTAGGTCAGGTACACTGGGGTAGGCGTAGTTAGAAGCACCAGTTGAGTACGATTAGTCAAATGTTTATATGTATGTATCTATTCTGTCCATTTTAAATAACGTATGGCTTAGAAACCATATCAATGTTTTTACAGTATTATTTTATAATTCTGCTTTTATTGTATGCACTTTACTTAACCATAAGTATTGCAATAATATCGATCCATTTCTCTTGTACGAGAAAAGAGACTGATCAATAAATAACATCTTTTATTGAACACGCCCGTCTCTTCCTTTTCTCTACAATCTGGTGAAACTAAGAATGCACGTACTGACTGAGTAAAATAAGTTGTCTTTTGTTTTCACACGACTCTAGAGATACACTCTTGATTAGGGGAGAGCAAAGTTGTCATGTTCTATGGTTGTCAGAAACTAATTCCCTTCTTGTCTATCCAGGGAGGTTCAACTCCTCCTTGTCTATTCGAGAAAGTTTCTAGTGAACTCTGAGCTAGCTGGCAAACCCAAAACTTTAAGTCTAATATCGACAGTAGAAGACCTAGTTAACGTCTGGTCTAGGTCTATACTATTGGAGGTATTATTCCAATGCGCAGAGCCTATTGGGATAATAGGAACTACACTACATGGCGCCCAACATGTTTGGATAGGCGATAAAACTAACGCAAGACTTTAGAGTAACTCAGTCGTGCTTTTTCACTCAGACCCCTTTTTCCCATAATACTCCAAAGACGTCTGGAGTGGGTGAGAGGCAAAATCCACCAAACCTCGCAGGAGGGAACTCCTATGTATGGTTCTTGGTTCAATCAACGTTGAAGGATACACTGTTCCAAAATATTGTGCATCTAATCTTTGTTTCCGTAAGAAACCTGATCTGCAAACAAACAGAATAACCTTCCTGACAGTAAAATGCCAGAAAGTGATGATGAAAGAGAGAGAGCTAGATTAGCAGCTGAAATAATAGAAGCTGATAATACTATGCAAGGAGCAGACCCGGATATAAAACTTATCCCGGTCAACATAAGAAGATCTATAACGTTAAAACTTATAGACAATGGACTGACACCAAGAGGTGGTACAGTCATACTCGTAATTGAGGCACACGAATATCGGCAGACAGAGGTATTCTATTCATGGATACACTTTCCAGCAGCAAATGCTGTAACAAAGGAGTTCCACTATTATAAAATGGAGGAACCACCGGATACCTACACTCCTTTCGAGGAAGTGGAAGTACCACTCAAATTCCAAGAGCACCTGCTCTTGTTCAATGGCGCCCTAAAACATAATAATCACATCACCAGGCTCGGTGAACTAGGTAGACCAGGAGCAACGTGGCCGGTCCTAGCCGGATACACACCACATCCAGACATCGAAAGGATGTCTGCAGCAGATGTTTTAGTACAACTAAAACAATTAATTAAAATATATAGACAACTAGTCCAATATGTAATGCGGACTTCAACCATCCAACCTGTTGTTAAAATTCCACAGCTGACTCCACATCAGGGGAACACAAATAAAATTACACCACAGAACATACAGTCCTGCCTAGGTAAAGTACCAGCTAAATGGGAACAAATACCATTCTGGTTAGCACAAAAAATCACCCAAATAGAGGCGGTGTTTCCAGACACCACCCCTGTGGATAAACACAGGATTCTGACTATCTGTCTTCCAATGGGAATCGCACCACACGTGGAGGACTGTGACACTTGGGGTACAGTCTTTGCTTCCATTTACACAAAAACACATGGTGTACCATCCATGTCGGTAATACCAGATGTGCTAAAACAAATTCAAGACGAATACGGTCCAGAACCCGCTTTAACTCTTGGTATGAAATTACTAAAAGACTTCAAGCAGGTCTCGGCAATATTACTAGCCAACATAAAAGGAGAAGCAGCGAATGTGGCGATCCGCCAGAGGTTAAAAGAGACAGATATAGCAGACCAACCAGCTGAAATTGCCAGAATTATAGAAAAATCCTATGAAGAACTAGGTAGAGATAGTTTGGGTGGAATACCAGTAAAGCCCCAACTAATTGAAAGTCCTGAAAAAATATTTATTAAAAATAATCTAAACAGTCAAAAGAAGAACTGGGATGGAAACAAACAATCCAATCCAAAAGAAAAGAGATTCCAGTCCAGAGGAAGGTCTCCTCGGCGGAGAGAAAGATCTCCGGACCAAGGACCCAAGTCTCCCCAAAGGGAGCCCTCTGTGAAAAAATACAACCTTAGAAATAGGGATAACATAAAGAAACCGGATAGATATCAAGATTTTGATACACGTCCCTCTCAATCTTTTCAGACTTCCTCGCAGAAATCGGAAAGAAGAGGACGATCGGAACCCAGGGAAGGGCACGTCAAGTCCAAAGACAAGGAACCTGCTCATCCAAATAAAAAATTACAGTTTCCAAAAAAGAAGGTAGCCAGTATTAAAGTATTCAACAATGCCGAGAATACTGAGGACACAGCTGAAAAACGGAGAGTGGGCTCAGACAATGCTAGACAGCGCAGCAGAAGTGAGCATAGCACGCAAAGTCCTTATGAATCATCTGGAGACAGTGGACACAAATGAATACATTCAGGTGGAAACTGCAGACACCAGAGTTAGCAAACCTCACAAAATATATGAAATAACTTTACGTATAGAAGGGGATAAGACTAGGAAAATAAGGGGCCTTTTTTGGGATAATCTCTCCAAGGGCTATGACATCCTTCTAGCTGAAAAAGATTGGCCACCAGAGTTCGTCAGGGAGTGCCCACATGGCGAAGAAATAATTATGCCTGCCTTCTCAAATCATATTCCAATTCATAAAAAATATACACTTGCAAGAAAGTGGGCAGTAGCTCAAGCTCCTGCTTTATATAAAAATCATGTGGGATGGGATGAGGACTCTCCTCGTCACAAAATCCAGTTAAAATCACAACCTACTGCACAAAGGCAGTATCCAATCAAGCAAGAAGCTAAAAAACAGGTAAAAGAAATTCTAGATCAACTAGAATACCAGGGGGTGATTGAAACTTGCACCTCACAAATGAACAACCCTTTGTTTCCTGTCTCCAAACCAGACAATTCATATCGTCTAGTTTTGGATTACAGACACCTTAACTCATGTTGCAAAACTTTTGCAGTACAAAACTCGCATAGTGCTGCACTAATGAATAACATAGTGCGCAAAAAATACAAAACAACTTTAGACATCTCTAATGGATTCTTTTGTCCAAATATAGCACCAGAGAGCAGATACTTATCAGCGTTCTCAATAAATGGCGCTCAAAAATAATTCTGTCGGTTACCCCAGGGGTACAAGAACAGCCCAGGAGTATTCTCAGCGAGGGTAACAGAGTTACTACAAACATATGATGACGAAGCATTATCTTATGTCGATGACATATACCTAACAGATGATGACTTGGATACTCACTTGAAGAGAGTGAACACCATAATACTTGAGTTCGCAGCAGAGGGTTACAAATTCAACTTTAAAAAATCTAGAATTGCCCATCTAACAGTCCTATTCTTAGGATATGAATTATCAAGTGAAGGCAAAAGCCTGGCTGACAATTTCCTAGAGAAATGTGCCGTACTCCAAGCACCTAGAACACTAAAAAACCTACAGTCAATTCTAGGTTTCCTAAATTTCGGAAGAACATACATTGCAAATTACGCAGAAAGGGTCAAACCCCTTTATGATCTAATAAAACCAGATTTTAAAAAAACCAATTGGACTCAAAAACACACAGAAATTCTGAGATCCTTACAAACAGATATGTTAATTAAAACAAAATTAGAAACACGTGATAACACACGCAACCTTGTGATTCGAGTCATCCCAGGAAGATGCGGATTCACATACCTGGCCTCTAACGAGGGAGAAAAGGTACCAATTGCATTCAAATCACACTTGTACACTAAAGCTGAAATGAAATTTAGCCCAACGGAAAAAATTCTTACTGCAACACAGACAGCTATAGCAAAAGAACGAGCCCTTTCACAAGGTAAACGAATAATAATCGTTACACCGATACCAGCCCTAGAGGCTGTAACAAAAGCAAGCATACCGAATGCTAAAGCGCTTCATCCGAGATGGATACAATGGGCTAATTCTCTTGCTGCAACAGACGTGGCATACGAATTTGATCCTAACTTAAAAACACAAGAGTTTCTCCAATACGAATTCGAATGTCCGCCGCCGACCGAAATTCTGCCTCTAGAACATTACGGCTGTATAATATATACAGACGGATCAGCACAACCCGCAGTAGGAGGTAAACAAGCTTACAGTGCCGCGTGTGCGATTGTAAAAGGTCGCTGGCACGATGGGAAATTCAAACCAGCGGTCACTAAAACACAATCTCTAGGAGATTGTACAGCTCAGCGAGCAGAACTACTAGCATTCAAGATGGCGCTTGAAAATACCGATCGAGAATTCCCCACACTCATAGTGTGTGATTCGTATTATTGCGTTCAGTCTTACAATGAATACTTACAGATCTGGCTTCAGAATGGTTTTAAGGATGCAAAAGGAGGCACAATCAAGCATAAAATGCTTTGGGAACAAGTAGTTCTTTTACAAAAGGAACTACCAAAGACTCACGTGATACATACACTGAGTCATCAACGTGATGGCGTTCACATTGCAGGGAATTCATTGGCTGATGAGGCCGCGAAGGCAGCTGTGCAAACGGCTTCCGTAGCTGCCATCACTCGGTCAAAAACAAAAATAGACAGCGATATATTACAAGCTGTCAGCGCTACAGTAAAAGATGCGATAGAAACACTCCCGAAAGGCTTTCCAGTAAAGTACTCATACATAACTGATGCAAATAATGTTCCATTTGCTCGAATCCCTGGAGTGGGGGATAGAGTAATTCCAAACATGGAACATAGGTTAGGACTCATCATAGCGGCACACGAAGGACTTGCTTCTGTACATGCTGGCGTCTCAGCCACAGTATCGTTATTAAAACAGAGATACTGGTGGCCACAAATGAGAAGACAAACCAGGAACTATGTTCTAGAATGTGAAATATGTCAAAAAATGAAAGTATCAACAGTGAGACGACCAGCACAGACGCCCCTTCTAATCTCGGATAAACCATTAGCCTGTGTTTACCTGGACCACTGTGGTCCCTTACAAAGGGATGGTAACTATAAATATATCTTGGTCGCAGTGGATTCATGCACGACATTCATATGGATGTGGCCCCAGCGAACGGCTGACGCCAGAACTGTTATAAAAGATTTGCGAGTCTTTATCGGCACATACGCAATTGGCATGCTGCATTCGGACCAGGGTCCTGCTTTTAGCTCTAGAGCTTATAAGGAGGCCATGGCCAGCATGGGCGTTGCATAGCGGTATTCTTGTCCATTTCATCCCGAGGGAAACGGAATTGTTGAAAGAAAAAACCGTGACATAAAGCAATCTATAACAGCAAAGGTATTAGGTTCGGGAGCTGGGTGGGTCAAACATCTAATAAGTGTGCAACGTAGTCTAAACAACTTGCCAAGAAATTCTCTGAGGGGATTCAGTCCGTACGAATTACTGTTTGGGACTAGGATGCTAGTCTTAGATCTTGACAGTCAGACTTCAGTGGTGAAAGAAAAAAGCTTTGATATCAAAGATCGTTTGGCTATTTTACAGGACTTAAACGAAACAAGAAAAGACCTGAGCAACATAAAGTTGAAACAGCAGTCAACAACCACTGAAGAACCACCACCTGTCCCAGCAAGACCTGTCTGGATTCCAAAAATCGGGGATCTAGTCAGAGAAAAGATCGCGGTAAAGAAGGAATTTGGGCCTTCTTACAGAAAAGCAGTTCCTGTCTTGTCCATCAACGGGACAAGATCAGTTGTATTACCGCCACTCGCTGGTAAAAAGGAGAACCGAGTTGTATCCATCGACCTGGTAAAACCACAATCATGTGGCCGATAACAAACAGTAGGCCAAGTGGACTCCCGATAAGTAGTAGAACACCAAGGTTTGCTACAAGTACAGAGGTGCTAACTAAAAGGCTAATCACATTCGAAACGCCTACAGAACAACAACAAGGACTATGCAACAATGCAATGGAACTCACACCTCTGAAAACCCAAATAAAAACATTTAGTAGAGACACACCAACCTACAATGAAGTAACAAATGAATATGCTGAAGCTGCAAGAAACAGTAATCCTGAAGCAATTGGAACAATAGACAGAACGGCATCCGGCTACTTCATCAACTTTGATGATTCTTCTGAAGATCTAAGTGAATCAAAGACACAGCCATCAACAAAAACTTTTGAAGATAAAGCTAAGGAACTTTTGAAACAGCTGAAAGAAACCTATCTGATTTCTCCGTGGATTGAATTTTGGGTGTCCTTTGGTGTATTTATCCTGATACTTTGGCTCATCATGATACTATGTTTGGGACGCTTCATTGAGGGAAAATATGCTAAAATGGACACAGCAAGCCAGAAAATCAACTTGATCCTCAAGCCACACACGTCTTCACACGTCAAGAAAAGAGAACTTTCTTCAGTCAATTTCACAGTCAATCCTATACCGGGTGGGGTAGCATGGGACAATACTGACTATGAAATTTATGGTCCGGTTGAGATCCTCAAATATCCACACCAAATCAAGATCTCGTTGAGTGACTTTGTAAAACCAAACTCATTTGCTGATGATTGGGACTTTGAAAGTATTAATAACATGATGTCTGATCTAGTGATGTCTGCTAAATTTACCAAACATGATTATTTGCAGGGTTCATCTAATTATGATAGTATGTACTGCTACAACCACTATGGTAACCATTTTTTACATAAATCAGCACAACCTAGAAATGTTTTAAATTATAATCAATGGGAACATTGTGCAACCCCTCCAAAAGGAAGCTCAAGAACCTTTTATGACAAATATTCATACTTTTTAGGGTTCAACACAAGTAATGCTGAAACATTTTATTTCAAATTGTCAAATAAGACAGGAACAAAAACCATGCTTACAAACACGAAATTGATATATTCGGACTCATTTTTTGAACAAATGAATACATTTGGTTTTGATTATTGGGACAAAAATGTTGAAGTAAAAAGTGTTTGGGGTACAAAAGAATGGCAAGTACAAGGTATAGAATCATTGTTTAGAGCCTGCATGATCCCAGAACAAATTATATTCTTGAATGAAAGTATTCAACAAACTACCTGTCTTGGATTAGCCAAAATCAAAGACTTAAATAAACCGTCTATTCCAAAACCAACAATGAACAGCAATAACTCTGCAGATGAAGAGATAGACGTAAACTATGTATTAAACCAAAACAGAACAAATCCTGATTGGAAACAATGGTTGATCTGGCCCACAGATACTAATAACTGTCAAGACAGATTCCTGAACAAAACACAGGGGTTCACATTGACCAGGCCAGACCCTAGATATTCCCAAAGACAACACCCAGGGATAATCACCACCTACAGTGTGGGCAAACTCTGCCTTCAATGGCTAAAAACTTCCACACTGACAGAAATTAAGCAACACCTAACTTTACTTACTGATGGTGCTGACTTGCGTGATTTCATTATGGGACCGCGCAAACAGCGTCAAAAACGCTTCATAGCAGCCTCCATATATGCAGCTTACAACGAGGCCTGGAAGATAACTCAAATTGAGACAGCAGAAAGTATACGGGAAATTGACCGTATTCATTTGGAAAAATCGCTTTCTGTGGTGGACAATGGGTTAATGACTCTGTCCTCCAGAATCTTTTCATTGGACAGCCTTGTGTCATCAGCAATCGACATAATATCGCAAGACTTACTGTTGTTACAACACGGTCAGTCTCAATTGCGTTCTATTGTACAGCTTGGCTGGACGTTACAAAACTTGCGTTCAGGCTATGTGCCTTGGCGTTTAATCAACACAACGTCACTATTCAATATCTTTAACCTTACTGATAAACAGATCAGTATGGCACAGAAGGGTGCTGATTATACAATCCTGAGCATTGAGAAACTCGAGAGATTACCATTGACAATGTCAGAACGACCTGTCATTGAATGGATAATACATGGGATAATTAATATTCCGATATCTACTTTCAGGTTTCAATACTGCCAAAAATATATACAGGCTGGCATGTACGAAAAATTGGGAAAAGGGTACATTAAGACAACATGGAACTTGCCCTATTCACATGCATGTGTCAGCAATAAAGGACAGAAAGTGTTTCTTAGTGGCAATAATTGTGCAATGTCACTAAGCGGTACACTTCTGTGTAATGGAATTAGTTTGCATGGAGCCTGTGAAGGGAACTCAAATAACCTTTCATGTCACCAGCTAGGCGCACCTGCAACAGAGATAGAACCATTCTTTAAAAGACTCTATAACGGGAGTTACATTCTAATTGTGGATCGCAGATGTTGTAGTCTACTGCCCGGGGTTCCTTATCTCGTTAGTACGACTGCGAAGGTCATGTGCTGTGGACACTTATTGTTCCCCAGCTCCTTTCCAGACAGGGAGGCAAGGGCATGGCCTAACTTGAAAATTACTTCTATTCGAGTTGATACTTTAAGCAGAATGAAAACAGTGCTTCTTCAGACGCCGACCAGGCTCACGTCATCAAAAGAAACGTATGATCTCCTAGTCGCAAGGACGACTGCAGAGATTCACTCATTGTTATCAACTAATTCCCCCATACATTTCGCAGAAATCCTGAATGAAATCTTAAATATTTCTGATACCAGTGGAGTCTCAAATGTATTTAAGACAGTATTTTCGATGGCATTAACACCATTCAAAGCCATACTGGGTATTTTTCCAGACTTCGTCCATTCGATTTTTGGAGGAGTTCCCCTCATTTTGGGACTAATTGCAGGAATCCTATTCTTGGTCCTTATATTTCGTTATGGCAAACCATGTCACAGACAAAACACCTGCGACAAGGGAAGAAACAATCCGAGCCATTGGATACCGGGACCGGATATAAAAAATCCTGGGACTAACCCGGCTTAGAGACCTGAACATGACTTGGTTTCTTTCATTTCGACCGATATGGCAAAGATGTCTTTTACCTGTATTAAGGTGCATGCTGTGCGGAGAAGAATGCGTGTTGGACACCTGTCTGACGCTACAATCGGATGCGCCAATGGATGCAGAAACACTGTTGGGTGCGGTAAAGGCTCATGCATTGTGCTGCCCTCAACGGCTGCCAATCCTGATGACGGCATTCGTGGAAACTTCACCACTACGATTAAGGGGTAGTGAAGATCAAGATGAAAGCAGCATCGATCAGGTAAAACCTTCTGTCAGCAATACTACTCAAAACGTCAATGGAGACAATCATGCACATGAATGCATGGTTACATCCTTTTCCGAATTAGTGGAACTCTCACAGGAAGCTGTTGACAGCTTTTTCAGCAGTCTCAATGATATGATGTTCTCACCAGAGCAGAAATAATGACTCTTGAACAAGCTAGCACACGGCGTTCCCGACACCTTGAATTTGGCCTTCAACCTTAATAATAAAGTAGCAGGATCAACTTTTCCTCCAGTCCATGGACAGCAATTTTTTTTAGCAGCCCCAAAATATTTTTTTTACGATTTTTCGGGACACTTATCTTCTGCTTAAAAGTAAGAACTATTCTTAGAGAACTAATTTCTGTTTTTAGAAACTTCATAGACATTAGCTGCCCGCTGGTATGTTCGTAAATGTTTTTTGAACTGTGATGAAGTGGTCTCGAACCTTTCTTCTGTATTAAGAGCCATTTCATGTGTAATTCTCATATTCGATTACTAATAATGTATACATGCGTGATTAATTTAGCATTAGTCTACTGCTTAAGTGCATATAGTACATATGGATAGTTGTATTTTTCCCGTACATTACATAATTTCGAAATGCATTATATGTATTTTGGGGTGGTAAGGTATACACAATACTCTACAGTATGTTTTACTATGCCTAGATTCGTAAATATGGCCATAGTTAGCGTGGAGTGGGTGTGATGTATTCCTATAGGTTCTGTATCGATCCCCCTATTCCTGACCCTATTCTGGTTAACGAGTTAACTAGCAGCCATCCCATGATGCAGAAACCGTTATCTGATTACGCCAGACCACGGCACAGGAGCGCGTTATCTGATTAGGTCATAACACTTGCCATCTAATTAGGCAAAGCAATATTCCTCCAGCCCCTGATAAGGCATACGGAGTCCTCAAAACAAATCAAACCTATGACAACCTGGGAAAAACCCTGCGGCCATTGTTTTGATTTCACCGAGAACTTCAGTAAAAGAATGTGCTAACGACCAGCTCGTATGACATCCTTATTGACGTATCTATGTCCATCCTTACGTCAATCTCGGCACCTTACAGGTATAAATATTACCGACATTGCCTTAAGCAAACACACGCGGGGGTGACGAGATCGGAGCAGCGAGACTTGCCGAAGCCCAGCAGAGAGCGAAGCCCACTAGCTGCCCCGCCTTCCTGACGCGCTGAGAACGAGACGCTGCTTTCTCCTGCCGAGAAATCGAGCTGCGGCGCTTCCGAGCAGCCCTCGCAGGCAGCTTGGAATATCGAGACCTCAGACGAGAGATACTATCCCTCAACCATCCTAGACCTCAGGTACGGAGCTGAATAACCCCTTGCAGAGAATTCTTGAGTCAGTCACTTGGCAAAACAAACTTAACTTAAACTGCTACTTTCTATCCCCGCCCACGTATTAGGCTTAGGTCAGGTACACTGGGGTAGGCGTAGTTAGAAGCACCAGTTGAGTACGATTAGTCAAATGTTTATATGTATGTATCTATTCTGTCCATTTTAAATAACGTATGGCTTAGAAACCATATCAATGTTTTTACAGTATTATTTTATAATTCTGCTTTTATTGTATGCACTTTACTTAACCATAAGTATTGCAATAATATCGATCCATTTCTCTTGTACGAGAAAAGAGACTGATCAATAAATAACATCTTTTATTGAACACGCCCGTCTCTTCCTTTTCTCTACAATCTGGTGAAACTAAGAATGCACGTACTGACTGAGTAAAATAAGTTGTCTTTTGTTTTCACACGACTCTAGAGATACACTTTTGATTAGGGGAGAGCAAAGTCGTCATGTTCTATGGTTGTCAGAAACTAAATCCCTTCTTGTCTATCCAGGGAGGTTCAACTCCTCCTTGTCTATTCGAGAAAGTTTCTAGTGAACTCTGAGCTAGCTGGCAAACCCAAAACTTTAAGTCTAATATCGACAGTAGAAGACCTAGTTAACGTCTGGTCTAGGTCTATACTATTGGAGGTATTATTCCAATGCGCAAAGCCTATTGGGATAATAGGAACTACACTATTTTA
Organism: Lissotriton helveticus; assembly: GCF_964261635.1. Taxonomy (NCBI): domain Eukaryota; kingdom Metazoa; phylum Chordata; class Amphibia; order Caudata; family Salamandridae; genus Lissotriton; species Lissotriton helveticus. The sequence goes on along the minus strand of NC_136067.1, from coordinate 1,079,108,675 downwards.
TGCTTTTTTGTAAATTTTATATGTTTTTAAGGAAATTATATTTAAAGCCCATCCTTTTAAAATACAAAACAAGAACAACTAAAGATGCACTGCAGATAATGTTTGAATTGAATAGTCCGGATGTATGTTTTTATGTAGCTACATATATTTTAAAATGTGTATCTCTAAGGAAATCAATCATTATATGATTATGAATTATTCGACCCCCATTGTGATACTTTTAGTATGAGAAATGAGCCTATATGTACTGTCTATTAGCACAGGCCACTTTAATATTGCAATTTTGTACATGGATTATTGTATAAACTATACTTTATACTTGCGAGTTTTGCACATGTGTTTTAAACGCCTTCTATACTTACTTATTTCCGGAAAAATTGCCTTACGCCTTTGTATAGACATCGTATGGCTTACCTCACTATAGAAAACTGTATTTTCTTTTCTATATGTACTGCAATGTAAAGTTTTATGTTCTGTCTGCAATATGGTTATATATATATATATATATATATACCGAATAAAGCATTTTGAAATTTGAAATTTGACATCACTGATGACATCATCCAGTGAATATGGTTCGATATTTAAATGAGTATTAAATATATATAGCAATCTGCACTGAAGACTGAGTGGATATGTAAGTGGGTGACTGGAGGATTTAGTAGCAATATGATTGACTGTCTAAGTGACGAATTTAAAGAGTCTCATTAGAAATATGGGATAGTGATTAAACTCTGTGAATACCTGTATCACTCTTACTCTTGTTGTGTAAACTACTACATAAGGTAGTTACTAGCTATGTGAAAACCAAGAAAACCTGCTGCACCCTCGAGAAAGCCTGGCGCCACGACCAGACAACAAAAAAATGACAGCCCTCAAGAATGCCACCCGCAAACACCACCAGCTGATCCGCACCACCAAAAGGACAACATTCAAAGAACGACTGGACAACAACACCCACAACAGCAAGGAACTCTTCAGCATCGTTAAAGAGCTCTCCAACCCCAGCTCCTGCAACAACGACATCACACCCTCGCAAGACCTCTGCGACTCACTCGCCTCGTTCTTTCACCGCAAGATCGCCAACATACACAACAGCTTCGGCGCACAGACCACGCACCCAATCACCGAATCAGGGCCCCCCACCACCACCCTCTGCACCTGTACCTCGGTCAGCACCGAAGACACCACCTGCACGATGAACACCATCCACTCTGGCTCCCCAACCGACCGCTGTCCACACCACATCTTTAACAAAGCAAACTCCATCATCGCACCCCAACTCCGAGACATCATTAACAGCTCCTTCGCATCCGCCACCTTCCCGGAGAGCTGGAAACAAGCCGAGCTCAGCGCCCTCCTGAAGAAACCCACTGCGGAATCCACGGACCTCAAGAACTTCCGCCCCATCTCACTCCTCCCCTTTCCTGCCAAAGTCATCGAGAAGACCGTCAACAAACAAATTTCCCTCTTCCTCGAGACAAACGGATCCCTCGACCCCTCGCAGTACGGCTTCCGAGCAAACCACAGCACCGAGACCGCCCTCATCGCAGCTACCGACGACATCAGGTCCCTGTTCGACAACGGGGAAACAGCGGCCCTCATCCTCCTCGACCTGTCAGCAGCCTTCGACACCGTATGCCACCACACCCTGATACAGCGCCTCAGCAACACTAGAATCCAAGAAATGGCCTTGGAGTGGATCATCTCGTTCCTCGCCGGAAGAACCCAGAGAGTCCGCCTCCCCCGTTCCGATCCGCAGCCACCGAAGTCATCTGTGGCGTTCCGCAAGGATCCTCGCTCAGCCCCACCCTCTTCAACGTCTACATGAGCCCCCTCGCAGCCATCGCATGCCAACACAACCTAAACATCATCTCCTATGCTGACGACACCCAGCTGATCCTCTCCCTCACCAACGACCCCGCCACCACCAGAGCCAACCTCCAGGAAGGAATGAAAGATGTTGCGGAATAAATGAAGCTCAGCCGTCTGAAACTGAACTCAGACAAGACGGAAGTCCTCATCCTGGGACCATCCCCCTGTGCCTGGGACGACTCCTGGTGGCCCCCTGCCCTGGGCACCGCCCCAAGCCAACGGACCATGCACGCAACCTGGGCTTCATCCTGGACTCCTCCCTCATGATGACCAAGCAAGTCAAAGCCGTCGCGTCAACCTGTTTCAACACCCTACGCATGCTCCGAAAGATCTTCCGGTGGATCCCCACTGAAACTAGGAAGACGGTCACCCAGGCCCTCATCACCAGCCGACTGGACTACGGGAACACGCTCTACGCTGTAACCACAGTCAAACTCCAGAAAAGACTCCAGCGCATACAGAATGCTTCGGCACGACTCATCCTGGACATCCCCCGTCACAACCACATCTCTGCCCATCTGAAAGACCTGCACTGGCTCCCCGTCAGCAAGAGGATCACGTTCAGACTCCTCACCCACGCACACATGGCTCTCCACCACATGGGCCCCAAATACCTCAACAGCCGCCTCTCTTCCTACACACCCACCTGCCAGCTCCGATCCGCCAGCCTCGCCCTCGCCACTGTCCCACGAATCCACAAAGCCACCGCCGGAGGAAGATCCTTCTCCTACCTGGCGGCCAAGACATGGAACTCCCTCCCCACCCACCTACGGCTGACCCAGGACCATCTCTCCTGCAGGAACAACTCAAGACCTGGCTGTTCGAGCAGTAGCAAATCCCCCTCTTCCCAGCGCCTTAAGACCCTAACGGGTGAGTAGCTCGCTATACAAATTTGTCTGATTGATTGATTGATTGATATATTATTTATTAATTAGTTAACTGAGTATTTGTATGAGATAGTGAATGAATGCGTGTGTGGTTGGATGGGAGGTGTGTGACTGTGCAGAGATGTGTAAATAGTTGATTTAGTAGGCATATGAGGTGAAGACTGAATGTGGAAACAGTTGTTTGGGTGAGTGTATCTCTTTATGTGTGTGGTGATCAGTAAATATATTTCTCAATGATACATGTCCAACAAACTAGAAATACAAAAGGCAGTGTATGTGACAGTTGTTGTATATAAATAAGAATACATAAGACTTGGTGATTGTATTAGTGACATATGGATAACTGTATACTTGTAATGGTGATTTTATAACACACTAAATATGAGTTACTATCTACATGAATAAATAAAATGGTGATTGTGTAAGTGTGTAGCTTAGTAAATATAAGTATGATCAATTGTTTGCATAAGTGAGTAGGATGACTGCATAAGTTAATAGGATGTGTGCTGGTGTGTAATATTGATGTATGTGTTTAAGTATATTTAATAGTGTTATATTGATCTTTGTTAGCATGTAAGAGTGAATCTATAGGTAAGTGTTTAGATGTATGTGTAGATGTAGGAATCACTGATTGGGTTTTTAGAAACTTGTATTGGTGTGTGAATGGTTTCAAATATGGTACTTCATATTTTATAATGACTGTTGAAAAGTTATACTAGTATATGATGAAGTGTATTAGTTTGTCACATGGATGATTTAATCAGTAATGTCATTTGAGATGTCATCAGTGATGTCATCAGTGATGTCTCTGACCATGTCATGAATGATGTAATATGTGTCATCATCAGCAGTGGATTGCGGGCGCGCGAGTTATAGTGAGTACAACTAACTATAACGGGGGAATTTCAATGGTTTTGTATGACTAAAATGTACAGCTAACTATAACTGGTGTAAAGCCTATGGTTTTTTCAGTGAAGTTCTAAGGTTTTTTAAATGCAAATTCCTAACTATAACAAATGCCAAACCTATGTTTTTTTCAGTGATTTTCAAAGGTTTTTTGAATGCTAATTTCTAACTATAACATGTGTCAAACCTATGGTTTTTTCAGTGAATTTCAAAGGTTTTGTAAATGCTTATTCCTAACTATAACCTATTTTTTATTCAGTGAATTTGCAAGGTTTTTTAATTCTAATTTCTTACTATGACGTGCGTGATACCTAAGGTTTTTTTCTGTGAATTTACAAATTTTTTAAATGCTAATTCTTAACTATTATGTGTGTGAAAATGATATTTGTGTAGTCTTTTTTTTGTGAGACTTAAGTCGAGATGGCCTATTTGCAGAGCTACAATAGACCGGACCCCAGAACTCCAGTGGTAGACGATCCCAAGTAGTATAATTGTGGCCGAATCTGGACTTTGTTTTTCCGAACAGGGTCTGACATGAACTCTTGCTTGCCCTCCAGGGTCCTACTCATGTCCTCTCTACGTTCACGTGTCTCAGACCTCTTTGGACTGTACTGATGCAATAAAGCTCTGAAGTCTTTGTGAACTCTTCCCTATGACTTACTAGTTGCCCGATGGGTGAGGCATTTCTTTATAGATTTGCTTTGTTCTTACCTACTGTGTGGAGCGGTATTTCAATTCTCAGTCCATTTCTTACTAATTTTGCCTGCTTTAAACGTGTTATTGAAATTGTCAGTTAGACAGTAAATAATGTATAAAAAGTGCATGGTTTCATTTCTCTTGATATACTATGGACGTCGGCTCTTTGATGTCCAACAATCCTTTTACGAAAGTATGGTACACATTATATAAAATATGATTTAAAAAAATTAAATATATTCAGGTATTTTCTTAGATAATAATGAAATAATAATAATAATAATAATAATAATTGTTTTTTTAGTCGTGCGCGTACCTCACGATTTAAAAAAAAAAGGGGTTTTTGCCCGTCGGGGTTCTTGAGGGACCCCCTGTGAAGGTCTAGGGGGTCAGGGAGTGTCTACCTTACCTCCTTTTCACGTTTTGAAACTTTTATGTAAATCGGGTAAAACGCCATCTTGAAATGAGGTGCGCGACCGGGTGCGCGCACCTCGCAATTTAAAAAAAATTTAAAAAAGGGTTTTTTTGCCCGTCGGGGTTCGTTAGGGACCCCCTGAGAAGCTCTAGGGGGTCAGGGTGTGTCTACCTTGCCTCCTTTTCACGTTTTGAAACTTTTATGTAAATCCGGTAAAACGCCGTGCGCGCACCCGAGCGCGCACGTTAAGTCATGTGACTCAAAAACAACACTTTTCATTGGTTCATAGTAGTTTCAGTTCTAGAATCTTCAAAAACCCCACCCATTTCCCTCACTATCTCTTTCAGTCTCGTGGAAGAAGGACCCTCTCCAGCTTCTCTGAGAAATAACTGAAATGGCTGCCAGACAGGAATCATCATCATCTGATTCTGATGAACAGTATCGACTTCCTCAACGGCGAGTGAAGGAATCTTTTATTTGGCAATTTTTTCGATATCCTGAAGAACAAAAGAAGGTGAATGCACCTAAGGTCACTTGTACCATTTGTGACATTGTCCTTTCTAGGGGAAACCCTTTGAAAAAATATTCATTTTCCATTCACACAATGATGAGACATGTGAGGCAAGTGCACCCTGCGCAGTTTGCGAAGGCATCCACTAGAGCCCTGGCCACACAAATGCCACCAACTGTGGCCAGCACTTCATCGGCACCACCTCCATCTCCATCGACTGCAGGACTGGACCTGAGGCCTTTTTTTAAGAAGGTGCACTTGAGGTGCAACAAGCGCTTTGAAATAATTGTATATTCTGAACCGAGCCTTGTTCTAATTGAGAAGCGCATTAATGAACATGTATGCAGTGAAAGGAGATCATTTTTTTTATTTTTTATTTTCGTTGTTCCTGTTGAACACTTTTGAAATTCAAGATTCCTGTTTGTGTTTGAGAAAAAAAATATATATAAAACTTTTAAAAAAGAAAAAAATTATAAAATATCAAAACGAAAAAAAAAAGTTATTTTCAGAACTAACTCATTTTTCCAAAAAGAGCTCTATTTCTTACGCACTGTGTCATAATTTTTTTGAATGAATGTGTAGTGTATAAATGAATAACTGAAATGACTGACTAAAGTGGAGGAAGGGACTGAGGGAATGAGTGAGGTAAAGGGATTATGTGAGTGAGGAAAGGGGAGTAAAAGACTGAAACAAGGGGACTAAGGGGTAGGGTAGTGAGTTAAAGGGAATGAAAAAGTATGGCAAGAGCAGTATGGAAAAGAAACTGAAGGAGGAGGAGTGACAGAAGGGGAGTGGGGATGGACATATGGAAGGAGAGTAAAGGACAAAGAGAGATAAATAGAGTAGGGTAAGGGGAGTGAAGGTAAAAGAAATGGAAAGATGGTGAGGGAAGGGGATTTGAGGATGATAAAAGGGAGGTAAGTGAAAGTGAGAAGTGGGGAGTGAGTAAGAAAACAATTGAGTGAGGGAATGGAGGGACTTAGGAAAGTGTAGAGAGGGAATGGGACTGAGGGACAGATTTATGTTACCTGACACATCTCTGCAAATTAGCAGAGATGCGCCAGGAAAGATGCGGCACACAAGTTTCTCCTTGCGCCACCCATGATGCACCACATTTGCAATGCGGTGCACCATGGCGCAGGAATAAACAGATGCGTGTCGCATCTAGGGCGTAAAGTTGGCACAGTGCTGAAATTGTGTTGCATGCAGCACGCAACTCCAGCACTTTTCCAACTTGCCCTATCTGTAACGTGGTGCTTCACGCCTTACACCTGCTTCAACCAGGTGCAAGGTTTTGACGCATCAGCGTTGGTAAAGTGACTCAGTGAAATCTTGTAGATTTCACTGAATCACTTTTCAAGGGAGTTCCTGCGACGGAACGCCCACCCCTGCGTGGAAACGCTCACATGAAACCTGACACTGGTTTCATGTGGTGCAGGGTTTTACAGCGTGACGCATCTCCCTGATGCGTCACGTTCTAAATACCCTGCACTATAGCGCTTCTTTTGCGCTGCCACTGCATTAGAAAAGTGACGCCGTGGTTGTGTAAAAGAGGCGCAAGGGGCTTCTAAATCTGCCCCATAGGATTTAAATGAGTGAAAGAGTGTGAGGGAGAGTGAGGGAAAGAGAGTGGAAAAGAGAAAAGAGGTGAGATACAGACAAGAAGAGAGGTTAGACTGAGTGAGACACAGCAAGAGAGGGAGAGAAAAATGTTCAAAAGATGAGTGAGAGAGTAAATGAAAGGGAGTTAGCAGAAGGGAATGAGGAAAAAGAAATAAGGAAGCAGGATTGCCAGATGAAGTGAGGAAAAGAAACTGAGGGGTACTGATGAAATTGGAGAAGAATAAAAGGAATGGGAGTGATGCACAGAGAACAGAACATGAAGTGGGAGAAGAGGAGTAAGATTAAGTAAAGGGCAGTGATAGTGAGGGAAGGGATATAAGAGTGAGGGGAAAGGAGTAATGGAAAAAAGCATATTAACAGAAAGGAAAAATAAGTAAATGAGAGACAAGTATTTATGGAAAGAGAGAAAAGAAAATGAAAAATAGACAAGAGAGACGGAGACAGTGAAATAGACAAACACAAGAAGATTGAGGGAGTGTGGAGGAGTAAAACACTTACACTTAGTAAAACAGAGGAAGAGACTTCGAGACGGATAGAGGAAAGGAGAGTAATGGAGAGAATACATCAAGGGGACTGAGCAAAAGGGAGTGAAGGAGTGAAAAAAGTGGAGTGACTGAAGATCAGTGAGGGATGGTGTAATAGAAATATAGTAAGGGGGAGTGAGAAGAGATTGAGCGATAAAGCAACACAAGGTAGTGATTGAGGAAAAAGAGACTTAGAGATCGATGGAGGAAAGGAGAGTGAGGGAGGTAATAAACGAAGGGAAGTGAGCGAAAGAGAGTGAGGAAGTGAAATAAGTTGAGTGAGTGAAGGTGACTGAGGGATGATGTTATGGAAAGAGAGTAAGGGGTAGTGAGAAGATACTGAGGGATAGAACAAGACAAAGGTAGTGATAGAGAAAGATAGGAAAGAGAAGTAAGGGACAAAGAGAGAAAGAGGTAGTTGGACAAGGTGAGTGAGGGTGAAGAAAGAGTACTGATAGTGACAGAAAGACTGTAAAGAAAAATGAAGGGAAGTAATGAGAATGAGTAAAGGAGAGTAAAATGAGTATAGGAAGGGGAATAAGAGAGAGATTAAAGAATGAGAAGGAGAGAAAGAGAAGTAAGAGAGTGATGAAAAGGTATTTTTTTGTTTGTCATACTTACCTTATAACTAATGACACATTAATAGTATATTTCTTTAGAAAATATACTATCTGTGGAAGAAAAGAAAAAATTGAGTTATAATATATAATTCATAATACAAAAGAAAGTAGGAGTGAAGGAAACAGAAAGTGAAAGAAAGGAAGGGCGAGGGAAAGAGAGAGAGGGAGACAATGTGTAGTGTATAAATGAATGATTAAAATAACTGAGTGAAGGAGAGGAAGGGACTGAGGGAATGAGTGTGGAAAGGAGAGTATGGTGAGTGAGGAAAGGAGAGTATGATGAGTGAGGAAAGGTGAGACAAACAGTGACTAAAAGAAAGGGACTAAGGGTAGGGGAGTGAGTTAAGGGGAGTGAAAAAGTAAGGGAAGGGCACTAAGGGAAAGAGAGTGAGGGAGGGTGAGTGAGAGAAGGGGAGCGGGACAGACACAGGGAAGGAGTGTAAGGGACGGAGAGAGGGAAATAAAGTAGGGTAAGGGGAGTGAAGGTTAAGAGAAGTGGAGTGATGATGAGGGAAGGGGTATGAGGATGATAAAAGGGAGGTAAGTGAAAGTGAAAAGTGGGGAGTGAGTGAGAGAAAAGGAAAGATAAGTAAGAAATAGACAATGGTGAAGGAAGAGTACATTTGGAGAGTAGAGGTGAATGAAGGGCAGTACAGTAATGAAAACAAGAAAAGGTGAGTAGGATCAGTTAAAGAAGGTTAGAAAAAGTGATATTAAAGAATGTGAAAGACAGAAAGAAAAGTAAGAGACTGATGAAAAAATATTTTTTGTTTGTGAAACTTACCTTATAAATAATGGCAACTTTATAATATATTTTCTTTACAAAATATACTATCTATGGAAGAAAAGAAAACATTTAGTTATAATATATATTTCATAATACAAAAGAAAGTATGAGTGAAAAAAATTAGAAAGGGAAAGAGAGGAAGGATGACAAGGAGAGATAGAAAGATAGTAAGTGAAAGACAAAGAGAGGTAGAGTGTGTGACTGAAAGGAAATGAAGTGGTTAGACTGAGTGAGAAAAAGAAAGAGAGGAAGAGAGAAATGGGGTGAAAAAAGTGAGAGACTCAAGGTATGAAAATTAGCAAAAGACATTGAAGAAAGGGGAATAAGGGAAAGGGATTGACAGATGGAGTGAGCGAAAGAAAATAAGTGAAACTTAGGCAATAGGAGCAGGAGAAAGGGAATGACAATGATGAACAGAGAAGAAAATATGAAATGGGAGAATATGACTTAGATTGAGTGAAAGGCAGTGACAGTGACAGAAGTGATAGAAGGGTGAGGAAAGAGAGAAAGATAAGTAAGAGATTCTTAAAAAAGTATTTTTTTGTTCGTTGTACTTACCTTATAAATATAATATCTGTGGAAGAGAAGAAACAATTCAGTTATAATGTATATTTCGCAATACAAAATACAAAATAATTTGTACAATATTTTAATTATTTTATTTTGCTGTTCTCAGAATGTATTGAATTTCACTTAAAACAATGAGTGCAATACTACTCATCATATGACAGCGGGCAAAAAAAAAACACAATCAAAAAGATTGAGTTAAAAAAAAACATACAACATTTGAATACATAATGTAAATATTCGAAAAAAACATATCTTAAATGTTTTTCTCTAATTCGCAATTTCTTGTTTAAGTATGCTACATCTCCAACAATCACAAAGTAATAAAACAATATCACTTATTTTTTATACCCTCTAAATAAACTTTCATACAAGCATGTTCTAATAACATTTAGCCGAAGTAGTCATTTTGTTCTGAGATACTTCTCCTCATGGCCAAATAGTATGTGTAAAGTCCTTAGTTTGCAAATTACTTAATTGTACTCTTAACCTTTCTTTTCCCGACTTTTAGAATCAAAAGTTCCAACGTGTTCTCTACCATCTAACATTAGTTAAACCTCTACCTGATGCTATCACTATGTCCAATACAAGTTTTTTTTTTTATAATTTGGTCACCCTCACTCACAAAGTAATTCTGAACAACAGAGTATCCTTTCTTAACAGCAGTAATCTTCCTAGGCCAATTAATTTTCCTAAAATTTGGGTTGCAAAAACACCAGGTAAGAATTTGGTAAGTCAAAAGGCAAACGTTTTTTAAAAGACCATTGAGTATCATTACAGTGTGTCTAGCCTTTTGGAGATTTTAAATAAGCTGTGTAATGTCCTGATGTTGTAGAAGGGCCATCATGGAAGATAATTGCTACAGTTACAAAAGTTCTTCCAGAAATTGATAGTTGAGAAGCCACAAAAATTTTAATTCAAGTTGTCAATTTTGTTCCATCAGGTCTGCATCGTTGGAACATTAAAATTACATACTGTCCATATCTTTGGATAAATAATTTTGATAACATTTCTGAGTTACATTGAGAACAGACCATGTTTTGATGCGCATCTCTAACTAGATTATTGAAAGACACTGCTTTACAGTCTGGTAATGTTAAATATATAAATCTTTCAGTGTGTATGTCAGTACTACTTGAAAACAAACAATTGTCGCAGTCATGTTGCCAGTTATAAGAAAGGCCAAAAAGACTATCAATAGCTACACCTTCATCTTGTAAAACAGCAAGCATATACATAATAAATTCCTGACAATCTTGCTGAATATTCTGAGAAAATTGATTTAGTCCAGCACATATGTCTAAAACATTTCGAATATCAGAAACATTTTCTATTTTAGTATTATCAATGTTACATTTCTCAAACACAGAATTCAATAAACAACAAAATGTTTGGTCCCGATTTTCAACAATCTGTTGCTGTAGTTTCAAGAAAAAAAACAACATTAACCACTACATTTGCATAGCAGTTGACACCAGAACTGTTTTCAAACTGAAATCCAACAACCTCTTCAGTAGTATCCTTTTTCTTTTTGCTTCCAATCACAGGTTCATCTACTTTTTTTTCTTTTCTCTACCACTTCACTACATTTTTTCTCATATCTTCTTTTTCGACCTACCACACGCTTTTCAATTAAAGGATATTGAGGAAAACTTGGAGCATATTCTCTTCTTAACCTGTTATACTCCTTCACACAATTTAGATCTGCACTAATCTTTGTCTCATCAAAATCAATCAGATACAATCCAGATAAAGTTCTAACTCGATATAAAGCAACATAGGCCATACCCTCTCTGAACACAGTACTTCCAATATTTACCAAAGCACTATCTACACTTAAACCTTGAGATTTATGAATAGTCACCGCATATGCCAATCAAACAGAAAACTGTTTTCGTCGGACATATAAATCTTTCACAAGCAAAAATCGATTTGAACAATGACTGAATTGTTGTACCTCTTCAATTCCATCAAATTTGATTTTTAAAAATTCAATCTGATCTCTATTTGGGTAATTCACAAAACCAACAACATTACCCATTGCTCCATTCACCAAACCTCTTACCACATGTAAATTTCTTCGTAAAATAATCCGACAATTTAAACATACATACAGATTCTTTTCTAAACCAGCAGTTTTAGATATTGATTTCTCTAAAGAATCAATCCAATATTAACTTCAACCTTTCAGACAAAATAATAGTACTTCCTTCATGCTCTATTCTATCTTTAGCTTCCAGTTTCTTAATTTCTTGATTTTCTAACTTTAACATTTTTTCATTGAAGATTGAACATTCTTGTAGAGTTGGCATCAAGCATATAACTGACTTATCTTCTGCCACTTTACTATATATATTCTCTGCCACAACATTTTCATTTGGAAACAAATTTGAAAGTAATCGTGCCTGTAAAGTTTCTTTGGCATGTTTACTTAGTTTTCCAATTCTTATATCTTGAAGAATATTTCCATAATCAGCATCCTTTGCCTGTCGCATATTTTGAATGAGTTCTGTATATTTGAAATGCGACCATATATTAACATTTCCAATACTTCCCAGGCACTTTCTGGTGTCTTCATGTGTAACAGTTTTAAACACAGGTTGTCCTTTCACAGGAGTTAGCTGCAATAGATCTCCAGAAACGATGATGTGTTTGCCTCCAAATAACACATCATACTCTGTTTTAAGAATCTGTTGCATTCTTAAATGCACAAAGGCAAGCATTACATTTGATACCATGCTTACCTCATCAATAATGAGAAGTTTCAATGTTTTAAGGACTATAGAAACTTCACAACAAGCTTCTCCAGATAGCTTGTGGTATTCTAATTTATTTTCATGTTCTACTGGCAGCATCAATAAACAATGTAAAGTAATCCCTTTAATGTTGTGTGCTGCCAACACAGGAGAGTGACGACTCAGTTCTTTGCTGTAGATATGTTGCAATTCCTTTAATTAGAAAACTTTTACCAGTTCCGGCTTCTCCACTCACGTATAGTCGGACAGGTTGAAATGACATACATGAGCATTCTTTTTTCTCATGACGTAAACCATGCTCAATCTGCTCTGTCACTTCATCATATATTTGTTTTTGCTCAAGATTTAGTTGTTTTTCCAATTCTTCTAAGTTTATTACACCCTCTTGAGCTTGTTCCATTGCTCTTTCCACCTCATCCATGGCACTGGCTGCTTCATTTTGGATAATTGGTTGTCCTACTGCATCCTGACTCAATGAAGCAGAACTTTGACTGTCTTGAGAACTGTCTCTAGCAATCTCCACTGCAATTGTTGCTTCTTGCTGTATTTCGTCGTTCAACATTTGCAGATAATGACTAAAAACAGGACATTCTATACTATTTTTAGATGCGTTGAATGAATCTTCATAATTGTCAAAGTCTCCAAGTAGTTCCTCTTCTGTACGCCATGGCTTAAAGAGTTGCAAAAGAGCTAAATAGTAAAATTCCCTTTTGTCAGGAGTTTCACAACTCAGTTTTCGGTGATTAATCAACTGTCTTTTTCTCTGTTTCACCAGACATCCTTCACATCCAATCACAGCATATACAGCTTTATCGATATCTTCTGTAATATTCCTTTTAAGAGTGTAGCTTTGCAGTACTTCATACAGACAAACGTTTTCAAGCTGATTACTTCTATTTGGATAGTATGTATCCAACATGTTTGTCTTCAGAATGTCTGTACTGTTTGGTTCTTTCTCTGCTAAATATTTAATTTCTTGAACTGAAATGAAATAAAAATGAAATGAAATCAGATTAGTATAGCGCTACTAAGCCCAATGGGCGTCAAGGCGCCTAACCAAAAAGAGCTAGCTGGAGCAAATATACTCTCTTACTGGTAGGCCTTGATAAAGCACCAAGTTTTGAGCGCTTATTTAAAGAGGGGCAGCGACGGTTGTGCCTTAATCTCCATTGGGAAGGCATTCCACAGCCGAGGGGCAACGATGGAAAATGCTCTGCTGCCCCATCTGACCTTCCTTGCGCAGGGAACTACAAGCAAATTCATCTCCGAGGACCTGAGGGTCCTACTGGGAACATAGCGAGTTAAAAGGGAGCCCAAAGGGTCCAAAGGACCAGCTGAAAGAGCTCTATAGGCCAGGCACAAAAGCTTAAATAAGATCCTCTGTTGAATGGGAAGCCAGTGCAGACTCTTCCTGGCCATTGTAGCAGAGGATGTATTGGGTAGAGCCAGAACAAATCTCGCAGCCGCGTTCTGCACGACCTGAAGGCGCTGGATGAGGCCCTTATTGGAATCTGCATTAAGTGCATTACAGTAGTCCAGCCTGGAACCCACTAATGCAACCACCGTCTGCTTACGTGCCTGGGGAGAAAGATAGTGAAGGATTCTTTTAAGGATCTTGATGACCCCCCAGCAAGTGGCCACCGTTCTGTTGACCTGGAGAGTCATGGACAGAGATGTGTCAAATATAACGCCAAGATTCCTGGCCGATTGGGAAGGAGAGGGGCAGATTCCCAGAGATGGAGGCCAGCACTCGCTAGACCAGATGTCCTGGTCTTTGCCAAAGACCAGGATCTCTGTGTTATCGCCGTTCAACTTTAGGGAGTTTTGAATCATCCACTCCGTGACTGTCTGCATACAAGTCCTAAAGTTGACAGCGGATGTAGTAACAAAGTGAGTGAGAGACACCATGATTTGGGTGTCATCGGCGTATGACACAACCTCCATCCCCTGCGATTTTACTAACCTAGCAAGGGGGGCCACATAGATGTTAAATAGGGTCGGACTCAAGGCCGACCCCTGTGGCACCCCATATTGCAAGGATTTAGCAGGGGAGAGGAACTCTCCGAACATGACTCTCTGCTCTCTTAGATGTAAAAAAGAGTGCAGAAGGCTCAAGGCCGACCCCGCAATCCCTGCCTCCCTCAGACGAGATATTAAAGTAGAGGGAGACAGGGTATCAAACGCTGCTGTGAGGTCAAGTAAGACCAGCACAGTGGTTTGGCCCAGATCTACCTTCAGGCGGATGTTATTCACCACCGTAGTAAGTGCCGATTCAGTACTATGGGATTTTCTAAATCCATGCTGGGAGCCATCTAAGAACCCAGAGGAATCCAGGAAAGTAGATAGATGAAAATTCAAATGTGATTCGAGCATTTTTGCTGGGGCAGGTAGCAAGGATATGGGTCTGAAATTTTTAAGCTGTTCGGGGTCCAAGGTGGGCTTTTTTAGAAGGGGCTTCACTATAGCCTTTTTCCAGACCGAAGGGAAGGTACCCTGAGCCATGGCCCCATTCATCACTTTGAGTAGAGGTGGCAAAAGAGTGTCCCTACATTCCTTTAGAACCTTCAAAGGACAGGGGTCCAAAGGGGAAGCCGACTTTGTCCTATCTAACAGGAGATCAAGCCCATCAAGGGAGAGCGGTGGAAAATGAGTGAGGGTCTTGGTGGGGTCTCCCGACCAAGACTCTAAATTGGCTAGAGTTAGGGAGGAAGAATCCCCCAAAGTGTTCCTCTGAGTTTGCAAAGCGAGATATATATCCTCGATTTTTTTATGGAAAAACTCTGAGATATTGTTGCACAGCTCCTGAGAGCCCACAACTGGGTCAGGCACTTGAAGGGAACATAGAGAGTCCACAATTTTAAAAAGTTCCCTGGGCGAGGTGAGGGATGTAGTGAGATTTGAGAAAAACTCCTGCTTTTCCTTAATTACTCTATCCTTATATTCTCACAACAGGCGTTTGTGTGCCTCTCTTTCAGTAGGGTCCCAGGCTTTCCTCCATCTTCTCTCCTGTATCCTGCAACTCTGTCTCAGAAGTCTTAACGGCTCCGTGAACCAGGGGGCTAAAGGTTTACGCCGCGCCGAGTATCGAAGAGATGCGGTAGCTGGCTCATCAACAGCTTTAGTGATGGAGTTAGCAAGCTCTTGGGCCGCCTCACCAGCTTCTCTCGAAGAGGAGTGCTCACTAGATCTTATATAAGGAGCAAGGGCTTCATTCGTGATATTCCTATAGCTCCTTTTGGGACCTCTACTGATAGCACCCGGAATAGACATCTCTGCCGAGGGGGGTGCTAATACAAGAGGCACTGCCAGATGATCTGACCAGACTAAAGGCACAGGAGGACCAACTGAAAGTCTAAGGTCATTAGTAAACACACCGTCTAAAATGTGACCCGCCCGATGGGTTGGGCTATGCACCAACTGAGTAAGCTCACATGCTCCCAGTGAGTCCACCAGCATGGCAGTATCATTTGCCCCCAAATCATCCAAATGGAAATTCAGATCCCCCAGAATGGTGAGGTGGGGTTTACCGAAATAGGGTTCCAGAATTCTCAGGAGCTCACCGCTAAAACTGGCTCTAGGGCCAGGCGGTCTAGAGATGAGGATACCGGTGAAAGAAACCGAGGGAGAACACAGAATAGAGAAGTACAAAGCCTCAAAAGAGTCCGAGGCATCAGACAGAGCTTTTATAGTACAGGACAGCGAGGCTTTACAGAGAATGGCCAGGCCCCCCCCTCTATGTCTAATTCTATCCTGTCTATGCAGTTTAAAGCCATCAGGAATCGCCAACAGTAAATCATGACCTGACGAATCAGAGGCCCATGTTTCAGTCACAAACACCCAATCGGGTTGTCTATCGGTCACGAACTTGTGGAAGGCGATGTTATTTTTAATAAGAGACCTAGCGTTTACCAGACAGCCCGTTCTAGGTAGAATGGCCCTCTGTGACACCGACAAGGTCTGGAGTCTACTCTTAGAGGAGACGGGGGGCGTAAGAACTGACTTGCAGGTATGGCAGAAGGAGTAGTGTAGTATACCCTCCGGAGAAAAACTATAATGACAGGCCGAAAGGGACGGCTTAAGTGCCAATATCTCCTGAGAAGTGTAGACACATGTTACCTGTAGGGTAGGAAGAGAGTCTCCAGAGTCCAGCCCGTCCTCAGCGTGGGCAGAAATCCGGCGTCCCCGCTGCGCGTGACCGCTGCGCGTCAGCATGACCTCCTTTTCAAGACGTCTAGCGTCCTTGTGACGACTAGAGCGTCAGAGCTCCCAAATGGCGCCGGCAGGCGTCCCTGAGTACACCCAATATGACCGCCACAGAATCCAACACGAACCGGGAAGAGGGCCCGCCCAACAGCTGTGAGTTTCCAATTATTATGGTGCAAGTGGGGGACTGGAGGTTAAAAACAGGGGATATTAAACAAATAAAGTTTTTAACGAAAATACTAAACTAGGTACTTTAAAACATCAAGGATGACCGCAATTCCATAAGGAAAAACACGCAGCGCGCAGGTAACGCTCTAGGTGAGCTAGCAAGACTGAGCGACTGATTTACCCCCCTTTTCAAGACGTCTAGCGTCCTTGTGACGACTAGAGCGTCAGAGCTCCCAAATGGCGCCGGCAGGCGTCCCTGAGTACACCCAATATGGCCGTCACAGAATCCAACACAAACCGGGAAGAGGGCCCGCCCAACAGCGGTGAGTTTCCAATTATTATGGTGCAGGTGGGGGACTGGAGGTTAAAAACAGGGGATACTAAACAAATAAAGTTTTTAACGAAAATACTAAACTAGGTACTTTAAAACATCAAGGATGACCGCAATTCCACAAGGAAAAACACGCAGCGCGCAGGTAACGCTCTGGGTGAGCTAGCAAGACTGAGCGACTGATTTACCCCCCTTTTCAAGACGTCTAGCGTCCTTGTGACGACTAGAGCGCCAGAGCTCCCAAATGGCGCCGGCAGGTGTCCCTGAGTACACCCAATATGGCCGCCACAGAATCCAACACGAACCGGGAAGAGGGCCCGCCCAACAGCGGTGAGTTTCCAATTATTATGGTGCAAGTGGGGGACTGGAGGTTAAAAACAGGGGCTACTAAACAAATAAAGTTTTTAACGAAAATACTAAACTAGGTACTTCAAAACATCAAGGATGACCGCAATTCCATAAGGAAAAACACGCAGCGCGCAGGTAACGCTCTGGGTGACCTAGCAAGACTGAGCGACTGATTTACCCCCCTTTTCAAGACGTCTAGCGTCCTTGTGACGACTAGAGCGCCAGAGCTCCCAAATGGCGCCGGCAGGTGTCCCTGAGTGCACCCAATATGACCGCCACAGAATCCAACACGAACCGGGAAGAGGGCCCGCCCAACAGCGGTGAGTTTCCAATTATTATGGTGCAGGTGGGGACTGGAGGTTAAAAACAGGGGATACTAAACAAATAAAGTTTTTAACGAAAATACTAAACTAGGTACTTTAAAACATCAACTCACCCAAATGATTGTTCTAGATTTCGCATATTGACTTGCAGATGATAATCGATCAGAACATTCATATGCTCCAATTGCTCGATGAGACAACATCTGCAAACTGTAGCTATACAATTTCTTACTTAGGCTCTTTTCATGAGAAATTTTTTACCACATTTCCTTTAGTTCCGTCTTTTCAGATTTGGTGATGTAAGACATTACATATCGAGCCACAGCAATAGAGTTGTCTCGAACATATTGAATATCCATGTTAGCATTCCACATGGACAAAACGACTGGGTTATAGTCATTTATGTATTTTGACTCTTCACTTCTTCTTAAATTGTAGGTATTTTTGGGTGATCTTCTTGTAACAGTATGTCGCAAAGATGACATAAAATTGTTCACTCTTCCTTTTAAAATTACTGGTCGTTGAAAACCAAAATGACATTTGGTATAGAATTTATCCTTTGATTTGAACTTTCGTCAACAGTATTTGCCGCAACGATGGCTTTGAAATCGTAAGACTTTTCCTCTTAAGTCCTTATCTTTTGTACTTTTGGGTATATCACATGTTGCATATTATTCAATGAAAGACATTACAGTGTCATCTGAGTCTGTTCCAAATTTGGGAGCATCTTTGATCCATAATAGCATATGAATATGAGGAGCACCTCTCGCTTGATACTCTTTTCTCCAGAAGAAATCCAGAACCTCGCCAAGAGGAGGATTTTTTTTGTTTGTAATAAATGACATCATAGCTTCAAATCTATGATTAAAATACCTGCATACATTAACTGGATCCAAAGAGCACAGTTCTCCAGGTGTCTTGTACTCTATATTTTCTATGTTTGCATTTGCCTCTCGAAGAAATTCAAGTAAATCTTCCCAAGCATACTCAGCACAGCTTAGAGTAAGAAACCATGTAGGAGTTCCTAAGTTTCTTAGCATACATTTCAAATCCCCATGACGACGGTACCAATACTCGTTAGTACCACGCTGACATGCCATGAGATTAATTAGCTTAGATTCCAAAACACTGTCTTTCTGTTGGACTTTATCCATAAAGTCCTTTGCCGAAACATTTTGCAGATGTACTCCACTTTTTAGTATATGGTTCACTGCATAAGAAAGTCCAGACAAGTCACTCTCAAACAGAAGATGAAACAAATATGGAATACATTGACGGAACCTCGGATCTTCTGCATACAATCTTGATGTTCGGTATTCAGATGCAGGAATCTGCATAGGTCGGTCATCATATCGTGCACCTTGACCTGTTGGAAATAACTGAGGAAAACAACGAGCTTCCAAGCTTTCTTCCCATACACTAATGGGACTTCCTTTTGTTTTTTTCATCTGAAATATTTCAATAGCATTCCCCATTGCTTCTTTGGAATGCAGTGGATGAACACTATAATGTTCATAAATTTCTTCACTTCTGGACACATCCACTTTTTCAATTTGGCCAGCTGACAAATCATTATCCTCTTCTACAGTTGTTTCCTCTTCTCCTACGTATACATTTTTATAGTATTGATTGTTTTTTACAAATACAACGTTGCCTTTTTGACTTTTCTAACATCCCCTAAATCTTGCCAGATTTTCTTACTCTTTGTAGGCACACCAATAACTAGAATAACTAGAGTTTCCTCTTCCACATTTTCAACACCATTGTCTCGATGTTTTTCTTTAAATCAAGAGGCAAATATACAACTCTTCCCTTTAATCCTCTCTGTAAATCTGAATGATTCAATTTCCCTGTCTTAGGCTCCATACGAACAATAGCCTGAAATGGATGCACACATTGAATCAGAATAGTCTCATAGGTATTTAAATCCATCAGTTCAGATGGAATATTTACCAACTCAAGATTATTATGTACAGCTCTAGCAGGCATTCTATTTTCATTTAATTTATTATAACAATATTTACAAATACGTTGATCAGAACCCAATTCAAAACAATTTTCTACCAACAAATAAGTAGCAAAATCTTTCCACTCACTATTATTTTCCTCTTCACTTTTTAAATATAAATCAACTAACCTGGTTTGATTTTTGTAATGAGTGCGTCGACAACACACACAAGAAAAGTTCGGCTTTTCACCTGAAATGATCTTAAACTTTGTTATTTCTTGTTCAAAATGTTCTGTATTAAAATTCTGTACATTTTCTACCAAATTTCCTTCTATTACTGTATCAGTTTCTGCACTGTCTTCTTCTGGACCAAAGAAACTAACCTCAATTTCTTCAAAGATGTTCTTAACATCTAATTCAGATCCATGCAAAAGAGCACTATTTAACTGTTTGAGCTTAAGTGCTGGACTTTTTGCATAATACAACCTTCTCACTAATATCCTCACTTCGGTATGATGCACTGCTAACATCCTGAAATGGTGAAAGACACTCTGGCATACTTTTTTAGAAAGACAAGCCAGAGAATGCCCTTGCAGACCTGTTTTTTCTCTCACTCTGCAAGGGTCTAATTCTTGCAACATTTTAACCTTTTGTTTAAGACTTTTCTTAGCAAACTTACGTAAGAAATTGCAAAAAGAATCAATTGAATCCTGTCGGACACTACAAATACTACTACAATTCCAAGTGTACGCTGGAGCCTTAGGACGTCTCCCTAGAACTTCATCAGCTTTCACCTCTTCTGCATTTCTAGGCACAATTTTCTCTTTTTCAATAGGACAACCGTCCTTCACCTCATATGCTCGACCACTGGTGTCAACTGCATGCAACAAATCATTACTCTGAAAGTAACTCTCTTCATTAAAAAATGGCTCACAACTTGAACTATGCTTCCATTTTTCAGAAAAAACATTACAAAAATGACTTCTATTTATTTCTCTTTTCCATTTACTCTTAGCTTTTAAGACATTGATTGCCTTATTGAGTGTATTTATTCTATTAATTACTAAAACAAACAACTTCTTTTTTGTGTCAAACGCGCGTTCAACAATATTCTCAATATATATTTTTTCTTATAAAAACCTATTTTCCTTTTAGAGATCTTTACATTTTTTAATAAATTCGAAACAACTCTGTTATAAAACATGCGTGTCCTGATTTGCGCAAACTGATTAGTATGTCTATTATTATAGACAATTTGATCACCACATAGTTGGGAAACATTTTTCTTTTTTCTCTGATTTCTCCTTGTAGATACTGACAAGTGTTTTTCATTTTCCACATTATTCAAACTTTTTTTTCTTTGAGTTAATTTCTTTATGAAATCCTTGGTTGTTTTACCAGGAGCACTCTTCTTTTTGTCCGTACTTTGTTGATTACGTAAATCTTCTAATTGTTTTTTCTTGGAAAAGTAAGTCTGTTTATATTTTTTTCTTTTTTCATTCTTGTTCGGCATGTTGATTTTTCTTTATGTAGAAAATTATAATCTGTTGTGAAGAAAGAAAAAAATGTTATAGACCACTACTAACATACTACATAGAAATTATAACCACTAAATAATGTAAACACTGGTTCACTTTATAAGTAAAATTAAGGCATAGCAACAGTCTCTGAACAGAAAAGGAAATCATGTAGTGAGTGCTGTTTCTGACTTTATGGCAGTGCATTGCTGTTTCAACAATATAGAATTATTTGCTGAGAATAATATTTCAGGGTTAAGAACAGTACAGTGGTTTTCAGGCAGTGTAGGGGGTCATAGTGGGATTAATATTTCTGACCCTAAACCCTAACACACTCCATCAGAATATCTATTCTCATTTTTATTAAACACATCAACGATCCAAATTATTACAATACTACAAAAAGACTCACTTGGATAATTTTTTATTATAAATTATAAACTTATTCATCAAACATTTCGTATTGCAATAAAACTTCCAACATGACTTCGTCCGGTATTTAATTTTTATCAAATACAAAATTTACATCTTCAAATTCAAAATCTTCTACCGCTTCCACAAAAACACTGTCCAAACTCTCATCAAAGAAATCTTCATTTTCAGTATCAATTTCCGCTGAAAAAGGTCCATCTTTGACATCCTCTATTAATTCGCATGAGATCTCAAAATTCAAAGCAACGTTCTCTTGATGCTCTTCCATTGCACCAATATGATAATGTTGCTGGTCCTTGCAAAAAAATATAAACACTTAATTATATTGTTTTCACTAATAGATAATAAAAAACTACCTTTATCAATTTTATAAGTACATATATTCTCATAATTTTGAACACACTAACTACGCAAATTAATCTGCCACCTTCCACTTAAATGAAAACAGACTCACACTGTGATCTTAGACACATAACACTATCCCTTGCAATTTAGTAAAATAATTACTACAGCCAAAGGGGGTCTTACTGTGAGTGTTATTTCAGGGTTTTCAGGACTGTGAGTGTTATTTCAGGGTTTTCAGGACTGTAGAACTGTTGAAAGAGTTTATAATTTGTTTCTAAGGATGGAATTTCTGGGTTTAGCACAATGAACTGGTGTTCAAGCTGTGTAGAGAGTGAAGGTGGGACTCAGAATGTACAAATGAAAATTCACTGAAATGATTACTACTTGCTACAGAGACAGTTGCTTTTGCATTTCAACAGCACACCCGACATCTAAACTGCACAGCATGAACACAATTTGAAAATTAGGAGGCCTGAGATACATACTGCATTGAACTTTCTACAACTATCTCTCCTAAATCATGACACACTCCATGGTTTACGTGATTTAGCCCACAGAGGGACAGATAGTAGAAACAGAGAAAATGGTACAAGCAGTGGATGTAAGACTACAGACAGAGAGGGAAAAGTTTTAACATGGTAGCACTGTCAAATACACACCAGCAACCATATCATATTAAACCTGTGCAAATGCATATGAAAGGGTGCAGACAGATGGTACAGGCACAGATAGAGAAATGGTGCAGATAAAAAATGAAATAACGCAGGCAGAGACAAAACTGTTACAGACAGAGGATAGATGGTACAGGGCTGCAAGCAGAGGAACAGATGGAGCAGTCACAAAAAAGATGGTGCAGAGAGACGGTGAGATGGTAGGAGCACAGACACAGATAGTGCAAGCAGACACAGACATGGTACACACAGAAGATAAAATGGTACAGCACAGAAGAAATGCTGGAAACAGTGAGAGAAATTGTTCTTATTATCTTAAACTGCACAAAAATAGATCCCCCTTAAAAATTAGCAACTCACCTTTATAAATGGTTTGGAAGATTCAAAACACTCTCAATCACACTCCAGAATCTTTGATTTGAGCACCAAACACTAAAAAAACAAAAAAGCACTATTTTCATTACCATGTTACAGGCTACATAGAAATAACTAATACTACATGTTCTAAAAGCTTACTCAGTTCAAAAATACATCATTTACAGATTTTTAAACACAAATTATTCAGATAGATACATCTAAAAACACGCTTGACTCATAGTGTGATCTTACACCCATGACAGTATGCCTTACAATTCATTAAAATAAATACTATCTGCTACTAAAAAGACAAACAAGGAAGATTACAGAAAAACGTGCAAATACAATTCCTTCATTCAGAGAAACACTCACTGTGATCCTGGTGAAAAACTTTAAAACCGCTCATTTTAATAAAACACATTTACCACAGTAATTTCTTTAAGACAGAGAACACAGCCCATGTGTTCAATATTAGACAGATTTGTTGGCATGAGCTGTAAGCCATTTTGTATTTTTAGCAGCCATTTTGTTTGCCATGTGCTCTCTTCTACCTTTCTGTTAACTGTCCTTGTAGCCTGCTTAGAGACAAAATATGTTTAACATACTCCACTTCACACATGCCCAGAAGGGCCTAACTAACAGAATGCACCTACTTCTCTAGTAAAACTCTCAGACTATGTTGACAAGGATCACAGAGAGTGTCTGGGTGAAAGAAATAATTATATTTGCACGTTTTTCTGTAATCTGTAAAGATGGTTCAGAGAGACGGTGAGATGGTATGAGCACAGACACACATAGTGCAAGCAGAGACAGACATGGTAGATTACATGTAACATCCTGGTCATGTGTCTAAGATCACACTGTGAGTCAAGCTTGACTTTAAATAAATTTAAGACACAGAATATACCCCAGGTATATCACCACAACATTACAATGCAGAAAACTGACTCATTTCCCAAAAACATTTTCAGGAGATAATACAGACAGACACTGAGCTGCATAAAGCAAAGAGTATTATTAAGAAAGCAAAGGAGAGAATCACCCATATCATAAAAAGGCCTCTGCAGATAAAAAAAAGTGCATTCACAGAGAGAGCCATACTGCACACAGAAAAGGAGATGGAACAAGTTGAAAGTATGTTTAACTGGCAAAAAGCAGACCATATATATATATATATATATATATATATAAGCAAGACATAACATTTATTTTTCATTTCAACAGCACACCCTGGATCTTTATTGCACAGCATGGGGCCTATTTGGGAATTAAGAGACCTAACACACATGCTGCCTAAGATTCTCTAGCAGTACATATCCTAAAGCCTAAATGCCCCATGCCTGAGATGCATCGTTAGAGCTGTGTGAATAATAACTGCGTCAGCCCCGTACCTGAGGTGCATCATCAGAGCTGTGTGAATAATAACAGCTGTCAGCCCCGTGCTGAGGTGCATCATCAGAGCTGTGTGAATAATAACTGCTGTGAGCACTGTGCCTGAGGTGCATCATCAGAGCTGTGTGAGTAATAACAGCCGTCAGCCCCGTGCCTGAGGTGCATCATCAGAGCTGTGTGAATAATAACAGATGTGAGCCCCGTGCATTCTGTTAGTTAGGCCCTTCTGGGCATGTGTGAAGTGGAGTATGTTAAACATAGTTTGTCTCTAGACAGGCTACAAAGACAGTTAACAGAAAGGTAGGAGAGAGCACATGGGAAACAAAATGGCTGCCAGAAATACAAAATGGCTTCCAGCTCATGCCAACAAATATGTCTAATATTCAACACATGGGCTGTGTTCTCTGTCTTAAAGAAATGACTGTGATAAATGGTTTTAGTAAAATGAGCACTTTTAAAGTTTTTCACCAGGATTTGACATGTAATCTACCATGTCTCTGTCTGCGTGCACTATCTGTGCCTGTGCTCATACCATCTCAACATCTCTACTGACAAAAACAGACCATATATATATATAAGCAAGACATAACATTCCTTTTTCATTTCAACAGCACACCCTGGGTCTTTATTGCACAGCATAGAGCCTATTTGGGAACTAAGAGGCCTGACAGACATGCTGCCTAAGATTCTCTAGCAGTACATATCCTAAAGCCTAACTGACTTCAAGAACACATGTATTCCCATATTTTTAAACTCATCAACTTAGCAAATTATTCGCCAAGATTCATTTAAAATCAGACTTCACTCACAGTGTGATCTTAGACACATGATCAGGATGTTACATGTAATCTACCATGTCTGTCTCTGCTTGCACTATGTGTGCCTGTGCTCATACGGCGGTAGGGAGGACGGTGGCAGAGTCTCCCCGACCCGCTCCTTACATCGTGCTGTGAGTGCTACAGCGCTTTGCGCTCCATACTGCCTGATACCTGTGTGCTGTGCCTTTGCACATTTTAAATTGCTATCGCTCCTATTTTAAGATTGTGTTTTTAACTGTTGTGTTATTATCTTGTTGGAGCACCAGGGACTCATTGAGGCTTCCGGCATCTAGAGGGCCTGTGCTCGTTTCTTCCCCTGCCCCGCCCCGTTCCGACACGGCAACCAGGGCCGTTTGAGCGGAGGGCGGGACAGGAAGAGCCAGTCACCCCACCCAGCCTCTCGCGCGGTTAGCGCTCTAGTTTAGCAGCAGGCAGGGCATTTAAGGCAGCGAAGAGCAGCGGGAACTTGCGGTAGGGTAAGCCCTCTCGTCGCCCAAGCGCGCAGCGGTTGCGCGCAGGTGTGCGCCCTAGACGCGCCTGAGACGAGCCAGAGAGGAGCCCGTCTGTGCCCGTCCGTGACCGAACGGGGCCAGGGGCCATGACCCCTGCATCAGCTGCATCTACCCGTAGTGTAGTGGAGAGAATAAGGTACTCCTCTTATGAACTATGCAATTTGTGGATTTCGCCCCACAAAGGCTGTGTACAGGACTCAGGGCCATGTCCTGAAGGCCCGTTTTCGTGCAAATGTTGCCATTTCCAGTCTTACCCCTGTAAATTCCCTTCTGACATACTGTCATTTGAGGACCTCAGACCCAGGTCCCCTATGGGAAATAGTATCCTTTGTAATATAAGATCTCTCTCAAAGCACCACTCAGAGGTTTGGGATTTGATTCACTCTGCCCTCCCTGATTACTGTTTCTGTACTGAGACCTGGCTCAAACCCCATCTGGTTCCTGCGATCACATTGGGGACCCCTTTGGGATATAAGATACTTAGGCTGGACTGCCCTGTTAAGACCGGCGGAGGGGTTGCAATTATTTACAAGGATACCTTCACCGTCACCATCCTGGACCAATGCAGTACCAGTGACATTGAAATCCTGGTCTTTAAAATTGGTTCTAACCTGGAGGCCAGCTGGAAGGGGGCATTGGTGTATCGTCCCCCGGGCCCTTGCTCAGAGGCCTCTACTATCCTTATGGAGACGCTGGCCCCACATATTAGCATGGGGACTAATTTTATACTCCTCGGAGATTTTAATATCCACAGCGAACTGGCCGATAATGTAGAAGCCCATACCTTGCTGGCTGATCTAGCAACTCTGGGCTTCAAACAGTGTAACCAGGGCCACTCATCGTGCTGGTCACACTCTCGACCTAATCCTGTCAAATTCGCACATTCTGACCTGCTATCCTCCTACACAGGTGGAGTGGACCGACCATTTTGTGATAAGTTTCTCCCTCCCTATTCTTACAGAGGATCGCCCTCAACCTGCCCCCCTCCCTTTATGGCGCAGGCAGTGGCACAAGGTGTCCACAGAGACCTTTAAAGATATCTTTATCCCCCCGGACTTCTCTCTCTCAGATACCCCTGACATGGCCCTCTCTAAATATAATGTTGCCCTGAACACTGCAGTTAATCTCATTGCCCCTCTAAGAGTTTGTAACCAACGGTCTAACCGCAGGCAGGAACTATGGTACTCTGATTTACTGCGTGCAGAAAAGAAAGCATGTAGGAAGTTGGAGAAGGTCTGGAGAAGCTCTCAGAATGCAGTAGATAAATCTCGCTACCACTCGGCCTTGAGATTCTACCATAGAAATATCAGAGCTGCCCGCAAAAACCATATTGTCTCTCAATTATCTGAGGCAGGCAATGACCCTAAAATACTGTACCAGGTCCTCCGAACCTTCACTAAGCCTATCGCGTGTGAAAGTCCAGAGACGGTGTCCCAACAACTGTGTGATGATACTGCTGGGTGCTGGGTTTTTTGTGAATAAGATCGACTCTATCTACCAAAAAATCGCTCAATCTACCAATTTGGTCGATATTAGGGATTCCTCTCCTAGCCCTCAGCTTGGAACAGTTGGACTTGGCCCATCTATACTGTCCTGTATCCCCGAGATTAGTTTGGATGATGTCAACTCACTGATTGGGACTATTAAATCGGGCTGCCCGGCGGACCTTGTCCCTGCCCGAGTGATGCATCTTATAGGGAATGTTCTTAGTCCCACTATTCAGACGGTGATTAATTGCTCGCTCTCTGAAGGCTTAGTCCCACTGGAGTGGAAAAAGGCCCTGGTCAAGCCCATAAGGAAAAACACCTCCGTCCCTTGGTCGGATATGACCAACTTGAGGCCTATCTCCCTCTTGCCGTTTGTCGGCAAATTGATGGAGAAACACGTCATCCTCCACCTCTCCAGCTTCATTGAGCAGACCGGCTGTCTGGACCACTCTCAATCAGGGTTCAGACCTAAGTATAGTACCGAGACGGCTCTCCTTTCTGTCACGGATACTATACGTATGTCTCTGGACAGGGGTCTATCTGTGGTGTTGGTGCTGCTGGACTTGTCCGCAGCATTCGACACCATATCTCATACCATTCTTCTAAGAAGATTAAAGGAGATTGGCTTAGAAAGATCTGCCCTGGCGTGGTTCACCAGTTTCCTTACAGAGCGTACCCAGCAGGTTAATATGGGCACCTTTAGCTCCATCTCTACCAAAATTACCAGAGGAGTCCCGCAGGGCTCCTGTCTCAGCCCTACGTTGTTTAACGTTTATGTCTCCTCCCTGGCTGATATCATGAGGTCTTTCGGGTTTTTACCCATTTCATACGCTGATGATACTCAGCTGCTGTTTACTTTTAAAACCTTTACTCCCAAGGTAAGGCAAGCTTTCTCGAATGGCATGACTGCGGTCGCCAGCTGGATGGCCAGGAACTTTCTCCAGTGCAATGTGGGAAAGTCAGAAGTCATGCTGTTCGGGGAAGCCAAAATCTTGTGGACCCCTGACTGGTGGCCTACTAGTCTGGGAGAGGCCCCCTCCCCTAAACAGGTGGTGAAAAATCTGGGAGTCCGTCTTGACCACGACCTCACTCTTGTACATCATGCTAACACCACGGTGGGGTCTTGTTTCTATGTCATCAGCCTCCTTCGGAAAGTGTTTCCTCTCCTCCCTGACAGCACAAGGAAGACCCTGGTTCAGGCCCTCATATTGAGTCGCCTGGACTACTGCAATGGTCTGCTCTTAGCGGCCAATGAAGGCGTGCTAAACAAACTCCAAGTGGTACAGAATACTGCGGCATGCCTGGTGACAAATGCCCCCCCCAGAACGCCATCCCGGCCCCTCCTTAAACTGCTCCACTGGCTCCCAATCCGGAAACGGGTGGAATTTAAGACCTGCTGCGTGGTGCACAAAAGTCTCCATAACCTAGGGCCGCCCTATCTGGCCGAAAAATTTGTCCATCATCGCCCCTCTCGTAACTTGCGCTCTAGTAATCAGCTGTTACTGCAGATTCCCCGACATAACAAGACCAGACAGGGAGGACGCGCTCTTTCTGTTATGGGTCCACGTCTGTGGAACAACCTCCCGCTTCCCCTTAGACAGTGCTCTAGCCACCTAGCCTTCAGGAAGAGTCTTAAGACAACTCTGTTTCAGTGTTAGGGCCAGCCTGTCCTGTACTCCCTTACAGCACTGCGCGGAGATACACCTATGGGTGTGATTCCGGCGCGTTACAAATCCATAAATAAATAAAATAAATAAATAAATACCATCTCACCGTCTCTCTGCACCATCTTTACAGATTACAGAAAAACGTGCAAATATAATTCTTTCTTTCACCCAGACACTCTCTGTGATCCTGGTCAAAATAGTCTGAGAGTTATACTAGAGAAGTAGGTGCATTCTGTTAGTTAGGCCCTTCTGGGCATGTGTGAAGTGGAGTATGTTAAACATAGTTTGTCTCTAGACAGGCTACAAGGACAGTTAACAGAAAGGTAGGAGAGAGCACATGGGAAACAAAATGACTGTCAGAAATACAAAATGGCTTCCAGCTCATGCCAACAAATCTGTCTAATATTCAACACATGGGCTGTGGTCTCTGTCTTAAAGAAATGACTGTGATAAATGGTTTTAGTAAAATGAGCCCTATTAAAGTTTTTCACCAGGATTTTACATGTAATCTACCATGTCTGTGTCTGCTTGCACTATCTGTGTCTGTGCTCATACCATCTCACCGTCTGTACTGGCAAAAAACAACCATATATATATATATATATATATATATATATATATATATATATATATATATATATATATATATATATATATATATATATATATATGTATAAGCAAGACATAACATTCCTTTTTCATTTCAACAGCACACCCTGGATCTTTATTGCACAGCATAGACCCTATTTGGGAACTAAGAGGCCTGACAGACATGCTTCCTAAGATTCTCTAGCAGTATATATCCTAAAGCCTAACTGACTTCAAGGATACATGTATTCCCATATTTTTAAACACATCAACTAAGCAAATTATTCACCCAGATTCATTTAAAATCAAGCCTCACTCACAGTGTGATATTAGACACATGACAGTATAGCTTGCAAATCAGCAAAATACTTACTATCTGCTCTTAAAACATTTTCTATGGCATTTCTACAGTATACCAAAAATGGTTACAAAACTACAAGGTGACAATCTGACAATCCTAACAGTTGTAAGGAAGAAAACAAGGGAAAAAGTAAAGAGAACAAATAAATGAAAAGGAATAACAGATGAAGTGAGGAAGTCAAGAAAGAGAGTTGAAGGAAAGAAAGTGAGGAAGGAGAATAAGGAAAAAGTACTGAGAGTGAATGAAAAACAGTAACAGTGAGAGATTAGATATCAGGATGAGGGAAGAGGAGTGAGGAAAAAAAAACATAGTAAGAGAAAGTAAAAAGTAGTAAGTGAGAGGAAATTATTTATAGAAAGAGAGAGGAAAGAAAAGGAAGAGTAGTGGAAAGAAAAGAAAACAGGGAGAGAGAGAAAAATAAGGACAGTGACAGACTGTGAGGGAGTGAAACAGTTATAGTGACTAAGGCATAATAAAAGGAAAAATGCAGTGAAAAAGAGTTAGAGGCTCACCTTTAAAAATGCTTTTGAAGATTTAGAACAGTGGCAGTCACAAACCAGATTTTCTTATGCAGAATCTCTGAATAATGCTTCTGTCACTGCAGCCTCAGAAGAATGGCACTGATTCCTCTCATTTCAGACCCATATTCATGTACATAACCAATCAAATTTATTCCCACACAAATTCAAAATCATACTAACATTTCAATTGGTTCTACCTTTCAATATTTTCAAAGTCACATAAAGTTCAACCATCCCCCTCTGCCCTCTCTGCCTGTTACCATGGTAACACCTCATACTGCACCTGGCTGAAGACACAGGTCAGAAGTTCATATCTCAATGTTGCAAATAAAACCAGCAAGGCTGTTTGACCTTCAAATACACCTGTTTATCCACTGCTTCGTTAGTTTTGATGATGTTTCTCAACCAATAGCATTTTTCCTTTAAAAAAACCATTAGCATGCACCCTAGTTTTCAACCTTGAATTGTAAGAAACAACCAATCATTTCTAGTTTTTCAAGTGCACTGAACCTCATCCACATTTTTTCCTAAACTCTCAGCTTCTAACTGCCATTTCACTTCCAGAGCCCATCTGAGTACTACTGGATCTGCCTTCAAAATGCTAAAAGTTTGGGTTATAGGACACAGCAATATATACTGGAGTAAAAGGTATGCAGCAAATATATGCTTTCTCAACCTTGATATACCAAATGTGGATATTATGTGGATTAGCCAGAGAGGATTAAAATGTCACCATTTGATGCCATTGTTAAAATCCTTTTTACATCTGCCACACCCTGACCTCATTATTGTGCACTATGCTGGAAATGAACTGGGTACTTTGACTGGGGTAGGTCTGGAAATGCTTTTAAAGGACACCTTTGGGCAATTGATGTCACTTTTTCCACAAACTGCCTTTGTAAATTCAAATATATGCCAAAGACAAAAATGGAATTGGTCCAACCAATATTGTCCACAGATTGAGAAAGCAAGGAAACATGTGAATACGTCTGTTTCTGCTTTCCTTAGAGACTATGGAATGGGTTCTATATACCACAACAACTTGCGTTACAACATGGAAGGCATTTATAGAGGAGACGGTGTACATTTCACAGATGCCAGGAACAGAGTCTTTCTTTTGAATTTATGACTCTGCATCGGTACTTACTTGTAGGTACCAAAAACACTTTATAAACACAACGGCTCTTTTTAGAGCCAACCAACATCTAAACTCTCAAACATGTTATTTAACTATATATTTTTTGTGTTTGTTTGTCGACGTACGTGCACGGTGCGTGCACCTCGCGGTATTTTTTTTCTCGAAAAATATTTTTTTTGCCCGTTGGAGTCCTTCAGGGACCCCCTGAGAAATCCTAGGGGGTCAGGGAGTCTCTACCTTGCTCCCTTTCCGTGATCTCCACTATATTTTTCCCACTCTTGTAAATCAAGGTGCGCGACCGGGTGCGTGCACCTCTCAACTTTTTAGAGAAAAAAAATGTTTTTTTTTGCCTTGGGGGTCCTTAATGGACCCCCTGAGAAAACCTAGGGGGTCAGGGAGTCTCTACCTTGCCCCCTTTCCACGATCTCCGCTATAGTATTTCACACTCTTGTAAATCGAGGTGCGCGACCGGGTGCGCGCACCTCGCAACTTTTTAGAGAAAAAAAAATGTTTTTTTGGCCTTGGGGGTCCTTAATGGACCCCCTGAGAAAACCTATGGGGGCAGGGAGTCTCCACCCTGCCCCCTTTCCACGTTCTGCCCCTTTGTTCTCTACAATATGTTGACTCGCAATGACAAAATGGCGGTCATTACTTCCTGATTTCCTCCGAATCGAATGTTGACAGACGTCTAACAGCAAATCAGAATTCCGCTCGCGCACAGGGGTGCGCGCACCGGTGCGCACTTATAGATATATAATTGATTTCAGCTTTAATTTTCTCAGCAACTACTGGAGGGATTTACACCATTTAAAGAAAAGCGTAATCTGTGAACCGGACTCTACCTTTTTGCCAAATTTCTTATAATTTCATTCAGCCGTTCGGGCTGTAGTCGTGTCTAATCGTCCTATGGAAAATAACATGGGGAAAACACGTTTTGGGAACCCCCTTTTATCTCAGCCCCCACTTGACGAATCCCCCAAAACTTTCAGGGAAGGAGCGGAGCGGGCCATCTTCTTTGAGAAATTCGCAAAGATTCGTCCACCGGCGCCAAAGTTATTCCCAATGGAATGTTGCGGATTTCCTATGGAAACTAGGTCCTAACTATAATATATAAGGTATATATATATATATATATATGGTAATATATATATATATATATATGGTAATATATATATATATATATATATATATATATATATATATATATATATATATATATATATATATATATATATATATATATATATATATATATATATATATATATATATATATATATATATATATTCCAAACAATGCCTTTTCACCCTAAGTGTTGGTGAAATACGAGCCACTCCAGACCCGGGAAATCAAATTGTTTATTTCAAGTCAGTCACAAAACAAATGGATGATGCGTTTCAACCACTTTGGGTCTTGAGTATGAGGACCTGCTATCTGTTATACTGTGTGAAGCGTATTGTCACTGTGGCAACGTTACCTTGCTGGTACGGTTAAATCAGAATAGTGTCTTCCATTATCAGTCTTCTCACATGAAAACCAGCACTTTACTGTATAAGAATTTAAGAATTTAAGAACCCCCATTCATCTTTCTTTTTTTAACTGTATCTGATGGCGTAAAATGTTTGGATCCTATAGAAACCCTAGCCCTATGGAGCCACTATGCAAACAGAAGAACTAGTCTAGGAGGATACCCACACTGCAGAAACAGCTCAAATGCACGTATCCTCTCCAACCCTACAAATTCCCAAATGGTCAATTAAAATTTCCATCAAGTGTCCCATAAATGTGTCAGAAATTGCCAACTCTCCTTTTCTGTCATATATAAATACATAGGAGGGACTCGCATCCGGAAAAAGCTCGACAATACCAAGGATTAGACTCCATCACATAGACAAACCATTGGGGATAATGCCCTCACAAATGTATTTTAGCAAATAAACACATAGTGGCTCTACTGCAATAATTTTTGAAAACTGACCCCTGTGCTACTATCTCTAATGTGGGACCAGACACTCAACCTGAAACGTGCTTGACTGCGTCCCATTTCTTATAAACAAGTTGCAGAGAGGGGAACATTTCCGTTATTCTTGAAGAGCTCTTCTGCCATAAGATTCATGGTGGGTCCTTCTGCCGAAGATCACACTGCTGGCTGGAGAAAGAATGGTAGCTTTGAGGTGAATCCCGTGCCTCCAAGTAATACTACTTTCCCACTTGCTCCGCAATGAACAAGTAATGTGAATTATAAAGCCGTTTTTACAAGCTTATCAGAGGAATCCTCTTCTTATACCATAAAATTATCATAAAAGCTGTAAAACAAGTAGGGTATCCTAGGCGGGTGACAACTAGAGTAATTCCACAACAAGTAGAGTATCCTAGGCGGGTGACAACTAGATTAACTGATGAATACATAGCAAAGTTGGAAAAATTTCAACAGAAGCTAGACTTGGGAAGTGCCAGAGGGCAAAATTTGGAATGCTTTGAGAAAAATGGAACAGGTAGTGCAATGCCTCAGAGTTGAATTAAAAAAATGAGAAAACAAGGGCAATACACCAAGATAAAATCCCGGTAAGGCAAACTAAGTGGTTCTCCGTAGAATGTTTAAAGAAGAAGAGGCAGATAAGGAGAGAAGCACGAATCCTCAGAGCTAAATATGACCTAGGTAGATTTTTAAATCTTAAAAAACTGAGAAGAGAATATAAAATGTTAATCTGCAGTTTGAAAAGAGTTTACAAAGAAAAACGTTGGGAAAACCTGTTGAAAACCATTGAAACAAACAATATATGCCAGTTCTGAAAGCTGATTCAGGCAGCAGCAGAACATCCTGTGGGGGCTATGAATTGCATGGGAGAAGAGGCCGCATGAGTGGAATATTTGAAGGCACTGTATAGCTCCAGTAGTGCACCTGAAGAAGGAGAGCCGCTGTATTGGAGTGTGTTGCTGGAAGATTTAAAAAGAGACTTTTCTGTAGCGAATGTGATGAACTTGATAAAAAAGCTATAACTAACCAGGGCTGCAGGACAAGATAATCTCCTAGCTATTATAATAAAGTCTCAGTTGAACTAGTGGGTTGAATTTTTGTCCCACATGTTTTTAGTCATTTTAGACTCAGGAAAAATTCCAAAGAACTGGAAGGGATCAGTAATCTAACCGGCGTACAAGAAGGGTGACAAGAAAGCCCCCAAAAATGACAGATTAATTAACTTACTAGACATTGGGGAAAAAGTCTTCACAAAAATAATATTAGGCAGACTCAAGGATTGGGTAGATCAGCGGTCGATTGCGTCGGTTGAACAGGGGGGCTTCAAGAAAGGCCACTCCACCGTTGACCACTGTTTCGCACTATGGGCAGTGGCACGGAAGTCAATTGAGAAAAAAGGGAAGCTATATTGCTGCTTTGTCGACTTCTGTGCTGCATTTGATTTAGTGGACCGTAAATGCCTCAGGGAGACTTTGGAAAATGATAACATACCGGAAGGTCTTCTGGCTATGATTAAAGAGCTACATAGAGGAAACTGGGTTACGGGGGGCCTTTGATGCCAAAAATAGAGATTGAGAACGGTCTCTGACAGGGCTGTGTGTTGCCCCCCACTCTTCGCCATATTTCTAGCAGATTTGCCCTCAGCTTTAGAGGTCGATAGAAGTGCCAGATCGAAAATGAATGGTAAAAAATGGTCATGCCAGTTGTACGCAGATGACCTGGTAATTTTTGATCAGATTGAGCTAGGCCTCCAAAGGAAGGTAAACGCTTTTAGAGAGTACTGTGTGGCAAAGTTTTTAACTGTAAATATGGATACCTCAAAAATGTTATGCTTTGGGAAAAGAGACCCCAGTTTTAGTTCGTTTTTAGGCCCATTAAAATTGAAAATTGTGAAAGAATACAGATACCTCGGGGTCTAAAGTGTCATAAGCACTTAGATGGCCAGAAAGCAAAGGTTTGTGGGTTGAAAAAATGTAATTGAGTCCCATAGACCATTGTTAAAGGCCTATAGCGCAATGTTTCCCCCTCAAGTACTGTATGGCGCAGAAGTCCTTGACCTAAGTGGTAAAAATGACTGGGACTTAGAGGAAGGGAAGTGTTTAAAATCCGTACTGTCGTTACCAGGCTCATCAATGATTAGAATTGAGTTAGGAACAACATCATGGAGCATACAGGCTCAAGTGACTTTGCTAAGGATCTGGAAATGCCAGAACCCGGGGGCTAAAGAAGGTCTCACAATGATGCAGAGATGAGATTCAGCTTTGTAGTCTAAACTGGGCCAAGGAGACTAGAAAGAAATTGTATATAGTTGTTGAGATCTTAAAGGTGAGAATCTGACAACAATCACTGCAGGCAGAATTTACCAAGATTATACTTACATCACAAGGACAGGAATTGTCCAGAAGGGCAGACTTGGAATACTTGAGCACGGACAAATCGGTACAATTTATAAGGGCTTCCTGGTTGAATGAAGCCTGGTACACATACCTGGACACACTACCCAATTATTGTCTCAGATGGGAAATTTTAAGAATTAGAATTGGCATTAATCCTTGGTTTGCAAATGAGAAAATAAAAGCATACTGGAAAGGATACAGCCTGATGGAAACTGTAACTGTATGCTGGGAACAAAAAGTGAAATTTTGCACATATTATAAGACTGTGCTGCAGTTTTTGCCCAGCGTAAATAATTTTTATGCCCCATTTTCTTAAAATATGATATAGGGTCACGGGCTCAGGTGGTAGACTTACTTACATATTTGTCTAATCTTGAGATTGCAATTGCAATTGGAAGTTATATGAATGAAGTATTTGTAGTGATCTTAAAGGTTGAATGTTATTAATATGTACCTATTTATTAACATAAAATTTAAATTAACTTGAACCATTAATAATTTTAATGGGGTTGTACTGATAATATTCATATTAAGGAATCATGTTATTGTGTTAATAAGTTTGGGAAATTGGTGTTGTAAATTTTCCGCGTAAAGGTTACATCTTCTTATGGAATCATTGATGAAATTGCATTGATTTATTATTTATAATTGTTGTTTTATTGCTGTTTAAAGACTATGGTCTAAATAAACATTGCTTTTGACTTGACTTGGTACAAGCATTGTTTCAAACAAAAGTCAGACAATGTTAAATCTGCTTCCTGTAGACAACCAGAGAGGTTAATTTAGAATTTGAAACAGACTGGATTTCCAGTGCCCTTTATACAGATAATATTTTCCTCTTTCAAAAAATAAGAAATGGAAATGGGACAGGGTTAGATCTATTTAAGGAGGTGGCATCTTCTTATAGAGTAATGAAAGGATCGTGGAAGTGGATGAGAAGGAAATATGTTTTATGGCTTCATGGATGTTGCTTACACATTTCACTGCAGGAATGGCGTTGAGAAGGGCTCTCTTGAAGGTATTTGGAGGGGTAGGTTGATGGCTCTGGGTTATAAGCAGCAGTGTAGGTTCTCAAAAAGAGTCAGCGCAGTTTCTGGTGGAGGTTGTGGATCTGTTCTGGTTTACTTTGCATCATGGGCTTTGCACTGCAAACTGACCAGAGAGGTTTTTCTTTCCAATTGGAGGTCTAGCTGAGAGGGCTTTGGATTTCTCTCATTAAGACCCCTAAGGTGAGCTGGCCTGATAAATTGGAGCAGACATGAATAAAGGCCTCAGAACAAAATGGGATAAGATTAATTCATTTGCATTTAATCATCATATTGTTGATTAAGCAATGGCTTCTATTATGGCCTGTCTTTCTGAAGAGCTGAGACCGGCCCAATCCAGCTTGAATTCTTCAAAGACCGTAAAACTATTTCTATTAATCTTATGTCTCTTAGTCCTGCCCGAGAAAGGCCTCTTCACCACTGGTTTAATTGAGCATGCTCAACTGCACACAGAATCTTGCTAGCTACACTAAAATAATTTCCCAGGGCAGCATCGGAAGTCAAGCAAGGCAGTGGCCTGTATAAAGAGGTTGTGGAAGACAGAAAGGTCAAAATCAGACATAAAGCCTGGGACGACCTCTATAATTTGAAAGACAGAACCACATTTTGGGAAGTGATCAATAGATTAATATTTAAAGGGCATGATGATCTTGGCATCAATGTTATCTCAATGGAGGCATGGGTCAAGCATTATACAATAATTTGTTCCCCAGAAAATGTCATTCAAAGGCTTAATTGTTGCACCTAACCACAAGTCTGCTACTCCTGCCTGTCTCGGTACTTGACCTAACAATTGCACATATCGCTTTGTCGATGTGCCACAGTTAGAACAAAGTTAGGGCACCACCCCAGAAGAACGCCTTAAGGATTGTGCATGTAAATTCACACTGTGTATCTGGAGAACCTTGGAGCATGTAAGTCGGCCCCACAAAATATAGTCTGCACCAACAAAAAGAAGTGCTGCTTCTTCAAAGCCCTAACTGAAGCCTTCAAACTCACACATATATCTACCAAGGCTTGATCTGCAGTCCCTCCTGACTCACCTAAAACCTCAGGGGACGCAGATCTCACTTAAAGAATGTAAAGTACTCAAAGTTTGCAAAGTTTGAAAATAAAGTGTGTTAAAAGTACGCAAGAACAAGCGCTAAAGTACTCTTTCTACGCTAGAGTCTAACACTACTAAACGTAATTTCCCCAATTTCCGGATACATAGCTCCTATCATCATGACAGAAAAAGATTCTAAGTCTCACTCCAATCATTCCAAAGCTGAACCGTCACCATCAGATTCTCCTATCAATCCTAAGGCTAATATGAGCAGAACAATAGAAATGATCCTCAAAAAACTGGTTGATGTACACAACCTGCCAAAGTCTACCAAACAAAATATGGATGCTATGCAGTTAGAACTGGCCTCCAGTTGTACTGACATGGACACAATCAACTCTAAAATTGATGCAGTGGAACAGAGAATAAGAGATGTAGAAGACTCAGCTAATTGTTCCAACAAAGTTTTAAAGTCCCTTCTTGCCATCACCGACAGTCAAAAAAGACAAGCCGCCAAACTTGAAGACTGGAACAGAAGAGGCAATATTCGAATATTTGGAATACCTGAGAGTCAGAGGACTCTGCAGAGTCTTGCATTTCCTTCTTAGAGAACTGGATTCCACAGATCATGGGCATGAAATCTCACAAAAATCTTGGAACTGGATCTAGCAAAGACTCTGAATCCATTAAACACAATTGGATATCACAAGTGTTCTGCTCACCAGTGGAACACAAAAAGAAAGGAGTAATCTCCCTAATAGCAAGAAATCCAATATCACTTTGAATCATGTTCACATGCTGAGGAGGGTAGACTCCCGGTTACAAGCTTATGTAGAGGTGATGACACCTTTCATCTTGTAAACATATATGGACCAAACACAGACTAGCCCAATTTCTAGGAAAAAAATTCTAACTAATTAGAACGCCTACCCCAAGAAGACATCATAGTAGGCAGTAACTTTAACCTCCCACTAGACCCCATACTAGACTGCCAATCCACCTGCAAATACCATACCAGAAAATGTCACGGTGTAGTATAGAAAATATGTTCAAAATACAACCTCAAAGACTCGTGGTGCCTTCAACACCCTGATTCCAGAGACCATACCTTTTACTCAGCCCACACAACTCATACACAAGAACATATTATATACTTATTTTGGGCTCATTTACTCACCAAACAAAACATCGTGTATCCACAAGCACTCAAATAAATAAATAGAATTAAAACAGCATTCATCCGATCGCCAGGAAACTTTAGGAAGTTGTTGAGTACACTCCCGCAAAGTTTTCTAGTATAATTTTTTTTTAAATATCGGCCCCCAGGGCCCTCATAATCTTTCGAAAACTGATGTACGCACCAGACGGAAAAACAACAAATCGTGTATCCACAAGCACTCCAATAAATAAATAGATTTAATCGACACTTTAAAATGTTTTCTATATTAAAATGAATAACTTTCAATAAAAATGACACAATGTAAATTGAATGTTATCATAACGAGTTTCCTTGAATTTCCTTTCTTCGGAGATCGCAGCAACGCGCGACGGGTAAGCTAGTAACCAATAAAAATCATTTGAAATCATAAATGTGTTCAGATCTCTAGTGCATGGGCCGATTCCTGAGTCCTGAAAGTCCACTATCATAGTCTCTATTTTTAAAAAGGGGGACCAGTTGCAGACGACCTGCTGTCAGCTGATCTCTGTGATTGACTCTAGTGCTAAGATTTTAGGCCAGATTTTATTGCCATGCCTTGAAGATTGGACTCTTGTAATAACATCTTATCAGATGTCCAATTTGGTTTTAGACACGGTGTCAGGGCAATTGAGCAATCCCTAAATCTTTATTTAATTTTAGGGAAGTACGTGAAGGTTAGAAAGGCTCTTTGCACCTTGCGTTTATTGATCTATCCAGTGCCTTTGAGCTTGTCAATTACAAAAAACACAGTTGATGGACAGAATGTAGAACAATGTCATACATTCACCCCAGTACAAAGATCTGGGCCTAAATCCATCGTTTTTTTCACTCCACACCACCCTGGGTTAGACACTGGCTATATGCAAATCAGCTCTGACCCTTTGCCTCATGGGAAAAGTCCAGTCCGAACTGCCAAGCCCTGTCTTTCCCAGACCGGAATCAAGCATCCAAGGACCGGTTTCTGGCTATCAGCCTTCATTCAGCCTGGATAGCTTGACTCCAGTGGTGTGGAGAGCCTGGGACTCACGTCTGAGCATACCCAGCCCACTCGGGGTGAAAATTACAAAAAACACAGTTGATGGACAGAATGTAGAACAATGTCATACATTCACCCCAGTACAAAGATCTGGGCCTAAATCCATCGTTTTTTTCACTCCACACCACCCTGGGTTAGACACTGGCTATATGCAAATCAGCTCTGACCCTTTGCCTCATGGGAAAAGTCCAGTCCGAACTGCCAAGCCCTGTCTTTCCCAGACCGGAATCAAGCATCCAAGGACCGGTTTCTGGCTATCAGCCTTCATTCAGCCTGGATAGCTTGACTCCAGTGGTGTGGAGAGCCTGGGACTCACGTCTGAGCATACCCAGCCCACTCGGGGTGAAAATTACAAAAAACACAGTTGATGGACAGAATGTAGAACAATGTCATACATTCACCCCAGTACAAAGATCTGGGCCTAAATCCATCGTTTTTTTCACTCCACACCACCCTGGGTTAGACACTGGCTATATGCAAATCAGCTCTGACCCTTTGCCTCATGGGAAAAGTCCAGTCCGAACTGCCAAGCCCTGTCTTTCCCAGACCGGAATCAAGCATCCAAGGACCGGTTTCTGGCTATCAGCCTTCATTCAGCCTGGATAGCTTGACTCCAGTGGTGTGGAGAGCCTGGGACTCACGTCTGAGCATACCCAGCCCACTCGGGGTGAAAATTACAAAAAACACAGTTGATGGACAGAATGTAGAACAATGTCATACATTCACCCCAGTACAAAGATCTGGGCCTAAATCCATCGTTTTTTTCACTCCACTTGAGCTTGTCAATGGCATGATGCTGTGGAATTTAATGGGCAAAATGGGAGTGGAACACAAATTATTGACACTTATTATGCGTCTGCACCAGGATCTTATTGTTAATGTCCGATATGGTCCTTCAGGCAAATGATCTACCCATATAAGATTGGCTAGGGGTGTTAGGCAGGGATGCATCTTGGCCCCTTTTTCTTTTTTTTGCTATATATCAACAGCATTAGTTACCATTTAGTGGAACATAGCAAAGATGCACCTCATATGGGCCAAAAATCCATTACTATTCTATTATACGCGGATGATGCAGTTCTGATCGCTCCTACAGCAGATAGCCTTTAGTGCCTTTTATGGAGGACCTGGACCTCAAAGTAAATGACTCAAAGTCATATGTAATGACATGCTCCCACCCCAGCACTATCTCAAAGGTACACATGCATCAAAATAGCCAATACCGAATCCTAATTTACGATTTTTGAGGAATCGCAATTAAAGATTTTCTATTGGCTATGCCAGTAGGAATTGCAAATCAAAGAGCGATTACTACAAATTGCTTAAATGCAACTCACAAATTGCTAGTCACAATAAAGGAATTGCTTCCCATTCATTCCTAAGGGCCTGGAGCCCCATAGGAATGAATGGGAATTGCATGCACAATTAGTGAGTACCCATTAGGTACTCGCAAATTCTGCATGCAATTTCAAGGATGCAAGGGTGCTAAAAGGACACCCCGTTGCACCCCTGAAATTACAATTTATCCACATCTTGCTCACAGCCATGCCCCAAGGGCATCTGTGTGTGTAACATGGGACTTTGAAAAATGATCTTTGGTGCATTTTGCAAAGAAATCGCAAATTACCATCACCTTTAGATTGACGGTAATTTGCTTTTATGAATTGCATTTAAGGAATCGCAATTTGTGATTCCTTAAATGCACTCACAATTTAAGTAATCACAAATGTTGCATTTCCTTAACCCCTTCGCTGCGTCGGCTATTCTGCCGCAGCGCTAAGGGGGAGGCGGGGCCGCGCGGCGGTCCCGTGCTCGTGACGGAACCGCTCCGTCACGGCCCTCGGGTGAGCTGTGCTTGTGACGGAACGGTTCCGTCACGGACCCGCCCGCCCGCCCATTAGAACGTCAGCGCATACGCGGAATTCGTGCCGCGCAGGCACGGCGAGCGGGCCGTGACGGAACCGTTTCGTCACCAGCACAGCCCACCCGAGGCTTGTGACGGAACGGTTTCGTCACGAGCATGGGAGGGGTTAATTTGCGATTTTTGCATTTGGGATGATGCATCTCATATGAAAAAATACTGGTCGCAAAGGGGCAAATTCTGAAATCTGCCCCTTTGCGACCTGTATTTGGATTGACGGATATGTACCAAAGTCTTTTAACATGGGGGATTCTGTTTTATCAAAGGTAAAACATTTTAATTATTTAGGGATCCTGTTTAACCCGTCACTGAGCTAGACCCCACTTTTAACACTTAGATGCCAGACCTTCAACCAGAATATTGAAGCCATGTTTAGATTTGCCCATAAGCTCCAAAATAAACTAATTCCAGAAATGTTCGATCTACACAGGAGCAAGTGCATCTGAGCAGGGGTATTTGGTGCTGGCCTCTGGGGGTACGATAAGGGGGATATTTTACAATGCTCAGGAAATACATTTTTGTGTAGACTACTTTCAGTCCCAGTGAGTACAGCTACCCTAATATGCCACGAGGAGCTCAGTATGCCTTACCTAAAAGATCATATTGGATTAGCTCCTTTATTATTGTGGTTTATATGGTCATCCCCAGAGGCTGGGCCGATTAGATCTTGCATCTCAGACCTCATGTAATTAGGTGGGTTTGACCGGATACAAAGGCTAAGGTATTTGAAGGCCACCTTTGACAGATTGGGCCTCCTCGACCTTTAAAAATTCACCCGACCTTTAAAAATTCACCCAACCAATTGGCCCTAATTACAAACTACGTGTTAAAGAACTGTTTTCACAGCACTGTATGAATAAACATTTGGCCGTTGCTCAGGCCAAACAAACAATTGTAAACTATGCCCCAGTTTAAGCAACTTGTGGTCTAGAGCCTTACTTGGGGTGGTGTGTTTCCCCTACATATAGTCACTGGCTGACTTTGTTTAGACTTTGCACTTTAAATTTGATTTTCCATTCCCGGGGACACGGCAGCAAGATATATCTCTTTGTATGTGTGAAAACATCTTGATTCAAAGCACCATCCATTTATTCTTGTTTTGTCCATTGTATCAAGAACCAATATATCACTTGTTGGTGCCGTCGCTGCGCAAGGCCAATGTGAGGCGGCATTAAGAATGGTTTTAAATTCTTGCAGTCTTTAGGCTCACTTGAAATCTATTTTGCAGTTTTATATTTGATAAAATCAATGTTTTACATCAGGAAGAGATATGCATTTTAAGGGCTATTTCTTAATGTTTTAGATATGATTTAGTCCATGTGACTTGGCTCTTTTAAACATTTTATCTTAGAATTGTCATTAGTAAATTGGGTATTGTCTGTTATTCTGAACTAGAT
Source organism: Lissotriton helveticus (assembly GCF_964261635.1). Classification (NCBI taxonomy): domain Eukaryota; kingdom Metazoa; phylum Chordata; class Amphibia; order Caudata; family Salamandridae; genus Lissotriton; species Lissotriton helveticus. Next base: position 1,079,065,364 of record NC_136067.1, on the reverse strand, counting down.
GACAATTTGTATCCATGTCTTTCTATTTTATGTATGATTTTATAGCCTTTGGCTGAATAAAGTTTATTTTTACTTGACCTGAGTCAGTGCAGTTTCTGGTGGATCTGTTCTGGTTTACTATGCATCATGGGGTTTACATTGTAAACTAACCTGAGAGGTTTAGCTGTGAATGATTTAGAAGGCAACATTTCTTGCTCACCATTGGGGTCATGCAACTATCCTAAGGAGGCATTTTAGACATGCAGCAGTTGTCCTGTATCTTTTCAGAAGGTTCAATGTAGGAAGGGGTCCCAACATTATATGTTTGTTATCGTGCTCATTTCACACTGTATTTCACCACCAACTTATAGTAGTAGGCTTATTGTTAAAATATAGCAAATTACACTGACTGGATCCTAAAGTGAAGCCTCTATAGAAAGGAAATATAATGAATCAGAAGGACTGTCCTTTAATCCTCTTTTTCAGGTGTGACACAAAGTAGCTGGCAGCGGAGGGACAGTATTATGTGATGTATTAGACTAGCTCAAAGTACAGTCTGACATTTCATCCTAATGTATCCTATTTGTGCACCTTGAGCCGTGCTCCTATGGAGTATGTTTAAGAGTGTTTGTATAAGAATGTTCTCACCATGGCAGTGGAAAGGATCTGCAGTGAAGTGGTGGTGCTGTCATGAGGCCCTCTTGGGGCCACTTTGGTTCTCTATTTTAAGTTTACATTTTATTCGTTTTAGGCTGACATCACTTTAGCAATGTTGTTTTATTAATTTAGGCTTGCACAATATTAATTTGGGAAGATGGTTGTATATGCTTCTTGTTTTTAGAAAGCCTTTCTCGCTACATAGTCTGTACACTCCGTTCAAGGCTAGTAACACAGAACAAGATATCCTAGTGCTTCAATTGCACAAAATCAAAAATTGCCTTTCTCAGCGATAACAGGTATCAAATGAGGGCAAGAATCTGGCACCACATTTGATAGGGAAATGTGCTCTTTTACAACCGCCAAACACCATTAAAAAATTGCAATCCTGCTTAGGATTTTTCAATTGTTGCAGAGCATACATATTATATTATGCACAATGCATAGAACCTTCATACGATGTAATTCATCCTAATTCTTCTAGTACACATTGGACAGCAGAACATACACAAATACACAAATCACTACAGACTGACATGTTGCATCAAGAAACTTATATGCACGGCTCAACAAAACAAACTTGGTAATCTGTTTAATTGTGGGTGCCGTTGGCTTCAAAAATGCCACATTCAATGTTGAGATGCGTTTTTTATCGACTGACAAAAATACTAACTGCAGTACAGATGTCTGTCATTAAGGAAAGAGCTTTGGCTCAAAGGAAACGCATAATTTCTGTTATTTCTATTCCAGACTTAGAGGCTGTCACAAAGGCCAGCGTTCCTAACGCAAAAGCCTTACATCTTAGATGGATACAATGGACCAATTCTCTGATGGCTACTGATGTAGACTTTGGCACCTGTCACGATGCCGGTCGTAAAGCCTCCAACCTTAAGTTGGAGACTTTATAACGGACATCGTCAGTTTGAATTCCGATCAGCTGATTACAATACAGCTTGTTGGAATTGAAACTGGCCAGTCATTCCGGCTGGCTTCTGACGGCTCAAGGAGCCCTTCGGCCAGTCAGAACAGGTCAATCCATATGGACAGCATATTAGGCCGTCCGTATTACAATGCACAGTTTCCTGCAGGCTTCCCATGCCTGACTTTCTGGCATGGAAAGTCTGTTGGAAAGCATTTTAGGGGCCCCTGGCAGGACCCCATTATGCCTGGGGGCCTCTAGTTGGTGGCAAGGGGTCACCTATGGTGCCCCTCTGTTACTCCCTGCACCGTGTGGCAGGCACCTTGAGGTGCCTGCCATGGGTGCAGGGATTAACACATTTTCCATTTCTCTACGAGAGCTTGTGTTACGACCATAACACAAGCTTCCTTGGAGAAACGCGAGAATACATCATAATTAGGCAGTCGGTACTAGGCCCCTCACTTTTTGATCCTACTTTGCAAATTTAATGATAAATACCCCATGCACAGTGATATAGTGCCTCTTTACCAGTATAAATGCATAATATATACTGATGGTTCAGCCCAGCCTCCTGCTAAAGGTACCAAACACCAATACTTGGTGGCTTGCGCTGTGGTACACGGTGTAACAATGGATGGAAAATTCTATCCTCAAGCAACTTTTATGCAGTCCTTTGGGGATTGCACTGCACAACTGGCTGAATTGAAAGCCTTGCTTCTGGCACTAGAAAACACGGATATAGAATTCCCAACACTTATAGTGTGCAATTTGTATTATTGTGTCCAGTCTTTTAATGAAAATTTACATAACTGTCACATGAATGGATTCGAAGACACAAAAGGGAATACAATAAAGCATGAGCTGCTTTGAGGAAAAGTGGCACAACTTAAAGACAGTTTGTCACAGCCCATGTGATACACACATTGAGTCACCAGTGTGTTGGAATACACGTTGTTGGGAATTCAGTGGCTGATGAAGCTGCCAAATGTGCAGTTAAGACTGCTACAGTAGCTGTGATTATTCCTTCTCATATAATGGTAGATGAAGATATCATGGCTGCTGTCAATGCTTCATGCAACGTCACCCCTTTACCTTAAAGATATCCACCAAAATAGTCCTACTACTGAAGTGCCAAAAGTATTCTTTTTGCTGCCATCCCCGGGGCTAGAATTAATAATAGCTGCCATTGAGGATGTAGCTTGTGCACATGCTTGTGTTGTTGTCACAGTTTCTTTACTACAGAAGTGCTGTTAGTGGAATGGTCTGCACAAGCAGACAAAACAGTATTCCCTTAGTTGTGACATTGGCTAATAAACTAAAAGCTCCACCATTCCATACCCACTGAAGACACCCCTCTTAATTTTAAACCAATCACTCCAATGCCTGTACCTCGATCTTTGTGGTCTTAAATTCAGATGGTGTGTTTAACATCATAATACTTGCTGTAGATTCATGCTCCAGTTTTTTAAGGGTGTGTTCACGACAATCGGCTGATGATTGCACTATATTAAAGATTCATTGGGACATGTGCAGTAGCTGCATTCCACTCAGAACAGGGCCTTTCTTTTGCCTCTAATGCGTACAGGGACAGTATGGGAATGCTTGCTGTTGATGTGCATTGTTCCTCACCATATCATCTTGAGGGAAATTTGATTATGAAGATGAAAAACATTGGCTTAAAACAATCCTTAACAGCTAGAGTATTAAGTTCAGGTTGTAGTTGTATCCATCACTTGTATTGAGTAAAGAGAGCATCAAATAAACTTACTAGATGAACTTTTGATGACCAGACTCATAGGAATTTGTGTTTGATATCCAATTGTATGTTCCAGATCTTGCCAGTCCTGGCACTGTGATGGCAGATACACCTAAAGACATAAATGAACATTTCACTGTCTTACAGGAAATACAAGTCTTCCAGGACAGGCGGTCTAATGAAATTTCCAAAACGTCTGCAACTGATGGAGTGAAGTTGCAACCAGGACCTTCTGGATAGATTCTAAAAGTTGGGGCTCTAGTTTGAGAGAAGATTGCAGTAAAGAAGGTGTTTGGCCCATCATATGTACACCGGTGCCAGGCATCAGCATCCAAGGTACCAGAACCATGATTAGGCCATCACTTGCTCGTTGTAAAGACAAGCAACTTGTCTCCATTGATCAAGGAAAATTGCATTATGTGTAACCCTGGGCATAGCACTATGCTACACTCGCATAATTTGCGAAGTTTGCGCTACTTCGCACTACACGAGCTGCACGTAGCACAGTGCGAACATGAGTAGCGTAGCGTAGTGCAGCAGTAATTTTCTGCTTGCTCGCGGTCCTCAACGTCAAGTTGGCAACCGCGAACAAGCAAAATGACATCCCGGTGAGAAGTTTACCTTGTTCGCGATCAGGAACATCAAGTTGCCGATCGCGAGCATGGAAAATTAACCTCCCGGAGAGATTCTCAATGTGGGGAGGTCAGGTTTCTTAGTGTGAGCGGTCGGGTATGCTCGCGACCGCTCTCGATGAGAAACTATCAGACCGCGTTGAGAAAGCTGCTGCTCGAGTAAAAATCTACTCGAGCGGCAGAAATCTACAGCTCGTACTGTGCAAGATGCCATTTTTAATGATTGCACAGTGCTGGATGCTTGTCCGCACTGTGCAATCATTGAAAACGGCATCTTACACAGTGCGAACAGGGTACAACGCAGTTTGCCTAGTGCTACGCGTAGTGCAAAGTGCACTTTGCATAGCTACGCGTAGAGCTACTTCGCGAACTACGCCCAGCCCTAATTATGTGGCGAGTTCTACACAGTAGGCCACAAGGACTACTGTGTAGTTCCCTGACTCCTCTCACTACTCTACAGGAACTTCCTCTACAAGTTTTGAGCAACACCAATGTTGTATCTCCCCGACTGGGTAGGGAAGAGAATGAACTATATTTGACTCCTGTTACCACAAATACAAGCCATACATCGGATGTAAGTATACAGCTTGCTACTACTACTTCTTACAACAGAGTTGTTTATGATGAACTCCTTTTAGAGGTGTCTGCCAACTCTGCCAACTATGGCTCTGGGTTATTATGTTGATGACTTTTCTTCTGATTCCTCACACACTTTACTACATGGTGTACATGATTTTATTCGTTGGCTGAAACACACTTATCTGATCCCTCCATGATGTTACATTTGGATAGCGTTCTCATTACTTTTCCTGGTTCTTTGGATTGAATTTGTGACTGTTTTCTTCTTTCTGATAAATGGACATTATCTCCCAGAATGCTTTTTGCAGAACTGGTTGTCGAGGTGTTGAAACCTCATCTATCTTCACATAATGTGCAGAGAGACCTTGTGAACATTTCTACATTTACAGTGCTTGATGGAATTGCTTGGGATAAGTGTCTATATGATATTTTCGGTCCTACAGGTCATATTTTTGTTGCTCCTCAATGGATGTTCCACCTCGAGGCCAAATAGTGAGTGTCTTTGCTTCAGAAACTAAACACTGACTGGTTCCTGTCCTTTAAACCAGTGTGGTTTACCAGTGTGCTGCCTGTGTTTGGATGTCTACGGTGCCCTTTAACTCGTTCAACGAGCTCGTCATGAGGCACAGTGGAGCTGTGCTCATGACGAGCTGAGCTCATCATACCAGCCGCGGAACGCCCACGCGGGGATAATTCCCCTCCTGTGCGGGGCGTTCCATTGAGTGGGCGGAGTCGTGATGAGCTCAGCTCGTCATGAGCACAGCTCCACTGTGCAGCGTGACGAGCTGAGCATGTCATGAGCACCGCAGCGCCGTGCGCGGCCCCTCTCCTGCCCGCACCGCGGGGGAAATAGCTCCGCGTGGAATGGGTTAAAGCCTGCACTCAACATGTGCCTGGCAAAGCCATTGGTACATTCTATGGTGATAGATCTGCTGATGCGTCCGATGAGAACCCATTTTCAGAGTTGTGCCATGAGACTGACATTACTTCCGGATATTTCCTTTGAGCCATTCTTCCCTTGGAATATGAATGCTTTGACTCCTGAGTTATTGGAGCCTGGCTCTTTTAATGCTGGTGCATTGCAGGACGCCAAGCCTTCAGCGGTGACTGAGGGTGCTGACCAAGTTTGTTCTTTGGAACTAATCAACGAGACTATTGTGGAAGAGTCCAACTTGGATTTCTTTTCAATGAGAGCATGGATAGGAACTTGGGAGCCTCATTTGAATTTAAAAATTCAGAACTTACATTTAATAAATAGTTTTTATCATCTATTCTTTTTATTGCAAATATTGAGTGGAATTTTTTGGGATGGATTTGTTTGCTTAGATAGTGGATGTTACACATTTTTATTATAAGGTTTGCCTTTTTTATTATAGTTTTATGTAGAGGATTAGGGCCAGATGTATCAAGGCTAGTTGCGTTTGCAAACGGAACAATTTGCTGAATCAGCCCGTTTGCGAACGCAAAAATGCCTTTTGCAATGTATCAAAACCTTGGCATTCGCAAAATTGGTAATCACAATTTTTGTGATTACCTAAATTGCGAATGCAGTTATGGAATTGCAATATGTGATTCTCTAAATCCAATTCAGGATGCAGTTAAAAATTGCGAGCCTGATTTAAGGAATCACAAATTACCACCAAATTTAAGTTGGTTGTAATTTGCAAACCCTTAGAAAAAGGCTAATATTTGCATTTGTTTAAGTGCCATGTGATGCACAGACTTGCCCTTAGGGCATGTATGTGCACCACATGTGCACACTTGTCTTTTTTGGTGGTGCATCAGGGTGACCTTTTGGCCCCCTATCACCCTTGCAATTGCATTTGCAATTTGCGAGTACCTATTTAGTACTCGCAAATTGAGATTATCTTCTGATTCATTCCTAAGGGCCTATAGGAATGAGTGGGAAGGCATTCTTTAATAATGAATCACAATTTACTATTTATCTGCCTAATAATCACAGCTTATTCTTTCTATGCAAGACTAAATTGTTTCAATAAATGTATTGAAAACTTAATTTGTATCTTTCTTGTGTTTACCATGGGAATGCTAAGTAAACAGCGAAAGGGGTAAGATCTGTTTCCAATATTCCCTTGGGAATCAGTGGCATGCTTGAGGTTGCCAAAATCATCTGCCACACCTAGAAGGTTAGGGGTTCGGGTGAGGCACCGTGTGCTAGCTAGGAATTGGGCCGACAGTCTCTAATGGTTTAGATGGACTCAGCTCCTATGGCCTGAAGATCTGTTGTCCTAATATGCAGTCCTACCTTTCTTAGTGCAAACCTTATAACTAGAATTACAATGACTGTCCTTTAATCCTCTTCTTTAGGAGTGACGCACAGTGGCTGACAAGGGAGGGACCCTGTTATGTGGTGTATTAGCTTAGCCCAGGTGCAGTCTGACACTCCTTCCTAATGTGTCTTACTTGTGTGCCTGGAACATTGTTCTTTGGAGTATTTTTAAGAGTGTTGTTTAAGAATGTTATCACCATGGCAGTTGGGAGAACTTGAGGTGAAGCAGTGGTGCTGCTAGTCTCTGCTGAGTGCTGTGGGTCACAATAAAAGACAACATATTTTCATGTTGAAGTTTACCAGAAAGCACAGCAGTCTGGTTTGATAATAGCATCTTGAGGACATTCTGAAAGCTTTCTTGGTAATGCATCCGACCATTGCTTACCATTGGCATTGAGGTTTATAACTCACATTTGCTTACTTTCTATTTGCTACCTCTATTTTTTTCTAGGCTGTCCAGCTAAAGTTCGTCCTGCCTGTGGAACATAGCCTATTTATTGTATTCTTCCATGAGTGCCCTCTTTCTGTAAAAAGGTATTTAAAGCTTGTTCTTATCTTATCACATTTGCTGCACATCCAAAGGCAGAGGTCAAATGTCAATCTCTGTCTTCTGTGGGAGCATGGAATTTGCTTTTCTTTTTCTGACTTCAGAATGAGAGTATTTATGTGACAATCTTTCTGTGAATGTAAAACATTTTTCAAGCACACAACATTGAAATGTCTGTAAATGAACTGTGCAGATATTTCATAATATAGCAGAATTTGACCAGCACAAATTAAGCACATTTTTATGTAATTTTTAAGTTTGGTAGAAACAAATATTTTATTATGATAAAAAAATAATCAATATACTAGGTGATGACATTTCCACACATAATCATTTGTGCACAGTATAGGTTTCTCACTCAAGGTTTTTTATTAACTGTACAATTAATTAAAATCTTTACAGTAAAAAGAGAAAGTTCAGAACAGTAATTCTAAAAAAAACAAAAAAGAAAACTTCTTTGCTTGTTTAAAACATGGTGTACGCCTGAGCTAATTAAAAAAATGGTATATAAAAAAAACAGAATGAGAAAGAAGGATACAGCTCCCACAGTCTTAGTCCCATTGATTGGCCTTTCCCAGCCATTGTATGCGTTGGGACAAGTCCTTACTGTCTTCCATATGGGGGCGTGCAAGTGGCACTGTCAATGAAGCTACATGACGAGTGCACTTCAACTCTGATCATTTGCTTTTGAGGTGAGCCTCCTGAGTGATGGAATACTCTCATTATGGGTTTTTAGTGCTAAACTAATTTGGTGAACGAATTTTGCTGATCTCACTAGGAACATAGTGTTGGTGGTTGACAAACACAGGGCTGATGCTTCCGAGCATGTTGTTAAGCTCCGATTGAGGCAGATCGGGCGCAGCAGTCGCCGGCGTTCATTCTTGAAATGAGGACAGCAACAGAGAAGGTGCAGCCAGGATTCCCTTTTGTACGTACATAGCCTGCAGGATATGGAGTCCCCTCTTTGGGCCAAAGCGGGGTTGAAATCTGCTATCCCGAGCGTGATCAGCCTCATGGATAGAATTTTGCTTCGCGCCTGTGTTGTGATGGCCTCGCTTAGATATGATTGTGCTTTGCCCACAGTGTATGAGTGGTTTAGGGGTTCCAAATTGGGGCTACGGCGAAGGGATTTATAATCAAGTTCAAAGGAGATTTCGTTCACTTGTTTGTTAATAGCTCTCTTCCAAACATTCAGCGGGATGTCCTGCCGCACAAGATTTTCTTCCACTATCTTAAGAGATTTAGGTGCAATTCCCAGCCTAGTGTGCCATGTCGATGCTGGGTCTTCAAAGATGTATCTCAAGTGGTGTTTTAGGGAGTTAGCCGGGGCCTTTAATATCCTTAGGTACAACTTGATAAGGTCCCCCTGGCCGATCACATCAGGCCTTGATAGGCCAAGCTCCAGTATCAGCCTGGTTCTTCTTGCAGACCTAGGTATATGTAACACCGACTTGTAAGCCTTAACTTGGGCAGAGTTGAGGAGTGCGTCCAGCTTCCCAGGGAATGCCAGATGTCCATAGGAGATTGCAGGAAGAAGCTTTGCTCTTAAGGCTATCAGAATTGGGATAGCGGAAGGGCTGATCAGGTTCTGGCTTAGTTGTCTTAGCAAATGTGTTACCTTGTTGGCTTTTGAAGTCAGCTGATTATGGTGGACATTTGCTTTGGCCCGTTCCGAGAACCAGACCCCCAGGTAGTTGTAGGAGGCCACAGAGTGTATTTGAGCATTTCCCAGCTGCCACTGTGTTTGCCGTTTCTGGTGGTAGGATCCGAAAATGATGACCTTAGTTTTCCCTTGGTTGACTGTCAGGCTATTGGCGATGTTGAAGCTATTTAGGGCCGTTAGAGCTCTTTGTAGGCCTATCCTCGTGTGATCCATGATGGCTGTGTCATCAGCGTACTGTAAAACTGGTAGCCTCACTCTTCCTAGTCGGGGGGCTACTAGACTGGCGCCTTTTAGGGCCTCACCCAAATCCGCGTTGTAAAGGTTAAATAGGATGGGGGCCAGCACGCACCCTTGCTTCAGCCCGTTTGCTGTGGCTATTTTGCGAGTGACAGTGCGAGTGCTTGTTTTAACCCGCACCCAGGTGGCCTCATATAGTGACCTAATAGCCTTCAAAAGTTTCGGTGGTATCCCCCATTTTTCTAATTTCCACCATAGGCGTTTTCTGTCCACTTTGTCAAATGCTGTGCTGTAGTCCACAAAGCAGCAGAATAGTGGGGGATTGTTCTTCAAGGTTGCCTTGGCTGAAAGATGTGCTAGCGCCAGGACGTTGTCCATTGTAGATGCCTTGGCCCTAAAACCAGTCTGATACGTTGGTATTATATTTTCCTCTTCAGCCCATTTTTCTAGGTCGCTGAGTAGTAGGTGTATACTTTAAACAGTAACACTGTATGTCTCTGCAAATGTAATTTTCATTTCAATTGAAAATGTGTTTGTAAACACAGTGCCCCCCACACCATGCATACTCCATGATACGTCCCTCAACACCACTCCACTCTGCACACTTCTCGACTCTATGCCAATCCACTGTACGTCACTCAATGACCCTCCACCTCACTCCTCTCCAATCCATACTGTGCCACTCAACTACACTCCACATCAATTTGTGACATACAGCTCCACTCTGCGACACTCCACTCCATGAAACTTTACTTGACAATAATCCACTCTATGACATTTTACTCCATTCTACACCACTCCATTCCATACCACTGACTCTACGACACTCTACCTCACTCTATGAAACTCTGTGCTCTTCCACTTCATGACACTGTATTCCATTCTATGCCTCTTCACAACACTCTACACTACTCTATGGCAATGAATTCTATGACACCGTACTCCACTCTATGCCACTCCACTCTACAGCAATCTACTACATTCTACGCCATAACACTCTACTCCACTGCGCGCAACTCTCTCTATGCCACTCCATGCCATTTTGCTCCTCTCTATGCAACTTCACTCTACTCCATGATACACTTCTCCACTCTACAACACTCCACTCTACAACATTTTAAGCCACTCCACAACTCTCTACTCCACTCTACGACACTCTATGACACTCCACAGTATATCACTTTATTCCGCTCTTAACCCTGCCACTCTATACTTTTAAACTCTGCTCCCTTCTCAAAACTCCATGACACTCCACAACACCTCACTCTATGATGCTCTTTCATACTCCACACCAGGCATGGCCCGTGCAGGGCTTTATACCGGGGCGGTGATGTCAGGCGGGGGAGGGTCAGGGTGGGGGGTTGTAATATGCGGGATATGGACCATTACAGGTAAGTACCGGAAAAAAAAAAACGAATTTCGTTACCTGCGCTGCATCATATTTGGCGATGCAGCGCGGGCAACATTTTTTTTTCCCGGTACTTACCTGTAATTGTCCATATCCTGCATTTTACAACCCCCCACCCTGACCCTCCCCCGCCTGACGTCACCGCCACAGTATGACGCCCTGCACAGGCCGTGTCTGCTCCACGCCCCTCCAATCTGCGCCACTCTACTCCCCTCTACACTGGGACACTTTCTGCCACTCCATAAGACTTCATGCCACTCCATCCTATGCCACCACTCTACTCAGCCAAGCTCGTCTACAACATGTGTAAAAGTCATTGGCAAAGCCAGTAGCTCTTGCATTGACGAAATCCATTGGCTCTGCCAATGCTTGCTCCTGTTGCTTTTGTGCGTCAAAGGTATCCTTTGCTGCTGTGAAGAGCTTCAGTCTGAACAGCTTGCGAGTGGATGTGCACAGGGAGAGTGCTTGAGCATCCCACTACATTATGTTACTGGCTACGTTAGAAGCCTTCAATGCTCACACTATGACAGCAGCGTGATTTATAGAAATAGTTCACTTTCTCTCTGGCCCTATATAGTTTCTTAGTTCATTCCAGGACTTCTCCAACTGTGACTCTTTGGGAAATGTCCCTTTATGACACCACTGGCCATATGGTACATAATCATCTGGCGCCAACATAATTTTGACATTAGGCCAGATGGAAATTATATTGCTCTTAATCAACAATTCCGTACACTGCATTCTGGGCTCTGTCTCAACTAAGGAACATGATGTGGGCCAGATTTTCTCAATTACAAACTATACATGTGTTCTACTGACAAATGCATTCGAACTGCCTTGTTAAATTCAAAAAAATGCTAATCACATCTCTGAATTCAGTGTTCAGCTGGCGGGACACGGTGGACGTGTCCTGGAAGCTCTGTTCTTGGGTCACTCAAATACGCATTGCACTGGCCAGCTTCTGTTAGGCTCGTTTTAATTCGTAGAAAATTAGAAATATGAACACAAAGGCTGTCCAACAATTTATTAACACAGCTTATATTTCCCTGAGCTCAGTTTGTATTTTGTTGAGCCCCATTTAAGGTGTTTTAATAAATCATTTGGCTGTAAATATTTTGAAGGTAACTTTGTGATTTTCACTTTGTTTCAGCATATTAATTGGGGCCTACACACAGCAGCATTTATATGTATAACAAGACTTTAGTAAAGCAAATGCCTTTTTCACAAAAAACTTTCACGAGCATAGGGGCCTACTTTCAAGGAGCTTGTGCCACCATTGCGTCATTATTATAAAATGCTCCGACTGATGCTTTCTTTGTTCCATAGTTACAAGGCGACTAATTTGGCCCAATGTATCAGTTTTTGTAGGCCTGTGTTCCAATTTCCTGTGTTAAAACCGGCTGCTCCTCACAGTTTATAATGTATGCAGAGTAGGCGTTCCGTCATAAAATCTCACTTATAACTGACACAGTCTTATATACAAGGTAGCCAATATTTAATGCAATTTTTAGATGCTTCAAGCTTAGCCTGGAATGCTTCAAAATTCCTATGCCTCTATAACCCAGATGCAGGAAATGACTAAGTGGCTGTGTAATAGGAATCTGACCAGCTGAAGTCACATAACACACCGTAATAAGTAATTAAACAACCATCCCCTCAACTATTAATATGTCTACACATATAACGATCATGTTGTAGGACCCCCTAGACCAACCTGGGACCATGGAACCTATGATATCATCATCCACTGCAACAAGGCAAATTGATGTTGTGCAGTCCGTGTAAGGGAGAGGCCAGGATTACCATATTTCCATAAGGGTTGGGTCCCGAAGTCCAGCCATGTGTACTCCAAACCACAAAATGTACGTACACATATAAGGTAGGCAACACATGAATTACCACTTTACATGGCAACATATACATGTATCCAGTCAGGGAAACATCCTTTACCACGCACCTTTTACCACGCAGTGCTTTTACAAAGCAGGTTTTACAACGAAAACCATTACAACGCATTGCACGATAATGTTGTAGGACCCGTAGACCAACCTGGGACCATGGAACCTATGATATCATCATCCACTGCAACAAGGCAAATTGATGTTGTGCAGTCCGTGTAAGGGAGAGGCCAGGATTACCACATTTCCATAAGGGTTGGGTCCCGAAGTCCAGCCATGTGTACTCCAAACCACAAAATGTAAGTACACATACAAGGTAGGCAACACATGAATTACCACTTCACATGGCAACATATACATGTATCCAGTCAGGGAAACATCCCTTACCACGCACCTTTTACCACACAGTACTTTTACAACGCAGGTTTTACAACAAAAACCATTACAACGCATTGCACTGGGGGGCGCTCGAGGATAGGGAATAGTTTTAATTTACTATCCAACACCTTCCCTACTATCCACGGGGACTGGAGTTGGAATAGTAAATTAAACTATTCACTATCCAGCACCCCCCAAAGCAATGTGTTGTAAAGGCTTGCATTGTAAAACTTGCGTTGTAACAGCATGCGTGGTAAAAGCATGCGTTGTAACAACGTACATCCACCAAGCCACATTCATATGCACTCAATATTTCACACACACTTAGGAATCTTTGTTGTACACATAAGTAGACTATGCCCACTGTAATGAGACACATAGCCATACTTCACACTTATGCTTTACATCTAGGACCAATGCAATAGAGATCAGGGTGAGTTTTTCACTATTGCACCCTCTATTACATTAGTCCCCACACATTAGGCTACTTGCGTCAGTCAGTACCGAAGCATAACCTCTGTATTCTGACACATTGCTTTTGTTGGGTCTGTTGTAAGGCCAACTTCAGTAATGCGTCACTTTTAGGGCTGATACCTGGCGGCATCCTTCCCACAGATGCATCAGAATATCTGGCCCATTCTTGGGCTCTTACTCCATGTTTCTCCGTATTGTAAATACGATGCATCTATGGCTTTATAAACTGTCATCCAGCAGCACACGTTATTCTGGCGCATTTCTGCCTTAAAACATTCTTTGAAAAACGAGGCCCATATTTGTGCTTGAACAAACAAGAATTTACAGTGCTTTAAGTGGGCCTGCAAGGGATAAGCCCGTCAAAGGAAAATAAGAACTGGCAATGCCAATAGGCCTTGAGTTCACGGCCAGCCTTTGGGCTTTATCAATCCTGTTTTTGCTATTTTATTTGTTGTATTGTTAGGAGACCTGCTGCACCCTTGCCAATTTAAAATAAAAATACTGGCTAAAAGTACATTTGTGAGGCCTCAAAATACACACCTTTGCATAATAGTCCCTTATACTGAAAGAAAATACTTTGTGTGAGCATGTGCTCCTGGTGAAAGGAAAGAATGCTCTCACTCACAGTGAAGTTAGTCAATGGATGAAGTGGACTGACCCATTGCCCAGTGGAGTGTACTATAGCGGATCGAAGGAAATAAGTAACTGATTTAACAACAGACCAATGGATAATGATTGCTGGCTAAAAGCCCCTGTAAATATGTATGATTTATATGTATAATTTGGGTAAAATCAAAAGACACAGATTATGCCAAACCTAATTATTATACCTTGAAACTGGACCCTATAGGGCCCACTTTTTCTGGCCTTTGCCTTTCAGAACAAAAACATCTGTCCATGTCTGCCTGTCACACCCCAAAAATGCAGCGCCTATGCACTGAAAGGCTCCTCTGTGGCAGGGGACGATGCAACTTCTTTTGGCCAGCAACATTTCGATGGTTTCGCAATCAGGAAATTTACTTTAGCTGGAATGGGGTTGCCAAAAGTACGTCATAGGTATTCTGGAGGATGATGAAGTGTGCTGGGGGCTATCATTTTTATGTAATTTATGTTTCTTTGCCTACTCAGATGCTTTGCAGAACCCTGCTGCCCACCTTGACAATCCACTCTGGCAGAGAATCAGGAACTGCATGCTATATTAGGCCCGGTAATTCAGAATCACGATTTTTTGACTGGTATCTCATAATATACTGGAACTGGGGTGGCAATATTACCTGGAATCCCTTCTTATGGGAACTTTTCCTCCAGTTAGCTACCAACTTGAAAAGTACCTCTAAATAGTAAGTCATTGTGTTTCATCAAACAGTAACAGTATTGCACCAGGGGCCCTATTACGTATAGGTTGCACTTTTCCTCTATGCACCACGATGCACCTTCAAACAGGTGTGCTGTGCGCAAACAGGGTAACAGCACCCTATTAGGTTGAATGCGCTCCTTCAAGGCAGCCGCTAACTCGTGCTGCCCTGGGGCAGTGCATTTTAGTGAAAGACAGAGCTGCTGCTTCAAGGTTGCTCTGTGTTTCACTGTCCAGGAGGCACCACCTGTGCTTTAAAGAGGAGAGAGAGATCCCCTTACAGACAGGTGCAGTGAGTGACTGCACCCACCTGCAAGAGGATGTGTGGGACAACCTTGACCCCCTCCAGAGGAATTCCATCAGTGGTGACCGACAGTGCACCACCTTATTTTGTTGCACTGTCAGTGCAACTCCTGGCAGCTTCTTTACCTCTGCACATGCATCAATAATACCGCAGGGACACAGAGGTAAAGATTCCCCAATTTGTATGGGTCCATGCCCCCATGCAAATGAGGGAACACCCTCTTGAGAAAGAGCTGGTGGCAACGTAGGCTCCAGCGCTGTCTATATGACAGAAGTGGCTGAGCAAGTGTCTGCATCCCCTTCTGCAATTCCAAAATGCTTCGGGAAGCACAACAAATGCCTGTTGAGCTCCAGGGGCACTTCTGTAATTTGTGCCCAGGTGGGCATCTTGTCAACTATACCCATTCAACCATGAACATATGATTAAATTATGTATGAATGAAATTTGTGCCTAATCCCCATCCTGGAAACAACTGTTATCCCCTTCAATAGACACTGATTGAAGCAGTCAAGGTGGCGTTTATTTTTTAATCTACTTTTGCAAGTACTTTGTGGCTTAATTTATTGGAGTTATATAAGGTGTTTTATATATCTATCCATCTTTATATATCTATTGTATATCTATCTATCTATCTATCTATCTATCTATCTATCTATCTATCTATCTATCTATCTATCTATCTATCTATCTATCTATCTATCTATCTATCTATCTATCTATCTATCTATCTATCTATCTATCTATCTATCTATCTATATATCTATCTATCTATCTATCCGTCTATCTATCTATCTATCTATCTCTACATATATGTATCTATATATGTATGTATTACCTACTGGCGGTCGCCAGTAGGTAGTTATAGTTAGGATTGGCTACCATAGGAAATCCGCAACATTCTATTGGGAATAACTCTGGTGCCGCTTGAGGAATTTGTGTGTAACTTTCCAAAAGTTTGGCCAGCTCCGCTGCGCTCCTTCCCTGAAAGTTTTGGGGGGATTAGTGAAGTGGGGGCTGAGAAAAAAGGGGGGTCCCAAAACGTGTTTTCCCCATGTTAATTTCCATAGGACGGTCTGACAAGTCTACTGCCCGAACCGCTGAACGGAATTACGCCAAACTTGGCAAAATTGTAGGAACTGGTACGCAGATGTGCCTTTGCTATATTAGGTGAAAATTGCTCCAGTGTTTTTTTTGAAAATGAACTTCAAAAACACACATATATCTATAGGCGCGCTTCGAGCGCTCACAGGTGCGCGTACTGGGGAGCGCACCCGGGGCGCTAGGAGAGTGCGCGAGCGGAAACCTGATTGGCTGTCGGGTGTCTGTCAACATTCTAAACAGTCCGGAGAGTCCGCCATCTTGTGTCTCGGTAGAATAGAGACACAAGAGGTGAAAAAGAAAGGGGGAAATAATTAAAAGGGGGCAGAGTAGACACCCCTGACCCCCTAGGTTTTCTGAGGGGGGCCTAGAAGGACCTTTTTTTAAAATTTTCACGGGGTACGCGCTGGCTGCGCTCCCCGGTACGCTCCCTGGTACGCGCACCCTGAGCGCACCACGGGGAAAAACAGTGTAAAAAATTATAGTAAAAAAATTATGTAGAGTGTTTAGAGGTAAGTTAGCTCTGAAAAGAGCTGTTGTGTTAAGTGGGTGTTTTTTGAACCTACAAGTAGGTACCAATGCAGAGTCTTATATTCAAGAGGAAAACTCTATTCCCCTCATCTGTAAAATGCACACCATCTCTCCTATAGATGTCTTGCATGTTGTAACGCAAGTTGTTGTGGTAAATGGAACCCATACCATAGTCTCTCATGTAAGCAGAAACAGATTTATTTACATGTTTCCTTGCTTTCTCAATCAGTGGACAAAATTGGTTGGACCAGTTCCATTTTTGCCTTTGACATATATTAGAAAATACCAAGGCAGTTTTTGGAAAAAGTGACATCAATTGCCCTAAGATGTCCTTTAAAAGCATTTCCAGACCTACCCCAAAGTGCCCAAGTCATTGCCACCACAGTGCACAATTATAAGGTCAGGGTGTGGTAAATGCATAAAGGATTTTACCAATGGTATCAATTGGTGACTCCTCAATCCTCTCTGTCCAATCCATAAAATGTCCACATTTGGTAAATCAAGATTGTAAATACCTCTGTTAGCTGCGTAATTTTGACTCCAGTGGACATAGCTATGACCCACAAACCAGACTTTTGTCATTTTGAAGGTGGATGTGCTTCTAGTCAGATGAGTTGTGGAAATGAAATGGCAGTTTGATTATGAAAAAAGTGCTTGGGAATCAGTGCAGTTGAATAACCAGAAATGATTGGTGCTTTGTTAAAAATCTCCACTTAAAATTAGGGTGCATGCATTTTTTTTGTAAGAAGTCATTTCAATGGTTGAGAAAAAGTAATTTAAAGAAACATTGCATTTCATTAGCTAGTAGATTGAGAGGTCAAACAGCCTTGAAGGATTGTTTTGCAATTTAGTATGCTGAACTTGTGAACTGTGTGCTGGTTTAAGAGGGAGTTACCATGGTTACTTGGTGAATGAGCACTGGGGGGATGGGTGAATGTTATGTGAATTTCAAAGTCTTGAAATGTACAACCAATTAAAATGTGCAGTTTGGTTTTGAATTTGTGTGGGAACAATTTTTATTGGCTATGTACAAGAATATGGCTCTGAAATGAGAAAGAATATGTGCCATTATTGAAAGGCTCCTGTGAAGGAAGCATTGTTCAGAGATTCTGGTTACGAATATCTGTTGACTGTGACTGACACTGTTTGACATCTTCCAAAGCATTTTTAAAGGTGAGTAATGATTCTTTTAAAAAAGATAGAGAGCTTAAAGATTTTTGTCAAGTATCATAGTGAGTGTCTGTGTGAATTAAGGAATGTTAGCTGTGTGTTTTTAAGGTTGACTTCTTTTTAAATTGTTTTTTATGCTTGGATTCAATGCTGGTTTAGAAATTGTGTAATGGTTTCATTGGACTTGTAAATATGCTCCTTTTTTTGAAGCGCCTTGTGCAACCTTTAGCATGGGTGGAAGTAGTAAATGAATAAAAGAATAGCAGATAGAAAACCATATGAAATGGTGTGGGAGAAGCATAAAGTATTTCAGTAATGGTATCAATTGAGATGGAATATAAGATAAAGAGGGGTATATTTACAAGACTTTTGCGCAATTTTTGACATGGGTACAAGCACAAAATGCATGCAGAATAATAAAATATGCACCCAGACAAGAATATGAAATGCCGTGAGAGATGTTTAAATCTTTTTTTTAATGGCATAAATTGAGATAGAAAGTACAAAAAAAGAGAAGCATATTTACAAGCTGTGTGTGCAATCTTTGACATAGCTGTGTGTTTATAAGGTAGACTTCTTTATAAATTGTTTTTTATGCTTGGATTCAATGCTGGTTTAGAAGTTGTGTAATGGTTTCATTGGACTTGTAAATATGCTCCTTTTTTTGAAGCGCCTTGTGCAACCTTTAGCATGGGTGGAAGTAGTAAATGTATGGAGAGGGATAGGAATAGCAGATAGAAAACCATATGAAATGGTGTGGGAGATGCATAAAGTATTTCAGTAATGGTATCAATTGAGTTGGAATATAAGATAAAGAGGGACATATTTACAAGACTCTTGCGCAATTTTTGACATGGGTACAAGCAGAAAATGCATGCAGAATAATAAAATTGGCACGCAAACAAGAATATGAAATGCCGTGAGAGATATTTAAAGCTTTTTTTTAGGGGCATAAATTGAGATAGAATATACCTAGATGCGTCACTTTGTAAATATGACTTAACAAGGAGCATTTTTTACACCACTGGTGCGTCACAAAAAGTGACGCACCGGCGGCGTAAAAGTGACACATGGCCTCATAAAAGAGGCCTTCAGTCTTCTACTCATGCGTCATATTTAATGTATGAGGCATTATGTCGCAAGGAGTTACAGATACGTCAGTATTTCTGAAATATCAGTAAGCGCAAAAGTGATGCATTGCTGGAGTGTGTCACAAAAGTGACGCAACTCTAGCAATGCATCCTTTCACATGGGGCTAGCCCCATGTGAAAGGGCCTGCGTCAGTCTTACGCCTGCTGTGAGGCAGGCGCAAGATTTTGAGGCAATGGTATCCTAAAATGACGCAGTGAAATCTCATAAATTTCACTGCGTCACTTTTACGACCCTTCCTTCCGTCAATACGCCCCCTTTGCATACATTACACCTGGCGCAGATAAAGATAAAGAGGGGCATATTTACAAGACTTTTGCGCAATGTTTGACATTAAAGCCGATACAGAGATAGTGTATTGGTTGCATTGGCATATTTACAAGCCGCATGCGCAATGTTTGACATTAATGCTGATACAGAGATTGTGTATTGGTTTCATTGGCATATTTACAAGCCGCGTGCGCAATGTTTAAAATTAAAGCTGATACAGAGATAGTGTATTGGTTTGATTGGCATATTAACAAGCCGCGTGCACAATGTTTAATATTAAAGCTGATACAGAGATAGTGTATTGGTTTCATTGGCATATTAGAGTGCTAACATTCTGAATTTATGGCAAATGTGCGACACATCTGAATGCCTTTTTGATGGAACCAAAGTAAACAAGCATTGAAAATGCAATAGATTTGGTGTGCCTAGCATTTTTTACACCACTGGTGCGTCACAAAAAGTGACGCACCGGCGGCGTAAAAGTGATGCATGGCCTCATAAAAGAGGCCTTCAGTCTTCTACTCATGCGTCATATTTAATGTATGACGCATTATGTCGCAAGGAGTTACAGATACGTCAGTATTTCTGACGTATCTGTAAGCGCAAAAGTGATGCATTGCTGGAGTGTGTCACAAAAGTGACGAACTCTAGCAATGCATCCTTTCACATGGGGCTAGCCCCATGTGAAAGGGCCTGCATCAGTCTTACGCCTGCTGTGAGGCAGGCGCAAGATTTTGACGCAATGGTATCCTAAAATGACGCAGTGAAATCTCATAGATTTCACTGCGTCACTTTTACGACCATTCCTTGCGTCAATACGCCCCCTTTGCATACATTACACCTGGCGCAGATAAAGATAAAGAGGGGCATATTTACAAGACTTTTGCGCAATGTTTGACATTAAAGCTGATACAGAGATAGTGTATTGGTTGCATTGGCATATTTACAAGCCGTGCGCACAATGTTTGACATTAAAGCTGATACAGAGATTGTGTATTGGTTTCATTGGCATATTTACAAGCCGCGTGCGGAATGTTTGACATTAAAGCTGATACAGAGCTTGTGTATTGGTTTCATTGGCATATTTACAAGCCGCGTGCGCAATGTTTAACATTAAAGCTGATACAGAGATAGTGTATTGGTTTGATTGGCATATTTACAAGCCGCGTGCGCAATGTTTAATATTAAAGCTGATACAGAGATAGTGTATTGGTTTCATTGGCATATTAGAGTGCTAACATTCTGAATTTATGGCAAATGTGTGACATATCTGAATGCCTTCTTGATGGAACCAAAGTAAACAAGCATTGAAAATGCAATAGATTTGGTGTGATGATAGGCACATGTCCATGATATTACATGTAATCTACCATCTCTGTCTCTGCAAGCAGTGTGTGTGTTTCTGCACAAATTATTTCTGTGTATCTACAGGCCAAAAACAGGCCACCTATATATAAACAAGATATAACATTAATTAGTAAATTATATCTAACATTGCGCAAGCGGCTTGTAAATATGCTAATAAAACCTTTACACTATCTCTGGACCAGCATTAATGTCAAACATTCAGAATTTATGGCAAATGTAAATCACATCTGAATGCTTTCTTGATGGAACCAAAGTAAACAAGCATTGAAAATGCAATAGATTTGGTGTGATCTTAGGCACATGTCCACCATATTACATGTAATCTACCATGTCTGTTTGTGCAAGTAGTATGTGTGTCTGTGCACAAATTATTTCTCTGTATCTACAGGCCAAAAACAGGCCACCTATATATAAACAAGATATAACATTAATTAGTAAATTATATTTAATTTTGCGGAAGCGGCTAGAAAGTATGCCAATGAAACCTTTATACTATCTCTGGACCAGCATTAATGTCAAACATTCAGAATTTATGGCAAATGTGTGACACATCTGAATGCCTTCTTGATGGAACCAAAGTAAACAAGCATTGAAAATGCAATAGATTTGGTGTGATCTTAGGCACATGTCCACGATATTACATGTAATCTACCATCTCTGTCTCTGCAAGCAGTATGTGTGTCTCTGCACAAATTATTTCTCAGTACCTACACTCCAAAAACAGGCCACCTCTATATAAACAAGATATAACATTAATTTGTAAATTATATCTAATATTGCACAAGCGGCTTGTAAATATGCCAATGAAACCTTTACACTATCTCTAGACCAGCATTAATGTCAAACATTGAGAATTTATGTCAAATGTGTGACACATCTGAATGCTTTCTTGATGGAACCAAA
Organism: Lissotriton helveticus; assembly: GCF_964261635.1. NCBI lineage: Eukaryota > Metazoa > Chordata > Amphibia > Caudata > Salamandridae > Lissotriton > Lissotriton helveticus. The sequence goes on along the minus strand of NC_136067.1, from coordinate 1,079,043,800 downwards.
GTAAACAAGAATTGAAAATGCAATAGATCTCGCCCTTGGTGTCACACATACTGTTGGCAGTGACAGACATGGTACATTATATCTAAAATCCAATTAATGTGTCAAAGTTTACACTGTGAGTGAAGCTTGAAATAATCAGCAACTACAATGCTAACATTCTAAATTCATGGCAAATGTGTGACACATCTGACTGCTTTCTTGATGGTAGCAAGGTAAACAAGCATTGAAAATGCAATACATTTGGTGTGATCTTAGGCACATGTGCACGATGTTACATGTAATCTACCATTTCTGTCTCTGCAAGCAGTATGTGTGTCTCTGCACAAATGATTTCTCTGTATTTACAGGCCAAAAACAGGCAACCTATATATAAACAAGATATAACATTAATTAGTAAATCGTTTTTGACGCAAAGCACATGTAATGTAAATGAGCCTTTTGTTGTATACTAGTGTTTATATTGTTTACTTATTGTAATTGCTATGTAATATGTTTATAGTGGTCTATAATATGTTATTTTTTGTTTTCCACAGATTATAATCATCTATACAAACAAACAAAAAGATGCCTTCTAAAACAAGGAGAGCAAAAAATATAAGAGAAAATTAAGGTCTAAGGAAAAAGAAAATCAAGAACCAACCAAAATAAAATCTTCAGAGAAAAAGAAAAATGCTTCTGGTAAGCAAAGTACAAATTTTCTCAGGAAGTTATTGAAATGTCAAGCAAAAAAAAGTTTTTTAACTAAAAAGAATGAAACACGTGTAATTTCAAAAAAGACAGGATGTCCTTCTACAATTGTTAGACGTGTGCAAGGAGACAATATTTTGAAAAGCAATAGAAGAAGCAAACAATTTTCTGACATTCGTAGACGAATGTTTTACAACAGGATTATATCCAATTTATTAAAAAATATAAAAAGGTATAAAAAAAGACAGCTTTTTGCAAGAAAAAAAACATAGTTAAGATCGTGGATGAAGCATTTAAAGTGAAAAATAAATTGTTTTGTTTAGTAATGAATAGAATTCGTACACTTGATAAGATAATCAATGTGTTTAAATCAAAATGTAAGTGGAGGAGAGTCAATAATCGAACTAATTTCTGTGATGTTTTTTCTGGAGAATGGAAGCATAGTTCAAGTTCTGAGCTATTTTTTAATGAAGAAAGTTACTTTCAGGATAATGATTTGGTGCATGCAGTTGACACCAGTGGTCGAGCATATGAGGTGTAGGACAGTTGTCCGGTTGAAAAAGAAGAGATTGTGCCTAGAAATACAGAAGAGGTGTTAGCTGATGAAGTTTTAGGGAGATGTCCTAAGGCTCCAGTATATACATGGAATTGTAGTAGTATTTGTAGTGTCCGACAGGAATCAATTGATTTGTTTCGCACTTTCTTACGGACATATACTAAGAAAACTGTGAAACAAAAAATGAAAATTTTACAAGAGTTAGATCCTTGTAGAGTGAGAGAAAAAACAGGTTTGCAAGGGCATTCACTGGCTTGTCTTTCAAGAAAAGTATGTCAGAGTGTTTTTCACCATTTTAGGATGTTAGCAGTGCATCATAATAAAGTGAGGAAATTAGTGAGAAGGTTGTACTATGCAAAAAGTCCAGCACTTAAACTAAAACAGTTAAACAGTGCTCTTTTGCATGGAACTGAATTAGATGTCAAAAACATTTGTGATGAAATTGAGATTTGTTACTTTGGTGAAAAAGAGGTTAGTGCAGAAATTGATACAGTAATGGAAGGTAATGTAGAAGAGAATGTAGAGATTTTAAGTACAGAAAAATTTGAAAATAAAATTATAAAGTTTAAGGTCAATTCAAGTGAAAGGCCTAATTTTTCTTGTGTTTGTTGTCGGTGGACTCATTATAAGCATCAGACTAGATTAGTTGACTTATATGTAAAAAGCGAAAAGATAAATAATAATGAGTGGAAGGATTTTGCAACTTATTTGTTGGTTGAAAATTGTTTTGATTTGGGCTCTGATCAACGTATTTGTACATATTGCTATAATAAATTAAATGAAAACAAAATGCCTGCTAGAGCTGTTCATAATAATCTGGAGTGGGTAGACATTCCTTCTGAATTGATGGATTTAAATACATATGAGTCTATTCTGATTCAATGTGTGCATCCTTTTCAGGCTATTGTTCGCATGGAGCCTAGGACAGGGAAATTGCCTCCTTCAGATTTACAGAGAGGATTAAAGGGAAGAGTTGTTTATTTGCCTCTAGATTTAAAGAAAAATATTGATACCATTGGTGTTGAAAAAGTAGAAGAGGAACCTCTGGTTATTCTAGTTAATGGTGTTCCGACAAAAAGTAAGAAAATCTGGCAAGAATTAGTGGATGTTAGGAAAGTCAAGAAGGCAACGTTGTATCTTGTAAAAAATAATCAGTACTATAAAAATGTGTATGTGGGAGATGAGGAAACAACTGTTCAAGAGGACACTGATGTCTCTGCTGGACAAATAGAAAAAGTTGATGTCTCTAGAAGTGAAGAAATTTACGAACATTATAGTGTTCATCTATTGCATTCCAAAGAAGTAATGGGGAATGCTATTGACTTGTTTCAGATTAAAAAAGCTGAAGGAAGTCCCATTAGTGTATGGGAAGAAAGTTTAGAAGCTCGTTGTTTTCCACAGTTATTTCCAACATGTGAAGGTGGACGATATGACGACCGACCTGTTCAAATTCCTGCATCTGAATACCGGACTTCAAGATTATATGCAGAAGATCCAAGGTTTCGTCAATGCATTCCATATTTGTTCCATCTACTGTTTGAGAGAGACTTGTCTGGACTTTCCTATGCAGTAAACCATATACTGAAAAGTGGAGCACATCTACAAAATGTTTCGGCAAGGGATTTTACGGATAAAGTGAAACTGCAAGACAGTGTTTTGGAATCTCAGCTAATTATTCTCATGGCATGTCAGCGTGGTACTAACGAGTATTGGTACCGTAGTCATGGGGAATTGAAATGTATGCTAAGAAACTTAGGAACTCCTACATGGTTCCTCACTCTTAGCTGTGCTGAGTATGCTTGGGAAGACTTACTTGAATTTCTACGAGAGGCAAATAAAAACATTGAAAATATTGAATTCAAGACACCTGGAGAACTGTGCTCTTTGGATCCAGTTAATGTATGCAGGTATTTCAATCATAGGTTTGAAGCTGAAGAAGATGGATAATGAGGTTCCTTTGCTTGCTAGCGCTCTGAGACCTTCGGGTGATTTATGCGCGATATAAATGCAAAAAAATGGAAATGGAATGGAAGCTATGATGTCTTTTATTACAAACCAAAAAAATCCTCCGCTTGGAGAGGTGTTGGATTTCTTTTGGAGAATGGAGTATTAAGCAAGAGGTGCTCCTCATATACATATGCTGCTATGGATTAAAGATGCACCTAAATTTGGAACAGATTCAGATGAGAAAGTGATGAGTTTCATTGAGCAGTATTCTACATGTGCTGTTCCGAAAAGTACAGTAGAAAACAATTTAAGACATCAAGTTTTACGCTTCAAAGCCATCGTTGTGGGAAATACTGTCGTCGAAAATACAAATCCAAGGACAAGTTCACACGAAATGTCGTTTTGCATTTCCACGTCCAGTAATATCGAAAGTAAGAGTCAACAATTCTATGTCTTCTCTGCGACATACTGTGACAAGGAAATCACCCAAAAATACATACAACCTAAGAAGAAATGAGGAATCCAAATTTATAAATGAATACAACCCAGTCATTTTGTCCATGTGGAATGCTAACATGGATATTCAATATGTGGCTGACAACTCTATTGCTGTGGCTCGATATGTGACATCTTACATCACAAAATCAGAAAAATCAGAACTGAAGGAAATGTGGGAGGAAATTTCACATGAAAAGAGTCTAAGCAAGAAATTATACAGTTACAGTCTAAAGATGTTGTCGCATCGAGAAATTGGAGCGTATGAATGTTCTGATCGGTTGTCATCAGCAAGTCTATATACCAAATCTAGAACCATTATTTGGGTGAGTCTAGGTCTTGCTGCAACACGAAACTGAGTTTTGAAATCTGTACAAGAAATAGAGTATTTGGCGGAGAAAGAACCAGACAGTACAGATATTTTGAAGACAAACATGTTGGATACATACTATCCAAATAGAAGTACTCACCTTGAGAACGCTTGTCTCTATGAAGTTCTGCAAACCTACATTTTTAAAAAGAACGTCACAAAAGACATCAATAAAGGAGTATATGCTGTAATTGGATGTGAAGGCTGTCTAGTGAAACAAAGAAAAGGCCATTTGATTAATCATCGAAAATTGAGTTGTGAACCTCCAGACAAAAGGGAATTTTATTACTTAACTCTTTTGCAACTCTTTAAGCCTTGGCGTAGAGAAGAGGAACTACTTGGAGATTTTCTTACTTATGAAGATTTGTTCAATGCAACCAAGGATACCATAGAATGTCCTGTTTTTTCAAATTATCTGCAAATGTTGAACGAGGAAATACAGCAAGAAGCTACAATTGCAGCAGAGATTGCTAGAGACAGTTCTCAAGACAGTCAGAGTTCTGCTTCATTGAGTCAGGATCCACTAGGAGGACCAATTATACAAAATGAAGCTGCCACTGCCATGGATGAAGTTGGAAGAGCGATGGAACAAGCTCAGGAGGATGGAGTTGACTTAGAAGATTTGGAAAAAGAACTAAACGTTGAGCAGAGACAAATATATGATCAAGTCACACAACAAATTGAGCATGGTTTATCTCATGAGAAAAAAGAGTGCTCATGTACATCATTTGTACCTATCCGACTGTATGTGAGTGGAGAAGCAGGAACTGGGAAAAGTTTCCTGATTAAAGTGATTGCAACATATTTGCAGAAAACAACGGAATCATCGCTCTCTTGTGTTGTTACTGCTCCAACTGGGTTGGCAGCACACAACATTAAAGGGATTACTTTACATCGCTTATTGATGCTGCCAGTGGAGCATGATAACAAATTACAATACCACAAGCTATCTGGAGAAGCTTGTTGTGAAGTTTCAAGACTCCTAAAGAAAATGAAACTTCTTATCATTGATGAAGTAAGCATGGTGTCAAATGTAATGCTTGCTTTTGTGCATTTATGAATGCAAGAAACTCTTAAAACAGACTATGATGTGTTATTTGGAGGCAAACACATCATTGTTTTTGGAGATCTACTGCAACTAACTCCAGTGAAAGGACAGCCAGTGTTTAAAATGCTTACGCATGAAGATACCAGGAAGTGCTTAGGAAGCATTGGAAATGTTAACATATGGTTACATTTTAAATATGCAGAACTACTTCAAAATATGCGACAGGCAAAGGATGAAGATTATAAAAACTATTCTACAAGATGTAAGAATTGGGAAACTAACTGAGCATGGCAAAGAAGCTTTAAATGCACGATTAATTTCAAATTTGTTTCCAAAAGAAAACATTATCCCAAAGAATATTTTAAAGAAAATTTCTGAAAACAAATCTGTCATATGCTTGATGCCAACTCTGCAATAATGTCCAATCTTCAACACCAAAATGTTAAAGTTGGAAAATCAAGAAATTGTGAAACTGGAAGCTATTGATAAAATAGAACATGAAGGATCAACTATTATTTTGTCAGAAACGTTGAAATCAAAATTGGATTCTTTAGAGAAGACAATATCTAAAACTGCTGGTATGGAAAAGACTCTGTATGCATCTTTAAATTGTCATATAATTTTACGACGTAATTTACATGTGGAAAGAGGTTTAGTAAATGGAGCAATGGGTCATGTTGTGGATTTTGTGAATTACCGAAATAGAGATGGAATTGAAATTGTAAATATTAAATTTGATGGTATTGAAGAAGTACAACAAATCTGTCGTTGTTCTGCTCGTTTTTTGCTAGTGAAAGATTTATATGTACGCAGAAAACAGTTTCCTGTTTCTTTGGCATATGCAGTAACTATTCATAAATCTCAAGGTTTAAGTGTTGATAGTGCTTTGGTGAATATTGAAAATTCTGTGTTCAAGAAAGGCATGGCATATGTTGCTTTATCTCAAGTCAGAACATTATCTGGATCGTACTTGATTGATTTTGATGAGACAAAGATGAATGCAGATCTAAATTGTGTAAATGAATATAATAGGTTAAGAAGAGAGTATGCTCCAAATTTACCTCAATATCCTCTGTTTGAAAAGCGTGTGGTAGGCCGAAAAAGAAGAAATGAGAACAATTGTTGTGAAGTTGTGGCAAAAAGAAAAAAAGTAGATGAAACAGTAATTGTAAGCAGAAAGGAAATGGATTCAGTTGAAGATGTTGTTGGATTTCAGTGTCAACTGCTATGCTAATGTAGTGGTTAATGTTGTTTTTTTCTCCAAAGTGTAAAAGAACAGATTGCTGAAAATCGTGATCAAACACTTTGTGGTTAATTAAATTCTGTATTAGAGAAATGTAGCAGTGATAGAACAAAAATACAAAGTGTTTCTGAAATTTGAATGGTTTTAGACATATGTTCTGGTCTAAATCAATTTACACTGAATATTCAGCAAGATTGTCAGGAATTTCTAATGTATATGCTTGTTGTTTTGCAAGGTGAAGGTGTAGATGTAGAAAATCTTTTTGGCCTTTCTTATAAATGGCAACATGACTGTGACAATTGCTCGTTTTCAAGTAGTACTACAGTAGACACTGAAAGATTTATATATTTGACTTTACCAGACTGCAAATCAGTGTCTTTTAATAATGTAGTTAGAGCAGCAAATCAAAACATGGTCTGTAGTCAATGTAAATCTGAATGCTATTAACTTTATTTTTAAGAAGATATGGACAGTATGTTATTTTAATGTTCCAACGATGTAGACCTGATAGAACTAAATTGACAACATTAGTTAAAAATGTTGTGGCTTCTCAATTATCAATTACAGGAAGAACCTTTACAACTGCAGCAATTATTTACCATGATGGTCCTTCAACAACAGCAGGACATTACACATGATACTTAAAATGTCAAAAAGGGTGGAAGCTGTGTAATGATACTCAATTGAGTTTCAAACAACGTTTGCCTTCTGACTTACTAAATTCTTACCTAGTGTTCTTACAACCGAAGTTTTAGGGAAGGTAATTGGCCTATGAAGATTGCAGCAGTTAATATAACTTAGTTTGCTCTTCAAAATTACTTTCTGAATGAGAGTGATGAAGATAATAAAAAACATGTAGTTTTCATAGCGATAGTATATTTTTATCATATAGTGTGTGCTGTGAGTATTATACAAATTATTTATGAAAAGTAAGGTAGAGGTGGAAGTACAATTCTTGTTTCATAATGTAAAAGGTGTTGGAGCTTTTCTTTCAGAAAGTTGGGTAAATGAGACATTGAGAAAACAGTGGACTAATTTACATAGAAAAGGACTTTCCATATACTATTTGGCCTCGTGGAAAAGTAGATGAATCAAAAGTGAGTTTAGATATGGTTTTTAAAATTTTACATTATTTAAGAAATTATTCAATGGGTTTTTTAAACACAATCATTTTGATTGTGTTTTTTTTTGCCCGCTGTTATATGATGACTACTATTGAAGTCACTGTTTTAAGTGAAATTCAATATATTCTGAGAACAGCAAAAATAAACCATTTAACATGTTGTTGAAACTATTTTGTATTTTATATTATTAAATATATATTATTATCCCATTCTCTTATGCTCACTTATCTATTTCCACCCTCTATCACTCTTCTTAACTCACCCTCACTGGCCTTTTTTGATTCTCCTTCACCTCCCTTCCCTTATTCCATTTTCCTCACTTATTTTCATTAACCACTCCTTCACGGCCCTTTACCTCTCTCCCATCCACCACTTTCCAGCTGTCAGTCACTCTACTTCACTCCCCTTCCCATTGTTTCCTTTCTTTGTTCCCTCAATAATTCCCCTTCTCTCACTCACCTTACATCACTTCACTCACTGCTTTTCTCACTTCCTCTGTCTTCTCACATCCTCACTCCCTTTCCCTCACAGCCTGTCTCTTAGCTTCAGTCTCTCTCTGTCTCACTCCTCTTCCGTCATGCTTATTCCCTAAAACTGACCCACACTCCCTTCCTTACCTTTGTTTGCTCTCTTACTCAGTTCCTTTCTGTCACTCTTTCCTTCACTACCTCTATTTTCTCACTCCTTCACTTCCTTTGTCTCAAGCTCACTTGCTTTTATCCTCTCTTTATTTTCCCTTTTTCATCAACCTCCCTGCACTTCACTCACCCTCCCCTACCCTTGTTAATCTCCTCCTTTGTCTCTTGTATTGTAAAATATATATTATAAATATTGTAACTTATTTTGTTTTGTCTTTCACAGATATAAATTTAAATGAAAATATAAAACTAAGTTGACATTACTTATAAGGTAAGTTTGATGTACAATATTTATTTTATCTATACTGTTTTCCATAACCTCACTACTCTTCTTTGATATTCCCACACCTCTGTTCCCTTATTGCGCTTGCCTCACTTATTCTGAATCCCCACATTTACTCTCTTTTTTCACACTCTTCTCTTACTCTCACCTTCTTTCAGGCCTTCTCTTTTACTATCATTCCTCTCTCTTCTCTTACTTCTTTGTTTTATTTTTTTTCCTTCCTTTACTCTCCTTACTGCACTTCATTAACTCCTTCTCTTACTCCCTCTGTCTTCTTACTTCTACACTCCCCTTCCCTCAATCTCTTTCTGTTAGCTTTATTCTCTCCATCCCCTTAGTCTCTCAATTCTGTTCTGTCACACTCACTGCCTATAACTCAGCCATACTCCCAAACTCACCTTCTATCAGACCTTCTTCTTTAGTTTACTTCCTCAATCTTTCCTTCCTTACCTCCTTCACTCTTTTGTCTTCCCTTATTTTCTTATTCCACTGTACTAACTCCTTCTCTTACTACTTCTGTCCTCTTAGTTTTACACTCCCCTTCCCTCATTCTCTCTCTGTTAGCATCATTCACTTTGTCCTTTTATTCTCTCACTTCTTTCCCATCATACTCAGTCCCTATGACTCAGCCATACTCCTACACTCACCTTTTTTCAGATCTTTTCCTTTACTTTCGTTCCTCTGTCTTTCCATCATTCGCTCCTTCACTGTTTTCACTTCCCTTACTCTCCTTACTCCACTTCATTAATTACTTGTCTTACTCCCTCTATCCTCTTCCTTCTACACTCCTCTTACCTCATTCTCTCTCTGTTAGTCTCATTCTCTCTGTCTCTTTAGTCTCCACTCCTCTTCTGTCAAGCTCACTCCCTAAAACTTACTTATACTCACACACTCACCTTTTTTGATACCTTCTGCTTTACTTACCTTCCTCTCTCTTCCCATCCTTTGCTCTTTCATTCTTTTGCTTTCTCTTACTCTTCTTACTCCACTTCAATTACTCCTTCTCTCAAACCCTCTGTCTTCTAATTTATTCACTCCACTTTTCTCACTCTTTCTCTATTACCCTCTAATAATATCAAGCAATGCATCCTTTCACATGGGGTAAGCCCCATGTGAAAGGGCCTGCGTCAGTCTTAGGCCTGCTGTGAGGCAGGCGCAAGATTTTGACGCAACAGCGTCCTGAAAGTGACGCAGTGAGATCTCTTAGATGTCACTGTGTCACTTGTACGACCCTTCTTTGCGGCAATATGCCCTCTTTGCATATATTATACCTGGTGCAGGTATAATGTGGCGCAGGAGTTTACAAAGTGACACATCTACCTAGATGCGTCACTTTGTAAATATGACTCAACAAGGTGCAATTTTTACACCACTGGTGCGTCACAAAAAGTGACGCACCGGCGGCATAAAAGTGACGCATGTCCTCATAAATGAGGTCCTGAAGCGCACCATAGGGAAAAACAGGCCTTCTCCTTTATTTTCTTTCCTCTCTCTTCTTTTACTTCATTGTTTTATATATTTCCCTTATTTTATTCTCCTGACTCCACTTCACTTACTACTTCTCTTTCTTTCTCTGTCTTCTTACTTCTACACTCCCCTTTCCTTAATCTCTTTCTGTTAGCCTCATTCTCTCCATCCCATTAGTCTCTCACTTTTCTTCTGTCACGCTCACTGCCTATAACTCAGCTATACTCCCACACTCACCTTCTGTCAGACCTTCTCCTTTAGTTTGCTTCCTTTCTCTTTCCTTCCTTTTCTCCTTCACTCTTTTCTCTTCCCTTACTTTCTTATTCCACTGTACTAACTCCTTCTCTTACTCCTTCTGTCTTCTAATTTGTACACTCCCCTTCCCCCATTCTCTCTCTGTTAGCCCTATTCTCTCTGTCCTCTTAGTCTCTCACTCCTTTTCTATCACGCTCACTCCCTATAACTCGGCCATACTCCTACACTCACCTTCTTTCAGACCTTCTCCTTTACTTTCCTTCCTCTCTTTTACCATCCTTCACTCCTTCACTCTTTTCCCTTCCCTTACTCCTCTTTCTGCAGTTCAGTAACTGCTTCTGTCAATCCCTCTGTTCTCTAAGTTACTCACTCCCCTGTTCTCACTCTCTCTGTGTTACCCTCATTCTCTCCGTCCTCTTAGTCTTTCACTCCTCTTCTATCATGCTCACTCCCTATTACTGAGCCATATTCCCACACTCATCTTCTTTCAGACCTTCTCCTTTACATTCTTTCCTCTCTCTTTCCATCCTTCGCTCTTTCACTGTTTTCCCTTCCCTTACTCTCCTTAATCCACTTCACGAATTCCTTGTCTTACTCCCTCTTTCTTCTTAGTTCTACACTCCCCTTACCTCATTCTCTCTCTGTTAGTCTCATTCTCTCCGTCTCTTTAGTCTCTCACTCCTCTTCTGTCAAGCTCACTCCCTATAACTTAGTTATAAACACACACTCACCTTCTTTCAATCCCCCTACTTCACTTCCCTTCCCCTCTCGTCCCTTTTTTTGCTCCCTCAGTCATTTTCCTTTCCTCTCTCACTAAAATTAGGACTTGGGATGGCAGCGGTGGTTCTCTAATGCTTGAACAATGATCATAATACTTTGTTCCCCGTAACAAAGTAGGGCATCACAATTTTTGCATTTGATGGAGGCATCATTAAAACAGGCTGAATATTAGAGATCAGCTGCCCCCTCACCAATGCAGTTGTTCCTCCAGTTGAAGTAGAAGCACCATCTCTTGGAGCCTCTCGTGCCAGAGCCCTGACACTCTTCCTGGCATAGTTCTGGGGGTGCCTCTTCTGCGCATACCAAATCATAGTTGGATTACCAAAATTGTATTTCATTCTGGGGTCTCCTCTGCAAAATATAGTATGGCAGATATTGCACTCCACCTTTGGAGCATTACATTTCACTGTCTTCTGAAAATACAGAAAATGGCGGCGATAGTATACATTAGAGAGAGACAGTGAGAGAAAGAAGGCATGAGATGAAGAAGAGATGTGAAGTGCACATTGGAGAAAATATAGTGGGAGAAGGGAAGTAACTGTGAGTAAACTTACTATGTAACACAGAAATGTTTCACTCTATACTATAAGTTTCAATTTATACCACATTCATTTCACTACTATCTCATAAATTTCAAGTAGAATAATAGAAAAATGTCTCAATCAATTTATAATTTATAAATATAAATTTATTCTTCCAAATTTTCATAATTTAGAAGAACTTCTAACATTAACTGATCAGGAATCTCCTCATCAGAACTCTTCATACATGACTCCTGGAACTCAATATAGACCAAACATTCCATTAATTCAGCATCCAAAGTCTCATCATTAAAATCCTCCATTCCATCTCCTCTCAAAAAAAGGTCTTCTTCATGGATAGTGTTATCAACAGGATCATTTAAGACCTAAATCAAACTCTCCTCAACAAAGGTCGCAGAAATTTCAAAATTAATATTAACGGTGTCCTCATTGAGATCCATATTCTTTTCAAATTTCTTGCTGTAAATTGCAGGGAAAAAAATCACTTTAATTTTTCGTTTTTAGTAATAGATAATATTAAACTAGCTTTATCAAGTATTAAATTCCCCTTACAAATTAACAACTCACCTTTTAGAAAGGAGTAGAAGAGTTAATACCGTGTAAATTTCACACCAGAAATAGAACACCAGAAATTCCTCACAAATGTACCTCAAAGAGTACTATCACAAAATGGCTGTGTTTCCCTCTCATTAGAAAACCATTTCATTAGTAGAAAACCAATGAAACTTCATCACACACAAATTCAGTTCAGTTCAGTTCAGTTCATAAGCTTTATTCGATCATACATGACAATCATAAAAGCACACAAAAATTAAAAATCACATTAAAAGATTACAGGGTAGGGAATTACATATGTTACCACGATTAAAACCTCTCCATAAAAGCAAAAACGTGAACCGGTGCAATTGGTTTATACAAAGGATAAGAAAACAATATTAAAATTCCATACTTTTTGTAAGGGACACAGACTTTAGAATAAATGTCGCAGTAAAAAACAGATATCCAAGGTATCGAGCGCAAATAGTAATCTCATAGCATTAGCAGTTGTGGACACAGAGTATTTCTTGAAAACAGGTTTGAGATAACACAGACGGAGATGCACATACAAAAGACAGATTAGCAAAAAGTGCAATGTGCTCTGTCTGGTGGTACCATCACACGGACAAGGTGTTGAGCTATGTGTTTTCATCCGTGGGAAGGCCACCAGGTTATGGACAATGCCTAATCTCAACCTTGTGAGAACAAACTGATGTGATTGTTTGGAAATTGCTTTTAAGTACATAGGCATGCCATAACCGACCTCCTTATTAGTAAAGTAAAAAACATGGGTTGTGAAAAGGCTACATTGGGCACTGCGCCTCTTGGATTTGTTCCCCAGAAATTTACTCTTGACCTCCTGTTTGGAAATATTGGTGGCACAAAGAGGGTCACTGTGGACGTGTAGATCGAAGATTTCCTTATAGGACGTTAGTACGTATTTTAGCCAGGGAATCTGACGGGCTTTGTCCAGGAGTAGGCAGTCTTGGATTATTCGCCTGGTAAATCCAGTTTCGTCCTTTGACCATATTGACCTCCATACCATAAGCGGTCTCAATCCTGTTAGGTCTGTCAAGTATTCCAGACCCACCTCTTTATGAATCAGTTCGGTGGACGCCGAGGGGGGGAGGCAGAGAAGCCTCTTCAGGAACAAATTCTCTGCTACCTCCATGGAATTAATAAAAAGTGAAAAAAAGTAACGGGGCCAATACAGATCCTTGTCTGATGCCGGATTTAACCCTGATCTTCTTGGTGCATTCCCCCGCTAGCCCAAAGCGGATCTGTGCTGACAGCTTATTATAAAGTCTAGCAAGGAAATAAATTATTGCTGCCGGGGCCCCCATTTCAAGTAATGTGGACCACAAAAGGGTATGATCCACCAAATCAAAAGCACTTGAAAGGTCAGCAAAACAAAGAAATAATGAGCCCTGTTTTGCCTTGGTGTATTTCCCTATAATGAGGTCTAGGTTGATGCACTGCTCAATTGTTCCAAGCCCCTTCCGGAAGCCAAATTGAGAGTCCGCTAGGATGTTATTGGCTTCCGCCCACTCCTCCAGGCACATCAATAGGACCCTTTTCATAACTTTTAAGGAGGAATCCAGAAGGGAGATAGGGCAGTAGTTCTTGGCCTCTCCTCTATCCCCCTTCTTGTAAATCGGGATGATTGTAGATTCAATCCAGGTAGATGGGATTCTGTCGCTAACTGAGGCATTAAAAACCTGGGTCAGGAGGGGGCTTCAGAGAACAAGATCGATTTTATACAAATCGACCGGGACCCCGTCTGGTCCTGGGGCCTTTCCCCCCTTACTCATGTGGATAGCATAATCTAATTCTTGGAGCGAAATCCCTAGGGGTACTTTAAGTTCTATAGGATCTTCACTAGAACTATCCTGAACCTCCCTGGCCGAATCAAAAATACCTGCAAAATGTTGGACCCAACTATCCTCACTAACCTGTGCTGTTAAAACCGGAAATTCCTCCTTTTGGAGGAATGGGCTATTGACCGTACTCCAGAATAGCTTACTATCACGCAGCTCTGAGGCTTTGGTCAGATTGTCCCAGGCTTGTTCCCTAAGCTCCTGTTTCCTACATGTCAGCTGGTGTTTATAAGTTGCCCTAAGGAGTGTAATGGCATCCTTATCTCGCGGATGTCTCGACAGGGCCTTCTTTAGTTCTTGTAGCAAATTCGTGCAGGCACTGTCGAACCAGCCTAGAGATGCCCTCTTGGAAGTGCCCTTAGTAATGGTAAGTGACCTTTTTATTAAATCGCCTAGTTCCTCAAAATCAGCGATAATACACCCGGGGGTTGCATCGTAGTCAAGACAACGGAGTAGCACTTCAGACCCTGCGCCCACAATTTTCTGCAAAAGTTTAGCTGAGTTATCCCCACTCCATTTGATCCGAATACCATTTTGCCCACAGGGGATGATCTCATCGGTAATCGTACGTTTATGACAGGACATGGTCCCCCATATGGAGGTCGACATAGTGATGGCGTTGTGATCACTAATACTGAAATCAACTACGGTAGGGACCGAACAGAGTGGGACAATGGATACAGATAGCAACAGGTGATCGATGACAGAGGCCGTGTTCCTTCCAACAAAGGTTGGTGCAATATTACCCTCTTTATCCGTGGCAGGTTGATGAATTAGCAAATCTAGATTTAACATAAGGGTATTAAGAGAATCACCATAAAGGGAGTGAATAAAGAGAGCTCGGTTCTCCCCGTTATCTCCATCAAACCCACATACACTGGTAAATAAGTAGGGGCAAGTACGGATGTTAAAATCCCCTCCCCAAATGATATTAAATAGCTTACGGGTATCGCTACAGATTTCCTTTACAGCTGTCTCAAGCTCCTCTACAACACGGGTACTCTTCGAATCAAACATGTTGTTGTAGTGGTTAATTAACAGTGTATCACAACCCCCACTTTGTTCCAACCTTAGAATTTGTGAATTAAATCCTACAGTAGAATGGGATTTCACACGTGCAGGAAAATTCACAGACAGTAAAATTACGAGCCCACCCTTTGCCCTACCCACATTAGACGCTAGTGCAGGGTTGTTATAGGACACGAAGCCGTCAAAGTGAATATCTGTCACAGACCAAGTCTCCTGGAAACAGAGGATGTCGAACTGGGAAAGGGATTCCCTCCATCCCAGAGACGACACCCTCTGTCGCCAACCCGCAATGTTCCAGCTTACTAGTTTAAAATCCAAGAAACATGGGACTGGTTTCGCAATCCCAAGGGTACCAGGGGGCAGTGGAGGTAATAGTGTATCCTCTGTAGTATCCAGAGAGGCTAGTGGGTGATCAATGACTGCGAAGTCTACGGCCAGGGGTAACTCCAAGGTTTGAATCGGGGTAAAAGAGGGAGACATCGTAAGGGGTACACCCGCTGATAAACACTTTGCAGGAGTTTCTACCTTAGTTTCCACCTCGCCAACCACAGCAGCCAATAAACCATTACCAGTGTCAGGGAGGGAAAGGTTTGGATCGGGAGCTGGAGGTAGTCAATCGACTCCATCCAGGCCATCTAGACAACTGAACTGGTTGAAATCACGGAAGGGGGCGTACGGGGCCGTCATGGCCGGTCTTATATCATATCTACTATGTTTACCCCTCCGCTCAACCCTAGTCAAGTCATCTCTGCCTCTACCGTAATACATAGTGTTAGGGGAAAAAAAAAAGACACTGGGAGCGTTTGAATGGTGGAATCAGAGGATCTATTATAACCCGCACAAATATGTGAAACCGTTCTGGGATCTCTAAAACTAACCGTTATACAGTCCCCGTTTATGGTCTTTACAGTTTTGCCCAGCCAGGGCACCCTTCTGACCATGATAATTTCGTTGTGGAGGTGGGCCGGGAGAGGTCTATTCCAATTAAGCCATCTAACAACTCTACTCTTTAGTGAGTTGAAGGTTTCGGCTTCACCGGGTTCCAGCGTAGGGGCTCCTGCTGAGACAACCGTAAAACGATTAGCTTCAGGTGGAAGATCAGGTAAACGTGGTCTACAGACACTTTGATCTTTAGCGGGGGTCCTATTTGGTCAGCAACAGCTAACCCATTTACCCTAGCAATAAAATTGGTATTAGTAATAGTTGGCTGTGACCCAAGTGTTAGCTGCAGGGGTATGTTATTAATATTAACCTGAGTGGTTACCTGGGGGCCTATTAAAGGGAGGATAGGATTTAAAACCTCTTTTGCTAATGGAGGGCCAGGAATAGTAAGGGTACGTATCGGGGTACTCAAATTACTAGGCTTATGGGTATTAGTCAGTATGTTAGCTGTAACTTTCTCTATATTTGTTAATCGGAGTTCTATCTGCTCCAGTTTTGCCTCTATGGGAAATAAAACAGATTTAAGTAGAGCACCCAGGCTATCGATTGATATCTCATTGCTAAGCAGGGCTTGGGTTGGAGTGGTAGAGGAAGGGCTGGTATCATGTTTAAGCTTTGCTGATTTTGATTTTCTACCAGATTTCTTGTTGTACGTCCTCTTACGTTTGGAGGTAGCCCCTTCTTTAACCCCCTTAATCAAAGTATTATTTATAGTGTCATCAGATACAGAAGAGACAGATACATTATTAACAAAGACAAGATCACTTTCTGGGGGTATTTCGTTGACCAGTATATCCAGAACCTGTGTTGCCTGTATGTCCACCTTGGGTGTTAGAGCTTGGCCAACTACATCGATAACATCAGTATCGGTAGGTCTTTCCGGGGTTTTAGCATTAGCTATTGAACCAAGGGAGGATCTCTTGAATGCCAGTAGTTCCTTAGATAAGCGTTTATCAAGGGCATTAATTTCAGAGTCAATAAGTGAATTAGCTCTAGTGAGAAACTTTTCCATACCTCCAACTGTGGAACCTCCGGTTAACGAGGTCTTGCTCCTCATTTCTCGCCCGGCCATTGCAGCCAGATGGGGGGGGGGTTTGAACAAAAACAAGAGGGAGAGCCCGGTCCGGTCACCACCGGTCACGAACGGGCACAAACGGGCCCGCCCTTGGCCCGGGATTCGCCCCGCGCTCCGACCCGCGCGCGTCCCGCGTATGCGGTCATCGAAGCTCCAATATAGGTGGGGGTAGGGAGGGGGCGGGAAGAGTCGCAGGTGCGCCAGGTGGTTGGAGCGCTGCGCCTGCTGGGACTCGCAGTCCCGCGCCCTCGGGACAGCCTGGAACAGTTCTTCCCAATGCTGTGTCAGTCGAAATCCTTTCTGGCTCCCAGTACGTTGCTCCTCAATCACTCAGGAAGATAAGTAGCCTGCAAACGGCTGCGAGCGGCTCCAGCGAAGCGGGGGCCGTGAGCCGTCTTCTACTGCTGCTGCGGGGGAGGAGGGGGCGGGAAGAGTCGCAGGTGCGCCAGGTGGTTGGAGCGCTGCCCCTGCTGGGACTCGCAGTCCCGCGCCCTCGGGACAGCCTGGAACAGTTCTCCCCAATGCTGTGTCAGTCAAAATCCTTTCTGGCACCCAGTACGTTGCTCCTCAATCACTCAGGGAGATAAGTAGCCTGCAAACGGCTGCGAGCGGCTCCCACTAAGCGGGGGCTGCGAGCCGTCTTCTACTGCTGCTGCGGGGGAGGAGGGGGCGGGAAGAGTCGCAGGTGCGCCAGGTGGTTGGAGCGCTGCGCCTGCTGGGACTCGCAGTCCCGCGCCCTCGGGACAGCCTGGAACAGTTCTCCCCAATGCTGTGTCAGTCGAAATCCTTTCTGGCTCCCAGTACGTTGCTCCTAGCCTGCAAACGGCTGCGACACAAATTCAAAACCAAAGAAACATTTTAATTGGTTGTAAATTTCAAAAGCTAATTGGCTCTTGGGTGTCTGTAAACATTCTAAATGGTCTGCATAGTCCGCCATCTTGTGAATCTGAAGAACAGTGACACAAGAGGTGAAAAATAAATGGGGAAATAATTAAAAGGGGGCAGAATAGACACCCCCTGACCCTCTAGGTTTTCTCAGGGGGGGCCTAGAAGGACCCTGAAGGGCAAAAAAACGTCTTTTTTTTTTTCTTCTTTTCGCAGGGTAAGCGCTGGGTGCGCTCCCGGGTGCGCTCTCCGGTGCACCCTGAGCACACCACGGGAAAAAACAGTATAAAGATTTAGAGTAAAAAAAGATAATGTAGAGTGTTTAGAGGAAAGTGATGCATTGCTGGAATGTGTCACAAAAATGATGCAACCCCAGCAATGCATCCTTTCACATGGGGCCAGTCCCATGTTAAAGGGCCTGCGTTAGTGTTACGCCTGCTGTGAGGCAGGCGCACGATTTGGACGCAACAGCGTCCTAAAAGTGACGCAGTGATATCTCTTAGATGTCACTGCATCACTTCTACGACCCTTCCTTATGTCAATACGCCCCCTTTGCATACATTACAGCTGGCGCAGGTATAATGTGGCACAGGGGTTTACAAAGTGACGCATCTACCTAGATGCGTCACTTTATAAATATGAATCAACAAGGTGTATTTTTTACAGCACTGGTGCGTCACAAAAAGTGACGCATCGGTGGTGTAAAAGTGACGCATGGCCTCATAAAAGAGGCCTTCAGTCTTCTACACATGCATCATATTTAATGTATGCCGCATTATGTCGCAAGTAGTTACAGATACGTCAGTATTTCTGATGTATCTGTAAGCGCAAAAGTGAT
This sequence comes from Lissotriton helveticus, assembly GCF_964261635.1. Taxonomy (NCBI): domain Eukaryota; kingdom Metazoa; phylum Chordata; class Amphibia; order Caudata; family Salamandridae; genus Lissotriton; species Lissotriton helveticus. Next base: position 1,079,025,182 of record NC_136067.1, on the reverse strand, counting down.
GCATTGCTGGAGTGTGTTATAAAAGAAACGCAACTCCAGCAATGCATCTTTTCACATGGGGCCAGCCCCATGTGAAAGGGCCTGCGTCAGTCTTACGCCTGCTGTAAGGCAGGTGCAAAATGTTGACGCAACAGCGTCCTGAAAGTGACGCAGTGAAATCTCATAGAATACACTGCGTCACCTCTATGACCCTTTCTTGCGTCAATACGCCCCCTTTGCATATATTACACCTGACGCAGGTATAATGTGGCGCAAAGGTTTACAAAGTGACGCATCTACGTAGATGTATCACTTTGTAAATATGACTCAACAAGGTGCAATTTTTACACCACTGGTGCGTCACAAAAAGTGACGCACCGGTGGCGTAAAAGTGACACATGGCCTCATAAATGAGGCCTTCAGTCATCTACTCATGCGTCATATTTAATGTATGACGCATTATGTCGCAAGGAGTTAAAGATACGTCAGTATTTCTGACGTATCTGTAAGCACAAAAGTGATGCATTGCTTGAGTGTGTTACAAAAGTGACGCAACCCCAGCAATGCATCCTTTCACATGGGGCCAGGCCCATGTTAAAGGGCCTGCGTCAGTGTTACGCCTGCTGTGAGGCAGGTGCAAAAATGAGGCCTTCAGTCTTCTACTCTTATTTTTTCTTTCACTTTCTCTGTTTCTTCACTGCCTTACTTACCTGTTCTCACACTCACTTGTCTTTATCCAGTCTGTATCTCCACTCTTTCCAAAACATCACTGCTCTTTTCTTACCCTTCCACACCTCCGTTCCTTTACTACATTTTTTTCGCGTATCCACATTCCCCATGTTCACTCTCCTTCTCCTCACTCTCTTTCCCCACACTCACCCTCTTTCAGCCCTTCTACTTCACTTCCCTTCTCCTCTCGTCCCTTTTTTTGCTTTCTCACTCATTTTCCTCTCCTCTCTCAATGCACTCCACTTCACTTACTCTTTTTCATTTTTTTAATAATACAGCTCTTTGATGAGAATTGGAGGTAGTTCAGAAAATAACTTTTTTTTTTCTTCTTTTTTCTTTTTTTTGAACAAAAACAAAAACAGGGAATGGGAAACTGCTCAACAGGAGAAAAAAAAATAATTAGGGCTGGGAACGGCAGCGATGGTTATCCAATGCTCGAACCATGAGCAGAACACTTTGTTCCGCATAGCAAAGTAGCTGATCGCAATATCTGCATTTAATAACGCCTTTATTAAAAGCAGGCTGAATGTTAGGAACCAGCTCTTGTGATCACCTCCTCCCTGATGTAGTTTCTCCTCCGGTTGAAGTAGCGGCCCCATCACTGGGAGCCTCTCGTGCCAGAGCCCTGACACTCTCCCGGGCAAAGTTCTGGGGGTGCCTCCTCTCGACATGTTGAATCATTGTGGAGTTTCCAAATTAATATTTCTTTGTGGGGTCACCCCGTGACAGGACGGTGTGACAAATCCTGCACTCCACCTTTGGAGCATTTACTTTTTTCTGATCATTTGGAATGGAAAAAAACTTCCATATGAAGTGTTCTTTTATGTTCGGCTGAGAAACTTCTTCATCAATAAATCCCTCTGTGTCATCTTCACTGCTGGATGCTCTGGCAGCCATGGTAATCCAAGATAGTAATCCAACAAAGATCTGAGAGCAAAAAAAGAGGTCTTGCAGTCACAGAAGTGAAAGAAGAAGTGAAGGAAATGGGTGGGGATTTCATTATTTGTAAACAAAACTGTTAGCAACCAATGAAAAGTGTTATTTTAAGGTCACATGACTTGATGCGCTTACGCTGCGCGCACGGGAGCACTTCCAGGGGCGCTTACGCGGCGCGAATGTAGGAGCTTCCGGGGGCGCTTACGCGGCGCACCTGAGTGACGTTTTGATAGCTTTACGGAAATACAAAATCATTTTCATTTCGTAAATCAAAAATACTGCTTTTATAAGTATGGTACTAAATGTCTTCCATTATTATTTACTTTTCATGCATATTTTTTTTTACGAACGCAGAAATAGCGCTCTCGGTGCGCTCTCGGGAGAGCTTACCGGTGCGCGCACCATGAGCGCACCAGGAAAAAATGTAAAAAAAAATTATATACATTTAGCAAATGATTTTTTTATAAAAAAAATATATTTAATTGTTGTAAAAATCAGCTCACAAAAAAAAATAATCGTAGGTTACAAAATCGATATACAAATGAATTAGTTTTTAAAAAACTGTGAAATGCACTGAAAAAAACATAGGTTTCACAAACGTTATAGTTAGGAATTAGCTTTTAAAAAACCTTTGAAATTCACTAAAAAAAACATAGGTTTCACAATCGTTATAGTTAGGAATTAGCATTTAAAAAACCTTTGAAATTCACTGAAAAAAACCATAGGTTTCACACTTGTTATAGTTAGGAATTAGCATTTAAAAAACCTTTCAAATTCACTGAAAAAACCATAGGTTTCACACCAGTTATAGTTAGCTGAACATTTTAATCATACAAAACCTTTGAAATTCCCACGTTATAGTTAGTTGGACTCACTATAACTCGCGCGCCAGCAATCCACTGCTGATGATGTCACATATTACATCATTCATGACATGGTCAGGGACATCACTGATGATATCACTGATGACATCTCAAATGACATCACTGATGACATCACTGATGACATCTCAAATGACATCACTGATGACATCATCCAGTGAATGTGTGTTCCTGTAAAGTTAAAATGTGTTTAACATATTGAATAATGAGTGTATGTATGAGTGTCTGGATGAAGGATTTAGTAGGTGCATGACTGACTGTGTGAGTGAGTGATTAAATGTGTCTTACTGAATGCATTGGTTAGTGACTAAACTGTCTGAATGTGTGCATGAGTATTTCTGTTGTTGTGTAAGCTGCTGCATGTGTTGATCAGTAGCTATATAAGTGGCTACATGGGTTATTGATTGGTTGCCCAAGTATTTGTATGTGAGGGTGAGTGTGTGTGTGGGTGGCTGGGAGGTGTGTGACTTTGTGCATATATGTGTGAGCAGTTGATTCACTTGGTATATGGGTTCAAGAGTGCATGTGGAAAGAGCTGTATGGGTGGTTGACTGTCTGCATGGGTGTGTTGGTGAGTGAATGGCTATCTCAGTGCTCCATGTCCAAGTAAATACATATGTAAAACACAGTGCATGTGAGAGTTGGCATATATAAATGACTAAACATCAGAGCCTATGATTGCGTAAGTGACTGTATGGATCAATGTGTACTTGTATCAGTGAATGTAAAAGAGAGTAAGTATGTGTTAGTATAACTTTGAATAAGTATGGTTTAGTGTGTATAACTTTGTAGTTGAGGAAATGGGAGTGTGATTGATTCTTTGCATAACTGACTAGGTGTTTGAGTAACTTTGTGGATGAGTGTCAGCATGTAAGTGTCTGTATAGGTGTATGAGTGGATATGATAGTGTTCTATTGATGAGTGACTGTATGTATGAGTGATTGTATGGGTGAATGAGTGGATGTGTTTGTAGACCTAGGAATCAGTGAGTGCGTATGTAGTTACGGGTATTGGTGTGTCAATAATTTAAAAAATGGTAGTTTGTATTTTTGTATTTAACACTGGGTGTATCAAAGGTTAGATTAGAGTGTGAAGAGGTGCATCGTATTATCACATGGAAGATGTCATCAGTTATGTCATCAGTGATGTCATTTGAGATGTCATCAGTGATGTCATCAGTGATGTCACTGACCATGTCATGAATGATATAATATGTGACATCATCAGCAGTGGATTGGGGGGGCGAGTTATAGTGAGTCCAACTAACTATAACGTGGGAATTTCAAAGGTTTTGTATGAGTAAAATGTTCAGCTAACTATAACTGGTGTGTAACCTATGTTTTTTTCAGTGAATTTGAAAGGTTTTTTAAATGCTAATTCCTAACTATAACAAGTGTGAAACCTATTGTTTTTTTCAGTGAATATATATATATATGTGTGTCTGTGTGTGTATATGTATATTCCAATCGATGCTTACCCCACAAATGAACACACCCACGCAGCGATTGCTTTCTCCTTTTATTGCAGGGCAGCAGCAACGGACCAGGATTCTCCATCGAGCAATGCACACCAAATGCCTACGCGTTTCAGAAATGATTTTTTTTCTTCATGGGAAGGCGCTATGAAAGTGGGAGGAAAGCAGACATGATGTTTTCAGGTGTTTTAAGGTAGGTAGTAGTCCCGTCCCACTGGGCGTTTCCTCTGCAAAGAATTCTGGTACATGGAGTTCCAGGCAATATTCAATCCATAGTGGGTGCCACTTTGAAGTCCCTTCCTTATGTATTTTCCATCATGTCACTGTCGAGGTGCACCCAGGCCCGCTGCTACACTTGCGCTGGACCTGCAAGGCACGCTGCTCCGTTAGGCGTGTCTCTCTTGAAAACACACGGACCCACCTCACAGCGGTGGGGTAATCTTCGTGACCCGAGCCGGCCAGAAAATATTCCAATCGATGCTTGCCCCGCAAATTAACACACCCACACAACAATTACTTTCACCTTTTATTGCAGGATAGCAGCAACGGACCAGGATTCTTTGTATTTCCTTCACCAACTCCTTGTGTTCTTCCCAAGCATTTTTGATAAGTATCTGCAGCATTGTCTTCGAGCATGCGCTTGTGTTGTCCAGCCATGCTTTCAGCACGTCTGGCTTTGGTTTATTGAGGGTGTGTACAATGAAGATCCGAAGCCCCCTGGGTATGCGGTCCACCTCCAAGTAATTCTGGAGGGATGTTGCTTCCCACCAGCGGCTAAGTTCTTTTTTACACAATCTTTCCAGTGCATTACCTTTTTGTTTTAATGATGATTGTGTTAAAGTCAAAGTTACATCAGATTAATTCTCTCCGCCTCTGTCGTGTGATGATTTCTTAAAAATCAATTCTGCTGAGGCCTCCCGCCCCTTGAGAAACTCCATTGCCTACAATGCAATTGCGATCTGCCGACCGTCCCCGTACCGGATCGCGCTTACGAACAGTGTTCTAGCATGCCCTGGCAGCTATTCACCCCTGTAGTCGTCTCGCTCACCTTCCGCGGCATCCGCTGGTGTAGATCGAGATTCTTAGCAAACTTCTCGGGTGACACTTCCGTACTGCCGGCGGGCAGAGATTACTGGCTTAAGAGTCAGGTAACAGGAAATGGCGCGATTCTCTTCCCTTCCGATCGGGCTGGGGCTTGTTCGATGAGCGGGTGCCGCTGCTCTGAATCTCCAAAGGACAACTTTGCAAGTTGAGGAAAGTAGGAGCCACACCGATCCAGGTACGATAAAGTAGATTTATTTCAGGGGAAAAAACAGACGCATTTCGAGCACACAAGCTCTTGGTCACATGACCACGGTCCCGAGTCACGTGCATAAGTGCTTTTTGATTCATGAAAATAAACAGCAGACTCTGGATTTACAACATCATCCAGAGGCTACGTGGGTTTGATAATAAATTAAAGAAAACTGTAAATAAGTGCTCACTGAGCAGGCATAATAAATGGCTTTCTCTTTATGTTTACTACATTATTGAAGAGATATGCGACCTCAAAATACACATTTAGGCGAATGCAGTTACATTCATTTTGCAGAGGAATTGGTGTAGTACCCTCTGTGTCAAAACAAATAGGTCAATGCATAAGCTCGCTATCACTGGGGAACAGCAAGACAAATAAACTTATTAACATCTTAATTCAATGTTCAGAGTAGGTGTGATTACAGGTGATCAGAGAATAAAGGATCTATCAATTAAGGGGTTAAAAATACTTGAATATACTTTTACTATATATATATATATATAAATATATATATATATATATATATATAACCTACTGACGGTTGCCAGATGGTAGTTATAGCAAAGACCTAGTTTCCATAGGATAGGAAAAGCGTTTTTGATATGGCAATATCTTTGGCGCCGTATGACGAATCTTCGTGAAATTTTCAAAACTAATATGCCCCTCACTTCAGCTGCTGCGTTGAAAGTTTTGGGGTGATTTGTAAAGTGGGCGGCAGAGAAAAATGGGTCTCCCAAAACTTGTTTTCTCCATGTTAATTGGTATAGGAAACATTAGATACGGTTACAGCCCGAACTGCTGAACCGAATTTGGCAAAAGGTATCTCTTGGTCCAGAAAACACTCTTTTTGTTAGATGCTATAAATCCATTCTGTAAATGTAAACATTTCTCAGATATAAAAATGTAGCCTCTGTGGTTCCGAGAACTCTCTCGATCTTGTGCCTGAGATCTGCTTGGCTGCCAAAACTTCAAACCAGGAAGTTTTGGCAGCCAAACCCTGTTATTCGTTTGAACCGAGTCACAAGCAAAAATATTTAAAGAAAAGGGGGAAGGGTAGAAACCCCCTAACCCCCCTAGGCCTGTTCAGAGGATCCCACTAGGACCCCCAGGACCCCCAAAAATGTTTTTTTAAAACACTTTGGTGGGCGTGGCGCGGCATCCACACATCCTTCTAAAATTGTTTTTTAAAGCGAAGCGCAGGTTGCTGCGCTTTGTTCAATTAGGCCCCTGGGTGGGCAGGTCCCGGGGGCAGTAAATAATGATGATGGAGGACCCTGTGCGAGCATGAGAGGCCTTACTAACACTCGATATTCAGTACTCCATTTATCAACATTACATAGATGAAAGGCTGGGCTGAGCAGGCTGGAATTCGAACCTGTGACCTGTAGGTTGCAGAGATGTCTTGGAAGCAATCATCTAATTTTCTTTTGCATTCCACCAAACAATAACTAACACTCACCAACTAGCACATATTTGATCAATTTCAGAAGGATAGGACGTTGACTAGTGCATGCTGGGATTGTAACCTGTATCTCACATGGGTCAAGCGCACCTCGCCTGTCTGTGCTCTTTCTGGTCAACACATGCATTATTTGTTTTAAAATTCAAAAAGAGAATGGAGCAGGATATTTTTGTCTTGCAGAAGGGCAGGAGCCAGTCAGTCTCGCTGAAGTTGTCTTCTTGAAAAGGGCTGGCACTTGTTCTGTTTTTCTTAAACCTTGTTTCAGGGTGCTGTGAGAGTCTAGTTCCGCCGTCCATTTCCTTTACTCTCCCTTCTTGGCAGTGGGAACGGTGTACAGCTCACTCCACAGCAGACTTTTTCCGTCCTCAGCCTCAGCCATGGCTCTGAGACCCCCTACCAGAGAGAAAACAGCAGTGTGAGACTGTAACTGCACAGAGTGTGGGAGGTGAGGGGAGGAGGCATATGAAAAGGGAACCGGCTTGATAAAGGGTAGTACATGCTGGCCATGTGGGGGTGGAGAACAAAGGGGTATATTATCAAGGGGTTTTATCTCCGCTTTTTTGGCTTTAAAAGCCAAGAAAGCGGAGATAAAATTATCTCCCTATTACCAAGCTGTCGCTAACACCAGTTAGCGACAGCTAATAGGAGATAGCGACCATCATGGGCCCCACTTTGCATGTCAGTGATATTTATCACTAATGATATGCAAAGTGGGCGTGCCAAGATGTTAGCGACTGGAAACAGTCGCTAACATCGCTATCTCCTATTACCAACTTTTGGAGATATTTGCGCTAAGGGCGAATATCTCCAAAAGCTAACACCTGCCCTGAGCAGTTCTTAGCCATGTTATCCAATGGGAGGTGGATAACATGGCTAAGAGCATTTGCTCGATAATGCATGAATATCGCTGACTTTTCAGCGATATTCATGCATTGCGGGCGTTTTTTATCGCATTTGCGATAAACCTTGCTAATAGCAAGGTTTATCTGCGATAAAAATCGCCGATGTGCGGCGATAATTTTTGTCTCTAAACAAGTTAGAGACAAAAATTATCGCTAGTTGTTGATAATATACCCCAAAATCCTAAAACTCCTGTTTACCGTCGTCAGTAAGAAGGATGGAAGGGTCAGTGCATGTCCTGCAGGTAACATTATGGCACTTTGGGGCATATTATCAAGGGGCTTTATCTCCAAGAAAGCGGAGATAAAATTATCTCCCTATTACCAAGCTGTCGCTAACACCAGTTAGCGACAGCTAATAGGAGATAGTGACCATCTTGGGCCCCGCTTTGCATGTCAGTGATATTTATCACTAATGACATGCAAAGTGGGCGTGCCAAGATGTTAGCGACTGAAAACAGTCGCTAACATCGCTATCTCCTATTACCAACTTTTGGAGAAATTCGCGCTAAGCGCGAATATCTCCAAAAGCTAACACTTGCCCAGGAGCAGTTCTTAGCCATGTTATCCAATGGGAGGTGGATAACATGGTTAAGAGCATTTGCTCGATAATGCATGAATATCGCTGACTTTTCAGCGATATTCATGCATTGCGGCCGTTTTTTATCGCATTTGCGATAAACCTTGCTAATAGCAAGGTTTATCTGCGATAAAAATCGCCGATTTGCGGCGATAATTTTTGTCTCTAAACAAGTTAGAGACAAAAATTATCTCTATTGGTTGGTAATATGCCCCTTTGTTGGTTACATGCTCAATCATATAGCTCAGAGGATTTAACATAACTGCTGAGCAGGATAGCCAAAAACATGGCAAATGTTTGAGAGAGTAATTTATGTATTGATTAATCAATTGTAATAATAATATAATAACACTGTTTTATATAGCGATTCGTATAAAACCTCTGCAATTTCTTAGCGTCAAAAACTATTACCCATTGTAATGGCAGTCAATGTACTGACCTCATGGCCTTTAGACTACTTCGGATGTCAGGGCCACAACTCACACACAGTGCAAGCACGTAATATCTGGAGACCAGGGGAGTGGGTAAATAGGGTCGACCACATAATTCATGGTGGGAACAGGTTAAAAAAAATGACGCACGTTTACACCATGCCAGACAGGTTCCAATGCACATCTGGTACCTGTGATAATACCATCGAAGCCTCGTTATCAGGGACAACTTCAGAATTTCGGGTGCCCTGGGCCATACATATTTGGAGTGGCCCTGCTCGTAACAGCTTCGGATTTATGATCCAATTTCACCTCTTTCATGCCCTCTTTGGCCAGGTCACTGACAGTACACAGGCACGCTAGTCCAAATTCTAAATGGGTTTACATCTAATATTCAAGGATTGTGACATGTGTTTTCAATATTGTACCACAGCAGCAGCTCACCAGCATTACTGCAAATATTTTCAAAGTCACCCACACAATTCTCATATGTGAGGTGGTGTTTTAATCCAATAGGAACTGTTTTTATGGATGTTGCATGGCGTTGAAAAACAAACATTCCACTGCCAAACTTTTGTATTTGATTTCAATAAATTACCCACATTAAAAATAAATTTAAGAAAATGGTATTTAAAACAATCTGTTAATATTTATTTAATGTCATCAGGACAAGAATAGAGCCTGAAAAGACTGGGACCTTGGTCCAGGGCCCACTTTTCCCATGCCTTACTTAGAAGGTCTCTGCTTGATATGTGCAGGTGTTCCTAAAAGGGGGTCACCACCTCAACTAAAAATACCAAAACGCACCCCATGAATACCACAGAATCTTCTTTAGTCAGGTCTAGAAACTGGAGACTTATTTACAGTCAGAAGAAATTTAATATTCACAGAATTGAAGATATGGAAACTAAGGTCTTCATTACTCATGGCCCGGTTAATTGCAATATATAGAATCAACTGGTCTCACAGAACATATCGTAATTAATCCATCAGAATACGGGGGACACCATACACCTGCATTAAGAGCACCTGGTCACTGCAGAAACGTGGCAGGAAACAGCAGTCCAGTTTTTTTTTTCACATATATTTTTTATTTGGAGAAGCATGTGTTTGACCGAGCACATAGAAACAGAATATATATTTCATATGTAGGCCTTATCACTTATAAACGTGACATTACAACATGTGTTGGCCTTGGCACACAGCGCCACCCAGCAAGTGTCAGCCTGGGCATTCAAAAACAGGATATTAGAGCACGTGTAGACCTGAGAGCACAGGGGATGTGGATACTAGAGCCTACACTTCCATGAACACACATTTACTGAAGCAGGTCTGGGGTTAGAACACATGAAGGAGAGGTGGGTACTGGGTCACAGGATAGAGGAGATGTGCCCTTGCACTGGCTTAAAGGAGGATCACTGGTGTGAGCACACTGAAACATGGGGATATTTGGGCCTGCTTTGGCTTGAGGACACAAGAGCTGAACGCAGTTGGGCCAGAACTGGCCTGAGCACTCAGGAGTTAGGGATTGATATTTAAGCCCAGAGGGGCATACGTAAAAAAAGGCAGGTCATATTTGAGCTGATTCCATATGAGGTTACAGGAACAGAGGATATGCAATCAATATGCAGCTGGTAGTGACTGCAGCCCTGCACTGGCCTGTAACGCAGCTGCAACGAATCAGGGGGCATATTATCAAGGGGGGCGATAGGCACTTTTCGCCGGTTTAGCGGCCAAAAAAGCGGAAAAATTTCTATTGTCCCATTATCAATCTGTCGCTAACAGCAGTTAGCGACAGCTTGAAGGCGATAGCGAGCGGTTTGGGGCCCGCTTTGCATGTCAGCGATATTTATCGCTAATGACATGCAAAGTGGGCGTACCCAAACCGTTAGCGACTGAAAGCAGTCCAAAACGTCGCAATCGCCTATTCACAAGGCTGGCGTAGCGATGGAAATATTCCCGCTATCGCCAAAAACTAACGCCTGCTCTGACCAGTTCTTAGCCATGTTATCCAATGGGAGGTGGTTAACATGGCTAAGAGCATTTTGTCGCTAATGCGAGAATATCGCTATATTCTCAGCGATATTCTCACATTACGCCGATATCGCTGGCTATTTTAGCGCTATAGGGAAAAACGTTGCTAATAGCATGTTTTCTCCGCTAAAATATCCAGCGATAGGCAGCGATAAAAAAAAAGTCGCTAAGCGCATTTAGCGATAAATATCGCTAGTTGTTGGTAATATGCCCCCTTGAAGTTTACAACCAATGCTCACGATGTGAATAACATGTTAACAGCACTCATTCTCTTGTCCAGCCAGTCTAGGGTCTTGTATGGAGCATGGCACATTCCCATCTCTTTATGCCACTGTAGCCCAGTTCTCTGGACTCTTATCAAATAGATCGCAATGAAATTGGCAAACTGGTCGTGCTTCTAATGAGACTGAAGAGCTAATCCCAGGTTCACCACCTGACCTTGTTTTTTGATCCTGGCCAAAACACTATAATTCTGTGCCCAAGTTCCTTTAATTACCAACAGAACAGTACAATATCAAAATGAATTAATGGCGATTTAAAATCTATGTTATACAAAAATGAACAGCAACTCTGAAACAGACATATGTTTTGGAAATGTATATGACAATGTTTTATTCGAACAGTGTTTTTGGGATGGGAATGACTGTTTTCTTCTATACAACGGTTCAGCTTATTTAATTTCGCATAGCACTATCTGTAAAAGTATTCTGTGCTACCTTCTCCTGGATATAACAATATGTCCGGATTGATTGGAACTGGGCAGGTTCCCTACTTGACATCATATTTTGTGAATTGTAATATGCATTTGCAGTCCTTGGGGTTGGAAGTGCAGCTCTCGTCCATGGGGGCCTGACCTGGGGACCATAAACCTTGCACTCGGCCACTTTCCCTGCTTGACCAGTAGTGTGCCACTTGACCCCTGTGTAATGCATTCCTTCCTCTGCCGCCCTTACAGCAGCAGTGGCCTGCTGGTGCACAAGGGTTGTTTGCCATATTTCACCGTAGAGCATTGTCCAGCTGTAGAGTGGTACATTTATGGGATCTGTGCTAATTCTCAACTACTTTTGCAAGTTCAACCATGAACAATGTGCTCTATGTTCAATCGTTAACAACTGACTGCAATTGTAGAAAGCTCTTTATACCAGATGCTGTATATTTAGGCGTATTTTACGCGGGTGTGTTGTATTCGCCTAATACGCCAAACATACACACCATACACACTAGGAGAAGGCGACATGGTTCTCAAACCCTAGGAAGCTAAAACATTTTCATCTGGAGGTGACAATATGAGAAGGGGAGGGAGCTCGGAGGTTCCATAAGATAAAACCTGGAAGCAGAGGGGATGAATCTTGAGTAGATTAATTAAAAAAGGTCGGGCACAGTAACAGAGTGCACATAAAGTGGAAAGGGGTGAGTACACCTCAATACCAAGCAGTGTTTGAGGAATTAATAATGGAATAGAAAGGCACTTGGAAGGGCAAGAGTTGCTCTCGCTCTACTTCAGTAAAAACCTTAGAAATTCACTAAAAGAAACAAAGGTTACAGAGACGCTATACTTAGGGTCAGATTTTACTCACACAAAATCAGAGAAATTCAGTCATTATAGTTACCTGAGTTAACTATAGTCGCGCCCCCGCAATGCACTGTTTATGACCACACATATTACATCACTGATGACATGGTCAGTGACATCACTGATGGCATCTCAAATTACATCAGTGATGACATCATTCACAGCATCTTGAATCTATAGAATCTATAGAATCTTTTATACACCCACTGCCACTGATACTCCCACAAAAGCATTCGCAAAGCCCTTCACAGAGCCATACCAATACTTACACACCCACTTACTGATTCATAGATCACACACATCCACTCACACAGATACTGCCACTTGCATACCTGCTCATTCACTAATACAGCCAGTGACATATCCACTCATACACCCCTACAGGCTCACACACTGAGTAAGTCAGCCATAAAACTACTCACATATCTAGACACTCACCCATACAGTCAATCACACAGCCACATATTCACCCAAACAGTTATACACACCCACTTTAAATTTATGAAAACTACTGAACAGATTTACACCATTTAATGAAAATTGTGCTTTCTGGACCTAAAGCTACCTTTTCACCACATTCGGTGTACTTCCGTACAGCAGTTCGGGCAGTGGCGTGTCTAAAGTTTCTATGGAAATTAACATGGAGAAAACACGTTTTGGGACCACCTTATTTCTCGGCCCCACTTTACGAATTACCCCAAAACTTTAATGACAGGAGCTTACCTGATCGGGCCATTAGTTTTGAAAATTTTGTGATGATTTGTCAACTGGTGCCAAAGATATTGGCACAAGAAAAATGTTTTTTTAATAGAAAAAAGGTTCTACCTATAACTACCTACTGACAACTGTCCTCAGTAGGTAGTTATAGTTAGAACCAAACCTATATATGTTGAATATCTTTATTCGGTAAAAATTTTCTCACCATAAAAGATTACATTATACACTTTTAAAAGATACATTTCATCAAGTTAAAGGAATAATAACTATCATCAAGAGAAAAACCATGGTTAAAATATAAACACAGCACAAGACAATACAATTGATATAGGCCACGAGCAAGGATTCTCAGCAATTCCTTTAGCTAGATGGCCATCAGTTATCTCCAATCTGATCAATTGGTAGACTAGAGTTCATTTTCAGAATTCTTGAACGTATAAGCCAGGCACTGCTCAGAAATTTGGCACCCCGCAGATCAGGGTGGTAGATGATGAGTCCGAAGAAAGTACTCGTAGTGCCGATCTGTGGCACCTCAGCCTCAAGCCCCTGCAAACTGGTTTCAGCTAGATGTTCCGTGCCACTTTATAAGCGGGGCAGGCAAAAAATAAGTGGGCCACAGACTCCTTAGGAGCCGCACAACCCGGGCATGCTCGCGATGGGCCACCATAGTTAGACCACCTTGTGGTGAATTCATGCACCGGGAGGGTCCCGTACCTTAGTTTTAAATATAGGGCTCTAACTAGCGGCTTGGTTATAAGGTCAAAAAAGGGTTCCAGTTTCCTAGCCCACTTGAACTCAAGAAAGCGCTCCATGAGTGAACCCCCAGCCATGCTGCGTGTTGCCTCAGCCGGCACCCAATCCCAATATAGCTTCTTGATCACTAATTTGGGCGGGGGAGTTTGAGTCTCCCATACATCTCTCAGACCCAATTGTAAGACTAAGTGCCTCACGGTTTTCAGCCATCCAATTTTGTTGCCAATATCAAGCGAGATTAGGTCATCCAACCCTTCAGCATATTTGGCCAGCTCCTTAGTCCTTCTTAAACGAACCCAGAAGAGCAGTGGGCGCAGCCTCACTAGGTCCTTTAGGGCTCGTCTACCAAGATCTAGCCGCAGGGGGATCAGCGGGGTGGAAACGGGGAGGGCCACCACATCTCTCAGAAACTTATTTTCTGCTAAGGTTAACTCAGTAACATTTTCGAACCCCCATAATTCGGAGCCGTATAATGCAGCCGGGAGTATCTGACCCTCATAAATGGCCATAACCGGTGTCACTGGTTTGCTAATTGATTCCCGATACTCCCGCAGGGTCACCCCAGATACTCTTTTGTGGCCCAGTAACATTTTAGCCAGGTGATCCTTCCAATTCATTCGGCTATTTATCCGGACCCCTAAATAGTCGAATGCGTCAACCAACTCCAAGGGGGCCCCATTAAGCAGAAAGTTGTTTTTACATTTTTTGGAGGGCAAAAAGGCCATCAATTTGGTTTTCATGGTATTGATGGTTAGGCCTCTATCTATACAAAATGAACTAAATCGGTGCAAGAGTTTTTGCAGGCCTATCGGGGATTTGGCTATCAGTAAGGTGTCATCGGCGAAGAGTAGGGTCTGGATCTTTTCCCCCACCAGGGATGGAGCATCCGTCTCTTCTCCTCTTAGGTGGTCCACCACTCCATTCACAAACAAGGAGAAGAGGGTCGGAGCCATGACACATCCCTGGCGGACTCCACTCCTCACGGGTACCCTATCTGTTAGCTGACCCTGGGCGCCCCATCTGATCCTCGCATAAGTCCCCTCATGGAGCCTTACAATTAGACTCAAGAGTGTACCGGGAAAGCCCATACTTTCCAGGATCTCCCACAGTTTAGCACGAGGGACCAGGTCAAAAGCCGTCTTGAGATCTATGAAGGCCATATAAAGGCTGCCCTTTTTGATGGTAACTGTCTTCCAATAGATGCCAAAAAAAACGAAAGACCTGGTCCATCGTGCCCACCTTCCGGCGAAATCCGGCCTGAAGATGAGAGAGAATGCTTTCCTCCTCCATCCAATCGCCCACCCTTGAGATAATGACCCTGCCAACCACTTTCTGGATTATGTCTATCAGACTGATGGGTCTGTAGTTGGCAGGGTCGTCTCTTGCCCCCTTCTTATACACAGTGACCACCTCAGCGCCCCTCCAAGAGTCTGGCACGGGGTGGCCCCTTACTATCAAATTCATTATAGTGGCAATAAGATTGGCCCAGGCCAAGGGTTCTGCAATCAAGAGGTCCCCTCGGATCCCATCCGGGCCGGCCGCCTTCTTTGGGGTCAAGTGTCTAATAGCCACTGCTACTTCAGAGGCCGTAAATGGACACTCAATCTCCCCGAGGGGTTCCCCTCCTCCACCGCTAACTACCATGGGACAGGTTGTATCTTCACTGCCACCATATAGAGCTGAGAAGTGATTAAACCATTGTTGGCTAGTTATATGGGCTGCTAGAGGCTGGGATTTCCCCTGTCTAGCTCTGTTAATTAGGTCCCAAAATAACATCGTATCCCTCTTGCTCACAGCATCTGTTATATCCTTCCAGTGCTCTTCCTCCCAATCACGTTTGGCCAGTGCTATTACTCTCAAATAATCCTTCCTAGCCGCTCTAACTAGTACTGGATTCTTTGAGAGTAGGGCAGCTGTCAAATTTTTCCTTTTCCCCTTACATTGGGCCGAATACCACGGGTTGCTAGAGATGGGCGGTGTGTTGTTCGATCTACAACTTTTCCCTTTGGAAATAAAATAATGACTCACTTGATCTATCGTGGCTTTATAAACAGAATCAAGGCTGAAGGAGGATTTAATGATCCCCAATTGGTCTACATTTAAATGAGCCTTATCCCATTTCAATCTTCGAATATTATTATAAGGGATAATCTCCTTAGTTATTTTCATTAGCGCACTCGCCCCCCTCTCTTTACATTTCCCCCATTTAAACTTACTGCATAGAGGATTATGGTCACTATCCAGAGTAGGTACCACCTCCATATCGATAAGGTCAGACCACATACTAACGTCCATTAAGATGTAATCTATTCTGGACGGGCCCATAAGCCTATTAAAAGTCATTGCACCTGTCTTGTCAGACAAGGTCCTGCCATTAAGAGCTCTTAGTTTGTGATCCCTGGTGAGGGCATTCATTTGGATTGCCCTTGCGGACCATTTTCGAATGGGTGGTACTAACAAAAGTGGGATAGACCATTTGCAGTCTTCTTCCTCAGTGCCTAGGGGATCATCTCTAAGCATGGGCGGATTTTGCGGATCCACGATTCACGAATTTGCGGATTCACGGATCGTGGATCCGCAAAATCCGTGGATTTTGCGGATCGGCGGATCGGTGGATTTGGGGGCGGGGCTTTACTGGATAATCAGTAAGTGCTACCTCGTTGGGTAAATGTATAGTGCTTTTACTACACTACAGCTACCTAAAGTGCCCGAGAGTTGTCAACAGCGACCAGGTGTGTGTTACTATGCAATCGCGCCGAAGGGCGCAGGGGTCCCTTGAGTGATCTGCCCATCATAGTGGGTAAATGGCGGGAAGACGGTGCACACCTCGAGTGTGTGGGCGGGGCCAAACGGACGGGGCTTCCATGCGAGTGCACATGCCTCTTGTGTGTATAAAAGGTCAGAGATGTGTGTATAAAAGGTCAGAGACTGATCAGAGCAACAGATGTAGAAACAGAAGCTCCTGGTCACAGAACAGCACGGGGATTGCGCTCGTGAAGGTCAAAGATGCAAAGGCCTGTATCCAGCGTCACAGCTGATTTTCGACGGTATATTTGGGAAGAAGGCACACCTGCCCAGCCTCCACAACGCTCAGGATTGTTTTTGGGCTGATGAATGAGTCACTGAATTAAAGCTTCAACTAGGGCACATGCTGTATTGATATCTGTAAGTGCTTCCTGTTGAGGTGTAATTTTTGTGCCAGGACCGTCGTGCCAGAATGAACCCTGCCCTTCATATTTATTCAAGAAGACACCACCGTTTTTTTGTAACTAATTTACGATGGCGCCGGCAAGCTGCCAGCGCCATCCTAAAATAGTTACTAAATTAGCTTCAAAAGGAAGCTCTAATTGGTAACATAAAGCAGGTGCTCGAGCCCCTGCTTTATCTTATCTATTAGAGCTTCCTGCTGAAGCTAATTAAGTAACTTTAGGATGGCGCTGGCAGCTTGCCGGCGCCATCGTAAATCAGTTACAGACCAGCAAGGCGTGAACCTTTGACCGGGAATCCGCCGCTCGCGAATTGCGGATTTTCGGTAAATTCGCGAGAGTTCGCGGATCGCGGATTTACCGAAAATCCGCAAAATCCGCGATCGGAGCGGATTTTTCGCTCATGCTTAATCATCTCCAAGGAGGGGTTCAAACGTACAATTGAAATCCCCACCCACAATAATTTTAGCTGCAGGAGGGCAGTTAGCTAAAGCAGAATCTAAGCTCATTATGGTTGCAGAGGTGTTATCCCCGGAAGCACCTCTAGCATACACATTAAATAGATCAAGCCTGTTCCCCTCAATATTGCCCCTAGATGAAAGGTGCAGTATATCGCTACACTCAGGGTCGTGACTAGCCATGTCCCAGTCCAGATCAATTCTTATCCAGACAATAAGACCTCCTGCTGGTCTGCCCTTCCCTCTACTTGCCGCTGGGGAAAAAAAGGTAGTATAACCCGATTTATCTATTGGTAGCAGAGACCAGGTTTCCTGAAACAGACAGACATCGAACTTCTCGATGAATGCATGCCATTCCGGAATATCCATCTTCCTTTTTAGCCCTGCTACATTCCAAGATAACAGGCGTATTACTCGGCGGCCCTTAGGAGCTAATAGAGACACACCCTCTCCCCCCCCCCCAGTTCCCACCTTGTTCATACAAGTATCACCCACACAACTAGATTGCTTGGGGGATGCTATACAACCAGCAATATTATACACACCCAAAGCTTTAAGGGGAGTCACGTTCGAACAGATGCTAATCTTATTAAGATCTACTGGGGTACCCTCCTGGCACTTGTCGTCAGTTCCCCCTGCTTGCGGGGGTTCCACACCTTGTTGTCCACAACCCTCTTCCTTAGACTGTGAACATCAATCGCAGTCCTCCATACCGGAGAGCTGCGAGAACCTATTACAAGTGTCCAGAGGGGTGAAGGGTCTTAAATGCTCCATTGTTGTGATTTGGGTTATGTCTCTGTGGTATTGTAGTCCAGCCAAACTGATCATTGGCCTGAGAGGGATACTGGCCATATAGAGGATAGATGTTACTATATACTAATTGTGGGATAGGCCTCGGAGGATAGAACTCTTTCCGGTGGTTAGGGGGGTGCAAAACCGACCTCGGGTAGAAATAGGTTAAAGCCCTAGGTGAGATACAATTTCCCCCACCTCCAGTGGGCCAATTAAGAATATAATCCACTGCCCGAGGATCTATAAAATTGACCACCACTAGATCCCCTTCAATATCTTTACGTCTACTGCCCAACCAAGTGATCCGCCTAACATGTACTATATCTCCATCCAAATTTTGGGCTATGGGCCTGTAAGTCCTCAACCAATGAATTATTTTATTTTTCAATTGGGCATAACCTTCCTTCTTATTCTCTGCTAATGGCGGAACCCCGGTCAAAACTACTACATAGGGCACAGCTTGTGGGGGGATCTCCACTTGTGGGGCCTTAGTTACTGGACATCTAGTGTATCTCCCTTCCCCTTGACCCTCCCGTTTATTTGCTACAGGTGCCTTTGACGCTACCCTTTGAGAGTCACCCTCTGTCCCTACTGCTGGAATATTTGTGTGTTTTAGGGGGTTTAGTTTTTGAATACCAGTCACATCCCTACCATGAGGCTGTGACATCTGTTTAGGCAACTGGAGTGGGGCAGTTGGAGTTTTAACTGGGGTTTTAGCAGTCTGATTAGTCGGGAGCCTAACAACAGGTATGAGTTGAGCCCCCCCGCTCCCCTGGGCCTTGGATAACGTAACCATACTATTTATAGCAGACTCTATTAGTGTCAGTCTAATTTCAACTTTCTTAATGCTCTCATTAATGGGTAAGAGCAGAGACCTCAATAGAAATTCCAAATTCCCCATTAGTGACGGGGGGGTAGTCTATTTGGTGTTATAGGCCCCAGGTTAATATCAGAACCCCCTATGTTTGGGACCATAACGGGCGGAGTAACCTCTGGTGGTGGTGCGTCAGGTGTTAATGATGCTGGCACCTCCCCTGTTGCCCTTACATGTGTAGTGGGTAGTTTAGGCCCTTTGCCAAAATCAGAGTGGGGAGTTTTTGCTTTGCCTAGCCCCACCCTTAATTTCCTCCTTTTTTTACTCGGTGGTGGGCCGTGTATCTGGGCTACCACTAGTTGTTTCGGTTTCGTTTTCCTAGTCTTCGAAGGAATAGTATTGCCACAAAGACTATGAGTGGGAGAATCAATTACAATAGGATCTGGGATTATACAAGGGGTGGGAGTACAATCACGCAGCAGAAGGGGGAAACCTTCTTGGCTAACGGTATCCCTCCCAATGTCAGTTGTATCCCCCTCCTGGGGCATAGAAAAAGGAACAATGTCAGTAGGGGATCTGTTTTTCAGGCTTTCAACTGAGCGTCGCCGCTCAGCCCTTCGCTCAGCCATGGTCAATTCCTTATCTCCCTCAGTCAAGACCTTGGGGAAATATTTGTCCAGTGACCCATTACAAAGTCTTCCCTTCTTCCCAGGTGTCCCCTCTTCGGATGGCATAGCCATTGGACTAACCTGTAACAAGGGGCTCCCATCTGCAGACGTTAGAGGATGGGCCCAGCCCAGCCTACTCTGGCCTACGAGGGCCTCAGAGGGCCATGTCGTGAATGATGTAATATGTGACATCATCAGCAGTGGATTGCGGGCGCGCGAGTTATAGTGAGTCCAACTAACTATAACGTGGGAATTTCAATGGTTTTGTATGAGTAAAATGTTCAGCTAACTATAACTGGTTTGAAACCTATGGTTTTTTCAGTGAATTTCAAAGGTTTTTTAAATGCTAATACCTAACTATAACGAGTGTGAAACCTATGGTTTTTTCAGTGAATTTCAAAGGTTTTTTAAATGCTAATTCCTAACTATAACGTTTGTGAAACCTATGTTTTTTTCAGTGAATTTCATAGTTTTTTTACTTTGTAACCTATGATTTTTTTTTTATTAGCTGTTTTTTACAACTATTAATTATATTTATTTGTTCAATGTATATATATGTTTTTATCATTTTTTCCTGGTGCGGTCAGGGTGCGCCCACCGGTAAGCTTACCCGTATCATTTTGTGTTTGAGCGCTCAGGGTGTACGCACCGGTAAGCTCTCCCGAGAGCGCAGCGAGAGCGCTAATCCTGCGTTCGTAAAAAAATATGTATGAAAACTAAATAATAATGTAAGACATTCAGTACCATACTTATAAAAGCAGTATTTTTGATTTTCCGAATGAAAATGATTTTGCATTTCCATAAAGCTACCAAAACATCACTCAGGTGTGCCGCGTAAGCGCCCCCGGTAGCGCCTACGTTCGCGCGGCGTAAGCGCCCCCGAAGCGCTCCGGTGCGCGCAGCGTAAGCGCGTCAAGTCATGTGACCTTAAAATAACAATTTTCATTGGTTGCTAACAGTTTTTTTCACAAAGAACGAAAACCCCACCCTTTTCCTTCACTTCTTCTTTCACTTTGGTGGGAGCAAGACCTCTTTTTTTCTGTGCTAACAATTTGTGGATAGAATGGCTGCCAGAGCATCCAGCAGCAGTGAGGAGTCAGATGGTTTCATAGATGAAGAGCCTCCTCAGCCGAAGGTGAAAGAACATTTCATTTGGAAAAAAATATTCTATACCTGAGGGACTTAAAAAAGTAAATGCTCCAAAGGTGGAGTGTAAGATCTGCCATACTGTACTTTCCAGAGGAGACCCCAGAAGGAAGTACAGTTTTGGCAATTCAACTATGATTCGGCACGTCCAGAGGAGGCACCCCCAGAACTATGCCCGGGAGAGTGTCAGGGCTCTGGCACGAGAGGCTCCAAGGGATGGTGCCTCTACTTCAACTGGAGGAGCAACAGCATCGGTGACCAGAACAGCTGATCCCAAATATTCAGCCTGTTTTTAATGAGGCCTCAATCAAATGCAAACATTGTGATGCACTACTTTGTTACAACCTTGATTTACCAAATGTGGACATTGTATGGACTGGACAGAGAGGATTGATGAGTCACCAATTGATACCATTGGTAAAATCCTTTATGCATTTACCACACCCTGACCTTATAATTGTGCACTGTGGTGGAAATGACCTGGGCACTTTGACTGGGGTAGGTCTGGAAATGCTTTGGAAGTGTATATTGGTCCCAAGATGGCTGCCAACACTTCTTGGACGAAGAATTTGAATTTTGAAAATAATTTTTTACCACACCCTGACCTTATAATTGTGCACTGTGGTGGAAATGACCTGGGCACTTTGACTGGGGTAGGTCTGGAAATGCTTTGGAAGTGTATATTGGTCCCAAGATGGCTGCCAGCACTTCTTGGATGAAGAATTTGAATTTTGAAAAAAAAAAATTGCCTTGGGGGTCCTTGTGGGACCCCCTGAGAAGGCCTAGGGGGTCAGGTTGCTTCTACCCTGCCCCCTTTTTGAGTTCCACACGTTTGTTTTTCTGCTTTCCTGTGCCTCAGTCTACTGCGGCACAAGATGGCTGGCAACACTTTCTGGTTTGGAGTGTTGACAGACATTGGCAGCCAATCAGAATGCAGCTCATGCTCGGAAAGGTAAGCTTACAGTAAGCTTACACGTAAGCTGCTATAGATATATATATTTTTTCTCTTTTGATTTTCTCAGGAACTACTGGAGGGATTTTCACCAAATATAGCAAAGGCACATCTGCGTACCAGTCCCTACAATTTTGCAAAGTTTGGCGTAATTCCGTTCAGCGGTTCGGGCTGGAGCCGTGTCAGAACGTCCTATGGAAATTAACATGGGGAAAACACGTTTTGGGACCCCCCTTTTTTCTCGGCCCCCGCTTGACAAATCCCCCCAAAACTTTCAGGGAAGGAGCAGCACTGAGCTGGCCACAATTTTGGAAAATTGCACGCAATTTCCTCAATCGAAGCCAAAGTTATTCCCAATAGAATGTTGCGGATTTCAAATGGTAACTAGGTCCTAACTATATACTCAGTTAACTAATCAATAACTAATATAGACTTTCACATAGCTAGTAACCAACTGTAGAATCAGTTTACACAACAACTGACAAAGTGATACAGATATTCACACAGTTTAGTCACTGTCCACTATATTTAGTGAGACATTATAAATTGGTCAAGTAAACAGTCAATTACACTGCTACTAAATCCTCCATCCAAATATTTATTTATATATATCCACTCATTCTTCAATGCAAATTGCTATATATATAATGCATATTTAAATAACGAAGCAAACCACATTCACTGGATGATGTAATCAGTGATGTCATCAGTGATGTCATTTGAGATGTCATCAGTGATGTCATCAGTGATGTCACTGACCATGTCATGAATGATCTAATATGTGACATCATCAACAGTGGATTGCGGGTGTGCGAAATATAGTTAGTACAACTAACTATATAGGAGCAATTTCAATGGTTTTGTATGAGTGAAATGTCCAGCTAACTATAACACCCCTAAAACTTATAGTTTTTTGAGTAAATTTCAAAGGTTTTTTAAATGCTAATTCCTAACTATATAAGGCCTGAAACCTATGGTTTAGTCAGTGAATTTGCAAGGTTTTATAAATGCTAATTCCTAACTATATAAGGCCTGAAACCTATGTTTTTTTCAGTGAATTTGCAAGGTTTTTTAAATGCTAATTCCTAACTTAATAAGGCCTGAAACCTATGGTTTTTTTCATTGAATTTCGAAGGTTTTTTAAATGACAATTTTTAAATGTAATAATTGTTATTTTTTTATACTGATTTACTAAATTTTTGCAGGCAGGTTTTCAGAGGGCACGCCCCCTTTTTACAACGTTCTGCAGCGCGACCCCTGGCGCGTTTGCAGAGGAGGAACTAATTCCCCTTGTACACTGGGGGTCCCTGGGGGGCAACTAGCCCACCAGGAGCCTCCAGTATAAGCCAGGGAACTGCATTACAGAGAGGTGTAATGAGGCCACACCCTTTTTTACACCTCTCTGCAACGCAGCCCCCGGGCGTGTTTGTGATGAAGCAAAGCTTCGCATATTTTGCGGCTTGCCGAAATCAAGAACCTCGTTTATGTATAACAAGGTAATAAATGTACGTCTTACTAACATTTATATTAAGTTTGAGTAAAGTTTAAGACGCTTGCCTATGTGTATTTCTAATGAAATTAATCCGTGTCCTTTAAATGGCCGCCGCTTGTATTTTAGTTACTGCGCATGCGTCAGCCACACTCACGTGTCCTGACGCGTCTGCAGAAGTGGAGGGAAAGTTATGCGCATGCGTAATTCATAGCTGTGCTTATCATGTGGTACAGCTCGTGCCACTGCTCTTGTGTCCGTGTCAATGTAGCTAACATTTAATGCAATTAAGTTTATTTCTTGATGATGAGTTAAAAGTACAAACCCTGTGATGTGTTTTCATAATGACATTATTATGTATTAATTTGTTTTCGCTTACTTTTCATGTACCGCGGGAAATGGGGGTCTGAGTGAGAGGAGAGCCATATTGGAGGTCCCTTCTGCGCCTGTGCGACATTCGGCAGCACGAGGGACCTTGGCTGATGGAACACAGCCAGCTGGCAGTGATGGGCGAGATGCTCCTGAGAAAGTCACCTCTGCCCTGCGAGAACAGCGAATGTAGCTCCTTATGTGATACATTGTTATATTGCGCTACTGTTAGCTCATGGGAACCCCAAATCTGCTAGGCGGTACCCAAATATGTTAATGAAGGCTTCAATTCGCGTATTGTGATTGGTGTGTTACCCAAACCCTACCTTAGGACCAATTGAAATTGAGGGATTCTGACACTTTGCAACATTGGGGGGTGGTACACTGTCCCCAAACTGTATATCTACCCTGGGTTCACCTAGTGAACCGTCCGACTTGTCTGGTTTAGCTGACCTGTCACTGACCCAACGCACTCAATAGGTGACTGAAGATACAGAGCGCTGCGGAGCACTCTGTCCGAATTTGACCATAGGCTAAGGTTCTACTGAATCTTAAAGTGCTGGCAAGGCACTTAGCTGGGAGTTCGCTGACCCAATCGGGGTCTTGATCGATAGCTGCAGAGCGGGTGGAGCGCAGGCGTTGCTTCCGAACTGTGGGTTCCGGTCCTATCCTGAAGAGGGTCCTGTCCTGAGGGTTTGCTGTCCTGTCCTGAGGGTCCTGTCCTGATTCCTATTCCGAGGGTATCCTGTCCTGTCCTGGGTGTCCATTCTGCACCTGCTGTCCTTTGAGGGGTATCCTTCCTTGAGGGTTTCCTGTCCTTAACTGACCCGTGGCCAGGGTTTGGTTTCCACACCTTTTCTAGGTAAATATTACTCTGAACCTCTTGAAATTCTTGCACCTTCTGAATTTCTAACTTTTGCTTAAATAAAGTTCAACATTGCATATGTTATATTTCCATGCCTTTCCGCAACTATTGAACAGTCATTTATAATTTTGCGAAGTTATTCCTATGTCTTCTCATTTGTTAGAAATCATATTTTGCATAGCAGTGTGTCATTTTCTGATATGGTCTAGAACTTCGTTGCCTAGGTTGTTCAAAGGCCCTTTCACCTTAAGTGAAGCGTGTTATTCATTATAAGTTCTTCTATAGTCACACACACTTAGTCTATCCCTGTCTAGATAATACTGACTTACATAGTATTTTCTCGTTACATTTTATATGGTACCTTGATGATTACTCTGTCATTATTTCTTTCTGCCTATGTGATTTACATTATCTTGGTTATTGATTGCCTTATTTTACTGTACCTCATGCAAGAAAATATTGAACTTTAGATAAACATTTTAAAACTTCCAGTTGTCCGTGGTCATTTTAAACAGTATTTGAATGTTATTGTTTGGGTTTGTATTTTGCTGCCTTTCCTTTACAGCTAGCTCCCTGATTCATTGTGGTCATTAGGCACCCGCATCGGTGGAGGGTAAGTCGGGTGCACCGAAATTTGGTAGCAGGGAACACACACACATCAACTTGATAGAGCTCGTGAAGTCACCTGATCGATGTATATGGTGATTTGAAAAGTATATGGGCCCTGAAGCCGGAAACGGCGAAAACTGTTGGTCGGGTGGCCTCGCGCGCTCTATCAGTTTTCTGGTAGCTAGAGGATGGTTAGGGACTAGTTGAGAGTAAGGCAGGGATTAGTTGGACTAGTTAAGTCGGAAGCTGCTATTATATTAATGCTGCTATAAGAGCGGCTGTTCTGAGGGAACTGATCACTCTCTTGTGAATACGCTGCTGAAATTCATGAATTACTGTATTGCCATTATTCTTGTTCTTATATTGTTATATGTACTAATCCATGCAATTGTCAATCGTTTAGTTAAGTGTTGTCCGAACTCCCCGGGGAATTGAAAGGGCAAGTGGTGAATAGAATCCATTGTCCTGAGGTCACAGGTTCGAGGAAAGTTAGGTGCAGGTTAGGATAACCGGGAAGCACTAACTAGGGTTTTCTGAATACATGTGTGAATAAATGACAGTAACGGGGTTCATTGGCAAAATTCCCATAGTGGCGTAACCTAGTAAGGGTCACATCGGAAGAGTAGCAGGTTCCTCGGAGCTAGCGTGAAAGCAGAGGGGTCCGCTGAGAAACCTTAAACTCGGAACATATCCCGGAAAGAAGTGGATGAGTTTAGGGGAATAACAGGTTCATCGATGCTAGAGTGAAGGGTAGGCGGAAGAGATCTGCCCGCAGCGAGTGAAAAGTAAATGGAAGTAGTTTACTTGCAGCAATAGAATTCTTTCTCTGTCTAGACACTTGAGCACTGTGGCGAATGTGTATTTGTTGTAAATTAACCAAGCACTGAGCACTTTAAAAGAAAGAAAGTTTCGTTACCTTGTGAAGGGAGGGAGTCAGTCGCGAAGCGCCTCTGACGTCACTCTGTGCCGCGCTGGGATTGGTAGACGCAGCGGGCGGGTAGCGGAGCTGAAATTGTAAAGGAGGGGTGAGCGCCGGAGCGTGGGAACTGTCTCACGAAGGGGCCGCGCACCCATTGGCGGAGCTTATTTTGTGTCGCGCACCCATTGGTTGCACGAATTTTCTGAAGCGCGTTTTGATTGGAGGTAGTTTGTAAACAAAGTTAGCGCAGAAGTCGTATGTGGCACTCGCGAACTACAGAGACTCGACCTGATCCAAGGCATCTAGGGTTTGAAAGGGATCAGTGGAAGGCTAACAGATACGATATTATGTACGGAACCAAGAGAAAAATGTCCCTTGTAAGTAAGGTGAAAAATTATTTCAAAACGGACAAACCGATTAAATCTAGGGAGGGTGTTCTTGTCCCAGCGCCCAATACTCCCGCCTCATTCATGATGTTTGACCGAGGGTACAATACCTGTGTGTGGCTGGAGAATTGGGTGAAGTACACAAAAGATGACGGAGTATTGGCTTTTCCGTTAGATGGTACTTTCAATGGTAGGATTTTATTTAATTTAAGAACCCGAATGAATGAACTGCATCCCAGACCGAGACTAACGCAGTATGAGGCATTAGAGGAATGGGAGATTGAGGCTTTTGAAAGAGAAAGACCCCGAATGGACAAGGGTTTGACCAAGTGGTACCCCAGGCAGAAACAGGAATCCAGGGATAAAAGGATGAAACAGTGGAGGCAGAGCATGATTGTTGAGGGTCTGTTTCCCATGATGCCGGCATGTCATAACGTTGGAGCGGGTGAGAAAAGTACTGAAAAATGTAAGCATTGGGGGGCCCTGGGGGACTCAGATGATGAACTAATAGATGACATCTGTACCGGAAGTCCGCCACCTTACAATGAGGGAACCCGACCTTCCAGTGTAGGAGATGTTCCCCGACGCCACTTCCTAAAGGAAGAAGACAGG
Source organism: Lissotriton helveticus (assembly GCF_964261635.1). Taxonomy (NCBI): domain Eukaryota; kingdom Metazoa; phylum Chordata; class Amphibia; order Caudata; family Salamandridae; genus Lissotriton; species Lissotriton helveticus. Next base: position 1,078,998,152 of record NC_136067.1, on the reverse strand, counting down.
TCCCTGGGACTGGGAGGGGGTGGTCAAGTATTGCCCTATCCTGAAAAACCCGAACTGACGGAAACAAGGGACATATATCCCAAAGTGCCCGCAAGTCAGGAAGAAAAATATTCACGTACGAAAACCTTTTTTCCCAGACCCTTGTATGAAAGCGAAGAGAAACCCTCGAATTCAGGACTGCCTTTTGTTCAACCTCCATATAGGGAAGAGCGCAGGTCCTTTAATACTGGAACTTTATTCCCGAAACCAAATTATGGGGGAGGACCAAGTGAAACGCATCCTACTGCCCCGAGTTTTACTCCTCCATTGACCCCACAGATATTACATGACACAACTCTAAGAAGGGTACTAGTGGAAAAGGAGCAAGAGGCTCTAGCTAGACAAAGAACAGAAATAATTCAGAAAATTTCTCAGATAAATACCAGTCCTGAGGCATTGACTATTCCAGTAACTATTGGACCGGTGGTCCCGTTATACGGAAATAGTCAGGGAAATCCGATTACTCCAGTCATGACCCCAGTCATAGCAACCCCGAGACAGGAACCAATCATCATAGATGATCAGTCCAGTGAGTGCGAGTCTGAAGTTGCATTCTTGGAATTGCCAAACAAACAGACTGGAAAGGGAATACAGCAGAGGTATAACCCTTTTAATACAAAAGAAATTAAATTGGAGACAGCAACAGGTACTAGGAATGTCTCTCTGGTAACTCCGGATGAAATTGAGAGTTGGAGTCGTGAATTAGAAAAGCAGACTCCGCAAACAAAGCCTTTAGACCTCTACAAGCTGAGGGTCGAAATAGAAGAATTAATGGCAGGAAATGTGGGGTTGGATCGATTGAATACCTACTCTGAAGAAGAATTGTCGTTCATATGTAAAAGCTTTACAAGGAACACCAGAGTGCTCCATGAAAAACTGACCGAAACAGCAGTTAGTATGGGGGTAGATATCTCAAAATCCAAGCCCTTACAGAAACCGTACAGAGCAGACTTCTCAGACAAAGATATAGAACACCTGAATGTGGCAGGGAAGAAGTTGCAGATTAAAGAATTAATGGGGGTACTGCAGAAATGGGGAGATGTGGAAAAATGGAGAAGCAGGTGGGCGAAAAAGAGGGAAGAGGTTCGCTCCCGACAAGTGACTCCCGAGTTTGCTTTAAGAGAGGTAGAAAAACCTGAACAGTTATGCCCCATGCGCGAAGTTCCAGGGGGAAAATATGTGCATGTCCCCTGGTCTAGGCAGGATATTGTGTCCTTCACGAACGATTTTCCAAAATTACGAGAGAAACCAGTTGACTGGTACAGGCAGGTGGAAAGGTTCGTGAAGGTACAGAAATGTCTGTGGAAAGACCTGGATGGGTTTTTCGACATTGTGGTTCCAGTAGATTTATGGACCCAGTGTAAAATAGCCATAGATTGGCCCAGTGAAGAGTATCCCAGAAACAAGGAAACAGGGGAGCCATCAAAGGATGTCATGCGAAAATATGAGCAGGTAATTCAGCACTTGAAAGAAAAGGTGCCCGCAAAGGAAACTGATTGGACAAAAATAGATAGAACAACACAGGAAAGGGACGAGACAGTGCACTCTTTCTATGAGAGGTTATTGCAGGTATTTAAAACATACAGTGGTATTGATAACATCGACCTGAAGGATATGACGCACTTTATTTACAGGTTTGTAAATGGTTTAAGACCTGAAATTTGTCAGTGGATAAAAGACAATAAAATCTGTTGGCATACTAAGAAAATGGATGAGGTCCTGCGGTACGCTAAGTACTGCGAGGACGAGATGGCAGAAAAGAAAAAGGCCCTTAAGGAGAAGGTTATGTGGGCTCAGGTGAAGCTCGCAGAACAACAGGAAAAACAATTGAGTAACATGGTTAAAAATGCTGAGAACAAAAGTCCTGGGGGAGGGGGTGGAGGAAAGCCCCGGCCCAAATTTAGCAGGGAAGAGGCTATGAAAAAATTTCCCTGCCATCAGTGCGGCGAAATTGGACACTGGCGAAACGAGTGTCCCCAATTAGTCGATGTTAATGAGAAAACTCCTGATTTAATTCCACAGACGCAGAAAGAAAGACCAAGAAAGACTCAACCCCAGGTAAAAACAGTTCAGGTGCCTCGAGCACCCAAACAGGTATACAGGGGAAGACAGGCAGAAAATGAAGAGATAGAGGTTTGGGAAAGCGGGGAGAACAGAAATACAGCAACTTCGCAGTATCTGCTGAATGATACCTTCCTTTGTAATGATCAGGACTGACGGGGCCTGAGAGGGGAGGACGAGGAGTGCGTACTTGGCGCTTCCTTGCCGGTAGACCAGTCTGGACCATATATTGAAGGAAAAGTTGACGGAAATGATGTCACCTTTCTGTTGGACACTGGCGCTACCCGTTCTACTGTAAGAACAGTGGACGTTCCAAACCTACCCCTCTCGGGAGAAAATATCCAAGTAGTAGGTGTATCTAATCAATTGATTAGTACTCCTGTTACCGAACCAATGGAGATTTCAATTGGAAATTTTAAACAGATGCATAGATTTGTCGTCTGTGACACCAGTCCAGTGAATCTACTGGGACGTGATTTGCTGTGCAAAATGAACTGTACCATCTTTTGCACACCAAAAGGTGTTGAAATACAGACCCCAGATGAAGACGGCATTTATAAATTATTGTTGCTTAGACCTGACTCAGAAATTAAAAGATTGACCCTGCAGGACTTGCCCCAAGAACTACAGGAAGCTGTAAAGCCAGAGGTGTGGGATTTCACTGGAAAGGATGTGGGGTTGATGAAAGATGTGGACCCCATACAAATAGCCATCAAGGACAATGCAGTATATCCTAACACTAGGCCCTACCGAATGAATGCTGAAGTGAAAGCAGGTGTCACTCTGGAAATACAAAAATTATTGGAAGGAAACATCATACAGGAAGTGATGAGCAGCCCATGCAACTCACCGATTATGGGCATCAAAAAGCCTAGTGGCAAGTATAGGGTAGTGCAGGACCTGAGAAAGGTTAACAAAATTGTAGTTCCTTGCTGCCCTATTGTCCCGAACCCTGCAGTAATCCTGTACCAGATTCCTTGGGATGCTGAGTGGTTCACTGTGATTGATTTGTGTCATGCATTCTTTTCGATACCCCTGCACCCCGACAGCAAATTTCTTTTCTCATTTGCTTTCGAGGGTCACGTGTATTGTTGGAACAGGGTCCCTCAAGGGTATACAGAGAGTCCCTCTATCTTTAATCAGATCTTGAAAAAATGTCTAGAGACTTTGATCTTACCTGGGAACTCTGTATTAGTGCAGTACATAGACGACCTTCTATTGGCGTCTAAGAGTCACAGGGACTGTGTAGTTGACACCATTGCCCTCCTGAATCACCTGTGTGAGAAAGGGCATAAAGTGGCCCCTGACAAACTGCAGTTCTGTGCAAAAACAGTGAAATATCTGGGACACCAGATAGAAAAGGGTGTCAGAAAAGTCACTTCAGAAAGAGTGAGAATAATTCAAAAAATGCAGTTGCCCCGTACTCAAAAAGATGTCAGAATGTTCCTGGGTGTATTAGGGTACTGCAGGCAGTGGATTCTAGGATTTGCAGCCTTAGCCAGGCCCTTGATAAAAATGACCACGAGAGGAATGCCAGATGTTGTACAGTGGGACGATGAAAGTCTAATGGCTTTCACAAGATTGAAAAACTGTCTGTGTACAGCCCCTGCGTTGGGAATGCCAGATTATTCCAAAGAGTTTGCACTATTCTGTGACACTCGCGATAATTGCGCATTGTCAGTCCTGACTCAAGAACATGGCACGACCAGGAGGCCTGTGGCCTATTTCTCTGCCACACTGGACCCAGTAGCCGCTGGGTTACCAGGCTGTCTGAAAGCAGTAGCTGCTACCTGTGCAAGTTTGGAGCAGAGTGAGTCCATTGTCATGGGACATCCTGTGACCGTGTATGTTTCACATGGAGTGGTAATTCTATTGACCAGAACTAAAACACAATATCTCACCCCTAGTCGGCTGACTAAATACGAGAGGATTCTTGTGGGTGCAGCAAATGTGAGCATTGTTAGGTGCGGTATTCTGAACCCTGCCACCTTACTCCCCGACCCCTTGGAAATGGAAGGTGGAGATGATGATGAACATGATTGTATTGATCTGACAGAGTTCAGTACCAAGCCACGCCCAGACATAAAAGAAGTACCATTGCCTGAGCATGATAAAGAACTATTTGTGGATGGTTCCTGTCTAAGACATGAATTAGGAGGCTTGAGTGCTGCTTATGCAGTAGTGTCTTTCACCAAAATTGAACAAGCAGGTTATCTATATAACATCAAGTCTGCACAAGTAGCCGAATTGATAGCCATGATAATGGCTTGCAAAATTGGGAAGGACTTACGCATAACAGTGTATACTGACAGTCAGTACTGTTATGGCGTTGTGCATGACTTTGGCCAATTATGGCTGCAGAGGGAATTCATGACTTCCTCAGGTACTCCCATTCGGAATGCAAAAGTTGTTCATGACCTTTTAGAGGCCATCCAGTTACCCAAAGAACTGGCAGTGGTAAAATGTACTGCTCATCAAAGGAGCATGGACAGAGTATCTCTGGGAAACGATTATGCTGATCGAGTGGCTCAATGGTGTGCCAAAGATCGGTATATTGTAAATCCAAAACGAGGGGGGCCAGGAACCAGCTGCCAGCTTCAGGTGTTTGAGGAAGTGCCTACATGGGATGAGGTGAGAGAGTGGCAGGAGTCGGCTCCTTGGCAAGAAAGAGAGAAATGGAAAGAGGATGGATGTAGACCGAGACGTGTGGATGGTGTCATCATAGGTCCAACTGGTATGCCTGTGTTACCCCGACACTTGCTTGGCACAATGGCAAGATTAATACATGAAGGATCACACATTGGTAGGGATGCCATGATTCTGGTATTTCAACAGACTTGGTACAATAAAAAGTTCAGGAAGGTAGCAGAGTCCCTCTGCCAGAGGTGCCTGTCATGTCAACAGATGAACCCAGGCAAGAGGACAATGGTTGAACTGAGCAAGATTGGGAGGTCAGGGGGTCCCTTTATAAAGATACAGATTGATTTCATCACCATGCCCCATTGTGAAGGAAAGCGATATGTCCTTGTCATTGTGTGCGTATTTTCAAAATGGGTAGAAGCTTACCCTACTCCCAAAAGTGACGCACTGACAGTAGCGAAGTGTTTACTAAAAGAACTGATACCTAGGTTCGGAATACCATGCATTATTGAATCAGATAAGGGTGGACATTTCCAGAATGACATACTGGCTGAACTCTGTAAGGCCTTTGGAATAAGGCAGAAACTCCATTGTGCATACCACCCATAGGCTTCTGGAATAGTGGAACAAGTAAATGGAACTATCAAAAACAGACTAGCAAAACTGACAGATGCTACTACTGGCATGACCTGGGTGAAGGCCCTGCCCCTGGTCCTGATGGGACTGAGAAGTGTTCCAGACCGCAAGACAGGCCTAAGTCCCCATGAAATCATTATGGGAAGAGTGATGAGACAGGCATGGGTGCCAGGAAGCAAACTGTTGAGTATTACTGATGATTTGGTGCTTGAATACTGCAGAAGATTGGGTGACCAAGTGCGTTCTATCTCTCGCCAGATTGGAGACGACGGCATCCTTAATCCAACGACTCCTCTCCACAACTTGGTTCCAGGAGACTGGGTCAAAATAAAGAAGCACACTCGATCAAGCTGTCTGGCACCAAGGTGGGGAAAGAAACGCCAAGTAATCCTGGTGACAACCACTGCAGTGAAAGTCGCAGGTGTTCCCCAGTGGATCCACGCCGGACACACTCAGAAGGTATTGCCAGACAAAGGATTTGAAGAACCAGGGCAACCAGCAGAGGACCCTGAAGGAGCCAGACCAGTAGCAACTGACAACGAGCAGCCCAGCACCAGTCAGGTTGCAGGAACAGCAGACGTTGGCCCAGGAGTAGTTGACTGCGAACTGCCAAGAAACCAGCCTGCTGAAGAGGTCCAGGAAACTGAGCCAGGAGTAGCTGAAGACGAGCTGCCAAGCATATGGCCAGAAGAATGGATACCGATGATTGATCTGACCGAAGATCCTATCAGAACAAGAGAACGACTTAGTGAAGGTAGAGAGTGGACTAGTCAGGAAAAGCAAGGCACAGGCGAAGATCCTCAGCCGATTGAGATTCAAATCAAAACTGAGGAAGGAGAAGGTCAGACAGGGACAGAGCACGTGATTGATACAGAACAAGTGAATAAAACTGAACAAGTGCCCGATACTGAACACGTGCAGGATACAGAACAAGTGTTTGATACTCCTCCACTAACTCCTGATGTGGATAAGGGACAGACTAGACATAGAGTAATAGTTCGAGCAGAAGAAAATCAAGAGATCGAAGTGCTTGAACAGGATCAGATAGGGTTAGAAAAACGGGTTCAGGAAACAGAAACAGAAACAGAAACAGAGACAATTGAAAGCCAAAAACAAAATATTCCTGAACAAGGCCAGATTAGCAACCAGGCAGAAGAATTGGATGCTAGCCCTGGAACTAGTCAGATAAGGGAAGTAGGAGAAGAAAGTGGAGAAGAATTACCACAAGATAAAGAGAACAAGAGAATAAGAAAAGAAAGTGAAGTCCAAGTACCAACTAAGAGACTAAAGAAAAGAAACAACCTTGAGCCTAGGTTTGTAAAAAGATTGAGACTAAGGATAAAGACAGTGGAAGAAAAACGTGCAGAAGCAAGAAGAAGTGCTCGAATAGCAGAGCAAGAAGAAGACTCTTCCAAAAGAAGGAGTGAGCGAATAAAAAGACAAAACAAAAAGTACAAATCTCCTGAATGGACACTGGTTTTGGAAGAACTTGAAGATCTTGATATAACTGACGTAAGCGACGGAGAACCTGTCCCAGAGTACTCAGCTGAAGAGGAAGACGAGCCACCGTGAATTTGCACAAAGTAAGCTAGTTGTGTAAAAAGTAAAAAAGAGGGGTGAGAACACTCCTACTGAGCTAAAATGTCTGATTCAACAGTGAATGGTAGACCTAGTTGCAGCCGTTTTAAGACGTGTTGCAAGGTGTGTATATGTAGTGTAGTAGTGCTGATAGTTATCTGGATAGGATTAACAATTTTCATTCCCTTTGCTGTAAGTAAAGATACTAACATTGTCCCTACTGAAGTTGTAAATACTGACAATGAGGAGCTGACAACACAGAGTGTAGAAAGACATGAGAGAGCATTGAGACAAACTAAACGAGACTTAGAAGCAGCAGATGAGAAAGGACTACATTATCATGGAATGAAAAACAGGACACATTTGAATGTTTTCGCAAACTTGTTAATACACTATGTAGAGACTATGGAAATTGAAGATTGCTATGTCTGCATGAAGCTACCTACTTCGGTGGCTGAAGGCGTGACATACCATCATCTGCCATTAACATATGGAATTTCCTGTAGCATTTTAGCTAGTTTATTTTACAAAAGGGGACCGTTACAGTATTATTACTCTAACAATGACGTGATCTTTTCTGAACTTCCTATACGTGGGAACTTGAATCCTGTACATACCAAAACTGACACCATAAGATATATGGGAGACTACTTTCTGACTATAGGGAACATTGACATAGCAGACGCACACAGAGATAACTTGACTTGTTCTTTGCGTGAGCAGGAAAAGATGTTCCTGAACATGGCAGAGAAAAGGAGAATTAAAATTCAGAAGAAGGCTAATGACGAAAGTCAGAAAAAGCCAAAGTGGGCAGAAAACATGGAAGGCACCTCATCTGGTGGAGCGGGTCCTGCTCTGTTGCTGGATTTTGAAAAGAAAGGCAAGCTATGTCTTCACCGCGAGAAGACTAGCTATTATAATAATGTTTTCATTGGTTCCAGTGAATGCGAACATAATTACAAGGTAATTGGAGGTTGGGGTTTCAAAAATGGGTCAGAGCCTGTGTTTCCTGGAATTTATTATATTTGTGGGGACAAGGCTTATTTCAAATTGCCGGATCACTGGTATGGAAGCTGCTACTTTGGCATTGTTTTCCCGAAAATATACCATGTGAATGGAAAAGCTGGAAGCAATGAAGATACTAATGGCTTAGTGCGTAGTAAAAGAGAAAGTATAGGTGAAATTATGGGTAGTATTTTCAGTGCACTGATACCTGGAGTGGGAGTGGTTCTGAACACTCACAGAATTTGCAAATTGTCTACTATAGTAGATGTGCTGTCTACTGAAACAGCTCATGGATTTCTGCTGGTCAATACTGAAATGGTTGCGATCAGATCAATGGTTTTACAAAATCGACTTGCTCTTGACACCTTATTAGCGAAAGAGGGCGGAGTCTGCCGGATGTTGAAGGCGCAACATTGTTGCACTTATATTCCGGATAAAAGTGTACAGATCAAAAGATATGTGAAAAACATTACTAATTTGGCAAAGGAACTCAAACCACTCGAGGTTGATAGTGCCTGGAAGAGACTGGTAGATGGTCTCTCAAATGTAGGTCATTGGCTTGCTAGCATAGGTAAAAGCTTATTATTCAAAATTCTGATGCCAATTGGTATTATAGGTCTTATTATACTTTCCATTTTCTTATGCTGTAAATACCGCAAGCGCACCAAAAAGCACGAGGTAAATGCAAGAGGAGTGAAACGAAGTGTGGATGAGATTGAATTAGAGGAAGTGAATGATCAGATATACAAAAAGGTGAAGACTTCTCACCCTGCTAAAACTGAAAGAGAAAAGCTAGAACGGTTGCTGGAAGAAATAGAACTTTATAAAGTGTGAAAGAAAGTTGGCATCTGGTTCCATTATAATTTGTGATGATAGTAAATATCATCAAAGAGGGGATTGATGAAGCAAAGCTTCGCATATTTTGCGGCTTGCCGAAATCAAGAACCTCGTTTATGTATAACAAGGTAATAAATGTACGTCTTACTAACATTTATATTAAGTTTGAGTAAAGTTTAAGACGCTTGCCTATGTGTATTTCTAATGAAATTAATCCGTGTCCTTTAAATGGCCGCCGCTTGTATTTTAGTTACTGCGCATGCGTCAGCCACACTCACGTGTCCTGACGCGTCTGCAGAAGTGGAGGGAAAGTTATGCGCATGCGTAATTCATAGCTGTGCTTATCATGTGGTACAGCTCGTGCCACTGCTCTTGTGTCCGTGTCAATGTAGCTAACATTTAATGCAATTAAGTTTATTTCTTGATGATGAGTTAAAAGTACAAACCCTGTGATGTGTTTTCATAATGACATTATTATGTATTAATTTGTTTTCGCTTACTTTTCATGTACCGCGGGAAATGGGGGTCTGAGTGAGAGGAGAGCCATATTGGAGGTCCCTTCTGCGCCTGTGCGACATTCGGCAGCACGAGGGACCTTGGCTGATGGAACACAGCCAGCTGGCAGTGATGGGCGAGATGCTCCTGAGAAAGTCACCTCTGCCCTGCGAGAACAGCGAATGTAGCTCCTTATGTGATACATTGTTATATTGCGCTACTGTTAGCTCATGGGAACCCCAAATCTGCTAGGCGGTACCCAAATATGTTAATGAAGGCTTCAATTCGCGTATTGTGATTGGTGTGTTACCCAAACCCTACCTTAGGACCAATTGAAATTGAGGGATTCTGACACTTTGCAACATTGGGGGGTGGTACACTGTCCCCAAACTGTATATCTACCCTGGGTTCACCTAGTGAACCGTCCGACTTGTCTGGTTTAGCTGACCTGTCACTGACCCAACGCACTCAATAGGTGACTGAAGATACAGAGCGCTGCGGAGCACTCTGTCCGAATTTGACCATAGGCTAAGGTTCTGCTGAATCTTAAAGTGCTGGCAAGGCACTTAGCTGGGAGTTCGCTGACCCAATCGGGGTCTTGATCGATAGCTGCAGAGCGGGTGGAGCGCAGGCGTTGCTTCCGAACTGTGGGTTCCGGTCCTATCCTGAAGAGGGTCCTGTCCTGAGGGTTTGCTGTCCTGTCCTGAGGGTCCTGTCCTGATTCCTATTCCGAGGGTATCCTGTCCTGTCCTGGGTGTCCATTCTGCACCTGCTGTCCTTTGAGGGGTATCCTTCCTTGAGGGTTTCCTGTCCTTAACTGACCCGTGGCCAGGGTTTGGTTTCCACACCTTTTCTAGGTAAATATTACTCTGAACCTCTTGAAATTCTTGCACCTTCTGAATTTCTAACTTTTGCTTAAATAAAGTTCAACATTGCATATGTTATATTTCCATGCCTTTCCGCAACTATTGAACAGTCATTTATAATTTTGCGAAGTTATTCCTATGTCTTCTCATTTGTTAGAAATCATATTTTGCATAGCAGTGTGTCATTTTCTGATATGGTCTAGAACTTCGTTGCCTAGGTTGTTCAAAGGCCCTTTCACCTTAAGTGAAGCGTGTTATTCATTATAAGTTCTTCTATAGTCACACACACTTAGTCTATCCCTGTCTAGATAATACTGACTTACATAGTATTTTCTCGTTACATTTTATATGGTACCTTGATGATTACTCTGTCATTATTTCTTTCTGCCTATGTGATTTACATTATCTTGGTTATTGATTGCCTTATTTTACTGTACCTCATGCAAGAAAATATTGAACTTTAGATAAACATTTTAAAACTTCCAGTTGTCCGTGGTCATTTTAAACAGTATTTGAATGTTATTGTTTGGGTTTGTATTTTGCTGCCTTTCCTTTACAGCTAGCTCCCTGATTCATTGTGGTCATTAGGCACCCGCATCGGTGGAGGGTAAGTCGGGTGCACCGAAATTTGGTAGCAGGGAACACACACACATCAACTTGATAGAGCTCGTGAAGTCACCTGATCGATGTATATGGTGATTTGAAAAGTATATGGGCCCTGAAGCCGGAAACGGCGAAAACTGTTGGTCGGGTGGCCTCGCGCGCTCTATCATTTGCAGAGGGGGAACTAATTCCCCTTGCATACTGCGGGTCCCTGGGGGCCAACTAGCCCACCTGGAACCTGCAGTATGCGCCAGGGGGCTGCATTGCAGAGAGGTGTAATGAGGCCACACTCTTTTGTACACCTCTCTGCAGCGCAACCCCTGGCGTGTTTGCAGAATAGGAACTAATTCCCCTTGCATACTGGGGGTCCCTGGGGGCCAAGTAGCCCACCAGGAGCCTCCAGTATGCGCCAAGGGGCTGTGTTGCTTTGCCCCGGGGGCGGTGGTCCCCGGGGCAGTGCTGGGGGGATTGTGGACCCCCCACACATCTTTATCACTATGCCGCCGCGATTTGGTCCCCCCGGGGGATAATTTTTAAAAAAACAGACCAGGTTTTAAAAAAAAAAAATGCGGCCCTTTTTTGTCCTTGCGGGACCACCTGGGCAGGCCTAGGGGGTCAGGGTGTATCTACCCTGCCCCCTTTTTGTGTTCTTCACGTTTGTTTTTCTGCTTTCTTGTGTCTCGGTCTATCTACACGCACACATATACACATATATATATGCATATATATATGCATTTATATATATATATATGTGTATATATATATATATATACATACATATATAAACATATATAATCTGCATATCTATATAAATACAAATATAAATGCATGAATACATATGCATATATGCATACATATGCATGTTATTTACATGAAAGTTTGAAAAACACTATTAAAAGCAAAGCTAAAAAGCCACCTCATTACAAACAGAATGGCTTTAACTTAAACGAGGGCGAGATCTAATGCATTTTCAATGCTTGTTTACTTTGGTTCCATCAAGAAGGCATTCGGATGTGTCACACATTTACCATAATTCTGAATGTTAGCACTCTAGTTGCTTATTATATCACTGTAGTAAAGCTACTGCTCACCAGAGAAGTCTGCTGCTGGTATTCAAAGTGCATGTTTCAGTCTGCATGTCAGAATTGTTTTAATGAAATAGAAGAGGATTTGAGAAGTCACTCAAAATGTGCCCTAATTTTTCTTTCTGAAGCACTAACCATACTTTCTATGGCAAAATGAACCCCCTCATTTTGTTCCTTTTAAATTAAATGTTTTCAGACTTACCACTTCATTCCAATCAAGATGGCTTCTGTTGTGCCATACTTTTGTCATAAGTAAGACTGTTAGCGCTCTAGTTGTTCTTTAGAACACTCTGGGACATTCTGTCATTGGGCTATACTTGGGCTACATCTAGGTGATATGTGGGCTACATTTGGGCTCTTTTGTCTCTGGTGGCCATCTTGGGAGACTGCATGTCAGAATTTTTTAATGAAATAGAATAGGATTTGAGAAGTCACTCAAAATGTGCCCTAATTTTTCTTTCTGTAGCACTAATCAAACTTTCTATGGCAAAATGAACCCCCTCATTTTGTTCCTTTTTAAATTAAATGTTTTCAGACTTACCTCTTCATTCCAATGAAGATGGCTTCTGTTGTGCCATACTTTTGTCATAAGTAAGACTGTTAGCGCTCTAGTTGTTCTTTAGAACACTCTGGGACATTCTGTCATTGGGCTATACTTGGGCTACATCTGGGTGATATTTGGGCTACATTTGGGCTCTTTCGTCTCTGGTGGCTATCTTGGGAGACTGCATGTCAGAATTTTTTAATGAAATAGAATAGGATTTGAGAAGTCACTCAAAATGTGCCCTAATTTTTCGTTCTGCAGCACTAATCATACTTTCTATGGCAAAATATATCCTGATATTGTTCCTTTTTAAATTAAATGTTTTAAGAGTTACCACTTCATTCCAATCAAGATGGCTTCTGGTGTGCCATACTTTTGTCATAAGTAAGACTGTTAGCACTCTAGTTGTTCTTTAGAACACTCTGGGACATTCTGTCATTGGGCTATACTTGGGCTACATCTGGGTGCTATTTGGGCTACATTTGGGCTCTTTTGTCTCTGGTGGCTATCTTGGGAGACTGCATATCAGAATTGTTTAATGAAATAGAAGAGGATTTGAGAAGTCACTCAAAATGTGCCCTAATTTTTCTTTCTGAAGCACTAATCATACTTTCTATGGAGAAGTGTGGCTCAATGGTTAGAGCGGCAGACCCTGATGCAGAGGTCTAGCCCGGGACCAGGGTTCAATTCCACCGCCTCGGCGGGTCTTGGGCTCAAACATTCCACGGACCTGACAATTCTCGCCTCGGTGCCTATTCCAATCATGGAGTCCCACTCTGCAACTCTGGGCAATAGCTCGCTTAATCTCCATAACGGCCCCCACAACGCTAAGGATGCCTGGCCTCCACCTTGGGGGTGCCCAGGAGTGGACACCTCACAGGGAAAGCCAGGATGGGTTCCACAGCGGTATTCGTACAAACGCCTTGAGACCCTTGCGGGTGAGTAGTGCGCTATACAAGTATCAATTTACAATTTACATATATGGCAAAATGAACCCCCTCATTTTGTTCCTTTTTAAATTAAATATTTTCAGACTTACAACTTCATTCCAATCAAGATGGCTTCTGGTGTGCCATACTTTTTTAGTCATAAGTAAGACTGTTAGCGCTCTAGTTGTTCTTTAGAACACTCTGGGAAGCTGCAGTAGAACACAAAGGAATCAACTGACAGTCTCTGTCCTTGTTGGATGTGATAGAGCGCGCGAGGTCACCCAGCCAATGATTCCGCCGTTTCCGGCTTCAGGGCCCATATACTTTCAATTCACACTATTCATTGACCAGGCGACTTCACGGGCTGCTATCAATTGTGTGTGTTTCCTACTTGTTATGACTCAGTGTACCCGACTTACCATCCACCGACACGGGTACCTATGACTTCAATGGATCAGGGGCCTAGCTGTAAAAGGAAAGGCAGCAAATGCAAATTTCAAATAACATTCAATATTGTTTAAATGACCACGGACAACTGGAAGTTTTAAAATGTTTATCTAAAGTTCGTTATCATCAAGCATTAGATACACAAGAATGAAACAATCAATAACCAAGATAATGTAAATGATATAACTATAGAGAAATAACGACAGGGTAACCATTCAAATGTAATATGGAATGCAAATGGGAAAAATACTAAAATCTCAGATATATTTAAGCCTGGACAGACTATGCATGGGTTACTATAGGAGGGCCTATAAAGAGTAACACGCTAAACTTAAAGTAAAGGGACCTTTAAACAGTCTAGGTAAGGAGGTTCTAGACCATATCAGAAAATGACAAACAGCAATGCAAAATATAATCTCTAAAAGATTGAGAGACATGGGAACATATCATGAAAAATATGCAAATGACTTTCGTTCAATAATTTGCGATAAAAGCATGGAAAATCAACATATGCAAAGGTGTCACTTTATTATAGCAAAAGGTAGAAATATAGAAAGGTGCAAGTTTAAAGAACTTAGAGCAGTATTTACCTAGACTGGTGTGGAAACCAAACCCTGGCCACGGGTCAGTTAAGGACAGGAAACCCTCAAGGAAGGATACCCCTCAAAGGACAGCAGGTGCAGAATGGACACCCCGAACAGGACAGGATACCCTCATATTAGGAATCAGGACAGGACCTCAGGACAGGACAGCAAACCCTCAGGACAGGACCGCTCAGGACAGGACCGCACCTGCAGTTTGGAAGCAACGCCTGCGCTCCACCCTCTCTGCAGCTATCGATCAAGACCCCGATTGGGTCAACGAACTCCCAGCAAAGTGCTTCGCCAGCACTTTAAGGTTCAGTAGAACCTCAGTCTATGGTCAATTTCGGACAGAGTGCTCTGCAGCTCTCTGTATCTTCAGTCACCTATTGAGTACGATGGGTCAGTGACAGGTCAGCTAAACCAGACAAGTCGGACGATTCCCTAGGTAAACCCAGGGTAGTTATACTCTTTTGGGACGGTGTACCACCCCCCAATGTTGCAAAGTGTCAGAATCCCTCAATTTGGATTGGTCCTAAAGTAGGATTTGGGTAACACACCAATCAGAACACGCTAATTTGAGCCTATATTAGCATACTTGGGTACCGCCTAGAGAGATTGGGGTTCTCATGAGAAACTGTGCAGAAATACGAGTGAAAATTAACATTGTAACACATGAGGAGCAACATTTGCCGTTCTCGTAGCGCAGAGGTGGCTTTCCCAGGCGCATCTTGACTGTGGCTGCCAGCTGGCTGAGTTCCACTGTCCAAAGTGGCCACCTTTCAATGCTCCCTGGTCATGCGCAGAAGAGACCGTCAATATGGCTCCCAATCAGTTTGGACCCCCATTCCCCGCGGTACATGAAAAGTAAGCGAGAACAAATTAATACTCAGAAATAACGTTATGAAATCACATTCACAGGGTTGTACTTTCAACTTATCATCACAACATATACTTATGCAGTCTAAATGTTAGCTACATGGAAACAGGCACAAGAGCAGTGGCACGAGCAGTACCACATGATGGGCACAGCTATGTATTACGCATGCGCATAATTTCCCCTCCAACTCTGCAGACGCGTCAGGACACGTGAGTGTGGCTGACGCATGCGCAGTAACTAAATACAAGCGGCAGCCATTTTAAGTGACTCGAGTAAATTATTTTAGTAAAACATATAGGCAAGCGTCTTAATCTTTATTTAAACTAAATATAAACGTTAGTAAGACTTACACTTATTACTTTGTTACACATAAACGAGGTTCTTGACTTCAGCAAGTCGCAAAATATGCGAAGCTTTGCTTCATCAATCCCCTCTTTGATGATATTTACTATCATCACAAATAAATGGAACCAGATGCCAACTTTCTTTCACACTTTATACAATTCTATCTCTTCCAGCAATCGTTCCAATTTCTCTCTTTCAGTTTTGGTAGGGTGAGAAGTCTTCACCTTTTTGTATATCTGATCATTCACTTCTTCCAATTCAATCTCATCCACACTTCGTTTCACCCCTCTGGCATTCACTTCATGCTTTCCGGTGCGCTTGCGGCATTTGCAGCAGACAAATATGAAAAATAGGATGAGACCTATAATTCCAATTGGCATCAGTACTTTGAGCAATAAGCCTTTACCTATACTAGCGAACCAATGACCTACATTTGAGAGACCATCTACCAGTCTCTTCCAGGCACTATCAACCTCGAGTGGTCTGAGTTCCTTTGCCAAATTAGTAATATTTTTCACATATCTTTTGATCTGTACACTTTTATCCGGAATATAAGTGCAACAATGTTGCGCCTTCAACATCCGGCAGACTCCGCCCTCTTTCGCTAATAAGGTGTCAAGAGCAAGTCGATTCTGCAAAACCATTGATCTGATCGCAACCATTTCGGTATTGACCAGCAGAAATCCATGAGCTGTCTCAGTAGACAATACATCCACTATAGTAGACAATTTACAAATTCTGTGAGTGTTCAGAACCACTCCCACTCCAGGTATCAGTGCACTGAAAATACTACCCATTATTTCACCTATGCTTTCTCTTTTACTACGCACTAAGCCATTAGTATTTTCACTGCTTCCAGCGCCTCCATTCACATGGTATATTTTCGGGAAGACAATGCCAAAATAGCAACTTCCATACCAGTGATCCGGCAATTTGAAATAAGCCTTGTCCCCACAAATATAATAAATTCCAGGAAACACAGGCTCTGACCCATTTTTGAAACCCCAACCTCCAATTACCTTGTAATTATGTTCGCATTCACTGGAACCAATGAAAATGTTATTATAATAGCTAGTCTTCTCGCGGTGAAGACATAGCTTGCCTTTCTTTTCAAAATCCAGCAACAGAGCAGGACCCGCCCCACCAGTTGAGGTGCCTTCCATGTTCTCTGCCCACTTTGGCTTTTTCTGACTTTCGTCATTAGCCTTCTTTTGTATTTTAATTCTCCTTTTCTCTGCCATGTTTAGGAACATCTTTTCCTGCTCATGCAAAGAACAAGTCAAGTTATCTCTGTGTGCGTCCGCTATGTCAATGTTACCTATAGTCAGGAAATAATCTCCCATGTATCGTATTGCGTCACTTTTGGTATGTACAGGATTCAAGTTCCCACGTATAGGAAGTTCAGAAAAGATCACGTCATTGTTAGAGTAATAGTACTGTAACGGTCCTCTTTTGTAAAATAAGCTAGCTAAAATGCTACAGGAAATTCCGTATGTCAGTGGCAAGTGATGGTATGTCACGCCTTCAGCCACAGAAGTAGGTAGCTTCATGCAGACATAGCAATCTTCAATTTCCATAGTCTCTACATAGTGTATTAACAAGTTTGCGAAAACATTTAAGCGTGTCCTGTTTTTGATTCTATGATAATGTAGTTCCTCATCTGATGCTTCTAAGTCTCGTTTTGTTTGTCTCAGTGCTCTTTCATGTCTAGCTACACTCTGTGTTGTCAGCTCTTCACTGTCAGTATTTACAATTTCAGTAGGGACAATGTTAGTATCTTTACTCACAGCAAAGGGTATAAAGATTGTTAGTCCTATCCAGAGTAATATCAGGACAACTACACTACAGACACATACCTTGCAGCAAGTTTTGCAACAGCTGCGACTAGGTCTACCACTCACGTTTGAATCAGACATTTTGGCTCAAAAATAGTTTCTCGACCCCTCTTTGTGACCTTACACGAGTATCTTACTTTGTGTAAATTCACGGTGGCTCTTCTTCCTCTTCGTCAGAGTACTCAGGGACGGGCTCTCCGTCGCTTACGTCAGTGATGTCGAGATCTTCAAGCTCTTCTAACACAAGTGTCCATTCAGGTGACTTGTACTTTTTGTTTTGTCTCTTTATTCGATCACTCCTTCTTTTGGAAGAGTCTTCTGGTTGTTCTGCTATACGAGCACTTCTCCTTTCTTCTGCACGTTTTTCTTCTACTGTTTTTATTCTCAATCTCAATTTCTTTATGTATTTAGGCTCAAGATGCTTTCTTTTCTTAAGTCTCTTGGTTGGTACTTGGACTTCGTTTCCTTCTCTTGCCCTTTTATTCTCATTAGCTTGTGGCAATTCTGCTTCAGTTTCTTCTTCTTCTATCTGACTAATTCCAGGGCCAGTATCTGTTTCTTCTGCCTGGGTACTAATCTGGCCTTGTTCAGGTATACCGTGTGTTTGCTCTTCAAGTGTCTCTGATTCTATTTCCTGAACACTTTCTCCTAATCCTATCTGATCCTGTTCAAGCTCTTCGATCTCTTGATTTTCTTCTGCTTGAACTATTACACTATGTCTAGTCTGTCCCTTCCCGATATCAGGTGTCAGTGGTGGAGTATCAATCACTTGTTCTGTATTCCTCTCTTGTTCAAGATCCTTCACTTGTTCAGTATCGGGCACTTGTTCAGTCTTATTCACTTGTTCTGTATCAATCACGTGCTCTGTCCCTGTCTGACCTTCTCCTTCCTCAGTTTTGATGTGAATCTCAAGATTCTGAGGCTCTTCGCCTATGCCTTGCTTTTCCTGACTAGTCCACTCTCTACCTTCCCAAAGTCTTTCATTTGTTCGAATAGGGTCTTCAGTGAGGTCAATCAATGGAATCCACTCTTCTGGCCATATGCTTGGCAGCTCGTCTTCAGCTACTTCTGGCTCAGCTCCTTGGACCCCTTCAGCAGGCTGGGCTCCTGGTAGTTCGTTGTCAACTATTCTTGGGCCAACGTCTGCTGATTCTGCAGCTTGACTGGTACTGGGCTGTACGCTGTCAGCTACTTCTGGTCTGGCTCCTGCAGAGTCCTCTGCTGGACGTCCTTCAGCTTCAGGCACTTCGTCTGGTGGTACCTTCTGGGTGTGGCTGGCGTGTATCCAACGCGGAACCCCAGCACACTTGACTGCTGTGGTAGTAACCAGAATCACCTGACGTTTTTCTCCCCACCTTGGCTCCAGGCAGGTCTTCCGAGTGTGCTTCTTTATCTTCACCCAGTCCCCCGGGACCAGTTTGTGGAGAGGAGTCGTTGGATTGAGGATGGCGTCTTCTCCGATCTGGCGAGAGATAGAACGCACTTGGTCACCCAATCTCTTGCAGTATTCAAGTACCAAATCATCAGTAATACTCAACAGTTTGCTTCCTGGTACCCATGCTTGTCTCATTATTCTTCCCATAATTATTTCATGGGGACTTAGGCCTGTTTTGCGATCAGGAATACTTCTGAGTCCCATTAGGACCAAGGGCAGGGCCTTCACCCAGTTCAATTTAGTTGCATCACACAGTTTTGCTAGTCTGTTTTTGATAGTTCCATTTATTTGTTCCACCACTCCAGAAGCCTCTGGACGGTAGGCACAGTGTAGCTTTTGTGCAATTCCAAAGGCCTTACAGAGTTCATCGATGACGTCATTATGAAAATGTGAGCCTTGATCTGATTCAATAGTGACTGGCACCCCGAATCTAGGTATCAGTTCTTTTAATAAACATTTAGCTACCGTTTTTGCGTCATTTTTGGGAGTGGGGAAAGCTTCCACCCATTTTGAAAATAAACAGACCATGACAAGGACATATCGTTTCCCTTCACAATGGGGCATGGTGATGAAATCAACCTGTATCCTTACAAAGGGACCCCCGGACCTCCCAATTTTCCCCAGTTCCACTACGGTCTTCTTCCCTGGGTTCATCTTTTGACATGACAGGCACCTCTGGCAGAGGGACTCTGCTACTTTCCTGAACTTCTTACTGTACCAAGTCTGTTGGAACACTAGAATCATGGCGTCCCTACCAATGTGTGATCCTTCATGTATCAACCTCGCCATTGCGCTAAGTAGGTGTCTAGGTAACACAGGCATACCAGTTGGACCTATAATGACACCATCCACACGTCTTGGTCTACATCCATCTTCCTTCCACTTCTCTCTTTCTTGCCAAGGTGCCGCCTGCTGCCACTCTTTCACCTCATCCCATGTAGGCACTTCCTCAAACACCTGAAGTTGGCAGCTGGTTCCTGGCCCCCCTCGTTTTGGATTCACGATATACCGATCTCTTGCGCACCATTGGGCCACTCGATCAGCATAATCGTTCCCCAGTGATACCTTGTCCATGCTCTTTTTATGAGCAGCACATTTTACCACTGCCAGTTCCTTTGGTAACTGGATTGCCTCTAAAAGGTCTTGAATAACCTTTCCATTTCGAATAGGAGTACCCGATGAAGTCAGGAACTCCCTCTGCAGCCACAACTGGCCAACGTCATGCACAACCCCATAACAGTACTGACTATCAGTATACACTGTTATGCGTATGTTCTTCCCAATTTGGCAAGCTTTTATCATAGCAATCAATTCGGCTACTTGTGCAGACTTGATGTGATATAAATAACCTGCTTCCTCAATTTTCTCGAAGGACACTACTGCATAGGCAGCACTCAGGCCTCCTTGTTCATGCCTTAGACATGAACCATCTACAAATAATTCTTTGTCATGCTCAGGCAAGGGCGTTTCTTTTATGTCTGGGCGTGGCTTGGTATTGAATTCAGTTAGGTCAATACAATCGTGTTCATCATCCACCCCCCCTTCCATATCCTTTGGGTTGGGGAGTAAAGTGGCTGGGTTCAGAATACTGCACCTAACAATGTTTACATTTGCAGCACCCACAAGAATCCTCTCATATTTAGTCAGCCGACTAGGGGTGAGATACTGTGTTTTTGTTCTGGTCAACAAAATTACCACTCCATGCGGAACATACACAGTTACCGGATGTCCCATGACAATTGACTCACTCTGTTCCAAACTAGCACAGGTAGCAGCTACTGCTTTCAGACAACCTGGTAATCCAGCAGCCACTGGATCTAAGGTGGCAGAGAAATATGCCACAGGCCTTCTCGTCGTGCCATGGTCTTGAGTTAGGACTGACAATGCGCAATTATCGCGAGTGTCACAGAATAGGGCAAATTCTTTGGAATAGTCTGGCATCCCCAATGCAGGAGCAGTACACAGACAATCTCGTAGTTTGGTGAAGGCTGTTAAGCTTTCATCATCCCATTCTACAATCTCGGGTGTTCCTCTCTTAGTCATTTTTATCAAGGGCCTGGCTAGGACTGCAAATCCCAGAATCCACTGCCTGCAGTATCCTATCACGCCCAGGAACATTCTGATCTCTTTCTGAGTACGGGGTAACTGCATCTTTTGAATTATCCTCACTCTCTCCGATGTCACTTTTCTGACACCTTTTTCTATCTGGTGCCCCAGATATTTCACTGATTTTGCACAAAACTGTAACTTGTCAGGGGACACTTTATGTCCTTTTTCACACAGGTGATTCAGCAGGGCAATGGTGTCAATCACACAATCCTTATGACTTTTAGACGCCACCAAGAGGTCGTCTATATATTGCACTAAGACAGAGTTCCCAGGTAGGACTAAAGTTTCCAAACATTTTTTCAAGATCTGATTAAAGATAGAGGGGCTCTCTGTATACCCTTGAGGGACCCGGTTCCAGCAATACACGTGACCTTCGAAGGCAAATGAGAAAAGAAATTTGCTATCTGGATGCAAAGGAATGGAAAAGAATGCATGACACAAGTCTATCACTGTGAACCACTCAGCATCCCAGGGAATCTGATACAGAATCACTGCTGGGTTCGGGACAATAGGGCAACAGGGAACTACTATTTTGTTAACTTTTCGCAAATCCTGCACTACTCTGTACTTGCCACTAGGTTTCTTAATGCCCATAATCGGAGAGTTACATGGGCTACTCATCACCTCCTGTATGATGTTTCCTACTAACAATTTCTTGATTTCCACAGCAACACCAGCTTTCACTTCTGCATTCATCCTGTAGGGTTTAGTATTGGGGTATACCGCATTGTCCTTTATTGCTATCTGTATGGGGTCCACATTTTTCATCAACCCTACATCTTTCCCAGTAAAGTCCCACACCTCCGGCTTCACTGCTTCCTGGAGTTCTTTGGGTAAATCCTGCATGGTCATTCGTTTAATTTCCGAGTCAGGGCGGACCAGCATTAATTTATAAATGCCGTCTTCATCTGGGGTCTGAATTTCAACACCCTTTGGTGTGCAAAAAATGGTACAGTTCATTTTGCACAGCAAATCGCGTCCCAGTAAGTTTACTGGACTGGTGTCGCAAACGACAAATCTATGCATTTCCTTAAAGTTTCCAATTGAGATCTCCATGGGCTTGGTAACAGGAGTACTAATCAATTGATTAGATACACCCACTACTTGGATGGCTTCTCCCGAGAGGGGTAGGTTTGGAACGTCCACTGTTCTCACAGTAGAACGGGTAGCGCCAGTGTCCAACAGAAAGGTGACATCGTTTCCGTCAACCTTTCCTTCAATGTATGGTCCGGACTGGTCTACCGGCAAGGAGGCGCCAAGTACGCACTCCTCGTCCTCCCCTCTCAGGCCCCGTCAGTACTGGTCATCACAAAGGAAGGTATCATTTAGAAGATACTGCGAAGTTGCTGCATTTCTGTTCTCATTGCTTTCCCAGACTTCTATCTCATCTCCCTCTGCCTGTTTTCCCCTGTATACTTGCTTTGGTGCTCGGGGCACCTGAACTGCTTTTACCTGTGGTTGAGTCTTTCTCGGTCTCTCTTTCTGCGTCTGTGGAGTTAAATCAGGAGTTTTGGAGTTATCTTCGGGCAAGTAAGGACACTCGTTACGCCAATGTCCAATTTCGCCGCACTGATGGCAGGGAAATTTCTTCATAGCCTCCTCCCTGCTCATTTTGGGCCGGGGCTTGCCTCCTCCCCCTCCCCCAGGGCCTTCATTCTTAGCATTTTTGACCATGTTACTCAACTGCTTTTCCTGCTGCTCTGCGAGCTTCACCTGAGCCCACATCACTTTTTCCTTTAGAGCCTTTTTCTTTTCTGCCATCTCGTCCTCGCAGTACTTTGCGTACCGCAGGACCTCATCTACCTTTTTGGAGTGCCAACAGATTTTGTTATCTTTTATCCACTGACAAATCTCAGGTCTTAAACCATTTACAAACCTGTAAATGAAGTGCGTCATGTCCTTCATCTCGATGTTATCTATACCACTGTATGTTTTAAACACCTGTAACAGCCTTTCATAATAGGAGTGCACTGTCTCTTCTCTTTCCTGCGTTGTTCTATCTATCCTGGTCCAATCAGTTTCCTTTGCTGGGACCTTTAGTTTCAGATGCTGAATTACCTGCTCATATTTTCTCATCACTTCTTTCGATGGTTCCCCAGTTTTTTCATCTCTCGGGTATTCCTCACTAGGCCAGGCTATAGCTATTTTACACTCGGTCCATAGATCGACTGGGACCACAATGTCGAAAAACCCATCCAGGTCTTTCCACAGGCATTTCTGTACCTTTACAAACCTTTCCACTTGCCGGTACCATTCAACTGGCTTCTCCCGCAACTTCGGGAAATCGTTAGTAAAGGACACAATATCCTGTCTGGACCATGGAACGTGCACATACCTCCCACCTGGTACTTCACGCATGGGGCATAATGTTTCGGGCTTGTCTACTTCTCTCAGAGGGAACTCAGGGGTAGCTTGTCTGGAGCGGGCCTCCTCTTTCTTATGTGCCCACCTTGTTTTCCATTTTTCCACGTCTCCCCATTTTTGCAAGACTGCAAGCAACTCTTTAATCTGCAATTTTCTTCCTGACACATTCAGACTTTCTAAATCTTTGTCGGAAAACTCAGCTCGGTATGGTTTCTGCAAGGGCTTCGATCTTGATATATCTATCCCCATACTAGCTGCAGTGTCGGTCAGTTTTTCATGGAGCACCCTAGTACTCCGGGTAAGACTTTTACACATAAACAGCAACTCTTCTTCAGAATAGGTATTCAATCTGTCTAACCCCACATTTCCTGCCATTAATTCCTCTATTTCTACTCTCAGTTTGTAGAGGTCTAAAGGTTTCGTTTGCGGAGTCTGTTTTTCTAATTCACGACTCCAATTTTCAATTTCTTCCGGCGTTACCAAAGAGACACTCCTAGTCCCTGTTGCTGATTCTAATTTAATTTCTTTCGCATCAAAAGGATTATGCCTCTTCTGCACTCCCTTTCCGGTCTGTTTGTTTGGCAGATCCAAGAACACAACATCAGACTCACACTCCCTGGACTGATCATCTATTAGTAAGGGCTCTTGCCTTGGCGGGGCCATTATCGGGTTCATAACTGGAGGGTTCAGACCTCCTTGATTATTCCCGTACAACTGAACCACTGGTCCGATTGTTACCGGAATAGTCAAAGCTTCAGGACTGGTATTTAACTGGGAAATTTTCTGAATTATTTCTGACCTCTGTTTAGCTATGGCCTCTTGCTCCCTTTCATCTAACACTCTTCCTAATGTTCGGTCAGGTATCATCTGTGGGGTCAGTTGAGGCGTAAAACTCGGGGCAGTAGGATGCGTCTCACTTGGTCCCCCACCATAATTTGGTTTCGGGAACAAAGTTCCCATGCCAAATGACCTACGCTCTTCCCCATATGGAGGCTGCAAAAAGGGTACTCCTGAACTTAATGGTTTCTCTTCGTTTTCATAAAGAGGTCTGGGGTAAAAGAGCTTTTCACGGGAATATTTTTCCTCCTGGTTCACGGGCATACTGGGATATATATTTCGTACCTCTGGGGGCTCGGGCTTCTCAAAATAGGGCAATACCTGGCCCCCTCCCCCCCTACATAGGGATCTGTCCTCCTCCTTAATAGATGGACGCTGGTGGTTCTCTCCTGTACTGGAAGGTCGGGCTCCCTCATTATAAGGTGGCGGACTTCTCGTAAAAATGTCATCTAAAAATTCATCGTCTGACTCCCCAGGAGCTCCCCAATGCTTACTCTTTTCTGTCCTTTTCTCTCCCCCAGAAGGGTTACCTGCTGGCATCATGGGAAACAGACCCTCAACAATCATGCTCTGCCTCCACTGTTTCATCCTCTTATCCCTGGTCTCTTGTTTCAGCCTGGGGTACCATTTAGTCAGACCTTTGTCCATTCGGGGTTTCTCTCTTTCAAAAGCCTCAATCTCCCATTCTTCTAATGCCTCATACTGCGTTAGTCTCGGTCTGGGATGTAATTCATTCATGCGGGTTCTCAAATTGAATAAAATTCTACCATTAAAAGTACCGTCTAACGGAAAAGCCAATACTCCGTCATCTTTTGTGTACCTCACCCAATTCTCCAACCACACACAGGTGTTGTACCCTCGGTCAAACATCATGAATGAGGCAGGAGTATTCGGTGGCGGGACAACTACGCCTTCCCTAGATTTAATCGGTTTGTCCGTTTTGAAATAATTCTTTACCCTACTTACAAGGGACATCTTTCTCTTTCCTCCGTACATAATATCGTATCTATTGGCTTTCCACTGATCCCTTTCAAACCCTTGGTTTCTCGGATCGGGTCTAGTCTCTGGACAATACGAGTGCCACATACGATTTCTACGCTTAACTTTGTTTACAAAGCTACCTCCAATCAGAACGCGCCTTGCAATTCTGTGCGACCAATGAGGTGCACGCGTTCAAAATAGTTTCGGCCAATGGGTGCGCGGCCCCTTCGTGAGACAGTCCTCACTCTTCGGCGCTTCACCCCTCCTTTACAATTCCAGCCCCGCTACCCGCCCGCTGTTTCTACCAATCCCAGCGCGGCACGGAGTGACGTCAGAGGCGCTTCGCAACTGACTCCCTCCCTTCACAAGGTAACGGAAACTTTCTTTCCTTTAAAGTGCTCAGTGCTTGGTTATTTTACAACAAATACACATTCGCCACAGTGCTCAAGTGTCTAGACAGTATAGCTTTGTTTCGCTGCAAGTAAACTACTTTCATTTACTTTTCACGCGCTGCGGGCAGATCTCTTCCGCCTACCCTTCACTCTAGCATCAGTGAACCTGTTATTCCCCTAAACTCATCCACTTCTTTCCGGGATATGTTCCGAGTCTAAGGTTTCTCAGCGGACGCCTTTGCTTTCACCCAAGCTCCAAGGAACCTGCTACTTTTCCGATGTGACCCTTACTAGGTTACGCCACTATGGGAATTTTGCCAATGAACCTCGTTACTGACATTTATTCACACATGTATTCAGAAAACCCTAGTTAGTGCTTCTCGGTTATCCTAACCTGCACCTAACTTTCCTTTAAGCCTGTGACCTCAGGACAATGGATTCTATTCACCACTTGCCCTTTCAATTCCCCGGGGAGTTCGGACAACACGAAACAATACGGTTTACGAACGCATGGATTAATACATATAACAATATAAGAACAAGAATAATAACAATACAGCAATTCATGAATTGTTTTTTTACAAGATATTATTCGTGCCTATTCACAAGAGATTGATCAGGTCTCTTAGAACAGCCGCTCTTTTAGCAGCATTAATGTACTAGCAGCTTCCGACTCAACTAGTCTAACTAATCCTGCCTAACCATTAGCTAGTCCCTAACCATACCTCTGCTTACCAGAAAACTGATAGAGCGCGCGAGGTCACCCAGCCAATGATTCCGCCGTTTCCGGCTTCAGGGCCCATATACTTTCAATTCACACTATTCATTGACCAGGCGACTTCACGGGCTGCTATCAATTGTGTGTGTTCCCTACTTGTTATGACTCAGTGTACCCGACTTACCATCCACCGACACGGGTACCTATGACTTCAATGGATCAGGGGCCTAGCTGTAAAAGGAAAGGCAGCAAATGCAAATTTCAAATAACATTCAATATTGTTTAAATGACCACGGACAACTGGAAGTTTTAAAATGTTTATCTAAAGTTCGTTATCATCAAGCATTAGATACACAAGAATGAAACAATCAATAACCAAGATAATGTAAATGATATAACTATAGAGAAATAACGACAGGGTAACCATTCAAATGTAATATGGAATGCAAATGGGAAAAATACTAAAATCTCAGAAATATTTAAGCCTGGACAGACTATGCATGGGTTACTATAGGAGGGCCTATAAAGAGTAACACGCTAAACTTAAAGTAAAGGGACCTTTAAACAGTCTAGGTAAGGAGGTTCTAGACCATATCAGAAAATGACAAACAGCAATGCAAAATATAATCTCTAAAAGATTGAGAGACATGGGAACATATCATGAAAAATATGCAAATGACTTTCGTTCAATAATTTGCGATAAAAGCATGGAAAATCAACATATGCAAAGGTGTCACTTTATTATAGCAAAAGGTAGAAATATAGAAAGGTGCAAGTTTAAAGAACTTAGAGCAATATTTACCTAGACTGGTGTGGAAACCAAACCCTGGCCACGGGTCAGTTAAGGACAGGAAACCCTCAAGGAAGGATACCCCTCAAAGGACAGCAGGTGCAGAATGGACACCCCGAACAGGACAGGATACCCTCAGATTAGGAATCAGGACAGGACCTCAGGACAGGACAGCAAACCCTCAGGACAGGACTGCTCAGGACAGGACCGCACCTGCAGTTTGGAAGCAACGCCTGCGCTCCACCCTCTCTGCAGCTATCGATCAAGACCCCGATTGGGTCAACGAACTCCCAGCAAAGTGCTTCGCCAGCACTTTAAGGTTCAGTAGAACCTCAGTCTATGGTCAATTTCGGACAGAGTGCTCTGCAGCTCTCTGTATCTTCAGTCACCTATTGAGTACGATGGGTCAGTGACAGGTCAGCTAAACCAGACAAGTCGGACGATTCCCTAGGTAAACCCAGGGTAGTTATACTCTTTTGGGACGGTGTACCACCCCCCAATGTTGCAAAGTGTCAGAATCCCTCAATTTGGATTGGTCCTAAAGTAGGATTTGGGTAACACACCAATCAGAACACGCTAATTTGAGCCTATATTAGCATACTTGGGTACCGCCTAGAGAGATTGGGGTTCTCATGAGAAACTGTGCAGAAATACGAGTGAAAATTAACATTGTAACACATGAGGAGCAACATTCGTCGTTCTCGTAGCGCAGAGGTGGCTTTCCCAGGCGCATCTTGACTGTGGCTGCCAGCTGGCTGAGTTCCACTGTCCAAAGTGGCCACCTTTCAATGCTCCCTGGTCATGCGCAGAAGAGACCGTCAATATGGCTCCCAATCAGTTTGGACCCCCATTCCCCGCGGTACATGAAAAGTAAGCGAGAACAAATTAATACACAGAAATAACGTTATGAAATCACATTCACAGGGTTGTACTTTCAACTTATCATCACAACATATACTTATGCAGTCTAAATGTTAGCTACATGGAAACAGGCACAAGAGCAGTGGCACGAGCAGTACCACATGATGGGCACAGCTATGTATTACGCATGCGCATAATTTCCCCTCCAACTCTGCAGACGCGTCAGGACACGTGAGTGTGGCTGACGCATGCGCAGTAACTAAATACAAGCGGCAGCCATTTTAAGTGACTCGAGTAAATTATTTTAGTAAAACATATAGGCAAGCGTCTTAATCTTTATTTAAACTAAATATAAACGTTAGTAAGACTTACACTTATTACTTTGTTACACATAAACGAGGTTCTTGACTTCAGCAAGTCGCAAAATATGCGAAGCTTTGCTTCATCAGATGTACATGTTTTACTGAGAATGTCAGACTTCATTCTCACATGACTGAGAAAGATAATGTGAATTTACAGAAAATATGCTTTCAGTTTAGCTTATAGATACCCTTCCAAACCACTGTGGGAAAAGCATGAGATAATAGTTTTCTTTCAAGCATGATTCATGATATCCCAGCAGAAGGCTTTTTTCACATGGTAAAATCACCTTAGAACACACCACAATTCCTAAAATGAGTATGGTACCATCAACAAATGATTTATATTGTAACTAAAGTCCTAAAACCTTCTATTAACTGCAATGCTTTTTAATGAGGTGCTATCATGTATATTGGTCCCAAGATGGCTGCCAACACTCCTTGGATGAAGAATTTGAATTTTGAAAACAATTTTGTTTTGCCTTGGGGGTCCTTGTGGGACCCCCTGAGCAGGCCTAGGGGGTCAGGTTGCTTCTACCCTACACGTTTGTTTTTCTGCTTTCCTGTGCCCCAGTCTACTGAGGCACAAGATGGCTGCCAACACTTTCTGGTTTGGAGTGTTGACAGACATTGGCAGCCAATCAGAATGCAGCTCATGCTCGGAAAGGTAAGGTAAGCTTACAGTAAGCTTACACGTAAGCTCCTATAGATATATATATTTTTTCTCTTTTGATTTTCTCAGGAACTACTGGAGGGATTTTCACCAAATATAGCAAAGGCACATCTACGTACCAGTCCCGACAATTTTGCAAAGTTTGGCGTAAATCCGTTCAGCGGTTTGGGCTGTAGCCGTGTCAGAACGTCCTATGGAAATTAACATGGGGAAAACACGTTTTGGGACCACCCTTTTTTCTCAGCCCCCACTTAACGAATCCCCTCGAAACTTTCAGGGAAGGAGCAGAGCGGAGCTGGCCAACATTTTGGAAAATTACACACAAATTCCTCAACCGGTGCCAGAGTTATTCCCAATAGAATGTTGCGGATTTCCTATGATAGCCAATCCTAACTATAACTACCTACTGGCGACCGCCAGTAGGTAATATATACATATATATATATATACGGTCGCCAATAGGTAGTTATAGTTAGGACCAAGTTTCCATCAGAAAAGCATTTTTTGTTTTGCTTATAACATTGGCGTCGTTTGATGAATCTTCATGAAATGTTCAAAACTAATTCTTTGTTCATATCAGCTCCTATGTTGAAAGTTTGGGGGTGATTAATCGGGGGGGGCTGAGAAAAAAGGGGTGTCCCAAAACTTATTTTCTCCATGTTAATTTCCATAGGAAACTTTAGACAAGGCTACAGGTCGAACGGGTGAACGGAATTACCCAACATTTGGCAGGGTGAAGGGTCTTGGTCTAGGAAGCACGCTTTTGTTTATTTGGTGTAAATTTGTCCAGTGGTTTATGAGAAATATAGAAATTTACCGATATCGATAATTGGGAATTCTGTCATCTGATTGAGGCGTTACGAGCACGAGCTTGCTGCTTAGTGGCTGAGAGCAGTGTGAGCGGTTGCAATTAGGAAGTGTTGGCCGCTATTTTGTGATTCAGTTGAAGCAAATAAGGGGGAAAAAGGGCAAAACGAGTAGGAAAGAGGAGGGTAGGAGCGATGTGAACTCTGTAGGTTTGTTAGGGTGTGCTATAGAGGGAGTGTGAAGTCAAGTATTCACCCTTACCGGTGTGAAAGTGCTGTTTTGCCCAGAGTGAGATGGTGGTGAGGTGAGGTGCCGGTAAACTCGGGGATGAAAGTGTGCACCCAAATCGTGAGCTGAGTGCTGTAAACTGATGTGCTGTGGGCGCTGTAGCATACTGGCCGAAGCAAAGTATTTACCCTTACTGGTGTTAAAGTGCTGTTTTGCCTAGAGTGAGATGGTGCTGAAGTGAGGTACCGGTAAACTCGGGGATGAAACCGTGCGCCTAAACTGTGAGCTGTGTGCTGTAAACTGATGTGCGCTGGGTGCCGTAGCATACTGGCCCTGTAGCATAGCTGTGCAGGTGGTGTTCGTATGTGTTTAGACTATAGCGGGAGTGAGAAGCAAACTACTCACTGGTACCGGTTTGAGGACTCGGGGATGAAACTGTGAATCTAAGTCGTGAGCTGATTGCTGTAAAGTGATGTGCTGTGGGCGCTGTAGGATACTGACCGGTGTAGCTTTGCTACAGATCCCTAGGATCAAAAGAGAAAGACAAGGAGGCCGGGCCCTTGCATTTAGAGGTCCTACTCTATGGAATTCCTTACCCCCTTTCCTAAGACCAAATTCCAATCTTCTTACTTTTAGAAAACACTTGAAGACGTACCTGTTCCCTGTCTAAGTATCCTTCGATATGTCATACAAACTTGCGGTCATTCTTTAATTTCGGAACAACACAGCGTGGAGATATCTCCTGCGAGATCGAATTCCTGCGCTTTACAAGAAATTTAAATAAAATAAAATAAATACCTGTGTAAGCATTGTTAGTATGCGTTTGTACTATACAGGGAGTGGGTAGCGAACTACTCACCCCTACCAGTCTGAAGACTCAAATGCAGTGTTTTAGCAAGCAGGAATAAAGAAATAATCATGAAGAATATGATGCAGAATTTTGCAATGCCACAGAAGACAAATGGTGAAATGAGGTGTGTCTAAGAAAGTGGCTGTGTGTAATAAAGCGATGGAGTTTGAAAGTTATTTAGAAAGTTTCTTTAAGTGCCAGAAATCGCTGATGCAAACTTGAACTGCTTCTGCTGTATTCAAACGTAAGCTCCTGCATCAGTGAATTCCACATTACATGTTAGAGTTCCATGTGACATAAACAATACCTATTACACTTCAATTACTCTAATTGTTATAATGGAAGTAAAGGTAGGATATGATTACCACATGTATCCTAAAATAAAAAAAAGAAATTGTAAAATGTCATTATCAAACTTAGGAAACCTAGTACACCGTTTTTTTCTAACGCAAATTTATCAACAGTAGAACAGTCAGCAATCTCTTGTACAGTAGATTCAATCTGGTGCGTGTGAGCATTGGTAATAGTTCTACCCACATCGGAACTTTGAGGAGGAACACAAATATTGCGCTTCGGAGAAGCACATTCGGTACCTTTCTGGTCAAACCATACATTATTGTCTTCAGCTGTTTCAAAAAAACATTCTTGTGCAGAGAGCTAAGGCATCCAGCTGAGGCAAACTCCAACCGCTTGTGCTGTATTCAAACCGAAGCTCCTGCATCAGTGAATTCCACATTACATATTACAGTTCTATGTGACATAAACAATAGCTATAAGACATGAATGACTAAATTGTATAATGAAAAAAAAAGCAGGATACGATTACCACACTGTGCCAACCAGTTCCTAAACAAAGTCGTCTTTTTTCATTTTGATCACCAGGTTGTGAGCAGAGGATGAGGATGAGTAAATTTGTGTGAAAGGGCTTCGTGGATAAGAGGGCTTTGTGGATAAGAGGCAGGCAGAGAGACGTGTGCACAAAGAATAGACGTGGTTTCTAAATGGGTGTCGGGTTTAGGCTAATTTAGCAAGTAAATTGTGTATTTGCTTAGGCCATACATCGCCAATTCCTGGTTAGAGTGGAGACGTAAGGGGCAATAATGAAGACAGAGTTCAAATGTCTGAGTATACCTAGAAAGTCATTATATGAAAGTAGTACAATTGAAGTGTATGAATGAATGAATTTGAATGAATGAATAGTTTATTGCGTGGTTACTCCAAACCATTGCATTAAAAACAAGATACAAAAGATAAACAATTTAAAAGAGAAACGATGTAGTTAAAATCTGAGGGGCTAAAACCTATAGGGCCCGATGTAGGTAATTTTTTTTTACCGGTTCATAAATACCGACTCATACCGAATCGGTATTTATGAACCGGAAACCCAAATGTAGGTAAAAATCCGGTAAAAAATACCGAATCGGTTTCAATCGGTATTCAAAGTCGGTAAATACTGATTCAGTATCTACCGAATCGGTAAAATCCGACTCGGTAACACCCATACAACCCTATGGCCTTCCAGTCCCATAGGAATGAATGGGAGACACCGAATCGGATTTTACCGATTCAGTAAATACCGATTCGGTAAATACCGAATTGGTAAAATCCGATCTCGAAATTTCGAATACATGTCATGTGAGCCTGTGCACCAATCAGGGACACCCACCACACCCCACATCCTAGCATCTGAGAGATCAGCCAATCAGGTGCAAGTACCACACCCCAGTACCTGGAGGTGGCCACACCCATGCAGGTGCAGAGCAACAGAACTGCAGAGAGAGCTGGAAGGGAGACAGAGGAGCAGGCAGCAGTGAGACCAAGAGAAACAGCATGGAGTCCCAGGAGGCACCAAAGGATGCAGATGACAGGAAGAGAAAGATGAAATTTAGCCCCACAGAGCTCCAGGTGCTGGTGGAGGAGGTTGTGCAGCACTACAGCCAGCTGTTTGGGAAACAGTCTCTGCATGTTGCAGAGTCTGTAAAGCGGACCACCTGGCTGGCAATACAGAGCAAGGTCAATGCTCTAGGAGTGAACCACAGAGACATTGACGACATGAAGAAGAGGTGGTATGATCTGAGGATCACCACCAAGAAAAAACTAGCCACCCAGAGGAAGGAATCAGCAGCAACCGGTGGGGGGAAGAGCCGTGCCCCAAGCCTCACCGACCTGGAGCAGCTTGTGGAATCAACCATGGAGCATGAAAGCATACATGGGACCGGGGATGCTGATAGCTCAGCCAGAGCTGCAAGTAAGAAAGGTAAGATGCATGGACATTAACCCCACCCATTTCCAGGCCCCTTCCCCAATGTGGGTGAATCACTCACAATCCAGCACACATGACTGTAGTCCCCAGCAATGCATCATGGTAGTTGTAGTCATAGGTACATACATCAAAGCTGCCAACACCGAACCCTGCATGCCATGCCACACTCCCCATGCACAAACAGTCTAGGCAAATGCTAATGTGTGTTAGGAATCTGTGATGGGAAAACAGGCAGCTGATAATTGTCCATGTCTGTTCACAGGAGAGTCATCGCGCAGAGCAGCGCTGGGAGGGGAGTGTAGTGCCACAACATCGTCTGCGCGGGAGAAGGCAAAAGACACTGCTGGACCTACCACTGTCCCTGAGGAAACATCCACACCCCAGGCACCCACAACAATGGAGGACGACACCACTGCTCAGCCACTCTCGCCCCTGCTGTTTGACACACAGACACAGCCAGCACCAGCAGGAGCTACAACACCCAGCTCAGGGTCCCCTGTGCGCGTGAGGCCAAGGAGGCAGGATGTCCCACCTTTACGGATACTGGAGAGCTCCGATGAGGAAGTGGTAGTGGCTCCCAGACCTACTACACCAACAATGTCTGGCCACGCTGGACAACTTGGCTCACAGGGATCTGGCCATGCAGGTGACCGTGTCCGTAGGGCACGAGAGCAGGATGAGGGGCAGGATGTGCAGGGTGTCTTCGCTGGGCTTGAAGCCACAATGGTGAAAGTCCAGCGTATGCAGGTCAGAGGCATCATGGCTGTGCACCGGCAGGTGCACATCCTGAATACCAGGATGTCGGACATCGATCGGGGGATAGGTGCCATGGCAAGGGGAATGGAGGCCATGGGCAAAGGGATGGAGGCAATGGGCAAAGGGATGGAGTCCATTACAGAGACGGTGAGGGGCATGGAGGAGCGCATGGGCACCCTCTGTGACAGGCTGCAAAGTGACCAAGAAGAGAGGCGCAGGTATAGGCGCGAGGTCAGGCTGCTCAATCAGTCGATCTACCGCTTGGCAACCTCCACCACCCTGCAGTGTCGTCGCTCTGTAAATCTGCAGACTGACATTGTTCACTGCTGCAGTGACTTGTCCCGGGGGATGGGGAGGGTGACCTCAGCAATGGAGGCAATGCTGACCCAGCTGACAGCCGCAGGTGGCAACATGGTTGTTGGGGACACTGAGGAGACAACGAGCAGGAGTGGGTCCAGCACGCCTGTTCAGGACATACGTAGGAGCAGCAGACTCCATGCCGAAGACACCGGCTCCACTTTACATGTAGACCCCCAGCCCCGTGCCTCACAAAACACCATGCGTAAGCGCAAGCATTGAAATAATTATTGCGCACAGGACAGGTCAAAGTGAGGAAACTTTGGCAATACATTGTGCAAGGTGCATTTAATTTGATTATTGTTTTTTTGGAAGGTGCAGTTGTGTACATTAAAGTGAGTGTTCCAATCACTGGACATGGCTGTGTGTCATCGCTCAATTAGAAGTATCTGTTGGTAATTTCAGCACGTCGCAGTCGACCATCTGTTGCTGGTGCTGCTCCCGCTGCATTGTGATCTGCTTGTACTGTCCCATCATCAATGTCCTTTTTGTGAACCAGAGGGAGTGCCCACTATACTGGGATGTGCGCATTGATTTGCTCACACATATCTTTAGTTTACACTTTGGCGTAAACGGACGGTTACGCCTCCAGTTGGAGCACCTTTATACTCAATTAAAAATAAGACGAAGAGTTCAACTTTCCCAATCGACAACAGCAGTGCATTGCCCATCCCATTTTTTGGAACCATCATCAATGTCCTCATGATATGTGAGTTCTATCTCTGTGCCATCCTTGGTGGCAAGATTGTGCAGCATGGCGCAGGTCGCAATAATCTTGCAACAGCTAATTGGCGTGTATTGCCGTGCACCTCCACTCTTATGGAGGCACCTAAATCTACTTTTCAGCAGACCAAATGTACGTTCCACCACGCTACGTGTTGTTCTGTGTGCCAGGTTATAACGTCTTTCACTCCTGGTGGATGGGTTCAGGTAGGGGGTGAGCACAAATGAACGCAGGGCATATGCACTGTCACCTGGGTGGGAAAGGATAATAAGATTATTCACATACTCAGGAGTGCTCCTTCTGCATGGACTGTCAGGGTGTCTCACACATAATTACCCAGCAGGTATCCATCACCAAAATCACCAGCAACAAGGCGTCTGTATATTCCACTGTTGGTGAAGATGTAGGAGTCGTGGGTACTCCCAGGATATTT
Source organism: Lissotriton helveticus (assembly GCF_964261635.1). Lineage (NCBI taxonomy): Eukaryota > Metazoa > Chordata > Amphibia > Caudata > Salamandridae > Lissotriton > Lissotriton helveticus. The sequence goes on along the minus strand of NC_136067.1, from coordinate 1,078,962,809 downwards.
GGCTACGATGTCCGTTATCAAGTTGCTAGCGTTGCATATCACCTGCACATTGATTGAATGTGTGGATTTCCGGTTTCTGTAAATGTGCTCAGTTGCTGCAGGTGAGCATAATGGGATGTGCGTTCCATCGATGCAGCCTATTATGTGCGGGAACTGTGCAAGTTGATAGAATTCGGTTTTTGTCCTTGCTAGTTCTGCAGGTGTCTCAGGGAACTCAATGTAGTGCTCCATCCTCTGCATCATGGCGTTTAGGAACTTTCTGAAGAAGCGTGACAGGCAGCTCTGGGACACTCCACCTACAGTGGCTATCATGTGCTGGTAGCTCCCAGAGGCAAGGAGGTGTAGGCAGAACAGCACCTGTACATGGGGTTGGATGGCGTGTGCTCTTGGGGTTGGGTGTTCCAGATATGGGTGGAGGTCCCTGATCAAGTCCAGGATTGTTCTGGGGTGGAGTCGGTACCTTTGCAGGATCTCAGCTTCAGTGAGTTGGAAGAGGGTGATCCTCTGCCTATATACCTGCTCCTCCCTTAGCCAGACCCTCTCTCCTGCTGCCTGATCCGTAGCCGCCTTGCAATTACATAGAAGGCCGCCATTGTGGGTGTACTGTTGCATTTTGGGAGCTTCTTATATATCCTTTTCCTGGTTTCCACCTGCTCCCAATCCATGGTAATTACCGACTCTTAAATACCGAATTTCACGAAATTCGGTATTTCCTGACTTTGCTACATCTCAAATGGCCTTTTTTACCACTTCTTATTTACCGACTAAATATGAATTCGGTATTTACCGATTCGGTAACTTACCATTTCTTATTTACCGATTCAGAGAATATGTATTCAGTAAATTCCGATTCGTGTAATACCGAATCGGTGTATTACCGACTGGTATTTACCGAATCGGTACGTTTTTGGTGACATACATCTCGTTGCACTGATACCGGTCGGTAATGGCCGATTTTACCGATTTTCTGCCGTTACCGACCGGTATTTGGCTACCTACATCGGGCCCATAGTCTTTCAGTCCAACATTGTTTTTTTTTTTTTTTAAGCTTAGCCGATGGCTGTGTTGAGCTAATCTAGGTACAAGGTGTTATGTGCCTCGTCACAGATTATTATCTGATCGCTTAACAGAGAGTAGACATTAGCTTCATGCGGGTCTGTTTGACGAATTTACCAAACATGGCCATCTGCTTGAATATGTTCAGTGTGTACAGTTGGTGGACTGCCTCCTTTGCAGTTCGTGTGCCCAGTTGTAGCAAGATGGGCCTAGGATAAGGTCTGCGATCTAAGCGCAGGACCAGGCAGTAAAGTAGGAGGTGAGGCAAGAACTCACATTTATGTTTGCAGAGCCGGCACTCCATGATCGCCGTTCTTGTCGGCTCAGTGATGTATAATTCTTTGAGAGGTAGAGGGTGTAGTCTGAACGCTAAAATCCTGTGTAAAGCTTCTCGACCCACTGCCTGCGTGAGGTAGAGTTTGAGGTTGTGCTCTGTGTGTGGGAGGCTTTGGGACTCGTGGAAGCCTCTTTTTGCCAGCGATTCCAAGTCCAGGGCACGAGAGCAAAGACAAACTTGCTTTTTTATTGTACTTTTGATGGCAGGGTATTTGATTGTCTCAGGGTCCCAATTCTCTAGTGCTAATTTCAGAAGGTCTTTGGCCGCGGTGAGAGTGGCTGACCAAGGGTTGCCAAATTCCATGAGGATACTTTTCAACACTGCCTTCATTGTATTCTCTTGTGCCGCTGTTGTAAGATAGAAGTATTTACTCAGAGAGGCCATCTCTTCCAGTTTTTGTTGGTTCAAGTTGAATTCTAATCGCACTAGAGTGTTCCTGGTGCAGGCAGGTAGGTGGAATAACTTTTTATTTGCCGTACAATGTATTTTTTCCAGGTCTTTAGCTAGTTTTCCTGGAAACGCCTGTTGTGCGTAATTAAGGGATGGCATTAATTTTGCCCTCAAAACTCTTTTAACGGCCGTTGTTGTGGGACTATGTAGAGTGGCGTGTAGCTTGCAGAGGGCGTAAGTGATGCTTTTCCCTTTGGTTTGAATTTTGTGGAGATGGACTCGTGGGCGGCCTGTTTCGCTAAACTAGACTCCCAAGTAGTTGTAATGCTGTGTGCAGGACAGAGTCAGCTGACCAAGACTCCATTTTGCTAGGTTTTTTTGGGGATAATGCCCGAAAATTACTATTTTGGATTTGGATGGGTTGGACACCAGCTTATTTTGGTCATTGTAAGTTGCCAGAGCCGTGAGTGCTTTTGGTAGGTCAGTACCAGGTCATCAGCATATTGCATTAGTTGGATCTTAGAGCCGCCAATCCTAGGTGTTGCTACAGTGGCTCAAGTCAAAGCTTGGCCCATGTCTGCAGTGTATAACTTGAAGAGCAACGGTGCTAAGACGCACCCTTGCTTTAGGCCGTGGTCCGTTTCGATTTTCTCTGCAGCAGAATCGCACGAGAGTTTAATTCTGGCCCACGTTCTGAGATACAGGGATTGACTTGCTTTTAGTAGATCTGGGTTGATATTCCAGCGTTCCAACTTCTGCCAGAGGATGGAGCGATCTACGCCATTGAACGCTGCAGAGTAGTTAATAAAACAAGCGAAGAGAGGGAGGCTTTTGCGAGACGCAGCTTGTTGGATTAGATATGAGAGGGCAGTTATGTTGTCCACCGTTGATGTGCCAGGTCTAAACTAAGCGTGGGAGTAAAATCCGTTTCGTTCGCAGAATTTGTGGATTTTTGGCAATTTCGCAATCCGCAAATCCTGCAAATTTGCCCCAAAATCGGTAAATTCACAAGCTTGCGGATTTTTTTGCTAGGTCGCACTTGAAAAATACAATATTGCGCGCGCGACGTTGACTTACCGTGATTCTGAGTTCGCCGAGTTGTTTTTCTCCCGGTTTGGGTGTGCTGCGCCATTTTGGATCTTTTGGAGTTTTTCGACCGCAATTACGTCATCGCAGTCCGCCATCTTGCACAGCGAGAGTTTGACAACGCGAGTACGTCATAAGGGCCCGCGATCACGCATCGCGGAAGTATACAATGCCGAACACGTAGATGCGGCGCGCAGCTAACTTCCAGCGGGAGATTTGAACAGCTCGCTTTCCCGAAATTGTAAAAATTGCAATTCTGCACAAGAAATCCACCGCAGGCAGCATAAACCTTCTGAAAATGCTGATTTTGATCAGAATAACTCCTCAGATTGACATTTGGCTGCACTTTTTGGTGCAAGGAGTCCAATTTTGTGGGGGGTGGGAGGAAGGAAGTGCCCCAGAGTCTCCAACTTCCTGTTCCTGTCCAGCAGGCTCCTCCCAGTGCTTTGTCCATGTCCTGGTCACTTTTGATCTGGAGCTGGAAGGATTACTTTTTGTGGCTGCTGCTGGATATTTGTATTTGAGGACTTTTTGGACTTTGGAGATTGGATCACTTTTGGACTTGAGATTTTACAAGTAAGTTGGTGTTGTTTGTTTGGGGCATTGCAGTTGCTGCAACTACAGTTTTAAAACTTTTTTCACAACAAAAAAATATATATATATTGTGGGTAGCCACAGTATGCAGTAGTCCCAGGGTTAGCATGGGTGCATGATACAACTGTTTCTGTGAGTTTTGTTGAACTTAAATATCATTTATGACATGGAATTGAATAGCTCACTGTTATATGTGGATTTTTATTTTTTTATTTTGGGGTGCGTGTAAAGCCACACTAGCCAGTAGGCCCGGGGTAGTCAGTGGTGCATGGACCAAGCCTTTCTGTGGAGTGTCTTGAATTTAAACCTCATTGAGGGCATGGATGCATTAGATTGTGGTGATATTTGTGTGTTTTTCGACTTTTTGGGGTGTTGTTGGGGCCTGGCCATGTGAGTGGGGGCCATTTTGCGGCCTGGTCCAGGTAGGGCCTGGCCATGTAGCTGGGGTTCAAGGGCCCAATTTGAAGCCAGGCAGTGTGCTCAGGCCTGCACCCAGTTTGCCTTGCTTTCTTCCATTAGGCCCAGGGGTAGTGAGTGGTGCATGGACCAAGTCTTTCTGTGGGGTGTCTTGAATTTAAACATCATTGAGGGCATGGATGGCATTGGATTGTGGGGATTTGTGTGTGTTTTTTGACTTTTTGGGGTGTTGTTGGGGCCTGGCCATGTGGGTGGGGGCCATTTTGAGGCCTGGTCCAGGCAGGGCCTGGCCATGTGCTGGGGGTCAAGGGGCCATTTTGAAGCCAGGCAGTGTGCTCAGGCCTCCACCCAGTTTGCCTTGCTTTCATCCATTAGGCCCAGGGGTAGTGAGTGGTGCATGGACCAAGTCTTTCTGTGGGGTGTCTTGAATTTAAACATCATTGAGGGCATGGATGGCATTGGATTGTGGTGATTTTTGTGTGTTTTTCGACTTTATGGGGTGTTTAACTGATGTTCCTCTGGCTTCGATTGCTTTTAGGTGCACAAGAGAACCACCAGTGCCAGGAAGAAGTCCTGCAGTGGTGTGTGCAGCACAACGTCACGTGGCGTCACATGTGGCCACAGACAAGACAACTCTGCAACTCGTGCAACTGCGGCCTGCTGTTCTGACAACTGAAGAAGATAGGCCCAAAGAAAGGTGGCCGTAGCACCTCAGCGAAAAAGGTTGCCAGTGCCACTGCCAGTAAGAAGGAGCAAAAGAAGCAAGTGGCACCACCTACCAAGGAGACTGGTGGGCCCACCGACAACTTTTTGGGGAAAACAAAAACTACGCCTGCAGCAGCAGCGGTGTCCGCCGGGGACCAAGCTGGAAGCTGCATCTCCGCTTCATTGGGCTCAGTGCCACCACGCAAAGTTAGGTCCAAGACCATGAGTGCTGCTGAGGCAGCCACTTTAGTTTCTCAATCACCATCTACCAGTGATGTTGGCTCATCACAAGACAGTACCATCCAATCAACGCCGGGTGTAACTCAGCTGAGGAGTGTTCAACAACCACAGCCGCAACGACAACCACAGGTGCAACTAGTACAAGCGCAAGTACATGGGCACGGAGAGGTGCAAGTAGAGGCGCAAGTAGAGGCGCAAGGAGAGGTGCAAGGAGAGGCGCAAGTAGAGGCGCAGGGAGAGGCGCATGGAGAGGTGCATGGAGAGGTGCAACTAGAGGTTCATGGAGCGGCACAACTGCCTACAACGCTAGTTTCTCCAGAAGTAGGGGCACATCATGAAATTGATATTCAATCAGAGGTATCATCCGAGGAAGCCACTCCTCCTGATGATGATCCATTGTCTTCCAGATCCCCAGCAAGAAAAAGGTCAAGGAGGGCTACTACTACTACAAGTTCTTCTTCAAGCCTCCTTCATTCTGATGACCTTGATCTTGATTGGAACCCAGCAATGCAGTCTGAGAGTGAGGCATGCCATGAGCCGACAAAGGTAGCTAAACCTAAAAGGAAGGTTCCCGCAAGGCTGCCACTTATGGGTGATGACGACGAACAAGAAGTGGTGTCGTCTGCTGCTGATGAACAGTCTGACGATGACCCAGTCATCACAGTCGTCACTCCAGCCCCAGCGGGCATGCAGCAGACAGACATTTTCACCCTATCCCGAATGGCTGCTGATCGGGATGTGGGTGACGTGGCACTGGTACCACCACCAACGCAGTTAACTACAACACCAACACGACCTACAGCTTCCATATTTTTTAGTCAGAAGAGCCGGCAGGGACCTCCATCCAGCTCGACCTCCATTACCTCACGTAGTGGTGCTGTAAGTGAACAACAGAAAGAAATTCAGCCACGCCCATCCTCCACTTCATCTAGCATTGAAACCCAAAGTAGCACCTCCACCACCAGCAGACATCTCCAGTCCCCAGTTTGGGACTTCTTTACTGTTAGCCAAAAGGCGGAAGACATGGCCGTTTGTTCGATTTGTAAAATATTAGTTAGTCCGGGTAAGCTTGATACCAACTATGGTACCGGAGGCCAGAGAGGTCATCTAAAAAAACACCACACTATCCAGTGGGAGGCGCACCTAAGGAACATCCGGGAAGCCAAAAGTAGACATGATCCAAATGTATCCATTCACATTGCATCTGATGCTGACGAGGGGCTGATTGTGCAGGGGGGAAGTCAAGAACCGACCTACATTTTTTCTGGTACACCCAGTACCCCTGGCAGCAACACTGCAGTGGTAGCGCCCACACCTTCTTCCCCTGCAATATGTATGAGGCACACTAAGAGTCTGGGAGAGAAACCAATGCGAAAAAGTACATCAATGAGCCTAACTGGTTTGAAGAAGTCTGCATCATCATCATCACGTAAAAAGGTCCAGCCCACCATTAGAAGCTTGTTTTGGTCGGATACGCCATTTGAACGCAACCACCTAACGGCACGTCTGTATAACGCAAAGCTGGCTAAAATGCTAGCGCTGGACCTTCTCCCTTTTTCTTTCGTGGAAGGGGTGGGGTTTCTAGAATTTGTGGCAACAGTCTGCCCTAAATGGAAGGTTCCTAGCCGGTCCTATTTTGCCAGGGTTGCTGTTCCAACACTACATCAAGATTAAGCATGGGCGGATTTTGCGAATCTGGCGTACGCGAACGTGCGTATTTACGGATTCGCAATCCGCAAAATCCGCGAACTCTCGCGAATGTGAGGATTTTTGTGTTTTTTTGTGTTCGCAAGGGTTTCTGCCAGTTCGTGAGGTTTGTGTACCAGTTCGCAATTGCGAACTTACTTGTCGGCTCGCAACGGCCGCGACTATGTTGTTTCTACGTCTGGTTCATCATCACAGGTTCACAGCACCCTCTGTTTCACCACTGCCACCCTCTGGTACACCCATGCCACCCTCTGGAACATTCTCACTGCCACCCTCTGGTTGGTTTATCATTGTAGATTATGGTGGTGAAAAAAAGCAAGCACACCTGCCCTGCTTCAACTGCCATGAATTAATTTGGGGTTGATTAATGTGTCACTGATTTTTAAACTTCCAGTCTGGCTGGCACCTGCTTCCTTCCTTATCTGTAATTTGCTTTCTGTTGCAGTGCAATTTTTTTTCACAGGACCTTTATGGCCTACTTGTAGCTATTCTATGAGCCTGCTGTGAGGGTCAGAGCAGGGTCATAGAATAGTTGCAAATATGCAACTGAACTCTGGAGGGGCCCCTCAGGAAGCACTAGAGTGAATGGTTACTAATGTTAAGATTGAACTTTTGCACCTGGTGATTGCTTTCAGTTTTGCAAAAATCGTTTTCCTGCAATTTCGCGCGATTTGTGGGGCGCAAATCCGTGCGAGATCGATTTCGGAAGACGCGAATTTGTGCGAATACACCATTTGTATTTTTTGCTGCGTGTTTGTTCGCGTGATTTTTTGTGTGTTCGCAAGCCGCTTGTAGCGCAACGTTTGCGAAGTTACCCTAGCGGTCGTACATGGGCTCGGCCATCTTGTTTGCATGACGTAATTCCATTTCCGTCCGCTATGTGTAATCTCGCAAAGTGTGCGGCTCGCTAGTACAATTTCGCGTGTGATCACGAGGAAAATCTTGTGCGAACTTACCCACGCGGTCGTGAACGGGCGCGGCCATCTTGTTTCTCATTCATTGGTATGGTTCTGGGCATGCTCTCTGTATCCTTTCTTAATCTCTGCCATCCTTTGCTTGTTTGAAGTTTTTTTTATCTATTTTACTTATTATCTATCCCTCTATTTTTCTAGCTCTATATTTTTGTGTTTTCTGCTACTTTTTGTTAATTTTCAACTACTTTTTTTAACGCTTTTCTTTTCTTCTTCCCTGTTCTATTTCTTCTTTCTTATTTTGCTTCCTTTCTGCCCAGACCATGGCAAAGGGAGCCGGGAAGAAGCCCGCAAAGGGGAAGGGTCCCGCACCCCGTGCCCGGCTCCCGTGTGGGCGTTTGAGGGGGGAGACAGTTACAGCTCGGGAGATTTTTAGTGCGGAGGAGGTGGCCGCACTAGTCTTTCACGTCCAGCGCCGCCTCCCCAAGACCATCATGGGAGGCGGCAGGATCGCTACCGGCTACGGGATCCGGGAGCGCCGGAAGCGGTGGGAGAAGGTGTGCCGGGCCATGTTTGAACACTCTGGGGTCCGGCGCACCTATAATCAGGCCACCCACCGCTGGACGGATCTCATGGACCGGGAACGCGACTTGCTGGACGTGCTCGGCGTAGAGATCCCCGGGCTATGTGAGTAGTAGTAGCTATTTCTATCTATTTCATCACTACTCTGTTTTATCCCGCTCTGTGTGGTATTATATTGCAAATTTTTGTTTTTTACCAAGAGCAATAATGCTGCCGATTACATTGGAGGTAAATTATATTTCAAAATCTTCTATGCATTTCAGGTGCACTGCTCTCCTTCTCAGTAGCCTTGCTACTGTGCTTATTTGTTTTCTATTTTATGTTCATTTCATTGGCTGAGAAATTATGTATGAGTGTAGTGTAAAGAACTGCGTAATGCTAGACACTAAGGGTCAGATTTTCAATTACCGGCGCATCCCTGCAAAGTAGCAGGGATGCACCAGTAATTGTGCGCCATGCCACCACCACCCATGGTGCGCCGTATTTACAATGTGGCGCACCATGGGCCCAAAACGTCACAGAAGCCTTACGCATCTGTGCCGTAAAGGCGGCGCATTGCTGGAGTTGCGTGCCAACGATGGCGCAGCTCCAGCAATGCTCTGGGCTGCCCTATCTCCCCAATGCTGCATCAAGCCGTACGTCGGCTTCAAGCAGGCGCAGGGTTTGAGTCACGCATCATTGTCCTAAAAGTGACTGATTGACATCTTGTAGATTTCCCTCAGCCACTTTTAGGATTCGTTCCTGCGCAGGAACGCCCTCCCTTGCGCCGGAACGCCCCCTGATGGCGCAGGGCTTTACAACGTGATGCATCTCCCATATGCGTCACTTTGTTAATATACGCCGCACCATGGCGCCTCTTTTGTTCTGCCGCTGCGTCACAAAAGTCACGCAACAATGGAGCAAAAGAGCCGCAAGGGGCTTCTAAATCAGCCCCTACAGACTCAAGTCCAGTCCTTCCTTTAGACACATGGTTATAAGAAGAAATAGTGGTGGTGGTCGGTGGATTGATAGTTTGAGTATTCATTGATCTGCAAGCACGATGGACTTTGTCTGTCACTTCGCGTGCTGCGGACTGCTGCCTGCCAGGCCTAGGCAAACCTTTTTAGTATTTAGTTTAGTGAGTTACATAGGAACTTTCCAAGTCAACGGTCCGCAAATCAAGCAATACTAATAACGTAGTAGACCACATGAGATCGGTCAATATATCCCGTGGAATAGTTGTCTATTTGCTATTTCGCCAAAATATTTTGTTATTGTACTTTTGAAATGTTTGATTTGGTTGACAAATATCATCCATGTTTTCTGGTCTTTCTTTCTTTCATGTTGTACATCAGCTCCCCCCAGGGGCAAGAGGACACAGGAGGAGGAGGAGGGTGCTGTTCAGGATGCAGGCCAGGATCGGGCAGGCGAGGGATCCTTTGCTGGCCCCAGTAAGTTTTAATTTTAATATAGAGTACCTATTTTTTCCTAGCGTTCCTCATTCGATTTTTTCTAAATCGTCTTTGATCTTCTTGTAGACTGGATCTAAATTCTTATCCTGCCTCGACTATGACTCCCTGTGGTATTACTAGATTATTCTTATTAGTCTGTCTGTGTAGCTAACTAAGATAGCACATTTGGCAATTCCATTGGACTCCCATTCTAGTCAGCAATAGCTCTATGCACTGAGTGCAGTCCTCTGGGATTGTCCATAATGTCTTTTCAAGTCTTCTAAATGTTTATGCTTTGACAATTGCCAACAATAAAAAGGTGAATGACCACCAAGAAAGAATAAGATACTACTTTACTTTTGGTTTGGATAGTAGGACAATCCATTCTACTACTGTTGCAGGGACAAATCTGCACAAACAGAACTATGGACACTAAATAATGCATTGCTTAGCTTATCAATTATAATAGGTGCTGTTAGACTTTCCACATACCTCAGTGATAACAGACTTTGTAGTTGAACCCCCAATCTCCTTACTGACTAGATAGTGTGGCAGAGTCATTTAGCTCCCAAAGTCACCGATGATTGATCCCCAATGATGATTAGATTATCCAACGCAGGACAAGAGTACGGAGTCAGAGTCAAGAAGTGTCAGAGGCACGGACTCATGCTTGCAAAAATTCCAAAACCTTTAGCTCATCCACTCTAGTCTGGAGGACCAAAAACCACAGAGTCTATTTAAGTTTAAAAGCTTTATTAAAAGTAAACACATTTATTAAAATCAACTTTGTCATAAAACTAAACGTTTAATTGAAAATGGAAAAGTGCTTAGTGCTGACGCAATTAATTGGACACATTTTTTGTGGTCGAGCCGAGCTCTCACCTGGTTTGAACTTGATCCTGCTCTTGTTCTTAGAAGTGAAGCTTCTGTCTGTTAGGAGAAAAAGTGGTGCGTGTTAAAAATAAAAAGCAAGCATTCATCAGTTGTGCCAAAAAGTGCAGCAAGACAACAGCCTTCCCTGGAAAAAGGGACATTTTTACTTTAGAGTAGACAGTCACAAATGATTACATTGTATTCTGTATTTTTCACATTTCTTTATTCCTCCTAGACCAAATATTATATAGTAGTGAGTGGTGTATTCTAACATTCTTAAATGTACTTTGTAGGTGGAACATCTGGTGGCGGGGCCAGCGCGGAGGTGGTGGTATTGGACGATGGGAACAACTCTGGGGAGGAGGCGGTGCAAGTGCCGGACGTGCCTGTGAGGGTTCACACGGTGGTGGCGGGCAGAGGTAAGCTATATATTCCTTACTTATTGAGATTGAAGACTGCATAGTGTGCTTTCTGCACGGGTGTATTATAAATCAACCAGGTAGTAGCCTCCTCTAAATGTACTTCGACTTAGCTGTGAAGTTTTTGGCGAGAAGAATCCCAATAAGATCTGAGATGAACTTGATGGATGGGATGAACGAAAAGCGAAAGAAGGGTGAAAGTAAGTGTGGAAGGACGAGAAATGTAATGATGACTGGCAAAGAAGAAAGATATGTGTTTGCTTGGTCCCCGAGGTGGCTGGGAAGGAAAGAATATGGTATGGTGCATGGCTGGGTGAATGATCAAGCAAGGATGGGTGAAAGGAGAACAGCCTGGGTGGGTGAAACAGAAACTGTATGTGTGCATATACTTTGAATGGATGGATGCCTGGATCATGGTATTATCTGACTCTTAGATAGCATATGTGTATCTAGAGAGAGTAGACGGTCACTGGATGAACTAAGTGTTACTTTGAAGAGCATGTAACACCGCACCCGCACGTCCGTTCCAGTGTAGGAAAGGCAAGGAAAAGAAGTTGTAATTTTGTCCAAATACTACCATGAATAGTAGCAGTAGTTTGTATTGCAACTGCAAGCACAGCATATATCCGGTTATTACGGTGGACACTCCCTACCTCTCTTAATAACTTTAGTTTAGTAGTAGTACGTCATTCATGTGTGGGTGTATCACTGTTCACTCAATAATAAGCAAAGCACCTAAAGTCATCCCATATGTCATCAAATACATCCCATGTGAAGTGATAGATAATCAGATTATTTAGCTTCTTCATTTTCCTTTTCTAGTACTCATTTGCACTGTAGGGTGAAAGCTAAATTAATTAAGCAGTAGCCCTTTTAACAGAGTATTCTCAGTGCCACCCATAATAGAAAAGTAAGAGCTTCACCACCTGCATGTACTGGACCGGTACAGTAACGCAAGTCTGTCTCACTCATCATGGTGTGCGTCTGTTTTTCTCGGTTGCAAGTTCACTGCGCTGGCATTATGCCGGCTTGCATAAGATAACGTACCAATTTTCCTAAACAAGAGAGAAGAAGAAGAATAAGACTGGTGTACTGTCATAGTCGACTGTAATAGAAGTCCATAGTGCTCGTAGAATTTGTTCCTTAAACTCCCACTAATGTTAGAGCAAGGATGAAGAAGTGGGAGTTTAGATAGATACTGTCCTCAATAGTTATGTACTGTGCTTTCAATTTTCTACTTGTACTGTGACACAACTTTCTGCTCAATCATTTTGTGTTAATCGTAAGGAGCATTGGTTACAGACTATGTCTTTCTTTCTTCATATAGTTGCTCCTTCCAAATCAAACAGAACATCAAGAAGGGAGCTGGCTCAAATGGCCCGGCAACGGAGGCTGGATGCCACTGTCGCCGAATATCGGCGGCTGGTGGCCCTGGAGGAGGAGGAGACGCAGTCTACCGGTACAACAACAACATCCACTGGGACAGCTGCATCCTCCTCCGTGCCCCCACGGGTTGCCAGCCAGCGCAGTGCTCCAGCGGTACGGAGCCGGGCTACCAAAGCCAACCGCCACCGCCGAGCAGCAAAGACAGCAGCTGCCCCCCACAGGAGTTGCAAGGCACGCCAGCGCCGCTTATGCCTCAGAGTGTCCTACCTGGAGCAGGAGGTGCATACCTATAAGAACTTGGTGGAGGGCCTCCGCTTCGACCATGCCATCCTCCGCAAGGAGTATGATGCCCTGGCCGCTAAAGTCAACAGCACCCTCCCGTAGTGTAGTGTCCCTTGCCCCTTTTTTAGAGACTTTTGGGGGGTGGGAATTGGGAGTTGGGTTGTTTTTGGGACTTTTGAAGGACAATCGTTGGGGTTAGGGAGGGTCTTGCGGGAGATTATTTTGTTAGGGCTACAAAAATATACTTTTTGAAACTTTATCTGACCATACCTGTTTTTTACTGCTTTTGAGTCTGGTGGGTAGGGGTTTAACAGTAAGTTTGTTTTCCTGAAGAGTCCTAGGACTTTAGTAGTACTACCGTCAATCTCTCGTCTATTCCTAATACTCCATTATACTACCTCCCACCAAACGCTTATCTTACCTGTAATTTGTGTTTGAAAGTAGGGCTAGGCCCAGGGCTGGCTCCACGGGAAATGGCGATTAAGGTTGGCAATCCTGGGCGGATGAAATGTCCTCATTGCGGTGGTACTAGTGGTGTGACACAGTGGCAGTTGCATGCCTATGGAAAAAAAGAAAATGAAACCTGGTTTGTCCTTACTGTAGCATTACAACGGTACGATAGAGAATATAGCAGGTGACAGTACACTAGAACAGTGCCACACAGAGCCTAAGAAATGGTAAAGTATTGAAAGTATAACTAGTACTTGCGTTGAATTTCTTTGACATTGGCTACTACTACAAGAAATAGTACTGAAGCTGAGTAAGTCTAGAATATATCCTCAGATTCCTTCACCAGCCTGTTGCTATGACCTTATCCTCCCCAGCAAGTGTGTGGAATTATTGATGTCATTTAGTCACACATCAAGCAAAACCACACAGCCCGGGGGAAGAGGGTTAGGGTTTGGAAAATGGATGGGAATGGGGGTTTCTTTTTGGGTAGGTTTTGTTGAGAGAAAAAAAAAAGCACAGCATGGACAAACAATAATTGAAGATAAAGAAATCTTTGGGTACAAAGCTAACCATAAATCTTTTAAGTGACATAAAGGAAGTGCATGCCCTACTGCATGCATTGTTACTGAAAAGTAAGTAGTACTAGAATGCAACAGTACAGGGCTGCAGCGTTTTCACTTGCCTATCTCTGCACTCAGAGAAACACTTCTTACATTAAATTAGGTTTAAAAATTAGCCGAAGTAAAACCTATAGAATGGCTGTAGGGATCAATTTAAAAGCAGAGAGAGATCCAAGAAATGCAGTCACACTCATAGAAGAAAACAATGGATACTGTATCTGTATGTTGTTGTAGTTGTCCTGTTGAATTTGGTAAGTAAATTGCATGCAGCAAACAATTCCTCTTATTAGCGGCACTCCTCCATTCCAGCTGACGCTTCGTCCATCAATGTTGGTGACCAGAAGACACCCTGTCCACTGCCTGCCTGGTGGATGCTGAATTGCGGCTCGCTAATGTGAAGCCTGACTCCATCCTTTTTTCCCCATTGCACAGACTGAAACCCGGCCTGTAATTATTGAACGAAAAACAGGAAGTGCTATTACAACACCACTGATAAATAAATATAAGGTATGTACGCTGTGTAGTGCAAAAAGTCACACTTTGATTTTCCTAATAGACAGTACAATATTTTTGAAAGTGCGTACTCTGTCTGAGTCACCTTTTGAAGGATAAATAAGTATGGGCAAATTAATTTAGCGGATCTTTCCCCTCAAGCTAGGTGTACTGTAAACTGTGTTTTAGAACAAAATTAGACCTTCCCAGCAGTGCTCCCACCCAGACCCTTACTAAAGCCAGTCGCAAAAATGTAGAAGACCCCCAATCAGATCTCAAAAAACGAGGCCTAGCAGAAAACTGGTGACAAAACGTACTTTGAAAGTAAAAGTAGGCCCAAATACCCCCTTACCCACCGTGGATTGTATTCAAACCACTTGCAAGCAAGCAAAAGTATCCATAGCCAGCATCGCTCCAAGACTCGAAAACCCCCCCACCCAAACACATGCAATAGAAATACTGCTAACCCTAACAAACCCTAAGTTAAGAATAGTGGCAAAGGCTTTCTTTAACTATGCCAAATCCCCCCTTTCCCACTATACTACTGCTTTTGAGTCTGGTGGGTGGTGCTTTAACAGTAAGTTTGTTTTCCTGAAACTTAAGTCTGTGTCATTTTCTTCCTTTAAGTGTAAATGGCTAAATGTTTTCAACACTAAGTGCCTCTCACAGAGTAAGTGATCCCCCCTTTCCCACCATGGATTTTCTTCAAATCACTTGCAACAAAAATTACACATTCCCACGAGTGCTCTAAAACCCCAGAACTCAGTTGCAAAAATCAAGAACACCCCGAAACACATGCAATCCTGCTACTAGGGCTAACCCTAACGAACCCTAAGTTACAAAAAGTGCCAAAACCTTTTTCCTCTTGGATGTTGTTTAAACCAGTTTTATCCGGTATTAGACCTTCCCAGCAATGGCCCCAGAGCCGTCAACCCAGGCGAAAACAAGTAGAAGACCCCCAAACAGCCAAAAAGAAAAAGTACAAAAATGTGGACTTAGTCACTTTTCGGAAAATTTCCAAAACCACTCAGCGCGCGCTCTGCAGCTAGGCCCTAACTCCCCTCTGCCTCCATGGATTTCCTTCAAACCTCTTGCTATCTAAACTATCCATACCCAGTAGTGCTCCCAGACCCCGAAACACACCCACAAACACCAGGAAGCCCCCCAAACAGGCCCCCGAAAACGCTACATTGAGCGAAAAGTCAGAACATGCAAAACCTTTTTCCTCATGGATGTTGTTTAAACCAGTTTTATCCGGTATTAGACCTTCCCAGCAATGGCCCCAGAGCTGTCAACCCAGGCGAAAACAAGTAGAAGACCCCCAAACAGCCAAAAAGCAAAAGTACAAAAATGTGGACTTAGTCACTTTTCTGAAAATTTCCAAAATCACTCAGTGCGCGCTCTTCAGCTAGGCCCTAACTCCCCTCTACCTCCATGGATTTCCTTCAAACCTCTTGCTATCTAAACTATCCATACCCAGTAGTGTTCCCAGACCCCGAAACCCACCCACAAACACCAGGAAGCCCCCCAAACAGGCCCCCGAAAACGCTACATTGAGCGAAAAGTCAGAACATGCAAAACCTTTTTCCTCATGGATGTTGTTTAAACCAGTTTTATCCGGTATTAGACCTTCCCAGCAATGGCCCCAGAGCTGTCAACCCAGGCGAAAACAAGTAGAAGACCCCCAAACATCCAAAAAGCAAAAGTACAAAAATGTGGACTTAGTCACTTTTCTGAAAATTTCCAAAATCACTCAGTGCGCGCTCTTCAGCTAGGCCCTAACTCCCCTCTACCTCCATGGATTTCCTTCAAACCTCTTGCTATCTAAACTATCCATACCCAGTAGTGTTCCCAGACCCCGAAACCCACCCACAAACACCAGGAAGCCCCCCAAACAGGCCCCCGAAAACGCTACATTGAGCGAAAAGTCAGAAAATGCAAAACCTTTTTCCTCATGGATGTTGTTTAAACCAGTTTTATCCGGTATTAGACCTTCCCAGCAATGGCCCCAGAGCCGTCAAACCAGGCTAAAACAAGTAGAAGACCCCCAAACAGCCAAAAAGCAAAAGTACAGGTGATTAAAGTTTTAATTATATTAACTTGTGCAAAACAAAGAAAGACAGAAACACAGGAATAAAAGTGAATAAGTACGAAAAAGAAAATTTCTGAATTCATTGGCTCATTTTCAGGCCTCGGTGTCAGGGAAGAAGAGTTTGTCCTCATACTCTGCGAATTCAGGCAGGAGCAGGTCAGTGTCACCTAACACAGAAGAAATTCCCTCATCTAAGTTGCTGTCCTCATTGTCTTCTTCCGTCGTGCGATCTGGTACTTTGAAATCTGGTGGTATGAGGTGCTCATTCATCTTGATCATTGTCAATATCTCCACATTTTTGGGCGAGAGGCGGGTCCGTTTGCAAGTTACAATGCCACCAGCAGCACTGAAAACACGTTCAGAAGACACGCTTGCGAGTGGGCAAGACAAGTAATGTATAGCCAGGCGGTTGATCTCTGGCCACAATTCTTTTTTCCCATGCCAATACGCCAATGGGTCAGCATTAACATAGACCTCTGTTGAGTCATTCAGATAGTCCTGCACCATCGACTCAAAGTTCTCCACGGTACCTCCACTTTGCTGAATTTTCGCTCGGACCTTTTCAGAACCATAACCAATCTCAGCTAGCCAATCCTCTTCATCACCCGATATTTCTGTTGTGTCTGGTGCAGATGATGCGGTTGCCGGTGTCTTTAACGGCTGAGAGGTCACTTCTGCCACAGCCACAGGTGCAGAAGTGGAGTCTTTTGACTGGGGATGGCCTGCTGATGCTGATGTACTGCCTTTTCCTTCAATTTGCTTCTGTTCTCTTTCAAACCTGATGGCTGACCAGGCTAGCCAACGTTTGTACTTTGTAACATCTTCATCACTAAAAGGAAAAAATGCAGAGCCTGCCAGCGCCTTTTTGTAGCGTGGATGCAGAATAGTAGCACAAATGTAATGCTGTTCTGAGTGGATCTTTTGAAGACGTTCATCGCCAAGTAGGCGCTCTAATAATTTCTCCGCCAAAACAAAAGCTTCTTGCTTTTCTTCATCTTTTTGAAACTTTGAAGACACCGCCTTCAGTTTGTGCTCCAGCATGCGCAACAATGGGATAGCTTTTCCCAAATTACAGTCCTCCCTGCTGACTGCACGCGTGAAGACCTCAAAAGTACGAAGCATGTCTGTCAGGCTTTTAACTAGCTCCCATTGCGCTGCATTTAACCTCAGGTCCTCCTTCACAGCTGTACCCATTGTTAAGAAATACTGATCGAGTACCGTAAACTGCTCATACAGACGCTCAAGCATGTAGAAGGTTGAGTTCCAACGTGTTGGCACCTCCTGGATGAGTGCTTTCACTGGCATTCGACGTTCATGTAGCAGGCTCCTCAGATGCTTCCGGGCCTTAAAAGAATGGCTGAAATGGTTGCACATTTTTCGGCAGGTGACCACTAACTGGCATGCTGCACTGTCTTTATCCAAGAATTTTTTAACAACCAGGTTTATACAGTGCGCCAAACACGGCACCCTGAAATAGTCACCCAGTTCCATGGCCTTAACTACATTGGCGCCATTATCCGTGGAAACATAACCAATGCCGCGTTTTTTGGAGACAGCCAGTGAAAGATCTTTGTGTTGAACTCATTAAAAATGTTTTGTGCCGTATGACGTTTCTCCAAGCCAAACATGGCTAGTGTTGCATGTTTCCGAGCAGCTTTAAAAACTTGGTCCAGGTCAGCACCTGCGTTTAGCTTTGCTTTAACCCCTGAAAAAGAGACCCAGTGTGCAGTGATGCACATGTAATCAGTGCCTGTGCCACTGGTCCACATGTCTGTTGTCAGATGTATAGTGTGAACAGCACTCTTCTGCAAAGCTGCCCCAATCACCTCCAGCACATCTTCATGTAGTGCTGGAACCGCAACACGGGCAAAATAGTACCGGCTAGGAACCTTCCATTTAGGGCAGAGCGCTGCCACTAATTCTAGAAAACCAACCCCTTCTACAAAAGAAAAAGGGAGAAGATCCAGCGCTAGCATTTTAGCCAGCTTAGTGTTATACAGACGCACCATTGGGTGGTTGCGGTCATATGGCGCTTCTGAAAACAACATTGTTTTAATGTTGCCCTGGACCATTTTACGGGATGATGATGATGACTTCTTCGACCCAGTTACGCTCGCTGATGAACTTTTTCGCATTGGTGTCTCACTCTGTCCCACACTCTTAGTGTGGCTCACAGGGGGTGTGCTGACAGGGGTACTGGGTGTAAGTGAAGTGTGTGACACTTCTTCCTCCTCGTCATCATCAGATGTTACATCAACGTTTTCTTGACTTGCAATTCGGGCTTCCTTGATCTCCTTTAGGTGCGCAAGCCATTGGACAAGGTGCTGTCTCTTAAGATGACCTCTCTGGCCTCCAGTCCCATAGTTGGTACCAAGCTTACCACGACTAACTGCAAGCTTACAAATGCTACAAATGGCTATGTTTTCCCTTTTTGGGCAAACACTAAAGAAGTCCCAAACTGCGGACTTGAAATGTCTGTGGGGGCCGGAGGAGGCGATACTGGTGATGGTCGTGCTGCTAATGCCAGATGAAGTGGAGGATGTGTATTGCTGAACTTTACTACGTTGTGCACTTTCACCACCACTAATTGAGGTCGAGGTGGATGGAGGTCCCTTCTGGCGAGTAAGAAATATGGAAGCGGTAGGTTGTGGTGTACTAGTTAACATCAATGATTGTGGTGTTCCCATTGCCTCCTCGTCGGCTTCATCATCACGCTCAGCAGCTTGTCGGGCTAGGGTCAAAATGTCTGTTTGCTGCATGCCCGCTGGGGCTTCAGTGACGTTAGTGATGATGACTGCGTCGTCGTCGTGAGAGTCTTCAGCAGCAGGAGTATACGCCACTTCTTGTTGAGCGTCATCACACTCCATAACTATGAGAGTTTCGACGACCTTCCTTTTACGTTTAGCTACCTTTGTCAGATCATGGTGTGCCTCCTCAACCTCACTCTCAGACGGCAGTGGTGCTGGTTCCCAAGTAAGATCCATATCATCAGAAGGAGGTGGGCTTGAAGAAGATGTAGACACCAACACCCTTGATCTTTTCCTTGCTCGGGATGTGGAAGACAATGAATGATCATCAGGAGGAGTGGCTTCCTCGAATGATACCTCGGCTTGATTGTCGATTTCCAGATGTGCCCTACTTCTGGAGGAACAACTATTGTGGCCACTTGTTGTGCCCCTCCATGCACCTCTGCTTGCTCCTCTCCTTGCGCCGCCTCTCCTTCCACATGTACTTTGGCTTGTACTTGCACATGTGATTGTTGTTGCGGCTGTGGTTGTTCAACACTCGTCAGATGAGTTACAACAACCTGTGTTGATTGAGGGACATTGTTGCTACTTTCATGCGATGAGCAAACATCACTGGTCGATGGTGATTGAACAACTATACTGGCTGCCTCTGCAGCACTCAAGGGCTTGGACGTAAGTTGGCGTGGTGGTGGTGGCACTAAGCCCAATGGAGCGGAGGTGCTGCTCCCAGCTTGGTCCCCAGCAGACCCCGCTGCTGCTGCAGGCGTACTTTTTTTTATCCCAAAAAATGTGGCGGTCGTCATCACACCAGTCTCCTTGGTAAGTGGCGCCACTTGCTTCTTCTGCTCCTTACTGGCAACTTTCTTGCTAGAGGAGCTACGGGCAACTTTTTTTGGGGCCATCTTCTTCAGATGTCACTCTGAACAGCAGGCCGCAGTTGCACAAGTTGCAGAGTTGTCTGTGGCCACACGTGACGTTGTGCTGCACACACCGCAGCAGGACTTCTTCCTGGCACTGGTGGTTCTCTTGCGCACCTACAAGCAATGGAAGACAGAGGAACATCAGTTATACACCCCAAAAAGTCGAAAAAACACACAAAAATCAGCACAAGCCCAGCCCATCCATGGCCTCAATGGTGTTTAAATTCAAGAAAGACACCCCACAGAAAGACTAGGCCCATGCACCACTCACTACCCCTAGGCATAATGGATGAAAGCTAGGCAAAATAAGTGCAGGCCTCAGACACTGCCTCTCTTCAAAATGGCCCCTTGAACTCCAAGCACATGTTGCCTGTACCAGCACTCAAGATGGCCACCACCACCACCCACATGGCCAGTCCACATCAACAGTACACCCCAAAAAGAAACAAAAAACACACAAAAATCACCACAATCCAATGCCATCCAGGATGTTTACATTAAAAAGACCCCACAGGCAGACTCAGTCCATGCACCACTCACTACCCCTGGGCAAAAGGCCCCAACAGCAGCCCCAAAAAATCGACAAAAAACACAAAATTAAGCACAATCCCAGCCCATCCATGGCCTCAATGATGTTTAAATTCAACAAAACTGTTGTATCATGCACCCATAACCAACCCTGGTCCTACTGGATACTGTGGCTACCCACAATATATTTTATTTAATGTTCTGAAAAAGTTCCAAAATTGTAGTTGCAGCAACTGTAATGCCCCAAACAAACCTACTTGTGAAAGTTGATTTCTAATCCAAAAGTGATCCAAAGAAAGTCAAAAAGGCCTCAAATCCAAATATCCAGCAGCACCCACAAAAAGTAATCCTTACAGGTCAAGGTCCAAATGAAAGTGACCAGCACATAAAGAAAGCACTGGGAGGAGCCTGCTGGACAGGAACAGGAAGTTGGAGACTGTGGGGCACTTCCTTCCCCCCCCCCCCCAAAAATGTACTCCTTGCAAAAAAAAGTGCAGGCAAATGTCAACCTGAGGAGTGATTCTGATAAAAATCATCATTTTCTGAAGGTTTATGCTGTTTGCTGGTGGATTTCTTGTGCAGAATTGCAAAATCTCTATTTCGCGAGTGCGAGATTGTTCCTGCCCGCCGCACCTACGTGTTCGCAATTGCGAACTCTCGCGATGCGTGCTGTGCAAGGTAAGGTGGCAAGCCGCGATTACGTATTCGCGGGCGCCAACTCCCGCGGGATCCCGCAGCAAGATCCAAAATGGCGCAGCACTCGCAAAATATCGAGAAAAACAACTCGGCAAACGCTGAATGGCGGAAAGTGAACGCCGTGCGCCACGCCGCGCGCCGCAATATTGTATCAACAAGCAAAATAATCCGCCGCGTGCGGATTTGCGGCTAATTCACGAGAGTTCGCGGATTGCGAATTTACCGAAAATCCGCAAATTCCGCGAGCGGAACTGATTTTACGCCCATGCTTAATCAAGATGTGCTGGAGGTGATTGGCGCAGCTATTCTGAAGAGTGCTGTTCACACTATCCACCTCACAACAGACATGTGGACCAGTTGCCAAGCCCTTGATTACTGGGTCTCTTTTGCAGGGGTTAAAGACCAGTTAAAAGCAGGTGTTGACATGGACACAGTTATTCAAGCTACTTGGAAACAAGCAACAGTAGCCATGTTTGCCATGGAGAAAACTCATACTGCACCTAACCTTTTGGACGATTTTGATAGGAAGGTCTATGAATGGCTGCATCCAAGAAATCGCGTAGTTGGTTATGTTTCCAAGGATAATGGCAGTAATATAGTTAAGGCCATGCAGGATGGTGAGTACTTCAGAGTGGCGTGTTTGGCGCACAGTATTAACATCATAGTGCAAGATTTCTTGAAAAAAGAAAACACAGTCAGCAAGTTACTGACCACCTGCCGAAGAATCTGCACACATTTCAGCCATTCTTGTAAGGCCCGGAAGCAGCTGAGGAGCATTCAACATGAACGTAGACTGCCAGTCAAAGGACTCATCCAGGAGGTGGCAACACGTTGGAACTCAACATTTTACATGCTTGAGCGTCTGTCTGAACAGTGGGGGGTAATAAATGATTATGTCTATAAACTGGGTTCTACTATGAAAGACATGAGGCTAGAGTTGGAGGAATGGAAGCTAGTTGCAAGCCTGACAGACATGCTTCGTCCTTTTGAGGTCTTCACGCGTGAAGTCAGCAGGGAGGACTGTTCTTTGGGCAAAGCTATCCCATTGTTGGTCATGCTAGAGCACCAACTGAAGGCAGTGTCTTCAACGTTCTGAGATGATGCTGAAAAGAAAGATGCATATCAGTTGGCTGAGAGGTTATTAAGCCGCCTAGTTGACAATGAAAGGCTTAAAAACATACATACAGAACAACATTACATTTGTGCCACTATTCTGGATCCACGGTACAAAAAGGCAGTGGCCAGCAAAGCATTGATTCCTTTTGATGAAGCAAATGCTTCAAAGTACAAACATTGGCTAGCTGTGCCAGCCACTCGGTTCGAAGAAGAGCGGCAGAAAATTCAAGAAGCCAGCAGAATACAACTGAATCAGCAGGCCATCCGGCGTCAACTTCCACTTCTGAATCTGTGGCCGAAGGGAGTCACTTTCCCTCACAGCCGTTAACAACACCAGCAACCATATCATCATCCTCACCTGCACCAGGCCCAGCCATAATATTGTCTGAGGCGGATTGGCTAACTCATGAAGGGTTTGCTCGTTCCAGTGCTGCAAAAGCCACAGATGGTACTCAAAGTGGAGCAACCCTGGGGAACCTTGAGTCGATGGTGCAGGCCTATCTGGATGACCCAACAGAGGTCTTTGTTAATCAGAACCCATTGCTGTATTGGTATAGGAAAAGGCCCCTATGGCCACTGATCACCAACCTGGCTCTAAATTATTTGTCTTGCCCTCTCGCAAGTGTGTCTTCTGAACGTGTTTTCAGTGCTGCTGGTGCCATTGTAACTTCAAAAAGGACCCGCCACTCGCCCAAAAATGTGAAGAGGTTAACACTGATCAAGATGAATCAGCACTTCATACCACCAGATTACAAAATACGTGAATGCACACAGGAAGAAGAGGACACCGACTTCGGTGACGGAAGTTTTTCTCTGTTAGCTTCTGTCTCAATTCATAGAGTTTGAGGACGAGCTCTACTTCCCTGAAACCGAGGCCTGAAAATGACTTCCTTTTTTTCATCCTTATTCACTTTTATTCCTGTGTGTCTTTCTTTGTTTTGCAACTTTTACCACAACAAAACTCTAATCACCTAATCACAACAAGTCCATCAGCAGCACTGTCTTCATCTTATTGTCCTTATTGATGTGAAGGTGCTGCAGTCTGCATTCCTGAGGTTCACTAGTTCACAACTCAATCATGCGCCTCTATCCTCCTCCTCCAGACTCCCCCTATCCATTTCCCTCAAGGCAGATGGATGGGTTACGAAGAATAAAGAAACTTTGTCTTTGTAGACGAATCCCCTCAAGTGGGACTGAAATTACTGACTGACTACATGCTTGCTGATTGCTGACAGAGTTACTTCTGAAATTGACAGGAGAGGCTGCCCTGTGGGCCCTCACTTTCCGAAGAAGATGCGGACAAAAAGTAGAACAGGTAATGAACAATGAGAAGATGGCATGCAGTGGACAGCAATGGCTGTCTGGCTCTGATGAAACCAATTGCTGTTTTGTTTTGTGCAGGAAATGAACAATATGTCTTGTGTTAGTTATTATTTAATCTTTTACACAGTAATTGTAAATCATGTCTACTACTCTGTTTTTTTTTACCTTGTTTAATTCAAATTGTACTTCAACTTCAGGGGCCAATATGTTGCATTTTCCAATATGCAAAATGTCTTTGGAGTGGACTCACTTGCCAATATACCATGATGATTGATTAAATAATATATCTTTTTTCTTTACAGTCACTCACTGGGATGGATCCTCAGCGTCGGTTTACGGAAGAACTATGGCCAATTCGTGAGTGGCAAACAGGTAAATCAGTCTACAATAACTACTACAGCAGAACTACATGTCTGTCTATTCATGGTATGTAGTGGTCAAGGGCGAGGCAGTGTACTGTTGTTGTTATGCCAGGCAGAGTCCACTCCACTCCAGACAGCAGTTCATGTAAAATTGGGACTATATGGCTTGCTGCATACAATTTGATATGCTTTGTGTGTCTGACAAAGAGCCTAGGTATGCTACATCAGGTTGCTTCACTCAGTGGTGCCTGCCTTGACTGTCTGCATGGCCCTGCCTCAAGCTTGGGCCAAACATCCGTTATGTTTGTGAAATTTGCTGTTTTTCGGTTTTTCGCGAATCTCGGGAAATTATCGAAAATTCGCAAATTTTTGAGCTGAACGGATTTTTGGCCCATGCTTGAGGCAGGGCCATGCAGACGGTCAAGGCAGGCACCACTGAGTGAAGCATCCTGATGTAGCATACCTAGGCTCTTTGACACAGACAGACAAAGCATATCTAGGGTTTAGGGTTCAATGCAATTTACTAGGGATTTTGGGTTTAAGTTGGTAGGGTTCCCGCTGAGTCTAGGGCTCAGTGTCCGATGCAGGCTCGTTCATAATGATGTTGGCAAGGTTTTAGGGGGGTTTGGCGTTCTTTGGTCCAGAATTGGCAGAATTCTGGACTTTTTGGGTGTTTTGTGGGCACGTGTGTTTGGGTGAAAAGTGAAAACTAGTCGTAGACCTTCTTCTTCTTCTTCTTCTTCTTCTTCAAAGAGTGCAGTGGTTCGATTTTGTTCTGCCTTGCTGAGATTCTTGGGAATCGCTGGAACAAGTGTCCAGGTAAGTTTCAAGAGGATCGAAGTAGTGGAAGTGCTGAAAACAGCAATTTTTTGTGAACAGCGCAATTTGCCATGTTTTGGATATACCAGTATTGCATTTTTTTGGAGGGGCTGTATGGGGGTGTTCTACATTAGTGGGGGTGGGTCGGGGGGGTCTTGGAGCACTGCTGGGAAGGTCTAATTTTGATTGCAAGTGGTTTCAAGAAAATCCATGGTGGAAAAGGGGGGTTTGGGCCTAGTTGCAGACAGCGTTTTGGCACAATTTAAACTGAGGCCTAGCACTATTGCATGATTTTGGGGGGGTTCTAGGTTTTTGGGGGTGGGTTTCGGGGTCTGGGAGCACTGCTGGGAAGGTCTAATTTTGATTGCAAGTGGTTTGAAGAAAATCCATGGTGGAAAAGGGGGGTTAGGGCCTAGCTGCAGAGCGCGTTTGGAGCGATTTTCAGGTAGGCCTCTGTAGATTTTCTAAGTTTGACATTTTCCATTTTTGCTTTTGGCCTGTTTGGGGGTGTTCTACTTTTTGGGGGTGGGTTGAGGGGTCTGAGGGCACTGCTGGGAAGGTCTAATGTTGTTCTAAAATCGCAGTTTACACTTTACACCTAGCTTGAGGGGAAAGATCCGCAAATTTCGCCCACACTTATTTATCCTTGAAAAAGGAGACTCAGAGTACGCACTTTCGAAATGATGCTTGTATGTATTGTAATACTGTCGTCTCTGAAACTGGAAGTGTTATTTTTGCACTACACAGCGTACCTTATATTTTTTTCTCTGTGGTGTTTTAATATCACTTCCTGCTTTTCCATCAACAATTACAGGCCGGATTGTACCCTGTGCAATGGGAAAAAAAATGAACTCAGGCTTACTATAAGTGAGCCGCTATTCAGCATCCGCCAGGCAGGCAGTGGACAAGGTGTCTTATGGTCCCCAACATTGATCGACGGAGCGTCAGATGGAATAGAGGAGTACCGCGAAAAAGAGGAATGGCTGGATGCATGCAACTTCCCAAATTCAACCGGACAACTACAACAACATTTACAGTTACAGTATCCATCTTCATTTCTACTTATCTTTTAAGTAATGTTATTGCTGTGAACTTCTATGAGTGTGACTCTGTGCATTTGTTTGCTCTCTGCTTTAATTCATCCCTCCATCCATTGTATACTTTTTTCTTTGCTATTTTTTAAACTAATTTAATGTACTAAGTGGTTCTTCTCTCTGAGGGCAGATAGGCAAGTGAAATTGCGTAATTACTGCAGCCCTGTACTGTCACATTGTTTCTTCATAGTTAGTACGTTGTAGAAAGTACTACTTGCTTTTCAGTAACCTATCCATTTAGCAAACAACTTCATGCATGCAGTAGTGCATGCGCTTCCTTTATGTCCCTTAAAAGATTTATGGATAGCTTCGTATTCAAAGATTTGTTTATCTTCATTTGTTGTTTGTCCATGCTGTGTTTTTCCTCTCCCCACAAAACTTTCCCCACAAACCCCATTCCCATCCAAGTTTCAAACCCTAACCCTCTTCCCCCGGGCTGTGTAGTTTTCATTGAGGTGTGAGTAAATTACAACAATAATTCCACACACTTGTTGGGGAGGATAAGGTGCAAGCAACCTCCTCAAATTAATTTTAAGGCAGCTTGATGAATCCTAGGATATTGTAATTCTGGTTAAAAAAACAACAATGAGTATTTTAAAATAAATTCTGAATTTCAGGCCCACCATCGATTGGATCCATTTTCAACATCATCCTCCTACATGTCAAGAAGACTTGTTGTTACGCTGCTGTGTCACTGTTCTTGTTGTAGCCATAATCATCCATGCAATTCTTTTTTCCCCATACTTATCTTCAGCATTGCTTAGGCTACTGTTCCTTCTAATACTCCTCTCAGGCCACTCAATGTGTCATTTTTTTTACTTTTTTTCATATGCGGCTACTGCTAGTGTGGTACCACTCCTGCTAACACCACAACGGAATTTCGGTCCGGGATGACGAAATCACCATTTGCCATGCAGCCAGCGCTGTGCCCAGCTCTATTCTCAAACACGAATCACAGGTAAGATAAGCATTTTGGGGAGGTAGAATAATGGGCTAGGACTCGGAGGAGAGACTGACAGTAGTACAGGTAAAGTACTAGTAAGCCAATTGAATTTACTAACTCTGTTAGTGGCACTTTTGAACATTTTTGGACGTTTTAGATAATTCATGCAGGTAAGTTTGAGGAAATCAAACATGCCGTAACTCCCGCCCACCAACCCACAAAATAATATCAACGCCTATACTATGTTGAAGTATGTAGAATGAATAATGATATATTACCCCTAACAAAAATAAACTAGTCCCACCCCTCCCTAACCCAAACAATTGTCCATTTCAAATAGTCCACTAGTCCCAAATAATCCCCAACTCCCGATTCCCACCCCCCCAACAGTCTTTAAAAAAGGGGCAAGGGACACAGTCACTTCCGGCGGTGTCTGGACCGGCAGTCCTGCCGCTCCTTGCGGAGGTCCCAGAGCTGTTTTTCAAGGTCGTCCACCTTCCGCTCCAGGTAGTCCACTCTTAGGCTTAGGCGGCACATGCGTGCCTTCCAGGCTCTGAGGGGGTCAGCTGCTGGTGTTCTTGCAGCTGAGAGTCGGCGGGGGGTAGGGGGGGCTGTCCGAGCACGGCGCCGTGCTGGAGACTGCTGGCTGGTGGACACGGGGGCAGTGCTGGAGGAGGTTGTTGATGCCCCCTCCTCCTGTTCCCGAGCTCACAGCCGGCAATATTCCACCCGAATGGTCTCCAGCTTCCGGGCCCTGGCCCGGACAGCCATCTCCCTTCTGGTGAGCTTTTTGGGAGCATCTATATGAAGAAAGAAAGAAAAATAATGTAACCAATACTCTTTAACAATAACACAAAATAATTCAACAGAAAGTTGTCTCACAGTAACACTTGCAATTTGCAAGCACAGTATAACATTTTGGCATGTATCTTTCCGCCGTCTTTGTAGGCCTGTAACAGTGGGAGTTTCAGGAATTCTACTACCAGGCAGCACTATGGACTCAATACATAGTCAGAGAGTCAGAGAGTACACCAGTATTCTTCTTTTTTCTCTAGTTTTGCGAAAGAAATTACTTGTACGAGAACTTGTGGTAGCTGGCATAATGCCAGCTCAGTCAGCTTGCACCCAAGAAAAAGAGACACAAGCCATGATGACGCAGACTTGCATGCATTACTTTAAGCAGTACATGCAGGTGGGGATAGGGAAGCTCTTACTTTTGTATAGGGGTGGCAATGGGCATACTCAGTTACATCAAGGGCTACTGCTTAATGTAATTTATATTTCTCACTGCCCCCCCTGGGCCTTCAGTACTACAAAAGGAAAATGAGGATTATTCATTTCTGATCATGTATCCAGCCGATCACATGATCTCTTAGCTTATATGATCGATGACTTTAGGTGCTTTGTTGTGATAGATTGAGTGAACAACAGCGATAGTCCACCCATGATTAACACAGCAGAAAGAAAATTATGAACATAGGGAGTGAGTGTGGTAACCATAATTGCCAGAGGAAGGGGACTTGACTTGATATAATTGTCAACTATACAATACATACACAATATATGCTGTGCTTGCAAAGTAAACTACTGTACTGTTACTTTAGGCAAGGGAGAGTTTCTGAACAATCACAACTTGTAGTATTTGGATTTCCTCTGCTTTGCTACTCTGGCACGGACATGCTGTTCGAACAAAGTAACACTCTTCATGCACTGAGCGTCTGCTCTACATACACCTCTGCTATGTATGAGGAAGAAGATGCCATCCAGGCTTCCAAAGTAAATGTCTATCATTCTTCTTAATGTCTCAACTGTAACAACTTTACTTTTTCTCAACAACCAAATAACACCCTTTTCATTTTATTTGGTATACCACCGTCTTGACTTGCATTTGAGTTTCACCAAAATTATATATTGCAATGCACACCACACATTAATTTTCTGATTGACCCACACAGGCCGTCATTTTTTCTTTCTCCTCCAACCATCCTTGCTTCAAGCAGCCATGCATCTGATTCCTTCCTATCAGCCACCTCTGCCTGCATTCAAAACCACGTATCATTCTTTAGTCATAAATGTTACAACTCGCTCGTCCTTCTATTGACCCTAAGTTCTTTCCCTTTTCATTCATCACATCCCTCAAGTTCATCTGATATGACTTGGCTTCACGATAAAAGCTTCCCAGCTGATTTGAAGTCAAATAGAGGGGGGCATTGCTTACTCGAGAACTACCGCCGCTAATGCTATTGCTAAGTCAAGGGTGACTGTCTTCTCCGTGATTGGCTAAAAAAATGTAGTTCTAAATCAGTAACTGTTCTTAACAGTTCAGTGTACTTGTAGTAGTGTACTGTCTACTGTACAGTACATCATACACTCCTTTGCGAGCCTACTCTAAAATGTCAATAAGTAAGGAGTATAATAATAACTTACCACCGTCCGCCGCTGCTGAGACATCCCCCTCAGCTCCTCCTGGTGGTGCTGCTGCATCCGCCGCTTGAGTGGACCCCTCCGTGCTACTAGCCCCGGCACTGGTGAAGGCAAGTGCTGCATCCGATGTTGTGACGCCTAGAAAAAACATGTCATATTTTTAGATGCCATACACGACCCCCTACTTCATCTCGTAATGGAAGAGAAAATGTTAAACAATTTTTAATTATTGGGACTTAAAAGAAGTCACGGTTTTGGGGAGGGGGTTAACTTATATGCTTAGCCATAACATGCAACTCTTTTTGGCACAACTGATGAATGCTTGCTCTTTAACGTGCAACATTTTTATAATTACAGACAGAACCAACTACGCCTCATCACCACCAGGAGGACTTGAAGTTCCAACAAGGTGAGGGCTCCCGAGTCCCGCACAGTTACTTCTGACTGAGGTATGTGGAAAGTCGAACTGCACCTATCATCAACAATGTCCTATTTCTCTTGTCCATACTTCTGTATGTGCAGAATAGTCCCTAAAACACTAGCGGTAAGGTATGTGCTACTATCAAATCAAAAAGTCAACTACTAGCTTATTATTGGTGGACATTGACATTGTGTTGTTGGAAATTGTCAAAGCACTAACATTAAGAAGACTGGAATAGACAGCAAAGGCAACCCAGAGGACTGCACTGAGTGCCTCAACAGCTATTGCTGGATCAGAGTTTTGTTTAACACTGTTTGCCGACTGGGCAAGCTTAGCTACCTACACAGACCGACTCATAAATAATAGTAAATAGTAGTAGCACAGAGAGTGATGGTAGAGAGGCAGGATAAGAAAGTAGAAACAGTCTACAAGAAGATCAAAGACTATTTTGTAAAAAATAGAATTAGGAAACAGTTTGGAATGAATAGGAGCTGTAAAAGTTAGGGAAGTATAATTATAATAAAAACAGAACAACTTACTGGGGCCAGCAGAAGAGCCTGCAGAGGACCGTTCCTGCCCACTCTGTTCCGCCGGAGTCTGGGATGTTTCTGCCTTGCCCCTGGGAGGTGCTGATGATTATGAAATAAACACAAACATGGATGATTGTTTTTTGGAAATATTTGATTTCTTTGACCACAATCTAAAATTATCTCGGGGAAAGAAATTAGCGACAATTGCACTACATGTATTGACCTATCAGATCTGGTCAACTAGGAGGATACTAGTTCAGTATTGCTGGATTCGCAGACCGTCTACTTGGAAAGTTATGTAAATCACTAACTAAACCAACAACAAAAAGGTTCTACTACGACTGCCAGCACTCAGCAGCACGCATCGTGGCAGACACAGTCCGTCATCATGATTGAAGAGCACTAAAAAATGTCCTACTACTAATAACAAGTCATAATATACTCAACCTATCAATCCATCTCTATCTCTTTTTCTTAGTGGCAGCAGGAGTACAAAGGAAGGACTAGACTTGAGTCTCTAGTCTCTCTAGCATTACGCAGTTCTGTAAAGTACTACACTCATACATATTCCGGCCAAATGAGCACAAAGTTGCAAACAAGTAAGCATAGTAGCAATGCCACAGAGGAGGCGAGCACCTGCAATCACAGAAGCTATTTAAACACAATTTTACCTGTAATGTAATCGAATAGGCAGCATTCTTGCTCTTCGGGAAAAACATATATTAGCAATATAACACAGAGCAGAAGAATACAAAGTAGTTATTAAATAGCTACTCACCAAGGCCAGGGATCTCCACGCCTAGCAGGTGGAGCAGGTCCTGCTCTCGGTCGAGGACGTCCGCCCACCGGTGCGTCGCTTGGTCATAGGTGCGTCGGACCCCCGACTCCCTCTGCACGGCCCGGCACACCTTATCGCACTGCTGGCGACGCTCCCGGATGCCATACCCTTGACCGGACCTGCCCCCCGCTGCCACGGTTTTAGGGAGGTGGCGCAGAACAAAATATATAAGAGCGGCCTCCTCCACCGTGGTAAAAACCTTCCTGGCCACTACATCCTCCCCCCTCAATCGCCCGCATGGGAGCCGGGTACGGGGTGCGGGACCCTTCCCCTTGCTTTTCCCGGCTCCCTTTGCCATGGTCCTGGTGAAAGAAGAAAAGAATAGGTGGGAAAAATAAATAAAATAAAAGAGAGAGCTAAACAAAAAAAGTAGTTATTAAAGTAACAAAAAGTTGACAAAAATACAAAATATAGATCTAGACAAATGGAGAGATAGATAATGAGCAAAAAAAAAGTTCAAAGAAACAAAAGGATTGCAAAGATTGAAAGAGGATAGAAAAACCATGCCCAGAACCATAGCAATGCATGAAAAACAAGATGGCCGCGCCCATTGAGGACCACGTGGGTACGTTTGCGCGATATTTCCCCCGCGAGCACGCAAAAAAACACGTGAACTCGTAATAGCGCGCCGCACACAACGCAAGCTTGCCAATAGTGCCCAGAAACTGAAATACGCAACGCGCACAAGATGGCAACGCCCATGTACGACCGCATGTGTGACTTCGTGGTCGGTGCGCTGCAAGCGGCCCGCGAATAGGCAAAAAACCCCGCGAACACGCAAAAAAAATCCGCAAATTTCACCCATACTTACATTAGATTAGCAAGATAGAACAGATGGCTTACCTCAAACACGAAAACAGCAGCATACATACAGTCGTAACCACTCTGCGCACACCGCTGCACACAGACGACACGGGCCATGTTGGACCTGGAAAAATAAAACATTAGATAAGCAAGATAGAGCAGATGGCTTACCTCAAACACGAAAACAGCAGCATACATACCGTCGGAACCACTCCGTGCACACCACTGCACACAGATGACACGGGCCATGTTGGACCTGGAAAAAAAAAGACAAAAATACATTAGATTAGCAAGATAGAACAGATGGCTTACCTCAAACACGAAAACAGCAACATACATACCGTCGGAACCACTCCATGCACACTGCTGCACACAGATGACACGGGCCATGTTGGACCTGGAAAAAAAAGACAACAAGACATTAGATTAGCAAGATAGAACGGATGGCTTACCTCAAACACGAAAACAGCAGCATATATACCGTCGGAACCATTACGTGCACACCGCTGCACACAGACGACACGGGCCATGTTGGACCTGGAAAAAAAAGACAAAAAGACATTAGATAAGCAATATAGAACAGATGGCTTACCTCAAACACGAAAACAGCAGCATACATACCGTCGCAACCACTCCGTGCACACCGCTGCACACAGACGACACGGGCCCTGTTGGACCTGGAAAAAAAAGACAAAAAGACATTAGATTAGCAAGATAGAACAGATGGCTTACCTCCAACACGAAAACAGCAGTATACATACCGTCGGAACAACTCCGTGCACACCGCTGCACACAGACGACACGGGCCATGTTGGACCTGGAAAAAAAAAGACATTAGATTAGCAAGATAGAACAGATGGCTTACCTCAAACACGAAAACAGCAGCATACATACCGTCGGAAACACTCCGTGCACACAGACAACACAGGCAATGTTGGACCTGTAAAAAATGACAAAAAGACATTAGATAAGCAAGATAGAAACAAAGACAAATCAACAAGAAACATAGACGGATAAAAGATTAGACGAGAAACAAACACAAGTATAAAAGACAGACAAAAGACAAGATGGCTTACCTGCCCGGAAATAGCCTGACCATCCCGGCAACGAAGAGAGAAAATAAACAGGAGAACGGCCCTGTAAAAAAAAAACTAAAAGAAAACACCCACCACTGAAAAAGGGACAGGGCTTAAAAAATAGAAAGACGAGAAAGAAAACGTCCCCTGCAGCCTACGGTCCTCGACCTAACAAGAAAAGGGGGTAGGGTAGAAACACTTTGAACCCCTAGACCTGCTCAGGGGGTCCCACAAGGACCCTCTGGGCCAAAAAAAGCATTTTTGTTAAAAAGAAATCATCCGAATTTGTGTTGAGTGCGCTGAAAAAGCAAAACAAATGAAGGGAGGGTTCCCGCACTTTGTTTTCTATAAGTCCCTGGGTGGGCCAGGTCCCGGGAGATATATTTATTATGTATGAGGTGGCCTGCGGGACGCCTGCAGCCCTGGGTACAGCCACCTCCCCGGGGCTTTTTTATTAAAATGAGTGGGGGGTTCCTCCCCCACATGCTGCCCTGGGGACCACCACCTCCCTGGGGCCTTAGTAATTAAAAGCCCCAGGAACCCCACCTCCCGGGGCTTTATTAAAATTGGGGCAGGGGGCCTCGTGGGCCCCCAAGCCCTGGGGACTGCCACCTGCCCAGGGCTTGGTCAAATAATTAGTGTAGGGGGCTTGAGACTTCACACAGCTCAGGGGACCACCGTTTCCCCGGGGCACTAATTATTTACAAATGGGGGTCTGTTGCAGACCCTCAGGCCCCGGGGACCACCACCTCTCTGGGGCTTTAAAGAGTTGGGAGGGAGGCTGCACGGCCCCCCTCGTGGAGCCCTTGATATCCCTGGGGACCGCCACACTTCAGGGCCAGGTCCCGCAATGTCCTGGGGTGCCCACCCCCGGAACATTGCCATTTGCTATGGCAGGGCGAGAGCCGGCTCCCACCCAGCCATAACAAACTCTGCTTTTCTTTATTGATGCAAGAGCAGGAAACCTGCTCTCGCTTCAAACGAAGCAAAGCAGAATTGCTTTTGGCCAAGGAGAGCTGCATGTTAGCAGCTCTCCTTGCCCAAAATCAATGCCGGCTCTCGCAGGAGGCGGGGAGCCAGCATGGACCATGTGGGCATTGGGGCTCCCCCCATAGTCCCAACAAATGGCTAGTTCCCGGGGGATGGTGTCCCCAAGGCCAGTTGTGGCCCAGGGGAGGGGGGACACACGGCCCCCTCCCATAAAAATAAAAAAAACTGTTCAGGCCCTAGTGGATGGGGTCTCTGGGGCCAATAGTTGCCCAGGAAAGAAGGGCCACGCGGCCCCTTCCAGTTTAAAAAAAATAAAATAAAAAATTATGGCCGGGCCCTGGGGGATGGGGTTCCCAGGGCCATATTTGGCCTCAGGAGGGGGCCATGTGGCCCCCTCCCCATATTGCTCCAGTCTGTTCAGGCCCAGTGGATGGGGTCCCCTGGGGCCAGATGTGGCCCAGGGAAGGGGGCCCACGTGGCCCCTATCTCATTTAAAAGAAAAGGAAAAAAAAGATAATATGCTGAGATACTGGGAGGTGGTTTTGCTGAGAGCTGGTCCGAGGCCTTGCCCCTTTATACACCACTCTGCAAACGCGCCTCTTGGCGCATTGCTGGTGGGGCGGTGACATCCTCTTGTGTCTGAGGACCTCAGAACACAAGAGGACTTTATCCCCCGAACAGCAGTGTGCCAAGAGCCATGTTTGCAGAGTGGCGTAAAAAGGTGGCATGGCCTTTGAGCATTCTCAGCAATCCAGCTGCATTGAGCCTACTGGAGGTAACAGGAGGGCTAGTTGGCCCCAGGGACCCTCAGGAGGAAAGGGGATTTCATCTGCCAACCAAGAGCATGCCAGGAGTTGTTTGCAGAGAGGTGGATAAAGGGGCGTGGCCTGTGTGGGGCTTATAGGAGGTAAGAAGCAGGCTAGCTGGCCCCAAAGGACCTCTAGCAGAGAAGGGGCACTGCTGTTATTGACCCCTGAGGCGTGAGCCGGGTGGTTACTAATTTTAACTTGTTCTTAATTTCGCATTGTGTGCTTTTTCCTCTGTGTCCTTTCCCCCCCCCGGCATTAGCGCTTGGCGCTTGAAGACCATTGCGGCGCTGCTGATTTACTCACCGATATTAGGGTGAAGGAACCAGCCCCTTTTAAAATACATCTCTAATGCACTCAGTTTAGTGCCGGCAGATTTACTTGCCTTTCCCCGCAACGACCGGCCGATTGCAGGGCCGTCATCTCTTGGGGCTCGGGCTGAGAATTCAGCGACGGCCATCTTTGATAGGGATATCCTCTTCTGGCGCTCGGGTCGCCGGTATAAAAACATACGGCCATGACTCCGCGCAGCGGACGCGTACAGCGGGTGCGCCGTAATCGCGCCGGAGTCAAGCCAGAGTCCTGCCCGTCTGCGCCCGTCCGCGATCGACCGGGGCGCGGGGCAGGACCCCCAGGTCCTTCGGAGCCTTCTGGCCCGATGGGTACACATAGGGACTGACTACATTACACTAAATAAGATCTCCTATCCTAATGTCAGAGTCCAGAAAACAGCTGTTACCATACTCTACAGGCTGATTCATTACCCCCCGACTGCGAGACGTGCGACCAGATTTTTCAATTTTTGAGGAGGGATGTGAGGGAAGAAGCTAAGTTAAATATGATATTATTGAATTGTAGGTCCATGAAAAAACACAAAACTGAGATATACGATCTGTTGACAAATAGAGGCCCGGATGCACTGTTTCTCACCGAGACATGGATGGACGAAGCTTCATCTCCGGATGCTCTCAAAGCCATTCCCCCTGGTTACAGCCTACTCAGATTAGACAGACAAAAGCAGCGAGGAGGGGGGTTAGCCCTCATTTATAAATCAGATCTAGAATGCACTCTACTAAAGGCTACTCTACCTAACAGCGAGAGTGGCCTCTTCACCATAAAAATTGGACCCAAAAACGTTGTCAACGGATTATTGATTTATCGCCCACCAGGGGGTGCAGCACAGTTTGGGGACCAACTTCTGGAACTAATAACTCAATCGGCACTCAGATATAAAAGGTTTCTCATTTTGGGGGATCTTAACCTCCACTTTGATGACATAGAGTGTAGAGAGGCACAAGCTGTGACTGCAGCACTGAAATCCTTGGTGGTCAATCTGCTATCTACAGCCCCCACGCACTGACTGGGCCACGTCTTGGACCCTATTTTTGCTAATTGGGAGGGTATTAAGGTTTCATCTCCGGTCCAAACAATTTGGTCGGATCATAGCATTATTCCGTTCGAAATAGAAAGTGTGTCCTCAGGAACTAGATTTAGGAAACCCCTATTGCAGAAGCGCAGGGAATGGAAGAAATTTATTCCAGAAACGTTTGAAAGTGCCCTATTAGAACATCCCCTGCCCCTAAGCAATACTTTACAGGAGGTATGGAGCAGCTATGAGAATTGGATGTCCAATGCCTTGGACGAGGTAGCGCCTTGGACTCTTAAACCTCCTGCAAGGCAATCTAGAACTGCTCCCTGGTTCTCAGAAAAACTTAAATTAGCTAAAGCCAAATGTAAAACCATGGGACGGAGTTGGAGGAAAAACTATGCTCCAGAACACAAAGTACGTTATAGAACGGAATTAAAAAAATACCAGAAACTAGTGAGATCAGAGAAAAGTATCTATCTTAAAAGCAGAATTGAGCTAGCGGACAACCCCACCAGAGAACTCTTTATTATTTATAAAGAGCTTACGGCTCCATCTAGACTTGAAGCTCAAGATACTTACTCTAATGAGATATGTGACTCTGTAGCTGATTTCTTTGTAGAAAAGGTCAACAAAATCCATGGCACCTTTAAAAATAGCGTTGATCTCTCATGTAATCATGTGGACGTAAGAGACAGTTCCATAAGGAAATCCCATCTCACATGCTTCAAAACACCTGAAAGACATGAACTATTATGTATCATCAACAGCATACAATCTGGCTCTCCCTGCGACGCGTGCCCACCTGCACGTTGTAAAGGAGTCATGGAGAGCACGTTGATTGACCATATTAGCCACATGGTGACACTGTCTTTCCAGGAATGCCACGTACTTGACGCGTGGAAAACAGCTCAGGTTATTCCTCTAAAAAAGAAACCCAATATCCATATCTCTCAACTCCAAAATCTTCGCCCCATCTCCCTTCTTCCCTTCTGTTCAAAAATCATAGAAAAGGTGGTTAACAGGCAGCTCATGGAATATCTTTAGGAGGAAGCCCTCCTCCATCCCTCACAATCGGGATTTAGAACCGGTTACTCTACTGAGTCAGCTGTTCTCTATTCCACTGAGTGCCTTAGACAGATAGTGGATGAAGGAGAGACAGCACCGTTGGTTTTATTAGATCTGAGTGCAGCTTTTGACACCGCGCTGCACACAACGCTGCTGTCTCGTCTTTCTGATATGGGGGTGGCAGGATCAGCCTATGCCTGGCTACGATCCTTCCAGGCCGATAGAAGCTTTCAGATGCACTGCCCACCCTTCAAATCTTCCCTCAGGAAAGTGAGCCATGGGGTTCCCCAGGGCTCGAGCTTGAGCCCTACCTTATTTAATGTCTATATGGAACCCCTGGCTCACGTAGTGGAGGCGTTTGGGGTGGGCATTGTTAGCTATGCTGATGACACCCAATTGATGTTCAAGCTTACGCCCGACCACAGAGAAGATGCCACTAACTTTTCTAACTGTCTGTCTTCAGTGGCATCATGGATGTACAACAACTGCCTGCGCCTCAATGGCGAAAAAACAGAACTGCTGGTGGTTGGGAAAGCAGCATCAGCATGGTCTCACAGGTGGTGGCCCACTGAATTGGGCAGCCGTCCCATTCCTGTGGATTCGGTAAGAAATCTTGGCGTATTGCTTGACTCAGACCTCTCCTATAAGTCCCACATCAGCAAGGTGACTGGTAGGTGCTTCAACATACTGAGGGTCCTCCGGAAGGTTTTAGATCTCCTCCCTATTGGAGCCAGAAAGACTATTGTCCATGCCCTGGTGACCCCTCACCTTGACTATGGGAATGCTCTGCTTATAGGTCTGAGTAAGAAATGCCTTCACCAACTTCAGTGCGTTCAGAACGCCGCCGCATGCCTTGTGCTCGGGCTTTCTCGCAGAGCTTCTGGGAAGACCGCTCTGGCCAAGCTCCATTGGCTCCCAGTCAGGGAAAGGATTAAATTTAAAGCCCTTTGCTTTGCGCACCGCATTGCCCAGGGCAAAGGCCCAGGCTACTTAAAGAATCTCCTTATTGCACATCGCCCTACTCGGAATTTGAGATCGTCCGGCGCGATGCTCTTTAAACTTCCCCGTATCACCAGAGCCAGGATGGGTGGCCGTTCCTTTAGGTACTTGGCCTCTAAACAGTGGAATGAACTCCCGTTCCACCTCCGAATGGAACCCTCCGAATCTAGATTCCGGGGGAAACTCAAAATGTTTCTGTTCCCTATCACGTAAACCTTCCCTCTCTTTGGCTTGTTAACATCTGCCTCTTGAAATCTAGCAGCAGTTAGCGCGGGGACACACTGTTTTTTGTGTAGCCAGGCGCTTTACAAATGGCTTATTATTATTATTATTATTATTATTAATATCATCCAAGAGCATGCCTGGTAGCGCGGGTTTAGTGTGGTGGGCAAAGGGGGCATGGCCTGCTATGAGAACTTAGCAATCCTTCTGTGTGAGACTTATTGGCCATAATAGAAGGGGTACTTGGCCCCAAGGATTTCCTTGGGGCGCTCTACCCCTCTGGTTACCTCCAGTAAGGGATTGATTACTAAGACGTCTTTGGAGGCCAGACCTCCTTTCTCCACCACTCTGGAAATGCATCTCCTGGCAGACTACGGGATGGGTGATGAAATCCACTTCACAGCTGAGGGACTTTGGGGGCAAAGATGCCCTCCTGCTACCTCTTGTAAGGCCTACACAGCGTAAATCCTGAGTGCTGGTCAGAGGCTCAGGACCCTTTCTCCACCACTCTGCAAACGCGACTACTAGTTAAAGAAGCATTTGCAAAGAAATAGGTTTCGCATTTGCGATAGGTAGAGCTATTGGCATTGTAAATGTAAATGTTTTTTAACTAATGTTTTTGGGTGTTGAGTGGATGTGCATTGCGTGTAGTGGAATTATGTGGTATAACTATGTTCTGCAGTGAAATTATGTGAATAGAAAGTATGTGGTATTTAGTGTAAATCTGCTGCCTATCTGCAGATTTGAACAAAAAGCCTTGTTTTGACGGGGGAACATGGCGTCCGGGAGCTTCTCACCTACCGGATGGGCGCGCTGCGAGTTGTGGCTCGCTAGAGGGTCTGCGGTCTGCGGTGAATTTCTTGCTCCTATTGAGGGTGCTGGAGACCCCGGGGGGGTTTCGGCGGGGAGTTCTGCTGAAAATCGGCATGTCAAGCGCCCCGCGTCCCGCTGTAATCGACCGGGAGTAACAGCGTGGGAAGAAACGGAGCAGGCAACAACGGCGCTGGGGAGCGTTTGATGTGAGGTAGCGGTATGGCTCAGGAGGAGCTTCTCCGCAGCGCCAAGAGTCGGGCTCTTTCCTCTG
The DNA here is from genome assembly GCF_964261635.1 of Lissotriton helveticus. Taxonomy (NCBI): domain Eukaryota; kingdom Metazoa; phylum Chordata; class Amphibia; order Caudata; family Salamandridae; genus Lissotriton; species Lissotriton helveticus. Next base: position 1,078,923,564 of record NC_136067.1, on the reverse strand, counting down.
CGTTTCCCTCGAGGGGGTTTGAACAAAGGCGCTCTCGGTGAACCCTGGTCGACGCAATCGGCTCTCCACGAGGGAGCAGAAACAGCATATTTGCCGTGGCTGGATACACCCACGCTTGGCAAATTCGAAGTACAGAGAGGCCACGAGAATGCAACAAAGAAACAGACTTCCATGACCCCGGTAAGGAGACTGAGGAGGGGAGATTTAAAAGACTTAAAAGAGGGTGAAGAAGGAAAGGGGGCTGGAGTATTAAGTAAGATACTAGGAAAAAAAGGGAGAGGTGGCAAAAAAAAGAGGAGGAAAAAGAGGAGAAAGTGCAAGATTCACAGGACATAGGGCAGGAGAAAACAAAAAATAGGGGTTTGAAAGAGCCAGCAATCAATAGATACACACTAAGGAGCAGAGGAGTTTGGGGTGCAGAAGATTTGGCAGGTAGTGTGAAAGGAGTAAGGGTAAAACCAGACGTTCAAGTGATTTCACTCAAAGAAGAAAAAGAGTCTAACATGGAAAAGTCACCTATTTCTGCACCCAAAATAGAAGGTTGCACAAAAAAAACCAACTGGGACTATTAAAAGCAAAGAAAAAGTTAAAGTTAAAGGGAAAATTAAAAAGGTGAAAATTACGCCCTCTTTACAGTCATATTTTAAAGTGCAATCTCAGGATTCAATATCTAAGTCTCTAAATAACTTTGTAACACAAACACAAAGCACCAATCTTTCACCACCAAAGCCAGATTCAAGTAAGAAAATGAATTTAGCTGTAAAAGCTGGATCTCAGGAGGATATTATTGCCCAAATACCAATAAGGAACAGTTTTGATCTATTAGCTGGCCTGGAAAGCGCTGCTGTTTCAGATACGCGTGGTCCTGTTGCAAAGATCCTTCAAAGTGCTCAAAGCCAGCCTCCCACTTTAGAGCCCCCCCAGCCTCCTGGACGGAGGCGTTGGGTTAGGTCTAAAGACACAGAAGTCGCCCCAGGATTTGGGAAAACTAATGTTAACGATGTTCTCCGAGATCAAACAACAGTTTGTTATCTCTGAGGAAAACCCCCAAAAAATCCAAGGGCAATGTGAGTCAATGGAAGATAAGATCAACGCGCTAGTAGAAGCAATGGAGCAAGCATATTGTCAACTTGCAGGAAAGGTAGTTTCTAATCAGATGGGAATCACTAAACTACAAAAAAATGAGCAAGAATTGAGAGACAAGATTGAATTTCTTGAAAACAATGCGAGACGCAATAATATCAGAATATTAAATGTTCCTGAAGGGGAGGAAGGGGGCGACATTAAAGCTTTTGTAGTTAGGCTCATTTTAGAGCAGAATAGTGACTTTGACCAGGCCTCAGTAGAGGAGGATATACAGAGAGTCCACCATGACACTTTTGTTGCTCGTACTGGCAGAAAGACAGCTAAAAGGATATTGGTTAACTTCAGAACATACACACTGAAGGAAAGGATACTCTCAGGTGCACTGAAAGCAGGCTCATATAACAAAAATGACTGGTAATACCGTATCAGGTCGGATTTATTGCGCACCACGCTGGATCGCCACTGGGAACTCTGTAAATATATTTCAGAATTAAAGGACCTATTTTCTGCATTTCTGAGAGTGATGTTGAATAATAAAATGCACAATTTTCGAGACCCTAGTGAAGTAAGAGCTTTGATAGACAAAGCTAAATGTCAGCCACATTAGAAAGAAATCTGTTTCTAGAAGCCCATTGAGATAGGGAAAAGCTCAAATAGAGGTGTAATATTATACCTCAAGAAGAATGGGAGGGACCCTCAGGGAGGGTGGGATGGGGCACAGATAGAAAGATAAAATGTGAAAAATAATGCAGAAACACAATCAGAAGGGGTGGGGGAGCATATGGGGGAAAAGAGTCCTCAATTGTTATAGCCTTAGTTTAGGTTATTTAAGCTACCAAGAAAGATGTAGATTGTTTTACTTTACGGAATGGCAGCACAAACTAGACTTAGTGGCCTGAAGATTATGACATGGAATGTCAATGGTTCAAGGGTCTTATCTAGAAGACAAAGAATTTTAGAGTACCTGAAGCTTTGGGACTCAGATATTATTTTTATCCAGAAATCACATCTTGTAAAAGAGGAATGGCCAGAAATACTAAAACATCAATCATGGTTAGTTCATTGTATATATACTTCTCAATTGGTTACAATAAAAGGGGTGGCAATACTGATTAAAAAATCCTGCCACAGGTTGACCCATTAGGGAAGGGGGCTATAGTAAAGGTAAAGGTGCAGGGGTTTTGGATAGCTTTAGTGGGCTATTATGTCCCCAATATAGACAACGCAGCTCCGTTAAAAACATTAAGTTTACACTTACTGGAGGTAAATGTTGATATTATCATGGGGGTGATTTTAATATTCCGTTAGACCCAATCCAGGATTCTACATCTAAGAGGTCAGCAGGGGCAGTCCAAAAAATGAGGGCAGTAGTAAAGCAACTAATGCAAGACTTAGGTTTAATAATAATAATAATAATAATAATATTTATTGTATAGTTAGTAAAAACCATTACTAAATGTAAATGCAGCAATATTAAAACACACGAAAATTTACACTGCTGAGTGAATAAAAAATGTTATAAAAATGAGAGCGTCTTTCGGGTTAGTAAAGTAAATGTGTTCAGGGCTCAAGACTTCGCCAGTTTATTTAGCTTTTTCTCGAAATTGTCAATGAATTTGATTGCCCTGCAAATTAATTGCGGATCTACTGAGCACAGTATTAGCACGATCGCAGACCGGCAGGTACGTGTTCCATATTCCTTAAACTTGGTCTTCAACCAACTCCGACGTTCCTGGTTCAGGGCCGGGCAAATACAGATCAGGTGGATAAAGTCTTGTCTTCCTGCGCCACATAAACAGCATCCATCACGTTTTTGGGGCTTCCATTTTGGTAACTCAGCATTTGTTGGTAAGCTGCCCAGCCTTAAATTGAGGTATTTCCGTTTGATGAATGTCGAGAAAGCAAGGTCTAGGTAGGTTGCTGGTGCTAGTTTTTTATAAGATTGAATTGTCATCCAAGCATGGGACCGATGACTAAAAGTTATTTTATCATTTAGCAACGAATGCCTATTGGCAGCCTTTTTTGTCAAATGTTTAAAGGAAAGCACTGGAAGCTTGGATTCTCAAAGTGCAGCCAAGTTAGTTGATTCAAGTGATGATTTAAGGTACTTGGCATAGTACGAGTTGGGACTTTTACTGATTGTTTCCCACATGGCACGGTACAGCGCAATTTCTTGGTTCATCCACACATCATACCAGAATTTTATGGTCTCGTACTTTTTCAGCAGGACTTGAGATTGCAAACTGAATTCGAGTCTGACTTGTGCGGGTGATGCATTCGTTGGTAACACAAATACACGCTTGTAGATTTTCATTTGAAGTTTGTCCAAGAGTTGTGCACTCTTGCCATGATGTAATATGCTCCCATAAGCTATTGTTGGAAGTAGCTTGGCTTTCATTATTGTTAGCAGGGGAGAGACCAGGGGGCCTCTGAATTCAGACGCCAAGCTACTGAAAGCGTGCAATAGGACCATGCTCCTCTTTTCCATGCTGTTTAGGTGCATAGTAAAGTTAAGATGCTTGTCCAGTAGTATCCCGAGATACTTATAACTTTCAACCGCTTCCAGTTTGACATTGTATATAGTGAAGGTTGGTTGCACTTTATGGCGTCGGGTTATGACCATAATCTTGGTTTTTGTACGGTTTATTGCTAGCAAATTCTGTTTGGTGTAGCAGATCAATTCCTGTAATAGACGCTGCAGGCCTATTCTTGTCTGGCTTAGTAGGACCACATCGTCGGCATAGGATAGGTGTGTTATACAGAGATTACCTAGCCGCGGTGAATGAGCATTGATTTGATCAAGGCTTGCTGTTAAATCCGCCATGAATAAATTGAAAAGGCGAGGGGCCAGGGCACAGCCTTGCTTTAAGCCATCAAAGGTATTGATCTTCCGGGTTAGCCTCTGTCCGTTGTCGATCTTTACCTGCATCCAGGTGTTACTATACAGGTCAATGATCGGCGTTAGGATTGAGTCTGGCAGGCCCTGCTGCTTCAATTTGGCCCATAGTAATTTCCTGTTGACACGGTCGAAGGCCGCCTTAAAGTCAACGAAGCAGGTATAAAGTTCCTGGTGGTTTTGTAGGCTTTTTTCACCGATTAAGCATAATGCCATTGCGTTTGCCATGGTGCCTGTTCCGCGACGAAACACTGTCTGGTTTAAGGGGATTTTACTGTGCATGTCCGACCATTGAGCTAGATCAGCTAGCACCAGAGATGCGTAGTATTTGGCTTCCGCATCGATCAGGGCTATTAAGCGGTAGTTAGTTGGATTTTTGCGGTCTCCGCCTTTGTAGATGGGGTTGATAATGGCACCCCTCCAGCTTTCCGGGACCCGACCTGAGTTGCTAATTGACCGAAACAGAATGTTGAATTTGCGTGCCCAGAACTTGGGGTCCTCTTTGTAGATTGCCTGCGGAATGCCATTGTTTGCCTTTCTTGATTATTTTTAGTACTCGGCAATCGTTGTCTGTCCGTATTGATTGCTCCATGTCTTCCTGGCCGGTGATCGAGCCATTAGTGCTGGTAATAGTCGTTCTTTCCTGGTTCATAGCTCTTGGCATTTCGGATTCAATTGTTGACGTTGTAATCTGGTTCGCCGTTAGGTTTATTGAGAATGTATCGACTATGTGTTTGGCCCAATCGTTTTCGGTGATGCATGTCATATTTACAGGTTGAGCTGCTCTGTTAATGGAGTTGACTTGTATCCAGAACGCCCTGGAGTCTGATTTTTTTATGTTGTGCAGCAACTTGACACGGAAGTCGTTAGCTTTGTTCCTTTTTTCCATCCAAACCAGCTTCTTGTATTGCCTCCTTGTCGATCGGACTTCTTGCCAGATACTTGGGTTTGTCCTTAGTCCTTGTGCCCGTCTTGTGAGCATCTGAAGTTGTTTCCTCATAGACAGTGCTGTTTTTGTGAGTTCTATATCAGTCTTCCGATAGGTCTTCTTTTTTGCGTTGCTATTGGACCTTGGTAGCCTTTCCAGGAAGTCAGACCAGGTTTCTGAACATAAGTCCTTTTCTGCAGATGTTTGTTTGAACAGTTTCTTAGCGTCTAACGCTATTTGTGGTAGGGTGTTACTTGACCACCTTAACCGCTTCAGGTTGATTGTTGAGGTTATGCCTGGGATAGTTGGTGCCTTTACGTGCCTGGAGGGACTCAGTTTCATCTCGATGTGTTGCATTGAGTGATCGCTGTCTAGTGAGCAGAGTATTTGGAATTTTTTAATTAGACTTAGCAGGGGTAGTGTAACTAAGGTATAATCCAAGGTGGAGCTTGCATTGTGGCCTATATAGGTAATGGCAGTGGGTTTGTCATGGAAGGTTCTTCCGTTTATTACCCGTAGGCCAAGGCGTTCAAAGTCCCACATCAGTTGCCTACCCACTTTGTCTGTCTTCTTAACAGGTATAAACTCCTGGGGTGCAACATCCCACAGTTCGTTTGCTACAGAGATGTTGACCTCATCTTCCGGTGGATGTAGAAGGTTGATGTTAAAATCGCCCGTGACAATAATCTCCCAACTTGGATGTTCAAGGCGGGTGTTGGTTACTACATTGACTACACGGTCGAAGAGGTCCTTTTTAGCCGATTTTTTCGGGTGGGCGTATAAATTGATCAAGATGATTGTTCTGGCATTGCTTTTTGTTGTGCTCTCCAGTTTAATAATTTGTATATCTGGTGCTGATGTGGCCATTTGTGAGGCTCTGATCTTCAGTGCTGTGGATATATATATTGAAAGACCCCCCCTTGCGCGTCCGTAGCACTGGAGACGTGTCACGAGTACGGGGAAGGCTGCGGTAAATTGTTAGCGTGGAAAACAAGGGCAGATCAAGCCAGGAATACAATTCAAGAAATTAAATGTCAAGAAACTGGACTAGCAGTAACCGAAGAGGGAGGGATTAAACAAGCATTCTCATCATTTTTTCAAGACATTTATACAGAGAATTTAAGTCCAGATACGGAACGAATAGCAGTCTTTTTTCAGGACATAGATCTCCCCTGTCTTAGTGAAGAACTTAGGTATCAGCACCTTTCACGATTGAGGAAATTCATAGAGGTATCAAAAGTTTGAAGAAAGGGAAAGCTGCAGCCCCAATGCCTTACCTAACAAAATATATTCTATTTTAACGGAAGAACTAGCCCCCATTTTATTGGATTTGTTTAATTCCATCTATATTTCAAAACAAGACTTGCCCGCATCATGGCAAGAAGCAACTATAATTGTACTATTAAAACCCAATAAAGATCCAAGGCTCTGTGAGTCACATAGACCGATCTCCCTACTCAACTCAGACTATAAAATCTTTACACAATTAATCACAAAGAGATTGGAGAGCGTGGTCGGTCTCCTGATTCACGGGGACCAAAAGGGTTTTATTAAGGGTAGGCACCTCCATGATTTAACTCAGGAATTAATTGGTACAATCGATCTGGCTACTGTAAATGTTAAACACTTAACAATTATGACCTGTGACGCAGCTAAAGTGTTTGATAGGGTTAATTGAGTGTTTCTACAGGAAGTTATTCGGCGATTTAATTTAGGAGATAACTTTTCACAAGTTATCAAATCTCTATATAATAGCCCAGTCGCACAAGTTCTGGGAAATTTTTCTCTGTCACCTCAGATTAAAATAGGTAGAGGCATCAGGCAAGGGTGCCCCCTCTCCCCATTACTCTTTGACATGTATATTGAGCCGCCAGCTATTAGGTTAAGGGAGTGCCAGGAAATTATTCCTTTTGCATGTAATGGATGGGAGAAGAAACTAACAGCCTGATTCATGAAGCTGATTTGCACTCGCAAAGGGCAAGATTCTCAGAATCTTGCCTTTTGCGAGTGCAATTTTGGCATTTGGGATTCACAATCCCAAATGCAAAAATCGCTAATGAAGAATTAGCTAATATGCGAGGATTAGCATTTAAGGAATCTCTATTAGAGATTCCTTAAATGCTATTCATGACACTTTCAAAAATTGCGATTTTGCAAATTTGGGCCGCTATTTACCGAGAGGTCAGACCTCTCGGTAAATAGCGAAAACTTAGAAAAATGCTTTTAAAAGCATTTTTCTAAGTTGCATGTTGCACACACACATGTCCTTTGGACATGTGTGTGCGCAACACCTGTTCAAATGTGCATTTTAGGGGTGCTACAGGGTGTCCTTTGGACACCCCTGGCACCCTTAAAATCGCTATCTGATTTGCGAGTAGCAAATTGCTACTCGCAAATGAGGGATACTCCCCATTCATTCCTATGGGCCTTTTGGCCCATAGGAATGAATGGGGAGTTATTCCTTTTTTTGCGAGTGGCAAATTGCTACTCGCAAATAGAGAACATGTAGGAATCGCTATTTATTTAGCAATTCCTACATGAATACCGTTTTGCGTGTCCTCAATAGCGAGTCGCTATGATTCGCTATTAGGGCCACGCAAAACGGCCCGTACATGAATCAGGCTGTAAGTCTTTATGCAGATGACTTAATGATTTTTGCGGGTCATCTTCAAGTTTCAATGATAGCCATCTGGGACACCTTAAAAAGTTTTGGGGAAATATCAGGCTATACAGTGAATCAAGACAAAACAGAAATCATGCAATGGAACACACATTATATTTGTGATCAGATCCGGCATAGCATTAGATATTTGGGTATAGAGATTGTAAAGAAAATTGATTTAATAGCGAAGGTACATTTCGACAAAGTAACATCAAAAGTTAGGACACAACTACAGAAATGGTATTCACTTCCTCTATCTTTCCTAGGAAAATCAAACTTGCTAAAGATGGTAATTCTCCCAAAGTGTACGTTTCTATTTAATTCCATTCCTCTGGAGTTTAAGAAGGAATGGATAATTAAGGTTCAAGGTATTTTTACTAGTTTTATTTGGGCAAAAAAAGACCTTGTATAGCTTGGCAAAAGCTCAGAGCAAGAAAGGAAAACGGAGGGATTGCGTCTCCAGACCTTTTGCAGTACCAGAGGGCATTCCATTTAAAAATCTTCTGGCAACTACTGGATGATACACCTGTATTTTCCCCATTATTTCAGGCTTTAACATCAGTTGTTAAGTCCCAAGCTAGGTTTTTCTTGTTTAAATTCGGCGACCCAAATATTACGAGAAAGTGAAATTAAAAGTTCTATCTGCAGCTTGTAGGGGGTGGCACCAAATAAGAGTACTACTACGTATTCCCTGCTACAGTACATTGGCCCCAATATGGAATTCACCGGGAACTCCAACCTGTTTACATGACTCTCTTGCAAAAGTAATTCAAGAAAATGGAAAAGAAAGATGGGGAGAGCTGTTGGAGGATGCTGTATTAATTTCATGGCATAAACTTCAGTATATAACAAAGGAGGATGTCTCTAAATGTAAATACCTCCAATTAGGAACTCTAAAAAAAGCTGGGAACGGAAGTTCATTATTTGAACGGTAGGCAGCTTCTTTCCCGGTGGGACAGAAAGAAATTGCTATATGGTATTGGCAGCTGATTCAATCTCATGAAGACTCGCAGCAGTGGCCCGGATCCAGCTGGAGGAAAGAGCTGCAGAGCTACGATTAGGATGCCTTATGGCGAGTATCTCTATCTGTTTTATGGCACAGTGTTAAAGCTGCACCACAAAGAAAAAATAATGTATTTACTGTTCATAAAGCGTATTGGACCCCGAGAAGATTATCAAAATTTGGTTCCAAAAGAGTGAAGTGCCAAAAGTGTGGGTAAGTGGACGCGGACGAAGCTCACATGTTCTGGCGATGTCCCGCTATACAATCGTTTTGGGAAAAAGTAGGTGAGACGACCTCCAGCATTGTGGGGTTTGAAGTCAAGGTGAGTCTCCCACAGGTAATCTTTGGGGTAATCCCAGACGAAGATATAACAATCAATACTTCTAAAAATCATAAAACCTTAATGTTTTTGTTAATTTTATTGGCATGTAGGGAACTGTGCATCAAGTGGATATTGCCTGTCCCTCCGTTAAAGTGTGAATGGAATAATTCGATACATAGGGTTGCTAAATTAGACAGGGCAATACGTGTAACAAAAAAAACAAGATTTTGGGATATATGGGACGACTATTGTAAATCTAGATAAAGGTAGAAGACAGGCTAAAACAGTAATGGCTTACTTAATGCATTTCCATTTTCTTTTTCCTGTTGCTAGCTATTTTTTTTTAAGGTTTCGAAAGCAGGGTCTTCTGAGATAGGCTACTCTTCCCTTTTTTTTTCTTTTATCAGTTGGTATGACGATTAATTTAGTTTTATGATTATGTATAGCTGCGCAGGCCAGGAAAAGTCCAAAAGGTCTGGACTGATAATCCTGATGCAGAGTATTCTGTGGGACCTGTTATAATGGAGAGGGAGAATCGGAGGGGAGAAGCAAACTATGAGGATAAAGGTTTGGGACAGGTGAGGGCCCGAAATGTCTAGAGCATGCTCTCTGTAAAAGGAGTGATTGGTAGCCCTCATTCTGGGGAACCTAAAGCCGAAAGACTTTGGGCCTCATCCTCTGGTTGCCTTTTATCTGCTTTCTTACTTGAACTCTCAAATATACACTGGCTGATTACAAATGAGGACAAAAAAAACCCCAAAAAAGCCTTGCATCTAGCTCAAACGGCTCAAATGTTCCCAAAAGTACAGCGTCATATGTTACATCATGGTGGGAGGCCCTTTGCAAAGCTGGAATTTTCCATTGTCACTATTGCAAAATATGGGTGTTAAACTGGTACTAATGGTGCACAAACACCTCTTCTTTATGTGCCTCTCTTGCCACTTTCTGCATTTCTCTTGCTTCTTTCTGCACAATTCTTCCTCTTTCTGTACCTCACTGTCTTCTATCTATATTGCACGTGCCTCTTTCTGTACTTCTCTTGACCATTTCTGTATCTCACTTGCCTCTTTGAGCACCTCTCTTGCTTCTTTCTGCACTTTTCTTGCTCCTTTCTGAACCTCTCTTGACTCTTTCTGCTCCTCTCTTGCCATTTACATCACCTTACTTGTCTCTTTCAGCACATAACTCTCTTCCTTCTGCACCAGTTTAGCTTCTTTCTGCACTTTTCGAGCACTCTTTCTTTACCTCTTAACTCTCTTTCTGCATCTCAAGTGCCTCTTTCTCACCTCTTTTTGCACCTCAGTTGGTTCTTTCTGCACTGCTTTTGCTTCTTTCAGCACCTTACTTGCCTCTTTCTGCACTACTCTTGGTTGTTTCTATACCTCTGTCGCTTTTTTCAGCAATTCTCTTGCCTCTTTTTGCACTTCTCTTGCTTGTTTCTACACCTCGCTTGTGTCTTTCTGTACCTCTGTTGCCTCTTTCTGCACCTCACTAACTTCTTTTTGCACCCCTGTTGCCTCTTTCTGCATCCCTCTCCCCTCTTTCTGCACCTCTAATGCCTCTATCTGCACACCTGTTCCCTCGTTCTGCCCCTTTCCTGCCTCTTTCTGCACCTCTCTTGCCTCTTCTGTACTTCTGTTGCTGTTTTCTTTACTTCTATTGCTGTTTCTGTACACTTTGCACCTATTTCAGCACCTCTGCTGCTTCTTTCTGCACTTCTCTTCTTTCTTAGTGCACCCTTCCTGCCTATTTATGTACCTCTCTTGCCTCTTTCTGCACCTCTCCTACCTTCTTCTGCACCCTTTTTGCCTCTTTTTGCACCTCTGTTGGTTCTTTCTGCACTGCTCTTGCTTTTTTTGGACCTCACTTGCCTCTTTCTGTACTTCCATTGCTTCTTTGTACACCTCTGTTGCTTGTTTCAGCAAATCTTTTGCCTCTTTGTGCACTTATCTTTCTTCTTTCTGCACCCCTCCTGCCTCTTTATGTACTTCTCTTGCCTCTTTGTCTACCTCTCCTACCTCTCTCTTTCTGTACCCTCTTGCCTCTTTTTGCACCTCTGTTGGTTCTTTCTGCACTACTCTTGCTTCTTTCTGCATATCATTTGCCTCTTTCTTCACTTCTCTTGCTCCTTTCTACACCTCTGTTGCTACTTTCAACAATGATCATGCCTCTTTCTGAACTTCTCGTGCTTGTCTCTGCACCTCTCCTGCATCTTGCTGCACCTCTGTTCCCTCTTTCTGCACCTCACTTTCTTCATTCTGCACCCCTCCTGCCTCTTCCTTGCACTTCTTTAGCTTCTTTCTTCGCCTCTCTTGCCTCTTTCTACTCCTCTCTTGCCTCTTTGTGCATTTCTCTTGTCTGTTTCTGTACTTCCCTTGCCTCTTTCTGTACCTTTCTTGCCTCTTTATGCCTCTCTCTTGCCTCTTTCTGCACCTCAATTGCCTCTTTCTGCACAACTCTTGCTTCTTTCCACTGCTCTGTTGCTTCTTTCAACAGTTCTCTTGCCTCTTTCTGCACTTCTTTTGCTAGTTTCTTTACCTCTCTTGCATATTCTGTACCTCTGTTGCATCTATGTGCATCTCTCCTACCTCTTTCTGCATTCCTCGTGCCTCTTTCAGCATCTCTGTTGCTTCTTTCATCAATACTCTTCCTTCTTTTTGCAACCCTCCTGCCTCTTTCTGTACCTCTCTTGCCTCTTTGTGTACCTCTCCTACATTATGCTGTACCACTCTTGCTTCTTTTTGCACCTCTTTTGGTTCTTTCTGCACTGCTCCTGCTTCTTACTGCACCTCATTTGCCTCTTTCTGCTCTTCGCTTGCTTGTTTATAGACCTGTGTTGCTTCTTTCAGCAATTCTATTGCCTCTTTGTGTACTTCGCTTGCTTGTTTCTGTACCTCTCTTGCTTTTTTCTGGACCTCACGTGCCACTTTCTGTACTTCCATTGCTTCTTTGTACACCTATGTTGCTTGTTTCAGCAATTCACTTTCCTCTTTATGCACTTCTCTTGCTTGTTTCTGCACCTCTCTTCCTTCTTTATGCACCCCTCCGCCGCTTTCTATTCCTCTCTTACCTCTTTTTGCACCTCTCTTACCTCTTTTTGCACCCCTCTTGCCTTTTTTTGCCACTCTGTTGGTTCTTTCTGCATTACTCTTGCTTTTTCTGCATATCACTTGCCTCTTTCTTCATTTCTCTTGCTAATTTCTACACCTTTGTTGCTTCTATCAGCAATGCTCATGCCTCTTTCTGCACCTCACTTGCTTCATTATATACCTCTCTTGCCTCTTTCTGCTCCTCTCTTGCCTCTTTGTGCACCTCTCTTGCTGCTTTCTGCACCCTTCTTCCCTTTTTTTTCATCCCTCTTGCCTCTATCTGCTGTTCCTTTGAAATTATCTGCATCTCTCTTGCATCTTTCTGCACCCCACTTGCCTCAATCTGCACTTCTCTTGCTTCTTTACAGAGCTCTTTTGCTACTTTCAACAGCCCTCTTGCCTCTTTCTGCACTTCATTTTGCTAGTTTATGCACCTCTATTGCATCTTTCTGCATCTCTCTCCCCTCTTTCTACACCTCATTTGCTTCTATCTGCCCCCTCTTACCTCTTTCCGCACCCCTCTTTTCTCTTTCTGCACCCCTGTTCCTTCTGTCTCTGCACCTCTCTTACCTCTTTCCGTGCCTCAGTTTGTTCTTTCGGCACTTCTCTTGCTCTTTATGCACCTTTTGCTCTTCTTTCAGCACCTCTGTTGCTTCTTTCTGTAGTTCTAATCCTCTTTCTGCGACCCTCCTGCCTCTTTCTGTACTTTTCAGGTTCTTTCTAAACCCCTGTTACTTCTTTCAGCAATTCTCTAGCCTCTTTCTTCACTTCTCCTGCTCTTTTTGCACCCTTCGCGTCTCTTTCAGCTCCTCGGTTCCTTCTTTCTGCAGCCCTCCTGCCTTTTTCTGTACCTCTTTTGCCTCTTTGTGCACCTCTCCTACCTCCTTCTGTACTCCTCTTGCCTCTATCAGCACCTCTGTTGCTTCTTTCTACACTTCTCTTCCTTTTTTCTGCAACCCTCCTGCCTCTTTCTGCACTCCTCTTCCTTCTTTGTGCACCAGTCCTAGCTCTTTAAGTACCTCTCTTGCATCTTTGTGCGCCTTTCCTACCTCTTTCTGCACCACCTTACCTATTTTTGCACCTCCGTTGGTTCTTTCTGCACTACTCTTGCTTTTTTCTGCACCTCACTTGCTACTATATGTAGTTCTCTTGCTTCTTTCTACTCCTCTGTTGCTTTCAGCAATTCTCCTGCCTCATTTTGCACTTCTCTTGCTTGTTTTGTCACCTGTTTTGCATCTTTCTGCACCTAGGTTGCCTCTTTCTGAACCTCACTTGCTTCATTCTAGACCTCTCCTCCCTCTTTCTGCACTCCTCTTGCTTCTTTCTATACCTCTTTTGCCTCTTTCTACTCCTCTCTTGCCACTTTGTGCATTTCTCTTGCCTGTTTCTATACTTCCCTTGCTGCTTTCCGTACCTCTCTTGCCTCATTCTGCACCTTTCTTACCTTTTTCTGCACTTCTCTTGCTTCTTTCTGCACTTCTCTTGCTCCTTTCTGCACCTCTGTTGCCTCTTTCTGCACCTCACTAGCTTCATTTTGCACCCCTGTTGCCTCTTTCTGCACCACTCTCCCCTCTTTATGCACCTTTCCTGCCTCTTTCTACCCCTCTCTTGCCTCTTTATGTACCTCTGTTGCTTTATTTTGCACTTCTATTGCCCTTTCTTCACCCTTCATACCTATTTCAGCACCTCTATTGTGCACTTCACCTCCTTCTTTCTGCACCCCTCTTGCCTCTTTCTGTACTCCTCTTGCCTCATTTTGCACCTCTGTTGGTTCTTTCTGCACTTCTCTTCCTTCTTTCTGCACCCCTTTTGCCTCTTTCTATACCTCTATACTTGCAAACGAATCAATTAGACTAACAGGCATGGACTGGATACTTAACTTGCATCACATACGGGTTGTTTTTACCCCACGCGTATACTGAAGGGAAGATGAATGTTGTTGTGCACTGGTCCTTGTTTATTTCCTTACTGGTTGTAGAATGTAAATGGAAAAATGTGATGACACTGTTTTTCGCCACTTGATGCTAGAAATTGTATAATATGCTACTATCATCTAAGAGTCAAATGCTGAAAACGTGCTCTGCCGCCCGGTCCCCGGGATGTGTGCTGAATGGCTGTGTGAGGTATCTATGATCAATCTCCCCGATCTTTGACTTCTTATGCAATGTGTTGTATGTTACTACTTGCTTTCATCACAATAATAAAAAAATAAAAAATAAAAAAATTCCCAAATCACTCCGCGCGCGCTCTGCAGCTAGGCCCTAACTCCCCTTTGCCACCACGGATTTGCTTCAAACCTCTTCCAATCAAAAGTATCCATACCCAGCGTTGCTCCAAGACCCCAAAACCCACCCCCAAACACCGGGAACCCCCCCAAACAGGCCCCCCGATAACGCTAAAGTGAGCAAAATGCCTGAAAATGGAAAAAAAATGTCACCTCCGATTTTCTCCAAAACACTTTTATCCGGTATTAGACCTTCCCAGCAATACCCCCAGACCTGTCAACCCAGGCGGAAACAAGTAGAAGACCCCCAAACAGCCAAAAAGCAAAACCTTAAAAAGTGAGACTTAGCAAATTTCGGGCCAACCTGGAATTCAGTCCAAATGCGCTGTGCAGCTAGGCCCTAACTCCCCTTTTCCATCATGGATTTCCTGAAAAACAAATGCAATCAACATTAGACTGTGCCAGCAGTGCTCCCAGACCCCCCCGACCCAGCGCCGCAAATCTAGAACACCCCCAAATAAACCCCCAAAAACCTGCAATACTGGTATATTGAAAACATGGCAAATTGCGCTGTTCACAAAAAACAAACAGCAATTGGTTTAAACAGAGACAGCCAGCCATTGCTGTCCACTGCATGCCATCTTCTCATTATTCATTACCTGTTCTACTTTATGTCCGCATCTTCTTCGGAAAGTGAGGGCCCACAGGGCAGCCTCTCCTGTAAATTTCAGAAGTAGGTCTGTCAACAATCAGCAAGCATGTAGTCAGTCAGTTATTTCAGTTCCACTTGAAGGGACTCGTCTACGAAGACAAAGTTTGTTTTTTCTCCATAATCCATCCATCTGCCTTGAGGGAAATGGATAGGGGGAGTCTGGAGGAGGAGGACAGAAGAGCATGATTGAGTTGTGAACTTGTGAACATCTGAATGCAGACTGCGGCACCTTCAAATCAATAAGGAAAATAGGATGAAGACAGTGCTGATGATGGACTTATTGTGATTAGGTGATTAGAGTTTTGTTGTGGTAAAAGTAGCAAAACAAAGAAAGACACACAGGAATAAAAGTGAATAAGTACGGAAAAAAGGAAGTAATTTTCAGTCCTCGGTGTCAGGGAAGCAGAGCTCGTCCTCCAAGTCTATGAATTGAGACGGGAGTAGGTCTGGTGACCGAGAAGAACTTCCGTCGTCGTCACCTAAGTCGGTGTCCTCTTCTTCCTGCGTGCATTCACGTATTTTGTAATCGGGTGGTATGAAGTGCTGATTCATCTTAATTATTGTTAACCTCTCCACATTTTTGGGCAAAAGGCGGGTCCTTTTTGAAGTAACAATGGCACCAGCAGCACTGAAAACACGTTTATAAGACACGCTTGCGAGTGGGCAAGACAAATAATTTAGAGCCAGGTTGGTGATCAGTCGCCATACAGAGCTTTTTGTATACCTATATCCCAAAGGGTTCTCATTATGGCATACCTATGTTGGGTCATCAAGATAGGCCTGCACCACCGACTCAAGGTTCTCCAGGGTTGATTTACTTTGCGTACCATCTGCGACCTTTTCATCAGTGGACCGAGCTAACCCTTGCTGAGTTAGCCAATCCCCTTCCGACAATATTTGTTTGCGGCCTGGTGCAGGTGAGGATGATGATATGGTTGCTGGTGTCGTTAACGGCTGTGAGGGAAAGTGACTCCCTTCGGCCACGGATTGAGAAGTGGAACTTGACGCCGGATGGCCTGCTGATTCAGTTGTACTTGTGCTGCCTCCTTGAAGGTTCTGCCGGTCTTTTTCGAACCGAGTGGCTGACAGAGCTAGCCAATGTTTGTACTTTGAAACATCTGCTTGGGAAAAGGAATGAAAGTATTGGTGGGCAGTGCCTTTTTGTACCGTGGATCAAGAATAGTGGCACAAATGTAATGTTGTTCTGTATGTATATTTTTAAGCCTTTCATTGTCAAGTAGGCGCCATAATAACTTCTCCGCCAAACCATATGTTTCTCGCTTTTCACCATCATCTCGGAACGTTGAAGACACCTCCTTCAGTTGGTGCTCTAGCATGCGCAACAATGGGATAGCTTTGCTCAAAGAACGGTCCTCCCTGCTAACTTCACGCGTGAAGAGCTCAAAAGGACGAAGCATGTCTGTCAGGCTTGCAATTAACTTCCATTCCTCCAACTCTAGCATCATGTCTTTGTGAGTAGAACCCAGTTTAAAGACAAACTCATGTATCACCTCCACTGCTCAAACAGACGCTCAAGCATGTAAAAGGTTGAGTTCCAACGTGTTGCCACCTCCTGGATTAGTCCTTTGACTGGCAGTTTACGTTCATATTGAAGGCTCCTCAGCTGTTTCCGGGCCTTAAAAGAATGGTTGAAATGTGTGCAGATTTTTGGGCAGATGGTCAGTAATTTGACGACTGGCTCTTCTGTTTTCAAGAAGGCTTGCACCACGATGTTAATACTGTGCGCCAAACACGGCACTCTGAAATAGCCACCGCTGTCCATGGCCTTAACCATATTTCTGCCATTATCCGTGGAAACATAACCAACTGTGCGGTTTCTTGGATGCAGCCATTCACTGACCTTCCTGTTAAACTCCTCCAAAAGGTTAGGTGCAGTGTGAGATTTCTCCATGGCAAACATGCCTACTGTTGCATGTTTCCGAGTCGCTTGAAAAACTTCCTCCGTGTCAACATCTTTGTGATTTAACTGTTTTTCGACCCCTGCAAAAGAGACCCAGTGTGCAGTGATGCACATGTAATCAAGGGCTTGGCAACTGGTCCACATGTCTGTTGTCATGTGGATAGTGTGAACAGCACTCTTCAGAATAGCTGCGCCAATCACCTCCAGCATATCTTGATGTAGTGCTGGAACAGCAACCCTTGCAAAATAGGACCGGCTAGGAACCTTCCATTTAGGGCAGACTGTTGCCACCAATTCACGAAATCCCACCCCTTCCACAAAAGAGAAAGGGAGAAGGTCCACCGCTAGCATTTTAGCCAGCTTTGCGTCATACAGACGCACCGTTGGGTGGTTGAGTTCAAATGGCGCATCCGACCAAAACATGCTGCTAATGGTGCCCTGGACCGTTTTACGTGATGATGATGATGATGATGATGCAGACTTCAAACCAGTTAGGCTCATTGATTTAGTTTTTTACATTGGTGTCTGTCCCAGACTCTTAGTGTGCCTCATACATGTTGCAGGGGTAGAGGGTGTGGGCGCTACCACTACAGTGCTGCTGCCAGGGGTACTGGGTGTACCGGAAAAAATGTCTGTCGCTTCTTCACTTCCCCCCTGCACGATCAGCCTCTCGTCATCATCATCAGATGCAATTTCAAGGGATACATTTGGATTTGTTTTTGTTTTGGCTTCCTCGATCTTCCTCATGTGTGCTTCACAAATGATAGTGTGGTGTTGCTTGAGATGACCTCTCTGGCCTCCGGTACCATAGTTAGTACCAAGCTTACCCCGACTAACGCATGCTTTACAAATCGAACAAACAACCATGTTTTCCGCCTTTTTGCTAACAGTAAAGAAGTCCCAAACTGGGGACTGGAGATGTCTGCTGGTGGTGGAGGTGCTACTTTGACTTTCAATGCCAGATGAAGTGGAGGATGGGCGTGGCGGAATTTGTTTCTGATGTTCACTAACAGCACCACTACTTGAGGTAATGGAGGTCGAGCTGGATGGAGGTCCCTGACGGCCCTTCTGACGAGAAAATATGGAAGCTGGAGGTCGTGTTGGTGTTGTAGTTAACTGCGTTGGTGGTGGTACCAGTGCCACGCCGCCCACATCCCGTTCAGCAGCCATTCGGGCTAGGGTTAAAATCTTTGTCTGCTGCATGCCCGCTGTGGCTTTAGTGACGTCTGTGATGATAGCTATGGATAATTATCCTCACACTATATCATCTACTGGTTTTTAACTTTGCACCGTGTTCTGTGTGTGTGTATCTGGATTGCTTTTGTGTGAACCCTTCACATGGGATAAGTGCATACACTTCACTGTCCTTTGATCTGTGTTTAATCTTACAGGTCGCAATACTGCAGCAGGACCAATCGGCCTGCGCCCCGGTATCAACGACCGAAGGTTGTATACCGTATTGCAAGTTTTAATTATCATTTTTTCACTGTGTGGTACGATTTGACTGAGGTCCTGAGGAATTGCCATGACGGCAAGAAACATGCCGACCTAATCAGAGGGTAGTAGCTAATATGCTCGGATAGTTCCAGGGCATTTATCTCCCCTCCCACCTTTTAATCAAGGAGGTCTACCACGCTAATAAAATTAGTTTGTGGATTGACCAACCTTTTTTAATATCACCTTTTTCACGCCACGACCACACTTCCCTGCCCTCTCACACGCACGCACCATATGGCCGGAACAGAAGATCTCCGATAAAGAGCCCCGGTTTCGGGAGCCCGTCAGACATTGCAGCGCCAGTCTGACGAGGAGCAGAACCCATATGATGAAGCATGACACCTAGCTTGCTGGGTGTGTGAGGGTTTTAGTTCCAACTAGGGGATTCCCCCTCTTTCTAGCACACACACTACACTCTTCCCGGGGAACTTTGTACCTGTCTTGTGTTAATGACTGGGTCATCGTCAGACTCTTCATCAGCAGCAGAAGGCACCACTTCTTGTTCATCGTCAGCAACCATAAGTCGAAGCCTTGCGGGAACCTTCCTTTTAGGCTTAGCTACTTTTGTTGGCTCATGGCGTGCCTCACTGTCAGACTGCATTGTTGGGTTCCAATCAAGATCAAGGTCATCAGAATGAAGGGGGCTTGAAGAAGAACTTGTAGTAGTAGCAGCCCTCCTTAACCTTTCTCTTGCTGGGGATCTGGAAAGCAATGGATCATCCTCAGGAGGAGTGGACTCCTCGGATGATTCTTCCACTTGAATATCAATTTCCTGATGTGCCCCTACTTCTGGAGGAACAAGCGTTGTAGGCAGTTGTGCCGCTCCATGAACCTCTAGTGGCACCTCTCCATGCACCTCTACTTGCGCCTCTCCTTGTGCATGTACTTGCGCCTCTCCTTGCCCATGTACTTGCGCCTCTCCTTGCCCATGTACTTGCGCCTCTCCTTGCCCATGTACTTACACTTGTACTAGTTGCACTTGTGGTTGTCATTGCGGCTGTGATTGTTGAACACTCGCCAGCTGAGTTACACCCGGCGTTGATTGGATGGTACTTTCTTGTGATGAGCCAACATCACTGGTCAATGGTGATTAAACAACCAAAGAGGCTGCCGCAGCAGCACTCATGGTCTTAAACTTAACTTTGCGTGGTGGCACTGACCCAAATGAGGCGGAGGTGCTGCTTCCAGCTTGGTCCCCGGCGGACACCGCTGCTGCTGCAGGCGTAGTTTTTTTTCCCAAAAAAGGTGTCGGTGGGCACACCCGTCTCCTTGGTAGGTGGTGCCACTTGCTTCTTCTGCTCCTTTTTACTGGCAGTGGCACTGGCAACTTTCTTCGCTGAGGCGCTACGGCCACCTTTCTTTGGGCCCATCTTCTTCAGATGTCAGAACAGCAGGCCGCAGTTGCACGAGTTGCAGAGTTGTCTTGTCTGTGGCCACACGTGACGTCGCGTGACGTTGGGCTGCACACACCGTTGCAGGGCTTCTTCCTGGCACTGGTGGTTCTCTTGTGCACCTAAAAGCAATGGAAGATAGAGGAACATCAGTTATACACCCCAAAAAGTCGAAAAACACATAAAAATCACCACAATCCCATGCCATCCATGCCCTCAATGATGTTTAAATTCAAGACATCCCACAGAAAAGACTAGGCGTATGCACCACTGAGTACCCCTAGGCATAATGGAGGAAAGCTAGGTAAAATGGTTGCTGGCCTGAGAACACTGCCTGCCTTCAAAATGACCCCTTGCCTCCTAGCACATGGCCAGGCCCTGCCTGTACCAGCACTCAAAATGGCCCCCACCCACATGGCCAGTCCCCAACAACACCCCCAAAAATCCAAAAACACATAAAAATCACCAAAATCCCATGCCATCCATGCCCTCAATGATGTTTAAATTCAAGATTCCCCACAGAAAAGACTAGGCCCATGCACCACTGAGTACCCCTGGGCATAATGGATGAAAGCTAGGCAAAATGGGTGCAGGCCTGAGAACACTGCCTGCCTTCAAAATGGCCCGTTGCCCCCCAGCACATGGCCAGGTCCTGCCTGTACCAGCACTCAAAATGGCCCCCACCCACATGGCCAGTCCCCAACAACACCCCCAAAAATCGAAAAACACATAAAAATCACCACAATCCCATGCCATCAATGCCCTCAATGATGTTTAAATTCAAGACACCCCACAGAAAAGACTAGGCCCATGCACCACTGAGTACCCCTGGGCATAATGGATGAAAGCTAGGCAAAATGGGTGCAGGCCTGAGAACACTGCCTGCCATCAAAATGGCCCCTTGCCCCCCAGCACATGGCCAGGCCCTGCCTGTACCAGCACTCAAAATGGCCCCCACCCACATGGCCAGTCCCCAACAACACCCCCAAAAATCAAAAAACACATACAAATCACCACAATCCCATGCCATCCATGCCCTCAATGATGTTTAAATTCAAGACACCCCACAGAAAAGACTAGGCCCATGCACCACTGAGTACCCCTGGGCATAATGGATGAAAGCTAGGCAAAATGGGTGAAGGCCTGAGAACACTGCCCGCATTCAAAATGGCCCCTTGCCCCCCAGCACATGGCCAGGCCCTGCCTGTACCAGCACTCAAAATCGCCCCCACCCACATGGCCAGTCCCCAACAACACCCCCAAAACTCGAAAAACACATAAAAATCACCACAATCCCATGCCATCCATGACCTCAATGATGTTTAAATTCAAGACACCCCACAGAAAAGACTAGGCCCATGCACCACTGAGTACCCCTGGGCATAATGGATGAAAGCTAGGCAAAATGGGTGCACGCCTGAGAACACTGCCAGCCTTCAAAATGCCCCCTTGCCCCCCAGCACATGGCCAGGCCCTGCCTGTACCAGCACTCAAAATGGCCCCACCCACATGGCCAGTCCCCACAAACACCCCCCAAAATCGAAAAACACATAAAAATCACCACAATCCAATGCCATCCATGCCCTCAATGATGTTTAAATTCAAGACACTCCACAGAAAAGACTAGTCCCATGCACCACTGAGTACCCCTGGGCATAATGGATAAAAGCTAGGCAAAATGGGTGCAGGCCTGAGAACACTGCCTGCCTTTAAAATGGCCCCTTGCCCCCCAGCACATGGCCAGGCCCTGCCTGTACCAGCCCTCAAAATGGCCCCCACTCACATGGCCAGTCCCCAACAACACCCCCAAAAATCGAAAAACACATAAAAATCACCACAATCCCATGCCATCCATGCCCTCAATGATGTTTAAATTCAAGACACCCCACAGAAAAGACTAGGCCCATGCACCACTGACTACCCCTGGGCATAATGGATGAAAGCTAGGCAAAATGGGTGCAGGCCTGAGAACACTGCCTGCCTTCAAAATGGCCCCTTGCCCCCCAGCACATGGCCAGGCCCTGCCTGGACCAGGCCTCAAAATGGCCTCCACCCACATGGTCAGGCCCCAACAGCACCCAAAAAGTCGAAAATAACACACAAATCACCACAATCCAATGCCATCCATGCCCTCAATGATGTTTA
Organism: Lissotriton helveticus; assembly: GCF_964261635.1. Taxonomy (NCBI): domain Eukaryota; kingdom Metazoa; phylum Chordata; class Amphibia; order Caudata; family Salamandridae; genus Lissotriton; species Lissotriton helveticus. Next base: position 1,078,901,688 of record NC_136067.1, on the reverse strand, counting down.
AATTCAAGACACCCCACAGAAAAGACTAGGCCCATGCACCACTGAGTACCCCTGGGCATAATGGATAAAAGCTAGGCAAAATGGGTGCAGGCCTGAGAACACTGCCTGCCTTTAAAATGGCCCCTTGCCCCCCAGCACATGGCCAGGCCCTGCCTGTACCAGCCCTCAAAATGGCCCCCACTCACATGGCCAGTCCCCAACAACACCCCCAAAAATCGAAAAACACATAAAAATCACCACACTCCCATGCCATCCATGCCCTCAATGATGTTTAAATTCATGACACCCCACAGAAAGACTAGGCCCTTGCACCACTGAGTACCCCTCAGGCATAATGGATGAAAGCTAGGCAAAATGGGTGCAGGCCTGAGAACACTGCCTGCCTACAAAATGGCCCCTTGCCCCCCAGCACATGGCCAGCCCCTGCCTGTACCAGCACTCAAAATGGCCCCCACCCACATGGCCAGTCCCCAACAACACCCCCAAAAATCGAAAAACACATACAAATCCCCACAATCCCATGCCATCCATGCCCTCAATGATGTTTAAATTCAAGACACCCCCCAGAAAAGACTAGGCCCATGCACCACTGAGTACCCCTGGGCATAATGGATGAAAGCTAGGCAAAATGGGTGAAGGCCTGAGAACACTGCCTGCCTTCAAAATGGCCCCTTGCCCCCCAGCACATGGCCAGGCCCTGCCTGTACCAGCACTCTAAATGGCCCCCACCCACATGGCCAGTCCCCAACAACACCCCCAAAAATCGAAAAACAAATAAAAATCACCACAATCCCATGCCATCCATGCCCTCAATGATGTTTAAATTCAAGACACCCCACAGAAAGACTAGGCCCTTGCACCACTGAGTACCCCTGGGCATAATGGATGAAAGCTAGCCAAAATGGGTGCAGGCCCGAGAACACTGCCTGCCTTCAAAATGGCCCCTTGCCCCCCAGCACATGGCCAGGCCCTGCCTGTACCAGCACTCATAATGGCCCCCACCCACATGGCCAGTCCCCAACAACACCCCCAAAAATCGAAAAACACATAAAAATCACCACAATCCCATGCCATCCATGCCCTCAATGATGTTTAAATTCAAGACACCCCACAGAAAAGACTAGGCCCATGCACCACTGAGTACCCCAGGGCAAAATGGATGAAAGCTATGCAAAATGGGTGCAGGCCTGAGAACACTGCCTGCCTTCAAAATGGCCCCTTGCCCCCAGCACATGGCCAGGCCCTGCCAGTACAAGCACTCAAAATGGTCCCCACCCAAATGGCCAGTCCCCAACAACACCCCCAAAAATGGAAAAACACTTCAAAATCACCACAATCCCATGCCATTCATGCCCTCAATGATGTTTAAATTCAAGACACCCCACAGAAAGACTAGGCCCGTGCACCACTGAGTACCCCTGGGCATAATGGATGAAAGCTAGGCAAAATGGGTAAAGGCCTGAGAACACTGCCCGCCTTCAAAATGGCCCCTTGCCCCCCAGCACATGGCCAGGCCCTGCCTGTACCAGCACTCAAAATCGCCCCCACCCACATGGCCAGTCCCCAACAACACCTCCAAAACTCGAAAAACACATAAAAATCACCACAATCCCATGCCATCCATGACCTCAATGATGTTTAAATTCAAGACACCCCACAGAAAAGACTAGGCCCATGCACCACTGAGTACCCCTGGGCATAATGGATGAAAGCTAGGCCAAATGGGTGAAAGCCTGAGAACACTGCCAGCCTTCAAAATGGCCCCTTGCCCCCCAGCACATGGCCAGGCCCTGCCTGTACCAGCACTCAAAATGGCCCCACCCCCATGGCCAGTCCCCAACAACACCCCCAAAAATCGAAAAACACATAAAAATCACCACAATCCCATGCCATCCATGCCCTCAATGATGTTTAAATTCAAGACACCCCACAGAAAAGACTAGGCCCATGCACCACTGAGTACCCCAGGGCAAAATGGATGAACGCTATGCAAAATGGGTGCAGGCCTGAGAACACTGCCTGCCTTCAAAATGGCCCCTTGCCCCCAGCACATGGCCAGGCCCTGCCAGTACAAGCACTCAAAATGGTCCCCACCCAAATGGCCAGTCCCCAACAACACCCCCAAAAATGTAAAAACACTTCAAAATCACCACAATCCCATGCCATCCATGCCCTCAATGATGTTTAAATTCAAGACACCCCACAGAAAGTCTAGGCCCGTGCACCACTGAGTACCCCTGGGCATAATGGATGAAAGCTAGGCAAAATGGGTGCAGGCCTGAGAACACTGCCTGCCTTCAAAATGGCCCCTTGCCCCCCAGCACATGACCAGGCCCTGCCTGTACCAGCACTCAAAATGGCCCCCACCCACATGGCCAGTCCCCAACACCCCCAAAAATCGAAAAACACATACAAATCACCACAATCCCATGCCATCCATGCCCACAATGATGTTTAAATTCAAGACACCCCACAGAAAAGACTAGGCCCATGCACCACTGAGTACCCCTGGGCATAATGGATGAAAGCTAGGCAAAATGGGTAAAGGCCTGAGAACACTGCCCGCATTCAAAATGGCCCCTTGCCCCCCAGCACATGGCCAGGCCCTGCCTGTACCAGCACTCAAAATCGCCCCCACCCACATGGCCAGTCCCCAACAACACCCCCAAAACTCGAAAAACACATAAAAATCACCACAATCCCATGCCATCCATGACCTCAATGATGTTTAAATTCAAGACACCCCACAGAAAAGACTAGGCCCATGCACCACTGAGTACCCCTGGGCATAATGGATGAAAGCTAGGCCAAATGGGTGAAAGCCTGGGAACACTGCCAGCCTTCAAAATGGCCCCTTGCCCCCCAGCACATGGCCAGGCCCTGCCTGTACCAGCACTCAAAATGGCCCCACCCCCATGGCCAGTCCCCAACAACACCCCCAAAACTCGAAAAACACATAAAAAGCACCACAATCCCATGCCATCCATTCCCTCAATGATGTTTAAATTCAAGACACTCCACAGAAAAGACTAGGCCCATGCACCACTGAGTACCCCTGGGCATAATGGATAAAAGCTAGGCAAAATGGGTGCAGGCCTGAGAACACTGCCTGCCTAAAAAATGGCCCCTTGCCCCCCAGCACATGGCCAGGCCCTGCCTGTACCAGCACTCAAAATGGCCCCCACTCACATGGCCAGTCCCCAACAACACCCCCAAAAATCGAAAAACACATAAAAATCACCACAATCCCATGCCATCCATGCCCTCAATGATGTTTAAATTCAAGACACCCCACAGAAAAGACTAGGCCCATGCACCACTGAGTACCCCTGGGCATAATGGATGAAAGCTAGGCAAAATGGGTGCAGGCCTGAGAACACTGCCTGCCTTTAAAATGGCCCCTTGCCCCCCAGCACATGGCCAGGCCCTGCCTGTACCAGCACTCAAAATGGCCCCCACTCACATGGCCAGTCCCCAACAACACCCCCAAAAATCGAAAAACACATAAAAATCACCACAATCCCATGCCATTCATGCCCTCAATGATGTTTAAATTCAAGACACCCCACAGAAAAGACTAGGCCCATGCACCACTGACTACCCCTAGGCATAATGGATGAAAGCTAGGCAAAATGGGTGCAGGCCTGAGAACACTGCCTGCCTTCAAAATGGCCCCTTGCCCCCCAGCACATGGCCAGGCCCTGCCTGGACCAGGCCTCAAAATGGCCTCCACCCACATGGTCAGGCCCCAACAGCACCCAAAAAGTCGAAAATAACACACAAATCACCACAATCCAATGCCATCCATGCCCTCAATGATGTTTAAATTCAAGACACCCAACAGAAAGAATTGGACCATGCACCACTCACTACCCCTGGGCCTACTGGCTAGGGAGGCTTTACAGGCACCCCAAAATAAAAAATAAAAAAACATATAACAGTGAGCTAAAATTCCATGACATAAATGAGAATTAAGTAAAAAAAAAATCAGAGAAACAGTTGTATCATGCACCCATGACTAACCCTGGGCCTACTGGATACTGTGGCTAGCTACCCACCACAATATATATTTTGTTAAAGTTGTGAAAAAAAGTTTTAGAACTGGAGTTGCCTCAACTGCAATGCCCCAAACAAACAACACCAACTTACTTGTAAAATCTCAAGTCCAAAAGTGATCCAAACTCCAAAGTCCAAAAAGTCATCAAATATAAAAATCCACCAGCAGCAAGAAAAAGTAATCCTTCCAGCTCCACAGCCAAATGAAAAGTGGCCAGTACATGGACAAAGCACTGGGAGGAGCCTGCTGGACAGGAACAGGAAGTTGGAGACTCTGGGGCACTTCCTTCCTCCCACCCCACCCCAAAAAATAGACTCCTGCACCAAAAAGTGCAGCCAAATGTCAATCTGAGGAGTTATTCTGATAAAAATCATCATTTTCACAAGGTTTATGCTACCTGCGGTGGATTTCTTGTGCAGAATTGCAATTTTTGCAATTTCAGGAACGCAAGCTGTTCAAACATCCCGCCGAAAGTCAGCTGCGCGCCGTCGCGGGCATTTATGACGTACTCGCGTTGTCAAACTCTCGCCGTGCAAGATGGCAAGCCGCGATGACGTAATTGCGTTCGAAAAAGTCTTGTGCGATCACGCAGCAAGATCGAAAATGGCGCAGCACACGCAAAGCCGGGAGAAAAACAACTCGTCAGGCTCAGAGTCAACGGCGCGCGCGCGATATTGTATATTTCAAGCGCGACCAAGCAAAATAATTCGTAGCTTGTGAATTTTCGGATTATTGGGCAATTTCGCGCGATTTGCTGATCACGAAATCGTCAATAATTCGCAAATTCGCCCGCAAAACGGATTTTACGCCCACGCTTAGTATTTTCAAACACAGAATGTAAAAATCACCCTCACTAAAAGATGCACTTTAACATTCTTAGTTCAGGCATACTAAACTTTATTTTCTGATCTTGTTCCTGGAGCCAGTTATGGTTATAAGATGTTATAAACGAACCGGCCATTCTGGCCTATGGAAAAAGATATCATAAAGGGGGTGGTGATGGACAGAGTATCTGAATTAAGCAGAACACTCCTACCCACTCAAAAGATCAGGGCTTGATCCATCACCGTTTTTTAGCTCACTGCACCATCCCAGCTCAGAACCTGTGGAGTTCTGGACTTTTTGGTTCCGTCCAGAGGTGTCAGGGAAAACACCTGAAGACCCCGGAGTTCAACCTGTCTCGGTGCACAAACAAACAGAAACACGGGCTTCTCGATGGTGGCGTCAAAGACCAAAGGTTTATTACTGCAGGGACACAGAAGTCACAGAAACTGCACACGGGCAGTGTCTAGGAGCCTGTTCAATTTGTACAAAGAGGGTTGTTCCTTATATACTAAATATTCTGCTCGGGGCAAATTCTTTACATGTTACCACAGTTCTAAACATTTGTGTCTTAAACAATAAATATTTGGCGTTGCACAGGAATCGTCAACAGTATCTGATGTCAAAACATTACGAATGAGGGGTTCCCACTAGTCCATCATAATCCCATGTCAATTCTTCATTCAAGACCCGGACCGCCTCATCGTAAATTTCGTTACCTCCCCCTAATAAAGGCCCAGAAGGAAAGGAGCAGAGCCAGGTGTGGAAGATAGAAAGACAGGATAAGAGATGTTTGTGGGTCGTAAATGGGCACGGTTACCAGCTTCGGCCGCCTAATCATGATCAGGCCAACGAACACAAGAACCAGTATAGCAGGACTGGCCTCAGGCTGGGGAGGCAGTTCTTGCCGAGTCATGCTGCCACAGCGTTGCTGGCCTAAAGTGCACGTGTCACTAGCAAGGTGAATCGCCGGCTAAAGCCTACGTGTCCTTTAATGAAAAGAGGTCATTGCGTGTCCATTGACTATGTGAGGGCAAGGAATACAAAATGGCTTCCGTGTTCTAAGATGGATGCCACGGGTAGAACAGAAATGTGTTTGTAACAGGAGTGCTCTTGCTCGTAGCATAGCGAAAACACCAGGATATACTAAATGGATCATTTGCGGTTCACTGATACCGAAATTATGTATTTACGACAATGTTACAAACACGAGTAAAATCGTCACGGAACCTCAGACCCTCCTTTTGCCCTTACATAGGCAATTACTCAGTCTATATCAGAGTCAGAGTCTAATTCTATGCTCATTAGGTCAGTGACATGTTGTTGTATCATCATCCTGTCTCGTGCCTTTTCTCCTAATGCAGGTGGTTTTCTGAAACAGGTTGCAGCACAGAGACTACACAGAGCGGGACCACATTGGATAATAAGACAGCACGAGAACAGAAATACTAGGATGACACCAATGACCATCAGAACCTTCCATCCCCACGCTGATACCAGAGTCCAAAACCACTGCATGAAGGACCAGTTTCCCTTATCTACGTGTATAGAGTCGGAAATCTTGTGTAGTTTAGAGATCGCTTCATAGACTGTTGGAGCATTATTTGGAATAAAGACACAGCAGCTCGATTGGATCATTCTGCATACCCTACCTCGATCTGCAAGTATTACGTCTAGAACCATTCGGTTCTGCAACGTCATGAGACGATCCGCCTGAAGCTCAGCTGTTAAGTTACTAAGGGCACCAGCAGTTTCCGTAATCGTAGATTCAACTACCCGTGTTAGTTGACGTAGATTTCTACTATTGGCCATAGGCCCCCAAAACGGAAGGAAACCTTTGAAAAAGTCTCCAGCTTCTTGACCAGCGGTATCTTCCTTGCTGAAGACACCTCTTGCTACTCTGGTCTTGTGATAATCTGAAGAAGCAGTGTATGTCGGAGGTAACAATCGAGCAATATAACATGAACCTGAAAAGTCAGCAGGCAGCCATGTATATGCTCTGTCCTGACAGATGAAGTAGGTACCCCTAGCAGTCAGAAAGGCAGGGGAGGAGTTAGACGGAAATACGTAAGTCTCAACGCACTCACTCCTCCCTAGCTGAGCTCTCAGATTTCTCCCATTTCCTTGCAAACAGACCTGACCTCGGTGAGGCACGACCCAAACTGAAGTGGAGCTTTTACGCTTGCTTTCTCCCAAACTAAGGCGATACTCTGTAGAGTTCCAACTCAAATACACCCGTAATTCATCTCTAGGGTAAGATGGAGTATTATTGACGTCTTTAATCATATCAATAATTCCCTGAACTAAAGCTTTGTTGGCTGAGTTGTATTTAGTGGACCGTGGTGGACGCGGAGGATAGGTCTCAAGGGCATATGAAAAAATGGTCTGAAAGGCCTGAAATGATCCATTGTAGCTAAAAGGCAAGACTAGATAGGGAATGCCTTTATCCATAGTGTGAGGTATCAAGCCACACACCCAGCAGTCTGTAGTATTAACTACCAGTTGGTGTTGATGCAAGAGCTGTACAAATGTATTGTTAATAAATTCTGAGCGTCGAGCTTGTTCGTGTTCAGGAAATGAGTGAAAAGAATGCATAGAAGAAACCGTAGAAGTAGTAGGATCAAGGGAAGGTACTGTAGTTACTGGCATAAAAATCAAATGTACACCAAAGACGATTCCACCCACCAACGTTATCAAAACAATTAAAAATGTAACTGCACATTGCATTAGAAAGCATTTGCTGTGAAGTATTCTGTACAGTCTATTTCTGCGTACATAAATTACATTTTCTCGTTGCAGCTCAGGAAGCTCCATCTTCTACGACCGTTCGCGACCACTGATGATGTGTACGTAGATGAAAATGCCTCTATCAGCCCTGGGAGTTCCCAGAACTAACAGAAAGATCGACCTTGTGTCTGACCCCCGCAGATTCAACTAGGCACACAGCCACGACCCTACGGCTACCCAGACGGCAAGGCAATTTTTAAAACAAAAAGAAACAATACAAAGTTTTAGCAAACTTCCTGGCTGGAGGCAGTGTATAGGAAATTCAAATCTGAAAATAGGCAGTTTCCTGCTTTATTTGTCCATATTGCGAGAACGTAAGTTGTATCTCAGTTTTGCAGGAGCTGTCTGGTCTGGAAACAATGTATTTTCAGCCGACGTTGCAATGTTCACGTTTTCAGATGACAAATGTTCTTTTGGTGCAGATGGCAAATGTTCGTTGGGTGTGGATGACAAATGTTCAGGGTTCAAAAGAGCAGTTTCAAGAGGAGAGTCAGAATTTGGTGAATCAGTGATCAGTTCTGCATCGCTGAAAGGTATGAACCTGGGGACTTGTTCCGTTTCAGAGGCACCGATTCCTTTCTTTACCCAGTTGTCGTAAGGAAGTGGCAAAGGCACACGTTTGACATGTGTCGTATGGATCCAGTTCTTCCTTCCGGCCACACGAATAGCAGTTCTCGTTGCTAGTAGGACTTGGAAAGGGCCAATGAATCTGGGCTGAAGATTTTTCGTTCTTGCAAAATTTCTAATGACCACCTGATCACCCGGTTTCAGATGATGGCCTGGACTCTCCGGTGGTTTTGGCAATGCATCGAAAACCTGTTGGTGAATAAGACTCAATTTAGCAGTCAAGTCGAAAAGGTAATCAATTAACATTGGGTATTCCAGCTGCTTGAATTCTTTTGGTCTAGGTACCCCCCAAACATTTGCAGGACGACCAAAAACTATTTCATAAGGACTAAGCCCTACTCTAGAATGTACAGTTGCTCTTGTTGATAGCAAAGCCAAAGGCAATGCGTCTGGCCAGGACAAACCCGTGGATGCTTGTATCTTAGCAAGTTTCAGTTTAAGGGTGCCATTGTAACCCTCGACTAAACCCGCGGACTGGGGATGATTCGCACTATGAAACTTCTGTCTAATCCCTAGGCCGGCACACACACTCTGCATAACTTTCCCTACGAACTCACTTCCGTTATCTGACCATACAATCCGTGGCATTCCGTATCTGGGGAAGTATTCTTTAAGAAGAATTTTGGCAGTGGATAAGGCAGTATTGTCCTTTAGCGGGTATGCTTCGATCCATCTGGAGAAAGCACAAACTACCACTAGGACGTACTTTAGATTATTACAACGATCCATGTGAATGAAGTCTAGCTGGATCACTTCAAAGGGGCAGGAAGGAGGAGCGAAGTGACCTGCAGGTGTGGGGATTCCCTTGCCAGGATTATGCATCAAGCATACCATACAATTTCTCACCACTCTCTCTGCACACTTACTAATCCCATCATTCTTCCAGACCGGAGCCAACATCTTACAAATCCCTTTTGAACTGATGTGCGCTGTTCCATGTGCCATTGTCACTACTGCAAGCACATACGCATCAGGCAACATCCAACGCTGTTGTTCCGACAAGTCAATCCAACACCCACTCGAGTCCAATTTACCCGTGCTCTCTCTCCATGCAAGTTTTTCCTCCTCAGTCGCCTCTTTCTGAATTTCTTTCACGCTTTCTACTGTGTCTTCACACATTCCAGACTCAGAAATCCATCTTGCAGATGTTGCAACATACATTCTACTCATCATATTTCTAGCTGTCTGTTTTGCAGTCTCATCGGCAAAAGCATTCCCACGACCAACATCATCCGTGATTGCTTTATGAGCACTGCATTTCACAATCGCAACTTCAGTCGGCAAGGTTAGAGATTCCAACAAGTCATTAACTAGCTGGCCATGTTGAATCTTAGTCCCATGGGACGTAATAAAACCTCTCTCTTTCCACAAACGGCCAAAACTATGGGCCACGCCGAACGCGTACTGACTATCTGTGAACACATTCACTCTCTTTCCCTTAGCTAAAACACACGCTCTTGTCAGCGCGACCAATTCTGCAGCCTGGGCAGAATTCTGACTCACTCTTGCAGTCTCCACAATCGTACTCAAGGTCGTTACTGCATAAGCAGCAGTCACATCACCATTCTCCAATTTGAAGCAAGACCCATCAACATACAGCGTGCCATCTGGATCTGACAACGGAGTGTCTTTTAGATCAATTCGTCCTTTTGTTTCTTCCTCAGTTTTGAAATAACAGTCGTGTGGTTCGGAATCACTCGACTCTTGGCTAGTCGGCAACAATGTTGCTGGATTCAATACATTGCATCTTTTGATCTGAATATGACTAGCTAACAGTGTCAGTTCATAACCTGATAATCTAGCACTGGTAAGGTGTTGCGTCTTGGTTCGGTTCATGAGTGTATCCACCGCATGAGGAACCATAACCACTAGCATGTTGTTCATTACTAAACCAGCAGATTGTCGAATGGAAGCTGCAGTTGCGGCTGTAGCTCTCAAGCAACTAGGCAACGCTCTAGCTACTGGATCTAATGTTGATGAAAAATACGCACAAGGGCGTTGTTTATCACCAAATTTCTGCGTCAACACACTCAATGCACAACCTTCTCTCTCGTGGACATAGAGCGTGAATGGCTTACTGTAGTCGGGTGTACCCAATACAGGTGCTGAACACAGTGCATTTCGCAATTCAGAAAAACTCTGTTGACATTCTGCAGACCATGGTACCGGACTCGGAACACCTTTCCCAGTCAAGGCTACCAATGGTTTTGCTAAAAGAGAAAAATTTGGGATCCATTGCCTACAATATGAGGTAATACCTAAAAAGGCACGTACTTCTCTCTGCGTGCTAGGAACATTCATCTGCGTAATTGCTTTTATTCTTTCTGGGGTCAACTTCCTTCCCTCCTTTGACAAGAGATGACCTAAGTAGGTCACTTCTTGGCAGCAGTATTGCATTTTTGAAGGTGACACCTTGTGATTCAAATTTGACAAATGATGCAATAAAGAAATCGTAGCTGTTTTGCAAGTTTCCTTGTCATCAGCAGCCACTAGAAGATCATCAACATATTGTATTAAAGCAGAACCAGGAGGAATTACGAAGGAATCTAACTGGCTTTTTAATGCTTGACTGTAAATGGATGGGCTTTCACAATAGCCTTGTGGAGCGCGTTTAAACCTGAAGCTTCGTCCTCCTAGAGAGAAACCGAAGATATCTCTGCTTTCTTCGGCTATCGGAATGCTGAAAAAGGCATTTTTCAAGTCGACAACCGAAAACCATGCTGCTGTGGCAGGAATCAACGTTAACAATGCAGTAATGTCTGGAACCACAGGAAACTGTGGAATCACAATTTTATTAACCTCTCTGAGATCAATTACAAACCTATATACTGGAGGTTTTGTAGGGTCAGTTCGTTTCAAAATAGGCAGTACAGGACTATTACAGACATTACCTCTAGTTTCTTCTATAACGTCTTTCTCAATCAGATCATGCACTATCAGTAGGAGCGCACGCTCACCTTCACTAGAGATTCTGTATTGTGGAATTCGTGGAAGTTTGACATTTGCTTTCAAAGTTACTACATAGGGTGGAATTTCCAATAGACCTACATCATTAGGACCAGTCGCCCAAAGAGTATCAGGGAGTGAACGCAGCTCTGGTGGGAGCGCATCCATTGACAAGTACATCGGAGAGATTATTCTTTTACCCAACGTAAGCTGTACTCCTGCTGGAGAACAGTACAATGTCGCGTACAGGCGTTTTAACAAGTCTAAACCAAGCAGATTTTCGTTACAACCTGTCGTCAAAATCAGGGGTGCTTTCAAGTGGCAGGGTCCAACTGAAATAGACAAAGGACCAGAAACAGGGTTATGAACAGGGGCGCCCGAAAAACCTACTGAAACGTTTGTTGAGCCAGACAAAGGTGCGCCAGGGAGTTTCGCATGTATGATAGAACTTTTCGCTGCACCAGTATCCAACAGAAACGGTTCGACTATACCTGATGTTGCTACTGCGACATAAGGCCCACTCTGATCTACTGGAACTGATACTACTCCCTCTCTTTGTCCATGGCTGTCCTAGTACTCACTTTGCTGAACTTCCTCACTAGCTTCATAATAGTCTTCAACATGATATTGTGGAGACCTATTCTGTTGGGCAGATTGTCCATTTCGCTGGTCGAAATAATTAGAAGGGCGATCACTCGTCTGCGGAGGCATAGCACCTCGTCCTCGACCTCTAGAGTTTTGCATGGAACTACCACGACCTCTCTGAGCTGCCGCAGCATTATTTTGTGCCCGAACTGGACACTCATTTTTGTAATGACCTTCCACTTTGCAATAAGCACATTGATTCCATTGGTATTGTGGCCTGTGAAAATTATAATCCGTTCTTTGATATGAGCCTTGTTGCATACTAGTCTGATTTGTGCGAGGCGGATAAGCTTGCTGTAAAAGTACTTTAGTTTTTAAATCTTTCGTCTTCTTATCTGATTTTTCCTTCTCTTCTTTATCCCTATTTTCATAGTACTGGGCAGTCGCAAGTATTTGCGCAGTCGTAGAGACAGCCCACGCACTTTCAGAATTCTTTAATTTACCACTAAGTTCTGGCAACAGATTGTGCACAAATTTATCAACAAATAATCTCTGGCCTCCTTCTGTGCTCATATCCTGACCACTATGATCCACGAAAGTCTCCTCGAATCTTGTGAAAAAGTCGGAGACGCTTTCGTCTTTCTTTTGTTTGCACGCGGACAGTTTGTCCCAGTTAACGCGCAATGCTGGCATCAAAGTTTTCATTAAATCGATTATCCTACCAGGCAAATTAGCAATTAAGGGTTCAGGTTTAGAACCACCTATTTGTTGACCATCCGCTGCAATTATAGCTGCCCAGTCACCACCTAGGGCAACTGGATGATTCTCTTTACGAATTTTAGCCCAAATTGGTTGCGGTACTACATTACCAAATAGCAGATCTATGTCAGCAAGATTCAATACACAAGCGTCAACTGTTTGAGCCAACTCTTTGTAGTACCCTGCAGGATTTTTACGCGGATCTGGCAAGGCCTGTTTCACTGCTAATACTTCAGCTCGCTTCCATGGAATATGTATCCATACTCTCTGGAATTGGGCCGGAGCGGCTGCAATACCAAGGTTTGCATTAGCTTGCACAGCTTCACGCCAAATTGGTGGAACCTCTCTCATTGGGTATTGACGATTTTGTTTCGTACTGCGTTTCTCTAACTCTCTCGGTGAACGAAGGGATGAGTCGGTCCTATAACTTAGAACCAGTTCCATCGCTTCTTTTATATTTTGACCGACTATCATACCTGCAGCAAACTCTTTCTGAACATTAATTAATTCTCCTAGATTTGATTCAGGGTCATCCTCTTCCAATTCCTCACGTAGAAGGAAACACATTTCATCGAACACATATCGTTGTGTCGGTTCATTCCATTGCATAAATGTATCTAATACATCTTGTACATTATATCTTCCAATTTTCGAAACCCATCTAAGAGCAGTGGAATCTAATATTCCTCTTTCTTCAGTACTGGGAAGCTGACTACGCCTCTGTACAGAGTCAGAGGTAGGAGTCTTAATCAGAGTTTTATAGAAGGGAGATAGAATATTGGAGACAGAATCAGTGATTCTTCGACGAACAGAAAGCGGAGTCATAATATCAGCAGAAGCAGTAAATAGAGTAGCAGTTGGAACAGATAGATTAGGAACAGTAGGAGTAGCAGGAAAAATAGCTTGTGAAGTAGCAGGTGTGAGCGACACAGGCATAGGTAAAGAAGCCGGCAACCCTGGAAGAGGGGTTGTCGAAGGAACATTAATATTGACCACAGGAGGTACAGGAACTTGATTCAGGGGAGCGGGAACAGGGACACCGTGTTGTCCAGCAACCGGTAATTGAACATTCGGTATAGGTGGAGCCGTAGCACCCTGTGCATACGGTGGGGGTGATCGTAACAAGTAAGACAACAGGGGATCCTTTTCAGGGTCCTCTACTATCTTAGCCGTACTCGATGGTAAAGCAGGATAGCACTTGTCTATCGCTAAATTACGTTCTCTATTGGCCACCTCCATCGCTTTCTCAGACTCGTTGAGTTGCAGCTGCCTAGCAGACTGTTCTAAAGTCAACTCTTGCTCTTTCTGTTCTTTCTTCAACTTTTTAATTTCTCTCTGTTTAGATTCTTTTCGCCAATAACGGAAAGAATCAAACATTGCCGGCCGGGCTTTCTTCTTGAACAACCTTCTTTCTAGATTATCGAGAACTTCAGGTTCAAAACTACCATGTAGTGGCCAACTAAGGACACCATCTTTCTCTGTGAAGCGGATCCATACCTCGTTATAAGAGATAGGGCCCACACCAAATTTGCAATATAGGTCATAAAGGGGAGTTCCAATCGGAGGAACCAAACACGAGTCCTCCAACTGGGAATCACTGTTGCAACTAAAACAAGACAACATACAATTTTTCCGACTTACCATTTTATAATCCGGAACACAAAACAAACAAGACACAAACAGAAAAGATGCGCACTCGAACCAAGAACTTAGGCCTACCAGAACTGATAAACGTATCGATACCTGAACTGAACAGAATGATTATCGTAACCAGAATAACCAGTGATAATCTTACAGAACTGAACTGAACTGAGAACTAAAAAAGGATTATCCAAACAGGAGCAACCCTCACAAAATACTTAACTGAGGTACTGAAGACGTCACCAAGGAGAAACCCGTCACGTCTCGCCGTACTAAGGACTGCACCTCGGGTCCAAGACAGGGCGACGGTCAAGGCAACGGACCACTGCAGCCGTCTGAACGGGAACCCTCGCGGAAGAGAACGTCGGGGCCACTTTTGCGATATGCCGGGATCGATGAAGTGGGGCGCCTCCCTCTGAAATCTTCACACGAAGCTCCTCGAACTCTTCAGGCTTTTGGACCGGTACCGAATGACGTCGCCCCACGTTGGGCGCCAATTGGAGTTCTGGACTTTTTGGTTCCGTCCAGAGGTGTCAGGGAAAACACCCGAAGACCCCGGAGTTCAACCTGTCTCGGTGCACAAACAAACAGAAACACGGGCTTCTCGATGGTGGCGTCAAAGACCAAAGGTTTATTACTGCAGGGACACAGAAGTCACAGAAACTGCACACGGGCAGTGTCTAGGAGCCTGTTCAATTTGTACAAAGAGGGTTGTTCCTTATATACTAAATATTCTGCTCGGCGCAAATTCTTTACATGTTACCACAGTTCTAAACATTCGTGTCTTAAACAATAAATATTTGGCGTTGCACAGGAATCGTCAACAGTATCTGATGTCAAAACATTACGAATGAGGGGTTCCCACTAGTCCATCATAATCCCATGTCAATTCTTCATTCAAGACCCGGACCGCCTCATCGTAAATTTCGTTACCTCCCCCTAATAAAGGCCCAGAAGGAAAGGAGCAGAGCCAGGTGTGGAAGATAGAAAGACAGGATAAGAGATGTTTGTGGGTCGTAAATGGGCACGGTTACCAGCTTCGGCCGCCTAATCATGATCAGGCCAACGAACACAAGAACCAGTATAGCAGGACTGGCCTCAGGCTGGGGAGGCAGTTCTTGCCGAGTCATGCTGCCACAGCGTTGCTGGCCTAAAGTGCACGTGTCACTAGCAAGGTGAATCGCCGGCTAAAGCCTACGTGTCCTTTAATGAAAAGAGGTCATTGCGTGTCCATTGACTATGTGAGGGCAAGGAATACAAAATGGCTTCCGTGTTCTAAGATGGATGCCACGGGTAGAACAGAAATGTGTTTGTAACAGGAGTGCTCTTGCTCGTAGCATAGCGAAAACACCAGGATATACTAAATGGATCATTTGCGGTTCACTGATACCGAAATTATGTATTTACGACAATGTTACAAACACGAGTAAAATCGTCACGGAACCTCACCTGGCTACATGCAAATTAGTCTGACCCTGGCCCAGTGCATCATGGGAACAGGGCAGACCAAACTACCAAGCCAATACTTTACTGGAAAGGAAACAAGCTTCCGGGGACCGGTTTCTGGCATTACAGCCGTCTTCGGCCCGGCTTGCTTGAATCCTGATGGTGCAGTGAGCAAGGGACTCATGTCTGAGCATACCCTTCCACTCCTATAGTGGCCAAAACGATTCATAAAGGGGGTGGTGATGGACAGAGTATCTGAATTAAGCAGAACACTCCTACCCAGTCAAAAGATCAGGGCTTGATCCATCACCGTTTTTTAGCTCACTGCACCATCCCAGCTCAGAACCTGGCTACATGCAAATTAGTCTGACCCTGGCCCAGTGCATCATGGGAACAGGGCAGACCAAACTACCAAGCCAATTCTTTACTGGAAAGGAAACAAGCTTCCGGGGACCGGTTTCTGGCATTACAGCCGTCTTCGGCCCGGCTTGCTTGAATCCTGATGGTGCAGTGAGCAAGGGACTCATGTAGCCAGGTTCTGAGCTGGGATGGTGCAGTGAGCTAAAAAACGGTGATGGATCAAGCCCTGATCTTTTGACTGGGTAGGAGTGTTCTGCTTAATTCAGATACTCTGTCCATCATCACCCCCTTTATGAATCGTTTTGGCCACCACAAGTGTGGAAGGGTATGCTCAGATGTGAGTCCCTTGCTCACTGCACCATCAGGATTCAAGCAAGCCGGGCCGAAGACGGCTGTAATGCCAGAAACCGATCCCCGGAAGCTTGTTTCCTTTCCAGTAAAGAATTGGCTTGGTAGTTTGGTCTGCCCTGTTCCCATGATGCACTGGGCCAGGGTCAGACTAATTTGCATGTAGCCAGGTTCTGAGCTGGGATGGTGCAGTGAGCGAAAAAACGGTGATGGATCAAGCCCTGATCTTTTGACTGGGTAGGAGTGTTCTGCTTAATTCAGATACTCTGTCCATCACCACCCCCTTTATGAATCGTTTTGGCCACCACAAGTGTGGAAGGGTATGCTCAGATGTGAGTCCCTTGCTCACTGCACCATCAGGATTCAAGCAAGCCGGTCCGAAGACGGCTGTAATGCCAGAAACCGGTCCCCGGAAGCTTGTTTCCTTTCCAGTAAAGAATTGGCTTGGTAGTTTGGTCTGCCCTGTTCCCATGATGCACTGGGCCAGGGTCAGACTTATTTGCATGTAGCCAGGTTCTGAGCTGGGATGGTGCAGTGAGCTAAAAAACGGTGATGGATCAAGCCCTGATCTTTTGACTGGGTAGGAGTGTTCTGCTTAATTCAGATACTCTGTCCATCACCACCCCCTTTATGAATCGTTTTGGCCACCACAAGTGTGGAAGGGTATGCTCAGATGTGAGTCCCTTGCTCACTGCACCATCAGGATTCAAGCAAGCCGGGCCGAAGACGGCTGTAATGCCAGAAACCGGTCCCCGGAAGCTTGTTTCCTTTCCAGTAATGAATTGGCTTGGTAGTTTGGTCTGCCCTGTTCTCATGATGCACTGGGCCAGGGTCAGACTAATTTGCATGTAGCCAGGTTCTGAGCTGGGATGGTGCAGTGAGCTAAAAACGGTGATGGATCAAGCCCTGATCTTTTGACTGGGTAGGAGTGTTCTGCTTAATTCAGATACTCTGTCCATCACCACCCCCTTTATGAATCGTTTTGGCCACCACAAGTGTGGAAGGGTATGCTCAGATGTGAGTCCCTTGCTCACTGCACCATCAGGATTCAAGCAAGCCGGGCCGAAGACGGCTGTAATGCCAGAAACCGGTCCCCGGAAGCTTGTTTCCTTTCCAGTAAAGAATTGGCTTGGTAGTTTGGTCTGCCCTGTTCCCATGATGCACTGGTCCAGGGTCCGACTAATTTGCATGTAGCCAGGTTCTGAGCTGGGATGGTGCAGTGAGCTAAAAAACGGTAATGGATCAAGCCCTGATCTTTTGACTGGGTAGGAGTGTTCTGCTTAATTCAGATACTCTGTCCATCACCACCCCCTTTATGAATCATTTTGGCCACCACAAATGTGGAAGGGTATGCTCAGATGTGAGTCCCTTGCTCACTGCACCATCAGGATTCAAGCAAGCCGGGCCAAAGACGGCTGTAATGCCAGAAACCGGTCCCCGGAAGCTTGTTTCCTTTCCAGTAAAGAATTGGCTTGGTAGTTTGGTCTGCCCTGTTCCCATGATGCACTGGGCCAGGGTCAGACTAATTTGCATGTAGCCAGGTTCTGAGCTGGGATGGTGCAGTGAGCTAAAAAACGGTGATGGATCAAGCCCTGATCTTTTGACTGGGTAGGAGTGTTCTGCTTAATTCAGATACTCTGTCCATCACCACCCCCTTTATGAATCGTTTTGGCCACCACAAGTGTGGATGGGTATGCTCAGATGTGAGTCCCTTGCTCACTGCACCATCAGGATTCAAGCAAGCCGGGCCGAAGACGGCTGTAATGCCAGAAACCGGTCCCCGGAAACTTGTTTCCTTTCCAGTAAAGATTTGGCTTGGTAGTTTGGTCTGCCCTGTTCCCATGATGCACTGGGCCAGGGTCAGGCTAATTTGCATGTAGCTAGGTTCTGAGCTGGGATGGTGCAGTGAGCTAAAAAACGGTGATGGATCAAGCCCTGATCTTTTGACTGGGTAGGAGTGTTCTGCTTAATTCAGATACTCTGTCCATCACCACCCCCTTTATGAATCGTTTTGGCCACCACAAATGTGGAACGGTATGCTCAGATGTGAGTCCCTTGCTCACTGCACCATCAGGATTCAAGCAAGCCGGGCCGAAGACGGCTGTAATGCCAGAAACCGGTCCCCGGAAGCTTGTTTCCTTTCCAGTAAAGAATTGGCTTGGTAGTTTGGTCTGCCCCGTTCCCATGATGCACTGGGCCAGGGTCAGACCAATTTGCATGTAGCCAGGTTCGGAGCTGGGATGGTGCAGTGAGCTAAAAAACGGTGATGGATCAAGCCCTGATCTTTTGACTGGGTAGGAGTGTTCGGCTTAATTCAGATACTCTGTCCATCACCACCCCCTTTATGAATCGTTTTGGCCACCACAAGTGTGGAAGGGTATGCTCAGATGTGAGTCCCTTGCTCACTGCACCATCAGGATTCAAGCAAGCCGGGCCGAAGACGGCTGTAATGCCAGAAACCGGTCCCCGGAAGCTTGTTTCCTTTCCAGTAAAGAATTGGCTTGGTAGTTTGGTCTGCCCTGTTCCCATGATGCACTGGGCCAGGGTCAGACTAATTTGCATGTAGCCAGGTTCTGAGCTGGGATGGTGCAGTGAGCTAAAAAACGGTGATGGATCAAGCCCTGATCTTTTGACTGGGTAGGAGTGTTCTGCTTAATTCAGATACTCTGTCCATCACCACCCCCTTTATGAATCGTTTTGGCCACCACAAGTGTGGCAGGGTATGCTCAGATGTGAGTCCCTTGCTCACTGCACCATCAGGATTCAAGCAAGCCGGGCCGAAGACGGCTGTAATGCCAGAAACCGGTCCCCGGAAGCTTGTTTCCTTTCCAGTAAAGAATTGGCTTGGTAGTTTGGTCTGCCCTGTTCTCATGATGCACTGGGCCAGGGTCAGACTAATTTGCATGTAGCCAGGTTCTGAGCTGGGATGGTGCAGTGAGCTAAAAAACGGTGATGGATCAAGCCCTGATCTTTTGACTGGGTAGGAGTGTTCTGCTTAATTCAGATACTCTGTCCATCACCACCCCCTTTATGAATCGTTTTGGCCACCACAAGTGTGGAAGGGTATGCTCAGATGTGAGTCCCTTGCTCACTGCACCATCAGGATTCAAGCAAGCCGGGCCGAAGACGGCTGTAATGCCAGAAATTGGTCCCCGTAAGCTTGTTTCCTTTCCAGTAAAGAATTGGCTTGGTAGTTTGGTCTGCCCTGTTCCCATGATGCTCTGGGCCAGGGTAAGACTAATTTGCATGTAGTCAGGTTCTGAGCTGGGATGGTGCAGTGAGCTAAAAAACGGTGATGGATCAAGCCCTGATATTTTGACTGGGTAGGAGTGTTCTGCCTAATTCAGATACTCTGTCCATCACCACCCCCTTTATGAATCGTTTTGGCCACCACAAGTGTGGAAGGGTATGCTCAGGTGTGAGTCCCTTGCTCACTGCACCATCAGGATTCAAGCAAGCCGGGCCGAAGACGGCTGTAATGCCAGAAACCGGTCCCCGGAAGCTTGTTTCCTTTCCAGTAAAGAATTGGCTTGGTAGTTTGGTCTGCCCTGTTCCCATGATGCACTGGGCCAGGGTCAGACTAATTTGCATGTAGCCAGGTTCTGAGCTGGGATGGTGCAGTGAGCTAAAAAACTGTGATGGATCAAGCCCTGATCTTTTGACTGGGTAGGAGTGTTCTGCTTAATTCAGATACTCTGTCCATCACCACCCCCTTTATGAATCGTATGGGAAAAGATAGCCTTGCAATAGTGAAAAACAAAATTGGCAGTATTTCACTATCAGGACATGCCACACTCAGCAGGGCATGTCCTACCTTTCACATACAACGCACCCTGCCCACTGGGGTACCTTGAGCCTACCTTAGGGGTGACTAACATGTAGAAGACGGAAAGGTTTAGGGACTGGCAAGTGTGTGCACTTGCCAAGTCGACATGGCAGTCCCAGGCTGCACACAGGCTCTGCAATGGCAGGCCTGTGCCACATTTTACAAGCCGCTTCTGTGGGTAGCACAATCAGTGCCACAAGCCCACCTGCAGTATTTGATTTACAGGCCCTGAGCACACATGGTGCACTGTACTAGGGTCTGACAAGTAAACCATATAACCAATTATGGAGTCACTAATCCATAACAATAATTTACATGGGAAGCACTTGCACTTTGGCACTGAATAGCCATGGCAAAGTGCCCAAAGCATCTAGACCAGCAAAAACATGGCAAAAACACAGGAGGCAACATCAAAAATGGCAATGAGACCCACGCAAATGGTGCCAGGTCTAACAGTTACATATACATTTATTTACATTAACCTACATTTACCCACATGAGAAGAAGTTAATGATGACATCTTACCACAAATCATTTCCTTCCTCCCCACTGTCATCTTCATTTGGCAATTCTTCAACATCACCCTAAGCAGTCTCATTGTAGTAATCATCTGGGAAGAAAGGAATATTCTGCCCCAGGCCAATAAAGGCATCATATAGTAGAGCATATTAGTTTTGTACACTTTATCAAGTGAGTAGAGGAGGAGTCCAAAAGACTGTCCACAAGTCTCCTAGTTCTACCATGAGCCTCAGTGAAGCAGACTTCCCCAGGCGTTGTTGGATTTCTCAGAGGTGGTAGCAACTACAGTCCATTAGGATACATCTCCTGCAAAACATCAAATACGAACATAATGTAAGATAAAGTTTTTTTAGATTTCAATGTTGAGATAACAATATTAGGTCATTTTTAAATATAATCACATGGAGAACTTATGAACAAGCCAGGCCCTCACATTTCCAAGTTGTGCCATTTGCTGTTGTATGCTGCTGTTGCGTAGCACAAAAAAATCATTAGTGGATCCAGGAAAGCATACACAAACACTTGTGATATACAGATTGGGAATTAAAATAACGAATATAAGGAAAATGTTTCCTCTTGCGGTACACTAGTTCTCTGTAGTGTGGTGCTACCAAGGCAATGTGGAATACCACCTAAAGCATACATACCTGCTTTTACATTGTTCACTACTTCTGTAGTATTTTTATCTTGAATGAAGGTGTTCGGGTGGGTCATCATCACTGTCAGGAATTCCTGTAGGACACCACTGAAAGTTGCTTGGGACTTTCCATTGCAATCTCCTACGGTATGTTGGAATGATTCAGTAGATACAACATTGAGAACTACAATAGTTTTAATTGCTGCCACTGAAACCGGGGACCACAAGCCCCTCATTGCCATGGGGCTGAGGAGGAGGTCCTCAGGCTTTGGCTCACCTGCCCTGGATCATCAGCGCTATATAGGGCACAGGAGGTGGGTGGGCAGAACCCGTCCTGCGTCCATCAGTATCATGAAGTAGCAGTGCAGGGCTGCCACCCTCGGCTCTTGCCCATAATGCTGTCCTAGCTCTTTGCCTGGTAAGTCTTCTACTTATTGGCCATTTCCATTTACCCCAGTCGGGCTCTCATTTGCACATCGTCGGTTTGTTTGATTGTTCTCCCTTGACTCCCCCTTGCTAATCCCACAGGCCACCCTTATACCATGAGAAAATGTAAAGCCTATGATAACCCTAAGGGTGCAGGGAAGGGGCCTAAATCTGCAAGGCGCCACGCTGCCGATAATTGTGTCTTTCAGGTAATTGCCAACATCATTGTTGAAGTCGGAGACATGATCAGCAGTGGGAGATCGATCTCTGTGGTGACTGTTCCAAGGATAGCGAAAACCAAGATTGCCCAATTCTAAAAGGAGAAGGTCATTGCTCACGAGGACGGCTCTTATGACCACGATCAGCTGGCCTTCCGCTGACTCCAGCAAAAGAGCCGGTACATACAAGTATGATTACTGCTGCCTCACACCCCATGTATCCCTATCCCTGAGTCTTTGCTAGTTGGGGGTATGTCTGTCCAGTCTCTCCAGGTCAACCCTCCCTCCCCCCTCTCTTATGTCCAAGCAATCACTGATTTACTAAGTTTTAGTAGCCAGCAGAGAGTAAATGTTGATGCTGATACTGTATCTCTTGATTGTCTACTTGGACTAGAAAAACGTGTCACACAACTAAGTACTGAACTAAAACTTGGAAAAAACGCTGTGCTTACATGTGGTCTGACAGTAAGACCCAGAAATACGGTATGTATATTAGCAGCGGGGGGTGAAATAAGCGAAAGAGAGCAAGAAGGGTGTGTTGATGAAAGAACACAAATCGAGGCACACAGGAAAAGAGGAGAGGATTAAAAGAATGTTTATGCAGATGTCCCGTGCCAAGAGAGGGGCAGGAGAAGGGTCCCATTTAAATGTGCCTGCACGTTTGTGCAGGCATGAGTTAACCCCTTGATCTGCCTACCTATTGTTCCTGCAGCCCAACAGTATTGGGTGAGGGTGGCTCAGAAGAAGACATGTGGAGGACATGAGGGTAAAGTAATCCCACCCCTTCCAAACTCGTCATAGGGTGGGGTCTGTGTCCGTGATGCTTAGTGATCTCACCACACCCTATGACGACTTGGAAAGGGTGGAGCGAGGAGTTAGTACTACCTAGAATGCATGCAGTCACTCCCCGAGCGGATGTTCCTGCCGCCTGGGGCTGCTTCAACAAGTGACTCTACTACGCGTCATCGAGGGGTGGAAACCAAAGGCCCCAGATAATGGCAAGCCAGGGCTGAAGTAACTTAAGCCCTTTGGCAGCCACAGCGTTTGAAACATGCGCGCTAGTGCAAACGTTATTGAAAGTGCTTGCTTGACCCTCGAGCATCACAGTATGACTTCAAGTCATGCAGCATCAGCTGTTTGAAAGGTGCGTTTTGGTTTCCTGCTTTATGTGCCTTCCAAAGAGTTAATTTGCAGGGTTTAAATATGTGATTATCTATTTATTGATGGCTCATAAAGCAGGAAAATTGGAGTCGGGCGCAGCCTCTCCGCCCATTGAAAGCAGCTGCTCCTGTTCAACTGCCCCTTCAGTGTGGCCTCCATGGCCTCCACAGATGCTACTGGCCTACCCTTTGCCCCTAGGCCAGTAAGACAAGAAGCACCTCAATTGTTAAGGTCCACTAGTCATGATAGCATACAAATGGGCCCCTATTCAAGTCCCTTCCATCGCCAGGTACATTCAGTCTAGTAGGCACGCTGAGGTCCATTCTGCTGCTCAGACAGAGAGCAGCTCCAAGGAGCCTGTCCATCGGTGTGACCTCCTTGACCTTTTGCCTGATTGCACCCTGTATGTAGTGGTCTTTGTGAACTTGCCCCCAATCGCACCAGACACCCTGGAAGGTTTTCATAAGCTTAGGAACAAGGTGTCTTACTGGCTTTCTAGGAAGGCAAGGGTGGATGGCCGTATTCATACACATATAAACATGTTCCATAGAGTGGGCTGGGTGGTTCAAGGACCAAAACTGTACTAGGGGGAGTGCATTGTGGTACATTTCAATAATAGATGGGCCACTGCAAGAATGTTGGCATTTTCCCAGGGCCCAGTGTTCCTAGTCATTGGACTGTGCCTATTGGGTTGTTTTACGCACGAGGAAAATATTTCATGATGAGTGGCTCCTCTGTGCCTTGTGTCCCACAGGTCACTCAAGTTGTACCTGAAAGCCATCACCACTAGCCTTATGCTTGCCTTGGTCCCCTGGTCTATAGCCGCATTGATCTCAGCATGCCAGGATCGCCCATGGCCCCCCTGTGTCCTCACGTGCGCCTGCCGGGGAATTTTTGCACCTCACACTTTTTTTAACAGATTCGAGATTTTGAGTTTCCTGGAGGGAGTTGATTGACTACCAAGCCTTGATCTGGGGATTGAAAGGTTTGAAGCAGATGTGGAAGTGGGTGCTCTCCTAGAAATGCGTCCTATCGACCAGCTGAGGTTCCTCTCTTGGTACATGGCAGGGTTGGAGACCAAGATCATGGACCCTAACTGACAAATCCTTCCATGTTTTAGCTTTTCAGGAAACCAAGGGCCAGATGTAGGTAGCCAAATACCGGTCGGTAACGGCCGAAATTCAGTAATTTCGGCCGCTACCGACCGGTATTTGTAAATTGAGATGTAGGTGCCTAAAATTTCCCGAATCGGTAAATATGATTTGGTATTCTCCCGATTCCGTATTTACCGAATCCTTATTTACCGAGTTCTTATTTACCGAATCGGTAAATAAGAAATGGTAAATAAGGTCCATCGAGATGTAGGAAACCCAAAAACTACTGAATTTCATGAAATTCGGTATTTAAGAGTCGGTATTTACCATGGATTAAAAGCAGGTTGTAGCCAGGTGTAGGCTATAAAAAAGGGCCCAAAATGCAACAGTTTGACCAGAATGGCGGCATTCTACGTGATTGCGCGGCGGCTACGGCTACAGGCAGCAGGAGAGAGGGTATGAAGAAGGGAGGAGCAGGTCTACAGGCAGAGGATCACCCTATTCCAACTGACTGAGCAAGAGATACTGCAGAGGTAAAGGCTACACCCCAGAACCATCCTGGACTTGATTAGGGACCTCCACCCATACCTGGATCACCCAACACCAAGAGCGCACGCCATCCCACCCCATGTGCAGGTGCTGTGTAGCCTACACCTGCTTGCCTCTGGGAGCTACCAGAGTGTGATTGCTGCAGTTGGTGGTGTGTCCCAGAGCTGCCTGTCCCGTTTTTTCCGGAAGTTCCTTGAGGCCATGACGCAGAGAATGCATCATTACATCCGTTTCCCTGACACACCTGCGGAACTTGCCAAAACCAAAACTGATTTCTATCAACTGGCACACTTCCCTCACGTGATAGGCTGCATAGATGGCACCCACATTCCACTCTGTCCACCTGCAGCCACTGAGCACATATACAGGAACCGTAAGTCAACGCACTCCATCAATGTGCAGGTGATATGCAATGCTGGCAACATCATTACAGACATTGTGGCCCAATTTCCTGGGAGCACCCACGACTCCTACATTTTCCAAAATAGTGGTATGTTCACACGCCTTGTTGCTGGAGAGTTTGGCGACGGATACCTGCTAGGTAAATAACTGTGACAAACCCTGATAGTCATGGCAGATGAATGTATCATGAGTATGCAACTAATGGACCTCTCTTTTCCACCTAGGCGAAAGTGCATATGCCCTGCGTTCCTTTGTGCTCACACCCTACCTCAATCCAACTACCAGGAGTGAGAGGCGTTATAATGTGGCTCACAGGTCTACTCGCAACATAGTGGAGCGCACATTTGGACTCCTCAAGAGCAGGTTCCGCTGCCTCCACAAGAGTGGAGGTGCACGCCAGTACACCCCCATCCTGTGCTGCAAGATGATAGCGACCTGTGCCATGTTGCACAATCTTGCCACCAAAGAAGGCACAGAGGTGGAGCTAACACATCACGAGGATATTGATGATGACCAAGAACAGGCAGAGCCCCATGCAACAGGAGCAGCAGCAACAGATGGGAGATTGAGACGGGCAGAGATCACACGTCGATATTTCTAAGTAATTAATGAGACACAGACGGGTGTAGTATGTGAAGTATGTAGTTTAATTGTCACTACAGCATGTAAAAGATTCAACACCATTGTCCTACAATGTCTGTGTCCATTACTGCGTGGTCACAGTTCACTTTACTGTGACCTGTCCTGTGGGGTGAGGGCATTTTTAACTTTTGCGCCCACGCACTACAGTGTGGGATGCTTGAGGCTGGGTCTCAATACTTTCGGTGGTGCCTGGGTCAGAAATGTTGCGCCTGATGCTCTTACGCATCTCAGGGATAGGAGTGCTGGAGCCACTCCTGCTGGTGGACCCTTCTGTTTCATCCACACCTGTGTTTCCAGCAGTGCCTGCCTGGTTCGTGAGCATCTGCTCCATGGCAGAGGTGACTCTCCCCATCCCCCTAGATAAATCAGTACAGCAGTGAACAATTGCATCCTGCATTGCTACAGAACGCCGGCACAGCATACTGCCGCATACACTCGCGCTCCCTGCACTGCTCAGAGTGGTCCCTATCCAATTTGTCACACAGAGCACGTATGTACTGTGTGATGTCTGTCATCCCCTTTGCAATTTCCTGCATGCTCCCAGCCATGTTGCCAATTTCATGGTCAATGTTTGAAATTTTGCAATTGATGCTGCGCACCTGCCTGTGCACTGCCAACATTGCCTTCGCCTGCAGGCGCTGCACCTTTACCATGGTGGCCTCCAGTCCACAGTGGACCGCCTCTCCTTCCTGGCCTTCACCTCTCTCCCGTGACCTTCGGCCAAGGACACTGGCCCGCACAGCGCCTGTAGTACTCTGCTGCCTAGCCTTGTCAGCCACAGGTGGATTTCTCTGTATTTCACCCTCCTCATCCTCCTCATCTGAGGTTTGCAGGATCCTCAGGGGGGGCACATCAAGCCTCCTTGCCCTTCCCTGCACAGGTGACTGTGTTGTTGGTGTTGGGGAAAGTGCTGCTTCTTCCAACTCTGGTGTCCCAAACAACAGAGGTGACTGAGGTTGTGGTGTTGTGGCTCGCTCAGGTGTTGAGGCTTCCTGGGATGTGGTGTTATCTTTCTCAACAGCGCTGTGACCTGCACTTTCTTTTTTATTTTCCCTCCTTTTAGGTGCTGGTGCCCTCTCCTCCCTTTCTGGTGCTGTACTGCGTGAGGACTCTCCTGTGAAAAGATATGGACATTGGGTCAGTGGTGTCGTTCACCTGTGTGTCACACATTTATTTATTTATTTATTTATTGAGTTTATAAAGCGCGGCAGCTACCCGAAAGGGTTTCCCGGCGCTGAGAAATGACAACTAGCAGTAGGCGCATGAGGAGGCACAGTTACTGATTAAAAAGCCAGGTGTTCACTGCTTTACGGAAGCGGGCATGAGAGTGCTCAGAGCAAATGTCTAGCGGAAGAGAGTTCCATAACTTAGGCCCTAAAAAAGCAAACGATCGTCCGCCCATTCTAGACAGTCTAAACTTAGGTACAGAAAACAGAATTTGAGAGGAAGAACGAAGAGATCGGGCAGGGGATACATGTGAACAAGGGTCTGCAAGTAGCTAGGAGCAGTTCTCATCTTAATCTTATGCATATAACTGAGCGCTTTAAACTTCACTCGGCTGGCCACCCTCAGCCAGTGAAGGTCACGAAGACGTCCAGCCATATGATCAGTCCTACGACTACCACTAAGCAGACGTGTCGCGGCATTCTGCACAAATTGAAGACGTCTAGTGACTGCCCCAGTCACTCCCAGGTAGAGTATGTTACCAAAGTCCAAGCGGGAGGTGACCAGGGCATTCACCACAGACCTCCGAGTGTCACTAGGCAGCATCCATAACATTTTCTTCAGCCAACGCAGGATGGTAAAGCAGGTAGACGCAACTTTATTGGCCAGACAATGCATTGTCAGGCCACTGTCAATGAGCACTCTCAAATTGCGCACATGCTCAGATGGAACCGGAAGCGGGCCCAAATCAGAAGGCCAGTGCCTAGAGGTCCAAAGATCTTGCTTGTGGCTGAGGACCAGGACTTCCGTCTTTCCTCCATTCAGTTTGAGAAGATTACGATTCATCCACCTGGCAATTTCGCCAAGTCCAAACTGAAGGAGGGAGGTAGAGGCCAGGTCAGATTGTGAAAGGGAGACGACAACCTGCAAGTCATCAGCGTAGGTAAACAAGGTTAGTCCGATGCTGTCTGCGATGTCACACATTAAATAACAAATATCTCACACAATTGCCTAGTCTACATCAGCTGCTCGAAGTTGTGTCTGGCATGCCTTGCCGAATTCTATGGTGTATGCATTGAATGTGTGTACCTATGACTACGTCTCCCATGATGCATTACTGGGCATCAGTAAAACCTGTTCTGGAGTGTTTTGCTTACACACACAGTGGGAAAGGGGGTCAGGGAAATGGGTGGGGATTAGTGTCCATGCATCTTACCTTGCTTCATTGCAGCTCTGGCAGAGCTATCTGTGTCCCCAATTCCATGGATGCTTTCTGACTCCAGGGTGGATTCCACAAGCTCCTCAAGCTCTGTTAGTCTTGGAACTCTGTTTTTTCCCCCACCTGTGACTCCAGCTTCCTTTCTTTGGGCAGCAATTTTCTTCTTTGTGATGATGCGTAGGTCGTACAATCTTTTCTTGAGGTCATCAATCTCCCTGTGCGTCACCCCAATGGCACTGACCTTTGTCTGGATGTCAAGCCATGTATTTCGTTTCACAGACTCTGCAACATGCAGAGACTGTTTTCCGAAAATTCTGGTGTGGTGTTTAATTTAAAAGTTAAAAGTGCGCGCCCGTTTTGAAAACCGAAAGCATGCGTTTGAAAAGCAGGAGGCAGCTGCAGCTGGGGAGAGGGAAGAAGCGTGGGCGCGCTGAGCTTGTCCCGGGATTTGAAAACGAGCACGGGCACCATTGTTTAAAGTGCGTGCCCGTGTTTTAAAAGTGAAAGCCTATGTTTGAAAAGCAGGAGGCAGCTGCAAATCAGAGTGCGATCTGGCGGACAAAAACAGTAGTTAGGCGCTGCTGCTTCCGGACTAAACGGTGGTCAGCATCGCATCAACAGCCAATAAAAAAACATCTAACAAAATCAATGGCAAACTTTAACTAATGGCAAGCAGCAACAGAAATAACACAGCAATAGGCGGAGTTTCACCTAACATACTAATTACTTGCTGCCTCGTAGAGGTAGCGCATGCGCTGCCTACGCAAGACCTAAAGAGTAGATTGTGCTGCACATCCATCAGGAAAATAGAAAGTATGTAATAAATTTGAATGAAGAACAAAACGCACATGACTGAGAAGTACTTGCTCATAGAAAGGGCAGTAAGGCATTATAAAAACATTGTCTAGGTGATTGGCACAATCCTTTAGTGGCATCAGAAATATTAAAAATATTACACAAAAGAAACATGCTTTTGAGGCAGTAGCAGGCGCACAACTTCTGTCAATTGAAAATCTGTTAACATGTTTTCTTTCCCAAAAGGTTTAGCCCCTTCCCTGTGCCGCAAATTCTGCTGGGGCCCTGGGGGCTAGGGGGTGAGCGCGGCACTTCGGTGCTCATGACCGCTCCACACCGTCATGAGTCACGGGCGGCGTGTGCTCATGACGGCGCGGTTCCGTCATGACCACGCCCGCTCATCAATTCGCCCGCACAGGCGGGGAATTAGTGCCACGTGGGAAGAGCGGCAACGGCATGAGGGCTCCACGCCATCATGAGCACAAGCCACCCGTGGCTCATGACGGCGTGGTGCCGTCATGAGCACGGAAGGGGTTAAAAAACTGATCATCACTGAGTCCTGCCCATTAACTTCAGCCTTACATACGGCTTCAATAGCAGATATGGCGAGCCCGCTTTCCAGTGTGCAACATGTTTACAGTTGTGTATTCTCTTGTCAAGAGTGTTCTAGTGAAGAGACCTGGGACCCATTGGAATGCTGGGGATTCTTTGCAGCTGCACACATCACTTTGCCCCATCCTGCAAATATGTGTCTGCTTGTATAGCAGCACATTTAGACAGTGGCAGCTCATCCGCTATTGCGGAGGAGCATCGCCCCACTGCTTTTAAGCAGTGAGAAGAAGGACCACCAGGACGCTCAAAACCAATCAGCATTAGAGCATTGTGATTGGTCAGTGGGGCCTGGCTGTGCTTTTGTCTGAGACAGAGAAGAGCAGGAGCGGAGACGCAGGACCGGGCCCAAAGGTATGTTTATTATTTATTTTTTAAATGTTTTTTAAAAACATATGCGTAACCCCTGCGTGATGCACCACACAAACCTCCTGCCCCGCCACCCGCGAGGCATGCTGGTCGTCACTGCAGTTACAGCTGTCGAACTCCCCAGGTAGCCTGCAAGGGAATACATATCTGTTGTCATCCGTGTGGAAATGTTCATTCTAATTACTCCAAGTGGAAGGATCGGTGGCCTGAGTTCAACAGATAATGGAAGAATGTATGAACGCAAGTGGCACCACAGCAGCACACCTTATTATCATCTGAATAAAGCCATTTCTTTCACAGACTGTCAGATGCTGTTTAGCTTTCTGGATGAGACTGACACATCAGTCGGATCTCTGGAGTCTATCCATTCCCTAATGTCTTAAAGCAACCCACATTAATGACATTTATATGGATAGAAGAAACTCCATGGAATCGGGCAGAGTTTTTATTTACCTCCACAAAATTCGCTGAGTACAACTCCACAAGTTCCGCCCACCTCAATTTTTCACCTGAAAATCAGATAAGCTATTTGAAATAGCTAGTTTGCCTTTCACAAACAACCTCTTCCTAGTGTGTGCATGGGTTCACACATGCACTGGGAACACTGCATTTGCAGAAATACGTCTCATCTCACTGTTCTTGTCAGCAACTGGTTCACAGGCATAAGTGTGCAGCTGGGTTCAGCCTGGCACAGTGCCCCATATCTATAATGCGGCAGCTAGATGTTAATAAAGAGCCCTTAGCTTGCTGAGCCATCTTACCGGCAAAAAATGTCAATGACGGGTTTCGGTGGTTTTGTAGTTGGTTGGAAGTTTCACTCCTGCGGAACCGTTGAAATTCCACTGTTGTGGTTGGTTGTACTCGCTATGGCTCATGCGCCCGCAGTCCACTGCTGATGATGTCACATGTTGCATCATTCATGAGATGGTCAGTGACATCACTGATGACATCGTCCAGTGAATGTGGTTTGCTTCGATATTTAAGTGGGTATTATATATATATATATATATATATATATATATATATATATATATATATATATATATATATATATATATAGCAATCTTCCCTGAAGTCTCAATTGATGTATAAGTGTCTGAATGGAGAATTTAGTAGCAGAGTGAATGACTATCTAAGTAATTACTTTAAAGTGTCTCACTAAATATATGAGATACTGATTAAAATTTGTGAATAACTGTATCACTCTATCTCTTGATGTGTAAAGTACTACATAAGTTGGTTACTCGCTATGTGAAAGTGTATATTAGTTATTAATTAGTTAAGTGATTATTTGTATGTAATAGTGAATAAATGTCCTGTGATTCTGGGCAAATCACTTAATCTCCCCGTGCCTAACAACAATGACTGTGTGTCCTCATGTAACGTAACTTGTGCTATGTAAAGCGCTCTGATACCCGATTCGGGTCAAGTTCGCGTTATATAAAACTCTGCAAAAAAAAAATGATTTCTCTATCTTAGTAGCATTGTTGGCGGCTGCAGTAACATATGATCATTCCCATTGTAATTAAAAATAAAACTGCTTCGCAGGAGGTGATGCATCACTTCCTTACTGCAGGGCAGGGGAGGTGATGCGTTGGTTCCTTACTGGAGAGGAAGGGATGCGTCGGTTTCTTATTGCGTTCCGGTTACGATGCGAGAAGATGGCGCCTTGATGCGATGCGATGAGCCGGTGCGATGCGACAAAATGGTGGCCTTGATTTTTGATTAGGTACGATGCGTGCACGTTTTCAGCCGCATGGCAGGTGCTGCGACGGACTTCTCGGTTATGTGTCGGGACCTGGTGTGGGTGTGGCGCGCTTCTTCCTAGTTGCTAAGCGACGCGTCGGAACCAAGTGCGGATGCAGCATTCTTCTACCCTGTGACTCAGTGATGCACCAGGAATCGGTGCGGATGCAACATGCTTCTTCTCGTTGCGTCGATCTTCCAGCTCTCAGCGACAGTCTCTAGTGGTCCTAAACAGCAGCAGGTACCTCTTTGCAGGTTAGAATTCTCAGCAGGGAAATTCAGGGGAGATGGCGGGTGAAGTCTTTTTGTCGCTGAGACTTCAGACCATGAGGCAAGCTCAGTTTTAAGCCCTTGGAGATCTTTTCTTCCAGCAGGTGACAAAGCAAACAGCAAAGTCCTTCTTCTCCTTTCCTTGGCAGCAAGCAGCCACTGCAGGCCATCCCCAGATAGCAAACAGCCCAGGGGCAGTATTCCTCCTCAGCTCCTCCGGCTCTTCTCTTGGCAAAGGTTCCTCTTGATTCCCAGAAGTGATCAAAAAGTCTGGGGTCTGGGTCCCTCTTTTTATACATACCAATCCTTTGTTCTCTAAAGGCAGAGAGTGTCTATGCCCAGCCAAAACCAGTTCTGTCCTCAATGGTGCATCTTCCTGGCAGGAGGTGGAGACAGCATTTTTGAAGGCAGGCCAGGTTCATTCAGGTGAAAAGGAAATCTCCTCCTCCTACTCTAAATTCAACCCAGGTCTATTCAGCCAAGCCCTGACTCATCAGACTGCTGGAGCCACAGCCCTCTCCCAGCTCCTGTCACTCACAAGCCTGACATGCAATACAAAAACCTAGCAGAGGCATATTGGATGGTTATGCAATAAAATATCCACTTTCTAAAAGTGGTATTTTCAAACACAGAATGTTAAAATTACAATCACTAAAAGTTGCATTTTAACATTCTGAGTTGAGGCATACTAAACTTTAATTTCTGATCTTGTTCCTGAAGCCAGTTATGTTTATAAGATGTTATAAACGAACCGGCCATTCTGGCCTTTGGGAAAAGATAGCCTTGCAATAGTGAAAAACGAAATTGGCAGTATTTCACTTTCAGGACATGCCACACTCAGCAGGGCATGTCCTACCTTTCATATACAACGCACCCTGCCCACTGGGGTACCTTGGGCCAACCTTCGGGGTGTCTAACATGTAGAAAAGGAAAGGTTTAGGGACTGGCAAGTGTGTGTACTTGCCAAGTCGACATGGCAGTCCCAGACTGCACACAGGCTCTGCAATGGCAGGCCTGAGCCACATTTTACAAGCTGCTTCTGTGGGTGGCACAATCAGTGCTGCAAGCCCACCATAAGTGTGGCAGGGTATGCTCAGACTTGAGTCCCTTGCTCACTTTGCCACTGGATTCAAGCAAGCCGGGCTGAAGACGGCTGGAATGCCAGAAACCGGTCCTCGGAAGCTTGTTTCCGGTCCAGGGAAGGCATGGCTTGGCAGTTCGGGCTAGACTGTTCCCATGAGGCACAGGGTCAGACTGATTTGCATATAGCCATGTCTGAACTGGGGTGGCAGAGTGGGCTAAAGAACGGTGATGGAACAAACCCAGATCTTTTGACTGGGTGTGAGTGTTTGATTGGTTCAGATGCTCCGTCCATCACCACCCCCTTTTGTAAACCCCCCCTGCAGCATTTGATTTACAGGCCCTGGGCACACATGGTGCACTGTACTAGGGTCTGACAAGTAAACCAAATAACCAATCATGGAGTCACTAATCCATAACAATAATTTACACAGGGAGCACTTGCACTTTGGCACTGAATAGCAGTGGCAAAGTGCCCAAAGCATCTAGACCAGCAAAAACATAGCAAAAACACAGGAGGCAACAACAAAAATGGCAATGAGACCCACGAAAATGGTGCCAGGTCTAACAGTTACATATACATTTATTTACATTAACCTACATTTACCCTCATGAAAATAAAGTTATTGATGGCATCTTGACACAAATCATTTCCTTCCTCCCCACTGTCATCTTCATTTGGCAATTCTTCAACATCACCCTGAGAATTCTCATTGTAGTAATCATCTGGGAGGAAAGGAATATTCTGCCACAGGCCAATTAAGGCAGCATACAGTAGAGCCTTTTTAGTTTTGTACACGTTATCAGGTGAGTAGAGGAGGAGTCCAAAAGAATGTCCACAGGTCTCCGAGTTCTACCATGAGCCTCAGTGAAGCAGACTTCCCCAGGCGATGTTATATTTCTCAGAGGTGGTAGCAACTACAGTCCATTAGGATACATCTCCTGCAAAACATCAAATACGAACATAATGTAAGATAAAGTTTTTTAGATTTCAATGTTGAGATAACAACATTAGGTCATTTTTAAATATAATCACATGGAGAACTTATGAACAAGCTAGGCCCTGCCATTTGCTGTTGTATGCTGCTGTTGCGTAGCACAAAAGAATCATTAGTGGATCCAGGAAAGCATACACAAACACTTTTGATATACAGATTGGGAATTAAAAACAACTAATATAAGGAAAATGTTTCCTCTTGCGGTACACTAGTTCTCTGTAGTGTGGTGCTACCAAGGCAATGTGGAATACCACCTAAAGCATACATACCTGCTTTTACATTGTTCACTACTTCTGTAGTATTTTTATCTTGAATGAAGGTGTTCGGGTGGGTCATCATCACTGTCAGGAATTCCTGTAGGACACCACTGAAAGTTGCTTGGGACTTTCCATTGCAATCTCCTACGGTATGTTGGAATGATTCAGTAGATACAACATTGAGAACTACAATAGTTTTAATTGCTGCCACTGAAACCGGGGACCACAAGCCCCTCATTGCCATGGGGCTGAGGAGGAGGTCCTCAGGCTTTGGCTCACCTGCCCTGGATCATCAGCGCTATATAGGGCACAGGAGGTGGGTGGGCAGAACCCGTCCTGCGTCCATCAGTATCATGAAGTAGCAGTGCAGGGCTGCCACCCTCGGCTCTTGCCCATAATGCTGTCCTAGCTCTTTGCCTGGTAAGTCTTCTACTTATTGGCCATTTCCATTTACCCCAGTCGGGCTCTCATTTGCACATCGTCGGTTTGTTTGATTGTTCTCCCTTGACTCCCCCTTGCTAATCCCACAGGCCACCCTTATACCAAGAGTAAATGTAAAGCCTATGATAACCCTAAGGGTGCAGGGAAGGGGCCTCAATCTGCAAGGCGCCACGCTGCCGAGAATTGTGTCTTTCAGGTAATTGCCAACATCATTGTTGAAGTCGAGGACATGATCAGCAGTGGGAGATCAATCTTTGTGGTGACTGTTCCAAGGATAGCGAAAACCAAGATTGCCCAATTCTAAAAGGAGAAGGTCATTCCTCACGAGGACAGCTCTTATGACCACGATCAGCTGGCCTTCCGCTGACTCCAGCAAAAGAGCCGGTACATACAAGTATGATTACTGCTGCCTCACACCCCATGTATCCCTATCACTGGGTCTGTGCTAGTTGGGGGTCTGTCTGTCCAGTCTATCCATGTCATACCTCCCTCCCCCCTCTCTTATGTTCAAGCACCCTCTGATTTACCCAGTTTTAGTAGCCAGCGGAGGGTAAACTTTGATGCAGATACTGTCTCTCCTGATTGTCTACTTGGACTAAAAAAACGTGTCACACAACTAAGTACTGGACTAAAACTCGAAAAAAACGCTGTGCTTACATGGGGTCCGACAGTAAGACCCAGAAATACGGTATGTATATTAGCAGCGGGGGCTGAAATATTGAAAGAGAGCAGGAAGGGTGTGTTGGTGAAAGAACACAAATCGAGGCCCACAGGAAAAGAGGTGAGGATTAAAAGAATGTTTATGCAGATGTCCCATGCCAAGAGAGGGGTAGGAGAAGGGTCCAATTTAAATTTGCCTAATAATAGTTTAGGAACGTTTGTGCAGGCATGAGTTAACCCCTTGACCTGCCTACGTATTGTTCCTGCAGCCTAACAGTATTGAGTGAGGGTGGCTTAGAAGAAGGCATGTGTCGGTACTGAAGGTAAAGTAATCCCACCCTTTCCCAACTCGTCATAGGGTGGGGTCTGTGTCCGTGATGCTTAGTGATCTCACCCCACCCTATGACGACTTGGAAAGGGTGGAGCGAGGAGTTAGTACTACCTAGAATGCATGCAGTCACTCCCCGAGTTGATGTTCCTGCCGCCTGGGGCTGCTTCAACAAGTGACTCTACTACGCGTCATCGAGGGGTGGAAACCAAAGGCCCCAGATAATGGCAAGCCAGGGCTGCAGTAACTTAAGCCCTTTGGCAGCCACAGCGTTTGAAACATGCGCGCTAGTGCAAACGTTAGTGAAAGTGCTTGCTTGACCCTCGAGCATCACAGTATGACTTCAAGACATGCAGCATCAGTTGTTTGAAAGGTGCGTTTTGGTTTCCTGGTTTATGTGCCTTCCAAAGAGATAATTTGCAGGTTTTAAATATGTGATTATCTATTTATTGATGGCTCATTAAGCAGGAAAATTGGAGTCGGACGCAGCCTCTCCGCCCATTGAAAGCAGCTGCTCCTGTTCAACTGCCCCCTTCTGTGTGGCCTCCATGGCCTCCACAGATGCTACTGGCCTACCCTTTGCCCCTAGGCCAGTAAGACAAGAAGCACCTCAATAGTTAAGGTTCACTAGTCATGATAGCATACAAATGGGCCCCTATTGAAATCCCTTCCATCGCCAGGTACATTCAGTCTAGTGGGCACGGTGAGGTCCATTCTGCTGCTCAGACAGAGAGCAGCTCCAAGGAGCCTGTCCCTCGGTGTGACCTCCTTGACCTTTTGCCTGATTGCACCCTGAATGTAGTGGTCTTTGTGAACTTGCCCCCAATCGCACCAGACACCCTGGAAGGGTTTCATCAGCTTAGGAACAAGGTGTCTTACTGGCTTTCTAGGAAGGCAAGGGTGGATGGCCGTATTCATACACATATAAACATGTTCCATAGAGTGGGCTGGGTGGTTCAAGGACCAAAACTGTACTAGGGGCACTGCATTGTGGTAAATTTCAATAATAGATGGGCCACTGCAAGAATGTTGGCATTTCCCCAGGGCCCAGTGTTCCTAGTCATTGGACTGTGCCTATTGGGGTGTTTTACGCACAAGGAAAATATTTCATGATGAGTGGCTCCTCTGTGCCTTGTGTCCCTCAGCTCACTCAAGTTGTACCTGAAAGCCATCACCACTAGCCTTGTGCTCGCCTTTTTTTTTTTTTGCAGAGTTTTATATAGCGCGAACTAGACCCGAACTGAATCAGGTATCAGAGCGCTTTACATAGCACCAGTTACGTTACATGAGGACACACATTCAATTTAGGCACGAGGAGATTAAGTGATTTGCCCAGAATCACAGGAGGTTTTTGGCGTCGTTACCGAGACTCAAACCCACATCCCCAGGTCCGAGGTCGAGCGCCCTAGCCGTTAGGCCAACTCCTCTCCCCTTGATCCCCTGGTCTATAGCCGCATTGGTCTCACATGCCAGGACCCCCCATGGCCCCCCTGTGTCCTCACGTGGGCCTGCCGGAGAATTTTTGCTCCTCACACTTCTTTTAACAGATTCCAGATTTTGGGATTCCTGGAGGGAGTTGATTGACTACCAAGCTTTGATCTGGGGATTGAAAGGTCTGAAGCAGATATGGGAGTGGGTGCTCTCCTAGAAATGCGTCCCATCGACCAGCTGAGGTTCCTCTCTTGGTACATAGCAGGGTTGGAGGCCAAGGTCATGGACCCTAACTGACTTGACTTCAATAAATCCTTCCATGTTTTAGATTTTCAGGAAACCAAGTCTCTTAAAACGACCCCTTTTCTAGCTAACTTTGTACATTTTTCTGGCCTATCATTACCCTCTTCATCCGTGTGTGCCAAGGCTGGGTTGTGCATCTTAATCTCCCTAGCACTAACTTGAAAGGTGACTAAAATAGAGACATATGGGTTTTATGTAGGGGCAGTCTTAATAAACTTTCCTGATAGCTCCCTGATGTTAATAATGAATATCTACCTCCATGGTTAGCTCCTCCATGGTCATAATACAAAGCTGCGAGTCCCAGGAGGTGCTTGATGCTAAAATGTTGGGCCTCCATAGTGACTTATCCTTGAGGCTCAAATCGTTTTTTATCAAAAATGTATTACAAACCAAGGGAAATAAAGTTCAGAGCCCAAGCTCCTGGTATGACAATAGCTGCAGACAGGCCCACAGTGCCCGGATTATTGCCATTAAATCTAGACTCCCTGATGCTATACGAAGTTGTAGGGCCATATATAAAGGCGCTCAAGCGCAGGCAAAGAAGAAAAAATAAATAAAAAAAGAATATCTACCACCCATGCGGCAATCTTTCTTATTCTGTTGTCATTCAGAAAATAGATGCCATTATAGAGAAATGTAATATTCCTCCAATTTTTTGGGGAGTGAACTTAGCTGTAAAAGCTGTAGTAGAGTTCCTGGTTGATTTTAACATCCACTATTTCCCTGGACCCTATTTCATATTTCAGGACCCAAGGAAGGTAGATATGTCCCTATTTTCCCTCTTTGAAAACTCCCTTCACGGTGAGCAGTTAAACAGTTTAATCCACTCACAGAAGTTGGTTATCCCTTTTGCCGAGAAAGCCCCCACTTATGTTGGAAGAGAGGCTGAATCTATTGTGATCTATATTCTAATATCCATGTCTCTTCTTTCCGCGTTAATAGAATATCATGTCAAATAGTCTGGTTGGCGCGATCATAATGCACTAGATCTAAGACTTCAGAGTCAGCAACCCCCCTCATTAACCCCTGCTCCTGAATCTCTGACTGTCTCGGACAAAGGGAGGTGGATCAGGCGGGATGCAATTGTCTCTCATTATTTTTGTGGCTCACTCTTTGATCAATTCAGTACTGAGGTTGAGTATTGTCTTAACCCTGATCTTTGTCCCAAAGATATTGAATATATTATGTTACAATGTAAACGATTACAACGCATGCTTTTACAACGCTGTTTTTACATCGCATGATTTTACAACGCATGCCATTACCGACATTTTTAAAAAGTACCATAACAACGCATTCCATTACAACGCATACCATTACAACGCATAATACTTTTAGGGCAACAGTTGGATAAGTGTTGGATAGTGTAGGGGTGAAAATGACTATTCCCACCCCAGTGAGTGCAACAGTATGGTAAGTGTTGGATAGTGTGAGGGTAACAATTACTATTCCCACTCCAGTGAGTGTAACAGTAGGGAAATTGTTGGATAGTGTGGGGGTAAAAATTACCATTCCCGTTTACCCCAAAACCCCTACCCACTCTAAAACTAAAACATCTCCATTACTTACCTTATAATTAGGGCTCCCCGTTTTATGGTGTTTATTTTTTTGCCACATCCATTTGTATGTATCCATATTTATTTTTTTCTAATTTTATCTTTATTTATCCATATTTATTATGGATTTTGTGGAAAAATAAAGCTGAAATTAGCATATTTCCACATTTAATTAATCAATAAATATGCACTCATGCTTGAATCGCTGCCAGGTTTCAGTGCAGTGATCACCCGTAGAAGATAAATCAGTTCAATTATATGAAAATATGCAAATTTCAGTATCAACCTTATGCATATCTACTGCTGTTAAAGCGTCTACTAAAATTCTTTTCTTTTTTAACCCCCTTATCTATCAATCCACACATCTATTGGCCTGGCAGTCATGGCAGACAGTATTAAGAATTACTCCAATAGCAACCCAATTTCCATTTTTATCCATATTTAAAAATAAATACAGACAAGAAAAAAAAATTCTGTCTGTGTTTTTCTTAAAAAATCTGTAAAAACAGAAAACAGGGAGCCTTACTGATGATGCGTTGTAATGGCATTCGTTGTAATGGTATGCGTTGTAATGGCATGCGTTGTAGTGACATGGGTTGTGATGGCATGTGTTGTAATGGCATGCGATGTAAAGGCAGTTGAGTTGTAACAGTTGCGTTGTAAAAGCAGTGCGATGTAATAACTGCGTTGTAATGGATGTTTCCCAAAGATATCTTTACATCCTTCTCCGCCCTCTGTGCCGGGGTTAAGCTGTCTCTCACTGCACTTAGCTCAGGAGCCCCTGCTGCCAATAATCCCCAGTGGTACAACCAGGAATGCTCTAAAGCCCTGGGAAACTTAAAGTCAGCACTTAAATCTTGCCCTAGAAACAGGGAGGCGGTATATTGTTTAAGACGCCAATATAAGAGGGTGCTGAAGGAGAGAAAGGATTACCTTAAGGATGACATCTGGGATCTACTGGTTTGCACTAGTGACACCAATGACTTTGTAAAATTCTGGGGAGTGCTGAACCACCCCTTCTTGGTGAGGACCCTATGTACAGATTGGCCCTGGTTATACCAGAAGCTCAATGGTTCAACCACTTCTACGTAATGTATTCATTGGATGACAGCAAGGGTTAATCTACCTCTAATATTAGTATACAGGTTGCCAATCCCCCTTGCCTTTAGTTTACTATCCTGGAAGTCATTGGTGCCATCAGACACTTGTCTTGTCATGAGTCCCAGATGGCGTTCCAGGTGACCTTTTCAAAGGAGACATAGCCATTTGGGCCCCTCCGTTGACAAACATCTTAAATGCTGCTGCCTCACCTGGCTCCTTGACTTCTTGGTCACAATTCATTATAGCCCCAGTATTTGAGAACGGCAACCAGGGACACCAAAAATGTTATAGACCAATTTTTCTTATTGATACTACAGTCAAGGTCCTGGGTCAGGCTGTCTTAAAAAGGTTGTTGAATTGGGCCGATGAGAAGGAAATTATTACCAACTCCCAGTACGGGTTTGGGCCTGAATTTGCATATTCTGATTAGGTTTGGGCAAAATCTGCGAAACTGCGGTCCGCAAAATCATGCGAAAGCGAATTCGCGATCCGCATAGTTCGCGAATTCGTGCGAAATTGCAAATTTTTGTTTTTTTGCTTGTTCGCGGGGCTTTTTGCGTGTTCGCGGGGCTTTTTGCGTGTTCGCAGGCCGCTTGCATGGCGAAGTTACCCATGCAGTCGTGTATGGGCGCAGCACCCTCTGGTTCATCACTGCCACCCTCTGGTTCATCCCTGCCACCCTCTGGTTCATCACATCACCCTCTGGTTCACCAGTGCCACCCTCTGGTTCGCCACTGACACCCTCTGGTTCACCACTGCCACCCTCTGGTTCATCACTGACACCCACTGGTTCACCCCTGCCACCCTCTGGTTCAGCACTCACCACTGCCACCGTCTGGTTCATCACAGCACCCTCTGGTTCACCCCTGCTGCCACCCTCTGGTTCAGTACTCACCACTGCCACCCTCTGGTTCATCACAGCACCCTCTGGTTCACAACTGTCACCCTCTGGTTCACCACTACCACCCTCTGGTTCATCACTGTCCCCCTCTGGTTCGTCACTGCCACCCTCTGGTTCATCACAGCACCCTCTGGTTCACCAGTGCCACCCTCTGGTTCATCACAGCACCCTCTGGTTCACCCCTGCTGCCACCCTCTGGTTCAGCACTCACACTGCCACCCTCTGGTTCATCACAGCACCCTCTGGTTCACCACTGCCACCCTCTGGATCATCACTGTCCCCCTCTGGGTCATCACTGCCACCCTCTGGTTCATCTCATCACCCTCTGGTTCACCAGTGCCACCCTCTGGTTCACCACTACCACCCTCTTGTTCACCACTGTAGATTATGGGGGGAAATCACACCTGCCCAGCCTCAACTGAGATGAATTAATTTGGGGCTGGTTAATGTGTCACTGAATTTGTGCTTCAAGTCTGGCACCTGCTTCCTTAGCTGTAAGTGCTTCCTGTTACAGTTATTTTTTTTACAGGAGCATTGTGCCATACTTGTAACTATTCTCTGACCCTGCTTTGAGGGTCAGAGTAGGGTCAGAGAATAGTTGCAAGTAGTCAACTGAACTCTGGAGGGGCCCCTCAGGAAGCACTACAGGGAATGGTTACAAATTAGCTTGAACTTTTGCACCTGCTAAGTGCTTTTAGTTTTCCAAAATTCGTTTTTCTGCCATTTCGCGAGATTCGCGGGGCGTGAATTCGTGCGAAATCGAACTTGCAATCCGCAAATTCGTGTGAATTTGCTGATTTCTTTTTTTTGCGTGTTCGCGCGTTTTTTTGCTTATTCGCGGACCGCTTGCAGCGCACCGACCCAGAGATTGCCCATGCGGTCGTGTATGGGCGCGGCCATCTTGTTTGCGTGACATGTTTCCATTTCCAGGCGCTAGTTGCATGCGTTGTAGTGACATGGGTTGTGATGGCATGTGTTGTAATGGCATGCGATGTAAAGGCAGTTGAGTTGTAACAGTTGCGTTGTAAAAGCAGTGCGATGTAATAACTGCGTTGTAATGGATGTTTCCCAAAGATATCTTTACATCCTTCTCCGCCCTCTGTGCCGGGGTTAAGCTGTCTCTCACTGCACTTAGCTCAGGAGCCCCTGCTGCCAATAATCCCCAGTGGTACAACCAGGAATGCTCTAAAGCCCTGGGAAACTTAAAGTCAGCACTTAAATCTTGCCCTAGAAACAGGGAGGCGGTATATTGTTTAAGACGCCAATATAAGAGGGTGCTGAAGGAGAGAAAGGATTACCTTAAGGATGACATCTGGGATCTACTGGTTTGCACTAGTGACACCAATGACTTTGTAAAATTCTGGGGAGTGCTGAACCACCCCTTCTTGGTGAGGACCCTATGTACAGATTGGCCCTGGTTATACCAGAAGCTCAATGGTTCAACCACTTCTACGTAATGTATTCATTGGATGACACCCTGGGGTTAATCTACCTCTAATATTAGTATACAGGTTGCCAATCCCCCTTGCCTTTAGTTTACTATCCTGGAAGTCATTGGTGCCATCAGACACTTGTCTTGTCATGAGTCCCAGATGGCGTTCCAGGTGACCTTTTCAAAGGAGACATAGCCATTTGGGCCCCTCCGTTGACAAACATCTTAAATGCTGCTGCCTCACCTGGCTCCTTGACTTCTTGGTCACAATTCATTATAGTCCCAGTATTTGAGAACGGCAACCAGGGACACCAAAAATGTTATAGACCAATTTTTCTTATTGATACTACAGTCAAGGTCCTGGGTCAGGCTGTCTTAAAAAGGTTGTTGAATTGGGCCGATGAGAAGGAAATTATTACCAACTCCCAGTACGGGTTTGGGCCTGAATTTGCATATTCTGATTAGGTTTGGGCAAAATCTGCGAAACTGCGGTCCGCAAAATCATGCGAAAGCGAATTCGCGATCCGCATAGTTCGCGAATTCGTGCGAAATTGCAAATTTTTGTTTTTTTGCTTGTTCGTGGGGCTTTTTGCGTGTTCGCGGGGCTTTTTGCGTGTTCGCAGGCCGCTTGCATGGCGAAGTTACCCATGCGGTCGTGTATGGGCGCAGCACCCTCTGGTTCATCACTGCCACCCTCTGGTTCATCCCTGCCACCCTCTGGTTCATCACAT
Organism: Lissotriton helveticus; assembly: GCF_964261635.1. Lineage (NCBI taxonomy): Eukaryota > Metazoa > Chordata > Amphibia > Caudata > Salamandridae > Lissotriton > Lissotriton helveticus. The sequence continues at coordinate 1,078,858,445 of NC_136067.1, read as the reverse complement.
CACCCTCTGGTTCACCAGTGCCACCCTCTGGTTCGCCACTGACACCCTCTGGTTCACCACTGCCACCCTCTGGTTCATCACTGACACCCACTGGTTCACCCCTGCCACCCTCTGGTTCAGCACTCACCACTGCCACCGTCTGGTTCATCACAGCACCCTCTGGTTCACCCCTGCTGCCACCCTCTGGTTCAGTACTCACCACTGCCACCCTCTGGTTCATCACAGCACCCTCTGGTTCACAACTGTCACCCTCTGGTTCACCACTACCACCCTCTGGTTCATCACTGTCCCCCTCTGGTTCGTCACTGCCACCCTCTGGTTCATCACAACACCCTCTGGTTCACCAGTGCCACCCTCTGGTTCATCACAGCACCCTCTGGTTCACCCCTGCTGCCACCCTCTGGTTCAGCACTCACACTGCCACCCTCTGGTTCATCACAGCACCCTCTGGTTCACCACTGCCACCCTCTGGATCATCACTGTCCCCCTCTGGGTCATCACTGCCACCCTCTGGTTCATCTCATCACCCTCTGGTTCACCAGTGCCACCCTCTGGTTCACCACTACCACCCTCTTGTTCACCACTGTAGATTATGGGGGGAAATCACACCTGCCCAGCCTCAACTGAGATGAATTAATTTGGGGCTGGTTAATGTGTCACTGAATTTGTGCTTCAAGTCTGGCACCTGCTTCCTTAGCTGTAAGTGCTTCCTGTTACAGTTATTTTTTTTACAGGAGCATTGTGCCATACTTGTAACTATTCTCTGACCCTGCTTTGAGGGTCAGAGTAGGGTCAGAGAATAGTTGCAAGTAGTCAACTGAACTCTGGAGGGGCCCCTCAGGAAGCACTACAGGGAATGGTTACAAATTAGCTTGAACTTTTGCACCTGCTAAGTGCTTTTAGTTTTCCAAAATTCGTTTTTCTGCCATTTCGCGAGATTCGCGGGGCGTGAATTCGTGCGAAATCGAACTTGCAATCCGCAAATTCGTGTGAATTTGCTGATTTCTTTTTTTTGCGTGTTCGCGCGTTTTTTTGCTTATTCGCGGACCGCTTGCAGCGCACCGACCCAGAGATTGCCCATGCGGTCGTGTATGGGCGCGGCCATCTTGTTTGCGTGACATGTTTCCATTTCCAGGCGCTAGTTGCATGCTTGCGTCGTATGCGGCGCGCGATTACGTGTTCGTGGGCGTTTGTGCGTGCTTGCGGGGGAAATATCGCGCAAACTTACCCACGCGGTCCTCTATGGGCCCCGCCATCTTGTTTTTCATTCACTGCTATGGTTTTGGGCATGCTACCTTTCTATCCATCCTACATCTTTGTAATCCTATGTTTTTCTGAACTTTTTTTTGTTTTTTTTTGCTTATTATCTCTCTCTTCAATTTCCTACATCTAATATTTTTTTTTTTTTTACTTTTTGTTACTTTATTACCTACTTTATTTCTTTCACTCTCTCTTTTATTTTTTTTCACACCTATTCTTCTTTCCTTCTTCTTGTGCCCAGGACCATGGCTAAGGGAGGCGACAAGGACAAGGGGAAGGGCCCAGCACCCCGTACCCGGCTCCCTTGCGGGCGTTTGAGGGGGGAGGAAGTTCAGGCCAGGGAGATCTTCTCTGCGGTGGAGGTGGCCGCCTTGATGGTTTTTGTCCAAGTCCACCTCCCTAAAACCGTGGCAGCAGGTGGGCGGATTGCTTCCGGTTACGGCCTCCGGGAGCGTTGCCAGCTGTGGGAGAAGGTGTGCCGGCGCATTTATAAGGAGTCTGGGGTCCGGCGCACCTACCAGCAAGTGACGCACCGGTGGAGTGACATCTTGGACCCGGAGCATGACATGCTCGACCTGCCAGGAGTGGAGATCCCTGGCCTTGGTAAGTAGCTATTTAATAACTACTTTTTTTCCTTCTGCTCTGTTATATTGCTAATCTTTTTTTTCCTGAAGAGTACGAATGCTGCTGATTCAATTACATTGCAGGTAAATTAATGTTTAAATAGCTTCTGTCATTGCAGGTGCTTGCCTGGTTATTGGCGTTGCTACTATGCTTACTTGTTTGCAACTTTTTAGTCATTTGAGAGCATTACTGCGTAATGCTAGAGACAGTAGACTCAAGTCTAGTCCTTCTTTGTACTCCTGCTGCTGCCACTTTGAAGAGATAGTGGTGGATTGATACGTTGAGTATATTATTTATTACTTGTTATAGGACATTTGTTAGTGGTCTGCAATCATGATGACGGACTGTGTCTGTCACGCGACGTCTCGTGCTTCTGAGTGATGGCAGTCGTAGTAGAACCTTTTTAGTGTTGATATAGTTAGTGAATTACATAACTTTCCTATTAGACGGTCTGCGAATCCTGCAATACTGTACTACTATCCTCCTAGTTGACCAGATCAGATGCAATTGATGTTAATTTGTTTCCCCGACATAATTTTAGATTCAGTACAAAGAAATCAAATATTTCCCCCAAAAAAATCATCCAAGTTGTGTTTCTTTATTTCATGATCACAAGGATCTCCCAGGGGCAAGGCGCCGGCGGCGAAAGAGACTCCGGTGGCAGAAGGTGGACAGGAGCAGTCCCTTGCAGGCTCTTCTGCTGGCCCCAGTAAGTTGTTCTATTGTTATATTAATACTTATACTTCCCTAACTTTTACAGCTCCTATTCATTACAAACTGGTTCCTAATAATTCTATGTTTTACAAAATAGTCTTTGAAATTCTTCTAATGTAGACTACTTTCCACATTCTTATCCTGCCTCTACCATCACTCTCTGTGCTACTACTATTTACAATTATGAGTCGGCCTGTGTAGGTAGCTAAGCTTGCCCATTCGGCAAACGGTGTGAAACAAAACTCTGATACAGCAATAGCTCTAGGCACTGAGTGCAGTCCTCTGGGTTGCCCTTGCTGTCTATTCCAGTCTTCTTAATGTAAGTGCTTTGACAATTTCCAACAACAAAATGTCATTGTTTACACCAAGTAAAAGGTGGCAGTTGCCTTTTTGATTTGAGAGGAGCACATCCCATACCGCTAGTGTTTCAGGGACTATTCTGCACACAAAGAAGTATGGACAAGATAAATAGGACATTGTTGATGATAGGTGCAGTTCGACTTTCGACATACCTCAGTCCGAACAGAAGTTGAACCCCCAATCCCCTGACCGACTATCTAGAATGTCTGACCAATGATTGTACGACTCAGAAGAACAGAAGAAGACTACCTCTGAGTCCCGGCCTATCTGAGTCACTGAAACATGACTGCCAAGTGCAGTAATTCAAACCTTTCCGCTCACTCACTCGTAAAGAAAAAACACACAGTGTTTGTTAGTTTTAAAGTTTCATTTTCAATTAAGAAATGAAAACATTATTTCTTTATTTTTAATAGCGTAGTATTCTGATGGATCAAGATGACGTTAAAGTTTAAACAACATTCCCATGAATGAAATTAGTATGACTCAAACGTAATAATAGTTAACAGACACACAAAATTATTAGAATAACTGTGCGGCAGCCCCCACCTTCTTTAAAGTACTTAAAGTACTGCTGGTGATGACTTAGTAGTAGTCGTCTGGCAGAAGGGCAATGGAATCTTCTTTCTGTAATGAGAAAAATGGTGCACGTTAAGCAAGCATTCATCAGTTGTCATAAGAAGAAGTGTAGCATTTAATGGAATAAGCATATAAAAGGTTAACACCCTCCCCAAAACCGTTACTTTTTTTCAATCCCAGTAATAAAAAATGTGTTATGTAACATTTTCTTCCATTACGAGACAAAATAGGGGGTTGTGTATGGCATCTGAAAATATGACATGTTTTTCCTAGATGTCACAACATCTGATGTGGCACAGATGACCACCAGTGCCGGGGCCAGCAGTGCGGAGGGGTCCACTCTGGATGCGGCGGCCCCAACAGGAAGAGCTGGGGGGGAAAGGCTCAGCGGCGGCGGACGGTGGTAAGTTATTATACTCCTTACTTATTAAATTAGGCTCGCAAAGGAGTGTATGGGGTACTGTACAGTAGTACACAGTACACTAGTATAAGTACACTGTACTGTCAAGAACATTTACTAATTTAGAACTACTTTTTGGGCTATCACGGAGCAGACGGTCAACTTTGACTTTTAATAGCATTAGTGGCGGTACTACTCTGGTAACCAATGGCCCCCTCTATTTCACTTCAACTCAGCTGGCAAATTTTTATTGTGAAGCCAAGTCATATCAGATGTAGTTTAGGGATGTGAAGAACGAAAAGTTAAAGAAGGGTGAAACGAAGGTTGAGCGAGTCTTAATATTTATGACTGTAAAGAATGGTTTTGTTGAATGCAATTCAACATACATAGAGGTACTGGTAGTGGGGGGAGGCCAATCAGCGTGGACGTCGGCGTGGTGGCCACCGTGCTTGGGCCCACTACCTGCCCCTTGCCAGAAAGCAAAGAACCTGGGCATTTGGTTTGATTCTGACCTTGCCTTCGGTGCTCAGATCAATCAGGTGGTTGGATCATGTTTTGTGACCCTTAAAAGTCTCAGGAAGGTATTAAAATTCTTACCTATCAGAGCCCGCCAAACTCTGGTGCATGCACTAGTCACGTCAAAGATGGATTACGGCAATCTTCTCTACTTGGGAACCTTGGAAAAGAACCTGAGCCGTCTCCAGGTTCTCCAGAATGCCGCTGCTAGACTAGTGCTTAGACTACCTAGAAGAGCGGGCTCCGCAGCAGCCCTCCGGTCTCTGCACTGGCTCCCGATTCGCAGCAGGGTGGAATTCAAAGCCCTGTGCACGTGCCACCGGATCATCAACGGGAGTGCTTCGCTCCCTTTGAAAGGATTGCTGACACCCTAAGAGCCATCTCGCTCTCTGAGATCTTCCGGTTCAGGACTCCTGTCAATTCCCAAGGTGTCCAGAGCCCGGATGGGTGGAAGATCTTTTAGGCTCCTTGCAGCATCCAGATGGAACAAGCTACCAATGGCACTGCGACTAGAACCCTCAGAAACACTCTTCAGAGCCAAGCTGAAGACTGCTCTATTTTCACAGTAATTTTCTGCATTTATCAGTCTGGTAGACATTAGCTCATTAGCGCGGGGACACGCCGCTGTGCGTCACCAAGCGCTCTACAAAACCCCCTAAATAGAAAATAGAAAATAAGAAAGAAGACAGCGGTTTCCAAAATATAATGGAAAGGGTGTTAGTTGGTTGTTGACAAAAAGAAACTTTGGTACATTTGAGACATTAAGAAGAATCATAGACTTACTTTGGAAGCCTGGATGTTATCTTCTTTATCCTCCTCGTCGATAGCAGAGGTGTATGATGCCGTTTAGCAGACGCTGAGTGGATGAAGCATGGCCAGTGGCAGTGCCACCCCTATAGAAAAGTAAGACATTCCTATCCCCACCTGCATGTACTGCTTAAAGTACTGCGAGTCTGCATCATCATGGCCTGTGTCTGTATTTCTTGGGTGAAAGCTGAGTGAGCTGCCATTATGGCGGCTACCACAAGTTCACGTACCAGTAATTTCTTTTGCAAAACAAGAGAAAATAAGTAAAAAAGGCCTTTTTTTAGTACTCTCTGACTATGTATGTAGTAGTGAGTCCACCTATAGGGCTGCTAGTGGAATTCCTGAAACTCACAGTGTCACAGGCTTACAAAGACGGCGGAAAGATACATGCCAAAATGTTATACTGTGTTTGCTACTTGCTGGTGTTATTGAGTGTCAACCTTCTGTTGAATTATTTTGACTTTATGTGAAAGACTATTGGCTACAGTATTTTTCTTTCTTTCTTCATTGATGCTACTCCCAAAAAGCTCACCCGTAAGGAGATGTCTGTCCGGGCCAGGGCCCATAAGCTGGAGGTTATTTGTGCCGAGAATCGGCGGATGTGGGCTTGGGAGCATGAGGAGACATCAACATCTACATCCTCCTCTACTGCCCCCGGGTCCCCTAGCCAGAAGCCTCCAGCCAAACGGAGCTGTGGCCCGACAGCCTCCCGCCACCACCGCACAGCAGCAACAACATCAGCGGACCCCCCAGATCCTGGATGGTTCGTGTGCGCCGGCTACGCAGAAGAATGGACTACCTGGAGCGGATGGGCAAAAAACATCAGCGCCAGCTCCGGGACCTCCGCAAAGAGCAGCGGGACATGCAGCAACAGCTCGCCAAACTACGCCACCGGAAGAAGTGACTGTCCCTTGCCCCTTTTTTAAAGACTGTTGGGGGGGTGGGAATTGGGTGTTTGGGAAAGGGGACTTTTGGACTTTTTGACATTGGTTGGGTTCGGGAGGCGGTGAGTTTGGGTAATTTATTTTATTGTTGTGCTGAAAACAACACGAATATATATTTTTTAATAATTATTTTTCTTACAAAAACACAGTATACGCGTTCTTATATTATTTTGTGTGGGGGTTGGCGGTGGTTACTGGACGTTTGTTTTCTTCAAACTTACCAGCATGAATGAAACATCTAGTCCTGAAATGTACCAAAATGCAAGTAACCGAGTTCGTAAATTTAGTAGCCCTACTACTGTGCTTTACTAGTAGTACTGTCAGTCTCTGCTCTCCTCCCAACTAAGTCCTCCTAGCCCATTATTCTACTACCTCTCCAATATGCTTATCTTACCTGTGATTTGTGTTTGAGAATCGGGGTAGCCCTAGGGCTGGCTGCATTGTAATGGGTGATTAAGGTTGGTTGTTGACTTGAATCCTCGACGGATGCAATATCATTGTTGTGCTGGTAGCAGTAGTGGTACACACTGGCAGTATCACCATATGAAAAAAAGAGGAAATTAAACATTGAGTGGCCTGAGCGTAGCATTAGAAAACGGACAATAGATAGTACAGTACAGAACAGTGCCCTAAATTGTAGCCTAAACAGTGCCAACGTAAGGTAAGCATTAAGCATTTGATTGTTCACGTCGTGTAGGAGGAGGATGTTCTTATCAATCCACGATGGCGCACATGAACTTCTGGTTGCTTTGACCTTATCCTCCCCAGCAAGTGGGTGGAATTTATTGTTGTTGTCAGTCACACCTCAATGAAATACCACACAGCCCGGGGGAAGAGGGTTAGGGTTTGAAAATTGGATGGGAATGGGGGTTTTGGGGAAAGTTTGGTAGAGAGGAAAAAAACACAGCATGGACAGTCAAACAACAAATGAAGAGAAACAAATCTTTGGATTTGAAGATATTGATAAAGCTTTAGAGGGACATAAAGGAAGTGCACTACTGCATGCCAGAAGTTGTTTACTAAATGGATGGTTAGCTTACTGAAAAGTAGTACTACTACTTACTGCCACTTACTAGGACCTACGAAAAAAAAAAGTTGACAGTACAGGGCTGCAGTCATTACGCAATTTCACTTGCCTCTCTGACCTCAGAGAGAATAAACACTTAGAACATTAAATTAGTGTTAAACATAGCAAAGACGTATCAAATAGCTGAAGGGATGAATTTGAAGCAGAGATCAAACAACCGCACAGAGTCACACTTGTAGAAGTACGTTCAAGTTCACAAGAATATAATTTAAAAGATAAGGAGAATTTTGGATACTGTTACTGTTTTTTGTAGTTGTCCCGTTGAATTTGTGAAGTTGATGCATCCAGCCATTCCTCCTATTCGTGGTACTCCTTCATTCCATCGAATGCTCCGTCGATCAATCTTGGTGACCAGACACACTGTCCACTGCCTGCCTGATGCGGATTTGCGGATTTCTAATTGTAAGCCTAAGTAGTACATCGATGGCACAGGGTAAAATCCTGCCTGTAATTGCTGATGGAAAAACACAACAGTAAGTGTTAAAGACACCTCGGAGAAAATAATATATAAGGCACGCTGTGTAGTGCAAAAATTATACTGTCACTTTCAGAAATGACAATCCTCAAAATCTAGAACACCTCACATTACCCTCCCAAAAACGTGCAGAATACTGCTGCTAGCTCGCAGAGGCCTAATTTCAAATCGTGCCAAAACGCACTCAGAAAGTATGCCCAAAACCCCCCTTTCCCACCATGGATTTTCTTCAAACCACTTACATTCAAAATTAGACATTCCAACAAGTGTTCCAAGACCCCACCCAGACGTAAAAATCTAGAACCCCCGCCCAAACACATGCAATACAATACTGCTAACCCTAACGAGCCCTAAGTTAAGAATAGTGGCAAACGCTTTCTTTAACTAGGCCAAAACCCCCCTTTCCCACCATGGATTTTCTTCAAACCACTTGCAACCAAAATTACACATTCCCACGAGTGCTCTAAGACCCCAGAACCCAGTTGCAAAAATCTATAACACCCCCAAACACATGCAATACTGCTGATAACCCTAACGAGCCCTAAGTTAAAAAAAAGTGCCAAAACGCTTTTCAGCATGGATTTTCTCCAAACCACTTTTATCTGGTATTAGACCTTCCCAGCAATGCCTCAAGCCCCTCCAACCCACCCGCAAAAGAGCAGAACACCCCCAAACAGTCAAAAAGCAAAAATGGAAAATCTCATACTTAGAATATTTTCGGCCTTCTTTCAATTCTGTCCAAACGCACTGTGCAGCTAGGTCATAACTCCACTTTTCCACCATGGATTTCCTGAAAAATAAATGCAATCAAAATTAGACTGTACCAGCAGTGCTCCTAGACCCCAAAACCCACCCCCAATCACCAGGAACCCCCCCAATCAGCACCCCAAAGACAAGCAAGTGAGCAAAAACGCAAAAACTTTTTCACCTACGATTTTCTCCAAACCACTTTTATCCGGTATTAGACCTTCCCAGCAATGCCCTCAGACCCGTCAACCCAGGCGGAAACAAGTAGAAGACCCCCAAACAGCCAAAAATCAAAAATACAAAAATGGGGACTTTGAAATTGTTAGGCAAATTTCCATAATCACTCTGTGCGCGCTCTGCAGCTAGGCCCTAACTCCCCTTTGCCACCATGGATTTTCTTCAAACCACTTGCAATCAAAACTACCCATACCCAGCGTTGCTCCAAGCCCCCCCCCAACCCCCCCAAACACCAGGAACCCTCCCCAAGCAGGCCCCCGATAACACGAAAGTGAGCGAAAACTCTGCAAAGTGAAAAACTTTTTCACCACGTATTTTATCCAAAACACTTTTATCCGGTATTAGACCTTCCTAGCAATGCCCCCAGACCCGTCAACCCAGGCGGAAACAAGTTTAAGACCCCCAAACAGCCAAAACGCAAAACCTTAAAAAGTGAGACTTAGCAAATTTCGGCCAACCTGGAATTCAGTCGAAATGCGCTGTGCAGCTAGGCCCTAACTCCCCTTTTCCACCATGGATTTCCTGAAAAACAAATGCAATCAACATTAGACTGTGCCAGCAGTGCTCCCAGACCCCCCGACCCAGCACCGCAAATCTAGAACACCCCCAAAGAAACCCCCAAAAACCTGCAATACTGGTATATTCAAAACATGGCAAATTGCGCTGTTCACAAAAAACAAACAGCAATTGGTTTCAACAGAGACAGCCAGCCATTGCTGTCCACTGCATGCCATCTTCTCATTATTCATTACATGTGCTACTTTTTGTCCGCATCTTCTTCGGAAAGTGAGCGCCCACAGAGCAGCCTCTCCTGTAAATTTCAGAAGCAGGTCTGTCAACAATCAGCAAGCATGTAGTCAGTCAGTTATTTCAGTCCCACTTGAGGGGACTCGTCTACGAAGACAAAGTTTGTTTTTTCTCCATAATCCATCCATCTGCCTTGAGGGAAATGGATAGGGGGAGTCTGGAGGAGGAGGATAGAGGAGCATGATTGAGTTGTGAACTTGTGAACATCTGAATGCAGACTGCGGCACCTTCAAATCAATAAGGAAAATAAGATGAAGACAGTGCTGATGATGGACTTGTTATTAGGTGATTAGAGTTTTGTTGTGGTAAAAGTAGCAAAACAAAGAAAGACAAACAGGAATAAAAGTGAATAAGTACGGAAAAAAGGAAGTAATTTTCAGGCCTCGGTGTCAGGGAAGCAGAGCTCATCCTCCAAGTCTACGAATTGAGACGGGAGTAGGTCTGGTGACCGAGAAGAACTTCCGTTGGCGTCACCTAAGTCGGTGTCCTCTTCTTCCTACGTGCATTCACGTATTTTGTAATCGGGTGGTATGAAGTGCTGATTCATCTTGATTATTGTTAACCTCTCCAGATTTTTGGGCAAAAGGCGGGTCCTTTTTGAAGTAACAATGGCACTAGCAGCACTGAAAACACGTTCAAATGACACTCTTGCGAGTGGGCAAGACAAATAATTTAGAGCCAGGTTGGTGATCAGTCGCCATACAGAGCTTTTCGTATACCAATATTCCAATGGGTTCTCATTCTGACAGACCTCTGTTGGGTCATCCAGATAGGCCTGCACCACCGACTCAAGGTTCTCCAGGGTTGATCCACTTTGCCTACCATCTGCAAACTTTTCATCAGTGGACCGAGCAAACCCTTGCTGAGTTAGCCAATCCCCTTCCGACAATATTTGTTTGCGGCCTGGTGCAGGTGAGGATGATGATATGCTTGCTGGTGTCGGTAACGACTGTGAGGGAAAGTGACTCCCTTCGGCCACGGGTTGAGAAGTGGAACTTGACGCCGGATAGCCTGCTGATTCAGTTGTACTTGTGCTGCCTCCTTGAAGGATCTGCCGCTCTTTTTCGAACCGAGTGGCTGACACAGCTACCCAATGTTTGTACTTTGAAACATCTGCTTCATCAAAAGGAATGAATGCTTTGCTAGCCACTGCCTTTTTGTACCGTGGATCCAGAATAGTGGCACAAATGTAATGTTGTTCTGCATGTATCTTTGTAAGCCTTTCATTGCGAAGTAGGCTCCTTAATAACTTCTCCGCCAAATCATATGCTTCTCGCGTTTCACCATCATCTCGGAACGTTGAAGACACCTCCTTCAGTTGGTGCTCTAGCATGCGCAACAATGGGATAGCTTTGCTCAAAGTACAGTCCTCCCTACTGACTTCACGCGTGAAGAGCTCAAAAGGACGAAGCATGTCTGTCAGGCTTGCAATTAGCTTCCATTCCTCCAACTCTAGCCTCATCTCTTTGTGAGTAGAACCCAGTTTATAGACATACTCATTTATTACCTCCCACTGCTCAGACAGACGCTCAAGCATGTAAAAGGTTGAGTTCCAACGTGTTGCCACCTCCTGGATTAGTCCTTTGACTAGCAGTTTACGTTCATATTGAAGGCTCCTCAGCTGCTTCCGGGCCTTAAAAGAATGGCTGAAATGTGTGCAGATTCTTCGGCAGATGATCAGTAATTTGACGACTGGCGCTTCTGTTTTCAAGAAGGCTTGCACCACGATGTTAATACTGTGCGCCAAACACTGCACTCTGAAATAGTCACCGTTCTCCATGGCCTTAACTATATTACTGCCATTATCCGTGGAAACATAACCAACTTTGCGATTTCTTGGATGCAGCCATTCATTGACCTTCCTGTTAAACTCCTCCAAAAGGTTAGGTGCAGTGTGAGATTTCTCCATGGCAAACATGCCTACTGTTGCATGTTTGGGAGTAGCTCGAAAAACTTCCTTGGTGTCAACATCTTTGTGTTTTAACTGTTTTTCGACCCCTGCAAAAGAGACCCAGTGTGCAGTGATGCATGTGTAATCAAGGGCTTGGCAACTGGTCCACATGTCTGTTGTCATGTGGATAGTGTGAACAGCACTCTTCAGAATAGCTGCACCAATAACCTCTAGCACATCTTGATGTAGTGCTGGAACAGCAACCCTTACAAAATAGGACCGGCTAGGAACCTTCCATTTAGGGCAGACTGTTGCCACCAATTCACGAAAACCCACACCTTCCACGAAAGAGAAAGGGAGAAGGTCCAGTGCTAGCATTTTAGCCAGCTTTGCGTTATACAGACGTACCGTTGGGTGGTTGTGTTCAAATGGCGCATCCGACCAAAACATGCTGCTAATGGTGGGCTGGACCGTTTTACGTGATGATGATGATGATGATAATGCAGACTTCAAACCAGTTAGGCTCATTGATTTAGTTTTTTGCATTGGTATCTGTCCCAGACTCTTAGTGTGCCTCATACATGTTGCAGGAGTAGAGGGTGTGGGCGCTACCACTGCAGTGCTGCTGCCAGGGGTACTGGGTGTACCAGAAAAAATGTCTGTTGCTTCTTCACGTCCCCCTGCACGATCAGCCTCTCGTCATCATCAGATGCAATATCAAGGGATACATTTGGATTTGTTTTTGTCTTGACTTCCTCGATCTCACTGAGGGGATTATACCACTGGATAGGGTGGTGTTGTTTGAGATGACCTCTCTGGCCTCCGGTTCCATAGTTGGTACCAAGCTTACCCCGACTAACTGATACTTTACAACTCGAACAAACAACCATTATTTTCCGCCTTTTTGCTAACAGTAAAGAAGTCCCAAACTGGGGACTGGAGATGTCTGCTGGTGGTTGAGGTGCTACTTTGACTTTCAATGCCAGATGAAGTGGAGGATGGGCGTGGCTGAATTTGTTTCTGTTGTTCACTTACAGCACCACTACTTGAGGTAATGGAGGTCGAGCTGGATGGAAGTCCCTGCCGGCCCTTCTGACGAGAAAATATAGAAGCTGTAGGTCGTTTTGGTGTTGTAGTTAACTGCGTTGGTGGTGGTACCAGTGCCACGCCGCCCACATGATCATCCTGCTCAGCAGCCATTCGGGATAGGGTCAAAATGTTAGTCTGCTGCATGCCCTCTGGGGCTAGAGTGACGTCTGTGATGACTGGGTCGTCATCAGACTGTTCATCAGCAGCAGAAGACACCACTTCTTATTCGTCGTCATCACCCATAAGTCGAAGCCTTGCGGGAACCTTCCTTTTAGGCTTAGCTACCTTTGTCGGCTCATGGCGTGCCTCACTGTCAGACTGCATTGCTGGGTTCCAATCACGATCAAGGACATCAGAATGAAGGGGGCTCGAAGGAGAACTTGTAGTAGTAGTAGTAGCATCTGGAAGACAATGGATCATCCTCAGGAGGAGTGGCTTCCTCGGATGATACCTCCACTTGAATTTCAATTTCCTGATGTGCCCCTACTTCTGGAGGAACAAGCGTTGTAGGCAGTTGTGCCGCTCCATGAACCTTTAGTTGCACCTCTCACGCACCTCTGCTTGCGCCTCTCCTTGTGCATGTACTTGCGCCTCTCCTTGCCCATGTTCTTGCGCCTCTCCTTGCCCATGTACTTGCACCTCTCCTTGCCCATGAACTTGCGCCTCTCCTTGTCCATGTACTTGCGCCTCTCCTTGTCCATGTACTTGCGCCTCTCCTTGCCCATGTACTTGCGCTTATACTAGTTGCACTTGTGGTTGTCGTTGCGGCTGTGGTTGTTGAACACTCGTCAGCTGAGTTACACCCGGCGTTGATTGGATGGTACTTTCTTGTGATGAGCCAACATCACTGGTCGATGGTGATTGAACAACCAAAGTGGCTGCCTTTGCGGCACTCATGGGCTTAGGCCTAACTTGGCGTGGTGGCACTGAGCCCAATGAAGCGGAGGTGCTGCTTTTAGCTTGGTCCCCGGCGGACACCGCTGCTGCAGGCGTAGTTTTTTTTCTCCCAAAAAAGGTGTCGGTGGGCACACCAGTCTCCTTGGTAGGTAGTGCCACTTGCTTCTTCTGCTCCTTCTTACTGGCAGTGGCACTGGCAACTTTCTTCGCTGAGGCGCTACGGCCACCTTTCTTTGGGCCCATCTTCTTCAGATGTCAGAACAGCAGGCCGCAGTTGCACGAGTTGCAGAGTTGTCTTCTCTGTGGCCATACGTGACGTCGCGTGACGGTGTGCTGCACACACCGCTGCAGGACTTCTTCCTGGCACTGGTGGTTCTCTTGTGCACCTAAAAGCAATGGAAGACAGAGGAACATCAGTTATACACCCCAAAAAGTAGTAACAAAACACATATAAATGACCACAATCCCATACCATCCATGCCCTCAATGATGTTTAAATTCAAGACACCCCACAGAAAGAGTATGCCCATGCACCACTGAGTACCCCTGGGCATAATGGATGAAAGCAAGGCAAACTGGGTGCAGGCCTGAGCACACTGCCTGGCTTCAAAATGGCCCCTTGACCCCCACCACATGGCCAGGCCCTGCCTGTACCAGGCCTCAAAATGGCCCCCACCCACATGGCCAGGCCCCAACAACACCCCAAAAAGTCGAAAAGCACACACAAATCACCCCAATCCAATGCCATCCATGCCCTCAAGGATGTTTAAATTCAAGACACCCCACAGAAAGACTTGGTCCATGCACCAATCAGTACCCCTGGGCATAAAATGGATGTATGCAAAGCAAACTGGGTGCAGGCCTGAGCACACTGCCTGGCTTCAAAATGGCCCCTTGACCCCCACCACATGGCCAGGCCCTGCCTGGACCAGGCCTCAAAATGGCCCCCACCCACATGGCCAGGCCCCAACAACACCCCAAAAAAGTCGAAAAACACACAAAAATCACCACAATCCAATGCCATCCATGCCCTCAATGGTGCTTAAATTAAAGACACCCCACAGAGAGAGTAGGCCCATGCACCACTTAGTACCCCTGGGCATAATGGATGAAAGCTAGGCAAAATGGGTGCAGGCTTGAGCACACTGCCTGCCTTCAAAATGGCCCCTTGACCCCCAGCACATGGCCAGGCCCTGCCTGGACTAGGCCTCAAAATGGGCCCCACCCACATGGCCAGGCCCCAACAACACCCCAAAAAGTCGAAAAACACACACAAATCACCCCAATCCAATGCCATCCATGCCCTCAATGGTGTTTAAAATCAAGACACCCCACAGAAAGACTTGGTCCATGCACCACTCAGTACCCCTGGGCATAAAATGGATGAAAGCAAAGCAAACTGGGTGCAGGCCTGAGCACACTGCCTGGCTTCAAAATGGCCCCTTGACCCCCACCACATGCCAGGCCCTGCCTGGACCAGGCCTCAAAATGGCCCCCACCCACATGGCCAAGCCGCAACAACACCCCAAAAAGTCGAAAAACACACAAAAATCACCACAATCCAATGCCATCCATGCCCTCAAGGATGTTTTCATTCAAGACACCCCACAGAAAGACTAGGTCCATGCACCACTGAGTACCCCTGGGCATAATGGATGAAAGCAAAGCAAACTGGGGGCAGGACAAGGGCACACTGCCTGGCTTCAAAATGGCCCCTTGACCCCCACCACATGGCCAGGCCCTGACTGGACCAGGCCTCAAAATGGCCCCCACCCACATGGCCAAACCCCAACAACACCCCGAAAAGTCGAAAAACACACAAAAAACACCACAATCCAATGCCATCCATGCCCTCAAGGATGTTTCAATTCAAGACACCCCACAGAAAATCTAGGTCCATGCACCACTGAGTACCCCTGGGCATAATGGATGAAAGCAAAGAAAACTGGGTACAGGCCTGAGCACACTGCCTGGCTTCAAAATGGCCCCTTGACCCCAGCACATGGCTAAGCCCTGCCTGTACCAGCCCTCAAAATGGACCCCACCCACATGGCCAGTCCCCAAGAACACCCCAAAAAATCGAAAAACACATAAAAATCACCACAATCCCATGCCATCCATGCCCTCAATGATGTTTAAATTCAAGACACCCCACAGAAAGAGTAGGCCCATGCACCACTGTGTACCCCTGGGCATAATGGATGAAAGCTAGTCAAAATGGGTGCAGGCCAGAGCACACTGCCTGCCTTCAAAATGGCCCCTTGACCCCCAGCACATGGCCAGGCCCTGCCTGTACCAGCCGTCAAAAGGGCCCCCACCCACATGGCCAGTCCCCAACAACACCCCAAAAAATCGAAAAACACATAACAATCACCAAAATCCCATGCCATCCATGCCCTCAATGATGTTTAAATTCATTACACCCCACAGAAAGACCAGGCCCATGCACCACTGAGTACCCCTGGGCATAATGGATGAAAGCTAGGCAAAATCGGTGCAGGCCTGAGCACACTGCCTGCCTTCAAAATGGCCCCTTGACCCCCAGCACATGGCCAGGCCCTGCCTGTACCAGCCCTCAAAATGGCCCCCACCCACATGGCCAGTCCCCAACAACACCCCAAAAAATCAAAAAACACATAAAACTCACCACAATCCCATGCCATCCCTGCCCTCAATGATGTTTAAATTCAAGACGTCCACAGAAAGACTTGGTCCATGCACCACTCACTACCCCTGGGCCTACTGGCTAGTGAGGCTTTACAGGCACCCCAAAATTTTAAAAAAAAACAACATATAACAGTGAGCTAAAATTCCATGACATAAATGAGAATTAAGTTTAAAAAAAATCAGAGAAACAGTTGTATCATGCACCCATGACTAACCCTGGGCCTACTGGATACTGTGGCTAGCTACCCACCACAATATATATTTTGTTAAAGTTTTGAAAAAAGTTTTAGAACTGGAGTTGCCTCAACTGCAATGCCCCAAACAAACAACACCAACTTACTTGTAAAATCTCAAGTCCAAAAGTGATCCAAACTCCAAAGTCCAAAAAGTCCTCAAATACAAAAATCCACCAGCAGCAAGAAAAAGTCATCCTTCCAGCTACACAGCCAAATGAAAAGTGACCAGGACATGGACAAAGCACTGGGAGGAGCCTGCTGGACAGGAACAGGAAGTTGGAGACTCTGGGGCACTTCCTTCCTCCTACCCCACCCCAAAAAATGGACTCCTGCACCAAAAAGTGCAGCCAAATGTCAATATGAGGAGTTATTGTGATCAAAATCATCATTTTCACAAGGTTTATGCTTCCTGCGGTGGATTTCTTGTGCAGAATTGCAATTTTTGCAATTTTGGGAACGCGATCTGTTGAAACCTCCCGCCAGAAGTCAGCTGCGCGCCGTCGCGGGCATTTATGACGTACTCGTGTTGTCAAACTCTCGCCGTGCAAGATGGCAAGCCGCGATGACGTAATTGCGTTCGAAAAACTCTCGCGCGATCACGCAGCAAGATTGAAAATGGCGCAGCACACGCAAAAACCGGGAGAAAAACAACTCGGCAGGCTCAGAGTCAACGCCGCGCGCGATATTGTATTTTTCAAGCGCGACCAAGCAAAATAATTCGTAGATTGTGAATTTGCGGATTATTGGGCAATTTCACGCGATTCGCGGATCGCGAAATCATCAAAAATCCGCAAATTGACCCGCGAAACGGATTTTATGCCCACGCTTACTTCTGATCCACAAATATACAGTGGCCAAAAAGGGGACCCATTTTCTGGGTTTTATAACCATCTTGTCAGCCTTTGATTGGGTGAACCAATGAAAGCAGTGATCACTATTGCTGTCTCTGCGGATTGAGTAAGCTTTGGTTTCCTTCCTGGTGGACCGTCAAATGGATATATCCAACTCTGTTAGATTTGTGAATGATGGCAGCTGTACAAAGAACTTTCCTATCTCTAGAGGTGTAGGACATTCCTATACACCACCTATATTAATGGTTTTGAGGCCTCACTGGGAGAAGCACAAGGACATTACCTCCTGGTAAGTCTTCCTCGCCATATGATTAACTCATTGAGCTTCAGCTCCACACCAGAACCCTTCAAAGCAAAAAAGTTAGCCTCCCATACCTCCCATCCCTTCCCAATATGGCTGACCCATTACACCCCTGACCTCTATAAGAGGCGGGCCGGCCCAACCCTTCAGCCTGTTTTTTTGTTCTGCGTGCAGATTCTCCAGAGCATGCTGTTGTGTCAGGTAAGTGGGGTCGAGGTCCTGCTCTAGCAGGTCCTTGCACCTTGGGGAGAAGGCCCTGCGCAAGCGGGCTCATGCATTGGGTGTTTCCCCCACCTTGTGGCTAATCCTCGCGCTATTCTGTAGCCCAGCTCTAGCTGGCTCTGGCGGGAGCGGGCTCCTCGGTGTGTGTTCAGCCTTGCCCTAGCGGGCTCACCTGTTGTTTGGCCATTTTGAATCCCCTCACGTCTCCTGGTCTTGGGTACCATGTCGGTGGGGCGGCCCATGGTTTTTCCGGCCTCTGGTCTTCTTGTCTATTCCCGCTTGCCGGGGGTGGGTTGCCTGGCGTGCCTGCTGCCCTTCCTCCTCCCTTCCAGCACTCTGGGCTGTCCCCGTAACTACTCGAGCTGTGTCGGGCCCCTCAGCCTCTCTGTCCCTTATTGTGCCTCGTGGGAGTGGGCACTGGTTGGGGCTCGCCGGCGGCTTCATGGCCTCTGAGCACACGTTGCGGGCGGTTTGCAGGTTATGCCTCTGCCTTTCTCTGACGCTCGTTCTGGGGTGCCCTGGGTCCTCTTGCTTCCTGTGGGCCGGGGGGGTTCTGCTGTGCGGGGGGCATTGCAGTGGGCTGGGTGCTCTACGCCTGTGGGTGTGTGGCGCTGCTGCGTTTCATCTGGTAGTGTACAGCCCCATGACCTTTGGTCTGGAGGGGGTCTTGCAGCCCTGGGTCCCTCTTTGGGGGTTTCCTTGGGCTCCTTGTTGGCACTCCCGGCTGTTTCAATGTTTGCTGGAGTTTTGTGTGCCGGTTGGCCTCCCTGTTTGGGGCGCATTTTCCAGCGTTGCTGCTTGACTCGGGTCAGTGCTGCGGTCTCTTCCTCTTCCCGTTTCGGTCTCTTCAGGGCTCGGCTTATGTCTCCGACCCCGTCCTTCCTCCTCCCACTTCTCTACGGGGGGTTGGTGGCCTGTCGTACCCTGCTCGGACTCCCATCCTCCCACCTCGGTTGCGGCTGTCTGTCCCCAGGGCGAGTGCTATGCCCCTGGGGCGTCTGGTGACTGTGGTGTAGTGCTGAAGACTACTGCGCGCTGGTCAGTTGCAGCAGTATGTCTGTGTTTGCCTAGCACATTTCATTGGTTGTCCTTTCCCACTGTGGGTGCAGTTTGGTCATTGATTTCCCCCATTATGCTCTAGTGTGTGCAGACCTGCTTCGAAATTATGGTTTTCAGCTTTCAGTGAATGTTCTCTGTTGTGCTGTCTTGTTGCTTACTCGGCCATTTTCGTTGTTTTTGGTTCATGTTGTCCCAGTGCTTGATGTTCTGCGTACTCTGGGAGTGGTTTTTCTCATTGTGGTTTCCGACACCGGCTGCAGCTGTATGTGTGTGTTTGATCCGGCTGCTTTTGTTGGTTGATAGTGGTTACGTTTTCCAGTCGGGGTGCAGGTTTGTCTTGGTTTTCCCTGTCGTAATCTAGTGTTGTTGGTTCTGCTTCCAGGCGCTGTGCGTGTTGGGGCATATGTACAATTAGCTCAACGGTTGGTCTTGTTCCTTTGGTGGAGCCGGCTCACACTGGTTACGGTTCATATACTACCTCTGCTGGGAGTCACTGTGGCCTGGTGGTTAGGGTCTCTTACTTTTACGCCATGGATTTTGTGTTCAACTCCTGGTGTTTCACTGCTTGTGTGTTCTCTGTCAAATATGACAGCTATATTGATTTCTTGATCACATCTTTCTGGATTTGTGATTTCTGTGCGTGGGTCTTCTACATACTACTTGGTTGCATTAAGGCTTGCTTCTTGCCTGCTGGTCATGATTATTCTTTTTGTACATGCCATACATGCCCTGCGAGGTTCACTGCAGGACTCAAGATTGGGGCCTTCCAGGCGTTTTCTCAGTCTTTCTTATTCTGGGATTGCCATAGTGGCTCCTTCGGGTGTTCCTACACTTGTGGTGGTGCTGTGTGTGTTTGATGTTCTTATCCATGCTGATGGCATCACATTCATCGTAGCTTTGGGCCTGCGGTCCATCCAGCCTGCTCTCCTTTCTGGTGCGGAGTGTCTCCTAGTCGGTCCCTGGTTGGTCATCCTCCTGGGGATTTCGGGTGCTCCTCGTGCTGTGGGGGCTGCTTTGTTGGTCTCCATGTAGGCCTTTGCTTCTTTTCCTGCTCCTGGTGGGCTTGTCCTTTCTTGTCCGGGGTCACGGCCGTGGCGCCCCCTCCTCCTCCTGGTCCCTGTCTCGGCAGGCCGCTCTTGCACCCCCATTCTGTTGGTGCCTCACCTCTCTCCTTGCCGGTTGTCTGGCTGCCCTGCTCGTTTCCGAGGTGCTGCGGCTCCTTGGTTGGTCTGCTGCAGGGTCGCTTTTTTGGCTGGCTCTCTGGTCCTTCTCCGGTGGGTCCCCTTTCTCCGGTTCTGGTTTGACGGTGGGGTGTTGGTGTTTTCCCCTTCCGGTTTCTGTTTGTCTGGTTTTTGGTGGCCTTCCTCCTTGTGCCTGTCCCCCTCGGCGGGTTTCGTGTGGCTCCCCGGCTCTTCTTGTCTTGGTTGTCTACCTTGATAGGGACCTTCCTTGGGGAGTGTTTTGGGTGTCTGGGTGCCTTGTTGACAGTCTGGGCTTGCCCGGCCTTGCCCTGCCTGTCCGTTGAGGGTCATCCCCGTCCATTTGGTCTTACTGCCTCTGGGCCTTCCTTGGTTCTGGTTCTTTCCCAGCTTTGCCTGTTCCCGTTGGTGTCTCTTCTCTTGCCCCAGTGGCTCTCTTCCCACTCTGTTTGCCGGTGAGGCAGGTGGTCTTTCTGTATCACCTTCCCGGGTGGTGTCATCCTTTGCCGTCCTGTGAGGTGTGCTTGGGCCTGTGGCCATGCCAACCTTAGTACTCCTGATCTTGTCTGTTCCTGGATGTTACACAGGGTTGGTCCTGGTTGGTACCTGGTTGGGAGATAGCCTGGGTATTCAGGTGCTGTGGGCTTTTTAGTGCTGGGTCAGTTGGTTCACCTGATGGCGGGTTTTCTTGTCTGACATATGTTGGCCGCTCCTTGGTTTGCCAGGGGTTTGCCCCTGCCCTGCGGGGCTTCTTGTTGCTATTCTGGCCAGTTTTTCCCCTGCCTCGTTCTCTGGGGTGTTGCGGGGTTTGGCCCTTTGGGTTTTTGGCACGGCTGTGCTGTCCTTGACTGGGTCATTTTTATTCCGGTTTCGGTCTGAATCCCTGGGGTTGGCTCTGTCTGCCTTCTCATCTGGGCTCCCGGCTTTGCGCTTTCCTTTGGTCCCTTTGCTTATGTGGGTTCTGGGCTTGTTTGGCCTGGTCGGGGCTTTTGACCGGTTGGGGGTGCTCGTCTGGGTGCTTCTCCCTTGGTTTCTGCTACTGCGGGTGTTGGACCTGGGGGTTTTTGCTCTATGTTTTGTGCTTCTGGGAGCTCTGTCTTCCGCAGGACATGAGTTTGTCTCTTGTCCTTTCTTTCACTGTATGCCGCGTTAGTATCCGTTCTGCCGGTGTCTGTGGTTGCTGAGTTTTACAGGTTCTCCTTCCCCGGGCGGGGCCCTGCACTTCCTGTGCGGATTTTGTATCCTCTTTGTCTTTGTCCCTGGTTTTGGGGTTCTGGGGCCTGCTGGCTCGGGTTATTCCCTGGTGTTGTTGACATTGCTTGGGCTCTGTTTGCCCGGCTCTTCTGTCCTTCTCACCTTGGGTGTGTTTCTGCTTGTCTTCTTGCCTCCCTGTCCGCTACTCTTCATGTCGGCTCTTCGTTGTTCAGCTGGGTTGGGCCGGGTTCCTATCTGGCTGTGTGGCCTCCTGGGTCCTCTCATCAGCGGCTCGCTTGCTTGGTGGCCCCTAGTGGGCTTTCGCTTCCTTTCTGGTGGCTGAGCCCTGGGCCTGGTTCCTTTCGCTCTTCGGGCTCCGTGGGCGTCCTTGTGCGTTTTCCGCTTTTTTCGTACTTGGCCGGTTGGGTTCCCTTGGGGGCCGGTCCATTCCTGCGGCTTCCTGGGTCTGTTTGCCTTGTGCTTGGCTTGGTTTCTCTCATTGGTGTCGCGCTCCTTTCCGGGGGATCCTTTGTGCACCCGGGGTCCGTGTCCTGCCTGTTTATCTCCTTGATGGTGGGGTTTTGGTGACCTTTGTTTTTTTATTGTTCAGTTGGCATGCTGGGTTCCTTTCTGCACCTCCTTCCATTCTTGCGGCTCCTGTCTGTCTGTTTTGTTTCAGCTGGTTCCACTGTTTCGGTCCTCGGGTGGATTTGACTCTCTTTGTTGGTGGTCCTCCTTGCGGTGAAGCTGTGTATCGGTCGGCCTGAGGCTCTTCCTGCTGAGGCTTTTTTTTGGACCACTGTGGTTTGGTTGTTCTCTGTTCTGTTTGGGGCATGTTTGTTGTTAGTGGCCCGGTACGGTCTGGTTCCGTACCTTTTCTGTCCTCCTTCGGTTGTTGTTTTGGTCGGATTTTCTGGTGTCCCGGGGTCCGGGTTCTAGGCCCTCCCTGTGTCTTTCTATCCCGGGCTGGATCTTCCTGCTCGTGGTTGCCTCTCTCTTGGGTGGTCCTTCCACTTGTCTGGTCTTTTGGGTTTGCCTGCTTCTTTGGCTTCTTCCTCACCACATGAGTTCCCATTCCTCTCTCCCTGTCTGGCTATCGGCTTTATGTTTATGCTTGGTGGTTTCAGGCTGATGGGTTGGGCCGGCCCTCCTCTTATAGAGGTCAGGGGTGTAATGGGTCGGAAATATTGGGAAGGGATAGGAGGCATGGTGTAGTGTAGTTCTGGTGGGCCCGATTCACAGAATGAACTTAAGACTAAATCCTAAACCTACTACTATTTGGTATTCACAGAATGCACTTACTACTTTTGGGATTCACAGATGGAACTTACTACTTTCGGGATTCACAGAATGAACTTACTACTTTCGGTATTCACAGAATAGATTTAAGACTACTAACTTTACGTCCGCACTCGGGCCAGAAATTCCGGCCCGGAGGCGGAGTTTCCTGCCCGGAGGCAGAGCTTCCGGCTTGGGGGCAGAGCTTGCGGCCCGGAGGCAGAGCTTCCGGCCTGGAGGAGGAGCTTGCGGCCCAGAGGTGGAGATTTCAGCCATGGCTAAATCCCCACCTCTGAGCCGGAAGCTCCGTCTCCGGGCCGGAAGCCCTGCCTCTGGGCCAGACGCTCCGCCTCCGGGCCAGAAGCTCCACCCCAAGCCAGAAGCTCCGCCTCCGGACCGGAATTTCTGGCCTGAGTTCGGACGTAAAGTTAGTAGTCTTAAATCTATTCTGTGAATACCGAAAGTAGTAAGTTCATTCTGTGAATCCCGAAAGTAGTAAGTTCACTCTGTGAATCCCGAAAGTAGTAAGTGCACTCTGTGAATACCAAATAGTAGTAAGTTTAGGATTTAGTCTTAAGTTCATTCTGTGAATCGGGCCCAATATTCCAATAGGCTCTGCGCATTGGAATAATATATCCTGCAGCTTAGACGTAGGACTTAAGTCGACTAGGTCTCTGCCGAATAGATTAGACCTAATTGTGAGTGCCAGCTAGCTCAGAGGTCACTAGAAATTTTCTCGAAAGTACAAGAAGAGATTAGTCTCTGACAACCATATAACATGACAACTTTGTTTCCCCAGAATGAAACGTATCTCTAGAGTCGCGGAAACAATACACAGCTATTTCACTCAGTCAGTGCATGCTTCGTTTCACCAGAGTTGCTTAGAAATAGAGAGACGGGCGTTTTCAATAAAAGTATTTATTGAACAGTCTTATTTCTTAAGCATAAGAAATGCACTGCCATTGCCGTTTGGATCCGAGGTGCAGAGGAGCAGAGGAGGAGAGACTACATCTCCCAGGGGGCACGCTGACCAAGCCCACACCTGGAAGCACTCACGGGCTGACCGGCGCCTACTTAACACATCATCACTCACGCTGCACGGATGCGTGCCGGGCGAAGCCCGGACCAAGGGCGGGCCCGTTTTAGCCCGTTTGAGGCCGTTGGAGACCGGACCGGGCCACCCCTTTTACTTGCATTCCTCGTACATCCATGACAATAAACTGAACTGTAAGTACCAACTGGGTCGCCTGAAAAACTTGCAAGATGTCTGTACGTGTATGTAATAGAAGTAAGGGTGTGAACCAGAATGGGTCCTTATCTGGGACACTTGATAACTTTATCACTCGGACAAATTCAGATATAGATCAAGCAATTATTCTTATGGAACGAAGGGTCTCACAAGATCTTGCCCTCGCAAAGAGATCATCTATGGGGCAATGCCCGTACTCCGGAGCTATCTCTACGAAAGAATATCATAGATGTACCTTTGACAGTTCATAATCCTCCTTCTACGCTGGCTCAGGACACTATTTCTATAGCTGACCAGCTTCAAATATATACGTCTACTCAAGCAAGTATAATGTCTAATTACAACTCTCCCGAAAGACCAAACACTAGACAGATGCGAGGGAAGTTACAGGGAGCTATACCGAAGAGGAAGCGGGGGGCTAATGAACTCGGAGGAGGATGGAGGCCCAAAATCCACAAACAAGCCAGTAACAGCAATTTATTATCAACGGATGTGAGAGATGTGTCTGTGATCCAATATGGGTCATCTGGGCCTTCATTGCAGCCGGCACCGACTTTGTGTGCATCTAAACCTGCTGGTACAGTTATGGTATTGGAGGACCTTGTTCTCGATAAACTTGGCTTTTAATTAAAGTCCTCTTTCAAATCCCTTGAAGATAGGCTTCTACAAATCGAACTACGTTTAGCCAAGATTGAGGATGTGACATTGAACATTGCGGCGAATACCAGGCTACCTGAGTCGTGTCCGGATATTGGTCATCAGAATCCTGTACAGGAGGGGGTTGAATGTTATGCCTCCATCCATAGCACCATCTTCTTCAGGGGGGAATATAGCTAAACCACCAGCTTCTGTGTTGTTACCCGCTGTTACAACTATTGAGGATGTTGCTGTTAAATCTATTGTTAAGTCTATTGAAACCCCCGTGGGTGTACCTGATTCTGATACATTTAGGAAGTTGAGAGTTGACTTACCCCCAGAATCAAGCCCGTACACCGTTGTTTTAACAGGGGTACCAGAGTTGAGCAACCCTAATAAGGAATCCTTCATGTCCTTAACCCCTTCGCTGCGGGGCTGTTCCCCCTCCCCCGCTGTGCTGGAGGGCGGGGGGCGCGCACAGCGCCTCCATGCTCATGACGAGGTCAGCTCGTCATGAGCTACGGCGCTCCGGTGCTCATGACGAGCTGAGCTCGTCATGGCCACACCCGTTCCAATGGAACACTCAGCACTGCAGGGGAATCAGCCCAGCATGCGAGCGTTCCAAGTAACGGGCGCGGTCATGACGAGCTCAGCTCGTCATGAGCACCGGAGCGCCATAGCTCATGACGAGCCCAGCTCGTCATGAGCATAGAAGAGGTTAAAAAATAAGGCATCGGACTAGTTGAATAGAAATAGACCACTCCCTTATAATGTCACTTGCGAAATTATTATGGTGCGTAGGGTGCCCTGGGTTGGGCATACGCCTAAAAACATACAAGGCGATTGTGTGCTCTTAAACTTCAGGGACCCTCGTATCGTGGGTCACATCTGCAAAGGGGTATCTTCCAGTAATGGGTTGTCGATTCAACCTCTCCATTTATCTTATTTTTACCCTCCATCTTACAACTTAGACACGGAAGGGGACTGGACTCTAGTAAGGCATAGGGGCAGAGGAAGGTGGGCTGGTGATTGGCATGAGCACCCATGTAGTTTCAGTCAAATACCTACATAAAACAGGTACATTGGACTAGAGATGGTTGATTGACTCTTTTCCCTTGGTGATATCCACCCTGGAGTCTATGACAACGGGAGTAGAGTACCTCTTGAGAGAGCGAGTGAGGCTGGAAGTGTTCGAACATCATGTGCCCCCTTTCAGTTGCAAGGGATAGTAATGAAGTTAATAATATCCGTTGTTCTGGAAGTACAATGGGAGCTCAAGTTCCGCCTCTAGTAGAACCCAAAGCTTTGGATTATAATGTAATTTCCTGGAACATTGCGGGGTTAGCTGGAAAAGTAAAGGATCCAACTTGGATGGTTTTCATAAGATCCTTTACGGTGATATGTCTGCAAGAGACCTGGCTGGTAGAGAGTGACATATTCACAGAGGGCTATAAAAGTTTTTTTGTACCAGCAGAGCCGTCACGAAGTGGCAGAGCTAAAGGGGGATTGGCTGTGTACATTGATTTAGCATTGTCTTGCACCGTCAAAATAACACCTACTTGCAACACTGACATCCAAGTATTGACGGTTAAAAGAGGGAAGGAAACGTTATCCCTAATTAACTTCTACAATGCAGTAAACACAAAGGGGGATTGTAGACTTGTTGAGCTGGGTAACTTTGTTAGGACCCACTGTGGGAGCCTTTCCCATCAAATCCTCATTACAGGGGATTTTAATGTACGCCCTTGTGGGAACCCAAAGAATACTGTAATTGGATCACTGGGCTGTCATAGGATGAGGGGCCTACATTTTGAACATACTTGTCGGGGTGATCTGCTGAATCAGCTTACAAATGAATTTGATTCAATCCCTGCCATGTCTCTGCTGGATGATCGTAGTTTTCAATTAGTACCTATTTATAAAGGCTACACAGGGGGTTCCTATATTGATCATATTCTTCTCTCTAGTGGCCTTTGTACATCTATACTAGGCTTTGAAATTATGGAGAATCAACACAGTGATCATAACCCAGTTTCTTTCTAATGGGTGGCAACCTTCTAAAATTACGGGAAAGAATACAAGATGATGGCGCTCTCAAATGCACGGATGGAAGGCGACGCCTAAAGTGGGCTAAGGTGAACTCGAGCCAACTATATGACAAGATCAACAATTCTTGTGTAACCGAGTTCTCACTGTGTGTGTCCCAAGTATCTTCGCCCCCAGATATTCTTAAAGCTTTTGATGGTATCGTATCCAAAATAGGTGAAATGTTAACTGTACCATCCTCGGGTTCTGCTTGTAGTGATCCTAAATGGTTTGACCACCCCTGCTCCATGGCATGCCGTGAATTAAAGGCGGCACTGAAGATCAGCCCTAGGGATCCAATACAGATCAGGGCATTACGTCTTTTATATAAAAAAGCTCTGGCTAAGTGTAAGACAGAAGTGAAAGACGATATTTGGCAAGATTTGGTAGACCCCAGAATTCTTGGAAATAGCGAGAAATTCTGGGGTATTATTAACAAACCTTTATTTGAGTCACCAGGTGATACATCAGTTGGTACTAACATAACTGAAGATGAGTGGGTATCCCATTTTAGTATTATTTTTAGCAGTAACATTCCACAGTTGGAATCTATGAGAGGCGAACAAGGAGCAAACCCTCCACGCTTTTCCATGAGTGAGGTTGAGAAGGGCATCACGGGGTTGTCTAGTAATAAAGCGCCAGGTCCCGAAGGCCTGCCCCCAGACCTTTTTAAATCAATGGTACCTCTTTGGGTGCCTGTCCTTACTGCTGTGCTTAATGCACGCGCAGAACATGACTGCCCAAAGTCGTGGGGGACCTCCACGATAGTGCCAGTCTTTAAGAAAAGGGACCGGAATAGCACCTCCTGTTATAGGCAGATATCTCTAATTGACTCTGTGGTTAAAGTAGTGGGTCGAGTAATTCTGAATAGATTAACAGCCTGGGCGGAAGAGCATGAGATAATTTCCCCAATTCAATATGGCTTTCGGCCTGGTCACTCCACAATTGCACAGTGCCTTAACTTATATATGGTCTTAGGAAAGTACACCCGAGCGCGCCAGGGTACCATCTGCATGGCGTTCATGGACCTTTCATCAGCTTTCGATTGTGTCAACAGGGGTAAGCTCTGGGAGGTCATGGGCAACATGGGTGTGGAGCAAAACCTGGTTAACTTTTTGGCGGCCTGCACCAGGATACTAGGGCCAATGTAAGGTATTCTCAGGACCTTAGGGTATCTAGGGACTTTGGTGTCCACCGGGGAGTCAGGCAGGGCTGTATTTTGGCCCCGTTCTTATTCAATTTATATATTAACAATTTGGAGGAGTCCCTATTAAATACTGGTACTGATTATTATACGCGGATGACGCCGTCTTGTTGGCTAGGACCGCAAGAGGGCTTCAAATTCTATTAGAAGGTTTTTATAACTTTATGAAATCCCGTGATTTATCTATTAATAACACTAAATCTTTTGTAATGTAGGTAGGGCAATGTAATAAGAAGCCATTTTTATTTCGGATTAATGAGGAGAAGATCCCTATAACAAAAACCTTTTCATATTTGGGCGTCCTTTTTGATGACCAGCTGACTTGGGGCCCTTCAGTCCAGAGGAAAAGGGGGGAGATAATCCGGGCAAACGCGGCTATTTTCAATTTTGCCAGGAAAATGGGCAAACGCCCTATTGCTGCTCTGTTAGGGATCTATCAGGCAAAGAGTGTGGCGATAGGCTGTTACGGTAGTGAACTCTGGGGGTATGTGGCAGTTAATGACCATGTGGTGGCAGAAAACAGCTTCCTGAAACAGCTGTTGGGGGTCCCGAGGGGAACTTCCAACTTAATAGTGCACAAAGAATCTGGTATCCCCTTTCTAAGTGATACTTTAGCACTACGTCCACTAATTTGTTGGCTAAAATGCTGGCTAAATAAAGACCTGCCTCTAAATCATCTACTCCTGAGAGAAGCCTTATCGTGGGATAATATGCTCAATGTACCTTGGTTAAAGTATTTGAAAGATTGTTTTTTTAGTATGGGGTGACCAGAACTCTTTTTAAATCCAGATTCCATTGGGTCTGCTGACGTAGAGTTTGTGAGGAAAACCTTTTCCCTCTCACAACACTTGTTTCGTGAAGAGGCGGAATTAAATAAATGCAGTGTCTGGAAATATGTCATCTTGAAAACTACTGCACATATGGAGCCTTATTTATCCTGGCCAATGTCAGGTTTTGATCGCCATCTGTTAACTAGGTTCAGACTGGACTTCTTCCACCTAATGTTAGCTGTCCCAAAGGGCTGTCTCGGAGGTCAAGTGCTACCAGCCTGCGGCTGTGACAATGAGTCTCCGCAGGATTTGATGCACTTTTTATTTATCTGTCCTTTTTATGGTCTACCTCGGAGGTTTTATCTTAAGCCCCTCCTTAAAAAACTGAACTTTACCCAGGTTAGACCCGCACTCTGTTATTTGCAATTGCTAAACCCCGAAAGTACTTTATTTGTGATTGGCTTCTTAAAATCAGCTTTAAAACTTAGAAATAACATGGTGGGTTAACTGCTCAGTACTGCTCATATTATTTTACTCACCCAACTGTGACTGTTACTTTTAACATGAGTTTTTAGACTATTCTTGTTATAGTGTATGATTTTAACATTAATTGTGCTTTTATGGTTGTTTCTGTCTGAATAACCGAATAAAGATTTTACTTAACTTAACACTACTACAATTGAAATGCTAGTTAAGAAGTACAATGCATATAATACGAATAGTATTATAAAATGGTACTGTAAGAGCATGATATGGTTTCTAAGCCATAAACATAGAACACATAAAATGCATAAAATACATACAGTGATAAAATAGTGGCTACATGTACTCAACTGGTGATTCTAAAATACGCCTACCCCGGTGAACCTAACCTAAGTCTAGTACGAGGGAGGAGTAAGTGTGGTGTAGATTAAGTCTAGTAATTTTCTGCCAACAATCTGTTCCAAGAATTCTCTACGGGTCTAACCAGCTCCGTACCTTGGTTTCAGAATGATAGAGGTCTTGAATCTCTCTCTCAGGACTCGATATCCCAGCAACCCGCAAGGGTAGCCTGGAAACACCGGAGCTGGATTTCTCAGCAAGAGAAAAGACAGCGTCTTCTCAGTGCATCAGTTGGAGGGTCGGCTTCCTTCGGCACTTGCAACAGCAGGGCGTCGGGCAAGTAGTTAGTTGATCTGCTCCTGAACCACCGTGTGTTTCACTGGGCAAATGTAGGCATATTTATACTTTGAAGGTGCCGAGTTTGACGTAAGATTGGACATAATATCGTCACTAGTGCCTCAGTTCCTTGAAAACTCCAGAATTTCTTGGATAAATTAGTATTCAAGCAGGGGGAAGTCCCTGACTGCTGAAGGCTGGTTTTTCCAAGAAATCGTTGTGGATTCTCGGAGTTTAGTGGAAGTAGCCATGCCGTATTTGGGCTGCACAGGCTAAGACTAAATAAGGTAATGATTCCTATGGCTATATAAGGATTGATTGAATTATACGTATATATGGGCATGAATCGGGAACATTTCACTAGGGTCCTAGATTCCCACATAACAATGGGAGGCAAACTTTTTTGCTTTGGAGGGTTCTGGTGTGGAGCTCACTGAGTTAATCATGTGGCGAGTAAGACTACACTCAGAGTAAAGAACATTACCGGTACGTAATTAAGGTATCCTCCCCAGGAGGGTTCATGGGCATAACCAGTCCTATTTGCGGATAATGCCGTCCTTATGTCAGTGATGGTGTTAGGCCTTTAGATTCCTATGTTATTTTTATGGAGGGTCTGGATTTGTCTGTGAACACTTTGAAATCCTTTATGATGGTGTTAAGGGTCAAGCCCTCCAAATTAAGGAGATATTTTTGGCTCAAAGCAGGATTACACAAGTTTGTTCTTTTAGCTACTTGGGCATCCATTTGTCAAAAGTCAAAGTCAAAAAAGTTTATTTTACGATTAATTACATTCTTTACAATCATCCCAAAAAAATACAAATAAAAAGAATAGAAATGGCTTTATAGTCACAATTAATACCAAGCATCGTTAAAAATTACCTATTCATTTTATAACTTGGGACCATATGATTAGCTAGCATATAAAATGTTATAGATACAATAAATAAAATTTAGATCTAGTCCGGTTTCTGTGATCCTGCCGACTAAGTAAACTCTTAATCTGTTTTACAATCAGTCCATTTGATGCGCGGTTCCCATGAGCGTTTTCTTACTTCTGCCAGGAATTTTACTCCCCGGCAGGCCAGAATTATGGATGTGCCACCCAGCCAGCTTATTACAGCCTGTCTGCATGTGCAAAGGTTCTGTTCATCAAAGATTGATTTTAAATACCGTCTCCTCTGGGCCATGATTGCTGGGCATACACATAATAGATGGGTCAAGGATTCCTTTTTATATCCACATAGTCGACACTGCGCTGTTTCCAGGATGGCTGTAGCTCTTTTAAAACATGCGGACCCATCCGATAGTCTGTCTAGCTCTTTTTTAAATACCCTCTAAAGTGTGATACTAAGTATGCTTGCGGTTTAAGTGATTTGTAGGAGGTAATGATGGTCCACCCATGCCGACGTTTAGAGAAGTGTTTTTATCCTCCAAAAAGGATTTCCTTTTGCTGCGTCATTGACCGCTCTACTAAGACTTGCTTTGTCTGCCCCGTTTTCCCATACTGTTTCTAGGTCAAGGTCGGCCAAACAAGTTTTCAAATACTTTCCCCAGGAACTCGATGTTTCTTGGTCCGCCTGTTACATGATTTCTTCCCATCATAGGCTGTCCATTGTGTCTGGGTCCGCGGAACAAAATATTTGGCATAGCTTCACGAAGCCACTCATGCTCCGAAATTTCTGATGTTGGAAGCCAAATTCGAGGCGCACTTGTGATGGAGAGGCAGATTTTGGCAAGTTGAAAATGGCCTTGTAGACCTTTGTCTGGAGGTCATTTAGTAGATCCGCCGCCTTGCCACACCAAGTGACTAAACCGTAAGACAGGGTGGGCCAGATTTGAGCAGCCATCACCTTTAAGAGGTGGTTATGATTCGGGCTGTCCAATTTTGTTTTTAGTAATCGAAATGCAAAAATTAGTGATTGCGCTTTGGCTTTTATTGCCAATTTATGCTCCTTGTGTGTTAAGCCTTGCCCTATTATTATACTGAGGTATTTATAGGACCCCTGCTCTACCACCGTTGCCCCATTCACCCTTCATTTGAAATTGATTTTTTTGGATCTACTAAGCGAGCGACTTTTGTTTTTGCCTTGTTTAGTTCCAATTTTTCCTGCTTCAAGTAGAATGCTAGATTATTTCTTGCTCTTTGTAGGCCTATTGGAGTTTGCCTTAGCACTACAATGTCGACCGCATATTGTAAAATAGTGATCGGCTTGTTGGCCATAATCGGCGGAGGACATTCGGCTGCTTCCATGACTTTGCTGATGTCTAAAAGGAACAGGTTGAATAGGCTTGGTGCTAACACGCATCCTTGTTTTAGGCCTTGCTGCGTATCAATACTCGAAGTTGTGCTGCATCCATCGCCTAATTTCACTCTCGCCCAAGTGTCGCTTTGTAGGGCGATTATTGCGTTTAGTAATTGGCTCGGCAGTCCCCATGCGTTTAGCTTTGCCCAGAGATGCTCTCTGCTCACCCGGTCAAAGGCTGATTTTATGTCAACAAAACATGCGTACAGCCGTGTTCTCTTTTTTACTGCTTTTTCCGTTAAAAGCGCCAAAATAGCCAAATTTGTAATTGTTCCCATCCCTTGCCTAAAGCCTGTTTGGAACTTGGGAATTATGCTTGTATCGTCCATCCAGTCTCGTAGCTGTACTAGAAGGCAAGAAGCGTAAAGTTTGGCCTCAACATCAATTAAAGATATCAACCTGTAATTCGCTGGCTTGCGATGGTCTCCCTATTTAAATATCAGGTGTATTATGTTCCCTTTCCAAGAGGCGGGGATGTCAGTATGTGCATAGATGTGGTTGAAGAGGGGCGTTAGGATCTCTGCCCAGAAGTCTGGGTCGTTCTTAAACAGCACGTTGGGCAGTCCTTTTGGACCTGCTGCTCCTTCTGTCTTTAGTTTTAATATTATGCCTCGCAATTTTTTGCTGGTGATTAGTGGATTTTGTTCATTACCCCCAATCTTTTGTTCACAATCTTCATTTTCTCCGTTGTCCTGACTCAAGTGTCTTTTTCTTTTTCCCACTTCTAACGCGGTCCCACAGGAACCTTCAATGGTGCTATGTCTGTATTACAGTACAAGTTCCGCACGTGTTGAACCCACGCTTCCGCTCCAATTCCTGCCTCTTGTTGGAGTCTTGCTCCTTTATTCAGATTGTTTATAATGCCCCAGAAGTCCTTGCTATTTGGCAAATTGCCTGCGCACAGTAATTTGTTCCAGATGGTTTCCTTATGTGCAGTTCCTCAACATCATCCTGTATATGTTCCTTGATTCCGTTAGTTTACTATTATTTGGGCTTCTTCCCATTCTTTTTGCCTGCGTTTGTAATATGACATCTCTTGTGACATTTCTCTTTTGATTTCGAAGGTCCATGTTGAACCAAGGCTCCTTCCTGGTGTTTAATCTTCTTTGACTACCCGGCAATTTACACGTTCATCTTCTGACTGAGGCCCAAATTTACTCACATAATCCCTTGCTGTCTCCTGGATACTTTTCAAGCCCCCTCCTCGCCATTCTAGTTTTTTTAAGTTGAACTTATCGGCGTGTTATATAAGGGAATTCATTTTTTGGCCGAAGTAAGAGAGATGTTCATTCTCATTATTTGGGGGAAGTGATCACTTTCTATGCGTTGGTCAATTTGAAATGTTTCAATACTGGGGAGTAACTTATTACTAGTAATTGTAAAGTCTATTATGGAGCGAGCCTTACCACTCAAATATGTAACAGCTGCTGGAATATCGCCCTTTGTGTTACCATTCAAGATTGTCAATCCCAGGTATTCTAGTATGTTCGTTATTTTACGTCCACCACAGATCACTTGCTTCTTCCCTTCAACCTAATTTTTAGTTATGAGGTTGCAGTTGAAGTCTCCTTAGATGAACATTGGGCATTGCGCGTAGGATCTTTGCATTGCTTTTATCAGGGACATTAAAGTAGAACATTTTCTTTCTGGGTTTTCCTCTTCGGGTGAATGTAGACATTAATCAGTAGGAGTTGATTTGCTTCTTTGGTCGGGACTGATCACTAATTTTAATCACTTGAGCCCAATTGACCCCCACGTCCTGTTCTTCTGTTAACCAATCGTACTTTTGGGCTACGTATGTGATCCGCCTCGTGGATGCCCAAACGGAGAAAATCTTTCTGCGAACATGTGGTGTTCTTTAAACCCTGGAATTGAGGTAGGCCTCAGTTTCCATGTTTCCTGAAACAAGATTATATCTTGTTGCTGAAAGAAGGCTAGAGTTTCATGGTCCTGATCCATTTCTTGAAAACCATGGACATTCCAAGAGCAAAACATGACGCTATGCAGCCTTTTTTCCTTCTGGATTTGGTCCTGCGTCCCTGCAGCCATTGTTATTATTAAGTCTTCATTGGGTATGTTTTTTGCTTAACGCCTTTGGTACCCATGACCAATCCATCCTGTCCAGTATTCGGCTTCCCACGTCTTGTGTACTTACTGATGTATTGGCCCTATTTCCGCTGGTTGATAATACTGGCGTGATTGCCCGAGCGCCTCGTACACATGTGCTGTGGCTTTTCCCGGCTTTATCTTCCTTTTTTAAGTTTCTTTGACAATCTAGTAGGGGATAAGGGTACCTAGGACATTTATGTAGCATCAAAGTTATTCCCCAAGCTCCAAATCTAGGTCTCGCAGAATATATATTGTCCACCAGGTCCTTTGTGGCCCAAGTTGTCACGGATTCTTCAGTGTCCAGATTTTGTCTTTTGTGTTGGAGTTCAACAGCTAATAAATCCTGGGAGGTTATCCCTTTTAATTCTGGGATTTCCTTGAACAATTTTAACAGGTTCCCTCGATTCAGGATATCCTGCCTTCCTTTTGTGAGATATTCTGGCACGATGGTCAGTTTTGGTTCAAACGCCTCTGGATGATTAGGATGGCCTTCGGGCAATTGTAAAGTATCATCTTTATAAGCTGCAGAATTGTTAATTGTGAGTCGCACCAGGCACGAGCTTCTTGTTCCTCTCGTTCTTCGTTCGCCTCCTCATATTTATCCTCTGTTTTTCCCAGAATACTTGTTTTCCTTGTCCTTGTTGGTTCAGGGTCTGGTTCCCTGGTGGTTAGTATGCATCTTCGGTCCTTACCAATTATTGTAACTTTCAGGGAGTTATGCTTAGTCGAGTGTTTAGTTGTTATTTTTTCCAGGTGCATTTTATTTGTTAAATCTTCCAGTCTTCTTGGTGCATTCTGTGTTTTAATTCCCTTATTCCCATGTGGAAATTCCTCTCCTGTTGCTCTTTTTTGACGTGTGTTGTCCCCAGGGGCGAATATCTCTATCATTTGAGATGTTCCTGTTTGCCCTACACCTTTGATTGATTCAGGTTTTTCGGGTATCCGCATTTCCTGTCTCCTTTTAGATTCTATTCCTTTTGTTAGTCGCTGACCTTGATCTACTGGGAGAAGTTGGTTCTTCTTGCTTTTATGAAGGGTGGGGATGATGTTAACTACGGAGACAGGGCTTCCTTCCGTTGGAACAGATTCTGAAGTATATTTCCGTTGTGATACGTCAGTTACTGCCACTCCACACAGGGACATATTCAATGATTTACTTTTGCCTCCACAGGGTGTTCTCATTTTGAATATAGAAAAGTTTTTTCCTGAGTCTATGCTTTGTTGCTTTTTGTATTGAAGCCTTGCCTTCCTTGTGCGTTTTCTTTGCCTTTTCGTTGGTTTTACATGGGGCGAGTCTTGTTGGAGGACTGTGTTGTTTCCATTATATTGTCTATTATTTCCGGTTGCACATCAAATATCGCTTGCTCTTGGTCGTCTTTTCCTTTGCTACTTACATTTGTTATTAAGTTATTACATTTTGAAATTGCCGGCCTATCCAGATTATGGTGCGTTTCCTTATTCTGCTTGTTGTTACAAGTTAGTTTTACGGCCCCTAAGATGTCCTTTAAAATGCCCGGTAGACTTGCCAATTTTTCGATTATGCTCCCAAAGCCACGGTTAGGCTGTTGTTTGTCTTTGTAAGTTTGAAGCTCCTGTTTCAATCCATCTTGGCATTTATGCCTGAGATATGGCCAGCGATTAGGTTTATGAGGTCTATTTGGACCTCCATTTTTTCGGATTGATAATTCAGCGCCCTTATCGCTTGATCTAGGGTGACTAGCAGGGACTGGCTCCGTTGAGTGCTTGGCTGTTGTTCTTGGGACTTCCGCAAAACATCTAATTCATGATCCATCGTACTAATGGAGGAAATTGTTATAGGTGCTGAGATATTTGAATGATTTAATTTAATTAGAGAACATCTGCTATCGTCTAATACAAACCGTTGTAGATCTTTATTAGCCAGGGACTTCGTGGGGTAGAAACCACCATTCCCAAACTGCTCTGTTGGGCATTGGTGCAAGTTGCTGCTAGTGAGACGTTCCCTTGGGATTCTTTGTTCTGGGTTATTGTTTTCAAAATTTCTAAAAAAATGGGGTCGTGAGATAAGGAAAGTGAGTTTAACCAGGGTTCTTCCTCTTGTGCTAGCTGCTTGGATGCTTCACTGAGCTTTAATATTTCCTCCGTAGCTTCCTCTATGTGTTCCTTTACGTTTGTACTTCCCTCAGATGCTATGTCTCTGAGTTTTATACTTCTGCTTAAGTTCTTTAGTTTTGATATTGGTGCGGTGTCCTCTATACTACCATTATTTACTGCATTTCTGGTTGTTTCCTGTGTATTTATTGAGGTTTTAAGTTGGTGCACTTGAGCTGTTACTATTACCGACTTATTCAATCATTGATATGATGTTTGATTGTGTGGGGGTTGGTTCCCCGTTAGGGCGTCATTGATTTTATTCGGGACTAGTGCCAAGGGGGCATCTGTACTATCTAGAACGATGGGGCTTGGCAATTTGGAGGCCTCAGCTGTTGGTGCATAGATCGCCACCATAGGATCCTTTAAATAAAAGAATGTATAAATCCCGGATTTCCTTCTTGGACTCTGCGTTGGTGTTTTGGGAGTCGGTGCTGAGACCAGCCTCTCTCTCGATCTTGCAGACTTTCCTTTTTGGCTTGTAGGTGAGCCTTCCTCAAAAGCTTTTTGTAATATTTTTAATGTTTTACTTGTCGCCACTTGTCGAACTTTCCCTGATCTCATTTCCTGCTATTTTCCTTGGCACACCTCTGTATCGCTTGAACTTCTAGCAGTGAACTTGTGGTGGACTTCTTGGCCACCGCGTCTTGATTGAAAACTGAAACTGAGTGACCGTGCACTCACCCAGTGATGCGAGTTGTGGCTGCAGTGGCTGCGGGTGGCTGCCGGTGACTGTACGGGAGGAAAGCTGATCCAAACAGACTCTCACTCTTACTGACGAACCCTCTAGCTTATCCCATGCTGTTTACTTTAATCCCGCTGTGATCTGTGGTGCAAAGGCCGTCGTTACCGCTATTTCTACGGTTCTTGGTACCTCAGTGGCTCGGTCCTTGGTACCTTAGCAACTCCTCACGGTCCCCCTTATAGACCTACAGTCCTTCCGCCCTCCGTGGCCCCCCCTTAATTCTAGGAGGCTAGGACTGGGACAGGGGTTTTCTGGCTGCAAACTCTGTTACCTCTACTACTGCCTGCCGTCCCGAGCTACCTACGGCACGGGAAAAGGGAAGGGTGAAAGGAGAGGTAGAGGTGGGGGGTAGAGGTAGGCAGAGGATGGTATTGGCAGATAATCAAAGTGGCTGCCGAGCCTCACTATGGGCGGGCAAAAGCGGCATGGCAGGTTAGCAAGGCAAGGGGGGTGAGCAGGGTGAGGTGGGAGGAACCGGTAGGGCCTGGACTCCACACTTCACCTTTCCTGTCCTGCCCAGCTCTGGTAGATCAACAACAATCCAAATGCAATCCAAAAGCTCCACTCTGCTCGCGGCTCCCGCCGCACCAAAAAGCACCGCACCAAAAAAGAGAGAAATGCCGCTGAGGGGGAAAGAAGCCACTTTCACTTACGGCTCCCGCGGCTCCTCACCGCCGCTTGCCGCTGCTCACGGCACCGGTGGCTCCTCCCGTGGCTTCTCACTGCCGCTCACCACCGCTCGCAGCTCTGGCTAGTAGATTGTGGCTCCGCGGCTCCTCGCTGCCGTTCAACACCGCTCCCGGCTCTGGCTTGTAGCTTCTGGCTCCGCGGCTCCTCGCACCCGTTCAACACTTCTCGCGGCAAGCCGGCTCCCGCTGCTTCTCACCGTACCGCCCGCGGCTCCGACAGCTGCTCCTAGGCTCTCCCCAGCCCGTGGCAAAACCTCTGCTCTCGAGTCTGATCTCGAGAACACAGAACACGCTATTCAAACAACTACTATGTCAGTAGTATAAAGAATGTGTTCCTTGTTGGTGTGAATTTAAGCCTGGAAGTAGTTTTGTCTTTCCTCGCCTTTCTCATATTTTTTATTTAACCATTTGAATGACAACTCCTCAATGAGGTCTCTTTTTTCAATCTAGGAAACTTGCACTAGCCAAACTGAATGGGGCAGTTTTGGACCTTTTGGACCACTCCACACAGGGACATATTCAATGATTTACTTTTGCCTCCACAGGGTGTTCTCATTTTGAATATTGAAAAGTTTTTTCCTGAGTCTATGCTTTGCTGCTTTTTGTATTGAAGCCTTGCCTTCCTTGTGCGTTTTCTTTGCCTTTTCGTTGGTTTTACATGGGGCGAGGTCTTGTTGGAGGACTGTGTTGTTTCCATTATATTGTCTATTATTTCCGGTTGCTCATCAAATACCGCTTGCTCTTGATCGTCTTTTCCTTTGCTACTTACATTTGTTATTAAGTTATTACATTTTGAAATTGCCGGCCTATCCAGATTATGGTGCGTTTCCTTATTCTGCTTGTTGTTACAAGTTAGTTTTACGGCCCCTAAGATGTCCTTTAAAATGTCCGGTAGACTTGCCAATTTTTCGATTATGCTCCCAAAGCCACGGTTAGGCTGTTGTTTGTCTTTGTAAGTTTGAAGCTCCTGTTTCAATCCATCTTGGCATTTATGCCTGAGATATGGCCAGCGATTAAGTTTATGAGGTCTATTTGGACCTCCATTTTTTTGGATTGATAATTCAGCGCCCTTATCGCTTGATCTAGGGTGACTAGCAGGGACTGGCTCCGTTGAGTGCTTGGCTGTTGTTCTTGGGACTTCCGCGAAACATCTAATTCATGATCCATCATACTAATGGAGGAAATTGTTATAGGTGCTGAGATATTTGAATGATTTAATTTAATTAGAGAACATCTGCTATCGTCTAATACAAACCGTTGTAGATCTTTATTAGCCAGGGACTTCGTGGGGTAGAAACCACCATTCCCAAACTGCTCTGTTGGGCATTGTGCAAGTTGCTGCTAGTGAGACGTTCCCTTGGGATTCTTTGTTCTGGGTTATTGTTTTCAAAATTTCTAAAAAAAAATGGGGTCGTGAGATAAGGAAAGTGAGTTTAACCAGGGTTCTTCCTCTTGTGCTAGCTGCTTGGATGCTTCACTGAGCTTTAATATTTCCTCCGTAGCTTCCTCTATGTGTTCCTTTACGTTTGTACTTCCCTCAGATGCTATGTCTCTGAGTTTTATACTTCTGCTTAAGTTCTTTCGTTTTGATATTGGTGCGGTGTCCTCTATACTTCCATTATTTACTGCATTTCTGGTTGTTTCCCGTGTATTTATTGAGGTTTTAAGTTGGAGCACTTGAGCTGTTACTATTACCGACTTATTCAATCATTGATATGCTGTTTGATTGTGTGGGGGTTGGTTCCCCGTTAGGGCGTCATTGATTTTATTCGGGACTAGTGCCAAGGGGGCATCTGTACTATCTAGAACGATGGGGCTTGGCAATTTGGAGGCCTCAGCTGTTGGTGCATAGATCGCCACCATAGGATCCTTTAAATAAAAGAAT
This sequence comes from Lissotriton helveticus, assembly GCF_964261635.1. Lineage (NCBI taxonomy): Eukaryota > Metazoa > Chordata > Amphibia > Caudata > Salamandridae > Lissotriton > Lissotriton helveticus. Next base: position 1,078,819,044 of record NC_136067.1, on the reverse strand, counting down.
GTATAAATCCCGGATTTCCTTCTTGGACTCTGCGTTGTTGTTTCGGGAGTCGGTGCTGAGACCAGCCTCTCTCTCGATCTTGCAGACTTTCCTTTTTGGCTTGTAGGTGAGCCTTCCTCAAAAGCTTTTTTTAATCTTTTTAATGTTTTACTTGTCGCCACTTGTCGAACTTTCCCTGATCTCATTTCCTGCTATTTTCCTTGGCACACCTCTGTATCGCTTGAACTTCTAGCAGTGAACTTGTGGTGGACTTCTTGGCCACCGCGTCTTGATTGAAAACTGAAACTGAGTGACCGTGCACTCACCCAGTGATGCGAGTTGTGGCTGCAGTGGCTGCGGGTGGCTGCCGGTGACTGTACGGGAGGAAATCTGAGCCAAACAGACTCTCACTCTTACTGACGAAGCCTCTAGCTTATCCCATGCTGTTTACTTTAATCCCGCTGTGATCTGTGGTGCGAAGGCCGTCGTTACCGCTATTTCTACGGTTCTTGGTACCTCAGCGGCTCGGTCCTTGGTACCTTAGCAACTCCTCACGGTCCCCCTTATAGACCTACAGTCCTTCCGCCCTCCGTGGCCCCCCCTTAATTCTAGGAGGCTAGGACTGGGACAGGGGTTTTCTGGCTGCAAACTCTGTTACCTCTACTACTGCCTGCCGTCCCGAGCTACCTACGGCACGGGAAAAGGGAAGGGTGAAAGGAGAGGTAGAGGTGGGGGGTAGAGGTAGGCAGAGGATGGTATTGGCAGATAATCAAAGTGGCTGCCGAGCCTCACTATGGGCGGGCAAAAGCGGCATGGCAGGTTAGCAAGGCAAGGGGGGTGAGCAGGGTGAGGTGGGAGGAACCGGTAGGGCCTGGACTCCACACTTCACCTTTCCTGTCCTGCCCAGCTCTGGTAGATCAACAACAATCCAAATGCAATCCAAAAGCTCCACTCTGCTCGCGGCTCCCGCCGCACCAAAAAGCACCGCACCAAAAAAGAGAGAAATGCCGCTGAGGGGGAAAGAAGCCACTTTCACTTACGGCTCCCGCGGCTCCTCACCGCCGCTTGCCGCTGCTCACGGCACCGGTGGCTCCTCCCGTGGCTTCTCACTGCCGCTCACCACCGCTCGCAGCTCTGGCTAGTAGATTGTGGCTCCGCGGCTCCTCGCTGCCGTTCAACACCGCTCCCGGCTCTGGCTTGTAGCTTCTGGCTCCGCGGCTCCTCGCACCCGTTCAACACTTCTCGCGGCAAGCCGGCTCCCGCTGCTTCTCACCGTACCGCCCGCGGCTCCGACAGCTGCTCCTAGGCTCTCCCCAGCCCGTGGCAAAACCTCTGCTCTCGAGTCTGATCTCGAGAACACAGAACACGCTATTCAAACAACTACTATGTCAGTAGTATAAAGAATGTGTTCCTTGTTGGTGTGAATTTAAGCCTGGAAGTAGTTTTGTCTTTCCTCGCCTTTCTCATATTTTTTATTTAACCATTTGAATGACAACTCCTCAATGAGGTCTCTTTTTTCAATCTAAGAAACTTGCACTAGCCAAACTGAATGGGGCAGTTTTGGACCTTTTGGACCACTCCACACAGGGACATATTCAATGATTTACTTTTGCCTCCACAGGGTGTTCTCATTTTGAATATTGAAAAGTTTTTTCCTGAGTCTATGCTTTGCTGCTTTTTGTATTGAAGCCTTGCCTTCCTTGTGCGTTTTCTTTGCCTTTTCGTTGGTTTTACATGGGGCGAGGTCTTGTTGGAGGACTGTGTTGTTTCCATTATATTGTCTATTATTTCCGGTTGCTCATCAAATACCGCTTGCTCTTGATCGTCTTTTCCTTTGCTACTTACATTTGTTATTAAGTTATTACATTTTGAAATTGCCGGCCTATCCAGATTATGGTGCGTTTCCTTATTCTGCTTGTTGTTACAAGTTAGTTTTACGGCCCCTAAGATGTCCTTTAAAATGTCCGGTAGACTTGCCAATTTTTCGATTATGCTCCCAAAGCCACGGTTAGGCTGTTGTTTGTCTTTGTAAGTTTGAAGCTCCTGTTTCAATCCATCTTGGCATTTATGCCTGAGATATGGCCAGCGATTAAGTTTATGAGGTCTATTTGGACCTCCATTTTTTTGGATTGATAATTCAGCGCCCTTATCGCTTGATCTAGGGTGACTAGCAGGGACTGGCTCCGTTGAGTGCTTGGCTGTTGTTCTTGGGACTTCCGCGAAACATCTAATTCATGATCCATCATACTAATGGAGGAAATTGTTATAGGTGCTGAGATATTTGAATGATTTAATTTAATTAGAGAACATCTGCTATCGTCTAATACAAACCGTTGTAGATCTTTATTAGCCAGGGACTTCGTGGGGTAGAAACCACCATTCCCAAACTGCTCTGTTGGGCATTGTGCAAGTTGCTGCTAGTGAGACGTTCCCTTGGGATTCTTTGTTCTGGGTTATTGTTTTCAAAATTTCTAAAAAAAAATGGGGTCGTGAGATAAGGAAAGTGAGTTTAACCAGGGTTCTTCCTCTTGTGCTAGCTGCTTGGATGCTTCACTGAGCTTTAATATTTCCTCCGTAGCTTCCTCTATGTGTTCCTTTACGTTTGTACTTCCCTCAGATGCTATGTCTCTGAGTTTTATACTTCTGCTTAAGTTCTTTCGTTTTGATATTGGTGCGGTGTCCTCTATACTTCCATTATTTACTGCATTTCTGGTTGTTTCCCGTGTATTTATTGAGGTTTTAAGTTGGAGCACTTGAGCTGTTACTATTACCGACTTATTCAATCATTGATATGCTGTTTGATTGTGTGGGGGTTGGTTCCCCGTTAGGGCGTCATTGATTTTATTCGGGACTAGTGCCAAGGGGGCATCTGTACTATCTAGAACGATGGGGCTTGGCAATTTGGAGGCCTCAGCTGTTGGTGCATAGATCGCCACCATAGGATCCTTTAAATAAAAGAATGTATAAATCCCGGATTTCCTTCTTGGACTCTGCGTTGTTGTTTCGGGAGTCGGTGCTGAGACCAGCCTCTCTCTCGATCTTGCAGACTTTCCTTTTTGGCTTGTAGGTGAGCCTTCCTCAAAAGCTTTTTTTAATCTTTTTAATGTTTTACTTGTCGCCACTTGTCGAACTTTCCCTGATCTCATTTCCTGCTATTTTCCTTGGCACACCTCTGTATCGCTTGAACTTCTAGCAGTGAACTTGTGGTGGACTTCTTGGCCACCGCGTCTTGATTGAAAACTGAAACTGAGTGACCGTGCACTCACCCAGTGATGCGAGTTGTGGCTGCAGTGGCTGCGGGTGGCTGCCGGTGACTGTACGGGAGGAAATCTGAGCCAAACAGACTCTCACTCTTACTGACGAAGCCTCTAGCTTATCCCATGCTGTTTACTTTAATCCCGCTGTGATCTGTGGTGCGAAGGCCGTCGTTACCGCTATTTCTACGGTTCTTGGTACCTCAGCGGCTCGGTCCTTGGTACCTTAGCAACTCCTCACGGTCCCCCTTATAGACCTACAGTCCTTCCGCCCTCCGTGGCCCCCCCTTAATTCTAGGAGGCTAGGACTGGGACAGGGGTTTTCTGGCTGCAAACTCTGTTACCTCTACTACTGCCTGCCGTCCCGAGCTACCTACGGCACGGGAAAAGGGAAGGGTGAAAGGAGAGGTAGAGGTGGGGGGTAGAGGTAGGCAGAGGATGGTATTGGCAGATAATCAAAGTGGCTGCCGAGCCTCACTATGGGCGGGCAAAAGCGGCATGGCAGGTTAGCAAGGCAAGGGGGGTGAGCAGGGTGAGGTGGGAGGAACCGGTAGGGCCTGGACTCCACACTTCACCTTTCCTGTCCTGCCCAGCTCTGGTAGATCAACAACAATCCAAATGCAATCCAAAAGCTCCACTCTGCTCGCGGCTCCCGCCGCACCAAAAAGCACCGCACCAAAAAAGAGAGAAATGCCGCTGAGGGGGAAAGAAGCCACTTTCACTTACGGCTCCCGCGGCTCCTCACCGCCGCTTGCCGCTGCTCACGGCACCGGTGGCTCCTCCCGTGGCTTCTCACTGCCGCTCACCACCGCTCGCAGCTCTGGCTAGTAGATTGTGGCTCCGCGGCTCCTCGCTGCCGTTCAACACCGCTCCCGGCTCTGGCTTGTAGCTTCTGGCTCCGCGGCTCCTCGCACCCGTTCAACACTTCTCGCGGCAAGCCGGCTCCCGCTGCTTCTCACCGTACCGCCCGCGGCTCCGACAGCTGCTCCTAGGCTCTCCCCAGCCCGTGACAAAACCTCTGCTCTCGAGTCTGATCTCGAGAACACAGAACACGCTATTCAAACAACTACTATGTCAGTAGTATAAAGAATGTGTTCCTTGTTGGTGTGAATTTAAGCCTGGAAGTAGTTTTGTCTTTCCTCGCCTTTCTCATATTTTTTATTTAACCATTTGAATGACAACTCCTCAATGAGGTCTCTTTTTTCAATCTAGGAAACTTGCACTAGCCAAACTGAATGGGGCAGTTTTGGACCTTTTGGACCACTCCACACAGGGACATATTCAATGATTTACTTTTGCCTCCACAGGGTGTTCTCATTTTGAATATTGAAAAGTTTTTTCCTGAGTCTATGCTTTGCTGCTTTTTGTATTGAAGCCTTGCCTTCCTTGTGCGTTTTCTTTGCCTTTTCGTTGGTTTTACATGGGGCGAGGTCTTGTTGGAGGACTGTGTTGTTTCCATTATATTGTCTATTATTTCCGGTTGCTCATCAAATACCGCTTGCTCTTGATCGTCTTTTCCTTTGCTACTTACATTTGTTATTAAGTTATTACATTTTGAAATTGCCGGCCTATCCAGATTATGGTGCGTTTCCTTATTCTGCTTGTTGTTACAAGTTAGTTTTACGGCCCCTAAGATGTCCTTTAAAATGTCCGGTAGACTTGCCAATTTTTCGATTATGCTCCCAAAGCCACGGTTAGGCTGTTGTTTGTCTTTGTAAGTTTGAAGCTCCTGTTTCAATCCATCTTGGCATTTATGCCTGAGATATGGCCAGCGATTAAGTTTATGAGGTCTATTTGGACCTCCATTTTTTTGGATTGATAATTCAGCGCCCTTATCGCTTGATCTAGGGTGACTAGCAGGGACTGGCTCCGTTGAGTGCTTGGCTGTTGTTCTTGGGACTTCCGCGAAACATCTAATTCATGATCCATCATACTAATGGAGGAAATTGTTATAGGTGCTGAGATATTTGAATGATTTAATTTAATTAGAGAACATCTGCTATCGTCTAATACAAACCGTTGTAGATCTTTATTAGCCAGGGACTTCGTGGGGTAGAAACCACCATTCCCAAACTGCTCTGTTGGGCATTGTGCAAGTTGCTGCTAGTGAGACGTTCCCTTGGGATTCTTTGTTCTGGGTTATTGTTTTCAAAATTTCTAAAAAAAAATGGGGTCGTGAGATAAGGAAAGTGAGTTTAACCAGGGTTCTTCCTCTTGTGCTAGCTGCTTGGATGCTTCACTGAGCTTTAATATTTCCTCCGTAGCTTCCTCTATGTGTTCCTTTACGTTTGTACTTCCCTCAGATGCTATGTCTCTGAGTTTTATACTTCTGCTTAAGTTCTTTCGTTTTGATATTGGTGCGGTGTCCTCTATACTTCCATTATTTACTGCATTTCTGGTTGTTTCCCGTGTATTTATTGAGGTTTTAAGTTGGAGCACTTGAGCTGTTACTATTACCGACTTATTCAATCATTGATATGCTGTTTGATTGTGTGGGGGTTGGTTCCCCGTTAGGGCGTCATTGATTTTATTCGGGACTAGTGCCAAGGGGGCATCTGTACTATCTAGAACGATGGGGCTTGGCAATTTGGAGGCCTCAGCTGTTGGTGCATAGATCGCCACCATAGGATCCTTTAAATAAAAGAATGTATAAATCCCGGATTTCCTTCTTGGACTCTGCGTTGTTGTTTCGGGAGTCGGTGCTGAGACCAGCCTCTCTCTCGATCTTGCAGACTTTCCTTTTTGGCTTGTAGGTGAGCCTTCCTCAAAAGCTTTTTTTAATCTTTTTAATGTTTTACTTGTCGCCACTTGTCGAACTTTCCCTGATCTCATTTCCTGCTATTTTCCTTGGCACACCTCTGTATCGCTTGAACTTCTAGCAGTGAACTTGTGGTGGACTTCTTGGCCACCGCGTCTTGATTGAAAACTGAAACTGAGTGACCGTGCACTCACCCAGTGATGCGAGTTGTGGCTGCAGTGGCTGCGGGTGGCTGCCGGTGACTGTACGGGAGGAAATCTGAGCCAAACAGACTCTCACTCTTACTGACGAAGCCTCTAGCTTATCCCATGCTGTTTACTTTAATCCCGCTGTGATCTGTGGTGCGAAGGCCGTCGTTACCGCTATTTCTACGGTTCTTGGTACCTCAGCGGCTCGGTCCTTGGTACCTTAGCAACTCCTCATGGTCCCCCGTATAGACCTTCAGTCCTTCAGCCCTCCGTGGCCCCCCCTTAATTCTAGGAGGCTTGGACTGGGACAAGGATTTTCTGGCTGCAAACTCTGTTACCTCTACTACTGCCTGCCGTCCCGAGCTACCTACGGCACGGGAAAAGGGAAGGGTGAAAGGAGAGGTAGAGGTGGGGGGTAGAGGTAGGCAGAGGATGGTATTGGCAGATAAGCAAAGTGGCTGCCGACCCTCACTATGGGCGGGCAAAAGCGGCATGGCAGGTTAGCAAGGCAAGGGGGGTGAGCAGGGTGAGGTGGGAGGAACCGGTAGGGCCTGGACTCCACACTTCACCTTTCCTGTCCTGCCCAGCTCTGGTAGATCAACAACAATCCAAATGCAATCCAAAAGCTCCACTCTGCTCGCGGCTCCCGCCGCACCAAAAAGCACCGCACCAAAAAAGAGAGAAATGCCGCTGAGGGGGAAAGAAGCCACTTTCACTTACGGCTCCCGCGGCTCCTCACCGCCGCTTGCCGCTGCTCACGGCACCGGTGGCTCCTCCCGTGGCTTCTCACTGCCGCTCACCACCGCTCGCGGCTCTGGCTTGTAGATTGTGGCTCCGCGGCTCCTCGCTGCCGTTCAACACCGCTCCCGGCTCTGGCTTGTAGCTTCTGGCTCCGCGGCTCCTCGCCGCCGTTCAACACTTCTCGCGGCAAGCCGGCTCCCGCTGCTTCTCACCGTACCGCCCGCGGCTCCGACAGCTGCTCCTAGGCTCTCCCCAGCCCGTGGCAAAACCTCTGCTCTCGAGTCTGATCTCGAGAACACAGAACACGCTATTCAAACAACTACTATGTCAGTAGTATAAAGAATGTGTTCCTTGTTGGTGTGAATTTAAGCCTGGAAGTAGTTTTGTCTTTCCTCGCCTTTCTCATATTTGTTATTTAACCATTTGAATGACAACTCCTCAATGAGGTCTCTTTTTTCAATCTAGGAAACTTGCACTAGCCAAACTGAATGGGGCAGTTTTGGACCTTTTGGACCACTCCACACAGGGACATATTCAATGATTTACTTTTGCCTCCACAGGGTGTTCTCATTTTGAATATTGAAAAGTTTTTTCCTGAGTCTATGCTTTGCTGCTTTTTGTATTGAAGCCTTGCCTTCCTTGTGCGTTTTCTTTGCCTTTTCGTTGGTTTTACATGGGGCGAGGTCTTGTTGGAGGACTGTGTTGTTTCCATTATATTGTCTATTATTTCCGGTTGCTCATCAAATACCGCTTGCTCTTGATCGTCTTTTCCTTTGCTACTTACATTTGTTATTAAGTTATTACATTTTGAAATTGCCGGCCTATCCAGATTATGGTGCGTTTCCTTATTCTGCTTGTTGTTACAAGTTAGTTTTACGGCCCCTAAGATGTCCTTTAAAATGTCCGGTAGACTTGCCAATTTTTCGATTATGCTCCCAAAGCCACGGTTAGGCTGTTGTTTGTCTTTGTAAGTTTGAAGCTCCTGTTTCAATCCATCTTGGCATTTATGCCTGAGATATGGCCAGCGATTAAGTTTATGAGGTCTATTTGGACCTCCATTATTTCGGATTGATAATTCAGCGCCCTTATCGCTTGATCTAGGGTGACTAGCAGGGACTGGCTCCGTTGAGTGCTTGGCTGTTGTTCTTGGGACTTCCGCGAAACATCTAATTCATGATCCATCATACTAATGGAGGAAATTGTTATAGGTGCTGAGATATTTGAATGATTTAATTTAATTAGAGAACATCTGCTATCGTCTAATACAAACCGTTGTAGATCTTTATTAGCCAGGGACTTCGTGGGGTAGAAACCACCATTCCCAAACTGCTCTGTTGGGCATTGTGCAAGTTGCTGCTAGTGAGACGTTCCCTTGGGATTCTTTGTTCTGGGTTATTGTTTTCAAAATTTCTAAAAAAAAATGGGGTCGTGAGATAAGGAAAGTGAGTTTAACCAGGGTTCTTCCTCTTGTGCTAGCTGCTTGGATGCTTCACTGAGCTTTAATATTTCCTCCGTAGCTTCCTCTATGTGTTCCTTTACGTTTGTACTTCCCTCAGATGCTATGTCTCTGAGTTTTATACTTCTGCTTAAGTTCTTTAGTTTTGATATTGGTGCGGTGCCCTCTATACTTCCATTATTTACTGCATTTCTGGTTGTTTCCCGTGTATTTATTGAGGTTTTAAGTTGGAGCACTTGAGCTGTTACTATTACCGACTTATTCAATCATTGATATGCTGTTTGATTGTGTGGGGGTTGGTTCCCCGTTAGGGCGTCATTGATTTTATTCGGGACTAGTGCCAAGGGGGCATCTGTACTATCTAGAACGATGGGGCTTGGCAATTTGGAGGCCTCAGCTGTTGGTGCATAGATCGCCACCATAGGATCCTTTAAATAAAAGAATGTATAAATCCCGGATTTCCTTCTTGGACTCTGCGTTGTTGTTTCAGGAGTCGGTGCTGAGACCAGCCTCTCTCTCGATCTTGCAGACTTTCCTTTTTGGCTTGTAGGTGAGCCTTCCTCAAAAGCTTTTTTTAATCTTTTTAATGTTTTACTTGTCGCCACTTGTCGAACTTTCCCTGATCTCATTTCCTGCTATTTTCCTTGGCACACCTCTGTATCGCTTGAACTTCTAGCAGTGAACTTGTGGTGGACTTCTTGGCCACCGCGTCTTGATTGAAAACTGAAACTGAGTGACCGTGCACTCACCCAGTGATGCGAGTTGTGGCTGCAGTGGCTGCGGGTGGCTGCCGGTGACTGTACGGGAGGAAATCTGAGCCAAACAGACTCTCACTCTTACTGACGAAGCCTCTAGCTTATCCCATGCTGTTTACTTTAATCCCGCTGTGATCTGTGGTGCGAAGGCCGTCGTTACCGCTATTTCTACGGTTCTTGGTACCTCAGCGGCTCGGTCCTTGGTACCTTAGCAACTCCTCATGGTCCCCCGTATAGACCTTCAGTCCTTCAGCCCTCCGTGGCCCCCCCTTAATTCTAGGAGGCTTGGACTGGGACAAGGATTTTCTGGCTGCAAACTCTGTTACCTCTACTACTGCCTGCCGTCCCGAGCTACCTACGGCACGGGAAAAGGGAAGGGTGAAAGGAGAGGTAGAGGTGGGGGGTAGAGGTAGGCAGAGGATGGTATTGGCAGATAAGCAAAGTGGCTGCCGACCCTCACTATGGGCGGGCAAAAGCGGCATGGCAGGTTAGCAAGGCAAGGGGGGTGAGCAGGGTGAGGTGGGAGGAACCGGTAGGGCCTGGACTCCACACTTCACCTTTCCTGTCCTGCCCAGCTCTGGTAGATCAACAACAATCCAAATGCAATCCAAAAGCTCCACTCTGCTCGCGGCTCCCGCCGCACCAAAAAGCACCGCACCAAAAAAGAGAGAAATGCTGCCGAGGGGGAAAGAGGCCACTTTCACTTACGGCTCCCGCGGCTCCTCACCGCTGCTCGCCGCCGCTTGCCGCTGCTCACGGCACCGGTGGCTCCTCCCGTGGCTTCTCACTGCCGCTCACCACCGTGTAGTGTCCTGCCAGGACACAGTCTAGTTGTTGCAGTGTAACCCTACACTAAACACCCACCCACCACAGACGTCACTGGGTCAGGTGACGCTGTTAATAAAAGAGCCTGAGCGCACGTGCTCGAGGCCAGATCTGCTATCCCCTAACTGGTGTCCGTGTGTCTCATTGCTTACACCATGTGGGCCTAGGGCCCAACACTACATTGGCGACGAGGCCGGTAGTGAAGCCACGCGTGCCACTGCCTTTCATCCCGGGAAAAGGGGGAGAGGGCTGCCCGCCTGCAGGGCACCCCCCCCGTAGCAGGGCGCAGCAGCGCCGAGAAGCCGGTGGGCACGTCGGAGCCCCGCAGCCTGCAGCGACCGTGAGGCCCACCGCACCAGCCTTCAGAGCCGAGCCGACCGGAGCCTACCCGCGTCGGCCGCCACCAGCCAGCGCCACCAGGAAAGAGCGGACCGCCCAGTGCCCACCTGCGACGGCCGCGAGGCAGAGACCCCACCGGAGAGGTGCACCGGCCGGGCGGAGCCCACCCGCCACGACCGCGACAGTGGCCCGCCGGCCGAAAGTGACCCCCAGCGCTGGAGAAGCGAGCCATGCAGAGCCCACCTGCATCGACCGCCACCGAGCCAGGACTGGTAGCCAAGCACTACGACCTCCGCGGAGCCCACCCGCGTGAAGGACGGACGCCAGCCAACCGAAGGTGAGCGGAGGGGGCCGCGCAAGCCTGAAGCGACCCCCGTGACTGTAATCGTAAGCGGAGCCCACCCGCAACGCACACAGCGGTACCAATGGCGGCTGCCAGCTAGCGCCGCCAGCACCACATATAAAGCGGAGCCCACCCGCGAGGCGAAGAAGGCCCGTAGCCCGGAGGCGAGCCTGGGGGCCGCGCATGGAAAAAGCGCCCCCATGTGACCGTTAGCATCAGCGGTGCCCACCCGCGTTCTAATCGCTCTGCCGAGCGAAATGCGGCCAACAATAAACTTCATACACTAAAGCGGGACCAGCGGAGCCCACCCGCGGCCTGCCTGTGGCGCCTCCTGTCCCCGCAGCGCAGCAAGAGTGGTGCGCGGCTGCCACTGCGGGGGTGAAAGAACGTTCAAATGAAAAGCGGAGCCCACTCGCAGTAAAGTGCAAACATTTTCCCGCCCCCGCAAAGGGAAACATACTGTGCCGGCAAACTGAGGGTCAGCGCCAACACCCCCCACCCCCCGCGCAGCGTGTGAATCAGGAAAGCTGCCGCACTGAGGGGGAGGTGAGAGACAAGACGCAGCACAATGCCGTCCAGAGCGGCCGGTAGCTCCCAGACTTAATAACATGAGCATAGCTGAACAGCGTGGGCCCTGGTCACCCCCCCCCCTCGCAACGAGAGTAAAGTCTCTCATGAAAGCGGAGCCCACCCGCAAGTCCAGCGACGCCCTGCCGGGCATGAATAAGTAAAGCACGACTCGCGGAGCCCACCCGCGGCCTGCCTCGAGCGTCCCCGCCCTGGGAGGAACAGCAAGTGTGTCCCGAACGAAGGCAGGCAGCCTCGGGAGTAGCGCGACCCTCCCCCGCCCTCGGGGAAGGAAGTAAACTGCCCACAAGAGACTGTCCCGGCTGTGGAAGGTACATTGCACACGGAGACGGGCATGAGTGACTGCCGGTAGCTCCCAGCATAAGTGAAAGGAGCTGGAGCAGCGCAAGCCCTGTCCCCCCCCCTTCTCTCTCACTAAAATGAGGCAAACTCACCACAAGGATCGGAGCCCTCCAGTCCTGCTCAGCTGACAAGCCCTCCAACGATCCTGACCCCCCATGGAGAGCAAGTGCAAAGAGTCTGCGGGGACTGAAAGCTGTCCGACGTGTCCCAGCAGGAAAGTGAGGCCAGTGTGTAGGTAGGGAAGCAGCACCCATCACGAGTGTCCCTGCATGTTTCCTCTGCCCTCGACTACACCTGCGGAGTCCCTGGGGGCAAGCATCACGGAACCGAGCTGGTTCCAAAAGCAAAGTACACGACCGCAAATTGCATCAGGGAACCAGCAGTGCCATCTAGTGGCCATTCTGAGCAACTGCGCCCCAGCAAAAACGAAACCAACACAAAACTGGTACAGACCAAAGGACTCCTGGGGGCCCAGTGCAATCAGTGAATCTGCAAGCCACCTACTTACTGGGTCGGACCCCCACACTACAGAGTCACACGTCCCGGTGCCGGCATTTTCAATCAGCAGAGCCCTGCAGATCCTGGGAGACCGCCGAGGAGCCCCTCCTTGCTATTTGGTGGCCATCCCGCACCATCACACCTACACACACCAAAGAAACAAGCATTGCACAAACCCACGATGGGTCAATAGCAGCAAGGGGCAACGGACTGAGTAACGCCCCATGGAACCAAGCAGCAAGTAAATGCGCAACGCAACACAACGCAACCACGACTAGAATCTACAGAACGTCTAGAGGGAAACGCCTGCCAAGCACTAGAAGAACGTCTAGGGAAAACGAGTGCCGAGATCAAACGACGGAGAGAGCAGCGACGCCTTGTGGCCACAGGTGTTCACCGCAGCATCAACCACTCCCGCCAACGGCCCAAAGCAGCAAGTAACTGACGACAGCCAAAGCAGCAAGTACCCAACGCCCCTCAACAGGTGTCCAAGAACCCTGAACAGTAAGTGCGCAGAAACGCGCCACACAGCAACAGGAGAATCTGTCCAAGCAAACGGACACTGCCACGCCCGAATGACGCCACGTCAACATGCAACCTCCTAAACACATCAGGAGAACCATGCAGAAACGCACCAGAAGCACAGAACCGCGCCAGAACATTCAGGAACGCGCCAACAGCACGGAACCGTGCCGCAAGAACGCGACAGGAGTGCCAGAACTCCACACCCGCACGCCAGGACCGCGCAGCACTACGCCGAAACGTGCCAGGAGCACCAGAGTGACGCTACACAGCGACACGCCAATGCCACGGGACAGCACACAAAGGTCCCCAACAGAGACAGCCATGTCTCGCAGCAACCGGAGCGCCATCGTCAGCACACATGGCAGCATGCACCAGAGTTGCACCAGGAGCGGTGACGCAACCCTCCTCCGCGCAGACAAAGCGCGCCAACGCCAAAACACCGTGACGGTGAATAGCGACCACAAAGAAAATAGCACAGCATGACAACTCATGCCCAAGATGAAAATTGACCAACACGGAAAGAGAGGGAGCGACGCCATGAAGAAAAGGAAGATACGACGACAGGTCTAGTCACCAAGCCAAGTGAAGACAGTGTCCTACCACCTGGACAAGACCACGGGGACCACATGTAGAGGGCTCGCTACATGGAGAATCCTGGTTAGCATGAGAAAGCACGAGAGAAGACCGGACCGCGTCGAGGAAGTGAACGAAGAGGAAGAATGGAGAATCACATCACTCCACAGAGGAGGAGAGAGAACCACAGTACACAGGAACATCGGTGCTGTCCAAGGAACATCGCAACAGTCAGCACAAAGGAACATCGGTGCTGGCCAAGGAACATCGCAACATCCGTGTGGACCCCAGTAATCCCTACAACCTGCATTCGAGGAGACCAACCACTGAAGAACTGCATGGGTGCCCCGTGAACCTGAAGCTTACCGAAGCAGAGCATACCCGAGCACTAGACAATCCACCCTTGTGGACTACACAAGACTCGACTGTGGCCATGTCCGAAGTTCGGCAGCGACCCGTACAGCCCACGCGATCAAGTGGCGGTCCAGGGGACAAGGGCCTCGGCCGCATATCCTGTGAGAGAGGAATCCGGATGGGAGAGGTGCAGCAGCGGCAGCTCCACGACAGGCAACAGGAAGCATGAAGGCCCCAAGTAATCACCTGGCACTGAGAAACGGTCTGTTGAAGACACTGGACCCATGTCCTAACGGCAAGCTAATCCTGGCGGACGACATCCACACCCCCGAGGACATCATGAGAGACTTGGCGGTGAGTCCGTTGGCAGTTCGGCAGCGACGCCTTTGCGCGGCTCATGCGAAGCCTGCACGGCCCACCCGGTCCCGTTGTGTCCGACAAGAGGGTCCTCCCAGCGTCTCTAGTGAGAGAAGAGTCCAAGCAGGAGAGGCCAGTCTTCAAGGCTCCCGTGAGAGAGGAGTCTGGCAAGGAAGGCAAGTCGGAAGTTTACTTGGCCGGACGGAGATGTGAAGGCATCAAGATCAGCAAATCCAAAGAAAGACCCCTCGTGACATAGTCGTCTCCTACAACCAACAAGCGTTGTCATCCACTGGACTTGGAACACCTGCGAGACCCCTCAAGGGTCACACCCATCCTGCTCCCAATGCTCCAAGTGATGAACACTGTATATAAGCGTCAACACAGCAAGACACGGATGAGCTGAAGTACACCGCCGAGGTGAAGCTCATCTGACTGACTTTGTAATTTTGGAACTTTCAACACTCTCCCAGCTGATCGCCTGAAGAGGATCTGTTGGGGCTATCAAATGTTATTGTTCTGTTTTTCTTGCAGGTCCGACATTCGCTTTTCCTTTCGTTAAAGTTGGGGAGGAATGTAGTGTCCTGCCAGGACACAGTCTAGTTGTTGCAGTGTAACCCTACACTAAACACCCACCCACCACAGACGTCACTGGGTCAGGTGACGCTGTTAATAAAAGAGCCTGAGCGCACGTGCTCGAGGCCAGATCTGCTATCCCCTAACTGGTGTCCGTGTGTCTCATTGCTTACACCATGTGGGCCTAGGGCCCAACACTACACACCGCTCGCAGCTCTGGCTTGTAGATTGTGGCTCCGCGGCTCCTCGCTGCCGTTCAACACCGCTCCCGGCTCTGGCTTGTAGCTTCTGGCTCCGCGGCTCCTCGCCGCCGTTCAACACTTCTCGCGGCAAGCCGGCTCCCGCTGCTCCTCACCGTACCGACCGCGGCTCCGGCAGCTGCTCCTAGGCTCTCCCCAGCCCGTGGCAAAACCTCTGGTCTCGAGTCTGATCTCGAGAACACAGAACACGCTATTCAAACAACTACTATGTCAGTAGTATAAAGAATGTGTTTCTTGTTGGTGTGAATTTAAGCCTGGAAGTAGTTTTGTCTTTCCTCGCCTTTCTCATATTTTTTATTTAACCATTTGAATGACAACTCCTCAATGAGGTCTCTTTTTTCAATCAAGGAAACTTGCACTAGCCAAACTGAATGGGGCAGTTTTGGACCTTACTTCAATGGTGGGTAGGAAACCTGTCAACGTACTGGTCCATGTTTATAAAGCTACGTGTGTCTCTGTCAATAGTTATGGCAACAACTTTTGGGAATAGCAAGATTTAGACTTAATACAGCTAGAGGAAGAACAAGTTTCTTAGGCGGCTCCTGGGTGTTTCCCAAAGCTAATCTACACTTGCTGTGCATTAGAACTTCGTATTAGTCTTATCTCAGACTTCATTAAACTTAGGCACTTATTACGCTAGATCTCAATTTGGCTTAAGAGCCATCCAATACTTAACAGATTGATAATTTAGGACTACCTTTCCTTGGAGAACCATATAGCTATTCCCTGGCTGAGTTAAGATAAGTACTCATTCACAGCCTTGAGTCACCCCAGTCTTGTCACTCAGCCCACGGACATCATTAAAGGCTATCATCGGTGGGTCAAACATAACTTTCTACTGAGGTCTGCAAGCCATCTGTTCGAGCCTACTGTCTGATTAAAACAGTTAGCTCTATACAACCATACCCAACCTGGGTGAACAATACTTACCATTGTCAGCTTTTATCCAGGTTCAAGCTGAACTCCTTTCTCCCACTGGTAAGCTTTCCTAAAGGTTGGCTGCAGATGGCCCTTTAGGTACTTGTGAGTGAGTGTGACCAAACCTCAGTGCAGTTCACCTTGCATGTTGTCACGTTCTGTAGCTTGTACACCCTTCTATGGAAAAGGTTTTTGGCTCCTATTTTGAGAGTGGCTCAGTTTGTTAAAGTAAGGTCAGCCATGCTCTTTCTTGCCATGTTGGGAGCTATTTGTATTTCTGTAAACATAGGATATTTTTTAAGTAATTTCTAGATATGAGGGACCTGGCCTTAACCCTCTTGCTTTATAATGTGTGTGCACACTAGACCCTTTACCTCAGTCATTTATGCTGCAATTTGTTTTAATTGTTTTTATTGTACTTGATTTGTCATTTGAATCTCAATGATTGTGCACCACGTGTTTAATAGTATGTGTTTCTTTATTCTTTTTATTCTGTTAAATATTCTGTTTTATATCTTTTATGGTTCTTTATTCAACCAAATAAAGAGTTTACTACTACAGCAGTGTAATAGCGTTAGGATTTAGGTTAGAAAGTAGTTGGGGCTCAATCCAATAGAAATAATTCAATACTGTTTGCTAGATTAACCTATATTTCCCATAACTTCATGTTGTTGCATGGTGGCTCTAGAATGGCCTCCACGCACTCTGGCAGGGTTGTTCTGTGGATGTTGGAGGATGATTCTGAGACCAACATATAAAAAGATAAGTATACGTGCATCATAAAGCAAATATGTACATTTTACTCTCATTTACACACTTATAACATTAGGAGGCATAATGAAGTTCTTGATGTCTACACTCACATCACCCCTGGAAGAATTACCCTCATTTGAATTGAGACTAATATTGGGAGCACGGGTACTGGACCATAGCTCTTAGTCCCCCCCTCTTTTTTGATACATACACTCACATTACTGCAAATGTCTATTTGTATAGGAATTCACCTACGAGTGTGATGTTCTTGGGCACAAAATGTGTTTTATTGCACATTTTGTAATATGTATTCCACTATAATGATATGGAACCTAAAATAAAACTACTGCTTACAGAAGACAGTAAGGAAAAATACTCCTCAAAATTACATCAGGTATAGAGATGCTTAACTTTTACACTCTGTATGACTTCAATCATAATATATCTATTTTTTTTAATTCACTATTTAAATGTGTCAATGGAGGTTAAAATTGCACCACTTACAATATTGGTATCATCTTAACTTCTTAACACACTCTTAGACAGACAGACACCATCTCCCAAACAAACCACACCACAGACTAACACGCGCTCACGCCCTCAAGCAAACACACACAATCACCCAAACTACCTAAACCCAAGACACACACCCGAAGCCAGTACATCCACAAAAACAGTACATACATCCAAATGTAAAACTTTACCCACATTACAGCACACACCCAAATCCACAACCGCACATCATCCTAAGACTTCAGGCGCACACTCAACATCACAGCAACACACTCACACCCACCACCACTGCAACAGTTGAAACAGCCTATATTTCCCACACACCTGCTAGACCCACTCCATCTACCCTTCCTCCCCCCCCAACCACCTCTATTCCTCACAACCCCCTTAGGAAAAGACCCACCTTCCTCCACATTGATGATTTGAGGTGCCTAACTCCCAATTGTTCATGGAGTAACATTAGCCCCATTGTAAAATGTAATTTTAGACACCATGGACTTAAGAGGCAAGATGGCAATGCATCAGATGGAACACCACAGCTCATATTATTTTCTGTTCATTCATGATTTATCATGTTTCGTTTTTATACTTTCTAGTAGTCCAAAAGTCATTGTGCACTTGCCGTCACTGGATAGGATTAGAGTACAATCTGTGTAAAACCTTTTTTTATATGAAGTGAAAGCTAACGAATTTGGTTAGGTGTATGGATAACAATGTGTGCTAGGAGGCCCATGCTAATGTGACTCCTCCTTGTATTGTTACAAGATATTACAGTTCTGGCAAAAAAGCCCAAAAGTATTGGACAGAGGGCTCAATCTAAAGTTAATTTACCCCATATGTGTATCCTTTAGAGGAACACCCTTCAATCATGTCTCTCATAAACAAGTCCAAACCCATCATTTGTGAACACCTTTCTTCTCTTAATGTTGTTCATACTGGATTTACACTCAAGTATAGCATCATATCTCCTTATATATAGGTTGTGTAGAGGTAGGTACTCAATTCTTGTTGCATCATCTCCTGTTGAAAAAAGACCTCCCTTGTACTCAGATAATGTCATTATCATCATTCCAATCCTCATGTTGATAGGGAGGAACCCTATGATGACGCATGCCACCCAAGGGTGGGTGATATTTTTTGTCTTAAGAAATATAGATGCCCTATAATTGGTGATCAACCATATTCGTAGACTCTGAGTACCTTGGTGGTTGTGCATATTACAGTCAGGGATGTCATTTAGGGGGCACCAGAGGTCGGCCCTGTCTTCTTTTTTGTGACCACTGGTACTATCCTGGTGACATTTGGTGCAGACCTCATCAGGAGCACAGATTAAAGATGACTCTATATGAACCTTATTATGTTTCTATGGTTCACCCCTTGCCTCCTTAATTTTTGACTTTTGTTTTGCATGTGCGTTTCATTTTTAAATAAAAAAAAAATCATGTGAAAAACTTTCAAAATAAAAAAGACACACATCTGCAATATAAATGTGGAAACACATCTGTAAGAGGGTTTTCAGGAATCGTGTAAAATGCTGCACTGCAGAATTTTAATAGTGAACGCTGACTGCATAGTCTGTACAGCGTGTTTGGGTACTAATTACCCAGCAACAAATATCCTCTGCAGATTCTAGCATTGTTCCATGAAAACCGAAAATAGTAGTGTTACTAGGGGCATACAATGAAAAGAAAAAACACACCTCATTTAACCATCCCCATATCACTCACATTAACCATAAGCATTCTAGAATGTTGTTTTTGTTTGCGAACATCTGCTGGCTTTTGAGATTTGTTATGACACAATTCACTGAAACCCTTATTTCATGTTTGTAAGGATCAGTGAGCTGATCAATGCACAGTAAAAATAGTAGTGCACTGCAGAGACAAAGAAAATGTGGTGTAATTTTCTGTAATGTCACTAAGGTTAACGGTTGAATTATATAACTTTCTGTGATGTTGTTGAGTTCTAAAGCAATGAAAACTCACTTCCTTTAATATAATGGAGGCAGTCATGTGACCTCTGATATCACTTCCTCTGCCCCAAGCATTTTGGTGAACTGACCTGCATGAATATGGTTGGAGATAGTTCTTGAAGAAGAGTAATCTTGAGCCCATCTGAAGGTAATGTAGGAGTGCATCATATTCATCCCTAGTCAGCACTCAAATATACTCTGTTGTGACTAATGTTCTGTAAAGGAGGAAACTATTATATGCTAAAATGTGTTTTTTTTAGTATGTATTTAGAATGTGATTGATAAAGTTGTGTGACAAGTCAGATATTAACACAACAGGAGAAAATAAGAGGAAATGTTGTATTTTGAGGTACTTAATTAGGATGTGTGCTACTAATGTTTAATGTTTATACACATAATTTGAATTGATCAAATGCAGATGCATTTACAGAGAGACATTATAATTCAACACATTTATTCGTGTTTTAAGCAGTTGCATTTATTTTCTTGTAGATAGGTGCACATATTCGGTAACCCTGTGCACATGTTAACTTAGTAAAACTAGGCTTTGAGAAGAAATTAATTCAATTGCTGCTCGCATTAAGATTTGGAATGTAATTCACGTTTAGCCTTCGTTATGAAATGTATGCCACTGAGTTGTTTCTATTACAGGTGTGGATAAGCCTCATTATTCCAAATAAAGGAGTTTTGCGCAAAGAGATGGCAAAGCACAAGAAGGAGGAGTCGGTCGAAGGAATCGCGGTAACAAGTGAGGAGAAGAGTTCTCATGGTAAAGGAATGGCCATGGATGAGTTAGATATTGTGCTATATGGCGGGGAAAGGTACTGAAGGTTTCCAATTGTGCCGGAGTTCTGGATATTTCCCAAGGAGTAGTCACATGAGAGTGTTACATCGACTGCAAACAATATTATGTGTTGTGTTTACTTAGGGAGGGGGTCCATCTTGGGTTTGCTTAAGGAGCAGACATAAGCTCCTGCTGGAGTGGTTTTAAACTACTTGATCCATTATCAGGGTTTTCTGTTGAAGACTCTGACAGCTGATACTTTTCATCTATTCTAATTTGATTATGTCCTTATTCAAGTTCTTAAGTTTGGGGTTGCCCTTTTAGGTAGTGTAGGGAAAAGAGAACTATCTGATGCAATTTAGCCTTCATTTCCTCTTTCTGATAACATGTCATTATCTTAGAGTTAGTCATTTGCTTGTACTATATAGTGTTCCTTTCTTAAGGAGATTTGGACTTTTTTTATCTTCTTGTATTTATATACAATTATGTTGAGACTAATCTACATTGATTTGTTTATGAACTTATAATTTAACCTACTAAACTCATATCAAAGAGTCAAGTGGATTAACATATAACCACATTGTTTGCACTGTATTGAAATGATAACCAGTGATTTGATTCCTTTTACCACTCACTCTACTAGAAAGACATGTCCCCTCTGGATAGAAATGTGGGAATGGGCTTAGACTTAAACATACTCATGGGTCTTTCAAAACTCCCCGGCCCTCTTTTTGTGCTTTTAGCTCCTCAGCCCACTGAGTCAGGTTGAAGACTTTGCCATACTGTTTAACTCATGAGTCTCAAATGATTTTTTTCCCCACTCTGTCTAAAGGAATGCCAGATGTAGACATGTGAGTCAGCCCACTTGTAAGCCTTTCAATTACTCTTTACTGCATGCAGCATGTGCTGTTGACTTATGAATCGGCTCAGTCGGCTATGCCGACTTGTTAAACATACTTCCTGGCTTTGCGGGCTATGCTGACTTGTTACACAACATCCTGTTTTTTGGTGATCTAGATCAATTTGAAAGTGGGATTCTACGTGAAAAGTAGACTTATGAATCAATCTATCTGATACATTTTAATTACTAATTTGCCGATTTTTATAAAATCACTGAATCAATGTACATAAAGAAACAAAAATCACAAAGAAAAATATGTTTGGCTGCATGCATGTGCCATTCCATCCAGCTGCTTTTGACTGTCTTTTGGCAGGAAATTCCTATGGGAACTTTAAAAAGAAACACAACTTGCAGACCTCCCATACCTATTCCCCCTAGACCAGTCCAAACTTTAAAAAAAATGAATCGTGTGCTGGTATGTTTTTTGGGTGAAAGTTTTGAAAATTACCAACAAACAGGACATGTTATTAACAAACGATTAAAGACACGCTTTTGCTATAGACCGACGGGTTTAACCATTAAATAGAGTCACGGTTCACTTGGATTTATACATGCTCTTCTGGCCTAACAGCGTGCTGCCTTACCTATTCAAATGGTTATTTCATTTCTAAAGTTGTCAGTGGCCCAGCTCCAGGAAATTGAAAGCATGTGTTTCCTCACTAAAAGAAAGGAAAGTGGGCTAAGCCTTGACATCCCTTTTCATAGCGGCAGGAGCTGCTCTTTTAGTAGACTCTGCATTATCTTAATATGGTCTTATTGGACCCTTTCTACCTTCCATCCTCTGTTGTTGGGAAACGAAAATGTAACAAACCCAGTTTCAAGCGTAATTAGATATTCCATTAGCAAACATATGATTCCAATCTTGCCCCTTGCAACTGCTTTGAGAGACAGTTACAATGTTACAGTATCAATCTGTGGTGATCTGAAGAAAGACGGGAACACAGCGAAGTTTCAATTAAATCGTAAGTCTTCAATCTTACGGAGCTACCACATACACGTTCAGTAAGCACAGACAGACCCGAACAACTGACATAGAATGTGGCCGTGTACATACATAAAGAAAGGTTCCTTCACCACACATGGAACACTACATTACCTTTTTCCTTTAAAAACAAAACAAACAAAAATTACAAAATAGAAATAGAATTTCTTCTTGGACTGGTTTTTCCACTTCCTATGCGTGCTACATTCTGCAGCAGGTATAAAATAGAAAAATGCCTTTAATGATTGTCTTTCTGCAGGAAGGTGTCCCTTGAAACTAATGCAGCACAACGCAGGTAAATGGCTTGCGGTACCATGCTGCGTCATTTCTTGCAGATGAGGATCCTAGAGCGGTTGCTATTACTGACCAATAGACTAGCACTCACCTCTGGAACCAATCCACACTTAGACTTTGAAGCTTTAGCACACCTCTCCTGAAGAACCAAACATTCCTCTTGGTCAACTTTACTACCACAGTTGACAATCCTTCCTCAATTCCACCAGTTGCAGCCATTGGTCCTGACTGTCTTTCCATATACCTTATCTACAACGACGATTAGCTGGATTGCTTAGCAACTTTTTTGATATACAACCTTTTTTTACATTAATTACATCTTCAACCCCAACCTTAACTTTGCTCTCACGGTTGCGTTCATCAAAATATTTCTTTTATTTGAACTTAGAAACAGCAACGTTACTCTTCACCTTTTCAGTTCATCCAGTTGCACCCCAAATATAACAGCAAGACAGTGAGGTTTTACCGGTGACCGTTAGGCGCATCTGACCCTACAGGGTACGGCAGCTAACCATACCTGCGTGCGGCGGACATAGGGCACACCAGCAGTAGGGCCAGTGAGCCAAGAAGTTGGGGTCCAAAGGGCCCAATCAAGAAATGGGGATGTGGTTGCAAGCCAGCCTAAAAGGCAACTGGAACAAGCAGTCCCCAGCTTTGTTGCGGGAGGACATTGAGGGATGTCGCCATCGCCTTGAATGCCAATGCAGGAAGAACAGAACAAATTGCCTCTGGACAGGGCTTGAAGTCCAATGAAAATAATGGGCGGTCTCTCAAAGGAGCGTAGTCAAAGTAATTAAGTACGTGGCTTAAAAACACGTAAGCTAAAAATCTGTGTTTAGCATAGTGTGCCGCCCGACTTGTATTTTGCTATTTCTGTCATTGCTTACAGATATATGATACAACAAGTAACATCATACCTACAACAAGTCAGGACTATTGGCTTTGTCAATGGTTGTTAGTTGCATAAGATAAACAACTATGGCTTGTATATAATATTTAATAAGCTTCCACCTAAAGCACTGGCGACACCACTACAATGTTGCTGCTCCAGAGTTTCAAAAAGAGAAGGGAAATCCAGAGAGAAAATGACTCTCTTTAAAGGATTTCCCTTCCCCTACCACGCTCACCTGGCATGACGTCATGCCATAACTTCTCCACTAGTGAAAAGTGAGCAGTGTGAGAAGCGCACATCGACATGCCTGCTGTCAATGTAGTCCGGAAAAAACGGACCGGCTGTGCCAGGGCGCAAAACAGAGCCCGATAGGGACCCGTTTCGAGGCCACCTTAACAAAACTACCGGTGCCGGTGAGACCCGGCCCACTTAAAGCCCTGCCTCTGTAGACAATCCAATGGGAAGCAGGCTAGGTGCTGTACAGCGAGCCAGGATCACACCAGAAAACCTACCAAAAGAAGCCTGATATTTATGGGTGGAGACTAACAAGGAATCATGAACACACTTATTCAAACTAACAATCACCTGCAGCCAGAATGGCAGTGTTCGGGAAAAAATGGCGACAGGATTCACAGGGGCACCTGTGGCCAACACAGCTGTGTTTATGGGTGCAGCCCAGCCGTGGCGCAAGATGATCTGAGCCGGAGTGCCTGCATTGCCTTAAAATGGCCAGTCGTCGCATTGTGGGTCGGTGCTGACGGCGGTACCCCTGAAGCAGTTGATGACATCACATAGTGGAGGTAAACACAAGAGCAAGGCTCTGATTAGCCAAGATGGACAGATTGGTGGGGGCGCAGTCAAGGGCGTCCACAGGGGGGGGGGCAAGGAGGGGCACTTGCCCCCCCCTGGAGAGCCTCTCCTTGCCCCCCCTGCGCACGCCCATGTGCACAAATGCATCCCCGAGGGAGGCCTGACGCCGGGGCTCATCCTCAGGCAGGACATCATCCAACCGTCTGTAAAGATGATCCCTTTTACAGACGCCCTAATTTTAGGCATTGCAAGGAACAGAGCTGTTCCCCTGCAAAAGGCCTCAGCTCCCTGATGGGACCGCCTCGCACTCCCCTGAGCACAAGAGCAGCCCCACCCCGCCCATTATCATTCTGTGTGGGGCTGATTGCCACATACAGAACGACAATGGGTCAGTCTGGGCTGGCACAGCATGTGGTGGTCTCCTACAGCCTCAGTCCAGGGCAGGGCATTCTGTCACTTGGAAGTGCAAAAATGCCCATGCTGCTGCTAGGTGAGAATCCAGTTAGCCAAAGGAAGGAGGTGAAAGAAGTTGAAAGGAAAGGATTATAGGTATAGTAATATAGCAGCCATGGCTGCTGCTTTTTTATTTTATACAACTAACTACCATAGACAAAGCCAATAGTGCTGGCTTGTTGTAGGTGTAACGTTACTTGTTCTATGTGTAACATTACTTGTTGTATTATATATCTGAATGCAATGACAGAAGCAACAAAAATACCAGTCGGGCGGCACATTATATTAAGCACAGATTTTTAGCCTATGTGTTTTAAGCCACACATTTTATTACATCAAACACCCTTTTGGAGAGATCCACCTAGTTTTTTCATCCCACTTAAAGCTCTGGGAACAACACCATCTCACAGTCGCCCTACGTCAAGGCACTGTGCATCATGCATGACTCATGCCTTCCACTTTTTCAGATTGCCTATGTGCAGGGGCATAGTGAGCCCTGCTCCACCCCAACCCTTGCTTTAGGAACTACAGCGAGGGTGGAGTTCTTGATAGGTCTCATAATTATTGTGAAAAGATGAGTGAGTAAGTAAGTGAAGGTATGGGTGGATGGATGGCTGGATAGATGAGTGAAATGATGGATGGATTGATGAATTGATAAGTGAAAGGGTGGATTGATGAATTGATAAGTGAAAGGGTGAATGGCTGGACGAATGAGTGAAAGGGTGGATGTAAGGCTGGATAAGTGGGTGAAAGGGCGGGAAGATGGACAAAAGGATGGATAGATGAGTGAAGAAGTGTAAGGGTGGATGGATGAGTGAAAGGATGGATGAATGATAGGTTCAATGGATGGATTTATGAGTAGATGATTAGATGGATGGGTAGGGGGATGGAAAGATGGATGGCTAAATGAAAGGGGAATTGACAGAGGAAGGGGATGGGTAAATGGATGACTGAATGGGTGGATGGCTGGATGGATGAGTTAATGGATGGATGGGTGGAAGAGTGGATGGATGAGTGTATGGATGGATAGGGTGAAAGGGTGGATGGATGGATGATGAATGAGTAAAAGGGTGGATTGAGGGATAGATAAGTGAAATGATGGACGGAAGCAAACGTGATGGATAGGTTTGTAAACTGATGAATATGGTCATTGTTTGGCACACGGACGGAAGTACAGAATGAATGGTGAAAGACTGAATGATGGATGAAAGTATGATTACACATTGTAAGCCCCATTATCTTAAGCAACATTTCCTATACATTGACTTTCCCATTTATATGAGTGACTGTCTCCATATAATATGTGTGTGTTGTAGCGCACTCCAAAACTCTGCCCCTCATACTTGGGATGAGTAGCACTATAGAAGAAATTATATACACATGAGAGAGGGTCTATGTGAAGATGAGGGTGCCATCGGATGGTGGAATCAAGGCCAGACTGGCTGGACCGGTCATCAGGTGTTTTCTCTGGGAGCTGGAAAGGTGGGGGCAGTTTTGTGACCACAAAAAGACCTGCACATTTGCTTAAAGCTGCACGTATACTGACAAACCATGAAGCACACAATTGTCTCAACCTAATATAAACTTATTTTTACTTGTACTTTGCAAATCCAAACAGAAGCAAGATCGACAAGCCGGAAAACAAGGCAAGACTTCAAGAAGATACAAACAACACTACGGAAAACAAATAAACTATACGGCGACTTGGCTGGGAGAGTTGCGGAGGTAGAGGAAAGGACTGGCAAGATGGAGGATGATTTTGGTAGCTTTCGGGAATTTAAAACAGAACAGGAGAAGAGGGCAGACGATTTCCTTTGGAAGATGGAGGACTTTGAAAATCGTCAGAGACGCAACAATGTTCGCCTTTTGGGTGTGGCAGTAGGGCTTGAAGGGCAGGATCCTAGGGGGTTTGTGATCAACCTACTAAAGGGTGCATTTCCTGAGTCCCGGTGGCAGTGGGAGACGGAGATCCAGAGGGCGCACAGGTTCCCCTTTGTCCAGCGGAAGACATATGGGGCAGAAGGAGGCTCTAAAGCGACCTTCCCCAGGGCAATATTAGTATATGTGGGAAACTTTTTGCTTCGAGAAGAAATTATTCAGAAAGCTAGACCAGACAGCAAAAGAACTGTTGAGGGAGTTACTTTCTTCTCTAGGCCAGACTTCTGCCATGTGACAGTTGAGAGGAGGTGGAGGCTCAGGCAACTGATCTCGCAGTTTCAGGCTCTGGGGTCAGAGGCATACCTACTGTTCCCAGCTAAACTGAAAGTCATCACAAAGGGAAGAGTTAGGATGTTTATGTCGGAAGTTAAAGCCCAGCAGTTCATCCAGGAGCTGAAAAAATAGGAGGTATAGGGAAAGTGTAATTTTCTAGGATTGCTGTAGGGTTAGTACTGTGGGCTAATGAATGGGGTATAAGAGCGGCCAAAGGGGGGGGGGATGTTGGAGAGGGGTGCGACGAACGCAACCCAGAAGCGGCCACACATAGGTCATTTTTGACCTATTTGCCTGTAAGGGGGGGAGGGGGCTAGAAAGGGTGGAGAGGGTGGGGGAGGGGGTTGAAAATCAGTGTCAGATTGTAGGATTGTTAAGTTCCTTAGCACACATTTTTTTCATGTATTTTGTTGTTTGTTCTAAGGGTAGAAGGGATACTGGAGGTTGGATAAGCACAATTGATGGAAGTGTTAACACAAGCTGGATATACAGGAGAGTTCTTCATGATACCTTTCAATGTCTTATAAGGTAGTATCAATAAATGTATGTGGCCTAAATGACCCAAGAAAGAGGTCAAAAGTAGCAGCTTATCTCAGAACTTTACAAGTGGACCTAGTATGTTTACAGGAGACACACATAGAAGTAACGCAGATATATTTAATGAATCAGTTGGGGTTTGATGTACTAGCAGCTAGTAGGCAAGGATCTAGGACAAGAGGGGTGGCAATCTTAGGGAGAAGAAGGGATGTGGTAGTTCAAAGGAAGAAGGAGGATCAATGGGGGAGATGGGCTATGGCGGAACTATGCTTTAAAGGTCTCAGGTTAACGCTGGTAACTATGTATGGATCTACTGAGGATGATAATGAGATATGGCAATTTATGGATGCAGAATTAGCCCAGTGGTCTGAACCAGTGATATGCTGCGGAGATTTTAATTTGCATGATCCAACAAGTTCATTCGTGAATACAGGAGGGGGGTATGCTGGAAGGAAGAGAAAGGTATATAGGGCTATTGCCAACATGGTTGAGCATAATTCATTGGTGGATCCCTGGGTGATACAACATCCCTTTGTAGATAGTAGCACTTTTTTTTCGGCACCACACCAGGTTTTGGTTAGGCTGGACTATTTCCTAATCTCAAGGGCATTTATTTCTGGCTCATTGATTGAAAAACAACCTAGGATCATTTCTGATCATAGTCCGTTAGTATTAACAGTGAGGATTCCTCAGATACAGAGCAAGAGGTCGACGTGGACTTTTGACCGGATCCTTCTGCAAGATAGTGAATATCAGAAACATATGGAAGCTTGAATTAAGTTCTTTTGGGAAATTAATCATGGTACTGCGCCCGTAGGACAAACCTGGGATTGTTTTAAGGCAGGAGTAAGAGGAGAAACATTGAGCTACGTTTTGACAAGGCGTAAGATGGAGAGGGTGAAGGCTGAAGCTATTCGGCAAAGATTGGTTATTGAGGAAGGGAAGTTAGTTACCGCGGTAGAATCCAAGTCTGGTCTGGAGCATTTGTTGTTAAAGCTGGTAGCATTAAAGGCAGAAGCTGTAGAAAGTTTTTCTAGAAAGGCTGCGGAGAAATATCTGGCTAAAAGGGAGGAGGCCTATGAGTGTAGTGAGAAAGTGGGCCATATCCTTGCGGTTAAAACTGGCAGCAGAGAGCGGTGGCAGAGATAAAAGAGATACTGGATTCGCAGGGGAATATCGCCACAGATCCAGATAGGATAAGAGATGTTTTCAGAGAATTCTATAAAGAGCTGTATGCACGGGAAGATACAGGGGGAATTGTAGAAATTAGCAACTATCTTAGGGACATAATTCCCCCATCTCTCTCAAGTGAGGAAGTAGAAATATTAGAATCTACCTTACGTTTGGAGGAATTTATTGAGGCATTGGGTAGTTTACCATCAGGAAAGGCCTCCGGGCCAGATCAAATTCCGGTCGAGTTCTACAAAGTATTTCGTAAAAGTTTGCTGATATATATGTTTGAGGTTATGTTATTTGTACAACAGGGGGGGCAACCACCAGAGTCATGGGGAGGGGCCGATATAATTGTTATTGCTAAAAAAGGAAAGCCTCCATCTCTCCCTGGTTCTTACAGGCCAATTACGTTGATGAATTCAGATGTTAAGATTTATTCAAAGATGTTGGCAAAGAGGTTGGCAGGTTGTATTGAACATTTGGTGAGCCCATCACAACACGGCTTTATACCCGGGAAGGGTACTACCCAGCATATCAGGACGGTGATAACTATGATTGATGCAGCAGGGGTCACAGGCGACCCTATTTCAGCACTCTTCCTAGATGCCGAGAAGGCTTTCGATAGGGTCGCCTGGGAATATCTATGGGAGGTTATGAAGTGGTGTGGTATAGGGCCATGTTACATACTTGCTATACAAGCCCTGTATAGAGATCCGGCTGCAAGGATTAGAGTCAACGGAGAGCATTCAGAGATAGTTAATATACAAAGAGGGACTCGACAGGGATGTCCAACATCCCCGCTGCTTTTTGCCCTATATATCGAGCCATTACTTTGCAAACTGGAGGGAAATCCTGAGATTCAGCCTATGTCATTGAATGGTTGTATTGTGAAAACGCTTGCCTATGCCGATGACGTGGCTGTATTGACCCCAAATCCAGATTTAGCTATGGTAGGAGTGGAGACAGAGGCACATGTTTTTGGGCAGGTTTCAGGATACAGCTTAAACAAGACAAAAACCCAGGTAGTTTTGAACAGTTTTACAAGTAGTATGGATAATAGGGTGGTTAATAGTGCAACCTACTTAGGGATTGAAATTACTACAAATTTGGAGGAGGTGGTCGAGCTAAACATGAGTCCATTGCTGGCGAAGGTTAAAAGAGATTTAGAAAGAATAAATAATCTACATTTGTCACTGGTTGGGTGCACTAATGTGTTGAAAATGGTGGTTTTACCTACATTTTTGTATTTATTTAGATCAATTCCTTTAATTTTTGAGAATATATGGTTTAATATGTTAGAGGGTATAGTAAATAGGTTTATATGGGCTCATGGAAAGACGCGCAGAGCTTATAAATGTATCACTCTACCAAGGGATAGAGGGGGCTGGGGTGCACCAGATTTTAGACTATATTATCTTGCTGCTGCACTTCACTATATGCAGGGGCTAATAGGAGGGGGTGGTAGGCTACCGAAAATTACCACTATGTCAACTGAAGTTTACGCAGCCGTATTAGGTCAAGATGCAGAAAACTGCTTCCTGTACCATACGGACCTGGGCTATCTTAGAAGACAGCCATATAAGACTCTTAGTGCGGCACTTAAAATGTGGAGTTCCTTTATAAAAAAGACAGGTTTGGGAAGATTCAATAGGTACACCAAAATATACCAAAATAAATCCTTCCCTGCAGAGATTTTTCGCGGATTCAGTAATGGCAGGTTGGGAGGATAAAGGGATACAACAGATTGGGGATTTAAGAAATTTAGTGGGGATAGTCCAATTTGAGGATTTGGTAAGTAGATATAAAATAAGTAGAAGAGACTTTTTTAAATACCTTCAAATTAGGAGTTTTTTGAGAAACAAGCGAGGGGGACCAGCGGGGTTCGAATCTAATGATTTTATGGAAGGAATAACTAAGGGGGAGGAACATTCCATTAGGTCGGCATATGCTTTTTTGTCAAAAAACAGGTCGGATGATATGGACAAACACAGGAATAAATGGGTGGAGAAAGTAGGGATTACTTCTGAATCTTTTCATGAATCCCTGGAACTAGGTCGGTCTATTCTCTGTTCTGCTCCCTTGCAATCCCAACATTATAAAACCTTATTTTCACTATACCATACTCCAGCCAGGATTGCGAAATGGGGGGGTACTGAGGGTACTACTTGTCCCAGATGTAACTCGGTTGATGCAGATATTGTGCATATGTTTGCTACATGTCCTCAGTTATATACGTTAATCAAGGATATTGAGCATTTTTTGGATAACTCATTAAGGATAAAGACAACCCTTACAGCGAGTTTGATTATGTTGGGAATTGGTACTGAAAATACCACAACAGCTCCAAATGATGCAATGTTTCTGTTTATGGCGACCGCTGTTTATAGATTAATGTTAGCTAGAGTATGGCTAGATAAGATTCCTCCATCCATGCAAACATGGTTATCAAATCTAATCTCTATACATAATTTAGAGAAACATATATATGCTAGAAAAGGTAGGATTGGGAGGGCTCGGGGTATTAAAATCTGGGGGCCCCTTGCGAGGTGGAGTGCAGGGATAGGTTGATCGGAGGGTTTTTTAATTTTTTTATTATTACTGTTCTGTGCTTATTCTCCGGATTCTATTGAAATTCTACAATATTATACACTGATGTAACGGATTTTCTTTTCTTTCTTTTTGTGAAATGAACAAATGTAAGATGGAATTTGCTTTTGCTTTTCTCAAATGTGTGCTTTGGTTGTAAAGTATAAAATAAAAATATATTAAAAAAAATAAAATAAAAAATAAAGCTGCACGTATACTGACAAACCATGAAGCGCACAATTGTCTCAACCTAATATAAACTTATTTTTACTTGTACTTTAGTGGTAGTCTATTTACTTATATATATACTATTGTGCAACCTTCTCTGATGTGTCTGTAAACTTTACCTTTTGTCCTGAATTTTGACCTCCCATTCTGAATTTCTGTCCCGAATTTTGACCCTTTGTCCTGAATTTTTACACTCACTGTCCTGAATTTGCACTGCACCCATGCCAGTTGGTCACCCTAGACATCACGGCAACCCTTTCAGGTGCCGGTTGTTGGGGGGCGGGGCGGTGATCCTCGGCGTTCAGATGGAAGCAGGGGGCTACCAATGACAGAGGTGACACGTGCAGGTGCCCTGCAACCCACTCATCACCACCACATGAAGGAAGAAAAGAACCCGATAATCGTCCACCCAACTTCCAGAAAAAAACTTTCAGGCGCCATGGAAAGGCAGCAGCATTTGCTGTCTGCGAGTCTGTCAAATTAGATTTGTACAATAAACTCATTTGAAAAGGAAACTGCATTAAATGTCTGCCCCATCACGGTCACCACTCTGCGTCTTCAATCCCTCGTTCATCCCTCTTTTAAACCTCACGTCAACTCATCTCCCTCAAATTTCGGGAGGGGGGGCTAATTCATCCAGCCAAAGCCATGTGCAGAGTGGCGATGCAGGGGCTCTAAGTAGGGTGAAAACACAACAAAGCCTCATTACCAAGTAAATGGTCTTTTAAAGACCTGTGTGAAGTACTCTGGTGCGGCTGTGTGTGTGTGCTGTGCCAGGAAGCTGTCTCAGACAAGCACACACATTCTTATAACATTCACACCCCTCAATGACAAATCACCACTTCTAGCTGCCTCATCATGGAGTGGGAAAATGTGCACAGCAGGGGGAAAGGGATGGCCAGTGCAGGTGATGCTTTTCTTTTGTATAAGAATTTCTGCTGGCATCATAGCCCAGGATTTGCTGTCTGTGCACTTGTATAGATGTGTATTCCATACTAGTGCACAGACAGCACACCCTGGGCTTTGATGCCAGCAGGAATTACTTTACAAAGGAAAGGTATCACCTGCACTGCCATCCCTTTCACCTTGCTGTCTGTGCACTTGTATTGAAAACACATCCACGGCGCTGCTCACCAGATAAATGGTGAAGCAGAAGCAGATGAGGCCCATGCAAGGAGAATCCAGGAGACATTTGACCCACACCTATCTAGAAAGTGAGACCTTCGGGAGGGGCTGGATGCCAGGATGACAGTGCTGCTGATCAGCCCGACTCCACTGAATAGTATCAGAAAAGCAGGCAGCAGTTTTTAAGTAAGTTCCAGTAACTTTAATGCATTCTACAGCATCACCAGCATAACCTACTGGCTGCATATCTAAGTTACGGGGTTTTAGACTTACATGCATGGAAACGTCAAGGAGGACAGTCCCCTCTGAATATGCAAAGGTATTGTAAGCTTGTAGGGGCAGATGTACAAGCCCCTTGGGCCACTTTTGTGTCACTTTTCCCATGTGAAAAGTGATGCAAGTGTTGCAAGGGAATTGTAAATCTGCCCTGTAGCGTTCAGCTTTTGGGATGCCAGTGGGGTAATTTTAGGGTTCAGGGTGGGTATGGGTTTTGGCGTGGCAGTGATAATTTTAGGGTTCAAGGTGGGTAATGGTATAAGTTTTGGGGTGCCAGGGGTAATTTTAGGATTTAGGGCGGGTTTGGGTTTTGGGGTGCCAGGGGAAAAATTTGGGTTCAGGGTGGATATGGGTTTTGGGGTGCCAGGGGTAATTTTAGGGTACAGGGTGGGTATGAGTTTTTGGGTGGCAGGGGTAATTTTAGGGTTCAGGGTGGGTATGGGTTGTGGGGTACCAGGGGGTGATTTTATGGCTCAGGGTGGGTATGGGTTTTGGGTTGCAAAGGGGACAATTTTAGGGGTCAGGGCGGGTATGGGTTATGGGTTTTGGGGTGCCAGGGGGCTAATTTTAGGGATCAGGGAATGTATGAGTTTTAAGGTGCCAGGGGGGTAATATTAGGGTTCATAAGTGTGCTCTAATTGTTGTCCAGGTTCAAATGCAGAATTCACCACTTTTTGTTTCTCAGCTTGGCCTGAGCATTACCCGATCCTGATTGTCTGCCATTTTAGCCCCGCCCCTATTAACATTAGCCACGCCCCTTTTTTTGCCAGGTTAGCCCCCCCTGGAAAAATTTCTGCGGATGTCCTTGGGCGCAGTGTAGCCTCGGGTTAATGCTGTGGCATACCAAGTATAGTTGGTCGGGCAGGCCTAAGATTTGGGTAGATCACAAGATTTAAGCTGGACGCTCCAGGCTTTCAAAAATCCCCGTGGTCGTCGTCTGTCGAAATCCCCCCACCCCACGGCTCTTATCTGTACAGGCCGCGGCTGCAGATAAGGAGTGATGATGATGATGCCAGAGGTAATTTCCCTTGTGATGTCATCAGTGGGGACTGCTGCGAGGGCTGGAGAAGTGCGCTGGTGTGGAGTTATGTCTCACTGGGATGACTTCGCTCTGATTCAGCATATTAAAAGCAGCCACTTGTATTGTTTCTGGAGAAAACCATTTGACAGATAACATCACCTGTCCATGGCTGTTTTTGCACTGATGTGTTTTACATGCCATATAAACGAGACAAAAAAGTTTAGAGAAAAGGGCGTGCGCGCTTCACAGCTTCGAATCCTCTTTCTTATTAGTGAATATGTTTAGGGGAACCCCCACCATTTTTCAAGCAGCTTTGCTTTCCCAGAGCCTCAAAGTGAATTTCTGGGCACACTCTTGCATTAGTCTGCCCAGGTTCTTCTCTCAAGAA
Organism: Lissotriton helveticus; assembly: GCF_964261635.1. Classification (NCBI taxonomy): domain Eukaryota; kingdom Metazoa; phylum Chordata; class Amphibia; order Caudata; family Salamandridae; genus Lissotriton; species Lissotriton helveticus. The sequence continues at coordinate 1,078,785,516 of NC_136067.1, read as the reverse complement.
TGTTTGTGTTTGCTGCTGTTCCATGCAGTCTGACATTTGACCCAGCCAGCACAGTAGGAAACAAATTTATTTAATGTTTGGGTTTATATTTCAACACTGCGAGCTTAGAACCCCGGGCATCCATGTGGTGTCACAAGGTGAGTAACATTCAGTGATATGTTTTTTTTCAAGCAAGGCTGAAAATTCGAACTTATCTCTTCGAACTTGATTTCAAGCAGCAGCACAGTGCATAGTTTGAGTCAAGCAGTAGTTGAGTGCTGGTGAGGGGAAATGGGATATATGTATTTATTTATTAATTGTGTTGATGTAATAGTTGTAAGTTTTAAGCCTTTGTAATTTTGTGGTGTATTTTATGGGTGAAATTTGTAATTAATTGATTATTTCTGCCTTTTATGATGAAAAATCGCAATAAAAACGTAATGAAGGGTCGGAGCGCGCGGCAGCGGCGGCAAGATGGTCGCGTCCTGAGGAGGCTCCGCTGAGTCGACTTCTGCCTTGTTACGAAGGGACCGCCTCCTGCCCTCGTTCCTGCCTAAATTCAACTCCACATATGTCGGAAACCGCAGAGATTATTGTGGTGCGTTTCCGACTCCTGACATGTGAAGGCTGGTTTGTTTTTGGGCTTTTGTGCTTTCTGTCACCTCGGCCGGATCATCGCGGCCACCATTTTGCGTGTGCGCAAACATTGCGCAATACTTCTTCCCTAATGAATGCCGGCTATGAAAAATGCCCGGACTACCTGCTCTTTTAATAGATGCTTTATTCTTTTGATGGTGCAGATACTCTTGTACCTTGTTAAGGTTTCTTCTCTCCTCACCTCATCCTAGCAATATTAGCGGTTGTTCCTGTCTGCATCTTTTCAGCAATGTGAATGTCTACAATTTTTGTTCACCAGGTTTTTTATGATGCTGGTTGCTGCGCAATGCTAGTGACCATACTCAGCTGTTTTTCTATGGTCTTTGCTACTATTACTCACTACCCTGCATTTTTGCAATTTTAGTGGAGCGTGCATTTCTTTTCTGCAATACTGTTGGCATTGTTGCTGTTTAGTTCCACGCTTTCTTTCTGTGGGACAAGAATGGCACGAAATTAATTTGCCTAATAAGCCGAGATTGATGAGCAAAGCTTTTATAAAATAGAAGGAGCAATATTCTCCTCCTTGGTTCCTTTTTCTTCATAGTTGCTGACATGTCTGTACTTTAACTGGGTCGCACTTCTAATGGAGTTGGCGCTCTTTTTTTTCCCTAGCTCAGTGAGAATGGTCGCTACCTGTCCTATTTTTTGCCTTCACTTCTCTCAGGTTAAATAGCTGTGCTCTTCTTGTATGCTGTGATTAATGCACGCTAAACCTGCACCTTTGTTCATTTTGACAGATCAGTGACTACACCTAGATTCATACTAATTCATATTCTATATTTGCCTTGTGTCAATTTTGCATATCTGAACCATTATTCCTTTTTTTTCTTTTTCTTCTTGCATTGCCATCTTGATATTCCTATTATTTTTCCCACCATGGATCTCACACAACCTAATAAACCACATTGCACTTCTGAAACTGCTTCTGGTGGCCGTAAAGATTCCTCAGGCAACAACACCAAACGTCTGAAGAAAAATCCCTCTTCTCCGACTAAATCTTCCCTTCCTGTTACGTTAGAGGATATTATGGACGAGTTGCGCCTCTTTCGCCCATTTATATCGGACACTACTACCACCCTCCAAAGAATTGAAGAAAAGTGGTCTGCTAGGATAAGAGATTATCTGATGTCGAACAAAAGATAAGCGATGCTCAGGCTGTCATTGCACAAGTTGAAACTCTTACTAAGGAAGTAAACCAATTGAAAAAATCCACCGAGGATTTGGAAAATCGAAATCGACGTAATAATTTACGCATTTACAGAATACCAGATGGTTCTGAAGGGTCTGACATGATTCTTTTCTTGAAAACTCAAGTCTTACAGATGGCTGGAATCCCCAAGACTGTTGATTTTAATATCCAAAGAGCTCATAGACTAGGTCCTCACAATCTATCCTCGGCTACCAAACCAAGAGGCATCATTGCCTATTTTTTGCTATACTCTGACTTAATGATTATTCTCAATGTAGCCAAACAACACAAGCAAATGCTTTGGTCAGGCCATAAAATCTTCTTCAGTCAAGATGTGTCCAAGCCAACTTCTAATAGACGCAAGGAATTCCTAGATCTTCGACCGGCTTTGAAGTCAATGAACGCTCGTTATGGTCTTATACATCCCTGCTTCTTTAAAGTGACTTACAAGGACAGAACTTTTTCATTTGATGACCCTGCTGACCTTTGGAAGTTCATCCACACTCATCGAGAAGAGCACATGGAGCTGGGCAAACATTACTTGTTTTTGTTATGGTTTTCTACTTTTTCCTCTTGCTTTTCCTTGTAGGTCAATTCATTTGTTTTGTATTCCACCTAATTGTTCTCTGTTCTTTTGTCTGTTTTAAGTACATCTTGTACTATGGTCACGGAATCCTGCGTGTATCTTTCGTATGTCTACTTGTGTGATGTATTACGTTGATGTATACCCCTACACCCCGGTAAGCCCCCTTTTTATATTGTCTTCTAGTCTCACTTGTTTACCATGTTTTGTTTGGATTGGTTCATCCCTTCATACTTTCCAAATGCTACATTGTCGACTCAGTCCTTGTTTCTCTTCCAGTGATGTGGTTGTCTTGGTTTCTTTCTTCCGTCCCCCCTCCCTTTACTTTGCTTGTTCTCCTTTTCTTGACTATTATGACTAAAGCCCCTTGGATTCTTGTCATCTCCTCTTTCTTTATACTTTTGGGAGATTTTGCTCCCGATCTCCTATCCTTTCTCTCCCTTTCTCTTTCCTTTTTCCTTTCCTTTTTTCTTTCCCCTCTCTTTTCAGAGCATATCTTTTCTTCTCCTTTAAACTTATTCACTTCACCATGTTTCTGTGGTGGTTATATTTCTTTTCCTTTCCTCTCCTTTGGCAACATTCTTCTCCCTTACCCTATATTACATTCTCCTTCCTCTTATGTATTCTGTCCTATGTACATTTATCGCTTTTCTGATTTGTTTTGATTTTTTATTCTGTGGTGGTCACAGGGACTATTTTCTTCTCCTTTTGCTCTTTCTTGTCTTTTTCAGTTTTTTACTGATTTTTCAAACTTTTTCTCCTTCTTACTCATTTCTAACTGGGATACACTCTCTTTCCTAATCTCTTTCCAGTTTCTAGAATGAGTGGTCTTCGCATCATCCCATGGAATGTTAATGGTATTCGAAATCCTGTCAAAAAACAACGTATTTTGTCTCATTTAGCAAGATTGAAATGTCAAGTAGCTTTATTGCAGGAAACACATCTCACCTCGCAAGATATGTCTTCTTTGCGTAAACAATGGGTAGGAGAAGCCTTTTGCTCTTCTGCAGTTAACAACAAGAATGGTGTTGTAATTTTGTTTCTCAAATCGTTATCTGTTCAGGTACAAAAAGATTTTCATGATTCTAATGGTAGATGGTTATTTCTCGATAGTATTGTTAATAATGTATATCTCTCCTTTTGTAATTTTTATGGACCTAATGGTATTGATTTAACCTTTTGGAACGACTTTTCTTTGCTTCTCGCCTCACATGTGACTGAGGACTTGATTGCGGGTGGTGACTGTAACCAACTCATGGACTCCTTTCTGGATCGGAAATCACAAACCAGATACGTCCCCCAATAAAATACAAACATCTTTTCACAAATCCATCTCTTCTAGAGGCCTTATAGACTCCTGGAGGATATCTCACCCTGATTCCCTCGAATTTTCCATTTTTACTCCAGTGCATGCTTCACACTCTCGTATTGATTACATTTTTCTCACTCAACATGCCTTCCAATTTATGACTAACTCAGAAATTAGGATCTATCCTTATTTCAGATCACGCCCCGTTATTTTGGACATGGACTTCCCCTCACCTACTCCCGCCTCTCGACGCTGGTGCTTTAATAACTCTCGACTCCTAGACTCCCAGTTTACTGACCACTTTACGCTTTTTATGGACGAATTCTTCCGCAATAATCTTAATACTACGTCTAATTTTCACTTTATTTGTGATGCTTTTAAAGCTGCTGCTAGGGGCTTTATTATAGATTTTGTATCCCGAAGGAAAAAAAAGGCCCTTTCGCAATCATCCCAAATCCTTCAACAAATTAAAGAACTTGAACACCTTTATTTCACAACTAATTCCTCTGACACATTATCTTCTCTCATCAAAGCGAAAATGCAATATAATTAAGCATTCCTGGGACTCCGCTTTCAATCAACTTCTTACATTTAACACTAAAATGTAAGGAGGACGTAATAGAGCAGGCAAATCGCTTGCGAATTACCTTAAAATTAAAAAACAAAAATCTAAAATGATCACCATCACTGACTCTCAGGGAGACTCTCATTCCACGGATGCAAAGATCCTTGACTGCTTTGTCCAATATTACTCTACTCTTTATACTCCAGAATCCAATCCTTATTCTGCACAAATTGACTCTTTTTTTCAGTCTATCCCTAAATCCCTTGACAACTCTGTAGACCTCTCATCCCTTGATATTCCTATTTCAGAAAAAGAAATGGTTACTGCTATTGCTCTTCTCCCCAAGGACAAAACACCCGGCCCAGATGGTTTTACAGTGCGTTTTTATCTCCACTTTAAGACTGTTTTAATACCACACCTACTTACGTTAATTAATCACTTCTTTGCAAAGTCGAAGCTAGGGGATCTTTAACACAGGCAATGCTTTGCTTAATTCCCAAAAAAGATAAACAGGCACATGCATCAAGCAATTTTGAAGTCGCTAAAATTGCGAATCGCAAAAAAACCGCAACTGCGATCGCAATTTCAAGTGTAGAAATGCATCAACCTTAATTTTGCGAAAATTTTTATTTTTTTCGCAAAATTAAGGAATCGCAAAAAAATTCTGAGAAAACCATTGCGATTTCTCATTTGCAATTCGCAAACAAAGAATCGCAAATAAGGAATCGCAATACAAATGCATGAAAAATCGCAATTAGCGATTTTCATAAAAATCGCAAAATTGCAATCGCAATTTAAGAAGGGACACAACCAGGTGTTAAAAATAAGTGCAAATCAGAAACAGCTGAAGACCAACAGAAACTGATATAAACACACCCACAATGAGCTCCCAGTTTTCAAAATGGCTGGTCTGTACCTGATGGCGAGGAGGATGAGGCTGCATGCTGCTCAACAGAGAGGGAGGCAAATTAATGAGCGCATCTTCAGAGTCCGCATAACTTTGCTTGGACAGGAGGAGGGCAAAATATATGATAAGTATAGGCTGAATGGCCAAATGATACATGATTTAATCAATGAATTTGACCCCATCCTGCAACGACAGACTCATAGGACCAATGCAATTCCAACGCATGTCCAGGTTTTATGTTGCCTACATCTACTGGCATCAGGCACTTTTCAGGGAGTCATTGCAGTAGCAGGAGGTGTGTCACAAAGTGCAATGTCACGAATATAGGCAGCTTTCCTTGATGCCATGATGGTCCGGATACACACACATAAGTTTCCCTACCACAGCCCATGAAATTGCTAAGACCAAGCAGGAGTTTTACCAAATTGCTGGGTTCCCCCAAGTACTGGGCTTTATTGATTGCACCCATGTGGCGATATGTCCCCCTGCAGCTCAGGAATATATATATCGCAATAGGAAAAGTTATCATTCCCTGAATATTCAGGTTGTGTGTAATGCAAAGAACATTATAACAGACATTGTCTCACAATTTCCTGGCAGTGCACATGATTCGTATATCTTCAGGCAAAGTGGCATTCAGACCTGTCTAGCAAGGGGAGAGTTTGGAGAGGGACATTTGCTAGGTAATTATTTGCAATACATCATTCCATTCCTTGTACAAATGTTAAACTCAAACAACCACTGACATCCTTTCATCCCTCACATGTAGGTGACAGCGCATACGCCTAGCGAAATTACCTGATGACACCATATCTCAATCCAGCCACAGCCGCACAAAGGAGATACAATGCAGCACATATCTCTACTAGGAACGTGATAGAGCGAACATTTGGGCTGCTCAAGAGCCGATTTAGACGCCTTCATAAGACCGGAGGTGCAATGAAATACAGTCACGTCAAATGCTGCAAGATAGTGGCAGCATGTGCCATGCTGCACAACATAGCAACAAAGGGAGGTTTGGAAATGGAGCTGTCTGACAGTGACTCAGAGGATGGAAACCAACAAGTGCCACACCACCCTGCCCTACAAGGCACTGGCGCAGCAGAAGGGCGCAGGCGCAGATTGGAGATTACACAGAATTACTTCTGAGATGAGTAATGACGACACAAACACATTACATGCAATGCAAAGTATACTTTATGTAAATGAATAGTTGCCAGGGAACAGAGGCAAACTGCCAAAGTGACTAATGTCACACGACTAATTGGAATAAAATAAATAAGTCCAAAAGTAAAATGAAATGTACTTGAGAGTCAGTGATTAGGTCACAGCGTGTCAATGTTTAAGTCACCATTTAAAGCCCAATTTCTGGATGGGAGCCTAGCATTTTTTCCCTCGAACACCCAGACGTCTGTCTGCGGCAGCATCTTCTTGCCTTTCGTTGGTAGTGGATGGGGTGGCGCTGCGAGTATTGCATCTCACTGCACTTGCAACAGGCACTGTTGTACTGCTCAGGCTTGAGGCACACTCACTACTTTCATCCTGTGCAGTCATGTTCACTCGGCTACCAGATGCGTGCTACTGCATTTGTCACTTGAAGTAGTGCTTTGGCAACATCTCCGCTCCAATGACACATTTCAGTCTGCATAGTCACTGATCTATGAGCCAGCAGTGTTGTGGCTGTGGCCAGCCTATTGTTGGTCTTTCCTTGATGTTTGAGCTGCTGCATCAGTTGGCGGTGCTGTCTGTTGCGCGATGCATGCCCCTCCTGCATGACCTTTGTGAGTTCCTGGACACTACTGGCCAGTACTGCAATGTTGCCTGACATCTTGGCTATTTCCTCCTTCACTAACCAAGTGTTCTTGCTCTGCAGGCGAAGTGAACGGAGCATCTGTCCCTCCAAGCCACCCAGACCTGTTTTGTCGCTTCCACCTGCTGTGGACTGCGTGCTCTGTGTCTTCTCCTTTGCCATCTACAATTGCCTCTCCGGATCTGTGTTGGTGTGGGTGTTGCGCTGAATGTTTGCCGTACACTGACTGCAGGTGCAGCACTGACCTCATCATCGGACGCCATGGGATGCAGTGTTGGGACAGGTGACCTACGGGAATGAGGCACATGTGACTGGGTAGTTGGCAGAGCTGGTGTGTCCTCATGTTCTGATGCGCTGCTGTGGTGCATTTCCAGACCATCACTGTCCCCGGCATCATTACGTTCTGAATCTGTGAGGTTACACAGTGCAAAACTGCATCAATGTATGCTTGTGAGGTTATGTTACAGTTCACAAATAATAAATTTCATGTTCTTTTGGACATCTGCAACACTATTTCAAACAGTTTTTGGCATGTCTGTGTGTGTGTGTCATTGTAAGTACTTGGCCTGACTACGACTCCCATGATGCACTTCCCTTAGTAATGTAATAGTAGTACATGCTTTACAGTGTGTGCTTATGCTGTGCTGAGCTGACATCCTGACTTCTGTACTTGGGGCAATTTAAACATGCATTTCTCTTGCCTTCAGACGTGTGTGCAGCTCCGGAGGTGTCCAGCTGCATGACTCCAACAACAGATTCAGGCTGGATGGTTGACTCCACCAATTCCTCCATGGGAGTGTTTCCAGTGTCTGGTGGTGTGCCCCCTCCTGTCTTATGTGCCTCCTTCAAACGGTCTGCAATGCGCACCTTGGCACGATTGCGCAAATCGTACCATCTCTTTTTAAGTTCCTCTGTGGTACGGTGAGTCACCCCAACGGTATTTACTCGGTTCTGAATCCTGATCCATATTTTCCTTTTTTCCTGCTCAGGTACCTTCAGTGAGGCTTTACCAAACAGCTTGTCATTGCTGTGCACTACACCCTCAATTAGAGTTTCTAATTCTTTTTCAGAGAATTTTATTTTTCTCTTCCTTGAACTTTGGCTGTCCTCTGCTTGATTTTCAGGTTCCATTTTGCAGTTCTTTGCAGGTGTACTCAGTCTCTCTCCCTCTCACTCTCCTCTGCTCCCAGAGCCAGCTCCCTCCTCCCCCTGAGCCTCAGCAATGAAAATGAGGCTTGGACAGCACACTTCCTGGTTCTGATGTCATCAACATGCATCAATGTGCGACCTCGCAATTTGCGAGTTCGCAAAAACAAGAAATCGCAATATATTCTGCGATTTTTGCCGAATCCTTAAAAAGTCGCAAATTTCATAATGCATAGCGTTTTGCGATTCCTTATTTGCGAATCCTTTAAAATCACAAATAAGGAATCGCAAACTCATTCAATGATGCATGTACCTGAAAGATCCTACCCTCTTCAAAAATGATAGGCCCATTTCCCTCATTAACACCGATTGTAAAAGATACGCCAAAATTGTAGCTATTCGTATAAATAAAGTAATCCTTGATCTAGTTAATATATATATCAGTCTGGTTTTGTTTAGGGTAGATCTATAACAGATAATTCAAGAACTCTTCTTAATATTATACATCTAGCTTCAAAGATGGACTCCCCTGTTGCAGCTATCACCTTAGATGCTGAAAAAGCCTATGATCGGGTCATTTGGGATTTTATGTTTGGAGCGCTGCAATGGCACGGTTTTAGTCCTCCCATTATTAAGTATATTCAACTACTATATTCTGATCCTTTTACTTCTATTTGGGTTAATGACGTACAGTCTAATTATTTTTCTCTTCATAGAGGAACCAGGCAAGGCTGTCCTCTCTCCCCCCTTCTTTTTATTCTTGCACTTGAACCTTTCTTGGAAAAAATAAGGTGTTCATCATCCTACACAGGATTTACATACAAGAACGTTGAGATTAAGTTTACTGCTTATGCGAACAACATTTTCTTTATATCTCTAATCTGGCCATTTCTTTACCTGCACTTTTTTTTTACTCCATGATTATTCCCTAGTTTCTGGGTATAAATTGAATATTGATAAATCTGAAGTCCTACCTCTTAATAAATTCTGTCTTTCTGATATGTTCCAGGGATCTGGTTTTGAATGGAACCCCAAGCATATCAAATGTCTGGGTGTTCTTTATGCCAATACTATTAGGGATACTATTAAACTTAATCATACAGATATACTTAAAAAGATTTCCTCACTTATTGATGGTTGGTCCCCCCTTTTTGTATCTTGGTGGGGTAGGCTAGCAACTGTTAAAATGATGCTACTTCCTATAGTCAACTTTTATCTTTCTATGCTTCCTATTTCTCTTCCGCGCTATTTCTTCAAATCCATCAATCGTCTACTAACAAAATTCTTATGAAATAATCGCAAAGCTAGGATCTCCCTGACCCACCTCCAACAACCCAAAGTATTCGGGTGGGGTTAATTTTCATAATATTTCTCGTTTTCATTCGTCCTTTACACTGAAACAAATCTGGTCTTTCCTCACAGACTCATTTTCTTCCCCATTACCAGCCTGGAGCTCAATAGAACTTGCACAACTTGCTCCTTTTTCATTCCTCACTGCTATTCGCTTATCTCAACCTCCAAAGAGATTTATTACCCCCATGTTTCGCTCCTACATTTCACCAGCTAAATTTCACTTGTCTACTCCGATTTGGTACAATAAATACCTCAAGATTCACAATAGAGCGCTTTTCTGGAAAGAATGGATTGACAAAGGTATAATTACTTATGATCATTCACTCGATGATAATTCATTAAGAACTTTCCAAGATCTACGCAACACTTTTAATCTCTCAAATACACACTCTTCCCACTTTCTTTTACTTACACACACCCTCACCTCTTTTATTTTTCAGAATAATCCCCTTCACACCACAACGTCGTCTCTCTTACCTCCACCACACTTTTCTATCCCATCCAGAGCTTCTATTATTTAAAAACGACTTCCCCATCCCACCACTGAGAGGATCAAATCTAATCTTGAGCTTTTATGGGAAAAGGAACTAGCTCAAGAATTTCCTCTACAGGTATGGGACACCATCTGGTCTAAAATTCATTCTGTTTCTCGTTCTGCCAGCACCACACAGACTTTTTACTTTTTTTTATAATAGGCTTTTTTTACTCCTTCTGATTTGTACAAATTCAAGTTATTTGACTCGAAAAAGTGTTGGTCATGCTCATGTGACAATAGTGATTTACTTCATATGTTTTCCCACTGCCCTTTGGTCAAGTCACTTTGGTCTCGCATTTGGTCTAAACTAAATGACATTTTATCTACTGATGTGCCCTTTGAGTTTGTACATATTTTCTTAGGTGGTTCTTCCCCTACATGGAATGTTCATTGCAATGTATGTAAATTCATAGACCTATTCATAGCAATTTCATTTCAGATAATTACGAGCAAATGGAAAGAAACGTCAAAGATTTCATATAACGCTTGGTGGAATTTGTTATGTCACCATCATAGGCTTGACCGTGCCTTTGCCAACACTGTACCTATACTGATAAAAAAAGATTTGTTATGGTTGCCTTTAACTGAATTTCTTTCCAGACATGTCCCTTCATTTTTATCCTCTAATGTAATTACTGTTATGGAATTTATATTCCAGGTAGCCCATCGTTTTCCTCTCCCCCTTTCCCCCCTTTCTCTCTCTCTCCTTCTCTCCTCCATGACAAAATAGCCTTAAAAGCTTTGTTTCTTGGTATAGTTTATTTATCCCTTCGGGGTCTGAACTGCAAATTATTTTATCTTAACTGCTTTTATATCTTCTTTACTGCCATTTAATTCTGTAATGATGTTTTACTATGCATATCATCATTTAATAAAGCTTTCTAAACAAGACTTAATGAATGAATGAAAATACATTTTATTTACTTTAATATTAGTTGTTAATAGTAATAATTTTTAATGTATAAATACGTTTTATTTGTGTTGTATTATTTGATAGTTTTAATTTAGGTGTGTGTTGTGGATATCACAGCGTTAAGGTGTGTGTAGTTAATTAATGTTTATTAGTTTTGATTTATTAATATACATTTTTAAATTAATTAATAATTATGTTAATTCTGGAGAACATTTATTTAGAATTGTTGAAGTGTTTTGTTATTGGTGCAGTGTTAAATGGGTAGGAAATACAATAAATACACATGTATGTATTGATTAATTCATTTGTTTGTAAATGTTTTCTAGTTTAAAAGAATTTTATTTTAAAAATCTATTCATTATTGTATATTATATGTTATTTATAGGCTTTCATATGTAATTAATATTATAATATGTCTAATTTTTAAATCTTTATTATATTTGATTTTTAATTTCTATATATTGTCCATTTTTTATGATATTTTATTAATTGTTTGAGTTTGAATAGTAATTCTTAACTCTTCGCTATCCAACACTTTCCCCACTGTCGCACTCACTGGTTTGGAAACAGTAATATTTACCCCTCTAGCAATCCAACATTTTCCATACTGCTGCACTTATTGGAGTGAGAAGAGAATTTTTTACCTCTCCGCTATCCAACACTTTCCCTGCTTTTACATTCACTGGAGTGGAAATAAAACATTTTACCCTTCTGCTATCCAATAATTATTCTACTGTTGCTCTCACTGGAGTTTGAATAGTAATTTTTACTCCTCCGCTATCCAATACTTTCCCTACTTTTGCCTTCTATGAAGTGGGAATAGTAATTTTTTCCCCTTTGTATCCATCACTTTCCCTACTGTTGCTCTCACTGGAGTGGAAATAGTCATTTTTACCCCTCCGCTATCCAACACTTTCCCTACTGTTACACCCACTGGAGGTGAAATAGTAAATTTGATAAATTTGCTATCCAACACGTTCCATACTGTTGTACTGATTGTATTGTGGTTCTGAAAATTCTGAACTCGTGTAGTAATTCAGACTCGAGAATAAAACTTCATCGTAACATGACGACGAATTTAGTATCAAAAGACCGAGAATGACGAGTACACCATGTACAAGCATTTTCAGCATATTCGAGTGACGATTTCACCTCGAAATCGTCATTTTCGTTCTGAACCCTTGGCTTCCATTTTATGTATGGCAGCCATTTTGAAGGTTGCCCTTTACATAGGCCTTAATCCAGCTGGATTTGATTCCAAAAGGACACGTACACCTTACTTTCCTATGACCTGTGCAAGTTGTAACCATTGCCCCAGGCCAAACCTGTTAGGTCAGTTCCTCTCCAGTGGCCGAACAAGATAGCATCAAGGCTCAACAAGCCATAAAACCTTCTTAACGCACACACACCCTGCTGAATCTTGCTCACATCTTTCCCTGCTCATTTCTCTCACTTGCTTTATGATGGGGAGGTGCCCGTTTTTATTAGGGGTCCACTGATATCTGATGGAAATACCGGACCTTGCCGGGTAATTTATTTTGGGCTGGGCGAAGTGAAATATGGACATGTCATCATGACTCTGCTTTTCCCTTGTAATCGAAAAATGTTAATAGTGTATTGTAAATTCAAGAATGTTTGCCTGAAGCTGAATATTTTGTATAAATAGAGAAGCCCGGTTTTGTGAATTTGAGCAGTCTCCTGAGAATATACTTCCCGTGTGTTGTACTTCTAGGACACTTGTTACCTTGGTTGCAGCCAATAAAATCGATCCTTGACTTCACCTAGAAGACTCTGAGTTTCTGTGGTCTGAATCAGGAAGAACCCGAGGTCTCTGGGTGTATCCTGGCACCGCTGGGTTACTGGACCAGTACCGGTTCAGAAAAACCCAGTACCTCAGTTTGGCGCCCAACGTTGGGCGATACCAACGGTACCAGTCCAGCCAGAGGTTCGTGAGGAGCTTCGTGTGGAAATTCTGGAGGAAGGCCTGCCACTTCATCGACCCCTGCATGTCGACGTGGTCCGAAAGTCTTTGCTGCGAGGTTCCCCGCTTCCCGACGGCTACGAAGGACTGCTGCCCTGGCTATCGCCCTGATTTGGACCCTTGAAGTTTGGTATAGCGAAACACTAAGACGAGTCTTCTGGTGACGTCATCAATATTTCAGTTAAGTATAAGTGGAGCGTCTCCCAGTCCTTAGCTGGTTCTTAGTCTTGGGTATCCCTTTGGGATCTATTTGGAACTTGCAAGTGCCAAAGTCGAAGGACTCGTGTATTCACGAGAATATCGTAATCGATAATCCTTTGAAGTTTGGAGCTAGACTAGAGAGCGAAGATGCCTGGTCTTAGACTTGGAAATTTGTTTTGTCTTGGTTGTAGTAATAGGGACTCCTGATTGGAGGACTCATGTCCGGTTCCTCCGGTTGGAACTCCAACTTACGAGTTATATGTGAAACATGGGGTAGGCCCCATCACATATAACGAAGTGTGGATCAAATACACCAGAAAAGATGGTGTTTTAAAATAGCCCCAATATGGTAGCTTTGACACAGAAATTTTAGACAATCTCGAAGTTAAACTTTTCAAAAAGAAAGCCCGGCCGGCGATGTTTGACTCTTTCCGCCTATGGCGTAAGGAAGCCAAACAGAAGGAAATTAAATTAGCAAAGAAAAATAAGAGAGAAGGGGGTATTTCGATAATGCAAGCTGCTATGCAGTTTAAAGACAATGAAGATGAACAGATGAGTGAGCAGTTGCACAGGCAAAGTAAAATGGTAATAGATAAATGCTATCCAGTTTTGCCGTCTCTTCAGCAAGAGGTAGCAAAAGAGCGTGAAAAAGATCCGTTAATGTCGCATTTATTAAGTTCACCACCCCCCTATGCGCAAAATGCCACAGCACCTCCGCAACCTTTAGTTGTGCAACCTGTGCCTCCTGTTCCCCCACAGCACCCACCAGCTGTTCTTCAGCTGGCTCCTGCTCCTTTGGTGCAGCCTCCTCAAGGCCCACCGATCACACCTGCTTCACCTGTGCTTTCTACGATTTTGCCTAGTGCTCCTTCTATTTCTCCTGATGCTTCCTCTGCTATTGCTTCTGCCCCTGCCTTATCTCACCCTGTTTTCCCACCCGTTCTTCCTTCAGTTTCTCCTTCCGTTCAGCAGAGAATGGCCAACACTGTTACTAATCTTCTCTCACCTCTTTTCGGGTCGCCTACTACGACCCCTAACATGGGACGAAGACAGTTGCGAAGTCAACTGCCTGACTATCAAGAGAGAGATTCACTGAATCGTTTAGCGCATAAATGGGTTATGGACACTGTAAAGTATGATGTAGAGTCAGTCATGGAAGTCTTCCGTCAATGGGAAGCACCGACGCAGAGATATGTTTTTGAACAAATGTGTGTTTTTCTCTGTGAGGATTTGGAAGACAATGATCTGGAATACAACCCTCAAGAGTTGTGTCGTGTGCGGTTCAATTTCACAGAGGGCATGATTGTAGGTCGTGATGTCAAGAGAGCGGTTGAGATATTGTTGTCATATCGGAGTAAGGGGGGCCCTTCTCAGTCGCTATTTGAGCATGGTAGGAAAAAGGCGCGACAGTACCCCATGAGAGAGGTTCCCCCACAATGGAGAGAGGGTGATGCAAATGCTAACCCACCTATTCAGCCACACTTTCAGCATGTGTGGGTACATGTCCCATGGAGGCGAGCTGAAGTTTTAGCCCTTAAACAGACATTACCTGATCCCCGTGAAAATCCCGCAGGGTATTACAAAGAGTTGTCACAAACTGCTGGGTCATGTATCATGAATTTAGCCGATATCGATATGTTATTTGGGAATGTTGTTCCACAACCTTTATGGGGTAAGATTCGTCATGTAGATCATGATCAGGAGTTAGGTGACTCATGGGCTAATATTACTGCTGCAGATGCCCGACAAGTTGGTGGTGCTAAGCCTGAGCCTTTAGTAGCTGAACTTCCTGGTAAAATAATTGATTACATGAAAACGATAATGCCTGCAATACGTGTAAATTGGGATAAGTTGTCTGCATGTAAGCAGAAGAAAGATGAAACAGTGTCAGATTTCTTCACGAGGTTTGAAGAGACTTTTGTCGACCACAGTGGTCAAGATATGAGCACAGAAGGTGGTCAGCGTTTGTTCGTCGATAAATTTGTGCACAATCTGCTTCCCGAATTGTGTAAAAAATTAAAAGATTCAGAGAGTTCAAGGGCAGTTTCCTCCTCAGCACAGATATTGGCTACTGCACAGTATTACGAAAATCGAGACAAAGACGAGAAAGATAGAGCAGAAAAGAAAACGAAAGAGTTGAAAACGAAGGTTTTGTTACAGCAAGCATATCCGCCACGTGGTGGTGGCCAGAATAGTGGTGGTCAAAATAATAGTGGCCAGAGTAACTATCAAAATAATTATCAGCAGCCTCAACAGTATCAGAGGAACTCGCAAAGAGTCGAGTATACTCAACCACGTGTCCCTGTAGGCCCCAATCAGTGTTCATATTGTAAGGAAGAGGGTCATTTCAAGTATAGTTGTCCTATTTTATTACAGCGTGCAAATGGTGCTTCTGGTGTAAGAGGTCGAGGTGTTCAGCAAGCGCCTAGAGGTAGAGGACTTGGAAATTTCCCCCAGAACACACAGTCTCTTCCACCTCAAAATTCGATGAATAGGTTTGATCAGCAGAATAACGCATCTGGTAGGACAGCTCAGTACTATACTGATGATTACTATACAGAAGATGAGCATTGGGAAGGTAATGATTGCTAGGACAGCCATAGACAAAGAGAGGGAGTTGTTTCAGTTCCAGTAGATCAGAGCAGACCTTACGTTGAGGTGATTACATCAGGTGTGTCAGAGCCTCTTCTGTTGGATACTGGTGCTACAAAGAGTTCTATTATGCACTCCAAACTCCCTGGCGCACCTTTGTCTGGCGAAATGAATGTATCTGTAGGTTTTTCTGGCGCCCCAGTTAGAAATCCGATTTCTGACCCTTTGTCTCTTTCTGTTGGTACTTGTGAATTCGAAGCACCCCTTATTCTGACAACAGGTTGTGGTGAAAACTTGCTAGGATTAGATTTGCTAAAAAGATTGTATGCGACTTTGTACTGTTCTCCTTCTGGAGTACAACTTACACTGGGTAAGAAAGTGGTTTCTCCAATGTATTTGTCGAGAGACGAACTTCCAACAGAATTGTCATCTCTCCCTAATATTCTTTGGGCTACTGGTCCTAATGATGTAGGTCTTTTGGAAATACCGCCATATGTTGTAACATTGAAAGCCAATGTTAGAATGCCACGAATTCCCCAATATAGAATTTCTAGTGAAGGTGAAAAAGCTTTGCTAGCGATCGTTTACGAGCTTATTGCAAAGGATGTGATTGAAGAGACAAGAGGCAACGTTTGCAATAGTCCTGTTCTGCCTGTTTTAAAACAAACTGATCCCTCTCAGCCACCTGTGTACAGATTCGTGATTGATCTTAGAGAGGTCAATAAAATAGTTGTGCCACAATTTCCAGTTGTCCCCGACATTACTGCATTATTGACTATAATTCCAGCTTCTGCCACCTGGTTTTCGGTGATTGACTTGAAGAATGCTTTCTTCAGCATCCCGATTGCTGAGGAGAGCAGGGATATTTTTTCCTTCAGTTTAGGAGGACGCAGTTTCCGCTTTAAACGCGCTCCTCAGGGCTACTGTGAAAGTCCATCAATATATAGTCAAGCTCTAAAGACACAGCTTGATACGATTGTTTTGCCTGAAGGTGCTACTCTTGTACAGTATGTTGATGATTTGTTTGTTGCTGCAGATACTGCGGAAATATGCAAGAAAGCCACGTTGTCATTGTTGCGTCATCTGTGTGATTTGCATCACAAGGTGTCACTTTCCAAATTACAATATTGCCGACAAGAAGTGACCTACTTAGGTCACCTCCTATCGAAGGAGGGAAGGAAACTGACCCCAGAAAGAATTCAGGCAATAGCGAAATTGAGTGTGCCAAAAACACAGAGAGAAGTGCGTGCTTTCTTGGGCATTACATCATACTGTAGACAGTGGATTCCAAATTTTTCGTTATTGGCCAAACCTTTGGTGGCATTAACGTGTAAAGATACACTCAATCCCGTTCCTTGGTCTGAAGAGTGTCAGAAAGGTTTTTCTGAATTGCGCACAGCATTATGTTCGGCTCCTGTGTTGGGTACCCCCAACTACAGTAAGCCCTTTACATTATATGTCCATGAGAAGGAAGGGTGTGCATTGTCGGTTTTGACTCAGTTGTTTGGGGACAAACAGCGTCCATGTGCATATTTTTCGTTGACTTTGGATCCAGTAGCTAGAGCGTTGCCAAGTTGTTTAAGAGCCACAGCGGCAGCAGCTGTTTCTATTCGACAGTCTGCTGGTCTAGTAATGAACAATACACTAGTCGTGATGGTCCCACATGCAGTAGAAATGTTGTTAAATAGAACCAAGACACAGCACTTAACTAGTGCTCGATTGTCAGGTTACGAATTAACATTGTTAGCGGGTCATGTGCACATAAAAAGATGCAGCACATTAAACCCAGCTACGTTGTTACCAATTATAGAGGAATTAGATGCTTCAGAACAGCATGATTGTTTTCTTAGAACAGAGGAAGAAACGAAAGGGAGAATAGATCTCCTGGACACTCCTCTGGCTGAATGTGATGGTACATTATGGGTGGATGGTTCATGCTTCAAGCTCCCGAATGGTGACACGACTGCAGCATATGCTGTCACGACTTTGCATACAATTGTTGAAGCTGCACGTATTCCACATAATTCAGCGCAGGCAGCAGAATTGATTGCACTCACAAGAGCGTGTGTGCTATCAAAAGGAATGAAAGTGACTGTCTATACCGACAGTCAGTATGCATTTGGTGTGGCTCATAGTTTTGGACGATTGTGGAGAGAACGTGGGTTCCTGACTTCGCATGGAGCTAAGATTCAGCATGGTCAGTTGATGAATGAGCTTCTTGAATCACTGACCATGCCTCTGCAAGTGGCGATTGTGAAATGTAGTGCCCACAAGAAGGTGACTGATGATGTTGGTCGTGGAAATGCATTTGCTGACGAAATCGCGAAAGAAACTGCAAGGAATGTGATGAGCCGAATGTATGTTGCAGGCCCTGCAAGATGGGTTGGTGACGTTGGAATGTGTGAAGACACGATAGAGAGTGTGAAATCTATTCAAGCTGAGGCTACAGAGAAAGAGTTGAGCATGTGGAGAGAAAGTATGGGTAGAATGGATGTAAATGGCTGTTGGATTGAATTGTCAGAGCATCAGAGATGGTTGTTACCCGATGCATATGTGCTTGCAGTGGTTACAATGGCTCATGGAATGGCTCACATCAGTGTGAAAGGGATTTGTAAGTTGTTGGCTCCAGTATGGCAAAATGCAGGAATTTCCAAGTGTGCAGAGAATGTCGTGAAGAATTGCATGGTGTGTCTGAAACACAATCCTGGTAGGGGAACCCCAACTCCAGCTGGTCATTTTGCACCTCCTACGTATCCGTTCGAGGTTTTGCAGCTAGATTTCATTCACATGGAGAGGTGCAACAATTTAAAATACGTACTCGTTGTTGTTTGTGCCTTCTCAAGATGGGTAGAAGCATACCCCCTAAAAGACAATACTGCCAAGGGCAAAAGCCCTTGTGAAAGAGTACTTCCCCAGATTTGGAATGCCTAGAATGGTCTGGACTGATAACGGAAGTGAATTTGTGGGTCGTGTGATGAAGAGAGTGTGTGAAGGGCTAGGTATCCAGCAGAAGTTCCACGCTGCAAATCTCCCCCAATCAGCTGGATTAGTAGAATGTTACAAAGGCACTTTAAAACTTAAATTGGCCAAAATCCAAGCGAGCACGGGTCTTAAATGGCCTGACGCTCTACCCTTAGCACTCCTGTCCACCAGAATGACTGTGCATTCACAAGTGAAACTTAGCCCCTACGAGATAGTCCTTGGCTGCCCGGCCAACATATGGGGAGTGCCTACACCCACTAAGTTCAGTGAGATTGAACACCCTGTTTTGCTTGATTATCTATACGAATTGACGGCTAAATTGCGTGTTTTGCATCAACAGGTTCACGACACCCTGCCTCCGGTCTCTGAGACTCCAGGACATCGGATCGACCCTGGATCCTGGGTGTTGGTCAAGAACTTCCAGAGAACGAAGAACGACCAGCCCAGGTGGACCGGACCGCACCTCGTCCTTCTTTCCACAAGATCAGCCGTTCGAGTGGAGGGGAAGGCCAACTGGATCCACGGGGTCCACTGTAAAAGAATCCCTTTACCTCTGCCGTATGACCAGTGTGTCCAGAAGGGTGTCGCTGACTCAGAAACAGACACCGTGCCACGTTTCCTACCTTTCAGTGATGCACGTGTAAAAGGAACTAACTCTGAACGTGAAAGTGAGAACATTTTACAAGAGGCTGTGCCACCATCCAAGCGATTGAACACTTTGGAGCCTGAACTTTTGTTCCAGGATCAGACAGTACCTGGAAGAACACGTTACAATTTGAGACCGAGACCTATGGACAAATAAAATATATTTTTTCCCTCCAAGTACTATTTTTTAGGTGCAGCTCTCCCATCTGAGAAAACTTGCTTATTTTTGTTTTTCGAACCGCCATCCGGGTTCCGCTGCTAGTGCCGCGATTGCTTAAAGTCTTTGGGGTGCAGCTGACGACGTTAGGTCGGCAGTTCTGGTCGGTCTAAGGGAGTTGCCCTGGACTGACAGAAGCATTTCTTAGCAGAATCAACCTCCCGTCGCGGGCAGCACTTTAGAGAGGATGGAGTTTTCCGAGATGGAGAGACCTGCCAAGGACATGAACTTCAAACACAGATTATGTAAAATTATGACAAGGAAAAGCTTCTTGATATTGTGCATTTTTATGCTATTCAGTGTGATGATATTTTTGATGAGTTATGTGTTATTCTCTTTTCGAGTAACATTTGCAACCACTACATCGCCTATACCCCCTCCTTCTACTGTTTCCCCACACTATTTTCAACCCCTTCCTGGACACAAATCAGCTAGGAGACTAGAGTTTATTAATAACTCCTTTGTTCAGCTCTTGCACCAACACCAACTTGTAATGAACACGACTAACTGTTGGGTGTGTGGTCTTATGCCTCACACAACGGATAAAGGTATTCCCTATCTGGTCCTGCCCTTCAGCCACAATGGTTCTGTGTGGGCATACAGAACAATGTTCATATACGCGCATGAAGTCTACCCCCTACGTTCTGTAACAGACAATCCTAAAAATAGTGCTCTGGTTAAGGGTATAGTAGACATGATTAAGGAAGGTATTTCTTATGAGACTATCCCGAGAGATGAGACACTGGAACTTAACCGGATATGGAGCTACTCTGAGTGAGAAGCAGCAAGCTAAGAGATCTTCCCCAATTTGGATTGTGCCCCATCAGGGTCACCTGTGTCTGCAAGGTAATGGCACGAATCCCAGAGCTCAGTTAGGGAAGAGTATCTGCACTAAAACGTATGTTTTTGCAGCCCAGACTTCCCCTTCGTTTTTAGCAGCTAAGGGTACCTATTTCATCTGCCATGATAGAGCCTATACATGGTTGCCCCCTGACTTTTCGGGCTCATGTTTTGTTTCATTCCTGTTGCCTCCCACCTACACAGCAGCGGCAGATTACCACAAGACAAGGGTAGTTAGAGGTGTCTTGAGTGAAGAGGACACTGCAGGTCAAGAATTTGGGGACTTTGCAAAGGGTTTTCTGCCGTTCTGGGGATCCATGGCTAACAGCAGGAACATAAGGCAATTGACAAGGATAGTTGAGTCCACCGTGATTGATTCTGCTGGTGCCCTTAGTAACTTGACTGCTGAGCTCCAGTCGGATCGTCTTATGACCCTTCAGAACAGGGTCGCTTTAGATGTCATACTTGCAGACCGAGGTGGGGTAAGTAGATTGATCCAATCGAGTTGCTGTGTTTTCATCCCAGATAACGCTCCAACAGTGTACCAGGCCATCTCCAAACTGCATAAGATTTCCGAATCCATTCATGTAGATAAAGGAGATTGGTCGTTGATGGGATGGTTCTGGGAACTGGTATCCGCTTGGGGATGGAAAATTCTGATGGTCATTGGGATGGTCTTAGCCATTCTTTTCCTGTTCTGTCTGTGCATACAATGTGCTCCTGCAATATGTGGCCTCTGTGTTACATCATGTGTAAGGAAGCCTGTATCAAGAGACAAACTAAGTACTAGAATGATGTTACAGCAACATCTCAGTGACTTTAGGAATATAGATCTGGACTCAGATTAGCATGAGGATAGATTAATTGTCTATGTAAGGGCAAAAGGAGGGTTTGTGGTTCTGAAAATTCTGAACTCGTGTAGTAATTCAGACTCGAGAATAAAACTTCATCGTAACATGACGAATTTAGTATCAAAAGACCGAGAATGACGAGTACACCATGTACAAGCATTTTCAGCATATTCGAGTGACGATTTCACCTTGAAATCGTCATTTTCGTTCTGAACCCTTGGCTTCCATTTTATGTATGGCAGCCATTTTGTGAGTTGCCCTTTACATAGGCCCTAATCCAGCTGGATTCGATTCCAAAAGGACACGTACACCTTAATCGACTTTCCTATGACCTGTGCAAGTTGGAACCATTGCCCCAGGCCAAACCTGTTAGGTCAGTTCCTCTCCAGTGGCCGAACAAGATAGCATCAAGGCTCAACAAGCCATAAAACCTTCTTAACGCACACACACCCTGCCGAATCTTGCTCACACCTTTCCCTGCTCATTTCTCTCACTTGCTTTATGATGGGGAGGTGCCCGTTTTTATTAGGGGTCCACTGATATCTGATGGAAATACCGGACCTTGCCGGGTAATTTATTTTGGGCTGGGCGAAGTGAAATATGGACATGTCATCATGACTCTGCTTTTCCCTTGTAATCGAAAAATGTTAATAGTGTATTGTAAATTCAAGAATGTTTGCCTGAAGCTTAATATTTTGTATAAAAAGAGAAGCCTGGTTTTGTGAATTCGAGCAGTCTCCTGAGAATATACTTCCCGTGTGTTGTACTTCTAGGACACTTGTTACCTTGGTTGCAGCCAATAAAATCGATCCTTGACTTCACCTAGAAGACTCTGAGTTTCTGTGGTCTGAATCAGGAAGAACCCGAGGTCTCTGGGTGTACCCTGGCACCGCTGGGTTACCGGACCAGTACCGGTTCAGAAAAACCCAGTACCTCAGTATGGGGAAAGGTAAGTTTAAATATTCTTTAATAGTTTAATGTCTTAAACTATTGCAGAATGTTTTTTATATTTTAAATTATTGATATATATATAAATGTTATTTTATGTAATTTTAAAGTTTTTAAATAAATTAGAGATAATATTTTATTAATTATATTAAAGTAAATATATATATATATATATAAATTATTCATGTTTGTGTATTCATTTTTAATTAGGTTTATTTGTTATATTTTGTTAAAATATATATTACATGTAATTCATGTTATTAAAATTAATTTTAATATTTAATTTATGCTTGATATATTACTATAGCCTTATAGCCCGCAGTAGCGGGCTATACCGGCTATTAAAGGCCTGCTGAATCGTTAAAGGCCCGAGCCGAAGGCGAGGGACTTTAACGAGACAGAGGGACTTTAATAGCCGGTATAGCCCTGCTACGAAGGGCTATAAGGCTATTAGAACATTCTGCCACTAGAGGGCAGAATGTTCTAACAAATTAAACAAAGGGTTCTCGAAGCTCGAGGGGATATAAATCCCCTCGAGCTTCGAGAAGCCTTTGAAGTACATTGGAATGTTGCTCTGCGGGCCTTTACCGGCTCGTAGAAGCAGGGAGCACTCCATTGTCTCCAATGGAGCTCCCAGCATTCCAATGTTCTAATTTATGTTATATATATGTTAACAATCAATATTTTTTACATCTATATTTTACATTCATATTTTTATTCAATATTTTTTTACTTACCTGTGTAGGTAAGGGAGTCGATATTTTTGTATTCTATATATTTTTTCGATATTTTAAACATTATTGTTTTTGTTATCAATATTCTATTAGTGAACCATCAATAAACATGCACCCCTGCCCTGAACTACCCAACTGTAAGTGAATCTGGTATCCTAAATTTATTTTTACCCAACTCCCATGAACTTTCCATGTGCACTGAGGCCTAGGCCCAAAATGTACCCTGGACCCTAGAGCTCGGTTGTGAAACTCAATCAATCAATCAATCAATCATAACATTTGTAAAGCGCGCTACACACCTGTGAGGGTCTCAAGGTGCTGGGGGGGGGGGGGCCTCCTACTGCTCGAAGAGCCAGGTCTTGAGGAGTCTTCTGAAAGCAAGCAAGTCCTGAGTCTGTCGTAGGCCGGTGGGGAGAGTGTTCCAGGTCTTGGCGGCAAGGTAGGAGAAGGTTCTGCCACCGGCGGTGGTTTTCCGGATGCGTGGAACTGTGGCGAGGGCGAGGTTGGTGGAGCTGAGGCTGCCGGTGGGGGTGTAGAAGCTGAGACGGTCGTTGAGGTATGCTGGTCCGGTGCTGTGTAGGGCTTTGTGTGTGTGATTGAGGAGTTTGAAGGTGATCCTCTTGTTGACGGGGAGCCAGTGCAGGCCTCTCAGATGGGGTGTGATGTGGCTGCGTCGGGGGATGTCGAGGATCAGTCGTGCCGAGGCGTTCTGGATGCGTTGCAGTCATCTCAGGAGCTTGGTTGTTGTTCCTGCATAGAGGGCGTTCCCATAGTCTAGTCTGCTGGTGATGAGGACCTGAGTGATGGTTTTTCTTGTGTTGGAGGGGATCCATTTGAATATTCTGCGGAGCATTCGGAGGGTATTGAAGCAGGAGGCGAGAAGACGGCGTTGACCAGCTTGGTCATGGAGAGGGCAGAGTCGAGGATGACCCCCAGGTTACGTGCGTGGTCCCTGGGTTGTGGGGCTGTTCCTAGCGATGTAGGCCAGCAGGAGTCGTCCCAGGCTGAGGGGGTGTGGCTGAGGATGAGGACCTCCGTTTTGACTGAATTCAGCTTCAGCCTGCTGATCTTCATCCATGCGGCCACAGCCTTCATTCTTCTGTGGAGGTTGGTTTTGGCGGTGTGGGGGTCTTCGATGAGGGATATGATCAGCTGGGTGTCATCAGCGTAGGAGATGATGTTGAGGCTGTGTTGTCGTGTGACATGGGAGAGTGGTGCCATGTAGATATTGAACAGCGTCGGGCTGCGGGATGATCCCTATGGAACGCCGCAGATGATCTCGGTGGTCTTGGAGTGGAAGGGTGGGAGGCGGATGCTCTGGGTCCTGCCAGAGAGGAAGGATGTGGTCCAGGCCAGGGCTTTCTCTTGGATTCCAGCGTCATGGAGGCGTGCTGTTAGGGTGCGGTGGCAGACCGTGTCGAAGGCTGCTGATAGGTCCAGGAGGATGAGGGCGGCTGTTTCTCCTTTGTCCTTAAGGATCCTGATGTCGTCGGTGGCAGCGATTACGGCAGTCTCGGTGCTGTGGTTGCTGAAGAAGCCTGACTGGGATGGGTCCAGGATGTCGTTGTCTTCGAGGTAGCTGGTCAGCTGTCTGTTGACGATCTTCTCAGTAACCTTTGCCAGGAAGGGGAGCAGGGAGATGGGCCAGAAGTTCTTGAGATCCTTGGGGTCCGCCTTGGGTCAGTAGGGTGTTGATCTCTGCGTGCTTCCAGCTTTCCGGGAAGGTTGCTGTCTCGAAGGAGATGTTGGTTAATTTCCGGAGGTGGGGTGCGATGGCTGTGCAGGCTTTGTTGGAGACATGGTGAGGGCATGGGTCAGATGGGGATCCGGAGTGGATGGAGTTCATGGTCTTGATGGTGTCTTCGTCGCTGACATTAGACCAGGCGGTCAGTCGACTGGTGCGGGTGGTAGTCGCTGCGGTGGTGGTCTCGGTGGTGGAAGCGGGAATGGCGGTGTTGAAGCTGTCGTGGATGTCGATGATCTTGTGGTGAAAGAAGGTGGCCAGTGAGTCGCACAGGTCTTGTGATGGTGGTATGTCGTTGGTGTTGGAGCTGGGGCTGGAGAGTTCTTTCACGATGTTGAAGAGTTCTTTGCTGTTGTGTGCGTTCTTGTGGGCTGTGTGGCTGTCTGGTGTTCGGTCGCGGAGCCAGCTCTTCTCCAGCTTCCAGCAGATGCGCTTGGAGGTCCGGAGGTCTTTAGTGAACCATGCGGCTTTCTTGTTGGTGCGGTTGGTGGTGGAGGTCTTCAGAGGGGCGAGGGCGTTGGAGCAGTCATTGATCCATTTTTTGAGGTTGATGGAGGCGGTGTCGGTGGGGTCGGCGGGTGGTCCCAGGGCGAGGGTGGTGGTCAGCTGGTCCTCGGTGACCTTGCCCCAGCGACGGTGTGGCATCTGTTGGGTGCGGTGGTGTGTGGTGGGTTTCCTGAATGTGAAGTGGACGCATCTGTAGTCTGTCCAGTGGGGTTCGGTGGTGTGGTCGTAGGAGACATGGGGGCTTGCAGGGAAGATGGGGTCCAGTGTGTGTCTGGCAGCGTGGGTGGGTGTTGTCACGAGCTGTTTGATTCCGAGGTTGGCGAAGTTGTCGATCAGGGCGGCGGAGTTGGCATCGCTGTTGTTCTCGAGGTGAAAGTTCAGGTCCCCGAGGAGGATGTAGTCCGTGGAGGCAATGGCATGGGTGCTGATGAGGTCGGCGATGGTGTCGCAGAACTGTGGTCGGGGTCCGGGTGGTCTGTAGATGAGTGTTCATCTGAGGGTGGTGTTGGGGTCGGTGTGGATCTGGAAGTGCATGTGCTCGGTGGTGGTGAGGGTGTCGTCGGTGTTGGTCAAGACTCCGAGGGTGTCCTTGTGGATGATGGCTATACCCCCTCCCACTCCGTTGATGCGGTCTCTGCGGGAGATCTTGTAGCCCTCTGGGATGACAATGGCGATGTCTGGTGCCGAGGTGGTGTCCAGCCAGGTCTCCGTCAGGAAGGCGACGTCGGGGGTGGTTGAGTCCAGGAGGTCCCAGAGTTCGACGGCGTGCCTGGGTGCGGAGCGGGTGTTGAGGAGGATGCATCAGAGGTGGTTGGGTTATCTGGTTGATGGTGGTTCGGCGGGCCGGATGCTGGTGTAGCTGCAATTTCGGCAGGTGAAAGGTCCTTGGGTGCACTTTGAAATGGTAGCAGTAGTGATCTCGTCCAGGGGTAAGTGCGTGGAGGGTGCTGGAGTTGTAATGCAGTCTGGTGTTGTGGCGGCTTCGGGGTCCAGGGGTTCTGGTGCTGCGCGCGGCTGTGCAGCGGCTGCCATAAGAAGGGGCGGTAGGAGGGAGGAGCAGCTGGGAGGGGGGAGTGAGCCAATGGGGGCAGGGGGGCCGCAGGGACGCAGCGGCGGGAGCGGGCGGAAAGGAAGACAATCCTAAGGCAAGGCAGTGGAATACAGCTGAAAAACGGGTAGAGGATGCCAAAAGTGCACAATTGAGAGACACAATACTACTGTCTATGTTAGTGCACAAAGGACAATGAGCCCTTGTCGCATCATACAGTTTTTAATTTCTTAGTACAGGGCTTTTCCTGCTCCTAAAACTGAGCTTGATGTCTGTGGGCCTTCTTGTGGAAAGTTATGCTCATATTCATGCTTGGTCCCTGAAACGCTCGACATACGCGTTTGATGCGAGGGGAGAGAGGAGGCAACAATGTGTGCCGGATAATGGGACAAAGGAATGGCTGGACTTTCCAGTAGCCAGGGGTGGTGTTGATACTCGCAGCCAGTTGTTATTGGGGTACCACATGGTGCAAGGAATGCCCCCTTACTCAATGGACCTCCTCAACAGACTATCAAGACCAGCGTGCACCTGGCTGAGGAATGTAGGCAAAGCAGCTGAACATCATTGAGTGGAGGAGGGGCGAGAGACCACCTGACTGGTAGTGGTCTCGGAATCAGCATAACATCGCTTGGCCCCCCAGGAACATCAAGAACACCTTGAGACTGGCACTGATGAAGCAGTTTGAAGGCTGAAACGCGTATGCCGAGCGTTTCAGGGACCGAATCTCTTTGCGTATGGAAAAACCATTAAAGCCATTTGTTTATTCCCCGGAGTTGTGTCGCACTGTCTACTTACTTGGAAGAGAGCATGGACTGTATATTTTAACCAGCATGCAGGCGCTGTGTGGCGATGCACCCTCTCGATCTGGAGCACTTGGAGTGTATATATATATATGTAATTTTTATAACAATCTTTACGATATTTATCCGTTTTATACATATATTTATTTATTTCAATATATATATATTTTTGTATGTACATACCAATGTGTCTATATATCTACTCATATTTATTTATATTTATGAATTTAGGTATATATATATATATATATACATACATACGTGCACAACGATCCAATATAAGCAGTTCATACTGAGCTTATCTACTTAGAGGCTCGTTAAGGGCAATTATCAACAGCATTAAAGCTACAAACTATATTGCCTTGTGATATGTGCATGCAAAACAACAAATGTGCCATATATTGGAGATATGTTGCAAAATATGTGTGCCAGATAATACAATGTGTTACAATCCATAACAGCACAGCATTCATGCCTGTATAGTATTTCCTCTATGTTCATTAATCACATGCCGGCGGTGAAAGTATCACAAATACAAACAAACAGAGTATAAAAACAGAATGCAGACTGTGTTTAGTAAATTGAAAAAGAATACCTTGTTATTTGAAACGCGTCTGACCTGACATAAACTGTAAGCTAATAAAGACCTGCTTCTACCACGACATTTGGTGTCCGTTTCCCGTCCTTTGGAGCGCTACCGGCTGGGGTGCATCAGAGAGGTGTGGGAAAACTCGTTTGGACATTACCTCGCGGAAGCCAGGTTGATTCCGCTAACGGACCCCCTACTCCGGAAGTGGCCGCCGCCAACAACCTTCCTCAACGTCTTTCCCGAAAGGAGAATCTCTGCGGCGGCCCCCGAGTGACGTGCTGAAACTGGTACCAATGCGGGTGCAACCATAGCATGGTCGGAGGACCTTTGGGAACTGCACACACAGCGGTGAGTGTCTAAGGCACAGTTGAACTCGGTGGGTAGGTGTGGGCAGGCACGGCTGACTGTCACATTTGAACCAGCGTTCTACAAACAACACATACAGCGAATATGTCAGCGGACGCGGTCCGCGCTAGGGAAGCAGCTGCTGATGACCTTTACAGCAAGCTGCCGACCATTGTAACGCGAGGAAACAAGACACCAGTGACAACAATGTTAAAGTGGATGACACAGCTAAGACACTACTCAAACAGCTGGAAAAATGCATGAGATCAGAGATCACCAAATGGTGGGAGAGGAAATCACTGAGTAAATACGAGGAAGCTGGTAGGGTGCCCAGAGGACTTTGCATCCTACTAGCTCTCAGTTATGAGAATCCGGACCCAAAAATGTTAAGAGAATGGGGCACAAGTAATCTTGAGGCCTCTATGAATCTAGTCCGGATACTTATCAAATATGCGGAATCGGACAGAGCCAAACTATTGGAGGAAATCGATGGCATCAACGTGGCTTTGAGCAAATTGGAGCCAAAGGAGTTTATTGATAAAACACGAAAGGAAATACACGACAGGCTCAATAAACAAGAAGACAAGATCAAACAACGGAAAGTATATAAATTTGCCAGAGACCTAGCAGATTACGTACAAGGTAAAATATACACCTTTGCGCGTAAATACGAGACTGCAAAAAAACTTAAAGCTAATCCTCAAAAACCAAAGGTGCAACAAGATGCAGAAAAAGCTGGATGCTCTACAGAAGCAATATCTGAGGCTAGCTCCACATTTAGTGAAACAAGCTCTATCTACAGCAATGCCAGCACCAATGAGGAATGCCCAGAAACAAGAATTCTTGATTTAGGGGAAGAAATAGATTTTTTAGTGGAGGACCGGCTCAACACCCTAAGGCCCCGGAAACCGTCACAGCTCCAATTACAAGCAAAAGCAGAAGTGTCAAAAGGCGGGAAAGGCGCAACAAAACCAAATGCAAAGCCAAAAAGAGGCTACTGGCGCAGATGATGATGGATAACAAAAATGACAAAACCATCATAAATCTAACAAAATTACAGCTCAATGATAAAGAACAGCAAATCCTCAAATTAGGTCTTTCCCACTGCCCACCCAACGACTTCAGCTATACCCAAACCAGGATAGATATCTTCAACTACATCAGAAAACTCAAACTCATAAAATTTTTCACAGTGAAAAAAGGACTAGCAAAAAAACAAACAGCCACAACACCGGTTGATGTGAGAACCAGCAAATTACTGGCTATGGATGTAGAAACATTACTTGCAGCACAATCAATAGCCTGCAACAACGAGGAAGCTGAAGTAGATCTGTCCACACAACAACAGTTACGGCAAGCTGCTATAAGTCAATCAGGGGCAGGCAGCAGTCCATTTAAGAAGAAATCTATCTTTCTTCCCCAAATGCCAAAAGATGCCATTGACATATACCATGAGAGGGTAATAGACGATATCAAGCACCTTTACCACCGACTAAATCACAAGCCTAAAAAACCCAGCTTCAACCAAATACAATTCACAAAACTTATGGCAAAACTGGGCAAAAACACGGAAGTGATTATCAAGCCCTCGGACAAAGGAGGGAATATAGTCCTTTGGCCAAAGGACGATTACCATAAAGAAGCCCACCGACAACTATCTGACAAAACATGCTACAAGGAATCCAACAAAAAGGAGTACACAGCGGCCATTGAGAGGCTTAGGAAACATCTGCAACAGTGCAAACGAGATGGCATGATTTTTAAAGATGAATTTGACTTTCTATGGAGTGAGTTCCCTACAATACCCTCTATATATTTTGTTCCAAAAACACACAAAGACACAACCCCGATTCCGGGACGTCCTATTATATCGGCCATCGACAGCGCAGGAGAGCATCTATCGCAATACGTAGATTACTACCTGCAGGATTTGGTCAAGGAACTGCCAACGTATGTCAAAGATACAGTTGACTTTTTGAAAAATATCGATAATATCCAATGGGAAGAAGTTATGAAACTCATCACTCTGGATATAGAGTCACTATATACGTGCATAGACCATGAGGTGGGACTAACAGCAACTAGACATTTTTTGACCAACAGACCGATAGAATGTTACGGTCACAATAAGACTGTTATCAAAAGTATTGAATGGTGTCTAAACAATAACTTTTTTATGTTCGGAACAAAAATGTACAAACAATTGAGGGGTGTTGCAATGGGGTCTTGCTTCTCCCCCAGCTATGCCTGTCTAATGGTTGGCTGGCTGGAGGAGCAGACCCTCAAAAAAGATCATCTAGCACTATATAACACACATGTGGGGTTGTGGCTGAGATTTATAGGCGATGTCTTTATCTTATGGCAGGGCAGTGACGATAGCGCCAAAGATTTCATTACTAACCTTAATGCCAATCAGGTTAACCTCAAGTTTACCTCACACATCAGTGCTAGAGAAATTGAATTCCTAGATGTAAAAGTATATGTGGAGAATGACATGATCAAAACTACTCTACACAGGAAAGTGACAGCGGGTAACTCCACCTTACATGCTACAAGTGTCCACCCTAAACACCTAATAGAGAGTATCCCCTACGGAGAGCTCCTCAGAATTAAACGCATATGCTGCATTACTGAACAACAAGAAACCTGCATGAGGGAGGCAATTGAAAGATTCCGTAGAAGAGGATACACTACATGCACTCTCAACAAAGCACTTGACAAAGCCAAGGCTAGACCAAGGGAATCATTGTTAGGTTCTCCAAGAACCAACAGCAATGATAAAAATGAACCTGAGGGGGGTAGGGAGACAAACAATGTCCCCAGATTAATCCTAACTTTCAATAGCCAACATCGCCAAATACGGTCTATTATCAATCAAAAATGGCCGATTGTTTTGACGGATGCAGTCATGGCACCTGAGGTGCCTACTAGCCCCAGCATAACATAACGTAGAGGCACCTCAATGAGAACACAAATAGTCTGCAGCAACCCTGAAACCGTCAAAAGCAATACATCTACTTGGCTAAAACAAAGGGAGGGTTTTTACAAATGCTCATCCTGCAGGGCTTGTAAATTTGGTGGTACAACCACCAAATATAACACTCCATTCAGCCCCCATGAATCAAAAATCAAGGGATATTTTGATTGCAAAACTGAGTATGCCGTGTATGTCCTGAGGCCTCAGATATGTGGGAAACACCAAGCTACAGGTGCATGTCAGGATACTTCAGCATTTACGGGCCATTGTCAACAACGACACGGCATACCCGGTAGCCAGGCATTTTAAGGCTATCCACAAAAATGATCTCAAACATTTGAAATAATTTGTAATTGCTGCTGTCCCTGAACCACTCCGGGGTGGCAACCATGAGAAAAGTTTAAGGCAATTAGAGTCCAAATACATCCTTGAGCTAGACAGCAAACATCCCAATGGACTAAACAACACGGAGGACCTACACAATTTCCTGTAACATAATAGCTTTGGCAGTATATTATATGTTTCCTAGTACTCTCATACCATCCATATTGTCACTATTAACAATTCTTGATTATGTATATGTTTTCCTTATAACTGTAGAATATCTGTTTTTAACTCTTCCCAATACATTCAATAATAAGTTTTGTTTGTATTTTTTAACATACTTCTTCAAAACCTATCTGAGCCCCATTTTGCACAGAGAACTTTCTTTGCACTCACTTATTGCACTTTTCTAAGAAATATTACAGATAGCTGCTTGTGCGTTACACTTGCACACGGCATAATTTTGCACATTGTTACCATTTGCACATACAACTAGGATTGTTATCCACATTGATATCTATCCAGTTACGCCATCAATCAGTTCAGCAATTCATTCCGCCAGACAGGTATCTTAATTTGCACTACAACACATGTATATTAAGTAATTGTATCCATTTTTTATAACAATTTTCACAATATTTATTCGTTTTATACATATATTCGTTTACTTAAATATATATATATTTTTGTATGTACATACCAATGTGTCTATAAATCTACTCATATTTATATTTATGAATTTAGGTATATATATATATATACATACATACATGCACAACGATCCAATATAAGCAGTTCATACTGAGCTTATCTACTTAGAGGCTCGTTAAGGGCAATTTTCAACAGCATTCAAGCTACAAACTATATTGCCTTGTGATATGTGCATGCAAAACAACAAGTGTGCCATATATTGGAGATATGTTGCAAAATATGTGTGCCAGATAATACAATACAACTCAAGCCAACCTGAAATGAGTAAAAGCAACCCCTGACACAGTGTTTCGCTCTAATTAGAGCTTTTGTTATTTTACAGCTCGGCAAGGACTGCACTGTACAAGTCCTATGCTTGAAGACTTTGCTGTTTAAATGGCAAAAGACTTTGTCATTTTCTATCTCGGCGTGGATAGCACTGTGCTAATCCTATGCTTAAAAACTTTGATAGAAAAACAGACATTTGAGGTGAGCAGATCTAGAGTGTCGCTGGTGTTGAGAGTGCTCTAACTGGAGCTGCTTTCCACCTAAACTGAGATCTACCCAGAGTTCTCTCCTTCTTTTTTGCATAATTTATGCGTCACTCTATGCCTGAAAGGGTTTTGTTTTGACTTAATACTGGGTGCTCCCTTGTGTCTGGACAAAGCTATACCTCTCTGAAGAGCTCTAATTAGAGCGAAACACTGTGTCAGGGGTTGCCTTTACTCATTTCAGGTTGGCTTGAGTTGGTATTTTACCAATTCAAAGCTGTAATATTGTGCCTGGAGTGATAAATGGCTTTTGTTATTTTACAGCTCGGCAAGGACTGCACTGTACTAGTCCTATGCTTAAAGACTTTGCTGTTTAAATGGCAAAAGACTTTGTCATTTTCTATCTCGGCGTGGATAGCACTGTGCTAATCCTATGCTTAAAAATTTTGATAGAAAAACAGACATTTGCGGTGAGCAGATCTAGAGTGTCGCTGGTGTTGAGAGTGCTCTAACAGGAGCTGCTTTCCACCTAAACTGAGATCTACCCAGAGTTCTCTCCTTCTTTTTTGCATAATTTATGCGTCACTCTATGCCTGAAAGGGTTTTGTTTTGATATATATATATATATATATATATATATATATATATATATATATATATTCACTGAAAAAACCATAGGTTATAGACCATATATAGTTAGGAATTAGCATTTACAAAACCTTGAAAAATCACTGAAAAAACCATAGGTTATAGACCATATATAGT
This sequence comes from Lissotriton helveticus, assembly GCF_964261635.1. Classification (NCBI taxonomy): domain Eukaryota; kingdom Metazoa; phylum Chordata; class Amphibia; order Caudata; family Salamandridae; genus Lissotriton; species Lissotriton helveticus. The sequence continues at coordinate 1,078,752,299 of NC_136067.1, read as the reverse complement.
TAGGAATTAGCATTTACAAAACCTTATTTTACTCACACAAAACCATTGAAAGTCATTTGAGATGTCATCAGTGATGTCATCAGTGATGTCACTGACCATGTCATGAATGATGTAATATGTGACATCATCAGCAGTGGATTGCGGGTGCACGATATATAGTTAGTGCAACTAACTATATATGGAATTTCAATGGTTTTGTGTGAGTAAAACAAGGTTTTGTAAATGCTAATTCCTAACTATATATGGTCTATAACCTATGGTTTTTCCAGTGAATTTTCAAGGTTTTGTAAATGCTAATAAATAACTATATATGGTCTATAACCTATGTTTTTTTCAGTGAATTTCAATGGTTTTCTAATAGCAAATATCAAAAGCTTTAAAATTTATTCTTCTTTAAATCGAAAAATATATTTTATATGTTTTTAATACAATTTTTTTATGTCTTTTTTTAAAATATTTTTTTTTGATTCGCTCCCGGTCCGCGAACCGGGCAGCTTCCCGTTAGCTCAATTTGGTGCCGCGACTCGGTCCGCGAACAGGTAAACGTTCCGTCTGCGCAACTGCCGCGTTAGAAAACAACATCGTGACGTGTCGCGTAAGCGCGACGTATCGCGTTGTCACGTAATGCGTCATATGACGCGCCGCGTTAGCGCACCCGGAAGTGCTCCGGTGCGCGAAGCGCAGCTTACCGGAAGCGATCCGGGACGCGGCGCGGATCGCGTAACGTAAGCGTGACAGATCATGTGACCTGTAAATAACACTTTTCATTGGTTCATTTCACTTTCAGTTTCCAAATGATGTAAGGCTAGGTCATGTGACCTAAAAATAACACTTTTCATTGGTTCAGAACTATTTTTTTTCCCAAATGATGAAAACCCCTCCTTGTTTCCTCACTCTGACTTTCATCTTTGTGTGAGGAAGACCTTTTTTCATCACTTAGCGATGGCAAGTGTTGTAGCTTCAGCTGGTGCACCCCCACCACCACCACCACCTCCTAGGAAGAGAGGACCACCTCCTCAGGTAATCCTCAATCAAGAGGAGGAAGAAGAGGAAGAAGAGGAAGAGGAGCAAGAGAGGAGGCAGTTTTTGGAAGAAGAGCCTAGGACGTCCCGTGTCAAGAGAGTTTCAATTTTTTAAATATCCCCGGGGCCAAAAAAAAGTGAATGCCCGGTATGTAACTTGCCTTATATGCAAGAAAGATCTGTCCAGAGGGACAAATAAAAAATACAGTTATGGCAATTATACGATGCATCGCCATATGGAGAGGTGGCACCCTATCAACTACAGTGCTGCGCAGCTACGTGGCATGCAGGACAACCCCCCTCCTGTGGCCCGAAGATCAAATGTGGAGGAAGTGACGGGACCAGAGGCGAGGGACATGGTCCCAAATATACAGATGAGGTTCGGGACAATCAAATAAGTGTGCGTGCGTTGCGGTCAGTTGATTTGCTACAGAGAAAGTAGCATCAATTTAATCAACTTAGCAATTGATAATCATGATTGTCGAAAACGCCCCAGAGAATAAATTATCTTTTTTTTTGTTGCTCCTGTTGAGCCCTTTACAATGAATCGTTTTCGTTTCCCCCCGCCAAAAAATACCAAAAAATAAATAAAACCGTTCAAAAAATACAAAAAAAGTAAAAAAATGTTCAGAAAAATAATAAAAAAATATAAAACAACAAAAATAATAAAAAAAAGTTATTTTCAGTACTACCTCCCCTTTATAAAAAAATTGCTGAAATGTTTAGCACTCTGGCAACCTCTATTTCTTTTGGTTCGCTTCCCGGTTCGCTCGCCGGTACGCGAACCGGAAGCGAAACAAATTTTTTTTTTTTTTTAAAAGAAGAGTAAGTATAAGGGAAGGAAACAGAGAGTAATGTTAAAAGAAAGACAGCTATAGGGAGTAACACAGAGATACTGTTTAATAGATCTATTTACCGAAGAAAAGATGGAAGAGGGTATAATAGTGAAAAACAAAATAGATAAGGAAGTGAAAGAAAAAAGGAGAGTAGAAGAATAATAAACAAGAGTTTCTTAGAGAATGTGAGTGAATGTTCAAAATAAGATTAAAACATGTGGAATAACAGAGAGAAAAAACAGAAAGCAGAAAAGAAGAAGTAACAGAAAAGGAATGATTGAAACAGCAAAGAAATGTAAATAACATAAGGGCATATTATCAACATAGGTGATAAAATTATCGCTGCTTTTATCGGCAGAAATCTGCCGCTAAAGCCGCTTTTGCGGCAGAAAACTACCGATAAAGCCGCTTTTGCAGCAGTTTTCTGCCGATAATGACTGCTTTTATCGGCAGAAATCTGCCGCTAAAGCCGCTTTTGCGGCAGAAAACTGCCGCTAAAGCCGCTTTTGCGGCAGTTTTCTGCCAATAAAAGCAGCGATAATTTTATTGCCTGTGTTGATTATATGCCCCTTAGTGTGCTTGAACTACAGGGAGAAAGCATAATGAACTATTAGTGAAAGAGTGATCAGTCAGAGACAGTGAGAGTAATAGAGACGGAGTGAGTGAACAGGAGTGAGGAACTATGAGAACAGAGGGACTGAGAAAAGGAGTGGAAGGAGTAGAGTAAGTAAGTAATAGAGAAAGGAATGAGAGCAGTAGCAAAGGCAGGAAACTGAGGGTTAAAGAAATGAAGCAGTGGAACTAATCGAAGTTAAATGTGATAGAAATGTAATGAAAAGAGTACAACACATTTACCTTATGATTGTCGTTAACTTAGTCACTTGTTATTTTTATACTTTCAATCTGTGAAAGAAAGAACAAAAATTTGAAAAATATTAAAACATGTATTTAAAAATTAGAAAAGACAAGGGAAAAGATTGAAGGACAAACAGTTTTTCAACAACTTTGACACTTACAGAAGCCTCTGCTTCTCCATGCCCCCTACACAGTCCTAAATATATACATTTTAAACTAACAGTATCTTGTTGCAGATGAAGTGAGGCCTATCTTGCAACATGGTGCATCTTTTGCATCACTGCTGCATCACATAAGTGATGCAACAGCGGCACAAAAGAGGCGCATGGCCATCATAAATCTGCCCCTAACATTTTAAATGATTGATTCAGGATGCCGATAAGGTGTGGCCTATCCAGGGGTTTGTTTGAGGTGAGGCCTACTCAGGGTTACAGATGAAATTTAGACTTGTTGAAGAGTACAGAGGAGATAATACATGTCCATGCCTACCAATGAAGTGAGTCATGTCCACTGCACTCTTTAACAAAGGCCAGACCTCCTCTGTCTCCCTGGACAGGCCTAAACCTGATCTGCACAATGTGATTCGTAATGTTAGGAAAGACAGGTGATGTAATTGAAAAACGTGCAATTTCTTTTGCTCATTTCACAATCACATCACTTGTGTTTCCTTTGCTTAGGTATCTCATTGTGCAGATGTAGTCCAGCATATGAAAGAGGTATACAACCTTTACAACGCAACTTTTACAACAACCTACCATTACCACGCAATTTTTACAACGCAGGATCCATTACAACGAAGTACCATTACAACGCATGTATTTACAACGCAGGTACCTTTACAACGCATACCATTACAACGTAAGTATTGGTAAGTATGTAATTTTATCAAAAATATTATAAGTTTGGGTTTTTAGGTAAAGGGGTATTTTTAGGGTTCAGGGTCAGTTTTGGGTTTTTGGATAAAAGGGTATTTTTAGGGTTCAGGGTCAGTTTTGGGTTTTTGGGTAAAGGGGTATTTTTAGGGTTCAAGGTCAGTTTTAGGTTTTTGGGTAAAGGGGTATTTTTAGGGTTCAGGGTCAGTTTTGGGTTTTTGGGTAAAGGGGTATTTTTAGGGTTCAGGGTCAGTTTTGGGTTTTTGGGTAAAGGGGTATTTTTAGGGTTCAGGGTCAGTTTGGGGTTTTTGGGTAAAGGGGTATTTTTAGGGTTCAGGGTCAGTTTTGGGTTTTTGGGTAAAGGGGTATTTTTAGGGTTCAGGGTCAGTTTTAGGGTTTTGGGTAAAGGGTAATTTTTAGGGTTCAAGGTCAGTTTTGGGTTTTTGGGTAAAGGGGTATTTTTAGGGTTCATGGTCAGTTTTAGGTTTTTGGGTAAAGGGGTATTTTTAGGGTTCAGGGTCAGTTTTGGGTTTTTGGGTAAAGGGGTATTTTTAGGGTTCAGGGTCAGTTTTGGGGTTTTGGGTAAAGGGTATTTTTAAGGTTCAGGGTCAGTTTTGGGTGTTTGGGTAAAGGGGTATTTTTAGGGTTTAGGGTCAGTTTTGGGTTTTTGGGTAAAGGGGTATTTTTAGGGTTCAGGGTCAGTTTTGGGGTTTTGGGTAAAGGGGTATTTTTAGGGTTCAGGGTCAGTTTTGGGTTTTTGGGTAAAGGGGTATTTTTAGGGTTCAGGGTCAGTTTTGGGTTTTTGGGTAAAGGGGTATTTTTAGGGTTCCGGGTCAGTTTTGGGTTTTTGGGTAAAGGGGCACAAGGTAAAAATTAAATACAATTAAATTCAAATTACATTAAATTAAATTGATCACATTAAATTAAATTAAATTAAATTAAATTAAATAAATTAAATTAAATTAAATTAAATTAAATTATTTAAATTAAATTAAATAAAATTAAATTATATTAATTTTAATTAATTTACATAAAAAAAAATATTATAAACTTACCAATACTTACGTTGTAACGGTATGCGTTGTAAAGGTATCTGCGTTGTAAATACATGCGTTGTAATGGTACTTCGTTGTAATGGATCCTGTGTTGTAAAAATTGCGTGGGAATGGTAGGCGTTGTAAAAGTATGCGTTGTAACGTCATACATCCATATGAAAGAGTATGCAGAAGTGCAGCACTGCATGCAACAACTTTGACACTTACTGAAGCCTCAGCTTCTGCATGCCCCCTACACAGTCCTAATTATATACATTTTAAACTGACGGTATCTTGTTGGAGATGAAGTGAGGCCTATCTTGCAACATGGTGCATCTTTTACACTGCTGCTGTGTCACTAAAGTGACGGAACAGCGGCGCAAAAGAGGCGCACGGCCATCATAAATCTGCCCTTAACATTTTAAATGATTGTTTCTAGATGCTGATAAGGTGTGGCGTATCCACAGATTTGTTTCAGGTGAGTCCTACTCAGGGTTGCAGATGAAATTTAGGCTTGTAGAAGAGTACAGAGGAGATAATACATGTGCAGGCCTACCAACGAAGTGAGTCATGTCCACTGCACTCTTGAACAAATGTCAGACCTCCTCTGTCTCCTGGAACAGGCCTAAACCTCATCTACACAATGTGATGTGTAATGTTAGGAAACACAGGTAATGTAATTGAAAAACGTGCAATTTTTTTTGCTCATTCCACAATCACATCACCTGTGTTTCCTTTGCTTAGGTATCTCATTGTGCAGATGTAGTCTATCATATGAAAGACTACGCAGAATGTGAGCACTGTATGCAACAACTTTGACACTTACAGAAGCCTCAGCTTCTCCATGCCTCCTACACAGTTCTAAATGTATATCATAAATACAAAAAGTACAGAATTAATTATACATGTTAAATGGTTTATTTTTGCTGTTCTCAGAATTTATCAAATTTCACTGAAAACAGTGACTTGAAGGTATTCATCATATAACAGCGGAGAAAAAAAAACACAATCAAAATGATTGTGTTTAAAAAACCCATATAACATAACCAATCAAAAATCAGAACTCCTTAAAATTAACTTACTTTCCATGACGTCGAAGGATATCCTATGAACAGCTTACACTCTGTTGTGCTGTTATTATTTTCAGCCCGCCACTTTCTGAAAGAAAAGCTCCATCGTTTTGACAAATATGTTACATACAATAAATGACTTCTCGCTCTCTACCACACTTTTCCACAAGGCCAAATCGTGTAAGAGCCAATTATAACTCTTGGAATTCTTCTAAGCAAATCCCGTCATTTTCTTTTTCCGCAACTTTCAGAAAGAAAACGTTCAAGATCAATTTCACAATCCTGTACTAGTAATATCTTACCCTTCTTGCTCACTCATGTTCCACATTTCCTATGACACTGATACTGCTTACTATGAAGCAGACTTACACTACCTCTATGACTACTACAATTATTTAGTTCTCTATATCACTTTTAATCACAAAGCAATTTAAAACAGTACATAAAATTATATCAACCCCTAGAATCATTATAGGCCAGTTACCTACCCTAAATTCTTTCTTCTGAAAACAGAAAGTAAGAATATTTTTAATAAGATGTGTAATAAGTGGATGTTGTCAAAGGACCATCATGTCATATAATAGCTGCAGTTAGAAATGTTTTTCTAAAATCAACGAGTGTGTAGCCACAACATTTGAAATTAAAGTTGAAAACTTATTTTCATCAGGTTTATATAGTTGGAATTTTTAAATGACATTATAACCAAAAGTTTGTTCAAAATATGTTGACAGCATTGCAGACTTACATTACCTCTACTCCATGTTTTGATTGGCTGCTTGAATTAGCTTATTAAAAGAAACAGTTTTTCTGAACTCATTCAAAGTGCAGTTATTTTTCCATGACGTCAAGTGTTATGGTAAGAACACCGCTTTGGGAAATACTCTATTGTCCTTTAACTAATCCTTGCCCACCACTTTCTGTAAAAAAACCTTTTTTTTCAGGAAATAGTTAAAACTGAAAAATAACTTTTGACTCTGTACTACACTTATCCTCAAGGCCAAATAGTGTAGGAGCCATTAGAACCTCTTGAAATTCCTCAGAGCAAATCCCGAGATTCTTTCCCTAAAATGTTGGTTGTAAAAACACCAGGTAAGAATTTTTAAGGTCAAAAGGCAATTTTTTTTTTAAAGTTAAAACAGAATCATTGCAGAATGACCAGCCGTTTCTAGACTTCAAATAAGCTGTGTAATGTCCTGATGTTGTTGAAGGACCGTCATGATATATAATTGCTGCAGTTACAAAAGTCCTTCCTGATATTGACAACTGCGAAGCCACAACATTTTTAATTAAAGTTGTCAATTTTGTTCCATCAGGCCTACATCGTTGGAACATTAAAATGACATACTGGCCATATGTTCGTATAAATAATGTGGACAACATTTCAGACTTACATTGGCTACACTCCATGTTGTGATCAGCTGCTTTTACTAGCTTATTAAAGGACACTGATTTACTGTCTGGCAAAGTTAAATATATAAATTTTTCTGAGTCTACACTAGTAGTACTTGATACCCTACAGTTCTCGCAGTCATGTTGCCATTGATAAGAAAGGCCAAACAGGTGATCTACATCTACACCTTCATCTTGCAATACATCAAGCATATACATTAAAAACTCCTGACAATCTTGCTGAATATTTTGACAGAATTGCGTTTGACCTGAACATTTGTCTAACAGATTTCGAATTTCAGACACACTTTCTATTTTTGTTCTATCAGTGCTACATTTCTCTAACACAGAATTCAACAAACTGCAAAATCTTTGATCCGAATTGACCACAATCTCTTCTTTTAAAATTTTCTAGAGAAAACAAAACATTAACCACTACATTAGCATAGCAGTTGACACCAGAACTGTTTTCAAATTGAAAACCAACAACATCTTCAACAAAATCCTTTTTCTTTCTGCTTATAATTTCTGGTTCATCGACTTTTCATCTTTTTGCTACAACCTCTCTACTATTGGTCACATTTCTTCGTTTCCGGCCTACCACACGTTTCTCAAACAAAGGATATTGAGGCAAATGTGGCGCATACTCTCTTCTTAACCTATTGTATTCCTTAACACAATCTAGATCCGCACAAATGTTTGTGACATCACACTCAATCAAGTACAATCCCGATAAAGTTCTGACTCGTGACAATGCCACATATGCCATACCCTCCTTAAACACAGAACTGCCAATATTCACCAATGCACTGTCTACGCTTAAACCTTGCGATTTATGGATTGTCACCGCATATGCCAAGCAAACAGGAAACTGCTTACGGCGAACATATAAGTCTTTTACAATCAAAAACCTAGCAGAGCAACGACCAATTAGCTGTACTTCCTCAATGCCATCAAATTTAATTTTTAAAAATTCAATTCCATCTCTATTTCTGTATTTCTCAAAATCAACAACATTACCCATTGATCCATTTACCAGACCTCTTTCAACATGTAAATTCCTTCTTAAAATTATACGGCAATTTAAGCACACATTCAGAGTCTTTTCAAAACCAGCAGTTTTAGATATAGTCTTCTCTAATGAATCCAATTTTGATTTCAAATTCTCAGACAAAATAATTGTTACTCCCATATGCTCTACTCTGTCAATAGCTTCCAGTTTCACAATCTCTTGGTTTTCTAAATGCAACATTTTGTTATTGAAGATGGCACATTCTGCAAGAGTTGGCATCAAACATATTCCAGATTTCTTCTCAGTAATTTTCTGAAAAATATTCTCAGGCACAACGTCTTCTTCTGGATACAAATTTGACAGTAATTGTGCATGTAAAGCTTCTTTCCCATGCTCGGTCACTTTTCCGATTCTAACATCTTGTAGAATATTCTTATAATCTTCATCCTTAGCTTGACGCATATTTTCACGCAGTTCAGCATAATTGAAGTTTAACCATATATTGACGTTGCCAATACTCCCTAGGCACTTCCTGGTATCTTCATGCGTGAGCATTTTGAACACTGGTTGTCCTTTCACTGGTGTCAGCTGCAGAAAATCACCGAAAACAATGATGTATTTGCCACCAAATAACACATCATACTCTGTTTTGAGAACTTCTTGCATTCTCAAATGCACAAAGGCAAGCATGACATTGGAAACCATGCTTACTTCGTCAATGATAAGAAGTTTCATTTTCCTCAAGACTCTTGAAACTTCACAACAAGCATCTCCAGATAACTTGTGGTATTGTAATTTGTTATCATGCTCCACTGGCAGCATCAGTAGACGATGCAAAGTAATACCTTTAAGGTTATGTGCTGCCAGTCCAGTTGGAGCGGTGACAACACAAGACAGCGATGACTCAGTCCTTTTCTGCAAATAACATGAAATTGCTTTAATGAGGAAACTTTTTCCAGTTCCCGCTTCTCCACTCACGTACAGTCGGACAGGCTTCAACGATGTACATGAGCACTCTTTCTTCTCATGACTTAATCCATGATCAATTTGGTTGGTAACTTCGTCATATATTTTCCTCTGCTCAACGTTGAGTTGTCTTTCCAAGTCTTCTAAGTTAACCGCATCCTCCTGAGCATGGGCCATGGCTCTTTCCACTTCAATCATGGCGGTGGCAGCTTCATTTTCGATAACTGGTCCTCCTAGTGGATCCTGACTCAATGAAACAGAACTCTGACTGTCCTGAGAACTGTCTCTAGCAATCTCGGCTGCAATTGTTGCTTCCTGCTCGATTTCCGCATTCAACATTTCTAGATATTTGGGAAAAACAGGACATTCTATGGTCTCCTTGGCGGCATTGAAAGAGTCTTCGTAACAGAGGAAATCTCCAAGCAGTTCCTCTTCTGCACGCCAAGGCTTGAAAAGTTGCAAAAGTGCTAAATAGAAAAACTCTTTTCTTTCAGGAGATTCGCCACTCAATTTTCGATGGTTTACCAAGTGGCATTTTCTTTGCTTGACCAGACATCCCTCACTTCCAATTACAGAATACACTCCTTTATCAATATCTTCTTTGATGTTCCTCTTGAATATGTAATTTTGTAGAACCTCATACAGACAAACATTCTCGAGGTGACTGCTTCTATTTGGATAATATGTATCCAACATGTTGGTCTTCAAAATATCTGTACTGTTTGGCTCCTTTTCCGCCAAATACTCAATTTCCCGTACAGGTTTCAGAACTCGATTACGCGTTGCAGCAAGACCAAGACTCGCCCAAATGATACTCCTGGATTTGGCATAGAGACTTGCTGAAGACAACCGGTCAGAACATTCGTAAGCTCCGATTTCTCGATGCGACAACATCTTCAGACTGAAACTGTACAACTTCTTACTGAGGCTCTTTTCATGGGAAATGTCCTCCCACATATCCTTCAATTCTGTCTTTTCTTTTTTGGTGATGTAAGATGTCACATACCGAGCAACAGCCATACAGTTATCAGCCACAAACTGTATATCCATGTTAGCATTCCACATGGACAAAATCACAGGGTTGTAGTCGTTGATGTACTTGGACTCTTCGTTCCTTTTCAAATTGTACGTATTTTTGGGTGATTTCTTCATCACATTATGTCGCAGTGAAGACATCAAACTGTTCACTCTTCCTTTAGAAATCACCGGTCGTGGAAAGGCGAAACGACATTTTGTGTAGAACTTGTCCTTGTTTCTGAATTTACGACGACAGTACTTTCCACAACGATGGCTTTGGAAGCGTAAAACTTGTTCTCTTAGGCTTTTGTCTTCCTTTGCCTTTGGAACAGCACATGTAGAATACTGTTCTATGAAACTCATCACTAAGTCATCCGGATCTGTTCCAAAATTGGGTGCATCTTTGATCCACAGCAGCATATGTATATGAGGAGCAGCTCTTGCTTGGTACTCCTTTCTCCAGAAGAAATCCAACACCTCTCCAAGAGGTGGATTTTTCTTGTTCATGATGAAAGACATCATAGCTTCAAATCTATGATTGAAGTACCTGCATACATTCACTGGATCGAAGGAGCACAGTTCTCCGGGTGTCTTGAATTCGATATTTTCAATGTTTCCATTTGCCTCTCGTAGAAATTCAAGTAAATCTTCCCAGCCATACTCGGCAAAACTGAGAGTGAGGAACCATGTAGGAGTTCCTAAGTTCCTCAGCATACATTTTAAATCACCATGACGACGGTACCAGTACTCATTAGTACCACGCTGACACGCCATGAGATTAATCAGGTGAGAATCCAAAATACTGTCTTGCACATTGACTTTATCCATAAAGTCACTTGCCGAGATATTTTGCATCCGTACACCACTTTTCAAGATGTGGTTCACTGCATATGACAGTCCAGACAGATCGCTTTCAAACAGTAGATGAAACAAATAGGGAATGCATTTACGAAACCTAGGATCTTCTGCATACAATCGTAAAGTCCGGTATTCAGAAGCAGGAATTTGATCAGGTCGCTCATCATATCTTCCTCCTTGACCTGTTGGAAATAGCTGTGGGAAACACAGAGCTTCCAACCTTTCCTCCCAAACACTAATGGGACTTCCTTTGGCTTGTTTCATTTGAAACAACTCAATAGCATTCCCCATGACTTTCTTGGAATGCAAAGGATGAACACTATAATGTTCATATATTTCTTCATTTTTAGAGGCTTCTACTTTCTCAATTTGACCAGCACACAAATCGCTATCCTCTTCTTCACTTACTTCCTCTTCTGCAACATATACATTCTTGTAGTACTTATTGTTTTTCTTCAAATACAATGTTGCCTTTTTGACTTTCCTAACATCCACTAAATCTTGCCAGATTTTCTTACTCTTTGTCGGAACCCCATTAACTAAGATAACCAGAGGTTCCTCTTCCACTTTCTCTACTCCAATTGTATTAATGTTTTTCTTCAAATCTAGAGGCAAATAAACAACTCCCTTTCATCCCTTTAATCCTCTCTGTAAATCTGATGGAGGCAATTTCCCTGTCTTTGGCTCCATTCGTACAATAGCCTGAAAGGGATGGATACTTTGAATCAAAATAGATTCATAAGTATTTAAATCTTTCAATTCAGAAGGAATCTCAACCAATTCCAGATTATTATGAACCGCTCTAGCAGGCATCCGGTTTTGATTTAATTTGTTACAACAATAAGTACACACACGTTGATCCAATCCCAAATCAAAACAATTTTCTACCATCAAGTATGTTGCAAAATCCTTCCATTCACTATTATTTTCCCTTTCACTTTTTGCATATAAATCCACTAACTTAGTCTGATTCTTATAATAAGTGCGTCGCCAACACACACAAGTAAAATTAGGCCTCTCACTTGATTTCACCTGAAACGTGGCAATTTCTTTCTGATAATTATCTGTACTGGAAACCTGTACACTATCTTCCACATTACCTTCTTCTTCTGGGTCAATTTCAACATTCTCCTCTTTACTTGCAAAGTAACAAAACTCAATTTCTTCACAAATATTCTTCACATCTACTTCAGAACCATGCAAAAGAGCAGTGCATAATTGTTTAAGCATAATTGCTGGACTCTTAGCATAATACAACATTCTAACTAATTTCCTCACTTTATTATGATGCACTGCTAGCATCCTGAAATGATGAAAAACACTCTGGCATACTCTCCTGGAAAGACAAGCCAGTGAATGACCATGCAAACCTGTCACTTCTCTCACTCTGCAAGGATCTAATTCTTGCAACAACTTCATTTTCTGTTTTAAAGTTTTCTTATTAAATGTCCGTACAAAATCACAAAGCAAATTGATGGAATCCTGTCGCACACTGCAAATACTACTACACTTCCAGATATACACTGGTCCCTTAGGACGTCTTCCTAAAACCTCATTACCTAACACCTCTTCTGCCTCTGTTGTCACAAGTTTTTCTTTTTCAACTGGACAACCATCTTTCACCTCATAAGCTCGACCACTGGTGTCAACTGCATGCACCAAATCATTATCCTGGAAATAACTCTCCTCATTAAAAAATGCCTCACAACTTGAACTATGCATCCATTCTCCTGAAAAAACTTCACAAAAATTACTACGATTAACTGTTCTCTTCCATCTACTATTTCTTTTCAAATCATAAATTGCCTTGTTTAGCTTCCTAATTCTATTGATTATCAAAATAAATAACTTTCGCTTAATTTCAAATGCCTGATCAATAATTTTCTCAACTTTTTTTTTTCTCTTATAAAAAACCACTTTCTGTTGACCTTTCTTAATATTTTTTAACAAATTGCCAATTATCCTGTTGCGGAACATTCGTCTACGAATGTCCCTAAACTGATTTTTCCTTCTACTACCATGCACAGAGTTATCTCCTGCTCTAGCAGTAACATTTTTGATTGGCCTTTCCTTTCCGTTTAAATTGGTTCTCTTTTTCTGGACTAAAACATTTTCTGTAGTACTACTTTTTTTCTACAAATGTTTCTTAGGAATGATTTCGTTGTCTTACCCGGAGCTTTCTTGGTGACTTGACGAGTTTTTATTGTAGAGGACTGCTGCAAGCATTTAGTAAGCTGCTGTCTTTGACGTTTTGTAGCCTTTCGGTTTCGTTCTTTAGATGGCATTATGTACTTTTGAAATGATCTGCAGTTGAATCTGTGGTAAAATATAATTAAAAATGTTATTAACCACTATTGCCAAACAGTAAATCAATAACAGTCGTCAAAAATGTAACACACTACTTGTCATTTTTACATACAATAATTTTTAGTGCATTGGCAAATTTAGTAGTCACAAATAGTAGCAAAGAAATGGAATGCTTCTACATTTGACCTGTGCTGTTTTATATGTGAATCTGAACTAATTTTATGAGCATATTTGACTATTTCATTAAAGACACTACACACAAGCTGTTTTTGAAGTTGTGTTTAATTTTAAATGAAACGGTTTACATGTTTACTTTTCATTTCCAGTAACTTTTAAAAATAAATGTTTATAGTTCCATAGGCTCAAGCAGACCTCTTATGTGTCCGTGGACAGGCCTAAACCTCATATGCACAATGTGATTCGTAAAGTTAGGAAACACAGGTGATGTAATTGAAAAATGTGGAATTTCTTTTCCTCATTTCACAATCACATCACCTGTGTTTCCTTTGCTTAGATATCTCATTGTGCCGATGGAGTCTAGCATATCAAAGACTACGCAGAAGGTGAGCACTGTATGGAACATGGCTATGTAACTCAAAGAATCAAAATCTAAATTTGCCACACACACATGGGGGCGTATTTACAAGGACCTTGCACCACGGGGAAATGTCTTAAATTAAAATGGGAAAAATAACATCAAAGGGACTCAAAGGCCTTGTAAATATGCCCCAAGCAACCTATGAAACTCTAGCAGTACATATCAAGAAACCTAATTGATTTCAAAAAACGTTTTTAAACACATCATGTAAAGCAATTATATACCTACATTCATGGGGAAGTGACTTAAAATGCTCTAAGACACATGAAAGAGTTTTTTTAAGGCCCTTGCACCATTTTTGCGTCACTTTTAACATGGCTATGTAACTCAAAGAATCAAAATCTAAATTTGCCAAGCACACATGGGGGCGTATTTACAAGGACCTTCCACCACGGGGAAATGTCTTAAATTAAAATGGGAAAAATAACATCAAAGGGACTCAAATGCCTTTTAAATATACCCCAAGCAACCTATGAAACTCTAGCAGTACATATCAAGAAACCTAAATGATTTCAAAAAACGTTTTTAAACACATCATGTAAATCAATTATATACCTACATTCAAGGGGAAGTGACTTAAAATGCCCGAAGACACATGAAAGCGTTTTTTTAAGGCCCTTGCACCATTTTTGCGTCACTTTTAACATGGCTATGTAACTCAAAGAATCAAAATCTAAATTTGCCAAGCACAGATGGGGGCGTATTTACAAGGACCTTGCACCACGGGGAAATGTCTTAAATTAAAATGGGAAAAATAAAATCAAAGGAACTCAAAGGCCTTGTAAATATGCCCCAAGCAACCTATGAAACTCTAGCAGTACATATCAAGAAACCTAATTGATTTCAAAAAACGTTTTTAAACACATCATGTAAAGTAATTATATACCTACATTCATGGGGAAGTGACTTAAAATGCCCTAAGACACATGAAAGCATTTTTTAAAGGCCCTTGCACCATTTTTGCGTCACTTTTAACATGCCTATGTAACATGGCTATGTAACTCAAAGAAACAAAATCTATTTGTAAAACACTTGACACAAAGCAACATTTTAAATACACAACGTTCTTCATAATTTTCTCCTTAAAGCATACTATTCTCTATTTAAATTAAATGAATCTTTTCTCACCTTAGCAAATACTTTTTGAGTTTCAAAACAGTCTCAGACACACACCAATTTGTCTTCAGCAGAGCAAAAGGTATGCACTCCAGAGGCTGCAACCAACAATGGCACAGAAATGCTGTAATTCATCACACATATCTCTCATGTCACCCAATCAAAACTCTTCCCTCACTTTTTTTCAAATCAACACCCTTCCCCCCTCTGCCCTTTCTGCCTTTTTTCCATAGCAACCACCTCCTGAAAGACCTCTCATGTTTGCAAGAACACTACAATGTTTCAATTGAACTCTGAACTCTCAGTACACCTGCGCATCCAGTGCAATCTTTCATAAAATGATTTTTTCTTGACCATTCAAATTACATCTTTCAAAGAACTCATCCATGCACCCTAACTTTCTGTTTTCAGCAATCAAAATCCACCAATCACTGCTACTGATTAATTACTACAGAAACTCCACAGTTTTTTTCATTACATACTCCTACTGTTTCAACTGCCATTTCATTACCACACTTCATCTGACTGCAGCAGAACCTCCTCTCACCATGTTTTCTGTCTGGATTGTTGGACATAGTTATATCCACTGGGCTCAAAGGTATGCTGATAACAGAAATTTACACAACCTCAATTTACAAAATGTGGAAATCAACTGGATTGGCCACAGAGGATTAAGATGTCACCAATTGATACCATTGGTGAAAACCTTTTTGCATTTGCCAAAACCTGACCTGTTAATTGTGCACTGTGGAGGAAATGACTTGGGCACTTTGACTGGGGTAGGTCTGGAAATGCTTTTAAAGGACACCTTTGAGAAATTGATGGCACTATTTCCTCAAACTGCCTTGGTATATTCAAATATATGCCAAAGACAGAAATGGGGGTGGTCCAACCAATTTTGTCCACAAATTGAGAAATCGAGGAAGCATGTAAATAAGTCTGTTTCAGCTTACATTAGAGACCATGGAATGGGCTCCATCTACAACAATAACTTGCGTTACTACATGCAAGATATCTACAGAGCAGATGGAGTTCACTTCTCAGATGAGGGGAACAGAATTTTCATCCTCAATTTAAGACTGTGCATTGGAACCTACTTGTAGGTACCTACATCAGCCACAGGACCCAAAAGCTCTTTTCAGAGCTACCCTACATCTGATCACTCACAATTATTATTTTACTCTAATTTTTTTCACTAATTTTCACAATTTACGCTTTCGGGAGCGCTACCCGGTACGCGCACCGGATGCTAACCGCGCGAAAATGTGAAAAAAAATGTTTTTTTTCCGCACATATGGGCCTCCTCAGCCACCCTCAGAAAACCTAGGGGGTCAGGATACGTCTACCGTGCCCCCTTCTACCCATTCTCAACATTATTTGCCCTCCATCTTGTATCTCAATTCTACCGAAACACAAAATGGAGGACTCCCGTAACGCTGCCGGTTCGCGTACCGGGGCGCGCACCGGGAAGCGCTCGCTCAAAAAAGGTGGGAAAGTAATTCACAGAAAAACCACTGGAGACACTTTCACCAAATATAGATTAGCTCATACTACATACCAATCCCTACCATTTTCACAAATTTGATTGAAATTCCATTTAGCCATTTAGCCTGTAGACCTCTCTAAATACCCTGAGGTAAATTACTTCACAAAACACATCTGAAGTGTTGGAATTGACAACCAATTAAAATGTTACTTTCATTTTCTACTTTTTTTACCTGACATTTGATTGGTTATGTACCTGAATATATATAAAGAAAGAGAGAGAAACACAGCCATTTTGACTACTACTTCCTGAACTACATTGCAAGATCATTTTCACTCACAACTTAAACTTGTTTTTAAAAGGTAAGATGTTATTTTATAAATTTGAAAACATTTTCAGATAGTTATATACTATCCCTCTGTAAGAGTTAGACATTGAGAAAGGCTTGTTTATTATAATTATGGATTGATTTAGGTTTCTGTGGTATAATTATGAATTTACTTAGGCTTTTTCACAGGCACTTTTTAATAGTACTACTTCACGCCTCAAAAGTACCTGTCTGAACTTAAACCCAACAGTGCCCTATCTCTACTGATATATTTATTTTTTATGCAAATTTCAGCACAAAAATGGAAGGAGAACAGAACGTTTCCTTTGAAATTGTCCTAGACATGAACAATGAGGAAATCATTTAACCCATTGACTTGGAATTCATGGATGAATCACGAGACCATGAACTTCTACAATGTGTAGAATCTGTGGATTTCTTACTTCAATATGAGGACGGTCAAATGTGGGAAGTTATGTTCAGTCAAAAAGAAGACATATCGGACAGTCAAATGTTAGACGTTCTATTAAATTTTGAAAAAGAATCAGAAAAATAAAATTATATTTAATAATAAAAAATTGTTTGAGTCTTTAATCATTTTTATATGTAATTCATAAACTAGTACCAAATTGATTATAATGTAAAGTCAGACTTATAGTATACTGTGCACAATCACAAAAATTAATTTATATTTAATAATCATAAATACTGCTACTTAAATAAAAAAAAAACAAAAAAACAACAAAAAGAACAATCAATAAACATACAATATTTCAAAATATCATAGTCTATCATTCTTTTTTCCTTATAGTACGCTCCCCAGACCGCTTCCCGGTGCGCGTACCGGGCGCTCCCCAAGCAAAAAAACAAAAAAAAATGATTTTTTTTGCCCCACGGGGCCCTTTTAAAGCCTCCACATCAAACCTAGGGGGTCAGGGAGGATCTACTATGCCCCCTTATGGTCATTTCCCCCTTTGTTTTGGCCTCCTCTTGTCTCTCAATCCTACCGAGAGACAAGTTGGTGGCCGCTCCGGACTGTTTAGAATGTTGACAGACACCGAAGAGCCAATCATCTTCGCTTCGCGAAGTTCCGTTACGCGTCAGGTACGCGAACCGGGGCGCTGCCCGGAGCGCGCTTACAGATATATATATTTTTTTGAACGTTAATTTCTCAAAATCCACTGGAACACATATATTGAGACCTAGCAAAGGCACATCGGGCTACCAGTCCCTACAATTTTGCCAAGTTTCGTGAAAATCCATTCAGCCGTTCGAGCTAAAAGTGAGGCCAACCGCCCTATGGAAAATTGCATAGGAAAAACACGTTTTGGGACCCCCCTTGTTTCTCGGCCCCCCCTTGCCAAAACACCCCCAAATTTTCAGGGACTGCTCAGAAACAAAATGTTCCATTTTCCTGAAAATTTCAGCCAATTCCGTCCACAAACGCCAAAGTTATTCGACATAGAATTTTCAAAAATCCCATAGAGAAAAAATCCTAACTATATATACCTACTGGCGCCCGCCAGTAGGTAATATATATATATATATATATATATATATATATATATATATACTTAAAATCATATATTACCTACTGGCGATAGCCAGTAGGTATATATAGTTAGGATTTTTTTCCTATGGGATTTTTGAAAATTCTATGTCGAATAACTTTGGCGTTTGAGGACAGAATTGGCTGAAATTTTCAGGACAATGGAACATTTTGTTTCTGAGTAGCCCCTGAAAATGTGGGGGGGTTTCGTCAAGGGGGGCCGAGAAAAAAGGGGGGTTCCAAAACGTGTTTTTCCCATGCAATTTTCCATAGGGCGGTTGGCCTCACTTTTAGCCTGAACGGCTGAATGGATTTACACCAAACTTGGCAAAATTGTAGGGACTGGTAGCCCGATGTGCCTTTGCTATGTCTCAAGATATAGGCTCCAGTGGTTTTTACGAAAATTAACTTTGAAAAATATATATTGGGCTACATTGGGCTATATATATGTTGGAGCCCAAATGTAGCCCAATGTAGCCCAATGTAGCCCAATGTAGCCCAAAGATGGCCACCAGAGACAAAAAAAAACAAATGTAGCCCAAATATCAGCCAGATGTAGCCCAACTATAGCCCAATGACAGAATGTCCCAGAGTGTTCTAAAGAACAACTAGAGTGCTAACAGTCCTGCTTATTACAAAGGTATGGCACACCTGAAGCCATCTTGATTGGAATAAAGTGGTAACTCTTAAAACATTTAATTTAAAAAGGAACAAAATGAGGGGGTTCATTTTGCCATAGAAAGTATGATTAGCGAATATATGACGAAATCCCGCATACCATCAGTCCGCAAAAAAAAACCCGCATGTACTATTAGGCCGCAAATTAAAATAACGAAAACTTTCAGAAAGAATATGCCTTTAGCATACACTAAACAACTAAACTACCCTAAACCCTAAAACACTACCCCCAGCATGACCCTACACTACACAAACAGTACAACACTACCCTAAACCCTAAAACACTACCCCCAGCATGACCCTACACTACACAAACACTACAACACTACCCTAAACCCTAAAACACTACCCCCAGCATGACCCTACACTACGCAAACACTACAACACTACCCAAAACCCTAAAACACCACACCCCAGCATGACCCTACACTACGCAAACACTACAACACTACCCTAAACCCTAAAACACTACCCCCAGCATGACCCTAAACTACACAAACACTACAACACAACCCTAAACCCTAAAACACTACCCCCAGCATGACCCTACACTACGCAAACACTACAACACAACCCTAAACCCTAAAACACTACCCCCAGCATGACCCTACACTACGCAAACACTACAACACTACCCTAAACCCTAAAACACTACCCCCAGCATGACCCTACACTACGCAAACACTACAACACTACCCAAAACCCTAAAACACTACACCCCAGCATGACCCTACACTACGCAAACACTACAACACTACCCTAAACCCTAAAACACTACCCCCAGCATGACCCTACACTACGCAAACACTACAACACTACCCAAACCCTAAAACACTACACCCCAGCATGACCCTACACTACGCAAACACTACAACACTACCCTAAACCCTAAAACACTACCCTCAGCATGACCCTACACTACGCAAACACTACAACACTACCCTAAACCCTAAAACACTACCCCCAGCATGACCCTACACTACGCAAACACTACAACACTACCCTAAACCCTAAAACACTACCCCCAGCATGACCCTACACTACGCAAACACTACAACACTACCCTAAACCCTAAAACACTGCCCCCAGCATGACCCTACACTACGCAAACACTACAACACTACCCTAAACCCTAAAACACTACCCCCAGCATGACCCTACACTACGCAAACACTACAACACTACCCAAAACCCTAAAACACTACCCCCAGCATGACCCTACACTACGCAAACACTACAACACTACCCAAAACCCTAAAACACTACCCCCAGCATGACCCTACACTACGCAAACACTACAACACTACCCAAAACCCTAAAACACTACCCCCAGCATGACCCTACACTACGCAAACACTACAACACTACCCAAAACCCTAAAACACTACCCCCAGCATGACCCTACACTACGCAAACACTACAACACTACCCAAAACCCTAAAACACTACACCCCAGCATGACCCTACACTACGCAAACACTACAACACTATCCAAAACCCTAAAACACTACACCCCAGCATGACCCTACACTACGCAAACACTACAACACTACCCAAAACCCTAAAACACTACCCCCAGCATGACCCTTCACTACGCAAACACTACAACACTACCCAAAACCCTAAAACACTACCCCCAGCATGACCCTACACTACGCAAACACTACAACACTACCCTAAACCCTAAAATACTACACCCCAGCATGACCCTACACTACGCAAACACTACAACACTACCCAAAACCCTAAAACACTACCCCCAGCATGACCCTACACTACGCAAACACTACAACACTATCCTAAACCCTAAAACACTACGCCCAGCATGACCCTACACTACGCAAACACTACAACACTACCCTAAACCCTAAAACACTAGCCCCAGCATGACCCTACACTACGCAAACACTACAACACAACCCTAAACCCTAAAACACTACCCCCAGCATGACCCTACACTACGCAAACACTACAACACTACCCTAAACCCTAAAACACTACCCCCAGCATGACCCTACACTACGCAAACACTACAACACAACCCTAAACCCTAAAACACTACCCCCAGCATGACCCTACACTAAACAACCACCACAACTCTACACTACACTAACACAACACTACACTACACAACACTACACTACACTACACAATCACTAACCCACGAAAAAATTAACACAAACCCACTTACCTCTCTTGTCATCGTGGTTTTCACAACGCAAATGCATTTACCATACATGCCTTTAAAACGTAATTCTTTGTAAAGGCATGCGCGATAAATGCACATGCGTTTTGAAAAAATGCGGGATAATGGTATGCGAGGTCAATGACCTTGCGGGATAATGGTATGCGGACTGAAAGTCTGCGGGATAAAAAATGCGGGAAAATGGCTGCAAACCATGATTAGCAGCAGACTTCCCTGGTGAGCACTAGCTTTACTACAGTGATCTAATGAGCAACTAGAGTGCTAACATTCAGAATTTATGGCAAATGTGTGACACATCTGAATGCCTTCTTGATAGAACCAAAGTAAACAAGCATTGACAATGCAATAGATCTCGCCCTCGTTTAAGTTAAAGCCATTCTGTTTGTAATGAGGTGGCTTTTTAGCTTTGCTTTTATTAGTGTTTTTAAAACTTTCATGTAAATAACATGCATATGTATGCATATATGTATATGTATGCATGCATTTATATTTATATAGATATGCAGATTATATATGTTTATATATGTATATTACCTACTGGCGAGAGCCAGTGGGTATATATAGTTAGGATTTTTTCTCTATGGGATTTCTGAAAATTCTATGTCTAATAACTTTGGCGTTTGTGGACAGAATTGGCTGAAACTTTCAGGACAATGGAACATTTTGTTTCTGAGTAGCCCCTGAAAATGTGGGGGGGTTTCGTCAAGGGGGGGCCGAGAAAAAAGGGGGGTCCCAAAACGCGTTTTTCCCATTCATTTTTCCATAGGGCGGTTGGACTCACTTTTAGCTCGAACGGCTGAATAGATTTACATGAAACTTGGCAAAATTGTAGATATGGTTTGCCCGACGTGCCTTTGCTATGTCTCAATATATGTGCTCCAGTGGATTTTGAGAAATTAACGTTTAAAAAAATATATATATCTGTGACAGCGCTCCGGTTAGCGCCCCGGTTCGCGTACCTGACGCGTAACGGAACTTCGCGAAGCGAAGCTGATTGGCTCTCCGGTGTCTGTCAACATTCTAAACAGTCCGGAGCGGCCGCCATCTTGTCTCTCGGTACGATCGAGAGACAAGATGTGGTGAAAAATGAAGGGGGAAATGAAGGAAAGGGGGCAAGGTAGACCACTCCTGACCCCCTAGGATTGATGAGGGGATATTAAAGTGCCCCGCGGGGCAAAAAATATATATATATTTTTTTTTTCGATTTTACGCCGTAGAGGCGCGTCCCGGTACGCGAACCGGGCAGCTCACCGGGCAGCTCACCGGGCAGCTAACCGGGCAGCTAACCGGCAGCGTAGCTGTCAACATTGTAAACAGTCCGGAGCGGCCGCCATCTTGTCTCTCGGTAGGTTCGAGAGACAAGATGTTGTGAAAAAAGAAGGGGGAAATGAAGGAAAGGGGGCAAAGTAAACCCCTCCTGACCCCCTAGGATTGATGAGGGGGATATTAAAGTCCCCCGCGATTTTTTGCGGTAGAGGCGCTTCCTGGTACGCGAACCGGGCAGCTAACCGGCAGCATAACGGGAGTCCGCCATCTTGTGTTTTTGGAGCGTCCGGTTCGCGTACCGGGTAGCGTCCTGGTAAGCGTAACAAGGGGAAAACCAAGAGAAACAGTAAAAAAAAAATTAAGGGAATAGATTTCCAGCAAACTTGGCAAAATTATAGGGACTGTTTGTTTGATGTGCCTTTGCAAGGCCTCAAGATATGTGCACGTGTGGATTTTGTCTAATTAAGGTTAAAAAAAATATATATATCTGTAAGCGTGCTCCGGCACGCTTACGTTACGGGTTTTGTTTGCGCTGCAGAGCCGATACGTCACGGTTATGCGACGCGTCATGAGGCGTCTCACGTGGCTACGTGATACGTCACGTAATAAAGAATATATTTTACAGCTATAGATATTAGCTTTTAAAAAACCAATGAAATTCACTGAAAAAAACATAGGTTATAGACCATAGATAGTTAGGAATTTGCATTTACAAAACCTTGAAAATTCACTGAAAAAACCATAGGTTAGAGACCATATATAGTTAGCTGGACATTTTATTGACATAAAACCAATGAAATTCCATATATAGTTAGTTGCACTAACTATATATCGCGCACCCGCAATCCACTGCTGATGATGTCACATATTACATCATTCATGACATGGTCAGTGACATCACTGATGACATCACTGATGACATCTCAAATGACATCACTGATGACATCACTGATGACATCTCAAATGACATCACTGATGACATCATGACACACCAATACCAGTTACTACATACGCACTCACTGATTCCTACGTCTACACACACATTCACTCATTCACCCATACAATCACTCATACATACAGTCACTCATTATTACAACACTATCATATGCACTCATACACCTATGCAGACACTCACACACTGCCACTCATCCATGGAGTTACTCACACACCTAGTCAGTCCTGTAAAGAATCAATCACACTTCCATTTCCTCATCTATACAGTTAAACACAGAACACTTTACTTCAGTGACATCACTGATGACATCACTGATGACATCTCAAATGACATCACTGATGACATCTCAAATGTCATCACTGATGACATCATGACACACCAATACCAATTACTACATACGCACTCACTGATTCCTACGTCTACACACACATTCACTCATTCACCCATACAATCACTCATACATACAGTCACTCATTATTACAACACTATCATATGCACTCATACACCTAGTCAGTCCTGTGAAGAATCAATCACACTTCGATTTCCTCATCTATACAGTTAAACACAGAACACCATACTTTTCACAGATATACTAACACATACTTACTCTCTTATACAATCACTGATACAAGTACACATTGATATGCACAGAGTCACACACCTCCCAGCCAGCCACACACACACTCAGTCTTCCATACATCCACTCATTCTTCAATATGTAAAACATATTTAAACTTTACAAAAACACACAGACACTAGAAGATGTCATCAGTGATGTCATTTGAGATGTCATCAGTGATGTCATCAGTGATGTCATTTGAGATGTCATCAGTGATGTCATCAGTGATATCACTGACCATGTCATGAATGATGTAATATGTGACATCATCAGCAGTGGATTGCGGGTGCGCGATATATAGTTAGTGCAACTAACTATATATTGAATTTCATTGGTTTTATGTCAATAAAATGTCCAGCTAACTATATATGGTCTCTAACCTATGGTGTTTTCAGTGAATATATATATATATATATACATATATATACATATATATATATATATATATATATATATATATATATATATATATATATATATATATATATATATATATATATATATATATATATATATATATATATATATATATATATATACTTAAAATCATCTCTCTTGTTATGTTCTAAGATATGATTATAGATTAACCATAAGTGCTATTGGTACAATCCTCCCCAATTCCCCCATATCAATTGTTTTTGGTATGATACCCTGAAGATTCTGAGAGTGCATTTACAATGTTGGAGGTTCTTGTCAGGTAAGACTTGACAGCTCCTGTCAGCTCTGCAGAGGCATATTGGGAGCACCTTCTCAAGAGTAATAAACTTACCTTCTTCTACATTGTGGTCTGAATCTCATCATTTTTTCCCTTTTCAAAGTTGCAGGCTGGATGCCTGCAACCAGGACTCCATGTTAGTTACAAGTGTATGTGTGATTTAGCCAATTGGATTAATTTTGAATTGCCCCAGTACGGAATGGTACAAGATGGAGGTGTCGAAGCATCCTTTTCAGGCCATGGGACTGTATTACCTCTATTCCTGGGCTGATGATTGTAGCCCACAGAATCAGGAATGTGGAGGGAAGGAGACAGTGCCTCCTTTAGAAATTCTATGTGACTTATTTAGCAGGGGATTCCTGATTAGTTCTACCTGAGCCCTTCCATTTGGGTTAAAGTAATGGGCTAGAGGTGAGACAGGAGATTCATGTGTTAATAGAAAGACGGTTCAATACAGGCTCTGGGACTTTTTGTCTCTCCTGGAGTGGGCCATCCAAGAAGGCTCATTACAGCCAGCGCGAAAAAGCTTGACACTCTTTGTGCTTGTGTAATGGGTACTGCTGCCTGGAACCAGCATTATCAAAACCTTCAGTGAGAACAGCTATCCTAGAACTCGTTTTGCTCTGATAGAAAAAAATAAGTTACGCAAATGAACCAGCCCAAAGTAGTTCCTGAACCGTAGACAGTGGACCCACATCCTCTGTCTGGATATGAAAAGTGGGGCTCAAAGCTTTCTTTTTGAGTTCCATTTCTTTTTGAGTGTCATACTCCTTCACTGACCAAGGCAGAGGATGCTACACATACTCAAATTGCTGCATGGAGAAGCTGTGGGTCAATCTGAGACCTGGGGGGCTGCTGACTGCTGAAAGGGGAGATGGACAGCACTTAATCCCACAGGCACTGTCTGCTCGAGGGGAGGAGAAACTCAGCCACCGGGTCTTGGAAAGAAGAACCCCAGAATAACCAGTTTTGTCAAGGAATCTGTGATCTGCATGAACCCAAGAGTCTTCCTAATACCCTGTCCTAGTATGCATCAAGACATCACTGACAAGTCACCTGAGTGCCTGAAACTGTGACTGCAACAGAGGAAGATGGGGGACCTGTGCATACTCTGGCTCCACTGTTCATGGTGTCCTCATCCCAGTGACTTGGACAGGAGGGAAAGGGTTTCACACTGCAAATGCCATAGCCACATGCCTAAAGGTTCTTCACCAAGCCACTGCAACCTTTGTTCATGAAGAGAAAAAGGTAGGGACAAGACCATGAGCATGCCTGCTCACTCCACATAGATATTAGCTGATAACAATTCATGAATATCCAATTACTCGCAATGACCAGTTAACACCAAATGTAAGACATTTAGGGGCCGATTCCGATCTCTTTTAGAAAGCAAATCGAATGACTTGTGTCCGGAACGCTTTACAGACAACTAGTGTCAGGGGAGTCCAACCGAACAAGTACGATGCATGTGAATGCATCCGGATACGATTTGGTCGGACGCCTATTGACTTCAATGGGAGCCTATGTACCAAATGCGTACACAGGCTCCAATTGAAGAAAGGAGTGGTTGGGAAAAAATCGTGCACGGCCTGATAGGGGGGACCCATGGGTACCCCCATGGGCTCGATTTGGAGGGCCCCTGGTGAAGGGGGTCTGCTACGGACCCCCAAAGATCGAATCCAGCTGCCTTTTTGATCCGGGAAAACCGAATCATAAAGGCTGTCCAAATCATTCATCATACTCGCTAGCTTGGTAACTTCTTAGAGCTGTATGATTCAGCTCTGGAGTGCTCTATCTCTCGATATACCTCCTGGAAGCAATTCGGTCAGCACTAAGGCTCCCGGTATCGTACTTGGTCGTTCGGAACTGGGAAAGAATCAGTGAGGAACAAGGGCTCCAGATCGGTTTAGGCAATTCTCAATCCGATTTGGAGCCCTGCCAAATGAGATCGGAATAGGACCCTTAATGTGAAATCGGTTAAACCGAACTTTTAGGTGGGACATTGAGTGATATTCTGTGATTTCAGCAGTCCATGTAATTACGAGAGATTTGGCTAAAAAATCCTACTGCAGGAGCACAGGATGAACGAACTTAAGGGTCTATTATAATAGCGGTCGGATCGCTACTGCCCGTATGGCGGTGGCGATACGCCCACCATTACCTCCCGCCTGCCTCCCATTTCCCCCCAAGAAATTACGATGGCGGGGGGACCACGGCAGACGGAAAGACTGTCTGCCGAGTTTCTGACCGACGACGAGTCGGCAGAAAAGGGACTGAATATGGTGGCGGTGTCTGCAAGACACCACCATCCATATTACAATTCAGGCGGAGATGTATCTTTCCATGGCGGGAAAGGCAGGCGGTGCCTGAATGTGGGGGCCCATTGTGGGCCCCCAGGTTTTTGAGGAGGTGGGGGTGCACATGGGGCATTACCTATGGTACCCCCTGCATTCACATGCACAACATGGCAGGCACCACGCGGTGCCTGGCTTGTTGTGCATGTAAATGTACAAGGTGCATCCACAGCATTGTGGCGGGCTATGCTGTGAGCACCACCTGCCACAATGTTGTGGATGGGGGATGCCACTGTGGTGGTGGAATCCAAATTGCCTGTGCAGGACCGCCACACCACTGGTGGCCGGTCCCAGCACTGCTAGGGTGGCGGACGGACTAATAGACCCTTTAGTGAGCAGCTGATGGCGGCTGCTGTTAATATTCTGTTGAAGTTTGCTGTATCTTCTCATGGCCATTTTGGATGAGAAAGGGCATTTTGCTCTAAAGAAATTGAAGTAAATCCTGTTTACTCTCCTTTGTGTAATTCCACGTAATTTTGCATAATTTGGTTGCAGTTTTGTGTAATTAAGCCAAAGCAAATCACTGAGTTAGGTACACCCCTGCAGATCACATACTACAGGAAAGCTGCTCCACTATTGCCATTGAGCTTTCACTTGCACTAGTTCTGAAACTTACTGTTCTTCCGTGTACTAAATCCTCTTTGACCCCATAGTGTGCATGATAGTAGCTACTTCTTTTAAATACTGTCTTACGTTTTTTCTGTTAATGTAGTACTTTTCTTTTCTAAAAAGAAAAGCAATGGATTCAACATTCACTTATTATGTCTTTTGTGTGATAGTTGAGACGTGAGTGAGTCTCTAAAACACACATTACAATTCTGAAATGCCTTATACTAATTGTCCTCACTATCCAGAGAGTGACGTGTCGTAGGGGTGTACTTGTACACTTTGTAATGTCATAGTAAGAACGGCTTTAGGACAGAAGTGGTAAACAACTGAAACACCATTTTCAGGTCCAGTAACTTCTGCTTGCCCTGTATCATGCTGAACGAGTTTTAACACCGGACAAGAGCGATGAACATAACAAGTGGTATAATATAAAGACACTGATTGGACTAACACTGCATTCCTTTTAATAACATATACTCCGTCCAGTTTGCGAATCCACATTCCCATTGGGTAAACTGTCATTTATTGACAGCTTCCATTTTTCAAATGTTGTATCACATGTCTTAGAGAGGTTGGCATGTTGTTACTTGTTTGAAACTGTGGCCAAAGCATTGATATAGTTAATTGACATCTAAGAGTGGGACAACCCTTTCACGCCCTCCTCGTACTGAATAACAAGGAGCTGCAATGTGCAATCTGCAAGTCACAAAAACATGTATGACTTATAATGTGTCTTTTGTGCTTTGCAGCATAGGGATGTGCAGCCTCTATGGGCTAAATGTACAAAATGTCGAACTTGCGCCACGTTTACGCCGCCGTTGCGTCACGCAACAGCGGCATAAACGTGACGCATCCCTGCGACCCATTTACAACGTGACGCATCTAGGCAGATGCGTCACGTTGTAAAGCCCTGCGCCACCTGTGGGCGTTCCGGCGCAGGATGGGCATTCCGGGGCAGGTGCGCCTCGCAAAAATGCCTGCGTGAAATCGACAAGATTTCACGCAGGCACTTTTAGGCCAATGCTGCGTCAAAACCCTGCGCCTGCTTGAAGCAGGCGTAAGACTTGACACAGCATTGGACAGATAGGGCCCCCCAGAGCATTGCTGGAGCTGTGTCGCGCTTGCGACGCAACTCCAGCAATGCGCCACCTTTACGGCATAGATGCGTCACGCATCTGTGCCGTTTTTGACCCATGGTGCGCCGCATTGTAAATGCGGCGCACCATGGGTGGCTGAGCTGCGGCGCACAATAACTGGCGCATCCCTGGGGATGCGCCAGTTATTGTAAATCTGCCCCAAAGTCTTTTTGGCAGTCACAAATGGCCCGATTTGCAGATTCGTCAGGTTTGCCAAAGTAAACAGGCTTTTTGAAATGTATAAAGCTGTAATTGCAATTTGGTAACCTGTTTTTAATCGCAATTTGGGTTTGGAAATCGGTATTTGGAAGGGGCGTGTTTAGGGTGTCCCTTCCAAATACCGATTTGCATTGGTATGTAAAATGTTTTGTGATCGAAATGCAGTCGCAATACATTCACACTTTAATACCAACTCAAAGTCGTCCAAGGGATACTGCCTACTCTTTTTTTTCATTTTACATGCATACCAATATCCTTTAAGGAAAACAAACTGCATTTAAAAAAAAGATTGCTTTATGGAAAAGCAATTACAGACATTGTGGTCTGGTGACCCCAGCAGACCACCATCCCTGTGATGGCAGCAAATCGGAGTAGGTCACAAATTGTAACCTACCTCATTACAATTCATGAGGTAGGTCTATTTGCGACCCGCTACGAATGGTTATTTAAGGAGTAGTGGCTAAATAACCCTTTTGTACATTAGTGATCGTGATTACCAAATAGCTATTTGCAAAGAACAGCTATTTGGTAACCACTACTACTATTATTCCTACATAAGAATAATAGTAATAGTTGTTGCCAAATAGCCCCTAAACCTTGGCCCCCATTTAGCGAATTGCGATTTTGCGCATGCTTTGCAACCAGAAAGCCCTTTAATACATCAGACCCTCAGGGCTTCGGCTATGCATCTGCTAGTTCTTATGAGGTACCTTTTGTAATGCCGTTATGAACAAGGATTGTTACAAGGCCTGTTTTTTGCCCTGAACAATATCAGTGCTGGAGTAAAATAGTATAAGGTTTACATTTATATGGTGTGTTCGGTGGACGCGATTATCATACGATTAACAGATGTATCTTGGCTTCATCGAAATGCTTGTCACATCATAATGAACAGCTTTTACTGATTGAATCCATATTCCGAACTTGGATTAAGGGGGTTATTTTAATTATATCCGTCAAAAGGAAGTGCATTTCAGCTTTGAGTCAGTCTAACATTTCTGTGACCTCAGATTGTATAACTCAGCAAAGGAATCTGTATCCCTAAAGTAGAATGTTTATGTCCGGAACGTGGAAAATTCTTAAACCGAATGTCAATCCAATTCTTGGCAAATAAAGTCTGAGCATATTTTTGTATTCATCAAGAGAGAATAGTCTCGTATTTATCAAGAGAGAATAGTCTCGCTTTGATCTTAACTACTATTCTACAAATTGTTCGAGGAGAGTTCCTCGTTTCCTACATCTCCACAAAAGACTGCCGACGTTTCCTTACAAGTGCTAGTTGACAGTGATAATAGATGTAATGTTTACTTACGATTTAGCTATCAATCCGTTTTCTTGCAAAGTTGAACGTGTTCGGATAAGAGGCATAAACATCTCGGTTTTTAAATCCCGCGAGCAGAACTTTGAAAAATACATGCAGGGATGGTAGTGGTCATTAGCAAAAACAACAATTGATGGACAGAATGCAGAACAATGTCATACATTCACCCCAGTACAGAGATCTGGGCCTAAATCCTTCGTTTTTTGCACTCCACACCACCCCAGGTCAGACATGGCCATATGCAAATCAGCCTTGACCCTGTGCCTCATGGGAACAGTCCAGCCCGATGATGATGGTAGTGGTCACCAGAATTACGAGATTATCGTAAGGGAATAATTTCACACGTTTTCAGACCTCTATCTGTGGTCTGTAGAGAATGGGGGGGGGGGCATTTTTACAAGCCCCTTTACATCGCTCTTGCATCACGCAACGTGGTGTAAGAGCGATGTAACTTCAAAATGAGATTTATGAAGCCACGTAAGACCAACGATGGCCCCGAGTTGCTTCATAATGCTTGACTAATGCAAGCAGTGCAAATCACTGCATTGCATTATTCTGCAACAGGGAAGCATTTCCATGGGTGTTGTGTGGGTGTTCCCACGCAACATTGATGGATTTTGACGCATTCCCAATTTTACTAGAAGTGGTAGACCTGGGAATGCGCCTCAAACCTGTGCCTCTCCAGTTGACGCATAACAAGGAGAAATATGTTTATGTTCCTCATTTTTTCCTTTTCATTCTACAGCACACATAGAAAGAGGAACAAGGCTCAAAATATTGTTTTTCTGCAGGAAGGTTCCCCTTGTTGCACAAAAACAATTATCCTTACAACTCAGGCACCCTTGCACCATGGTGTAAGGGTGCCTGCATTTGAGCTAGTCAGCCGAAAGGGTGCCAGCACAGGGGAAAAGGCAGGAATGGGCTGTGTTGACCCTTTCTCTGTCACACAGTGCAGCACAGCAAGGTGACTTGCTGCATTACACTGTGTGACATGGCCATAAATATGACCCTAGCAGTGGCTTCTCCACCACTAAGGCAGAGAAGCGTCACCGCACTGCATTGAAGCAGCAAAAGAAAGGAAAAATAAAACAATAATAACTAATGTTATTATTTTATTTTGCCCTTCTGCTGCGGCAGCTTGCGTGAGGCGGCGGGGCAAAAGAGCAGGTGAAGAGGGTACAACCCTAAACGGTGCGCAATGAGTGTTTGGTCGGCCCTCTCGGCCGCCCAAAACAGTCTTACACATTTTCCTAGTTCCCCATGCAGGTTGCGTTACAGCCTGCATTGAGAACATGCCCACCCCTCTTGCACCTGAATGAGCACTGTGTCACGGCGCTCAGACCAATCACAAAGCTGCAGTGTAGCATTGTGATTGGCTGCGGGGAGCGTGGGAGCCATGGCCTTCCTGCTTCCTTTTTCTCCCAAGAAGGAAGAGGATGCAGGAGAGGCGGAGGTGCTGGCCAGACAGCTGACCGGGAGGTAAGTGATTTTTTTTTAAATGTATCCAATCCCCCTCCCTCCAGCGCCCCTTCTCCCCCACAAGCACACCACTGTGTGTGGAGGTAGGAGACCTTAAGGCCTCATTTAGTAGAGGCTTGTGTCACGTTTGCATCACACAACATGGTACGTGTGTGACGCAAACCTCTAAGTCAGATTTTTGAAACCATGAGTAGAGTAAAACAAATCAGCGCACATCACAGTATTGCATTACTCTGCCCTAGGTAGGCATTCCAATGGGCATTGCGTGGGCGTGCCCATGCAACTCCTGTAGATTTTGATGTATTCCCAGATATACAAGAACTTATAAACCTGGGGATGTGCCCAAAACATCCACCTTCCCAGGGGAGGGGTAAGGAGGAGAAATATCTCTATTTCTCTTCATTTCTTCCACTTACTATGTGCGCTGCATTCTGCAGCAAACATTGAAAGAGGACTATGCCTCACAGGATTGGTTTTATGTATGTGGGTACCCCTTCCTGCCCACAAAAAATCCACCATGCAAAACAGGCACACTTGCACTTTGGTGCAAGGGTGTCTGCACTGGTACTAGGCAGCCAAAAGTGTGCAAGCAGAGGGGAAAAGGTAGGAACGCGCCATATTGACTTAAATGTGACGCATTCCTGCCCTTTCCCTGTCACACTGCACGGCAAGATTACTTGGTGTGCTGGCCTGTGTGACTTCCTCAGGAATGAGGCCCTGAGTGAACACTTTTTCAATTATCCAAAGCACACAGAGTGTTTTAGATGAAGATAATGTATGATTTGGAGAAGGAGAAGAGGTACTGAGGGCTTGGTGGGTGAGGGAAAGAGATCCAAGAGGGAAAAGAGCCCTGGAAAGTGTGAGAGAAAGTCAGAGAGAAGAGATAGGGGAGCGAAGAGAGACACGGGACAAGTTGCCTAATCGCATGTAAATCTAAAATATATTTCATTATGGCATATACTTTTGATTGGCAAATCGTTAGTAGTAACTGAAATGGATAGAATCAATCAGGTTACAATTTGCAGTACAAGTCAGTCTTCATACTTATACTAACAAAGGAAACCTGAACCCAGGTGACTGTGCCTCATCAAACTGTTAAGGTTTCTAAAAAATATACGTAATTCAAGCATTTAACACATGCAAGACGTGGGTATTTCGTCTGGAATTTTAAATTGCACTATCATTCAACAATTATTTAGCCAATGCGTGCCTTTTACCAAATACACGTTTCCTAACATTTGAGTGGAAAGACAGGCTCAGTTGCCCTCGAGCAATCAATCACTGAGGTGCACATCTAGTCCTGAACAATCAGGCAGGCGCGCGCTGTTTTGCTGTCCTGGGATCTAACATGTGGTTGTGTGTGGTCAGCTCCTCGATGGGCTGATGGGAAGAAGTGAGTCATCTTGAAGGTTTCTCGGTTTACGGTAGAGGGGGATTAAGGCTAAATGTAGATCTTGAAGGACCTGCGCTCTTTTTTTCATATTGTTGAATACCACTTTCAATTAAGAAGTCTAGGCTTTCGGTCTGGATCATGATGCGGCTGGCAATTTATCCAAATTTTGGTTTGCCAACTCCCAAATGTTCCCTGCGCTACCTTATATACCTTATATTGCACACCTGAGAACAGGAATAACAAGTGGCTGGTTCAAGGGTAGATTGTATAGTAACTATTTGCACAAGTGAGCGGTACCCCTGTCAGGGTTGCTACATAAGGACAGCAATAATGGCGTAAGTTAAGGCAAGAAATTCCTACATTCCATTGGACTCTCTCTTCCACCACTGCCCCCATCTCCATTATAATCAATTTAACTGTTACATTTCTTATCCCTCCTGTTGTTTTCCTTGAAACAGGCAGTACCGGAGGTTCCAAAAATTGTTAGGGCAGCTGGGGTGGCTAAGTAGCACAAAGAACAGGGCTTTCAAGTATTAAACTCTGGAATAGAACCTCACTACCAAGTGAAACATTTGTACCAGGAGGCTTAAGCCCTAAGGAATGGAGGGAATTAATGGATTCTTTAATAGACCCAATCCCTTTCAACAGCTCTGAAATGCCAATGCAAGCAATATTTCCATCAATACTTTGCAAAATATCTTTGATTTTACCAAACACATTTGCCCAATTCATATGAGCAGAACCCAAAGTCTCCGGGTTAGCAGGACTGTCCTGGTTCGTTAGTGAATGTGAAGGGCCTTTGGCTATTTCCGCACGTTTCGGTTGCCACTTCCTTTTGGGTAAGAGTGTAAAAATGTTGTTGTTTGGAGTTTCCAGCAGAGCTCTCTCCAGGAGTCATTCTTGGGCCACTGGGGAAACATTAGAAGTGCTGTGGTTATTCTCCACACATGGCTGGGCCTGAGGGGCAGTCTGTGAATCATGTGCTGACAAAGCCACTAGCATAATGCTAGACAAATCTAGGGAAATCTACATTGAGCCAAGTCAATCTCAGTAGAAATAACTCCTACTGCTCGGAATAAAAAGAAGTCCAAAGTAGTGCTGTTTGTAAATTTGATAGCCGTGTCTTTAGAGCCTGGTATTGTGTGCTTCCCCATTTTAATAGTTGGAGAGTCACAGGCCTAGTTGTCCAAAAGTCTAATATGATTGAGTCATCAAAACATCCATCAAACATGGTGCAGAACAAATAATGAAAAGTTAAATAGGGACTTACCCACTGGGCATGCCCTAATGGCTTCACAATAATGGAGAGCCCAGTCTCCTCCAGGTGATGATGAGTGAAGATGGGCCCGCTCTTGGCCCGAACTTTGACTGGACACGTCCCATACTGTGGGTGCCTGGGCAATAATTTATAGACCTCCGGGCGTAGAAGTGATGCAGCAGGCAACAGCAAAGCAGACTCAGGGCTGAAGTCCTGGCCCCTCTGGCAGCCCTTGTCTTTGAACCGGGTCCGCACTGCAGGGGCCCATGCAATAATTTATGCGCTTTCGGGCACGGAAGTGATGCAGCAGGCAGCCGCGAAGCAGTCTTGGGGCTGGAGTCCTCCCCCCTTTAGCAGCCCTTGTCAGTGAATTCCAATGGTTTGTTACATTATATTTCCTAAATGTAACCTGTAACCTTTGAGAGTTTGTATGTGAGTAGCTGTATGGGTCTTTGAGTTGGTGTGTGATAGGCTGTATGGGTCTGTAAATGGGTTGGTGAGTGAATCTATGGTTGTATACAAGTCTGTGTAAGTGAGATTAGGAGTGCCTGTGTGGATCTGTGACTAGATGTGTGAGTGTCTCAGTAGGTCTGTGAATGGATGCATAAGTGTCAAGTGGGTCTGTTAGTCAGTGTGTTAGTCTCTGACTGGGTTTGTGAATGCGTGCCTGAATATTTATGAAGGTCTGTGAGTAGATGGATGAGTCTCTGAGTGGGTGAGTAGGTGGGTAAGTGAGTGTTTGAGTGGGTCAGTCAGTGGGTGTGTTTGTCTCCGAGTAAATCGGTGAGTGGAGTCATGAGTCTTTAAGTGGGTCTGTGAATTAAAGCATGAGTGTTTGATTGGGTCTGTGAGTGGGTGGATAAGTGTCTCAGTGGGTCTGTGAGAGTATGCAAGCGTTTCTGTAATGATTTCCAGGCAGGTTCCGCAGGAGCGTCAGGAATCCGAAGAATATTCCACAGCCTTCCCCTACGGCCTTCCGACTCTATCAAACACTAGAGTATCGAGAGGCTCGCCAGGGGAAAACAGGGAGACAAAACAAGGAAAGGTTGGGGGAGAAATAAAGAGCTTGAATGTGGTCTTCGGAGTGGATGCGTAGCAACTCAGAATGGACTCCTGGCAACTGTTGGGCTGTAAAGAAATATACGATCTATCTAGATTAAATACAATACACGTATACACCTTGTCTATATTATGTATATGACCACTACATACCACATTTGTTTTGTCTATGTCGTAGAACTGATATGTGGGATAATTGTAGGAGTTCGTCTTGAGCTGTTACAAAAGTGACAAACAAAGAATAGTAACCACTCTCTTATGACCTTGAACATATGAGTGTCAATATTCTAACGTATAAAACTCTCACTCTGTATGATGTAGAAGACTTCTGGAAACATCCACTATTCAGATGAATATGACAATGAACTGATGCTAACACCACTGATCTTTGCAGAGAAATCTATAAATACATGACATACATTTAGGTTTCTATTAGTGTTATAACATTAGCCAACATATGTATGCAGCGCACAGCGCTGTTACCGTGATTCTAAGTCGTGAAGGTTGAATTCTGCACCCCACTTAGCTCCACGCAAGAATCCCAGAACACATGTGAGGCTGGCCAAGGAATGAGTAGAAACGATGATGTGGCCAATAGGGATACAGTCAAGAATGATGAAAAATATGAAGGGAAAAAATAAGTGCTCAGCCGGATGGCGGAGAACAAGCCCGGCCGCCGGGCGGAGCACCAGAGTGAAGGAAATGAAACTGAACAGGAAGGAACCTAACTAGCTAGGGGACCAAGGTGCTGACCAACCGGACGGGCGGAGACCAAGCCCGGCCGCCGGGAGGAGAGACTCAGGTAAGGGGTGAAGCGACTCAAGTGTGGGGGGAAATCTGAAGATACGCCCAGCCGGACGGCGGAGAGCAAGCCCGGCCGCCGGGATGAGCCACAAGAAATGAACAGGAACCGAAGCTGAGCCCAGCCGGATGGCGGGGAAGAACCCGGCCGCCGGGCGGGACTCCAAAGGGTAGACCACGTTACAGAACAAACAGTAACGGAACAGAAGCGGACGTCAGGACTAAAGACGCCCGCTACTCTCAAGAACTCAGCGGGGAGAAGGGAAGCCGAAGCTCGCACACGAGCGCGAAGGTCGGAGACACTCCCACACAACAATCAGAGCCGGAAGAACTAAAACGGAAGTCAGGCAACCAGGAACAGGACGGAACACCAAAGCAACGGAGCTAGACGCAAGAACGTAAAGCGTCGCTCCAAGAGCTCTGGTGACTTAAATAGCGGTCTCAATTAAAGGGACAGTGTGTAGGGAAACTCGGGGCATGACAGTTTCTGAGTAGGTCTGAGAGTGGGTATATGAGTGTGTGAGTGGAAACCTCTGAATGGGTTTGTGAGTGTGTGTGGCAGTCTCTCAGTGGGTAGGTAAGTGGGTAAATGAGTGCTTGAATGAATCTGTGAATGTGTACATACGTTTCTGAGTGTGTCTGTCATTGGGTACATGAGCCTCTGAGAGGGTGTGTGGGGTATGTGAGTGATCACCTGTCCCTGTAATCTGAAATACGTGGGTATGACCACGTGCAAAGTAATGGTGCGCATTTCTGAGCACAAGAGCTCAATAAGGTGTCGCAAGCAGGCTACCAGGATGACAAACCATTTCATAGAAGTAGGACATCAGCCCACGGATCTGAGATGGACAGTAATTGAGCAACCACTGATCCCAGCCCACATAACAGATATCAGTAGTTTTCCATTTAAAAGAGAGCAGAAGTGGGTGTATAAGCTCAATTCAGACAAAAACGGGCTGAACGAGGATATCCCATGGATGTCATTGTAATTTAACCATTTACAGATGAGTAGACTCGTGTGGTTTAGTCTACACGGGTATCTCTCATGTTTGTGCTTCAGCTCCTTGCCTGAAAAGATGACAAAAGCCAGTAATTCACCCCGGAATACGCGAAACCCCACCATGAAAGTATTGCTGGGTACACTTTCGCCTCTTAGTATGTATAACACTTAAAGAACGGGTTAATGTTTTGCTGGGCATGAGTTGTTGTTTTTGCATTTGCATATGTTTTTTTTGCATTTGCATATGTAGTATGCTTGCTACACCCAGCTACACCCTGCTATAGGCATGGGTGATGATATTGAATAAGGATCCACATGTACCTAGCGTATGGTATACTTCTCAGCAATAAGAGACCACCTAATTTTCTGTTGTACATCACTAGTCTGGTTGCTGAACAAACATGTTGCCCTGGAATGCTGCTTATTTATTTATTTGGTAACAACATGCAGTGTTGGGTTGTCAGCACTAAGAGTTCAGTAATATATGAGACACTGCTGCTTGTCTTGCTCTTGTAATGCTGTAAATAAGAGAAGTTGCATGGAGAGCATATTGGTCTCTCTTACATAATACTAAAGACTACATGATCTATACGCACTGTCAAGACACGGTTCGGTGACGTGTATGACTACAATTCCCAGAAGCCTCCACGTGACTCAGACTAATGATGCGTATTACGTGACTCGCTCCCTACGCATACACGGATATGGGTTTATAATGCCCAACACTACACGGGGTCGGTACCTCCCCAAGACAGCCCAGAAGGACGTCTGGAGTACCGACTGGAAGGTGAGTGCGGGGGTAGCTACGAGATTGAGCGTATTGAAGCTGACAGTGCCCTTGATTTGCGAGTGAGTAAAATCGGGTTTGTTGGTTTTCCGAGTGGTTTAACTGGCGGAACTCTATACCCTTAAACCAAAACTCACCTTAAATAAGGGTCTGTTAGCTTGAATGATGTCACTCAGAATAGCGGATAGGGAGTACATGCATGGAACCCGTGATTTTAAACAACGAGATAAGATTGGAGTCTCTGGAAGTGGTTTATGACACATGGCCGCTGTGTGTTCTGTGCTGCTGGACTGCTGAATTGGTGTCCATAAAAAACGCATAAACGAAATGCGCAACCTAAAGGGGCCCGTTTAGTTGAAGCTAAATTCTCAAGATGGCAGACACAACGAATGTATGTTTGGAGTTTTATTAAAACTGCAGCATGAATGATTTTTTCGATTTGTCAAATACGTGCCGAATTGAATAAAGACTTGAGGCATCAGAGTCATCCTAAACCTGTATGCTTGTGTAGATTAAGACATCTACCTGACCGATCAGGGTCAAGAGGGTCGTATGCTACAAGTACTGACAATAGCTTGTATTAGGCTAAAATATATGGATACTAGCCTCCTGACTGTTTGTTGCAATGAGCAGTTGTGTGAAGTTGGATTCTTGGACGTGCCATACTAAAAATCCTTTTTATTTTTTTCTGCCCACCAGAGCGGTGCTCCTAATTACCCGAGCTGTGGCCAGGTGAGGGGGAGCTTTTCTCTCCTGCCACATAGGTGAGTGAGATTGTATACTTTGTGTATGTGAGAGTACATGTGCCTCAATTGACACTAGGGAGATATGCAATCTGCCCTAAGTTAAAACTACTGGATACAAAAAGTCATAGATTCGGTAATCAAATCATGACTAATTGTTATGTGTTTCATTCTATGTATCTGTCTGTGTGTCTCCTGGTCACTTGGCGCTCCTTTGGACCATGAAGTCAGGAGAAAGATGATCTAAACAACACCCAGGTGATAAAAAAGCTTTTACACTTTGATTTCAAGCAGTAGCGATAATGGTCCTGATGAAGCAGCGGGATACCCTTTGGCTCCACTTAGTCTGCAGAAACATGTTGACCTGATTTAACACACTTTATAGTAGTTATTTGTTCACACTACTATTGTCGCACTCTTTTATTGATTTGGGAGTGAAGAGGTGCACATTAAAGTTTCCTTACCCCTTCATTATCCAATTTTATTCATTGCTATACACTTATTATTTTTTCACGTTTTTGTACTGCTCTACAGTTGTCAGCCTACACCTTTAAACACCATAGAATTCACTGGGCCTCACAGGTCAGATTAGGCATATATATCTGTCTATCTACAGTGGGTATACCATTTTACCTTCAAGGTGTGAAGGCTCCCAGATGATGAACAGGGTGTTCTCGGTCGATGACTGATGGGAATTTTTTTACAAAGAAGGAATACCCTATGTATGATTTCACTAGTACACTTTATTAGTTAAGATTGCACTCCTGTGCAGATACTTAGTTAATTATCCTCTCTTTATTTGACCCATTGCTCCTCTGTGTTGGTGTAACTGTTGTTGGGGGCGGTAGCAATGTCCGGTCATTAAACATCCCCTAGGACCCTCATCTCCCGATTGTGTTTATGTATGTGAGTGGGCCTGTGAGTGGGTGCATGAGTGTATGGTCTGTCAATAGTTGTGCGGTTAAGAAAAGTAAAGGGCACACAAAACAAGTCCTTGTGCTTGCATCCCCTGTGTCAGTCCTCCTGTCCAGCTTACTTGCAGTCCACTACCCTCTACTGCCTCCAGTTTTGTGCTTCCTCTGCTCATTTTCCTGCCTCTTCTCTGATAGCTCATGCCCTCTGTTTTGCCTCTTTTTGCCCATTATTTTGCATCTTTCTGCTCATACATGGTCTTTATTTTACCTCTTTGTGCTTAATTCTGACCTCAATTTTGCCTCTTTCTGCTTGTTTCTGACCATTGTTTCTTTCTCTTCCTGCTTGTTTCTTAGCTTTATTCTGTCTCTTTCTGCTCATTTTAGACCTTTATTCTGCTTCTTGATGCGTGTTGCTGACCTTTACTCTGCCTCTTTCTGCTCATTTCTTTCCTTTATTTTTCCTCTTTCTGCTCCTTTCTGACCTCTATTCTGCCTCCTTCTGCTCATTTCT
Source organism: Lissotriton helveticus (assembly GCF_964261635.1). NCBI lineage: Eukaryota > Metazoa > Chordata > Amphibia > Caudata > Salamandridae > Lissotriton > Lissotriton helveticus. The sequence continues at coordinate 1,078,711,961 of NC_136067.1, read as the reverse complement.
GACCTTCATTCCTCCTCTTTCTGCTCATTTCATACCTTTCTTTTGCCTCTTTCTGCTTGTTTCTAAGCCTGGACTGGGATGTATGACATTACAACGCATGCTTTTACATCGCATGCCTTTACAACGCAGTTTTTACAACGCAAACCTTTACAACGCATAGCGCTTTGGGGTGCTGTATAGTGAATAGTTTAATTTACTATTCCAACTCCAGTCCCCGTGGACACTAGGGAAGGTGTTGGATAGTAAATTAAACTTATTCCCTATCCTAGAGCGCCCCCCAGCGCAATGCGTTGTAATGGTTTGCGATGTAAAAGTTGAGTCGTAAAGGCACTGCGTGCTAAAAGTTGCGTTGTAAAGGATGTTTCCCCTGGGCTGAGTTCCGCGAGCAAGTGGAGTTGATTATCCTGCCCGTTTATTTGACGTTTCTGTTGTACGTCAATGCAGATTGCCTGTTTGGGCGGAAATATTGCGTGAACTGCAACATGTGATCATGCATCGGCGCGGCCATCTTATTTCTTACTCTGTTTATGGTGCTGGGGCCTACTTTTTGATCTTTCTTTAATCTTTTCAATCCTTGATTTCTAAAACTTTTTTCTGATCCTTTTTATTTATTATCTTGCCCTCTGTCTCCCTGTGTGTTTTGCGTTTTTTAAACTATTTTTGTGTTTTTGCATTCGTTTTTTTAAACTTTTTAGCTACACTACTTTCTTATTACCCTCCTTCCTTCTTTTTCCACTTCTTTTTTTCTCTCTTTCCCCCCAGCCCCATGGCAGATAAGGGCACACCCATGTGCGCAAGTAGCAGCCTTGTGGAATGCGGCACCAGGCAGGGGTGAAGCCCCGTGCCCTGTTTTCCGAGGTGGAGGTGGCAGTGCTTTTTTTATGTCTAGTGCCAGCTCCCCTCCCCCCTGGCAGAAGGTGTCAGGCCTGGATCCGGGCACAGAATGCTGGAACGCCAGCAGTGCTGGGCGAAGGTGCGCAGTCAATGAATCGCTGCTCTGGTGTCTGGTGCACCATCATCAGCTGACGCATCACTCCTCCAACATCCTGGACCTAGAGAAGGACCTGCTGGACCTGCTAGGGGTTGAAGTCGCGGGGCTAGGGGAGTAGCTAATTATTACAATTATTCATTTATTATTGCTTGTGTGTTCTATGTTATTGCTAATATTTTTTCCCAAATAGCAAGCATGCTGCTCACATGCAAGTAGGTTACGTTTTCAAATATTATGTGATCGTTCTTCTAGCCAGGCGTTTGGTGCTACCTAACCTAGCATTCATACTTGTTTGCCACATGGACGGTGCAGGGATGTTTGTGAACAACGTCAATTTTTTAATGGAAGCTTGTGCTGCGGTCCTTTTCCTGCTGCTGCACAAGCTTCCATCGACAAATGGAGTTTTGTGACTGCCCTATGGCCTACGGCTGATCGCATCATAATAGTGCGGTCGGGCGGTTCGATAACCGCAACGGCGTCCGCCAGACATCATCATAATAATAAGGCCCTTCATGAATTGGCGCATTAAAGTGGCTGAGAGATTACGAATGAGATGAGAAGCAACATACATCATTTGCTGCACATTATTATTAGTAATTCCAAAATCTAGTTTACTTTACTTGTATCTGATTTAGAAAAGTTCAATTTTATTGCAATAGCCTTTTCCTGCCCAAAAATATTTTGGGGAGATTATTTATTTACCACCAATCCTTTTTTGTCTTTGTGTCTTATATCAGCTTCCAGGGGCAAGAAGAGGGCTGAGGCATGTGAGGAAGCTGGAGGTGCATCTCAGAGTTCCTCAGCTGATGGCTCTGCGGGCCCCAGTAAGTCCTCCTGGTGTTAACATTAATATATATTTTCCCCTAACTTTTACTGCTCCTTATTTTGAATTATGTCTACCCTTTTAAAAAAAAATCCCAACTCTCTTTAATGTATCAGTTTCTAAATTCTTGTTATCCCTGCATTATCCAATTTACTTATTTTCTATATTTCATGTTTCTCTACTTTACTTCAAACTGTCTCTAGAGTGTACTCTGTACTAGTCTTTCTGTAGCTTCCTTTCTTCTGCTTTGTCAGTGAGCTTTCCACCTCCTCTTATAGTATATGTTGTAGACTTCCGAGTGGTGGTACTCTAAGACTCAGAGAACCCATAGGTCACATACTAGTACTACTACTCTTTTTTTTGTTTTATTTTTTTTCCTCATTTGCCTTGTTACCACCCTTCTTCTAATGATTCCACCCTGGGTAATCAAACCTAATTTTTCTTGAAAAAGGGACAAAACATTTTGCGTGGAAAACCCCCGAGAGAGCTACACACCATTGGATTCTACTGGGTGACCTTCTTCCACAGTCAACCGGAGACCCAGTACATTATCCTCCTGCATACACAGGGAAAGAAATATAACCAGCTGAGGCAGATGAAGGCTTAATCATTGGACTGATTTTTCCTAAGTACCCCAACTTTCAACCACACCAGGACAAGAAAGGAGTCCAAAATTCATATCTCTTTTTCATCTGATCCAAAATATCCAACTTTGCAAAAAAATTCATCAATTGTATCCAGCCACTGTCCAGTAGAGAGGCTGAAGAGACACATAGTTTACATAACTCTCTGCGGGCCAACAGTACAGCATAAAATACCAGCTTTGCACTGTATTTCGAAACTATACCTTGCAAATCTAGTCTTCCAAATATAACCAGTTCAATGCTTACCTTGATCTGCAGATTTACTCACGTCCTCCCAGAAAGACTGGATCTTCGGGCAATGCAGAAACATGTGTAGATCATCTTCGTTTGGACTACCACACTTAGGACATGCCACCACTCCACCTGAGCCGAATTTAGAACACTTCAGTGGAGTCCAAAAGGCCCTTTGCAAAGTAAAAAAAAATTTCATCCTCAGATATGCAGGTTTGACTGGTTTGTAAAGCATAGACATTGATTTTTGCCATTGGTCTTCCATCGCAGTCTCTGGCAAGCATCTTTCCCACAGATCCCCCGGTAAAGTGAACGCACCATCCTTTGTCTCTAGCATCAGCCAATACCATGGTGCAATTTATTTTTTAACATAACACTGGACACAAGTTTTTCCTCAAATTCGTTCGGTCCTCCTATCATTTCCTCTGTCGCCAAATACCAACTTTGAACCTGGAGGTATTTAAATCTTGAGGACCTCGGGCCCAGCTCCTGCTCGCACCAATCCCACGAAATTAATTGGCCCTCTGGAAATAACTGCTTTCACCTTAAAATACCCGCCTCCTACAAGGGTCTAGCCAGTAGATCATTAGTCCAAGACGGAGATCCAGGTGCATCCCAAATCGGAGGCAACTGACTAAAAAACTGAATCTTTAGGGCCATTCTGATTCTATACTAAGTTTCCACCACGCCCATTAAAACCTTTAACCTGACTTTCTTGAAATATTTTGGATCAGTATATTTAAACATAAACCCACCTTCAGTCCTTTTTCTTTCCTCAACATTTCCTTAAACATCTTGCCTATCTCTGTGTTTGTAGGGGTACCTAATAACATCCTTCCATTCTTGAAAAGAAATGCCCACGAGTAAAGCAACAAGTCTGGAACAGCTAAATCCCCCTTCACCAGCCTCCTTCTAAGCTTTTTCCAAGCTAGTCATGGCCCTTTTGACGCCCAGATAAAAGCTGATTTTAACTTGCAATGGTATAAACCATTCTTTCCTGAAGGTTAAGGGGATTGTTTCAAACAGAAAAGTTAACTTCGGAAGAACCACCATCTTCACCAAATTTACTCGTCCAAATAGTGTAAGTGTGAGGTGCATCCAGACATGTAAACTAGCACTAATTTCATTTTTAACCCTATCAAAGTTTGCCTTAGTAAGTTCTGCGATGTTTTGGGTAATCCTGACTCTTAAGTATCTCATTTCTCTTTTACATTTGATGCCCTCTGTCCCCATTTCCCACACCATTACTTCCATTTTCTGCTTAATAATGTCATACCCTGAAATTTTACCAAAATCATTTGTTATATTTAGAAGCCAACTCATAACTTGTTGTAAATTGATTCATACATTACGATATCATCAGCATAGAGCCCAATTTTCCTGTTACAATCTTAAAATTTAAAAGTCAATATACCCTCATAACTCCTTATTTTCCTAGCTAGTGGCTCAATATGAAGATCAAACAAGAATGGGGACAAGGGACACCTTTGCCTTTTACCCCTCATAATCCACACCTACTGAGTCAGTACTCCATTAACCAGCACTCTAGCTACCGGAGTAGTACATATACCTTTTAACATTCTGAAAAAATTTTCACCCAAATTAAGATGTTTGACCAGGGTCTGCGGATATACCCAGTTGACATGATCAAACGCTTTGGCAGCATCTAATGCTATTACTGCTAACAGAAGATCGTAAGCCCTAGCCATGTCTATAGAACCAATAGGAGAGAACATCATCTCTTTCAAAGCTCTTCCTCTGATAAATCCCTTCTGATGTTCATAGACCATATGCGACATAACCCCATTTAACCTCCCTGCTATAACCTTTGCAAACAGCTTGTAGACAGCGTTTAAAGAAAAATAGGCCTATGTGAATCAACATTTTTTCATATCTTTGCAGGCTTGGGGATCAAAGCTATATTGGCATCTTTCCAGTAATCCGGCATAGCAAAGACTTCCGCGTCCTAGACGTCAGTACAGCGAGGGCGATTGTGCCAGAGAACTTCCTGCCTATGTACCCGTGTGTTACGGACTAATTACTGGGTTATACCACATGGATACGTCCATACCAACTTGATTTTGAAGGTAGAGGGATTAGCTGGCGCATTGGATTGTTTTACATATAGCGGTGACCACTATATATCGCTCACACCACAACAAGGGTTACCCTTCCGGGTTGGAAGTATCACCGGAACTGGGCCTAACTACTGAGGATTCAGCCATTGAGCCCTGAAGAATTGTAGTTACTGTGTATGTACAGTCCTACAAGGAAACACGTGTCGGCTGGCTGTATATTATCTTTGATCTGATGACCTAATTAAAAGGAGAGATATATGAACCTCCAAGAAACCGACGTTGGATAAAAATTCTTTTCAATCTTGTTTATTGTCACATTGTTGTTTATACTCTGTTTGAGTGCGCAGGATTTTGTGTTCTCCTTGACTCTATCTCTCAGGACTCCTGATAAACTCGCTTTTAAGTTTGATATTTTGTCCATCTCCTTTTCCTTACCTTCATGGCTGCCTGAAGTGATTAAAACCGCTTCCAACCTCCGAATATGTTCTTTTAACTCCAAAACCTTTCTATAATACATTCACCTTTTCCCTGCTGCCGAGGCACCTAATCTGCCTCTTAAATAAGTCTTATAGGCATCCCATTCAATCCCAATCTTAGCTGAATCTTGGTTCCTCTCAAAAAAATCCTTGGCTTCCTCTTTCAAGGTCTCCACCATCTTGTCTTCAAACAAAATTGTATTATCCAGCCTCCATATTGAACTCGTAATCCCCTCTTCTACCCTCATCCGAAGGAGGTTAACTGAATGGTCTGATAAGTGAACCCCAATATGTTTAACCTCCAAAACAGAGCTCGGTCCACCAAGAAATATTCTATCCTTGACTTGTGTTTATATTTTTTATTATAACATATAAAACCCATATGGGAGCCTGCCTTACATCTCCATATATCGCAGAGACCCCACTGCACCATCAACCCTCTCACTATACCCGACATCTTGGGGTTTACTGCTGCTCTACTATTCAAAGATCTATCTAATTTATGATCCAAGACTGTATTAAAGTCCCCTGCCATAATAATATGACCAGGGAAATTCAAAAGATCATTTGCTGTTTCATCCAACGGACCTGTGTCATCTTGATATGGGCCATAATAGCCAACCAAGGTGAAGATCTGCCCAAGAACTCTTAACTTAGCTATTAACCACCTTCCTGTAACGCTCAAAACATTGCCTTCTATCAAAATATTCAAACCAAGCTTAACTAATAATGCAACCCCTTTGGTAACTGCTGTCTGCCTCATATAAATTGCATTTGCAACCCATCTCTGCACCTTAAAGACCACCCTGCTCTCCTCCTCCGTCAAATGTGTCTCCTGTAGAATAATGATTTGTGTGGGAGAGTCCTTCAAATACTGGATTATCTTGTCTCTCCTACTCTTCACCTGAAGACCATTTACATTCCATGACAGGACTTTCAACTCCTTCATTCTATTCCCTGTCATCACCTAAAAACCCTCTCTACCCACAAACCATTGGTGAAAACCGGACAAATGACGCATTTCTTTCCCCCTAAATCCCCCTCCCTGTGCGAACCACACACCATCCCTCTCTCTTGGAAAACCCTAACCAACTTCCCAAGGCAAAAGCCCTATGAGGTACCGCTCAGCGTGCAGCACACTTACATATGCACCTATACACCCCTAATGTGAATTTGAAACATACAAACAGGAAATCATTTATCTATAAAAATTTACCACTTAAGTAGAAAAGAAACCTATCCTACTGCTTCCAAAAGAATGACCTCTTAATGATTCCCAGCCCGAGCTGTTCAATAAAGCTATTAACCTCCTCAACTAACCAGAAGGAGTGCATCTTATTATTCAGCATCACTTTGAGTAAAGCCGGGAACTTCAGCTGAACCGCAGCACCTAGCTTCTTTAGCAGCTCGATTCTTTTCCCTAGCTCCCATTGCCTATTTGCTGTGAACACTGACAAATCTGATCTTACTTCAATTCTTACTCCATCCACTTCCAACGTTTACTTCTTCAGAGCTTTAGCTAAGATCTTCTCCTTCAAGGTATAAGTGAGGAAATTGACTAGAATTCTCCTAGGTTTAGATCTATTTATATTGAACCTAAAAGGATTTCTATGTATCCTCTAGATATATTTTGCAATTTCTTCCTCAGTCTCTTCCAGCTGAAGCTTTCTTCTCAGCAACTGAACCACAAAGCTTTTAATATTCCATCTTTCCTTACCCTCGGGAACTTTTAAAACCTTCAAATTGTTCCTCCTTTGAAAGTTCTCTAATCTTTCTACTCTTTCTTCGTTCTCTCTTTCCCTGGCTCTGAGCCCTTCAATCTCTTGCCTGTTGACCTGTTTCTCCTCCTTAAAGTCCCTGATTCGACTTCTAGTGCCAATGTTCTTCCACTCAAATCATCCATTTTTTTCCCTAACACCTCACATGCAGACCTGATGCTTTTCTGAAATAACTCTTAAGTCTCGAAACTTTCTCGCATCTCAAGGGTAAGGGTTTTGAGCTACGTTCTTTGTAGTGTAGTTCCTATATTCCAAATAGGCTCTGCGCATTGAAATAATAAATCCTGTAGTTTAGACGTAGGATTGAGGTCGACTAGGTCTCTACCGAATCTATTAGACTTAATTGTGAGTGCTAGCTGGCTCAGAAGTCACTAGAAACTTTCTCGAATTCACAAGAAGAGATTCGTTTCTGACACCCGCATCAACATGACAACTTTGTTTCGTATTATATGCCTTGTACTTTATAACCAGTATTACGATTGTAGCAGTACATTTCTTATGCTTGAGAAAGAAGACTGTTCAATAAATACTTTTTATTGAAAACACCCGTCTCTCTATTTTCTCAGCACCTCTGGTGAAACGAAGCATGCACGATTGACTGAGTAAAATAGCTATCTATTGTTTCCGCGACTCTAGAGATTGATTTCTTATTCTTGGGTACCACAAAGTTGTCATGTTTATGCGGTTGTCAGAAACTAATCCCTTCTTGTGAATTCGAGAAAGTTTCTAGTGACCTCTGAGCTAGCTGGCACTCACAATTAGGTCTAATATATACGATAGAGACCTAGTAGACCACAATCCTACGTCTAAACTATAGTATATGTTATTCCAATGCACAGAGCCTATTGGGAATATAGGAACTACACTACAGTTTCACTGTTGAAACTTTTATTTTTTGGTATATTTCACATTCTAGAACATAATTTCTAGTTTGTTTCCTCATGCGCGGCCACCAATATCTTTGTTTTAATAATGATACTGTGGTGGAAATTCCTGCGTGTGCAGATGCCCGTCGTTGGTGTGCTGCTAAGATCAGTCCTAACCTATGTTCCATGTTTGGAATTGCCCTATCCCCCACTCCAGGAATTCGAGCAAATGGAACATTATTCGCATCAGTTATATAGTACTTTACTGGAAACCCTTTCGGGAGTGTCTTACCACTGTCTTTAACTGAAGCAGTGACAGCTTGCATTATTTCACTGTCTATTTTTGTTTTTGACCGAGTGATTGCAGCTACGGAAGCCGTTTGCACAGCTGCCTTCGCGGCTTCATCAGCCAAATGAATTCCCTGCAACGTGAACGCCATCACGCTGATGACTCAGTGTATGGATCACATGAGTCTTTTGTAGTTCTCTTTGTTCCCAAAGCATTTTATGCTTGATTGTGCCAACTTTTGCATCTTTGAAACCGTTTTGAACCCAGTTCTGCAGATACTCATTGTAAGTTTAAACGCAGTAATACGAATCACACACTATGAGTGTGGGAAATTCACGATCGGTATTTTCAAGCACCATCTTGAAAGCCTGTAGTTCGGCTCGCTGAGCTGTACAGTCTCCGAGTGATTAAGTTTTAGTGACCATAGGTCTAAATTTACCTTCGCGCCAGCGACCTTTAACAATCGCGCATGCAGCACTATAGGCTTGTTTACCCCAATTGCGGGCTGTGCTGATCCATCTGTATAGATTATACATCCATAATGTTCTAGAGGCAGAATCTCGGTCAGCAGAGGACATCCGTATTCGTATTGTAGGAATTCTTGTGTCTGCAAGTAGGGGTCAAAGACGTATTCAACGTCTGTTGCAGCAAGAGAGTTAACCCATTGTATCCATCTCTGATGTAAAGCTTTTGCATTGGGAATGCTTGCTTTCGTCACTGCCTCTAAGGCAGGTACAGGTGTAACGATCATTATGCGTTTACCCTGTGCGAGAGCTCTCTCTTTTGCTACTGCAGTTTGAACCCCTGTCAGAATTTTTTCTGTAGAAGTGAATTTTATTTCAGCTTGTGTGTACAAGTGTGATTTGTATGCTATTGGTACCTTTTCACCTTCATTAAAGGTCAGGTATGTGAATCCGCATCTCCCTGGGATGATTCGGATCACAAGATTGCGCGCATTATCGCGTGTTTCTACCTGTGATTTTGCTAACATGTCTGTTTGCACTGAACGCAAAATTTCTGTATGGTTTTGAGTCCAATTTGCTGGTTTGAAATCAGGTTTTATTAGTTTGTAGAGAGGTTTAACCCTTTCTGCGTAATTTAGAACATAAGTTATCCGGAAATTCAGGAAACCTAGAATTGACTGTGAGTTCTTCAGCGTCTTTGGAGTTTGAAGCAGCGCACATTTCTCTAGGAAGTTGGCTGCCAGGCTTTTGCCTTCACTTGATAATTCGTATCCTAAGAATAGGATGTTGAGATGGGCAATTCATGATTTCTTAAAATTTAATTTGTACCCTTCAGAAGCGAACCCAAGTATTATGGTGTTCACTTTTTTCAAGTGCACGTCCAAATAATCGTCTGTAAGATAGATGTCATCGACATAAGATAATGCCTCATCATCGTACATTTGTAGTAACTCTGTTACTCTGGCTGAACATAAGCCTGGACTATTCTTAAATCCCTGGGGGAGACGGCAAAATTGTCGCTGTGTCCCCATGATTGAGAAAGCGGTCAAATGCCTGCTTTCCGGTACAATGTTTTGACAGAAAAACCCATTTGAAATATCTAATGTGGTTTTATATTTTTTACGCACAATGTTATTCATTAGTGCTGCACTGTGTGCATTTTGTACTGCAAATGTTTTGCAACAGGAGTTTAAGCGTCTGTATTCCAAAACTAGACGATATGAATTGTCTGGTTTGGAGACAGGAAACAAAGGATTGTTCATTGACGAGGTACATGTCTCAGTCACCCCTTGGTATTCAAGTTGATTTAAAATCTCCCTGACTTGTTTTTTTAGCTTCTTGCTTATCTGGATACTGCCTTTGTGCAGTAGGTTGATTTTTTAACTGGATTTTATGGTGAGGAGAGTCCTCATCCCATTCCACATGATTTTTATATAATGCTGGAGCCTGGACCACATAGGTGTATTTTTTATGAATAGGAATATGATTTGAGAAGGCTGGCATAATTATCTCTTTGCCATGTGGGCACTCCCTGACAAATTCAGGTGGCCAGTCTTGTTCAGCTAGACGAATGTCATAACCCTTAGATAGCTTCTCCCAAAAGAGTGCTTTTATTTTCCTAGTTATGTCCCCCTCCATCCGGAGTGTTATTTCATATAACTTGTGGGGTACACTAACCCTGGTGTCGGCAGTTTCAACTTGAATGCATTCATTCAAGTCCACTGTCTCCAGATGATCCTTCAGGATCTTGCGAGCTATGGTTACTTCTGCTGCGCTGTCTAGCATTGTCTGGGTCAATTCCCCGTTCTTGAGTTGTGTCCTCAAGATCCTCGGCATGTCTGATCTTTACACTTGTTACCTTCTTCTTGGTGAATTGGGTTTTCTTATTTTTTGGAACATGCTGTTCGTCTTTGGACTTCACACGTTCTTCTTTTTGTTCTGATCGTCCTCTTCTTTCTGATTTCTGCGAGGAAGTCTGAAAGGTACGAGAGGAACATGCACCAGTATCTTGATATCTATCAGGTTTTCTTAAGTTATCCCTATTTCTGAGGTTCTACCTCATTTCAGAGGGCTCCCGTTGGGGAGACCTACCCCCTCATTGGGGAGATCTTCCTCTGGACTGAGAACGCTTCTCTTTAGGAAGTGTCTGTTTAGTATTTTCCCACTTCTTTTTAGGGGTATTGAGATTATTTTTAATAAAGATCTTTTCAGGATTTTCTGTTAGTTGGGGTTTTAATGGTTTCCCACCGAAACTATCTCTACCTAGTTCTTCATAAGGTTTTTCAATAATTCTTGCAAGCTCATATGGTTGGTCTGTTATATCTGTTTCTTTTAGCTTTTGGTGGATTGCTACGGATGCTGCTTCACCTTTGATGTTGGCTAATAGTATAGACGAGACCTGTTTGAAATCTTTCAGTAATTTCATACCAAGATTCAAGGCTGGTTCTGGACCGTATTCATTTTGAATCTGTCTCTGAACGACTGGTATTACCGCCATGAATGGAACACCATGTGTTTTTGTGTAGATTAAAGCAAAGCCTGTACCCCAAGTGTCACAGTCCTCCACGTGTTGTGCTATCCCCACTGGTAAACAGATTGTCAGAATTCTGTGTTTCTCATGAGGTGTACTATCAGGGAATACTGCCTCAATTTGAGTAATTTTTTGAGCTAATCAGAACGGAATTTGTTCTCTTTTTGCGGGCAATTTACCAATGACTGACTGTATAGTCTGTGGTGTAATTTTGTTTGTGGTCCCCTGGTGAGGGTGTGCTGTGGAATCCTCACAGTAGGTTGGACTGTTAAGGTCTGCATGACATATTGAACCAATTGTCTATGTATTTTAATTAACTGTTTTAGCTGTACTAACAGTTCTGGACCTGTCATTCTTTCAATGTCAGGATGTGGTGTATAGCTGGCAAATACCGGCCATATCGCTCCTGGTCTACCTAGTGGACCGAGCCTGGTTATGTGATTTCCATGTTGTAGGGTGCCTTTAAACCAGAGCTGATGCTCTTGGTAAGTTAATGGAATTTCAACGTCCTTGTAAGGAACGTATTTCGTTGGAGGTTCCTCTAATTTGTAGTAGTGGAACTTGTGTGTCCCTCTATCTGCTGGAGGAAAGTGAATCCATGAATAGAACACTTCTGTCTGCCGATATTCATGTGCCTCTATACCAAATATTAATCTACCACCTCTCGATGATACTCCATTATTTATGAGTTTGAAAGTTATAGATTTCCTTACATTTACCGGGATGATTATAGCATCCGGGTCATTCTGTAGGATGTTTCTGTCTTCTAAAACTGCTTGAGCTGCAGATGCAACTAATTCTTTGTCAGTAATCATTATTTTACTGACTGAAGAGTTTGCAGAACAAGTTTCAAGGAAACAAAGATTAGGTGCACAATATTTTGGAACACTGTATCCTTCACCGTTGAACAAACCAAAAACGAATACATAGGATTTTTTGTCCTACTCAGTTTTGGCGGATATTATCCTTCCACCCATTCCAGACGTCTATTGGAGTATTTTACGGGAAAAAAGGGGTCTGTGTGAAAAGCACGACTGAGTTACTCTAGCACCTAGCGTTAAATTATCGCCTTATCAAACGTTGGGCGCCATGTAGTGTAGTTCCTATATTCCCAATAGGTTCTATGCATTGGAATAATAAATCCTGTAGTTTAGACGTAGGACTGAGGTCTACTAGGTCCCTACCAAATCTATTAGTCTTAATTGTGAGTGCCAGCTAGCTCAGAGGTCACTAGAAACTTTCGCGAATTCACAAGAAAGGATTAGTTTCTGACAACCGCATAAACATGACAACTTTGTTTCCCACGAATAAGAAATCAATCTCTACAGTCGCAGAAACAATAGATATCTATTTTACTCAGTCAGTCGTGCATGCTTCGTTTCACCAGAGGTGCTGAGAAAATAGAGAGACGGGCATTTTCAATAAAAAGTATTTATTGAACAGTCTTCTTTCTCGAGCATTAGAAATGTACTGCTACAATTGTAATACTGGTTATAAAGTACAAGGCATATAATCCGATAAGTATTATAAAGTAGTACTGTAAAAGCATGATATGGTTTCTAAGCCATAAAATACATAAAATACATAAAATACATACAGTGATAAAATAATGACTAAACGTACTCAACTGGTGCTTCTAAAATATGCCTACCTCGGTGTACCTAACCTAAGTCTAGTACAAGGGAAGAAATAAGTGAGGTGTAGCTTAAGTTTAGTATTCTTTGCCAAGAATCTATTCCAAGAATTCTCTTAAGAGTCTAATCAGTTGGTGAGGGAGAGGATCAGCTGGGTGTCATCAGTGTAGGAAATGATGTTTAGGTTGTGTTGGCGTGCGATGGCTGCGAGGGGGCCCATGTAGACGTTGAAGAGGGTGGGGCTGAGTGAGAATCCTTGATGTACTCCGCAGATGACTTCGGTGGCCGCGGATCGGAACGGGTGGAGGCGGACTCTCTGGGTTCTTCCGGCGAGGAACGAGATGATCCACTCCAGTGCCTTCCCTTGGATTCCGGTGTTGCTGAGGCGCTGTATTAGTGTGCGGTGGCATACTGTGTCGAATGCTGCTGAGAGATCCAGGAGGATGAGGGCAGCTGTTTCCCCGTTGTCAAGCAGGGATCTAATGTCGTTGGTGGCTGCGATGAGGGTGGTCTCGATGCTGTGGTTAGCTCGGAAACTGGATTGTGAGGGGTCGAGGGATCTGTTTGACTTGAGGAAGGTGGCGATTTGTTTGTTGACCGTCTTCTTGATGACTTTGGCAGGAAAAGGGAGGAGTGAGATGGGGCGGAAGTTCTTGAGATCCGTGGGGTCCGCGGTGGGTTTTTTCAGGAGAGCGCTGAGCTCGGCATGTTTCCAGCTTTCCGGCAAGGTGGCAGTGGCGAAGGAGATGTTGATGATGTCCCGGAGTTGGGGTGCGATGATGGAGTCGGCCTTGTTGAAGACGTGGTGAGAGCAGGGGTCGGGCGGGGATCCGGAGTCGATGGTGTTCATTGTGCGGGTGGTGTCTTCGGTGCTGACCGGGGTCAAGTTGTAGAGGGTGGTGGTGGGGTGCGTCGGTTTGGTGGTTGGGTGCGTGGTCTGTGCGCTGAAGCTGTTGTGTATGTCGGCGATCTTGCGGTGGAAGAACGAGGTGAGTGAGTCGCAGAGGTCTTGCGAGGGTGTGATGTCGTTGTTGCAGGCGCTGGGGTTGGAGAGCTCTTTAACGATGCTGAAGAGTTCCTTGCTGTTGTGGGTGTTGTTGTCCAGACGTTCTTTGAATATAGTCCTTTTGGTGGTGCGGATCAGCTGGTGGTGTATGCGGGTGGCGTTCTTGAGGGCTGTCCTGTTTTCTGTGGTCTGGTTATGGCGCCAGGCTTTCTTGAGGGTGCAGCAGTTTTTCTTGGAGGTTTTGAGTTCGTTGGTGAACCACGCGGCTTTCTTGCTGACTTGTCTGCTGGGAGAGTTCTTCAGTGGAGCGAGGTCATCGGCGCAGTTGGTGAGCCACTGTGTGAGGTTTCGGGCTGCTTCATTGGGGTCCGTTGTGTTGGCGGGAGAGTTCTGGCTGAGGGAGGTGGTGAGCTGGTCGGCGGTGATCTTGCTCCAGCTTCTGCGGGGAACCTGTTGCAGGTGGTGGTGGGTCGTGGTTCTCCTGAAGTTGAAGTGGGCGCAGCTGTGATCAGTCCAGTGTAGTCCGGTGGAGTGGCTGAAGGAGATGTACTTGCTGGAGGAGAAGACGGGGTCAAGCGAGTGGCCGGCGTAGTGGGTGGGGGTGTTCACCAGTTGCTTGAGCCCGAGGTTGGCGAGGTTGTCCAGCAGGGCGGCGGTGTTGCTGTCATTGTTGTTTTCCAGGTGGAAGTTGAGGTCCCTTAGGAGGATGTAGTCTGAGGAGGTGAGGGCGTGCGGGCTGATGAAGTCTGCGATGGCTTCGCTGAATTGAGTGCGTGGTCCCGGTGGTCTGTAGATGAGAGTACCTCTGAGGGTGGTCTTGGGATCGGTGTGAGGAGGCGTTCATCCAGGTTTCTGTGAGGAAGGCGACGTCTGGTGAGGTTGTGTCGAGGAGGTTCCAGAGTTCGACGGCATGCTTCTGGACGGAGCGGGTGTTGATCAGGATGCACTTGAGGTGTGTGTTGCTGGTGCCTAGCCTTGTGGGTGCGGTGCTGGTCCGGAGGCAGGTGAAATTGCAGGCATGGCAGGTGAAGGCTCCGTGGGTGCGTTTCGGGGTGGCTCGGTAGCAGGTGGGGTTCCGGCCTGGGTTGAGTGCATTGAGGGTGACGGCATCGTACGTCCGTCGTGTGGGCTTTCGTCGTCGGGGGCCAGGGGTCCTGGCGCTGGGCACGGTCCAGGCGCGGATGGGCACAGACGGACTTGTGTTAGGCGCACCTTCGGTATTGGAAGAAACGATGGAACTGATGGAAAAGAGACAACACGTAAAATACAACATAAGAAGGAAGAAAAAATGGCTTTAAACAACTTAGCCAGAAATGATGCGATATTCATAAAGGCGGCGGACAAGGGGGGCGTGATAGTGGTCCAGGATACACTGGACTACATCTCTCAAATCGAGCAACAATTACAAATACAAGAAAATTACATCAAGGTCCCCAAGGACCCTACAAATGAGATCAAAGCATTGATAGAGATGGCCACCCAGGAAGGAGAGGATGGTGGATTCCTCAGTCAAGCCGAGCGTGATATTCTCAACCAGGTGGAACCCAGGATACCAACTATTTATACCCTTCCAAAGGTACAGAAAAGGCTACAAAATCCGCCTGGAAGCCCTATTGTTTCGGGCATGGGCTCAATATTGGAGCCCTTGAATCAATTTATTGATTATTTTTTGCAACCATGGGTACCTCTTACCAGGTCGTACGTACGTGACAGTATGCACATTATTCAGTTGCTCGAGGGGCAAGTCTTTGATGGCAGTAAGCAAATACTGGTCACGCTAGATGTATCATCTCTTTATACATCCATCCCCCAGGACAGTGCCACCCAAGTGATAAGAGCAACACTGGACCAGAGAATGAGGCCACACTGGATCCCGACAGAATTTTTGATCAAGCTATTGGAAATAGCTATGAAGAGGAATTACTTCATCTTCAAAAGGCAGTATTATTACCAATGTAAGGGGGTGGCAATGGGCGCGACATATGTGCCCAGCCTGGCGAACCTATTTATGGACAGGTTTGAGGAAGAACATCTATATGACCTGGCTAACCCATTCCTGTAAAAGATCGATGCTTGGAAAAGGTACATCGATGATGTCCTAATGATTTGGTCGGGCAATGAAGAAGAGCTTGATCAATTTTGGCATTGGCTAAACAACAGGAGCAGTGATATCCAGTTTACAATGGCCCAACGCAGGGAGTCCATTGACTTTCTTGACCTGACTTTCCAGGCAGAGGAGGGTGTACTGTATAGTGATCTATACCGCAAACCTATGGAAAGAAACACACTGTTAATGTATGGTTCTCACCATCCGAGAAACCTAAGGGACAATTTGCCTTTCGGCCAGTTCCTTCGCCTCAGGAGGAACTGTTCAAAAAGAAAGGATTTCTTTGAGGAGGCAGACGAATTAACATAAAGGCTGAGAAATCGAGACTATCCGAAAGGTCTATTGAAGCGTGCCAAGAAACGGGCATGGTACCATCCAAGGGAGGAGCTTTTGGAGATCAAGGAAAAGCCGGTTAAACCAAAGGGGATCGTCTGCGTGACGACATTTAACACCAAGAGCAACGGTGTCCAGAGAATCATTAAGAAGTACTGGAATCTTGTACAAGGGGAGTTACAAACAACACAACAACCTCTGTTCGCGTTTAAAAGGGACAAGAACATAAAAGACGCTGTGGTAAAGGCATATTTGGATCCCCAAAACACCCGGATGTGAGAAATCTACTGAACCTGCCACCACTAATGGGTCATCATAAGTGTGGCAGTTGTCGAACGTGTGATTACTGTTTGGAGGGCTTGAGTTTTACCCACGGTACAAAAACTTACAAACTCAATTAATTTACCAATTGCAATAGTACACTGGTCATCTATGCCATTTTATGTCCATGTTCCTTGGTTTATGTAGGACAGACCAAACAAAAAATCAAGAGCAGGATCCTACAACACATGAGCAGAATTAGATGCGGTTCAGTGGGAGCACCCCTAGTGGAACATTTCCTTACTCATAACCATACACCAGAAGACATCAGATGGAGGGTATTGGAGAAACTGACACCTAGCCCTAGGGGGGATCTAACATGAAGTCACTTAACTATAAGGAGTGCAGATGGATATATTCCCTCAATGCAGTACAAAGTGGACTCAAAGAGCGAGAAGAAACAGCTAAGCAAATGGGGCAGTTGTGAGAGTAATTATGACATGATCAAGATTGTTATTGATGATCCAAGTATTATATATGAGCATAATTGATGGTCATGTATTGGTAGTTAGAAACATGTCTGCAGATAAGAATATGTATAATGTGGAATACATTGTATTATGTAAATATGATTTTTAACTGAATTTCTGCATGAAACAATATTTACTTCTCGAGGAAGCTTTTGCCTGGAAATTGTTTAACCTAGCCCTGCTCGCTTTTACAATCAATTGCAGTTAGGGTTGGCGATAAATTGATAATAACTATGGCAGTTATACAATCCGCTTCTACGCAATCTCTAATAAGCATTAACAATAAATATCAAGTGGTATATGTGTCTTTAAACCACTAGGGGATACGTAATGGCACCAGGGGACATGGCTGCTAGGCAATGGATTGCGTCACTACGTAGTGTTGCCTGGCAACGTGGACGTGAGTCTGCGTCCTCACGTTCAACACATTTAGAGTCTCCCGAGAGTTTGACCTAACAGGCGGAAAGAGTGGACTAATGCGGAAGCCGCCGCTCTCACGGATGTTTATGTGAGAGTGTTTATGTGAGCATTTCTTTGCCATTGGATTAAAGACTTTGATCGAAGACTGTTTCTCAAGGTAAGACGCTCGGAGAGTTTCTTCCTTGACGACTAATACAGAAGCTGACGAGAACTATTAACAAAATGCTCACCAAACCTCCCCATTATAATTTATAGGTTGCACGAGGGATGTGATTCCCGATAATCCGTTCTAAAGCCATTACAACATAGTGGGCCTTATGAAATCATCACCTCCCCCTTTTGTACCGCTTTGGCCGCCATAAGTGTGGCAGGGTATGCTCAGACGTGAGTCCCTTGCTCACTTTGCCACTGGATTCAAGCAAGCCGGGCTGAAGACGGCTGGAATGCCAGAAACCGGTCCTCGGAAGCTTGTTTCCGGTCCAGGGAAGGCGTGGCTTGGCAGTTCGGGCTGGACTGTTCCCATGAGGCACAGGGTCAGACTGATTTGCATATAGCCATGTCTGAACTGGGGTGGCAGAGTGGGCTAAAGAACGGTGATGGATCAAACCCAGATCTTTTGACTGGGTGTGAGTGTTTGATTGGTTCAGATGCTCTGTCCATCACCTCCCCCCTTTGTACCGCTTTGGCCGCCATAAGTGTGGCAGGGTATGCTCAGACGTAAGTCCCTTGCTCACTTTGCCACTGGATTCAAGCAAGCCGGGCTGAAGACGGCTGGAATGCCAGAAACCGGTCCTCGGAAGCTTGTTTCCGGTCCAGGGAAGGCGTGGCTTGGCAGTTCGGGCTGGACTGTTCCCATGAGGCACAGGGTCAGACTGATTTGCATATAGCCATGTCTGAACTGGGGTAGCAGAGTGGGCTAAAGAACAGTGATGGATCAAACCCAGATCTTTTGACTGGGTGTGAGTGTTTGATTGGTTCAGATGCTCTGTCCATCACCTCCCCCCTTTGTACCGCTTTGGCCGCCATAAGTGTGGCAGGGTATGCTCAGACGTGAGTCCCTTGCTCACTTTGCCACTGGATTCAAGCAAGCCGGGCTGAAGACAGCTGGAATGCCAGAAACCGGTCCTCGGAAGCTTGTTTCCGGTCCAGGGAAGGCGTGGCTTGGCAGTTCGGGCTGGACTGTTCCCATGAGGCACAGGGTCAGACTGATTTGCATATAGCCATGTCTGAACTGGGGTGGCAGAGTGGGCTAAAGAACGGTGATGGATCAAACCCAGATCTTTTGACTGGGTGTGAGTGTTTGATTGGTTCAGATGCTCTGTCCATCACCTCCCCCTTTTGTACCGCTTTGGCCGCCATAAGTGTGGCAGGGTATGCTCAGACGTGAGTCCCTTGCTCACTTTGCCACTGGATTCAAGCAAGCCGGGCTGAAGACGGCTGGAATGCCAGAAACCGGTCCTCGGAAGCTTGTTTCCGGTCCAGGGAAGGCGTGGCTTGGCAGTTCGGGCTGGACTGTTCCCATGAGGTACATGGTCAGACTGATTTGCATATAGCCATGTCTGAACTGGGGTGGCAGAGTGGGCTAAAGAACGGTGATGGATCAAACCCAGATCTTTTGACTGGGTGTGAGTGTTTGATTGGTTCAGATGCTCTGTCCATCACTTCCCCCTTTTGTACCACTTTGGCCGCCATACGTGTGGCTGGGTATGCTCAGACGTGAGTCCCTTGCTCACTTTGCCACTGGATTCAAGCAAGCCGGGCTGAAGACGGCTGGAATGCCAGAAACCGGTCCTCGGAAGCTTGCTTCCGGTCCAGGGAAGGCGTGGCTTGGCAGTTCGGGTTGGACTGTTCCCATGAGGCACAGGGTCAGACTGATTTGCATATAGCCATGTCTGAACTGGGGTGGCAGAGTGGGCTAAAGAACGGTGATGGATCAAACCCAGATCTTTAGACTGGGTGTGAGTGTTTGATTGGTTCAGATGCTCTGTCCATCACCTCCCCCTTTTGTACCGCTTTGGCCGCCATAAGTGTGGCAGGGTATGCTCAGACGTGAGTCCCTTGCTCACTTTGCCACTGGATTCAAGCAAGCCGGGCTGAAGACGCCTGGAATGCCAGAAACCGGTCCTCGGATGCTTGTTTCCGGTCCAGGGAAGGCGTGGCTTGGCAGTTCGGGCTGGACTGTTCCCATGAGGCACAGGGTCAGACTGATTTGCATATAGTCATGTCTGAACTGGGGTGGCAGAGTGGGCTAAAGAACGGTGATGGATCAAACCCAGATCTTTTGACTGGGTGTGCGTGTTTGATTGGTTCAGATGCTCTGTCCATCACCTCCCCCTTAAGTAGGGCTTATGAAACCTGTCTGAATACCTCCAGATAGCACTTGGGTAAGTGCAATGTTAATCACTGAGCATAAACGTGTAAGACTTTTACTTAAGCCCATGGAAGTTGTTATACTAATAGTTATACACGTTCTCTGAATTTTCAGACTCGATTAAATCTATCAACACTGCTCCATTCCCGGTCTAAATTCCCAAATCTCGAGGTAAGACGCTTGTAGAGTTTCTTCCTTGATGCCTAACACGGAAGGTGATGAGAACCATTAATAAAACGCTCACATCCCTACCCATTATTATTTATAGGTCTCACGAGGGACGTGGTTCCCAATAACCTATCTAAGCCATTACAACACAGTGGGGCTTATGATACCTATCTGCCTGAAAAACTCCAGATAGCACTTGGGTAGGTGCATTTTTAATCACTGAGCACAATCGTGTAAGACTTTGAAATAGCTCATGGAAGGCGATATACTAATTTTTGTATACGTTTTCTAAATTTTCAGACTTGATTAAATCTATCAACACTACTGTATCCTAGGTCCAAATGTAGAAAGACCTTTTTATGGTGAGTGTCTGTATAACTAACCTAGTTTCACTCACATTTAGTTCGAATTTGCAAATCCACTTTGATAATTTATTCTTCTGACCCTTCAGGCGCTAGACCTCTATTCTATGTCCTGAAGAAGACCCGATCTAGACCCACAACTAAGGCGTCCAGAGGGTCGAAACGTCAACGCTTTTTAATGACTGGACCAGCACAGAACTTTCAGTTCTAATAATAATCCAATTGAAATCAAATTACTGGAGTGTTTATATATGAATGTCGAAAAGCTGGCCAAAAAAACGTTCTTTCATGTTTCATTTTCTCTGAGATCTATTGTTTATTGAATACACTTTGAATGTCACTTTTTGCATGTTATGTCACACTTTAATCAATTCTCTTTTCTAATGCGCCGTTGTACTATACCATCGATGAAATGAATATAAATGAAGTGTCTCTCATTTGTGGATAGGGTATGTATTTATCAATGAATAATTAATTGATGAATTGTAATGTAATGTAATGTAATGTATGTATACTTGTAAAGCGCACTGTTACCTCGTTACGTGGCGTCCTGGCGCTGTATAGCGCTGGGGAAACCGTCCTGGCTTTCCCTGTGAGAGGGCACTCCAAGGTGAAGCCAGGCATCCCCGGCGTTGCTGGGGCCGTTGTGGAGATTAAGCAAGCTATTGCCCAGAGTTGCAGAGTGGGACCCATGGTTAGCGTAGGCACCTAAGCGAGAATTATCAAGTCCGCGCCCATTGACCCAAGACCCTGCCGCGTCGGGAATTGAACCCTGGTCCCGGGCCGACCTCTGCTTCAGGGTCTGCCGCTTCTAACCGGTGAGCCACACTTCTCCAAAAAACGAATGTTTACCCTTATGAAAACATTGTGGATTTGCATGTGATAGGGCTTAAATGGCTAGAGCTCTTGTTTGAGTAACTTTAAGAAGAGAAGAAATGTATAGCAATTTAAGCAGAATTTGAAGATATCAGGTTGAGAACCCGACAGAACCATTGTTGATATTACATTCGGCGCGCCAGTGGCGTGCCCGCTGCACGCGTCCGCTGCTCGGTCGCTTCGAGGTCTCCATAAGAATGCAACCGGGAGAGAGGAGCAGCTGGGTGGCGGGAGCGGGCCGGCGAATGGGTTGGTGGGGGGCGTGGCCCCAGGGAGGCAGCGGCGGGAAGGAGGAAAATTGGAGGTGGGTGGCTCAGCGGCACCTGGGTCGTCCAAGGCAGGTAGCGGCAGCGGGGGTGGAATTCAGCTGGCAGAGGAGGCTGGCTGGAAGGCAGCAGCGCGTGGGGGTGACTTAGCCTGGAGACAGGGTCAACGGTCCGTAGATTCCTACACAACAACTTATAGAAGGATCTCGACTCCCGGGCTTTCTCCCCATCTCCTAAAGCATCTTGCCCTAACCTAGAGTCCCTCCCAGGCTCTGACTCACTTTGCACCTCCTCCGCAGTTCGTGATTTCCCTCCTTCATTCGAAAGAGACTCCACCAGGAGATTAAGACTCCCATCTGGGTTGTTTAAACAAACCCCATCCCTTGTGGCTCCCACTACCTCCCCATCTCCACAGATAGCACTTGAAATTGAGTCGGGCTCAAATGTGCAGACCAGTCTCCAAGATTTATTATCCCCTCAGGACTGCCCCCACCTCCTGATTGGTCGCTATACTTTTGCTTTTGTTGGAGCTCCGCTACTGCTGACATGGTAATATTCCTTAACACCAGAGTTTTCGGAAGTACCTTAAAATAAGTCCTAATAGATGGTGTCACCTTAATCTTGCACTCCAAAGAACCCCCTCTTGCCAGCTTGTTATGCACTTTGGCCTCTTTAGTGTACCATCTGCCCCTAGGCTTCACTACCTCCACCTCCTCCTCCTTCTTTGCCCCTTGTTATTTTCCAGACTTAGGTGGAAAATCCACCAACTCTGGGAAATCCACCGCACCCCCTCTCACCACACTTCTCAGTGTATATCTTGAAACACCTCTAGGTAGTCCGGCCGCCTCACCAGTACTGCAGCCACTATCAGCCCTCACAGCTGCTCTTTTACCCTTATCCACACTCTGGCTCTTTCCATTAACTCCCTGCTCCTGGGCCATTTTGGAAAAAGGGCAGGACTGTACCTCTATGTTTTCAGCACACAAGGACTGCTCCACTCTGCTCTTGCCAGCACACTCCTCGCTATATACACTAAGTCTACTGCCTCCTCGTCCGCTGACTCAAAAGAGAACCCTGAAGCAGTGCAACGTCCCTTCCGTAACTCCAGTGCCAGCTCTCCTCCACGGCTGATCCGCTGTGATCCCAGTCTCCGCCTCCAGCCTCGCTGCTCCACACTCGGCTACAGGAGCTCCCTGCCTCCGTAGAAGCTCTCATAACACTCTGAAACGCTCCAAACCAATGTAAGTTCCTGCTAAATCACAATTTGAAACCTGCTAACTAGTATCGCATATACCAGCAGTTTTCATCAGTGTTCGCCTTCACAATCACAACAACTTTGCTGCACCGCTAGGCAGCCGCCATGTTTTCTTACTACTACTCTGCTGTGGAGAATGCATGCCCATTGCCCAAGTAAGGTATTCTAAGCATGTTTGTTGAGATGAGAAGGCTCAATCATTAAAACAAGAGAGTGGCTGTGGTCACGTTGGACACACCGAAGTTGTGTCCTCCTACCTAGGCCTAGTATTATTAGCAGCAGTTGGAGAACTGATGACCGTTCATCATGGCTGGGAAGAAGTACACACTGGATGTCAAATCCAGCAGCAGTAACGGGCAGTGATAAGTCATATTGCTGACTTATTGTCAATTAAACATATACTCACTGTAAGGGTTTAGTGCTGACTTGTGAACAATGTTTTGCGTGATTCTGATGCCCAGATACCTTATCTCTTTTTTAATTATAGGGAGATTAACATTCATATTCCACGCCTCACATTCGTTTTTTGATTCGTTAATATCGTATCCTGAGATCTGACTAAATTGTTGTGCTAAACTATATGTTATTGGAATAGCCGCGACTAAATCAGACGTGCATATCATCATGTCATCAGCATATAAAGATACTTTCTTTTCCCAATTTGTATACTTTAAAGGAGATATATCAGCTTGCTTTCTAATCCTTTCCGCAAGGGGCTCAATATATAGATTAAAAAGC
Source organism: Lissotriton helveticus (assembly GCF_964261635.1). Lineage (NCBI taxonomy): Eukaryota > Metazoa > Chordata > Amphibia > Caudata > Salamandridae > Lissotriton > Lissotriton helveticus. Next base: position 1,078,688,464 of record NC_136067.1, on the reverse strand, counting down.
AACGGTGACAAGGGACACCCCTGCCTTGTCCCTCTTTTCCTTGCTACAGTGGCAGAAAGATTGCCATTTACCAAGATTCTGGCTGTGGGCGTCTAATAGATTGATAAAACTGGCGTACAAAATTTTTCACCCAGATTGCATCTTTCTAATACGTGAACTAAATACACCCAGTTAACTTGATCGAGCCGAGTGTGACAATGGCCAATGGTAATTTGTTCAATGTTGCTAGATCTATGGTACCAATCAGATTATGTGTCAAATCCTGAATGCCCCTCCCTCTAATAAAACCTTTTTGGTCTTTGTGTAATAGACCTCCTATAACACCATTTAATCTCTCTGCTAAAATCTTGGCAAAGATCTTATATTCAAGATTAAGCCAAGAGATTGGCCTATATGAATCGCATTGCCTTGGTGACTTTGATGGTTTTAAAATCAACCAATGGCTTAATTCAAGGAGGGAAGCATATTCCCTCCTTTTTCAAAGATGTGAGAAAATAATGTGTCCATCACAGCTCGGCCGGCAAACAATCTAGTCTAGTGCCTTGCCCTTCTTCCCTGACTCAATGGCCTTTTTTTTATTTGCTGGAGCTTATTGATCTACTAAGATTACTGGACATCTCCTCATCGATTTTATTTAATGGGAATTGATCAAGCCATGACTCTATCATCTTATCTTGTGGGGTTAGATCTTCTCTATAGACCTGTTAAAAGTGCTTTTGAAAGGCTTCTTTGAAATATGTAGGGCTCTCGAGTAGCTTTCCAGTGGTATCACAGACTACTTTTTTTATATTATTTTTCACTAAGTCCTATTTGGTTTTCCAGGCTAGGAGCTTCCCACAAGTTTCCCCGTACTTAAAGTGAGCCAGCTTACTAGCCTCCCACCTTTTCCTCAGCCTGTTATATAGCACCCCTGTCAGTTCCATTTCACATGATAACAAATTCTAATAGATGTCCTCTGAACAGTGAGCTCATGCTCAAGCTTCAGAGTTTTAGCCTCTATTTCTTCGACCTCTGCCTACCAATTTGAATAGATGTTATATACCCTCGCAGGAAAGCTTTATAAGCATCCCATACCATTTCTATTGAGGTGCTTTCCTGAATAATTGAGAAAAAGTTCTCTGTTTCTATTACTAGTTGATCAATTACTTCTTCCTCTAACAAAATAGTTTGGTCTATGGTCCATATTTTGTTGCCTAACTTTGTTGGGAGTTTCAAAACTAACGTTACTCCCGAATGATCAGATAAGTGCCCCCCTAGATGCTTTGTATCTTTCACCCATCTTTTCAGCTCCATACTGATTAAAAAGAAATCTAATCTGGAATTATCTCAATGATTTTTATTGTGAAAAGTGTACCCTCTCCTGCTTCTCATTCTGTTTCTCCAAATGTCTATCCAGCCCAGATGCTTCATTGCGCTTTTTAAGGAGGATCTCATTTTACAATTATGTGCTGATCTGCTCTTGTAAGTTCTATCTATCAGAGGGTGTAAGACCAAATCAAAATCTCCGGCCAAAATTAAAGGATCATGGAAGACTAATAGCTCCGCAAATACCTCCCTAAGCGGTACTGGGCCATCCAGATTGGCCCCAAAATAGCCTGCCACTGTGAATTTATATATGTGGAACCTAATATTAACTAGAACCCATCTGCCCATGTTTCGACTTTGGAGCCTTCCACTGATAAAGCAGAGTCTTTTTTAATAACTATGGCCACTCCCTTTCTGTCCATCTGCTGTGTGGTGCAGATGATTTTCTGGTTCCAGCTTTTAGTTTTACACAGACTCCTCATCTCCTTATCTGTTAAATGTGTTTCCTGAAGATTAAGAATCTGTTCAGGAGTGTCTTTTAAGTATTAGAAAATTCTCTCCATTCTATGTTTTACCCTCAGCCCATTTAGGTTCCATGATAGAGCCCTCAGATATAGTGCCTGATGAGCCTTAGCTTGTGCCATTTTTCAAAAAATGGGTGATACATTGCTTAAAGGGCCTATTTTGGCAAATATGACTTTCATTTTGCTTTTATCCCTATGCTCACCACCTCATGACCACCTCACTCCCCCCTCACACACCCTTGTGCTCCCCTGGAGAACCGCCACTCTTCCTCTTATGGTCCTACCCTGGCCTTTGAGGCTTCCCTCCCGGTGTCCAGGACGGTAAGGATGTCTATATTTCTTTGTTTAAACGTAGAATGGTGCAATCTGCAACTTAATAAAAAATCTTCTCCTAGTCCTAAAAAGGGATAGAAAAGAAAACTAAACTAAAAACTGGAAGACCAGGGAAAAAACTGGTTATGCCAATGAACTACTGCTCCCCTAGCAAGCCCCAATATAGATTGTAGAAAGTTTCCGCTTCTTCCACCCGGTTAAATACCCGCATTTTGTTGTTGAACATCACTTTCAGTGTAGCAGGGAATTTAAGCTGGGCTGTTGCACCTTGCTGCCTGAAGGGGTCTAATAACTGATCTAACTCCCATTGTTTAGAGGCTGTTATTGATGAAACATCCAACCTAATTTGGAAAGTTATCCCTTCTGCGCTTAGTGTACTCTTCTTGAGAGCTCTATTTAATATTTCGTCTTTCAGACTGTAGATGAAGAAGTGGACCAGAACTTTTCTGGGTCTAGTTTTATTTGGGTTTAATCTAAATGGATCTCTGTGTACCCTCTGGATGTCAATCATATGAGCAGTCAATTAGAGTTGATTGTTTAATCAGCTTCACCATGAACTCATTGATATTATTTCCCTCCGCTCCCTTAGGTACTTTAAGTAGACATAGATTATTTCTTCTCTGGGAGTTCTCAATAGACTCTAGCTTCTGCTGGAACCCCAATTCACGGTATTTTATTTTAGTGAGTTCTTTTATATTTTCCTCGGTTTGGGCTGTCAGTTCTGCCACTGTAGATTCCAAAGCTGAGGCTCTAGCTGCCAGTGTGTCAAGCTTATCTTCCAATTTCTCACAGAAGATCTTAATTTCAGCTTGATTTTTTTCTGAGACCAGGAACCTACTCTTCATCTCCTCAGTGAGAGACTGCAACGGATGCTGAACTGATAGAGGAGTTGGTGAATCCACTAAACTCCCATTTGAACAGAGAGTATTCTCGACCTCCTTCACCATAGTTTGATTTGTCCTTTGTGCACTTCCGTCTGTGGACATAGTAGCTAAGTTTGATACTTTATCCCCTACATCTGACATCATGAACCCTTCTGGTTCCACTCCTTATGGCTCCCCCTCAAGTACTTCGAACCTATTAGGACTTGGAATGCCTTCTGGGTAGTTGAAAGACACCTCTAGACTGCTTTCTAGGGTATTCATTATACAGTCTAATGGTTTTAGTATCAAAGTGCTAGGACCTACTTCAAAGTAGTTTTTTAACTAGGGCGTATGTTTTGCCTTAGATTGATTTGATTGATTTTGTAGAATCAGCTTCGTTTTTTAACCTTTTTTTGTTAGACTTTACAGGCTTTACAGGCTTTGCTTGGCTACCGTCAGTCGAGCACTTGGGTTGGGTGGGTTCCGTGTGACCTAAATCATCTACCTTAGAACCATTAGGTGGATTACAAGATTTTTTGCTTGTGCTTCTGAAAGCATATCCCGAAATGTAGCCCAGCACCTGCTATTTCCCCTTTGCCAAAATTTCACTGCGGGACCCCCTTCTGAGGCCCCTTTCCCTCCCAGGTATATCTTGGCAGCACTTACAGACTTCTTTGAGTCCTAATCTAATCATACAGGCAGCTCAACTTGCCCTGATTGCTCTACTTGACTTCTAGCTGCACCTTCTGTTCTCTGTGTATTTTTGGTGAATTTTGGGAGATTGAATCCAACGCTGCCCCTGCCTTTACAACTGTGGAGGAATCTAGCAGCTGCTCTACGGCTGCGCCAAACCTCAAGGGCTGCCCTTTACCACAGTGCAACCCCCTCCTCCTGTACCTCCTGTGCCTCCTGGCTCTGGCTGAACCACTAGTCCTCTGCCGCCCCGGGAGAGACCAACGCACCACCTCCACTGCTGATCCTGGGTAGTATGCCGCTGAAACCAGAAGCCCAGAGAACTCACTGGGAAGCTGTGCAGCTGCAACGCGTCTTCAGCGTCTTCACCGCAGCTATTCCTGCACCGCTCCACACTGTGCCTGTTCCTGTGGTGAGAGTTAATTTATTTTCTTCTTTCCCTTCTTTCTTGAGAAAACATTATTTTTTGTAATGATTCCTGAAGTCGAAATAATATGCACCATTTTCCGCAAATGAGATGAGTTGAAACAATCGTTATCAAGCTGTCTCACATCATAACCCATCCTGGTCCGTCGGAGCCTCCGCGACCTGTTATCCACTGCCCGCCATGGTCTCCCCCCAAGACTCCACTGCACTCACAGTAGTTTTGACGCACAATTTATTATGCATTCTTCTTACTCACCCATCATCAATCACCTCCCTCCCTCCCTACCCAAGGCATAATTTTAATGTGCTTTGCTAATAGCTTTGTTTACAATTTGTCTTTTTTCTTTCTTGATATATAGATACTACTGCTGATCTGAAAAATCCACCTTACAGGCAGGAGATTGCAGCATGGACCCGGTAAAGGAAACTGGAGGCCATCAGGGCCAATTACAGGTGGCTGGTGGCCTTAGAGGATGAGGAGGCAGAAGCTGCTGCAGATGCCCTATGCCCCAACCAGGCCACAACAACACACCATAGCTGCGGTCCAATGCTAGGCGCCCACCACCTTTCCACCATTACTGCTGCTCCGCCTTATTTCCACAGATTTGAGCACTACATCATGCTGAGGATGACGAATATTGAAGCCATGTATGGGGCCAGAAGCCAACTGGCTTCTTGGACAAAGATGAGCACAACATCTACTGATATACAAATAATTTTTAAACATATAAACAATGATTCTGCTTATACTTTAATCCATTGTATTAAATTAATATATAACAATACTTCTCATTTCGGCACTTATCATCAAATATGTAATATGTGTTCAATACATAAACAGATCAAAACAAGTAATAAAGCAACAAAATTATATGTGCCATTAGATGTGGCCAACATAGGCCCAATGCATTTCGGGACCTGCGTCCCTTCATCAGGGGAACATCTGCAAAGAATACAAAAAACATATTTCAAGTACTTTCGTGGATTGACATTTCATAATAATGCATAACTCCTCACCAACCATAGCTGTATAGCAATGTTGTAGGGTAAAGATATCTAGACAACACCACTGTTGAGTCTTGTCAGTAGTCATTCAGGGCTCCCTTTACCACTCCGGTGGCATGCAAATTATACATAATCCAGCACATCACGATTGCTGAAGCATCCCAATAATGGCGGTAACTGAGCTATAAGAATTTCAGCATCCCTACTCACTCTTGAAAAGAGAGTCACAAATTTTCACTGTAGGTGTTGTCTCTGTGTTTATCACTGTAAGCGAGAAGACCAAAAATGAAGCCTCTACATTGACTACACAGCAATGATGTGTCTCTCTGGCTACAAAATGGTATTAAACCAAGTACCTGAAAACAGCTTTTCACAAGTATTCTTTCCCTACAAACACAGTCAAAATCAAAGACAGCTCATTACAATGGCACTAGTGAATAAGTAAAGACTTTGTTTTTCAAACAAAATGACTTTCGTGTGATTAAAAATCACTTTTGCTTACACGAAAAAACTGCCAGAAGTCGGTATATTTCCTAAAATACAGCATCAACCAAGAGCAACGTATTACAATGATACTAAGACAAATTAGTGTTGTCACACAAAATGCCGATTGCCGGATTGTAAAATCATTGATTCTTACCTATAGAAGCGGATCAAAGTTTCCTAAGCAGGGATTCATCCAATAAACTCCCACTTTTGCCATGTTTTTTATCAGCAAAATAGTTATGCAGTACCATCCCTTGTCCTACTACTCTCCCCTTCTAGTCTCTGCAGTCCACTACTATACATTATTACCCCTAAAGACTCAAAGGGAGTTAGGCGGTAAATTTCCATTATGTAAAATGATTGCAGTTGAACAATAAATCAATCAATCACAGCTTACTTCTCGTACCTGATTAGATGAAGGGAGGGCTGCATGGTTTCCCATGCTGCCAGTATTAGTAGCATGCAGTGCTAGTATTTTAACATTGGAGGCAAAGTCGTCAGAACTGAAGCGAGGTCCAACTCCCTTCTAGGTGAACTCAAACTGTACGTTAAGGAGACTATTCAAGTCAAGTCAAATATGCTTTATTCGAGATTTAAACTCATAAAAGCAGAGACAATTTAAAAATACAAATTTAGTTAACAATCAATTACAATAAAAAACAGTTAAAAAAAGCATATTATTTACAATTCATGACTCAATTACAATTCAAAACTTAAAAATATCATATTAAAATTTAAACTGTTAGAGATTTTTAAAAAGAGTTAGGTTTTACAATTTCCTAAAAAGAAAATATCATGGATGGGTGTAGACAGGTAGTTCAACTAGACAGAGAATAGTCAAATAACTAGCAGTCTCTATCCAGTTTAACCACAAAATATATCAGACAGAGAATAGTCAAGAGACTAGCAGTCTCTGTCTAATCGACCATGCCCATCCAAGGTATTTGGCAGTTGCTATCAATACCCACATCTCACTAGTAGTGCATAGAATACGCAAAGCAGTTAAACTACTGGTAGTCCCTAAATTCTTACACATCGGTTTTAACCATACGCATCTGGGATCCTGATAAGCAGCGCAAACAAACAGAAAATGTCCCTTAGTTTCATTAGCAGAGCCACAGGCAGGACAACTAGCATTTACACCACCTTCCCATTTAGCAGTCAAAAATCGAAGGGGCAATGAACCTGCTCTCAATTGAAATAGGAGTTTACGGTCACAAGGCCTTGTTATACAATCCCAATAAGGTTCCAAGGAAGGGTACAATTTAGCCTCCAAAAATCCTTCAGTCATAGAACCTAAACTAGTGCTGGACCAGCCCCGAGAAGCTACCTTTTCCCAGTAGATTTCCTTTAAGAAACTTTTAGTGGGAAAGACTGATCCAGCTGGATCTGACCAAAGCAGACCCATTCCGAGATCATTCAAAGTTTCTTTCAGGGAGTTAAGCCACCTATTTTTGTGGAATATATCTGCTCTAATGATGTCTAAGAACCTCTCAGCATAATGTAAAAGCTCGGGCGTGGTCCAGAGCCTCCTCCAATACAAGATTGGTCGAAGTCTGACCAAGTCAGTTACAGATTTTCTACCCAAGTCGTACCTGAGGGGCAATAAAGGAGTACTTTTCGGAACACCAGTTATCGAACGGAAGAACTTGTTTCCCGAAATTTGTAGGGCAGCCACATTCTCAAAGCCCCATAACTCGGCACCATATAGTGCAGAGCCAAGAGCTTTAGTCTTGTATACCTGCAAAGCAGGCTTGACAGGTTTCGTTAAAGACTTCCTGTGCTCGGAACTAATGGCACCTGATAATTGCTTGTGTCTCTGAGAAGCTATATTTATATGATTACTCCAAGAATTCTTATTTGAAATGTGGATTCCTAAATAAGTGAAAGTATTCACCACTTCTAAGGGACGTCCATTCATAATAATTTTGGATTTAAAACTCGGATGGGGGTTAAAAATTATTAGTTTCGTTTTTGAGACATTAACCTCCAGACCATGTTCGCTGCAAAATGAATCAAAAATAACTAATGCTCGCTGGAGACCGCTTGGAGTTTTCGATAAGATAAACGTATCGTCAGCGAACATTAGTATTGGGATTTTAGTGTTAGCTAATGAAGGGGCATCCAATTCTGCCGATACCATGGGTGATACAACACCATTTATAAACAGTGTAAAAAGAGTAGGTGCCATTGAAAAACCTTGCCGGACTCCCCGCTCTACCGGGAAGTCCGCTGTCTCCATGCCCGGACCCCCCCATTGTATTCTAGCAAATGTAGATTCATGGAGCCTCATTATTAGAGTCAGTAAGGCATCAGGGACACCCAGGTTCCTGAGGACAGACCACAGCTTCAACCGCGGAACTAGATCGAAGGCAGCCCGCAGGTCGACAAAAGCCGCGTACAGGCTGCCTCCGCCCAGCACCACAGTCTTCCATTAAAGTAGATTGAAGCGAAAAACCTGGTCCACAGTACTTGTCAACCTACGGAAACCCGCTTGGAATGGTGACAAAGCACCGTTGTCTTCAGCCCAATCCAAGAGCCTGTTTACAATCACACGCCCTATTGTTTTTTGTATAGTGTCAATAAGGCTGATCGGCCTATAATTTCCGGGCTTGGAGCGATCGCCTTTTTTGAACACTGGTATGATTACAGCACCCCTCCAAGATACAGGTACCGCAGCACCCCTTGCAATACTGTTGATAAGGAGACTGATGTACCTGCACCACCTCTCCTTGTCATTAATAAAAACATCGGCAGGAACACCGTCCATACCTGGTGCACGACCACTAATTGCAGTACTCAAAGCCCCCAGGATTTCTTGTGGACTGAAGAAATTATCTTTAAAGTGGGTATAATTTATATCCGTGCTACATGCAAACCGATTTGGGTCTGCATACTGCCTACTAAAATTTTTTAGCCATTCTTCTTCCGGAACATTATTATTTGGCGTCTCGGGTTTTCCCTCACCACCCCTTTTAACAATGTTCCAGAACAATCTAGTATCTTTCCTGTCACTGGCTCTTTTTAATTCAGACCAGTGTCGCTCATCCCAGGCTTTCTTTGCACTCGCTATACTGGCTTTGTACTTCTTCCTAGCAGATTGAATAGCCATAGTATCCCTGATCTTTAGGGCAGCACCCAGAACATTTCGGGCGTCCCTACAAGGGGCATTATACCAGGTTGCGTTCTTGGGTACTCTCTCACCGTTACCCTTGACCCGCTTTAAGAAATGGTGTTTAATAACTTTGAAAAGAGTATCATGAATTTCGGTCACACCCCTCTGCTCATGCCTGGAGTGATTAAGCTGCTCCATAGCTATTATAGCTTTTTCAACCTCATTTATGATATCATCAGTTGCCTGTTGGTTAGTGACTACGTTTGTCCATTTCAACCTACGCATATTATTACTAGGGACGATTTGAGGTGGGACAAGTGCACTAAAACAGGTTTGCCCATGTGGCAACGACCACCATTTATGCTTTATACACAGGGGATTGTGATCACTCTCACACCTCCAAACAATCTCCATGTCACTTATCAGAGGCCATAAATTCAAAGTACAAAGTACATAGTCGATTCTGCTCTTGTGCCTCCCGTTGTCAAATGTCATGGAGCCACTTTTATCACTTTGCGTCCTACCATTTAATCATCTCAAGCCTTTCTCTAGACAAAGAGCATTCATGCTAATCACATCTTTAGTCAAGCGCACAACTGGTTTCAACTCTAATTTCGGGACCCCCCAATGGCAGTCCTCGTCATCCCCAAGTAAATCTTCATCTGTCAATAGAGGCTCAAAAGTTTGGTTAAAATCACCTGCAATTAGAAACGGGTGATCCCGGGAGTGAACATCGAGTAAGGAACCCAATGCCACCAGGACCTTTGATCTCCCACCACCTGAACTCCTCGCATATACATTGCAGATGTATATCAAACCCAAAACATCAGAATTGATTGTAATTAGTTGGATGTCTCTATGCCCAGTTTCCATTACTTTGACATCCAATTTTAATGTCTGACGAACCCAGATGGTTAGACCACCCATTGGTCTTCCCCTTGGGCCTTTAACGGCTGGTACAGAGTAATTCAGGTATCCTTGAGCAAAAAGTGGTTCACATGCCCAAGTCTCCTGAAATATACATATATCAGAAAGATTGACAAATCGAAGCCAGTCTCCAGAATCTAATTTGGAGCCCAAACCAGCAATATTCCATGAAAAGACTTCCCCACAGTGGCCGTGGTGTCATCCAGGCCCATCAATACAGGATTTGTTTCACATAATTCTCCATTCAAGACATCTTCTTGCAAAAAGATATTCTCAACATCAGAACCCAATAGAGGAACAACAACACCCTTATCAGGCTTAAGTTTAACAAAAAATTTGGAAAATGACTTAAGGGGTTCGGTCTTTTTGCTACTAACCAAAGAGTTTGTATCGTTTCTTAGACTTCCTTGGAGAATAGAAGTAGCTTTAGGAAAACCAAGGTCCTCCACAATAGGGGTATAGATTAAATTCTTCTCAACAAGAACATTAAGTCTAACACTACTTGTCCTCTCAAGTCAGTCACAGTCATTCAGGTCTGACAATGCTGCAAATCTATTTTCAACATTAATATCCCACTCGCTTGACTGTGGAACCCTACCCCAGTTATTTGTCACCAAGTTCCATTTTGTTTTTAAAATATTAGGATTAACTGTGTTACTTCTCCTATAGAAAAAATCCAAAGTCAGCGGGACAATCTCAGCACTCCTACGTTGAGGGGGAAATATATGCCTTAGTAGCTCAGGGAGTACTTCTGGACTTAAAAATTGCAGGACTACACAATCCCCCTTTAGTTTTTTTGCGGTAGTCCCTATCCAGTCCACCCTTCTAGCCATAGTGATCTCCCCAGCTAGCTGTTGTTTTCCTCTCGGAGATATCAGCATGTTATTACATAACCAATGGTAAGCTTTAGCAATCAGAGAAGAAGTGGATTCTGTTTGACCTGATTTTAACGTAGGCACATTTGCCAAAACCAAAACAAGAGGAGAGGCCTCCACAATCAATTGAACAGGGCCTTGATCTACACTATTCACTATGGAGTTTAGTGGTATGTCTTTTTTGGCTGAAGCCCTAATACCTTTATCTGCTTCCTGATGGTTGGGAAGCGGAATTGATCTCACATCATCACTATTACTCCCTATCCCATCACTAAGTGTGTTTATCGATGGTACAGCCTTGATTGTAGCTAAGGTTGGTACAATATCTCCCTCCACCATTGTCTTACTTAGCAATTCCCCTAGTCTGGTTACCTCTGCTGTTAAGCGATCAATTTTGGATACCAAAGGTTTAATTATTGAATTGATCTTTAAGTCAATCATACTAGCTAACTTGTTGATGATATCATCACTTAATATCTCCTTCTCCGCTTGTTCTCCGTTCACTTCAGATATGACAACGTCTTTCAGTGGAGATACGATTCTTTTCCTACTGGAACGCAGCCCACCCCGTTTACTCTGGCTCTTCCTACATGCCCTTGGGGCTCTAGTTACAGGCACAGATACGGGGGGAGGTGAAATGACTTCTGCCAAATTTAACTGGTCACCTCGAACGTCATCTAAATCAGCAGCCAAAGGTAAAATTAAATCAGAATCAGGATCCATATTGAGGCATGACTCAGAAGGTGAGGCATCGCCATTATGTACTTGTGCCGGTACTTCAAAACTACAGGATCTTGAAATAAATTTTGCATTGAAGTAGCCGGTGGTGAGCTCAACCCCAATGATATACGCCTTGTGCTGTTAATTTTGCTCACAACCTGTACTAAATAGTTGTCTATAGTATTAGGCACAGATGAAGACCTTAATTTTGACATTTTGGCAGACGATGTTTAAATGTTATATATCAAAGTATCACCCTCGAACCAAAGCAATACTGATAAAGTAGAACAATCTATAGTATATAAAAGAATACTTTATCAACGGTAGGTCTTACTTAATAAGTGACACGTAAAGCCTCAAAAAAACGAGCAGGGGTCCTGGCCAAGGCCAATTACGGCCAGTCATGGACTGTCTCAGACTGTCCGCCCTTTGTCCGGGCTTCGTCCGGCACGTCCCGCGCGCGTCCTCGCGGGACGAGGGACCTGGCGATGTTTTATGCGCCTCCTGGCGCGCTGGGTAGTGGCTTCGTCGATTTCCCCCGTGGAATCCTGGGGATTGTAGTAACCACAGTCGGACCGGCGGAGCCAAGCCCGGCTGGTCGATTCAGGCAATGGTGGGGCGGAGCTAAGCCCGGCCGCTGGTCAGAGAGCACCGCAGCGAGTCTAGGAGCAAGGGACAAAGAGATTCGGGGAACTCGGTCCCTGGCGATGTTTTATGCGCCTCCTGGCGCGCTGGGTAGTGGCGTCATCGATTTCCCCCGTGGAATCCTGGGGATTGTAGTCACCACAGTCGGACCGGCGGAGCCAAGCCCGGCCGGTCGTTTCAGGCCATGGTGGGGCGGAGCTAAGCCCGGCCGGTGTACCTTGTTAAGTCACACCTCAATAAATCACACAACCGGGGGAAGAGGTATAGGGGTTTGATGAATGGTTGGGAAGGAGGATGTGGGGAAAGGTTAGCCAACAAGAGGAGGGGAGAGGAGAGGAGTTGGCCTAACAGCTAGGGCAGTCGACCTGGAATCTGGGGAACCGGGTTCGAGTTTTGGCAATGACTCTGAACATCCTGTGATTCTGGGCAAATCAGAATCGTGCCTAACAAAAAATTAATGTGCCCTCATGAAACGCAACTGGTGCTCGTTTAAAGCACTCTGATACCCGATGCCTTAAGGTCAAGTTAGCGCTATATAGAACTCCGTAAAAAAAAAAGACAAACACGACACAAGGACAACATTCATTTTGGCAGTGAGCAGCTAACCATCATACATCTGTTATTGGAGGCAAAGGAAGCAAAGAATGAATGAGTACAGGTAAACCAAACCAAATTGTCTGTCTGACTCCCGAGAGACCAATTTACATTATTATAATGGTCTGTCTTACAGAGCTTTGAAAGATATCAAATATATCACAAATTAAACTTTCTGTAGGATTCAAGTAAACAACATAAGCAAGCACAGTTCAAATGATTACTAAAAGAAAAAAATGATACTTTATTGCCAAATTGGGACTGGGAGTTGCATTTGCATTGATTCTTCTTGTACAGTCTGTCAATCTTGGGTGCGTGGCAGATGCAGGCCAGTAAGGTAAGCATTGTTTTTCCAGTTTGGTGCCGGATATAAGGGCCTGTAAATTGGAAACAAAAGTGATATATATTGAAGAATCAAGGAGAAATAAATAAGTTAAACTAAGGACTCAGAGGAAGCACAAGAGGAGAGAAGAATAGTCCTTTTGCAATAATTCATTTTATGCCTGGTGTGTGAACAAATTTGTGTGGGCAATTTTACAACAATCATAAATCAAAAAAACAAAATAGCTGTATGTAATGTAACTATCAATATCTGTCTGATCAACCTGTCTTTAATACTCATTTCATCATCGCATAATATATAGCAAAATATGCAGCCTAAGAGCAGCACATGCATAATGTGATCATTTAATATTCATGACTAAATGCCTGTCTCCACTTACCTTCAAGAACAGACCCCCCACCCAAACACCACTTTGCCTCAAATTTGAGCCAGAGAGCACTGAGAAGCACACACACACACCCAGAAACATAGCATTACAGTAAAAAATCAACACACCACTGGCACTCACACCACTCACCTCCACCACTACACAGACTACTGTAGATCTGGTGCTGTTTACCTTTCAGGCCACTTCAAAGTCATCATCATCAAAATCAACTGGTTTCTGTGATTTTGAAAACTTCCCTATTTTTCTGGTGGCAGTTCTTGGCGTAGTCATTCCATCATCTCTGATCCTCCTGAGTCTGACTCCTAGTATGGTGTCCAACTCCATACCAACTGTGTCCAGCGTCCTGAATTAAAATGCAATAGTTCAGCCTGTATTAGTACAATTGTGTTATTGAACAACAAGTTGGAAAGATTGAGCTACATTTTGTGTACACTAGATTTGTGTTTGCAAACATTGCATTATCCAAGGGACTGGTTGTTCTGAGTCTTTGAGGAGTATAATGCATAAAACAATAAGAAATAAAGCAGTGTGGAATGTGTGGAGAGGACCCGGTGATGGAATTTCTCTATGCTATGTCTCAACGGGGAAGGAATATAATAACCTTCTGGGGAAAATAATTTAGCAGCCGTCGCCACCAACATTGTGAATCTCAAACATCACTAACACATTAAGCGTAACAAACAAACAACCAGTCTCACACTGCCTCCTACCACACGAGTTATCTCTTCTCAATCTCAACACACATGATGATGACACATTACAACAAGTTCACATCACAACAAGCAACAATCACTCAGCGTGTAATGCATGCCAACATTTACCTGTTCATCTGGTGGGCTCACCTTGATCGATTGATAGTACATTGCAGAGTGCAGATCCTCCAATTGTTCATAAAACAGAGCATTGCCAGAGTAAATCAAATTATAATAATGTCACATGTGGGGCAGTCCCTTGAGGGCAGGGAAGGATAGATAGTCATGGCCCACGGTTTTAGGCAGGCACGCATTTGCTTGAATTCTTCCTCAAATGTCTGGCTTGAGGGAAATAGCTTTGGAGGATGAGTTGGTGAGGACTTCTTCACTGCACATAGTTGCAACTCCAATTCAGCAATAAATTGTGTGTCTAAGAGTAAGATGGTGGGAATTAATTGGTCAACCAGACACACACAAATTATAAAGTAAATAATGTTCCCTATCTATTTGTTTTTCGGGTGTCAAAAGATGAAAGAGACCCTAGTAGTCAAGTAAGTAGAGCTTGTCCTCAAACTCTGGTGGATCACCCAGAAGTAGATCATCTAACACACTAGTTCCATGACCTGAGTCTTTGTCATTTTCCTCTTGTGATATTTCATGTATGGTGTGATCCAGTGGTAGAAATTGCTGGTTCATTTTGATCATGATTAATCTCTCCTTGTTTTGTGGTGAGAGACTGGTTCTTCTCACTGTGACAATGGCACCAGCAGCACCGAAAACACACTCAGTGGAGACACTGGCTACAGGGCAAGCCAGATAGTTCATTGCCAGACTGCTGAGCAATGGCCATTTGTGCCTCTTTCCATACCAATACACCTATGGGTTTCAAGTGTGTTGGCACCTCTGGTAGGAGTGATTTAATAGGCATTCTGTTATCACACTGAATGACCCTCAGCTGTTTCAGGGCTTTAAATGAATGGCTGAAATGAGTTCAGCTTCTTCTGCAGCTGGATAGTAAGTTGCTTGCTTGGTTTTCTTTTTTGAGACAGTCCTGTACAATGATGTTGATATAATGCTCTAAACACAGGACCCTGAAATAACTACCATCAGCTATGGCCTTAACTATATTCCTAAGGGGATGATGGATGGTGTGTTGAACATTGCAAGCACTCACCCCCAGTCAACTGATCTGGGTTTATTTCATCATCATTCTTTAGCTCACTCCGCCGTCCCCGTTCAGACATGGTCATATGCAAATTAGTCTGACCCTGTGCCTCATGGGCCCGAACTGCCAAGCCATGTGTTTCCTGGACCAGAAACAAGCATACTGCCATTGTCCGTGGCAACAAATTCAATCTGAAGCCCTCTTGGTCACAGCCATTCAACGACCTTGTTGTTAAAGTGGTGTGGAGTGGTGTGGCTCACTGGTTAGAGGCGGCAGACCCGGAAGCAGAGAACGGCCCGGGACCAGGGTTCAATTCCCGACGCGGCAGGGTCGTGGACCAGGGTCAGCGGACTCGATAATTCTTGCCTCGGTGCCTACTTGTCGGGATTGAAAGCAGCACAAGAACACGCATGCGCTACTAACCTGAATCCGATGGCCAGCAGAGACGATATGATGATAGTCCTCCAAACTCCCCTCCGTACAATACCCGACTATGGAGTTAACACCAATATCGGAGTATGTACAGAAGGGCGCCGTGAGGTGTACCTGCAAAGGGGGCGTCTGATGCTCCCTTTGTACTCTGATCGGGATATACCCACGAAGACACTGGCATCAATATACTGCAGGGGGAGGAGAAGACAGAGAGGAGAATATAAGTACCCTAACCTGTGATTGTCCGAACTCTTTTCCCCCCTCCTCTTTGTCGCTAGACTCACCGACTTCTCCACACCTAGTGCCGTGAATAAACAAGGAGAATGTTTGTGACGGTATGGGAATCTTGCCAAAGTACTGAGAAGTTAATCTTCACTTCTCTGTCTTAGTACACCTCCGATGCAAATAATAGGCTCCATTGTACTCTACACACGAGATGTTAGATATACACGCCTCATATAACCACAATGCTTCTTGTGGGGGGAATGGTTTCAAAGGATTAAGGGTTCTGATCCACTTAAGTCTATTAGTATATAGACTGAGTAACTTCAAAATAAAATCAACAGAAAATGTGCACTCCGCACGATAAACAAAAAGGTTAGACAGGTTAATGAAGGTAAACACTGGAGGCGAGCCCGCACTCCACTGGTATACTTGCGATGGTTGAAACCACGGAACAACAACAGGATATGGCTTGTATCCCACGAACCCACAGGAACTCTGACCTCGCAGGCTCTTCGTCGGCGTTGCGGGACACAGGAAACTCTGACCTTGCGGGCTCTTCGTCGACGGTGCAGGACTCAGGAAACTCTGACCTCGCAGGCTCTTCGTCGGCGTTGCGGGACACAGGAAACTCTGACCTCGTAGGCTCTTCGTCGGCGGTGCAGGACTCAGGAAACTCTGACCTCGCAGGCTCTTCGTCGGCGTTACAGGACACAGGAAACTCTTACCTCGCAGGCTCTTCGTCTATGGTATAGGACTCACCATCCAACACTATGGAGCACCCGGAATTGGGTTGACAAGCACCGTGCCGGTCATAGGGAGGTGTTTAAATAGAGTCCACCTTTTTTCCCGATTTCCAGCGTCGCATGGCCTTCTGGGACATGTAGTGTTTCCGTAACGGATGCGTAACACGGAGTCTCTTCCTCCCTTCTGCGACGGCTTTTGTGATCGCTACACTACTCTAACCAGGGATCACACTCAGCAACTCTGGGCATTAGCTTGCCTCAACTCTACAACGGCCCCCCACATTCGCCGGGGATGCCTGGTTTCACCTTGGAGATGCCCAGTTAGGGACCATCTCACAGGGATAGCCAGGACAGGTTCCCCAGCGGTCTACAGCGCCACGACGCCTCAGGGCAGCAGTGCGCTTTACAAGACCACATACATTACATTACATTAAAGTCTACCAAAATGTTTTCAGCTGTATGAGATTTCTCCATTGCGAACATCGCTACTGTTGCATGCTTCCGAGCAGCATTAAAAATTATAGCAGTGTCAACACCTGTAGAAATGTTTTCTCTAGCACCCACAAAATAGATCCATTGTGCAGTGATGCACATGTAATCAGTCGCTTGGCAACTGGTCCACATGTCTGTTGTCCAGTGGATACTGTGATTACAATTCAAGCACATCATGATGTAGTACTGAAACAGCAACTCTGGCAAAATAGGCTGGCTGGCTGGGAACTTTCCATTTTGGGCAGATGGCTGACACTAGTTCAAGAAAACCCACCCATTCAACAAAAGAAAAAAAGAAGGAAGTCCAGCACTAACATTTTTGCCAGCTTGACATTGTACAAACTTACCATTGGTTGGTTGTTTTCCTACTGCCCCTCTGGCCTAAACATGACAGGCATAGTAGCCTGAATTTTTTATTTTCCTGATGCCACAGGTGACTTCTTCAGAGAGATGGTGGTAGGCTCAATGTGCTTTTCAGCTGTGCAGTCACTCTCTTCTGTTGCCTTGGTTTCTTGACCTGATTCTTCGGACATTGCGATGTTGCTGATGTGAGGGATACTACTGCACTGCTTGGGAGAGCGCTGATTTGCGTAATGAAAATGTCTTCCTCTTCTTCACCTTCTACCATGATTAGATTTGGATTCCCTGCTGAACCGGCTTTCAACCCTTCACCAACATCACTTGCAGTTTTGTGGCAGTTAAGGCGAGCCTCCCAAAGGATCATATGGTCCTATCTCAAATGGGCTGTTTGCCACCTGATACCATAGTTTGTACCACACCTACCCCGACTAACACTTGCTCAGCGAAGGGAGCATATGGCAATGCTCGTCTCCTTCTGCCTAACCGAATAGTCCCAAACTGGGGAGCTCAACTTTCTGATGCTGGTGCCACTGTCAATGTAAGATGAACTGGCAGTAGGTGGGTATTTTGATGTTTGACTCTCTGCAGTACCTACTTCTACGGAGGTGGTTGTGGATATAGGTCACTGCCGGGACTTTACAAATATGGCAACTGGCTGTGGTTGGATCTGTGGTGCCACTGCCACATCCACCTGGGAACATCGGTCTCCACTGGGGCTGGTCTTATATCCATGATGGCTGGCTCGTCGTCATCCCCCTCTTCTACATCTGCCTCCATAACTTTAAAGCTTTCTGGAACCTTCCTTGTCCCTAACCTCACCTGAGTCATCTTGTGACATGCCTCACTCTCAGACTGAGGGGGGGGTCCAATTGGTGTCTAGATCATCAGAAGGAGAGTTTGAAGAAGAAGAAGAAGATGATGCATCACTAACCTTCCTTTTTCTAGCTGGAGATCTTGAAGACAATGGATCTTCTGGAGCAGATTGCTCTACTTCCTCCTTGAACTGCTGCTACTTTAGGAGGAACTACTATTGGCAGTTGTTATTGTTGTTCTTGTTGTCTACTCTCTGAGTTTTCTGCAATGATAGGGTACTACTGTGCAATTGAGATAAGTCAATGTCAACATCACTGCTCATCGGCATTGCAGTGATTAGACTGGTTGCCTTGGTGACAGACATGATCATGGGCCTAGATTGGGGTGGGTCCATAGATTTTAGGGTGCAGCTCCCTGCTTGCTCCCCAGAGGGAGGTGCAGCAGGCACAGTTTTTTTTGTTTTCCCATAAATATCTGGGATGACATACCAGTGGTGGTGGTGGCAAGCGCCTTCTTCTTGTCACTGCCCAATTTCTTGGTAGCAGTTTTAGCACCATTCTTAATCGCTATCTTGAAGCTTTCAGTTAGCAGTGGCACAAGTTGAAGAGATGTCTGATGTGTGTGTTGGTCACTCACATATCACGCCATGCACAGGCCTTCCTTCTGGCAGTACTGTGGATGATGTGTTGTCTCCTGTTGTCTTGTTGTGCACCTAAAAGAAAAAAAGCAAGAAGAACATAAGTGACACTGGGCACTGTTGCTTTTCAAATAGCAGTAATGTTGCAGGAATTCTGCCCATACACAGAACTATGCACAGGAAACCAGGACCTCGGTGTGTAGTGGTGTACTATAAAACCCACCTCAGTGCCCAAAACCCCAATCCGACTAGCTATAGTGTCTCATTCTCTGTACTACAGCAAAGCTATCAATGATTAAACATTCTAGAACACATCACTCCGTCCCTCTCAGGAATCACTTTCCTTCAAACACTCATACTTGTCCACAACGTGAGTAAACAGAGACACAATATGGTTTAAAATGTTTATTTTAACTAACGTGCTCTACAATGTAGTATACTAGCCAACACAAGCAGCAAAATGCATAAGAACAATATAATTAGCATAGTTACAATTCCATAAAGCTCAAAAGGGGAAATCATATTGTAATGACAGTGGAAACAGGACTACTGCGCCTTGCTACCCTCGCCCTGCTATAAGCTAGTTTAAGTACAGAAGACCTCTAGGCTTTGTCAGTGGACACCAAGTTTAGATGCAAGGAATTACATCTCAGGTAAAGCACAGTTCTTCTTCGTTGGAATGAATCTCTCCAAGTGCCTTTTCATGCATGCAATGCCATATTAAAAGCACTTGACTTTCAGTAGTGCAGCTGTGGTCGATGTTGTGTTTATATTGACCAAAGTGAATCAACAGCATACACAGATCCTTCGGAGCAGGCAGGGCAGTAGCAGAGGAGTCCTCAGCCTCAGCAACTGCCCCGCCCTCCTTCCGCCTCTCCCCGAGACTGCTCCTGCTGCGTCGTCGAGATTAGAAGGGATCCGAGAGAGCGGAGGACAGCTGCTGCCGAGACAGAAACACCCGCCGCCGAGGGGTCCCCAGAAACAGCATACATTGTTTTTCGACCTTGAACACGCTGTGCAGACGAGCAGCACCGTGACTCAGAAGTTAGAGCATTGATCATGAAGTGTTTTGCGAATCCGGGAAGTGGGTTTGATTTCAAATTCGCCTTTTCAATTATGTGCAGCAAAGGAAAAAATATTTATGTTGTCTTTCAACAAGGTTGTCTGTTGGACTTGGCCCTTTTTGCAGGTTTTAATTTATTTCTATTGGCGGGAGCCCACCCTGCATTTTGCTGGTTTATGCGGGAGCCTACCCCGCATTGTGGTTATTTTTGGGCGTGAGCCTACCCAGCACTTTTGCCTGCCGAGAAGGAGATGCTGTGAAGCAACCGCCATGGCCTGGGCCGGAAGTCAGGCCGAGGTTGCCTGGCTGTGGGTGTGGTGGCAAAGAGGAAGCGGGAAGGAGCCTTGCGGGCTCCACATCGTGATCCCGGGTCCCAGGTGGTGGCCCGGGTGAAGTCAGGGAGAACCTGCGCATCAGCCCTTGCTGCCGCAACAGTGCCGGTAGAGGTACCTTGGCAGTCCCTGCCTCACAGCTTCGGAAGAGTCCTAGTGAGTAGGGTCATGGCAGAGGGGTCCATTCAGAGCCTTGAGGGCTCGGTGTGCCGGTGGGTGGAGTCCCAACTTTGTCAGCAAGGGGTTTTCCCAGGCGGGAGAGACGGAGTGAGGCCTCCCCGTCCCCCTTTTATTGGGAAGCGTTGCGAGGGCTCCCCAGAGTATTGCATGTGCAAGGAGCAGCGCCAGAAGAGACTGGAGGAGTCCCCGCAACAGTCCGGTGAGTGGGAATGATTCCTGGTACTTGGGAGTGCTCCCTTAGGCCAGTGGGGCCAGTGCTTGTTTATTTTGGCATCTTCAGCTGCCCACAGTGGGCAGCTGCAATGAGGGGGCAGGTCGATTTAGAGAGCCCTGAGCAGGGCCTCTTGGTTTCTCCCCAGCTGTACCGCACCAGAGCGGGCCGCTACAAGTAATGGGGCATTTCCTTTGGTTGTAAACAGTCCCAGAGGGGGACTTGGGCAATTCCTTCCGTGATGTTCACAGCTGCCTAGCAATTAGTGGGCAGCTGCAATGTTTAGACCTGCGCAATTGCGCACTTTGGGGTAGATGCTTAGGTAGTCAGGGGACCCCGGTGAGAGGTCCCCGTAGAACCCTGACACTTCTGGACATACAGCATTTGAGCCCCATTGGAAGGCCAGTTGGCCAGGGGGTCAGTTGAGTATTGGTAGTGCTGTGTTTATGTGATGGTGCTCAGGTTGTGTATGCAGGAACTGCAGATACATCCCCTTCAAAATGGCACACCAATTGGGGTCACAGAAGTGATTGAATGTTCTATTATTTTATTTTCATTTTCATAAAGTTCATTTTCAATCCTTTAGGTATCTTTAACTGATATTAACAACATATCAGAAAACAGCGTCAATGGATGAATTTTACAGAACTCATTCCCCAATGCATTTCGGGCAGTGAAGTCCTTGATCACGGAGAGTTCAGGTTAACGCGTAGCGCACAAGACGCGCTGTCAATCGACAAACAGACCTGTGAGTCGAAATGCATTGGGGAATGAGTTCTGTAAAATTCATCCATTGACGCTGTTTTCTGATATGTTGTTAATATCAGTTAAAGATACCTAAAGGATTGAAAATGAACTTTATGAAAATGAAAATAAAATAATAGAACATTCAATCACTTCTGTGACCCCAATTGGTGTGCCATTTTGAAGGGGATGTATCTGCAGTTCCTGCATACACAACCTGAGTATCATTAATTGGTGTTTTGACGGAAAAACACCTCCCTTCGTGAGCACCCTTAAATTCTACAATTGGCTTTTAAACCTTCATTTACCTTCGCTGTGCACCCCCGAACTATATCATTTATGTGATGGTGCTCATGCCTACAGGTATTGCACAATGTAATTATGCTTGTGATTCCTACTATGATGCCTAGTGGGTAATGTGTTATGCTAGTGATGTTTGGGCCTAATGTAGTTTTATGCCTAATATGATTAATGCGCAAGGTGATTCGTGCACCCTATGTTTTATGTCGCAGGATGATGCTAAATTCCACCAGTAGTTACTCGTTGTGTTTATACGTACTTACCTTTTCTGATGGTTCTGACAATGGCCCGATTGGCCCGGTCCTGTATATAATCCCCTGTAAATACTGCCTTTGCCAGTTGGCCCAGTGTACATTGTGTGATTACTATTCTATGTGTTTATGATAATACAAAGGCTATTTTTATATAACCTTGTGTGGAGTTCCTTTTGTGGTGTGCCTAGTGAGTTGCTGCTGTGTGTGTGTGTTGCGCAAACACTTTACATATTGCCTCTGGGATAAGCCTGACTGCTCGTGCCAAGCTACCAAGCGGGTGAGCAGTGGTTATCTTTGGCGTGTAACTCCCTAGCCCTGACTAGAGTGGTGGTCTCTGCCTGGCTTTGGCACAAGGCTTGGCCAACCAGAGATCCCATTTCTAACATTGACGTATATACAAATATCAACAAAAGAGAAAAGAAAGTTAAAAAAAATACAGCAAGGTTAATCCATCAAATTGAATGAGCAGTAAGTTGCAACAGCCTCCAAGAGGAATTTATTGTTATCGTCAGAGAAAAGAAACACCATCCATTCAAGCAAAGTGAAAGAGCAAACATGGTCCTCAACCAGGGGTACCTCGAGCACCATCAAAGGACAACTTGTGTGATAATCGATGTAACTTCATTGTGGGAAATCCTGTGCTGCTGCATAGATATCCCACTGTGCCTAAACTCCTAGTGCAGCCTTTCAGGCCATAATCCCAACACCGGAAAACTCTTGCTAATGGGACAATAAGTGACTCATCAGCAGATCAAAATCCAGTGCAGGAGACACCGTGTTGGAGAGGCAGCTGTCCAAGGCCCATTCAAATGAACATTCCAGACAGGTGAAAACAGGTTGCATGCAAGTGTAGTATGCAAAACGGAAGGACAATCCATAAGCCATGCTTAGTGTTGCCAGGGCAGAGTACCATAGCATTCAAGCACACAGCTACGAAGCATCTGCAGCCGGTCCTGGCTGTGTAGGACCACAGGAAAAGCAGCCATTGCACAGCAGGCAAATCAGCAGCAGTACTCTAGTAGCTAAGGCAAGAATAGAGGCAACCCACCGAAGACCTGGAAAAAATAGAATGAATAAATTCTAGTATGACACCAAAAATAGTTTGGAAAGAAGACACGAGGCCAGAGCCACGATTTAAAAAAATTTGCTATGCCGGTAGTATGAGACACATTGAAAATAGTATGAATTAAGGCACCAAATGCAGTGGGAGGTCAGCATTAAGAAAGGCCTGCACCTCTGATCGGGTATTGGCCACATGAAGGACGTTATGATGGATTTAGAGTGGAGGGCTAGTACGGAGGCCCATCTGGGGGCTTTTAATGTGCAGCAGCTTTATGATACAGACAGTACTGTGGACTACGGGACCCAGCATTCCTTGCTTCAAAAGCGACCAGTTCAGGGCGGGACACCTTCACTGCGTCCTGGCCTCTGAGGAAGAAGGCTGTTTACTTCGAAATGCGTCAGGCACCAGGGACACTTTGAACTTTTTAACTCTCCGCTCATACCAATAAAATGTTTTACCTGCGAACGGCGTTTGAGTGGTTCCTAAGAGAGGGCAACCTTTGGAGCAGCGATATTGTGGCAGCAGCCCAGCCATCAGGAATGTACCGCCCCATTGAGACGTGGGGGCCAGGGGAGCAGTCAACGGCTGGTTCCCCCTTTGGATATGCTGTGATGGATTTAGAGTGGAGGGCTAGTACGGAGCCCCATCTGGGGGCTTTTAATGTGCGGCAGCTTTATGATGCAGACAGTACTGTGGACTACGGGACCCCGCATTCCTCGCTTCAAAAGTGGCCCATTCAGGGCGGGACACCTGCATGTATATAATTAACTCCACAGCACGCACACCTTGACTGCATCCTGGCCTCTGAGGAAGAAGGCTGTTTAACTTCGAAACGCGTCAGGCATCGGGAACGCTTTGAACTGCTGAATACTTTCTGTACCTCCTCTCATACCAATAAAAGGTTTTACCAGCGAATGGCGTTTGAGTGATTCCTAAGCGAGGGCAACATTTGGAGCAGCGATTTATATATATATATATATACATATATTACCTACTGGCGGTCGCCAGTAGGTATATATAGTTAGGATTTTTTCTCTATGGGATTTTTGAAAATTCTATGTCGAATAACTTTGGCGTTTGAGGACGGAATTGACTGAAATTTTCAGGAAAATGGCACATTTTGTTTTTGAGCAGCCCCTGAAAATTTGGGGGGGTTTCGTCAAGGGGGGCCGAGGGCGTTGGCCTCACTTTTAGCTCGAACGGCTGAATGGATTTTCACGAAACTTGGCAAAATTGTAGGGACTGGTAGCCCGATGTGCCTTTGCTAGGTCTCAATATATGTGCTCCAGTGGATTTTGAGAAATTAACGTTCAAAAAAATATATATATCTGTAAGCGCGCTCCGGGCAGCGCCCCGGTTCGCGTACCTGACGCGTAACGGAACTTCGCGAAGCGAAGCTGATTGGCTCTCCGGTGTCTGTCAACATTCTAAACAGTCCGGAGCGGCCGCCATCTTGTCTCTCGGTAGGATCGAGAGACAAGAGGAGGCCAAAACAAAGGGGGAAATGACCATAAGGGGGCATAGTAGATCGTCCCTGACCCCCTAGGTTTGATGTGGAGGGTTTAAAAGGGCCCCGCAGGGCAAAAAAAAAAAAAAAGAAGTTGGTTTTTTTTGCGTGGGGAGCGCCCGGTACGCGCACCGGGAAGTGGTCTGGGGAGCGTACTACAAGGAAAAAAGAATGATAGACTATGATATTTTGAAATATTGTATGTTTATTGATTGTTCTTTTTGTTGTTTTTTTTATTTTTTTATTTAAGTAGCAGTATTTATGATTATTAAATATAAATTTATTTTTGTGATTTTGCACAGTATACTATAAGTCTGACTTTACATTATAATCAATTTGGTACTAGTTTATGAATTACATATAAAAATGATTAAAGACTCAAACAATTTTTTATTATTAAATATAATTTTATTTTTCTGATTTTTTTTCAAAATTTAATAGAACGTCTAACATTTGACTGTCCGATATGTCTTCTTTTTGACTGAACATAACTTCCCACATTTGACCGTCCTCATATTGAAGTAAGAAATCCACAGATTCTACACATTGTAGAAATTCATGGTCTCGTGATTCATCCATGAATTCCAAGTCAATGGGTTCAATGATTTCCTCATTGTTCATGTCTAGGACAATTTCAAAGGAAACGTTCTGTTCTCCTTCCATTTTTGTGCTGGTACTTTTGAGGTGTGAAGTAGTACTATTAAAAAGTGCCTGTGAAAAAGCCTAAGTAAATTCATAATTATACCACAGAAACCTAAATCAATCCATAAATATAATAAACAAGCCTTTCTCAATGTCTAACTCTTACAGAGGGATAGTATATAACTATCTGAAAATGTTTTCAAATTCATAAAATAACTTCTTACCTTTTAAAAACAAGTTTAAGTTGTGAGTGAAAATGATCTTGCAATGTAGTTCAGGAAGTAGTAGTCAAAATGGCTGTGTTTCTCTCTCTTTCTTTATATATATTCAGGTACATAACCAATCAAATGTCAGGTAAAAAAAGTAGAAAATGAAAGTAACATTTTAATTGGTTGTCAATTCCAACACTTCAGATGTGTTTTGTGAAGTAATTTACCTCAGGGTATTTAGAGAGGTCTACAGGCTAAATGGCTAAATGGAATTTCAATCAAATTTGTGAAAATGGTAGGGATTGGTATGTAGTATGAGCTAATCTATATTTGGTGAAAGTGTCTCCAGTGGTTTTTCTGTGAATTACTTTCCCACCTTTTTTGAGCGAGCGCTTCCCGGTGCGCGCCCCGGTACGCGAACCGGCAGAGTTACGGGAGTCCTCCATTTTGTGTTTTGGTAGAATTGAGATACAAGATGGAGGGCAAATAATGTTGAGAATGGGTAGAAGGGGGCACGGTAGACGTATCCTGACCCCCTAGGTTTTCTGAGGGTGGCTGAGGAGGCCCATATGTGCGAAAAAAAACCATTTTTTTTCAAATTTTCGCGCGGTTAGCGTCCGGTGCGCGTACCGGGTAGCGCTCCGGGGAGCGTACTTTGGTGAAAATTAGTGAAAAAAGTTAGAGTAAAATAATAATTGTGAGTGATCAGATGTAGGGTAGCTCTGAAAAGAGCTTTTGGGTCCTGTGGCTGATGTAGGTACCTACAAGTAGGTACCAATGCACAGTCTTAAATTGAGGATGAAAATTCTGTTCCCCTCAACTGAGAAGTGAACTCCATCTGCTCTGTAGATATCTTGCATGTTGTAACGCAAGTTATTGTTGTAGATGGAGCCCATTCCATGGTCTCTCATGTAAGCTGAAACAGACTTATTTACATGCTTCCTTGATTTCTCAATTTGTGGACAAAATTCGTTTGACCACCTCCATTTCTGTCTTTGGCATATATTTGAATATACCAAGGCAGTTTGAGGAAATAGTGCCATCCATTGCTCAAAGGTGTCCTTTAAAAGCATTTCCAGACCTACCCCAGTCAAAGTGCCCAAGTCATTTCCTCCACAGTGCACAATTAACAGGTCAGGTTTTGGCAAATGCAAAAAGGTTTTCACCAATGGTATCAATTGGTGACATCTTAATCCTCTGTGGCCAATCCAGTTGATTTCCACATTTTGTAAATTGAGGTTGTGTAAATTTCTGTTATCAGCAAACCTTTGAGCCCAGTGGATATAACTATGTCCAACAATCCAGACAGAAAACATGGTGAGAGGAGGATCTGCTGCAGTCAGATGAAGTGTGGTAATGAAATGGCAGTTGAAACAGTAGGAGTATGTAATGAAAAAAACTGTGGAGTTTCTGTAGTAATTAATCAGTAGCAGTGATTGGTGGATTTTGATTGCTGAAAACAGAAAGTTAGGGTGCATGGATGAGTTCTTTGAAAGATGTAATTTGAATGGTCAAGAAAAAATCATTTTATGAAAGATTGCACTGGATACGCAGGTGTACTGAGAGTTCAGAGTTCAATTGAAACATTGTTGTGTGAACTTGCAAACATGAGAGGTCTTTCGGGAGGTGGTTGCTATGGAAAAAAGGCAGAAAGGGCAGAGGGGGGAAGGGTGTTGATTTGAAAAAAGTGAGGGCAGAGTTTTGATTGGGTTACATGAGAGATATGTGTGATGAATTACAGCATTTCTGTGCCATTGTTGGTTGCAGCTTCTGGAGTGCATACCTTTTGCTCTGCTAAAGAAAAATTGGTGTGTGTCTGAGACTGTTTTGAAACTCAAAAAGTATTTGCTAAGGTGAGAAAAGATTCATTTAATTTAAATAGAGAATAGTATGCTTTAAGGAGAAAATTATGAAGAAAGTTGTGTATTTAAAATGTTGCTTTGTGTCAAGTGTTTTACAAATAGATTTTGTTTCTTTGAGTTACATAGCCATGTTACATAGGCATGTTAAAAGTGACGCAACAATGGTGCAAGGGCCTTAAAAAAATGCTTTCATGTGTCTTAGGGCATTTTAAGTCACTTCCCCATGAATGTAGGTATATAATTACTTTACATGATGTGTTTAAAAACGTTTTTTGAAATCAATTAGGTTTCTTGATATGTACTGCTAGAGTTTCATAGGTTGCTTGGGGCATATTTATAAGGCCTTTGAGTCTCTCTGATGTTATTTTTCCCATTTTAATTTAAGACATTTCCCCGTGGTGCAAGGTCCTTGTAAATACGCCCCCATCTGTGCTTGGCAAATTTAGATTTTGAATCTTTGAGTTACATAGCCATGTTAAAAGTGACGCAAAAATGGTGCAAGGGCCTTAAAAAAACGCTTTCATGTGTCTTAGGGCATTTTAAGTCACTTCCCCTTGAATGTAGGTATATAATTGATTTACATGATGTTTTTAAAAACGTTTTTTGAAATCAATTACGTTTCTTGATATGTACTGCTAGAGTTTCATAGGTTGCTTGGGGCATATTTACAAGGCCTTTGAGTCCCTTTGATGTTATTTTCCCATTTTAATTTAAGACATTTCCCCGTGGTGCAAGGTCCTTGTAAATACGCCCCCATCTGTGCTTGGCAAATTCAGATTTTGATTCTTTGAGTTACATAGCCATGTTCCATACAGTGCTCACCTTCTGCGTAGTCTTTGATATGCTAGACTCCATCTGCACAATGAGATATCTAAGCAAAGGAAACACAGGTGATGTGATTGTGAAATGAGCAAAAGAAATTCCACATTTTTCAATTACATCACCTGTGTTTTCTAACATTACGAATCACATTGTGCAGATGAGGTTTAGGCCTTTCCAGGGACACAGAAGAGGTCTGGCCTTTGTTCAAGAGTGCAGTGGACATGACTCACTTCATTGGTAGGCCTGCACATGTATTATCTCCTCTGTACTCTTCAATAAGCCTAAATTTCATCTGCAACCCTGAGTAGGCCTCACCTCAAACAAATCTCTGGATAGGCCTCACCTTATCGTCATCCTGAATCAATCATTTAAAATGTAAGGGGCAAATTTATGATGGCCGTGCGCCTCTTTTGCGCCGCTGTTGCGTCACTTTTGTGATGCAGCAGTGATGCAAAAGATGCACCATGTTGCAAGATAGGCCTCACTTCATCTCCAACAAGATACCGTCAGTTTAAACTGTAAACATTTAGGACTGTGTAGAAGGCATGGAGAAGCTGAATCTTCTGTAAATGTCAAAATTTTTGTATACAGTGCTCAGCTTCTGTGTACTCTTTGATATGCTAGACTCCATCTGCACAATGAGATACCTAAGCAAAGGAAACACAGGTGATGTGATTGTGAAATGAGGAAAAGAAATTCCACATTTTTCAATTACATCACCTGTGTTTCCTAACTTTACGAATCACATTGTGCAGATGAGGTTTAGGCCTGTCCACGGACACAGAAGAGGTCTGGCCTTTGTTCAAGAGTGAAGTGGACATGACTCACTACATTGGTAGGCCTGCACATGTATTATCTCCTCTGTACTCTTCAACAAGCCTAAATTTCATCTGCAACCCTGAGTAGGCCTCACCTCAAACAAACCTCTGGATAGGCCACACCTTATCGTCATCCTGAATCAATCATTTAAAATGTTAGGGACAGAATTATGATAGCCGTGTGCCTCTTTTGCTCCACTGTGCGTCACTTTTGTGACACAGCGGCGGTGCAAAAGATTTGCTATGTTGCGACATATTTACAACTTGATGCATCTAGACAGATGTGTCATGCTGTAAAGTCCTGTGCCACATAAAACCGATGCAGCAGTGATGCAAAAGATGCACCATGTTGCAAGACAGGCCTCACTTCATCTCCAACAAGATACCGTCAGTTTAAAATGTATATAATTAGGACTGTGTAGGGGCCATGGAGAAGCTGAATCTTCTGTAAATGTCAAAATTGTTGCATACAGTGCTCAACTTCTGTGTACTCTTTCATATGCTGGACTACATCTGCACAATGAGATACCTAAGCAAAGGAAACACAAGTGATGTGATTGTGAAATGAGCAAAAGAAATTGCACGTTTTTCAATTACATCACCTGTGTTTCCTAACATTACGAATCATATTGTGCAGATCAGGTTTAGGCCTGTCCAGGGAGACAGAGGAGGTCTGGCCTTTGTTAAAGATTGCAGTGGACATGACTCACTTCATTGGTAGGCATGCACATGTATTATCTCCTCTGTACTCTTCAACAAGCCTAAATTTCATCTGTAACCCTGAGTAGGCCTCACCTCAAACAAACCCCTGGATAGGCCACACCTTATCGGCATCCTGAATCAATCATTTAAAATGTTAGGGACAGATTTATGATAGCCGTGTGCCTCTTTTGCGCCGCTGTGTGTCACTTTTGTGACGCAGCAGTGATGCAAAAGATGCACCATGTTACAAGATAGGCCTCACTTCATCTGCAACAAGATACTGTTAGTTTAAAATGTATATTTTTAGGACTGTGTAGGGGGCATGGAGAAGCAGAGGGTTCTGTAAGTGTCAAAGTTGTTGAAAAACTGTTTGTCCTCCAATCTTTTCCCTTGTCTTTTCTAATTTTTAAATACATGTTTTAATATTTTTCAAATGTTTGTTCTCTCTTTCACAGATTGAAAGTATAAAAATAACAAGTGACTAAGTTAACGACAATTATAAGGTAAATTTTTTGTACTCTTTTCGTTACATTTCTATCACATTTAACTTCTATTAGTTCCACTGCTTCATTTCTTTAACCCTCAGTTTCCTGCCTTTGCTACTTCTCTCATTCCTTTCTCTATTACTTACTTACACTACTCCTTCCACTCTTTTTCTCAGTCTCTCTGTTCTCATAGTTCCTCACTCCTGTTCACTCACTCCGTCTCTATTACTCTCACTGTCTCTGACTGATCACTCTTTCACTAATAGTTCAATATGCTTTCTCCCTGTAGTTCAAGCACACTAAGGGGCATATTATCAACACAGGCAATAAAATTATCGCTGCTTTTATTGGCAGTTTTCTGCCGCAAAAGCGGCTTTAGCGGCAGTTTTCTGCCGCAAAAGCGGCTTTAGCGGCAGATTTCTGCCGATAAAAGCAGTCATTATCGGCAGAAAACTGCTGCAAAAGCGGCTTTAGCAGCAGTTTTCTGCCGCAAAAGCGGCTTTAGCGGCAGATTTCTGCCGATAAAAGCAGCAATAATTTTATCACCTATGTTGATAATATGCCCCTATGTTTTTTACATTTCTTTGCTGTTTCAATCATTCCTTTTCTGTTACTTCTTTTCTGCTTTCTGTTTTTTCTCTCTGTTATTCCACATGTTTTAATCTTATTTTGAACATTCACTCACATTCTCTAAGAAACTCTTGTTTATTATTCTTCTACTCTCCTTTTTTTCTTTCACTTCCTTATCTATTTTGTTTTTCACTATTATACCCTCTTCCATCTTTTCTTCGGTAAATAGATCTATTAAACAGTATCTCTGTGTTACTCCCTATAGCTGTCTTTCTTTTAACATTACTCTCTGTTTCCTTCCCTTATACTTACTCTTTTTTTTTTTTTTTTTTTTTTTTGGTTCGCTCCCGGTTCGCGTACCGGCGAGCGAACCGGGAAGCGAACCAAAAGAAATAGAGGTTGCCAGAGTGCTAAACATTCTAGCAATTTTTTTATAAAGGGGAGGTAATAGTTCTGAAAAGAACTTTTTTTAATTATTTTTGTTGTTTTATATTTTTTTTATTATTTTTCTGAACAATTTTTTACTTTTTTTGTATTTTTTGAACGGTTTTATATTTTTTTTGTTTTTTTTGAGGGGGAACAACGAAAAACAGGCATTAGAAAGGGCTCAACAGGAACAAAAAAAATGTTTTATTTTTTGGGGCGTTTTGAGCACTTGTGGTTTTCAAATGCTCTGTTTATCAAATTGATACTCATATTTGCACATGAGAGTAGGTCACCACAATAAAGGCGCACTATCTTCATGTGCACAAAATTCTGTTGGATGTTTGGGACTGTTTCCCTCGCCTCTGGTCCCGACAGAGTTACCTGTGCCGATGTACTGGCCACAGGAGTTGGTGGGTTGTCTTGGAGGTGACGCATCTCTGCAACGTTGTAATTCAGTGGATGCCACCTCTGCATATGACGGTGCATAGTATAGTTACCATAACTATACTTTTTGTCTGTACCTCTAGATAAAACATCTTTACAAATGAGGCATGTCACATGTCGGGCATTCACTTTTTTTGGCCTCGAGGAAAAGAATAAAACTGCCAAATAAAACTGTCTTTGTGGTGGGATTTCCGGGGCTCTTCACGTAAGAACTGCCTCCCCTCTACTTCCTCTTCCTCTTCTTCTTCCTCTTCCTCCTCTGGGTTGGGAAGGAACTGTGGAGGTGGTCCTTCCTTCCTAGGTGGTTGTGGTGGTGGTGGGGGTCCACCAGCTGCAGCTACTACAGATGCCATTATTTTAATAAGCAAAAACAGGTCTTCCTCTCACAAAGATGAAAGTCAGAGTGAGGAAAGAAGGTGGGGGCTTTCATCATTTGGGAAAAAAAAATGTTCTAAACCAATGAAAAGTGTTATTTTTAGGTCACATGACCTAGCCTTACATCATTAGGAAACCAAAAGTGAAATGAACCAATAGAAAGTTTTATTAACAAGTCACATGACCTGTTACGCTTACGTTACGCGCTCCGCGCTGCGCCCCGGATCGCTTCCAGGGAGCTGCACTTCGCGCCTCGGTTCGCGCTCCGGAGCACTTCCGGGTGCGCTAACGCGGTGCGTCATAAGACGCATTACGCGGCAACGCGATACGTCACGCTTACGCGACGCGCCCCGGATCGCTTCCGGGGAGCTGTGCTTCGCGCCTCGGTTCGCGCTCCGGAGCACATTCGGGTGCGCTAACGCGGCGCGTCATAAGACGCATTACGCGGCAAAGCGATACGTTGCGCTTACGCGACACGTCACGATGTTGTTTTCTAACGCGGCAGTTGCGCTAACGGAACGTTTACCGGTTCGCGGACTGGGTCGCGGCACCAAATTGAGCTAACAGGAAGCTACCCGGAGCGCGGACCGGTAGCGAAACAAACAAAAAAAATGTATATATATATACATAAAAAAATTATATTAAAAACATATAAAATATATTTTTCGATTTAAAGAAGAATATATTTAAAGCTTTTGATATTTGCTATTAAAAAACCATTGAAATTCAATGAAAAAACCAAAGGTTATAGACCATATATAGTTAGGAATTAGCATTTACAAAACCTTGAAAATTCACTGAAAAAACCATAGGTTATAGACCATATATAGTTAGGAATTAGCATTTACAAAACCTTGAAAATTCACTGAAAAAACCATAGGTTATAGACCATATATAGTTAGGAATTAGCATTTAAAAAACCTTATTTTACTCACACAAAACCATTGAAATTCCATATATAGTTAGTTGCACTAACTATATATCGCGCACCCGCAATCCACTGCTGATGATATCACATATTACATCATTCATGACATGGTCAGTGACATCACTGATGACATTTCAAATGACATCACTGATGACATCACTGATGACATCTCAAATGACATCACTGATGACATCACTGATGACAACATCCAGTGACTGTATGTTTCTGTAAAGTTAAAATATGTCTTACATATTGAAGAATGAGTGGATTTATAAGTGTCTGGATGAAGGATTTAGTAGGTGCATAACTGACTGTATGAGTGAGTGATTAAATGTGTCTCACTGAGTGCATGGGTTAGTGACTAAACTGTCTTAATTTGTGCATCATTATATCTGTTGTTCTGTAAACTGCTGCATGTGTTGATCAGTAGCTATATGAGTAACTATATGGGTTATTGATTGGTTGCCCATGTATTTGTATGGGAGACTGAGTGTGTGTGTGGGTGTCTGGGAGGTGTATGACTCTGTGCATAGATGTGTGAGCAGTTGATTCACTAGATGTATGGGTTCAAAAGTGCATGTGGAAACAGCTGTCTGGGCGGTTGACTGTGTGCATGAGTGTATTGGTGAGTGAATGGATATCTCAGTGCTACCTGTCAAAGTAAGTACATATGTAAAACACAGTACATGTGAGAGTTGACATATATAAATAACTGTGCATAAGAGCCAGTGAATGTGTGAGTGGCTGTATGGATCATTGTGAACTTGTATCCGGGATTGTATAAGAGAGTAAATATGTGTTAGTATGTGTTTGAATAAGTAAGGTGTGTATAACTGTATAGTTGAGAAAATGGAGGTGTGATTGATTCTTTGCATGACTGACTAGGTGTGTGTGTAACTTCATGGATGAGTGACAGTCTGTGAGTGTCTGTTTACACTGAGTGTATCTAAGGTTATATTAGAGTCTGAAGAGGTTCATCGTATTATCACATGAATGATGTCATCAGTGATGTGATCAGTAATGTCAAATGAGATGTCATCAGTGATGTCATCAGTGATGTCATTTGAGATGTCATCAGTGATGTCATCAGTGATGTCATCAGTGATGTCACTGACCATGTCATGAATGATGTAATATGTGACATCATCAGCAGTGGATTGCGGGTGCGCGATATATAGTTAGTGCAACTAACTATATATGGAATTTCAATGGTTTTGTGTGAGTAAAATAAGGTTTTTTAAATGCTAATTCCTAACTATATATGGTCCATAACCTATGGTTTTTTTCAGTGAATTTTCAAGGTTTTGTAAATGCTAATTCCTAACTATATATGGTCTATAACCTATGTTTTTTTCAGTGAATTTTCAAGGTTTTGTAAATGCTAATGCCTAACTATATATGGTCTATAACCTTTGGTTTTTTCATTGAATATATATATATATATATATATATATATATA
Source organism: Lissotriton helveticus (assembly GCF_964261635.1). Classification (NCBI taxonomy): domain Eukaryota; kingdom Metazoa; phylum Chordata; class Amphibia; order Caudata; family Salamandridae; genus Lissotriton; species Lissotriton helveticus. The sequence continues at coordinate 1,078,654,267 of NC_136067.1, read as the reverse complement.
TATATATATATATATACACATATATATATATATATGTTCACTGAAAAAAACATAGGTTTTAGGGGCGTTATAGTTAGTTGCACATTTCACTAGCACCAAACCATAGAAATTCCCCTGTTATAGTTAGTTCAGCTACTATAACTTGCGCACCCGCAATGTACTGCTGATGACGTCACGTATTACATTACTCATGACATGGTCAGTGACATCACTGACGACATCTAAAATGACATCATCCAGTGAATGTGTGTTTTTCTGAAAATTAAATATGTTTTATATATGTATATCTCAAGGTCGATGGAAGAATAAATGGGTATATAAGTGTCTAAATGGATGATTGTTTTGAAAAATTGATTGTATAACTGACTGATAGTATATCTTAGTGAATACATGGGTTAGTGAGTAATGTTTAAACATGTAAATATCTGTATCAGTCTCTCACTTTGTGTATAAGTGGCTGCATGGGTTGGTGAGTAGCTACATGAGTGTCTATATGGGTTATTAGTTGTTTTTTTTAGTATCAGTATGAGTGTCTGAGTGTCTGTATGGTTCGGTGGGGGGTATTACTTAGTGCATAGATGCATGAATGAGTGAATCGCTGTTTGTTTGTGTTGAAGGCAGCATGTATGCAGGACTGTATGGGTGGATGAGTGTGTGTGTGGGTGTGTTAGTGAGTGAATGACTATCTCAACAGTGTCTTTGACGGTAACTACATATGTTGTATACTAGTATATGTGAGTATTGGTGTATATAAGTGAGTATATGTGAGAGTGAAAGATTGAAAGAGTTTCTGTAAAAATTAGTACGTGTTTCTATGAGTGATTGCTTAAGAGAGTACGTATGTGTAAATTTCTGTAGAAGTAAGTATGGTGGTGTGTGTATAACTGTATATGCAAGTAAATGGATGTTTGATTCTTTATTAGCATGAGTGACTATGTGTGTGAGTAACTCTATGAATGAGTGATGGTGTGTAACAGGATGTATAGGTGTATGAGTATATATGATGAGTGAGTACATGTATGAGTGACTATATGGGATTGTTGGTGAATGAGTGGATGTGTATGTAGTTATTGGAATTACTGAATAGGTTGTAGGTATTGGTATGTCAATTTTTTTGAAAATGTTAGTTTCTATTTTTGAATGTGTGTATCAAAGGTTATATTAGGGTTTGATGAGGTCTGCCACTCTATCACAAGGATAATGTCATCGGTGATGTCATCAGTGATGTCATTTGAGATGTCATCAGTGATGTCATGAGTGATGTAATAGTTTCTAACTATGCCTACAGAGGTAGGATATGTGAAGAAAGGATAGAAAACACATGGAAAGCAGCAAAAGAAAAGCAGAAAGAAGCAACAGAAGTCCTCAAAGACAAAGAAAAGTGCAGAAAGAAACAAGACATGCAGAAAGAACAAACAGAGGAGCAAAAAGAAGCCTTGCTGCAAAATCATTCTGTACCTTCAACTTTTTCAGATGGGTACTGGTGGTAACTGAGTCTGACTAACCAGTCCTAGAGCCAGTGCTATGGTAAAAGACACTTAGAAATCAGTTCAAACACATAAATACACTAGGGAACACTATGTGTTGGAGTCCTTCTGTGATTAGCATGACCTCCTCTCTAAACCCCTAGTATATAATAGGGATGGGGGATTACCTCTTAGAACGTGACACAGGGTGCGTTTGCACACTGGTGAAGGGAGGGGGGTGCCTGAGATGACATGTGTGCAAACACGACCTGTGGGCGTTTTAAGTTGAGGGGTAAGGTCCCCTTGAATCCTGAGGCTCCCTGGGGGACAACTAACCCACTAGGTATGTCCAGTAAGTGCCAAAGACTTGCATTGCAGAGAGGTGTAAAATGGGGCATGGCCTCAGGCCACCTCTCTGCAACGCAGCTCTGTGGTGCTTACTTTTAGTATATGGTGGACTAGTTGGACCCAGGGACTCTCAGGATTAAACAGGTCTTAATTCCCCAACTTAAAATGCGCGACAGGGAGTGTTTACACACGTCACCTCAGACCACATCCCCTCCCTTCACCACTGTTTAAACATGCTCTGTGGCCATTTTAATTTGGGAGATTAAATCCCCTTGAATCCGGAGGGTCCCTAGAGTCCAACTAGCCCACTAGATACCTCTAGTAAGCACCATAGAGCTGTGTTGCAGCGAGGTGTAAAAAGGGGAATGGCCTACACCACCTCTCTGCAACTCAGCGCAGTGGAGCTTACTGGAAGCACCTGGTGGGCTAGTTGGCCCACAGGGGCCCTCAAGATTGAAGGGGAATTATTTCCCCAACTTAATATGAGCCACAGGGCATGTTTGCACACATCACCTCAGGCCCCATCCCCCTTTTACCACTGTGTAAACACGCTCTGTGGCCGTTTTAATTTGGGCGATTAAGTCCCCTTGAATCCTGAGGGTCCCTAGGGTCCAACTAGCCCACTAGGTACTTCCAGTAAGCGCCACAGAGCTGTGTTGCTGAGAGGTGTTAAAAGGGGCACAGCCTAGACACCCTCTCTGCAATGCAGCACAGTGGCACTTACTAGAAGCACCTTGTGGGCTAGTTGGTCCCCAGGGTCCCTCAGGATTGAAGGGGAATTTTTGCCCCAACTTAAAATGTGCCTCAGAGCGTGTTTGCAGACGTCACCTCAAGCCCCGTCCTTTCCCTTCCCCACTGTGTAAACTGGCCCTGTGGCCGTTTTAAGTTGGGAGATTAAGTCCCCTTGAATCCCGGGGGTCCCTAGGGTCCAACTAGCCCACTAGGTACCTCCAGTACCTTCCTGAGAAAATAAAAGAGAAACAATTTATATATCTATAAGCGTGCACCGTACACGTACCGTACGAGTACGGTACGCGTACCCCGCAATTTTTTTTTAAAACAAACATTTTTTGGGCCTTGGCGGTCCTTGTTGGACCCCCTGAGCAGGCCTAGGGGGTCAGGGTGCTTCTACCCTGCCCCCTTTTTGAGTTCTACAGGTTTGTTTTTCTGCTTTCTTGTGCCTCAGTCTACCGAGGCACAAGATGGCTGCCAACAATTTTTGTTTTGGAGTGTTGACAGACAGTGGCAGCCATTCAGCATGATCTGCATGCTCATTGGCTTTCAACACTTCAAACCAGGAAGTGTTGGCAGCCATCTTGTGCTCGGTAGACCGAGGCACAAGAAATCAGAAAAACAAACGTGTAGAACAGAAAAAGGGGGCAGGGTAGAAACACCCTGACCCCCAAGGCCCCAAAAATGTTTTTCAAAAACCCGGTCTGTTTTTTTTAAATTACCCCCCGGGGGGACCAAATCGTGGGGGCATAGTGATAAAGAAGTGTGGGGGGCCCCAATCCCCCCCCACACTGCCCCAGGGACCGCCGTCCCCCTGGGCAAAGCAACGCAGCCCCCTGGCGCATACTGGAGGCTCCTGGTGGGCTAGTTGGCCCCCAGGGACCCCCAGTATGCAAGGGGAATTAGTTTCCCTTCTGCAAACGTGCCAGGGGGCTGCGTTGCAGAGAGGTGAAAAAAGGGGCACAGCCTCATTACACCTCTCTGCAATGCAGCCCCCTGGTGCATACTGGAGGTTCCAGGTGGGCTAGTTGACCCCCGGGGACCCCCAGTTTGCAAGGGGAATTAGTTCCCCCTCTGTAAACGTGCCAGGGGGCTGCGTTACAGAGAGGTATAAAAAGGGGCATAGCCTCATTATACCTCTCTGCAATGCAGCCCCTGGCGCATACTGGAGGTTCCAGGTGGGCTAGTTGGCCCCCAGGGACCCCTAGTATGCAAGGGAATTAGTTCCCCCTCTGCAAACGCGCCCGGGGGCTGCGCTGCAGAGAGGTGTAAAAAAGGGTGTGGCCTCATTACACCTCTCTGCAATGCAGCCCCCTGGGGAATACTGGAGATTCCTGGTGGGCTAGTTGGTCCCCAGGGACCCCCAGTATGCAAGGGGAATTAGTTCCTCCTCTGCAAACGCGTCAGGGGGCTGCGTTGCAGAGAGGTGTAAAAACATTTTTTTTCAATTTATATTAAAAATATGTAATATAATTTAGAAAATAAAATATCTAAAAATAAATAATTTAAAATAATGTAGTAAATCAGTATAAAAAATATAACAATTAATACATATAAAGATTATGATTTACAAAACCATTGAAATTCACTGAAAAAACCATAGGTTTCAGCCACGTTATAGTTAGGAATTACCATTTAAAAAACCTTTGAAATTCCCCCGTTATAGTTAGTTGTACTCACTATAACTCGCGCGCCCGCAATCCACTGCTGATGATGTCACTTATTACATCATTAATGACATGGCCAGTGACATCACTGATGACATCACTGATGACATCATCCTTGTGAAAGAGTGGCATAATATAACTTTTGATACACACATTCAAAAATAGAAACTACAATTTTCAAAAAAATGGAGATACCAATTCCAGTTAGAACAACCTATTCAGTAATTCCAAAATCTACATACACATCCAGTCATTCACTAACAGTTCTATATGGGCACTCATATATATACTCACTCATCATATGTACTCATACACCTATACATCTTATTACACACGGACACTCATCTATAGAGTTACTCACACACAAACTCAGAAGAATCCTGTGGCTGCTGTTCTGCCATTTTGATATGAAAAAAGCTGGAACAAAGCAGAGATCCTTCTCTCAGGAAACCAAAAGAGATAGTGAGGGAAGTGTGTGGGGGTTTTAAAGATTCTGGAAAAGAAACTATTATAAACCAATCAAAAGTGTTTTTTTCATGTCACATGACTTTACGTGCGCGCAACATGTGCGCACGCATGTGTGCACGTTGCACGACCGTCGCATATAAATTACGTTTACCCGATTTTCGTAAAAGCTTTTACAAACCGTGAAAAGGAGGCAGGGAAAAGACTCCCAGACCCCCTAGGCCTTCTCATGGGGTCCCTGAAGGACCCCGAAGGGCAAAAAAAAAATATATATTTTTAAATCGCGAGGTGCGTGCACGTTGCTCGCACCCTCGAGGCAGAACTGAGTCAAAAACAATAGTGGAGAAGGTGAAAAGAGGGCAGAGTAGAGACTCCCTGAACCCCTAGGCTTTCTCAGGGGGTCTCTGAAGGACCCCGAAGGGCAATAAAAACATATATATATATTTTTAAAAATCACGAGGTGCACGCACATTGCGCGCATGTTGAAAAAAAAAATTAATTGACACATTTTACTGTTTATATTTTGATTGAAGATGTAGACTATACTGTTTAACTTTATCCAAATCATAAAAACTAGCTGTGCCGTTGCATATTACAGGATACAGTCAATGTATTACAATATACAAAGGCAGTTTGTTGGAAAATAAATATATAAAAAATATAAAAATTGATACAGAAATTAGCATTTTAAAAACCTTGGAAATTCACTGAAAAAACCATAGGTTTCACACACGTTATATTTAGGAATTAGGACTTAAAAAACTTTGTAAAATCACTGAAAAAAACATAGATTTCACACACGTTATAGTTAGGAATTAGCATTGAAAAAACCTTAGAAATTCACAGAAAAACCATAGGTTTCACACACATCATAATTAGGAATTAGCATTTAAAAAACCTTGCAAATTCACTGAAAAAACCATAGGTTTCAGGCCTGATATAGTTAGGAATTAGCATTCAAAAAACCTTTGAAATTCACTGAAAAAACCATAGGTTTCAGGCCTGATATAGTTAGGAATTAGCATTTAAAAAACCTTAGAAATTCACTGACAAAAACTGTAGATTTTAGGGGTGTTATAGTTAGCTGGACATTTCACTCATACAAAACCATTGAAATTCCTCCGATATAGTTAGTTGTACTAACTATATCTTGCGCGCCCACAATCCACTGCTGATGATGTCACACATTACATCATTCATGACATGGTCAGTGACATCACTGATGACATCTCAAATGACATCACTGATGACATCCTCCACGTGATGATACACCTCATCATACACTAGTATAACCTTTCGTCATTCACTGTAAAATACAGAGTACCATATTTAAATCCATTGACACACCGATACAAGTTTCTAAAAAACCACTCAGTGATTCCTAGATCTATACACACATCTAATCACTTACCTACAGATTCACTCATACATGCAGTCAATGATCAATAGAACACTATCAAATATACTTATATACCTATATCGACATTACACAACAGCACACATCCTATTCACTTATAAAGTCATCCTATTCACTTATGCAAACAATGGATCATACTTACATTTACTTAGCTATACACTTATACAAACACCACTTTATCTATTCATATAGATAGTAAATTATACTTAGTGTGTTATAAAATCACTATTACAAGTATAGTTATCTATACAGTCACGCATACAATCAGTGAGTCTTACGTATACTTATTTATAAACAACAACTGACACATACATTGCCTTTTATTTTTCTACTTTGTTGGACATGTACCATTAAGAGAGATATTTGCTCATCGTCACACCCATAAAGATATTCACTGACCCAAACAACTGTTATAACATGTAGTCTTAACGTCATATACCTACTAAATCAGCAATTCACACATCATTGGGCAGTCACACACCTCCCACCGAACCACACACACATTCACTCTCCCATACAAATACTTAGTTAACTAATCAATAACTAATATAGACTTTCAAATAGGTAGTAACCAACTGGAGAAGTAGTTTTTACAACAACTGACAAAGTGATACAGATGTTCACACAGTTTAGTCACTATCCAATATATTTAGAGAGACACTTTAAATTAGTCAAGTAAACAGTCAATCACACTGCTACTAAATCCTCCATCCAGATATTTATATTTATATATCCACTCATTCTTCAATGCAAATTGCTATATATATAATACATATTTAAATAACAAAGCAAACCACATTCACTGGATGATGTCATCAGTGATGGCATTTGAGATGTCATTAGTGATGTCACTGACCATGTCATGAATGATGTAATATGTGACATCATCAGCAGTGGTTTGTGGCCGCGCGAGATATAGTTAGTACAACTAACTATATCGGAGGAATTTCAATGGTTTTGTATGAGTGAAATGTCCAGCTAACTATAACACCCCTAAAATCTACAGTTTTTTCAGTGAATTTCCAAGGTTTTTTAAATGCTAATTCCTAACTATATCAGGCCAGAAACCTATGGTTTTTTCAGTGAATATATATATATATATATATATATAGTTAGGATTGTTTTCCATAGGGAAATCGCAACATTCTATTGGGAATAACTTTGGCGCCGGTTGGGGAATCTTCCTGAAATTTTTCTTAACTTTGCCTCGCGGCGCTCCGGTCCTGACCTGAAAGTTTGGGGGGGATTCGTCAAGCAGGGGCCGAGATAAAAGGGGGGTCCCAAAACGTGTTTTCCCCATGTTAATTTCCATAGGACGGTTGGACTCACTTTTAGCCCGAACGGCTGAATGGTTTTCCACCAAACTTGGCAAAATTGTAGGGACTGGTAGCTCGATGTGCCTTTGCTATGTCTCAAGATATTTGCTCCAGTGGTTTTTACGAAAATTAACTTTGAAAAAATATATATTGGGCTACATTGGGCTATATATATGTTAGAGCCCAAATGTAGCCCAATGTAGCCCAATATAGCCCAATGTAGCCCAATGTAGCCCAAAGATGGCCACCAGAGACAAAAAAAAACAAACGTAGCCCAAATATCAGCCAGATGTAGCCCAACTATAGCCCAATGACAGAATGTCCCAGAGTGTTCTAAAGAACAACTAGAGCGCTTACAGTCTTACTTATGACAAAAGTATGGCACACCTGAAGTCATCTTGATTGGAATAAAGTGTTAACACTTAAAACATTTAATTTGCAAAGGAACAAAATGAGGGGGTTCATTTTGCCATAGAAATTATGATTAGTGCTGAAGAAAGAAAAATTAGGGCATATTTTGAGTGACTTCTCAAATCCATTTATATCTCATTAAAAAAATTCTGATATGCAGTCTCCCAAGATGGCCACCAGAGACAAAAGAGCCTGTGCTTAAAAACTCTGTTAGCAAAGCAGGCATTTGAGATTTAAAAAACGTTTTAATATATAAAAACGTTATCCGCTAATAGAATTAGCATTTAAAAAACCTTGCGAATTCAATGAAAAAACCATAGGTTTCAGGCCTTATATAGTTAGGAATTAGCATTTAAAAAACCTTTGAAATTCACTGAAAAAACCATAGTTTCAGGAGTTATATAGTTAGGAGTTAGCTTTTAAAAAAATGTAATTTGAGATGTCATCAGTGATGTCACTGACCATGTCATGAATGATCTAATATGTGACATCATCAGCAGTGGATTGCGGGTGCGCGAAATATAGTTAGTACAACTTACTATATAGGAGCAATTTCAATGGTTTTGTATGAGTAAAATGTCCAGCTAACTATAACACCACTAAAACTTATAGTTTTTTGAGTGAATATATATATATATATATATATATATATTCACTGAAAAAACCATAGGTTTCAGGTCATATATAGTTAGGTATTAGCATTTAAAAAACCTTGGAAATTCACTGAAAAAACCATAGGTTTCAGGTCATATATAGTTAGGTATTAGCATTTAAAAAACCATTGAAATTCACTCAAAAAACTATAAGTTTTAGTGGTGTTATAGTTAGCTGGACATTTTACTCATACAAAACCATTGAAATTGCTCCTATATAGTTAGTTGGACTAACTATATTTCGCGCACCCGCAATCCACTGCTGATGATGTCAAATATACATCATTCATGACATGGTCAGTGACATCACTGATGACATCACTGATGACATCTCAAATGACATCACGGATGACATCACTGATGACATCATCCAGTGACTGTGTTTCTGTAAAGTTTAAATATGTTTTACATATTGAAGAATGAGTAGATGTATAAGTGTCTGGATGAAGGATTTAGTAGGTGCGTGAATGACTGTATGAGTGAGTGAGTGATTAAATGTGTCTTACTGAATGCATGGGTTAGTGACTAAACTGTCTGAATGTGTGCATCAGTATGTCTGCTGTTGTGTAAGATGCTGTATGTGTTGATCAGCAGCTATATAAGTGGCTATATGGGTCATTGATTGGTTGCCCAAGTATTTGTATATGAGACTGTGTCTTTGTGTGGGTGACTGGGAGGTGTGGAAACAGCTGTATGGGCGGTTTACTGTGTGCATTGGTGTGTTGGTGACTGAATGTATATCTCAGTGCTACATGTCCAAGTAAGTACATATGTAAAACACAGTGCATGTGAGCGTTGGTATATATAAATGCCTATACATGAGAGCCAGAGATTATGCAAGTGGCTGTATGGATCAATGTTTACTTGTATCAGTGATTGTTTAAGAGAGTAAGTATGTGTTAGTATATGTTTGAATAAGTAAGGTGTTGTGTGTATAACTGTATAGATGAGGAAATGGGAGTGTGATTGATTCTTTGCATGACTGACTAGGTGTGTGAGAAACTCCATGGATGAGTGAAAGTGTGTGAGTGTCTCTATAGGTGTATAAGTGCATATGATAGTATTGTATTGATGAGTGACTGTATGTATGAGTGATTGTATGGGTGAATGAGTGGATGTGTGTGTAGACCTAGGCTATATTAAGGTTATATTAGAGTGTGAGGAGGTGCATCGTATTATCACATGAATGATATCATCAGTGATATGATCAGTGATGTCAAATGAGATGTCATTAGTGATGTCATTTGAGATGTCATCAGTGATGTCATCAGTGATGTCACTGACCATGTCATGAATGATGTAATATGTGACATCATCAGCAGTGGATTGCGGGTGCGCGAAATATAGTTAGTCCAACTAACTGTATAGGAGCAATTTCAATGGTTTTGTATGAGTAAAATGTCCAGCTAACTATAACACCACTAAAACTTATAGTTTTTTGAGTGAATTTCAATGTTTTTTTAAATGCTAATACCTAACTATATATGACCTGAAACCTATGGTTTTTTCAGTGAATTTCCAAGGTTTTTTAAATGCTAATACCTAACTATATATGACCTGAAACCTATGGTTTTTTCAGTGAATTTGCAAGGTTTTTTAAATGCTAATTCCTAACTATATATGGCCTGAAACCTATGGTTTTTTCAGTGAATTTGCAAGGTTTTTTAAATGCTAATTCTATTAGCGGATAACGTTTTTATATATTCAGACTTTTTTTAATGCTAATTCCTAACTATATAAGGTCTGAAACATATGTTTTTTTCAGTGAATTTCAAAGGTTTTTTAAATGCTAATTCCTAACTATATAAGGCCTGAAACCTATGGTTTTTTCAGTGAATTTGCAAGGTTTTTTAAATGCTAATTCCTAACTATATATGGCCTGAAACCTATGGTTTTTTCAGTGAATTTCAAAGGTTTTTTAAATGCTAATTCTATTAGCGGATAACGTTTAAATATATTAATATCCTGGGGGCGCTAGAGGGCGCACTTGCGGAATGGCTGCCTGAACCCGCAGCTCCCGCTCCTTGGTCTTGATCCTACTTAAATCCTACGCCACGGGGTGCCAAATCGATCCCAGACGACCGGATTCTGCACCGGAGGGGTGCCCTCTGCACTCGTTCCGAGTTTGAAATGCCTGCGAGCCCTGGCGCCGGAGTTACAGGCTGCTGAAAAATGCCCGGCACTTGCTCTGGAGCAATTTGAGGCGGACACACGGGCACTGTTTCTACGCGAGCCCGAGGCCTGCCACGAGGCTCCCAGGCCGTACCGCGACCTCGCCTTCCTGATCCTTGCTGAGACGGCGGGCGGAGGGGGCTGTGAAGGTAGGCGGCCACAGCGGACACTCGCCTTGGGTCTCCCCCCCCCTCTCTCCCCAGCCGCCACCTTGCTGGTCCCGTGAGGAGGGTGCTCCTGTTGTAACGCCTGCTGCCACGGCTCCTCAAGACCGACGCACCTGCCGCCCATAGCGCTGCGGACCCGGACTTGCGCGGCGCTATCCGCCGGGGCTGTAGACCAGGGGCTGTGGTTGCCCCCTGCTGTGCAAAGTCCCGCTGTCGCCACCCGCAACACCCGCATAGGGAGCGCTGTGCATAATTGGTGGCCAGACACGTTGGGGGCCATACATACGAGACACAGACACCATTCCGGGTGGTGCCGACCGGTGAGTCGTGACGCCCCGCCGCTGTGCTGGCAATCTGCTCCCTTGGATCCTACTCTGCAGCCCGCCCTGAATGCCGGTACTTTGACCCATATATTGCCTGGGGTCCACGCAGCGAGTGCGTGACGTTGCAGCCGGTTGCCCAGGCCTGGACATACTGCCATTACTACTGAGCGGTTGCTCACCGCGCGGCGCCACTGTTGAGCACGACCATATTGCGACACCTGGGCACGCGCCAAACCCGACACCCACCTGCCTGCTGCTGGCTGGTACTTACCTGCGGTGTGCTACCATCCCTCGGCTTTGGCGTCTTACCTCACTCCGGTCACTGTCATGGGGCGACCTGAGACTCGCCAGCCGAAGTTGAGCTTCGACAACACCCGCAAGAACGCCACGTCGACACAGATGAACCCGGGACCCAGCGCACCGCCTCCGCAGCCTGCACCGCCTTCTGCACCTGCTGCGGACCTTACCAGCCTGATACAGGAGATGCGTCAAGGCTTCGCCACCGTAGTGGAGAAGGTAGATGGCGTCACGGCTCGACTGGACGCCCTGGTTCACAAGGTAGATCGCCATGAAGAGCGCCTCACAACTGCGGAACAGAGAATCTCTGACAACACCGATGCCGCCACGACCCACACGACACAGCTGGCAAGAATGGACAATCTCCTCCGCATCATAGCGGCAAAGAATGAGGACTTGGAAGCGCGCAGCCGCCGGAATAACATTCGCATTACCAATGTGCCGGAGTCCACTGCCACGGGCAGGATGGAGTTATATGTGGAGAAATTGCTCAAGGGCTCAATTGGAGAAGAAGTTTTCTCATCCCAATTCATCGTGGAGAGGGCCCACCGCTCCCTGGCACCCATACCTCAGCCTGGCCTGCCACCGAGACCTATAATCGCTCGACTTCTGAATTATCGCGATCGCGATGCGGCCCTCAGAGTTGCCCGGACTCAGAAATCATTGCGGTATGAAGGCATCACATTCTCCATCTATCCCGACTTCACGCCGATGGTTCAAGATGAACGGCGCAAGTTTCTTCCAGTGAAAAAAAAACTGCGGGATGCCCAAATAGACTATGCCCTCTTATATCCTGCGAAGCTTAGAGTTACCCACCAGGGCAAACAGCGTTTCTTCACTAACCCGCAAAAAGCTGAGGACTTCCTAAAGACGATCCGAAGAGCGCGCAGGGATGACCATATGCCTGCGGACGAACAGGAGAATGCTGATCTACCTCCAGACCACCGTGAAGACTGATGGACCTATCGTACTTTGAACTGCATGAGCATCATACCGACCTACCAGCTGGCAACGGCTCACCACACGTGGGCTGGAGAGATACGGAAGCGGCGAACTGTCTGGACCTTGCACCCCAGTGGTAACGTATACCAAGGACCACTCTTTCGGCCCTAGACTCCACCGAGGGCGGTACAGTTCTGGAGCTATGGGCCAGATAGTGGCAGTGCGCACTTTCTGATGTACCCCTATCGGGTGTTCCCCATTGACTTGTTGTTTCTTTGGCTGTTTGCCACGTCACAGTTGGGGGGGGGTTGGGGGAGGGGTCACGTTAGGGGGATCCATGGCTACTGGCATGTTTGGGATGCTGGGGTGGGTGGGGGGGTGTTAGATTTCATGAGGTTGCAACTGCATAGGCTGTGTAATTATTTGCTGACTTGGTGTGTGGTTTGGGCCTGCGGAGGCGGATATGGACTCAAGTTTTGGCCCCTTTGGGCATTTCCGCCTCTACTGTCACTATGTCCATGGCTGCTCTTAACACAACTGCGTGACTGACATGTTTGTCTTGGAACGTCCGGGGGTTGAACGATGCCAAAAAATGCAGGAATGTCATTGCTTACTTAAACAGACATCATGTACAGATTGCCATGCTGCAGGAGACACATATGCCCATGGGTAGGGCCACATCTTTCGCATTGAAATGGGCTGGTGCCCGCGTTTTTTCCTCCTATTCGTCTTATGCGAGGGGTGTGGCGATTCTCGTTGCCCGTGGCGTACCTTTCCACCGCTTTGGGGAGGAGGTGGACGGGGAGGGGCGGTATGTTTTGCTATGGGGTAGGTTGGGGCATGACACCTATTTATTTGTCTCAATGTATGCACCGAATGTTGACTCACCTGCCTTTTTTTCCACACTGTGGGGTAGAATTGTCTCCATTGGGGCGCGACACATCGTCTGGGGTGGTGATTTTAATCTGGCACTGGCGCCCCTCCTAGACAGAGCTGATGGGGTCTGCTCCCACAAGCCGCGTGCCAGGGAAGCTTTGGAGGGTGTGGTGGAGGAGGGTGGACTGTTTGATGCCTGGAGACACCTACATCCCATAGGTCGAGAGGGCACACATTTCACATCTCACACCGGGACATGGGCGCGCTTAGATTACTTTCTGGTCACCCGAGATATTACCAGGGGACTATTAGGAGTTGACCACTTGCCCAGAACCTACTCAGACCACAGCCCTGTTAGGTTGCAGTTCCAGACCCCTGGGTGGGACAGTCCGAGACCGCAGTGGAGGTTAGGCCCCGATGTGCTCCTTGACGATCTCTTTCGCATTGAGTTGGGGGAGGAGATCAGAGATTTCTTCCCTAGAAACAGGGGCTCGGTCGAGTCGGTTGAGCACATATGGGAGGCTTTCAAGGTCACTATCAGGGGGTTCTGCATCTCCAAAAGCCACGGAGTACTACGAGATATCTTGCGTACCATCACCACACTGGAGGGGGAGCTGAGGGACCTAGAGCTACGAATGGCGGCGGATACTGACCCCCGCCTACAGGTAACCTTTAGGGAGACATTGTCCAAATACGAGGAAGAGGCTGCCAGGGAAGCGAAGTACCGGGGCAAACACTGGGTGGCCCGGAGATATTGTGAGGGGGATAGGCCTGGGAAAGTACTAGCTGCATTCACACGTGTACCACGAGAACACAACACTATCTTAGAACTTACCGATGCGACTGGTGCCACTATTAGAGACTCAGATGCGATACTCACTGCTTTCACAGCACACTACTCGACATTATACACATCCACAGCAGAGACGGACGCACCATATGCCGAATACCTAAACGACGTAGCACTTTGCTGGCTCAGCGACGGGGACAGGGAGTTCCTAGCAGCGCCTTTCGAACTGGACGAGGTTCGCGAGGCCATCATGTCCCTCAAAAATGGTAAGGCTCCGGGGCTTGATGGCATTCCGGCCGAATTTTACAAAGCCTATATCGATGTAATGGCTCCCGTGCTCAGTGAAGTCTTTACCGAATCCCTAACTGATGGGAGACTACCCTGCTCTATGCGCGAGGTAGTTATCACCTCCCTCCTGAAGCCGGGTAAGGAGCCCACCTCCTGTGACTCCTACCGTCCACTTTCCCTTCTAAATTGCGATGTCAAGATCCTAGCCAAGATTCTGGCTACACGTCTCTCGCTGCTCATGACCAGAATTGTCCTACCCGACCAGTCTGGATTTGTGGCGGGCAGATCCACGTCCCATAATCTCCGCACCCTTTTCTCCCTGCTCCGCACGGTCCACCCTGACGTCCCAGTGGCGGCGGTGTTCCTTGACGCCACCAAGGCGTTCGACTCTGTCGAATGGCCCTACCTCTTCTAGGTCTTAGCCAGTATGGGGTTCCCTACACTGTTCTTGGCCTGGGTGCGCCTCCTATACACGGACCCTACGGCAAGAGTACTAATAAATGGAGCGCTGTCACAACCCATGAACCTTACAAGAGGCACCCGTCAGGGATGCCCGCTCTCGCCTCTTCTATTTGCCATTGCGGTCGAACCTCTGGCCTGTCGCCTGCGTCAATTACACCGAGAAGGAGCGATACAATGCCTGCAGCGGCAAATCGATGTGTCCCTCTATGCAGATGACATCACGCTGTACGTTAAATATCCGTCCCTACACCTCAATCCCCTGCTTCGTGAATTTGTCCTTTTCGGAGGGCTGTCTGGTGTTCACATCAATTGGTCCAAATCGCAATTCTTTCCTCTTACTGACGCGGTACACGACTTCCCCCTAGATTATCCACTGGTATGGTGCCGAGATGATCTTCGCTATTTGGGGATCCGTATCGCTCGGGACAAGGATGAGACACTCCGATCTAACTATGGAATGGCCGTGACCAAATTGACTGCCTCTGTCGATAGATGGATCACGCTGCCACTCTCCATGGCTGGAAGGGCCTCCCTCATAAAAATGGTGATACTGCCCCGCTTCCTGTACCTTTTCCTAAATATCCCCTATTACCCTGGTGCCTTCTTCTTCAAGACACTCCGCACAGAACTGCGCAGACTCTTTTGGGGTGGCAAATCTCCCAGATTAAAGTGGTCAACGCTGACCCTTCCCTATGACCAGGGAGGGTTTGATGTCCCCGATTTTGAAACGTACTATTTGAGCGCACAGGCACATTTTGCCTATCACTGGATGGCTCCCACTCCCTTCATGCCGCATATAGCGGTGGAGGATTGGATAGTGCACCCGCTCCCGCTGAATGGCCTGCTGCACTGTCCCGAGACTTCCATCGACACTGCAGATACCTCGGTATCCTGCACATTGGATGCATGGCGCCGCATCGCTCGGCGATTATTGTGCGTACTGCCCTACTCCCCCGAGCTACCGCTTACCTATCACCCGCGGCTTTCCTTGTTGTCGGAGCTGGGGTTCCAGCGGCTATGTGACAAGCTTCTTATCACCCGCTGGGGAGATCTGTTCCGTGATGGTCATTTTCAATCGGCTGACCTTTTCTTCAAAACGCACGAACGTACACCCCTTGATCTATTTTACTATGTGCGGCTGCGAGCCGGGATGCGGGACATCCTACCTGATTACCCTGATGAGCCGACGACCCTGCCGCCACTACACTTCCTTCTGGGGTCGCAGGATGGGTCCCATTTGGTCTCTGGGCTCTACCGCCAAATCCGAAGTGCTGCCCCATTGCAAGCCTCTGCTGCCCGCCTGCACTGGTCTGCGGAGCTTGGACTAGAGCTTTCGGATGATCAGTGGAAACACTGCTGTGCATTAACCTCCCGCATTTCTGCCAGTTGCAGACTAAAAATTATACATTACAAATTTCTTCAGAGAATATACTACACGCCGGTCCGGAAGCATAGATTTGGGCTGGCCGATGATGATCGCTGTGAGCGTTGTCGTGCAGAACATGCTGATTTTCTTCATCTGGCGTGGTCCTGCCCCCAGATTGCCGACTACTGGCGACAGGTCCTCGAAGCCGTTGCGGAGATGGTAGACGGGGAAATTCCTGCAGACCCACTGGTAGCCGTCCTCGGATACACCAAGCAGCTGCCCAGAGAATACAGAAAATTCATTGACATGGCATTGCTTCTGGCCAAAAGGCGTGTTGCTTGCCGTTGGAGCAGGGGCAGAGCGCCCAAGTTCAAGGACTGGCTGACTGACTTAACATACTGCCAGGACCAACATACCACCTTTGCTGAACTGCTGCCTCTTTCGTGCCGACCCAAGGACGTTTGGGATCCACTGGTACACTACTTGCTTAAGCGCTCAAACGACGATTTGCAGTCGGATGACGAGCCTGCCACTCCCCAGCGCCATTGACATTTTTCCCATACATGTCCTGCGATCTCGGGACGGCTTCACAGACTCCCCTCATCGGACATAGATCACTGCCCCCATAGATTCCCCGTAGAGTGAACTGCCCTATCTGGGCGGGAGTGCCCTATCTCCCCTGTCCATGCCTACACGTCCCCATCGCCACCACGCCGCGGGATCGCCTCCTCTGGCGAGCCGTGTCCTTCGTGCCCCATGGCTTCTAAGACTGACACCCCACGGACGCCAACGGCCCATGAGAATGAGCACTGGACGCATCATTACCCACGCCGCGCCTCCGGCTGAGACCACTAAAATACACCATTGACACACATTTTCACTACACAGTCATGCACCACCTCTTAGTTGTAACCTGGTTGGGGAGTTTCTTGGTTCTTGTTATGCAATCTACCAAACAGCAGTGAGAGCCTTCTCTCGCTCAAAAAAAAGCCTGTTCGACTGCTGCTCATCCTAGCTTGGCCTACGCCGTAGGACACAGAGGTTACGCTGTTTCAAATTTTGATATGCCGTCGGGCCCCCGGGATGCCGACAAACAGGCTGTGTATTGCACTTCCTCTTTCGCTGCCGGCCTCCGGGTTGTAGGCGATCCAAGCTGTGTATTTTACTGTTTTTTGTTTTTTTCTCAATAAAGCAGATTTGAAAACTAAAAAAAATAAATAAAAAAATATATATATTAATATTCTAGTGGGACCACCTGAGCACCCTAAGGGGTCAGGGTGTTTCTACGCTGCCCCCTTTTTGTGTTCTACACGTTTGTTTTTCTGAATTTTTGTGCCTCAGTCTATTAAGACCCAAGATGGATGCCAACACTTCCTGGTTAGAAGTGTTGACAGCCAATGAGCATGCAGCTTTCTCGGGAAGGCATGCTGATTGGCTGTCACTGTCTGTCAACACTAGCACAAGATAGATGCCAACACCTCCTGGTTAGAAGTGTTGACAGCCAATGTCCATGCAGCTTTCTCAGGAAGGCATGCTGATTGGCTGCCACTGTCTGTCAACACTCAAAACCGGGAAGTGTTGGCAGCCATCTTGTGCCTTGTTAGAACCAAGGCACAAGAAAGCAGTGAAACAAAGGTGTGAAACTCGCAAAGGGGCCAGAGTAGAATCACCCCGACTCCCTAGGCCTGCTCAGGGGGGCCCACAAAGACCTCAAAGGCAAATGTCGGGGTACGCGTACCGTGCGCGTTCCCTGCGATTTAAAAAAAATAAAAATAAATTTTTGCCTTGGGGGTCCTTGTGGGACCCCCTGAGCAGGTCTTGGGGGTCTGGGTGCTTCTACCCTGCCCCTTTTTTGAGTTCTACACATTTGTTTTTCTGCTTTCCTGTGCCTCAGTCTACCGAGGCACAAGATGGCTGCCAACAGTTTCTGTTTTGGAGTTTTGACAGACATTGGCAGCCAATCAGAATGCATCTCGAGCTCAAAAGGTAAGCTTACAGTAAGCTTACACGTAAGCTTACACGTAAGCTGCTATAGATATATAAATTTTTTTGAACCTAAATTGCTCAAAATCCACTGGAGCAAATATCTTGAGACATAGCAAAGGCACATCGGGCTACCAGTCCCTACAATTTTGCCAAGTTTGGTGAAAATCCATTCAGCCGTTCGAGCTAAAAGTGCGACAGACCGCCCTATGGAAATTAACATGGGGAAACACGTTTTGGGACCCCCCTTTTATCTCGGCCCCCGCTTGACGGATCCCCCCAACCTTTCAGAGAAGGAGCGGAGCACCGCGAGGCAAAGTTGCTAAAAATTTCAGGCAGATTCCTCAACCGGTGCCAAAGTTATTCCCAATAGAATGTTGTGATTTCCCTATGGAAATCAATCCTAACTATATATACCTACTGGCTATCGCCAGTAGGTAATATATATATATATATATATATATATATATATATATATATATATATATTCATTTAAAAAACCATAGGTTTCACATCAGTTATAGTTAGCTGGAAGTTTTACTCGCATAAAACCAATGAAATTCCCACGTTATAGTTAGTTGGACTCACTATAACTTGCGCGTGCAATGCACTGCTGATGACGTCACATATTACATCACTCATGACATGGTCAGTGACATCACTCATGACATCACTGATGACACCATCCTTGTGACAGAGTGACAGACCTCCTTTCACTGAAATGTAACCCTTGAAACACATATTCAAAAATAAAAAGTAACATTTAAAAAAAAATGGAGATACCGATACCAGTTACTACAACCAATTGAATAATTCCACCATCTATATACACATGCACTGATTCACCAACAGTTCTATATAGTCACTCATACATATACTCACTCATCATATGTAGTGATACACCTATACATCCTGTTACACACCGACAGTCATCCAAAAGTTACTCACACACATACTCACACATGCAAATAAACTATTGAAAATCCATTTATTTGCATACACAGCTATACACACACTACCACTTTACTTCAAAGAAAACTTACACATACTTACTCTCTTAAACAATCACTTATAGAAACACATACTAATTTAAATAGGAACTCTTACAATCTCTTACTCTTAGATATACTCACTTATATACATCAATATTCACATACACTAGATTAAAACATATGTAGTTACTGATAAAGAAACTAGTGAGACACTCATTCACTCAGTAACACACACATATACACAGTCATCCACCCATACAGTCCTGCACATATGCTGTCTTCAAAACACATACAAAGAGAGAGTCAGTCATTCATGCATCTATGTGCTAAGTAATACCTCCACCAAACCATACAAACACTCATACTGATACTAAAAAAAACATCTAATAACCTATATACATACACATGTACCTACTCACCAACCCATGCAGCCACTTATACACAAAGTGAAACACTAATTAATATATTTAAATATTTAAACATTACTCACTAAAATTTATTTTTCAAAAAGACACACATTCACTGGATGGTGTCATCAGTGATGTCATGAGTGATGTCACTGACCATGTCATGAGTGATGTAATATGTGATGTCATCAGCAGTGCATTGCACGCGCAAGTTATAGTGAGTCCAACTAACTATAACGTGGGAATTTCATTGGTTTTATGCGAGTAAAACTTCCAGCTAACTATAACTGATGTGAAACCTAAGGTTTTTTAAATAATTTTAATCGTTTTTTTTAATGCTAATTCCTAACTATAACTGGTGTGAAACCTATGGTTTTTTCAGTGAATTTCAATGGTTTTTTAATAGCAAATCTTTATAGTTATAAAAAATAATAAATTTTAAAGCGAATTTTATATTGTATAATTATGTCAATTTTTTATTTTTTTTTATTTTTAACCCGGGGCGCTCCCGGGGTGCTTACCGGTGAACGCACATGTAAGCGCAATATTGCGGCGCGCCCTGGGACGCGTACCCGGGAGCGTCCCGTTAGAGCTATTACCACGATCGAAAAAACCACATCGTGACACGTCGCATAAGCGTTACGTATCGCGTAGCCACGTGATGCGTCTTATGGCGCGTCGCGTAAGCGCGACGTATCGCGTTGCCGCGCGATGTGTCTTATGACGTGCTGCGTAAACGCACCCGGAAGCGCTCCGCGGCGCGGCCCGGTGCGCATAGCGTAAGCGCGCCGGAGCGCGTAACGTAAGCGCATCGGGTCATGTGTCGGGTCATGTGACCTGAAAATAACACTTTTCATTGGTTCTCATCATTTTTTTATTCCAAATGATGAAAGCCCCCTCCTTTTTTCCTCATTCTAACTTTCTTCATTGAGAGAGCAAGAGCTATTTTTGATCACTGCAATGGCATCACTTGTAGCTGCAGCTGGTGCACCCCCCCCACCACCACCACCACCACCAAGAAAAGAAGGTCCACCACCACAGTTCCTTGGAGGAGAAGAAAAAGAAGAGGAAGAAGAGGAGGAGAAGGAACAATCAAGGCGCTTCCTGCATGAAGAACCAAGGCAAAGGCACGTTAAAGTGCATTATATTTGGCAATTCTTTTCAATCCCTGAAGACAAAAAAAGGTGAACGCCCCCAAAGTCACCTGTCTAATTTGTGGCTCAGTCCTCTCCAGGGGCGATCCCCTAAAGAAATATTCATTTGATAATTTTACCATGATCCGCCACATGGAGAGGTTTCATCCCAATAACTTAGCCCACGCTGAAGTACAGGAACTTCAGAACAACCCAGCCCCTGTGGCCAGCACCTCCTCTACTGAAGACTCACTTTCTGGTCCTGAAGCACGCCAAATGGTGCCAAATATACAACAAAAATTTGGCACATAAAAAATGTTTGCATTTTCTGTGGCAAAACGTTATGTTATGGTGAACTTAGTGTCACCTTAATAAATAATGCTGTGGACAACCACCAATGCAACAAGAAAAGGAAGCACTAATTCTTTTCTTTTTTTTGCTCCTGTTGAGCCATTTCCACTTCCCTGTTTTTTGTTTGTCCCTTAAAAAACACAAAAAATATATAAAATTGTTCAAAAATACAAAAAAAAAATGTTCAGTAAAATAATAAAAAAAATATAAAACAACAAAAAGAATTAAAAAATAAGTTCTTTTCAGAACTACCTCACATTTATAAAATTAAACCTATATTTTTAAAGGATCTTTGTCAATTTTTTGTCCTTAGGGTACGCGTACTGGGGCGCGCCCCCCCCCAAAAAAGAAAAAAATAATTTAATGAAGCAGTTAGCCTGAGGGAAGGACACAAACAGAGTTATGTTAAGAGAAAAAGAGCTACAAGATTACCACAGAGGGATTGTTTATTACATAGTAAAAAATAGAGAAGGTGTAATTGGATGAAAGTGAGAAAAGTAAAATGACTAAAGGAGCGAAACAAAGGAAGAGAGAGGAAGAACACTAAAGTAGAGATAGTGTGAGACTGTGATTGGCTGTTAAAAGAAAAAGAAAGGACAGTAAAAAATGGAGAATGAAGGGTAGTGGCTGAACCACGATAAATGAAGAACGATGAGGGAAAGTGAGAAAAGACCAGGTATTATAAGTAAAGAGGGGTGAAAGAGGGAGAAAAATTTAATTAGGATAACACATGGGGAGTGACAAAGAGAGAGGACAAAGAGAGCAAAGGAAACAGTACCTGAATGGGCTTGAGTAAAACAGCAAAAAAAGATAAGTAATGGAGTGTGTGTGACTTATAGGGAGTCAGTGGGTCTCGGTCGCGGTGTGGGTGTGTAAGGTGTGTCTGTGGGTGTGGCTGTGTGGGGTGTATCGGTTTTCCCCAAAATCGTTTTTGACATCACATTTAGGAAACACAGCACAGGTCCTATGTACAAGCATTCCATGTCATTACTGAAACCTCACTATTTTACAAAATACAATTCCTCTATGCAAACAAACTCAATATGCTTCCTACACTGAGTTAACACAGGTAACATCATTGTAAAGAGTCAAATTGACGCCTGTGTCTAAGAGTGCAGTCGGGGATAGGCTTCATGAAGCCTAGTCCAATGCACTCTTAGACACAAGCCTCACCACCTATGCTCCCCAGGAAAGCCCAAACATGTACCTTTTTGCGCCATATTTAAAAAGTGACGTATGTAGGTAAATGCGTCACTTTTTAAACCTCTGCGCCACATTATACTCAAAAACTGTAAAAGCCATTCATTTTCCCCAAAATCGTTTTTGACATCACATTTAGGAAACACAGCACAGGTCCTATGTACAAGCATCTGCCTCACAGCAGGGATAAGACTGAGGCAAACGCTTTCACATGGAGCTTTCCCCATGTGATAGGATTCTGACACCTAAGAAGGAGTGCAGATGAGATGAAGACTGTCCAGGGGAGCACAAAAGGTGAGGCTTGTGACAAAGAGTGCAGTGGACAGTGTGGAAAAGTAAATTTTGCCATGTTGTATGTGCCTACGTGTTCCCCATCTTATGCTATATGTGCATGATCGATATGCATGTATTCCCCTCTGATCGATTAAAGACGCAATTACAGTTGTGTCCATCTCTAGTATGCCAGTTTCCAGTCTTCGTGAAAGCAACGAATATTAGGCCTATGTAAACCTACGTTGCCACATTTTACAGTGTGCACGTTAATTCATTGAATTGTTCCCGTTTCTAGGCCTCAAAAGGGCCCGGACTCAGATTCAGCTCCTGTCTCCTGAACACTCTCCGAGGAGCGACACAGCCCCCACCTGCATCCCTGACCCTTAGCTTACTTCTTGCCACGCAGTGCCCGGCCCGGTCTGGCTCTGCCTCCCAGTCTGCCAAGAGTATGTTATGCTTCTAGTTATCAGTCCAGCCCTCCTTCTCTGCATTCCTAAGCTACTGAATCGCATCAATAGTTTCCGTCATGGTCTAGCCTTTATGTCTCCATGTAAGAGAAATACTGTATTAGTATTCATAGAATATTCCTAGCACACGAACTACATGTAGAATTATGCATGCACCAGTCTTAGAGTCTGTTAGCCTTTACCCTGATAACTTTTGGATTCTATCAACATGTACTCTAAACATCAGATACTAGATATGCCTGGGTACATGTCGCTCTGACACTCCAGACTTTAGTCTCCTCTTCTAGCGCAGAAGTCATAGCCCCAGTTCTCCCTGGTAACACGTCATTGCCCATTTGCGCGCACCACTTGGTTAGAGGTCCCAGCTGCTCAGGTTGCCCCCTCCATGTTTCCGCCCCTTTTATGACATATTCTGTTACGTTTACATCACATGTCTATGTATACGCCCTGTACACGCCTTCTTGTTACATCATTTTGCCCTTATCTTTCGCGACTGTTACGAACCACGCCAACTGCTACGCCTACTGTATTGAATGTAATGCATTTGTTTTGATATATATACTGTGCACTGTTATTAAAAGTTAGCGCCTATCCCTTCCTCTCTTATGCTCCCAGATCCTGCCCCCGGCAGCTGCCATCCTATTCCCGTACAGGCTGTCCTGTTCCTGTCCTTTATGCCTGATTAAAAGCCTGTAAACTCCAGCTACCTCGAATCTTGACTCTTATTTATTGAGCTATCTGTTTATATGAGTATCCTGAAAAATAGAACCGTTAATTAATTATTTATTTACCACATAATGGCGCCCGAATAGGGACTTGCCCTTTCCCCACGCGCCGGAGAAGCCACGCAGGCCCCCTGATCCTCTGCAGCCGTGACGGAACCATACCGTGCACGTGCAGATATTTCTGCTTCAAGTATCCCTCAGGCCCACGGAGGAGACGGAGGTTGCGGTCCAGCGTCCAGACGAGGCGGTGAGGAACGCGGCGAGTCCCGACCAGAGCCCAAGCCGAGAGTCCAAGGTCCGAGGTATCCGGAGGCCCACCTGTAACTGAAGTCCGAAGTTCGTCAGTCCGTCGTCGTAGCAGTCCAGTCCAGTCCGAGGCCTTCCGTTCTTGCTGCCCGGTGAGTACCGTTGCTGGGGTAGTATCTAGACAGGGTCAATTAATTTGTCTCTGGTCCGTGGGTTTGGGTACACAGATCCAACACGAAGTGTCCACCTAGGTGGATGCGGGTCCTGACGTGTCTCTTTATGGGACCGGTAAGTTTCGTACTGTTTTAGCAGTGCATCTAGTAAATTCTAGTAAGTTCTGTTCTCGAGAAATTCATGTGTTCTGTTCTCAGTATCCGATCATTGTCCGAACTGTTATTCTAAATGTTATTTCATGTGTTTTCAATGTCGTGGTATGAGTGATTCGTTTTTCAGTTATTATTGTGTTTATTGTGTATTGTATTGTGTCCAGACTCCAGCCTAAGTTATGCCTCTGTTCTCGAAATTACGTCAGCTAAAAACTAGAAAAGGTCTGCTTGAGGAAGCAGTTCCTGTCCCGCCTAGGGACAGTCCAGGTCATTTTATGTATCATAAGCATGGCATAAGTGCCATATTATATCTAGACTTATGGGTGGAGTACACCAAGGAATTAGAAGAGAAATATAGATGGCCCGTATCAGGTACGTGGGATGCCGAGTGCATCATGCGAGTAGAAGAAGCATTATGGAAAAAGAAATCCAGACAGTCCCAGAAAGATGCCATCGAGTTATGGCGCAAAGAATCTCATAGAAGAACAGAAAAAGAAATCAGAAAGACAGAATTAAGTAGAGAATCCTCAGAAAGAGCCCAAGAAAGGGAATTAATCGAAGTAGGTGAACGAGTTAAAGCCGAACAGTCAGACAGACAGAGTAATGCTCTTATTAAGGGTATGTATCCTCTTCTTGCCGAGGGCTTGCCGAAAGCAATCCCGGAAGCACCATGTAATTTTCCGCCGCCATTAGTTCCGATTAAGCTACGTCACAAACCGACCGCAGCTGATATTTTTCTCTCGTCCTATTTGGACGACACAGTCCCAGAATATGCAAATCCTGTTCCGCCAGCTCCCGTAAATAATGTAATTCCTGTTCCTCCAGCCACCGGGGCACCCGTGACAGCACCTGTTACGGTACCCCCGGTCCAGCCTACAGTACATGTACCCGCTACATCAGTCACTCTTCCAGCACGTACAATACCCGTCGACGATTCTAGTTTAGGGGCCTCGGGGGGAAGTCCTCCTGGAACCCCGCCCCAACACAGACGTGTGACATTACTCGAGCTACATGCCCGAGCGTTACAGCGGTCACCCAAAAATCAGTCAGTTGCCGATATCAAGCGAGCTCTTACAGAATGCCGTTATGATCCAGTCCCAGGCGATGATGGTATGGTCCTGTATTCATTGCGTGTAAGACGGGTGACCGAGTATTTAGACACCCTACCGAATATGAAAGAATATCTAGACAGAATATATCGTTTCATCCCTACAGGAGTAGATCCAGAAAGTATTGGCGAGGCCATGTCTCAAAGAAAAGTCGAGATTCAGCTTATGCTTTTAAAGTTTCTAATTAATTGTTTGATAAGAGAGCAAGATTATCCGGATAAAGATCCGGAAGAAATGAAAGTCCTGACCAGGTGGAGTGACCATATAGCCGAGGGAAAACACAAGACACAGAACTGTATAGACAGTATGTATAAGAAGATCCATAGGGAAATAATAAAGTTACACGAGAAACGAAAAGCAGCACAAGTAAGTGAGAAAGAAGACAACTCTTCTACTGAAGAGGTAGACGACGAGAATCCCACCAGAATAGCGTATGTAGGTAGTACTAGACTTCCCGACCGACATTCACGCCTAGATCACAAGAAAGTTTTTCCTTCTCCAGCACCAGAACAAGGTTCTCTTGAGCAAGTATTCCAAGCCACCGATCACATTCTGAAATCACGAATCGGTTATAGTGAACTTAGTACCATGCATGAACAAGAACTAGCCCGATCAGCGGTCCGATGGACTACTGATTCTACCACTTTTCCAGACGAAATAGTGGCACAAATGTTTCTGGAATTGCCCCCAGCCGAGCAGCGACTGGTGGGTATGTATATGATCCAGCACCTCATTACACTGTATGAGGGTCAGCATTCTGATCCAGGTCCGTTGCATGATGTTCTGAACGAGTTACTCCAGTATAGATGGAGAGGTCTAGGTACCGATTTAATTAGTATCATTCTAGAACAGCGCCACAAATATCGAACGTTTCTGAATCCGCATTTTGTTCACGTCTCACCCCCAGAAAGTAAATCATTTTACATAGATAGACAGCATCCATTACGAGAAGTACATCCAGTTAGGACAGCGGGTGGTGAGCTAGAACGAGTATTCGTTTACACCCCTGTCACAAAGATGGAACTCTTAGAGATGAAAAAGTTAATTCCCTGTCACGACAAAGATCCAGCAGGGTTCCATCGAGAATTAAAAGACATGCTCCGTATGGGAGAATACACGTATCCTGACATCATTAAAATGTTAAAGGTTCTGTTGCCCGCAGGGGTATATGAGAAACTCAAGGAAAAAGAATGGGAGGTGGGAGAGAAAAAGATTGATTGGACAGCTCTAGAAGCTGAAGATAATATACGAGTACCAGGTACCGGTCTAGGGGCTAAGGTTAAAGAATTGCCCGAGTTATTGATTCAGGTTTTGCCAAGGTTACTAGCCACGAAAAAGGAAGATTGGGATGCAATCTCAGCATGTAAACAGAAACAGGATGAAGACACTAGTGATTTTTATTCTAGATTTGAAAAATGTTTTATTATCAACAGTGGTTTGAAGACGAGTAGCGAGTCGTACCCTCATCTTTTTGTTACCAAACTAGTCGAGAATTCAAGCCCACAAGTTAAAAATCGAGTATTGAAAGTCGAAAGTAGTTGGCAAGCTAATACCCCGTCACAAATGCTCCAGATGCTCCAGTATCACCAGAACAGAATCAGGGAAGAGCAAGAACATGAAAGGAGACGTATGAAAGACACGAAAATGAAAGTATTAGTTGCACAATCTGTTCCACAAGACAGTCAGAAGAGGGGTCCGAATCAAGCCAGTCATCCTGCAGCTCCCGTTAAAGGGACTTGCAATTATTGTAAACAGCCAGGTCATTTTATAAACGAGTGTGCAGTTCTGAAACACAACATAGCTACTGGTAAGACTAAAGAAAGACCACGTCCGCCTAGGCAAGAACAAGTTTCACAGACCTCTCAGTCACCACAGAATGCACAACAGACAGTTCCAGCACCGCAGCCTATCGCTGCAACACAGCATGTTACACAGCAAATGTACCAGTATGCTCAGTCAGAGTATCCAGAGTATCAACAGTATTCATGAAACAGCCTAGAGAGGGAAGTAGGCTTGCCTCTCATAGAGATACCTGTAGATCAAGAGGGTCCCTATGTACACAGTCAAGTATTAGGGAAAGACAGAAAGTTTCTGATTGATACAGGGGCAAGTAGGACTACCATCAGTCATGACGAGGTTCCAGGGGCTCCGCTCTCAGGCTCTAAAAATGTTTCCCTTGGATTTTCAGGAAAGCCAATTGTTAATGAAATTTCGAAACCAGTTTCCCTAGAAGTTGGTCCATTGTCCCGAACTACTGATTTGTTACTTACGAAATCATGTCCAGAAAATTTGTTAGGTATTAAAACACTGAAAGAATTAGGTGCAGTAATTTGCTGCTCCCCAGAAGGAGTCCGATTGTTTTTGCGTGACTTTAAAGGTCACTATGTATTACGTGATTTTGATCCAAGATTACTGAATGTTCCACAGCATTTATGGGCGCAAGGTCCAACTGATGTAGGATGTATGCACATCACACCCCATCGTGTGACTCTCAAACAAGGTATAGTTTTGCCACGAATCAGACAGTACAGATTGCCACCTGAGGCTGTAGCAGCCTTATCCAGAATTATAGACGAGCTTATTGCTCAAGGAGTGGTTGTAGAAACTGACTCCAATGTATGTAATTCTCCTATCATTCCGGTCCTGAAACGTACTGATCCAAATGCACCTCCAGTATATCGATTAGTGATAAACCTTCGAGAGCTTAATAAATGTATCATACCCCAGTATCCAGTAGTCCCAGATATTTCTTCTCTATTGACAGCCATTGATTCCAAAGCTACATTTTTCACAGTTATCGACCTCAAGAATGCATTTTTCAGTGTTCCCATTCATCCAGACAGCCAGTACCTTTTTGGTTTTTGTTTAAATGGAAGGAGCTATAAATTCACACGAGCTCCTCAAGGTTTCACAGAAAGCCCTAGTATTTACAGTCAAGCACTTAAGAGACAACTAGACAATGTTCACATGCCAACTGACACTGCCCTGCTCCAGTATGTCGATGATCTACTGATCACAGCCCGTTCTGAACGTGACTGCGAGCGTGCGTCACTTACAGTTCTGTATTTCCTGGCCGAGATGGGGCACAAGGTGTCCCCTTCGAAGCTTCAGTTCTGTGTCCAGCAAGTGATCTACTTAGGCCACTTACTGTCCAAGTGGGGTAGGCAGTTGACACCAGACCGTATCCAGTTAATAGCGAGTCTTCCACAGCCCAAGACACAGAAGGAGGTACGAGCTTTTATTGGCCTCACTTCTTATTGCAGACAATGGATTCCTCAGTATGCATTTCTAGCCAAGCCACTGATACAGTTAACGACACAGGAGGCAGCCGTATCGACTGTCCTCCCTTGGACCCAGGAACATACACTTGTTTTCAATGAATTAAAGAAAGCCTTATGCCAAGCACCCGTTCTAGCTACACCGAACTACAGTAAGCCTTTTACACTTTTTGTCACAGAACGTGATGGTACTGCATTATCTGTTCTCACACAAGATCAAGCAGGACAATACAAGCCCTGTGCTTATTTTTCGAGCACATTAGATCCAGTAGCCCAGGCTCTGCCTGCGTGCCTCAAGTCAGTTGCAGCCACAGCTCTAGCAATCAGACAAAGTGATTCCATAGTGTTAGGACACTCCCTGACAGTACAAGTTCCACACTCCGTGGAAGTTCTTTTAAACCGAACACAGACTCAGCACTTGACCATTGCACGTTTAACAGGTTATGAACTGACACTGTTCCAGCCACACATAGAAATCAGACGCTGCAACATTCTAAATCCTGCTACACTGTTACCGTCAGTTACGTCAAATCCTGCCACACATGACTGTGTGGAAGTTGTTAACACTATGACAAAGCCAAGACAAGACCTGACAGACATTGCATTACCTAATGCCGACCTGACACTTTATGTGGATGGTTCATGTATGAGAACTAGTACAGGAGAACTAGTAGCCGCGTATGCAGTGACTACTGAAACTGAAGTTATAGAAACACATCGTATTGACACCCTGTCTGCTCAAGCAGCAGAGCTAGTTGCTCTGACCCAAGCCTGCATACGTGCTAAGAACCTGAAAGTAAACATATATACAGATTCACGTTATGCATTCGGAGTCGTACATGACTTTGGAGTGCTCTGGCAGGAGAGAGGTTTCATGACTTCTCATGGAACCAAGATTCAGCATGGTCTCCTCATTCAAGCTCTGTTAGATGCAATACATTTACCGACAGCTATCGCTATCATGAAGTGCAAGGCACATACGAAAGTTACTGACATCATTTCCCATGGTAACGATCTAGCAGATCGAACAGCCAAGCTTACAGCTCAGACTCCAGACATTCCAGTTAACACGATACAGACACTCACTACAGATCAGACTACTTGTATGACAGTCAAGGACCCTACACAAGATGTCATAGACATACAGTTACATGCTACTCCCGAAGAAATCAAGAAATGGTCCGAACAAGGAGGGGTCCAGACAGATCAAGGATGGTTGATGAAGGGAAAAGCCACATGGTTTCTCCCCGACTCTATGGTTCAAGTCATTATTAATAGCGCACATAGTCCAGCACATCTAGGAGAAAAAGCTATGTTAGACAGTATTCAGAACCTTTGGTTCAACAAGCACTTACGAGCTGCAGCCAAGCAGAAAGTCCGTACTTGTATGATATGTTGCCAGTTCAATCCAGGTAAAAGTGTCCCGGTGGAACAAGGTGGATTCCAACCTCCTGACCACCCTTTTGAAGTCCTCCAGATGGATTATATTCAGATGGAGCGATGTCGAGGTTTCAAGTATGTCCTCGTAGTTGTATGCGCTTTGTCCAGGTGGACAGAAGCATATCCAGTTCCAGATTACACAGCCGCGACCACTGCCAAGCAGTTGGTTCGTGAATTCTTTCCCCGCTATGGACTCCCTAGGGTCGTGTATTCTGATAACGGCCAGCCATTCTCATCTGAGCTCATGAAACATGTTTCCCTTCTGTTAGGGTACCAGTGGAAGTTCCATTGTGTGCGCCATCCTGAAGCAGCCGGTCTCGTAGAGAGACATAATCAGACCCTGAAAATTCACATTGCCAAAGTATGCAAAGAGAAAGGTGTAGACTGGCTAGTTGCCCTGCCAGTTGCTCTATTTTATATGCGGATGGTTGCACATTCCAGATCAGGTCTGTCCCCGTATGAGGTCGTATTCGGCCGCCCCCCAAACATGTGGGGTACACCTAGACCCCGCAGTATTACAGATGTTTCCAGTAATATGCTGACAGATTACCTAGCTTCCTTGATGTCTGCCCTACACTCTTGTCGTTCACAGGTTGCCACCGCATTTCCAGACAACACCGAGGTGAAACCGCATGAAGTCATTCCAGGAAGCCTCGTGTTGGTGCGGAATTTTGATCGTTCAAGTCCGCTGGAACCCCGTTGGAAGGAGCCTCGCCTAGTTTTATTAACTACAAGGACAGCAGTGAAGTTGGAGGGCAGGAAGGGATGGGTCCACCTGTCCCACGTCAAAAAATTCCATGGACTTCGTGAAAAATCTTTTGCTAAGGACTGTTCCATTACTAAAGACTGCCTAAAAAGAGACTCTGAACTTGATTCCGAACTTAAAGTTCCTCTGTTAGAGAAAACTCCGCAGCAGGAGTATAAATTAAAACTTCGGTCTAGTAAATTAAGTCAGCCAGTTTAATTGTCTAAGTCCCTCTCGGGTGAAACGGTTAGACAGGTCCCTGACATGTATGAGATAGACCCCCATAGTGAGAGAGTTAGTCAAAACTCGATAAGATGTATCGTTTTTCTAAGTTTTATATTGTTTCTAAGTCTTATGGTTACCTGCACAAGTTATGCATTACATTTATGTTTTCCAAGTTCACATGTAAACAAGTTCTCTAATGCTACAGTAGAGCACACATTTAGTGATCTGCCTCCTCACGAGCTATCCTATCGTCTTGCTATACGCAATAACACATTTATCAGAATGTTACACTATTCACACCAGACCAGCAATGCCACTAATTGTTGGGTGTGTGGTCGACTCCCCCCTTTCCAGACACCGAAGGGAGTTCTGCCACTCTTTCCTTATCCGTTTTCACATAATGGTTCGTGTGGAGCATGGTCCACGTTAACGTCATCCTCAAATGATATGTCCCTTTTGAACAAGACATGTTTTCCAGACAAGCAAGGTCTCTCCCATAGAACAGGGTTAGATCTAGAAAACGAAGTATATGACTTAGGTAATTATTCTTCGAATTTCATGGTCTTGAATGTTCAGTCCGATACTACTCCAGATTTGCCTTCTATTTCAGTACTACCAGTCAAAGGCGAATTATGTGTCAGAAAGAATGGTTCCGCACATGTAGGACATAGTGATTGTACTACTATTGTCGAGTATAGTGACAGTGGGAAATCTATTTTCAAAGCCTCACGTCATTCTTATTTTGTTTGTGGTCAGACCGCATATGTTCGTCTGCCCCTCGATTGGGATGGAACATGTTACATTGCCTTCCTACTGCCACCAGTTTTTCTAGCCCCATCCGATTATCACAGAAACACACATCTAGTGCACGTCAGACCTAGAAGGGAGATTGAGTCCCCAATTGTCGATCAAACTGAAACTACTCTAGAACAGTATCAAGACTTTAATAAAGGTTTCTTCTTCTTTATAGGACCTGTCCAGAATAGTAAGTTAATACGTAGGTTAACAAGAACCCTCGAAGCAGTAGTGAATGAGACTACTTCTGCTCTAGGTAACTTAACCGAAGAACAATCTGCTATGAGATTTGTCGTGCTCCAAAATCGTCTCGTTCTTGACGTCATACTGGCAGATAGAGGAGGAGCATGTAGAGTCATCGGATCTAGTTGCTGCATTTTCATTCCTAATAACGCGCCGTCTGTTTATTCAGCTATAACCAGACTTAATAAAATTGCCCATCAGTTACACCAGAATCCAGGCACCTGGACATGGTCCGGTTGGCTCTGGAACATTATATCTGCCTGGGGATGGAAAGTATTATCATTCCTAGGTATTGCAGTAATGATCATATTCAGTTGCTGCCTCTGTATACAATGTGGCCCTGCGATTTGCGGTATTTGTGCTACCTCTTGTATTACTAGTCCTAAGTCCCGTTCCAAGACAATTCGAGACGAACAAATGATGCTATATGAAATGATAGATGGTATCATGAATATTGATGTTTCCTGATGGAAACGTAGGGCACAAGGCGGGAATGTGGAAAAGTAAATTTTGCCATGTTGTATGTGCCTACGTGTTCCCCATCTTATGCTATATGTGCATGATCGATATGCATGTATTCCCCTCTGATCGATTAAAGACGCAATTACAGTTGTGTCCATCTCTAGTATGCCAGTTTCCAGTCTTCGTGAAAGCAACGAATATTAGGCCTATGTAAACCTACGTTGCCACATTTTACAGTGTGCACGTTAATTCATTGAATTGTTCCCGTTTCTAGGCCTCAAAAGGGCCCGGACTCAGATTCAGCTCCTGTCTCCTGAACACTCTCCGAGGAGCGATACAGCCCCCACCTGCATCCCTGACCCTTAGCTTACTTCTTGCCACGCAGTGCCCGGCCCGGTCTGGCTCTGCCTCCCAGTCTGCCAAGAGTATGTTATGCTTCTAGTTATCAGTCCAGCCCTCCTTCTCTGCATTCCTAAGCTACTGAATCGCATCAATAGTTTCCGTCATGGTCTAGCCTTTATGTCTCCATGTAAGAGAAATACTGTATTAGTATTCATAGAATATTCCTAGCACACGCACTACATGTAGAATTATGCATGCACCAGTCTTAGAGTCTGTTAGCCTTTACCCTGATAACTTTTGGATTCTCTCAACATGTACTCTAAACATCAGATACTAGATATGCCTGGGTACATGTCGCTCTGACACTCCAGACTTTAGTCTCCTCTTCTAGCGCAGAAGTCATAGCCCCAGTTCTCCCTGGTAACACGTCATTGCCCATTTGCGCGCACCACTAGGTTAGAGGTCCCAGCTGCTCAGGTAGCCCCCTCCATGTTTCCGCCCCTTTTATGACATATTCTGTTACGTTTACATCACATGTCTATGTATACGCCCTGTACACGCCTTCTTGTTACATCATTTTGCCCTTATCTTTCGCGACTGTTACGAACCACGCCTACTGCTACGCCTACTGTATTGAATGTAATGCATTTGTTTTGATATATATACTGTGCACTGTTATTAAAAGTTAGCACCTATCCCTTCCTCCCTTATGCTCCCAGATCCTGCCCCCGGCAGCTGCCATCCTATTCCCGTACAGGCTGTCCTGTTCCTGTCCTTTATGCCTGATTAAAAGCCTGTAAACTCCAGCTACCTCGAATCTTGACTCTTATTTATTGAGCTATCTGTTTATATGAGTATCCTGAAAAATAGAACCGGTAATTAATTATTTATTTACCACAACAGGACTAAACTGGAGTAGTGTGCAAAAAAAAAGAATCTCATTTATGAGGCCCTGCGTCAGTTTTGCACTGCTGATGCGTCACTTTTTGTGACGCATCGGCGGCATAAAACATGTACCTTTTTGCGCCATATTTAAAAAATGACACATGTAGGTAGATGCGTCACTTTTTAAACCTCTGCTCCACATTATACTCAAAAATGTAAACGCCATTCATTTTCCCCAAAATCGTTTTTGACATCACATTTAGGAAACACAGCACAGGTCCTATGTACAAGCATTCCATGTCATTACTGAAACCTCACTATTTTTCAAAATACAATTCCTCTATGCAAACAAACTCAATATGCTTCCTACACTGAGTTAACACAGGTAACATCATAGTAAAGAGTCAAATTTACGCCTGTGTCTAAGAGTGCAGTCGGGGATAGGCTTCATGAAGCCTAGTCCACTGCACTCTTAGACACAAGCCTCACCACCTACGCTCCCCAGGAAAACCCAAACATGTACCTTTTCCCGCCATATTTAAAAAGTGACACATGTAGGTAGATGCGTCACTTTTTAAACCTCTGCGCCACATTATACTCAAAAATGTAAAAGCTATTAATATTCCCCAAAATCGTTTTTGACATCACTTTTAGGAAACACAGCACAGGTCCTATGTACAAGCATTCCATGTCATTACTGAAACCTCACTATTTTTCAAAATACAATTCCTCTATGCAAACAAACTCAATATGCTTCCTACACTGAGTTAACACAGGTAACATCATAGTAAAGAGTCAAATTTACACCTGTGTCTAAGAGTGCAGTCGGGGAAAGGCTTCATGAAGCCTAGTCCACTGCACTCTTAGACACAAGCCTCACCACCTAGGCTCCCCAGGAAAGCCCAAACATGTACCTTTTTCCGCCATATTTAAAAAGTGACGCATGTAGGTAGATGCGTCACTTTTTAAACCTCCGCGCCACATCATACTAAAAAATGTAAAAGCCATTCATTTTCCTCAAAATCGTGTTTGACATCACATTTAGGAAACACAGCACAGGTCCTATGTACAAGCATTCCATGTCATTACTGAAACCTCACTATTTTTCAAAATACAATTCCTCTATGCAAACAAACTCAATATGCTTCCTACACTGAGTTAACACAGGTAACATCATAGTAAAGAGTCAAATTTACGCCTGTGTCTAAGAGTGCAGTCGGGGATAGACTTCATGAAGCCTAGTCCACTGCACTCTTAGACACAAGCCTCACCACCTACGCTCCCCAGGAAAGCCCAAACATGTACCTTTTTCCGCCATATTTAAAAAGTGACGCATGTAGGTAGATGCGTCACTTTTTAAACCTCTGCGCCACATTATACTCAAAAATGTAAAAGCTATTCATTTTCCCCAAAATCGTTTTTGACATCACATTTAGGAAACACAGCACAGGTCCTATGAACAAGTATTCCATGTCATTACTGAAACCTCACTATTTTTCAAAATACAATTCCTCTATGCAAACAAACTCAATATGCTTCCTACACTGAGTTAACACAGGTAACATCATAGTAAAGAGTCAAATTTACGCCTGTGTCTAAGAGTGCAGTCGGGGATAGGCTTCATGAAGCCTAGTCCACTGCACTCTTAGACACAAGCCTCACCACCTACGCTCCCCAGGAAAGCTCAAACATGTACCTTTTTCCGCCATATTTAAAAAGTGACGCATGTAGGTAGATGCGTCACTTTTAAAACCTCCGCGCCACATCATACTAAAAAATGTAAAAGCCATTCATTTTCCTCAAAATCGTGTTTGACAACACATTTAGGAAACACAGCACAGGTCCTATGTACAAGCATTCCATGTCATTACTGAAACTTCACTATTTTTCAAAATACAATCAATCAATCAATCAATCAAAGACATTTATAGAGCGCACTACTTACCCGGAGGGTCTCAAGGCGCTTGGGGGGGGGGGTGCTGCTACTGCTCGAACAGCCAGGTCTTGAGCTTCTTCCTGAAGGAGAGGTGGTCGTGGGTCAGGCGCAGGTCGGTCGGGAGGGAGTTCCAGGTCTTGGCGGCCAGGTAGGAGAAGGACCTTCCTCCTGTTGTCGTTCTTCGGATGCGGGGGACGGCGGCGAGGGCGTGTCTGGCTGATCGGAGATGGCGTTTGGGAGCGTAGAAGTTGATGCGGTTGTAGAGGTAGCTCGGGCCTTGATCGT
Source organism: Lissotriton helveticus (assembly GCF_964261635.1). Classification (NCBI taxonomy): domain Eukaryota; kingdom Metazoa; phylum Chordata; class Amphibia; order Caudata; family Salamandridae; genus Lissotriton; species Lissotriton helveticus. Next base: position 1,078,618,261 of record NC_136067.1, on the reverse strand, counting down.
GTAGGGCTTTGTGTGCGTGGGTGAGGAGACGGAAGGTGATTCTTTTGTTGACAGGGAGCCAATGCAGGTCTCTCAGATGTCCGGAGATGTGGCTGTGTCGTGGGATGTCGAGGATGAGTCTGGCTGAGGTGTTCTGGATCCGCTGGAGTCTCTTCTGGAGCTTGGCGGTGGTTCCGGCATAGAGGGCGTTGCCGTAGTCCAGTCGGCTGGTGACGAGGGCCTGGGTGACCATCTTCCTGGTCTCGGTGGGGATCCACCGGAAGATCTTCCGTAGCATGCGCAGGATGTTGAAGCATGACGAGGAGACGGCGTTGACTTGTCTGGTCATGGAGAGGGAGGAGTCCAGTATGAAGCCCAGGTTGCGTGCGTGGTCTGTCGGTTTGGGTGCGGTGCCCAGGGCGGGGGGCCACCAGGAGTCGTCCCAGGCGGAGGGCGAGGAGCCCAGGATGAGGACTTCCGTCTTGTCTGAGTTCAGTTTCAGGCGGCTGGTCGTCATCCACTCGGCTACGTCTTTCATCCCTTCGTGAAGGTTGGCTCTGGCGGCGGCGGGGTCGTTGGTCAGGGAGAGGATCAGCTGGGTGTCGTCAGTGTAGGAGATGATGTTGAGGTTGTGTTGGCGTGCGATGGCCGCGAGGGGGCTCATGTAGACGTTGAAGAGGGTGGGGCTCAGCGAGGATCCTTGAGGGACGCCGCAGATGACTTCGGTGGCCTCTGACTTGTACGGTGGTAGACGGACTCTCTGTGTTCTTCCGTCTGGGAAGGAGATGATCCATTCCAGTGCCTTCTCCTGGATTCCGACGTTGCTGAGGCGCTGCACTAGGGTGCGGTGGCAGACAGTGTCGAATGCCGCGGAGAGGTCTAGGAGGATGAGGGCCGCTGTTTCTCCGTTGTCCATCAGGGCTCGGATGTCATCGATGGCAGCGATGAGGGCGGTCTCGGTGCTGTGGTTGGCTCGGAAGCCAGACTGTGAGGGGTCGAGGTATCCATTCGTCTCGAGGAAGGCGGCCAGCTGTTTGTTGACGGTCTTCTCGATGACTTTGGCTGGAAACGGGAGGAGCGAGATGGGGCGGTAATTCTTGAGTTTGGTGGGGTCCGCTGTAGGTTTCTTTAGTAGGGCGCTGAGTTCGGCGTGCTTCCAGCTCTCCGAGAATGTGGCGGTGTTGAAGGAGGTGTTGATGATGTCCCGTAGGTGGGGTGCGATGACATCGTCGGCCTTGTTGAAGACGTGGTGAGGGCAGGGGTCGGTCGGAGATCCGGAGTGGATGGAGTTCATCATGCGGACGGTGTCTTCAGTGCTGATCGGGGTCCAGGCGCGGAGGGTGGTGGTGGGGGCCGGTGGTTCATTCGTGGCGTGCGTCGGTTGAGTGCTGAAGCTGTTGTGTATGTCCGCGATCTTGTTGTGGAAGTAGGAGGCGAGGGAGTTGCAGAGGTCTTGCGATGGGGTGATGTCGTTGTTTCCGGCGTTGGGGTTGGAGAGCTCTTTCACGATGTTGAAGAGTTCCTTGCAGTTGTGCGCGTTGTTGTCCAGCCGGTCCTTGAATGCAGTTTTCTTGGTGGCGCGGATTAGTTGGTGGTGCTTCCGGGTGGCAAGCTTGAGGGTGGTCATGTTGTCCGGTGTTGGTTCCCTTCTCCAGGCTTTCTCGAGGGCTCGGCAGTTCTTCTTGGAGCTCTTGAGTTCGTTGGTGAACCATGGGGCCTTCTTGCTGCCGGGTCTGCTGGGCGGGGTCCTCAGTGGGGCGAGTTCGTCCGCGCAGTTGCTGATCCACTTCGTGAGGTTGTCGGCGGCCTGGCTTGGGTTCGCTGAGCTGACGGGAGGGTGCTGGCTCAGGGAAGCGGCGAGCTGGTCGGCTGTGATCTTGTTCCAGCTTCTTCGAGCAACCTGTTGCTGGTGGTGGTGGATCGTCGTTCTTCTGAAGGTGAAGTGGACGCAGCTGTGGTCTGTCCAGTGGAGTCCAGTGGCGTGGCTGAAGGCGATGTCTTCGCTGGATGAGAAGATGGCGTCGAGCGTGTGTCCGGCGAGGTGGGTGGGGGTGCAAACAAACTCCATATGCTTCCTACACTGAGTTAACACAGGTAACATCATAGTAAAGAGTCAAATTGACGCCTGTGTCTAAGAGTGCAGTCGGGGATAGGCTTCATGAAGCCTAGTCCACTGCACTCTTAGACACAAGCCTCACCACCTACGCTCCCCAGGAAAGCCCAAACATGTACCTTTTTCCGCCATATTTAAAAAGTGACGCATGTAGGTAGATGCGTCACTTTTTAAACCTCTGCGCCACATTATACTCAAAAATGTAAAAGCCATTCATTTCCCTCAAAATCGTGTTTGACATCACATTTAGGAAACACAGCACAGGTCCTATGTACAAGGATTCCATGTCATTACTGAAACCTCACTATTTTACAAAATACAATTCCTCTATGCAAACAAACTCAATATGCTTCCTACACTGAGTTAACACAGGTAACATCATTGTAAAGAGTCAAATTTATTTCTTTAAACATGCACACATTCTTTATTCCTTTTAAAAATGTGAAAGCCATTAATTTTTCCCAAAATTGTTTTTGACATCACATTTAAGAAACACAGCACAGGTCTTATGTACAAGCATTCCATGTCACTACTAAAACTTCACAATTTTACAAAATACAATTCCTCTATGCAATAAAAACTTTTTACCAAGCATTATCAAAAAGCATGACACAAAGCAACATTAAAAAAACCACAATTTGCTTCCAAATCTTCTCCATAGAGTATAGAAGTCTCTATGTATATTAAATGAATCATAACTCACCTTTACAAATGCTCTAGGAGATTCACAACAGTGTCAGATACACACACCAATATTTCTTTAGCAGAGCAAAAGGTATGTTCTCCAGGCACTGCAACCATTAATGGCACAGAAAATCTCTAAATCTACCCACATATTGCTCATGGTAACCAATCAAAACTCTTCACTCTGTATTTTCAAACCAACACCCTTCCCCCCCTCAGCCCTTTCTACCTGTTACCATAGCAACTCCCTCCTCACTGAGCTCCAAGGTTTAAAAGTTTATTCTACAATGTTGCAAAACACCTCAGCAAGGATGTTTGACCTGCGAATACACCAGCTTATCTGGTACAATGTTTCTTTAAATGACTTTTTTTAACCATTCAAATTACTTCTTACACAGAACACAACCATGCACCCTAACATACAGTTTTCAACTATCTCAATCTACCAATCATTGCTTGTGATTCAAGAGCACTGAAACTCCACAGGTTTTTTTTGCAAACTCCTACTGTTCCAACTGCCATTTTATTCCTACACTTCATCTGACTGCACCAGAACCTCCTCTACCATGTATTCTGTCTGGATTATTGGACATAGCTATATCCACTGGGCTCAAAGGTATGCAGCTACCAGAAATTTTCACAACCTTGATTTACCAAATGTGAATATTAAATGGATTGGCCAGAGAGGATTGAGATGTCACCAATTGATACCATTGGTGAAAATCTTTTTGCATTTGCCACACCCTAACCTCATAATTCTGCACTGTGGTGGAAATGACTTAGGCACTTTGACTGGGGTAGGTCTGGAAATGCTTTTAAAGGACACCTTTGAACAATTGATGGCACTTTTTCCTCAAACTGCCTTGGTATTTTCCAATATATGCCAAAGGCAGAAATGGAAGTGGTCCAACCAATTTTGTCCACAATTTGAGAAAGCACGGAAACATGTGAATAAATCTGTTTCTGCTTACATGAGAGACTATGGAATGTGTTCAATATACAACAACAACTTGCGTTACAACATGCAAGATATCTACAGAGGAGATGGTGTGCACTTCTCAGATGAGGGAATAGAATATTCCTCCTGAATTTAAGACTGTGCATTGGTACCTATTTGTAGGTACCTAAATCAGCCACAGAACCCAAAAGCCCTTTTCAGGGCTACCCTATCTCTGATCACTCCAAATGATTATCTTTTTATAATTTTTTTCACTGTTTTTCACTAAAGTACGCTCCCCGGTACGCTCCCCGGTACGCGTACCAGCGCTCCGCCCGTGAAAAATAATATATTTTTTTTGTGCCTATTTGGGCCTCCTAAGACCCCCTCAGAAAACCTAGAGGGTCAGGGAGTGCCTACGAGGCCCCCTTATACCCATTCCCAACGTTGTTTGTCCCCCATTTTCTGTCTTAAATCTACCGAAAACAAAATGGAGGACTGCCGTAGCGCTGCCTGTACGCGTACCGGGGCGCGCACCGGGAAGCGCTCTAAAAAAATTGTTAAAAGTTAATTTACATAAAAACCACTGGAGACACTTTCACCAAATATAGAATAGCTCATACTACATACCAATCCCTACCATTTTCCCAAATTCGATGGAATTCCATTGAGCCATTTAGCCTGTAGACCTCTCTAAATACCCTGAGGTAAATTACTTCACAAAAACACATCTGAAGTGTTAGAATTGACAACCAATTAAAATGTTACTTTCATTTTCTACTTTTTTACCTGACATTTGATTGGTTATGTACATGAATATATATAAAGAAAGAGAGGGAAACACAGCCATTTTGACTACTACTTCCTGGTCTACATTTCAAAAGGATTTTCACTAATAATTTCAACTTCTTGTTAAAGGTAAGTTGTTATTTTGAAAACTGAAGTATATTGTGCACTTTAGGTTAATATGGAAAACTTTTTCTGATAGTTATATACTATCCCTCTGTAATAGGTATAGATTTAGATAGACTTCTCTGTTATAGTTATGGATGGATTTAGGCTTGTCTTGTATAATTATGAATTTACTTAGGTTTCATCACATACACTTCTTTATATTTCTACTTCCAGTCTGATACCATACACTGCCCAAAGATAAATTCACTGTTAAAAACTACCTATCTAAACTTAAACCCAACAGTGCCATATCTCTACTGATATATATATTTTTTATGCAAACTTCAGTCAAAATGGAAGGAGAACAAAAAGTTTCATTTGAAATTGTCCTTGCAAAGAACAATGAAGAAAACATTGAACCAAATAACATTGAATTCATGGACGAATCACGAGACCATGAACTTCTACAATGTGTAGAATCTGTGGATTTCCTCCTTCAAAATGAGGACATTTCGGACAGTCAAATGTTAGATGTTATATTTAATTTGGAAAATGAATCTCAAAAATAAATTTATATTTAATAATTCGAAAATTGTTTGAGACATTATTCATTTTTATATGTAATTCTTAAACTAGTACCAAATTGATTATAATGTAAAGTCAGACTTATAGTATACTGTGCAACTTTTTTGTGTTACATAGTAATTTTGCTCATAGATACTTCCTTTCTCCCACTATATTATCTCCAATGTGTATTTGACATCTCTATTTCATCTCCTGCCTCCATGTTCTTTCTGCTTTCCTGACAGACTATGATATGGATTCCATATAGCACAATAACTTCTGTAACAACATGCAAGATATCTACAGAGGAAACGGTGTACATTAAATTTAAGACTCAACATTGTTACCTACATGTTGGTACTTAAAACACCAAAAAACAACACAACAACTCTATGCAGAGCTACCCTACCTCTAATCACTTTGAAATATTATTTTCCTGTTTCACTCTGTTTTTACAGTAGTACGCTCCCCGGTCCGCTCCCCAGTGCGCGTACAGGGCGTCCCCCCCCGCGAAAATCGAAAAAAAAAAAAAAACAATTTCGCCCCGCGGGACCCTTTTATGGCCCCCACATCAAACCTAGGGGGTCAGGGGGGGTCTACCCAGCCCCCTTTTGGTCATTTCCCCCTTTGTTTTTCGCCACCTCTTGTGTCTCGATCCTACCGACCGCCCTATGGAAATTAACATGGGGAAAACACGTTTTGGGACCCCCCTTTTATCTCGGCCCCTGCTTGACGAATCCCCCCAACCTTTCAGAGAAGGAGCGGAGCACCGCGAGGCAAAGTTGCTAAAAATTTCAGGCAGATTCCTCAACCGGTGCCAAAGTTATTCCCAATAGAATGTTGTGATTTCCCTATGGAAATCAATCCTAACTATAACTACCGGTCGCCAGTAGGTAGGTATAGTTAGGATTGATTTCCATAGGGAAATCGCAACATTCTATTGGGAATAACTTTGGCGCCGGTTGAGGAATCTGCCTGAATTTTTCAGCAACTTTGCCTCGCGGCGCTCCGCTCCTTCCCTGGAAGTTTGGGGAGGATTAGTCAAGCGGGGGCTGAGATAAAAGGGGGTCCCAAAATGTGTTTTCCCCATGTTAATTTCTATAGGGCGGTCGGTCGCACTTTTAGCTCGAACGGCTGAATGGATTTTCACCAAACTTGGCAAAATTGTAGGGACTGGTAGCCCGATGTGCCTTTGCTATGTCTCAAGATATGTGCTCCAGAGGATTTTGAGTAATTTAGGTTCAAAAAAATGTATATATCTATAGCAGCGCCCCGGTACGCGTACCGGGGAGCGCTCCGGGCACGCTACGCTACTTGCGCACGGCAAACTGATTGGTTCTCGGGTGTCTGTAAACATTCGAAACAGTCCGCAGCGGCCGCCATCTTGTGTCTCGGTAGGATCGAGACACAAGAGGTGGCGAAAAACAAAGGGGGAAATGACCAAAAGGGGGCAGGGTAGACCCCCCTGACCTCCTAGGTTTGATGTGGGGGCCATAAAAGGGTCCCGCGGGGTGAAAAAAAAAAGGATTTTTCCGATTTGGCCAGTGTAGCGTCCGGTACGCGCACCGGGGAGCGGACCGGGGAGCGTACTACGGGGAAAACAGAGTGAAACAGGAAAATAATAATTCAAAGTGATTAGAGGTAGGGTAGCTCTGCATAGAGTTGCTGTGTTGTTTGGGTGTTTTAAGTACCAACATGTAGGTACCAATGTTGAGTCTTAAATTTAATGTACACCGTTTCCTCTGTAGATATCTTGTTACAGAAGTTATTGTGCTATATGGAATCCATATCATAGTCTGTCAGGAAAGCAGAAAGAACATGGAGGCAGGAGATGAAAAAGAGATGTCAAATACACATTGGAGATAATATAGTGGGAGAAAGGAAGTATCTATGAGCAAAATTACTATGTAACACAAAAAAGTTGCACAGTATACTATAAGTCTGACTTTACATTATAATCAATTTGGTACTAGTTTAAGAATTACATATAAAAATGAATAATGTCTCAAACATCTGTCGAATTATTAAATATAAATGTATTTTTGAGATTCATTTTCCAAATTAAATATAACGTCTAACATTTGACTATCCGAAATGTCCTCATTTTGAAGGAGGAAATCCACAGATTCTACACATTGTAGAAGTTCATGGTCTCGTGATTCGTCCATGAATTCAATGTCATTTGGTTCAATGTTTTCTTCATTGTTCTTTGCAAGGACAATTTCAAATGAAACTTTTTGTTCTCCTTCCATTTTGGCAGAAATTTGCATAAAAAAATATATATCAGTAGAGATAGGGCACTGTTGGGTTTAAGTTTAGATAGGTAGTTTTTATGAAGTAATTTACCTCAGGGTATTTAGAGAGGTCTACAGGCTAAATGGCTCAATGGAATTCCATCGAATTTGGGAAAATGGTAGGGATTGGTATGTAGTATGAGCTATTCTATATTTGGTGAAAGTGTCTCCAGTGGTTTTTATGTAAATTAACTTTTTAAAAAAAAATGTGTGCGCTTCCCGGTGCGCGCCGCGGTACGCGTACCGGCAGCGCTACGGCAGTCCTCCATTTTGTTTTTGGTAGATTTAAGACAGAAAATGGAGGACAAACAACGTTGGGAATGGGTATAAGGGGGGATCGTAGGCACTCCCTGACCCTCTAAGTTTTCTGAGGGTGTCTTAGGAGGCCCAAATAGGCAAAAAATATATATATATATATATATTTTTCGCGGGGGGAGCACCCGGTAAGCATACCAGGGAGCGTACCGGGGAGCGTACTTTAGTGAAAAACAGTGAAAAAAATTAGAAAAAGATCATCATTTGGAGTGATCAGAGATAGGGTAGCCCTGAAAAGGGCTTTTGGGTTCTGTGGCTGATTTAGGTACCTACAAGTAGGTACCAATGCACAGTCTTAAATTCAGGAGGAATATTCTATTCCCCTCATCTGAGAAGTGCACACCATCTCCTCTGTAGATATCTTGCATGTTGTAACGCAAGTTGTTGTTGTATATTGAACCCATTCCATAGTCTCTCATGTAAGCAGAAACAGATTTATTCACATGTTTCCGTGCTTTCTCAAATTGTGGACAAAATTGGTTGGACCACTTCCATTTCTGCCTTTGGCATATATTGGAAAATACCAAGGCAGTTTGAGGAAAAAGTGCCATCAATTGTTCAAAGGTGTCCTTTAAAAGCATTTCCAGACCTACCCCAGTCAAAGTGCCTAAGTCATTCCCACCAAAGTGCAGAATTATGAGGTTAGGGTGTGGCAAATGCAAAAAGGTTTTCACCAATGGTATCAATTGGTGACATCTCAATCCTCTCTGGCCAATCCATTTAATATTCACATTTGGTAAATCAAGGTTGTGAAAATTTCTGGTAGCTGCATACCTTTGAGCCCAGTGGATATAGCTATGTCCAATAATCCAGACAGAATACATGGTAGAGGAGGTGCTGGTGCAGTCAGATGAAGTGTAGGAATAAAATGGCAGTTGGAACAGTAGGAGTTTGCAAAAAAAAAACCTGTGGAGTTTCAGTGCTCTTGAATCACAAGCAATGATTGGTAGATTGAGATAGTTGAAAACTGTATGTTAGGGTGCATGGTTGTGTTCTGTGTAAGAAGTAATGTGAATGGTTAAAAAAAGTCATTTAAAGAAACATTGTACCAGATAAGCTGGTGTATTCGCAGGTCAAACATCCTTGCTGAGGTGATTTGCAACATTGTAGAATAAACTTTTAAACCTTGGAGCTCAGTGAGGAGGGAGTTGCTATGGTAACAGGTAGAAAGGGCTGAGGGGGGGAAGGGTGTTAGTTTGAAAATACAGAGGGAAGAGTTTTGATTGGTTACCATGAGCAATATGTGGGTAGATTTAGAGATTTTCTGTGCCATTAATGGTTGCAGTGCCTGGAGAACATACCTTTTGCTCTGCTAAAGAAATATTGGTGTGTGTATCTGACACTGTTGTGAATCTCCTAGAGCATTTGTAAAGGTGAGTTATGATTCATTTAATATACATAGAGACTTGTATACTCTATGGAGAAGATTTGGAAGCAAATTGTGTTTTTTTAATGTTGCTTTGTGTCATGCTTTTTGATAATGCTTGGTAAAAAGTTTTTACTGCATAGAGGAATTGTATTTTGTAAAATTGTGAAGTTTTAGTAGTGACATGGAATGCTTGTACATAGGACCTGTGCTGTGTTTCTTAAATGTGATGTCAAAAACGATTTTGGGAAAAATGAATGGCTTTTACATTTTTTTAAAGAAATAAAGAATGTGTGCATGTTTAAAGAAATAAATTTGACTCTTTACAATGATGTTACCTGTGTTAACTCAGTGTAGGAAGCATATTGAGTTTGTTTGCATAGAGGAATTGTATTTTGTAAAATAGTGAGGTTTCAGTAATGACATGGAATGCTTGTACATAGGACCTGTGCTGTGTTTCCTAAATGTGATGTCAAACACGATTTTGAGGAAAATGAATGGCTTTTACATTTTTGAGTATAATGTGGCGCAGAGGTTTAAAAAGTGACGCATCTACCTACATGCGTCACTTTTTAAATATGGCGGAAAAAGGTACATGTTTGGGCTTTCCTGGGGAGCGTAGGTGGTGAGGCTTGTGTCTAAGAGTGCAGTGGACTAGGCTTCATGAAGCCTATCCCCGACTGCACTCTTAGACACAGGCGTCAATTTGACTCTTTACTATGATGTTACCTGTGTTAACTCAGTGTAGGAAGCATATTGAGTTTGTTTGCATAGAGGAATTGTATTTTGAAAAATAGTGAAGTTTCAGTAATGACATGGAATGCTTGTACATAGGACCTGTGCTGTGTTTCCTAAATGTGATGTCAAAAACGATGTTGGGGAAAATGAATGGCTTTTACATTTTTGAGTATAATGTGGCGCAGAGGTTTAAAAAGTGACCCATCTACCTACATGTGTCATTTTTTAAATATGGCGCAAAAAGGTACATGTTTTATGCCGCCGATGCGTCACAAAAAGTGACGCATCAGCAGTGCAAAACTGACGCAGGGCCTCATAAATGAGATTCTTTTTTTTTTGCACACTACTCAAGTTTAGTCCTGTCCACTGCACTCTTGGACACAAGCCTCACATTTTGTGCTCCCCTGGACAGTCTTCATCTCATCTGCACTCCTTCGTAGGTGTCAGAATCCTATCACATGGGGAAAGCTCCATGTGAAAGCGTTTGCCTCAGTCTTATCCCTGCTGTGAGGCAGATGCTTGTACATAGGACCTGTGCTGTGTTTTCTAAATGTGATGTCAAAAACGATTTTGGGGAAAATGAATGGCTTTTAAATTTTTGAGTATAATGTGGCGCAGAGGTTTAAAAAGTGACGCATCTACCTACATGCGTCACTTTTTAAATATGGCGCAAAAAGGTACATGTTTGGGCTTTCCTGGGGAGCATAGGTGGTGAGGCTTGTGTCTAAGAGTGAATGTAAATGTAAATGTAGTATACTTGTAAAGCGCACAGCTGCCTCAGCAACGGGGCGTCCCGGCGCTGTATAACTCTGGGGAACCCGTCCTGGCTTTCCCTGTGGGATGGTCCCTTTCTGGGAGTCCCCAAGGTGGAGCCAGGCATCCCCGGAATTGGTGGGGCCGTTGTGGAGATTAGGCAAGCTAATGCTCAGAGTTGCCGAGTGGAACCCCTGATTAGAGTAAGCACCGAAGCGAGAATTATCGAGTCCGCTGACCAAGGTCCATGACCCTGCCGCGTTGGGAATTGAACCCTGGTCCCAGGCTGACTTCTGCTCTCAGGCCTGCCGCCTCCAACCAGTGAGCCACACTCCAAGAGTGCAGTGGACTAGGCTTCATGAAGCCTATCCCCGACTGCACTCTTAGACACAGGCGTCAATTTGACTCTTTACAATGATGTTACCTGTGTTAACTCAGTGTAGGAAGCATATTGAGTTTGTTTGCATAGAGGAATTGTATTTTGTAAAATAGTGAGGTTTCAGTAATGACATAGAATGCTTGTACATAGGACCTGTGCTGTGTTTTCGAAATGTGATGTCAAAAACGATTTTGGGGAAAACCGAAACACCCCACACAGCCACACCCACAGACACACCTTACACACCCACACCGCGACCTACACCCACTGACTCCCTATAAGTCACACACACTGCATTACTTATCTTTTTTTGCTGTTTTACTCAAGCCCATTCAGGTACTGTTTCCTTTACTCTCTTTGTCCTCTCTCTTTGTCACTCCCCATGTGTTATCCTAATTCAATTTTTCTCCCTCTTTCACCCCTCTTTACTTATACTACCTGGTCTTTTCTCACTTTCCCTCATAGTTCTTCATTCATCGTGGTTCAGCCACTACCCTTCATTCTCCATTTTTTACGGTCCTTTCTTTTTCTTTTAACAGCCAATCACAGTCTCACACTATCTCTTATTTAGTGTTCTTCCTCTCTCTTCCTTAGTTTCTCTCCTTTAGTCATTTTACTTTTCTCACTGTCATTCAATTACACCTTCTCTATTTTTTACTATGTAATAAACAATCCCTCTGTGGTCATCTTGTAGCTCTCTTTCTCTTAACATAACTCTGTTTGTGTCCTTCCCTCATGCTAACTGTTTCATTAAATATTTTTTTTCTTTTTTTGGGGGGGCGCGCCCCGGTACGCGTACCCTAAGGACAAGAAATTGACAGAGATCCTTTAAAGTATAGGTTTAATTTTATAAATGTGAGGTAGTTCTGAAAAGAACTTTTTTTAATTCTTTTTGTTGTTTTATATTTTTTTTATTATTTTACTGAACATTTTTTTTTTTGTATTTTTGAACAATTTAATATATTTTTTGTGTTTTTTAAGGGAACAAACAAAAAACAGGGAAGTGGAAATGGCTCAACAGGAGCAAAAAAAAAGAAAAGAATTAGTGCTTCCTTTTCTTGTTGCATTGGTGTTTGTCCACAGCATTATTTATTAAGGTGACACTAAGTTCACCATAACATAACGTTTTGCCACAGAAAATGCAAACATTTTTTATGGTGCCAAATTTTTGTTGTATATTTGGCACCATTTGGCGTGCTTCAGGACCAGAAAGTGAGTCTTCAGTAGAGGAGGTGTTGGCCACAGGGGGTGAGTTGTTCTGAAGTTCCTGTACTTCAGCGTGGGCTAAGTTATTGGGATGAAACCTCTCCATGTGGCCGATCATGGTAAAATGACCAAATGAATATTTCTTTAGGGGATTGCCCCTGGAGAGGACTGAGCCACAAATGAGACACGTGACTTTGGGGGCGTTCACCTTTTTTTGTCTTCAGGGATTGAAAAGAATTGCCAAATATAATGCACTTTAACGTGCCTTTGCCTTGGTTCTTCATGCAGGAAGCGCCTTGATTGTTCCTCCTCCTCCTCTTCTTCCTCTTCTTCTTCTTCTCCTCCAAGGAACTGTGGTGGTGGAACTTCTTTTCTTGGTGGTGGTGGTGGTGGTGTGGGTGCACCAGCTGCAGCTACAAGTGATGCCATTGCAGTGATCAAAAATAGCTCTTGCTCTCTCAATGAAGAAAGTTAGAATGAGGAAAAAAGGAGGGGGCTTTCATCATTTGGAGAAAAAAAATTATGAGAACCAATGAAAAGTGTTATTTTCAGGTCACATGACCCGACACATGACCCGATGCGCTTATGTTACGTGCTCCGGCGCGCTTACGCTATGTGCACCGGGCCGCGCCGCGGAGCGCTTCCGGGTGCGTTTACGCAGCGCGTCATAAGACACATCGTGCGGCAACGCGATACGTCGCGCTTACGCGACGCGCCATATGATGCATCACGTGGCTACGCGATACGTCACGCTTACGGGACGTGTCACGATGTGGTTTTTTCGATCGCGGCAATAGCGCTAACGGGACGCTCCCCGGTACGTGCCCCAGGGCGCGCCGCAATATTGCGCTTACCTGTGCGTTCACCGGTAAGCGCCCCGGGTTAAAAATAAAAAAAATAATAATTGACATAATTATACAATATAAAATTCGCTTTAAAATTTATTATTTTTTATAACTATAAAGATTTGCTATTAAAAAACCATTGAAATTCACTGAAAAAACCATAGGTTTCACACCAGTTATAGTTAAGAATTAGCATTAAAAAAAACGATTAAATTCATTTAAAACACCATAGGTTTCACATCAGTTATAGTTAGCTGGAAGTTTTACTCGCATAAAACCAATGAAATTCCCACGTTATAGTTAGTTGGACTCACTATAACTTGCGCGTGCAATGCACTGCTGATGACATCACATATTACATCATTCATGACATGGTCAGTGACATCACTTATGACATCACTGATGACACCATCCAGTGAATGTGTGTCTTTTTGAAAAATAAATATTAGTGAGTAATGTTTAAATATTTAAATATATTAATTCGTGTTTCACTTTGTGTATAAGTGGCTGCATGGGTTGGTGAGTAGGTACATGTGTATGTATATAGGTTATTAGATGTTTTTCTTAGTATCAGTATGAGTGTTTGTATGGTTTGGTGGAGGTATTACTTAGCACATAGATGTATGAATGACTGACTCTCTCTTTGTATGTGTTTTGAAGACAGCATATGTGCAGGACTGTATGGGTGGATGACTGTGTATATGTGTGTGTTACAGAGTGAATGAGTGTCTCACTAGTTTCTTTATCAGTAACTACATATGTTTTAATCTAGTGTATGTGAATATTGATGTATATAAGTGAGTATATCTAAGAGTAAGAGATTGTAAGAGTTCCTATTTAAATTAGCATGTGTTTCTATAAGTGATTGTTTAAGAGAGTAAGTATGTGTACATTTTCTTTGAAGTAAAGTGGTAGTGTGTGTATAGCTGTATATGCAAATAAATGGATGTTCAATAGTTTATTTGCATGTGTGAGTATGTGTGTGAGTAACTTTTGGATGACTGTCGGTGTGTAACAGGATGTATAGGTGTATCACTACATATGATGAGTGAGTATATGTATGAGTGACTATATAGAACTGTTGGTGAATCAGTGCATGTGTATATAGATGGTGGAATTATTCAATTGGTTGTAGTAACTGGTATGGGTATCTCCATTTTTTTGAAAATGTTACTTTTTATTTTTGAATATGTGTTTCAAGGGTTACATTTCAGTGAAAGGAGGTCTGTCACTCTGTCACAAGGATGGTGTCATCAGTGATGTCATGAGTGATGTCACTGACCATGTCATGAGTAATGTAATATGTGACGTCATCAGCAGTGCATTGCACGCGCAAGTTATAGTGAGTCCAACTAACTATAACGTGGGAATTTTATTGGTTTTATGCGAGTAAAACTTCCAGCTAACTATAACTGATGTGAAACCTATGGTTTTTTAAATGAATTTAATCGTTTTTTTAATGCTAATTCCTAACTATAACTGGTGTGAAACCTATGGTTTTTTCAGTGAATATATATATATATATATATATTCACTGAAAAAACCATAGGTTATAGACCATATATAGTTAGGAATTAGCATTTACAAAACCTTATTTTACTCACACAAAACCATTGAAATTCCATATATAGTTAGTTGCACTAACTATATATCGCGCACTTGCAATCCACTGCTGATGATGTCACATATTACATCATTCATGACATGGTCAGTGACATCACTGATGACATCAGTGATGACATCTCACATGACATCACTGATGACATCACTGATGACAACATCCAGTGACTGTATGTTTCTGTAAAGTTAAAATATGTCTTACATATTGAAGAATGAGTGGATGTATAAGTGTCTGGATGAAGGATTTAGTAGGTGCATGACTGACTGTATAAGTGAGTGATTAAATGTGTCTCACTGAGTGCATGGGTTAGTGACTAAACTGTTTTAAATTGTGCATCATTGTGTCTGTTGTTCTGTAATCTGATGCATGTGTTGATCATTAGCTATATGACTAACTCTATGGGTTATTGATTGGTTGCCCAAGTATTTGTATGGGAGACTGAGTGTGTGTGTGGGTGTCTGGGAGGTGTATGACTCTGTGCATAGATGTGTGAGCAGTTGATTCACTAGATGTATGGGTTCAAAAGTGCATGTGGAAACAGCTGTATGGGTGGTTGACTGTGTGCATGAGTGTATTGGTGAGTGAATGGATATCTCAGTGCTACATGTCAAAGTAAGTACATATGTAAAACACAGTACATGTGAGAGTTGACATATATAAATAACTGTGCATAAGAGCCAGTGAATGTGTGAGTGGCTGTATGGATCATTGTGAACTTGTATCAGGGATTGTATAAGAGAGTAAATATGTGTTAGTATATGTTTCAATAAGTAAGGTGTGTATAACTATATAGTTGAGGAAATGGAGGTGTGATTGATTCTTTGCAAGACTGACTAGGTGTGTGAGTAACTCCATGGATGAGTGACAGTCTGTGAATGTCTGTTTACACTGAGTGTATCTAAGGTTATATTAGAGTCTGAAGAGGTTCATCGTATCATCACATGAATGATGTCATCAGTGATGTGATCAGTAATGTCAAATGAGATGTCATCAGTGATGTCATCAGTGATGTCATTTGAGATGTCATCACTGATGTCATCAGTGATGTCACTGACCATGTCATGAATGATGTAATATGTGACATCATCAGCAGTGGATTGCAAGTGCGCGATATATAGTTAGTGCAACTAACTATATATGGAATTTCAATGGTTTTGTGTGAGTAAAATAAGGTTTTGTAAATGCTAATTCCTAACTATATATGGTCTATAACCTATGGTTTTTTCAGTGAATTTCAATGGTTTTGTAAATGCTAATTCCTAACTATATATGGTCTATAACCTATGGTTTTTTCAGTGAATTTCATAGGTTTTTTAATAGCAAATGTTTATAGTTTTAAAAAATAATACATTTTAAAGCAAATTTTATATTGTATAATTATGTCATTTTTTTTTTAAATTCTTTTTGGTGCGCTCCCGGGGCGCGGACCGGTGAACGCACGGGTAAGCGCAATCTTGCGGCGCGCCCCGGGGCGCGTACTGATGAGCGTCCCGATAGCGCTATTGCCTCGAACGAAAACAACATCGTGACGTATTGCGTAGCCGCCACGCCTTGCGTCATAAGACACGTATCGCGTAGCCGCGAGATGCGTCTTATGACGCACCGCGTAAGCGCACCCGGAAGCGCATGCGATCGCGCAACGTAAACGCCCCGATGCGCTTATGAAACACGCCCCGGGACGCGCCCCGGGGCGCGTAGCGTAAGCGCGTCAAACCATGTGACTTTAAAATAACACTTTTCATTGGTTCAGGACTTTTTTTTTTCCAAATTGTGTGAAACCCACCCATTTCTCTCACTATTGCTTTGTACTTGGAGAGAGCAAGAGCTGTTCTGTGTACTGTCTTCATCTCCTACTTTCCTGATCTACAGCAATGGCTGCAAGAGAGTCATCCAGCAGTGATTCCGACGGATTTTTAGATGAGGACCCTCCTCAGCAGAAGAAAAAAGACCATTTCATCTGGAAATTCTATGACATCCCTGAAGGACAAAAAAAAGTCAATGCTCCCAAAGTAACCTGCAAAATATGTGGTAGTACTTTATCCAGAGGCAATCCTCTGAAAAAATATAGTTTTGGAAATGCCAATTTATTCAGGCATGTCAAAAGAAGACACCCAAACAACTTTGCCAGGGAGAGTGTCAGAGAGCTGGCACAGAATTTACCCACAGATGGCGGCAGCACCTCCACTGGTGGAGCAACACCTTCGGGACCACCCCGTGGAAGAATGGTCCCTAACATACAGCCGGTGTTTGCAGGCATCAAATTTCTGTGCACGGAGTGTGACGAACTGCTCTGCTATGGGGAGCAGAGTGTTGAACTCATTGCCATAAAGAAACAGCAACACCGCTGCACTGCCAGTCCCTAAATTTTCACATTTTTTTGCTCCTGTTGAGCAGTTTTGGAATCCCTGTTTTTGTTTTTCCCCTGACAAAAATCCCCCAAAAATATAAAATCGTTTTAAAAAGTTTAAAAAAATATAAAACAACAAAAACAAAAAAAAGTTATTTTCAGAACTACCTCCAATTTATAAAAAAATGCTATTTAAAAAAAAAAAAAAGTCAGTCATTTTTTATCTCCATGGTACGCTCCCCCGTACGCTCCCCAGTGCGCGTACCGGGCGCTCCCCCCCGCGAAAATCGAATTTAAAAATTTTTTTTTTTTTACCCGCGGGACCCTTTTATGGCCCCCACATCAAAACTAGGGGGTCAGGGGGGTGTACCCTGCCCCCTTTTGCTCATTTCCCCCTTTGATTTTTGCCACCTCTTGTGTCTCAATCCTACCGAGACACAAGATGGCGGCCGCTGCGGACTGTTTCGAATGTTTACAGACACCCAAGAACCAATCAGCTTGCCGTGCGCAAGTCGCGTGGCGCGCCCGGAGCGCTCCCCGGTACGCGCACCGGGCGCGGCTCTAGATATATATCTTTTTTTAAACCTAATTTACTCAAAATTCACAGGAGCACATATCTTGAGACCTAGCAAAGGCACATCGGGCAAACAATATCTACAATTTTGCCAAGTTTCGTGGAAATCCATTCAGCCGTTCGAGCTAAAAGTGAGTCCAACCGCCCTATGGAAAAATGAATGGGAAAAACACGTTTTGGGACCCCCCTTTTTTCTCGGCCCCCCCTTGACAAAACCCCCCCAAATTTTCAGGGGCTGCTCAGAAACAAAATGTTCCATTTTCCTGAAAATTTCATCCAATTCCGTCCACAAACGCCAAAGTTATTAGACATAGAATTTTCAAAAATCCCATAGAGAAAAAATCCTAACTATATATACCTACTGGCGACCGCCAGTAGGTAATATATATATATATATATATATATATATATATATATATATATATATTCACTGAAAAAACCATAGGTTATAGACCATATATAGTTAGGAATTAGCATTTAAAAAACCTTATTTTACTCACACAAAACCATTGAAATTCCATATATAGTTAGTTGCACTAACTATATATCGCGCACCCGCAATCCACTGCTGATGATGTCACATATTACATCATTCATGACATGGTCAGTGACATCACTGATGACATCACTGATGACATCTCAAATGATATCACGGATGACATCACTGATGACAACATCCAGTGACTGTGTGTTTCTGTAAAGTTAAAATATGTCTTACATATTGAAGAATGAGTGGAAGTATAAGTGTCTGGACGAAGGATTTAGTAGGTGCATGACTGAATGTATGAGTGAGTGATTAAATGTGTCTCACTGAGTGCATGGGTTAGTGACTAAACTGTCTTAATTTGTGCATCATTATGTCTGTTGTTCTGTAAACTGCAGCATGTGTTGATCAGTAGCTATATGAGTAACTATATGGGTTATTGATTGATTGCCCAAGTATTTGCATGGGAGACTGAGTGTGTGTGTGGCTGGCTGGGAGGTGTGTGACTCTGTGCAGATCAATGTGTACTTGTATCAATGATTGTATAAGAGAGTAAGTATGTGTTAGTATATGGTTGAAAACGTAAGGTGCTCTATGTTTAACTGTATAGATTAGAAAATGGAAGTGTGATTGATTCTTTACAGGACTGACTAGGTGTGTGAGTAACTCCATGGATGAGTGGCAGAGTGTGAGTGTCTGTATAGGTGTATGAGTGCATATGATAGTGTTGTAAAGATGATTGATTGTATGTATGAATGATTGTATGGGTGAATGAGTGAATGTGTGTGTAGACGTAGGAATCAGTGAGTGCGTATGTAGTAACTAGTATTGGTGTGTCAATGGTTTCAAAAATTATACTCTGTATTTAACACTGAGTGTAACAGAGGTTATATTAAAATGTGAGGAGATGCATTGTATTGTCACATGAATGATATCATCAGTGATGTGGTCATTGATGTCAAATGAGATGTCATCAGTGATGTCATCCGTGATGTCATTTGAGATGTCATCAGTGATGTCATTAGTGATGTCACTGACCATGTCATGAATGATGTAATATGTGACATCATCAGCAGTGGATTGCGGGTGCGCGATATATAGTTAGTGCAACTAACTATATATGGAATTTCAATGGTTTTGTGTGAGTAAAATAAGGTTTTTTAAATGCTAATTCCTAACTATATATGGTCTATAACCTATGGTTTTTTCAGTGAATTTTCAAGGTTTTGTAAATGCTAATTCCTAACTATATATGGTCTATAACCTATGGTTTTTTCAGTGAATTTCATTGGTTTTTTAAAAGCTAATATCTGTAGCTGTAAAATGTATTCTTCTTTAAATCCAAAAATATATTTTATATGTTTATTAATCATTTTTTTTTAAATATTTTTTTTGTTTCGCTCCCGGTTCGCAAACCGGGAAGCTTTCCGTTAGCTCAATTTGATGCCGCGACCCGGTCCGCGAACCGGTAAACGTTCCGTTAGCGCAACTGCCGCATTAGAAATCAACATCGTGACGCGTCGCGGAAGCGCGAGGTATCACGTTGTCGCGTAATGCGTCTTATGACGCGCTGCGTTAGCGCACCCGGAAGTGCTCCGGGGCGCGAACCGAGGCGCGAAGCGCAGCTCCCCGGAAGCGATCCGCGGCGCGTCGCGGAAGCGCGACGTATCGCATTGCCGCGTAATGCGTCTTATGACGCACCGCGTTAGCGCACCCGGAAGTGCTCCGGTGCGCGAACCGAGGCGCGAACCGAGGCGCGAAGCGCAGCGACCCGGAAGCGATCCGGGGCGCGTTCCGCAGCGCGTAACATAAGCGTGAGAGGTCATGTGACTTGTTAATAAAACTTTTCATTGGTTCATTTAACTTTTGGTTTCATAATCATGTAAGGCTAGGTCAGGTGACCTAAAAATAACACTTTTCATTGGTTTAGAACTATTGTTTTTCCCAAATGATGAAAACCCCTCCTTCTTTCCTCACTCTGACTTTCATCATTGTGAGAGGAAGACCTTTATTCATAGTAGAGCAATGGCTTCAGTACTTGCTTCAGCTGGTGCACCCCCACCACCACCTCCACCTCCTCATGGGAAGAGAGGACCACCTCCCCAGGTCATCACCAACACAGAGGAGGAAGAGGAAAAAACAGAGTAAGAGGAGAGAGAAGGACCACAGTTCTTGGAAGAGGTGCCCCGGGTTTCCCATAGGAAAGCCAGTTTCATTTGGCAGTTTTTTTCAATCCCTCCAGGGCAGAAGAAAGTGAATGCGAGGTATGTCACCTGCCTCATTTGCAAAGAGAAATTATCAAGAGGGACTGATAAAAAGTATAGCTATGGGAACTATACCATGCATCGGCACATGAGCAGGTGGCATCCACTCAATTACAGCCGGGCGGAAATTCGTGACATGGAACAAAACCCAACAGCAACTCCTGTGGCCAGGTCAACCTCGTTAATCTCATTGAGAGCAGCAGAGGCACGGGAAACCGTGCCAAACATCCAGGATAATTTTGGGCATATGAAATTTACTTGTGTGCACTGCGGTGCATTGATATCATGTGGCAACATGAGTATTAATTCCATCAACCTGGCTTATAACAATCATAATTGCCCTAACCGCCCCACACAGTAATTTTTTTTTTGCTCCTGTTGAGCCCTTTTCAATGCCAGTTTTTTGTTGTTTCCCCCCCCAAAAAACCAAAAAAATATAAAATTGTTCAAAAAATACAAAAAAAACAAAAAATGTTCAAAAAATAAAAAAAAAATATAAAACAACAAAAACATTAAAAAAAAGTTCTTTTCAGAACTACCTCCCCTTTCAAAAAAAATTGCTAGAATGTTTAGCACTCTAGCAAGCTCTATTTCTTTTAGTTCGCTTCCCAGTTCGCTTCCCGGTTCGCGAACCGGGAGCGAACCAAAAAAAAAAAGAAGAGTAAGTATAAGGAAAGTAAACAGAGAGTGATGTTAAAAGAAAGACAGCTATAGGGAGTAAACCAGAGATACTGTTTAATAGATCTATTTACCGAAGAAAAGACGGAAGAGGGTATAATTGTGGAAAACAAAATAGATAAGGAAGTGAAAGAAAAAAAAGAGAGTAGAACAATAACAAAGAAGAGTTTCTTGGAGAATGTGAGTGAATGTTCAAAATAAGATTAAAACATGGGGAATAACAGAGAGAAAAAATAGAAAACAGAAAACAAAAAATAACAGAAAAAGATTAATTGAAACAGCAAAGAAATGTAAATAACATACAGCCATATCATCAACATAGGCAATAAAAGTTTTGCAGCTTTTATCGGCAGAAATATGTCACCAAAGCCGCTTTTGCGGCAGAAAACTGCCGCTAAAACCACTTTTGCACCAGTTTTCTGCCAATAAAAACAGCAATAATTTTATTGGCTGTGTTCATAATATGCCCCTTAGTGTGCTTCAACTACACAGAGAAAGCATTATGAACAAGTAGTGAAAAAGTGATCAGTCAAAGACACTAAGAGTAATAGAGACGGAGTGAGTGAACAAGAGTGAGGAACTATGAGAAGAGAGGGACTGAGAAAAAGAGTGGAAGGAGTTGAGTAAGTAGGTAAAAGAGAAAGGAATGAGGAAAGTAGCAAAGGCAGGAAACTGAGGGTTAAAGAAATAAAGCTGTGGAACTAATAGTAGGTGAATGTGATAGAAATGTAACGAAAAGAATACAAAACATTTACCTTATAATTGTCGTTAAATTACTCACTTTTTGTTTTTATACTTTCAATCTGTGAAAGAGAGAACAGACATTTGAAAAATATTAAAACATGTATTTAAAAATTACAAAAGACAAGGGAAAAGATTGAAGGACAAACAGTTTTTCAACAACTTTGACACTGACAGAAGCTTCTGCTTCTCCAGGCCCCCTACACAGTCCTAAAGATATACATTTTAAACTAACAGTATCTTGATGCAGATGAAGTGAGGCCTATCTTAAAACATGGTGCATCTTTTGCACTGCTGTTGTCTCAGAAAAGTGTCGCAAGACACTAACATTTTAAATGATTGCTTCAGGATGCCAATAAGATGTGTCCTATCCAGAGGTTTGTTTGAGGTGAGACCTACTCAGGGTTCCAAATGAAATTTCGAGTTGTTTGAAGAGAACAGAGGACATAATACATGTGGAGGCCTACCAACGAAGTGATTAATGTCCACTGCACTCTTGAACAAATGTCAGACCTCCTCTGTCTCCAGGAACAGGCCTAAACCTCATCTACACAATGTGGTGTGTAATGTTAGGAAACACAGGTAATATAATTGAAAAACATGCAATTTTTTTGCTCATTCCACAATCATATGACCTGTGTTTCCTTTGCTTAGGTATCTCATTGTGGAAATGTAGTCTATCATATGAAAGACTACGTAGAATATGAGCACTGTATGCAAGAACTTTGACACTTACAGAAGCCTCTCCTTCTCCATGCCTCCTACACAGTTCTAAATGTACATCATAAATGGAAACAGTACAGAATTAATTATACATGTTAAATGGTTTATTTTTGCTGTTCTCAGAATGTATCAAATTTCACTAAAAACAGTGACTTGAAGGTATTCATCATATAACAGCGGGAAAAAAAAAACACAATCAAAATGATTGTGTTTAAAAAACCCATACAACATAACAAATCAGAATTCAGAACTCCTTAAAGTTAACTTACTTTCCATGACGTCAAAGGATGTCCTATGAACAGCTTACACTCTGTTGTGCTGTTATTACTTTCAGCCCGCCACTTTCTGAAAGAAAACCTCCATCGTTTTGAAAAACATGTTACATACAATAAATGACTTCTTGCTCTCTACCACAAGTTTCCACAAGGCCAAATCTTGTCAGAGCCATTTATAACTCTTGGATTTCTTGTAAGCCAATCCCGTCATTTGGCATTTCCGCAACTTTCAGAATTAAAATGTTGAAGATCATTTTCACAATCCTGGACTAGTAATATCTTCCCCTTCTTCCTCAGTCATGTTCTACATTTCCTATGACACTGATACTGCTTACTATGAAGCAGACTTACACTACCTCTATGACTACTACAATTATTTAATTCTCTTCATCACTTTTAATCACAAAGCAATGTAAAACAGTAGACAGCATTGCAGACTTACATTCCCTCTACTCTATGTTTTGATTGGCTGCTTCAATTAGCTTATAAAAAGAAATAGTTTTTCTGAACTCATTCAAAGTGCACTTATTTCTCCATGACGTCCAGTCTTATGGTTAGAAGTTATGTCTCTGAACTACACTTATCCTGAAGGCCAAATCGTGTAGGAGCCATTAGAACTTCTTGAAATTCCTCAGAGCACATCCCGAGATTCTTTCCCTAAAATTTTGGTTTTAAAAACACCAGGTAAGAGTTTTTAAGGTCATACGGCAATTTTTTTGTGAAAATTAAAACAGAATCATTGCAGAATGACCAGCCATTTCTAGACTTTAAATAAGCTGTGTAATGTCCTGATGTTATTGAAGGACCGTCATGATATATAATTGCTGCAGTTACAAAAGTCCTTCCTGATATTGACAACTGCGAAGCTACAAAATTTTTAATTAAAGTTGTCAATTTTGTTCCATCAGGCCTACATCGTTGGAACATTAAAATGACATACTGGCCATATGTTCGTATAAATAATGTGGACATCATTTCAGATTTACATTGGCTACACTCCATGTTGTGATCAGCTGCTTTTACTAGCTTATTAAAGGAGACTGATTTACTGTCTGGCAAAGTTAAATATATAAATCTTTCTGAGTCTACACTAGTAGTACTTGATACCATACAGTTCTCGCAGTCATGCTGCCATTGATAAGAAAGCCCAAACAGCTGATCTACATCTACACCTTCAGCATGCAATACATCAAGCATATACATTAAAAACTCCTGACAATCTTGCTGAATATTTTGAGAGAATTGTGTTTGGCCTGAACATCTGTCTAACAGATTTCGAATTTCAGACACACTTTCTATGTTTGTTCTATCAGTGCTACATTTTTCTAAGACAGAATTTAACAAACTGCAAAATCTTTGATCAGAATTGACCACAATCTCTTCTTTTACATTTTCTAGAGAAAACAAAACATTAACCACTACATTAGCATAGCAGTTGACACCAGAACTGTTTTCAAATTGAAAACCAACAACATCTTCAACAGAATCCTTTTTGTTTCTGCTTATAATTTCAGGTTCATCGACTTTTCGTCTTTTTGCTACAACCTCCCCAGTATTGGTCACATTTCTTCGTTTCCGGCCTACCACACGTTTCTCAAACAAAGGATATTGAGGCAAATGTGGCGCATACTCTCTTCTTAACCTATTGTATTCCTTAACACAATCTAGATCCGCACAAATGCTTGTGACATCACACTCAATCAAGTACAATCCCGATAAAGTTCTAACTCGTGACAATGCCACATATGCCATACCCTCCTTGAACACAGAACTGCCAATATTCACCAATGCACTGTCTACACTTAAACCTTGCGATTTATGGATTGTCACCGCATATGCTAAGCAAACAGGAAACTGCTTACGGCGAACATATAAGTCTTTTACAAGCAAAAATCTAGCAGAACAACGACCAATTAGCTGTACTTCCTCAATGCCATCAAATTTAATTTTTAAAAATTCAATTCCATCTCTATTTCTGTATTTTACAAAATCAACAACATTACCCATTGATCCATTTACCAGACCTCTTTCAACATGTAAATTCCTTCTTAAAATTATACGGCAGTTCAAGCACACATTCAGAGTCTTTTCAAAACCTGCAGTTTTAGATATACTCTTCTCTAATGAATCCAATTTTGTTTTCAGATTCTCAGACAAAATAATTGTTGATCGCATATGCTCTACTCTGTCAATAGCTTCCAGTTTCACAATCTCTTGCTTTTCTAAATGCAACATTTTGTTGTTGAATTTGGCACATTCTGCAAGAGTTGGCATCAAACATATTCCAGATTTCTTCTCAGTAATTTTCTGAAAAATATTCTCAGGCACAACATCTTGTTCTGGATATAAATTTGACAGTAATCGTGCATGTAAAGCTTCTTTCCCATGCTCGGTCACTTTTCCAATTCTAACATCTTGTAGAATAGTCTTGTAAACTTCATCCTTCGCCTGACGCATATTTTCATGCAGTTCAGCATAATTGAAGTTTAACCATATATTGACGTTGCCAATGCTGCCTAGGCACTTCCTGGTATCTTCATGCGTGAGCATTTTGAACACAGGTTGCCCTTTCACTGGTGTCAGCTGCAGAAGATCTCCGAAAACAATGATGTGTTTGCCACCAAATAATACATCATACTCTGTTTTGAGAACTTCTTGCATTCTCAAATGCACAAAGGCAAGCATGACATTGGAAACCATGCTTACTTCGTCAATGATAAGAAGTTTCATTTTCCTCAAGATTCTTGAAACTTCAAAACAAGCATCTCCAGATAGCTTGTGATATTGTAATTTGTTGTCATGCTCCACTGGCAGCATCAGTAAACGATGTAAAGTAATCCCTTTAATGTTATGTGCTGCCAGTCCAGTTGGAGCGGTGACAACACCAGACAGCGATGACTCTGTCCTTTCCTGCAAATAACATGAAATTGCTTTAATAAGGAAACTTTTTCCAGTTCCCGCTTCTCCACTCACGTACAGTCGGACAGGCTTCAACGACGTACATGAGCACTCTTTCTTGTTATGACTTAATCCATGATCAATTTGCATGGTAACTTCGTCATATATTTTCCTCTGCTCAACGTTGAGTTGTCTTTCCAACTCTTCTAAGTTAACCGCATCCTCCTGAGCATGTGCCATGGCTCTTTCCACTTCATTCATAGCAGTGGCAGCTTCATTTTCGATAACAGGTCCTCCTAGTAGATCCTGACTCAATGAAGCAGAACTCTGACTGTCCTGAGAACTGTCTCTGGCAATCTCGGCTGCAATCATTGCTTCCTGCTCAATTTCCGCATTCAACATTTCTACATATTTGGGAAAAGCAGGACATTCTATGGTCTCCTTGGCGGCATTGAAAGAGTCTTCGTAACAGAGAAAATCTCCAAGCAGTTCCTCTTCTGCACGCCAAGGCTTGAAAAGTTGCAAAAGTGCTAAATAGAAAAACTCCTTTTTTTCAGGAGATTCGCCACTCAATTTTCGATGGTTTACCAAGTGGCATTTTCTTTGCTTGACCAGACATCCCTCACTTCCTATTACAGCATACACTCCTTTCTCAGTATCTTCTTTGATGTTCCTCTTGAATATGTAATTTTGAAGAACCTCATATAAACAAACATTCTCGAGGTGAATGCTTCGATTTGGATAATATGTATCCAACATGTTGGTCTTCAAAATGTCGGTACTGTTTGGCTCCTTTTCCGCCAAATACTCAATTTCCCGCACAGGTTTGAGAACTCGATTACGCGTTGCAGCAAGACCAAGACTCGCCCAAACGAAACTCCTGGACTTGGCATAGAGACTTGCTGAAGACAACCGGTCAGAACATTCATACGCTCCAATTTCTCGATGCGACAACATCTTCAGACTGAAACTGTACAACTTCTTGCTGAGGCTCTTTTCATGGGAAATGTCCTCCCACATATCCTTCAATTCTGTCTTCTCTTTTTTGGTGATGTAAGACGTCACATACCGAGCCACAGCCATACAGTTATCAGCCACAAACTGTATATCCATGTTAGCATTCCACATGGACAAAATCACCGGGTTGTAGTCATTGATGTACTTGGACTCTTCGTTCCTCTTCAAATTGTATGTGTTTTTAGGTGATTTCTTCATCACATTATGTCGCAGCGAAGACATCAAACTGTTTACTCTTCCTTTAGAAATCACCGGTCGTGGAAAGCCGAAACGACATTTGGTGTAGAACTTGTCCTTGTTTCGGAATTTACGACGACAGTACTTTCCACATCGATGGCTTTGGAAACGCAGAACTTTTTCTCTTAGGCTTTTCTTCTCCTTTGCGTTTGGAACAGCACACGTAGAATACTGTTGTATAAAACTCATCACTGAGTCTTCTGGATCCGTTCCAAATTTAGGTGCATCCTTGATCCACAGCAACATATGTATATGAGGAGCACCTCTTGCTTGGTACTCCTTTCTCCAGAAGAAATCCAACACCTCTCCAAGAGGTGGATTCTTCTTATTCATGATGAAAGACATCATAGCTTCAAATCTATGATTGAAGTACCTACATACATTGACTGGATCCAAAGAGCACAGTTCTCAGGGTGTCTTGAATTCGATGTTTTCTACGTTAGCATTTGCCTCTCGTAGAAATTCAAGTAAGTCTTCCCAGCCATACTCGGCACAGCTCAGAGTGAGGAACCATGTGGGAGTTCCTAAGTTCCTCAGCATACATTTTAAATCACCATGACGACGGTACCAGTACTCATTAGTACCACGCTGACACGCCATGAGATTAATCAGGTGAGAATCCAAAATACTGTCTTGGACATTGACTTTATCCATAAAGTCACTTGCCGAGATGTTTTGCATGTGTATACCACTTTTCAAGATGTGGTTCACTGCATATGACAGTCCAGACAGATCGCTTTCAAACAGGAGATGAAACAAATAAGGAATGCATTGTCGAAACCTAGCATCTCCTGCATACAATCGCAAAGTCCGGTATTCAGAAGCAGGAATTTGATGAGGTCGCTCATCATATCTTCCTCCCTGACCTGTTGGAAAAAGCTGTGGGAAACACCGAGCTTCCAAACTTTCCTCCCAAACACTAATGGGACTCCCTTTGGCTTGTTTCATTTGAAACAACTCAATAGCATTCCCCATGACTTCCTTGGAATGCAAAGGATGAACACTATAATGTTCATATATTTCTTCACTAGTAGAGGGTTCTACTTTCTCAATTTGACCAGCACACAAATCGTTATCCTCTTCCTCACTTACTTCCTCTTCTGCAACATATACATTCTTATAGTATTTATTATTTTTTTTCAAATACAATGTTGCCTTTTTAACTTTCCTAACATCCACTAAATCTTGCCATATTTTCTTATTCTTTGTCGGAACCCCATTAACTAAGATAACCAGAGGTTCCTCTTCCACTTTTTCTACTCCAATTGTGTTAATGTTTTTCTTCAAATCTAGAGGCAAATAAACAACTCTTCCCTTTAATCCTCTCTGTAAATCTGATGGAGGCAATTTCCCTGTCTTTGGCTCCATTCTTACAATAGCCTGAAAGGGATGGATACTTTGAATCAAAATAGATTCATAAGTATTTAAATCCTTCAATTCAGAAGGAATCTCAACCAATTCCAGATTATTATGAACTGCTCTAGCAGGCATCTGGTTTTGATTTAATTTGCAACAACAATAAGTACACACACGTTGATCCAATCCCAAATCAAAACAATTTTCTACCATCAAGTATGTTGTGAAATCCTTCCATTCACTATTATTTTCCCTTTCACTTTTTGCATATAAATCCACTAACTTAGTCTGATTCTTATAATAAGTGCATCGACAACACACACAAGTGAAATTTGGCCTCTCACTTGATTTGACCTGAAACGTCGCAATTTCCCTCTGGAAATTATCTGTACTGGAAACCTGTACACTATCTTCCACATTACCCGCTTCTTCTTGGTCAATTTCAACATTCTCCTCTTTACTTCCAAAGTAACAAAACTCAATTTCTTCACATATATTCTTCACATCTATTTCAGAACCATGCAAAAGAGCCGCGCATAATTGTTTAAGCATAATTGCTGGACTCTTAGCATAATACAACATTCTAACTAATTTCCTCACTTTATTATGATGCACTGCTAGCATCCTGAAATGATGAAAAACACTCTGGCATACTCTCCTGGAAAGACAAGCCAGTGAATGACCATGCAAACATGTCACTTCTCTCACTCTGCAAGGATCTAATTCTTGCAACAACCTCATTTTCTGCTTCAAACTTTTCTTATTAAATGACCGTACAAAATCACAAAGCAAATTGATGGAATCCTGTCGCACACTGCAAATACTACTACACTTCCAGGTGTACACAGGACCCTTAGCACGTCTTCCTAAAACCTCATTACCTAACACCTCTTCTGCCTCTGTTGTCACAAGTTTTTCTTTTTCAACTGGACAACCATCTTTCACTTCATAAGCACGACCACTGGTGTCAACTGCATGCACCAAATCATTATCCTGGAAATAACTCTCCTCATTAAAAAATGCCTCACAGCTTGAACTATGCATCCATTCTCCAGAAATAACTTCACAAAAATTACTACGATTAACTATTCTCTTCCATCTACTATTTCTTTTGAAATCATAAATTGCCTTGTTTAGCTTCCTAATTCTATTGATTATCAAAATAAATAACTTACGTTTAATTTCAAATGCCTGATCAATAACTTTCTCAACTTTTTTTTTTCTCTTATAAAAAAGCACTTTCTGTTGACCTTTCTTAATATTTTTTAACAAATTGCCAATTATCCTGTTGCGGAACATTCGTTTACGAATGTCCCTAAACTGTTGTTTCCTTCTACTATCATGCACAGAGTTATCTCTTGCTCTAGCAGTAACATTTTTGATTGGCCTTTCCTTTCCATTTGAATTGCTTCTCTTTTTCTGGACTGAAACATTTTCTGTAGTAATATTTTTTTTACTACAAATATTTCTTATGAATGTTTTTGTACTCTTACCCGGTGCTTTCTTGGTGACTTTACAAATCTTTTTGTTAGAGGACTGCTGCTTTTTTTCATTCACCTGCTGTCTTTGACGTTTTGCAGCCTTTCTCACTCTTTCTTTCGTTGGCATGGTGAAATGTTGAAATGATCTGCAGTTGAATCTGTGGTAAAATATATTAAAAAATTTTATTAACCACTATTACCCAACAGTACATCAATAACAGTAATCAAAAACTTAAAACACTACTTGACATTTTTACATAGAAGATTTTTTAGTGCTTGGCAAATTTAGAATACAAAAATAGCAGAAAAGAAATGGAATTTATATTCATGTTACCTGTGCTATTTTATATGTGAATCTGATCTAATTTTATGAGCATATTTTAATATTTTATTGAAGACACTACACATAACCTGTTTTTGAAGGTGTCTTTATTTTTAAATTAAACGGTTTACATTTTTACTTTTTATTTATTATAAATTTTAAAAATAAATGTTTATAGTTCCATAGGCTCAAGCAGGTCAGCTTCCCACCCTATGTCATATAATTCGGACAAATCTGCATCCTCATCACGTTCTTCTTCATCCTCAGGATTTAAATCATCCAAGGGATCAACATCCACTGATGTTTCAATTACGAGTTCAATGATGAGGTCAAAATCAACTGATTGCTGATTGTCGCTCATGTTGATTTTGTCTTTATCTTTAAAGAAAGATAACAACAATGAGATGTTGCAGAGTAAGAGACAAATCTCAGAGATTATAATAGTAAAATTGTTTAACAAGAGTAACATTTTGCAGCTATTATTTAGCCATGTCCAGCGATGCTGAGCAGGTGAAGCCTATGTCTAATTTTTCAGTGAACAGGACTCATCTCTTCTTAACCTTGGATAAGCCTCACCAACTCTGTGTCCCCTGCACATACTTAAATGTAAAGGGGCAGATTTATGTTAAATGGCACATCCCCAGGCATGCACCAGTTAACGTGCACCACTGCTCTGCCACCCATGGTGTGCCGCATTTACAATCAGATAGGAAAAAGCTGCGTCAAAACCCTGCGCCTGCTTTAAGCAGGCATAGGTCTTGACGCAACATTGTGGAGATGGGGCACCCCTGAGCCTTGCTGGAGCTGCATCGCACTTGTGATACAACTCCAGCAATGCGCCACCTTTACGGCACAGATGCGTCACGCATCTGTGCCATTTTTGCCCCATGCTGCGCCGCATTGTAAATGCAGCACACCATGGGTGGCGGAACAGCGGCGCAGGATGACTGGCACATCCCTGGTGATGCGCCAGTCATCATAAATCTATCCCTAAGCTTCTTATCTTGTTACAGATGAACCGCCATATGTATCATCAAACTATTTTGCATTTCCTAAATAGCGAATTTTAAGGGATAAATAGCGATTCTTTACCATTCCTAATTTGCGATGAGCAAATTGCTAATTGCAAATTACCCATTCATTTCCATGGGCCAGGAGGCCCATAGGAATGAAGGTGCAATTTGCGATTAGCAATTAGCTCATCACAAATTAGGAATTTTTCCAAAGGTGCAGGGGTGTCTCAAGAACACCCTGCTGCACCCCTGAAAAAGAAATTTGGGGGCATATGGCGCACATACATGCCCTAAGGGCATATATGGGAGTCATATGGCACCTTTTGTTTTTTGGAAAAAAAGCTTTTTGAAAAGAATTCGCAAACTACCACCAACTAGAAGTTGGTGGTAGTTTGCAAATACTTAATGGCATTTTTTGCATATTTTTTGTTTGATACATTGCATTTAAGGAATCGCAAAATTTGCAAATCCTTCAGTGCAATCGCAAAATAAGGAATAGCAAATTTTGCTATTCCTTATTTTGCATCAAACTTGTTTGATACATACCATTTGTCTAATTAGCAGGCCAAAATTCACAGAACTTCGACCTTTGCAAATGCTAATTAGCTTCATACATATGGCCCCAAGTGAGGCCTGTCTTGCAACATGGTGCATCTTTTGCATCACTGCTGCATCAGTTTCATGTGGCACGGTGTTTTTTACACCATGACACATCTGCCTAAATGCATCAATTTGTAATTTTGTCGCCTCATAGCAAATCTTTTGCACCGCCGCTGCATCACAAAAGGGATGCACAGTGGCGCAAAAGAGGCATACACCTATCATAAATCTGTCCCTAGCATTTTAAATGATTAATTCAGGATGACGATAAGGTGTGCCCTATCCAGAGGTTTGTTTAAGGTGAGGCCTACTCAGGATTGCAGATGAAAGTTACGCTTGGTGAAGAATACAGAGGAGATAATACATGTAAAGCTCTACCAATGAAGTAAGTGATGTCCACTTCATTGCGCCAGTCATCATAAATGTATCCCTAAGCTTCTTATCTTGTTAGAGATGAACCGCCATATGTATCATCAAACTATTTTGCATTTCCAAAATAGCAAATTTTAAGGAATAAATAGCGATTCTTTACCATTCCTAATTTGCGATGAGCAAATTGCTAATTGCAAATTACCCATTCATTTCCATGGGCCAGGAGGCCCATAGGAATGAAGGTGCAATTTGCGATTAGCAATTAGCTCATCGCAAATTAGGAATTTTTCCAAAGGTGCAGGGGTGTCTCAATAACACCCTGCTGCACCCCTGAACAAGAAATTTGGGGGCATATGGCGCACATAAATTTTAACAACATTCCTTTACATCAAAAACGATTTTCAAGTCATAATTTGAAAACACTGCACCCGGGGGGAAATGACTTAAAATGTCCTTAAGACACATGAAAGTGTTTTTTTAAAGCCTTTGCAAGTTTTTGGGTCACTTTTAACATGGCTATGTAACTCAAACAGTCAAAATCTAAATTTACCATGCACAGGTGGGACCATATTTACAAGGAATGTGCCCCACGGGAAAAGGTCTTTTAATGTAATATGGGAAAAATGACATCAGAGACACTGAAATGCCTTATAAAGAAGCATACACCATTATATCCTTGTCATAAATTTACAAACCATTCCTTTTCCCCAAAAACGATTTTCAAATCATAATTTGAAAACACTGCACATAGGGAAATGACTTAAAATGTCCTTAAGACACATGAAAGCGTTTTTTGATTGCCTTTCCAGCATGGTTGGGTCACTTTTAACATAGCTATGTAACACAAACATTCAAAATCTAAATTTGCCATGCACAGGTGGGAGCATATTTACAAGGAATGTGCCCCACGGGGAAAGGTCTTTTAATGTAATATGGGAAAAATGACATCAGAGACACTGAAATGCCTTATAAAGAAGCATACACCATTATATCCTTGTCATAAATTTACAAACCATTCCTTTTCCCCAAAAACGATTTTCAAATCATAATTTGAAAACACTGCACATAGGGAAATGACTTAAAATGTCCTTAAGACACATACAAGCGTTTTTTGATTGCCTTTGCAGCATGGTTGGGTCACTTTTAACATAGCTATGTAACACAAACATTCAAAATCTAAATTTGCCATGCACAGGTGGGAGCATATTTACAAGCAATTTGCTCCACAGAGAAAGGTCTTACATTAAAATGGGAAAAATAACATCAGAGACACTCAATTGCCTTATAATGAAGCATACACCATTATGTCCTTGTCATAAATATTATAACCATTCATTTTCCTCAAAAACGATTTTCAAATCATAATTTGAAAAGACTCCACAGCTCCTATGCACAATAACACCCTGTCAGTACTAATACTTCACATTTTCTCCAATTACATTTTCTCAAAGAAACAAAATCTATTTGTAAAACACTTGAGACAAAGCAACATTTGAAGAACACAACTTTCTTCATAATTTTCTCCTTAAAGCACACTATATTCTATCTGAATTAACTAAATTTTTTCTCACCTTAGCAAATACTTTGAGTTTCAAAACAGTCTCAGAAACACACCAATTTGTCTTCAGCAGAGCAAAAGGTATGCACTCCAGAGTCTGCAACTATCAAAAGCACAGAAATGCTGTAATTCTTCACACATATCTCTCATGTCACCCAATCAAAACTCTTCCCTCACTTTTTTTCAAATGAAAACCCTTCCCCCCTCTGCCATTTCATGCCTTTTCTGCATGGCAACCACGTCTTGGAAGACCTCTGGTGTTTGCAAGTTCACACAACAATGTTGCAATTGAACTCTGAACTCTCAGTGCACCTCATATCCAGTGCATTCTTTCATTTAATGATTTTTTCTTGACCACTCAAAATACATCTTTCAAACAACTCATCCATGCACCCTAACTTTCTGTTTTCAGCAATCAAAATCCACCAATCACTGTTACTGCTTCATTAACACAGAAACTCCACAGTTTTTTTCATTTTAAACTCTTATTTTTTCAACTGCCATTTCATTGCCACACTTCATCTGACTGCAGGAGAACCTTCTCTCACCATGTTTTCTGTCTGGATTGTTGGACATAGTTACATCTATTGGGCTCAGAGGTATGCTGAGAACAGGAATTTACCTAACCTCAATTTACAAGATGTGGAAATTAAGTGGTTTGGCCACAGAGGATTAAAATGTCACCAATTGATACCATTGGTGAAAACCTTTATGCATTTGCCAAAACCTGACCTGTTAATTGTGCACTGTGGAGGTAATGATTTGGGCACTTTGACTGGGGTAGGTCTGGAAATGCTTTTAAAGGACACCTTTGAGCAATTGATGGCACTTTTTCCTCAGACTGCCTTGGTATATTCAAATATATGCCAAAGACAGAAATGGAGGTGGCCAAACCAATTTTGTCCACAAATTGAGAAGTCGAGGAAGCATGTAAACAAATCTGTTTCAGCTTACATGAGAGACCATGGAATGGGCTCCCTGTACAACAATAACTTGCGTTACTACATGCAAGATATCTACAGAGGAGATGGAGTTCACTTCTCAGATGAGGGCAACAGAGTTTTCATTTTGAATTTAAGACTGTGCATTGGTACCTACTTATAAGTACCTAAATCTACCATAAACCCAAAAGCTCTTCTCAGAGCTACCCTACATCTGATCACTCACAATTATTATTTTACTCTAATTTTTTTCACAAATTTTCAACAAAGTACGCTCCCCGGTACGCGAACCGGAAGCTAACCGCGCGAAATGTTAAAAAAAAATGTTTTTTTTCGCACATATGGGCCCCCTCAGCCACCCTCAGAAAACCTAGGGGGTCAAGATACGTCTACCGTGCCCCCTTCTACCCATTCTGAACATTATTTGCCCTCCATCTTGTATCTTAATTCGACCGAAACACAAAATGGTGGACTCCCGTAACGCTTAAGGTTCGCGAACCGGGGCGCTCGCCAGTTCGCCAGTTCGCGTACCGGGTCGCTCCCTGGGAAGCGCACCATCAAAAAAGGTTGGAAAGTAGTTTACAGAAAAGCGACTGGAGACAATTTCACCAAATATAGATTAGCTCATACTACATACCAATGCCTACCATTTTCACAAATTTGATTGAAATTCCATTTAACCATTTAGCCTGTAGACCTCTCTAAATACCCTGAGGTAAATTACTTCACAAAACACATCTGAAGTGTTGGAATTCACAACCAATTAAAATATTACTTTCATTTTCTACTTTTTTTACCTGACATTTGATTGGTTATCTACCTGAATATATATAAAGGAAGAGAGAGAAACACAACCATTTTGACTACTACTTCCTGAACTACATTGCAAGATCATTTTCACTCACAACTTAAACTTCTTTTTAGAAGGTGAGATATTATTTTATAAATTTGAAAACATTTTCAGATAGTTATATACTATCCCTCTGTAAGAGTTAGACATTGAGAAAGGCTTCTTTATTATAATTATGGATTGATTTAGGTTTCTGTGGTATAATTATGAATTTACTTAGGCTTCTTCACAGGCACTTTTTAATAGTACTACTTCACGCCTGAAACCATACAGTGTCCATAGATTGCTTCTCTGTTATAAACTCACAAGTACCTGTCTAAACTTAAACCCAACAGTGCCCTATCTCTACTGATATATTTATTTTTTATGCAAATTACAGCAATAAAATGGAAGGTGAGCAGAATGTTTCCTTCGAAATTGTTCTGGAGAACAACACAGAAAAAGATATTGAGGACAATGATGACTCAGATTTCATGGATGAATCACGGCACCATGAATTAGTTCAATGTGTAGAATCTGTGGATCATTTACTTCATTATGATGACGGTCAAATGTGGGAACTTATGTTCACTCAACAAGAGGACATATCGGACAGTCAAATGCTAGACGTTCTATTAAATTTTGAAAAACAATCCGAAAAATAAAATTGTATGTAATATTAAATTGTTTGAGTCTTTAATCATTTTTATATGTAATTCATAAACTAGTTAAATGTTAGAAATGTTATTACATTTTCAAACACAATCACAATAATAAATAATTGCTTAAAAAATAAAAAAAATTAAAAAATAATCAACAAAACCAACAATCAATTAACATACAGTATTTGAAAAGTCTATCATTCTTTTTTCCTTATAGTACGCTGCCCAGAACGCTTCCCGGTTCGCGAACCGGGCGCTACCCACGCAAAAAAAACAAAAAAAAATTATTTTTTTTGCCCCGCGGGGCCCTTTTAAAGCCTCCACATTAAACCTAGGGGGTCAGGGAGGATCTACTATGCCCCCTTATGGTCATTTCCCCCTTTGTTTTGGCCTCCTCTTGTCTCTCAATCCTACCGAGAGACAAGATGGCGGCTGCTCCAGACTGTTTAGAATGTTGACAGACACCGGAGAGCCAATCAGCTTCGCTACGCGAAGTTCCGTTACGCGTAAAGTCCGCGAACCGGAGCGCTGCCCGGTCCGCTGTTACAGATATATATCTTTTTTTGAACGTTAATTTCTCAAAATCCACTGAAGCACATATATTGAGACCTAGAAAAGGCACATCGGGCTACCAGTCCCTACAATTTTGCCAAGTTTTGTGGAAATCCATTCAGCCGTTCGGGCTAAAAGTGAGACCAACCGCCCAATGGAAAACTCAATGTTAAAAACATGTTTTGGGACCCCCCTTTTTTCTCGGCCCCCCCTTGACGAACCCCCCCCAAATTTCCAGGGGCTGCTCAGAAATAAAATGTTCCATTTTCCAGAAAATTTCAGCCAATTCCGTCCACAAACGCCAAAGTTATTAGACATAGAATTTTCAAAAATCCCATAGGGAAAAAATCCTAACTATATATACCTACTGGCGACCGCCAGTAGGTAATATATATATATATATAATATATAAATATATATATATATATATATATTACCTACTGTCATTTGAGATGTCATCAGTGATGTCATCAGTGATGTCATTTGAGATGTCATCAGTGATGTCATCAGTGATGTCACTGACCATGTCATGAATGATGTAATATGTGACATCATCAGCAGTGGATTGCGGGTGCGCGATATATAGTTAGTGCAACTAACTATATATGGAATTTCAATGGTTTTGTGTGAGTAAAATAAGGTTTTGTAAATGCTAATTCCTAACTATATATGGTCTATAACCTATGGTTTTTTCAGTGAATATATATATATATATATATATATATATTCTTTACCACACCAAACTTCGAATGAAAGACGGCGCTGACTCCGTGACTCTTAATCCAAACAATTTTTTTGATGATCAGTTGCTGCTCAGACGCGTTTCGGCGGCTTGCTCCCGCCTTGTTCACTATATATATATATATAAAACATATTGGTGGTTGCTAGTTGGTAGTTATAGTTAGGACTTAGTTTCCATCGGAAAAACATTTTCTGACTTGGCTCTCACTTTGGCCTCGTTTGACAAATCGGGATGAAAGTTTGCAAAAAAAGTGTCACCATGAGTACTATTGATTGGGAAAGTTTGGGGGTGATCCGTGCAGTGGGGACTGAAAATGGGGGTGTGAATTAAGGTTGCATTTTTAATGTTAATTAATTCCTGTAACCTTTCGCCACTTTTACAGCCTGAACCACTGAAGGGACTTACACGAAATTTGGCAGGGAGGTAGATGTCAGTTCAAGTGCCCTTTGCTTATTTGGTGCAAATCTGTTCAGTGGTTTTTGAGAAATGTAAGTTTCAAATTAAAGAGATATTTCTGGCTGCGGATCTTTTGCAGTAGTTTTCCAATGTATCCCGAATGCACATGTCAATGGGAATGCTCTAATTGGCTGGATGCAACCTGAATAGAAAGTTGAGGCTGCCATTCTATTGCTCTGAAAGCCCACATAAGGGGTCAGAGTGGTCTCAACCATGGGGTATGATCCCATGGTTGAGAAATGTTGGTGTTAGTGGCACAAGTTATGTGTCCAATTCTTTTTTTTCTGTGCACAATATTCCCTACGACGCAGCGACTGCCACAGTGGTAAATTGTCACAGGGACATTGCTACTACCGGAGTTGTCACAAATATTGCTGGAAATATAAAAAATATATATCAGTCAATCACTAATAAGCATTGATATAGAGATATTCAATCAATTAATGAATCAGGGGTTTAAAAAGTGCACTACTCACCCATGAGGGTCTCAATGTGCTGATATTGCGATTCTGATAAATGTTTTATAGAGTTATTTATATAGTGAGTTGTTTACTGTGATGGTTAGAATTAATTATTAGTTATAGTATTTTAATGTGGCAGTGGCTATTGAATTCCTACTTTAGATTTCTGCTTTCGCAACATAAGGGTGGTGATCGCGATGATTGAAATCATTGCAATCGCCGGAGTCACACTGAAAATATAAAATAGGTTTTAGAGATGGTTGTTCTAGAAATACACTAGAAAAACATGAGTTTGAAGTCAACAGTAATAAACCACTAGTGTGTAAAATACTGTAATATGTGTGCATATATGTGTTTTCACTTTTTGGAAAAGGTGCGATTGTCACTGTTAACAATGCCTTTGCGATGTCCAGAATAACCGTGAAAATAGAAATTAGGTCTGAAAGATGGTTTTTTAAGAAATTTAGTATAAAAATATGACTTTAAGAATGCTTTGAAAGAAGTATGCATATAGTAATAAGTGTAGGGCAATGTTCAGTATGTTTTTTTACATAATATTTCTGTATGTGTTGGTGGCCTGTGAATGTCTGCTTATGTTTTCCGTTTTTGTGACAAGTCCAGGGGGATCGGGACATTGTCAGAAAGATTGTCAAAAACTAAAGAAAAAAGAACTTTAGAAAAAAAACTTCACAATATTTCAGGTACTAGGGTGGCTCAGACAGGAATCGTTGCATTGGTTGTGTGTATATGGCTGCCTCATATAAAACCAGATGCAGAGTTTCAGGTTACTTAGAAACACCATGTTATCTTCATCTGTAAAGTGCACTCCATCATTTCTTTAAATTCCATGCATGTCAAAATGCACGTTGTTTTTTAGGTACAGCCCATGTGATGGTCTCTGACGAATACAGATACAGTTTTATCAACATGTTTCCTGGCTTTGTAGATCTGTGGACAGAATTGATTTGACCACTTCCATCTCTCTCTTTGGAATATATTAGAGTACACCATGACAGTGTGACGGAATAGTGACATCAGTTCTGCAAAGATTTCTTTCATTGGGATTTCCAGCCCTTGCCCAGTCAATGTGCCTAGGTCATTTCCACCATAGTGCACAATCATGAGGTAAGGAGTTTGGAAATCTACACGGATTTAGCCAAAGCCCGCAACTGATGAAACGTTAACCCTCTCTGGCCAAACCAAGTAATCAGCATATTTAACAAACCCACGCTCCTGTCACTACCTCTGTTTTTTGCTGCCTTTTGAGCCCAATAGATATAGCTGTGGCCCAAAACCCATACTCTAAGTATTTTGTAGTGAAGGAGCAATAGTAGTCAGGAGAAGGATGGAGCTAAATGAAGAAGTTTTCAAAAGGAAAAGCAGTTAAAATGAAGTTTTTTTTTATATTATAAAGAGATATATTTTATTGGACAGCATGAAAGTGAATACAATCAGGTAGTGTATTGGATGCCTTAGCAGGAAGTCTTATTGTTGGCAGTTGTTTACAAAAATAAATGTAATAGAGACATGGAAATGCTTTTGAATCTGTAGAGTAAACCACACCTGCTGTATCTTATTTGGAAGCAGTTTGTTCCTTCTAGAACGCGCAGTGAACTTTTGACCTACTGGTGCCACTGGGTTGCCAGCTACACTAAGCTAAGACTGTATTGGGGGGAGAGTGTTAAAGAGACAGAGCATTTGTTTGAAAAGTTAGGGAGCGATGACACAATTTAAGTAATGGCAAGTTTTAATTTCTAAGGAAGGACTATGTAATAAATTGTTGTGTAGTATTTAAATTTCAGATTTTACTATGTAATTGCCTGAGTGCATGAGTAGAGCATGATTGTTTCATTAGTGCACATATGTGCCTCAGTATTTCAATGACTGCATGGGTTGTAAGTGGGTGTTTAGATGGTTACATAGATTTTGTGCAAATGTTATAATGAGTGCATAATTGCAGCAGTGTAAATTATGTATTACATTAAAAAAGTGTAGAACAAGGAGAGATGCATTGAAACAGAAAAACGAGTTGATTCGAAATAGAATGAAGACTCCTGACAAGATAGTGTTGTGCATGAGGAGACAAAACCAGAAGAAAAGATTAGTGAATAGGAGTAACTGTTGTACAGTTTTTAGTTTACAATGAATTCACACTTCTTGTACAGAGGCTTTCTTTAATGACGAAAGCTATGCCCAGTAATACAAATGAGTTCATACTATTGATTAAAGAGGATGATGTTATGAAATAAAGAATAGTAGTCCAATAGCAAAAGAGGTAATGATACCTAGAAATGTAAAAGAAGTTGTTGCAATAGAGGTACATTGAAGGTGTAGTCAGGGTACTGTATACGAATGGAATTCTAGTAGTGTTTCCAGTATTAGACAGCAATTCATTAATATATTAGGAACATTCCTACATATCTTTCCACGGTGAAGTTTAAAACACAAAATAAGTGATACCACACAACAATGGCAACTTTTGGTAGGAGGCTGTATTATGCGAACACTCCTGCTTTAAGTTTAGGTGAAATAAGTAGAGCACTTTTGCATGGTAGTGTGGCACATGTGGAAACGGTTTATGGTGATGTGCAGTTTTGTTTCTTTGTTCCTGAGCAGGATTCTAGGGAAAATTAAGAGTTCTTAAGAGAAGGAGTTGCAGAACAAGACACATGTACAACAGTTGATATTTTAAAAAAGGAGATTACAAAGTTTAACACAGTGTTCTGTAAGAAAGAAGAGTTCATTTGTACATGCTGTTGATGCACTTACTAGAAGATTTAAACACAGACTGTTGAATTTCATTTAAACAGTGAAAAAGTAAATTATGATAACTGGCAAAAGTAGCCTGTGTATTTATTTGTAGAGAGATGGTTTGACTTTTCTATACAGCAAGTTATAGTTAAGCAGTGTTACAATAAATTGGAAGATAATAAAATGAACAACACATAGATATTAGATACCTCATTTCATTTCATAGAGCTTTATTCGGAACATAAAAAACATGTCCATAAAAGCACAAACAGTTACATGGCAAACATTTCATTATTAAAAGATACAGAACAAAAAAACAAAAAATACATATAATACAATAATTATCCAGTGCGGGATGGAATAAATATTTTAAAACAGGATCTTAAAAACACATACTTTTCCTAACACCAATAGCCTTGAGTAGGAAAGTAGCTGTAAAAAAGCAAATGTCCGGATGATGCATATTAAAAAGCAATTTCATAGATTCTGTAATTGTTCTTACTCCAAATCTTTTCAAAATGGGTTTTAAATAAATTTTCCGTAATTCACTGTACAAGGAGCAAGAAAAAAGAAAGTGCATGGTACTCTGTTCAGTCTTGCTGTCACATGGACAGGGTCCCACCGGGCGTGTTTTTACATCAGGGCACGCAACCAGATGATGAGCCGTTCCCATCCTCATTCTAGTCAGAACAAACTGGTGTGAGACTCTAGACACCTGAGTCAAATAAGGGTGAAATCCACTGAACTCATTCAAGCCATTGTACAATTTACAGGTAGAGAGTTTTGAATCTTCCAAGGCGCGCCTCTCTTTACAGAAATTCAGAAACATAATTTTGATATTTGATTTGGAGTTATCAGATGCACAAAACCGATCATTAATCACATTGTATCCGAAAACATTTTGAAAATTTTCGATATTATATTTAATCCAGGGGATTTTTAAGTGCTGGTCCAAGGTGAGGCAATCCTCAATGATAGCTCTGTTTAGTGAGGTGCCTTCATTCAACCAAACAGATCGCCACAATAATAAGGGTCTTAACATGATTAAATCGTTCAAGAAGTGGGACCCCGTTTCCTTGTGGACCAGGGTATTGGAGGTAGATTTGGGTAAGCAAAGGAGCCTTTTCAAGAAGTTATTCTCCTCTATCTGTAGGCCCTCGGCAGATGTCACACCCCAAACTCCTGCCCCGTAAAGGGCCGCAGATAGGCATTTAGATTGGTAAATTTTTAGCATATCTGCTATGCGTCTGTTTCCCAATTTCTTTGCGAAAACAAAGACCCCATTGGCACTTCTAATCATCTTAGTTTTAACCGCTCTGTGTTCGATGTCCCAGCTACAGTTTTTTGAAAAATTAATTCCCAAATAGCAAAAATTGTCTACTTTTAAAACCTGTTCACCTTCTATAAAATAATGGGAGTTGACTTTCGTTTTAGTCTTAGCTCGTCCTGAACATTCCATCACATAGGTTTTAGACCTATTGATCACCAGTTTCCTGTTTTTGATGAACAGGACAAACCTGTCCATCAACCGTTGAAGACCCAGGGGAGTCCTGGACAACAGTACTGCGTCGTCCGCATAGAGTAACACAGGGATGTTAAGGCCGTTAACTCTTGGGGCGTCAGCCGATACTGTTTGCAGGACAGCATCCACCTCATTAATAAAGAGAGTGAACAGTAGGGGTGCTAAAACACACCACTGCCTGATTCCTCTCCCTATCCTAAACTTACTTGTGCATTCCCCGTTTGGCCCATATCGGACACTGGAACTAAGTTTTTCATACAGGCGAGCTAGAAAATACACTATACTGTCTGGAGCTCCCATGTCAATCAATTTAGCCCAGAGTAGGGCATGGTCGACCATATCAAAGGCACTGCTTAGGTCGGCGAAACATAAATACAAGGACCCTTTTTTGGCCTGGGTATATTTCCCGACCAAAAGTTGTAAATTTAAGCACTGCTCTATAGTTCCACACCCCTTTCTGAAGCCAAACTGGCTGTTAGTTAAAATCTCAATCGACTCTGCCCATTCCTCTAATCTGACTAATAGAACACGACTCATAATTTTTACTGATGAGTCCAGTAGGGATATTGGTCGGTAGTTTTTTGCTTCGCCCCGGTCTCCCTTCTTACATATAGGGATTATAATAGATTCTGCCCAAGTAGATGGTATTTTTGAGCAGACTGCTGCATTAAAGATCTTAGCCAATAGGGGGCCCCAAATCTCCGGGGCGGTCTTATAAACATCTATAGGAACCCCATCAGGTCCTTGGGCCTTACCTCCCTTACTAGCTCTTATACTAACCATAACTTCCTCTACTGTTATATCTAGTGCAACTATAGGCCATCCTTTTCCTACAGAAGCTATACTATTACCAGAATCAAATATAGTTGAAAAATGTTGGATCCATGAGTCTATGCTCACATTAGATGTGAGCACTGGAGCCTCCTCATCTTTGAGGAAGGGACTATTTACGGTAGACTAAAACAAGTTACAGTTCCTTTGTTCTGCTGCTTGGCTTAGATTGTCCCACGCTTCCTGCTGCAACTCAGACTTTCTGCGTTTAAGGACCAGTTTAAAATCCTGCCTTAGTTGGATCACTAAACACTTGTCTCTTGGTTTGGCTGATAATGCTTTTTTGAGATCTCTCCGGGCATTCGAACATGCATGGTCAAACCAGCCCCTATTTTGTCTATTTACGTGCCCCACCTCTTTAGTAAACTTCTTCCTGATAATAAAATTAATTCTGTCAAAGTGGTCGATACTGGCAATATCTGTATCCCCCTGTTCGAGAATTGCCGAGATTTCCGTCATACAGCTATTGATGATGGAATCAGATGTTTCATCGGCTTTTTCTCCCTTCCACCTCAACCTAACTCCATTAATTCTATGTGGTTCAATATTACCAATTGTACCCGAGTTGGGGGTGGCGGTAGAATGCCAGAACTTAACTTCAGTGGTTAGACAGTTATGATCACTCAGCATTACGTCGACCACCTTGACCTCAGAGCACATATGGGTTAGGTTGGTAGACATGCATATAAAATCGATTACTGTATTAGCCCCCCTCCCTTTGGACATTGGGACACTTTCTCCCAGATCATTCTTTAAATTTTCCATGATTTCCATGTCATAATCTATCATAAAGTTATTCAGGGTTTCACCATACAAATGATGAGGACAATGAACTTCAGCTTCCCCTGAATGATTATAGACACCACAT
Organism: Lissotriton helveticus; assembly: GCF_964261635.1. Classification (NCBI taxonomy): domain Eukaryota; kingdom Metazoa; phylum Chordata; class Amphibia; order Caudata; family Salamandridae; genus Lissotriton; species Lissotriton helveticus. The sequence continues at coordinate 1,078,574,018 of NC_136067.1, read as the reverse complement.
AGATTCTGGGATGATAAGGGGCAAATGGAAACATTAAAATCCCCCACAAAAATAAGTTCATAAACACCATTAAAATTCTCTACAAAATTACACACTGCTTTATGTAATTCATTTATAACTGTGTGCCTAGTACCATCAAATATATTATTGTAGAAATTAATCAACAGAACATTTCTACATTCACCTTGCGCAAGCCAAAGGATTTGGGAATGAACCCCCACTTTTACATACTTTTTTACTAATACAGGCAACTTCACTGAAATCATAACTAGCAGACCTCCTCTAGATCTCCCGTGTGGTGAGGCCAATGCGGGAAGCTCATAGGAAACAAAGCCATCACTCCCCTTATATTCTCTACACCATGTTTCCTGTAGACAAATAATATCAAATAAGCCAATGAAATCCTTCCAACCCAGCATATCCTCTTTAGCCATCAAACCCGCAATGTTCCAGCTAGCTATATGACACGTTGCCATAACCCTTGATAGGCTGACGTTTGGCATATCATCAATAGATACGGACATGGTATTATTTACATTAAAATGCTCTATATTAAACTCTAAATGCTCCTCATTGCCCCCATTAAACATACAATCAATATTCACAATATTAATCTTTTCAGTTAAGGACTTTTTTAACTCTCCAGCATTGTCTCTCACCCGGACTAAGTTACTCTTATGTCAATCATTTTGGTCCAGGAAACTCAATGACTGGAACCTGTTCTGTGTTGGGACTTGGTAAAACATCCCATTAACAGGTGACATTAAACTATCGCTTACTGGTGGGAGATTAGACGCATGTGTTATAAATCTATTCCCGCCATGGGCCAGGTTCATCATATGCATTGGCGTAACAAAGGGACCATCCTGGGGGGGAAAACAGAGGGTATGTGGCCCTGGTCTATTTACCTTAGGGTGATAGTTATTATTATTCGAAGAACCTTCCCAACTGTTAGCTGAATGTAACCTGTTTAAATGGTTGTAGAAATATCCCAATGGCCTTGCAACGACATCTGTCTCTGACTGCGTGATTGAGGCCGCTCTAAGGAGGACCGTCGCAACGTGTTGCGGATGTTTAAAATTAATAATCACGCAGTCACCCCCACATGTTTTTCTGGTGTTACCTATCCAATTGACTCTCCTGATAGAAATAATCTGGTCAGAGTAGCCAACTGGATAACCACAGTGTCGACTAAGCCAAGAGATAGCTTTGTTTTTAAGTGAATCTGCCGACTCTTGGGTATTAGGGGCCTGTGTGATAGGTGGGACATTCGTTAAAACTACAACAAATGGTACACATTCGGGTGGGAGGTCAGCAGGGCGCTTACTCGCTCTAACTGTACCCCTACTTGTTCCCCCTGTGGCAGCTGCTGTCGCTGTAATAGCTGACACAGCTGGTACATGACCAGACCGCTCCCCGTTTAGCGATGGTGTTGGTCTTGCATCCTGATTTGGGATAACCTGTCCTAAACTTGATGACCCTGCTCTCTGCTGCTGAGACGGTCTGCCCTTATCCTGCACAGCAGAAGTTGTCGACACAGGTCGTTCTTTGGATGGTTGTTTCCCAGTATTAACTAAAGCAGGGGAGCTATTTATGTTTCCTGGTTGGGCCCTTTCCTGAGTTGAAACCAAGGTTGGTGAAGTTATATCTTTATCTTTAGATGTTAGTACCGTTTTATCAAGGGTAACAGTATGTTGATCAACCGCGTCCCTTAATCTTAAAACTTCCCCACACAGGCCCTCTATTTTAGCAAGCAGTGGATCGATAATCATTTTGAGTTTCTTGTCAAAAGAGCCCATCAGCAAATCTAATTGGTCAGGATCGATAGAGACACAACTATCTTTAATTAGTGTCCCTATATCTTCTGAGTTATCCTTATGGGTTAAATCCTTTTTATGTTTTCTGCCTGAGTGAACATTTCCCCTTTTAGGTACTGTTTTCCTACAAGCTCTCATTAATCTTGTGGCCCTCAATGACTGTTGGGGAGTACCTTCACAAGTGTCACACATATCGTTTTCCGCTATGGTCCCATGATTAATAACCTCATTGGTATCTACAGCGGTACTGTTCTTATCCACAGTAGATGTAGCATGTTCACTGGGTGTATTGGTGTCCACAATATTAAGGTCCGGTGACTCAATTAAAGGGGAGATTTCCATATTGCTTTTCCCAAGAGATTTCCTCCTGTCCGTATTTATTCTGTTTACTACCTTCAACAGATAGTTATCAGGTAAGGTGGATTGTATGGACATGGTGACGATAAATCAGGAGACAGTCAATGAATATTTAAAAAAAAACAAAAAAAAACGATGAAAGTGTCACTATATACCGCTTGAATGTACTCACGGCACAAGGATAAGGGGGGGTGGCCCGTCCCGTCCCTGGTCGTCCCCGGATGGCCACAGACGGCCCGCCCTCTGCCCGGGCTCAGCCCGGCGCTGCCCGCGCGCGTCCCGCGACGCGGAGGGAGCGTCCTGTTAAGTAGCGCCTCCGGGCGCGCAGCAGCAGGAAGTGGCCGGAAGTGGTCGCACTGCCCTCTGGGAGCTGTAGTCTCCAGCCGCCACCAGCCGCGAGATGTAGGAATGCGGCAGCGGCGAGCGGCGAGACCTACAGCATCAGGGCCCCAGGGGCAGGAAGACGTCCAGCAGGTAGGTGCCCCACAGCGTTGTGGCAGAAATTCCCCCGCTCCACCGAGGGAGCGTCCTGTTAAGTAGCGCCTCCGGGCGCGCAGCGGCAGGAAGTGGCCGGAAGTGGTCGCACTGCCCTCTGGGAGCTGTAGTCTCCAGCCGCCACCAGCCGCGAGATGTAGGAACGCGGCAGCGGCGAGCAGCGAGACCTACAGCGTCAGGGCCCCAGGGGCAGGAAGACGTCCAGCAGGTAGGTGCCCCACAGCGTTGTGGCAGAAATTCCCCCGCTCCACCGAGGGAGCGTCCTGTTAAGTAGCGCCTCCGGGCGCGCAGCGGCAGGAAGTGGCAGGAAGTGGTCGCACTGCCCTCTGGGAGCTGTAGTCTCCAGCAGCCACCAGCCGCGAGATATAGGAACGCGGCAGCGGCGAGCGGCGAGACCTACAGCGTCAGGGCCCCAGGGGCAGGAAGACGTCCAGCAGGTAGGTGCCCCACAGCGTTGTGGCAGAAATTCCCCCGCTCCACCGAGGGAGCGTCCTGTTAAGTAGCGCCTCCGGGCGCGCAGCGGCAGGAAGTGGCCGGAAGTGGTCGCACTGCCCTCTGGGAGCTGTAGTCTCCAGCCGCCACCAGCCGCGAGATGTAGGAACGCGGCAGTGGCGAGCGGCGAGACCTACAGCGTCAGGGCCCCAGGGGCAGGAAGACGTCCAGCAGGTAGGTGCCCCACAGCGTTGTGGCAGAAATTCCCCCGCTCCACCGAGGGAGCGTCCTGTTAAGTAGCGCCTCCGGGCGCGCAGCGGCAGGAAGTGGCCGGAAGTGGTCGCACTGCCCTCTGGGAGCTGTAGTCTCCAGCCGCCACCAGCCGCGAGATGTAGGAACGCGGCAGCGGCGAGCGGCGAGACCTACAGCGTCAGGGCCCCAGGGGCAGGAAGACGTCCAGCAGGTAGGTGCCCCACAGCGTTGTGGCAGAAATTCCCCCTATTTTGAAAGATAATATGCCTGCTAATGTGGAATAAATATGAAGGTCAAAATTAAAAGCAAATCAAAATCTATTATTCTTTCCATCATTGTGAAATGCTCATATTGACTTCTCTCCAGCACTAACTACAATTCCACAATCTTTGCAGCATGACGCCATCGGGGAAATCTGTGGAGCCAAATCTTGAAGCTGAAATTGGACTTTTGAGCGACCCTGCTTCAGCGCTGTTGTGCTACTATTGAAGTTGAGTATCCTCTAGCTTTGCATTGCCTTCTTGTTGCTTACTGTGAACTCCTCTTAAGAAATGTTCAAAAAATATAAAAAGGTGAAAAAAATACCATGTATGCTTTTTGGCAGCATTTCGAATAACTATAACACACTGCTCACCAACTGTTACAACAACACTACAGTCCATGGAATACATGGCCATTTTTTAAAACAGTGGAGCCATCTCTGTTGTAGTTGTCTGTACCTCTAAAGGGACTTTCTGTCTGGGTATTGTTGCTGCTGCCACTGACGTTGATGGTCCTCCAGCTTCCGTCTGGTAGATCGCCAGTTGGAGACGTTTTCTACGATAGGTTTTAGGATAAAACATCCAACATGAATATTTTTTGTTCGTTCCTCTAGAGAGGTTCTTGTCACACATTGTGCATGGCACTAGCTTTGCCGCATTTAATGATACCCCATAAGTTTGGGTAAAAGTGGGTACTTAGATTTTTATTTGGAAGTTATGTTGTGTTTGTGTTAGATGTTGAAAGTAATTTTTTTAAACTGTTGCTTTTCTAATAATATGTTGTTAAAAGAAAGTTAAACCAATATGTTACTAAAAAACAAGACACAAACTTTGTGTAAAATATGTCTATACATCTGTTTTATACTTTTTCAAATGTATTCATAACTACTGATGTCATTGCGACCTCCAGTGTTGCTGTGAGGAAGGAAAAGGCACTTGTGATGTAGTAATTTCGAGAAATGAATACACATGGGAAAGTTATATTAGTATCTTACTTAATAGCTACACTGCACCTTTATGTCAAACATGTCTATATATGTGTTGCCCACTTTGTCAAAAACACCCGGTGTTCCCAGTCTGTCCCTGGCAATGGTACTCATAGAATCATACAGGCACTACCTGTGCAAACATCAAGGACGTCCTTTTTGCATTACTCTGCAAACGTGACTCCCGGCAGAGTACTAATTGGGGGATGAAGTCCCCTTGGCTATTGAGGGTATTTGAGGGCCAGGTTTCCCTCTTTTAACCTCCAGCAAGTTTCACACAGTCAGTTTGCTAAAATGTGTTCTTACACCACACCCCCTTTCTGCACCACTCTGCATACATGTCTCCTGGCACACTACTGGTTTGGGAATAAAGTTGTCTAGGAATCTAAAGGACCTTGGAGTCCAATAGGCCCCCCTGGTACTTTCTATAAGTCCTACTCAGTGGAATTTATGAGAGCTGGTCAGAGGCCTCACCTCCTTTCTACACCATTCTGCAAAGGCCATTGCTACTTAAATAACCACTGGAAAAAAACCAAATGTTACAGGTAAGTTATTTTTAGGAATTAGCATTTAAAAACCCTTAGAAATTTACTGAAAAAAAACAAAGGTTACAGAGCTGCTGAAGTTAGGAAATATAATTTAAAAAAACCTTTCAAATTCACTGAACAAAGGTTACAGGAACGTTATAGTTAGGCTCAAGTTTCACTCGCACAAAACCAGAGAAATTCAGCAGTTATAATTAGCTGAGCTAACTATAGCTCACGCCCCCATAATGCACTGCTTATAACGTCACATGTTACATCACTCATGACATGGTCAGTGACATCACTCATGACATATCAAATGACATCACTGATGATATCATCCAGTGACTGTGAATGTTTCTAAAATGTTTATGAGTGTTAAGTATATATAACAAGGTGTACTGATGAAGCAGTTGGTGTCTGAGAGCCTGTATCTATGATTCAGTAGGTGTGTGACTGACTGTATACGTGAGTGTATGGGTCACTGACTAGATTGTGTGAATGTCTCTGTCAGTTGGTGTCAAAGTGGCTGTATGGGTTGGTGAGTGTGTACAAGTGTTAGTGTATGTGTATTGGTCGGTTGTCTGAGTACCTGTATCGGTATATCGGTGTCTGTGTGGGTGGGTGAGAGGGGTGTGTGACTGCCTGCGTGGATGAGTGACTGCATGAAAAAGTTGATGTTTGGGTTAGTGAGTGTTAGAGAAGGGCAATATATGTGACTGAGTGTGTCTATGTCTGGGTCGGTGAGTGAATGGATGTGTCAGTGGTATATGGGTGAGTAAGTGGATATGTGAAAGGCAGTAAATGTACGTTTTGGATATATTAGTGACTGTATGTGTGAATGAAGGATTGTGATGGTAGTTGTATACTAGTGGGGTGCTCTGGTTAGCTCCTGTCTTGAAAGTTTTGGGGTGATTTCTCAAGCAGGGGCTTGGAAACAAGGGGGTCCCAAAATATATTTCCCCATGTTAATTTCCATTGGACACGTTAGACAAAGATACAGCCCGAAACTGCTGAATGGACTTACACCAAATTTGGTAAAAAGGTAGCCCTTGGTTCAGAAAGAGACCTTTTATTAAATGGTGTAAATCCGTTCAGTAGTTCCTCAGAAATTAGAAAAAGAAAAAGTTTTGATATCTGTGGGATAGGTGGGTCGCGACCCCTCCCGGGCATGAGATTCACTCTGATTGGCTGCGAACACTCCAAACCAGGAAATGTTGGCAGCCATCTTGTGACTCGGTAGAACCGAGTCACAAGAAAACAGAAAAACAAAGATAAAAAACAAGAAAAGGGGGCAGGGTAGAAACACCCTAACCCCCTAGGCCTGCACAGGGGGTCCCACATGGATTCCCAGGGCCAATAAAAAGCATTTTTTTATAATTTCGGCGGAATTCATGTTGGGTTTGCGGACTCTCGTGCTTCATTTTAATGAGGCACCCAGATGGGCCAGGTCCTGGGGCAATGTGGTTTACATTTGCAGGGGCCCGCGGGATTGCCACCTTCCCGAGCTATAGTAATTAAATGCGGGGGCACGTGGCCCCCCTGCAGCCCCGGGGACCACCACCTCCCCTGGGCTTCGAAAATAAAGGTGTGGGGGGTCCCAACCCCACTCCACAATGCCCTGGGATCTGACACCTCTTCAATGCTAAATTAAATAAATGTGGGGACCCTCGTGGGCCCCCCAAACCCTGGGGACCACCCCATGGCTGAAATCAATAATTAGTGTGGGGGGCCACAGCCCCCCACACTGCCCCGGGGACCACCACCTCCCTGGGGCACTTTGTAATGAAATATGGGGGTCCGTTATGGACCCCTGGGCTCCAGGGATCACTACCTCCCTGGGGCCTAAAATGTTGGGAGGGGTGCCATTTGTCCCCCCTCCTGGAGCCCTTGATGGCCGTGGGGACCGCCACCCCTAGGGCAGGCCCTTGCAGGGTCCTGGGGTACACACCCTGCGGAAACTGCTGTTTGATATGGCAGGGCGGGAGCCATGCGGCTCCCACCCTGTCGCAGCAAACTCTGCTTTGCTTCATTGAACCGAGAGCAGGGAAACCTGCTCTCACTTCAATGACGCAAAGCAGAATTGCTTTTGAGCAAGGGGAGATGCATGTTATCAGCTCCCCTTGCTCAAAAGCAATGTCGGTTTCCGCAGGAGGCGGTGAGCCGGTGGGACCGTGGGTACATTGGGCACCAAGAGTCATTTTGAGATGTCATCAGTCATCAGTGATGTCACTGACCATGTTATGAATCATGTAATATGTGATGTCATCAGCAGTGCATTGCGGGGCGTGAGTTACAGTTAGCTGAACTAATTATGAATACTGACTAGATACCTAGAGTGCTGGTAGTTCATAGCAGGGTGAGTTTATAAGTGCTTGTGTTTTGGCACAGTGATTAGATAAGGACATGGTACTGGCTGCATGATTACAGTATTGCAAGGACACCACATGATGAAATTGATAAGTGCTTGGGTAATGACAGAGGTATTGAATTAGTATATGCTACTGGCAGATGACTCAAGAACTGCACTGTGAGTGACAGAGTGATTGGTGGACTGTTTAATTAGTACCTGAGGTATTTAAAACATTAATGAGCGGTGAGTAGGTGGTTATAGGTTTGTATAGATAGTGCACAGGTAAATATAGTAGTGGATCGATAGTGTTTGGATTACTTAATCTAACCTTTACAGTAGTAGATATCAAAATATTCTAAAAATGTTTTGCAGGTGTTTTTTATAGTTTAAATTTTAAAAACTTTCGAAGTTTAGAATTAGGGTCTGTAAAAGAGAAGAAAAAATACAGTTATAGTATATAATGTTATAATTTTAAGAACACAGCATAATTTTAGTATTATATAAATGACTTAGTTTGCCTTTTTTGTTGTTCTCAGAAAATACTGAATTTCACTATAGATAGTGATTTCAATGTTACTCATCTTATAACAGTGGGCAAAAAAAAAAATCAATAAGATTGTTTAAAAAAAAACAAATCTGTGCCAAAAATATTTTCAGCATAGACAACTTTCTCTGCACAATTTCTAAAAAAAACTCCTCAATAACTTTGCATATAATACAAAAATCAAATATATCAAATCTTCTTACTAAGACAATTTTGAAACCACAATATGAAAGAACAGAAAGAATAATTCAATCAGCAATTCTTCATAACTTCCATATACTCTAAATGATGTTCTTTAAAACATTTTCTTTCAGAATATCCCAAAAAACCTGCTAAATTTACATCAATATCTTTCCTCTAGGCCAAAATATATTCTTGTAATCTGTTATACTGAAATTGTCCAAAATATTCTTATTAATACATATTAACATATTCCCAATAGGCTGAATTATGTTCTTAGAACTCTGACTTAAAAATATTGGGTATGAATTTGGTAATTGATTAGGCAAACGATTTCTAAAAACCAAATGAACATCATTACAACATGTCCATCCTTTATTGCATTTTAAATAGACAGTGTAATGTCTAGATGTTATAGAAGGTCGATCATGGAAAAAAATTGCTACTGCTTCAAAAGTTCTTCCTGATATTGATATTTGACTTGCTACAAATTTTTTTATTAAGTTTCCAATTTTCTTCCATCTGCTCTACAATGTTATATCATTAAAATTATATATTGCTTAAATCTTTGTATAAAAATAATGTTGATAACGTTTCTGTTTTGCATTGGCTATACTCCATGTTTTGATTAGCTGATTTAACTAATTGGTTGAATGACACTGTGTTACAATCTGGTATTGTCAAATATATGAATCTTTCAGTATCTATGATAGTGGTAGAAGTAAATCTACAATTTTCACATTCATGTTGCCATCTATAACAAATTCCAAATATATTTCAATTTCTTTTCCTTTAACTTCATAATACTGCAAGCATATACATTAGAAATTCCTGAGCATCTTGTTGCACATTCTGTGTAAATTGTGAAGAACCAGAACATACATCCAGAATACTCTGAATATTAGAAACACTTTGGATTTTACTTTTATCAGCTCTCAATTTTTAAAAAATAGAATGCAACAAGGAACAAAATCTTTTTTCTCGAATCTCCAAAACTGATATCCTATAATCTCTTCAATAGTGTCCTTTTTTTTTGTCTTGAAACTCAACATTGTCTTGATTTTTTTCTTCTTTTCAACTTAACTACAGATATTCTCATATCTTCGTTTTTGACCTACTACACGCTTTTCATGTACAGGATATTCACCTAATTTGGGAGCATACAGTCTTCTTCACCAATTATACTCTCTTACACAATTTGCACCTGCAGTAATCTTTCTCTCATCAAATGCATTCCAGATAACGTTCTGATGCGGGACAAAGCAACATATGCCATACCCTCTTTAAATACAGTACTTCCAATGTTTACCAAAGCACTGTCTACAGTTAAACCTTGAGATTTATGAATGGTTACCGCATATGCCAAAGAAAGAGGAAACTGTTTTCTATGAACATACAAATCTTTAACAAGAGGTTGTAAGAAGATTAGGATTGTATATAATAGCTTAGTTGAGAGAATCCAGGATGACATTGAGAAAACTGAATCTAATTGGGCCTTAAAACTGGGTGATCCTGATGTTGATTTAGACCTGGCCCTTTTATTGAATAAACAGGTCTTTAGAGCTTCTAACCTTCGGGCACAACACTATAAAACAATATTTAATCTGTACCATACTCCAGCTAAGCTATATGCTTGGGGATTAAGGGAAAATGATAACTGCCCCAGATGCAACGAAGGTCAAGCAGATATTGTGCATATGTTCTCTCAATGCAATCGATTGGATCCTATTAAGAGAGAGATAGCAACATTTTGGGAGGGGCTGCTAGGTCTTGTCATTGATCTATCCCCAACTTTGGTGTTGTTTGATACAGACTCAAAGCTAAGTTTGGGGAAAGATGTAGAGGCATTAGTTTTCATATCAGTTGCTGTACTCCGGATCCTGATTTCTGCAGGGTGGAAGGACGTTGTTGCCCTGTCCTTTCAGATGTGGCTCTCCAGATTGCTGGGGATTCACAATATTGAATTATGCCTATATGAATTTGAAGGAATCAGGAAACGTGAGATGGGTGAACGTCTCTGGGCCCCGGTAACAAACTGGAGGCTGACTAGAATTTAATGTGTATGATATGTTTTTTTAATTTAATTATAATACTTCTGCCTTCCTAGCTGGTGTGATGTAATGCCCTACTTTTTATTCTCCCCCCAAATAGAACTTTTAGAACTTTTATCCTCGAAAATTTATTGCAGATTACTTGTAATTATATGAACTTGTATTGCGAGCTATTAGCATTCTGTAATTTTGTATGAATTTTATATGTCCTTTTACTGTACCTCAATCCCAATAAAAATATATTTAACAAGCAAAAAAAGAACAGAACAATGAACAATTTGATTTACTTTTTCAATCTGATCAAATTTGATTTTCAAAAATTCAATTCCATCTCTATTTTGATAATTAACAAAATTTACAACTTTTCCCATTGCTCCATTTACTGAACCTTTTTCCACATCCAAATTACGCCGTAAAATTACCCGACAGTTTACATATACATATAAATTCTTTTCTAAACAAGCAGATTTAGATAAAGATTTTTCCAAAGAATCCCATTTTGTATTTAATTTTTCTGTCAAAATAATAGTAATTCCTTCATGCTCTATTATATCAATGGCTTCCATTTTTATTATTTGTTCTTTTTCCAGCTTTAAAACTTCTTCATTGAATGTAGAACACTCTCGCAGTATTGACATTAGGCAGATTATAGATTTATTTTCTGCAATTTATTTGTATATTTTTTCAGAAACTATATTTTCATTTGAAAACAAATTTGTAAGTAGCCGACTTTGCAAAGCTTGTTTTCCATGTTTTGTCAATGCTCCAATTGGTATATCTTAAAGAATGGTTCCATAATCTACATCATTTACGAGTCGCATATTTTTAATAGGTTCTCTGTATTCAAAATATGACCAAATGTTAACATTTTTAATACTTCCCAAAGACTTTCTGGTGTCTTTATGCACAAGCATTTTAATTACTGCTTGCCCTTTTACAGGAGTAAGTTGCAGTAGATCATTAAAAACGATCACATGTTTTCCTCCAAATAAGACATCGTATTCTGTTTTTAAAATTTGCTGCATTCTTAAATGCACAAAGGCAAGCATTACGTTTGAGACCATGTTCACCTCATCAATAATCAGAACTTTTATTTTCTTTAGCACTCTTGAAACTTCAAAACAAGCTTCTCCAGATAGCTTGTGATATTCCAATTCGTTTTCATGCTCTACAGGTAGCATTAGTAAACAATTTAATGTAATTCCTTTAATGTTCTGTGCTGCCAACCCAGTTGGAGCCATTACAAAACAAGACAATTGTTTTCTGTAGATAACTGGTCAAAACTTTAATTAAGAAACGTTTTCCTGTACCAGCTTGACCGCTGACATACATTCAGATAAGTTGAAAGGATGTGAATGTGCATTCTTGCTATTCATGCAGAAAACCATGGTCGATCTGTTGTCTCACTTGATGATGAATTTCTTTCTGTTCAATATTTAGTTGTTATTCCAAGTTTCCTAAGTCCATAATATCTTATTGAGCTTGATTCATTGCTGTTTCCACTTCACTCATGGCGATTGCTGCTTCAATTTCGAGAATTGTTTTTTCTAGTGGACCTTGACTCAGTGGAGCAGAACTTTGATCGTCTTGAGAACTGTCTCCTGCAATCTCAGCTGCAATATCAGCTTCTTGATCCTTCAGTCAATATTTTGAGATAATTTGCAAAAACTGCATTCAATGCTATCTTTATAAGCATTGAAAGAATCTTTATATTAGCACTGAAAATCTCCAAGTAATTCCAGTTCCGTACGCCAATGCTTGAAGAGTTGCAGAAGTGCTAAAAAGCAGAATTCTCTTTTATAAGTAGTACCACAACTCAGTTTCCTATGATTAATCAGATTTCCTTTACTATGTTTCACCACACATCCTTCTGAACCAATCACTGCATATTTTTCTTCATTTATGTTCTCTGTAGTATTTCTCTTAAAACTGTAATATTGCAGCACTTCATAGACATATATGTTTTCAAGATGAGGACTTCTATTTGGATAGTATGTATCCAACATGTTTGTTTTAACAATATCAGTGCTTTCAGGTTTATTTAATGCTAAATATTAGATTTCTTGTATAGATTTGAGTACTCAATTTCGCGTTGCAGAAAGACCTAGACTAATCCTAATGATTTCTCTTGACTTTGAATATAAACTTGCAGAGGAGGACAACTGATCTGAGCATTCATACGCTCCAATCTCTCGATGGGACAGCATCTTCAAACTAAAGCTGTACAATTTCTTACTAAGACTCTTCTCGTGCAAAATTGTTCCCACATTTCTTTCAACTCCGTCATTTCTGATTTTGTTATGTGTGATGTTACATACCGAGCAACAGCAATGGAATTATCCGCAACATATTGAATATTCATATTAGCATTCCACACCTATAGAATAACTGTATTATAATAATTAATATACTATGATTCTTCACTTCTTTTTAAATTGTAATTATTTTTGGGAGATTTTCTATAGATGCTATGTCTCACTGCTGCCATGAAACTGTTCACTCTTCCTTTTTGGATATTACTGGACACGGAAATCCAAAACGACATTTGGTATAAAACTTTTCCTTCGACTTGTATTTCCGTCGACAGTATTTGCCACACTGATGAGTTTGAAACCGTAACACTTGTTGCCTTAAGGTGTTTTCTTCTCTTGTTTTTGGTATAGCACATATAAAATAATCTTCAATAAAAGATAAAACAGTTGTATCCGAATCAGTTCCAAATTTGGGTGCATTCTTGATCCATAAAAGCATATGTATATGAGGAGCACCTCTAGCTTGCTATTCTTTTCTCCCAAAAAATCAATAACTTCACCAATAGTTGGATATTTTTATTGCAGATAAAATACATCATAGCTTCAAACCTAAGATTAAAATATCTGCAATCATTTACAGGATCCAGGTAACACAGTTCTCCAGCTGTCTTCAATTCAATATTGTCTATATTTGAATTTGCTTCTCGTAAAAAATACAGTAAATAATCATATGCATACTCAGCACAACTTGTGTAACAAACCATGTAGGGGTTCCTAAGTTTCTTAACATACATTTTAATTCCCCATGACATCGATACCAATATTCATTAGTGCCACGTTGTCATGCCATCAAATTAATTAACTGTGATTCTGAATGTTTATCTCTTTCTTCAACTTTGTCCATAAATGCCTTTGCAGAAACATGTAAAAGATGCGTTCCTGTTTTTAATATAAGGTTGACTGCATATCAAAGTGCAGACAGATAACTCTCAAATAAAAGATGAAACAAATATGGAATACACTGACGAAATCTTGGATCTTCTGAGTACAGTCGTATATACGATATTCTGAAGATGGAATCTGAAATGGTCGTTCATCATATCGTCCACCTTTTCCAGTAGGAAACAGCTGTGGAAAACAACGAGCTTCCAAACTTTTGTCCCACACACTCATGGGAGTTCCTTTTGCTTTTTTCATCTGGAACAATTCAATAGTATCTCCTATTAGTTCTTTGAATGTAGATGTTGTATAGTATAATGTTCGTAAATTTTTTCATTTCTGGAATTCTCCACTTTTTCTATTTGTCCACCTGAAATGTGTGTTTCATCTTCTAAAGTCATTTCTTCTTCTTCTACATTTACAGTTTTATAGTAAATATTGTTTTGCACAAGATACAATGTAGCCTTTTGTACTTTCCTGACATCTTCTAACTCTTGCTATATTTTCTTAATCTTTGTGGGTACACCATTAACACGAATGCCTACAGGTTCAGTATCCTCTCTTTCTACACCAACAGTTTCAACATTTTTCTTAAAATCTAAAGGTAAATACACAACTCTTCCTTTTAAACCTCTTCATAGATCTGTTGGAGGCAGGGTGCACAGATTGCATAAGAATGGCCTCATATGTATTTAAATCTTTATGTTCATGAGGCATAGCTACTAATTCTAAGTCATTATGGATAGCTCTGGCTGGCATTTTGTTTTCTTCCAATTTATTGTAACAATGTTTACAAATACATTGTACAGTACCTAACTTAAAACGACCTTCCACAAACAGATAAGCAGCAAATTCTTTCCATTTCTCATGGTTTCAAAAAAACCTCTACATTCCAAGTTTGAATTTTATAATGAGTATGTCAGCAACAAATACAAACATAGGGGCTCATTAGGATGGCGGTGAATCCGCATCCTCCGGGCCGGCGGAAGCCACCGCCGGCCCGGAGGATGCGGATTCACCGCCACGGCCATATCAAACACTCACCGCCAGATTAGGATGGTGGTGGGATTGTGGTGGGACCAGCGGCGGATGGCAGGTCCGTCCGCCGCTGATCCACGGGGTTTGCCGGGCCTGTTGGTGGCGGTGTCTGCAAGACACCGTCAGCCAAATTAGGAAGCATGAGTAAACATGCTTTTCCGCGGCGGTTTTTCCGCTGTGGAAAAGCATGTGGACCTTTGCTTCTGGGGGCCCTTGCGGGCCCCCAGGGTAAAGGGGGGTAGGGGTGCACACCCCTGCATTTGCATGCACAAAGCGGCAGGCACCGCACGGTGCCTGCCGCTTTGTGCATGTAAATGTGAAACATGCTTTTTTAACCTTGCGGCGGGTGCTGCTTCAAGCAGCACCCGCCGCAAGGTTAAAGATCCAGGATGTGACCACCAGGGTGGCGGTCACATCCTAATTTGCATGGAAGGACCGCCGCTGCCCATGCGGACGGTCCCTCTTCCACATGGGGGGTCGGACGGACGCAGGTCCGTCCGCCATCCTAATGAGGCCCATAGTTGGGATTTTCACCAGAAACTACATAAACATTTGTTATTTCTTTTTCAAATTTCACATCAGCAGTATCTTCCACCTCTTCTTAAACACCTACACTTATCAAACTCAATTTCTATACACTCCTCTTGACCAGCAAAAAAACGTAACTCTATATCATCACAGACTTTTTTTACATCCAACACTGAAGCATGCAGAAGAGCTGTATTATTTCACTTAGACATAATGCAGGACTTTTCACGTAGTATAATCTTCTAACTAACTTCCGCATTTTGGAATGATGTACTGCTAACATTCTCAAATGATGAAAACGACTTTGACACACTTATCTGGAAAAAAAGCCAGAGAATTAGTGTAGTAATTTACACCACACAAGTGTAAATTAAACTTCTTTTATTCAGTACATAGTACAGCAACCTCCAGCAGCTCCAAGCTTCTTCAACTGCCAGAGCACCACATTCTAAAGCCTCACAGAGATTACATCATCATAAAGAATGTTTCTTACACAACTTTCCCCTATTAAAGAAATGAAACAATATGTAATACATGAAAATACAATTACGTAGAAAAAATAGTGAAGGAAGCATAAAATCATAATATAACACAACTAATTAAGTACAACAGTTTTACAATAAGATGATATTCAAAGAACATTAAGAAAGATTAGGAGCAATGGTTTTGCTAAGATTACCAAAACTCCATTCTTTTCCATCTTCCAGAATTACCACATATTTCTTGACATCAACCACTCTACTTGGTGGAGAAAACTTATTTTTCCCTTTTTTAATAATTATTCCTCTCCATGTCACTACCCAATCTCCACGTCTCCAGTGAGTGGATGTTACTCCTTTTTTGATATCATACATCTGTTTATTTACACATTGTTTCTCCAATGCTCTAGATCTCATAGCATTCTGATCCACCCAAATATTTGTTTTATCCTGCAACCACATGGGTGATTCTTTAGTAGCAGGTTCTCTACTTTTTAAAGCAATAAAAGGTGAAACACCAGTAGTGGAATGTGGAGTCACCAACCACTAACAATCAATTATTTTAACTTATTGTATTCGTCATCTTCAACAGCGTCTCTCTGCCAATACTCTTCAGATAACGTAAATTCATTAAGTTCACAAATACCAAGATGAGCATTACCATCCCCAACTTTGACTTCCAAATCTTCCTCTATATGCATACAGGATAAACAGTCAGCAACCACATTCCTCTTTCCTTTGACATACTCCACCGCACAATTGAACCCCATTACCAACAACAACCACCTTGATATCCTTGGTGTTACCCTACCTTCAAGTCCTTTCCCACATTTAAATGCAAACACTAAAGGTTTATGATCAGTTCGAATAATAAAGGGCAAACCCCACAAGTAATACTTAAAATGGTGAACTCCCCAACAACAAGCTAAGGCTTCTTTTTCTGTAGTAGAATAGGACCACTCAGCTCCTTGTAGTCTCCTGGAAGCAAACCCCACTATCCTGTCTTGACCATCCACTCTCTGAGATAATACTGCTCATAAAAACTTACATTGCTTGCCTCAGTTGTTAGAATGGTTTTGTTATTCACATCAAAATGATGCAATGCAGGTGACATAGTGATAGAAGACCTAATAGTAGTAAAGGCAATTTCACATTGTTCATTCCAATAGTAGGCTACTCCATTTTTTAACAATATTCTCAAGGGTTCAAACTTTTCAGTAAAATAACATATACTCTACAAGTGCCAAAAAAGATTTTAACTGCTCATTGTGTTCAGGGCTAGGTACATCAGATATAGCCTTTACAATGCTTTCCTTAAGCTTAATACCTATAGCAGAAATGTCATGACCCAAGTATTCGAACATGTTTTGCTTTATCTGACATTTTTCCTTCTTTATGGTCAGACCATGTTTTTCAATCCTTTACAATACCTCATGTTCATCTTCTAAGCCCTCAGCTACCAATATGTCGTCCTGAAAGCAAAGAACGTTTTGCATGCCTTTAAAAATCCCTTGCATTATTCTCTAAAAACAGCCAAAGCTGAAGCAAGTCCAAACGCCATTCTTCGGTAACGGAAAGCTCCTAATGGAGTAACAAAGGATGTTAATAGACTAGATTGCACATGCAAATTTACTTGATGATAGGCCGATGACATATCAAGAACACTGAACCATTTACCACCACCCATCATAGTCAGCATTTCAGAAATGTTAGACAGTGGTTGCCTATCCACCCATATGTTGCGATTAAGCTCTCTTAAGTCTATGCACAAACAAATCTTTCCACCATCTTTGGGAGCTACCTCCACCAGAGATAACCATTCAGAAGATTCGATTGGTTCTATAATCCCCTGAGTAAGCAACTTATCCAGTTCTTTTTCTAATGGTTCTCTCATCAAGTGTGGTATTGGACTTACTTTATGTACAATTGGTACAGCCTTATCTTTTAGAACAATTTTATAGGTGAATCCTTTTAACAATCCCAATGTATCTGAAAAGACATGAGGAAACTTCTGAAATATATTTTCATAATTTGCTATTTCTTCCACACTATTCTCAATTACCATGACAGGTTCGAGAGCATTTGTACTCAGAATAATGTTTAAATCCCTTTGATATCTCCATCCAAGAAGATTCAATCCATCGCCTATAATGTACACTCTTCCTCTTACCAGATTATTTTTAAGGCAAATACTTATCCATTTCATACCTAGAATTTCTATCCTCTTACCACCATATCCCACAGATTTCATGTCAGACTTTAATAAATCTTCAATTTTTCATCTCAATGCTTTCCAGATATATATTGTTTCCCACAAGAGTAAATAAACTCCCTGAGTCAACCAAAATTCAAACATTCACTCCATCAAGATTCACTTCACAATGAGGTTTATTTAATTTGCAAGTACTTTCCATTTTTACCGTAGTATTTTCTTCATCGCACACACATACTTTTATCTCACTCACATGTTCATCAACTCGTTCTATAGACAGCATTACTCCTTTAATGTTTCCACACACATCATCAAACGCTTTAACCCCTGTCACCTGTGAACCCATTTTTGTTCTACATACTTTGGCCAGGTGACCTCTCCTTCCACAATTCCTGCAGATCATATTTCTAGCTGCACATCTAGTACTAAAACCAATGTGTCCTGGAGTTCCACATCAATAGCAAATTATTTTTTTACATCCCTTAAATCATTAGTTATCACCTTTCTGCTAAATGCTCCCATTTTAGCACTTTTACTAACTTCAGTGCCAGTTCCATTGCCACTAATATTTGTATTTTTAGTGTCTTTCTTTTCTGTACCTTTCACTTCAACTACTTTTTCTTCAACCACTTCTTTTACTTTTTCATTACCAGACTCAATTCCCTTAAGCCATAAAGCTGCGTTCTCCAAACTCCTAGCAATTTGCATGTTTTCTTCTAAATTTTAATCTTTTGATAACAACTTTTCTTTAACACGCTTATTATTTGTACAGCAGACAATTTGATCCCTAATCAGACTTTCTGTCAATTCTTGAAATTGACACGTAATGGCCAAACCCCTCAAATCCGCTACACATGTCAATATATCCTCATCTGCTCTCTGGGCTCTTGAAAGAATTATGTCTCTCAAATACAATGTTTACCTTGGGTACAAACCGTTTGTCCAGCATTATCAAGGACATATCAAACACATTAGCAGCTTGACCATCACCTACACCCAATGACACTTCAGGTAAATCATCATAAATCCTCCTGCCTACAGTTCCAAGAGATAAATTGCAACCCTGTATTTGTTCTCATTTTGCAAGGATCCAGTCCTTGTAATATCTTAATCTTCTATTTCACAGTTTTTCTTCGATATTCTCTTAAGAAATTTAGTAAAATATCAATACATTGTTGATATATACTACAAATATTACTACAATCCCATGTAAACACTGGAGCCTGGGTACATCTCCCTTCAACTTCCTCAGCTATGACTTCTTCAACATTTCTAGGAACTATCTTTTCTTTTTCAATTGGACAACCAATTTGCATTTCATAACAATGACCACAGGTATCAACTGCATGCATTAAACTATATTGATGAAAATAACTTTCTTCATTAAAAAAAAGGTTTCGTACTAGAAGTATGCTTCCATTCCCCGGAAAATATTTTACAACAATTTCTTCTATTTACAATTCTTTTCCTTTTACATTTGTCCTTCATACGCTGCATTATTGTATTTAAAGTCTTCATTCTCTTTAAAATTAAAGTATATATTTTTTTTCATTTTAAAGGCTTCTTCAATTACACTTAGAATCTTCTTTTTTGTCTGTAAAATGCTGATCTCCTTTTATATATTTAAAATTTATTTAGTACATTTTGGAGTCCTCTACTTTTATAGATTCTCTTTCGAATTTCTGAAAATTGTTTCTTCCTTCTTCCAACATAATCCCTTTTCCGATAATTCAATTTTCCACTTTTTTGTACATTTTTCTTTTCCTTTTGTTTCACTGTTCTTGTTCTATCTGAATTCTTCATTATTTTTAAAATTGGAAACAGTGTTTGCAAGTTTTTTTAGAAATTGTTTACTTTTCTTACCAGGTGACTTTTTCTTTAATGATCCATGTTGTACTTGATCTATTTACTCTTTTCTTTTTTTTAAATAAACCTCTTTTCGTTGTTCTCTTTTTCTTTGCTGTTTTCTCGTCGTTGTAACTCTTTATTAATAACTATGCAAAATATCTGTACAAAAAGAAAAGTTTTGAAAATAATTTAATATATTTAAAATAACCATATATAAATATTAACATGTATAACTATAAAAATACATACAAATTAACTACATCAATCATTTCAGCAATGGAACAGTGCTACCTACATAATTGTAGTAGTGTGTGAATAGTGTGAAAGATACTAGAGCACAATATTAGTAGTACTCTTCTGATTATGGAACGGCATGGTTAGAACCTGTATCATTCCATGAATACATGGCTAGTGACTAAAAGATTACAATACTACAAGGGGAGTGCCTGAGTGCATTTATAAGTACTTGGATTTTGGTGGAGTGATAGGATAAGTAAATAGTGCTGGATGGGTGATTAGAAAAGTGCATGGGACAGACAGAATGATTCCTAGACTGCATAGCTACTAACTGTATTTATAGCAGTGTACCAATAGTATTAGTGCTTAGATATTGACGTAGATATAGAATAAGTAAATACTGCTGGATGGATGATTGGAAAAGTGCATGGCACTGACAGCATGGTGTGCTGAGGGAGAGCTGCTGGCCTGTTGGAACAGGAACAGATGCGGTCCAAATACTATAGTGAAATGTATGGGCCGTCGCCTTGCAAACGACTAACTGCGACCAGTGATGTCGCAAGAGAAAGCATGAACGCAATATCTTGCAAAAAGAACTGCAGTATATTTCCAGTGTTGCCTTGCAGAGTACACTTACGTGCCCGATGACTTGCAGATGAACAGTTGCGAGCTGAACGATGAAGGAAGAGCTGCAAGATGGCACCCAAGTTCGTAGTGTAAGACCTGCAAGCCGACTGGCAGGCTCGTAGAGGGAGACCTGCTTGCCGGCTCACAGATGGACAGTTGCGGGCTGGCTCATAAAGAAACAATTGCGAGCAGACTGCATGGCTTGTAAAGGGAGACCTGCGGGCTGGGTCACAAAGGAACAGTTGCGGGCCAGCGGGCTGGCTCATAGAGGAAGAACTGAAAGCCGACTGGCTAGCTCGTAAAGGGAGAGCTGCAGACCAGCTCACAGAGGAAAAGCTGCAGGCCAGTGGGCTGGCTCGTAGAGGAAGAATTCCGAGCTGACTGGCTGGCTTAAAGAGGGAGACCTGAGGGCTGGCTCATGACTGGCTGGTTTGTAGAGGGAGACCTGAAGGCTGGCTCACTGAGGAACAGTTGAGGGCCAGTGGGCTGGCTCATAGAGAAAGAACTGTGAGCCGTCTCACAGAGGAACAGTTGCAGACCGGCGGGCTGCCTCATAGAGGAAGACCTGCGAGTCAACTTGCTGCCTCGTAGAGAGAGCTGCTGGCCAGCTCAAAGAGGAACAGTTGTGGGCTGACGGGCTGGCTCGTAGAGAAAGAACTGTGGGCCGGCTCACAGAGGAACAGTTGTGGGCTGGCGGGCTGGCTCACAGAGGAAGACCTGCGAGTCAACTTGCTGCCTTGTAGAGAGAGCTGCGGGCCAGCTCACAGAGGAACAGTTGCAGGCTGAGGGCTGGCTCTTAGAGAAAGAACTGCGACCCAACTCGCTGTCTCATAGAGGATCAGCTGCGGCCCATCGGCTCACAGAAGGAAACTTGTGAGCCGGGTCGCACAGGAACAGCTGCGGGTCAACTGCTATAGGGAAAAGTGGTGGCCGTCGGCTTGCAAAGGGATAGGTGCAGGACAGTAATCTGGGGAGAGGGAGCATAAAGGGGGTATCTCATAGGGAGACAGCTGCAGTATATTTCCAGTGTTACTTTGCAGAGGTACAACTGTGGACTGGCTCGCAGAGAAAGAGCTGCGAGCCCACCAGTGGTTCGCAGTGGGAGAGCTGCGAGCGACTGCCTGGCTCCTAGAGAGAGAGCTGCGGGCGCCTCACAGAGAAACAGTTGCGGGCCGGCGGGCTGACTCGTAGAGAAAGACCTGCGAGCCAACTCGCTGCCTCGTAGAGGGAGAGCTGCGGGCCAGCTCACAGAGGAAGAGTTGCGGGCCGTAGGGCTTGCTCATAGAGAAAGAACTGTGAGCCCACTCGCTGGCTCATACAGAGAGAGCTGCTGGCTGGCTCACAGAGGAACAGTTGCGGGCAGGCAGGCTGGCTCATAGAGGAAGACCTGGGAGCCAACTGGCTGGCTCATAGACGGAGACAGGTCGGCTCACAGAGGAACAGTCACTGGCCGGCGGGCTGGCTCGTAGAGGAAGAACTGTGGGCAGACTGCCTGGCTCGTAGAGGGAGACCTGCAGGCCAGCTCACAGAGGAACAGTTGCGGGCCGGCAGGCTGGCTCGTAGAGAAAGAACTGTGAGCCGACTGGTTGGCACGTAGGGGGAGAGCTGCGGCTCGTCGGCTAGACGAGAGCAAGCTGCAGGCCAGCTCACAGAGGAACAGCTGTGAGCCGACTAGTATAGGGAGAGTTGTGGGCAGTCCAATTCTAAAGGAATAGGTGCAGTACGGTGATGTGGGGAGACGGAACGTGAAGGGCGTATCTTGTAGAGAGACAGCCGTGGTATTTTTCCAGTGTTTGCTTGCAGAGGTACAACTATGATCCTGAGGACTCGCACAGGGAGAGCTTATTCCTAAAACCATGTCATCTTTCAAACATATGTCACGTCCCTTTTCTACCATTCAAACTGATTACGACCTTCTCTGTATACTGCACATCCCAAGAACATGCCAATAAAAGTATAAGTGCTATTTTTATACTAGATAAAGCTCACTTAATTATTATGAACTCTGCTGTTGGGTGCACAAAATGGAGAATGTGAGATGAGGATAGAAAACAGGTGTAATTCCTAAACTTTTATTGTACGATTCCTTTAATATACGTATATTCTCGGCTTTGAGTGGGATAAAAACAATTGTGGTTGTATGAAAGGGGTAGCAGTGTTCAGCCCGGTCCACTTAAAGCCTTGTGTATATTGAGCACAGTTACACAAGCTAACAATTTTCATCACTTATAATCACATTTACTTTACTAGTCGGAAAACATCGTACAGAAAATGTACTAAAACATTTTTTATCTCTCACACATTTATAAAACATCTCTTGTAAAGAAACACCCCTCTCCATGTTTATTTCGTGAGAACAAGCAGTAAATAATCCCTTTACCAGCATCTAGTCACTAACTACTACCACTGTGCACTATACCCAAGTGTAAAGCACAAATACTATTTATATTATATCTTAAAGCATCATAAAATGATTCTAACCATGCATACGTAGAGAAAGCAACTTATACGTGTACTTTGATCATTTACTCTCCATGTAATCTGTGCACATTCTCAAAGGGTTCGCAGTATAACACCTCTCTTCACTTATATTCAAATGTACCTCACAGTGTAAAACATAACATCACAACCTATGCATAATGAATATTTCCAACATAATACAGTGCAGTTTTATACTATTGAAACTGTTTACAACATTCTCTACATAGTACAAATCCTACCAATATGGGAATAAACTTAGAAGTACTATGTTTATAATACAAACAGCTATATTAGATTGTTTTTATAAACTGTACCGCTGGGGGAACACAATGGTGCTGGGAACTGGACAGAGTTAAGTGTGAGCGGTAAATCCGTTACGCCCACGGATTTTTCGGATTTTTGGGGAATCCGCAATCCGCGTATTTTACGGATTTCCCACAAAATCCGGAAAAAAAAATCAGCGCGGACGTAACGGGTTCAAAAGTTGAACCCCCACTCATGTAACTATTTTACAATGGCGCCAGCAAGCTGCCAGCGCCGTTGTAAAATAGTTACAAAGTTAGCTTGCACAGGAACCACTAGATAAAGCGAAGCAGGTGCTGCTTTATTTTATCTAAGTGCTTCCTGTGCAAGCTAACTTTGTAACTATTTTACAACGGCGCTGGCAGCTTGCTGGCGCCATTATAAAATACTACAGCAGCTCACTCAAGGGACCCCTGCGCCCTTCGGGGCGATTGCATAGTAACACACACATGGTCGCTCAGTGACTCATTCATTAGCCCAAAAACAATCGTGAGCGTCGTCGAGGCTGGACAGGTGTGCCTTCTTCCCAAATCTACCGTGGAAAATCAGCTGTGATGCTGGATAGACTTTGCATCCTTGACTTTCACGAGCGCAATACCCATGAGTAGGCACATTGTGTTCGCACGGGTTTCTGCACGTTCGCGAGCGTTTTGTACAATAAAACCCTCGCGAACTTGCAGAAACCCGTGCGAACACACAAAAAAAAATACGCTAGGATCCGCGGATTTTGCGTATTTTCGAAATACGCAAATCCGCAAATCCGCAAATCCGCGGATTGCCAATACGCAAAATCCGCTCATGCTTAGACAGAGTAAATAAAGGTGTAAATGCCAAACTTTTTATGTATCATCCCTTTACTATATGTATAATAACAGCTTTAAGTGGGTTGAAAAATGTGGCAACTGTCTTAAAGGGGTGACGGAGTTCAGTACCGACAAGACCCAGACCACTTAAAGCCCTTCGTATATTCAGCAGACAAACACACCCTGACAATTACCTTTACTAATAATCACATTTACTTTAGGACTGTGCACAAAATCTTGCTAAAAATATACATAAAATATTTACATTTATTTTTTATCTCTCACATATTTTTAAAGTCTCCCAGTAACACACCGGTCTTGAATGATATTGAAATCTACCTCTTTATGCAAAAAATAAGACCACAAATTGTCCACATAACATATCTGGTTTTTGTTCCATCTCAATTAAATCAAAAACACATTAATGTTCTACTCTTACCCTTTCCTCACTGTTTCCACACTAAGCAAAATTTAAATTAAGTTTGTAGTTACTATTCAGATTCCAAATGTCACAAACACATGCAATTCTTTCTTTGACACACAGTGCATGTAATGCACCTCTCTCATCAAGAATGTAACCAGTAATGGCACAATTTCCCTGTTGCTCCACACATAAATACATGTAAAGAACAAATCAGATTAGTTCCTTGATTTTTTTCAAATTGCAAAACATCTCGCTAATTTTGAACTTGCCATATAAACAGTTTTTTCAAAATGTAAGAACACATACAGGTGAGAAGTTCAACGTATTCTATCAACACACTTTCTAGAACATTCTACGGCACATGCAGGTTAAAAGTTCATCATTTTTTTAAACCTAACGATATTTTTTTCTAACATTTTCTCAAACATTTTGTGCACCTGCAGTTTAAAAGTTCACCATTGTTTTAAGTTCGAACAGTGCCTTCCAAATGCAAGTAGCAGGTGTGATTGAACTGAGCAAATGTATCCTATCATTTGTACTGAACTTTAAAACTGCTTTTTATTATCCAATGACAAAGATGCTTTTTGACAAACCAATAAGAACCCTACTTTTTAGAAAACAATGCAATCAGTTATCATTTTGTATGAGAAAAAAAGTAGTTACCCATCTTTAAACATATCTCTTATTCTACGAACGGACTGCATGAGCAACAGGCATCTATCCATACCTTCCAGTTATACCTTCAAAATGCTAGTGTGGATCGTAGGACATAGCTATGTTTTCTGGTGCAAGAGGTATGCAGAACAGAGACGGATTGACTTAGACCTGGGTTTACAAAATGTGCACATTAAATGGTTTGGACAGAGAGTATTGAAGTGGCACCAATTGCTCCCTTTGGTTAAAGCCTGCTTGCATCTCCAACACCCTGACCTCATGATTGTCTACTGTAGTGGTAACGACCTAGGCACATTGACTGGGGTAGGTTTGGAAATGCTAATGAAGGACACCTTTAGACAGATGATGTTGCTTTTGCCTCAAACTCTCTTAGTATATTCCAATATTTTTACACAAAGACAGAAGTGGAAATGGACAAACCAATTTTGTCTTCAGATTAAAAAGTCTAGGAAGACTGTCAACAAAGATGTGTCTGCATACCTCAGAGACCATAGAATGGGGTTGATCTACAACAACAACATACGTTTTGATATGGCTGATATTTACAGAAGTGATGGAGTACTCTTCACAGATCAGGGTAATCAAGTTTTTCTGAATAACCTAAAGCTGTGAATCCAATTAATAAACACAAGGGCTCTTGTTAGAGCCGCCTTATATTCCCAATAGCGTTTCGCAGAGTGACAGCTGTTATCCTCCTAGCACAGGGAGACCTGCGGGCCATCGGGCTGGCTCGCAGGGGGGGAGCTGCAGCTTGTGGGCTCAGCTCGCACAGGGAGAGCTACAGGCCGTCGGCTCAAAAACGCACAGCAGGGTGCTGGCTCGCAGAGGGAGATCTCGGGTCTAACTCGCCTAGGGACAGCAATGAACCTACGGCCCTGCTAGCAGAGACACACCTATGACCTAACCGACTGGCTCGCCGAGATACAGCTGCTGATCCGACGGCTCGCAGACGCACTGCTGCGAGCCGACGGTCTGGTACTGTTTTATGGTTTAGAGTAGTACAGTGATGTTTGTGTAGTGTAGGGGGTTGTGCTGCGGATAGTGTTTTAGGATTTAGGGCAGCACAGTAGTGTTTGTGTAGCATAGGGGATCATGCTGGGGGTAGTGATTAAGGGTTTAGGGTAGTACAGTGGTGTTTGGGTAGTATAGGGTGTCATGCTGGGGGTAGTGTTTTAGGTTTCAGGGTAATGCGTGGTATTTGTGTAGTGTAGGGGTCATGCAGGGGGTAGTGTTTTAGGGTTTAGAGCCATGCAGTGGTGTTTGGGTACTGTAGGGGGTCATGCTGAGCGTACTGTTGAAGGGTTTAGGGTAGTGCAGTAGTGTTTGGGTAGTATATGGGGTTGTGCTGGAGGCATTGTTTTAGAGTTTACGACAATGCAGTGGTGTTTTGATGGTGTAGGGTGTCCTGCTGAGGGTAGTGTTTTAGGATTTACGTTAGTGCAGTGGTGTTTGGGTAGTGTAGGGGGTCCTGCTGGAGGTAATGGTCTAGGGTTTATGACAAGGCAGTGGTGTTTGAGTAGTGTAAGGGGTCGTGCTGGGAGTAGTGTTTTAGAATTTAGGGTAGTGCAGTAGTGTTTGGGTAGTGTAGGGGGTCGTGCCGACAGACCTACTCACAGATATCTGAGCCAATGGACTGGCTTCTAAAGGCATATTCATGACCTGGTGATGTGGGTAGAGAGACAACTTGAAAGGGGTATCTCACACAGACACAGATGCCAGTGTTTCCGCACAGAGGTAAAACTATGGACCCAATGGCTAGAACACAGAAAGATGCGAGCTGACGGACTGAATCACAAAATGCCTGGCAACACTTTCTGGTTTCAACAGTTCACAGCCAATGAGCCGGAAGCTCGTGCTCTTAACCCCTCAACCAATCAGATATCAGAATTCTCAAATATGGATATCTGTAAAATTTGATATTTATCAAAAACTACTGAACGGATTTACACAATTTAAAAAAAGCGAGCTTTCTGGACCAAGACCTTTCTCCCTGCCAAATTTGGCGTAATTCCGTTCAGCAGTTTCACCTGTAGTCTTTTCTAAAGTTTCGTGTGGGAATTGCATGGAAAAAACATGTTTTGGGACACCCTTTTTTCTCAGCCCCCCTAGACCAATCACCCCCAAACTTTCAATATAGGAGCTGATCAAAAAAGAGAAACTTTTTGGGATAAATTCGTAAAAATGCATCAAATGACGCCAAAGTTATAAGCACATGGAAGGCTCTAGGAGTGGGGATGCGCAACCCCCCTCCCAAAATGAGTGAATCCACGGGACTGCGGAGTCCACAATGGGCCCCCCTAGCCCCAGCGAGCCCCGCTATTATTTTTTAAGAAATGCCCCCGGAACCTACCCCACCCGGAGGTCTCATTAAAATAAAACGCGGGAACCCACTAACCCAGCGCGATTTGCACCGATTTTTCTTTTAATGCTTTTTTTGGCCCTGGGGGTCCTTTTTTGGGCCTAGGGGGTCAGGGTGTTTCAACCCTATCCCCTGCCAACACTTCCTGATATCGAGTGTTGGCAGCCAATAACAGTGAAGCTCGTGCACGAAACTTAGGCTCTGCCCAGATATCGAAACTTTTATTTTTCTAATTTCTCAGAAACTACTGAACAGATTTACACCATTTAAAAAAGATCGCTTTCTGATCCAAACGCTACCTTTTTGCCAAATTTGGGGTAATTCTGTTCACTAGTTTCAGCTGTAGCCTTGCACAAAGTTTCCTATGGGAAATTGATTTTCACTCTTATTTTTTAAATTTCGCAAAAAATACTGAATGAAGGTAACTTTCTGAACGAAGCTCTACCTTTCTGCCACATTTTCGGTAATTCCGTTCAGCAGTTCAGGCTGTAGCTCGTCGCACAATTTCCAATGGAAATTAACATGGGGAAAATGTGTTTTGGGTCCCCCCTTTTTTCTCAGCCCCCGCTTGATGAATCACCCCCAAACTTTCAGGATAGGAGCTGACCTGAATAGACTTTTTTGGGAGAATTTCATGAAGATTCGTCAAACAACGCCAAAGTTATTAGCAAATCAAAAAATGCTTTTCCAATGGAAAGTAGGTTCTAACTATAATTACGTGGTGGTGATCGCCGGTAGGTTATAAATAAATATATATATACATATATATATATATATATATATATATATATATATATATATATATATATCAATATATATTCACTGAAATAAACATAGGTTTCAGGGGCGTTGCACATTTCACTCGTACAAAACCATAGATATTCCCCCGTTATAGTTAGTTCAGCTAACCATAACTCGCGCGCCCGCAATGCACTGCTGATGATGTCACATATTACATCACTCATGACATGGTCAGTGACATCACTCATGACATCACTGAAGACATTTCAAATGACATCAATGATGACATCATCCAGTGGATGTGTGTTTTTCTGAAAATTAAATATGTTTTATATATGTACATCTCAAGGTCGATGGAAGAATAAATGGGTATATAAGTGTCTAAATGGATGATTTATTTTTTAATAACTGACTGATTAAGTGTATGTTAGTGAATGCATGGGTTAGTGAGTAATGTTTAAATATGTAAATATCTGAATAAGTCTCTCACGTTGTGTATAAGTGGTTGCATGGTTTGGTGAGTGAGTATGAGTGTCTATATGGGTTATTAGTTGGTTTTTTGAGTATCAGTATGAGTGTTTGAGTGTCTATATGGTTAGGTGGGGGGTATTACTTAGAGCATAGATGCATGAATGAGTGACTGTGTTTGTATGTGTTGAAGACAGTATGTATGCAGGACTGTATAGGTGGATGAGTGTGTGTATGGGTGTGTTAGTGAGTGAATGACTGTCTCAATAGTGTCTTTATGAGTAAGTACATATGTTTTAAACTAGTATATGTGAGTATTGGTGTATGTGAAAGTGAGAGATTGGAAGAGTTCCTGTGTAAATAGGTATGTTTTTCTATAAGTGATTGTTTAAGAGAGTAAGTATGTGTAAGTTTCTGTAGAAGTAAGTGTGGCGGTGTGTGTATAACTGTATATACAAGTAAATGGATGGTTGATACTTTGTTTGCCTGTGTAACTATGTGTGTGAGTAACTCCATGGATGAGTGTCAGTGTGTAACAAGATGAATAGGTGTAGGAGTACATATGATGAGAGAGTACATGTATGTGTGACTGTATAGATCTGTTGGTGAATGAGTGGATATGTGTGTAGATCTTGGAATTACTGTATAGGTGTGTTGTAACTGGTATTGGTATCTCCATTGTTTTGAAAATGTTAGTTTCTATTTTTAAGTGTGTGGATCAAAGGATATATTAGGGTGAGAAGAGGTCTGCCACTCTATCACAAGGATGATGTCATCAGTGATGTCACTTGAGTTGTCATCAGTGATGTCATGAGCGATGTCACTGACCATGTCATAAGTGATGTAATATGTGATGTCATCAGCAGTGCATTTGTGGTGCGCGAGTTATAGTTAGCTGAACTAACTTTAACGGGGGAATTTCTATGGTTTTGTACGACTGAAATATGCAAGTAACTATAACGCCCCTGAAACCTATGGTTTTTTCAGTGAATTTCCAAGGTTTTTTAAATGCTAATTCCTAACGATAACGTGCCTGAAACGTATGTTTTTTTCAGTGAATTTCAAAGGTTTTTTAAATGGTAATTTTGAACTATAATATGCCTGAAAACTATGTTTTTTTCCCTTGAATTTCAAAGATTTTTTAAATGCTAATTCCTAACTATAACATGTTTTGTAAAGTGAATTTCAAAGGTTTTTTAAATGCTTGTTTCTAACTATGCCTACTGTGGTAGGACATGTGAAGAAAGAAGAAAAAATGCACAGAAAGAAGCAAAAGAAGTGCTTAAAGAAGCAACAGAAGTCCTCAAAGATGAAGAAAAGTGCAGGAAGAAGCAAGAAATGTGCAGAAAGAACCAACAGAAGAGCAGAAAGAGGCCCTGTTACAAAATCATCCTGTGCCCACAACGTTTTCAGATGGGTACTGGTGTTAACTGACTCTGACTAACCAGACCTAGAGCCAGTGGTATGCTAAAAGACACTTAGAATACTGGGAAAACACCTAAATACACTAGGGAACACTATGCGTTGGGGTACTCCTGTGATTAGCATGACCTCCTCTGTAAGCCCCTAGTATATAATAGGGAATGGGGATTACAACTATCTCCTAAAATGCACCATTGTGTGCGTTTGCACACTGGTGAAGGGTGAGGGGCCTGAGATGATATCTGCAAACACGACCTATGGCCGTTTTAAGTTGGGGGATAAAGTCCCCTTGAATCCTGAGGGTCCTAAGGGTCCCTGGGGGCCAACAAACCCACCAGGTATGTCCAGTAAGTGCCACAGAGTTGCATTGCAGAGAGGTGTAAAATGGGGCATGGCCTCGGACAACCTATCTGCAACGCAGCTCTGTGGTGCTTACTGGAGGTACATGGTGGGCTAGTTGGACCCAGGGACTCTCATGATTAAAGGGAACTAAAAATGTAACCACAGGGCGTGTTTGCACATGTCACCTCAGGCCCCGTCCCCTCCCTTCACCACTGTGTAAACACGCCCGGTGGCCATTTAACGTTGTGAGATTAAGTCCCCTAGAGTCCTGAGGGTCCCTAGGGTCCAACTAGCCCACTAGGTACCTCCAGTAAGTACCACAGAGCTGCGTTGCAGAGAGGTGTAAAAAGGGGCATGGCCTAGACTCCCTATCTGCAACGCAGTGCAGTGGCGCTTACTAGAAGCACCTGGTGGGCTAGTTGGCCCCCAGGGGCCCTCAGGATTAAAGGGGAATATTTCCCCAACTTAAAACGTGCCACAGGGCGTGTTTGCACACATCACCTCTGACCCCGTCCCCTCCCTTCACCACTGTGTAAACAGGCTCTGTGGCCATTTTAATTTGGGAGATCAAGTCCCATTGAATCCTGAGGGTCCCTGGGGTCCAACAAGCCCACTAGGTACCTCCAGTAAGTGCCACAGAGCTAATTTGCAGAGAGGTGTAAAAGGGGGCACGGCCTAGACCACCTCTCTGCAATGCAGCGCAGTGGCACTTACTGGAAGCACCTGGTGGGCTTGTTGGCCCCAGGGGCCCTGAGGATTGAAGGGGAATTATTTCCCCAACTTAAAACGTGCCACAGGGCGTGTTTGCACACATCACCTCTGGCCCGTCTCCTCCCTTCACCACTGTGTAAACACGCTCTGTGGCGTTTTAAGTTGGGAGATTAAGTCCCCTTGGACCCTGAGGGTCCCTAGGGTCCAACTAGCCCACTAGGTACCTCCAGTACGTGCCACAGAGCTGCATTGCAGAGAGGTGTAAAAAGGGGAGTAGCCTCTGAAGACATCTCTGCAATGCAGCTCCCTGGCGCATACTGGAGGTCCCTGGTGGGCTAGTTGGCCCCCAGGGACCCTCAGTATTGAAGGGGAATTAATTCCCCAACTTACAACTCGCCAGGGGGTGCGTTTGCACAGTGGTAAAGGAAGGTGGCGGGGCCTAAGGTGACATGTGTGCAAACACGCCCAGTGGTAAGTTGGGGAATTAATTCCTCTTCAAACCTGAGGGTCCCTGGGGGCCAACTAGCCCACCAGGTACCTCCAGTATGCGCCAGGGAGCTGTGTTGCAGAGAGGTGTTCAGAGGCCATGCCCTTTTTCAAAACACTATGCAATGCAGCTCTGTGGTGCTTTTTGGAGGTACCTGGCCATTTATGGCCTTGGGCACTGCATCCCCCGGGGCCGGCCTTAGTTTTTTAATTTTTTTTTATTTCTAATATTTTATTTTGAGGAGGGAGCCCCCCCTCCCGGGCCACTAATAGCCTTGGGGACCCCATCCCCCGGGGCTGGCCCTCTCCGTTGGGACCATGGGGGGGTTCCCCAATCCCCCCACGGTCACGTCCGCGCCCCGCCTCCTGCGGGAGCCTTCATTGCTTTTCCACATGGGGAGCTGCTGAGATGCAGCTCCCTGTGTGGAAAAGCAACTGGCTTTGGTTTTTTGAAGAGAGAGCAGGTTTCCTGCTCTCTCTTCCAAAACAAAAGCAGGGCTTGGGGGGGGTCTGTTACAGACCCCTCAATTTAAATAATTAGAGCCCCCGCGAGGTGGAGGTCCTTGTGACATGTGGGGGTTTGAGCCCCCACACACAGGTAGTTATTTTTTTTAAAACAATCCCCGGGGGCAGGCGGTCCTCAGGGCTGCATGGGGTCCATTAAGCCCCCCCACCCATTTACTAAACAAGCCCCAGGGACAGTCCCTCGGGCTGTGGGGGGCCATGTGCCCCCCACAAATACTTTTGAAAAGCCCCAGGGGTGGCAGTCCCCGGGGCTGGGGGGGCCCCTTTGGGCCCCCATTACAATCTTAACATTACCCCCTGGACTTGGCCTACCCGGGGGCTAATTAATAATGAAGCACGGGAGCACGCACTTCATTTTTTAACATTTCTCAGCCAGATCCGCGGATCCTCCGCGGATTTTGCTGATTTAAAAAAAATATATATATATTTTGAGCCCTGGGGGTCCTTGTGGGATCCCCTGAATAGGCTAGGGGGTCAGGGTGTTTCTAACCTCCCCCATTTTCTTTATTTTTGTGTTTGTTTTCCTGATTTCTTGTGCCTCAGTTCTAACGAAGCAAAAGATGGCTGCCAGTACTTCCTGGTTTGGAGTGTTGACAGTCAATCAGCATGAAGCTCGTGATTGGTAGGGTGCGTGGATCCTGCGTGGCTCTAGATATCAAAACTTTTTAATTTGGATTTTCTCAGCAACTACTGAACGGATTTACACCATTTAACAAGGGCTCTTTCTGAACCAAGGGCTACCTTTAACCAAATCTGGTGTAATTCCCTTCAGCAGTTCGGGCTGTAGCCGTGTCTAAAGTTTCCTATGGGAAATTGCATGGGGAAAACATGGTTTGGGACCCACTTTTTTCACACCCACCCTTGACGAATCACCCCGAAACTTTCAAGATAGGAGCAGAGCGGGCCATAAGTTTTGAAAATTTTGTGAAGATTCATCACTCTGCGCCAAAGTTATTTGGGAGTAAAATGTTGCGATTTTCCTATGGTAACTAGGTCCTAACTATAACTCCCTACTGTCGTCCGCCAGCAGGTAATATATATATATACAGCTATACACACACTACCACTTTACTTCTAAGGAAGCGTACACATACTTACTCTCCTAAACAATCACTTATAGAAACACATACTTATTTAAACAGGAACTCTTACAATCCCTCACTCTCACATATACTCACTTATATACATCAATATTCACATATACTAGATTAAAACATATGTAGTTACTGATAAAGACACTACTGAGACAGTCATTCACTCACTAACATACACATATACACACTCATCCACCCACACAGTCCTGCACATATGCTGTATTCAAAACACATACAAACAGAGAGTCAGTCATTCATGCATCTATGTGCTAAGTAACACCACCACCAAACATATAGACACTCATATTGATATTAAAAAACATCTAATAACCCATATACCTACACATGTAGCTACTCACCAACCCATGCAGTCACTTATACACAAAGTGAAACATTAATACATATATTTAAATATTTAAACATTACTCACTAATATTTATTTTTCAGAAAGACACACATTCACTGGATGGTGTCATCAGTGATGTCATTTGAGATGTCATCAGTGATGTCATGAGTGATGTCACTGACCATGTCATGAGTGATGTAATATATGACGTCATTAGCAGTGCATTGCACGCGCAAGTTATAGTGAGTCCAACTAACTATAACGTGGGAATTTCAATGGTTTTATGCGAGTAAAATTTCCAGCTAACTATAACTGGTGTGAAACCTATGTTTTTTTCAGTGAATTTCATAGGTTTTTTAATAGCAAATCTCTATAGGTATAAAAAGTAAAACATTTTATAAGGAATTTTATATTGTATAATTATGTAATTTTTTTTTTCCCCTGGAGCGCTCACGGGGCGCGTACCGGTGAACGCACGGGTAAGCGCAATGTTGCGGCGCACCCCGGGGCGCGTACCGGTGAGCGTCCGTTAGCGCTATTCTCGCGAACGAAAACAACATCGTGACGTTTCGCGTAAACGCGTGATGCGTCATATGACGCACTGCGTAAGCGCACCCGGAAGCACGCGAGCGCATACGATCGCGCAACTTCCTGACGCTACGCGCCGCCGGGCGCGCCCCGGGGCGCGACTACGGGGGCGCCCCGGAGCGCGCCCCGGGGCACGTAGCGTAAGCGCGTCGGGTTATGTGACCTGAAAATAAAACTTTTTATTGGTTCATTTTACTTTCGGTTTCCTAATGATGTAAGGCCAGGTCATGTGACCTAAAAATAACACTTTTCATTTGTTCAGAACAGTTTTCTTTTCTAAATGATGAAAGACCCCACCTTTTTTCCTCATTCTACTTTTGTGCTTTGAGAGAGGTAGACCTCCAGTTATTTCAGTAGAAAATGGCTACATTAGGTGCAGCTGCTGGAGCTTCTAGACCACCACCACCACCACAAGGACCACCACAACTTCACAGTGGTGGAGATGAAGAAGAGGAGGAAGATGAGGATGAGGAAGAGTGGAGATTCGTCCGAGAGGACAATATTATATACAAACCTAAAGAGCACATCATCTGGCAGTTTTTTTCAATCCCTAAGGACAAGAAAAAAGTAAATGCGCCTAAGGCAACCTGCTTAATATGTCATCAGGAGCTGTCAAGGGGGAATCCCAACAAAAAATACTCCTTTGGCAACCACACGATGATCAGGCATATGCGACGCAGGCATCCAAATAACTATGCAAGGGCAGAGCTCAGGGAACTGGCCAGAAACCCTGTCCAATCTTCTGCCAGCACCTCCCAAACTAATGTTCCCACCCCATCGGGACCGGAAGTTAGGGAGATATGCTCCACCATACAACCAAAATTCTCCAATTTTAAAATGGTTTGTATTTTTGAGGACAAACGATATGCTATGGAGAGCAAAGCATCACACTTATTAACCGTGCTTGGGATAACCACAAGTGCCCAAGAAAACATTAATTTTTTTCCGCCTTTTTTTTGCTCCTGTTGAGCCCTTTAGAATTCCCTGTTTTTTGTTTCTCCCCTTAAAAAATACAAGAAAATATAAAACTGTTCAGAAAAGTCAAAAAAAGTAAAATTTTTTCCAAAAAACAATAAAAAAAATATAAAACAACAAAAAGAATTAAAAAAACTGTTCTTTTTAGAACTACCTCCAATTTATAAAAAAATGCTAAATTTTTTGGAAACTCTGTCATTCTTTTTTCTCCATGGTACGCTCCCCGGTACGCTCCCCGGTGCGCGTACCGGGCGCTCCCCCCGCGAAAATCGAAATTTTTTTCTTTCTTTTTTTACCCGCGGGACCCTTTTATGGCCCCCACATCAAACCTTGGGGGTCAGGGGGGTCTACCCTGCCCCCTTTTGGTTATTTCCCCCTTTGTTTTTGCAAACTCTTGTGTCTCGATCCTACCGAGACACAAGATGGCGGCCGCTCCGGACTGTTTCGAATGTTTACAGACAACCGAGAGCCAATCAGCTTTCCGTGCGCAAGTCGCGTGGCGCACCCGGAGCGCTCCCCGGTGCGCGTTCCGGGGCGCGACTATAGATATATAAATTTTTTTGAACCTAAATTACTCAAAATCCTCTGGAGCACATATCTTGAGACATAGCAAAGGCACATCGGGCTACCAGTCCCTACAATTTTGCCAAGTTCGGTGAAAATCCATTCAGCCGTTCGAGCTGAAAGTGAGTTCGACCGCCCTATGAAAATTAACATGGGGAAAACACGTTTTGGGACCCCCCTTTTATCTCGGCCCCCGCTTGAGAAATGCCCCCCAAACTTTCAGGGAAGGAGCGGAGCGCGGCGAGGCAAAGTTGAGGAAAATTTCAGGCACATTCGTCCACCGGCGCCAAAGTTATTCCCAATAGAATGTTACGATTTCCCTATGGAAATCAATCCTAACTATAACTACCTACTGGCGACCGCCAGTGGGTAATATATATATATATATATGTATATATATATATATATATATATATATATATATATATATATATATATATATTACCTACTGGCGGTCGCCAGTAGGTATATATAGTTAGGATTTTTTCCCTATGGGATTTTTGAAAATTCTATGTCTAATAACTTTGGCGTTTGTGGACGGAATTGGCTGAAATTTTCAGGAAAATGGAACATTTTGTTTCTGAGCAGCCCCTGGAAATTTGGGGGGGGGGGTTCGTCAAGGGGTGGCCGAGAAAAAAGGGGGGTCCCAAAACGTGTTTTTCCCATGTTAATTTCCATAGGGCGGTTGGCCTCACTTTTAGGCCGAACGGCTGAATGGATTTGCACGAAACTTGGCAAAATTGTAGGGACTGTTAGCCCGATGTCCCTTTGCTAGGTCTCAATATATGTGCTCCAGTGGATTTTGAGAAATTAACGTTCGAAAAAAGATATTTATCTGTAAGCGCTCCGGTTCGCGTACCTGACGCGTAACGGAACTTCGCGTAGCGAAGGTGATTGGCTCTCCGGTGTCTGTCAACATTCTAAACAGTCCGGAGCGGCCGCCATCTTGTCTCTCGGTAGGATCGAGAGACAAGAGAAGGCCAAAACAAAGGGGGAAATGACCATAAGGGGGCATAGTAGATCCTCCCTGACCCCCTAGGTTTGATGTGGAGGCTTTAAAAGGGCCCCGCAGTGCATGCGTGGGGAGCGCCCGGTCCGCGAACCGGGAAGCGTTCTGGGGAGCGTACTATAAGGAAAAAAGAATGATAGACTTTTCAAATACTGTATGTTAATTGATTGTTGGTTTTGTTGATTATTTTTTAATTTCTTTATTTTTTAAGCAATTATTTATTATTGTGATTGTGTTTCAAAATTTAATAACATTTCTAACATTTCACTGTCTGAAATGTCATTTTCATTGAACATAGCTTGTAATCTCTGAGTGTGTAAAATGTCCTCATTTTGAAGGAGGTCATCTACTGCTTGCACACATTGCAGTAGTTCTTGGTCCCAAGTTTCATCCATAAATTCTATATAATTTGGATCAATTAATTCTTGGCTGCTCTCTTGCAGGACAATTTGAAATGAAACTTTCTGTTCGCCTTCCATGTTGCCTGAAATTTGAATAAAAAAATATATATTAGTAGAGATAGGGCACTGTTGGGATTAATTTTAGATAGGCAGTTTTTATCAGTGAATTTATCTTTGGGCAGTGTATAGTATCAGAGTGGAAGTAGGAATATAAAAAAGTGTATGTGATTTAACGTAAGTAAATTCATAATTATACAAGAGAAACCTAACTCCATCCATAACTATAACAGAGAAGTCTATCTAAATCTATAACTACTACAGAGGGATAGTATATAACTATCAGAAAAAGTTTACCATATTAACTGATAGTGCACAATATACTTCAGTTTTTAAAATAACAACTTACCTTTACAAAGAAGTTGAAGTGATTAGTGAAAATCCAATTGAAATGTACACCAGGAAGTAGTAGTCAAAATGGCTGTGTTTCCTTCTCTTCCTTTATATATATTCAGGTATATAACCAATCAAATGTCAGGTAAAAAAAGTAGAAAATGAAAGTAACATTTTCATTGGTTGTCAATTCCAACACTTCAGATGTGTTTTGTGAAGTAATTTACCTCACGGTATTTAGAGAGGTCTACAGGCTAAATGGCTAAATGGAATTTCAATCAAATTTGTGAAAATGATAGGGATTGGTATGTAGTATGAGCTAATCTATATTTGGTGAAAGTGTCTCCAGTCGTTTTTCTGTAAATTACTTTCCCACCTTTTTTGATGGAGCGCTTCCCGGTGAGCGCCCCGGTACGCGAACTGGTGAGCGCCCCGGTACGCGAACGTGAAGCGTTACGGGAGTCCACCATTTTGTGTTTCGGTCGAATTAAGATACAAGATGGAGGGCAATTAATGTTCAGAATGGGTAGAAGGGGGCACGGTAGACTTATCTTGACCCCCTAGGTTTTCCGAGGGTGGCTGAGGAGGCCAATATGTGCGAAAAAAATCATTTTTTTTAAAAATTTCGCGAGGTTAGCTTCCGGTTCGCGTACCGGGTAGCGCCCCGGGGAGCGTACTTTGTTGAAAATTAGTGAAAAAAGTTAGAGTAAAATATTAATTGTGAGTGATCAGATGTAGGGTAGCTCTGAGAAGAGCTTTTGGGTTTAGGGTACATTTAGGTACTTATAAGTAGGTACCAATGCACAGTCTTAAATTCAGAATGAAAATTCTGTTGCCCTCATCTGAGAAGTGAACTCCATCTCCTCTGTAGATATCTTGCATGTAGTAACGCAAGTTATTGTTGTACATGGAGCCCATTCCATGGTCTCTCATGTAAGCTGAAACAGATTTGTTTACATGCTTCCTCGACTTCTCAATTTGTGGACAAAATTGGTTCGACCACCTCCATTTCTGTCTTTGGCATATATTTGAATATACCAAGGCAGTCTGAGGAAAAAGTGCCATTAATTGCTCAAAGGTGTCCTTTAAAAGCATTTCCAGACCTACCCCAGTCAAAGTGCCCAAGTCATTACCTCCACAGTGCACAATTAACAGGTCAGGTTTTGGCAAATGCATAAAGGTTTTCACCAATGGTATCAATTGGTGACATTTTAATCCTCTGTGGCCAAACCACTTAATTTCCACATCTTGTAAATTGAGGTTAGGTAAATTTCTGTTATCAGCATACCTCTGAGCCCAGTAGATGTAACTATGTCCAACAATCCAGACAGAAAACATGGTGAGAGAAGTTTCTGCTGCAGTCAGATGAAGTGTGGCAATGAAATGGCAGTTGAAAAAATAAGAGTTTAAAATGAAAAAAACTGTGGAGTTTCTGTGTTAATGAAGCAGTAACAGTGATTGGTGGATTTTGATTGCTGAAAACAGAAAGTTAGGGTGCATGGATGAGTTCTTTGAAAGATGTATTTTGAATGGTCAAGAAAAAATCATTAAATGAAAGATTGCACTAGATATGCAGGTGCACTGAGAGTTCAGAGTTCAATTGAAACATTGTTGTGTGAACTTGCAAAAACCAGAGGTCTTCCAAGAGGTGGTTGCTATGCAAAAAAGGCAGAGAGGGCAGAGGGGCGAAGGGTTTTGATTTGAAAAAAGTGAGGGAAGAGTTTTGATTGGGTGACATGAGAGATATGTGTGAAGAATTACAGCATTTCTGTGCTTTTGATAGCTGCAGACTCTGGAGTGCATACCTTTTGCTCTGCTAAAGACAAAGTGGTGTGTTTCTGAGACTGTTTTGAAACTCATAAAGTATTTGCTAAGGTGAGAAAAGATTTATTTAATTTAGATAGAGAATAGTGTGCTTTAAGGAGAAAATTATGAAGAAAGTTGTGTTTTTAAAATGTTGCTTTGCCTCAAGTGTTTTACAAATAGATTTTGTTTCTTTGAGAAATTGTAATTGGAGAAAATGTGAAGTATTAGTACTGACAGGGTGTTTTTGTGCATAGGAGCTGTGCAGTGTTTTCAAATTATGACTTGAAAATCGTTTTTGAGGAAAAGGAATGCTTTTAACATTTATGACAAGGATATAATGGTGTATGCTTCTTTATAAGGCATTTGAGTGTCTCTGATGTTATTTTTCCCATTTTAATGTAAGACCTTTCCCCGTGGTGCAAATTCCTTGTAAATATGCTCCCACCTGTGCTTGGCAAATTTAGATTTTGAATGTTTGAGTTACATAGCCATGTTAAAAGTGACCCTAAAATGCTGCAAAGGCAATCAAAAAACGCTTCCATGTGTCTTAAGGACATTTTCAGTCATTTCCCCATGTGCAGTGTTTTCAAATTATGACTTGAAAATCGTTTTTGAGGTAAAGGAATGCTTTTAACATTTATGACAAGGACATAATGGTGTCTGCTTCTTTATAAAGCATTTGAGTGTCTCTGATGTTATTTTTCCCATTTTAATGTAAGACCTTTCCCCGTGGTGCAAATTCCTTGTAAATATGCTCCCACCTGTGCTTGGCAAATTTAGATTTTGAATGTTTGAGTTACATAGCCATGTTAAAAGTGACCCTAAAATGCTGCAAAGGCAATCAAAAAACGCTTCCATGTGTCTTAAGGACATTTTAAGTCATTTCCCCATGTGCAGTGTTTTCAAATTATGACTTGAAAATCGTTTTTGAGGTAAAGGAATGCTTTTAACATTTATGACAAGGACATAATGGTGTCTGCTTCTTTATAAGGCATTTGAGTGTCTCTGATGTTATTTTTCCCATTTTAATGTAAGACCTTTCCCCGTGGTGCAAATTCCTTGTAAATATGCTCCCACCTGTGCTTGGCAAATTTACATTTTGATAGTTTGAGTTACATAGCCATGTTAAAAGTGACCTAAAAATGCTGCAAAGGCAATCAAAAAACGCTTTCATGTGTCTTAAGGACATTTTAAGTCATTTCCCCATGTGCAGTGTTTTCAAATTAAGACTTATTTATTTATTTATTTATTTATGGGCTTGTAACGCGCCGGCATCACACCCGAAGGTGTATCTCCGCGCGGAGCTGTGAGGTGAACAGGTCGAGAAGACTCCTCCTAGAATAGTGCTGTCTTTAGGCATTTCCTGAAAGCTGAGTGACTCGGGCATTCTCTAAGGGAGAGGGGGAGGTTGTTCCATAGACGTGGGCCCATGATGGAGAGGGCGCGGCCTCCCTGTCTGGTCTTGTAATGTCTGGGAAGTTGGTTGCTGGACCTGAGAATGCGGGATGGACGGTGATAAACAAATTTATCCGCCAAGTAGTGGGGTCCCAGATTGTGTAGACTCTTGTGTATCACACAGCAAATCTTGAATTCCACCCGTTTCCGGATGGGAAGCCAGTGAAGGGCCTTGAGGAGGGGGAGGGACGGCGTTCTGGGGGGGGTGTTAGTTACCAGCCGTGCCGCGGTGTTCTGCACCACCTGCAGTTTATTGAGCACTCCTTCATTGGCTGCTAAGAGTAGGCCATTACAATAGTCCAGGCCGCTCAGAACGAGGGCCTGGACCAGGGTCTTCCGAGTGTTGTCTGGTAGAAGGGGGAACACCTTCCGAAGGAGGCCAATAATGTGGAAGCAGGACCCTGCAGTGGTGCTGGCATGATGAAAAAGGGTAAGGTCATGGTCTAGACGAACCCCCAGGTTTTTTACTACCTGTTTAGGGAGCGGGGCCTGGCCCAAGCTGGAGGGCCACCAGTCGGGGGTCCACAGGATTCTTGCCTCCCCGAATAACATGACCTCAGACTTTCCCACATTACACTGTAGAAAGTTCTTGGCCATCCAGCTGGCGATTGCAGTCATGCCGTTGGAGAAAGCTTGTCTTATCTCCAGGGTGAAGGTCTTAAAAGTGAACAGCAACTGCGTATCGTCAGCGTAGGAGATAGGCATAAACCCGAAGGACCTCGTCATGTTGGCCAAAGAGGAGACATATACGTTAAACAACGTAGGGCTAAGACAGGAGCCCTGCGGGACTCCTCTGATGATACTGGCAGAGGTGGAGCTAAAGGAGCCCATATTCACCTTCTGAGTACGCTCTGAAAGAAAGCTGGTGAGCCACGCCAAGGCAGATCTGTCAATGCCTATCTCCTTTAATCTGGTGAGGAGAATGGCGTGGGATATGGTGTCGAATGCTGCGGACAAGTCCAACAGCACCAACACCACTGACAGCCCTCTATCCAGGGACAGGCGTATGGCATCCGTGACGGAGAGGAGGGCAGTCTCGGTACTATGCCTAGGCCTGAACCCGGACTGAGAATGGTCAAGGCTGCCGGTCTGCTCAATGAAGGTGGAAAGATGGTGATTGACGTGCTTCTCCGTCAGTTTGCCGATGAACGGCAGAAGGGAGATTGGCCTCAGATTGGTCATATCTGACCAGGGGATGGCGGTGTTTTTCCTGATAGGCTTGACCATGGCCTCCTTCCACTCCCGGGGGACCAGTCCCTCCGACAG
This sequence comes from Lissotriton helveticus, assembly GCF_964261635.1. Classification (NCBI taxonomy): domain Eukaryota; kingdom Metazoa; phylum Chordata; class Amphibia; order Caudata; family Salamandridae; genus Lissotriton; species Lissotriton helveticus. Next base: position 1,078,531,973 of record NC_136067.1, on the reverse strand, counting down.
GGAGCGATTGATCACCGTCAGAATGGAGGGGCTGAGGACACTCCCAATAAGGTGCATGACACGGGCAGGTACAGGATCTACTGGGCTACCTGATTTAATGGTCCCAATCAGGGAGTTGACCTGGTCCAAGGTTATCTCGGGGATGAATGATAGTGTAGCTGGAGCAGCGCAGGCTATTCCAGGCTGGAGACTGGAAGAGGAGTCATATTCATCCGCGGATAGGCTTGATTGGGAAATATTTCGGTAAATGACATCAATTTTATCAGAAAAAAACCCGGCAGTGTCATCGCACAGTTTTTGGGTCAGCACTTCTGCGCTGTCGCAAGCGACAGGCTTGGTGAATGTGCAGAGCACCTGGTACAGCATTTTGGGGTCGTTGCCGGCCTCAGAGAGTTGGAAGATAATGTGGGACTTACGGGCAGCTCTGATGTTTTTGTGATAGAGTCTCATTGCTGAGCTATACCTGTCTCTATCGACAGTGCTGCGCGAGAATCTCCAGGATTTCTCCAACTTTCTGCAGGCCTTTTTCTCCGCACGCAGTAAGTCCGAGTACCATGGTTCCTGCTTGCGGTCCGACCGCTGATTGCAGCGTCTTAGGGGGGCAATAAGGTTGACCGCAGTACTCAAGGCATCATTGAATTTGGACAAGGCCGAACTGGGGGAGTCTGAGGGGAGAAAATCGTTTTTGAGGAAAAGGAATGCTTTTAACATTTATGACAAGGACATAATGGTGTATGCTTCTTTATAAGGCATTTGAGTGTCTCTGATGTTGTTTTTCCATTTTAATGTAAGACCTTTCCCCGTGGTGCAAATTCCTTGTAAATATGCTCCCACCTGTGCTTGGCAAATTTACATTTTGATAGTTTGAGTTACATAACCATGTTAAAAGTGACCCAAAAATGCTGCAAAGGCAATCAAAAAACGCTTTCATGTGTCTTAAGGACATTTTAAGTCATTTCCCCATGTGCAGTGTTTTCAAATTAAGACTTGAAAATCGTTTTTGAGGAAAAGGAATGCTTTTAACATTTATGACAAGGACATAATGGTGTATGCTTCTTTATAAGGCATTTGAGTGTCTCTGATGTTATTTTTCCATTTTAATGTAAGACCTTTCCCCGTGGTGCAAATTCCTTGTAAATATGCTCCCACCTGTGCTTGGCAAATTTAGATTTTGATTGTTTAAGTTACATAGCCATCTTAAAAGTGACCCAAAAATGCTGCAAAGGCTTTAAAAAAACGCTTTCATGTGTCTTAAGGACATTTTAATTCATTTCCCCATGAATGTAGGTAGGCCTTACCTTAAACAAACCTCTGGATAGGCCACACCTTATCGTCATCCTGAATTAATCATTTAAAATGCTAGGGACAGATTTATGATAGGTGTATGCCTCTTTTGCGCCACTGTGCGTCACTTTTGTGACACAGTGGCGGTGCAAAAGATTTGCTATGTGGCGACAAAATTACAAATTGATGCATCTAGGCAGATGTGTCATGCTGTAAAAAAACCGTGCCACATGAAACCGATGCAGCAGTGATGCAAAAGATGCACCATGTTACAAGACAGGCCTCACTTCATCTCCAACAAGATAAGAAGCTTAGGGATAGATTTATGATGACTGGTGCATCCCCAGGGATGTGCCAGTCATCCTGCGCCGCTGTTCCGCCACCCATGGTGCGCTGCATTTACAATGCGGCGCACCATGGGGCAAAAACAGCACAGATGCGTGATGCATCTGTGCCGTAAAGGTGGCGCATTGCTGGAGCTGCATCGCAAGTGCCATGCAGCTCCAGCAAGGCTCAGGGGTGCCCCATCTCCATTTAATCTGCAACCCTGAGTAGGCCTCACCTTAAACAAACCTCTGGATAGGCCACACCTTATCGTCATCCTGAATCAATCATTTAACATGTTAGGGACAGATTTATGATAGCCGTGTGCCTCTTTTGTGCCGCTGTGCTTCACTTTTGTGACGCAGCGGCGGTGCAAAAGATTTGCTATGTGGCGACATATTTAAAAATTGATGCATCTAGGCAGATGTGTCATGCTGTAAAGTCCTGTGCCACATGAAACCTGCGTCAGTTTTCATATAGGTGTTTTGTTGCAAGGTATGCATTAATTTGCAAGAAAGCCCTGTAAAACTAACACAGTGAAATTTAGAAGATTTCACTGACTCAGCTTTATAGCATTGCTGAATCAAATCATTACGCCTGTTTGAAACAGGCATAAGGAGTGATGCACCATGCAATGTGTGGCTTGCTCCTGTGCATTGCAGTGGACATGTTGCGCTTACGACGTGATTCCTGCAATGTGCTGCTTTTGCGGCACAGATGCGTGACGCATCTGTGCTGTTTTCACTCAATGGTGCTCCACATTGTAAATGCGGCACACCATGGGTGGCAGAGAAGCGGTGCACATTAACTGGTGCATCCCTGGGAATGCGTCAGTTAACATAAATCTGCCACTTTACATTTAAGTATGAGCAGGGGACACAGAGTTGGTGAGGCTTATCCAAGGTTAAGAAGAGATGAGTCCTGTTCACTGAAAACTTGGACATAGGCCTTACCTCCTCAGCATCGCTGGTCATGGCTAAATAATAGCTGCAAAATGTTACTCTTGTTAAACAATTTTACTATTATAGTCTTCGAGATTTGTGCCTTACTCTGCAACATCTCATTGTTGTTCTCTTTCTTTAAAGATAACGACAACATCAACATGAGCGACAATCAGCAATCAGTTGATCTCGACCTCATCATTGAACTCGTAATTGAAACATCAGTGGAAGTAGATCCCTTGGATGATTTAAATCCTGAGGATGAAGAAGAACATGGTGAGGATGCAGATTTGTCAGAATTGTATGACATAGGGTGGGAAGCTGACGTGCTTGAGCCTATGGAACTATAAACATTTATTTTTAAAAATTTATAATAAATGAAAAGTAAAAATGTAAACTGTTTCATTTAAAAATAAAGACACCTTCAAAAACAGGTTATGTGTAGTGTCTTCAATAAAATATTAAAATATGCTCATAAAATTAGATCAGATTCACATATAAAACAGCACAGGTAAAATGAATATGAATTCCATTTCTTTTCTGCTATTTCTGTATTCTAAATTTGCCAAGCACTACAAATGTCAAGTAGTGTGTTAAGTTTTTGATGACTGTTATTGATTTACTGTTTGGTAATAGTGGTTAATAACATTTTTTATTATATTTTACCACAGATTCAACTGCAGATCATTTAAAGATTTCAGCATGCCAACTAAAGAAAGACTTAGAAAGGCTGCAAAACGTCAAAGACAGCAGGTACATGATATAATGCAGCAGTCCTCTAACAAAAAAACTTGTCAAGTCACCAAGAAAGCACCGGGTAAGAGCACAAAAACATTTATAAGAAATATTTGTAGTAAAAAAAATATTACTACAGAAAATGTTTCAGTCCAGAAAAAGAGAAGCATTTTAAACGGAAAGGAAAGGCCAATCAAAAATGTTACTGCTAGAGCAAAAGATAACTCTGTGCATGATAGTAGAAGGAAACAACAGTTTAGGGACATTCGTAAACGAATGTTCCGCAACAGGATAATTGGCAATTTGTTAAAAAATATTAAGAAAGGTCAACAGAAAGTGTTTTTTTATAAGAGAAAAAAAAAAGTTGAGAAAGTTATTGATCAGGCATTTGAAATTAAACGTAAGTTATTTATTTTGATAATCAATAGAATTAGGAAGCTAAACAAGGTAATTTATGATTTCAAAAGAAATAGTAGATGGAAGAGAATAGTTAATCGTAGTAATTTTTGTGAAGTTTTTTCCGGAGAATGGATGCATAGTTCAAGTTGTGAGGCATTTTTTAATGAGGAGAGTTATTTCCAGGATAATGATTTGGTGCATGCAGTTGACACCAGTGGTCGAGCTTATGAAGTGAAAGATGGTTGTCCAGTTGAAAAAGAAAAACTTGTGACAACAGAGACAGAAGAGGTGTTAGGTAATGAGGTTTTAGGCAGACGTCCTAAGGGTCCTGTGTACACCTGGAAGTGTAGTAGTATTTGCAGTGTGCGACAGGATCCATCAATTTGCTTTGTGATTTTGTACGGACATTTAATAAGAAAAGTTTGAAGCAGAAAATGAAGTTGTTGCAAGAATTAGATCCTTGCAGAGTGAGAGAAGTGACATGTTTGCATGGTCATTCACTGGCTTGTCTTTCCAGGAGAGTATGCCAGAGTGTTTTTCATCATTTCAGGATGCTAGCAGTGCATCATAATAAAGTGAGGAAATTAGTTAGAATGTTGTATTATGCTAAGAGTCCAGCAATTATGCTTAAACAATTATGCGCTGCTCTTTTACATGGTTCTGAAATAGATGTGAAGAATGTTTGTGAAGAAATTGAGTTTTGTTACTTTGGAAGTAAAGAGGAGAATGTTGAAATTGACCAAGAAGAAGAGGGTAATGTGGAAGATAGTGTACAGGTTTCCAGTACAGATAATTTTCAGAGGGAAATTGCGATGTTTCAGGTGAAATCAAGTGAGAGGCCTAATTTCACTTGTGTGTGTTGTCGACGCACTTATTATAAGAATCAGACTAAGTTAGTGGATTTATATGCAAAAAGTGAAAGGGAAAATAATAGTGAATGGAAGGATTTCACAACATACTTGATGGTAGAAAATTGTTTGGATTTGGGATAGGATCAACGTGTGTGTACTTATTGTTGTAGCAAATTAAATCAAAACCAGATGCCTGCTAGAGCAGTTCATAATAATCTGGAATTGGTTGAGATTCCTTCTGAATTGAAGGAATTAAATACTTATGAATCTATTTTGATTCAAAGTATCCATCCCTTTCAGGCTATTGTAAGAATGGAGCCAAAGACAGGGAAATTGCCTCCATCAGATTTACAGAGAGGATTAAAGGGAAGAGTTGTTTATTTGCCTCTAGATTTGAAGAAAAACATTAACACAATTGGAGTAGAAAAAGTGGAAGAGGACCCTCTGGTTATCTTAGTTAATGGGGTTTCGACAAAGAATAAGAAAATATGGCAAGATTTAGTGGATGTTAGGAAAGTCAAAAAGGCAACATTGTACTTGAAAAAAAATAATAAGTACTATAAGAATATATATGTTGCAGAAGAGGAAGTAAGTGAGGAAGAGGATAGCGATTTGTGTGCTGGTCAAATTGAGAAAGTAGAACCCTCTACTAGTGAAGAAATATATGAACATTATAGTGTTCATCCTTTGCATTCCAAGGAAGTCATGGGGAATGCTATTGAGTTGTTTCAAATGAAACAAGCCAAAGGGAGTCCCATTAGTGTTTGGGAGGAAAGTTTGGAAGCTCGGTGTTTCCCACAGCTTTTTCCAACAGGTCAGGGAGGAAGATATGATGAGCGACCTCATCAAATTCCTGCTTCTGAATACCGGACTTTGCGATTGTATGCAGGAGATGCTAGGTTTCGACAATGTATTCCCTATTTGTTTCATCTCCTGTTTGAAAGCGATCTGTCTGGACTGTCATATGCAGTGAACCACATCTTGAAAAGTGGTATACACATGCAAAACATCTCAGCAAGTGACTTTATGGATAAAGTCAATGTCCAAGACAGTATTTTGGATTCTCACCTGATTAATCTCATGGCGTGTCAGCGTGGTACTAATGAGTACTGGTACCGTCGTCATGGTGATTTAAAATGTATGCTGAGGAACTTAGGAACTCCCACATGGTTCCTCACTCTGAGCTGTGCCGAGTATGGCTGGGAAGACTTACTTGAATTTCTACGAGAGGCAAATGGAAACATCGAAAACATCGAATTCAAGACACCCGGAGAACTGTGCTCTTTGGATCCAGTCAATGTATGCCGGTACTTCAATCATAGATTTGAAGCTATGATGTCTTTCATCATGAATAAGAAGAATCCACCTCTTGGAGAGGTGTTGGATTTCTTCTGGAGAAAGGAGTACCAAGCAAGAGGTGCTCCTCACATACATATGCTGTTGTGGATCAAGGATGCACCTAAATTTGGAACAGATCCAGAAGACTCAGTGATGAGTTTCATACAACAGTATTCTACATGTGCTGTTCCAAACGCAAAGGAGAAGAAAAGCCTAAGAGAAAAAGTTCTACGTTTCCAAAGCCATCGTTGTGGAAAGTACTGTCGTCGTAAATTCCGAAACAAGGACAAGTTCTACACCAAATGTCGTTTCGGCTTTCCACGACCGGTGATTTCTAAAGGAAGAGTAAACAGTTTGATGTCTTCGCTGCGACATAATGTGATGAAGAAATCACCTAAAAACACATACAATTTGAAGAGGAACGAAGAGTCCAAGTACATCAACGATTACAACCCGGTGATTTTGTCAATGTGGAATGCTAACATGGATATACAGTTTGTGGCTGATAACTGTATGGCTGTGGCTCGGTATGTAACATCTTACATCACCAAAAAAGAGAAGACAGAATTGAAGGATATGTGGGAGGACATTTCCCATGAAAAGAGCCTCAGTAAGAAGTTGTACAGTTTCAGTCTGAAGATGTTGTCGCATCGAGAAATCGGAGCTTACGAATGTTCTGACCGGTTGTCTTCAGCAAGTCTCTATGCCAAATCTAGGAGTATCGTTTGGGCGAGTCTTGGTCTTGCTGCAACACGTAATTGAGTTCTGAAACCTGTGCGGGAAATTGAGTATTTGGCGGAAAAGGAGCCAAACAGTACCGACATTTTGAAGACCAACATGTTGGATACATATTATCCAAATCGAAGCAGTCACCTCGAGAATGTTTGTCTGTATGAGGTTCTACAAAATTACATATTCAAGAGGAACATCAAAGAAGATACTGAGAAAGGAGTGTATGCTGTAATTGGAAGTGAGGGATGTCTGGTCAAGCAAAGAAAATGCCACTTGGTAAACCATCGAAAATTGAGTGGCGAATCTCCTGAAAAAAAGGAGTTTTTCTATTTAGCACTTTTGCAACTTTTCAAGCCTTGGCGTGCAGAAGAGGAACTGCTTGGAGATTTCCTCTGTTATGAAGACTCTTTCACTGCCGCCAAGGAGACCATAGAATGTCCTGCTTTTCCCAAATATGTAGAAATGTTGAATGCGGAAATCGAGCAGGAAGCAACGATTGCAGCCGAGATTGCCAGAGACAGTTCTCAGGATAGTCAGAGTTCTGCTTCTTTGAGTCAGGATCCACTAGGAGGACCTGTTATTGAAAATGAAGCTGCCACTGCTATGAATGAAGTGGAAAGAGCCATGGCACATGCTCAGGAGGATGCGGTTAACTTAGAAGAGTTGGAAAGACAACTCAACGTTGAGCAGAGGAAAATATATGACGAAGTTACCATGCAAATTGATCATGGATTAAGTCATGAGAAGAAAGAGTGCTCATGTACGTCGTTGAAGCCTGTCCGACTGTACGTGAGTGGAGAAGCGGGAACTGGAAAAAGTTTCCTTATTAAAGCAATTTCATGTTATTTGCAGGAAAGGACTGAGTCATCGCTGTCTTGTGTTGTCACCGCTCCAACTGGACTGGCAGCACATAACATTAAAGGGATTACTTTACATCGTTTACTGATGCTGCCAGTGGAGCATGACAACAAATTACAATATCACAAGCTATCTGGAGATGCTTGTTGTGAAGTTTCAAGAAACTTGAGGAAAATGAAACTTCTCATCATTGACGAAGTAAGCATGGTTTCCAATGTCATGCTTGCCTTTGTGCATTTGAGAATGCAAGAAGTTCTCAAAACAGAGTATGATGTGTTATTTGGTGGCAAACACATCATTGTTTTCGGAGATCTTCTGCAGCTGACACCAGTGAAAGGGCAACCTGTGTTCAAAATGCTCACGCATGAAGATACCAGGAAGTGCCTAGGGAGCATTGGCAACGTCAATATATGGTTAAACTTCAATTATGCTGAACTGCATGAAAATATGCGTCAGGCGAAGGATGAAGTTTACAAGAATATTCTACAAGATGTTAGAATTGGAAAAGTGACCGAGCATGGGAAAGAAGCTTTACATGCACGATTACTGTCAAATTTATATCCAGAACAAGATGTTGTGCCTGAGAATATTTTTCAGAAAATTACTGAGAAGAAATCTGGAATATGTTTGATGCCAACTCTTGCAGAATGTGCCATCTTCAACAACAAAATGTTGCATTTAGAAAAGCAAGAGATTGTGAAACTGGAAGCTATTGACAGTGTAGAGCATATGGGATCAACAATTATTTTGTCTGAGAATTTGAAAACAAAATTGGATTCATTAGAGAAGACTATATCTAAAACTGCAGGTTTTGAAAAGACTCTGAATGTGTGCTTGAACTGCCGTATAATTTTAAGAAGGAATTTACATGTTGAAAGAGGTCTGGTAAATGGATCAATGGGTAATGTTGTTGATTTTGTGAAATACAGAAATAGAGATGGAATTGAATTTTTAAAAATTAAATTTGATGGCATTGAGGAAGTACAGCTAATTGGTCGTTGTTCTGCTAGATTTTTGCTTGTAAAAGACTTATATGTTCACCGTAAGCAGTTTCCTGTTTGCTTGGCATATGCGGTGACAATCCATAAATCGCAAGGTTTAAGTGTAGACAGTGGATTGGTGAATATTGGCAGTTCTGTGTTCAAGGAGGGTATGGCATATGTGGCATTGTCACGAGTTAGAACTTTATCGGGATTGTACTTGATTGAGTGTGATGTCACAAACATTTGTGCGGATCTAGATTGTGTTAAGGAATACAATAGGTTAAGAAGAGAGTATGCGCCACATTTGCCTCAATATCCTTTGTTTGAGAAACGTGTGGTAGGCCGGAAACGAACAAATGTGACCAATACTAGGGAGGTTGTAGCAAAAAGACGAAAAGTCGATGAACCTGAAATTATAAGCAGAAACAAAAAGGATTCTGTTGAAGATGTTGTTGGTTTTCAATTTGAAAACAGTTCTGGTGTCAACTGCTATGCTAATGTAGTGGTTAATGTTTTGTTTTCTCTAGAAAATGTAAAAGAAGAGATTGTGGTCAATTCTGATCAAAGATTTTGCAGTTTGTTAAATTCTGTGTTAGAGAAATGTAGCACTGATAGAACAAAAATAGAAAATGTGTCTGAAATTCGACATCTGTTAGACAGATGTTCAGGTCAAACACAATTCTCTCAAAATATTCAGCAAGATTGTCAGGAGTTTTTAATGTATATGCTTGATGTATTGCATGCTGAAGGTGTAGATGTAGATCACCTGTTTGGGCTTTCTTATCAATGGCAGCATGACTGCGAGAACTGTAGGGTATCAAGTACTACTAGTGTAGACTCAGAAAGATTTATATATTTAACTTTGCCAGACAGTAAATCAGTCTCTTTTAATAAGCTAGTAAAAGCAGCTGATCACAACATGGAATGTAGCCAATGTAAATCTGAAATGATGTCAACATTATTTATACGAACATATGGCCAGTATGTCATTTTAATGTTCCAACGATGTAGGCCTGATGGAACAAAATTGACAACTTTAATTAAAAATTTTGTGGCTTCACAGTTGTCAATATCAGGAAGGACTTTTGTAACTGTAGCAATTATATATCATGACGGTCCTTCAATAACATCAGGACATTACACAGCTTATTTAAAGTCTAGAAATGGCTGGTCATTCTGCAACGATTCTGTTTTAATTTTAAAAATAAAATTGCCGTATGACCTTAAAAATTCTTACCTGGTGTTTTTAAAACCAAAATTTTAGGGAAAGAATCTCGGGATGTGCTCTGAGGAATTTCAAGAAGTTCTAATGGCTCCTACACGATTTGGCCTTGAGGATAAGTGTAGTACAGAGACATAACTTCTTACCATAACACTGGACGTTCTGGAAAAATAACTGCACTTTGAATGAGTTCAGAAAAACTATTTCTTTTTATAAGCTAATTCAAGCAGCCAATCAAAACATGGAGTAGAGGGAATGTAAGTCTGCAATGCTGTCTACTGTTTTATATTGCTTTGTGATTAAAAGTGATGTAGAGAATTAAATAATTGTAGTAGTCATAGAGGTAGTGTGAGTCTGCTTCATAGTAAGCAGTATCAGTGTTATAGGAAATGTAGAACATGAGTGAGCAAGAAGGGTAAGATATTAGTAGTCCTGGATTGTGAAAATGATCATCAACATTTTAATTCTGAAAGTTGCGGAAATACAACATGACGGGATTGGCTTACAAGAATTCCAAGAGTTATAAATGGCTGTGACATGATTTGGCCTTGTGGAAACGTGTGGTAGAGAGCGAGAAGTCATTTATTGTATGTAACATATTTTTCCAAACCAATGGAGGTTTTCTTTCAGAAAGTGGCGGGCTGAAAGTAATAACAGCACAACAGAGTGTAAGCTGTTCATAGGACATCCTTCGACGTCATGGAAAGTAAGTTAACTTTAAGGAGTTCTGAATTCTGATTTGTTATGTTGTATGGGTTTTTTAAACACAATCATTTTGATTGTGTTTTTTTTTCCCCGCTGTTATATGATGAATACCTTCAAGTCACTGTTTGAAGTGAAATTTGATACATTCTGAGAACAGCAAAAATAAACCATTTAACATGTATAATTAGTTCTGTACTGTTTGCATTTATGATGTACATGTAGAACTGTGTAGGAGGCATGGAGAAGGTGAGGCTTCTGTAAGTGTCAAAGTTGTTGCATACAATGCTCATATTCTACGTAGTCTTTCATATGATAGACTACATTTCCACAATGAGATACCTAAGCAAAGGAAACACAGGTGATATGATTGTGGAATGAGCAAAAAAAATTCCAGGTTTTTCAATTATATTACCTGTGTTTCCTAACATTACACATCACATTGTGTAGATGAGGTTTAGGCCTGTTCCTGGAGACAGAGGAGGTCTGACATTTGTTCAAGAGTGCAGTGGACATGACTCACTTCGTTGGTAGGCCTGCACATGTATTATCTCCTCTGTATTCTTCAACAAACCTAAATTTCATCTGCAAGTCTGAGTAGGACTTACCTGAAACAAATGTGTGGATAGGTTACACCTTATCGGCATCTTGAAACAATCATTTAAAATGTTAGGGTCAGATTTATGATGGCCGTGCGCCTCTTTAGCTCCGCTGTGGGTCACTTTTGTGTAAAAGATGCACCATGTTGCAAGATAGGTTTTCGTTCATCTCCAGCAAGATACCATCAGTTTAAAATGTATATAATTAGCAATGTGTAGGGGGCATGCAGAAGCTGAAGCTTTTGTAAGTGTCAAAGTTGTTGCATGCAGTGCTGCACTTCTGGGTACTGTTTCATATGCTGGACTACATCTGCACTATGAGATACCTAAGCAAAGGCAACACAGGTGATGTGATTGTGAAATCAGGAAAAGAAACTCCACATTTTTCAATTACATCACCTGTGTTTCCTAAGTTTACGAATGACATTGTGCAGATGAAGTTTAGGTCTGTCCACGGACACAGAAGAGGTCTGGCCTTTGTTCAAGAGTGAAGTGGACATGACTTACTTCATTGGTAGGCCTTCACATGTATTATCTCCTCTGTATTCTTCAACAAGCATAAATTTGATATGCAATCCTGAGTAGGCCTCACCTTAAACAAACCTCTGGAGAGGCCACACCTTATCGTCATTCTGAATCAATCATTTAAAATGTTAGGGACAGATTTATGATAGGTGTAAGCTTATTTTGCGTCACTGTGCGTCACTTTTGTGATGCAGCGGCGGTGCAAAAGATTTGCTATGAGGCGACAAAATTACAAATTGATGCATCTAGGCAGATGTGTCATGCTGTAAAAAACCCCTGCCACATCAAACCGATGCAGCAGTGATGCAAAAGATGCACCATGTTGCAAGACAGGCCTGACTTCATCTCCAACAAGATAAGAAGCTAAGTCTTCTGTAAATGTCAACATTGTTGTATATACTGCTCAACTTCTATGTACTCTTTGATATGCTAGACTCCATCTGCACTATGAGATACCTAACCAAAGGCAACACAGGTGATGTGATTGTGAAATGAGGAAAAGAAACTCCACATTTTTCAATTACATCACCAGTGTTTCCTAAGTTTACGAATGACATTGTGCAGATGAACTTTAGGTCTGTCCACGGACACAGAAGAGGTCTGGCCTTTGTTCAAGAGTGAAGTGGACATGACTTACTTCATTGGTAGGCCTTCACATGTATTATGTCCTCTGTTCTCTTCAACAACTCGAAATTTCATTTGGAACCCTGAGTAGGCCTCACCTCAAACAAACCTCTGGATAGGACACATCTTATTGGCATCCTGAAACAATCATTTAAAATGTTAGTGTCTTGCGACACTTTTGTGAGACAACAGCAGTGCAAAAGATGCACCATGTTTTAAGATAGGCCTCACTTCATCTGCATCAAGATACTGTTAGTTTAAAATGTATATCTTTAGGACTGTGTAGGGGGCCTGTCAAAGTTGTTGAAAAACTGTTTGTCCTTCAATCTTTTCCCTTGTCTTTTCTAATTTTTAAATACATGTTTTAATATTTTTCAAATGTTTGTTCTCTCTTTCACAGATTGAAAGTATAAAAATAAAAAGTGAGTAAGTTAACGACAATTATAAGGTAAATGTTTTGTACTCTTTTCGTTACATTTCTATCACATTCACCTACTATTAGTTCCACAGCTTCATTTCTTTAACCCTCAGTTTCCTGCCTTTGCTACTTTCCTCATTCCTTTCTCTATTACCTACTTACTCAACTCCTTCCACTCTTTTTCTCAGTCCCTCTCTTCTCATAGTTCCTCACTCTTGTTCACTCACTCCGTCTCTATTACTCTTAGTGTCTTTGACTGATCACTCTTTCACTACTTGTTCATAATGCTTTCTCTGTGTAGTTGAAGCACACTAAGGGGCATATTATGAACACAGCCAATAAAATTATTGCTGTTTTTATTGGCAGAAAACTGCTGCAAAAGTGGTTTTAGCTGCAGTTTTCTGCCGCAAAAGCGGCTTTAGAGACACATTTCTGCCGATAAAAGCTGCAAAACTTTTATTGGCTATGTTGATGATATGGCTATATGTTATTTACATTTCTTTGCTGTTTCAATTAATCTTTTTCTGTTATTTTTTCTTTTCTGTTTTCTGTTTTTTCTCTCTGTTATTCCACATGTTTTAATCTTATTTTGAACATTCACTCACATTCTCCAAGAAACTCTTCTTTGTTATTGTTCTACTCTCTTTTTTTTCTTTCACTTCCTTTTTTATTTTGTTTTTCACAATTATACCCTCTTCTATCTTTTCTTCGGTAAATAGATATATTAAACAGTATCTCTGGTTTACTCCCTATAGCTGTCTTTCTTTTAACATTACTCTCTGTTTACTTCCCTCATACTAACTCTTCTTTTTTTTATTTTTTTATTTTTTGGTTCGCTCCCGGTTCGCGAACCGGGAAGCGAACGGGGAAGCGAACCAAAAGAAATAGAGCTTGCCAGAGTGCTAAACATTCTAGCAATTTTTTTTGAAAGGGGAGGTAGTTCTGAAAAGAACTTTTTTTAATGTTTTTGTTGTTTTAAATTTTTTTTTTTTTTTCTGAACATTTTTTGTTTTTTTTGTATTTTTTGAACAGTTTTATGTTTTTTTGGTTTTTGATGGAGGGGAAACAACAAAAACAGGCATTGGAAAGGGCTCAACAGGAGCAACAAAAAAAAATTACTGTCTGTGGCGTTTAGGGCAATTGTGATTTTCATAAGCTCGGTTGATTAAGGTAATACTCATATTGCCACAAGACAGTAATGCACCACAATACAAGCAGGTAAACTTCATATGGACAAAGTTGTCCTGAATGTTTGGCACGGTTTCCCGTGCCTCTGCTGCTGTCAAAGATATCTGTGATGATGACCTGGCCATAGGAGTTGTTGGGTTGTCCTGCTGGTCACGCATCTCTGCCCGGCTGTAGTTTAATGGATGCCACCTGCTCATGTGACGATGCATGGTGTAGTTACCGAAGCTATACTTTTTTAAGGTGCCTCTAGATAACTTCTCTTTACATATGAGGCAGGTGACATATCTGGCATTTACTTTCTTCTGCCCTTCAGGGATCGAAAAAAACTGCCAAATAAAACTGGTTTTCCGCTGCTCTTGTAAAAACTGTGGTCCTTCTGTCTCCTCTTCCTCTTGCTCATCCTCTTCCTCCTCTGTGTTGCTGATGAACTGGGGAGGTGGTCCTCTCTTCCCATGAGGAGGTGGTGGTGGTGGTGGGGGTCCACCAGCTGAAGCTACCAATGAAGCCATTGCTGAAATATCAAAAAAGGTCTTCCTCTCACAAAGATGAAAGTCAGAGTGAGGAAAGAAGGAGGGGTTTTCATCATTTGGGAAAAACAATAGTTCTAAACCAATAAAAAGTGTTATTTTTAGGTCACCTGACCTAGCCTTACATCATTATGAAACCAAAAGTGAAATGAACCAATGAAAAGTTTTATTAACAAGTCACATGACCTGTTACGCTTATGTTACGCGCTGCGGAACGCGCCCCGGATCGCTTCCGGGTCGCTGCGCTTCGCGCCTCGGTTCGCGCTCCGGAGCACTTCCGGGTGCGCTAACGCGGCACGTCATAAGACGCATTACGCGGCAACGCGATACGTCGCGCTTTCGCGACGCGCCCCTGATCGCTTCCGGGGAGCTGCGCTTCGCGTCTCAGTTCGCGTACCGGAGCACTTCCGGGTGCGCTAACGCGGCGCATCATAAGACGCATTACGCGACAACGTGATACGTCGCGCTTCCGCGACGCGTCACGATGTTGATTTCTAACGCGGCAGTTGCGCAAATGGAACGTTTACCGGTTCGCGGACCGGGTCGCGGCATCAAATTGAGCTAACGGGAAGCTTCCCGGTTCGCGAACCGGGAGCGAAGAAAAAAACATATTTAAAAAAAAAAATATTAATAAACATATAACATATATTTTTGGATTTAAAGAAGAATACATTTTACAGCTACAGATATTAGCTTTTAAAAAACCAATGAAATTCACTGAAAAAAACATAGGTTATAGACCATATATAGTTAGGAATTAGCATTTACAAAACCTTGAAAATTCAATGAAAAAACCATAGGTTATAGACCATATATAGTTAGGAATTAGCATTTAAAAAACCTTATTTTACTCACACAAAACCATTGAAATTCCATATATAGTTAGTTGTACTAACTATATATCGCGCACCCGCAATCCACTGCTGATCATGTCACATATTACATCATTCATGACATGGTCAGTGACATCACTGATGACATCACTGATGACATCTCAAATGACATCACTGATGACATCACTGATGACATCTCAAATGACATCACTGATGACATCACTGATGACAACATCCAGTGACTGTATTTTTCTGTAAAGTTAAAATATGTCTTACATATTGAAGAATGAGTGGATGTATAAGTGTCTTGATGAAGGATTTAGTAGGGGCATGACTGACTGTATGAGTGACTGATTAAATGTGTCTCACTGAGTGCATGGGTTAGTGACTAAACTGTCTTAATTTGTGCATCATTATGTCTGTTGTTCTGTAAACTGCTGCATGTGTTGATCAGTAGCTATATGATTAACTATATGGGTTATTGATTGGTTGCCCAAGCATTTGTATGGGAGACTGAGTGTGTGTGTGTGGGTGGCTGGGAGGTGTATGACTCTCTGCATAGATGTGTGAGCAGTTGATTCACTAGATGTATGGGTTCAAAAGTGCATGTGGAAACAGCTGTATGGGCGGTTGACTGTGTGCATGAGAGTATTGGTGAGTGAATGGATATCTCAGTGCTACATGTCAAAGTAAGTACATATGTAAAATACAGTACATGTGAGAGTTGACATATATAAATAACTGTGCATAAGAGCCAGTGAATGTGTGAGTGGCTGTATGGATCATTGTGAACTTGTATCCAGGATTGTATAAGTGAGTAAATATGTTTTAGTATATGTTTGAATAAGTAAGGTGTGTATAACTGTATAGTTGAGGAAATGGAGGTGTGATTGATTCTTTGCATGACTGACTAGGTGTGTGAGTAACTCCATGGATGAGTGACAGTCTTTGAGTGTATGTTTATACTGAGTGTATCTAAGATTATATAAGAGTCTGAAGAGGTTCATCATAATATCACATGAATGATGTCATCAGTGATGTGATCAGTAATGTCAAATGAGATGTCATCAGTGATGTCATCAGTGATGTCATTTGAGATGTCATCAGTGATGTCATCAGTGATGTCAAATGAGATGTCATCAGTGATGTCAATTGAGATGTCATTTGAGATGTCATCAGTGATGTCATCAGTGATGTCATTAGTGATGTCATTTGAGATGACATCAGTGATGTCATCAGTGATGTCATTTGAGATGTCATCAGTGATGTCATCAGTGATGTCACTGACCATGTCATGAATGATGTAATATGTGACATGATCAGCAGTGGATTGCGGGTGCGCGATATATAGTTAGTACAACTAACTATATATGGAATTTCAATGGTTTTGTGTGAGTAAAATAAGGTTTTTTAAATGCTAATTCCTAACTATATATGGTCTATAACCTATGGTTTTTTCAGTGAATTACCTACTGGCGGTCGCCAGTAGGTATATATAGTTAGGATTTTTTCTCTATGGGATTTTTGAAAATTCTATGTCTAATAACTTTGGCGTTTGTGGACGGAATTGGCTGAAATTTTCAGGAAAATGGAACATTTTGTTTCTGAGCAGATACTGAAAATTTGGGGGGGGTTTGTCAAGGGGGGGCTGAGAAAAAAGGGGGGTCCCAAAACGTGTTTTTCCCATGTTAATTTCCATAGGGCGGTTGGCCTCACTTTTAGCCCGAACGGCTGAATGGATTTGCACGAAACTTGGCAAAATTGTAGGGACTGGTAGCCCGATGTGCCTTTGCTAGGTCTCAATATATGTGATCCAGTGGATTTTGAGAAATTAACGTTAAAAAAAAGATATATATCTGTAAGCGCGCTCCGGGCAGCGCTCCGGTTCGCGTACCTGACGCGTAACGGAACTTTTCGTAGCGAAGCTGATTGGCTCTCCGGTGTCTGTCAGCATTCTAAACAGTCCGGAGCGGCCGCCATCTTGTCTCTCGGTAGGATCGAGAGACAAGAGGAGGCAAAAACAAAGGGGGAAATGACCATAAGGGGGCATAGTAGATCCTCCCTGACCCCCTAGGTTTTATGTGGAGGCTTTAAAAGGGCCCCGCGGGGCAAAAAAAAAAAAAATGTTTTTTTTGCGTGGGGAGCGCCCGGTACGCGCACCGGGAAGCGCTCTGGGGAGCGTAGTATAAGGAAAAAAGAATGATAGACTTTTCAAATATTGTATGTTAATTGATTGTTTGTTTTGTTGATTTTTTTTATTTCTTTATTTTTTAAGCAATTATTTATTATTGTGATTGTGTTTCAAAATTTAATAAAATGTCTAATATTTCACTGTCTGAAATGTCGTTATTTTCATTGAACATAGCTTGTAATGTTTGAGTGTGTAAAATGTCCTCATTTTCAAGGAGGACATCTACTGATTGCACACATTGCTGTAGTTCTTGGTCCCAAGTTTCATCCATAAATTCAATGTCATTTGGATCAATGATTTCTTGGTTGGTCTCTGCAAGGACAATTTCAAATGAAACTTTCTGTTCGCCTTCCATTTTGTCTGAAATTTGCATAAAAAAAATATATATTAGTAGAGATAGGGCACTGTTGGGATTCATTTTAGATAGGCAGTTTTTAACAGTGAATTTATCTTTGGACAGTGTATAGTATCAGAGTGGAAGTAGGAATATAAAAAAGTGTATGTGATTTAACGTAAGTAAATTCATAATTATACAAGAGAAGCCTAAGTCCATCCATAACTATAACAGAGAAGTCTATCTAAATCTATAACTACTACAGAGGGATAGTATATAACTATCAGAAAAAGTTTACCATATTAACTTAAAGTGCACAATATACTTCAGTTTTTAAAATAACAACTTACCTTTAAAAATAAGTTGAAGTTATTAGTGAAAATCCTATTGAAATGTACACCAGGAAGTAGTAGTCAAAATGGCTGTGTTTCCTTCTCTTCCTTATATATATTCAGGTATATAACCAATCAAATGTCAGGTAAAAAAAAATAGAAAATGAAAGTAACATTTTAATTGGTTGTCAATTCCAACACTTCAGATGTGTTTTGTGAAGTAATTTACCTCAGGGTATTTAGAGAGGTCTACAGGCTAAATGGCTAAATGGAATTCCAACCAAATTTGTGAAAATGGTAGGGATTGGTATGTAGTATGAGCTAATCTATATTTGGTGAAAGTGTCTCCAGGGTTTCTTCTGTAAATTACTTTCCCACCTTTTTTGATGGAGCGCTTCCCGGTGAGCGCCCCGGTACGCGAACCGGCAGCGTTACGGGAGTCCACCATTTTGTGTTTCGGTCGAATTAAGATACAAGATGGAGGGCAAATAATGTTCAGAATGGGTAGAAGGGGGCACGGTAGAACTGTGGCTTGCCTGCCTGCTGTATCCAGACTGATTGGAAGAACTGTCGCTTGCCTGTTTCCTTCGCCGGATATTTTATTTGTGAATACCGACACTACTTGCCGCTCCCGCTGCGCGGGAGCCGCTGCGTCTCTTCAAGACCTCTGAGCGGTGAACGAAGGAATCCTTGGGTCAGCTGCCGCGGTGTGGAAAGGCTGCAGGGGTGTTGCGCGGCAGGGACTCTCTGTTCCAGGAGTCCCTGCGAGACCTGACGTCACCTGGTCAGCGCCCCCTGCCTGCCCCGCCCACGGCCGGCTGTCCTTGATAAGGCGTTTATTAAGACATCTCGGTGATAACCCTGCCGAGGGCCAAAACGCTTTGTGAACTGTGGCTTGCCTGCCTGCTGTATCCAGACTGATTGGAAGAACTGTCGCTTGCCTGTTTCCTTCGCCGGATATTTTATTTGTGAATACCGACACTACTTGCCGCTCCCGCTGCGCGGGAGCCGCTGCGTCTCTTCAAGACCTCTGAGCGGTGAACGAAGGAATCCTTGGGTCAGCTGCCGCGGTGTGGAAAGGCTGCAGGGGTGTTGCGCGGCAGGGACTCTCTGTTCCAGGAGTCCCTGCGAGACCTGACGTCACCTGGTCAGCGCCCCCTGCCTGCCCCGCCCACGGCCGGCTGTCCTTGATAAGGCGTTTATTAAGACATCTCGGTGATAACCCTGCCGAGGGCCAAAACGCTTTGTGAACTGTGGCTTGCCTGCCTGCTGTATCCAGACTGATTGGAAGAACTGTCGCTTGCCTGTTTCCTTCGCCGGATATTTTATTTGTGAATACCGACACTACTTGCCGCTCCCGCTGCGCGGGAGCCGCTGCGTCTCTTCAAGACCTCTGAGCGGTGAACGAAGGAATCCTTGGGTCAGCTGCCGCGGTGTGGAAAGGCTGCAGGGGTGTTGCGCGGCAGGGACTCTCTGTTCCAGGAGTCCCTGCGAGACCTGACGTCACCTGGTCAGCGCCCCCTGCCTGCCCCGCCCACGGCCGGCTGTCCTTGATAAGGCGTTTATTAAGACATCTCGGTGATAACCCTGCCGAGGGCCAAAACGCTTTGTGAACTGTGGCTTGCCTGCCTGCTGTATCCAGACTGATTGGAAGAACTGTCGCTTGCCTGTTTCCTTCGCCGGATATTTTATTTGTGAATACCGACACTACTTGCCGCTCCCGCTGCGCGGGAGCCGCTGCGTCTCTTCAAGACCTCTGAGCGGTGAACGAAGGAATCCTTGGATCAGCTGCCGCGGTGTGGAAAGGCTGCAGGGGTGTTGCGCGGCAGGGACTCTCTGTTCCAGGAGTCCCTGCGAGACCTGACGTCACCTGGTCAGCGCCCCCTGCCTGCCCCGCCCACGGCCGGCTGTCCTTGATAAGGCGTTTATTAAGACATCTCGGTGATAACCCTGCCGAGGGCCAAAACGCTTTGTGAACTGTGGCTTGCCTGCCTGCTGTATCCAGACTGATTGGAAGAACTGTCGCTTGCCTGTTTCCTTCGCCGGATATTTTATTTGTGAATACCGACACTACTTGCCGCTCCCGCTGCGCGGGAGCCGCTGCGTCTCTTCAAGACCTCTGAGCGGTGAACAAAGGAATCCTTGGGTCAGCTGCCGCGGTGGGGAAAGGCTGCAGGGGTGTTGCGCGGCAGGGACTCTCTGTTCCAGGAGTCCCTGCGAGACCTGACGTCACCTGGTCAGCGCCCCCTGCCTGCCCCGCCCATGGCCGGCTGTCCTTGATAAGGCGTTTATTAAGACATCTCGGTGATAACCCTGCCGAGGGCCAAAACGCTTTGTGAACTGTGGCTTGCCTGCCTGCTGTATCCAGACTGATTGGAAGAACTGTCGCTTGCCTGTTTCCTTCGCCGGATATTTTATTTGTGAATACCGACACTACTTGCCGCTCCCGCTGCGCGGGAGCCGCTGCGTCTCTTCAAGACCTCTGAGCGGTGAACGAAGGAATCCTTGGGTCAGCTGCCGCGGTGTGGAAAGGCTGCAGGGGTGTTGCGCGGCAGGGACTCTCTGTTCCAGGAGTCCCTGCGAGACCTGACGTCACCTGGTCAGCGCCCCCTGCCTGCCCCGCCCACGGCCGGCTGTCCTTGATAAGGCGTTTATTAAGACATCTCGGTGATAACCCTGCCGAGGGCCAAAACGCTTTGTGAACTGTGGCTTGCCTGCCTGCTGTATCCAGACTGATTGGAAGAACTGTCGCTTGCCTGTTTCCTTCGCCGGATATTTTATTTGTGAATACCGACACTACTTGCCGCTCCCGCTGCGCGGGAGCCGCTGCGTCTCTTCAAGACCTCTGAGCGGTGAACAAAGGAATCCTTGGGTCAGCTGCCGCGGTGTGGAAAGGCTGCAGGGGTGTTGCGCGGCAGGGACTCTCTGTTCCAGGAGTCCCTGCGAGACCTGACGTCACCTGGTCAGCGCCCCCTGCCTGCCCCGCCCACGGCCGGCTGTCCTTGATAAGGCGTTTATTAAGACATCTCGGTGATAACCCTGCCGAGGGCCAAAACGCTTTGTGAACTGTGGCTTGCCTGCCTGCTGTATCCAGACTGATTGGAAGAACTGTCGCTTGCCTGTTTCCTTCGCCGGATATTTTATTTGTGAATACCGACACTACTTGCCGCTCCCGCTGCGCGGGAGCCGCTGCGTCTCTTCAAGACCTCTGAGCGGTGAACGAAGGAATCCTTGGGTCAGCTGCCGCGGTGTGGAAAGGCTGCAGGGGTGTTGCGCGGCAGGGACTCTCTGTTCCAGGAGTCCCTGCGAGACCTGACGTCACCTGGTCAGCGCCCCCTGCCTGCCCCGCCCACGGCCGGCTGTCCTTGATAAGGCGTTTATTAAGACATCTCGGTGATAACCCTGCCGAGGGCCAAAACGCTTTGTGAACTGTGGCTTGCCTGCCTGCTGTATCCAGACTGATTGGAAGAACTGTCGCTTGCCTGTTTCCTTCGCCGGATATTTTATTTGTGAATACCGACACTACTTGCCGCTCCCGCTGCGCGGGAGCCGCTGCGTCTCTTCAAGACCTCTGAGCGGTGAACGAAGGAATCCTTGGGTCAGCTGCCGCGGTGTGGAAAGGCTGCAGGGGTGTTGCGCGGCAGGGACTCTCTGTTCCAGGAGTCCCTGCGAGACCTGACGTCACCTGGTCAGCGCCCCCTGCCTGCCCCGCCCACGGCCGGCTGTCCTTGATAAGGCGTTTATTAAGACATCTCGGTGATAACCCTGCCGAGGGCCAAAACGCTTTGTGAACTGTGGCTTGCCTGCCTGCTGTATCCAGACTGATTGGAAGAACTGTCGCTTGCCTGTTTCCTTCGCCGGATATTTCATTTGTGAATACCGACACTACTTGCCGCTCCCGCTGCGCGGGAGCCGCTGCGTCTCTTCAAGACCTCTGAGCGGTGAACGAAGGAATCCTTGGGTCAGCTGCCGCGGTGTGGAAAGGCTGCAGGGGTGTTGCGCGGCAGGGACTCTCTGTTCCAGGAGTCCCTGCGAGACCTGACGTCACCTGGTCAGCGCCCCCTGCCTGCCCCGCCCACGGCCGGCTGTCCTTGATAAGGCGTTTATTAAGACATCTCGGTGATAACCCTGCCGAGGGCCAAAACGCTTTGTGAACTGTGGCTTGCCTGCCTGCTGTATCCAGACTGATTGGAAGAACTGTCGCTTGCCTGTTTCCTTCGCCGGATATTTTATTTGTGAATACCGACACTACTTGCCGCTCCCGCTGCGCGGGAGCCGCTGCGTCTCTTCAAGACCTCTGAGCGGTGAACGAAGGAATCCTTGGGTCAGCTGCCACGGTGTGGAAAGGCTGCAGGGGTGTTGCGCGGCAGGGACTCTCTGTTCCAGGAGTCCCTGCGAGACCTGACGTCACCTGGTCAGCGCCCCCTGCCTGCCCCGCCCACGGCCGGCTGTCCTTGATAAGGCGTTTATTAAGACATCTCGGTGATAACCCTGCCGAGGGCCAAAACGCTTTGTGAACTGTGGCTTGCCTGCCTGCTGTATCCAGACTGACTGGAAGAACTGTCGCTTGCCTGTTTCCTTCGCCGGATATTTTATTTGTGAATACCGACACTACTTGCTGCTCCCGCTGCGCGGGAGCCGCTGCGTCTCTTCAAGACCTCTGAGCGGTGAACGAAGGAATCCTTGGGTCAGCTGCCGCGGTGTGGAAAGGCTGCAGGGGTGTTGCGCGGCAGGGACTCTCTGTTCCAGGAGTCCCTGCGAGACCTGACGTCACCTGGTCAGCGCCCCCTGCCTGCCCCGCCCACGGCCGGCTGTCCTTGATAAGGCGTTTATTAAGACATCTCGGTGATAACCCTGCCGAGGGCCAAAACGCTTTGTGAACTGTGGCTTGCCTGCCTGCTGTATCCAGACTGATTGGAAGAACTGTCGCTTGCCTGTTTCCTTCGCCGGATATTTCATTTGTGAATACCGACACTACTTGCCGCTCCCGCTGCGCGGGAGCCGCTGCGTCTCTTCAAGACCTCTGAGCGGTGAACGAAGGAATCCTTGGGTCAGCTGCCGCGGTGTGGAAAGGCTGCAGGGGTGTTGCGCGGCAGGGACTCTCTGTTCCAGGAGTCCCTGCGAGACCTGACGTCACCTGGTCAGCGCCCCCTGCCTGCCCCGCCCACGGCCGGCTGTCCTTGATAAGGCGTTTATTAAGACATCTCGGTGATAACCCTGCCGAGGGCCAAAACGCTTTGTGAACTGTGGCTTGCCTGCCTGCTGTATCCAGACTGATTGGAAGAACTGTCGCTTGCCTGTTTCCTTCGCCGGATATTTTATTTGTGAATACCGACACTACTTGCCGCTCCCGCTGCGCGGGAGCCGCTGCGTCTCTTCAAGACCTCTGAGCGGTGAACGAAGGAATCCTTGGGTCAGCTGCCACGGTGTGGAAAGGCTGCAGGGGTGTTGCGCGGCAGGGACTCTCTGTTCCAGGAGTCCCTGCGAGACCTGACGTCACCTGGTCAGCGCCCCCTGCCTGCCCCGCCCACGGCCGGCTGTCCTTGATAAGGCGTTTATTAAGACATCTCGGTGATAACCCTGCCGAGGGCCAAAACGCTTTGTGAACTGTGGCTTGCCTGCCTGCTGTATCCAGACTGACTGGAAGAACTGTCGCTTGCCTGTTTCCTTCGCCGGATATTTTATTTGTGAATACCGACACTACTTGCCGCTCCCGCTGCGCGGGAGCCGCTGCGTCTCTTCAAGACCTCTGAGCGGTGAACGAAGGAATCCTTGGGTCAGCTGCCGCGGTGTGGAAAGGCTGCAGGGGTGTTGCGCGGCAGGGACTCTCTGTTCCAGGAGTCCCTGCGAGACCTGACGTCACCTGGTCAGCGCCCCCTGCCTGCCCCGCCCACGGCCGGCTGTCCTTGATAAGGCGTTTATTAAGACATCTCGGTGATAACCCTGCCGAGGGCCAAAACGCTTTGTGAACTGTGGCTTGCCTGCCTGCTGTATCCAGACTGATTGGAAGAACTGTCGCTTGCCTGTTTCCTTCGCCGGATATTTTATTTGTGAATACCGACACTACTTGCCGCTCCCGCTGCGCGGGAGCCGCTGCGTCTCTTCAAGACCTCTGAGCGGTGAACGAAGGAATCCTTGGGTCAGCTGCCGCGGTGTGGAAAGGCTGCAGGGGTGTTGCGCGGCAGGGACTCTCTGTTCCAGGAGTCCCTGCGAGACCTGACGTCACCTGGTCAGCGCCCCCTGCCTGCCCCGCCCACAGCCGCACTCCCTTGCATAAATATAGAAATAGTACCGTCTCGCGGGACGCGAGCGGGATGCCGGGCTAAGCCCGGGCAAAGGGCGGGCCCTCTGTGGCCCTCAGTGGCCGAGGTAGGCCGGGCTGGGCCCCGTCATTTTCGTTGTTTTATTCATATATTGTTGTATTCGGTCCGGATGATGTAAGTTCTCCTGTTGAGAGGGACTGCACCTTTCCATTACCCAGAGTACCTGAACGCTGACCGCATTGACTTAATTTAATATTTTAATTCGTGATTATTCTCCTTTACGTATTATTTTAATTGTAACTACCACCATCTCGCAAAGCCGGAGTGTGGGAAGCTTGCAGTAAAAGATGACAAAAAAACTGCGCTCGGGGAGAATGGTGGGTGGAAGAACCTGTGCCAAAACAAAATCTAATCCCTTGAGAAACAAGGTTGTGAATAAACAGCTGTTAAAGGGCCAGTGTCAGCTCTTTGAACTGTGGGAAAAACCGCTGGAAAACTCCCCAATGGCTGCTGTAAAATGTAACACTGCTTCAGACATCCAAGCGAATGATAATCATATTGCAGATACCAATGCTCCTTTTGTGCCTCTTGAGACACCAAAAGTGTCATGTATGGACATCCCCTGCATTGTGCATTCGGAGGAGGGCAAGGCTAATATTCTTGCTGCCCTCTCACAGAATGATTCGCTAGTGAATAACTCCATGCCACCTTTGGAGTCATCCTTGAACAGCATTGAGGCTCAAGCCTCACCGCCTCTCTCTATTGACCTGGAACTCTGTGGCCGTTATGTGAAGCCGATCAGCCCGGTTGTTCCGGAAACTAACAATCTTCTAGGAGGGGCGACTCCGTCCGGGCTGCTACTTTATAGTAGTACCCCGTCTGTGAATAGTCAATGCTTGTCTGAGGAATTAAGTGCTTCCAGGAGTCCATTTTTTAATTTATCCGGCAATTGTCCTACAGTCGGGGCTGGAGATAAACCTTTATCAGAATCCCTGATTGCACTGGAACATTTGTTAGCCTCTATTTTGTTCCTATTGGGAAAATTTGTAGGCAGCTCGGACTGTATTCTGGACTCTGTTACTCAAATTTTGGAAAATCTATTGCAAAAAGCACCGGCAATGAGGAATACCCCCCTCTTTTCACAGGGTACTAAACTAAATAAGGGGGAAGCTAAGGTGCACATAGAAAACTCCAAGATAAAGGTCCCCGAACCAGTGCCGGCTGAACCACACCACAGCATTGCTAAAGGTTCATCTGTAACTGCAGCACCGAACTGTATCATGAAGGCGGATTTGGGGATAACGGAAGAAATCTTGCCTAGCCCTGACTGTCAAGTACCACCACAAGATCTTTTTCCAATCTTCTGCTCGGAAAATAAAAAAGTTACTACCGAGGTTAATCAAGAAGGAGGGGGAAAAAATGGAAAATGTAAAAAACATAAAGGAAATAAAAGGAAACTGGTGCGTAAGCATAAGAAGAAAAGACAGAGGCGGATAATGTTCCAAGACGCTATAATTCTAACTGATCAGGAAGATAAAGCCACTGAACCTATTCCATCTACCGTTACGGAAGCCAATCCTCCCTATTGTGTTCCAGAGACTCTTGGAAATTCTCCATTCATGATTAGGGAGGCTTTAACACTAAAGGATGGCTTGGGCTTAAATTCCTCCTTTGAATCAAATTTAAAGAGTCCCAATCCAGCTATCTCTGAGCTACTTAATCCATTGGCTCCTCCTTTTACTTTTACAGTTGGGACAGGGGAACCGCTACTTCCCACTGTTGAACAAAAAGAGGCTATATCTTATGTGGACACTTATGTGTTGGACTTTTTTCCACTATTTGAGGTTGACTTACCATTAAATAGATCATGGTTACTCAAACGCTTTAGTGAAATGGATAAGTTACATCGTATTCAAACAAGCGATATCGAGTTAGTCTCTTTGCTAGGGGGAAATAATGTTACTAGTATAAGGGTCAAATTCTACTCTAAAATAATTGTAAATTTGGTATTGCAACAGGCAGAGAGTTTCCAACGTACAGGTATCGATGTTTTACCTATAGTGAATTTTGATTATAAAGACGTTTCCCATGGGTTGTCCCAAAAGGATGATAGACAAAGTGGGGCTACCTTATCACTTAAAGATATAAAGATCTGGGTTGCAAAAGGAAAACGTGTGGTTTCCCAGGTGAAACCACCGCCACTGATTCAAAAGCCCTCGCAATTAGAGGACTCTAATCGGTGGAATTGGTTGCATAACGCTTTATCATCTAAATCCACAGATAACCCTAAACTGTTTCAGCACCTTTAACAATCAATTGAAAATCATTTCATGGAACGCTGCTGGGATACACAGTAGTCCAGAGAAATTTGAGTTTCTATTTTCGTTGGGTGCAAATGTGATTTGCATTCAAGAAACATGGTGTATCAATAGAATTGATGTTAGAAAGGATTATTTTGTGTTGGAGGTCCCGGCGGTTGCTTCTAAGAAAGGGCATGCTAAGGGGGGTATCGCGTGCTTGCTATCAAATAAATGGAATTGGAAATTCTCTCAGTATATTGACCCAAGTAACCTTTTCCAAGCCATAACTCTAGCCAATCTCCCCACCCCCTCAAAGATGGTGTCTGTCATAATTATTAACGTTTATATCCCTCCGGAAGAGGGTTTTAACGCTGTGTTGAAGCAGATTTTTCAATATATTGGCCAGGTTAAAAAAATATCACCCTTTTCAGAAGTGGTACTTGTGGGTGATTTAAATTGCAAAATATCTAACTCCAGTATGAACCTTTTTAGAAATAAAGCTAAAGAAGAGGCGCACTTTATTCCCCAATCCCTTTTTCCCGATAAAATAATAACTAATAAAAGAGGGAAGATACTGTTGGAGGAACTTTCGGCAGTCGAGGGTCTTATCCTAAATGGAAGATTTCCCTCGGATATACCTGCAAAATTTACGCATAAATCGCACAGTAAGTCCTCTATAATTGATTATGCGATCTCGGACTTTAATATATTTCCACGTATCCTGGATCTGATGATAGTCCCCACGACATTGAGTGATCATAATGTAATACTCTTGACTATCTCCCTAAAACCTCCTAGTACGGCTTCATGGGCGATTAATGGCAAAGATACAGCCTTTCATGCATCCTCCGGTAGATGTTTTTGGAATCCATCTCTAATTTCTGGGGTGCATGTCATTTTATGTAAAACCATAGCAGACTTGAATGCTTGGTATGGCTCGGAAATTGCTAGTTTTGAGAACTTTATGCAGAACATCATTTTGGATGTGAAAAAGGTTAGACAACCCCCGAAGCGGGTATACATGCCCAGTGCCCTGTGCACACTGAATAAAGAAATAAATAAATTAGTCCGTGCCCAATTTGTAAGTAGATCTGGGGAACGGCGAAAAGAACTTTCGAGGTTAAAAAGAAAGAGAGTTAGATTAAAAGCGAAATTAAAAAAGGAAAAGGAAGATTTAGTTTGGATAAATCTAAGGGAAGCAGTAGCGCACGGTAAGATCCGCAAATTTTGGTCCATTATCGGGATGGGATGTGGAAATAGATTAACCCCTTGCCCAATCCCTATTACCGAAGAGGTTTGGTCTGCCTATATTTGGGATCTTTACGGGGGGTATGGTACTTTAGCGGATACTAGCCCCCCCGATGTATTCACTGATGGAGAAATTAAGTATCCATCAGAGGAAACAATAGCTGGGGCCATAAAGAACATGCGCTCGTCCGGTGCAATGGGGCCGGACGAACTCCCTATGACGGTCCTGAAGCAGGAGCCCTCCCTCTGGAGTAAAATACTTTATCCTTTATTTAAATCCTGTTTTGATTCGAAGAAGGTTCCAGCATCCTGGAGGGGCAGTATCTTGGTTCCTATCTTTAAGAAGGGCTCGAGGGATACCCCTAGTAATTATCGTTTGATTGCTCTCCTCGACTCAGTCGGTAAGATCTTTGCGAAGTGTCTTTTAAATCTACTCTCGGACTGGGTCGACGAGAACAACATTTTACCACGCGAACAAACGGGATTCCGTAGGGAGCACGGCACTCTAGACAATTTGACCACCCTTCATGTGATATCGGACAAGTATACGCAGGTGAGAGGGGGAGTTGTGTATGCAGCTTTTATCGATTTCTCCACGGCGTTCGATAGAGTGGATCGTAGAACGCTGTGGAGAAAATTATCAATTATTGGAGTACCCCCATACTTGCTGGAACTTGTTCGCACATTACATACGGAAACTTGGTGTAGGGTGTTGCAGGGGGGAGAAAGGGGTCTTTCTGATCGTATACCTTCCCTAAACGGCCTGAAACAGGGTTGCCTTTTGGCGCCTCTGTTATTCTCTCTATATACGCAGGATTTACCTGCCGCCGTATCTGTCTGTGAGGGTATTGCTCCAGTGCTAGGGGGGGCCCCCATCTCCTGCCTGATGTATGCTGATGACATTCTTGTTTTGGATTTAACACCTAAAGGTTTAGCAAATAGGTTGCATGCACTTCATGCCTTTGCAGTTTCCCACTCTATGAGGATTAATATATCTAAAAGCAAAATCATGTGCATAAGGGGGAAAAAGTTGTGCCGTTCAGAAAATTTTGGGTGGTCGATTGGTGGTCAGAAGCTGGAGGTAGTTAAAACTTATACCTTCTTGGGAAAAATTATTGCGGCCAACCTGAGCGAGAGGCCTCATATTGATCACTGTTCTCGAAAAGCCCTTGCACATGGTAAAGGCATAAAGTCATTATACGTAGCGACTGGGAAAAGACATTTCTCTTGTATGCTTGAGGTTTATAGAGCTAAGATCCCCGCTACCCTTATTTATGGTATTGAACTCGTTGAGTTAAAACTCTGGGATTTCTGCCATAAAACTGAAGGGAAACTATTAAGATCCTTGGCTTCATTAAATACCAACTGCTCTTTGGCAGCGTGCAGACTTGAGTTTGGCCTAAGGAGCAGTTGGGTGCAGGGATTATGTGCCCTGGTACGTTGGGTGGCCTCACTTGCCAGAGCAGAACCGGGGACGATGAGAGCTCTACTTAAAAGCGAATTATTAGGCAACTTTAAAGAGTTTTCACAACTTGTAAAGAATTTCAGAAAAGCGGTGACTCTTCTGAAACTAGATGAAAGTACTTTGTTCCTGCACTCCCGAGCGCAACTAAAAATCCTGCTAAAACAGGCATCTTGGGAACTAGGCTTTCAACTAGATAAGAATGAAATACAAAGAAAAGGTGGTTGTGATCTCCTTATTAATTCATATGTTGCCAAGAAAGCCCAAGCCTACGTATTATGGAATATACCTCATGGCATTAGAAGGTTGTGGTTTCTTATTCGTCATGACCTATTGCCATTGAATATTCTTTTAGCCAAATGGTATGGAACATCGAAAATGTGCAACTTTTGTAACTTAAGTACACAGGATCGTATGCATGTCTTACTGATTTGCCCGGTACTTCGCACTTTGCGCCTTAAATGGTTAAAACCAATTTGCATCCGCTTGGGTATTTCCAATGTAAATATCTTCCTACAATCTTTGTACTCGCCTTTAAATGAAATGTTCTGCTTCTACATTTTTAAATTTTTTAAAGGATTTTTAGATATTTATTAATATGCTATCTAAATTTTTGTCAGCCTTTTGGTGGTACTCTTGTTAGTGGATGAATCATGGACTTGTATAACATATGTTTGTGGAAAATTATGTTTGAATTTGTAGTTATTTTTGAACATGTTACATGTGTTTTCTTTTATATTTTATTCTGAATATGTCATATGTGTTTTCTTTTATCTTTTATGTGGCCCTCTATGAGAGCCAAAACATAAATAAATAAACTTTGTATTGCCTATTGCACGGTAGACGTATCTTGACCCCCTAGGTTTTCTGAGGGTGGCGGAGGAGGCCCATATGTGCGGGAAAAAAACATTTTTTTTTAAAATTTCGCGTGGTTAGCTTCCGGTTCGCGTACCGGGTAGCGCTCCGGGGAGCGTACTTTGTTGAAAATTTGTGAAATAATAATTGTGAGTGATCAGATGTAGGGTAGCTCTGAGAAGAGCTTTTGGGTTTATGGTACATTTAGGTACTTATAAGTAGGTACCAATGCACAGTCTTAAATTCAAAATGAAAACTCTGTTGCCCTCATCTGAGAAGTGAACTCCATCTCCTCTGTAGATATCTTGCATGTAGTAACGCAAGTTATTGTTGTACATGGAGCCCATTCCATGGTCTCTCATGTAAGCTGAAACAGATTTGTTTACATGCTTCCTCGACTTCTCAATTTGTGGACAAAATTGGTTCGACCACCTCCATTTCTGTCTTTGGCATATATTTGAATATACCAAGGCAGTTTGAGGAAAAAGTGCCATCAATTGCTCAAAGGTGTCCTTTAAAAGCATTTCCAGACCTACACCAGTCAAAGATCCCAAGTCATTTCCTCCACAGTGCACAATTAACAGGTCAGGTTTAGGCAAATGCATAAAGGTTTTCACCAATGGTATCAATTGGTGACATTTTAATCCTCTGTGGCCAAACCACTTAATTTCCACATCTTGTAAATTGAGGTTAGGTACATTTCTGTTCTCAGCATACCTTTGAGCCCAGTAGATGTAACTATGTCCAACAATCCAGACAGAAAACATGGTGAGAGGAGGTTCTGCTGCAGTCAGATGAAGTGTGGCAATGGAATGGGAGTTGAAAAAATAAGAGTTTAAAATGAAAAAAACTGTGGAGTTTCTGTGTTAAGGAAGCAGTAGCAGTGATTGGTGGATTTTGATTGCTGAAAACAGAAAGTTAGGGTGCATGGATGTGTTGTTTGAAAGGTGTAATTTGAATGGTCAAGAAAAAATCATTTAATGAAAGATTGCACTGGATACGCAGGTGCACTGAGAGTTCAGAGTTCAATTGAAACATTGTTGTGTGAACTTGCAAACATGAGAGGTCTTTCAGGAGGTGGTTGCTATGCAAAAAAGGCAGAAAGGCCAGAGGGGGGAAGGGTGTTGATTTGAAAAAAGTGAGGGAAGAGTTTTGATTGGGTGACATGAGAGATATGTGTGATGAGTTACAGCATTTCTGTGCTTTTCATAGCTGCAGACTCTGGAGTGCATACCTTTTGCTCTGCTAAAGACAATTTGGTGTGTTTCTGAGACTGTTTTGAAACTCATAAAGTATTTGCTAAGGTGAGAAAAGATACATTTAATTTAGGTCGAGAATAGTATGGTTTAGGGAGAAAAGTATGAAAAAAGTTGTGTATTTAAAATGTTGCTTTGTGTCAAGTGTTTTACAAATAGATTGTGTTTCTTTGTGTTACATAGCCATGTTAAAAGTGATGCAAAAAAAGTGCAAGGGTCTTACAAAAATGCTTTCATGTGTCTTAGGGTATTTTAACTCACTTCCCCATGAATGTATGAATATAATTGTTTTACAAGATGTGTTTAAAAACGTTTTTAAAAATCAATTAGGTTTCTTGATATGTACTGCTAGAGTTTCATAGGTTGCTTGGGGCATATTTTCAAGGCTTTTGACTTCCTTTGATGTAATTTTTCCATTTTAATTTAAGACCTTTCCCTGTGGTGCAAGGTCCTTGTAAATATGCCCCCATCTGTGCTTGGCAAATTTAGATTTTAATTCTTTGACTAACATAGCCATGTTAAAAGTGACCCAAAAATGTTGCAAGGGCCTTAAAAAAAACGCTTTCATGTGTCTTAGGCCATTTTAAGTCATTTCCCCTTGAATGTAGGTATCTAATTGATTTAGTTGATGTGTTTAAAAACGATTTTTGAAATCAATTAGGTTTCTTGATATGTACTGCTAGAGCTTCATAGGTTGCTTGGGGCATATTTATAAGGCCTTTGTGTCTCTCTGATGTTATTTTTCCCATTTTAATTTAAGACCTTTCCCTGTGGTGCAAGGTCCTTGTAAATACGCCCCCATGTGTGCTTGGCAAATTTAGATCTTGATTATTTGACTTACATAGCCATGTTAAAAGTGATCTAAAAATGGAGCAAGGGCTTAAAAAAACGCTTTCATGTGTCTTAGGGTATTTTAAGTAACTTCCCCATGAATGTATGAATATAATTGCTTTACAAGTTGTGTTTAAAAACGTTTTTTTAAATCAATTAGGTTTCTTGATATGTAATGCTAGAGGTTCATTGGTTGCTTGGGGCATATTTATAAGGCCTTTGAGTCTCTCTGATGTTATTTTTCCCATTTTAATTTAAGACCTTTCCCTGTGGTGCAAGGTCCTTGTAAATACGCCCCCATGTGTGCTTGGCAAATTTAGATTTTGATTATTTGACTTACATAGCCATGTTCCATACAGTTCTAACCTTCTGCGTAGTCTTTGATATGCTAGACTCCATCTGCACTGTGAGATACCTAAGCAAAGGAAACATAGGTAATGTGATTGTGAAATGAGGAAAAGAAACTCCACATTTTTCAATTACATCACCTGTGTTTCCTAAGTTTACGAATGACATTGTGCAGATGAGGTTTAGGTCTGTACACGGACACAGAAGAGGTCTGGCCTTTGTTCAAGAGTGAAGTGGACATGACTTACTTCATTGGTAGGCCTTCACATGTATTATCTCCTCTGTAGTCTTCAACACGCGTAAATTTCATCTGCAACCCTGAGTAGGCCTCACCTTAAACAAACCTCTGGATAGGCCACACCTTATCGTTATCCTGAATCAATCATTTAACATGTTAGGGACAGATTTATGATAGGTGTATGCCTCTTTTGCGTCACTGTGCGTCACTTTCGTGACGCAGCGACGGTGCAAAAGATTTGCTATGT
Organism: Lissotriton helveticus; assembly: GCF_964261635.1. Lineage (NCBI taxonomy): Eukaryota > Metazoa > Chordata > Amphibia > Caudata > Salamandridae > Lissotriton > Lissotriton helveticus. Next base: position 1,078,498,985 of record NC_136067.1, on the reverse strand, counting down.
GGTGACATATTTACAACTTGATGCATCTAGGCAGATGTGTCATGCTGTAAAGTCCCGTGCCACATGAAACTGATGCAGCAGTGATGCAAAAGATGCACCATGTTGCAAGACAGGCCTCATTTCATCTCCAACAAGATAAGAAGCTGAATCTTCTCTAAATGTCAAAATTGTTGTATTCACTGCTCAACTTATGTGTACTCTTTGATATGCTAGAGTCCATCTGCACTATGATATACCTAAGCAAAGGAAACACAGGTGATGTGATTGTGAAATGAGGAAAAGAAACTCCACATTTTTCAATTACATCACCTGTGTTTCCTAAGTTTATGAATGACATTGTGCAGATGAGGTTTAGGTCTGTGCACGGACACAGAAGAGGTCTGGCCTTTGTTCAAGAGTGAAGTGGACATGACTTACTTCATTGGTAGGTCTTCACATGTATTATATCCTCTATACTCTTCAACAAGCGTACATTTCATCTGCAACCCTGAGTAGACCTTACCTTAAACAAACCTCTGGATAGGCCACACCTTAATGTCATCCGGAATCAATCATTTAACATGTTAGGGACAGATTTATGATAGGTGTATGACTCTTTTGCGTCACTGTGCGTCACTTTTGTGACGCAGCGGCGGTGCAAAAGATTTGCTATGTGGCGACATATTTAAAAATTGATGCATCTAGGCAGATGTGTCATGTTGTAAAGTCCCGTGCCACATGAAACCGATGCAGCAGTGATGGAAAAGATGCACCATGTTGCAAGACAGGCCTCATTTCATCTCCAACAAGATAAGAAGCTGAATCTTATGTAAATGTCAAAATTGTTGTATACACTGCTCAGCTTATGTGTACTCTTTCATATGCTAGAGTCCATCTGCAGTATGAGATACTTAAGCAAAGGAAACACAGGTGATGTGATTGTGAAATGAGGAAAAGAAACTCCACATTTTTCAATTACATCACCTGTGTTTCCTAAGTTTACGAATGACATTGTGCAGATGAGGTTTAGGTCTGTCCACGGACACAGAAGAGGTCTGGCCTTTGTTCAAGAGTGAAGTGGACATGACTTACTTCATTGGCAGGCCTTTACATATATTATCTCCTCTGTACTCTTCAACAAGTGTAAATCTCATCTGCAACCCTGAGTAGGCCTCACCTCAAACAAACTTCTGGATAGGCCTCACCTTATCGTCATCCTGAATCAATCATTTAAAATGTTAGGGACAGATTTATGATAGGTGTGTGTCTCTTTTGCGTTGCTGTGCGTCACTTTTGTGACGTAGCGGCGGTGCAAAAGATTTGCTATGTGGTGACATATTTACAACTTGATGCATCTAGGCAGATGTGTCATGCTGTAAAGTCCCGTGCCACATGAAACCGATGCAGCAGTGATGCAAAAGATGCACCATGTTGCAAGACAGGCCTCATTTCATCTCCAACAAGATAAGAAGCTGAATCTTCTCTAAATGTCAAAATTGTTGTATTCACTGCTCAACTTATGTGTACTCTTTGGTATGCTAGACTCCATCTGCACTATGAGATACCTAAGCAAAGGAAACACAGGTGATGTGATTGTGAAATGAGGAAAAGAAACTCCACATTTTTCAATTACATCACCTGTGTTTCCTAAGTTTACGAATGACATTGTGCAGATGAGGTTTAGGTCTGTCCACGGACACAGAAGATGTCTGGCCTTTGTTCAAGAGTGAAGTGCACATGACTTACTTCATTGGTAGGCTTTCACATGTATTATCTCCTCTGTACTCTTCAACAAGCGTAAATTTCATCTGCATCCCTGAGTAGGCCTCACCTTAAACAAACCTCTGGATAGGTCACACCTTATCGTCATCCTGAATCAATCATTTAAAATGTTAGGGACAGATTTATGATAGGTGTATGCCTCTTTTGCGTCACTGTGCGTCACTTTTGTGACGCAGCGGCGGTGCAAAAGATTTGCTATGTGGTGACATATTTACAACTTGATGCATCTAGGCAGATGTGTCATGCTGTAAAGTCCCGTGCCACATGAAACCGATGCAGGAGTGATGCAAAAGATGCACCATGTTGCAAGACAGGCCTCATTTCATCTCCAACAAGATAAGAAGCTGAATCTTCTGTAAATGTCAAATTTGTTGAATACACTGCTCAACTTATGTGTACTCTTTGATATGCTAGAGTCCATCTGCACTATGAGATACCTAAGCAAAGGAAACACAGGTGATGTGATTGTGAAATGAGGAAAAGAAACTCCACATTTTTCAATTACATCACCTGTGTTTCCTAAGTTTACGAATGACATTGTGCAGATGAAGTTTAGGTCTGTCCATGGACACAGAAAAGGTCTGGCCTTTGTTCAAGAGTGAAGTGGATATGACTTACTTCATTGGTAGGCCTTCACATGTATTATCTCCTCTGTACTCTTCAACAAGCGTAAATTTCATCTGCAACTCTGAATAGGCCTCACCTCAAACAAACCTCTGGATAGGCCACACTTTATCGTAATCTTGAATCAATCATTTAAAATGTTAGGGACAGATTTATGATAGGTGTATGTCTCTTTTGCGTCACTGTGCGTCACTTTTGTGACGCAGCGGCGGTGCAAAACATTTGCTATGTGACGACATATTTACAACTTGATGCATCAAGGCAGATGTGTCATGCTGTAAAGTCCTGTGCCAAATGAAACCTGCGTCAGTTTTCATATAAGTGTTTTGTTGCAAGGTATGCATTAATTTGAATGAAAGCCCTGTAAAACTAACACAGTGAAATTTAGAAGATTTCACTGAGTCAACTTTATAGCATTGTTGAATCAAATCCTTACGCCTGTTTGAAACAGGCATAAGAAGTGATGCACCATGCAATGTGAGGCTTCCTCCTGTGCATTGCAGTAGACATGTCGCGCTTATGACGTGATTCCTGCAATGTGCTGCTTTTGCGGCACAGATGCGTGACGCATCTGTGCTGTTTTTGCTCAATGGTGCTCCACATTGTAAATGCGGCACACTATGGGTGGCAGAGCAGCGGTGCACATTAACTGGTGCATCCGTGGGGATGCGCCACTTAGCATAAATCTGCCCCTGTACATTTAAGTATGAGCAGAGGACACAGAGTCGGTGAGGCTTATCCAAGGTTAAGAAGAGATGAGTCCTGTTCACTGAAAACTTGGACATAGGCCTCACCTCCTCAGCATCGCTGGACATGGCTAAATAATAGCTGCAAAATGTTACTCTTGTTAAACAAATTTACTATTATAATCTCTGAGATTTGTCTCTTACTCTGCAACATCTCATTGTTGTTCTCTTTCTTTAAAGATAACGACAACATCAACATGAGTGACAATCAGCAATCAGTTGATCTCGACCTCATCATTGAACTTGTAATTGAAACGTCAGTGGAAGTAGATCCCTTGGATGATTTAAATCCTGAGGATGATGAAGAATATGATGAGGATGCCGATTTGTCAGAATTGTATGACATAGGGTGGGAAGCTGACGTGCTTGAGCCTATGGAACTATAAACATTTATTTTTAAAATTTACAATAAATGAAAAGTAAAAATGTAAACTGTTTAATTTTAAATTAAACACACCTTCAAAAACAGGTTATGTGTAGTGTCTTCAATAAAATATTAAAATATGCTCATAAAATTAGATCAGATTCACATATAAAACAGGACAGGTAAAATGAAGAAGAATTCCATTTCTTTTCTGCTATTTCTGTATTCTAAATTTGCCAAAGCACTAAAAAATATTATATGTAAAAATGTTAAGTAGTGTGTTAAGTGTTTGATGACTGTTATTGATTTACTGTTTGGTAATAGTGGTTAATAACATTTTTTATTATATTTTACCACAGATTCAACTGCAGATCATTTCAAATTTTGAGAATGCCAACTAAGGAGAGAATGAGAAAGGCTACAAAACGTCAAAGACAGCAGGTCCATCATTTACAGCAGCAGTCCTCTACAATAAAAAATCGTCAAGTCACCAAGAAAGCACCGGGTAAGACCACGAAAACATTCATAAGAAACATTTCTAGAAAAAAAAGTAGTACTACAGAATATGTTTTTGTCCAGAAAAAGAGAAGCAATTTAAACGGAAAGGAAAGGCCAATCAAAAATGTTACTGCTAGAGCAAGAGATAACTCTGTGCATGATAGTAGAAGGAAACAACAGTTTAGGGACATTCGTAAACGAATGTTCCGCAACAGGATAATTGGCAATTTGTTAAAAAATATTAAGAAAGGTCAACAGAAAGTGGTTTTTTATAAGAGAAAAAAAAAGTTGAGAAAGTTATTGATCAGGCATTTGAAATTAAACGAAAGTTATTTATTTTGATAATCAATAGAATTAGGAAGCTAAACAAGGCAATTTATGATTTCGAAAGAAATAGTAGATGGAAGAGAATAGTTAATCGTAGTAATTTTTGTGAATTTTTTTCCGGAGAATGGATGCATAGTTCAAGTTGTGAGGCATTTTTCAATGAGGAGAGTTATTTCCAGGATAATGATTTGGTGCATGCAGTTGACACCAGCGGTCGAGCTTATGAGGTGAAAGATGGTTGTCCAGTTGAAAAAGAAAAACTTGTGACAACAGAGGCAGAAGAGATGTTAGGTAATGAGGTTTTAGGAAGACGTCCTAAGGGACCTGTGTACACCTGGAAGTGTAGTAGTATTTGCAGCGTGCGACAGGATTCCATCAATTTGCTTTGTGATTTTGTACGGACATTTAATAAGAAAAGTTTGAAGCAGAAAATGAAGTTGTTGCAAGAATTAGATCCTTGCAGAGTGAGAGAAGTGACAGGTTTGCATGGTCATTCACTGGCTTGTCTTTCCAGGAGAGTATGCCAGAGTGTTTTTCATCATTTCAGGATGCTAGCAGTGCATCATAATAAAGTGAGGAAATTAGTTAGAATGTTGTATTATGCTAAGAGTCCAGCAGTTATGCTTAAACAATTATGCGCTGCTCTTTTGCATGGTTCTGAAATAGATGTGAAGAATATGTGTGAAGAAATTGAGGGGTATATTATCAAGGGGTTTTATCTCCGCTTTTTTGGCTTTAAAAGCCAAGAAAGCGGAGATAAAATTATCTCCCTATTACCAAGCTGTCGCTAACACCAGTTAGCGACAGCTAATAGGAGATAGCGACCATCATGGGCCCCACTTTGCATGTCAGTGATATTTATCACTAATGATATGCAAAGTGGGCGTGCCAAGATGTTAGCGACTGGAAACAGTCGCTAACATCGCTATCTCCTATTACCAACTTTTGGAGATATTTGCGCTAAGGGCGAATATCTCCAAAAGCTAACACCTGCCCTGAGCAGTTCTTAGCCATGTTATCCAATGGGAGGTGGATAACATGGCTAAGAGCATTTGCTCGATAATGCATGAATATCGCTGACTTTTCAGCGATATTCATGCATTGCGGGCGTTTTTTATCGCATTTGCGATAAACCTTGCTAATAGCAAGGTTTATCTGCGATAAAAATCGCCGATGTGCGGCGATAATTTTTGTCTCTAAACAAGTTAGAGACAAAAATTATCGCTAGTTGTTGATAATATACCCCTGAGTTTTGTTACTTTGGAAGTAAAGAGGAGAATGTTGAAATTGACCTAGAAGAAGAGGGTAATGTGGAAGATAGTGTACAGGTTTCCAGTACAGATAATTTTCAGAAGGAAATTGCCACGTTTCAGGTGAAATCAAGTGAGAGGCCTAATTTCACTTGTGTGTGTTGTCGACGCACTTATTATAAGAATCAGACTAAGTTAGTGGATTTTTATGCAAGAAGTGAAAGGGAATATAATAGTGAATGGAAGGATTTCGCTACATACTTGATGGTAGAAAATTGTTTTGATTTGGGATCGGATCAACGTGTGTGTACTTATTGTTGTAACAAATTAAATCAAAACCAGATGCCTGCTAGAGCGGTTCATAATAATCTGGAATTGGTTGAGATTCCTTCTGAATTGAAGGATTTAAATACTTATGAATCTATTTTGATTCAAAGTATCCATCCCTTTCAGGCTATTGTAAGAATGGAGCCAAAGACAGGGAAATTGCCTCCATCAGATTTACAGAGAGGATTAAAGGGAAGAGTTGTTTATTTGCCTCTAGATTTGAAGAAAAACATTAACACAATTGGAGTAGAAAAAGTGGAAGAGGAACCTCTGGTTATCCTAGTTAATGGGGTTCCGACAAAGAATACAAAAATATGGCAAGATTTAGTGGATGTTAGGAAAGTAAAAAAGGCAACATTGTATTTGAAAAAAAATAATAAGTACTATAAGAATGTATATGTTGCAGAAGAGGAAGTAAGTGAGGAAGAGGATAGCGATTTGTGTGCTGGTCAAATTGAGAAAGTAGAACCCTCTAAAAGTGAAGAAATATATGAAAATTATAGTGTTCATCCTTTGCATTCCAAGGAAGTCATGGGGAATGCTATTGAGTTGTTTCAAATGTAACAAGCCAAAGGGAGTCCCATTAGTGTCTGGGAGGAAAGTTTGGAAGCTCGGTGTTTTCCACAGCTATTTCCAACAGGTCAAGGAGGAAGATATGATGAGCGACCTCATCAAATTCCTGCTTCTGAATACCGGACTTTACGATTGTATGCAGAAGATGCTAGGTTTCGACAATGCATTCCCTATTTGTTTCATCTCCTGTTTGAAAGCGATCTGTCTGGACTGTCATATGCAGTGAACCACATCTTGAAAAGTGGTATACAGATGCAAAACATCTCGGCAAGTGACTTTATGGATAAAGTCAATGTCCAAGACAGTATTTTGGATTGTCACCTGATTAATCTCATGGCGTGTCAGCGTGGTACTAATGAGTACTGGTACCGTCGTCATGGTGATTTAAAATGTATGCTGAGGAACTTAGGAACTCCCACATGGTTCCTCACTCTGAGCTGTGCCGAGTATGGCTGGGAAGACTTACTTGAATTTCTACGAGAGGCAAATGGAAACATCGAAAACATCGAATTCAAGACACCCGGAGAACTGTGCTCTTTGGATCCAGTGAATGTATGCAGGTACTTCAATCATAGATTTGAAGCTATGATGTCTTTCATCATGAATAAGAAGAATCCACCTCTTGGAGAGGTGTTGGATTTCTTCTGGAGAAAGGAGTACCAAGCAAGAGGTGCTCCTCATATACGTATGCTGCTGTGGATCAAGGATGCACCTAAATTTGGAACAGATCCAGAAGACTTAGTGATGAGTTTCATAGAACAGTATTCTACATGTGCTGTTCCAAATGCAAAGGAGGACAAAAGCCTAAGAGAACAAGTTCTACGCTTCCAAAGCCATCGTTGCGGAAAGTACTGTCGTCTTAAATTCTGAAACAAGGACAAGTTCTACACCAAATGTCGTTTCGCCTTTCCACGACCGGTGATTTCTAAAGGAAGAGTGAACAGTTTGATGTCTTCGCTGCGACATAATGTGACAAGGAAATCCCCTAAAAACACATACAATTTGAAGAGGAACGAAGAGTCCAAGTACATCAACGACTACAAACCAGTGATTTTGTCCATGTGGAATGCTAACATGGATATACAGTTTGTGGCTGATAACTGTAAGGCTGTGGCTCGGTATGTGACATCTTACATCACCAAAAAAGAAAAGACAGAATTGAAGGATATGTGGGAGGACATTTCCCATGAAAAGAGCCTCAGTAAGAAGTTGTATAGTTTCAGTCTGAAGATGTTGTCGCATCGAGAAATCGGAGCTTACGAATGTTCTGACCGGTTGTCTTCAGCAAGTCTCTATGCCAAATCTAGGAGTATCGTTTGGGCGAGTCTTGGTCTTGCTGCAACGCGTAATCGAGTTCTGAAACCTGTGCGGGAAATTGAGTATTTGGCGGAAAAGGAGCCAAACAGTACCGACATTTTGAAGACCAACATGTTGGATACATATTATCCAAATCGAAGCAGTCACCTCGAGAATGTTTTTCTGTATGAGGTTCTACAAAATTACATATTCAAGAGGAACATCAAAGAAGATATTGATAAAGGAGTGTATGCTGTAATTGGAAGTGAGGGATGTCTGGTCAAGCAAAGAAAATGCCACTTGGTAAACCATCGAAAATTGAGTGGCGAATCTCCTGAAAAAAAGGAGTTTTTCTATTTAGCACTTTTGCAACTTTTCAAGCCTTGGCGTGCAGAAGAGGAACTGCTTGGAGATTTCCTCTGTTATGAAGACTCTTTCACTGCCGCCAAGGAGACCATAGAATGTCCTGCTTTTCCCAAATATGTACAAATGTTGAATGCGGAAATCGAGCAGGAAGCAACGATTGCAACCGAGATTGCCAGAGACAGTTCTCAGGACAGTCAGAGTTCTGTTTCATTGAGTCAGGATCCACTAGGAGGACCTGTTATCGAAAATGAAGCTGCCACTGCCATGAATGAAGTGGAAAGAGCCATGGCACATGCTCAGGAGGATGCGGTTAACTTAGAAGACTTGGAAAGACAACTCAACGTTGAGCAGAGGAAAATATATGACGAAGTTACCAAGCAAATTGATCATGGATTAAGTCATGAGAAGAAAGAGTGCTCATGTACATCGTTGAAGCCTGTCCGACTGTACGTGAGTGGAGAAGCGGGAACTGGAAAGAGTTTCCTCATTAAAGCAATTTCATGTTATTTGAAGGAAAGGACTGAGTCATCGCTGTCTTGTGTTGTCACCGCTCCAACTGGACTGGCAGCACATAACATTAAAGGCATTACTTTGCATCGTCTACTGATGCTGCCAGTGGAGCATGATAACAAATTACAATACCACAAGTTATCTGGAGATGCTTGTTGTGAAGTTTCAAGAGTCTTGAGGAAAATGAAACTTCTTATCATTGACGAAGTAAGCATGGTTTCCAATGTCATGCTTGCCTTTGTGCATTTGAGAATGCAAGAAGTTCTTAAAACAGAGTATGATGTGTTATTTGGTGGCAAACACATCATTGTTTTCGGAGATCTTCTGCAGCTGACACCAGTGAAAGGACAACCTGTGTTCAAAATGCTCACGCATGAAGATACCAGGAAGTGCCTAGGGAGCATTGGCAACGTCAATATATGGTTAAACTTCAATTATGCTGAACTGCATGAAAATATGCGTCAGGCGAAGGATGAAGTTTACAAGAATATTCTACAAGATGTTAGAATTGGAAAAGTGACCGAGCATGGGAAACAAGCTTTACATGCACGATTACTGTCAAATTTATATCCAGAACAAGACGTTGTGCCTGAGAATATTTTTCAGAAAATTACTGAGAAGAAATCTGGAATATGTTTGATGCCAACTCTTGTAGAATGTGCCATCTTCAACGACAAAATGTTGTATTTAGAAAACCAAGAGATTGTGAAACTGGAAGCTATTGACAGAGTAGAGCATATGGGATCAACAATTATTTTGTCTGAGAATTTGAAAACAAAATTGGATTCATTAGAGAAGACTATATCTAAAACTGCAGGTTTTGAAAAGACTCTGAATGTGTGCTTAAATTGCCGTATAATTTTAAGAAGGAATTTACATGTTGAAAGAGGTCTGGTAAATGGATCAATGGGTAATGTTGTTGATTTTGTGAAATACAGAAATAGAGATGGAATTGAATTTTTAAAAATTAAATTTGATGGCATTGAGGAAGTACAGCTAATTGGTTGTTGTTCTGCTAGATTTTTGCTTGTAAAAGACTTATATGTTCGCCGTAAGCAGTTTCCTGTTTGCTTGGCATATGCGGTGACAATCTATAAATCACAAGGTTTAAGTGTAGACAGTGCATTGGTGAATATTGGCAGTTCTGTGTTCAAGGAGGGTATGGCATATGTGGCATTATCACGAGTTAGAACTTTGTCGGGATTGTACTTGATTGAGTGTGATGTCACAAACATTTGTGCGGATCTAGATTGTGTTAAGGAATACAATAGGTTAAGAAGAGAGTATGCGCCACATTTGCCTCAATATCCTTTGTTTGAGAAACGTGTGGTAGGCCGGAAACGAAGAAATGTGACCAATACTAGGGAGGTTGTACCAAAAAGATGAAAAGTTGATAAACCTGAAATTATAAGCAGAAAGAAAAAGGATTCTGTTGAAGATGTTGTTGGTTTTCAATTTGAAAACAGTTCTGGTGTCAACTGCTATGCTAATGTAGTGGTTAATGTTTTGTTTTCTCTACAAAATGTAAAAGAAGAGATTGTGGTCAATTCGGATCACAGATTTTGCAGTTTGTTAAATTCTGTGTTAGAGAAATGTAGCACTGATAGAACAAAAATAGAAAGTGTGTCTGAAATTCGAAATCTGTTAGACAGATGTTCAGGTCAAACACAATTCTCTCAAAATATTCAGCAAGATTGTCAGGAGTTTTTAATGTATATGCTTGATGTATTGCATGCTGAAGGTGTAGATGTAGATCACCTGTTTGGGCTTTCTTATCAATGGCAGCATGACTGCGAGAACTGTAGGGTATCAAGTACTACTAGTGTAGACTCAGAAAGATTTATATATTTAACTTTGCCAGACAGTAAATCAGTGTCCTTTAATAAGCTAGTAAAAGCAGCTGATCACAACATGGAGTGTAGCCAATGTAAATCTGAAATGATGTCAACATTATTTATACGAACATATGGCCAGTATGTCATTTTAATGTTCCAACGATGTAGGGCTGATGGAACAAAATTGACAACTTTAATTAAAAATTTTGTAGCTTCACAGTTGTCAATATCAGGAAGGACTTTTGTAACTGCAGCAATTATATATCATGACGGTCCTTCAATAACATCAGGACATTACACAGCTTATTTAAAGTCTAGAAATGGCTGGTCATTCTGCAACGATTCTTTTTTAACTTTAAAAAAAGAATTGCCGTATGACCTTAAAAATTCTTACCTGGTGTTTTTAAAACCAAAATTTTAGGGAAAGAATCTCTGGATGTGCTCTGAGGAATTTTAAGAGGTTCTAATGGCTCCTACACGATTTGGCCTTGAGGATAAGTGTAGTTCAGAGACAATAGTTCCTGGAAAAAAAGAAGATTTTCTTACAGAAAGTGGTGGGCACAGATTAGTTGAAGGACAACAGAGTATTTCCCAAAGCAAACGGTCTTCTTACCATAACACTTGACGTCATGGAAAAATAACTGCACTTTGAATGAGTTCAGAAAAACTGTTTCTTTTTATAAGCTAATTCAAGCAGCCAATCAAAACATGGAGTAGAGGGAATGTAAGTCTGCAATGCTGTCTAGGTTATTGGTCCAAACTTTTGATTATAATGTCATTTTAAAAATCCAATTATATAAACCTGATGAAAGTAAGTCTTCAACTTTAATTACAAATGTTGTGGCTACACAGTCGTTGATTTTAGGAAGAAGATTTGTAACTGCAGCTATTATATTGCATGATGGTTATCCGCTTATTACACAGGTTATTGAAAATGTAAAAAAATTTGCTGTTTCGGAAATTATTGCCATTTGACTACGATACAATGTTGCCTTTTTACTAAAAAATATTCTTACTTTCTGTTTTCAGAAAAGAGAATTTAGGGTAGGTAACTGGCGTATAATGATTCTAGGGGTTGTTATAATTTTATCTACTGTTTTATATTGCTTTGTGATTAAAAGTGATGTAGAGAATTAAATAATTGTAGTAGTCATAGAGGTAGTGTAAGTCTGCTTCATAGTAAGCAGTATCAGTGTCATAGGAAATGTAGAACATGAGTGAGCAAAAAGGGTAAGATATTACTAGTCTAGGATTGTGAAAGTGATCTTGAACGTTTTCTTTCTGAAAGTTGCGGAAATACAAAATGACGGGATTTGCTTACAAGAATTCCAAGAGTTATAAATGGCTCTTACACGATTTGGCCTTGAGGAAACGTGTGGTAGAGAGCGAGAAGTCATTTATTGTATGTAACATATTTTTCAAAACGATGGAGCTTTTCTTTCAGAAAGTGGCGGGCTGAAAATAATAACAGCACAACAGAGTGTAAGCTGTTCATAGGATATCCTTCGACGTCATGGAAAGTAAGTTACTTTTGAGGAGTTTTGATTTCTGATTGGTTATGTTATATGGGTTTTTTAAACACAATCATTTTGATTGTGGTTTTTTTTCCCCGCTGTTATATGATGAATACCTTCAAGTCTCTGTTTTTAGTGAAATTTGATACATTCTGAGAACAGCAAAAATAAACCATTTAACATGTATAGTTAATTCTGTACTGTTTGTATTTATGATGTACATTTAGAACTGTGTAGGAGGCATGGAGAAGGTGAGGCTTCTGTAAGTGTCAAAGTTGTTGCATTCAGTGCGTACTCTTTCATATGCTGGACTACATCTGCATAATGAGATACCTAACCAAAGGAAACACAAGTGATGTGATTGTGAAATGAGCAAAAGAAATTGCATATTTTTCAAATACATTACCTGTGTTTCGTAACATTACGAATCAAATTGTGCAGATGAAGTTTAGGCCTCTCCAGGGAAACAGAGGAAGTTTGAACTTTATTGGTTGCCCTGCACATGTATTATCTCCTCTGTACTCTTCAACAAGGCTAAATTTGATCTGCAACCCTGAGTAGGCCTCACCTGAAACAAACGTCTGGACACACCTTATTGCCATCCTGAAACAATCATTTAAAATGTTAGGAACAGTTTTATGATGATTGTGCACCTATTTTGCGCTGCAATTGCGTCACTTTTGTGAGACAACAGCAGTGCAAAAGATGCACCATGTTCCAAGATAGGCCTCAGTTCATCTGCATCAAGATACTGTTAGTTTAAAATGTATATCTTTTGGACTGTGTAGGGGGCCTGGAGAAGCAGAAGCTTCTGTAAGTGTCAAAGTTGTTGAAAAACTGTTTGTCCTTCAATCTTTTCCCTTGTCTTTTCTAATTTTTAAATACATGTTTTAATATTTTTCAAATGTTTGTTCTCTCTTTCACAGATTGAAAGTATAAAAATAACAAGTGACTAAGTTAACGACAATTATAAGGTAAATGTTTTGTACTCTTTTCGTTACATTTCTATCACATTTAACTACTATTAGTTCCACTGCTTCATTTCTTTAACCCTAACTTTCCTGCCTTTGCTACTTCCCTCATTCCTTTCTCTATTACTTACTTACTTACTCTACTCCTTCCACTCCTTTTCTCAGTCCCTCTCCTCATAGTTCCTCACTCTTGTTCACTCACTCCGTCTCTATTACTCTTAGTGTCTCTGACTGATCACTCTTTCACTACTTGTTCATTATGCTTTCTCTGTGTAGTTGAAGCACACTAAGGGGCATATTATGAACACAGCCAATAAAATTATTGCTGCTTTTATCGGCAGAAAACTGCTGCAAAAGCGGCTGTAGCGGCAGTTTTCTGCTGCAAAAGCGGCTTTAGTGACACATTTCTGCCAATAAAAGCTGCGAAACTTTTATTGCCTATGTTGATAATATGCCCCTATGTTATTTACATTTCTTTGCTGTTTCAATTATTCCTTTTCTGTTACTTCTTCTTTTCTGCTTTCTGTTTTTTCTCTCTGTTATTCCACATGTTTTAATCTTATTTTGAACATTCACTCACATTCTCTAAGAAACTCTTCTTTGTTATTCTTCTACTCTCCTTTTTTTCTTTCACTTCCTTATCTATTTTCTTTTTCACAATTATACCCTCTTCCATCTTTTCTTCGGTAAATAAATCTATTAAACAGTATCTCTGGTTTAGTCCCTATAGCTGTCTTTGTTTTAACATTACTCTCTGTTTACTTCCCTTATACTTACTCTTCTTTTTAAAAAAAAAAAAAATTTGGGTTCGCTCCCGGTTCGCATACCGGCGAGCGAACCGGGAAGCGAACCAAAAGAAATAGAGCTTGCCAGAGTGCTAAACATTCTAGCAATTTTTTTATAAAGGGGAGGTAGTTCTGAAAAGAACTTTTTTATGTTTTTGTTGTTTTATATATTTTTTTTTCTGAACATTTTTTTTTTTTGTATTTTTTGAACAGTTTTATGTTTTTTTTGGTTTTTTTGGGGGGGAAACAACAAAAAACAGGCATTGGAAAGGGCTCAACAGGAGCAAAAATTTTTTTTTACTTTTTGGGGCGTTTAGAGCACTTGTGGTTTTCAAATGCTCTGTTTATTAAGTTAATGCTCATATTGGCACATGAGAGCAATGTACCACAATATAAACAGGTAATCTTCATATGGACAAAGTTGTCCTGTATGTTTGGCACGGTTTCCCGTGCCTCTGGCCCCGACAGAGATACCTGTGACGATGTCCTGGCCACAGGAGTTGGTGGATTGTCCTGAAGGTCACGCATCTCTGCCCGGCTGTAGTTTAGCGGATGCCACCTCAGCATGTGACGGTGCATAGTATAGTTGCCGTAACTATACTTCTTTTCTGTGCCTCTAGATAAGTCCTCTTTACATATCAGGCACGTCACATATCGAGCATTAACTTTTTTCTGTCCTTCAGGAAATGAAAAAAACTGCCAAATGAAACTAGTTTTATGATGAGATAACCGGGGCTCCTCTTGTAAAAACAGTGTTTCCTGTATCTCCTGTTACTCTTCTTCATCCTCTTCCTCCTCTGTGTTGGTAATGAACTGTGGAGGTGGTCCTCTCTTCCTATGAGGAGGTGGTGGTGGTGGTGGGGGTGCACCAGCTGAAGCTACTAATGAAGCCATTGCTCAGTGATCACAAAGGGTCTTCCTTTCACAAAGATGAAAGTCAGAGTGAAGAAAGAAGGAGGGGTTTTCATCATTTTGGAAAAAAATAGGTCTAAACCAATGAAAAGTGTTATTTTTAGGTCACATGACCTAGCCTTACATCATTAGGAAACCAAAAGTGAATTGAACCAATGAAAAGTTTTATTAACAAGTCACATGACCTGTTACGCTTAAGTTACGCGCTGCGGAACGCGCCCCGGATCGCTTCCGGGGAGCTGCGCTTCGCGCCTCGGTTCGAGCTCCGGAGCACTTCCGGGTGCGCTAACGCGGCGCGTCATAAGATGCATTACGCGGCAACGCGATACGTCGCGCTTTCGCGACGCACCCCGGATCGCTTCCGGGGAGCTGCGCTTCATGCCGCGGTTCGCGTACTGGAGCACTTCCGGGTGCGCTAACGCGGCGCGTCATAAGACGCATTACGCGACAACGCGATACGTCGCGCTTCCGCGACGCGTCACGATGTTGATTTCTAACGCGGCAGTTGCGCAAACGGAACGTTTACTGGTTCGCGGACCGGGTCGCGGCACCACATTGAGCTAACGGGAAGCTTCCCGGTTCGCAAACCGGGAGCGAACAAAAAAAAATAATAATAAAAAAAATTATTAATAAACATATAAAATATATTTTTTGATTTAAAGAAGAATACATTTTACAGCTATAGATATTAGCTTTTAAAAAACCAATGAAATTCACTGAAAAAACCATAGGTTATAGACCATATATAGTTAGGAATTAGCATTTACAAAACCATGAAAATTTACTGAAAAAACCATAGGTTATAGACCACATATAGTTAGGAATTAGCATTTAAGAAACCTTTTTTTTACTCACACAAAACCATTGAAATTCCATATATAGTTAGTTGCACTAACTATATATCGTGCACCCGCAATCCACTGCTGATGATGTCACATATTACATCATTCATGACATGGTCAGTGACATCACTGATGACATCACTGATGACATCTCAAATGACATCACTGATGACATCTCAAATGACATCACTGATGACATCTCATTTGACAGAAGCCCTTAACGATGTGGATGAAGCAACTAAACTAAGAAAGGAAATGTGCATCAGATTAAAAAAAGAGGAAGACATCATTAAGAATCGTAAAACCTATAAATTCTTTAGAGACAAGACTGATTATGAGACAGGCCACATTTTTACTTTCTCTAGAAAATACGAGGTCCTAAGGAAAAATAAACAAGCAAACAAACAAGGAGCTACCACTACCAAAAAAACGAATACTACCACTGAAAAAAATGTTACTGGATCATCCATGTCTGAGGATAGTTCCAATCCTGATAGTGACCAGGAGAAGGATGAACAGGCAAGGGCAGCTGGACCTAAAAACACATTGGATGAAGAGCTGGCCCTTTTTTGCGAGGACAGAAGACAAACCTTGCGACCTCGGACAAGACAACAACACTACGCCGCGCAAAAAACATCAAACGACGAGAGCGGAGAAAAGCAAACAAACACAGGCGCAAATTGGAAAAACAAAAAGAGAGGAGGGTGGAACAAAAAGTAATCGCTCCCATGGATGTTGATAAAACCATTGTCAACCTCGCTGACATAGAACTCAGTGAAAGAGAGAAAGAAATTCTGAGCCTGGGCCTAACCTATTGTCCAAAAAGAGATTTTAATTATGTCAATATGAGATTGGATGTCTACAAAAGTACTAGAAAACTTAAACTTAAAAAATATTTTACTATGAACAAATTTGAAAATGCACAAACACCTTTTCCAACAAATAAAGAAAACAGCGCCAGCCAAGCAACAGTGGCACTAATGGGAGAACTGGCAGAAATGTGGGGGTCAAGTACACCCCACGACAATGAACAAACTGTATCTTTGTCTGGTAGTGAAAGTCTCAATGCATCTGCAGACCAACGGATAAAGAAACCTCTAACTAGTTTCAGAGCGAAGTCTACATATACTCCCATCATGCTCAAGGACTCCATAGATTTATTTCACGAACAAGTCACCAACCAATTGAAAGATCTGAATACTAGAATACACAGAGGCAAACATAAATATAATAAAGAAATAGCGGACTACAGGGCCCTTATCTCCAAACTACAGAGCAATCGAAATGTAATCATCAGAGCATCAGATAAAGGTGGGAACATCGTGTTACTGCAGAGAGAAATGTATGTGAAGGAAGCACTTCTACAACTAAATGACAGAATGTGTTATACCAGATTCTCTAGTGCAGAACTTAAAAATATGTACTCAAACTGCTATAAGAATCTTTCCAAATGGAAATCAAAAGGCCTTATCACCAAACAGGAGCACAAATTCCTACTAAATGATTACCCTGTGGTACCGACTATATACTTTTTGCCCAAGCTGCATAAAAATCCCACAAACCCCCTGGGACGTCCTATCATTTCAGCTAGGAACAGCTGTCTGGAACATATGTCTCAGTATGTGGATTTTTTCTTGCAGGGGGAGGTCAAAAAACTCCCATCATACGTCAGCGATACTAGTGATTTTTTGAACAAGATAAAAAATATCCAGTGGCAGGAAAACTACATACTTATTGCTCTGGACGTTTGCTCGTTGTATACTAGCATTGTACACACTGATGGACTAAATGCTCTTGACTACTACCTACAGAGATCCCTACCCAATATGCCTGAACATAGGATAATGTTGTTGGAAATGGTCAAAATGTGTTTGAATAACAACGTTTTCATGTTTAATAATCTTATGTACAGGCAGTTGCGGGGTGGGGCCATGGGGGCCAGCTTCTCCCTCAGCTACGCATGTCTCCACATGTCTCCACATGGGCTGGTGGGAGGAGATGGTCCTCATGGATTCACACTCAACAACTATGCGGGCCCAGGTAGTTACCTGGCTACGCTTTATTGATGATCTCTTTGTGATCTGGAAGGGGGATATGTCATCAGCGGAAAATTTTATCTCTGAGCTCAACAACAATAGTCTAAACCTCCAGTTCACAGCCACATTGAGCAAATCGTCCATTACATTTCTTGATACTGAGGTGTTTATAGAACAGGATAAGATAGAGACTAGATTACATCGCAAGACAACAGCCGGTAACTCTACTCTTCACGCTACCAGTTCCCACATTAAGCACCTCATAAACAGCATTCCCTATGGCGAGATGCTACGCCTTAAAAGGATACACAGCAGGCAAACTGATCTAGATTTGGCACAAAGGGACAGTAAAACAAGATTTCTGGCCAGAGGGTATTCCCCCAAAATCATAGATGCAGCAATCCTAAAAGCTAATCAGAAAGACAGATCTATTCTATTGGTTGGGAACTCGTCTCTAATAACAGCCTCTGAGGATACCGCCATTACAAATTGTAAATTCAGATTTATTGTACAGTACAATGCCCAATATAAGGAGATAGCTAAAATCATCTGTAAGAACTGGCCATTAGTCCTGAGTGACCCAGTGATAGGGAGGGATCTCCCTAAGAGACCCAGTATAACGTACAGTAGAGGGCAGTCGATGAGGGATGAACTGGTCAAAACCAGCCCATAGGTACTGGAAAAGTCAACTTGGTACTTAACCCATGCAGGCTTTTACAATTGTAAAGTCTGCAAAGCATGCCAACAAGCTATTAACAAAAAGAGCTACTATTCCCCCTTTGACAGCAGGGAACATAAAATCACCAAATTATTAACATGCAAGACGGAATTTGCCGTCTACGTGTTAATATGTCCCTGTAATTTGCTGTACGTTGGGAGCACCAAGCTCCCAGTACACAAAAGAATTTTGCAGCACCTTCGGGCAATTGGGAATCAGGATAACACTTATCCTGTAGCGAGGCATTTTAAGTTAAAACACAACTCCAGAAGTAGTGACCTCAGATATTATGTGATTGATTGTGTACAGGCCAGTAGGAGAGGAGGCAACAGAGAAGACAAACTACGCCGCCTCGAGACGCAATATATCATTGAGCTTAATACCAAGCATCTCTCAGGTTTAAATATCACAGAGGATTTATACACCTGCCTATGACAAAAATTTACAGATAATATGAATATCCCTTAACATATAATATACTGAAGTACCTTATGGGCCTCCTCAACATACAGAAATATTTTAGATTATTTATGTCCTTTTGTACTTTTTTACCATACATATCAAATAATTGTTATTTCAACAAATCTATTTATTTGAAGATTTTAGGCATGTGATCCATACTCATTTATTTCAGCCTTTTTATATAAAAACAACCATTTTAAGGTTTTTATAGGTTCATGTATGAATTAGGAATGGTCTTATGTCTTTTAGATCACTGGGCCATCTTTGGTATATTGTACAAATGATTTTACATGAATGATGTTATATATTTTTCTCTAGTACTGTACATACTGTCCATGTTATCACTGGTAGGACGACAAGCACTTGGGCATTATCATGTATTTTACAGAGATTATTTTTTTTACCTATTGTGCATTATCGCTGCTACTAGTGGAGAATATGTCCTCAGAAACTTTGGAAGCTGTCCAGGTACTTTGCATTAGCACTTTATAGCACTCTCCATGACTTTTAAGTCTGCACATATTACTGGGCATTGTATGAACATGTGGGGCTCCACATGGGTACTTGCCACAACAGTAGGGTTCCTTTGACAAAAGTATTATACTGATATGATTACTAGAACGCGAACATCACAGAAAATCGCACTTTAATCGACAATGAATTTTAATTGTTTTTTTGTCTTAAATCGAAAACACTTTTTTTGTTTTAACTCACTTTCAATTTATCATCACCAAATATTTATTCCGCACGTTTTTTATGTCTATAATTGGTCATCTAAAATATTAATGCTGTAAATATACTCCAGCATACTACAATTTATAAATGCATTCGCAGATATTTAAGTAAAACTTGAGTGGTTCTCAGGGAGCCAACTCTTCTATTTCCATCTTATTTGTAGTTTGGCCTGTATTGGTAGATTGTATTTAAACGTGTGTCAGGTGATTACCTGTGTCATGTGATCAAGCGCTCTGTGAAGCGCGAAACGCGTCGTGATGACTATGGGAACATTACTTGCTGAATAAATCATCTTTGCACTGAATTTTGGGTTCGAGTCTGTTTTTGCCAGCTGACTGAGAGCTCTGCGCTACACCGGATTATTCCTGGAATATATATATATATATATATATATATATATATATATATATATATATATATATATATATATATATATATATATATAGGCCTGGCTGCTGGGGATGGGGTCCCTGGGGCCAAAATTGGTTTTGGAGGGGGGCCATGCAGACCCTTACTAAAAAAGTAAAAGCCGGCAACTCGCCGGAGGCCCTGCCCACTTTCTCAACTACTCTGTAAACTCATCTCCTAGCGCACTCGTGGTTGAGGAATAAAGTCCACTTGGCTGTTGAGGGTCCTTAGGAGCCAAAAAGAACTCCTGTTACCTCCAGCAAAGCCCACACAGCTGGATCGCTGAGAGGTGGTCAGAGGCCATGCTCCCTATCTCCACCACTCTACAAACATGGTTCTTTAAGCACTGATTGTGAGGGGGTGACGCCCTCTTGCTCCTGAGGGCCTCAGGACTAAAGTGGACTTTTTTCCCTCAAGCAGCAGTGTGCCAGGAAGGGCGTTTGCAGAATTGTGGAGAAAGGGAAGGGGCCTCTGACCACATCACAGCAATTCAGTTGTTTGGGCCCTATTGGAGGTAATAGGAGTGCTAGTTGGCACTCAAGGACCCTAAACAGCCAAGGGGGCTTCATGCCCCAACTAGTAGTATGTCAGGGAGATGGTTGCAGAGTGGAGGAGAAAGGGGCGTGGCCACCAAAAACCTCTAAGCAAACCCACTGTGTGGTACTTGCTAAAGGTAACAGGTGGAGTAGTTGGCCCGCAAGGATCCTCAATACCTCAATAGCCAAAGGGACTTCATCCCCCGACTAGCAGTGCACCAGGAGGTGTGTTTGCAGAGTGGTGGAGAAAGGGTGTGTGGCCTGCTTTCAGGTCTCAGCAATCCTGCTGTATGGGACTTACTGTGGGTAATATCTCCAATAAGTTCCACACAGCAGGATTGCTAAGAAGTCCTCGTAGGCCACGACCCCTTTCTCCACTACTCAGCAAACGCTCCTTGTGGTGCACTACTGGTTGGGGGATCAAGTCTACTTTACTTCTGCGGGACCTAGGGGGCCAAGAAGCCCGCCAGGTACCCCTTAGTAATTCCTACACAGCAGGATTCCTTAGAGATGGCCAGAGGCCCAGCTCCCTTTCTACACCACTCTGCAAACGTGACTACTACTTGAACAAGCTATTAGCGTTGTCAATGTAATTGTTTTTTCTTTATGTGTTGTGGAGTTGAGTGAATATATGTGGTGTGTGATAGAATGATGTGGTATTTTTTGCAGTTGAATTATGTGGATAGAAATGTTTTGGTATTTAGTGTATAGGAATCATGTGGAGTGGGATTGTGTGGTATGGAGAGTAATTATGTGGTATGGTACCTTGTGTTGTGGAGTGTTATGCGTTTGAGTTTTATTATGTGCCTCAAAGGTCTTGAGACAGCCTGAGCAGTCAGAATTTTGAGAGTATTAATCATCAACCAAGTAACAACTGGACAATAATAATTTCCAGAATCAACGGTATAAGACCGCTTCGAAATGTACGTAGGAGCACACAATGAAATCAACATAGTACTTATTTTTTTCAAGAGTAGTATATCAAAAACTATTTCTACTTAATAAAGATTATAGTTCAGGTGCTCATAAGTTAGTGGGGAGGGCGTGACGTGATGGGTTAAGGTGACATTAGAAATACATCGTCCTATGTTGATCTCTATGCAATGAAATTGAAACGCCATCGACCCCACCACAACAAAAAACTCCTTTATAATTTAAAAAGTTTTATGGAGTTTTTTACCAATGATGTTAATGCAATGTATTTTTGATGTCACCTTCAACCATCACGTCACGCCCTCCCCACTAGTTTGTAAATAAGTACTATGTCAATTTCGTTGTGTGTCCCTATGTACACTTTGAAGCGGTCTAATACCATTGATTCTGGAAACTATTACTGTCCAGTTGTTACTTGTTTGATGATTAATACTATCAAAAATCTGACTGCTCAGGCTGTCTCAAGACCTTTGTAGCCTTATATGGACCATTGTTTTCTGACATAACACTCAGAAGAATGGCATGACAGGAGTCAACCTTTCATTTTCACTTAGGCCTGGTATCACATGAGCTCTGGCTCACTAATGAAACTGGTGGAGAAAATTGAGGTTTAAAACATGTTCAAGATGTATTAACCTTTATCCTTGTCCCTATAAGGCTCTTCAAAGGTACACTGCAAGAAGGCCGTAGGTAGTGAGATGTGTGCTTTAAACTGAAAAGAAGTTTGAATGTCTCACTGCTACTATGTCTCTGGTATGTCTCTACTTGTACGTGTAGTCTGACATGCGTGGTACAGCTGATGGGCCTAACTCAAAAGCTATTCAATCTATCATTCTCCAGCACAAATTTTGTCAGAGCTACATCAGCATTCAGTCCTAAAAGCATTGATCTATAAGTTAGTCCAGCATCATGGAAGCACTTGAACACAGAGATTTATACCTGGCTGCCCAGTATAATGAGGAGAAAGTGATCCATGCAGCTTCTACTACGCATATCTAGAGAGCAGGTAGTGTGAAACAATGGTAATCTAGTACTCAAAGACTATTTATATTTGTCAAGTCACCCCTAAAAGGAATTGACATACTCATTGAGGTCTCTAAAAAATGCTGAGACTCACTAGAGTGGCATGACAGGACTCAGCCTTTTATTTTGGCTTAGGTCTGGCATTGCGATCTCTGCCTCGCTATGGGAACTGGTAAAGAAAAGTGAGCTTTAAAATATGCTACCACATGTATTGACCTATATCCTAGTCCATGTAAGTCTCTGCAAAGGTACACTGCAAGTAGGTCGTGCATAATGAGTTGTGTGTTTTAAACTGAAAGCGTACTGTATCAAGTGTGAATGTCTGACTCCTATTATGTCCTAGGTATGTCTGCACTTCTACGTGCAGTCTGACACATGTGGAGAAGCTGATCACTCCAACTTAAATACTATAAAGTCCATCATACCCTTACACAAATCTTGTTGGAGCTACTTTAGCATTCAGTTTCAGAAGGACAGATCTCTTAGCTAGGCAGGAGTCACGGAAGCACTTGAACACAGCATTATAAGTGGCTGACCTTTATAATGAAAAGCAAGTGATCCTTGCCGCTGGTACTACACACAATTGGAAAGCATTCGGTGTGAAACAGAGGCAATCTAGTACCTATAGGCTTATTTACATGTGTTATCTTTCCCCTAAAATGGCATTGACACACTCATTGAGGTCTCTAGTAAGATGCTGACACTCACAAGAGTGGCATGACAGGAATGGTCTTTCATTTTGGGTTAGGCCTGGCATTGTGAGCTCTACATCTCTAATGAAACTAGTAAGGAAAAGCAATATTTAAAACATGTTCAAGATGTATTAACCTCTATCCTGGTCCATATAAGTCTCTGCAATCGTACACTGCATGTAGGCCGTACTTAGTGAGGTATATGATTTTGACTGAAAGTGTGCTCTGACAAGTTTGAATATCTGACATCTTCCATGCCTCAGATAAGGCTGCACTCCTAAGTGTAGTCTGACACAAGTGGTGCAGCTGGTGACCCTAACTTAAAAACTATACAGTTTATTATCACCTTCCACATATTACTCCATCCTTCAGTTCCACAACCACTGATCTCTTAGCTAGGTAGGAGAAGCACTTGAACACACTGCTTTATACTTGGTTGCCCTTTATAAAAAAAACAGCAAGTGATGCATGAAGCTTCTACTGTAGTGTAGTTCCTATATTCCCAATAGGCTCTGCGCATTGGAATAATATATCCTGCAGCTTACACGTAGGACTTAAGTTGACTAGGTCTCTGCCGAATATATTAGACTTAATTGTGAGTGCCAGCTAGCTCAGAGGTCACTAGAAACTTTCTCGAAAGTACAAGAAGGGATTAGTCTCTGACAACCATATAACATGACAACTTTGTTTGCCCAGAATGAAACGTATCTCTAGAGTCGCGGAAACAATAGACGGCATTTCACTCAGTCAGATGTGCATGCTTCATTTCACCAGAGTTGCTTAGAAATAGAGAGACAGGAGTTTTCAATAAAGGTATTTACTGAACAGTCTTATTTCTTAAGCATAAGAAATGCACTGCTACAATTGAAATGCTAGTTAAGAAGTACGAGACATATAATACGAATAGTATTATACAATAGTACTGTAAAAGCATGATATGGTTTCTAAGCCATAAACATAGAATACATAAAATGCATAAAA
This sequence comes from Lissotriton helveticus, assembly GCF_964261635.1. Taxonomy (NCBI): domain Eukaryota; kingdom Metazoa; phylum Chordata; class Amphibia; order Caudata; family Salamandridae; genus Lissotriton; species Lissotriton helveticus. The sequence goes on along the minus strand of NC_136067.1, from coordinate 1,078,474,960 downwards.
TACATACAGTGAGAAAATAGTGGCTAAAAGTACTCAACTGGTGCTTCTAAAATACGCCTACCCCGGTGTACCTAACCTAAGTCTAGTACGAGGGAGGAGTAAGTGTGGTATAGCTTAAGTCTAGTAATTTTCTGCCAAGAATCTGTTCCAAGAATTCTCTAAGGGTCTAATCAGCTCCGTACCTTGGTTTCAGGATAATAGAGGTCTTGTTTCTCTCTCTCAGGACTCGATCTCCCAGCAACCCGCAAGGGTAGCCTGGAAACACCGGAGCTAGATTTCTCAGCAAGAGAAAAGACAGCGTCTTCTCAGTGCGTCAGTTGGAGGGTCGGCTTCCTTCGGCACTTGCAGCAGCAGGGCGTAGGGCAAGTAGTTAGTCGATCTGCTCCTAAACCACTGTGTGTTTGACTGGGCAAATGTAGGCATATTTATACTTTGAAGGTGCCGAGTTTGACGTAAGATTGGACATAATATCGTCACTAGTGCCTCAGGTCCTTGAAAACTCCAGGAGTTCTTGGATAAATTAGTATTCAAGCAGGGGGAAGTCCCTGACTGCTGAAGGCTGGTTTTTCCAAGAAATCGTTGTGGATTCTCGGAGTTTAGTGGAAGTAGCCATGCCGTATTTGGGCTGCACAGGCTAAGACTAAATAAGGTAATGATTGCTATGCCTATATAAGGACTGGTGTAATATAATTGAAATAAATACAGGTTGAAAATCCAAGGTTTATTGAGATGCAGCACAGTACTCCAGTCTCCAGGTTACATGCAGTTTTCTAACTCCAGTACATTTCATATCAACACGATTCCAAATAGAATTACTCCACAGTGTACATGTGCAACAACAAAGATACATTCTATTAAAAGGGAAATGTGCAGATGGATGGAGAATAATATTAAAAGGGAAATATTTACAAATATAGAATGCAACACACTTTCCCCCTAAGAGAAAATAAGTAACAACTCAAATTATCTAAAACATAAATTGCACAAAAGAATACACAATTGAACACAATAAAATAGTTGCCCAACATTATTTATATCCACTATTGGAGCACCAAGATACACATTTAGATACCCTTCTAACATTCCACCTCTTACCATCTTGTGTAACAATGCTATTCCGATAAGCCTTCACAACCTTCATAGGTTTGCCAAACTTTGTCTCACCCTTGGTAACATAACCACGTTTACGAATCCTTTCAATGTCACCCACCATAAATTAAGGTTGTTTGACTTTCATTCGAGAATCATAACCACATTTGCATTTGCTTTGTTTAAACTCCACTTTCTCAGCAACATCCTTGACATTCACATCAACCATGCGAAAACCAACACTCTTCTTGAACCACCAAGGACACAAATTTGACACAGGATCTCTACCTTTTAACAAACGGAAAGGTGAAACCTCCGTCGTGGCATGAGGCGTTATTCGGTATAACCATAGCTTTTCCCTCAATTTTTCTTTCCACCTTTCCCCAAACTTCCGTGCCCATAAGATATCTTGTTTGAGAACCCTGTTGTATCTCTCAACTTGTCCATTTCCTTGCGGTTCATACAAAGCAGTTGTACAATGTTTTATACCATATGATCTCAAGAATTCTGACATTTCCAAAGATTTAAACTGTACCCCGTTATCAGATACAACACTTTCTGGGAAACCTTCTTTTGAAAAAATCTCTCTCAAAAAGAGAATTACACTTTCAGTGTTGGGATGAGGTACAAGTTTGACCTCGGGCCACTTGGAGTGATAATCTACAGCAACAATTGCTAATCTACACTCCTGCGGCAAAAAATTAAATGGACCAGCAATATCAATCCCTAATTTCTGCCACGGATGATCTGGCCACTTCACAGGAGTCAAAGGTGCTGGATCACACTTGCACATCTTATCACTTTTAATACACTCAGGACCTTCCCTCACAAACCTATCTACAAACTTATCAACTCCAGGCCACCAAAAATTTGACCTAATTAATCTTTTCATGGACGATATTCCCATGTGGCATTCATGACTCATTTGCAAAATAATATTCCTTACAGAGGAAGGTGGAATACATTTTCCAGCTCTGAATAACAAATCTCTCTCTATGACCAATTCATCAGCAACATTGAAAAAAGGCATAACATCAACAGGAATCTGATCCTTAGAAGGCCAACCCAAATTGAGAAAATCTCTCACTTGACATAAGACAGCATCCTCATTCATACTTTTCATCCACAATTCTTCCAAAATAACACTGTATTTCTCAGACAACATTTCAGTTATACTAACAACTACTTCCTCATCTCCATCACCATCGACACTGGGACACGGTAGCCTTGACAAACAATCCGCAGTCACATTAAGTTTTCCCGGCACATATTCTATGTCAAAATTGTATTCCCGCAATCGTGACATCAATCTAGCAATCCAAGCGGTTGCCTTTAAACCTCCACCTGGTGAAAGAATACCCACCAAAGGTTTGTGATCTGTACGTATCAAAAACCTTGCACCCCAAATATAATTCCGGAAGTGCTCAACCGCCCACACACACCCTAACAATTCCTTTTCAATCACCGCGTACCGTCTCTCAGTAAGATTTAAAGACCTTGAAGCGAATGCAACATTCCATTCTTCTTTACCCGAACGTTGCGAAAGCACACACCCTAGACCATAAAGACTGGCATCTACTGTAAAAACACATAGTTTGTTCAAACAAAACGGCTTAAGTGTAGGAGCTGACACCATGTCAAGCTTAATACTGTCAAAAGCATTTTGTTGCCTAGTACCCCACAAAAATTCGACATCCTTCCTTGTTAACTCCCTCAACGGCTCCATTTTAGTTGCAAAACCAATGATGAATATACTCTAATACTCACAGAGTCCTAAGAACGATAGCAATTTATCCTTGCAATCCGGTGCGGGAGCTTTCAAAATAGCATCAACCAATGACTTTTTTGGAGCAACACCATTCCCAGAAACAGTATGTCCTAAATACTCTACAGTCTTTTGAAACAACTTGAACTTTTTACTCTTAATAGTAAGCCCAAACTTAGTCAACATCTTACACACACTTCTAAGATGCTCCATATGTATCTCATCACTCTTAGAAAAAACAAGGATGTCGTCCTGAAAACACTTTACATAGTTTCCCATGTCCTTAAAATTTGATACATCGATCTCTGGAAAACTGAGGCTGCTGATGCTAATCCAAACGGCATGCGTTTGAACTGATACAACCCTTGAGGCGCAATAAATGCCGTGAGATGACGTGATTCCTCTGCCAACTCAACCTGGTGGTTACACGGACCTAAGATCCCAAGTATAAAACACTACAGCTTCGCCAAGCATACTCACTACCTCGTTGATGTTCGGCAGCGGATGACAATCTACCACAATGTTAGCATTCAAAGCTCTCAAATATATGCAGAGTCTCAGAGATTTATCAGGCTTCTGTGTCAAGACTACTGGCGAAACCCATTCTGAAGACTCTATCTCCTCTATGACATCATTTTTTAACATCTCATCAAGTGCACCACTTAACTCTTCTCTTACATTAAGTGGTACTGGTCTTAGCTTTTGCACAATGGGTTCAGCTCCTTGTTTGAGCTTGATAACATGTGTAAAACCCTTTAGCCTAACTAACTCTTCAGAAAATACACCAGGGAACTCACCAGATAACAGCTTCCAAGCATTATCCTCTTCCACAAACATAACTCTCTTGCTTGAAACACAATCATCTTGCAACACCATAACAGGATCTTTGCTACGTGGATTCAACACGATGTTAAGTTTGAATTGATCTCGCCAACCCAGAACTTTTACGCTCTTTACAACAACATATAATTTGATGTAAGCAGATTTGTCCTTAAAATAAATTGTGGAAGCGATGTAACCAATGAAATCTATGTTTGAACCATTAAATACCTGTGCCATTTTGTCAGGAGGACATAACTCACTCTTTTGGATTCATACTTCTCATCAAAATACTCTTCCGTTATAATAGTCCAAGGAGACCCGGAATCAGCCATAAGCTCTAGTTCAACATCTTTAAACCTAACTACACACTTAGGAGAGTCTAAAACATCTTCCTCAAGTGACCCTATATTCACTAAAGATACTACCATCCCTCTTTCCTTAAGAGATTCATCAGACACAACATGTTCACACCTGGAGAAAGTAGACCCAAATCCGTGTCTTTTCTCACACAAGAAACTTCCCCCTTTTTAAAATGACTACTCTTGTCCCCAACTTTCTTCTTATCTTCTCTGCATGCTTTTGAAAAATGACCAATTCTACCACACTTATTGCACTCCCTTCCCAATGCAGGACAAAACTTGAAGGAAGCTACATGATTGTAACTCCCACATCTAAAACATACAATACGATTCCGCGATACATTCCTATAAGTTTGAAAACATTTGGTAACATTGTTCATAGCACACACCTCTTCACTCAGTTTGTCATTCTTACCACCTTTATTACTCGTTTCCTCAATAGTTTTCATCCATTTGTTAGATTGTTCAAAAGCTTTAGCAGTGGAAATGCTTTCTAACAATGTAGGATTACCCATAATCCACAACTGCTCTTGTTTTTTTTTGCTTTTAACATTAACGATGATCTGATCCCTAATCATCTCGTCTGTCATTGCTCCAAAATTACACGATACCACCAAAGCTCTCAAACCTGTTAAAAAATCGTCAAAGTATTCATTTTCCTTCTGTGCCCTTGTATAAAATTTATAACGATTCAGAGCAATACTTGTTGTGGGTTTAAAACGCGTTTCCACACGAAGCATAGCTTCATCAAACACACCAGAGTCACCAGGCACAGGCGGTAAGTTTCTAAATATAGCTTGCCCCTCTGATCCCAAACAATGAAGAAAAATATTTTTCTTTCTTTCATTTCCCATTCTTTCTCCATCAATTGCTTTTAAATATGTTAAGAACTCCTCTTTCCATCTATTTCAGGGAATGGGAGGATCACCATTGCTCTCCAAAAATTTAGACGGAGGATCAAACTGCATTGCGTATAGTTGTAATGTTAAAAGTATATATAATGAAGTAAAATGAAAAACAATCAAATGCAGAACAAAATAATAGAGAGAGAAAAAAAACATGCACTAAAAGTATCACAAAATGTAATCAATAACAGTTGAAAAATGACCACATTTAAAATTGCAAAGAAAAACGACACTTGAGTACATCAGCTGTGTACATCAGCGAAGAGAAAGATGATATCCAAACTTAGTAAAACGCATTAAACACTTTTCTATGAAACGCTCTGTAATTATTTCCACTGTAATTCACCCTGTAAAAGAGCTGTACAGCAGACGCTCAAATCATGAACAAGCGCAAATAATGATGAGATGCGATCGTTAATTCGCCAATAATGATGAGATGCGATCGTTAATCCATACATGTGCAGTACTTTCTTTGCAATGTTAATCCTTACATGTGCGGTACTTTCTTTGCAAAAGTAGAAAACAGTACCTTTCCTTCAAAATCTATTTAAATTCCAAACACGGTTGGAAAGTGCTGGTGCTTCACAACGCGATACGAAAACAAATATGGCTGCTCATACGTTACGCGACGTAACACTCTTAGTTACCATGTGTGCATTGTCATCACTCTGGGCAGCAACGAGATACCGGAAACATGGAAACTGCTCGCTCCAGTCCGTCGCGTGGAAACTGCTTGCTCCAATCCGTCGCGTGTGATGAGGACGTTGAACAAATCAAAGGTAAACACTTTACCAAATCACATGAAAAAACGTAAATAACTTAGCACAGCATCCTCACAGCACAGCCTTCTTGCCTCCAAAAACGCCAACAATCCAAGATAGTATGCGGTAAACGCTTAGCTTTTAGGACTCTTCAGCAGAATAACCAGATATTACAAACCTCTCCTTAAATCGAAAGGTTGTAAATGACCATGTTCTTTGCTTGTGGTTCTTCAAGAATTTTGGCTTGTAGTAATCTTCAAGAATTTTGTGAAAACTTTCAAAAACGAATTCAAAAATCAAAAAATAATGTAAATCTTCTCCAATTAGGTGTACCACACCTGTGCTGCTGCCGTAGTAGGTACAAGACACCCTCATTGTCAAATTTGTAATATAATTGAAATAAATCCAGGTTGAAAATCCAAGGTTTATTGAGATGCAGCACAGTACTCCAGTCTCCAGGTTACATGCAGTTTTCTAACTCCAGTACATTTCATATAAACACAATTCCAAATAGAATTACTCCACAGTGTGCATGTGCAACAATAAAGATACATTCTATTAAAAGGGAAATGTGCATATGGATGGAGAATAATATTAAAAGGGAAATATTTACAAATATAGAATGCAACACATGGGTATATTATACCTATATATGGTCATGAATCTGGAAAATTACACCATGGGTCCTAGATTCCCACATAACACCCACTCCACGATTAGTAAGTTCAATAACACCTAAGCACTGAACCTATCTAAAGCAAAGTGTTCACAATCCCACGCCAAAATACAAAAATGCATTTGAATAGGCTTGTTCACATGAATTGAGTATATACTGTATGCAAATGTTATAGGCGTCATCTGAAATCAAGCATAAATCAAGAGCATATATTCTCTTAATAAATTAAACGAAAAGTACATTCATCAACTGATACCTGAAATCTGTCCCATAGCAGAAGTTTTTAACTGTGTTATGTTTTTCGAGGTTGAAGCGAAATATTGTCATTTAGGAAGTTCAAACACAAAATCTTGTTCTCTAAGAATAGTTCTACTTTAAGCAGATTACTCTGTGCCAAAAGTTCTATTTTGGAAAAAGTTCAAATTAGTGGGTTTGTTTTGAAAAATGAAGGCCGTATTGCAGAGTTCAGGGAACGCTGTGTGAAATAATCAAAAGTTATTCTCAGGAGTGTCAGGAGAAAACATCAGATTGTCTAGGCTCGCAAAGAAACCGTCTTCCGTGGTAGGTGAAAGTGGAACCACTTCAGTTAGCAGATCAAAAGTGCAGAATTGTGGATCATCGCCGTCAGCGTTTGATGCATTAGCAATGTCCGTAGTAGATGGTACCTGTATGCCTGTAGTTTCTCGTATCTCACACTAAGTTAGACTTGCCGGTGAGACCACAATGAATGCCGTTATCAGAATTGGCAGCCGTTGGGGGCAACACGATGCATGAGCCGTTACTGGACCTAGCAAAGCGTCAACATCCGATGGCAGTAATGATGGAAGTGTAAGACAAATGTCCAACACGCATTCCTGTCCGCAAAGCAGGCATCGAAGAACAGGTAAGATGCAATCTTGCCAGATTGGTCTGAACGATAGAAACCAGGTTTTGATCAGATATCTTAAACGAGCCAAGCCAAGAATCTGTGAAATCCTTTCACGATATCTCATTGCAAGGAGGCATTGTTCCATGGTAGTCTCGGTGTTGCTGGTGACCGGACTTACCATATCGGAGCAGGAGGAATAAAAATAGAATTCCTGCTACTAGTCCCAAGATGAGAGGCAGGCCTCCGAACACAGAGTGCGCGAAATTTGGAAAAATGCAGAGGACTGCTTCAAATGGTGTTAACAGTCCCGAAAAAATCGTCCTAAATACATGTGCGATGCCGCTGGTATCAGACATGTTTAAAATTTGACTTAACATTTCTGCAAAATGTACTGGGCAGTTTGTTGATAATATTGCATGTATCTCTGCAGAAGACCTTGCTACTTGCAGATCACACGTTTCTCTAGACGAGGTCAGTGGCACATTTTTTTGTAAAAGAATGGCTTTCATTCTGCTTAAAGTATCAATTCGTATAGAAGAGATATTCAGTGAAGGCCATAAAGCCGTCTCCCTTTCTTTCTCACTTTTTGGATACAATACTTGCATACAACAAGTGGATAGCACAGTCACGAGATAACTTTTTCCGTCAACATGCCACAACAGCTGTGATCGTTGAACATAACGCAGCTGCCATTGGATAGATGCCTGAAAATCGGTACTATCGCTGTGGAGGGGGATCCGTGCAGGTGGCATGAGAGATTATTCGCAGAACCGTCGCAGGCTCCTTGTAAATTAATACCTAAGCATGGGCGTAAAATCCGTTCCGCTCACGGATTTTGCGGATTTTCGGCAAATTCGCAATCCGCGAACTCTCGCGAACTTGCCGAAAATTCGTAAAATCCGTGCGAAGCGGATTTTTTGCTTGGTCGCACTTGCCAACTAGAATACTATACAATTTCGCGGGAGTAAACACTTGCGAACACGTAGATGCGGCGGGCAGCGACAATCTCGCAATTGCGAGATTGCAAAATTTGCAATTTCGCACAAGAAATCCACCAGCAGGCAGCATAAACCTTGAAAATTATGGTTTTTATCAGAATAACTCCTCAGGTTGATATTTGCCTGCACTTTTTCTTTGCAAGGAGTCCATTTGGGGGGGGGGGGGAGGAAGGAAGTGCCCCACAGTCTCCAACTTCCTGTTCCTGTCCAGCAGGCTCCTCCCAGTGCTTTCTTCATGTGCTGGTCACTTTGATTTGGATCTTGACCTGGAAGGGTTACTTTTTGTGGATGCTGCTGGATATTTGGATTTTTGCAAAACTGAAAGCACTCAGCAGGTGCAAAAGTTCAATCTTATCATTAGTAACCTTTCCCTGTAGTGCTTCCTGAGGGGCCCCTTCAGAGTTCATTTGCCTACTTGCAACTATTCTATGACCCTGCTCTGACCCTCACAGCAGGCTCAGAGAATAGCTACAAGTATACAACAAAGGTCCTGTTAAAAAAATTACACTGCAACAGAAAGCAATTACAGACAAAACTGAAAGCACTCAGCAGGTGCAAAAGTTCAATCTTATCATTAGTAACCATTCCCTGTAGTGCTTCCTGAGGGGCCCCTTCAGAGTTCAGTTGCCTACTTGCAACTATTCTATGACCCTGCTCTGACCCTCACAGCAGGCTCAGAGAATAGCTACAAGTAGGCCACAAAGGTCCTGTGAAAAAAAATTGCACTGCAACAGAAAGCAAATTACAGATAAGGAAGCAGGTGCCAGCCAGACTGGAAGTTTAAATTCAGTGACACATTAATCAACCCCAAATTAATTCATGTCAGTTGAAGCAGGGCAGGTGTGCTTGCTTTTTTTCACCCCCATAATCTACAGTGATAAACCAACCAGAGGGTGGCAGTGATGTACTAGAGGGTGGCATGGGTGTACCAGAGGGTGGCAGTGGTGAAACAGAGGGTGCTATGAACCTGTGATGATGAACCAGACGTAGAAACAACATAGTCGCGGCCGTTGCGAGCCGACAAGTAAGTTCGCAATTGCGAACTGGTACAGAACCCTCGCGAACTGGCAGAAACCCTTGCGAACATAAAAAAAAAAAATCCGCAAATTCGCGAGAGTTCGCGGATTTTGCGGATTGCGAATCCGTAAATACGCAAGTTCGCGGATTGCCAATTCGCAAAATCCGCCCATGCTTATTAATACCCTGGCACAGAAGTGTACCACTCAGTGACTTTTTACAATTCTAACCACTAAGGAATACTTCATGTCCCCCATCCCAACATCTGTGTGTGTATGGTAAAACCAAGGTCAACTTAATGTAGTCTTTACCCAACCTTTCATACAGGCCCGCTGGTATATGCTCCAGACAATACTGAAACAGAAAAGACGTCGCTGGTATCGTAATGGTGCCATGAAATATCCATTCAATGACAGGCTTCTCAGAAACTGTTAATTGTAATCTTTCGAGTTTTTCAATGCTCAGCACCGTATAGTCTGCTCCTCTTTGTGCCAAAGAGATTTGTTTATCTGTAAGGTTAAATACAGCAAACAATGACGTGGTATTGATTAGATGCCATGGCACATAGCCTGAACGCATATTTTGCAACGTCCAGTCTAGCAGCATGATAGAACGTAATTGAGACTGGCCATGTTGTAACATTAACAAGTCTTGTGCTATGATGTCAGTGGCAGATGACACGATGCTGTCCAAAGAATACATTCTGGAGGACAGAGTCGTTAACCCATTGTCCACTACAGAGAGGCTTTTTTCTAAATGTATACGATCATTTTCTCGTATCCTTTCTGCAGTTTCCATTTGCGTCACTTTCCATATTTCGTTGTATGCCGCATATATTCCGGTGTATATGAAACATTTTTGCCGTGGTTTGCGAGACCCCATTAAGAAATCTCGCAAATCATTGCTTTCTTTAAGTAAAGATAAGTGTTGTTTAATTTCTGGAAGTGTAGATTTCTGAAGCCACTCAAGGCACAGCTTCCCTGCACTGTAAGTAGTTACTATCCCTGGATGTTGTCTCTGGGAATATCTTGGGTCTGGCCTATTTATTCTGAACCCTTGTGTTTTGTTAAGGAATCTATCTTGACAGTCATTAGTGTCTGTTTGCCAGATTAACCATTTTCTCCAATCAGGATAAGTTTTGTTCTGTTTAATGATATATGGTACTTCTACCTCCTCTTCTGTAGCATTATCACTGTCAGATGTGGGTTTAGGTATAGACGGTTTATTTAAATCTTTTATCTTAGCTAAGCCAAGACAAGAAGTTTGTTGAACAGTGTCATTTAAAAACATAGGGGCAGATTTATGTTAACTGGCGCATCCCCAGGGATGCGCCAGTTAATGTGCGCCACAGTGCGCCACAGCTCCGCCACCCATGGTGCGCCGCATTTTCAATGCGGCGCACCATGGGGCAAAAACGGCACAGATGCGTGACGCATCTGTGCCGTAAAAGCGGCGCATTGCTGGAGTTGCGTCGCAAGCGCGACGCAGCTCCAGCAAGGATCGGGGGTGCCCTATCTGACCAATGCTGCATCAAGACCTACGCCTGCTTCAAGCAGGCGCAGGCTTTTGACGCAGCATTGGCCTGAAAGTGACTGAGTGAAATCTTATAGATTTCACTCAGCCACTTTTGTGAGGCGCACCTGCCCCGGAACGCCCACCCTGCGCCGGAACGCCCACAAGCGGCGCAGGGCTCTACAACGTGACGCATCTGCCTAGATGCGTCAAGTTGTAAATCGTTCGTAGGGATGCGCCACGTTTACGCCGCCTTGCGTGACGCAACAGCGGCGTAAACGTGCCGCAAGGGCCTCATAAATCTGCCCCATAATTTGTTCTGGTATAATGCAGGCTCTGAATAAGGCTTCTATACCTTGTACCTGCCAATTTTTAGTGCCCCAGACGGTTTTCGTCTCGATGTTGTCTTTCCAAAAGTCAAAACCTAATGTAGACAGCTGAGCATAAAAGTTTGCAGAGTAAATTGTTTAGTATTGTTCAACATTGTTTTCATGCCTGTCTTATTTACATTTTTTAAATAAAACCTTTCTGGATTTGTAACATTAAACCCTGTGAAATACGAAAACTTGTCTTGAAATGTTTTTGAGCTGCCTTTTGGCGGCGTTGGACAATGTTCCCATTGATTGTAGTAAAACACATTTCTAGGGCTTGCAGATTTATGCAAATAATGGTGACCATAATGATTAAAACAATACATTTGTTCATAATCTGATGACCCTTGTAAGTAGTCATGTTCTGTAAATTTAGCTGACATTTCTAAATCTTTCATCATGTTGTTAACAGTCTCAAAGTCCCAATCATCAGAAAATGTACTGGGTGCGACAAAGTCACTCAAAGAAACCTTAAACTGATGTGAAATCTTCAATAAGTCCACCGGACCATAGATGTCATAATCAGTTCTGTCCTGTGCTACACCCCCAGGTATAGGAACGGCTGTGATGTTTACTGCTGACAGGCCTCTTCTTTCACGATGAGATGATTTGTAAGGTTTCAGGACCAAGTTGATTTTCTTACTTGCTGTGTCCATAGTACTATATTTTCCATCAATCATCCTTCCCAAGCTTAACACTAGTATGAGCCAGAGCAGGAGGAAAAATATACCTAATCCAATCCAAAATTCAACCCATGGTGAAACCAGATATGTTTTCTCCAGTAGATGAAGGAGTTACGTTATTGTTTCCTTGAAGTTTTTCTTTGCTGGCTTATCCTCAGGTTCACTGGGATCCTCAGAAATGTTATCGAAGTTGATAAAGTAGCCAGAAGCAGTTCTGTCAATTGTTGGGATTGCATCAGGATTACTTGAAATCACTGGAGCTGTTTCTTGTCTCGCCATGTTTGTATAGTCAGATGGCACATCATTGTAGACAGGCCTGTCTTGACGAACTGTTATTTGGGATTCCAGAGGTAAAAGTTCCATGGCTTTTTTTGCATAGACCTTCATTTCGTACTGCAGGTGTATTAAAAGGGATAAGTCTTTCAGTTTGAACCTCTTGGATTGTAGCAAGATTCGGTCGCCTTCTACTTCTCGGGAGTCCACTTGGCCTACTACTTATTATCGGCCACATGTTGTGGTTTAACCAGGTCGACGGATACAACTCTGTTCTCCCTTTTACCAGCAAGGGGCGATAGTACTACTGATCTTGTTGCTTGGATTGCCAAGACAGGTACTGCTTTTCTGTAAGAAGGCCCAAATTCCTTCTTCACCGCAATTTTCTCTCTGACTAGATCGCCAATCTTTGGAATCCAGACAGGCCTTGCTGGGACAGGTAGTTTGTCTTCAGTGGGCGTTTGCTTCTGTATTGTATTACTAAGACTTCTTGTTTCATTTAAGTCCTGTAAAACAGTCAAACGATCTTTGATATCAAATGTTTTTTGTACCACCACTGAAGTCTGACATTCGAGGTCTTCGATTATCATTCTAGTACCAAACATTAGTTCATACGGAGTGACTCCACCCAGAGAATTTCTTGGCAGATTGTTAAGACTACGTTGGACACTTATTAAATGTTTAACCCACCCATCACCCGAACCTAATACCTTAGCTGTTACGGATTGCTTTATGTCACGTTTTTTTCTTTCCACTACCGCATTACCCTCAGGATGGAAGGGACTAGAATACCGCAATGCAATGCCCAAGCTAGCCATGGCCTCCTTGTAAGCTCGAGAGCTAAACGCAGGATCCTGGTCAGAATGTAGCGTGCCAATTGCGTATGTGCTGATAAAGACTCGAAAATCCTTTATAACAGTTCTGGTGTCAGCCGAGCGCTGGGGCCACATCCAAATAAATCTTGTCCTAGTAGTTGTGGGACTGCATTCGTCCAATATGACGTTTGCAGGTAGATAGCCTAACGCTGTCTAGCAATGGTATCTGAACTGGGCTGGCTACTCTGTAGTCAGGTGTCTGGTGGCTTTCGCTGCTGTGATCTCTGTTGCAGTTAGGGCAATAAATTGCGAAGTTGTACACCTCAACTCCCAGTCCCGGCCACCAGTACATCTTTTCTAATTTTATTAGAGATTTCAAGATCCCTTGATGTCTCAGACCCTCTCCCATATGTGCTTCTGGAACCAAGTAAGCCCTCCGCTTCCTGTTTGGAATTACTCTGTCCCCCACTCCAGGGATTTGAGCAAAAGGAACGGAGTTTGCATCAATTATGTATGTATTACCGAGTGGACAGTTTAGAGGTAACACTGCATGATTTCCTTCCATTGAGGCTTTTACTGCTAATAGCGTTTCTCCATCTATTACTTTTTTTGAGCGAGCGATTGTAGCTACGGAAGCCGTTTGCACAGCTGCCTTTGCGGCTTCATCAGCCAATGAATTCCCTGCAACATGAACGCTATCACGCTGATGACTCCGTGTATGAATCACGTGAGTCTTTTGTAGTTCTTTCTGTAACTACTTGTTCCCAAAGCGTTTTATGCTTAATTGTGCCACTTTTTGAATTTTTGAAACCGTTTCAAACCCATTTCTGCAAGTTATTGTTGTAAGATTCAACGCAGAAATACGAATCGCACACTATTAGTGTGGGGAATTCCCGATCAGTATTTTCAAGTGCCATCTTGAAAGCCTGTAGTTCAGCTCGCTGAGCTGTACAGTCTCCGAGTGATTGAGTTTTAGTGACCATAGGTCTGAATTTACCTTCGCGCCAATGACCATTAAAACGATCGCGCACGCAGCACTATAAGCTTGTTTACCCCTCATGGCGGGCTGTGCTGATCCGTCTGTATATATTATACAGCCGTAATGTTCTAGAGGCAGAATTTCGGTCGGCAGAGGACATTCGTATTCGTATTGTAGGAATTCTTGTGTCTTCAAGTAGGGGTCAAGAACGTATTCAACGTCTGTTGCAGCAAGAGAGTTAACCCATTGTATCCATCTCGGATGTAAAGCTTTGGCATTTGGAATGCTCGCTTTCATCACTGCCTCTAAGGCAGGTACAGGTGTAATGATCATTAAGCGTTTACCCTGCGCAAGAGCTCTCTCTTTTGCTACTGCAGTTTGAACCGCTGTCAGAATTTTTTCTGTCAAAGTGAATTTCATTTCAGCTTGTGTGTACAAGTGTGATTTGTATGCAATTGGTACCTTTTCTCCTTCATTAAAGGTCAGGTATGTGAATCCGCATTTCCCTGGGATGACACGGATCACGAGATTGCGCGCATTGTTGGTGTATCTAATTGTGTTCTTGCTAACATGTCTCTTTGTACTGACCGCAACATTTCTGTAAGTTTCTGAGTCCAATTGGTTGGTTTGAAATCAGGTTTGATTAGTTTGTAGAGAGGTTTAACCCTTTCTGCGTAATTTAGAACATAAGTTCTTCCAAAATTTAGGAAACCTAGAATTGACTGTACATTTTTCAGCGTTTTTGGAGGTTGGAGCAGCGCACATTTCTCAAGAAAGTCTGCTGCCAGGATTTTGCCTTCACTTGACAACTCGTATCCTAAGAATAGGACGTTGAGGTGGGCAATTCGTGATTTCTTAAAATTGAATTCATACCCTTCAGAAGCAAACCCTAGTATTATGGTGTTCACTCTTTTCAAGTGCACGTCCAAATCATCATCTGCAAGATAGATGTCATTGACATAAGATAATGCCTCATTGTACATTTGTAGTATTTCTGTTACTCTCACTGAAAATAACCCTGGACTATTCTTGAATCCCTGGGGGAGAAGGCAAAATTGTCGCTGTGTCCCCAAGATTGAGAAAGCCGTCAAGTGCCTACTTTCTGGTGCAATGTTTTGACAGAAAAAAACATTTGAAATGTCTAATGTGGTTTTATATTTTTTTGTGCACGATGTTATTCATCAGTGCTGCACTAAGTGAATTTTGTACTGCAAAAGTTTTGCAACAAGAGTTTAGGTGTCTGTAATCCAAAACTAGACGATATGAATTGTCTGGCTTGGAGACAGGAAACAAAGTATTGTTCATAGATGAGGTGCATGTTTCAATCACCCCTTGATATTCAAGTTGATCTAAGATCTCCCTGACTTGTTTTTTAGCTTCTTGCTTGACTGGATACTGCCTCTGAGCAGTAGGTTGATTTTTTAACTGGATTTTCTGGTGAGGAGAATCCTCATCCCATCCTATGTGATGTATCTTTTTTATGAATTGGAATGTGATTTGAGAAGGCTGACATCTTTATCTCTTCGCCGTGTGGACACTCCCTAACAATTGCAGGTGGCCAGTCTCTTTCACCTAGAAGTATGTCATAACCCTTGGAAAGCTTGTCCCAAAAGAGAGCTTTTATTTTTCTAGTTATGTCCCCCTCCATCCGGAGTGTTACTTCATATAACTTGTGGGGTACACTAACCCTGGTGTCTGCAGTTTCAACTTGAATGCATTAATTCAAGTCCACTGTCTCCAGATGATCCTTCAGGATCTTGGAACTATGGCTACTTCTGCTGCGCTGTCTAGCATTGTCTGAGCCCATTCCCCGTTCTTGAGTTGTGTCCTCAGAATCCTCGGCATGTCTGATCTTTATGCTTGCTACCTTCTTTTTGGAAAATTGAGCTTTTTTACTTTGGTGAACGGGTTCTTTGTCTTTGGACTTGACACATTCTTCTTTCTGTTCTGATCATCCTCTTCTTTCCGATTTCTGGGCCTGATTCACAGAACTAACTTAAGACAAATTCCTAAACTTACTACCATTTTGGTATTCACAGAAGGCACTTACTCATTTTGGTATTCACAGATGACACTTACTCATTTCGGTATTCACAGAAGTTAGGACTCCTAACTTTAGGACTCCTAAATGCCTTCTGTGAATACCGAAAGTCCTAAAATTGGGATTTTTCATAATTTAGTAGTAGTAAAGTTAGGACTCCTAACTTTAGGACTCCTAAATGCCATCTGTGAATACCGGAAGTCTTAAAATTAGAATTTTTCTCAATTTAGCAGTAGTAAAGTTAGGACTTCTAACTTTAGGACTCCTAAATGCCTTCTGTGAATACCGAAAGTCCAAAAATTAGGATTTTTCTCAATTTAGTAGTAGCAACGTTAGGACTCCTAACTTTAGGACTCCTAAATGCCTTCTGTGAATACAGAAAGCCTTAAAATTAGGATTTTTCTCAGTTTAGGAGTCCTAAAGTTAGGAGTCCTAACTTTACTCCTACTAAATTGAGAAAAATCCTAATTTTAGGACTTTCGGTATTCACAGAAGGCATTCAGGAGTCCTAAAGTTAGGAGTCCTAACTTCTGTGAATACTGAAATGAGTAAGTGCCTTCTGTGAATACCAAAATGAGTAAGTGCCTTCTGTGAATACCAAAATGGTAGTAAGTTTAGGATTTTGTCTAAAGTTAGTTCTGTGAATCGAGCCCTCTGTGAGGAAGTCTGAAAGGTACGAGAGGAACGTGTATCATTATCTTGATATCTATCAGGTTTTCTTAAAGTATCCCTATTTCTGATGTTGTACCTCTTTTCAGAGTGCTCCGTTTGGGGAGACCTGCCTCCTCGTTGAGGAGATCTCCCTCTGGGCTGGGAATGCCTCTCTCTAGGAAGAGTTGTTTAGTGTTCTCCCACTTCTTTTTAGGAGTAGTGATATTATTTTTTATAAAAGTGTTTTTAGGATTCTCTGTTAGTTGTGGTTTTAATGGTTTCCCACCCAAACTATCTCTCCCTAGTTCTTCAAAGGATTTTTCAATAATTCTGGCAAGCTCATAAGGTTGCTCAGTAATGTCTGTTACTTTTAATTTCTGGCGGATTGCCACTGATGCTGCTTCACCTCTAATGTTGGCTAATAGTATAGCCAAAACCTGTTTGAAATCTTTCAGTAATTTCATACCTAGATTTAAAGCCGGTTCTGGACTGTATTCATTTTGAATCTGTCTTAGAACATATGGCATTACCGCCATGGATGGAACACCTTGTGTTTTAGTGTAGATTGAAGCAAAGACTGTGCCCCAAGTGTCACAATCCTCTATGTGTGGTGCAATCCCCATAGGCAAACAGATTGTCAGAATCCTGTGTTTCTCATGAGGCGTACTATTAGGAAATACTACCTCTATTTGAGTAATTTTTTGTGCTAACCAGAACGGAATTCGTTTGTGTTTTGCTGGTAGTTTACCAATGACTGACTGTATAGTCTGTGGTGTGATTTTATTTGTGTTCCCCTGGTGAGGGGTGTGCTGTGGAATTCTTACAGCTGGTTGGACTGTTAATGTCCGCATGTCATATTGAACCAATTGTCTATGTATTTTAATTATTTGTTTTAGTTTAGCTAACAATTCTGCATCTGACATCCTTTCAATGTCTGGATGTGGTGTAAATCTGGCTAGTACCGGCCATGTTGCTCTTGGTCTACCTAGCGGACCGAGCCTGGTAATGTGATTTTGATGTTGTAGGGCACCTTTAAACCATAGCTGATGCTCTTGGTAAGTTAATGGAATTTCAATGTCCTCGAAAGGAACGTATTCCGCTGGAGGTTCCTCTGCTTTGTAGTAGTGGAACTCACGTGTTCCCGCATTTGCTGCTGGAAACTGAATCCATGAATAGAATACCTCTGTCTGCCGATATTCCTGTGCCTCTATGACAAAGATTACTCTGCCACCTCTTGCTGAAACTCCATTGTTTATTAGTTTGTAAGTTATACTTTTCCTTACATTTACTGGAATGATTATAGCATCCGTATCATTTTCTAGGATAGCAGCGTCATCTAAGACCGCTTGAGCAGCTGCTGCAGCTCTCTCCAATTCGGTATCACTATCTGTCATTTTAGTCGGCTGAAAGTTTGCAAAACAAGTTTCAAGGAAACAAAGATTAGATGCACAATATTTTGGAACACTGTATCCATCAACATTGAACAAACCAAAAACTAATACATAGGATTTTTCGTCCTACTCAGTTTTGGCGGATATTACCCTTTCACCCACTCAGACGTCTTTGGAGTTTTTACGGGAGAAAGGGGTCTGTGTGAAAAGCACGACTGAGTTACTCTAGTATCTAGCGTTAAATTATCACCTTACCAAATGTTGGGCACCATGTAGTGTAGTTCCTATATTCCCAATAGGCTCTGCGCATTGGAATAATATATCCTGCAGCTTAGACGTAGGACTTAAGTCGACTAGGCCTCTGCCGAATATATTAGACTTAATTGTGAGTGCCAGCTAGCTCAGAGGTCACTAGAAACTTTCTCAAAAGTACAAGAAGGGATTAGTCTCTGACAACCATATAACAAGACAACTTTGTCTCCCCAGAATGAAACGTATCTCTAGAATCGCGGAAACAGTAGGCGGCTATTTCACTCAGTCAGATGTGCATGCTTTGTTTCACGAGAGTTGCTTAGAAATAGAGAGACGGGCGTTTTCAATAAAAGTATTTATTGAACAGTCTCATTTCTTAAGCATAAGAAATGCACTGCTACAATTGAAATGCTAGTTAAGAAGTACGAGACATATAATACGAATAGTATTATAAAATAGTACTGTAAAAGCATGATATGGTTTCTAAGCCATAAACATAGAATACATAAAATGCATAAAATACATACAGTGATAAAATAGTGGCTAAAAGTACTCAACTGGTGCTTCTAAAATACGCCTACCCCGGTGTACCTAACCTAAGTCTAGTACGAGGGAGGAGTAAGTGTGGTGTAGCTTAAGTCTAGTAATTTTCTGCCAAGAATCTGTTCCAAGAAATCTTTAAGGGTCTAATCTACTCCGTACCTTGGTTTCAGAATGATAGAGGTCTTATATCTCTCTCTCAGGACTCGATCTCCCAGCAACCCGCAAGGGTAGCCTGGAAACACCGGAGCTGGATTTCTCGGCAAGAGAAAAGACAGCATCTTCTCAGTGTGTCAGTTGGAGGGTCGGCTTCCTTCGGCACTTGCAGCAGCAGGACGTCGGGCAAGTAGTTAGTCGATCTGCTCCTAAACCACTCTGTGTTTGACTGGGCAAATGTAGGCATATTTATACTTTGAAGGTGCCGAGTTTGACGTAAGATTGGACATAATATCGTCACTAGTGCCTCAGTTCCGTGAAATCTCCAGGAGTTCTTGGATAAATTAGTATTCAAGCAGGGGGAAGATCCTGACTGCTGAAGGCTGGTTTTTCCAAGAAATCGTTGTGAATTTTCAGAGTTTAGTGGAAGTAGCCATGCCGTATTTGGGCTGCACAGGCTAAGACTAAATAAGGTAATGATTCCTATGCCTATATAAGGACTGGGTGAATTATACTTACATATGGGCATGAATCTGGAAAATTACATTAGGGTCCTAGATTCCCACATAACACTACTATGCCATTTGGAGAGCATGCAGGGTGAAGCAGATGTAGTCTACTAACTATAGGCTCCCTTACATATGTCATCTTGTCCCCTGATAGGCACTGACACACTCATTGAGGCATTGGAAGCTCTACCTCTCTATACAAACTGGTTGAGAAAAGTGAGGTTTAAAACCTGTTCAAGGTGTTCTATCTCAATCCTAGTCCATATACATGTGCGCTAGGTGGCCACAAAGGACCCTCAATAGTTAAGGGGATTTCATCCCCTAAAATTGGTGCACGAGGCGACCCCTTTGCACAGTAGTGGGGAAAAGGGATGTGGCCTCCTACCAGGTCTGAACTGTCCTGCTGAGTAAGACTTGCTGGAGGTAAAAGAAGGGGTGGTTGGGTCCCAATTACCCCTACTGTTATCTCTAGTAAGTCTCACACAGCAAAGGAGTGCTACGAGGTCTTTGGAGACCACAACCTATTTCTCCTCTGAAAACGCTTAAGATGGTGTACTACTGGTTCAGGCATGAAGTGCACTTTGCTCCTAAGTAATCTTGGGGGCCAAGTAGCCCACCTGGTACCGCCTCTGAGCCCTAAAATGGTGGATCCTGAGAACTTGTTGGCGCCCATCCCCCTTTCTCCACCAC
Organism: Lissotriton helveticus; assembly: GCF_964261635.1. NCBI lineage: Eukaryota > Metazoa > Chordata > Amphibia > Caudata > Salamandridae > Lissotriton > Lissotriton helveticus. Next base: position 1,078,454,837 of record NC_136067.1, on the reverse strand, counting down.
TGTGCAAACGCAGCTGCTAGTTACAAAACCTTAGAAATTCACTGAAAAAAAGTTACAGGGATGTTAAAATTAGGAAATATAATTAAAAAAAACCTTAGAAATTCACTGAAAAAAACAAAGGATATAGGGACCTTATATTTAGACTGACATTTCATTTGTACAAAACCTGAGACATTCTGAAGTTATAGTTAGTTGAGATAACTGTAACTCGCGACCCCGCAATGCACTGCTGATGACGTCACATATTACATCACTCATGACATGGTCAGTGACATCACTGATGATATCACTGATGACGTTATCCACTTAATATCTGATGCACCTCCTCATACCCTAATATAACCTTTCATACACTTACTCAAAAATAGATTCCAACATTCTCGAAACCAGACACACCAATACCATGTGCATTCACAATAAAATGAACACATAAAATATCCCACAGCGCTGGTTTACTCTGGTCAATAATATATATTTTTTTGACCCCCTTTATCAAAAGTACTGCAATCCAATCACATTCTTGGAAAGTCTGTTTCCTGTGCAAATTCATTATATCAAATTAACTTACCGCCAAATTTCATGATTAAAAGCAATAAAATATTTAGAGAAATAAAATTCAGGGCAATACAAATTATTTGAACCAGACTGTGCAAATGTATTTTATCCAATAAACATTCCTGCAAATGTCATCACTAATGCCAATAAAACATTTAGGGAAATAAAATTCAGGGAAATAAAAATTAGTTGAGCCCGACCACATACTCACCATAACTACTACTTTCTGCTTACTCTAAATTCTTATCAAATAACATATCGCAAACAATTATTTATAGTTCCATATACTGATCATGGCACTATGCTATACATTCAAAGTCCCACAACATTTGAGTATTGATAACAGTTATATACACTGTATTGCAATTCAAATATCCTGCTTTACAGTTAAACCCAGTGGGCTATTGATGGCTTTGAATTGTAGCTAGCGAGAGTTTGGCCTGGTATATCATGTTCACTATTCTAGTGAGCACCTTGCACCTGTCCAAACAACCCTTATAGTGATGGTTGTAAAGTCAACCTTATAGACCAGCTATCCTAGTGGTAGCATGGACAAATCAGTCATAGGCTAAACTCAAGAGGGCATGTGAAGCCAGCTGTTTTACCATATGTAACCCCTTTAATACCAAGTGAAAGGACACCACACAGGTTGTATATCAAAATATGTATGTATTTATTTCTAACACAATCCTCTGAACTCTTTATGAGGTCAGAGGCACAAGCACATAACAAGATACTCAATTATAATACAATACGTTGCACAAAATACAGTAATGCCCTAGGGGCACTTCGAACCATATACTAAAATAGTGGTATAAGAACCACGTCAAGAACAAAAGAAAGGCCTAGGGCCTGGAGAATCGCTGGGACTACGCTGTACTACCAAAGGATAGGGAGCAGGAGGCCCACGGGATGCGCGTGCAGTGTCTTTACACACATGCAAGTTACCATAGAGTTATAATGGGAACAAAAGAAATGGAAACTAGTTCTTTTAGGTCACTTCCGGATGGACAAGGAGAAAGCTACTTGAAGGTTAGACACTAGGATAGTAAATACCCACAGGAGCACCGAAGTACTCACGCTACCTCACCCACAGGAAGCGGGTGCATAGGTGTCGAAGTGTGTCGGGTTTCGTCGCTGAATCCTATGGAGCCTTGAAGAAAGATGCTGCAGGTGACCAGGAGGGAAGTGTCCGGTTGGATCCAAGGGCAGATCGAGGATGAAGAGTACCTGAACGCAGAGGGGAAAGAGTCTGGGTCACTAGCCAGTGACCAGGAAGGAACCAGGAAGGAACCAGGCGATGTCGCGAAGCAATCAGGTGATGTCATGAAGCTTGTCTCTGCAGCCACGTGGACCTGGAGGTGTCGATGACAACCAGGAGCTGGATTTAAACTGTCCCATGAAGGCTCTCGCTGTTAGCAGTGTCAGCTTCCGGATTGGAGTCAACAAGCCTTGGCAAAGACAACCCATGCAGGAATCGAAGATGGCTTCTTGATCAGACCAGCAAGGTCTGATGGGCTTCTCCTTTTCAGGGAAGCAGGGGCAAGTCTGGAGCAACCAGACTGGCAGTATAAATCAAAAGGTTCAGTGTCACAGAGGCCACTAGCCAACGGGCAAGTGACCGGACAGATGCATTGAGCAGGAAAATGCAGAAGGGCCCCACACAGAACTCGTGGAGTGCGGAGGGCTGATCTTCGGTGCAGTTTGTGATCGGGGCTGGGGCTTCTCAATCTCTAATGCACAACTTTGAGGGTGCCTCAGAAGTTGCACAGAAAGCAATTCGCTGGCTTTCCAAGATGGCCGGTCCCACGTCTCTCGTCGCCTCCACGGGTCGCAGCTCTGCTGTGACTGTGGATCGGGCTGTTGGAAGTCTGGAAGTCCAGGACTTGTCAAGCTCTGTGCTCGGGCTCTGGTGGGAGCATTGACAAAGCAAACCATTGATCGCTTGATGGTGCCTGCTTGCACAGGGTGGTCACTCCTTGACCACAAGGGAGATTCTTCAGTCTTCTATGTCGAGTAGAATGTCAAAGGTCCAGAGTTTCATTTCAAGTTTCAGTCAGGATAAATCTAACGTCTTGGGACTCAGCTCCTATCTATATAACAAATTTAGGGGCTGGATTACCTGCTAGTCCCTCCTATGGGTGGGACCAGGGAAGGAGGTGGTTACACCCCTTTCCCTTTATCCAGTTTCGTGCCAGAGCTGGAGCTGGAGTGCCCCAGCACCGGTTTGAACCGGACCATGCATGGGACACCTTGTTTGCCCCAGGCAGTGTCTCATTTCATTCAGCCCTCCCTGCCCAAATACACTATGGCCTGTCTGGGGTGGTGCTAGCATCTCCCAAGACAGGAAACCTATTGTCCAAGCCTCCCTCGCTGGAAGGACTCCCAGCAGCAGGAGGTCAGACTTGTGTCTGTGGCAGCAGCATCCATTTTGTGATGCTGAGGCTCTGGTTAACTTTAACCGGGATTAGTAGGAACAACATGACTTCTCCCTCTAGAAGGGTGGAATGCTACCCCCCGTCACCTTAACTGGCGAGGGGGTAGTATTCCAAAGCGTATGACACCTTACACGACATGCTTTGATAAAGCCAAACCAAAGTTAGCATTCAACCACGAGGATTATAATGCACTTAAGAGTATATGGTATGGCAATATCATAGAACAGCTATAAGGACATGGTTCCAAAAGCAGTAGACAGGCTCAGCTCATGCTAGAGCACCATCTCACATAAAACCAAGCACTCTGCCTTCAGGATTGTTAAGACCTGCCATAGGAGTGACTTATAGGTGCATATGTGTCTATATATAATGATAGGTATAGGAATACTACACCTAAGCAAGGGGTGATTACACGACCTTGCCCCAGCTGAGTGATCAGCCAGTTGTGTCAGTTTGGATGGCTAGCCAGGGGTGGCAAAAGATATGCTTCAGCCCCTGTAGGCCTTGGGTGCACCTATGCCCTGGGCACCTATAGTACACTGTACAGGGACTCACAAGGGTGACCCAATATCCAATTAGGTATGTACCTAAGGTACATGGAGTCCACTTTATAGAGAGAGCAGATAGCCTGGGGCCCTGATTGGCAGGATCCCAGGCCAACTAAGTCGAAAACCAGCTAAACACCAGGCAAAAAATCTGGGGTAACCATAGTTAGGTATCCACCTTCCTACATAGCTAAACATAGCACAACAAAACAAATTAATATTTACACAAACTCTGTACGTACCATATATTTAGAGGTGTCAGCACACATTAATAAAGCTTATGCACTAGACTTGTATAATTACCACATGAACACCCAGTGAACCAATAATTCTTATACACTAAGTTCATATAATGCACCAAAATAATAGTGCTTTGAAAGCCTGCGGGGTCATCTTTTGCTCCGTACCTGCCCTGTTGTCATCAGTCAGCCATGCTTGCAGCCCACAGCATTGGTCTCCCTTCGCCGCCGCAGCCTTTAATATCTCGGAGCGGCCGCTGCTGAGGGTGAGACTACAACATCCAGGAGGCTCAGCGGCAGGAAGCCGCTCCAACAGACTTCCGCACCTGGAGGCGCCTTAAAGCCCAGACCCGCCTCGGTGGAGCGGGGGGTTCTTTGAAAGCCTGCGGGGTCATCTTTTGCTCCGTACCTGCCCTGTTGTCACCAGTCAGCCACGCTTGCAGCCCACAGCATTGATCTCCCCTCGCCGCCGCAGCTTTTAATATCTAGGAGCGGCCGCTGGTGAGGGTGAGTCTACAACATCCAGGGGGCTCAGCGGCAGGAAGCCGCTCCAACAGACTTCCGCGCCTGGAGGCGCCTTAAAGCCCAGACAGACCCGCCTCCGCGTCGCGGGACGCGCACGGGAGAAGCCTGGGACAAGGGTGGGCCCATTTAAGCCCGTTCAAGAACGATCAAGGACGGAATGGGCCACCCCCCTTTCATCCTAACACTCGGGGACTACATTGTAAGTACTATAACAGCATTACAGCCATATCTGCACTAATATGGAAGGAGGGCAGGAGCAAGGCAGTCAATGCAAACTTAACCGGAACCATGGACAATTTCATTATTAGGGTCAATTCTGTCATAGATCAGGGGATCACATTGATGGAGAGGCGGGTCTCACAGAACTTAGCAATTGCCAGAAGGTCATGTATGGGGTATATTGCCAACGCACGGACACCTAAACACCATGGTCAAATCAGTGGTATTGGTGCATCCGTGATCCCTGAATCCCCAAACATCCAACTGGCAGTTTGTGACCCCGACCACTTTTCTACAGGGGATCAGTCCACGGTCTCTGAATCATTACTCCTTACACCCCTCAAATTACCCCTCGTGGCTAGCCCCGTTAGGGAGCACAACACTAGGCAATTACGAGAAAGACGCCAAGGGGCTATTCCAAAACACAAGCAAGGGCAGGCTAATGATATTGGAGGAAAGAAAGGGAAGACATCCAAAAACAAGAAAGCTACACTGGTTGCAAAAGAGCAGGATGCCGCGACTACTCCGGCAACGGTATTTGCACCCAGAGAAGGTCTAACCCCCATGAGAGTGGTACCCCAGGCTGAGGTTGGGGGTAAGAACCCAGGGAGCCCAGGGAGCAGGGTGGTGACTGAGGATCCCTTATTGGTTAAAATGGGTGATTTATTTAGACTCCTTCTTCGCCCAGTAGAAGCAAGATTAACCAAGATTGAACAGCAATTAAGTAGGATTGAGGTTACATCATTGGGTCTTGCTGATTCCCTGAAAAAGGTAACTACACCCAGGGGCACCGCTCCCTCAAACGATCCCCGGGCAGGGGGCGTTGCTATTGATCCAACAAACGCATTAGCTCCGCCTATAGTCTCACAGGCTCTAGCTGCTCCTCTAATTAAGGCATCAGCTACAGAAGCAGCTAGAATCCAAGCCACAGTAAATCAGCATAGTTAAAAGAGAGAGTAGCGGACCCCGTAGCTCAGGCCCCTGGGGGGGTAACTAACATTGACCTGCCCCCGGAAGTTAGCCCGTACCTGGTAGTTTTAGCAGGGGTCCCGGCACTGAGACAACCTGGTCAAGAATCTTTTTCAGCCTTAAGGAATAAAGTTGCTGATTGGTTAAATAAATATAGACCTCTACCAACGCACATTTCGAGTAAAATACTCATGGTATGAAGGGTCTCCTGGGTGGGCCACTCGGCTAAGGAAATTAGGGGGTACTGTGTCCTCGTTAATTTCAGATATCCAAGGACAGTAGAGTATATCTGTAACGGGAAACACCACAGCCCAGGAACTTCTATACTATCTTTGCCACTGTCCTATTTGTATCCCCCCAATTACTTTCCAACTAAAGCTGATGGGCGGACACTAGTCCAGCGGAATGGGAGGGGATTGACCAATGGGGGTTGGCTTGAGTCTTTATTAATCCCGAGCCAAACACCTATTCAAAATCGGTTCAGTGGTCTGGAGGCTGTCGACTGACTTCAGGCTCTTGAAGGGGTATCTATAAACATCATCGCCCCACCTAGCACCAGTACTATTAGTCCCCCTAGACTAGCCCAGTGCCCAGGTCCATAATTGTCAACTTCCGTCTCAGAAACTCAGGGGGGTAACAAAGAGAATGGTCGGGGCCCTGATTTATCCCAAAGTGGCCTAACCTCCTGTAGTGGTTCTACTAGGAATTTTAAAATTGTCTCATGGAATATAGCGGGCTTAATTAGTAAGTTATCTCTTCCGGACTGGAATACCTTTATTGATGATTATGATTTGTGCGCATTCCAGGAAACATGGATCCTTGAGCCATTGTAGAAGCCCGGTTATTCTTGCTTCCAGAGTCCAGCTATCTCCTCTGGAGGGCATCTGGAGGGCTCATAGTCTGGGTTAAGGCCGCACTTAATTGCCAAATTATCCACCACTCCTGCCAAAGGGCAACATCACCTTAGAATTTTTTAACATCTATGCCAGAGGTACGCAATGGGGGCAAGATCCTCAACTATTTCCACTTTGTCCGAAGTGCTTCTCTCTTGCCCTTCTGACTCTTTTATTTTGATCGCCGGCGACCTAAATTGCACATTTGAACCCCTGGAGTCCGATGATATCTTGGGAACATACGAAGAGGATGCCAGATGGGGTATACCATCATTGTCGATTTCACCAGTGAAGAAATGGTCGCCGGTGGTCATCCAATTGAATGCCCTAACGCTGGAACTTGGACTAAGAGCAGTTAATGGGCGTATGCCCTCTGATCTCATGGGAGCAAATACTTATAATAGGGTCTCATGCCCGAGCAGAATTGATTATATATTGGTCGACAAGAGGTTTTGGAAATATGTGAGTGACATGTCTGTTATACCATCTATTGATAGTGATCACAACCCTCTACCCCTTTCCATGTTGGATCTGTGGCAAAATACGGAGCATTATCCTAGCTTTAGATCTAGGATGTTAACAAAGGCAATTACATCATCTAATTGTAAAAGGTTTCTCAAATGGCAAAAATTCATTTTGAATGAACAGAAAACCACAGCTTTAGGGGAGATCTTAAGAAATCAGACTGCTAAGCTATCTGTAGCCTGTATGAATGAGGAGGGGCCCCCAGTGGTGGAGACAATCTATGTTGAAACAGTTGACCTGATGGGTTCTCTCTTTCTGGAGGCCCTGCCCCTCAAAAAGCGTTCCACGAGTAGTAAGCCAACAGAGAAGTGGTTTAATAAGGACTGTAGGAAGAAAAAGACCACATTAATTCTTGATATCAAAACCCACAATATTGCTGAGGTACGTTTGGCGAGACTGCAGTACAGACGAGCCATCATAGAGGCAAAAAGGGCATTGGAGGAATCACATTGGACTAGCCTAAAGACAGCGAGCCAGTCTAAGAATGGCGAGCTCTTCTGGGCCCTGGTAAGAAGCTCCAATGGTCATGACCCGGACCAAATCCCTAACCACATCACTGATGGGGAGTGGTTTGATCATTTTAAGAGACTCTATGCAGGAGATGAGTTAATGGAGAGATGCGGGCCCTCAAGTTGCCTAATGGTATCTCCATCGATCCCCTTGGGCTCCTTTGACCCCATAGGGAAAAATGAGGTGGTGGCGGCTATAAATAAAATCGTAATAGCTAAGGCCCCGGGACAAGATGGTATACCGGGTGATTTATTTCGAGCCAATGCCGAGCAATGGGCCACATATTTTGTACTCCTGATTAATGCTCTGCTCGAAGGAACTCCAGTCTCAAATTCCTGGAAAGGGGCAGAAGTAATCCCTATTTATAAGAAAGGGTCCAGGGGGGACCCTGCCAACTATCGCCCAATAAGCCTTATTGATGCCGGTCAGAAGGTGGTAGGCAGAGTCCTCTTGGAGAGGATCCTTTCATGGGCTGAGGAGAATAACATCATTTCGCAATTTCTGGCAGGGTTTAGGGCATGTACGAGCACAATAGACCAGGCCTTCAGGCTCCTATTACTGCACTGGAAGGTGGTAACCATTGGCAAGGGCGGTCTTTATCTTGCATTTATTGATTTGAAGATCACCTTCGACCTGGTTCCCCGAGATCCCCTATGGTTGGTTTTGCAGGAGATCGGGTTTCCCCAGCCCATCCTGAACCTCCTGGTCCGCATGCACGATGGTAACTATGCCCGTATTAGATGGGGTACCCAGGAACAAAAAACAGATAAAATTCCTGTGAATAGAGGTGTCCGCCAGGGATGCGTATTGGCCCCAACCCTATTCACGTTATTTGTGAACGGGGTTGTTTCCTTTCTATCGGAAATTAATGCCGATGCCCCTGTTTTAGCGGGAGACAAAGTCCCCGCACTACTTTTCGCGGACGATACACTGCTGGTATCGAAAATCCCAGCGGGCTTGCAGAAGTTACTTGATCGGTTTTCCCTTTTTTGTAAACTGAGGGGCCTAGTAATTAACACCTCTAAAACGAAGCTCCTCTATTTTAATCCTAGCAGGTCGGCGAAATCCACCCTTGTAGTTGATGGGGCACCCCTAGAGCGCGTCAAAGTCTTTGACTAGCTGGGTATTAGAATTTCAGATAAATTGAAATGGCAGCCACACATCGAAAAAATGGCTTTAAGTCATAAGCGGGTTGTGGGGGTGATAGGGAGGGAACACCGAGCTTCAACGTCCAGGCGTATTGCCCCTGCTTTGGAGATCTACGCTGCAAAGGCCGTGGGCTGTGCATTATATGGAGCCGAGCTTTGGGGCTTCGGTAGCGTAGATGTGCTTGTCACAGCAGAAAATAAGTTCTTCAGAGAGCTTGTCTTGCTTCCCCGGGGAACCTCCACTAAGCCACTTCTGAGTGACTTGGGTCGTCGCTCAATTCAGGATTTAATTACCTTGCGCCCCCTCCGCTATTGGGCTCGGCTATGGTGTACCCCTGAGTTAATCAAATATGCGGACGGCCTAAGAGAAGTAATGAACCTCCAGGGATCCCATAAGATTGGTTGGCTAGCAAATGTAAAAAGGTTACTCTTGGCCACTGGTCTTAATACTGCATGGGAGTCAGTGGTCTCGCTGTCCAAAGCAGAAATCAAGAGAACATTCTGGGCATGGATCGATAACCAGGAGCATAGAGATCCCAATCTAGGTAGACTGACTGACGAGTTCCGCCAGCACAAGCTGGTGCCTCGTCTCGAGCCCTACTTAGATTTCATTCAGAAACCCAGAGACAGGGCTCTCTTTATCCAGTTTAGAATGGGAACTCTCCCTGTTCATGAACGCACAAGCAAATAGAAGCCCCCCACCAAACGTCCGCTGATTGCCCATACTGTGTAGGTGTAGTTGAAAATATTCCACACCTTTTTTTTGTATGTCCGGCTTACATCAAACCCAGGCAGAAATGGCTAAAACCCGTTTGCCGACAGCTTGAGACCAGGAATCATTCTACTGCCCTCAGAATCCTCAAAGCTGATACAAATACAACTTTAGTCTGTGGGGTGGCAAAATACCTAAGTTGGGCTTGGTTGATAAGATCGAAAGTTTTATGATGAATTTGTATGGTTACTAATTTTTTAAGCCTTTACCAAAGCTGATATAGTTTAATCCATTTTTACTACCACATTGTAATAATGATTGTTAGGGTAATTCTATTTTTTTTAACTGTATTTATTATGAAATGTGTTTTTAACTGTAAAAATGCTTTTAAGATGTCACATATCGAAATAAAGCTTTGTTGACTTGACTAATAAAATCATTCTACCCCAACAGGCATGACTGCACAAGATTTCTACGTGCCTTAAATCTCAAACAAGGCAAATGGTAACTCTTTTTTCCTGAATTTAAAAAACAACTACTAGTGCACAAATAAGTCCTCCTCCATATTTAACGCAGATTACCTTTTTGTGTTCAGCTTGAGGATAAACCTAGACTCAAGTTGTCTCAGACTGAGTTTCTTGTTCCCATCTCTAGCTTTTTTGTGGATCGCAAGGACAAAATAGCTCAAATCCTCCTCTCTTCCCCCATGCACTTCTTCGAAGTACCTCGCCATGGGGTTCGTTGAATCTTTATTTATAATTGCTTTTATATGCTACAGTATAAACATGTGTGCCATCAGAATTGTAGTGCCCACATACATAAGTGGACATGAACATCTCAATACATACAAAACAAATTCACTTTTGCAATGCATGGGTTTGTTGATTAACTTGTGGGTATTAGTGAAAGGTAGTTGAACTTGGGTGGTGTTAACCCGGTGCTTACACACTTTGCACCAATATTCTTTTTGAAGCCTGCGCTTCCACTGAACCAATGACTGTTTCTGAGTTGCTCCAGACTGCTCACTACCAACTGCACCCTCATTGACCTTGCTCTACGGAAGGCTATGTGTGGTCTGACCCGAATATAGGGTCCTATAACTGGATCACTTCATAATAGGTGCCAGTGATTTGTCAATATTTGTCTCATTTCTTGGTGTCATATACCATAGCCTGTGATGAGGGGAATCACATGGTCACCTTCATTCTGCCCTTTCTTTTCTTTAGGTAGGAGTTGTTTCCTAGTTCTTAAACTGGCTTTATAGCTCGCTCCCTCTATTACCTCTGGACTGTATCTTTGAGCTAAGTCATATTGAGCCTTCTTCAGCTGCTTGTTATTGCTGCAATTTTATCTTATGTTCTACAAATACAGTCAGGTCTATAAACTGTACTTGATATTAACGGATGCTCAAGGTGAAGTGTACATTAAAATTGTTGATATTTAGCTTATCAACAAATGTTTGTGCTGATCTCTCAGAGCCATGCCATATGCCAAACAAGTCATCTATTAAGCGTGACCACAGAACAATATTGTCTGCCTGTTCCTGTCTAAAATCTTGCGCTAGAACCTGCTCCTCCCACCTGTCCATATGCAAAATTGCAGAGCTGGGGGTGAAGCAGTGCCCATGGCTTTGCCCCTCAGTTGTCTGAAAATGTATTTTCTGAACAGGAATATATTGTTGTAGAGGGACCAACGTACCATAGAGACTAACATTTGTGTATGCTGACATAATGGCATGGCTGATATATACATAAATCAGCTATGACATTATATCAGAATACACAAATGTAACTCTCTCTGGGATGTTAGTGCCTCTAACATATATATATATATATATATTACCTACTGGCGGTCGCCAGTAGGTATATATAGTTAGGATTTTTTCTCTATGGGTTTTTTGAAAATTCTATGTCTAATAACTTTGCCGTTTGTGGACGGAATTGGCTGAAATTTTCAGGAAAATGGCACATTTTGTTTCTGAGCAGCCTTTGAAAATTTGGGGGGGGTTCGTCAAGGGGGGGCCGAGAAAAAAGGGGGGTCCCAAAACGCGTTTTTCCCATGTTAATTTCCATAGGGCGGTTGGCCTCACTTTTAGCCCGAACGGCTGAATGGATTTGCACGAAACTTGGCAAAATTGTAGGGACTGGTAGCCCGATGTGCCTTTTGTAGGTCTCAATATATGTGCTCCAGTGGATTTTGAGAAATTAACGTTTAAAAAAAGATATATATCTGTAAGCGCGGACCAGGCAGCGGTCTGGTTCACGGACTTTTCGCGCAACGGAGCTTTGTGAAGCGAAGCTGATTGGTTCTCCGGCGTCTGTCAACATTCCAAACAGTCCGTAGTGGCCGCCATCTTGTCTCTCGGTAGGATCGAGAGACAAGAGGAGGCGAAAGCGAAGGGGCAAATGACCATAAGGGGGAATAGTAGATCCTCGCTGACCCCCTAGGTTTGATGTGGAGGTTTTAAAAGGGCCCCGCGGGGCAAAAAAAAAAATAATAATAATAATCGAACGGCTGAATGGATTTGCACGAAACTTGGCAAAATTGTAGGGACTGGTAGCCCGATGTGCCTTTGCTAGGTCTCAATATATGTGCTTCAGTGGATTTTGAGAAATTAACGTTCAAAAAAAGATATATATCTGTAACAGCGCACCGCTTCGCGTACTTTTCGCGTTACGGAGCTTTGCGAAGCGAAGCTGATTGGCTCTCCGGTGTCTGTAAACATTCCAAACAGTACGTAGCGGCCGCCATCTTGTCTCTCGGTAGGATCGAGAGACAAGAGGAGGCCAAAGCGAAGGGGCAAATGACCATAAGGGGGCATAGTAGATCCTCGCTGACCCCCTAGGTTTGATGTGGAGGTTTTAAAAGGGCCCCGCGGGGCAAAAAAAAAAAATAATAATAATAATCGAACGGCTGAATGGATTTGCACGAAACTTGGTAAAATATTAGGGACTGGTAGCCCGATGTGCCTTTGCTATGTCTCAATATATGTGCTTCAGTGCATTTTGAGAAATTAACGTTCAAAAACAAGATATATATCTGTAACAGCGCTCCGCTTCGCGGAGATAAAATTATATCTGTATTACCTAGGTGTTGCTAACACCAGTTAGCGACGGCTAGTAGGAGATAGCGACCATCTTGGGTCCCACTTTGCATGTGAGTGATATTTATCACTAATGACATGCAAAGTGGGCATGCCAAGATGTTAGCGACTGGAAACAGTCGCTAACATCGCTATCTCCTATTATCAACTTTTGGAAATATTCGAGATAAGCGCGAATATCTCCAAAAAGTAACAGCTGCCCTGAGCAGTTCTTAGCCATGTTATCCAATGGGAGGTGGATAACATGGCTAAGAGCATTAGCTCGGTAATGCATGAATATCGCGGAGTTTTCAGCGATATTAATGCATTGCGCTCGTTTTTTATCGTATTTGCGATAAACCTTGATAATAGCAAGGTTTATCTGCGATAATTTCTGACGGTAAAAAAATCTTTGCAATGCATCGTTAGGGATAAATATCGCTTAACTTTGGTAATATGCCCCAACGTCTGTTAACGTTCGATTCGAAGGAAATCAGGAATTGTTGAAAAACATTGTGTGCGCCATCTTGTCTTTTTTCAAATGCCACACTTTTGTCGTGCACGGCAGCCATTTTAGATGCCTTGACCAGACCCACTCTGTGCACGCTGTCGATCCTTAGCATGGCTCCCCACCCTCGCAAGCATCTCACCCAGGCAGTGGTCACCCCCGCTCTCTGTCTTATGCATGGGTAATAAACCTCCCCCCATCTGCGCTGCTCTTCCCTGAGAATCACACCCTGTGCCCGCCCGACACCTCCCTTTCGCCCTATTCACTACCGCACCCTCTGACACTCCTTTTCCTCTGTGTCCGATTGTCCAGGCCGGTCCTAGGCTATCAGCTAGCCCTGCAGATGTAGTTTATGGCCACAGCTGTAAAGAATCACCCCTCTTCAAAGGAGTTATAGTAGATCAAGGCCCACACTCGATGAGATCCGTCACAGCAGAAGCGTTGCTATTATCTGAAACCATCCTGTATTGTGATTGGGGAGGGGACCGAGCGTGAAGCGGAAGATTCCAGGGATGACTCTTTGTACATCAAAGTTTTTACAATTATGTGTCGCATTAAAAATATATAGCACTCCGACAAAGTAGTAAGATTATAAAACTTTAATAATTTATAAATATATACAAGAAAACAAAAATAGTAATAACATATAAACATTTTTAGAGAAAAACAACGAAGTAGCGGTCGGCTGTGCGAATAGTCCCAACGCAGCACAACGTCCAGATTTCCGGCGTGGGGCGTCGCGGGGGGTGGGTCATCAGTAGCAAACTGTTGTGCGAATAGTTCCAAGGCAGCAGAACGCGCCGAAATCTAGATGACACGAAAGTGATGTCTAGTAAGTTGCCACCCAGCAAATAACGGCGTGGGGCGTCGCGGGGGGTGGGTCATCAGTAGCAAACTGTTGTGCGAATAGTTCCAAGGCAGCAGAACGATGGCACCAAGGTGATGTCCAGTAAGTTGCCGCACTGGTTTTGGTATCCTACAATGCTGCTCCGAATAACGGCGTGGAGCGCCCCGGGGGAGGCGGCGTGAACGGGCCTCTCCAGGTGGAGTCTCATCTGTTTTAGTGGGGCGCCCCTTTACCGTTTCAGTTGCCATTCCGTCCGCTTTTGGTCCACTGTGTCAAAATCCGCCATTCAGCTGAGTTGCGCCCACTCTTGCGGTGCAGCGATAGGCGGCTGCCACAGGACTCTCAAAATGGCGGCAGGCTCTTTCCTTTTTGGGCGTGGTCCACTGAAATGGCCCTGGGACACCTTGGAAATCGGACGCTTGTCTGCTAGGTCTTGGACCCCATTCTCGAAAGCGTCCCCTCCGCCTTGAGAATTCATCAAAAGTTTTGGGGGCCCCGACTCCTGCAGGCTTCTGGTGGGGAGCGGCTGCCATGATTGCTCGCGGAATGACCACGACGGAGCTACGAGATGGTGGTGCTCTCATGGTGACGCCAGTTTAGTCTGAAACATCCAGAAACAAGGTGGGGCTTTCATCGTTTGGGGGAAAAAAAAAGTTTTCATCCAATGAAAAGTGTTGTTTTTAGGTCATATGATCAAGCCTTCCATCATTAGGAAACCAAAAGTAAAATGAACCAATGAAAAGTTTTATAAACAAGTCACATGACCTGTTATGCGGCATAGGGTATAAAATGCGGAGAAAATACGTTGGCACGTGAGGCGGCGTCAGTAGCGGACCGATGTGCGAATAGGCCGAAGGCAATACAACGCGCCAAGATCCGGATGGCACCGAGGTGGTGTCATAGTTGAGAGTTCTGAGCAGCGGTTGTAACACTGTCTGAAGCTTATTTGCAGCTGCTGCAGCTTCACTACGCGCCAAGATCCGGATGGCACCGAGGTGGTGTGTAGCAAGTTGCCGCACTGGTGTGGCCATCCTACAATGCTGAAAGTCGGCGTGGGGCGCCCCGTTGGCCTGTGAGTTTGCGTCAGTAGCGGACCGATGTGCGAATAGGCCGAAGGCAGCACAACGCGCCAAGATCCGGATGGCACCGAGGTGGTGTCTAGTAAGTTGTCGCACTTCTGTGGCCATCCTACAATGTTGAAAGTCGGCGTGGGGCGCCCCGTTGGCCTGTGAGATGGTGTCAGTAGCGGACTGATGTGTGAATGGGGCCAAAGGCAGCGCAACAATATTTTCTACTATATTTCCGGAGTAGAAGACACCACAAGGCGCTGAGATGCCAAGATCCGGATGGCACCGAGGTGGTGTGTAGCAAGTTGCCGCACTGGTGTGGCCATCCTACAATGCTGATAGTCGGCGTGGGGCGCCCCGTTGGCCTGTGAGATGGCGTCAGTAGCGGACCGATGTGCGAATAGGCCGAAGGCAGCACAACAATATTTTCTGACTGACACCACAAGGCGCTGAGATGCCAAGATCCGGATGGCACCGAGGTGATGTCTAAGTTGCGGACTGATGTGCGAATGGGGCCAAAGGCAGCGTAACAATATTTTTTGTATGGAAGATACCACTAGGCGTTGAGATGCCAAGATTCGGATGGCACTGAGGTGATGTCTAGCAAGTTGGTGTGGTCATCCTACAATGCTGAAACTCGGCGTGGGTCGCCCCATTAGCCTGTGAGATGGCGTCAGTAGCGGACCGATGTGCGAATAGGCCGAAGGCAGCACAACGCGCCAAGATCCGGATGTCACCGTGGTGGTTTCATAGTTGAGAGGCACTTCATCTGCAGTGGGGCGCCGAGATCCGGATGGCACCGAGGTGATGTCTAGCAAGTTGCTGTACTGGTGTGGTTATTCTACAATGCTGAAAGTCGGCGTGGGGCGCCCCATTAGCCTGTGAGATGGCGTCAGTAGCGGACTGATGTGCGAATGGGGCCAAAGGCAGCGCAACAATATTTTCTGACGAGAAGACACCAAAAGGTGCTGACATTCCAAGATCCGGATGGCACCGAGGTGGTGTCTAAGTTGCGGACTGATGTGCGAATGGGGCCAAAGGCAGCGTAACAATATTTTTTGTATGGAAGATACCACTAGGCGTTGAGATGCCAAGATTCGGATGGCACTGAGGTGATGTCTAGCAAGTTGCTGTACTGGTGTGGTCATCCTACAATGCTGAAACTCGGCGTGGGTCGCCCCATTAGCCTGTGAGATGGCGTCAGTAGCGGACCGATGTGCGAATAGGCCGAAGGCAGCACAACGCGCCAAGATCCGGATGTCACCGTGGTGGTTTCATAGTTGAGAGGCACTTCATCTGCAGTGGGGCGCCGAGATCCGGATGGCACCGAGGTGATGTCTAGCAAGTTGCTGTACTGGTGTGGTCATCCTACAATGCTGAAACTCGGCGTGGGTCGCCCCATTAGCCTGTGAGATGGCGTCAGTAGCGGACCGATGTGCGAATAGGCCGAAGGCAGCACAACGCGCCAAGATCCGGATGTCACCGTGGTGGTTTCATAGTTGAGAGGCACTTCATCTGCAGTGGGGCGCCGAGATCCGGATGGCACCGAGGTGATGTCTAGCAAGTTGCTGTACTTGTGTGGTCATACTACAATGCTGAAACTCGGCGTGGGTCGCCCCATTAGCCTGTGAGATGGCTGTTCTTTGGATTTGGGCCTGGTCCACCAAAATGGCCCTGGGACACCTTAGAACTCGGACGCTCGATTTTTTTTTCCTTTCCTGTACATGCAAAAAAAGGTAAATGCCCGGTACGTTACACGCTTCATCTGCCACGATGAACTCTCCAGAGGAACCGAAAAAAAATATAGTTGTGGTAACTATACCATGCATCGTCATATGGAGAGGTGGCACCAATTAATTATAGTGCTGCATAAAAGAGAGATTTGGAGGAGAACCCCTGACCTGCTAGTACATTCATCAAAGAAGTGGCACTGAGAGCTTCAGAGGCAAGGGAAACGGTCCCAAATATTTAGAAGAACTTTGGAAAGATTAAAATGACATGTTTAGATTGTGGCAAATTAATTTCATGTGGACAGATGAGTGTTACTCTAATAAATACAGCATATGAAGATCATCATAGTCGATGGTTGGTAGAGACATTTTGACTATATCCTGGACCTGCCCGTCCTCGCCCAAAATGGCGCCAGAATAAATGGGACTCGTAACTCCTTGTTGTGTACTGGTTGCAGAACCTTGAAATCACGAGATACGTATGCAGTTTTGAAGCACATGGCGGGCGGGGACGAGAATTGATTGAATATTTCGACATCCCTATTGATATTAAGTTCTGATGTGTTATTGATTACTGTACTGTTGAAAGTTCGAATTAACGTCACCCATGGTACTTGCCCGCATATGTATATCTAGATAATTTTATTGTAACTGGCCCTGTCGTATTTTAATTATAAAATGTACGTCCACCGATTCCGTAACTGTTAGACACCTTAGTTCTTGCAACCTAATGGCCCGCCCGTTACGTTCCTCTACAGTGTAAATGTCTATTCATCATATACGATTACAGTTTGCTCTGTGGCAGGCCCACGTGGTTATAGGCTCGTATTTGTATAATGAAATTTTCTCAATAAAGGTTTTTAAAAGAAAACATGGTAGTAGTATATACATTGGTAAAGTTTTTAATAATAGTGACTGTTTTAGAATCATTAAAAGGCAAGTGAAATAAAGCAGACCAATTACATGAAGGGTAAAAGGTATAATACGAAGGAACGCAGTAAAGATAAATGGTCAAGGGCTGTTGTGTTTTCTATTCCTGCAACATAAAGTGATCGATAAGAATCTCATATTCAGGCGTATCGGCGACTAAGACAGCAGGTCGACCCTCTTTTGCTCAACGGCTCCGTCATGGGACGAAGAAACGCTCTTTTTCTCGAAAAAAGAATATATTTTACTTGCAGGACAGTTGTAAAATTTCCGGGAAAGTACATTAGCCTGGAACATTATAACATATATTTAAGAAAAAATAATGTTCGGAAGTAATGAAAAGCGTAATTTTTAGGTCATAGGACCAAGCCTTTCATCATTACAATAAGAAAAGTAAAATGAACCAATGAAAAGTTTTATTAACAAGTCACATGACTTGTTATGCTTACGTTACGCGCTGCGCGCCCCGGATGACTTCCGGATGCGCTAACGCGGCGCGTCATATGACGCATTACGCGACAACGCAGGTACAGAATATAGTCAAAATGTCTCCACCAACCAGCGGTCGGAACACAACCCCTTTCAGCAGGCTAAATAGTTCTGTTAAATGACAACAGAAGGGACAGGCAACAAGAACCATCAGTCAAAGAGGGGAGAGCTAGTTCTTCTCTACCGGGTTACATTGGGGCGCTACCGGAACTGATCGAATTGGTAGTCTACAGTGTTTCTGGATGTTTCAGACTAAAGCTGGGGTTAGCATGAGAGCAGCACCATTTCGTAGCTCCGTCGTGGTCATTCCGCAACCAATCATGGCAGCCGTTCTTTATCGTTATTTTGGGCGGGGTGGGTGGCGGAGCCGAGTTGTTTTGCAGCCATCATTGTGTGGAGTTCAGTTCATCTCACTAGTTTTGTATTTGTCATGAGGGGTTGTTCCTAATGTTTCTATTTTAGCGAGGTCAAAAAGAGATCCCATTAGTGGCCTACTGATTTTGCTCGATTCCTTTTCTTTTTTTTTTTACACGATTTTTCGTTATCTGCAAAGACTGAACAGAGTATTGCGACTCTGTGTTTGTTTGTAAATAGAGAATGAACCAAAGAGAACTAATTCTAAAACAGTAAATACTTGGATAACAATCAATCAAATGGAGAGAGAAGCAGGCACGACGGATTACAATGGGGGCAAAGACCTGCGTTAACTACCTTTCACTATCTGCAAAGAGAGAGTACTCCTAATAGAAATGAGGGGGGGGGGCACCATTCAAAGCAGATCAGTGTGCATAAACACGAAAATGTTTTCACTTACCACGTACTTGACATTCGACAGCTTATGATATTTGCTATTAAAAAACCATTGAAATTCACTGAAAAAACCATAGGTTATAGACCATATATAGTTAGGAATTAGCATTTACAAAACCTTGAAAATTCACTGAAAAAACCATAGGTTATAGACCATATATAGTTAGGAATTAGCATTTAAAAAACCTTATTTTACTCACACAAAACCATTGAAATTCCATATATAGTTAGTTGCACTAACTATATATCGCGCACCTGCAATCCACTGCTGATCATGTCACATATTACATCATTCATGACATGGTCAGTGACATCACTGATGACATCACTGATGACATCTCAAATGACATCACTGATGACATCACTGATGACAACATCCAGTGACTGTATGTTTCTGTAAAGTTAAAATATATCTTACATATTGAAGAATGAGTGGATGTATAAGTGTCTGGATGAAGGATTTAGTAGGTGCGTGACTGACTGTATGAGTGAGTGATTAAATGTGTCTCACTGAATGCATGGGTTAGTGACTAAACTGTCTTAATTTGTGCATCATTATGTCTGTTCTGTAAACTGCTGCATGTGTTGATCATTAGCTATACGAGAGGCTATATGTGTTATTAATTGCTTGCCCAAGTATTTCTATGGGAGATTGAGTTTGTGTGGGGGTGGCTGGAAGGTGTGTGACTCTATGCATAGATGTGTGAACAGTTTATTCACTAGGTGTATGAGTTCAAGAGTGCATGTGGAAACAGCTACATGGGCAGTTGACTGTGTGCATGAGTGTATTGATGAGTGAATGGATATCTCAATGCTACATGTCATAGTAAGTACATATGTAAAACACAGTACATGTGAGAGTTGGCATATATAAATAACTGTGCATGAGAGCCACCGAATGAGTGAGTGGTTGTATCGATCATTGTGAACTTGTATCAGGGATTGTATAAGAGAGTAAATATGTGTTAGTATATGTTTCAATAAGTAAGGTGTGTTTAACTGTATAGTTGAAGAAATGGAGATGAGATTGTTTCTTTGCATGACTGACTGGGTGTGTGAGTAACTCCATGGATGAGTGGAAGTGTGTGAGTGTCTGTATACACTGAGTGTATCTAAGGTTATATTAGAGTCTGAAGAGGTTTATCGTATTAGCACAAGAATGATGTCAAATGAGATGTCATCAGTGATGTCATCAGTGATGTCATTTGAGATGTCATCAGTGATGTCATCAGTGATGTCACTGACCATGTCATGAATGATGTAATATGTGACATGATCAGCAGTGGATTGCAGGTGCGCGATATATAGTTAGTGCAACTAACTATATATGGAATTTCAATGGTTTTGTGTGAGTAAAATAAGGTTTTTTAAATGCTAATTCCTAACTATATATGGTCTATAACCTATGGTTTTTTCAGTGAATATATATATATATATATATATATATATATATATATATATATATATATATATTCACTGAAAAAAACATAGGTTTCAGGCCTTATATAGTTAGGAATTAGCATTTAAACAACCTTTAAAATTCACTCAAAAAACTATAAATTTTAGGGGTGTTATAGTTAGCTGGACATTTCACTCATACAAAACCATTGAAATTGCTCCTATATAGTTAGTTGTACTAACTATATTTCGCGCACCCGCAATCCACTGCTGATGATGTCACATATTACATCATTCATGACATGGTCAGTGACATCACTGATGACATCACTGATGACATCATCCAGTGAATGTGGTTTGCTTCGTTATTTAAATATGCATTATATATATAGCAATTTACATTGAAGAATGAGTGGATATATAAATATAAATATTTGGATGGAGGATTTAGTAGCAGTGTAATTGACTGTTTACTTGAACAATTTATAGTGTCTCACTAAATATAGTGGATAGTGACTAAACTGTTTGAATATCTGTATCACTTTGTCAGTTGTTGTGTAAATTGGTTCTCCAGTTGGTTACTAGCTATGTGAAAGTCTGTATTAGTTATTGATTAGTTAATTGAGTATTTGTATGGGAGAGTGAATGTGTGTGTGGTTCGGTGGGGGGTGTGAGACTGCCCAAAGATGTGTGAATAGTTGATTCACTAGATATATGAAGTTAAAACTACATGTTCTAACAGTTGTTTGGGTGAGTGAATATCTTTATGGGTGTGGTGATGAGCAAATATATTTCTCACTGGTACATGTCCAACAAACTAGAAAAATAAAAGGCAGTGTATGTGTCAGTTGTTGTATATTAATAAGTATACATAAGACTCAATGATTGTGTGAGTGACTGTATGGATAACTTTATACTTGTAATAATGATTTTATATTTCACTAAGTATGACTTACTATCTAAATGAATAGATGAAGTTGTGTTTGTATAAGTGTGTAGCTAAGTAATTATGTAAGTATGATCCATTGTTTGCATAAGTGAGTAGGATGACTTCATATGTGAATAGGATGTGTGCTGGTGTGTAATGTCGATTTAGGTGTATAAGTATTTTTGATAGTGTTCTATTGTTCATTGACAGCATGTATGAGTGAATCTACAGGTAAGTGAATAGATGTGTGTATACATCTAAAATCACTGAGTGGGTTTTTAGATACCTGTATTGCTGTAACAATGGATTCAAATATGATACTCTTTATTTTACAAAGAGTGATAAAAGATTTTACTAGTGTATGAAAAGGTGTATGTGATTTTCAGGTGGATGATGTCATCAGTTCTGTCATTTGAGATGTCATCAGTGATATCACTGACCATGTCATGAATGATGTAATATGTGATATCATCAGCAGTGGATTGCGGGTGCGCGAAATATAGTTAGTACAACTAACTATATAGGAGCAATTTCAATAGTTTTGTATGAGTGAAATGTCCAGCTAACTATAACACCCCTGTTGGACTTGGCCTTTTCCCCCAAAATGTTTCGCTTTTGACCCCCTTGTCTGAAATGTCTCCCCCATGGGATTAAACCTGTATAGGCCATGAGTGGTGTGAGACACCTTGTTAAGAATGTAATGTCAAGTAATGGTGTGAGCACTTGTAAATTTCCCCATTTTAAAAATGCACCTGACTAAAATGTACTGTTTTTAAAATGGATGCCATGGCCATGGGTTTTGCCACTGTACTGCCATAGGTCAGCAGTCTAGCTATTATTACCCAGCTACCCCTAGCATTTGGAGGGAAAGCCTGGCACCCAGGGTGCTCACCCCCTCCCCTTGAGCTAGTTAAGGCTAGTTCTGCCAACATTCTAGAAGGCTCTGGCACTGCCTGGGAGGAGGGTATAAATAAGAGGGATGTGCCACCAGAGAGTCAGTCAGCGCTGGGACAAGAACGAGAGGGGACCTGCTATGAGGAGCTACCGCCACATGGGCCTGTGAGCTGGGCCCTGCACCCCTAAAACCCCCTACTCTACTGTCCCCTGGGCCCATGACAAGGGAGGGCCCCTACCCAGGTCCCTGAAGCTGTTTGGACCGGGTACCACGTCAGCGCTGTGTGGAGAAGCACCTAGGAGGTGAGGAGTGTGCCCCTGAGGAACTGCTGTGGGACTGTCTGCCTCATTTGAAGCACCATGGGGAAGATTGTGCCCCCAAAAGAATTGTTGCTGGCTGAGGTGCTGTGAGGCCCTGTGAAAGCGCTGGGTCCCTGGGACTGTTGTGGCCCCCTAGTGCTGAAAAGCCTGCCTATCAAGCGCTGTAATCGCGAAGCGCTGGAGAAGTGCTAAATTCCTGCCCCATCTGCGTGGTCTGAGGAAGGAGCTGAGGTAGTGGGCAGAGGGAGGAGCAGTGCGCTGTGAATTGCGCCGGTTGCTGAGAAGACTGTGAGGAGAAATAGCGCTGGAGGAGCCTACCCTCGTTTTGGCACGCTGTCCGCTATATAATTAATTAATTAGAAAGGGAGCCTACCCCTTATTGCCGCCGAAATCACCGCCGCGGCCCGGCGCTGTCTTGGGAACCCCCGCTGAAGTGTGCATCGTTGCAGCAGCCCCCGGTGCCAGGAGAGGGCCGCCGATGTGAGGAGAAGGCCGCGCTAGGCCTTGAAGCCGGCCCGACCCGCATCACGTGACTGGGGCGCCGGTGACGTCTACCGCCACGCCCCCAGAGCCACGCCACGCAGGGATTGGTCGACGCGGCCGTGCCCCTGAAGGCCGCGTCGTGATTGGCTGCCGGCCGGCAGAGCCAGAGAAGCGGAGCCGACCGAAGCCCTGGGTCCCCGTGAGGGAGGGGGACCCAGGTGAAGTGCCGTTGCGGGGCCCCCGTGCAGAGGAGGGAGCCCCGGGAGAAGCGACCGGAGCGGGAGGCCACCCCGCCGGTCTGTGCCCCCGAGTGAGAGGCCGGTGAGTTAGGCGGGGCCGGGGCACACTGTCGGTGCCAGCCCCGCCTCCCGACCGGAGGCGGCCGGAGGAGCAAAGAGACTGCGGGGCTCCCCTGAGGAGGAGGGAGCCCCGATTGCGCCCTGAAGCCTCGCGGAGGCTGCCTTTAAGTCCCGGGCCCCCCCCCCGTGAGGAAGGAGGGGCCCGGCTGTCGTCCCAAGAGAGGAGAGGGCATCAAGGCACGTGGTCGGTGCCTGCCCCCCTCCTCGGAGAAGAGCCCTGCGTCCTGTGGTTGAGAGGCCCGGGTCCTTCAGAGAGGAGAGGAGCCCGAGGGAGGCCCAAAGCCAGTGGGAGGCGTTTTGCGGGGCCCCCGTAGTGGAGAGGGAGCCCCGGTTGTGCAGCAGAGGCCTGAGTGAGGCCTTGCAGGCCCGAGTGGCCTGCGCAGGATTGAGGAGCTGAATCCCACAGGGAGCATCAAGTAGCCCGGTGAGTGGGGCCTATACAGACTGTGTGAGGGGGTGGAGAGGGCAACGGGGCACAGGGTCGGTGTCCGCCCCCCCCCTAGAACTTGGGAAATTAGAGACCCTGGATGGTAAACTTACCCTGAACTGGACAACAGCCTGAAAAATGTCAACTGGTGTAGGCTAGTGGTCATTGCTGTGCCCCTGGGTCCCCCAAGGAATTATTAAAGCCCCTGAGTCACGGCCACACCGTATGTCAATGCTGGGTGCTTAGGTTATTGCGCCCCTGCCTAGAGGATTTTATAACTAAGGCTTTTGTGCCCCCGGGCAGGTGAATGTGACTTTTCCTTTACAGGTGTGGTGCGCTTCTGTGCCTAGTTTTGATTGTAGGCTGATTTCCCTGCTAATGTGACTATGCTAATGTTATGCCTACACTAAGGTTATTGAGGCCCAGGTATACTGTTGTTTTACACATGATGGGTGATTGTATGCTTTGGTGCCCACAGGGCAAGTGAAGGTGCCTTTTCTTACAGGTTTGGGCCTGGTGA
This sequence comes from Lissotriton helveticus, assembly GCF_964261635.1. Classification (NCBI taxonomy): domain Eukaryota; kingdom Metazoa; phylum Chordata; class Amphibia; order Caudata; family Salamandridae; genus Lissotriton; species Lissotriton helveticus. The sequence continues at coordinate 1,078,430,769 of NC_136067.1, read as the reverse complement.
GCCCCATGCTGGCCTGACATGTTATTCCAGGCCCCGGTTTATGCCCATGTTAAATGCGTTTTAGGCTGATGTTTAATATCCACAGGTTTATGGTGGAGGAAGCCTCGCTGATTAATTACAGGTGCTCCTGCCTGATATTATATGCTGTACTGCCATGACGTTTTCCTCTACAGGGGTTGGGCTGGAGTTATAGTGCACGGTGTGTACCCATGTTGATGGTATTTTGCATTACAGCCCATCACTAAGGATGAGAGCCTGAGTTTGCCCCAGGTTCAATGTTAATTGATTCTTCTTTATTTACAGATATGGACTTACAGACTCAGCCCTTACTTCCCATGTAAATAACCCCCCTTGATACACTTGGCTCTGGTGCCAGTAGGCGCCATGTGATGATACCACTGTTATGCATTTTTCCTTTGCAGGTTGGAGACACTAAACTTCTTAATTTTCCAACTCAGACTGGTGTCCTGCCTCTTTTGTGGTGTGCCTGGTGTGTCGTCTATGGGTACTGCGTAAGTGCTTCACATGTTCTCAAAGTTTGGCCTGCCCGCTTGGTCCGTGCTAACCCCCCCTTTGAGATTTGGGCAACTCCATTTCTTACATTGGTGGCAAGCGGTGGGATAGGACTTGTGTTTGCGCAGTACCACAGCGGCCACGGGTTACACCACAAGTAGAGCTTTGAGAGTGATCATAGCCTTGTTGTGGGGATTATTGTTTGGCTGAAGATTGTTTGCTATATTGCTTCCTCCTGAAAGTGTTTTGTGAAAATTGTGTCCCCTTGTTCCACTGGGAGGGTGTGTCCCGGGTGTACCTCGCCACGATGGGGTTGGTTTTGGACGAAATGGACCTGATGGAGTACACCGAGCAGGAAGTCATAGATTTCCTCAAGGAGAGAGGGATACCCCCAGTAGGAAACATTAGGAGAAAGTTGTTTCTCTATGAGGCCCTCAAGAGGGGAGAGCCCTTAGAGATTGGTGGGGACTTGTCTGACTACCCTCCCGAGTTTTTGAAGGGTCAGTGGGTTAGAGGCCAAAGAGAGGGCTCCCCATCCAGAACCCTGGGAAGTAGTTACCCCGATGAAGAGGAGGAAGAGTTTAACAGGGCAGAGACACCAGTAGCTGATGAGGACACCGTAGATAGGGAGTCTCGCACTGGGTCCTGTCCCGGGGGCACTGCCCCATCCCTTTCCCTGTCCCCAGAAGAGTGGGTAGATAGGAGGGAAGAAAGGGAGCATCAGCTGGCGCTGGCGAAGCTCAGGTTTGAGCAGGCCACAGAATTAGCGCAGCTGAGGATTCAGGAGCAGAGGCTAGAGACAGAAATGGTCCTAGCCCAGGAGAGGATGGCGGAGGCGGAGAGGGCTTTCGCCAGAGAGAGATCAGCTCAGGTGGGTAGGTTGTCCCCTGAGAGTGGGTTGTGTAGTCTGGATTCACCAGTGAGGGTGGGATCCAGTGGTGGCAGCGAGTGTAGGTCCAGTGCAAGGAGTCCCATTCCAGATGCCCAGGAGACCGTGCCTGATTCCCAGGAAGAGGGGGACGGGTTAGTGTTCAGGGGCAGGGGAAAACTGTCCCACCAGTCCTGGGGAGAGTTTGAGGAGGAGTGTTGGACTGCATTGGAGGATTGGGTGGTGAGGAGAGCAGTAGAGGATTGGGAAGGGCTGTGCCATGCCGTTATTCGGGAGCACATGCTGAGGAGTTGTGTCCCAAGTCTGCGTCACCATCTGTTGCAGTGTAGGTTCTCAGACCCCAGGGAACTTGCACGGGAGGCAGACCTCTGGGTAAGTGCCAGAGCGTCTGGGAAGACATTGGGGAGTGATCCAGAAAGGAGTGGTGCAGGGATCTTCCGACCCAGCGTGGCGGGAGAGGTGAGAAGCCCAGCTAGGTCCCAGGATAGTGGGCAGGTTGTAGGGCCTCACATCCCATCTATAGGAGGGAGTGAGACGGGGAGGTGTCCCGAGGTGCCCCAACTGCAGTCACAGGGCCTGGAGAGTTCTTTTAAGGAACCCCAGGTTGGGAGCCTAGGCTGTCCCGATGTGCCTTCTCATGAAGGGGATCCCCTAGTATCAGGAGAACCCGGAGTATCAGTAACCAGAGCTCCAGTGGTTCGGGGGTCTGACCAGTCACGGGGTTTAGATCCTGGACTGGGGTTCCAGGTTCAGGGGTTGCCTGTCCTGGATGGTGGGGTACCTGTAACCCAGGTCCCTACCAGTTTGACTCCCAGGGGTACTTCTCCCGGTGGGAGGGTGCGGAACTCTGGGAGGGGGTGCAGAGGGAGCAAGGTCTCTCCTCTGTCACCGGCTCAGCCAAAGGGCGCAGATCCCGGGTTGGGTGGCCAGGTTGAGGGTTTTCTGGACCTGGCGGGTGGGACATCTGTGTTCAGAGTCCCCCCAAAGTTGACTCTCAGGGGTACTACTCCAGTTAGGAGGGTGCGGAACTCTGGGAGGGGGTGCAGGGAGAGGGAGGACTCGCCCCTGTCACCGGTGCAACCTGAGGGTTTCGACTCCAGGTTGGGGAGAGAGTGGTTGTGTGAGGGTGTCCCCAGGAGAAGGAGATGGCGGAACCCTAGGAGAGGTAGGGGGAGGAGAGCCTCGCCCCTGAGAGCTGGTCAGCCTGAGGGTGTAGACCCCAGGTGGGTGGACCAGTGGCAATTTGGAAGGAAGAGAGTGGTCCAAGAGCATTACAAGCCTGAGGCTAGAGCCTCCCACTCTAGGAAAAAACAAGGGCCAGAGATTTCTGGATGGCCTAGAGGCCAGTCCTGGCCACATCCCACTAGGGAACACCAGTGGGGTGGTTTTGTTGATGAAGGGAGGGTTGCGAGAGAGAACCATTGGGTTCCAGAGTGGAAAAGAGACTGCAGGTGCTCCTGTAGTTGCAGGCCTGCGTCCACCTTTTTCCGCCCCAAGCAGGGAAGCCCATCAAGGTATTGATCGCTCTACCCTGGCTTTTGGATGGGGGGGAGCTGTGTTGGACTTGGCCTTTTCCCCCCAAATTTTTCGCTTTTGACCCCCTTGTCTGAAATGTCTCCCCCATGGGATTAAACCTGTATAGGCCATGAGTGGTGTGAGACACCTTGTTAAGAATGTAATGTCAAGTAATGGTGTGAGCACTTGTAAATTCCCCCATTTTAAAAATGCACCTGACTAAAATGTACTGTTTTTAAAATGGATGCCATGGCCATGGGTTTTGCCACTGTACTGCCATAGGTCAGCAGTCTAGCTATTATTACCCAGCTACCCCTAGCATTTGGAGGGAAAGCCTGGCACCCAGGGTGCTCACCCCCTCCCCTTGAGCCAGTTTAGGCTAGTTCTGCCAACATTCTAGAAGGCTCTGGCACTGCCTGGGAGGAGGGTATAAATAAGAGGGATGTGCCACCAAAGAGTCAGTCAGCGCTGGGACAAGAAAGAGAGGGGACCTGCTACGAGGAGCTACCGCCACATGGGCCTGTGAGCTGGGCCCTGCACCCCTAAAACCCCCTACTCTACTGTCCCCTGGGCCCATGACAAGGGAGGGCCCCTACCCAGGTCACTGAAGCTGTTTGGACCGGGTACCACGTCAGCGCTGTGTGGAGAAGCACCTAGGATGTGAGGAGTGTGCCCCTGAGGAACTGCTGTGGGACTGTCTGCCTCCTTTGAAGCACCATGGGGAAGATTGTGCCCCCAAAAGAATTGTTGCTGGCTGAGGTGCTGTGAGGCCCTGTGAAAGCGCTGGGTCCCTGGGACTGTTGTGGCCCCCTAGTGCTGAAAAGCCTGCCTATCAAGCGCTGTAATCGCGAAGCACTGGAGAAGTGCTAAATTCCTGCCCCATCTGCGTGGTCTGAGGAAGGAGCTGAGGTAGTGGGCAGAGGGAGGAGCAGTGCGCTGTGAATTGCGCCGGTTGCTGAGAAGACTGTGAGGAGAAATAGCGCTGGAGGAGCCTACCCTCGTTTTGGCGCGCTGTCCGCTATATAATTAATTAATTAGAAAGGGAGCCTACCCCTTATTGCCGCCGAAATCACCGCCGCGGCCCGGCGCTGTCTTGGGAACCCCCGCTGAAGTGTGCATCGTTGCGGCGGCCCCCGGTGCCAGGAGAGGGCCGCCGATGTGAGGAGAAGGCCGCGCTAGGCCTTGAAGCCGGCCCGACCCGCATCACGTGACTGGGGCGCCGGTGACGTCTACCGCCACGCCCCCAGCCACGCCACGCAGGGATTGGTCGACGCGGCCGTGCCCCTGAAGGCCGCGTCGTGATTGGCTGCCGGCCGGCAGAGCCAGAGAAGCGGAGCCGACCGAAGCCCTGGGTCCCCGTGAGGGAGGGGGACCCAGGTGAAGTGCCGTTGCGGGGCCCCCGTGCAGAGGAGGGAGCCCCAGGAGAAGCGACCGGAGCGGGAGGCCACCCCGCCGGTCTGTGCCCCCGAGTGAGAGGCCGGTGAGTTAGGCGGGGCCGGGGCACACTGTCGGTGCCAGCCCCGCCTCCCGACCGGAGGCGGCCGGAGGAGCAAAGAGACTGCGGGGCTCCCCTGAGGAGGAGGGAGCCCCGATTGCGCCCTGAAGCCTCGCGGAGGCTGCCTTTAAGTCCCGGGCCCCCCCGTGAGGAAGGAGGGGCCCGGCTGTCGTCCCAAGAGAGGAGAGGGCATCGAGGCACGTGGTCGGTGCCTCCCCCCCTCCTCGGAGAAGAGCCCTGCGTCCTGTGGTTGAGAGGCCCGGGTCCTTCAGAGAGGAGAGGAGCCCGAGGGAGGCCCAAAGCCAATGGGAGGCGTTTTGCGGGGCCCCCGTAGTGGAGAGGGAGCCCCGGTTGTGCAGCAGAGGCCTGAGTGAGGCCTTGCAGGCCCGAGTGGCCTGCGCAGGATTGAGGAGCTGAATCCCACAGGGAGCATCAAGTAGCCCGGTGAGTGGGGCCTATACAGACTGTGTGAGGGGGTGGAGAGGGCAACGGGGCACAGGGTCAGTGTCCGCCCCCCCCCCCTAGAACTTGGGAAATTAGAGACCCTGGATGGTAAACTTACCCTGAACTGGACAACAGCCTGAAAAATGTCAACTGGTGTAGGCTAGTGGTCATTGCTGTGCCCCTGGGTCCCCCAAGGAATTATTAAAGCCCCTGAGTCACGACCACACCGTATGTCAATGCTGGGTGCTTAGGTTATTGCGCCCCTGCCTAGAGGATTTTATAACTAAGGCTTTTGAGCCCCCGGGCAGGTGAATGTGACTTTTCCTTTACAGGTGTGGTGCGCTTCTGTGCCTAGTTTTGATTGTAGGCTGATTTCCCTGCTAATGTGACTATGCTAATGTTATGCCTACACTAAGGTTATTGAGGCCCAGGTATACTGTTGTTTTACACATGATGGGTGATTGTATGCTTTGGTGCCCACAGGGCAAGTGAAGGTGCCTTTTCTTACAGGTTTGGGCCTGGTGAGCCCCATGCTGGCCTGGCATGTTATTCCAGGCCCCGGTTTATGCCCATGTTAAATGCGTTTTAGGCTGATGTTTGATATCCACAGGTTTATGGTGGAGGAAGCCTTGCTGATTAATTACAGGTGCTCCTGCCTGATATTATATGCTGTACTGCCATGAAGTTTTCCTCTACAGGGGTTGGGCTGGAGTTACAGTGCACGGTGTGTACCCATGTTGATGGTATTTTGCATTACAGCCCATCACTAAGGATGAGAGCCTGAGTTGGCCCCAGGTTCAATGTTAATTGATTCTTCTTTATTTACAGATATGGACTTACAGACTCAGCCCTTACTTCCCATGTAAATAACCCCCCTTGATACACTTGGCTCTGGTGCCAGTAGGCGCCATGTGATGATACCACTGTTATGCATTTTTCCTTTGCAGGTTGGAGACACTAAAGTTCTTAATTTTCCAACTCAGACTGGTGTCCTGCCTCTTTTGTGGTGTGCCTGGTGTGTCGTCTATGGGTACTGCGTAAGTGCTTCACATGTTCTCGAAGTTTGGCCTGCCCGCTTGGTCCGTGCAACCCCCCCTTTGAGATTTGGGCAACTCCATTTCTTACAACCCCTAAAACTTTTTTGAGTGAATTTTAAAGGTTTTTTAAATGCTAATTCCTAACTATATAAGGCCTGAGACCTATGGTTTTTTCAGTGAATTTCAAAGGTTTTTTACATGCTAATTCCTAACTATATAAGGCCTGAAACCTATGGTTTTTTTCAGTGAATTTGCAAGGTTTTTTAAATGCTAATTCCTAATTATAAACGGCCTGAAACCTATGTTTTTTTCAGTGAATTTCAAAGGTTTTTTTAATGCTAATTCCTAACTATATAAGACTGAAAGCCCACCAAGAATCTCCCGTATGCGCCAGGGGACTGCATTGCAGAGAGGTGTAATGAAGCCACGCCCCTTTTTACACCACTCTGCAACGCAGCCCCGTGCATGTTTAAAGAGGGGGAACTAATTCCCCTTGCATACCGGTGGCCCCTGGGGGCCAACTAGCCCACCTTGAACCTCCAGTATGCCGCCAGGGGGCTGCATTGCAGAGGTGTAATGAGGCTATGCCCCTTGTTATACCTCTCTACAACGCAGCCCCCTGGCGCGTTTGCAGAGGGGGAACTAATTACCCTTGCATACTGGGGGTCCCTGAGGGCCAACTAGCCCACCAGGAGCCTCCAGTATGCGCCAAGGGGCTGCATTGCAGACAGGTGTAATGAGGCCACACCCTTTTTTACACCTCTCTGCAATGCAGACCCTGTGCATGTTTGAAGAGGGGGAACTAATTCCCCTTGCATACTGGGGTTCCCTGGGGGCCAACTAGCCCACCTGGAACCTCCAGTATGCGCCAGGGGGCTGCATTGCACAGAGGTGTAATGAGGCTATGCCTCTTTTTACACTTCTCTGCAACGCAGGCCACTGGCGCGTTTGCAGAGGGGGGACTAATTCCCCTTGCATACTGGGGGTCCCTGGGTCATATCTGCCCAAACGCCGAAATTCCGAACGATTGAAAATGACTTTTCTTGAGAAACATTTGGATTTGGATTATCATGTCCTATACTTTGGAATTTTTGAAAGACTGACTTTGAGGATGCTATAAGTTACTCAAGTCTGCCCGAATTGTGTGGGTAAAATTGATACCTAGTCACTTTGAATAAGAATGTACTTACGTCTCGCCTAACATTTGGAAGAAATAGCTAGTTATATGACAACAGGATACTGACATAACTTGAAGGAAATAAGAACGCCCTGAAGAAGTTCTGTCGTACAGAACGAAACGCGTCAGCTGGCTGTGGTACATAAACGTAAGGAAAATAAAAGCATTTGAATATACACCAAGATTCAGCACTTCAATAAGGACTCTAAGTGATATGATTTGATTGGACTTATTGTGCAAGTCGTGCTGTGCCAAACTTTGGAATATTCTCCACTACTCTCTACTACTTACTCTCTACTACTCCACTACTCTATAATACTCACTCTCTACTACTCATTCTCTACTACTCTACTACTCTCTACTACTCTCTCTCTACTACTCACTCCCTACTACTCACTATCTACTACTCTCTACTACTTACTCTCTACTACTCTCTACTCTCTACTACTCACTCTCTACTACTCTCTCTCTACTACTCACTCTTTACTACTCACTATCTACTACTCTCTACTACTCACTCTCTACTTCTCACTCTCTACTACTCTCTCTCTACTACTCTCTACTACTCACTCTCTACTACTCACTCTCTACTACTCTCTACTACTCACTCTCTCTCTACTACTCTCTACTACTCACTCTACTATTCACTCTCTACTACTCTCTACTATTCTATATGCATTTATGTATGTGTATATATATATATATATATATATATATTCACTGAAAAAACCATAGGTTATAGACCATATATAGTTAGGAATTAGCATTTACAAAACCTTGAAAATTCACTGAAAAAACCATAGGTTATAGACCATATATAGTTAGGAATTAGCATTTAGAAAACCTTATTTTACTCACACAAAACCATTGAAATTCCATATATAGTTAGTTGCACTAACTATATATCGCGCACCCGCAATCCACTGCTGATGATGTCACATATTACATCATTCATGACATGGTCAGTGACATCACTGATGACATCACTGATGACATCTCAAATGACATCACTGATGACATCATCTAGTGTCTGTGTGTTTTTGTAAAGTTTAAATACGTTTTACATATTGAAGAATGACTGGATGTATGGAAGACTGAGTGTGTGTGTGGCTGGCTGGGAGGTGTGTGACTCTGTGCATATCAATGTGTACTTGTATCAGTGATTGTATAAGAGAGTAAGTATGTGTTAGTATATGTGTGAAAAGTATGGTGTTCTGTGTTTAACTATAGATGAGGAAATCGAAGTGTGATTGATTCTTCACAGGACTGACTAGGTGTATGAGTGCATATGATAGTGTTCTAATACTAACTGACTGTATGTATGAGTAATTGTATGGGTGAATGAGTGAATGTGTGTGTAGACGTACGAATCAGTGAGTGCGTATGTAGTAACTGGTATTGGTGTGTCATGATGTCATCAGTGATGTCATTTGAGATGTCATCAGTGATGTCATTTCAGATGTCATTAGTGATGTCATCAGTGATGTCACTGAAGTATGGTGTTCTGTGTTTAACTGTATAGATGAAGAAATGGAAGTGTGATTGATTCTTTACAGGACTGACTTGGTGTGTGAGTAACTCCATGGATGAGTGGCAGTGTGTGACTGTCTGCATAGGTGTATGAGTGCATATGATAGTGTTGTAATAATAAGTGACTGTATGTATGAGTTATTGTATGGGTGAATGAGTGAATGTGTGTGTAGACGTAGGAATCAGTGAGTGCGTATGTAGTAACTGGTATTGGTGTGTCATGATGTCATCAGTGATGTCATTTGAGATGTCATCAGTGATGTCATCAGTGATGTCATTTGAGATGTCATCAGTGATGTCATCAGTGATGTCACTGACCATGTCATGAATGATGTAATATGTGACATCATCAGCAGTGGATTGCGGGTGCGCGATATATAGTTAGTGCAACTAACTATATATGGAATTTCAATGGTTTTGTGTGAGTAAAATAAGGTTTTCTAAATGCTAATTCCTAACTATATATGGTCTATAACCTATGGTTTTTTCAGTGAATTTTCAAGGTTTTGTAAATGCTAATTCCTAACTATATATGGTCTATAACCTATGGTTTTTTCAGTGAATTTCATTGTTTTTTTAACAGCTAATATCTGTAGCTGTAAAATGTATTCTTCTTTAAATCCCAAAATATATTTTATATGTTTATGAATATTTTTTTTTTTAAATATTTTTTTTTCTTCGTTCCCGCTTCGCGAATCGGGAAGCTTCCCGTTAGCTGACCTTGATGCCGCGAAATAGACCGTGAGCCGGTAAACGTTTCTTTACCGCAAGTGCCGCGTTAGAAAACAACATCGTGACGCCTCCCGTCCGCATGACGTTTCACGTTGTCGCGTGATACGTCATATGACGTGCTACGTTAGCGAACTGGTACGCGAAGCGAGTCGCAAAGCGCAGGTTTCTGGAAGCAAACCGGGAGGCCCTGCAAAGCGCTTAACGTAAACACAGCAAGTCATGTGACTTGGTAATAACACTTTTCATTGGTTCATTTCACTTTTGGTTTCCTAATGATGTAAGACTAGGTCATATAATCTAAAATGAACACTTTTGATTGGTTGAGAACTCTTGTTTTTCCCAAATGATGAAAATCCCTCCTTCTTTCCTCACTCTGACTTTCATCATTGTGAGAGAAAGACCCTTTGTGATCACTGAGCAATGGCTTCTTTAGTAGCTTCAGCTGGTGCTTCCCCACCACCTCCACCACATCCAAGGAAGAGTGGACCACCTGCTCAAGTTATAATTCAGCAAGAAGAGGAAGAAGAGGAAGACGAGGAAGAGCAGGAAGAGAGGCAGTTTTTGCCTGAGGAACCCAGGACGTCTCACCGGAAAGAAAACTTCATTTGGCAATTTTTTAAAATTCCCAAAGGTCAGAAAAAAGTAAATGCATGATACGTAACTTTCCTTATATGTCAAGATAGACTGTCCAGAGGAACCGAGAAAAAATACAGTTTCGGAAACTACACAATGCATCGCCATATGACTAGGTGGCATCCTAACAACTACAGTGCTGCACAGTTTCGGAACGACCTAGATAATCTCCCTATTATGGCCAGAAGATCTGTTGTACCGGAAGTAACGGGACCAGAGGGCAGGGAGATGGTGCCAAATATACAAATGAGATTTGGTGAAGTAAAACACATCTGCGTATTTTGCGATGGATTCATTTGCTACGGAGAAAGAAGCATCACTCTGATCAACAGAGCTATTGACTATCATATGCAAGTTTGTACGAAACGCCCAAAATAATAAATACTTTTTTTTTGTTTTGTTGCTCCTGTTGAGCCCTTTACAATGAATCGTTTTCATTGCCCCCTCCAAGAAAAACCCCAAAAAATATAAAACTGTTCAGAAAAATTCAAAAAAAGTAAAAAAAGTTCTGAAAAATAATAAAAAAAATATAAAACAACAAAAACAATAAAAAAAAAAGTTATTTTCAGAACTACCTCCCCGTTATTAAAAAATTGGTACAATATTTGGAACTGTGCCAACCTCTATTTCTCTTAGTTCGCTTCCCAGTTCGCTCGCCGGTACGCGAACCGGAAGCGAACCAAAAACAGTAAGTATAAGGGAAGGAAACAGACACTTATGTTAAAAGAATGACAGCTATAGGGGAGTAAACTAGAGATACTATTACCCGTAATCCACTGCTGATGATGTCACATATTACATCATTCATGACATGCTCAGTGACATCATCAGCAGAGGATTGCGGGTTTTTTGGCAACGTGCCTTATCCACGGTTTAATAACGCTGCCTTTTGCTTTATATAAGTTTTCAAATTGTATGAAATATATACCAATAGGTCGTTATGAACCTTTAGGTAGTGCTTTTCTTCATGAGCTCTGGTCGCTTCCATACACATACAGATGTTTCAAAGATGATCAAGAAGTTTATCTGAATGGAGAGGAATGCACTGAGACGCCAGATCATTCACTAATGTGTAGGCACATACAGTTACACGGTTCATGCAACAAACACCGACCAAATATGGCTTGCGTGTTGCAAGGCACGCCAGTTCCTGCTATCATCCCCACGTTCAAGTTGTTGGAAAATGGTAGTTATTTGATGCTCAATAATGAAGATTGTTCTGAGTTAATTAAAAGTATTCCTTTTATCGTAACAGTAAGTGAACGGGTTATTTGCTGCAGAAATGTTCTATTTTCTCCCACACATGAACATAGGGAGTTTTCAATCTGGCCACAAATACCAACCTTGGGAGAGATTTCAACGGCATGGCAAGAATAAGAGCTCTTTTGTCTCAGAGAGAGGTGGCCTTGAGTTCGGCCCGTGAAACTTTCGTGCTTCACATAGCGAACACCCGTACAGAGGTGCAGACCCTTTTCAATTCAGATTTGCCTTTCAATTTCAGCAAGATGGTTCGGACTATCTTTAACGCATCCTCCACAAAGGCCCTGGCGCACTTTTTTAAAGTTGTTACCAGTGGTCTCGTGACTTCATTTGAGAAAATCTTTGGAGTCATCCCTGCTTTCTTTCATTCTATTTTCTCCACTCTGCTTCGTGGATTGGCATTTTTACTTGCATTACCAGCGGACGCTCTTGTGCTTTTTTACATTTTTAAATATGGATGTCCCTCCTATGCAACCTCCCACCCTGCAGCTGCTGACACTGTTCCGCAATCGCATGCTAGAATATTATGGCACAATGCCGTTGGCGATATTAAGCACGGCATATGGATTATCTTTTCGATTCTCCTACTTCACCTGTGTCCAGCCTGTATTTCACTGCCTGACCTGTGATTTCGATTGGGCCATTGATTTGTGTCTCTGCGGACCGGTTTCTCCTGACGTCGACTTTAATCAGCTGATGACTCCTATCATTACTCACGAGTTGGTTTGTCCTGGCGAAAGGATTATGGCTGTGGCATTGATGCATGGACTAATTGGTCCCTGGAATTTATTGGCGGCAGCACAGTCTTTCTTGGAACAGAGCTTTCTTGAAAACCCACCGAGCTGTCCTCTGATGGTGATAGAGGATCCGGTGCTGGGAGAGCACCTGTGTTCTTTTCCGCTTTTAAATTGGATGGCTGAACTGTTTTCGGATGAAAACGGTGACTTCCTATTGGAGGCTGGTGCAGCTTATTTTGCATACACAGTTATGTCATAGACCTTTTTCATGTTTGATATGCTGAGTACTAGCATTTCATTGACAATTCATTGACTTATTTGTCAAGTTTTTATTATTTACCTTGCCTATTGGCTTAAGACTCGATAAAGTACTTGGCTGTTTTATTTTTCTTTAGCATTAAATTTTCCTAGTTTTTAATGCTTTACGGTGCGGACCGTCCACATATAAACTTGCAATCTGCTCTCATGAGATGGCACTTCTATTATCTTATTCAGTTCGTTTCCGGATCATGGGGAGGTGTCATCTAGGTCCTGGATATCTTTACACCGTGTTAAGTTAGCATGGGCTCATTACCGGTTTAAACGCCATTTTTCCTTTTTTGCAACTTCTGCACACGACACTTAGTTGTTGCTTTAGCTTTCCACCTAGTAGTTCATCGTGGTTTACATGAGAATAATATGTTATTGCTCTACTATCTGCTTTGCTTGTTAAACTATATCTGTACAGCGAGTGCTAAAGTTTCAAGAACAACACGATACAGAATTGTTATGAGGTCTGATCTCCACGACTTCATACTCATAACATAAGTGCAACTTCTGCCAATTCTGGGCATGAGGCGGGTTTTATATTGCTTTGCCGAACACACATACACAACAGTTGATGCGGTTCACATGAAGAGAGAGCTGGTGTATGCTGATGTGATTCCTTCAAATCTAAGACACTAAAGTATGGGCACGCCCTAAACCAACACAAAGAGACCTTCTTAGCAAATAATATAATATGTGTATTAGGGAGGGTGAGATATAAGCAGCCGCGGGCCGTGGAGGGAGTTACGGTGAGGCAGGGAGGCGGGGAGGGGGAGAAGCAGGGTGGAGCCCTCTCTACCCTGCCCCTCCCCCTCCCCGCCTCCCTGCCCCACCGTAACTCCCTCCACGGCCCGCGGCTGCTTATAAGTGTTGCTAACTCTTATTCATTTACAGCATGTTAACATACTGTCACCATTCGCTTTTTATGTACTAGTAACTATGCTGGTAATTTTGCTACTGATAATATGTGTACTTGTATTCTCCACCCTGCTTCTCCCCCTCCCCGCCTCCCTGCCTCACCGTAACTCCCTCCACGGCCCGCGGCTGCTTATAAGTGTTGCTAACTCTTATTCATTTACAGCATGTTAACATACTATCACCATTCGCTTTTTATGTACTAGTAACTATGCTGGTAATTTTGCTACTGATAATATGTGTACTTGTATTATCTAAGATACTACGCCTGAGAAGACGGCATTAGTAAATAAACATTTCAAATACACATGTGTTCTTCTTAACTCCATGTTCTGGTTTCTAAGAAATATATAACGACAGACTGTTCATGAGTTCCACGTATCCTGAGGTACTATAAGTTCATATTCTGGATTGTCTAAACATTGAGAGTTTGTTATATTCAATGTGACACTGTACCTAGCTTGCTAAGGAGTTTTTGATTACTAACGTGAGTTTTGGGACACCCTAATTCGCCGAGGTTCCAATCCTCTGTCCACAGTTCTGTGTGAGAACAGAAACCCTGCGACAGGGGCACCCCCGACCCTTGCTGGAGCTTCATCACACTTGCGATACAACTCCAGCAATGCGCCACCTTTACGGCACAGATACATCACGCATCTGTGCTGTTTTTGCCCCATGATGCGCCGCATTGTAAATGCAGCACACCATAGGTGACGGAACAGCGGCACAGAATGACTAACACATCCCTGGTGATGCGCCAGTCATCATAAATGTATCCCTATGCTTCTTATCTTGTTAGAGATGAACCGCCATATGTATCATCAAAGTTTTTTGCATTTCCTAAATAGCGAACTTTAAGGAATAAATAGCGATTCTTTACCATTCCTAGTTTGCGATTAGCTATTTGCTAATTACAAATTACCCATTCATTTCCTTCATTTCCATAGGGCGGTTGGACTCACTTTTAGCTCGAACGGCTGAATGGATTTCCACGAAACTTGGCAAAATTGTAGGGACTGGTAGCCCGATGTGCCTTTGCTATGTCTCAAGATATATGCTCCAGTGGTTTTTACGAAAATTAACTTTGAAAAATATATATTGGGCTACATTGGCCTATATATATGTTGGAGCCCAAATGTAGCCCAATGTAGCCCAATGAAGCCCAATGTAGCCCAATGTAGCCCAAAGATGGCCGCCAGACACACAAAAAAACAAATGTAGCCCAAATATCAGCCAGATGTAGCCCAACTATAGCCCAGTGACAGAATGACCAATCAGCTTTGCAAACCTCCGTTACGCGAAGCGGAGCGCTGTTACAGATATATATCTTTTTTTGAACGTTAATTTCTCAAAATCCACTGGAGCACATATATTGAGACCTAGCAAAGGCACATCGGGCTACCAGTCCCTAATATTTTGCCAAGTTTCGTGCAAATCCATTCAGCCGTTCGATTATTATTATTATTATTTTTTTTGCCCCGCGGGGCCCTTTTAAAACCTCCACATCAAACCTAGGGGGTCAGCGAGGATCTACTATGCCCCCTTATGGTTATTTCCCCCTTTGTTTAGGCCTCCTCTTGTCTCTCGATCCTACCGAGAGACAAGATGGCGGCCGCTACGGACTTTTTGGAATGTTGACAGACGCCAGAGAACCAATCAGCTTCGCTTCACAAAGCTCCGTTGCGCGAAAAGTACGCGTCCTGGGACGCTGCCTGGTCCGCTGTTACAGATATATATCTTTTTTTAAACGTTAATTTCTCAAAATCCACTGGAGCACATATATTCAGACCTACAAAAGGCACATCGGGCTACCAGTCCCTACAATTTTGCCAAGTTTCGTGCAAATCCATTCAGCCGTTCGGGCTAAAAGTGAGGCCAACCGCCCTATGGAAAACTCAATGTTAAAAACACGTTTTGGGACCCCCTTTTTTTCTCGGCCCCCCCTTGACGAACCCCCCCCAAATTTTCAAGGGCTGCTCAGAAACAAAATGTGCCATTTTCCTGAAAATTTCAGCCAATTCCGTCCACAAACGCCAAAGTTATTAGACATAGAATTTTCAAAAATCCCATAGAGAAAAAATCCTAACTATATATACCTACTGGCGACCGCCAGTAGGTAATACATACATATATAAACATATATAATCTGCATATCTATATAAATACAAATATAAATGCATGCATACATATACATATATGCATACATATGCATGTTATTTACATGAAAGTTTTAAAAACACTAATAAAAGCAAAGCTAAAAAGCCACCTCATTACAAACAGAATGGCTTTAACTTAAACGAGGGCGAGATCTATTGCATTTTCAGTGCTTGTTTATTTTGGTTCCATCAAGAAGGCATTCAGATGTGCCACACATTTGCCATAAATTCTGAATGTTAGCACTCTAGTTGCTCATTAGAACACTGTAGTAAAGCTACTGCTCATCAGGGAAGTCTGCTGCTAATCATACTTTCTATGGCAAAATGAACCCCCTCATTTTGTTCCTTTTTAAATTAAATGTTTTCAGACTTACCACTTTAATTCCAATCAAGATGGCTTCTGGTGTGCCATACTTTTGTCATAAGTAAGACTGTTAGCGCTCTAGTTGTTCTTTAGAACACTCTGGGACATTCTGTCATTGGGCTATACTTGGGCTACATCTGGGTGATATTTGGGTTACATTTGGGCTCTTTTGTCTCTGGTGGCCATCTTGGGAGACTGCATGTCAGAATTTTTTAATGAAATAGAAGAGGATTTGGGAAGTCACTCAAAATGTGCCCCAATTTTTCTTTCTGCAGCACTAATCATACTTTCTATGGCAAAATATACCCCCTCATTTTGTTCCTTTTTAAATTAAATGTTTTAAGAGTTACCACTTTATTCCAATCAAGATGGCTTCAGGTGTGCCATACCTTTGTAATAAGTAGGACTGTTAGCGCTCTAGTTGTTCTTTAGAACACTCTAGGAGGCTGCAGTAGAACACAAAGGAATCAACTGGCAGTCTCTGTCCTTGTTTTATGTACATGTTTTACTGAGAATGTCAGACTTCATTCTCACATGACTGAGAAAGATAATGTGAATTTACAGAAAATATGCTTTCAGTTTAGCTTATAGATCCCCTTCCAAACCACTGTGGGAAAAGCATGAGATGATAGTTTTCTTTCAAACATGATTCATGATATCCCAGCAGAAGGCTTTTTCACATGGTAAAATCACCTTAGAATACACCACAATTCCTAAAATGAGTATGGTACCATCAACAAATTATTTATAATGTAACTAAAGTCCTAAAACCCTTTATTAACTACAATGCTTTTTAATGAGGTGCTATCATGTGTATTGGTCCCAAGATGGCTGCCAACACTTCTTGGATGAAGTGCTGACAGCCAATCAGATCTCACGATGAGATGTGTGGTTAAGCTCCGCCCAGATATATATGTGTTTTTGAAGTTAATTTTCATAAAAACCACGGGAGCAATTTTCACCAAATATAGCAAAGGCACTTCTGCGTACCAGTCCCTACAATTTTGCCACGTTTGGTGTAATTACATTCAGCGGTTCGGGCTGTATCCTTGTCAGAACGTCCTATGGAAATTAACATGGGGAAAACACGTTTTGGGACCCCCCTTTTTTCTCAGCCCCCACTTCACGAATCCCCCCAAAACTTTCAGGGAAGGAGCGCAGCGGAGCTGGCCAAATATTTAGAAAATTACACACAAATTCATCAACAGGCGCCAAAGTTATTCCCAATAGAATTTTGTGGATTGGCAGGCAGTACCACACAGTTACTGTCTGAATTGGATATTTGTACTGACGCAGCAGCCAGCACGGCTTTCAAGAAAAAATCTAGTTTCTTGCCAATACTGCCACATGATAACATTGATGTCTTTCAGGACTGTGTAAACAAAAGTCTAAATGAACTTAGACACAAACACTACAAACGTAGATCTAATGAACAATCCAACATGACCTACAAACAAAGACAGGCGGTGAAATCTCTCATGGAGGATAAGACTATAATTATCCGTCCTGCGGATAAAGGAGGCAATATTGTCCTGATGGACAAAGACATGTATATTGCAGAGGCAAGGAGACAACTGTGTGACAAACAATTTTATGAGCCGATTGAAATGAATTGTTATCATGACAGTGTTACCAGTTTGTGGGATTTGTTATTTGATTGGAAGGAAAAGGGCATTCTTACGTGGGAGGAATTCGAATATCTAAAATGTGATTACCCAGTCCTCCCGGTGTTATATTTACTGCCCAAAATACATAAGAATGCCACTACACCCCCAGGGAGACCTATTGTGTCCTCACGTGGCAGTGTGTCGGAAAGAGTATCCAAGTACATTGACCATTTTCTGAGGGAGTATGTGATGGAACTTCCCAGTTATGTAAAGGATACAAAAGATTTTTTGAAGAAAATTGAGAACTTAAAGTGGGAGGTGGGTTATGTGTTGATAACCTTAGACGTTCAAAGCCTCTACACCATAATCGACCACGACCAGGGTTTGCAAGCATGTGAATATTTTCTCAAAGACAGGCCCATTAAGTACAGGGAACACACACGTATGCTTCTTTGTATGATAAAATACTGCCTCGAGAACAACATTTTTTTATTTAACGGTGAATTGTACAGGCAGGTCAGTGGCTCAGCAATGGGTTCTTGCTTTTCACCCAGCCTGGCCAACCTATTCATGGGTAAATGGGAGAAGGACATTCATTCCGATCCCATGCTACAACAAGATTTTGGAAATGTAGTAATGTGGCTACGCTACATTGACGACCTCTTCATTGTTTGGAGAGGTACGTTAGAAGAGGCAGACTTGTTCATCAACAAACTTAACCGCAATGATGCCAACATTGTCCTTAGTGGGAACAAAAGCTTGACTGATACAGAATATCTCGATGTCAAAATTGAGATCATGGACCACAAGGTGCATACTAAACTTTTCCGCAAGGCCACGGCCGGAAACAGCGTTTTACACGCTCTCAGTAGCCATCCTGAAAGTCTGAAATGGAGCATTTCATTCGGCGAACTGTTGCGGGCAAGACGCAATTGCAACAATGATAAAGCTTACAGAGAGAAAAGCATGGTCATATTGGACAGATTTAAGAGCAGGGGTTACCCTAACTGGGTCCTCAAGAGAGCCAAGACTAGAGCGGACTCCATAAAAAGGGTTGACACTATTTGTGACAAACCTAACGATGAGAGTGATGAGGACAATGTGACTAGACTCATCTTGACCTACAGCACGGATTTCCAGGCTGTTAGAAAAATAATATCCAAGAATTGGGAAGTCCTGAAAAATGATAACGTGATTGGCAAAGAGTTACCCAACAGACCCAGTATCACGTACAGACGAGGCAGGAGTATCAGGGACATGTTAGTCCACAGTGACATTACCACTTATCCCCCTACAAATGTTCAAGGTTTAGATGGTTTCTTTCCTTGTGGCCATTGCAAGGCCTGCGCTAACAGCAAATCTTGCAAGGAAGTGTCCTACAATGGGATTAATAAGAGAATTACTCCCTTTCTCACATGCAGTTCTACCTTTGTGGTGTATGCAATCATTTGCACATGCCACAAATGGTATATAGGCAGCACCACATGCATGGCCAAAAAGCGCATTTTGGAGCATACGAGAGCCATTACCAACTTTGACCCCAAATATCCTGTGGCAAGACATTTTAAGGAGTACCATTACTCCAATGTCAAGAATCTCAGTTTTATCATTCTGGAACAGATACCATTGAATCCTAGAGGAGGCAATAGGGTTCTGAAACTCCGACAGAGGGAATCTAGATTAATCAGTAAGACTCCGGGGGGCCTTAACCAGGATGAGGAACTGGCTGTGCATTTAAAAGAATGAGCATTTACAAGCATGAGTATGTGATCTGTAAAATATATTTATATTGCACGTCCTTTGATGTCTTCCATACCTTAAGATGTTAGTAGCTCTATGAACATCAGTTATATGTATGTTAGCATGTCAGTATGTTTCATTTTAATCATGCACATATTTATTTTGTTGCAGGAGCAAGAGAGGGGCCCCCTTTTTCATCATCACTTCACTTCACGGGAACCCTCCCTTCTCTTCTCCAGCGTCGTCACTTTATGGGCACTTGACTGTTTGAGAGACAGATAATCTAAAGGACGGTAAAATATTTCCACTGTGTATTTGAGCACTTGCGAATACTTGATCGGGCCCTTGTAGAGCATGAGGTATGTGCTGTTTGGTTTTTGATTCACGGAGGAGGCGCTCTGTTAAAAAAACTCTTGGACTGTGAAGGCATTGGCCGTTCTGTACGCTATGGGCGGTACAGGGGGCGGGGTCCGGCGGGGCTCCACAGCCACATGATCGGCACTATCACAATACAGTTATTCTAATTGTTTGCAGCATTTTTGGGGGTTATTTTACCTGCTAAACATATGCGCACCATCACAGACTTCCCTGCAATGCTGGGATCCATATTATGAGTTTAATTTTGGTTTGTGACATTTTTCGACATTACCAGTCATTCATATGTGTTTTAAGGTTTAACAATACAGCACCTCTAATACATGCACGCTTGTGAATTTAACACGCAAATTTATGTACAGTTGGGCAATTTAACTGATGTGTGGTAAATGAATACCAGTCCTATGTTTGTGTTTATTGTTTTACTACTTTAAAACCATGCCTCTCAAACAGCGTTCCACGTGATCAAGCCGTTTTACGGTGAAACGCGTTGTGGAATAAACAGCACTTTGTGAAATCCGGTGTTTACCTCTTTATTGGTCCTGAGAGCGTGCTTTCTAAGTTCGTTTTGGTTATCAAAAGATTCAAATTGGTCGGCTTTACTCCGCCGACGTGCACGCCACCTTTCACGGGTCGCAGAGATCCAGAAGGAGTTGCTCTTGCTGTATGGATATATATATATATATATATATATATATATATATATATATATATATATTACCTACTGGCGGTCGCCAGTAGGTATATATAGTTAGGATTTTTTCTCTATGGGATTTTTGAAAATTCTATGTCTAATAACTTTGGCGTTTGTGGACGGAATTGGCTGAAATTTTCAGGAAAATGGAACATTTTGTTTCTGAGCAGTCCCTGAAAATTTGGGGGGGTTTCGTCAAGGGGGGGCCGAAAAAAAAGGGGGGTCCTAAAACACGTTTTTCCCATGTTAATTTCCATAGGGCGGTTGGCCTCACTTTTAGCCCGAACGGCTGAATGGATTTGCATTAAACTTGGCAAAATTGTAGGGACTGTTAGCCCGATGTGCCTTTGCTAGGTCTCAATATATGTGCTCCAGTGGATTTTGATAAATTAACGTTCAAAAATATATATATATCTGTGACAGCGCTCCGGGTAGCGCCCCGGTTCGCGTACCTGACGCGTAACGGAACTTTGCGAAGCGAAGCTGATTGGGTCTCCGGTGTCTGTCAACATTCTAAACAGTCCGGAGCGGCCGTCATCTTGTCTCTCGGTAGGATCGAGAGACAAGAGGAGGCCAAAGCAAAGGGGGAAATGACCATAAGGGGGCATAGTAGATCCTCCCTGACCCCCTAGGTTTGATGTGGAGGCTTTAAAAGGGCCCCGCGGGGCAAAACAAAATAAAAAAAAAATCATTTTGTTTGCGTGGGGAGCGCCCGGTACGCGCACCGGGAAGCGGTCCGAGGAGCGTACTATGAGGAAAAAAGAAAGACAGGGTATAAAAATTTTAGCAATTTTGTTATACATGGAAGGTAGTTCTGAAAAGAACTGTTCTTTTATTCTTTTTCTTTTTTTTTCTTTTTTTATTAATTTTCTGAACAATTTTTTGATTTTTTTAGATTTTTGAAAACTATTTTGTGGTTTTTTTGTGTTTTTTTAGGGGAAATAACAAAAAAGCAGGGTTTGAACATGTCTCAACAGGAGCAAAAAAAATAAAAAGGATTCATTGTTTTCTCATCTTGTTGCATTTATGATTTTCTCCAGCTCGGTTAATCAAACTAATACTCTTCTTTCCATAACAAATAGTTCCTCCACAATATATACAAACTATTTTGTAGTGTTCAAAAGGAGCTTGAATATTGTGGATTATTTCTCGGCCTTCTGGTCCGGCGAATGAGCTTTGTCCACTGGAGGTGCTGGGGATGACATTTGGGGGGTTGGCAGCAAGATCCCTTACTTGTGCTTGGGAAAGATTATTAGGATGCCATCGCTCCATGTGGCGAATCATTGTATGATTCCCAAAGCTGTATTTCTTGCTGGGGTTGCTACGAGAAAGTATATTTTTACATATCAAACAAGACACATGGGGTGCATTGAACTTCTTTTGTCCAGGTGGAATTTTAAAAAAATGCCATATGTAGTGCTCTTTAATATGGCTCTGCCTTGGTGTTTCTGGCAGGAAGTGCCTTACTTGCTCTTCCTCCTCCTCCTCCTCTTCGTCCTCATTATCTTCCTCTCTACCAAAGTCCAGTGTTGGAGGTGGTCCTTTTGGTGGTGGTGGTGGTGGTTGCTGAGAAGCACCAGCTGCAGCTATTACAGAAGCCATTGTCAAAAATAGGTCTTGCTCTCTGGAAGTAGAAAGTAAGAATGAGGTAAAAACAAGGAGGGGTTTTCATCATTTGGGAAAAAAAAATAGTTCTAAACCAATGAAAAGTGTTATTTTTAGGTCACATGACCTAGCCTAACAACATTAGGAAACCAAAAGTGAAATGAACCAATGAAAAGTGTTATTAACAAGTCACATGACCTGTTATGCTTACGTTACGCGCTCCGCGCCGCGCCCCGGATCGCTTCCGGGAAGCTGCGCTTCGCGGACCGGAGTGCTTCCGGGTGCGCTAACGCGGTGCGTCATATGATGCATTACGCGACAACGCGATACGTCGCGTTTACGCGATGCGTCACGATGTTGTTTTCTAACGCGGTAGTTGCGCAAACGGAACGTTTACCGGTTCGCGGACCGAGTCGCGGCACCAAATTGAGCTAACGGGAAGCTCACCGGTTCGCGTACCGGGAGCAAAACAAAAAAAATTATTAAAAAAAAAATACATTAAAAAAATGTATTAAAAACATATAAAATATATTTTTCGATTTAAAGAAGAATACATTTTAAAGGTTTTGATATTTGCTATTAAAAAAACATTGAAATTCACTGAAAAAACCATAGGTTATAGACCATATATAGTTAGGAATTAGCATTTACAAAACCTTGAAAATTCACTGAAAAAACCATAGGTTAGAGACCATATATAGTTAGCTGGACATTTTATTGACATAAAACCAATGAAATTCCATATATAGTTGGTTGCACTAACTATATATCGCGCACCCGCAATCCACTGCTGATGATGTCACATATTACATCATTCATGACATGGTCAGTGACATCACTGATGACATCACTGATGACATCTCAAATGACATCACTGATGACATCACTGATGACATCATCCAGTGACTGTGTGTTTCTGTAAAGTTTAAATATGTTTTACATATTGAAGAATGAGAGGATATATAAGTGTCTGGATGAAAGATTCAGTAGGTGCGTGACTGACTGTATGATTGAGTGATTAAATGTGTCTTACTGAATGCATCGGTTAGTGACTAAACTGTCTGAATGTGGGCAACAGTATGTCTGGTGTGTAAGCTACTGCATGTGTTGATCAGTAGCTATACTACATGCTATATGTGTTATTTATTGGTTGCCCGAGTATTTGTATGGGAGACTGAGTGTGTGTGTAGGTAGCTGGCATATATAAATGACTATACATAAGAGCCACTAATTGTGCGAGTGGCTGTATGGATCATTGTGTACTTGTATCAGTAATTGTATACCAAAGTAAGTATATGTTAGTATATGCTTTAATAAGTAAGGTGTTTTGTGTATAACTGTATAGTTGAGGAAATGGAAGTGTGATTGAATCTTTGCATGACTGACTAGATGTGTGAGTAACTCAATGGATGAGTGGCAGAATGTGAGTGTCTGTATAGGTGTTTGAGTGCAGATGATAGTGTTGTATTGATGAGTGACTATATGTATGAGTAATTCTATGGGTAAATGAGTGGATGTGTGTATAGACCTAGGAATCAGTGTGTGCATATGTAGTAACTGGTATTGGTGTGTCAATGACTTCAAGAATGGTTGTCTGTGTTTAACACTGGGTGTATCAAAGGTAATATTAGAGTGTGAGGACGTGCATCGTATTATCACATGAATGATATCATCAGTGTTGTGATCAGTGATGTCAATTGAGATGTCATCAGTGATGTCATCAGTGATGTCATTTGAGATGTCATCAGTGATGTCATCAGTGATGTCACTGACCATGTCATGAATGATGTAATATGTGACATCATCAGCAGTGGATTGAGGGTGCGCGATATATAGTTAGTGCAACTAATTATATATGGAATTTCATTGGTTTTATGTCAATAAAATGTCCAGCTAACTATATATGGTCTCTAACCTATGTTTTTTTCAGTGAATATATATATATATATATATATATATATATATATATATATATATATATATATATTCACTGAAAAAACCATAGGTTTCACACCAGTTATAGTTAGGAATTAGCATTTAAAAAACCTATTAAATTCACTGAAAAAACCATAGGTTTTACACCAGTTATAGTTAGCTGGAAATTCTACTCGCATAAAACCATTGAAATTCCCACGTTATAGTTAGTTGGACTCACTATAACTTGCGCGTGCAATGCACTGCTGATGACGTCACATATTACATCACTCATGACATGGTCAGTGACATCACTCATGACATCACTGATGACACCATCCAGTGAATGTGTGTCTTTCTGAAAAATAAATAATAGTGAGTAATGTTTAAATATTTAAATATATGTATTAATGTAACACTTTGTGTATAAGTGGCTGCATGGGTTGGTGTGTAGCTACATGTGTAGGTATATGGGTTATTAGATGTTTTTCTTAGTATCAGTATAAGTGTTTGTATGGTTTGGTGGGGGTATTACTTAGCACATAGATGCATGAATGACTGACTCTCTGTTTGTATGTGTTTTGAATACAGCACATGTGCAGGACTGTATGGGTGGATGAGTGTGTATATGTGTATGTTAGTGAGTGAATGACTGTCTCACTAGTGTCTTTATCAGTAACTACATATGTTTTAATGTAGTATATGTGAATATTGATGTATATAAGTGAGTATATGTGAGAGTGAGGGATTGTAAGAGTTCCTTTTTAAATTAGTATGTGTTTCTATAAGTGATTGTTTAAGAGAGTAAGTATGTGTAAGTTTCCTTAAAAGTAAAGTGGTAGTGTGTGTATAACTGTATATGCAAATAAATGGATGTTTAATAGTTTATTTGCATGTGTGAGTATGTGTGACAGTATCTTTTGGATGACTGTCGGTGTGTAACAGGATGTATAGGTGTATCACTACATATGATGAGTGAGTATATGTATGAGTGACTACATAGAACTGTTGGTGAATGAGTGGATGTGTATATAGATGGTGGAATTACTGAATTGGTTGTTGTAACTGGTATGAGTATCTCCATTTTTTTTTAAATTTTAGTTTCTATTTTTGAATATGTGTTTCAAGGGTTACATTACAGTGAAAGGAGGTCTGTCACTCTGTCACAAGGATGGTGTCATCAGTGATGTCATGAGTGGTGTCACTGACCATGTCATGAGTGATGTAATATGTGACGTCATCAGCAGTGCATTGCACGCGCAAGTTATAGTGAGTCCAACTAACTATAACGTGGGAATTTCAATGGTTTTATGCGAGTAAAATTTCCAGCTAACTATAACTGGTGTAAAACCTATGTTTTTTTCAGTGAATTTAATAGGTTTTTTAAATGCTAATTCCTAACTATAACTGGTGTGAAACCTATGGTTTTTTCAGTGAATTTCAATGGTTTTTTAATAGCAAATCTTTATAGGTTTAAAAAATAATACATTTTAAAACGAATTTTATATTTTATAATTATGTCAACATGTTTATTTATTTTTTTTATATTTAACTTGGGGCGCGCCCTGGGGCGCGTACCGGGGATCGTCCCGGGAGCGCTATTGCCGCGAAGGAAAACAACATCGTGACGTATCGCGTACACGCGTGATGCGTCATATGACGTACAGCATAATCGCAACCGAAAGCACGCGATCGCATACGATCGCGGAACGTCCTGACGCGCTTACGCTACGCAGCCGCGGGCGCGCCCCGGAGCGCGACTACGGGCGTGCCCCGGGGCGCGTAGCGTAAGCGCGTCGGGTCATGTGACTTGAAAATAACACTTTCTATTGGTGCAGAACAGGTTTGGTTTCTAAATGAGTAATGCCTGGGTCTTGTGACCTGCCTGGGTCTTGTGACCTGAAAATAACACTTTCTATTGGTGCAGAACAGTTTTGGTTTCCATATGAGTAAAGCCTTGGTCTTGTGACCTGAAAATAACACTTTTGATTGGTTCAGCACAGTTTTTTTTTCCAAATGATAAAAAACCCCACCTTTCTTCCTCACTCTGACTTTGTCCTTTGACTGAGGAAGACCTGTTTCATCTACAGAGACAATTCTTTTGTACTTTGAAATGGCTACTGTAGCAGCAACAGCTGGAGCATCTGCACCACCACCACCACCACAACCACCAAGAGGGCCACCACAACAATACATTGCTGGTGGAGAAGAGAGGGAGGAGGAAGAGGAAGAGGAGGAGGGGAGCAGATGGCTGCCTGAAGAAAATACCCCATACAAGCCAAAAGAACACATTGTATGGGAGTTTTTTTCACTTCCAGAGGGCAAGAAAAAAGTTAATGCGGCTAAGGTAACATGTCGAATCTGTGGTGCAGAACTCTCAAGGGGCAATCCAGATAAAAAATATTCATTTGGTAATAATACCATGATTCGGCATATTACCCGGAAGCATCCTGCTAACTATTCTCGTGCAGAGATCAGGGAACTGGCCAGTCACCTCCCCCAGTGTTCAAGGACCAGCTCCAAAAGAAAGCAATCCACTCAATCGGGACCAGAAACATCAGAGGTGATGCCTTTTAGAGTCACTTGTACTGAATGTGGAAAGCTCATCGCCTATGGTGAAAAGAGCGTAAAGCTGATCGTCCTTGCTGGTGAGAATCACATTTGCCCCAAACAAAAGAAGTAATTTTTTCAGTTTTTTGTTTTTTGCTCCAGTTGAGCCATTTTCAATTCCCTTTCTCTTTGTTTCTTCCCATAAAAAATACAAAAAAAATATAAAACTGTTTTGAAAAGCCAAAAAAAGTACAAAATGTTCAAAAAACATTAAAAAAATATAAAACAACAAAAAGAATAAAAAACAGTTCTTTTTAGAACTACATTTCATTTATAAAATTAAAGCTATATTTTTAAAGGATCTCTGTCAATTTTTTGTCCTTAGGGTACGCGTACCGGGGCGCGCTCCCACAAAAAAAAAAAAAAATTTAATGAAGCAGTTAGCATGAGGGAAGGACACAAAGAGAGTTATGTTAAGAGAAAAAGAGCTACAAGATGACCACAGAGGGATTGTTTATTACATAGTAAAAAATAGAGAAGGTGTAATTGGAAGAAAGTGAGAAATGTAAAATGACTAAAGGAGCAAAAGAAAGGAAGAGAGAGGAAGAACACTAAAGAAGAGATAGTGTGAGACTGTGATTGGCTGTTAAAAGAAAAAGAAAGAACAGTAAAAAATGGAGAATGAAGGGTAGTGGCGGAACCACGATAAATGAAGAACGATGAGGGAAAGTGAGAAAAGACCAGGTAGTATAAGTAAAGAGGGGTGAAAGAGGGAGAAAAATTGAATTAGGATAACACATGGGGAGTGACAACGAGGGAGGACAAAGAGAGTAAAGGAAACAGTACCTGAATGGGCTTGAGTAAAACAGCAAAAAAAGATAAGTAATGCAGTGTGTGACTTATAGGGAGTCAGTGGGTGTAGGCCGGGGTGTGGGTGTGTAAGGTGTGTCTGTGGGTGTGGTTGTGTGGAGTGTTTCGGTGTGGGTGGAGGTGAGGGTGTGTGAAATATGTGTGAGAAGTGTATGAGTGTGGGGTGTATATGTGTTCGATGTATGTGTGTGTATGGAATGTGTGTGTGTGTTTGAGGAGTGTGTGTGGGAGGATTTTTTGTGTGTATGAGGTGTGTGTGTGGTGTGTGTGTGTGGTGTATGTTACAGGTGTGTGTATGTGTTGGGAGGGGGATGAGGTGTATGTGTAGGAGTAAGGTAAATAATTAAGAAAAAGAGAATGAGTGAAGAAGCAAAGGAAGGGAACAGAGGGTAAGTGAAGTAAAGAATAGGGATTGAAAGAAGTTGAATATGAGAGGGGAAATAGGGAAAGGGGAGTAAACATGTAGAATAAGAATAAGTGAGGGAAGCAGAGTAAAGACACAGGAGTGAGGTAGATTGAGAAAATGTTAGTGACCTTAAAGCAAAGGGTGATGACAAACTACATTTTTTTAGTCATACTTACCATATAATAAATGTAACTTTAATTTTTTTTTAACTACACTTTGTATCTGTGAAAGAGAGAAGAAAAAATAAGTTATAATTAGTAAAATATGTATTTTAAATTAAAAGATACAAATGAAGAGGTTAAAAATCATAACGCTCTGTTTAGAAATAAAGTTAGAGTGAAGGACACAGAAAGGGAAATAAACTAAGGTAGAAGGACACAAAGAGAGAAAAAGAAATAGAAGGAGATCAAATTACAAAGAGTAAGGCATATAGATTCACTGACAAAAAGAGACAGAAGAACAGAGAAATGAACTGAAGGTAAGAAAGATACTAAAACAATGTGAGTTAGCAAAACTAAATCAGGAAACAGAAGTAAGTAAAAAGATAATGACTGAGACAGAAAACAGTCTAATTAAGGATGCATTTAGAAGAATGAGGAATAGAAGATAACTGAGAGTAAGTGAAGAACAGTCATAGAGTGAAAGGATGAAGGGAGACAGGATAATATTCAACGATTGAGGGAAACGGACTGAGGAAGTTATAAGGTAGACACACTAAGAGAAAAACTGAGTGAGGTGGAGTACAATGAGTGAGAAAAGGAAATGAGTAAGTGAGCAAAAAGAAGGAAAGAGAGGAGAAGACGACTAAAACAGTGGTACTGAGAGAAAATAATTTGGTGATGAAAGTAAAGAGAAGGACATTGAAAGAAAGGAAATGAGGGATAGTAATGGAACCAGAGTAAAAGAAATGGGATGAAGAACGATGAGAGAGGAGCAGTGAAGTTATTGTAAAAGAAGTGATAGAAGGTAGATAAACACAAGTGAACATAACAAAAGTATTGTGAGGCACTGACGACATAGAAGTAGTGAACAAAAAATAGAGAGAAGAGGTCAAAAGTAAGGAGCAAACAAAGATAAGCAAGGGAGAGTGGGTGATTTATAGTGATAGAGTGCAATAATACTGCTGACTGAGTAAACAGGAATTACTAAAAGAGCAAAGGAGGAAAATACGAAAAGAGAAGTAAAGCAGAGAGACTGAAAGCTGAAAAGTTATGCAAGGGAGAGACGGGATGCACACAGTTGAAATGAGAATGAGGGGTTGTCAAAGAAGTGGAGTAAGGGAACGGGGGTTACAGAGAGTGAGAGAAAGACATTATAAGTGAGTAAAAAGAGCTGAAAGAGGATGGAAAAAGGAAAGTAAGTGTCAGAGAATGGGAATACAATTTAATTTACACAATCCAAAGTATAAAATAACTTGTACAACAGGTTACATAGTTTATTTTTGCTGTTCTCAGAATATATTGAATTTCACTTAAAACAGTGAGTTCAAATTACTCATCATATGACAGCGGGAAAAAAAACACAATCTAAAAGATTGTGTTTTAAAAAAAAACTTAAATACTGACAAATGACAAATGTACGCTAATCTTAAATTGACTTACTTTTCCTTGAGGCCAAATACTGTGTCATGGTGGTCCTTTTCTCGTTGGAAAGTACTTTGCTGTTCACTTAAAAATCCATTTCATCAACTTTCTATAAGAAAAGCTCCAAGAACATCTGAAATATTTTCAATATTTTCATATACTCCTTTTTTCAGTCATGACTCTTTACTCATTCCTGCACCTTTCCATTTGGCCAAATAGTGTCAGATGTATGAGTATATGTTCAAATTAATTCTAAGGCACTCTGAAATGACCTTTTTCCCGACGTTCTGAAAGAAAGGCTCTACAACATTTTCACAATATTCAAGTATTTGTAAAACCATCTCTGACTCACTCATGTTCATCATTTTGTATAATACTAATATCACTTACTATGAGATCCACTTACAGTACCTATATAACAAGTCAATTTTTTATATTGCCTGGATCACTTTTACTCAGAATATATTTTTAAACAGCAAAATAACCTTTATTAACTGCTCCCGTCTTCATTGGCCAATTACTTTTACCTAAATTTTGGCTGTAAAAACACTAGGTATGAATTTATAAAGCCAAAAGGCAAACGTTGTTTGAAAGTCAAATGAGTGTTGTTACATTGGGTCCAACCTTTAGAAGTTTTTAAATAGCATGTGTAATGCCCTGATGTTGTAGAAGGACCATCATGAAAAATAATAGCTACAGTTGCAAAGGTTCTTCCTGATATCGATAACTGTGAAGCCACGTAATTTTTAATAGAAGTTGTCAATTTAGTTCCATCAGGTCTACATCGTTGAAACATTAAAATGACATAGTGACCATAATTTTGTAGAAATAATGTGGACAGCATTGTAGACTTACATTGGGTACACACCATATTGTGATCCGCTGCTTTAACTAGATTATTAAAAGGCACTGATTTGCAGTCTGGTAAAGCCAAATATATAGATCTTTCAGAGTCTATTCTAGTAGTACTTGATGAAGCACAGTTATCACAGTCATGTTGCCATTGATAAGAAAGGTTAAAAAGATTTTTTATATCTACTCCTTCATCTTCCAATACATCAAACATATACATTAAAAATTCCTGACAATCCTGCTGAATTATCTGTGAAAATTGATTTTGACCTGAACATATGTCTACAAGATTTCTAATTTCTGAAACACTTTCTATTTTTCCTCTATCACTACTACATTTCTCTAACATAGAATTCAATAAACAGCACAATGTTTGTTCCCGATTTTCGACAATCTGTTTTTGTAAATTTTGAAGAAAAAAACAACATTAACTACTACATTAGCATAGCAGTTGACACCAGAACTGTTTTCAAACTGAAATCCAACAACATCCTCAACAGAATCCTTTTTCCTTCTGCTTACAATTACAGTTTCATCTACTTTTTGTCTTTTTGCTACTACCTCACTGCAATTACTCTCATTTCTTCTTTTTCGGCCTACCACACGTTTTTCAATCAGAGGATATTGAGGCAAATGTGGAGCATACTCTCTTCTTAACCTATTGTTTTCTTTAACACAATCTAGATCAGCACAAATCTCTGTTTCATCACACTCAATCAAGTACAATCCTGATAAAGTTCTGACTCGTGATAAAGCCACATATGCCATACCCTCTTTAAACACAGAACTTCCAATGCTCACCAAAGCACTATCTACACTTAAACCTTGAGATTTATGAATTGTCACTGCATATGCCAAACAAATAGGAAACTGTTTTCGGCGAACATATAAGTCTTTCACGAGCAAAAATATAGCTGAACAACTACAAATGTGTTCTATTTCATCAATGCCATCAAATTTAATTTTTAGAATTTCAATTTCATCTCTATTTTTGTAATTCACAAAACCAACAACATGACCCATTGCTCCATTTACCAGACCTCTTTCAACATTTAAATTCCTTCTCAAAATGACACGACAATTCAAACACACATTCAGAGTCTTTTCAAAACCAGCAGTTTTAGATATACTCTTCTCTAATGAATCCAATTTTGATTTCAAATTTTCAGACAAAACAATTGTTGCTCCCATATGCTCTATTTTATCTGTAGCTTCCAGTTTCACTATCTCTTCATTTTCTAAATTTAACCTTTTGTTGTTGAACATGGAACATTCTTTCAGAGTTGGCATCAAACATATGGCAGATTTCCTCTCGTTAATTTTCTTAAAAATATTCTCTGGAAGAATGTTTTCATTTGGGTACAAATTTGAAATTAACCGTCCATGTAAAGCTTCTTTCCCTTGCTGACTTATTTTTCCTACTCTTACGTCTTGTAAAATATTTTATAATCTTCATCCTTTGCCTGCCGCATATTTTGAAGCAGTTCTGCATATTTGAAGTTTAACCATATATTAACGTTTCCAATGCTTCCTAGGCACTTCCTGGTATCTTCATGCATGAGCATTTTGAACACAGGTTGTCCTTTCACTGGAGTCAACTGCAGAAGATCTCCTAAAACAATAATATTTTTTCCTCCAAATAAAACATCATAGTCTGTTCTAAGAATTTCTTGCATTCTCAAATGTACAAAAGCAAGCATTATGTTTGACACCATGCTTACTTCATCAATGATAAGAAGTTTCATTTTCTTCAGGACTCTCGAAACTTCGGAACACGCATCTCCAGATAGCTTGTGATATTGCAATTTGTTATCATGCTCCACTGGCAGCATCAGTAAACAATGTAAAGTAATCCCTT
This sequence comes from Lissotriton helveticus, assembly GCF_964261635.1. Taxonomy (NCBI): domain Eukaryota; kingdom Metazoa; phylum Chordata; class Amphibia; order Caudata; family Salamandridae; genus Lissotriton; species Lissotriton helveticus. Next base: position 1,078,399,012 of record NC_136067.1, on the reverse strand, counting down.
TAATATTATGTGCTGCCAGCCCAGTTGGAGCGGTAACAACACAAGACAGCGGTGATTCAGTCCTTTTCTGCAGATAAGATGCAATTGCTTTAATCAGAAAACTTTTTCCAGTTCCCGCCTCTCCACTCACATACAGTCAGACAGGCTTAAATGATGTACATGAGCACTCTTTCTTCTCATGACTCAATCCATGTTCAACCTGTTCTGTGACTTCGTCATATATCAGTTTCTGCACAAGGTTTAATTGTTTCACCAAATCTTCTAAATTAATTACATCCTCTTGAGCTTGCTCCATAGCTCTTTCCACCTCATCCATGGCAGTGGCAGCTTCATTTTGGATAATTGGTCCTCCTAGTGGATCCTGACTCAATGAAGCAGAACTCTGACTGCCTTGAGAACTGTCTCTCGCAATCTCTGCAGCAATTTTTGCTTCTTGCTCTATTTCTTCATTCAACATTTTCAGATAATTTGGAAAAACAGGACATTCTATGGTATCCTTCGTAGCATTAAAAGAGTCTTCATAACAGAGAAAATCTCCAAGTAGTTCCTCTTCTTCTCGCCATGGTTTAAAGAGTTGCAAAAGAGCCAAATAATAAAATTCTCTTTTATCTGGATTTTCACAACTCAATTTTCGATGATTAATCAAAGGACCTTTTCTCTGTTTCACTAGACATCCTTCACATCCAATGACAGCATATATTCCATTATTGATATCTTCTCTGATGTTCCTCTTATAAATATATCTTTGCAGAACTTCATAGAGACAAGCATTCTCAAGGTGAGGACTTCTATTTGGATAGTATGTATCCAACATGTTTGTCTTAAAAATATCTGTACTTTCTGGTTCTTTCTCCGCCAAATACTCTATCTCTTGTACAGATTTCAAAACTCGATTTTGTGTTGCAGCAAGACCTAGACTCACCCAAATGATGGTTCTAGATTTGGCATAGAGACTTGCTGACGACAATCGATCAGAACATTCATATGCTCCAATTTCTCGATGTGACAACATCTTCAGACTGTAACTGTATAATTTCTTGCTTAGACTCTTTTCATGTGAAATGTCCTCCCACATTCAGTTCTGTCTTTTCTTTTTTTGTGATGTAAGACGTCACATATCAAGCCACAGCAATAGAGTTGTCAGCAACGAACTGAATATCAATGTTAGCATTCCACATAGACAAAATCACTGGGTTGTAGTCGTTGATGTACTTGGACTCTTCGTTTCTTTTTAAATTGTATGTATTTTTGGGTGATTTCCTTGTCACAGTATGTCGCAGAGAAGACATCAAATTATTTGCTCTTCCTTTAGAAATCACTGGTTGTGGAGAGCCGAAACAACATTTTGTGTAGAACTTGTCCTTGTTTCTGAATTTTCGACGACAGTACTTTCCACAACGAAGGGATTGAAAGCGTAAAACTTGTTGCCTTAAACTGTTTTCCTCTGTAGTTTTCGGAACAGCACATGTTGAATACTCTTCAATGAAACTCATCACTGTTTCATCCGAATCTGTTCCAAATTTGGGTGCATCTTTAATCCACAACAACATATGTATGTGAGGAGCACCTCTCGCTTAATACTCCTTTCTCCAAAAGAAATCCAAAACCTCTCCAAGGGGAGGATTTTTTTTGTTGGTAATAAAAGACATCATAGCTTCAAATCTATGATTGAAATGTCTGCATACATTCACTGGATCCAAAGAACACAGTTCTCCAGGTGTTTTGAATTCTATATTTTGTATATTTGCATTTGCCTCTCGTAGAAATTGAAGTAAGTCGTCCCATGCATACTCGGCACAGCTAAGAGTGAGGAACCATGTAGGAGTTCCTAAGTTTCTTAGCATACATTTCAATTCTCCATGACGACGGTACCAATACTCATTTGTACCACGCTGACATGCCATGAGATTGATTAGATGAGATTCCAAAATATTATCTTGCAGATTCACTTTCTCCATAAAGTCCCTCGCCGAAACATTTTGCAGATGTGCTCCACTTTTCAGTATATGGTTTACTGCATAAGAAAGCCCAGACAAGTCACTTTCATACAGTAGATGAAACAAATAGGGAATGCATTGACGAAACCTTGGATCTTCAGCATATAATCTTACAGTTCGATATTCAGATGCAGGAATTTGAAGTGGACGATCGTCATATCGTCCACCTCGACCTGTTGGAAATAGCTGTAGAAAACAACGAGCTTCCAAACTTTCTTCCCATACACTAATGGGACTTCCTTTTGCTGCTTTCATTTGAAACAATTCAATTGCATTCCCCATTACTTCTTTGGAATGCAAAGGATGAACAGTATAATGTTCATATATTTCTTCACTTCTAGACACATCAACTATTTCAATTTGGCCGCCTGAACAATCACTGTCTTCATCTGCAGCTGTTTCCTCTGCTGCAACACATACATCTTTGTAATACTCATTGTTTTTGACTAAATACAACGTTGCCTTTTTGACTTTCCTAACATCCACTAAATCTTGCCAGATTTTCTTACTCTTTGTCGGAACCCCATTAACTAGAATAACTAAAGGTTCCTCTTCTACTTTTTCTATACCAATTGTATCAATATTTTTTTTGAAATCAAGAGGCAAATAAACAACTCTTCCCTTTAATCCTCTCTGCAAATCTGAAGGAGGCAATTTCCCTATCTTAGGCTCCATGCGAACAATTGCCTGAAAAGGGTGGACACATTGAATCAAAATAGACTCATATGTATTTAAATCCATCAATTCACGGGGAATGTCTACCAACTCCAGTTTATTATGAACAGCTCTAGCAGGCATTCTGTTTTGATTTAATTTATCATAACAATATTTACAAATACGCTGATCAGAACTCAAATCAAAACAATTCTCCACCCACAAATAAGTTGCAAAATCCTTCCACTCATAATTATTCATCTTTTCACTTTTTACGTATAAATCAACTAATCTAGTTTGATGCTTATAATGACTTCGTCGACAACACACACAAGTAAAATTCGGCCTTTCACTTGATTTCACCTTAAACCTGGTAATTTCCTGCTCAAACTTTTCTGTACTTGAAACCATGAGGGACAAGGGAGTAGACAACGGGATTATAAACTTTTTAGTTGACCTTCATAGTAACACAAGCGCAAATATAAGGTATTCCCAAGACCTGTGCGTAACAGATGAATTTAGAACTGGGAATGGTGTGCGCCAAGGTTGCATACTTGCTCCCTTCCTTTATAATTTTTATATAAATGAGCTGGATGATGTTTTACAGGAGGTGAAAGCCGATAGTCCGGGAGTAGGGAGAAGAAGTATCCCTGTCTTGTTATACGCAGACGATGCGGTTTTGTTATCCAGAACTGCAAAAGGCCTTCAACTATTACTTAATGCTTTTAAAAAATTCATGGAATATAGAGATTTGTTAGTTAACAACTCCAAATCGTTCATTATGCAAGTTGGGAAACAACCAAAGAGACAATACACCTTTGGATTAGACGAGGCGGTAATACCGTTCTCCAATACATTCTCCTATCTAGGTGTACTCTTTGACTCTAAACTGTCGTGGGGCCCCCAACTTGCAAAGAAAAGATGTGCTGTCACTAGGGTTAACGCCTCTATTTTTAACTTTGCCTCAAAACTAGGCAAAAAGCCCACGAGCGCAATGTTAAAATTATACGACGCAAAATCCGTAGCTCTGGGGTTACTTGGCGGGAGGACAACTTCAGATCACAGAAAACGTATTTTACAAACGGCTTCTGGTTGTCCCGGTCGCCACTTCTAACTTTGCAGTTCACGGGGAGTTAGGAGTGGGATATTTGAGCGATATCCTATCCCAGCGACCGTTGACCTGCTGGTTGAACATGTGGCTGTGTAAAGATATCCCCTTAACACATTTAATTTTGAATGATTTTAGGGCTCACGATAAGGCGCTGGGTACCCCTTGGATGAAGTACTTAAAAACCTGTTTTTTGGAGTTGGGTCGTCCCGACTTGTTCGAACATCCAACTGGAATTATGAGGGGGGACGTTGAACTAATCAAGCAGAACCCTTTCTTCTGCGAAAGAAGGCTGTGAGGGAGGGTGCTGAGTTACAAAAACAAGTGTAAGGAAATTTATAATGGTCAAAACCTGTCTGACAACGGAGCCTTACCTACTTGGCACTCTAAGTACTCACGAAAAGTTTTTACTAACGAGATTCAGACTTAACCTGTTCCAGCATCTGCTCATCAGACCCAAAAAGGAGAGTTTTAGCAAAAATTCAATATCCTGTGGCTGCGACGGAAAGTCTCCACAGAAATTGTTGCATTTTATGTTTTTATGCAGATTTTACGAATACCCACGTAAACGTTTTTTAATTGCTCTTTTAAAGAAACTTAATTTTAATCAGATACGACCAGCCTTTTTATACTTACAATTGCTGCACAGCGACAGTGTCCTCCAAGTTCTTGAATTTTTAAAGTTGACTCTTAAAATGCGAATCTGTCTGGACTAATGAATGATGTTTTATAATGAGTGTGAGCTCCGTGGATCTAATGCGGACACCCGAACTAAAATCTGTAATCATATTTTAACAATGTCATTTTATGTATGTACTGTATGTGATGCACTTTTATGGTTGAATGAAACCGAATAAAGTCTCTTTTGATTTGATTTACTTGAAATCTGTACATTTTCTTCCACATTACCTTGAATTGCTCTGTCAATTTCTACACTATCCTCTTTTTCACCAAAATAACAAATCTCAATTTCTTCACAAATCTTCTTCACATCTAATTCAGTTCCATGCAAAAGAGCACTGTTTAATTGTTTAAGCTTAAGTGCTGGACTTTTTGCATAATACAACATTCTCACTAATTTCCTCATTTTGGTATGATGCACTGCTAACATCCTAAAATGATGAAAAACACTCTGACAGACTTTTCTAGAAAGACAAGCCAGTGAATGGCCTTGCAAACCTGTGTTTTCTCTCACTCTGCAAGGATCTAAGTCTTGCAACAACTTCACTTTCTGCTTTAGACTTTTCTTACTATATGTACGTAAGAAATTACAAAACAAATCAATTGATTCCTGTTGCACACTACAAATACGACTACACTTCCAAGTGTACACTGGACCCTTAGTACGTCTCCCTAAAACTTCATCAGTTAACACCTCTTCTGGTTCTCTTGGCACAAGTTTCTCTTTTTCAATCGGACAACCGTCATTCACTTCATACGCTCGACCACTGGTGTCAACTGCATGCACTAAATCATTCTCCTGGAAGTAACTCTCCTCATTAAAAAATGACTCACAACTTGAACTGTGCATCCATTCTCCAGAAAAAACTTTACAAAAATTAGTCCGATTAATTACTCTTTTCAATCTACTGTTTGATTTGAAAACATCAATTGTCTTGTTAAGTGTCCTAATTCTATTGATTATTAAAATAAATAATTTTTTCTTAACTTCAAAAGCCTGATCAACAATCTTCTCTACACTTTTCTTTTTCTTATAAAAAGCAGCTCTCTGTTTACCTTTCCTAATGTTTTTTAACAAATTTAAAACCACCCTATTGCGAAACATTCGTTTATGAATGTCCCTAAACTGATTCTGCCTTCTATTCCTATACATATTATTCTCTCCTGCTCCAGTTGTAGGATTCTTTGAGGTTCTCTCCTTCCTTTTCAAATTTACTCTCTCATTCTCTTTTTCTACATGCTGTCCATCATTTTTTTTAAAGTACATATGTTCCGTATAAAAGACTTAGTTGTCTTACCAGGAGCTTGGTTCCTGTTTTTTGAAGTATTTGTTGTGGAAGAGTGCTGTAATTCCGTTGCTGTTTTTGTTTTTTGGCGGTTACGTTGTTTTCCTTTCCTTTCCCTTGAGGGCATCTTTGCTTACTCTTGAACTCTTGATTTCAATCTGTGTTAAAGAAAAAAATAGCACATTATAGACCACTATTACCAAACAACAAAGCAATGACAAAAAGCAAACAGTCTATTCAGGGTTACAGATCAAGTCAGGATTCTGCAGGGGTGCAGAAGAGGTGAGGCCTGTATTGAAGAGAGTGGAACACAGCTCTGTCCACAAGTACAAAGTAGGTGAGACCTGTGTCTAAGAGTCCAGTAGGGGATAGACTTCATGAAGTCTAGTCCACTGCACTCTTATACAAAGGCTTCACCACCTATGCTTCCAAGGAAAGGCCTCTCTCCCACTACAGTCTTGAACATAGATCTCACCTCCTCTTTCCCTATGGACATGCCTCACCTCATCTCCACAATCTACTTCCTAATCTCAGGTAAAACAGGTGACATGATTGTGAAAAGATCAAATTTTTTTATGTAATCATGCACACACAATCTATTCTTTCTCAAAAATGTAAAACACATCACTTTGCCCTATAAATGTTTCAGTAGTGTAATGAAAAGCTTATACATATCACCTTATCTCTGTTTATCAAATTTCATTCTAAAAAAAGATTATGAGGCCTAAGCAGGACTGCTCATGTGATGAATCCTGTCCAGGGGAGCACAAAACGTGAGGCTTCTGTCCAAGAATGCAGTGGACAGGACTAAACTGGAGTAGTGTGCAAGAAAAAGATGAGCCTCATTTATAAATCCATGCGTCAGTTTTGCGCTACTGATGCGTCACTTTTTGTGACGCATTGGCAGCATAAAACATGTGCCTTGTTGCACCATATTTAAAAAGTGACGCATGTAGGTCGATGCATCATTTTTTAAACCTCTGCACCACATTATACCCCTGTCAAGTGTAATGTACACAGAGGGGTCATTTCTCCGCAAAAAGCCTCGTAATAATGACGCAGTGAAATCTATGAGATTTCACTGCGTCACCTTTAGGACACTGTTACATCAAAATCTTGCACCTGCCTCACAGCAGGGATAAGACTGAGGCAAACACTTTCACATGGAGCTTTCCCCATGTGATAGTATTCTGACACCTAAGCAGGAGTGCAGATGAGATGAAGACTGTCCAGGGGAGCACAAAAGGTGAGGCTTGTGTCCAAGAGTGCAGTGGACAGGACTAAACTGGAGTAGTGTGCAAGAAAAAAAAAACCTCATTTATGAGGCCCTGCGTCAGTTTTGCACTGCTGATGCGTCACTTTTTGTGACGCATCGGCGGCTTAAAACATGTACCTTTTTGCGCCATATTTAAAAAGTGACGCATGTAGGTAGATGCGTCACTTTTTAAACCTCTGCGCCACATTATACTCAAAAATGTAAAAGCCATTCATATTCCCCAAAATCGTTTTTGACATCACATTTAGGAAACACAGCACATGTCCTATGTACAAACATTCCATGTCATTACTGAAACCTCACTATTTTACAAAATACAATTCCTCTATGCAAACAAACTCAATATGCTTCCTACACTGAGTTAACACAGGTAACATCATTGTAAAGAGTCAAATTGACGCCTGTGTCTAAGAGTGCAGTCGGGGATAGGCTTCATGAAGCCTAGTCCACTGCACTCTTAGACACAAGCCTCACCACCTACGCTCCCCAGGAAAGCCCAAACATGTACCTTTTTGCACCATATTTAAAAAGTGATGCATGTAGGTAGATGTGTCACTTTTTAAATCTCTGCGCCACATTATACTCAGAAATGTAAAAGCCATTCATTTTCCCAAAATCGTTTTTGACATCACATTTAGGAAACACAGCACAGGTCATATGTACAAGCATTCCATGTCATTACTGAAACCTCACTATTTTAGAAAATACAATTCCTCTATGCAAACAAACTCAATATGCTTCCTACACTGAGTTAACACAGGTAACATCATTGTAAAGAGTCAAATTGACTCCTGTGTCTAAGAGTGTAGTCGGGCATAGGCTTCATGAAGCCTAGTCCACTGCACTCTTAGACACAAGCCTCACCACCTACGCTCCCCAAGAAAGCCCAAACATGTACCTTTTTGCGCCATATTTAAAAAGTGACGCATGTAGGTAGATGCGTCACTTTTTACACCTCTGCCCCACATTATACTCAAAAATGTAAAAGCCATTCATATTCCCCAAAATCGTTTTTGACATCATATTTAAGAAACACAGCACAGGTCCTATGTACAAGCATTCCATGTCATTACTGAAACCTCACTATTTTACAAAATACAATTCCTCTATGCAAACAAACTCAATATGCTTCCTACACTGAGTTAACGCAGGTAACATCATTGTAAAGAGTAAAATTGACGCCTGTGTCTAAGAGTGCAGTCGGGGATAGGCTTCATGAAGCCTAGTCCACTGCACTCTTAGACACAAGCCTCACCACCTACGCTCCCCAGGAAAGCCCAAACATGTACCTTTTTGCACCATATTTAAAAAGTGACGCATGTAGGTAGATGCGTCACTTTTTAAACCTCTGCGCCACATTATACTCAAAAATGTAAAAGCCATTCATTTTCCCAAAATCGTTTTTGACATCACATTTAGGAAACACAGCACAGGTCCTATGTACAAGCATTCCATGTCATTACTGAAACCTCACTATTTTACAAAATACAATTCCTCTATGCAAACAAACTCAATATGCTTCCTACACTGAGTTAACGCAGGTAACATCATTGTAAAGAGTAAAATTGACGCCTGTGTCTAAGAGTGCAGTCGGGGATAGGCTTCATGAAGCCTAGTCCACTGCACTCTTAGACACAAGCCTCACCACCTACGCTTCCCAGGAAAGCCCAAACATGTACCTTTTTGCGCCATATTTAAAAAGTGACGCATGTAGGTAGATGCGTCACTTTTTAAACCTCTGCGCCACATTATACTCAAAAATGTAAAAGCCATTCATATTTCCCAAAATCATTTTTGACATCACATTTAGGAAACACAGCACAGGTCCTATGTACAAGCATTCCATGTCATTACTGAAACCTCACTATTTTACAAAATACAATTCCTCTATGCAAACAAACTCAATATGCTTCCTACACTGAGTTAACACAGGTAACATCATTGTAAAGAGTCAAATTGACGCCTGTGTCTAAGAGTGCAGTCGGGGATAGGCTTCATGAAGCCTACTCCACTGCACTCTTAGACACAAGCCTCACCACCTACGCTCCCCAGGAAAGCCCAAACATGTACCTTTTTGCGCCATATTTAAAAAGTGACGCATGTAGGTAGATGCGTCACTTTTTACACCTCTGCCCCACATTATACTCAAAAATGTAAAAGCCATTCATTTTCCCAAAATCGTTTTTGACATCACATTTAGGAAACACAGCACAGGTCCTATGTGCAAGCATTCCATGTCATTACTGAAACCTCACTATTTTACAAAATACAATTCCTCTATGCAAACAAACTCAATATGCTTCCTACACTGAGTTAACATAGGTAACATCATTGTAAAGAGTCAAATTTATTTCTTTAAACATGCACACATTCTTTATTCCTTTTAAAAAATGTAAAAGCCATTCATTTTCCCCAAAATCGTTTTTGACATCACATTTAGGAAACACAGCACAGGTCCTATGTACAAGCATTCCATGTCACTACTAAAACTTCACAATTTTACAAAATACAATTCCTCTATGCAGTAAAAACTTTTTACCAAGCATTATCAAAAAGCATGACACAAAGCAACATTAAAAAACCACAATTTGCTTCCAAATCTTCTCCATAGAGTATACAAGTCTCTATGTATATTAAATGAATCATAACTCACCTTTACAAATGCTCTAGGAGATTCACAACAGTGTCAGATACACACACTAATATTTCTTTAGCAGAGCAAAAGGTATGTTTTCCAGGCACTGCAACCATTAATGGCACATAAAATCTCTAAATCTACCCACATATTGCTCATGGTAACCAATCAAAACTCTTCCCTCTGTATTTTCAAACCAACACCCTTCCCCCCCTCAGGCCTTTCTACCTGTTACCATAGCAACTCCTTCCTCACTGAGCTCCAAGGTTTAAAAGTTTATTTACCAATGTTGCAAATCACCTCAGCAAGGATGTTTGACCTGCGAATACACCATCTGGTGCAATGTTTCTTTAAATGACTTTTTTTAACCATTCAAATGACTTCTTACACAGAACACAACCATGCACCCTAACATACAGTTTTCAACTATCTCAATCTACCAATCATTGCTTGTGATTCAAGAGCACTGAAACTCCACAGTTTTTTTTGCAAACTCCTACTGTTCCAACTGCCATTTTATTCCTACACTTCATCTGACTGCACCAGAACCTCCTCTACCATGTATTCTGTCTGGATTATTGGACATAGCTATATCCACTGGGCTCAAAGGTATGCAGCTACCAGAAATCTTCACAACCTTGATTTACCAAATGTGAATATTAAATGGATTGGCCAGAGAGGATTGAGATGTCACCAATTGATACCATCGGTGAAAACTTTTTTGCATTTGCCACACCCTAACCTCATAATTCTGCACTGTGGTTTAAATGACTTAAGCACTTTGACTAGGGTAGGTCTGGAAATGCTTTTAAAGGACACCTTTGAACAATTGATGGCACTTTTCCCTCAAACTGCCTTGGTATTTTCCAATATATGCCAAAGGCAGAAATGGAACGGGTCCAACCAATTTTGTCCACAATTTGAGAAAGCACGGAAACATGTGAATAAATCTGTTTCTGCTTACATGAGAGACTATGTAATGGGTTTAATATACAACAACAACTTGCGTTACAACATGCAAGATATCTACAGAGGAGATGGTGTGCTCTTCTCAGATGAGGGGAATAGAATATTCCTCCTGAATTTAAGACTGTGCATTGGTACCTACTTGTAGGTACCTAAATCAGCCACAGAACCCAAAAGCCCTTTTCAGGGCTACCCTATCTCTGATCACTCCAAATGATTATCTTTTTCTAACTTTTTTCACTGCTTTTCAGTAAAGTACGCTCCCCGGTACGCTCCCCGGTGCGCGTACCAGGCGCTCCCCCCGCGAAAAAAAAAAAAAAATCCGCCTATTTGGGCCTCCTAAGACCCCCTCAGAAAACCTAGAGGGTCAGGGAGTGCCTACGATGCCCTCTTATACCCATTCCCAACGTTGTTTGTCCTCCATTTTCTGTCTTAAATCTACCGAAAACAAAATGGAGGACTCCCGTAGCGCTGCCGGTACGCGTACCGGGGCGCGCACCGGGAAGCGCTCCCTAAAAATGATAAAAGTTAATTCACATAAAAACCACTGGAGACACTTTCACCAAATATAGAATAGGCCATACTACATACCAGTCCCTACCATTTCCCCAAATTTGGTGGAATTCCATTGAGTCATTTGAGCTGTAGCCCTGTCTAAATATCCTGAGGTAAATTACTTCACAAAAACACATCTGAAGTGTTAGAATTGACAACCAATTAAAATGTTACTTTCATTTTCTACTATTATTTCATGACATTTGATTGGTTATGTACCTGAATATATATAAAGAAAGAGAGGGAAACACAGCCATTTTGACTACTACTTCCTGAAGTACATTTCAAGAGCATTTTCACTGACAACTTCAACTGCTTTCTCAAAGGTAAATTATTATTTTGAAAACTGAAGTATGTTGTGCACTTTAAGTTAATTTGGAAAACTTTTTCTGATAGTTATATACTATCCCTCTGTAATAGTTATAGATTGAGATAGACTTCTCTATTATAGTTATGGATGGAGTTAGACTTGTCTTGTATAATTATGAATTTACTTAGGCTTCATCACATATACTTTTTTATATTTCTACTTCCAGTCTGATACCATACACTGCCCAAAGATAAATTCACTGTTAAAAAATCCAAACTACCTGTCTGAACGTAAACCCAACAGTGCCCTATCTCTACTAATATATTTATTTTTTATGCAAATTTCAGCATGAAAATGGAAGGACAACAAAACATTTCCTTTGAAATTGTCCTAGAGAGCAACAATGAAGAAAAAATTATAGAACCCAATGATAACTTGGAATTCATGGATGAATCAAGGGACTATGAACTACTACAATGTGTAGAATCAGTGGATTTGCTCATTCAAAATGAGGACATTTCTGACAGTCAAATGATAGAAGTTATGTTTAATTTGGAAAAAGAATCTGAAAAATAAATTTATATTTAATAATTCTATAATTGTTTGAGACATTATTCATTTGTATATGTAATTCTTAAACTAGTAGCAAATTGATTATAATGTAAAGTCAGACTTATAGTATACTGTGCAACTTTTTTATGTTACATAGTAATTTTGCTCATAGATACTTCCTTTCTCCCAATATTTTATCTCCAATGTGTATTTGACATCTCTTTTTCATCTCCTACCTCCATGTTGTTTCTGCTTTCCTGACAGACTATGATATGGATTCCATATACCACAATAACCTCTGTAACAACATGAAAATTATCTACAGAGGAAACAGTGTACATTAAATTTAAGACTCAGCATTGGTACCTACATGTTGGTACTTAAAACACCCAAACAACACAACAACTCTATTCAGAGCTACCCTACCTCTAAGCACTTTAAATTATTATTTTGGTGGTTCACTGAGTTTTCCCCATGTATTGGGCGGGGAGGTGTGTGTGGGGGATGTGTGGGGTGTGTCTGTGAGGTGTGTGTGTGTATTTCTGAGGGAGGATGAGATAAATAGGTGTGTGTAGGTGTGTGGGGTATGTGGGTGTGGATGTGGGTGTGTAAGGCGTGTGTGTGGGTGTGGGTGTGTGGGGTGTTTGGGTGTAGGTGGGGGTGTGGGTGTGTGAGGTGTGTGTGGGGTGTGTATGGGTGTGGGGGGTATGTGTGTAGGATGTGTGTGTATGTGTGGGATGTGTGGGAGTGTCAGTGAGGTGTGCGTGTGTGTGTGTGTGTGGGGGGAGGTGTGTGTGTGGGATGTGTGAGGTGTGTCTGTGAGGTATCTGTGTGTGCGTGTGTGTGTGTTGGGGGGTGAGGTGTGTGTGTGAGTGTGTGTGTGTGGGATGTGTGGGTGTGGTTGTGGATGTGTAAGGTGTCGGTGTGGGGTGTTTGGGTGTGTGTGGAAGTGTGCGTGTGTGAGGTGTGTGTGGGGAGTGTGTGGGTGTGGGGGTGTGGGGTTGTGTGCATGTGGGTGTGTGTGGGACATACTTGTAGGTACCTAAAACAGCCACAGAACCCAAAAGCTCTTTTCAGAGCTACCCTACCTCTGATCACGCAAAATGATTATTTTATTATTTATTATTATGATTATATAATTTTTTTCACTGTTTTTCCCCATGGTACGATCCCCGGTACGCTCCCCGGTGCGCGTACCGGGCGCTCCCCCCGCGAAAATCGAAAAAAATTTAAAAAAATGTTTTGTCCCGCGGGACCCTTTTATAGCCCCCACATCAAACGTAGGGGGTCAGGGGGGGTGTACCCTGCCCCCTTTTGGTCTTTTCCCCCTTTGTTTTTTGCCACCTCTTGTGTCTCGATCCTACCGAGACACAAGATGGTGGCCGCTGCGGACTGTTTCAAATGTTTACAGACACCCGAGAGCCAATCAGCTTTCCATGCGCAAGTCGCGTGGCGCGCCCAGAGCGCTCCCCGGTGCGCGTACCGGGGCGCTGCCATAGATATATAAATTTATAATGTCTCACTAAATATAGTGGATATTGACTAAACTGTGTGAATATCTGTATCACTTTGTCAGCTGTTGTGTAAACTGATTCTACAGTTGGTTACTAGCTATGTGAAAGTCTATATTAGTTATTGATTAGTTAAGTGAGTATTTTTATGGGAGTGTGAAAGTGTGTGTGGTTCGGTGGGGGGGTGTGACTGTCCAAAGATGTGTGAATAGTTGATTCAGTAGATATATGAAGTTAAAACTACATGTTCTAACAGTTTGGGTGAGGGAATCTCTTTATGGGTGTGGTGATGAGCAAATATATTTATCAAAGGTACAGGTCCAACAAACTAGAAAAATAAAAGGCAGTGTATGTGTCAGTTGTTGTATATAAATAAGTATACATAAGACACAATGATTGTGTGAGTGACTGTATGGATAACTGTATACTTGTAATAATGATTTTATAAATCACTAAGTATGACTTACTATCTAAATGAATAAAAGAAGTGGTGTTTGTATAAGAGTTTTCCTAAGTAAATATGTAAGTATGATCCATTGTTTGCATAAGTGAGTAGGATGACTTCATATGTGAATAGGATGCGTGCTGTTGTTTAATGTCGATATAGATGTATAAGTATTTTTGATAGTGTTCTATTGTTCATTGACAGCATGTATGAGTGAATCCATAGGTAAGTGATTAGATGTGTGTATACATCTATGAATCACTGAGTGGATTTTTAGATACTTGTATTGCTGTGACAATGGATTTAAATATGATACTCTGTATTTTACAAACAGTGATGAAAAATTGTAATAGTGTATGAAAAGGTGTATGTGATTGTTACGTGGATGATGTCATCAGTGATGTCATTTGAGATGTCATCAGTGATGTCACTGACCATGTCATGAATGATCTAATATGTGACATCATCAGCAGTGGATTGCGGGTGCGCGAAATATAGTTAGTACAACTAACTATATAGGAGCAATTTCATTGGTTTTGTATGAGTAAAATGTCAAGCTAACTATAACACCACTAAAACTTATAGTTTTTTGAGTGAATTTCAAAGGTTTTTTAAAAACTAATTCCTAACTATATAACTCCTGAAACCTATGTTTTTTTCAGTGAATTTCAAAGGTTTTTTTAAATGCTAATTCCTAACTATATAAAGCCTGCAACCTATGGTTTTTTTCAGTGAATTTCAAAGGTTTTTTAAATGCTGATTTCTAACTATATAAGGCCTGAAACCTATGGTTTTTTCAGTGAATTTCAAAGGCTTTTTAAATGCTAATTCCTAACTATATAAGGCCTGAAACCTATGGTTTTTTCAGTGAATTTCAAAGGTTTTTTAAATGTTAATTCCTAACTATATAAGGCCTGAAACCTATGGTTTTTTCAGTGTTTAAAAAAAAATTTGATTGGTTAACTGGCTTATTAAGTGTATCTTAGTGAATACATATATTAGCGAGTAATGTTTAAATATTCAAATATATGCATGAGTGATGTAATATGTGACGTCATCAGCAGTGCATTGCAGACGTGCAAGTTATAGTGAGTCCAACTGACTATAACGTGGGAATTTCAATGGTTTTATGCGAGTAAAATATCCAGCTAACTATAACTGGTGTGAAACCTATGGTTTTTTCAGTGAATTTCAAAGGTTTTTTAAATGCTAATTCCTAACTATAACTGGTGTGTAACCTATGTTTTTTTCAGTGAATATATATATATATAAAATTTCTATGGCAAAATGAAACCCCTCTTTTTGTTCCTTTTCAAATTAAATGTATTAAGTGTTACCACTTTATTCCAATCAAGATGACTTCAGGTGAGCCATACTTTTGTCATAAGTAAGACTGTTAGCGTTCTAGTTGTTCTTTAGAACACTCTGGGACATTCTGTCATTGGGCTATAGTTGGGCTACATCTGGCTGATATTTGGGCTACATTTGGGCTCTTTTGTCTCTGGTGGCCATCTTGGGAGACTGCATATCAGAATTTTTTTAATGAAATATAAGAGGATTTGAGAAGTCACTCAAAATGTGCCCTAATTTTTCTTTCTTCAGCACTAATCATAATTTCTATGGCAAAATGAACCCCCTCATTTTGTTCCTTTGCAAATTCAATGTTTTAAGTGTTAACACTTTATTCCAATAAAGATGACTTCAGGTATGCCATACTTTTGTCATAAGTAAGACTGTTAGCGCTCTAGTTGTTCTTTAGAACACTCTGGAACATTCTGTCATTGGGCTATAGTTGGGCTACATCTGACTGATATTTGGGCTACATTTGTTTTTTTTTGTCTCTGGTGGCCATCTTTGGGCTACATTGGGCTACATTGTGCTACATTGGGCTACATTTGGGCTCTAACATATATATAGCCCAATGTAGCCCAATATATATTTTTTCAAAGTTAATTTTCGTAAAAACCACTGGAGCACATATCTTGAGACATAGCAAAGGCACATCGGGCTACCAGTCCCTACAATTTTGCCAAGTTTGGTGGAAAACCATTCAGCCGTTCGGGCTAAAAGTGAGTCCAACCGCCCTATGGAAATTAACATGGGGAAAACATGTTTTGGGAACCCCTTTTATCTCGGCCCCCGCTTGACGAATCCCCCCCAAACTTTCAGGGAAGGAGCGGAGCGCCACTAGGCAAAGTTAAGGAACATTTCAGGAAGATTCCTCAACCGGTGCCAAAGTTATTCCCAATAGAATGTTGTGATTTCCCTATGGAAAACAATCCTAACTATATATACCTACTGTCTATCGCCAGTAGGTAGTTATAGTTAGGATTGTTTTCCATAGGAAATCCGCAACATTCTATTGGGAATAACTTTGGCGCAGACTTTCCTGAAAGTTTGGGGGGATTCTTCAAGCGGGGGCCGAGATAAAAGGGGGGTCACAAAACGTGTTTTCCCCATGTTAATTTCCATAGGGCGGTTGGACTCACTTTTAGCCCGAACGGCTGAATGGATTTCCACCAAACTTGGCAAAATTGTACGGACTGGTAGCCTGATGTGCCTTTGCTATGTCTCAAGATATGTGCTCCAGTGGATTTTGAGTAATATAGGTTCAAAAAAATATATATATCTATAAGCGCGCCCCGGTACGCGCACCGGTACGCGCACCGGTACGCGCACCGGGCGCGCACCGCGAGTTCGCGCACGGAAAGCTGATTGGCTTTCGGGTGTCTGTCAACATTCCAAACAGTCTGGAGCAGCCGCCATCTTGTGTCTCGGTAGGATCGAGACACAAGAGGTGGCAAAAACAAAGGGGGAAATGACCATAAGGGGGCAGGGTAGAGCCCTCCTGACCCCCTAGGTTTGATGTGGGGGCCATAAAAGGGCCCCGTGGGGCAAAAAAAAAATAATAATAAATTTGCGGGGGGAGCGCCCTGTACGCGCACCAGGAAGCGTACCGGGGAGCGTACCATGAGGAAAACCCAGTGAAACAGTAAAATAATAATTTAAAGTGCTTAGAGGTGGTGTAGCTTTGCATAGAGTTGTTGTGTTGTGTGGGTGATTTAAGTACCAGCATGTAGGTACCAATATAGAGTCTTAAATTCAATGTACACTGTCTCCTCTGTAGACATCTTGCATGTTGTTACAGAAGTTATTGTGGTATATGGAATCCATAGCATAGTCTGTCAGAAAAGCAGAAACAACATGGAGGCAGGAGATGAAAAAGAGATGTCAAATAAACATTGGAGATAATATAGTGGGAGAAAGGAAGTAACTATGAGCAAAATTACTATGTAACACAAAAAAGTTGGACAGTATACTGTAAGTCTCACTTTATATTATATTCATTTTGGTACTATTTCATGAATTACATATAAAAATGAATAATGTCTCGAACTATTTTTAATTATTAAATAAAAATGTATTGCTCTGATTTTTCAAAATTTAATAACACTTCCAACATTATATCGTCAGGAATGTCCTCATTTTCAGTCCATGATTCCATTTCTTCCACACAATTAACTAACTCTTCGTCTAGAGACTGATCCATAGAGTCAAAGTCTTCCTCAGGATTGTTTTGAAGAACTATTTCGAAAGAAATATTTGCTTCTCCTTCCATTTTCTTGCTGTAAATTGCATTAAAAATAAATATATCAGTAGAGTTAGGGCAGTGTTGGGTTTAAGTTTAGACAGGTACTTCTGAGTTTTTAACAGTGAAGTTATCTTTGGGCAGTGTATGGTATCAGGCAGGAAGTAGAAATATCAAAAAAGTGTATGTGAAGAAGCCTAAGTAATTTCTTAATTATAACAGAGAAGCCTAACTCAATCCATAACTATAACAGATAAGCCTATCTCAATCTATAACTATAACAGAGGGACAGTAAATAACTTTCAGAAAACGTTTTTACAAATTAACTTAAAGTGCCCCTTACAAATTAACAACTTACCTTATTAAAAGGTGATGAAGATAAATGGAGAACATTTTTTCAAGATGTACCTCAGGTAGGTGTAGTCAAAATGGCCGTGTTTCCCTCTCATTTTTCATTTATATTCATGTACATAACCAATCAAATGTCAGGAAAAAAAAGTAGAAAATGAAAGTAACATTTTAATTGGTTGTAAATCCTAACACTTCATATGTGTTTTTGTCATGTAATTTACCTTAGGATATTTAGACAGGGCTACAGCTCAAATGGCTCAATGGAATTCCACCAAATTTGGGAAAATGGTAGGGACTGGTATGTAGTAGGGCCTATTCTATATTTGGTGAAAGTCTCTCCAGTAGTTTTTATGTAAATTAACTTTTTTAATTTTTTGGGAGCGCTTACCGGTGCGCGCCCCGGTACGCGCACCGGCAGCGCAACGGGAGTCCTCCATCTTGTGTTTCGGTAGATTTGAGACACAAGATGGAGGACAAACAACGTTGGGAATGGGTAAAAGGGGGCACGGTAGACACCCCCTGACCCCTTAGGTTTTCTGAGGGGCCTTAGGAGGCCCATATAGGCCCAAAAAACCAATTTATTTTTTATTTTTCGCGGGGGAAGCGCCCGGTACGCGTACCGGGGAGCGTACTTTGGTGAAAAACAGTGAAAAAAGTTAGAGAAAAGTAATCATTATGAGTGATCAGAGGTAGGGTAGCCCGGAAAAGAGCTTTTGGGTTCTGTGGATGATTTAGGTACCTACAAGTAGGTTCCAATGCACAGTCTTAAATTCAGAAGGAATATTCTATTCCCCTCATCTGAGAAGTGCACACCATCTCCTCTGTAGATATCTTGCATGTTGTAACGCAAGTTATTGTTGTATATTGAACCCATTCCATAGTCTCTCATGTAAGCAGAAACAGATTTATTCACATGTTTCCGTTCTTTCTCAAATTGTGGACAAAATTGGTTGGACCACTTCTGTTGGACCCGGGCCATTGTGGCTGGTTCACCCCTGAACTTTTTGCTTTTGGTGGCGTTCATGATTTCTGGCTTGGCGCACTTTTTCCCTGGGTCCCAGAGTAAAGTGCATGCGTGTGGTGAGGCTGGCCTGCCCTCCCATAGGAATGCATAGGGAATGTGTGTGTCCCTGGTAGTTCCTGATGCGTGGGGATTGCAGGCTCAAATTTGGTATGATGCGAACTCGTGAGAGTGAATGCTTCGCAATGATGTATGTGGCATGATTGTGTCTTGTGTACAAATGTCACTTCTAGACATTGATGTGTGTGTGCAGTGAGGGTGCTGGAGCGTGATTGGCTGGAGCTGGCTGGCAAGCCTGGCTCCAGGAAGTCTGGATGGGTCTGCCCAGGAGTGAGTGGAGAGATCAGCATGAGTGATGTGTGGGCGGGCTGCACCTGGTTCCTGATGGGGCTGGGCTTTTCCCACACAATGCTGACTCCGCCCCCCTGTGGTGCGTCTAACGACCCTAGCCTCCCCAGTGAATGAAACGGGTGGTTGGGCCAATCAAGGGTGCTCCAAAACCAGCTGCAACTGGTTTCTCCCCCACCCTGCACCTACAGACAAAGGTTTTCATAGTATAAGAAGGGGCTATGTCCCTTGACAATTTGTTCTGTTCCTGGATCCTACTTGAGGGGGGCTGCTGCTGCTGGGCACCAGGAGAGACCGCCACTTGGGACTGCCTTCCTGCCTGGAGGGCCCAGTGAGCTGGCCCCTGGGCCCAGCCTTGCCCCCCCTGCCTTGCTGTACTCCTGGAAGGACTTTCTGCTGGACTGTGGCACCCCTCCAGCTCCTGGGAGCGCTGGTACTTTGTCCTAAAGCGCTTGGGAGCGCTGGCTTCCTCTCTGGTGCCAGGAATCGCTCTATCTGTGCCTATAGTGCTTGGGAGCGCTTCATCTGTGTCTTTAGCGCTGGGAGCGCGTTTACTGGCCTCTGGCGCATGGGAGCGCCTTCCTCGCTAAAGCTGGTGCCCACCCGGCATTTATTTGGCACGCATTTTGCGTGAAGAACGGCGCGGAAGCCCACTCCGCTATTTTGCTGATTCATGCCCCTCTAGCGAGTGCCCACCTTGCTTTACAATTTAATCAAAGGAGCCGGTGCCCACCCGGCATTTACCCTGCATTGTGCCCGAAAACTTCACCGGCCCGGGAGATCCCGAGCCGAGTACTGGTCCCGCCCTCTGGACGCGCTAGGATTGGTTCCTGGCTGCCAGGGTTCCCATTGCGTCATCCTGGGGCCACGCAGGGATTGGCCCGACCTCGAGGGCTTCCCCACGCTCCTGCCCGGTGAGGAGGAAGACTGCCGGCGCTCGCGGGGCTCCCATGAGGAGAGGAGAGCCCCGCACCGAAAGAAGGCCGGCTGCAGCAGAGACGGAGCAGCCGAGGCTCCGGTGCTGGCAGAGAGCCCCGCGCTGTCCAGGGAAGCCCCGCAGCCCAAGAGGAGCCTCGCTCTGTCCCGACCAGAGGAGCCTCACCGGAGACCGGTGAGTGAAGTCCAGAGGCTCCACCGTGTGGGGCCTATTTGTTTAAGAGCCACAAGGCTTCCAGGGGCATTTTGACACCACGAGTCCCCAGAGAGGGGACGCCATCATACCTGGGGCATTAATTTGTTGCAGAGCCCGCATAGGGCTCCGGGGGCATATTTTGTTGATTGCGAGCCCCAGAGAGGCCCAGGGGCATTGCGTGTTTTGAGCCCAGGGAGGCTCCAACGACGGCCATTCTTGTGTAGAGCCCTGAGAAGGCTCTGGGGGGCATTTGTTAATTAGGAGCCCCGAGGCTCCAGGGCCCACATTGTGTTTAGAGCACCAGAAAGGCTCAGGAGTATTGCGTATCGTAGAGCCCAGCGAGGCTCTTTGGGGGACAGTAGATTTGGCCAGAGCCTGCGAGGATCCAGCATTGGCCCTCATTATCTACGCCAGTTGCCCAGCACTTTGTGGGCAACTGCCACGTTTAGGCCCCTGACATTGGGACACAGGGCGTCCTAGCCCCAACAAGGCCAGAGGGCCCAGGTACTGCCACAGGTTGTGGCTCATGTGAGTTTGGCGCAATTGCTTGCGCTTGCACCTCTGAATGTGTTTTGATGCATCATGTGTTTTCTTTCCCTACACCGCTGAATGTTAATGCATCAGGTGTAATGTTCCTATGCTTATACCCCTAAATGTTGGTGATACTTAGGTGGTTGTTTTGCTCCTAGTACAGGTGTTGCTAGTGAGGTCTTGGTTCCCTGCGCAATATTTTCCTAAGGTGGTTAGGGTTGCGTAGGAGGTACTTACCCCTTACCAGTAATTACTGGTTGTGTGCTAATTTGTTCTAAAAGTGTTCTATGTGCTAATTACTATTCCTAAAAAGTGATGATTCCTGACAGTGGTCCAGGTGGCCCTGTCTTGTACATATCCCCTGTAAATTCTGCCCGTGCCTGTTGGCACATTGTAAAATGTGTGTTCTTATCTAATGTGTTTTGGTATAATACAAAGGCTATTTTTATATAACCTTGTGTGGAGTTTCCTTTGTGGTGGGTCTTGGGGGTTGTTGCTGGGTGCGCGCGCAAACACTTAACCTACATAGCCTGCAAGTTTAGCCTGGCTGCTCGCGTCACGTTACCTAGAGGGTGAGCAGGGGTTATCTTGGTGTGTGACTCCCTTGCCCTGACGTGGAAGTGGTGGTCTCTGACTGACGTTGGCGCAAGCCTTGGCCAGCCAGAGATCTCGTTTCTAACAACTTCCATTTCTGTCTTTGGCATATATTGGAATATACCAAGGCAGTTTGTGGAAAAAGTGTCAATTGCCCAAAGATGTCCTTTAAAAGCATTTCCAGACCTACCCCAGTCAAAGTGCCTAGGTCATTTCCACCACAGTGCAAAATTATAAGGTCAGGGTGTGGCAGATGGTGAAAGGTTTTCACCAATGGTATCAATTGATGACATCCCAATCCTCTTTGGCCAATCCATTTGATGTGCACATTTGGTAAATCAAGGTTGTGAAAATTTCTGAGAGGTGCATACCTTTGAGCCCAGTGGATGTAGCTATGTCCAATAATCCAGACCGAATGCATGGTGAGAGGAGGTTCTGGTGCAGTCAGATGAAGTGTAGGAATAAAATGGCAGTTGGAAGAGTAGGAGTTTGCAAAAAAAAACTGTGGAGTTTCAGTGCTGTTGAATCACAAGCAATGATTGGTGGATTCAGATAGTTGAAAACTGAAAGTTAGGGTGCATGTTTCTGTTCTGTAAAAGAAGTAATTTGAATGGTTAAGAAAAAGTCATTAGAAGAAAGATTGCACCTGATAAGCTGGTGTATTGAGAGGTCAAACATCCTTGCTGAGTTCATTTGCAACATTGTAGAATAAACTTTTAACCCTGAGAGCTCAGTGAGGAGGGAGTTGCTATGGTAACAGGTAGAAAGGGCTGAGGGGGGGAAGGGTGTTGGTTTGAAAATAGAGAGGGAAGAGTTTTGATTGGTTACCATGAGGAATATGTGTGTAGAATTAGAGGTTTTCTGTGCCATTCATGGTTGCAGTGCCTGCAGTACACACCTTTTGCTCTGTTAAAGAAATATTGGTGTGTGTATCTGACACTGTTCTCAATCTCCCAAAGCATTTGTAAAGGTGAGTTATGATTCATTCAATATAGATAGAGAGTTTAGATTAGGAAGCACATTGAGCTTCTTTGCTGTTGGTTTGTGTGATGCTTTTTGAAAATGCAATATTTGAACCTTTCACAATCATGTCACCTGTGTTTCCTCAGATTAGGAAGCAGACTGCAGATTGCTGTTGGTTTGTGTCATTTTTTTGGTAATGCTTTGTAGGAATGTTTGTAAGAGAGAGGAAATGTATTTTGTAAAATAGTGAGTTTTTAGTACTGAAATGGAATGCTTGTAAATAGGACCTGCGTCCAATCCGAAATAGGGGGTGGTACATACCATGAGGAAGTATAATTAGGGTAGTTAGTTAGATTGGTGCGCAGTCAAAGCAAGACAAATGCTGAGCAACCAAGATGATGTCCGAATGCTGATCGAATTTTTGGGGTGTTGATGGGGCATGGGCATGTGGGTGGGGGCCATTTTGAGGACTGGTACAGGCAGGGGTCAAGGGGCCATTTTGAATCCAGGCAGTGTGCTTTGTGCCATAGGCCTGCATCCAATGTGCCTTGCTTTCATCCATTATGCCCAGGGGTACTCAGTGGTGCATGGGCCTAGTCTTTCTGTGGGGTCTCTTTAATGTAAACATCATTGAGGGCATGGATGGCATTGGATTGTGGTGTTTTTTTGTGCGTTTTTCTATTTTTGGGCTTTTGTTGGGGCCTTTTGCCCAGGGGTACTCAGTGGTGCATGGGCCTAGTCTTTCTGTGGGATGTCTTGAATGTATACATCATTGAGGGCATGGATGGCATTGGATTGTGGTGATTTTTATGTGTTTTTCGATTTTTTGGCTGTTGTTGGGGCCTTTTGCCCAGGGGTACTCAGTGGTGCATGGGCCTAGTCTTTCTGTGGGGTGTCTTGAATGTAAACATCATGGAGGGCATGGATGGCATTGGATTGTGGTGATTTTTGTGTGTTTTTCGATTTTTTGGGGTGTTGATGGGGCATGGCCATGTGGGTGGGGGCCATTTTGAGGACTGGTACAGGCAGGGGTCAAGGGGCCATTTTAAATCCAGGCAGTGTGCTTTGTGCCATAGGCCTGCATCAAATGTGCCTTGCTTTCATCCATTATGCCCAGGGGTACTCAGTGATGCATGGGCTTAGTCTTTCTGTGGGGTCTCTTTAATGTGTAAACATCATTGAGGGCATGGATGGCATTGGATTGTGGTGATTTTTATGTGTTTTTCGATTTTTGGGCTGTTGTTGGGGCCTTTTGCCCAAGGGTACTTAGTGGTGCATGGGCCTAGTCTTTCTGTGGGGTGTCTTGAATGTAAACATCATTGAGGGCATGGATGGCATTAGATTGTGGTGATTTCTATGTGTTTATCGATTTTTTGGCTGTTGTTGGGACCTTTTGCCCAGGGGTACTCAGTGGTGCATGGGCCTAGTCTTTCTGTGGGGTGTCTTGAATGTATACATCATTGAGGGCATGGATGGCATTGGATTGTGGTGATTTTTATGTGTTTTTCGATTTTTTGGCTGTTGTTGGGGCCTTTTGCCCAGGGGTACTCACTCAGTGGTACATGGGCCTAGTCTTTCTGTGGGGTGTCTTGAATGTAATCACCATTGAGGGCATGGATGGCATTGGATTGTGGTGATTTTTGTGTGTTTTTTGTAAGCATGGGCGTAAAATCCGTTACGCTCGCGGATTTTTCGTATTTTCGGTAAATCCGCAATCCGCGAACTCTCGCGGATGTGGCGAAAATACGCAAATCCGTGCGAAGCGGATTTTTTGCTTGTGTTCGCACTGCTCGCGGGCCGCGGCGCGGGCCGCAACAATCTCGCACTCGCGAAAGTACAAAAATTACAATTGGGGAGGGGTGAAGGAAGTGGCCCAGTCTCCAACTTCCTGTTCCTGTCCAGCAAGCTCCTCCCATAGGGGTGGTGTGAAGGAAGTGCCCCAGTCTCCAACTTCCTGTTCCTGTCCAGCAAGCTTCTCCCATTGCTTAGTCCATTTCCTGGCCACTTTGATTTCGATCTTGACTGGGAAGGATTACTTTTTGTGGATGCTGCTGGATATTTGGATTTGAGGCCTTTTGGATTACTTTTGGATTCGAAATGTTATTTCACAAGGAAGTAAGTTGATGTTGTTTGTTTGTGGTGATTTTTGTGTGTGTTGCTTGTTTTTCGACTTTTTGGGGGGGAAAATCTGCAAGTTCGCGAGCTGAGGATTTTTTTGCTTGTGTTCGCACTGCTCGCGTCCCGCGCAACAACAATCTCGCACTCGCGAAATTGTAAAAATTACAATTCTGCACATGAATTGAAAACCACCAGGCTTAGTTATGGGTGCATGGCTGCATGCATGTATAACTGTTTTGTTGAATTTTATTTTTAACATGATTCTGGCCAGGGCATGGATGGCATTGGATTGTGGTGATTTTTGTGTGTTTTACGACTTTTTGGGGTGGTGTTGGGGGCTTGTTATGTGGGTGGGGGCCATTTTATTGCCTGGTCCCGTGTGGGTGGGGGTCTATGGGCCATTTTTAAGCCAGTTTGTGTGCTTTGTGCCATAGGCCTGCACCCAGTGTGCTCTGATTTCATCCATTATGGCCAGGGGGCCCAGAATCGGTCTGTTCGCGGATTTTGCTGGTTTTTCGGCACGTTCGCGCCGTGAAGCAACAATCTCGCACTCGCAAAATTGTAAAAATTGCAATTTTGCACCAGAAAACCACCAGCAGGCAGCATAAGCCTTCTGAAACTTGATGGATGGCATTGGATTGTGGTGATTTGATTTGTGTTGTGTTTTTTGACTTTTTGGAGTAGGGGTTGGGGGCTGGCTATGTTGGTGGTGGCCATTTTGAGGCATGGTCCTGGCCATGTGGATGGGGGTCAAGCGGCCATTTTGAAGGCAGGCAGTGAGCTTTGTGCCATAGGCCGGCACCCATTTTGCCTTGCTTTCACCCATTGTGCCCAGGGGGAGTCAGTGGTACATGAAACTATAACCCTCTCTGTGCTCTCTTGGATCAATGTTAAATTCCTGTTTCCCAAAAATTTAGCAATTCTTAATTTTGAAATTTCCATATTGTGTGGTGTGCACGAGTGTATTCATAAATGCCTACTTGCAAACTAATTATTGAAGTGCTACATATGCAACATATATTTACTGATGTTCCTCTGTCTTCGTTTGCTTGTAGGTGCATAAAGTCAATAAATCCGCATCATCGTTGAGCATCAGTGCCAGGAAGAAGTCCTGCTGCGGCCTGTTGTTCCGACATCTGAAGAAGATGGCTCCAAAAAGAGGTGCCCGTAGGTCCTCTAGCAAGAAAGATGTCTCTACTAAGGAGAAGAAGAAGCAAGTGGCACCACTTACCAAGGAGACTGGTGGCACCACCACTAAATTTTTGTGGGGAAAACAAAGGCCCACCATGAGTGCTGCACAGGTAGCCTGTTTAATGGTTAAATCACCAACGACCAGTGATGTTGGCTCATTGCAAGAAAGTAGCAGCACACCATCAACACAGGTTGTAACTCATCTCACAAGTACTATTCAACAACCAAAGCCGCAACAACAACTGTATGGGCTACTAGTACAAGCACAAGTACATGGGCAAGGAGCTGTCCGAGAAGGAGCTGTCTGAGAAGGAGCTGTCCGAGAAGGAGCTGTCCGAGAAGGAGCTGTCCGAGAAGGAGCTGTCCGAGAAGGAGCTGGCCGAGAAGGAGAAGGCCGAGAAGGAGAAGGTCGAGAAGGAGAAGGCCGAGAAGGAGAGGTCCATGGAGAGTTGCAAGTAGCGATCAATGAAGAGGCCCATGTAGCGGTGCAAGGAGCGGTGCAAGTGCCCACAATGGTTGTTCTTCCAGAAGTAGGGGCACAGGAGGATATTGACTTTGGAGCCGGGGTATCATGTCAGGAAGACGAAGGCACTCCTCCTGATGATTCATTTTCTCCCAGCTCCCCACCAAAGAAAAGATCAAGGAGTGTGTGTAGAAGTTCCTCTTCAAGCCCCGCTCCATCAGATGATGATCTGGATCTAGATTGGCAACCATCTCCGACGTCTGAGAGGGAGGCACACCATGAGCTGTGAAAGGTATCAAATGTTAAAAGGAAGGGCCCCGGAAAGCTCATACTTATGGATCCGAACGTCGGACTTGATGAAGTGGTTCATTCTGATGTTGATGAACAGGATGACAGCAATGACCTAGTCATCACACACGTCATTCCAGCCACACCGGCCATGCAGCAGACAGACATTTATACCCTATCCCGACGTCAGGCTGAGCGTGACCCTGGCGACGTGCCACTGGTAGCACCACCAATGCAGTCAAGTAGTACAACAAGTTCAACAAAACCTACAGCTCCCATATTTTCTCCCCAGAGGGGGACTCCATCCAGCTCGACTCCCTCAAGTAGGGTTGCTGAAATAATTGAACAACCCAGTAGATGTCTGCAAGGCTCATCCACCACTGCTTCATCTGGCATTGGCAGTATCATCTCGTGCGCCAAAACCAGAGGTTTCAAGTCCCCAGTTTGGAACTTTTTTAGTGTCCATGCAAAGTATGATAATATAGCCGTTTGTTGCATTTGTAAGACTAGCGTTAGCCGTGGTAAGACTGGTACCAACTATGGAACCGGAGGCAAGATAGGTCATCTTGAAAGAAGGCACACTGTCGAATGGTTTGCGCACCTAGCAAACATCAAGGGAAAGCAATCCCAAAGGGCAAGTGGCCAAAATATACCCATACTAGGTGTTTCATCTGAAGATGACGGGGAGGTAGAAGAAGCGTCAGACATGTGTCCGGTTGCACCCAGTACCCCTGGCAGCACCACACCCTCTGGAACACATAGGAGGCACACTGAGAGTC
This sequence comes from Lissotriton helveticus, assembly GCF_964261635.1. Taxonomy (NCBI): domain Eukaryota; kingdom Metazoa; phylum Chordata; class Amphibia; order Caudata; family Salamandridae; genus Lissotriton; species Lissotriton helveticus. The sequence continues at coordinate 1,078,371,668 of NC_136067.1, read as the reverse complement.
TGGGAGACACACCAATGCGGAAAATGTCAACACTGATCAGAAGTGGGTCGAAGAAGGCATCAGCATCATCCCGTAAATTTGTCCAGCACACCATTTCAGCCATGTTCTCCTCAGATGTGCAATTTCAACGCAACCACCCAATTGTACGCCTGTATAACACTAAGCTGGCTAAAATGCTAGCGGTGGACCTTCTCCCTTTTTCGTTTGTCGAAGGTGTGGGTTTCCTTGAACTCGTGGCAACACTGGCCCCTAAATGGAAGGTTCCTAGCCGGTTCTATTTTGCCAGGGTTGCTGTTCCAGCACTATATAAAGAGGTGCTTGAGTTGGTTGGGGCAGCTTTGCAGAAGAGTGCAGTTCACACTATACACCTGACAACAGACATGTGGACCAGTTGCCAAGCCCTTGATTACATGTGCATCACTGCACACTGGGTCTCCTTTTCAGGGGTTGCACAACAGATAAATGCAGGTGGTGACTTGGTCGAGATTTTTAAGGGTGCTCGTAAACATGCAACATTAGCCATGTTTGGCATGGAGAAAAGTCATACTGCAGCCAACATTTTGGATGACTTTAACAAAAAGGTCTCGCAATGGCTGCCCCCAAGAAAATGCAAGGTTGGTTATGTTTCTACTGATAATGGCAGCAATGTAGTTAGGGCCATGGAGGACGGTTTCTATTTCAGAGTGCCGTGTTTGGCGCACTGTATGAACCTTGTCATGCAAAAGTTCTTGAAAAAAGAACTTGCAGTCGACAAAATACTGACCATCTGCAGAAGAATATGCACACATTTTAACCATTCGTTTAAGGCCCGGAAGGAGCTGAGGCGCAAGCAAAATGAACGTAGTATGCCAGTGAAAGCACTTATCCAGGAGGTGGCAACACGTTGGAACTCAACCTTCTACATGCTTGAGCGTCTGCATGAGCTGTTTCCAGTAGTCAATAAGTATTTCTACAACCTGGGTGGTGATACGACAGAAATGATGCTAGCGGTGGAGCAATGGCAGCTAGTTAAAAGCCTGACAGACATGCTTCGTCCTTTTGAGGTCTTCACGCGTGACGTCAGCAGGGAGGACTGTTCTTTGAGCAAAGCTATCCCATTGTTGCTGAAGCTCGAGCACCAAGTCAAGGTGGTGTCTTCACAATTAAAAGATGCTGGAAAGAATGAAGCATATGAGTTGGCGCAGAGATTATTACAACGCCTAGTTAGCAATAAACGGCTTGTAAATATCAAGAAACAACAGCACTACATTTGTGCTACTATTCTGGATCCACGTTACAAAAAGCCATTGTTTGGCAAAGTAATAATTCCTTTTGAAACATCAGATGTTACAGAGTACAAAGGTTGGCTAGCTCAGTCAGCCATTCGTTTTGAAAGAGAGCGGAAGGAAACTGTAGGAGAAGACAGTACTACTAGTGAATCAGCAGGCCATCAGGCGTCCCAAAAAAGCACTTCTGCATCTGTGCCTCTGGCAGAAGTGAGTGACTTTTCCACTAAGCCGTTAACCACACCAGCAACCGTATCATCTGCACCAGGCCCAGGCGATATGTCTGAAGCGGATTGGCTAAGTGAGCTAGGGTTTCCTTGTCCCAGAAAGGACACAGAAGTGCAAAGTACAGGAATGCGGGAGGACATTCTTTCAATGGTGCAGGCCTATCTGGATGACTCCACAGCGGTCAATATTACTGAGGACCCATTGGCGTATTGGCATGGGAAAAGAAAAATATGGCGAGAGCTCACCAACCTGGCTATAAATTACTTGTCTTGCCCACTCGCAAGCGTGTCTTCAGAACGTGTTTTTAGTTCTGCTGGTGGCATTGTGACTTGCAAAAGGTCCCGCCTCTTGCCCGCAAATGTGGAGCGGCTCACCGTGATAAAGATGAACCAGCACTTCATACCACCAGATTACAAAGTACGAGAACGCAGGAAGGAAGAAGAGGACACCGACCTACCTGAGGAAAGTTCTCCTCAGTTACCAGAAGTACAACCGACTGATGAATTAGCAGAGTATGAGGACGAGTTCTGCTTCCCTGACAGCGAGTTCTGAAAATGAGTCAATGACTCATTAACTGTAAATTTAGTCCTCCTTATTCACTTTTATTCCTGTGTGTCTGTCTTTCTTTGTTTAGCAAGTGCTTCATCACATTCACAACAAAACTGTAATCACCCCATCACAAGCAACAACAAGCCCATCAGCAGAACTGTCTTGATTTTGATGCCGCAGCATTCCTCATGTTCACAACAGTTAGTTGACAAGAACTCAGTCCTGGTCGTCTATCCTCCTCCTCCACTCATCCTATCCATTTCCCGTAATGCTGATGCCTTGATTCTGCACAATGAAGAAACTTACGTTGAGTCCCCTAAAGAGGGACTGGAAGTAGTGAGTCCTCATTTAAATACATTTTGCTAAGTGTGACTTTTTTTCCCCGATTTGCATTTTTGGCTGTTTGGGGGTGTCAACTGTCAAACTTGTTTGCGCTTGGGATTACGGGTCTTGGCTGCAGAACCCTTTAGGACTCTGTGAATTCCAGGTGGAGCCAGCCCTCAAACACAAATTACAGGTAAGATAAGCGTTTGGATGGGAGGTAGTATAATGGAGTGTTCGGAGAGGCTAGAGAGTGACAGTGGTACTAGTAGTAAAGTCCTAGGGCTCTTGAATTAACAAACTCTGTGACAGGCATTTACTTTGGAAAACATTTGGCCTATTGCACGTGAACGTTTAGGCGTTATTATTGCTCGCTTGCCTGTCTTAGGGGTGCTGTCTGTGGGGCTTCTAGGTTTTTGTGGTGTGTGAGCGCCGCTGCCACATTTCTAATGTTGATTGCTTTTGTTTTGCAGAAAATCCACGCCGGGAAACTCCAGTTGTGGCCCTGCTGCAGAACGCTTTAGGGCTCTGTGAATTCCAGGTGGAGCCAGCCCTCAAACATAAATTACAGGTAAGATAGGCGTTTGGATGGGAGGTAGTATAATGGAGTGTTCGGAGAGGCGAGAGAGTGACAGTGGTACTAGTAGTAAAGTCCTAGGGCTCTTGAATTAACAAACTCTGTGACAGGCATTTACTTTGGAAAACATTTGGCCTATTGCACGTGAACGTTTAGGCGTTATTATTGCTCGCTTGCCTGTCTTAGGGGTGCTGTCTGTGGGGCTTCTAGGTTTTTGTGGTGTGTGAGCGCCGCTGCCACATTTCTAATGTTGATTGCTTTTGTTTTGCAGAAAATCCCCGCCGGGAAACTCCAGTTGTGGCCCTGCTGCAGAACGCTTTAGGACTCTGTGAATTCCAGGTGGAGCCAGCCCTCAAACACAAATTACAGGTAAGATAAGCGTTTGGATGGGAGGTAGTATAATGGAGTGTTCGGAGAGGCGAGAGAGTGACAGTGGTACTAGTAGTAAAGTCCTAGGGCTCTTGAATTAACAAACTCTGTGACAGGCATTTACTTTGGAAAACATTTGGCCTATTGCACGTGAACCAACACGATGACAGTGTTCAGTTAAATGAACTTACTGCAAAACCACCACCCACCAACCTCAAAAGTAGTAAAAAAACAGGTATGCTCAGATAAAGTTTGAAAAAGTATATTTATATCCCTAACAAAATAATCTCCCGCAAGACCCTCCCTAACCCCAACAAATAAATAGTCCTTCAAAAGTCCCCAAAAAACCCAACTCCCAATTCCCACCCCCCAAAAGTCTCTAAGAAAGGGGCAAGGGACACTCTAGTGATGCAAGCTGTTAAGTTTGGCCTCCAGGGCATCATGCCTTAGGGCCAGGGCATCATACTTCTCCTGGAGGGTGGCGTGATATAGGCGGAGGCCCTCCACCACATTCTGATACTCGTTCCATTTCTGGACCTCCGCCTCTAGGTCGGACACTCTGCGGAGTGCACGGCGCAAGCGAGCCTTAACAGTACTGTGAGGTGCAGCCTTTGCTGCTCGGCGGTGGCGTCTTCCAGCACGGCTCCGGTTCGCTGGAGCACTGCGCTTACCGGCAGAACATGGGGTCACGGAGGAGGATGTAGATGTTAGATTTGATGCACTGGAGTGCGTGTCGTCCCCCTCCAGTTCCACCAGCCGCCGATATTCGGCAACAGTTGGTTCCAGCCTCCGTTGCCGGGCCAGTACAGCCAGCATACTCCTCGTCGGTTTTGAGGTTTTAGTATTGCCAACTATATGAAGAAAGAAAGACATAATATGTAACCAATGCTCTTTAAGAATATGATTAACACAAAATAATTCAGCAGGAAGTTGTGTCAAAGTACAACTAGCAACTAGCCAGCGCAGTACAAAACTATTCAGGCCAGTATCATGGGCGTCCGCAGGGAGGGGCAAGGGGGGGCGCTTGAATCACCATTTCCCTTCCCACAACTCACTTGTATCCTTGGTTTGATGCTCTTTCATATGAAAGAGATCTGGCAGAAGCCCAGGCGATATGTCTGTTTCCCTCTCTCTCTCTCTCTCTGTCTCCCTCTTTATGTCTCCCTGTGTCTCCCTCTACCTCGCTGTCTCTCTCTCTCTGTCTCCCTCCCTCACCCTCCCTCTGGCTCCCTCCCTCTCTCTCTCTCCTTCTGTCTTCCTCTCTCTCTGTCTCTGCCTCTATCTGTCTGTCGGTCCCAGCCTGCTGTAATTACCATATTGTAATTTGTCACTGGGCCACCACTGGATACACATCATATCCTATCTAAGAGTCAGATAGTACCATGATCCAGCTTACCTGTACTCGCCACCGCCACTGTCTCCTTCCTCACAGTCTGTACTTCTTGGTCCGACTCCTCTAGCGCCGCCTCCTCCCCAGAGTGATCCTCGGACTCAGAGTCAATGATCACCACCACATCCCAGCTGGCCCCGCCACCAGATGTTCCACCTACAAAGTAGATTTAAGAATGTTAGATTACACCACTCACTAGTATTTGGTCTATGAATGAAAAAATGTGAAAACAACAGCAAAATTAATTGACTGTCTACTCTAGTCCAAAGTAAAAATGTCCCTCCTTCCAGGGAAGGCTGTTGTCTTGCTTCATTTTTTTGTCACAATTGTTGAATGCTTGCTTAATTTTAACACACACCATTTTTCTCTGAACAGACAGAAACTGGACTTCTAAGGACAAGAGCAACATCAACTTCAAACCAGGTGAAAGCTCGGCTCGACCACAAGAAATGTGTTCCATTACTCATCAACTCAGCACCAAGCACTTTTCCATTTCCAACTAACTTTATTTTAATATATGTGTTTACTTAAACTTTTAATAAAGCTTTTAAACTTGAATAGACTCTGTGGTTTTCGTTCTCCAGACTAGAGTGACTGAGCGAAAAGTTTTGCAATTTTTGCAAGGAGGAGTCCGTGCCGCTGACACTACCAGGTTTATTTATACAGTGTGCCAAACACGCCACTCTGAAATATTATTACTCTGGTCTTTGGTGTCCATAGTTCGGTTTGTGGAGAATGATCCCTGCAACAGTAGGATTATTGATTTTGCTTCTATCTAAACACTATTTCAAAACAATTAAATTAGGAACGCTTGGACAACAATAGGTCCTCTATATTTAAATGAAAACTTACTGGGGCCAGCAAAGGAGCACTCGCCGCCCTGGCCTGCATCCTCCTCCTTTGGAGCCACTGCATCCGATTTTTCGGTCCGCTTGCTCTGGGCGGACCTGACGTACAACATGAAAGAATTAACAGAAAACATTGATGATTGCTGCTTGCCGATGTCCTTGTCAACCAAATCAAACATTTAGAAAGAACAAGAACCAACTATGTCATCCAAAATTAGGGCTACAAAGGAAGGACTGCACCTGAGCCTCTACTCTAGGGGCAGATTTACAAGCCCCTTGCAGCTCTTTTGCTCCATTCTTGCGTCAATTTTGTGACGCAGCGCCACAACAAGAGAGGCGCCATGGTGTGGCGTATATTAACAACGTGACGCATATGGGAGATGCATCCCATTCTAAAGCCCTGCGTCATTAGGGAGCGTTCCAGCGCAAGGGAGGGCGTTCCTGCGCAGGAACGCATGCTAAAAGTGGCTATGGGGAATATATAAAATTTCAATCAGTCATTTAGGACAATGATGCGTCACTGAAACCCTGCGCCTGCATGAAGCAGACTTACGGCTTGACGCAGCATTGCTGGAGCTGCGCCATCGTTGCAACGCAACTCCATCAATGAGCCGCCTTTACGGCACCGATGCGTAACGCTTCGGTGACGTTTTGGGACCATGGTGTGCAGCATTGTAAATACGGCGCACCATGGGTGGTGCTGGCGTGCCGCACACTTTGCAGGGATGCGCAGGTAATTGCTAATCTGACACTTAGGGGCATACTTACGAGTTCTGAGCTGGACACCTCCAGATGTGCACCAGAACAAATGCGTAACGCAAAACTAACCTTGCGTCACGGCAGATGCGCCGCTATTACAATGCGGCAAACCCTGGCGCAAGGGTAGGCAGATGCGTGACGCATCTCGTGACGAAAGAGGGGCGCATCTCTAGAGTCGCGTCGCGGGCGCGATGCAACTATAGCAATGCTCAGGGCTGCCCAATACTCAACATACCGCATCAGTCCTTACGCCTGCTTCAAGCAAGCAGGCATAAAGAATTGACATAGCAGCGTCGCGGAAGTGCCTGCGTTAAATCTTGTAGATTTCACGCAGGCACTTTTGCGAGGCGCACAGCTGCCTGACCGCCACCCCCCCCTTGCGTGGGAACGCACCCATTGTGGCGCAGGCCCAGGCCTTCACGTGGCGCATCTCCTTAGATGGATCACGTTGTACATGACTCGCAGGGATGCGCCACGTTTACGTCGCTGTACGTCAGGTAAGGCAGCGTAAACGTGGAACAAGGGGCTTGTAAATCTGCCCCTTTGTGTCTAGCATTACGCAGTTCCGTAAAATACACTCATACATTACTCAGCCCAATTAAATGAACACAAAATAGAAAACAAATAAGCAGTGGCACCGCCACAGAGAAGGAGAACAGTGCACCTGAAATGCACAGAAGATTTTGAAATATTAATTTACCTCTCTTATCAATGTAATCAGCAGCATTATTGCTCTTTGTAAAAAAATTAAAGCAAACATTTGCAATATAACACAGTCACACAGAGCAGGAGAAAAAATAGAGTAGTGAGTGATGAAAAAATTGCTACTACTACTCACCAAGCCCGGGGACCTCCACTCCCAGCACGTCTAGCAGGTCACGCTCTCGGTCCAGGATATCGGTCCAGCGGTGGGTGACTTGATTGTAGGTGCGCTGGACCCCCGTGATCTTAAAAAGGGCCCGGCACACCTGCCCCCACCGCTTCCGTCGCTCCTGGCTGTTGGTGTAACCAGCAGCGATCCTGCCGCCTGCCGCGATGGTCCTGGGGAGACGGCGCTGCACATAAAAAACAAGTGCGCCCACCTCCTCAGGGCTGAAGATCTCCCGGGGCACCACCATTTCCGCCCTCAAGCGACCACACGGGAGCCGGGCACGGGCTGCGGTGCCCGTCTTGGGCAGCTTGACAGCTGTCTTGACCATGTTCTGGGCAGGTGTTAGCAGTAAAGAAGAGACAAAATGAAAAAGAATAAGAGTAGGGAAGAAGGAAATAAAAGTTTAAAAAAGTAGTTGAAAAGTAAACAAAAGTAGCCTAAAACACAAAAATATAGATCTAGAAAAATAGAGGGGTAGAAAATAAGTTAAATAGATCAAAAAATATTAAAACAAGCAAAGGATGGCAGAGATATACAGAGGATAGAAACACCATACCCAGACACATAGGAATGAATGAAAAACAAGATGGCGGCCCGATCACGTGCGCGTAAGTAAGTTCGCACGCGATTTCTCTCGCGAACTCGTGCGAACTTGCATTCGCAAGGCGCTCATTGCGCGAGATTACACATAGCGGGCGGAAACGGAAATACGTCACGCAAACAAAATGGCGGCGCCCATACTCAACCTTGGGGTAACTCGCACGAGTTCGCGGCTTCCACGGTCGAGTTCGCACGACGCCGCGCCTCGCGAATAGGGCAAAATGACCTAAAAACGAGTTTTGCAAAAGCAAAACCAACGAGCAGGTGCAAAAGTTCGAGCTCATCATTTGTAACCATTTACCTGTAGTGCTTCCTGAAGGGGCCCTCCAGAATCCGGTTGCCTACTTGCAACTATTGTGTGACCCTGCTATGACAGTCACAGAATAGTTACAAGTATGCCATTGCATCCTGTTATTGCAACAAAAAGGAAAGGGAGCAGACAAGCAGGTGCCAGCCTTCATTAATGTCAGTTGGGGCAGGGCAGGTGGTGTTGTTTGCAAAACTTAGTGCAGGTGTGCTTGGCTTTGCCACAATAATGTACACTCAGTAGTCAATCAGAGGGTGCTGTGATGACACCGAGGGTGGCATGGGTGTGCCAGCCAGAGGGTGGCATGGGTGAACCAGAGTGCCAGTGTTGACAGAGGATGGCAGTGCTTTGCTTTGCCCCAATAATGTACACTGGTGAACCAGAGGGTGCTGTGATGACACAGAGGGTGACATGGGTGAGCCAGAGGGTGGCATGGGTGACCAAAGAGAGTGCCAGTGGTGACAGAGGGTGGCAGTGATGAAGAAAGCCTTGCAAACAGGCTGGGCACGTAGAAACAACAAGTTCGCAAAACTGGTGACCCGACAAGTAAGTTCGCAATTTGCGAAATTGTACAAAACCCTCGCGAACTTGCAGAAACCCGTGCGAACACACCCCCCCAAAAAAATCCGCAAATCCGCGAGAATTCGCGGATTTTGCGTATTTTACGCAATCCGCAAATCCGCAAATCCGCAAATTCGCGGATTGCGAATCCGCAAAATCCGCCCATGCTTAGTTTTTTGATTTTTTGGGGTGTTGATGGGGCATGGCCATGTGGGTGGGGGCCATTTTGAGGCCTGGTCCAGGCAGGGCCTGGCCATGTGGGTGGTGGTCTAGGGGCCATTTTGAAGCCAGGCAGTGTGCTTTGTTGTGTCATAGGCCTGCACCCAGTCTGCCATGCTTTCATCCATTATGCCCAGGGGTACTTTCAGTGGTGCATTTTATTGGTCTTTCCATTTTGGGGGGTGGGTATAATAAAAATGCTTACTTGCAAACTATTAATTGAAGCGCTACATATGCAACATTTATTTAACTGATGTTCCTCTGGCTTCGTTTGCTTTTAGGTGCAGATAGACGAATCATCAGCCTCATCGTTCCTCATCAGTGCCAGGAAGAAGTCCTGCTGCGGTGTGTGCAGCACAACGTCACGTGTGGCCACAGACAACTCTGCAACTTGTGCAACTGCGGCCTGCTGTTCTGACATCTGAAGAAGATGGCCCCAAAAAAAGTTGCCCGTAGCTCCTCTAGCAAGAAAGTTGCCAGTAAGGAGCAGAAGAAGCAAGTGGCGCCACTTAACAAGGAGACTGGTGTGACGACCGCCACATTTTTTGGGAAAAAAAAGTACGCCTGCAGCAGCAGCGGGGTCTGCTGGGGACCAAGCTGGGAGCAGCACCTCCGCTCCATTGGGCTCAGTGCCACCACCACCACGCCAACTTAGGTCCAAGCCCTTGAGTGCTGCAGAGGCAGCCAGTATAGTTGTTCAATCACCATCGACCAGTGATGTTGGCTCATCGCAAGAAAGTAGCAGCATCCCTCAATCAACACAGGTTGTTGTAACTCATCTGACGAGTGTTCAACAACCACAGCCGCAACAACAACCACATGTGCAAGTACAAGCCCAAATACATGTGGAAGGAGAGGCGGCGCAAGGAGAGGCGCAAGCAGAGGTGCATGGAGCGGCACAAGTGCCCACAATAGTTGTTCCTCCCGAAGTAGGGGCACATCAGGAAATCGACATTCAAGCCGAGGTATCATATGAGGAAGCCACTCCTCCTGATGATTCATTGTCTTCCAGATCCCTAGCAAGGAAAAGATCAAGGATGGTGTCTACATCTTCTTCAAGCCCCCTTCCTTCTGATGATATGGATGAAAATTGGGAACCAACAGGCCTGTCTGAGAGTGAGGCACACCATGATCTGACAAAGGTAGCTAAGCGTTAAAGGAATGTCCCCGAAAGTCTCATAGTTATGGGGTTTGATGATGACGCTGAACAAGATGTGGCGTATACTCCTGCTGATGAAGACTCTCACGACGACGACGCAGTCATCATAGACGTCACTCCAGCCTCAGCAGGCATGCAGCAAACAGACATTTATACCCTATCCGGAAATGCTGCTGAGCGTGATGTTGGCGACCTGTCAATGGGACCACCACCAATGCAGTTAACTAGTACACCACCACCTACAGCTTCCATATTTTCTCGCCAGAAGGGACCTCCATCCACCTCGACCTCCATTTCCTCAATTAGTGGTGCTGTAAGTGCACAACGTACTAAATTTCCGCAACACACATCCTCCACTTCATCTGGCATTAGCATTCCCAGTACCGCCTCCTCCACCCCCCACAGACATTTGAAGTCCGCAGTTTGGGACTTCTTTAGTGTTAGCCCAACAAGGGAAAACATGGCCATTTGTACCATTTGTAAGGTTCGAGTTAGTCGTGGTAAGCTTGGTACCAACTATGGTACCGGAGGCCAGAGAGGTCATCTTGAAAGACAGCACACTGTCAAATGGCATGCGCACCTAAGGGAGATCAAGGCAGCCCGAATTGCAAGTCAACAAATTGTATCCGTTGATGTTTCATGTGACGATGACGAGGAGGAAGAAGCGTCAAACATTTCTTCAGTTACACCCAGTACCCCTGTCAGCAGCACACCCCCTGCAAGATATATGAGCCACACTAAGGGGCAGATTTATGAAGGCCTTGCGCCGCCGGTGCGTCACTTTTTCCAATGTTAAAAATGACGCACCGGCGGCACAAGGCCTTCATAAATCTGCCCCTAAGAGTGTGGGAGAGAGTGAGACACCAATGCGAAAAAGTTCATCATCATCACTGAGCGTAACTGGGTCAAAAAAGTCATCATCATCCCGTAAAATGGTCCAGCCCACCATTAGAAGCATGTTGTTTTCAGATGCGCCATTTGGACGCAACCACCCAACGGCGCATCTGTATAGCACTAAGCTGGCTAAAATGCTAGCGCTGGACCTTCTCCCTTTTTCTTTTGTGGAAGAGGTGGGTTTTCTTGAAATGGTGGCAACGCTCTGCCCTAAATGGAATTTTCCTAGTCGGTTATATTTTGCCAGAGTTGCGGTTCCAGCACTACATGAAGATGTGCTGGAGGTGATTGGGGCAGCTTTGCAGAAGAGTGCTGTTCACACTATACATCTGACAACAGACATGTGGACCAGTTGCGCAGCCACTGATTACATGTGCATCACTGCACACTGGGTCTCTTTTTCAGGGGTTAAAGCAAAGCTAAGTGCAGGTGTTGACACGGACAAAGTTTATAAAGCTGCTCGGAAACATGCAACAGTAGCCATGTTTGCCATGGAGAAAACTCATACAGGAGAAAACATTTTGCATGAGTTTAACACAAAGGTCTTTCAATGGCTGTCCCCAAGAAAACGCATGATTGGTTATGTTTCCACGGATAATGGCGCCAATGTAGTTAAGGCCATGGATATGGGTAACTATTTCAGACTGCCGTGTTTGGCGCAATGTATAAACCTGGTTGTTAAAAAAATTGCATGAAGAAAGTACAGTCTACGAGTTACTGACCACCTGCCGAAGAATGTGCACACATTTCAACCATTCTTTTAAGGCCCGGAAGCAGCTGAGGTGCCTGCAACATGAACGTAAAGTGCCAGTGAAAGCACTCATCCAGGACGTGGTAACACGTTGGAACTCAACCTTCTACATACTTAAGCGTCTGTATGAGCAGTATGCGGTAGTCGATCAGTATTTCTTTAAACTGGGTACACCTGTGATAGACCTGAGGATACAGGTGGAACAATGGGAGCTAGTTAAAAGCCTGACAGACATGCTTCGTCCTTTTGAGGTCTTCACGCGTGCAGTCAGCAGGGAGGACAGTAATTTGGGAAAAGCTATTCCATTGTTGCGCATGCAAGAGGACAAACTGAAGGTGTCTTCTACGTTTCAAAAAGATGGAAAGCAAGAAGCATTTGAGTTGGCGGAGAAGTTATTACAGTGCCTACTTCGCGATGAACGTCTTCAAAAGATCCACACAGAACAGCATTACATTTCTGCTACTATTCTGGATCCATGGTACAAAAAGGCAGTGGCAGGCAAAGTATTCTTTCCTTTTGATGACGCAGATGTTACAAAGTACAAACATTGTCTAGCTGTGTCAGCCACTCGGTTTGAAAGAGAACAGCAGGAAATTGAAGGAAAAGGCAGTACATCAGCATCAGCAGGCCATCCGGAGTCAAAAAAATCCATTTCTGCATCTGTGGCTGTGGCAGAAGTGAGTGATTTTCCCTCTCAGCCGTTAACGACACCAGCAACCGTATCATCTGCACCAGACACAACAGTAATATTGTGTGAAGAAGAGGATTGGCTAACTCAGCTTGGGTTTGCTTCTCAATAGGTCCCAGAAAAAAGTAAGCAAAGTGGAGGAACCCTGGAGAACCTTGAGTCGCTGGTGCAGGCCTATCTGAATGACTCAACAGAGGTCTATGTTCATCATGACCCATTGGCTTATTGGCATGGGAAAAGAAATGTGTGGCCAGAGATCACCAACCTGGTTATAAATTACTTGTCTTGCCCACTCGCAAGCGTGTCTTCTGAAAGTGTTTTCAGTGCTGCTGGTGGCATTGTAACTTCCTAAAGGACCCGCCTCTCGCCCAAAAATGTGGAGAGGTTAACAATGATCAAGATGAATGAGCAATTCATACCACCAGATTACAAAATACGAGAATGCACGCAGGAAGAAGACGAGGAGGACACCAACTTAAATGAGGGAAGTTCTTCCGTTAACTGACCTACTCCCGTCTGAATCCTCAGAGTTTGAGGACGAGCTCTTCTTCTGTGACACCGAGCCCTGAAAATGAGTCTTTTTTGTCCTTATTCACTTTTATTCCTGTGTGTCTGTCTTTCTATGTTTTGCAAAATCTATATAAAACAAAAAAACTTTAATCACCTAATCACAAAAACAAGCCAATCAGAAGAACTGTCTTCACTTATTTGCTTATTGATTTGAAGGTGCCGCAGTCTGCATTCCTCAGGTTCACAAGTTCACAAGAACAAGCTCCTCTATCCTCCTCCTCCAGACTCCTATTTCCCTCAAAGCAGATGGCTGGATTACACCCAATGAAGAAAGACTCTGCACTTGTGGGGGTGTTCTACTTCTTTGCGGGTGAGTTGACGGGTCTGGGGCATTGCTGTGAAGGTCTAATACCTGATAAAAGTGGTTTGGAGAAAATCAGAGGTGAAAAAGTATATTGCGTTTTTGCTCACTTGCCTGTCTTTGGGGTGCTGTTTGGGGGTCTTCCAGGTTTTTGGGGGTGGGTTTTGGTGTCTGGGAGCACTGCTGCCACAGTCTAATGTTGATTGCATTTGTTTTTCAGAAAATCCGTGATGGAAAAGGGGAGTTAGGGCCTAGCTGCAGAGCTCATTTGGACTGCATTCCAGGTAGGCCCAAAGTTTCCTAAGTGTGGCTTTTCCCGGTTTTGCTTTTTGGCTTTTTTTGGGGGGGGGGGTGAAACTTGTTTTTGCCTGGGTTCACAGGTCTGGGGGCCTTGCTTTGAAGGTGTAATACCGGCTAAAAGTGGTTTAGAGAAAATCGGAGCAGAAAACGTTTTTGCGCTTTTGATCACTTGCCTGTCTTTGAGGTGCTGTTTGGGGGGTTTTTAGGTTGTTGGGGGTGGGTTTTGGGGTCTGTGAGCACTGCTGACACATTCTAATGTTGATTGCATTTGTTTTACAGGAAATCCATGGTGGAAAAGGGGAGTTGGGGCCTAGCTGCAGAGCGCATTTGGACTGAATTCCAGGTAGGCCCAAAGTTTCCTAAGTATGCCTTTCCCCAGTTTTGCTTTTCGGCCTTTTGGGGGGGTGAAACTTGTTTTGCCCTGGTTCACGGGTCTTGGGGCCTTGCTTGGAAGGGGTAATACCGGCTAAAAGTGGTTTGGAGAAAATCGGAGCAGAAAAAGTTTTTGCGCTTTTGATCACTTGCCTGTCTTTGGGGTGCTGTTTGGGGGGCTTTTAGGTTGTTGGGGTGGGTTTTGGGGTCTGTGAGCACTGCTGGCACATTCTAATGTTGATCGCATTTGTTTTACAGGAAATCCATGGTGGAAAAGGGGAGTTGGGGCTTAGCTGCAGAGCGCATTTGGACTGAATTCCAGGTAGGCCCAAAGTTTCCTACGTGTGCCTTTTCCCGGGTTTTGCCTTTTGGCTTGTTGGGGGTGTTAAACTTGTTTTCGCCCGGGTTGACAGTTCTGGGGCCATTGCTGGGAAGGTCTGATACCCGAAAGAAAGTGTTTTGGAGACAATCCCTGGGGAAAAAGTTTTTGCATTTTCTGAGATTTCGCTCACTCTACCGTTTTCGGGGGTCTGTTTGTGGGGGTTCCTGGTGTTTGTGGGGGGGGTTTGCGAGTCTTGGAGCAATGCTGGGTATGGATACGTTTGCTTGCTTGCAAGGGGTTTGAATACAATCCATGGTGGGTAAGGGGGGATTTGGGCCTACTTTACTTTCAAAGTACGTTTTGTTACCATTTTCTACTAGGCGTCTGACAGGTAGCAGTATCGCACGTTTTTTGAGATCTGATTGGGGGTCTTCTACATTTTTACGACTGGGTTTAGTAAGGGTCTGGGAGCACTTCTGGGAAGGTCTAATTTTGTTCTAAAACACAGTTTATAGTACACCTAGCTTGAGGGGAAAAATCCGCTAAATTAATTCGCCCATACTTATTTATCCTTCAAAAGGAGACTCAGACAGAGTACGCACTTTCAAAAATATTGTACTGTCTATTAGGAAACTCAAAGTGTGACTTTCTGCACTACAAAGCGTACATACCTTATATTTATTTGTCAGTGGTGTTATAATATCACTTCCAGTTTTTCCATCAATAATTACAGGCCGGGTTTCAGCCTGTGCAATGGGAAAAAAAGGATGAAGTCAGGCTTCACATTAGCGAGCCGCAATTCAGCATCCGCCAGGCAGGCAGTGGACAGGGTGTCTTCTGGTCACCAACATTGATGGACGGAGCATCGGATGGAATGGAGGAGTCCCGCTAATAAGAGGAATGGTTGGATGCATGCAACTTCCCAAATTCAACAGGACAACTAACACAACATACAGATACAGTATCCGTTTCTTTTCTAATTATCTTTTAAGTAATGTCATTACTGTGAACTTCTATGAGTGTGACTCTGCATTTCTTTGATCTCTGCTTCTAAATTCATCCCTACAGCCATTGTATAGGTTTTACTTCTGCTATTTTTCAAACCTAATTTATTTTACGAAGTGTTTCTCTGAGTTCAGAGATAGGCAAGTGAAAACGCATAATTACTGCAGCCCTGTACTGTCGCATTCTTTCATTCACGGTTGTCTAAAGTACTACTTACTTTTCAGTAACCATGCATGCAGTAGTGCATGCACTTCCTTTATGTCACTTAAAAGATTTATAGATAGCTTTGTACCCAAAGATTTGTTTATCTTCAAATATTGTTTGTCCATGCTGTGCTTTTTTTTTCTTCTCTCAACAAAACTTTCCCAAAAACCCCCATTCCCATCCATTTTCCAAACCCTAGCCCTCTTCCCCCGGGCTGTGTGGTTTTGGTTGATGTGTGACTAAATGACAGCAATAATTCCACACACTTGCTGGGGAGGATAAGGTCATAGCAACAGGCTGGTGAAGGAATCCGAGGATATATTCTTACTCTGCTTGACACAGACCCATGACTATTGGCAAATGAAAGCAGATTTTCATGTGTGCCATCAACTTGATTGCTCATCAAGAACATCCTCCTCCTAGGCGTGGCAAATGGTTACGCTGCTGTGTCCTTCACCTTCAGTACTATTTCTTGTAGTAGTAGCCAATGTCAAAGAAATTCAACGCAAGTAGTAGTTATACTTTCAATACTTTACCATTTGTTAGGCTACATTGTGGTACTGTTCTAGTGTACTGTCACCTGCTATATTCTCTATCGTACCGTTCTAATGCTACGGTAAGGACAAACAATGTTTCATTTTCTTTTTTTTCAGATGCTGCCACTGCCACTGTGTACCACCACTAGTACCACCGCAATGATGACATTTCATCCGCCCAGGATTGCCAACCTTAATCGCCATTTTCCGTGCAGCCAGCCCTGTGCCTAGCCCTATTTCCAAACACAAATTACAGGTAAGATAAGCGTTTGGGGGGAGGTAGTATAATGGAGTATTAGGAGAGATGAGAGACTGGCGGTCCTAGGACTATTGAATTCACTTACTCTGTGAGAGGCACTTAGTTTTGAAAACATTTGGGCAATTACTTACACAACTTGAATCAAGATGCTACTTAAGTTTCAGGAAAACAAACTTACTGTTAAACCCCCACCCACCAGCCTCAAAAGCAGTAAAAAAAGATAAAGTTTAAAGTATATTTATATCCCTAACATAAATAATCTCCCGCAAGACCCAACTCACCCCCCCTCCCGAACCCCAACAAATGTCCGTGAAAACTAAGTCCAAAAAAGTAGAAAATCCAACTCCCAATTCCCACCCCCCAGAAGTCTTAGAAAAAGGGGCAAGGGACAGTCTCCTCCTACTGCTGGCTGCTGTTGACTTTTCGGGCCAGGTCGGCATGCTCCTTGCGGAAGGTCTTGAGCAGGATTTTGGTGTTGAGCAGCTCCTGCTCGAAGTAGGACACCCTGAGTGAAAGGCGGTGCAACCTTTTTTTGGTACTGCTGTGGGGGGCAGCTGATTTTTTTGCTGCTCGGCGGTGGTGGGTGGCTGCGGTACCCCGGCTCCGTACCGCTGGAGACCTGCTGCGCTGACTTGCTGACCCAGGGAGCGCGGAGGAGGATGCAGCTGTACCGGTCGATGTTGTGGTCGACTGCGTGTCCCCCTCCTCCTGGGCCACCAGCCGCCGATATTCGGCGACAGTCGCCTCCAGCCTCCATTGCCGGGCCCTTTTAGCCAGCTCCTTCCGTGTTGGTTTGGAAGGAGCATCTATATGAAAAAAGAAAGACATAGTCTGTAACCAATGCTCTTTAAGATTAACACAAAATGATTCAGCAGAAAGTTGTGTCACAGTAGAACTAGCAACTTGCAAGCGCAGTACATAACTATTGTGGCCAGTATCTATCTAACCTCCCACTTCTTCATCCTTGCTCTAACATTAGTGGGAGTTTAAGGAATCAATTCTACGACGAGTATTATGGACTCACTCCATTAGAGTCGACTATGACAGTACACCAGTCGTATTCTTCTTCTTCTCTCTTGTTTATCAAAATTGGTACGTTAACTTCTGCAAGCCGGCATAATGCCAGCACAGTCAACTTGCACCCGAGAAAAACAGACGCCCGCCATGATAAGTGAGACAG
Organism: Lissotriton helveticus; assembly: GCF_964261635.1. Taxonomy (NCBI): domain Eukaryota; kingdom Metazoa; phylum Chordata; class Amphibia; order Caudata; family Salamandridae; genus Lissotriton; species Lissotriton helveticus. The sequence goes on along the minus strand of NC_136067.1, from coordinate 1,078,354,263 downwards.
ACTTGCGTTACTGTACCGGTCCAGTACATGCAGGTGGTGGTGCTCTTACTTCTCTATTACGGGTGGCACTGAGAATACTCTGTTACAAGGGCTACTGCTTAATTCATTTAACTTTCACCCTACAGTGCCAATGAATACTAGAAAAGGAAAATGAAGAAGATAAATAATCTGATTATCTATCACTGCACATGGTATGTATTTGCTTACATATGGGATGACTTAAGGTGCTTTGCTTTTATTGAGTGAACAGTGATACATCCACACATGAATGACAGAGTTCTACTAAACTTATTAACAGAGGTAGTGAGTGGCCATCGTAATAGCCGGATATATGCTGTGCTTGCAATACAAACTACTGCTACTATTCATGGTAGTATTCGGACAAAATTAAAACTTTTTTTCCTTGCCTTTCCTACACTGGAACGGACGTGCGGGTGCGGTGTTACATGCTCTTCAAAGTAACACTTAGTTCATCCAGTGACCGTCTACTCTCTCTAGATACACATATGCTATCTAAGAGTCAGATAGTACCATGATCCAGGCATCCATCCATTCAAACTATATGTCAATCATTCTTCTTCATGTCTCTCATCTGGACAAACCTTACGTTTTCTCACCGGAAAACAACCTTTTCATTTTATTTGGGAAACCGCAAGCCATACATCCGTGCTTGACTTGCATTGGAATTTCAACCAAAGGATATATTGCGCACACATACAGTTTCTGTTTCACCCACCAAGGCTGTTCTCCTTCCACCCATCTTTGCTTCATCCTTCACCCAGCCATGTATCATATTCCTTCCCAGCCACCTCGGGCACCAATCAAACACGTATCATTCTTCTTTGTCAGTCATCATTACTTTTAACTTGCTCATCCTTTCACACTTACTTAACCCTTCTTTCGCTTTTCGTTCATCCCATCCATCAAGTTCATCTCAGATCTGATTTGGATTCTCAAAAAAAAAATTCACCGCTGAGTTGAAGTACATTTAGAGAAGGCTACTACCTGGTTGATAAAAACTTTGTTCTAAATTTGAAAGTCTTCTTAACAGTATAGTAATTTAACTGTACAACATATATACTACACCCGTGCAGAGAGCACACTCTGCAGTCCAATAAGTAAGGAATATAAGAGCTTACCACTGCCCGCCACTACCGTGGCAACCTTCACAGCAGTTTCCTCCTGCACTTGCACCGCCTCCTCCCCAGAAGTGTCCTCCTCTACCTCCGCGCTGGCCCCGGCACCAGATGTTCCACCTACAAAGAACATTTAAGAATGTTAGATGTCATAGACATACACCACTCACTAGTATTTTGTCTAGGAATGAAGAAATGTGAATACAGAAACCAATCTAATAATTTGTGACTGTCTACTCTAAAGTAAAAATGTCCCTTTTTCCAGGGAAGGGTGTTGTCTTGCTGCACTTTTTGGCACAACTGATGAATGCTTGCTTTTTAACACGCACCATTTTTCTCATAACAGACAGAAGCTTCACTTCTAAGAACAAGAGCAAGATCAGATCATCATCACTAGGACGGATTGACCAACGATTCAGCATCAAAAAGAAAAATTAAAGTTCAAACCAGGTGATGGCTCGGCTCGCCCACAATATATGTGTGAAATAAATCACTAAGCACTTTTCCATTTTTAATCAACCGATTATGTTTTATGACAAACTTGATTTTTAATAAATGTTTTTACTTTTAATAAAGCTTTAAAACTTAAATAGACTCTGTGGTTTTTGGTCAAGAGTGACTGAGCAAAAGGTTTTGCAATTTGCACGCATGAGTCCGTGCCTCTGACACTTCTGGACTCTGAATCCGTACTCTTGTCCTGCGTTGGATAATCATCATTGCGGATCAATCATCGATGAATTCGGGAGCTAAATGACTCTGCCACCCTATCTAGTCAGTAAGGAGATTGGGGGTTCTTCAAAGTCAGTTATCACTGAGGTATGTGGAAAGTCTACCTGCGCCTATTATAATTGATAAACAATGCACTATTTAGTGTCCATAGTTCTGTTTGTGCAGATTTGTCCCTGCAACAGTAGTAGTATGGATTGTCCTCCTATCCAAACCAAAAGTAAAAGACATTATGGACAATCCCAGAGGACTGCACTCAGTTCATAGAGCTATTGATAACTAGAATGGGAGTTTCGTTTGACACCTTTTGCCAACTGTGCAATCTTAGGGGCCCATTACGATCGCGGACAGACTTGCGTCCGTACCACGATCCCTGTGTAGGAGGGAACGTCCGATTGTGCTGCGGCGTTCCCTCCTGTGCAATTAGGATGTGACCGCCACCCTGGCGGTCACATCCTCTATATTTAACATTGCGGCGGGTGCAGCTTCAAGCTGCACCCACCGCAATGTTAAAAACACATGCAGTGCATTTACATGCACAAAGCGGCAGGCACTGCGCGGTGCCTGCCGCTTTCAGCATGTAAATGCAGGGGGGTACCACAGGTACCCCCCATGTGCACCCCCCACCTCCCTTCACCCAGGGGGCCCGCAACAGGCCCCCAGAGTGAAGATCTGTATGCTTTTCCACGGCGGAGAACCCGCCGCGGTAAAGCATCTCTTCTACGCCATCCTAATATGTCTGGCGGTGTCTGAGAGAAACCGCCACCATATTAGAGCTTTCCCGCCGCGGTTGTAAGCCAACCGCGGCGGAAAAGCAGCGGAATGAAACCAGGACCCACCAGCCATCCTAATGTGGCGGTGGGTCTTTGGTGGGTCCGCAGAGGATTTTCCGCATCCGGCGGTGGCTTCCGCCGGCCCGGAGGATGCGGAAAATCCTCCATCATAATGTGCCCCTTAGTTAGCTACACAGACAGACTAATAAGAATAATCTAGTAATACCACAGGGAGTCATAGTAGAGGCAGGATAAGAATTTAGATACAGTCTACAAGAAGATCAAAGACGATTTAGAAAAAATCGAATGAGGAACGCTAGGAAAAAATAGGTACTCTATATTAAAATGAAAACTTACTGGGGCCAGCAAAGGAGCCCTCGCCTGACCGATCCTGGCCTTCTACAGCAGCAGCAGCAACCACCTCCTCCTCTGTCCTCTTGCCCCTGGGGGGAGCTGATGGACAACATGAAAGAAAGAAAGACCCGAAAACATGGATGATTGTTGTCAACCAAATCAAACATTTCAAAAGAACAATAACAAAATATTTTGGCGAAATAGCAAATAGACAACTATTCCACGGGATATATTGACCTATCTCATGTGGTCTACTACGATATTAGTATTGCTTGATTTGCAGACCGGCGACTTGGAAAGTTATGTAACTCACTAAACAAAGTACTAAAAAGGTTCGCCTAGGACTGGCAGGCAGCAGTCCGCAGCACGGGAAGTGACATACAAACTCCATCGTGATTGCAGATCAGTGACAACACTAAAAAGTTTCCTACTACATTAACCAGTCATTAAAATACTCAAACTATCAATCCACCCCCACTATTTCTTCTTATTGCCAGGTGTACAAAGGAAGGACTGGACTTGAGTCTGTAGGGGCAGATTTACAAGCCCCTTGCGGCTCTTTTGCTCCGTTGTTGCGTGACTTTTGTGATGCAGCGGCAGAACAAAAGAGGCGCCATGGTGCGGCGTATATTAACAACGTGACGCATATGGGAGATGCATCACATTGTAAAGCCCTGCGCCATCAGGGGGTGTTCCGGCGCAAGGGAGGGCGTTCCTGCGCAGGAACGCATCCTAAAAGTGGCTGAGGGAAATCTACAAGATTTCAATCAGTCACTTTTAGGACAATGATGCGTCACTCAAACCCTGCGCCTGCTTGAAGCAGACATACGGCTTGACGCAGCATTGGGGAGATAGGGCACCCCAGAGCATTGCTGGAGCTGCGCCATCGTTGCGACGCAACTCCAGCAATGCGCTGCCTTCACGGCACAGATGCGTAACGCTTCGGTGACGTTTTGGGCCCATGGTGCGCCGCATTGTAAATACGGCGCATCATGGGTGGTGGTGGCGTGGCGCACAATTACTGGCGCATCCCTGATACTTTGCAGGGATGCGCCGGTAATTGCAAATCTGCCCCTTAGTGTCTAGCATTACGCAGTTCTGCAAACTACACTCATTCATAATTTCTCAGGCCAATGAAATGAACACAAAATCGAAAACAAATAAGCATAGTAGCAACGCTACTGAGAAGGAGAGCAGTGCACCTGAAATGCACAGAAGATTTTGAAATATAATTTACCTACAATGTAATCAGGAGCATTATTGCTCTAGATAAAAAACTCAAATTTGCAATATAATAACACACAGAGCAGGAGAAAAAAGAGTAGTGATGAAATAGCTACTACTACTCACCAAGCCCGGGGATCTCGACGCCGAGCAGGTCGAGCAATTCGCGTTCCCGGTCCAGGAGATCCGTCCAACGGTGGGTGGCCTGGTTGTAGGTGCACCGGACACGAGAGTGTTCAAACATGGCCCGGCACACCTTCTCCCACCGCTTGCGGCGCTCCCGGAGCCGCTTAAGATCTTGCCGCCTGCCGCAATGGTCCTGGGGAGGCGGCGCTGTACAAAGAACACTAGTGCGGCCACCTCCTCCGCGCTAAAGATCTCCCGTGGCATCACTAGCTCCCCCCTCAAACGCCCGCACGGGAGCCGGGTACGGGGTGCAGGACTCTTCCCCTTCTCGGGCTGCTTCCCGGCTCCTTTTACCATAGTCTGGCAGAAAGGAAGGTAAATAATAAAGAAGAAATAGAATAGGGAAGAAGAAAAGAAAAGAGTTTAAAAAGTAGTTTAAAATTAACCAAAAGTAGCAGAAAACACAAAAATATAGAGCTAGAAAAATAGAGGGATAGATAATAAGTAAAATAGATCAAATAAAACTTCAAACAAGCAAAGGATGGCAGAGATCAAGAGAGGATGCAGAAAGGATGCCCAGAACCATAGCAATGAATGAAAAACAAGATGGCCGCGCCCGTTCATGACCGCGTGGGTAAGTTCGCGCAAGATTTCCCCCGCGATCACACGCGAACTTGTACTAGCGAGCCGCACACTTTGCGAGATTACACATAGCGCCCGGAAACGGAAATACGTCACGCAAACAAGATGGCTGCGCCCATGTACGACCGCTAGGGTAACTTCGCAACATTGCGCTACAAGCAGCTTGCGAAAACGCAAATAATCATGCGAACTAACACGCCACAAAAAAACAAATCGTATATTTGCACAAATTCGCGGCTTCTGAATTCAATCTCGCGCAAATTCGCACACCGCGAATCGCGCGAAATTGCAGAAAAACGATTTTTACAAAACTGAAAGCACTCAGCAGGTGCAAAAGTTCAAGCTCATCATTAGTAACCATTCCCTACAGTGCTACCTGAGGGGTCCCTCCAGAGTTCAGTTGCCTACTTGCAACTGTTCTATGAACCTGCTCTGACCCTCACAGCAGGCTCAGAGAATAGCTACAAGTATGCCACAAAGGTCCTGTTAAAAAAAATTACACTGCAACAGAAAGCAATTACAGATAAGGAATCAGGTGCCAGACTGGAAGTTCAAATTCAGTGACACATTAATCAGCCCCTAATTCATTCATGTCAGTTGAGGCAGGGCAGGTGTGCTAACGAATTTTGCAAAACTGAAAGCACTTAGCAGGTTCAAAAGTTCAAGCTCATCATTAAACAGGAAGCACTTACAGCTAAGGAAGCAGGAGCCAGCTCAAATTCAGTGACACATTAATCAGCCCCAAATTAATTCATGTCAGTTGAGGCAGGGCAGGTGTGCTTTTCCCCCCATAATCTACAGTGATGAACCAGAGGGTGGCAGTGATGAACCAGAGGTGGCATGGGTGAACCAGAGGGTGGCAGTGGTGAAACAGAGGGTGGCAGTGGTGAAACAGAGGGTGCTGTGATGAACCAGACGTAGAAACAACATGGTCGCGACCGTTGCAACCCGACAAGTAAGTTCGGGCAGAAACCCTTGCGAACACACAAAAAAAATCCGCAAATTCGCGAGAGTTTGCGAATTTTGCAGATTGCAAATCCGTAAATACGCAATTTTGCGCATTGCGAATTCGCCAAATTCACCCATACTTAATTTGCACCTCTCCTAGTGCCGCTCCTTGCTCCTCCCCTTGCGCCTCCCCTTGCGCCTCTCCTTGCGCCTCTCCTTGTTGCACCTGTGGTTGTCGTTGTGGCTGTGGTTGAACACTCATCAGATGAGTTACACCCTGCGTTGATTGGATGCTACTTTGCGATGAGTCAACGCCAACATCACTGGTCGATGGTGAAAGAGCAATTAAAGAGGCTGCCTCTGCCGCACTCATGGACTTGGGCCTAACTTGGCGTGGTGGCACTGAGACCAATGAAGCAGAGGTGCTGATCCCCGCTTGGTCCCCGGCGGACACCGCTGCTGCAGGCATAGTTTTTTTCCCCCAAAAAACTGTCTGTCGGCACACCAGTCTCCTTAGTAAGTGGGGCCACTTGCTTCTTCTGCTCCTTCTTACTGGCAGGGGCACTGGCAACTTTCTTGGTAGAGGAGCTACTGCCACCTTTCCTTGGGCCCATCTTCTTCAGATGTCAGAACAGCAGGACTTAGTTGCATGAGTTGCAGAGTTGTCTGTGGCCACCACACGTGACGTCACGTGACGTTGTGCACACACTGCAGCATGACTTCTTCCTGGCACTACAACAAGTGATGATGATGAGGATGATTCCTGGTTGTCAGTCTTTGTGCACCTAAAGCAAAGGTAGCCAGAGGAACATCAGTTAAATAAATGTTGCATGTCGTGCTTTAATTAATATTTGCAACTAGGCATAGGCATTTATTATTATTAACACAACACACCCAAAAACGGATAGACCCAAAATAAAAATTGCAATTCTAATCCAAAATGGATGTTTAAATTGTTAGAAGAGAGACCACACAGAGAGAGTTGTTTCATGCACCTTTGAGTACCCCAAGGCACACTGGGTGCAGGCCTATGGCACAAAGCACACTGCCTGGCTTCAAAATGGCCCCTAGACCCCCTACCCACATGGCCAGGCCCTGGACCAGGCCTCAAAATGGCCCCCACCCACATGGCCAGGCCCTGGACCAGGCCCCAACAACACCCACAAATCGAAATACACACAAACATCACACCAATCCAATGGCACCATGCCCTAAATGATGTTTAAAATCAAGAGAACACACAGAAAGACTTGGTCCATGCACCACTGACTACCCCTGGGCCTACTGCTAGTGTGGCTTTAACACGCACCCCAAAATTACAAAAAACATCCACATAGATATAATAACAGTGAACTATTCAATTCCATGCCATCCATGCCGTAAATGATATTTAAGTTCAACAATGCACCCATGACTAACCCTGGGCCTACTAGATACTGTTGCTACCCACAATATATTTTAATTATTTTTTTAAAAGTTGTGAAAAAGTTTATAAATTGTAGTTGCAGCAACTGCAATGCCCCAAGCAAACAACACCAACTTACTTGTAAAATCTCAACTCCAAAAGTTATCCAAACAAAAAGTTCTCAAATACAAATATCCAGCAGCAGCCACAAAGAGTAATCCTTCCAGCTCCAGATCCAAATGAAAAGTGACCAGGACATGGATAAAGCAGTGGGAGGAGCCTGCTGGACAGGAACAGGAAGTTGGACACTCTGGGGCACTTCTTTCCTCCCAACCCCCAAAAAATGCACTCCTTGCACAAAGAAGTGCAGCCAAATGTCAATCTGAGGAGTTATTCTGATCCAAATCATCAATTTCTGAAGGTTTATGCTGCCAGTGATAGATTTCTTGTGCAGAATTGCAATTTTTGCTATTTCGGGAAAGTGAGATGTTCAAATCTCCTGCCGGATGTCTGCTGCGCTGCGCATCTTCATGTACGCAATTGTTTACTCTCGCGATGCGTGATCGCGGGCCCTTATGACGTATTCGTGTTGTGAAAGTCTCACAGTGCAAGATGGCGGGACGCTTTGACGTATTTGCGGTCGAAAAGTCTCGCGCGATCACGCCATGATGTACTCGCGGTCGAAAAGTCTCGCGCGATCACACAGCAAGATCGAAAATGGTGCAGCGAACGCAAACCGGGAGGAAAACAACTCGACGAACTCAAAATCACGGTAAGTCAACGCCGCGCGCGCAAGATTGTATTTTTTAAGCGTGACCAAGCAAAAAGAATCCGCCAACTCGCGAATTGTGAATTCTTTGACAATTTTGCACGATTTGCGGACCGCGAAATTGACAAAAAATCGCAAATTCCACGAGTGGAACGGATTTTCAGCCCATGCTTACAGAAAATATGCATAAAATAATTGCCGAAACCTAATTATACAGACTTACCACAGTTATAAATACATTTTGCTTATCAGGGGGCAGTGGGTGTAGGTCCTTCAGTCAAACACCTGTATGCCTATCAAAAAGGGAAAAACAGAGAACAAAACAAGGTTGTGTAAACAGCAGGCGCTCTATCATCTGCAATCCTGCTAACTCATGGCTCATCGGCCAGTATTACTTACAGCATCAAGAGTCTTTACCCTCTGCAAACCTGCTCCCTTCTCGGGAATCCCCCACTTGTAATCGTGCAAAGGTCATAGTGCCGTTATATCCCACATGGCCTGGCCAACTGGACCAATTCCACAATCATGTGGTAGGCAAGACACATTCCCGCCTCTGTATTTGTAGTTTTTCAAGTAGGAAATCCTCTTGCTGAAGTTCGAACTTAGCTATTTCCAAGAGGGGAGTTGGGTTGATAGGGGAGAGGAGGGGGTGCCAACTTAGGGCCGATTAGGATGGCGGACGGACCTGTGTTCGTCCGCCACCCCAGAGGTGGAGGGACCGTCCGCAGGGGCAGCGGCGGTCCCTCCGTGCAAATTAGGATGTGACCGTCACCCTGGCGGTCACATCCTGTATTTTTAACATTGTGGCGGGTGCTGCTTCAAGCAGCACCCGCCGCAATGTTAAAAATGCATGTATTAAATTTACATGCACAAAGAGGCAGGCACCGCGCGGTGCCTGCAGCTTTGTGCATGTAACTGTTGGGGGGTACCATAGGTACCCCCCATGTGCACCCCCACCCCCGACACCCTGGGGGCCAGCAACGGGCCCCCAAACGCCAACGTCCACATGCTTTTCCATGGCACAAAAGCCGCTGCGGAAAAGCATGTCTCCGTGAACATCCTAATTTGGCTGACGGTGTCTTGCAGACACCGTCACCAAATAGCCCTCCCCACCCCGGGGATCAGCGACGGGCGGATCTGCCATCCGCCGCCGGTCCAACCGCAATCCCACCGCCATCCTAATCTGGCGGTGGGTGTTGTATATGGCTGCGGTGGTTAATCCGCATCCTCCAGGCCGGCGGTGGCTTCCACCGGCCCGGGGGATGCGGATTAACCGCCATCCTAATCGGCCCCATAGTTAGTTGGTCTGTTTGTGTGTTCCCTTAATAGCGTTGTATGGCTGGGGAAGTGTTGGTGTATCCACATTTTGTGGAAACGGCCTTTCGCTGAAGCATAGTTCACCGTAAGAGCATGTAATACTATGTTACTATTTGTTCTGGAGTCCCACTTACATCAGACATTGGTCAGGTATTCTAGTTCATGTAGTACCATCCCATGTGTCCATAGGTGTTTTCATGTTATACTGCATCTCTGTGAAGTATAACATAGTTGCGGTTTTCTATCTTTATTTGGTGTGTGTCAGTTCATGGTCTGTGTATCTGGACTGCCCATATTGTGTAATTTACATGTCCTGATATTTTTTTCAAAGGGGATGTTATACTTGTGCTAATCAGAACCACAATTGGAATTTCTAAGAACCAAGAATCTGATGTGAAATGTTGCATGGGGTGAACAGAAGGTGTTACCACAGAGGCCAATAAAGGATCTAGTGGGCTGTTATCAGGTGATAGAAATGTTTACATAAATGTCCTTCCTAAAAACAGTAAGCAGGCATCTGATAACAGCCCTTTAGAACCTCTTATGACCTCTGTGGTAGCACAATACAGATCACCCCATGCGAAATTTCACATGGGCGTCTTGGTTTCTTAGATATTCCATTTGGGGTTCTGATTGGCACAAGTATAACATACCCTTTGAAAAAGATATCTGGTCATATAAACAACACAATATGGGCAGTCCAGATACACAGACCTTGAACTGACACACCCCAAAGAAACACAGAAAACTGCTATTATGTTTTACTTAACAGAGACACAGTATTGCATGAAAACACAAATGGGATGGGCCTACATGTCCCAAAATGCCTGACCAATGTCTGATGTAAGTCATACTCCCCAAAAAATAGTAACATGGTTTTAAGTGCTCCAATGTTAAGCTATGCTTCAGCACAGGGCCACGCCCACTAAATGCTGATACACTAACACTTCTCCATCCATATCAATGCTTTTACAGGAAGACAAAACAGACCATCTATGCTGGCATCCCCTCTGCTCCTCCATCACCCCAATGCCCCACTTGGAAATACCTACGCTCGAACTCAAGCAAGAGGAATAGCTACCTGAAAAACTGCAAAAGGAGAGGCGGGAAAGCGCCTCACCAACCACATTATCATTGAATTGGTACCAGCTGGTCCGGCTCCATGGGGTATAATGGGCACTCTGACCATTGCATGATTAACATCCAAGGAGAGCCGAGAAGTGAACAGGTTTGCAGAAGGTAGGGACCCTAACAGCTAGATTCATCAAGCTCAATTGTGCTCGCAAAGGGCCAGATTCTGAGAATCTGGCCCTTTGCGAGTGCAATTTTTGCATTTGGGATTCATCATCCCAAATGCAAAATTCGCTAATAAAGAATTCGCACATTTGCGAGGAATTGCATTTAAGGAATCTCTATTTGAGATTCCTTAAATGCAATTCATGAACCATTTTGAAATAGCGAAATCGCAATTTAGGACCGCTATTTACCACGAAGTCAAACCTCGTGGTAAATAGCTAAAACTTAGAAAAATGCATTTAAATGCATTTTTCTATGTTGCATGTTACACACACATATGTCCTTTGGACATGTGTGTGCACAACATCAGTGTAAATTCACATTTCAGGGGTGCTACAGGGTGTCCTTTGGACACCCCTGCACCCTTGAAAACGCATCCTTATTTGCGATTAGCAATTTGCTAATCGCAAATAAGGAATGTGTAGGAATCGCAATTTATTTAGCAATTCCTACATGAATCCCGTTTTGCAAGTCCTTAATAGCGATTTCTTATGAATCGCTATTAAAGACTCGCAAAACGGCCCTTTCATGAATCTAGCTGTTAATGCTGTAAGTAATGGCGGTCAATGGGCCACAAGTTAGCAGGATGGCAGATGAACTTTCATTTTTTCTCTCTGTATTTACCTTTTTATTATGCTTACCAGAATTGACTACAGGGCATACCCCCACTGCCCCCTGAAGATTAAAATGTATTTATAACTGGGGTGAGTTTGTATAAAATAGTTGATGTCAAATATTTTAAGCTCATTTTCTGAAACTGTAGTATGACACAGCCAAGTGGCTTTTTGTTTTCTTTCCTTTTCCTTTCAATTTTCTTTTGGGTGTATATTAAGAGCATGACAGTAAATCTTGCTTATTTCGTGATGTATCCAGAAATGAGACTAGTCCAAACTTCAGACATATCTTCAAAAATAGATTAAAGCATGGAATAACGATCCTTGCAAGAACAATAATGGCAAGGCAACAAGTAGACTATATGGAGAAAGATAAAAATATGTCTAGAACCGCAGTACTGAGAAAACAAGAAGATAAGATTTACTTACAAAATATAAGTATGCATGGATAATATTGCTGTATATCTTGTGCTTTCTATTTTAATTCAAGAATTCTTTATTTCGACCAATATGACAATAAAAGCACAAGTAAAAATAAAATGTCACAATTCATACATGTACGTTCCAAAGGTAAAGTGCATGTGCAATATAATATCAAAGAATTCCGATAAAAAATTATAAAATGTAATAAATACATTAAAATAGACATTAATGGCATTTAAGTTTTAAAAAGGGTGAGGTTGTTACCAATATGAAATCACAACAAGGAGATGGGGTGATCAAATTAAGGAGAGCCTGATTTTAAAAGCTTGGCGTGCACACCAAATGGAGAATAGGTATCAGGAGACAGAATACAGAATAGGCATACTTGTGTCATATTTTAAAATCCTATAGTCCTCCTCACAGTGGTTTGTTCCAAGGTTTCTGCATATCTGTACTAGCCAACGGCATATAGCCTTCTTGTATGCCGAGCAAAAAAACAAAACATGTTGAATTGTCTCCAAAATGTGGTTGCAAGCCGGACAACCCTGAGTTAGAGTCCCCCCACCAGTTATTTGTCAGGGCGCGAAGTGGCAATACTCCATGCCTGAATAAATACAGCTTTGTTGCAAGGGGAGGCTGGATGACATCAAGATCAGGTTCTAGACTATATTGTTCTTTAGTCTCTTGGAAGGATGCAGTCATTGTACCAGTCGCGGGGTTTCTCTTAAGGTGATTAATTTTATATTCCCTAAAGATCTTTGACAGGGTCTTCCTGGATATTAACATGATGCTTACTTCAGCGTTGGCCCATAGGACGCCTATCCCCATAGCTTCTAAGGAATTTTTAATATACGCCAGCCATGGTATTTTCCTAGCTCCTTGTAGGCTCAGCACTTCCTTTAGCTCGGCTCTAAAAGCTTCTCATTCTGGGGTACTCCATAAGCGTCGCCAATGTAAAAGTGGTCTCTGGGCGGCTCCCTCTGTGCTTGGACCAACCCCAAGATCCATTTGAAGTGGCGTAAGTGGAGTACTTGTCGGGAGACCTAGGAGTTGCCGAGCAAAGGAATTCTCATTCTTAGATAGGGGGTCAGTTGGCCGATGGCCCCAGATTTCAGTCCTATATAGGGCTGCCCCTCTTATTTGGGCTTTGTAGATTTTCATCACTGGCCCAACCATTTTATGGGTACACTTCCTGAGCATTTTGGCCAACTCTCTCATTGTCTGTGCCAGATTAAGGCTTGCCTTCTTTATTTGTTCGCTCCACTCCATCTTCTCAGTAAGTGTTAATGCTAAATATTCAAAAATGGTCACTTTCTATAGTAGTTTCTCATGTAGCTGGGGCTTTGATCGTGTGGAATTTCTTACATTAAAAGCCATATACTTAGTTTTTTGTGTGTTTATCTCTAAGCCCCTGCCTTTACAAACAAATGGAAAATATCCAGAGCCCTCTGTATTCCCATTGGGGACTTGGATAGTAAGAGGGTATCGTCGGCGAACATCAAGGCAGGAAACCTTGAGGTTCGCCAACCTAGGGGCATTTATATCTCTCCCAGCAGTCAGGGTTTCCACTGAACAATTAATAAATAAGGAAAAAAGGGTCGCAGCCAGCACGCACCCTTGCCGTACTCCTCTTTCTATGGAAATGGGGTCAGTAAGATCACCATTCTTCCCATGCCTGATTTGGGAAAAATTACAGTCATGGAGCCTTTTCATCTGGTGGGTGAGGTAGGGGGGGGCATTTCAAGTAAAATGGACCACAGTTTGTCCCTGGGGAACAGGTCAAATGCCGATTTTAAGTCGACAAAGATCAAATAAAGGCTGCCACCCTCCAGAAGTACTGTCTTCCAATTCACGGGTTGCAGCCTAAGAATTTGATCTATTGTGGACGTTCTAGTTCTAAAACCTACCTGGATGGGGCTGAGTATGGAGTACTCCTCCATCCAGCTCTCTAATCTACCCAATAGCACTTGTGCGTATATCTTCTGGGTAACATTTATTGGGCAATAATTTACGGGTAGCAGTGGTGAACCCTTCTTGTGAATTGGGATGAATTCCGCCCCCAGCCAGGTCTTGAGAATCGGCATTTCCTGCAGAAAGGCATTAAACAGGGTCCAAAAGTATGGTGCCCAGATTTTAGGCTCATTACAAAAGAGGTCACCTGGGATCTTGTCTAGTCCCCGTACCTTAGAGGGCGTAACCCTACTCAGGGCATCCATTATCTCTTTTAGAGAAATGATTGGGACAGCAGAAATAGATGGCTGTAAGTGGGGGCACTCATTTAAGTCCTGCCCAACTACACCTTCTACCCTTTCATATAGGGGTTCAAAGTAGCCCCTCAAGGCTTCTGCCCCAAATTTGGTTCTATTGCCAGTTTGTCATTTGTGCAGCCAGTATTTACTAAATTCCAAAAGGTCCTCATGTCCCTAGAACGGAGGGCATTTTTCAAGCTGTCCCATTTATCTTCCTCCCATATTTTCTTGGCCACATTGATTATATTTTTGTGGGCTAATCGTCTGTCTTTTATTAGAGATCTTTCTATGGATTTAATAGCTAGGACTAGTGCTTGCTTGGCCTTACGAAAATCGCCATTACACCAAGGGTGACCCGGGGTTTCCTTTATCCTAATTTTTGAAATAGGAAAGAAAATGTTTGCAAGGTCAGATACTAGACTTTGGTGATTGTTCGCTATTTCAAGTAGGGCAGTAGTGAAGACAGTAGTTTCACTAAATTGATTTGCAACCTTAAGGTGTGTAATTACAGTTTGATAAAGGGAGGCTAACGTTTCCTGGGATTTTCTAAATGATCCCCATTTAACTCTCCTCCTGCAACTGGATAGGGTTAACCTGGTGCTAGTTAAAGATTGGTCTATATTAGCAAGCCTGGAGTAAGGCAGTGCGATATCAAGAATCAGGGCGTTGTGGTCACTATCATATCAAGGGACAATCATGAAATCAATCACCCACTGCCAGGATTTAGTATCCACCAGGATATAATTTAAAATAGAAGAGCTTCCTGGTTTATTAAAGGTTTGGTTCACCAGGGAGTTGGATTTTGTACGCCCATTACAGGCCCTGAGGGAGTGGTTCAATATAATAGTGTTCATTTGGAGTCCCAGTGCAGTCCAGGCCCAGGTTACCGGGATGTTTGGTTCAGGTATGGCCCAATACTGGTCCTCTTCACTGATATCACCCCCAAAAAGATCTTTCAGGGGTTCAAACTGGCAGTTGAAGTCGCCAGCAAGAATCACCAGGGTGTTATCAGGAATAGTGTGTAAGAAGGTAGTCAATTGTTCCAGAGTTGTCGACTCCTGACCACGGATAACCGGGCGGGAGCAGACATTAATGATGGCTACTCTGATCTTAGCCGGACACAGAGTATGTCTTGAGAGGAGGTCTCGATTATCCTAGCCGTGCAACCCAGGTGCACAGCAATCAAAGTACAAAGTCCCCCTGCAGGTCTTCCCCTTCCCCCAATTGTGGCTGTGAGACAGAAGGTTGCATAGCCTAATCTGTGGGTATCCTCCCTTGCCCAAGTTTCCTGGAACATGCAGATGTCATTATTTTGAATAAATGCTCCCTACTCCGGATTGTCTAGTTTTGAGGTGAGGCTTGCAATATTCCAGGATAACACACAAAGCTTGGGTGTGTATTTTGGTAAATGGTTTAAATTACTTTGTTCTTCTATAGTGAAACACTTGGTTCTGGGGGATATACTATCAGTAGTCACCTGCTGCAGGCCTATGGGTATAATAGAAGACCCTTCCACTCCTTCTCTTTGGGTGCCACCTGCTCCAAGGTATACATCCTGTCTTGGAGTAACAAGACTCTTGCACAGCTTCCTCCACTCATGGTGGTCCCACTGTTAATCCCACTGTGGATTTGGTTCAACGATCAGTAAACATGTTAATTTTAGTCAATCTACTGCTTCTAGGGAAGAAAATCTATTTGTAAGTGGGAGATTGAAAAACAGTGGACTTGGTTGATCCTGCCCCAGAATGGTATTTTGCTGGGGGTGCCTGAACCCTGCCCCACAGATTGACCACAGGATATTGTTATTTGGGGCTGGTCTCGGGGGTAAAAATACCCCATGGGAGTGGCCAGATACCCCCTTCCTGCCTTTGCTGGTTTCATATTAGAAGGGACCTTACAACCTGAGGGTTTCTGAAGTTGATCACAATGATATCACCAGAGATATCTTGTGGCCTCTGGCCCACCCATCCCACCTTACGTGCAAACAGAATTTCACCAGCATACTTTATAAGAATTTGAGTTGTTTTGCCAGTCAAAATATACTTTTATTTTTAAGGTCATGATATGATTCCCTTTGGCCCCTATTAAGTTCTGGTACTCCAGTTAGGATCATAACATACAGGGTTAAATCTGGGGGGCGATTATTTTACATGGGAGGGTTGACCTTCCCTCTTCTGCTTCTGTCCGTGTGTTGTGCCCCTCTTTAGCTATATGCTTTGCCCCCGAATGCTGCGAATTGACTTCAACCAGAGGCATTTCTGGCAATGACCTTCCTTCTTGCCACTCTCCCCTCCCTGACTACACTTTGTGGGCTAATTTTGTCTCTAAGCTTACTGGGAATATCCACATGCTTGTTTTTTCCCTCCTTAGTACTCTGGATTTGAGGTGGCAAACTCAGGTTAATTACCGGGGCATAATCTACTCTCTGGTGGGCTGGGGGTTTTGGGTCACACGCTGCTGGGGGCAATCTTCCTCACTAAGATTGGCATCTACCTTATCAAAGTAGATTTCTAACAAGGATGTAAGTTTATCTACGCAGGAGGTGTTCAGCTCCTCCTTAATGATGTTTCTTATTTGCAACTGTAGATCCATTACTAAATTTGACACCCAGGATGGTTTTTCTATACCTTCATTCACATGTACATCCAACCCTCCCATCCCCAAATTACCATTCACTGCAATGTCCGTGGTTCCCTTCTTCCGGTTCCTCCCAGACTTCGTAACAGTTTTTGCATTCCCTCTCTACTCTGGACCAGAGGGGAGATCCTCAATAAACAAATCCGAGGTAGGTGCATCATATACCAAGGAGCTTGTCCTGGACTGGGACCTAGAGAAGAAGGTGTCTGCAGTTAGTGGGGCAGATTGTAAATCAGGGCTCGATGGGAGAGTGGGTAACTCCGGTGTTATCGATGGCCGTCTTTTGGTCAGTTCGATTTCAATTGAAACTGCCCCAATGGCCCTCTGGAGCATTTTATCAATTGAAGTGGGCTGATGGCTTGTTGGCGAGTGAATTGTTAGTGTTTGTTTTTTCTCTCCCCATTTTGGTTGCTTAGCAACAACAGGTTCTACTTAGTCAATGATCTTAAGATGTAATAAAAAGACTGAGGCGGCTAAAATGCTGCACACAGCACAAAGTCCCCTCGAAAGATGAGAGAACGGAGGCAATTGTGGAGGCCAAAGGCCGGGCTTGAGGCAAACTTTAAAACACTTAATAGAATATTACTGGTGTGAAGGCATCCACCTTGCATTCAGGGTTCCAATATGGCTATGTTGGCTTGAGATGATTTTCCATGGGTGACTAAGAGGGGGTGGCCCAGACCAGCCTCTTCTGGGCTTTGACTGGCACAGATGGGCCCGCCCTTGGCCCTGGATTCACCCAGGTGCATCCACGCGTGTCCCGCAGCGCGGGAGTGCTGGCACGAAGATGAAGGAGCCGACAGGGTGACCTCACCTCCCGCGCTGTGCAGAGTGTAGAGGCTGCTGGTGGACTGAGTCCCACCCCAGTGATCCTGCGTGCCTCCCAGGAATGCCGGTTACAGTGCTGGTGTCTGCCCAGGGATCTCCACAGATCGGTAAGAGCAGCTTGGGGGCTCACACGCCCTGTCCACAGTCCCGCGCTGCAGTAGTGCTGGCGCGAAGATGAAGGCACCGGGAGGGTGACGTCACCTCCTGCGTTGTGCAGAGTGTAGTAGCTGCTGGGGGACTGAGTCTCACCCCATCAATCCTGCGTGCCTCCCTGGAATGCCGGTTCCGGTGCTGGTGTCTGCCCAAGGATGTCCTTAGAGCTGTAAGAGCAGTTTGGGGGCCCACACGCCCTGTCCACAGCTTTCTATTTACAGGTATTTCCAATACACAGCAAGTACACTTACCTTTTTGATATGCTCAAGATTATCTTTTGCATGCTACGCATCTATCTGTAAAGGTTGAAGGGGTGCGTCACTTAGGAAATTCTCTTTCTCGCACTGAAAAATGCCCAGGACCTTTCGAGGCCAGTAGAGTAGGACAGAAAGATTTTTTTTTTTTAGTTTCTTTTATTGAAGTCCTTTAGTGTCATTGCAAATTAATAATACAAAAAACAGAATTCATCATATAACATATACAGCCAGCAGATACAATCATCAATTACAGTTTAACTTTCAGCCGCGATGTCCTACGTACAAATTAATCAAAGTATAAACCCCAAATGTTATCACATTTTCTTACCCCCACTGCCCTCAAGCATAGCTTTTCTCGCTTTTCCTGACTCTCCGCATTTTCTGTAACCATTCCTGCATGGATGGGATCTGTTCTGGCCGTCATTTCTGTAGTAGCAAGGATCTAGCCACTGCCATTGCGATATACACTAATTTGGCCAGCGGGTCAGAGAGCTTGAGATCCAGATCAAAACCGTAAAGCATCAATTTTACATTTGAAGAAATCATAATCTGATAATAGGTTTGTAAAAAAAACAACATTTCATCCCAGAATACCCTGATCTTGGTGCAGTGGACCACTACTTGGGACCAGTTGGCCGGAGCATGTTTTATACATCTGAAGCAATTAGATGAATGACTAATATACATTTTAGAAATAGCCGCAGGTGTACGGTACAATAGCCAGTTGCCAAAAAATAAAATTCTGCGCCAGTTGGCACCCCTTAATGTACTAAAATTACATTTATTAATAGTCCTCCGGGTGTTCAAGGATAGTGCATGATTTTCTTGTTTCTGCCATTTTTTAATTGCTTTTAAGCTTAAATCCACCTCCCTGCTCTGCGCTAAGCAACGTTTCCAATCCCCGGGTTTCCTTAACACTACATTAACAAAAAGATCCTTGGTCAGTGGGGATGACTGATTGAACTGTATGGGATCTAATTGCCCCAGAATTTTATAAATCATATTATAAGACCCAGCCAACAAAAAGTTCCCATGAACAAAGCGTGCCATCTCTGACGGGGTTATCCACACTCCATTTTTGGGAAAATTAGTTACTTTAGTAAATCCTGCCCTAACCCAATTTTCGACTATCTATGGCCCTACTTTAATACCTATAAACGGAAATATATTAGACAACAGAGTTGTTGAATTAAAAAGGGGAAGAGAATACCTATTAGGCATAGCAGTACATTTCTTAAAGAGCCATACTAGTGTCTTATAACAGACTAATTTAGGAGATTTGAGTACCTGCAGGGGGGTGTCTGAATTTCGAGGCAAATTAGATCAATGACGAAATTAATAAATACATTTTGGTCTAGAGTTTGGTTTTTAAATCTTGACAGATACTGAGCAAAGTAGGCATTATAATAATCCCGAAGATTTGGTAAAGAAAGACCTCCCTGATCCAATTCCTCATAAAGGGTGCCTATTGCAATTCGGGGTGTTTTTTAAGTTGGACAGAAACATGTTGACAGTTTTAGGCTAAGGTTATAAGACCACAATATCCTGATTGCCCTGTATATTCATAGTTTTAACCATTCCCACTAACCCTGCGAATAAAGGGATACCGCAGGGTAAATGAGGAATTCTTAATCTCGAACTCGAGCAAGAGGAGTACCTATCTGAAAACTATAAATGCAGAGGCTGAAACGCTCCTCCCCAACCACGTGATCGTGGAATTGGTCCCAGCTAGCCAGGCCCCAGGAAATATATCGGGCAATCTGACCATTGCAGCCAGGGAGCACGAAGAAGCAAACAGGTTCGCAGAGAGAAGGGAGATTTGACGCTGAAGGTAATACCGGCTGCTTAGCCACAAGTTAGCAGGATGTCAGAAAATAGCGTGCCTGTGATTTACTCAAGTTTAAGTATTTTTCTCTCTGTTTTTCCCTTTATGATATGCGAACCAGAGTTTGACTACAGGGCCTACCCCCACCTCCCCCTGATAAGTAAAATTTATTTATAACTCGGGTAAGTCTGTATAAAATGGTGGTGGCAATGATTTTACACACATGTTACAAAACTGTTGCATAACACGGCCAAGTTTTCTTTACTTTCGTTTATATATTGAGTGTACATTAAGATTATGACAGTGAATCTCGCTTCATTCATTTTACTCCAAGTGTACCCACAAATGAGACTAGTCTGAACTTCAGACATATGCAAAAATAGATTAAAGCATGGAATACCTATCCTTGCAAGAACCATAATAGCAAGACAACAAGCAGACTATAACGACTGAGACAAAAATATGTCTAGAACCTCAGTACTGAAAAAAACAAGGAGATAAGATTGACCTACAAAATACAATTATGCATGGATAATATTGTTGTATAAGGTCTCAGAAATACAGAGGGAGAGAAAAGAAAATAGTAAATCTCTCTTTTAGAGAGATTTGCTATTTTCTTTTCTCTCCCTCTGTATTTCTGAGACCTTCTGTACCTTCCGTGTGTTTTAGTGTCTAGTTGGGGGACTAGGTACCAGTAGGTCTATAATAATTTTTTCCCCTCGGACCCCCCCTTAACCGTTTATCTCTCTGTAATATTGTTGTATACCTTTTGCTTTCTGTTTACAGGTACTTCCAATACACAGCAAGTACACTTACCTTTCAGGCATACTCAAGTTTATCTTTTGCATGCTATGCTGTCGTGTAGTTCCTACCAATCCATAGCACCTGCGCATTGTTCGGACAACATAAACTAGGGGCTTGGTGTCAAGACTGATTCCAAACACCCCTGCAGGATATGTTGGCCCATAGATCAGCTAGGTCACAATGCCACCATAAGCCCCCCTAACCTACCAGGGAGTAAATGATTTCTGGCAACCACTGAACATGACAACCCTGATTCCTCAGGAATCGTGGAAACAGTACAGAACCTTTAGCTCAGTTACTCATGCTTACTTTTTCTCAGAGAAATATACAATACATACACAGTGGGACATTTTCAATAATATTTTTGGAACAAATGTTATTCTCGCATAAAATGCGTGTGCTGCATTGATTAGTAGACAGAAGCAGATAAACGTGATTATAAGCACCAAGAGCGTAAATAGTAGATATAGTTCTACCATAGTGTTAAACAATTGTATTTATGCGGGCATATAAACAAGACAGTAATCTAGCAAATGCCTACTATGCGAATCCTATTCTAAGCATACCTACAGTGTGTGTAGGTGTAGAGCCAGGAATCCCCCAAGGAACGATCAAACTTCATTGCCTGTTGGGATAGAGTGAAGGACCCCAACTTGGTCACAAACTGAACACCCCTCACAAGATGTCAGGATGCTGTGTGGTGATTTCTCAGCATGCAAGGCCCTTAGTGTCAGCGGAAGTACCTCCTCTACTAATGAATAAGGATGCCTATTATTTATAATAAAAGACAGCCTTGTGATGTGCATGTTAGATTAGTGATGTTATGGATATGTAGGTAGCATTGCGGGCTCGTGCATGAAGATAGGATGACTTTTGTACCCAGTGCATAGAGAGACCTAGTACATGATGTTCAAGGCATCGTGATAATGTTCTATGAAGCTGGATGTGTAAACAAAGTAGTTTCAGAGAAACTAATACAACATTGTCGTGCATGCAAATGTGTGTAAAACTTCCCAGAAGAAATTTTATTTTCTAGAGCAATCCAAGAAATAAGCTGCGTGGCAACATGAGCCTAACTCTGGAATATAACAACGCATCTATCTGTAAAAGTTGACGGTGTGTGTTACTTGGGGAATTCTCTTTCTCTGATATTGCCCTGAAGATTACCCAGGACCTTTATAGGACAATACAGTAGAGTAGAAACATGTTGGCTTTTTTAAGTTAGGGTAATAGGACCACAATATCCTGACTGCCCCGTATATTCATAGTTTTTAATCATTCCAACTCACTCAGCCAATAAAGGGGTAAATTGGGGTAAATGAGGAATTCTTATATCTAATAGTATTCAATCACCAAGAAAAACAAACACTTTTTCAAAGATCTACCTGCAATATGGTCGAGCCCACCCAGGCCTTTAGGAGTCAGGCTGAACCTGATGATGAAGCATGGCACAACTTTAGTGGGCGAGGGTTATATATAAAAAAGGCTTTTCGTTTTCCCACCTTCGAGCACAGTAAAGTATAGTTGTATCTCTATCTCCTTACTACACTGGTTTGATAAGGTAGGATACTATTTAGGTTGTTGGTACCTTGGGCCTACCTGAGAGGTGCCTTACATGCATGAAAAGGGAGGGTTTTGGCCAGGCAAGTGGGTGTACTTGCCAAGCCGTCATGGCAGTTTAAAGCTGCGCGCGCCGACACTACAGTGGTAGGTCTTTAACACCTTTACAGGGCTACTCGTGTGGGCAGAGAGCAGCATAGAGCCGCAGAAGCGAGAGAGAGAGTGAGCCGCAGTTTGCTCCAAGCAGCAGCTAGTTCTGAGCTCCGAGCTTCAGACACCGAGTTTTTAGACACCGCCGGGCCCCCGGGCCCCCTAGACCCCGCAAAAGCCTGTGTCTAGCTTAAGCTATGGAGCTTACACTGCGGCAATGAGCACGAGACACAAGGAATAGAGGAGACAGTGGAGATACCTCAAGGCAGCCGGTCCCGGTCCTGGTTTTTGGTTTGCTGCATCTCCGGGAGGCCATCACCGGGAGGCCTCAGCAGGCCTCAGCGGGTAAAGTTTTCAGCCAGCCTGCGCACACCCATCCGCCCACCTGCCTGCACCCGTTCTGCATCCTGAATCTAGCAGGTTTTGCGGGGCCTTGGAGTGAAAGGTAAAACAGCAGAAAGGCGGCGAGAAGGAAAGCTTCAATGGAAGGTCAGCCAGAAAGGATCCTTGAAGGACTGAGGAGGCAGCCTGCTGTATAACCCACAGCATAACCCCTTGCTTGGCCACCCTTGTCAGCCCCAGGAACAAGCAGAGAAGTGGCTTCAAGAACTACCGGCATAGTGCTGCTGCAAGAGAAGCAAGAAGAATAGGAAAATGGCAGAGAAAGAGCAAACAAGTAAGCTAACAGTGGAATTGACACGTGTGTTGTTGATTCCAGTTCGTGTTTTCATTGGTGCTGGAGCTGAATCCGAGCTGAATCTGAAAGTGGCCCCGAACGGAGCAGCTGCAAATATTGTATTGCTGCAAGGCGGGATTGCGAGTGGAAGTAGTGGCGGTTGAACCGCGAAGGCGGTGAGCCCAGGTGTGTGGTGTGCGCAGCTTTTACAGCCTGTAAAGCACTACTGCCGCCAAAACCATCTCCAGGCTCTTACTCACCCCCTGCTCCCCCCGCAAGTCCGCCACCCGTAAGTGGCTGCGGAGGGTTGAGCGAGGGTTGAGTGAGGCAGAGAGTGGCGGTGAATACTCAGCAACGCGACGCGGAAAAACGTGCTTGGAAGGGCAGAACTTGCGCAGAAGTGCATGGAGTCATCTGATCTGAACTGCACTCATACTTTGACTATCTGTAATTTGCATTCAGACACTGACACTTAGACACATAGATCTGGGTGGAAGCTGCATTTAACCTTTGCACAACCTTATATCAGCAAACGTAAGCTGACGTATATAGTTTAAGCGATAAAGCGAGCAGAGGAAGGAGCCAAATAGGCACGCAAGCTCGCAAATTGAAGAGAGATTGGAGCAAAATGACCACCAGAAAATTGCACTCAGGGCTCGTGCTGTCCTTATCACCAAGCCATCCTCACAAATTAAGAAGATCATTCAGTGGCACTAGAGAATTACAGCATTACACTTGCGGACTCTGATCCTCTTGTCATCCAGCAGAGTCAGCCAATCACTTTATCAAATAGGAACAAGCAGCCAATGCAGTTAAGAAAAGTCTGTATGTCCGAGGTTTCACCGGCTGCTTCACCAGCTCAGGGGGACATCTATAAGGGTTTTTGCGGGGATGATGGCTCGGTTGATCGCCTGGGCGATATCTCCATAGTAGATAAAGTAAAGTTCCTTGAAGAACCAATGCCAGGGCAAGACTTTACACTCCCGGATATTGATATGGAAGCACAAACAAAGAACTGGAGAGACCATCCTGACCTAACGCATAAGGATGATGGGCTAATGAGCGGACTCAAGGAAACAGACACTCCAATTGTAAGTTCCTCTCTTAGGCATCATTCTATGCCTTTATTATACTGTAGCACAAGCCATCTGTTAGGTACTTACATGGAGTCCGCCCATGATGTATTCTTGCCTGGCTCTCAAGTGAAATGGGGAAATGAGCAGGAGGGTGTACCTTCAGAATATCTTGTTTGTATTGAAAAAAGTCCTAAATTCCATATTGTCTTTACTAGAGAAATCCGTACTGAGCTCTGATCACATACTGGAAATTATATCTGTAATGCTATTTGAATTGCAAAAGGTAAATAAGTCTGTTACTACACCTATCTCCACCACTCTTTCCCTGATGGGAGAACAGCCAAAAGCGAGGCCAGCATCATACGCCCCTCTTGGATAGTCGAGAGATGCATCTGTACGGGCAGGAACTCATCTTTTCCTGGTACCCCCAATAGTTTCTCTGTGTAACCTCGAAGAAGAACTTTGTTTAAATACACTATTCGAGGAGGTCGATCAGAGCCTTCCTACGGAGAAGTCTTCTTTGAAAACTTTTCCTCTGTTCAAGAAGGACAGAATGGGGGGCACTGGAGAAGTTAAGAAAACTAGGGGCCGTACCGAGCAAATCGACCAGGTAGGGAGGGTAAAAGGGGAGGGGGAGCCCTTCATCTCCCCCTCCTCCCAGGTACATTCCCCTTTTCTGCCAGGGAAGGGAGGACTGAAAGTAGGCAAGAGGAAAGTCCAGCAATAAATCATAAGGGGGAAAATATGAAGAAGAAATAAAAAAATGAGACGATTTTCTAAACGAAAAGTGTCAAAATTGCATTTTTCCCGGATTCTGGAAGGCCAGAGTAATAATCATTTAATAATGGAGAAAGAAGATCCCATTTCTCCATTAGCAGAGGGTAACCCAAGAGAACCCCCAGTGCGTTCATGGCACCAGCAGGTAGATTTGGGGACCCCGGATTGGTAGTTCCTCCATCTTCCTGGTTGTCGCAGCCCTTACAGCCAACCCACCCCAACTTGATTAATGGGATTGCTGATCTATCGGGAGGGGAGATGTGAATTGGACACGGGGTCCCCTCATCACAGACCGGGTTAGAGGTCACAGATTCCAGGGTGGATGGTAACTCTGAGGGAGGGCCCCAATTTCCAAGTATTACACAGGCTAGGCTGAAATTAAAACCCTCACAGACCACAGCTACATTCATCAGAAACATCAAAGCATCAACTTCCAATATTGTCTCACATTTGAATATTCAACCACATGGTGTTACACAAACCGTCAGCTCCATTGATAGGGTCCCTTTATGGATCCCCTGGAGGGACGCCCCAAAGAAAATTAGTGGGGTTCTGACTGGTTTGTCTTCAATTGTGACTTTTACATGGCTATTTGATAATGAATCCACTCCGGTAAACAGAGTACTTATCCTCAGTTTAGTCTCGGAACTGGAAGCATTAAAATTGATAGCAAGTAAGGATATTTTAAATGTGACGATCAATGTACACAATACTACTCCTCATTCTAGGGTCACCTTTGGTTCCCTGATAGTGGCCAATTTGGTTTTGCAGAATTGTGAGCACTTTTTGAAATGAGGGCTCAACATAACACCTGTTAGAGGCTCCAAAACTCATCATTTTAAATCCCCTAGGGCTAATAAATCAGTGGCACTTGATGCCCCGGGCCCTTACACTGAGTACTCCGTGGGTAATACCAAAGATATAGTGGTCTCCGTGGACAGGAGGAGACGCTCAATAAATTGGGTGTCTGATGTGGTAGTTGCCCCTCAGACTCCAGATTTAGAGGATGAATCTGCCCAGTGGAGCTGGATGGCAAGAGCTTTGAATAATACACATCCGGTAGTACTAATTGAGGTAGCCTGGGTGGGCTACTTCTGTCCTGGAATTTGGCTTGTTTGGGACCCAATGGAAATAAACTGAACTCACTGAAAACTATGAATTCCTTAAATATATGCTTACAAGAAACGTGGTCCTACAAAGAGTTTGAATTTGATGGCTATTTTGTTTATTCTTACTACACGTGCTGAAAGGGGACACGCTAGTGGGTGGTGTCCATACTGCTGAAAAACTCCATTAATTGGAACCAGAAGATTTTCTGTCACCCCTCAAACCTTTGTATATGTGTGACGCTGGCTTGTTTGGGAGATACTGGCAGGTCCACTTCCTTTCTGGTGGCAAAGTTATACATCCCTTCTGGTGGAAATTTTGATCATTTCTTGAGCATATTTTTTTATTTTATTCAAGATATAGCCTTTAGGGAAGAATGCCCCCTTGTGACAATAGTCTGGGGCATTAATGCCAAAATTTCGAATTCTGCTTTGAGGATTTATGCTAATTCTGATAAAGAGGAAATCTGGCACATTCCTGAGATTTTACTACCAAATAAAATAAAAACAGACAAACGGGGGTTCCTACTGTTCGATAGCATTAGAAGTTTGGATTTGATTATTGTAACTGGGAGAATACCTGCTGGCAAAATAGCACATTTTACTTGTCACTCTCAACACACCCAGAGCCTTTTAGATCACATGGTTGTCTCCTATCAAATGTTTGGGGCTTGTGATATTTTTTTTGTTATCCCTTCGATATGGAGTGATCATAGTATATTGGGTATGAAAGTGGCTTTTGATTTATCCAAACTGGATTCGGGGAATTTTTGTCAGGGCATAGCTACTTTTAATAAAGCAAATGGTCGGTCCTTTTGGACACAAAAAACACCCTTAAAGTAGGTTCGATTGTGTAGAAGGTTTATGTAGAAAAAAATTGCTTGCTCGTGCCAATATTATTCACCTCTTTGATGCCCAGATGGAGCAGATATGTAATGTAAGCTTTATATCATCCAGACCTCGTTTGCCCAAACGGGGTATATCCCTTTTAATGCCTTTAAACCAAGTCATTAACCATCTTGTCAGCATATCGATCACTTTGACCTCCTTAACAAACACCAATCCGGCTTTCGGGCAGAATAAGTCACGACTCACATAATTGACGACGCATTACAAATCCTCGACCATAATGGCTCCTGTTTACTCATCCTTCTAGACCTCTCTTCAGCCTTTGACACGGTCAAACATGAAAACTTGTTAAACCTCCTGGAACACAGAAAGGGTCTATCAGAGGCTGTACAGAGTTGGTTTACCTCATTTCTCCAAAATCAGACACAACAATTCAAAGTCAATAAATCCTTGTCCAAACCAGCCCCAGAGTCGTTGGGAGTCCCACAAGGTTCCTCACTATCCCCTACACTGTGTAATCTCTGCATGGAACCACTCACTAAAATCCTACAAGCCTCCAACGTGCAATATCACATGTACGCAGACGACACACAACTATACCTTGAGATCCACACCCTAGAGGACATAAAAGTACTTAACACCACGCTCAGAAATACCCAAGCCTGGCTAGCAGAAAATCATCTCAAACTGAATGCCCTAAAGACTGAATTCCTTCTAATAGCTCCACCCGCACAAATCCCCATAATGCAAGATTGGCTCAAACACATTACGGCGCTCAACATCCAACCCACAATCGTGGACTCTGCGAAGTCACTGGGAATAACTTTGGAGAGCAACATTAACATGTAAAAACATATCAGTAGTGCTGCAAAGGGAGCTACTTCCAGATACACACACTGCGGAAAATGAAACCCTTCCTGCCACCCAACGACTTCAAGCAAGCAGTACGAGCTCTAATTATCCCTAGAGTGGAATACGGATGTTTATCTCTGTGCAGTCTACCCAAAACTTCTATGGCTCCACTACGAGCCTAAATCAATGCAGCAGCAAGACTCATAACTGGTTCTAAACGGAGCTCCCACATATCCCCTGATCTACAACTCCTGAACTGGTCACCCCTGGAAGCCCGAATTCATCTAAAAATAGCATGCATGACACACAAAGTCATGCATCACAAGGCCCCCAGCTACTCTGCATAGAAGCTGACAATCTCGGGGGGGGGGGGAGATCCTCAAGAAATGCTGAAAAACTACTTCTGCAACCTCAAAAATTCAACAAGAAAAAGACATATAACCGATCCTTCTCTGGGATGGCACCCAGAATCTGGAATGCATTACCCCCAGAAACCAGACTCAACCCTTCCACTGCCTCATTCAAAAAGGAAGTAAAAGCCATCCTCATGGCCAAATTCACATGAATATGATACATAGAAATAAGCAATCTTGAAATTATACTGACCCTTGATCCCTCACTACGAGATAGACTGTATATCGCCTCTTATTTTGTTCGTCCTTGTATAACACGCCACTGTACATATGTTTTGTTATTGTTCTGGTCTTCTTTTTCTTTTTTGTATATGTAACATTTAGTGACTGTGCAGCGCCATGATATCTGCAAGGATCTTGTTCGCGCTCTATAAAACTTTCAAAATAAAATAATATAATTAAATAATATATTTCCTACTAGATCGGCAGCAGGAAATCAATCGCCTTAAGCGAACAAGAGGACGCTGTATGCTTAGTGGAAAAAGGAGGGAGTATGACTTTAAGTGGATTGGGCTGAGGGAAGCTGCAAGGGAAAAAAATTCAAGAAAATACTGGCACCTGATCGCAGAATTTTGTGATTCTAGGCAAAGGGCTCGACCCATACCAATCCCAGAGAGGGAATGGGGGGACTATATTTCCCTATTATATAAAAATAACAGCCCAGGTTCTCCTGTGATGATCGACGGGGTCAAATCAACTTTTATTGAATTTGGTGAATTTGGCCCCCCATCAGCAGAGGAAGTGGTAAGATACATAAGGAATGCTAGAACCTCCGGCGCTCAAGGGCCAGATGGAATTCCAATTGTATTAATCAAAAAGGAGCTAGATGCATGGGGTGATTTTTTAGAGCCATTGTTTAACTATTGTTTTATTACAAATACAATCTGCCTTTCTTGAAAGGGGAGTATTATAGTCCCGTTGTATAAAAAGGGACTGAAAACACTGCCGGACAGTTTTAGATAGATTGCCCTGTTGGACGCCTCAGGTAAACTATTCGTAAAAAGTATATTATGTCATGTTCAACAAAGGGAGTATGATCAGAATATTCTACCTACGGAACAAGCTGGTTTTTAGAAGGAATCATGGCCCCCTGGACAATATAGAGGTGGTACAGACTATTGTGGAGAAATATGTTTTTTCAGGAGGTATGTCAGTGTATACAGCTTTTATTGATTTCTCCACAGCGTTTGACAAAGTGGACCGCCATATGCTGTGGAGAAAGCTGCTTCATCTTGGCATACCATATCATCTTCTGGGCCTTATTATGGAATTACACACAGACACCTGGTGCCAGGTTCTAATGGGAGGTTCACAGGGGTTATCATGCAAATTAGAATACACAATGGGCTTAAGCAGGGTCGCTTATTAGCACCTCTCTTGTTCTCCCTGTATATTGCCGATCTCCCCGGTGCAGTGTCCGTTGGCTTGCTATTATACGCAGATGATGTGGCAATATTTGATTTAAAGCCTATTGGGCCCATTTCTTGAAAATTAATATTACAAAGAGCAAGATTTTGGTCTTTCGTAAGAAGGGGCTTAGAATAAACAGATGTCTAAAATGGATGCTTGGCTTTGAAAAATTGGAATTAGTCGACTCGTACTTATATTTGGGGAAAGTTTTTTCAAAAACAGGCCGAGACTTGGAGCACATTAAACACTGTGTTAGTAAGGCTGTCTCCCAGGCAAGTGCATTAAATAGATATTAGAAAACCTGCATGAGATGCCATTTCGGCCATATTTTATCAATTTTGAAGGTAAAAATCCCTCCCTCACTAACATATGCTGCAGAGGTATTAGATATGAATTACCGGCTCTCCTTTGATAAGGCAGAAGGACGAGTCTTGCATCAAATTTGTAATTTAAATTCTTCGGCTGCTTCACATTGAGTAAGTCTCGAATTTGGTTTAGTTTCGTCTTTTGCTTTATCCTTGGCAGGGGCTCTGCTGTGGGGAAATTCCCTCTTCTGGGGGGAGGAGGGTACACTTACGGCTGCCCTGAGAACAGAGATTTTTGACACATTAAAAGATAAATCAATTTTTTTTTAGATCTTTTGTTGTTGCAAATTAAACATTTGGTCTTGGTTTGAACCCCGCTTCGCCTATGCCCAAGTCTTTTTTGAAACAGCTTTTAAAAAAGTCTATTCCCTTTATCAGTTTGACTAGAGATGTTTCTTGAAGTCTGTCCAGGCCCAGTAATGAGGTGGTCAGCGGGAGTGCCTTGGAGAATAAACCACAACCCTATCTATCTTGGAATATGCCTCATGGGACTAGAAGGCTGATACTCCTACTGAGACTTAATTTGATGCCTCTAAGAGAAGTTACCGGTATCTGGGAAAAAATACCAAGAGAGAAAAGAATCTGTGAAATGTGCCATTCACAAATTCAAAACCTCAATCATGTTTTATTTGTATGTACAAAATTGCAATGAGCTAGGCGAGTGTTCTTAAAGTGAATTTTTATCAAATTTAATATTCACTCTGCCAAGGAAGCGCGATCTCTGGTTCTGTCTCCCCCAAATAAAATGGTTTGCCATAAGTTATATCAATTTTTTAAAACATTTTTGTCTATTTGTTAGGAAAAAGATTTTTTATAATAGTTTTATTCCAATTTTATATTATGTTGGTTGGTTGAGAGCTTTATTCGATATGCAAAGACATCTTACAAGCATAACATACATTATAAAAACAACATTACAAAAAACTACAGATATGTCATACATTTTTAAGAAGATAAAATTATAGGGATCCCCCTGAAATAAATTAGCTAAAAAGGGATTAAACCGAAATGGACAATCTGTTGCAACGAATTAACCAAAAACGTTTTAAAAATTTGGAGACACCACAGACTATAAGAGGGGAGGTATCAGTCAGTAAAATACGGAGAGCCACCGAATGGATACGTGTTCCCAAACGTTTAAAGAGGGGTTTCAACCAGTATCTCCTTGGGTGGATATAGTCTGGGCACTCAAAAAGTACATGTGCCACCGTCACAGGCCTGGCTGGGCAGCATACGCAAAAGGGGGATAAATGAGCATGGGACTTCCACTTAGATACAGTTACTCCTAACGGGAGAGTGCCAACTCTAAACTTGAAATAAAGGACCCTATCCATTGGCATAGTAATTAAATCCATGTAGGGTTCGTATAGTACCACATTCTTTATTCTGAGGAACGCTGCAGTTGAATTGCAGTGATGTGGATTCCCAATTAGTTGGCAAGAGACCCAGTCCCAGTATAGTTTTTTAAGGACTGCCTTAGGAGGAGCAGATCTTGTGGTCCAGCAATCTCCTAGGCCCAATTCCCCCAAAAGATTTTTTGTGTCCCTCAGCCACTTGATCTTGTTCCAGCCCCCATGCTCATTACTTCTGATAAGCCATCGGCATAGGATTTTAGTTCCGGGACCCTCCATATGCGGGACCATAAGAGCAATGGGCGAAGACGGGTATGGTCTTTGATACTTCTGCAGCCCAAGTCCAATAGCACCGGGACTGTAGGGGTGCTCAAGGGGAAAGCTAGGAGGTCCTTCAGAAGTTTATTTTCGGCCTTGGATAAAGAATCCAAATTACAATGACCCCATAGCTCCGCGCCATACAGGGCAGAAGTAACCCCCCTTGCCTTGTAGATCTCAATTGCAGGCGCCACTATGGATCTGGAGGATGCATGATATTCCTTAAGTAAGGCACCCCCTACCCTTTTGTGGCAGAGAACCATCTTGTCGATGTGGGAAGACCAACTCATTTTGTCATTCAAGCGTAGACCTAAATAATCAAATTCGGACATTTTCTCCAGAGGGACCGAATTCAGAGTGGGAGGACGACCTAGTTTCCTTGGTGGGCGTAGTATCAAGTATTTCGTTTTTTCTACGTTTATCACCAGCCCTCTGGATACACAAAAGTCCTGAAAACGGGTCAACAACTTCTGAAGCCCCTGGGGGGTCTTTGAAATAAGGAGAGTGTCGTCCGCGAACAACAATGTTGGAATCCGCACCCCCCCCAGGCTGGGTGCGTCCGCAGGTTCCTGAAGCAGATGCTCCACCACACCATTTACATATAGAGAAAAGAGTGTGGGCGCTAAGACGCAACCCTGTCTGACACCCCTACAGACCGGGATCCTATCTGTTGTTTCGCCGTTTCTCCCCCAACGAACCTGGGCAAAGTTGTTCGTATGAAGTTTAGTGAGGAGAGACAAAATGTACGGGGGCAATCCCAGTCCGTGGAGAACCCTCCAGAGTTCCTCCCTGGGAACTAGGTCAAAGGCAGTCTTCAAATCGATGAAGGCCAAATAGAGACTGCCCTTGCCCAGTTCCACCACCTTCCAGTACAGGAGTGTTAACCTAAAGACCTGCTCAATTGTGCCTGTTCCTGAGCGGAAGCCTGCTTGGAAGTCCGATAGAGCTTGGTTCTCATCCACCCATTGAAGGATTCTCCCCAGAATGACTTTTCCGGCTACTTTTTGTGAGCTGGTTGGATTCTTGATTGTCTTATGTATTTATTGTACTATTTGCACATTATACAGTATGCCCAATATAAGAAATACCCTTGGGATGTAGCGATGTATAAGAAAGAATTTTTGTACTATATGTAAAGTTAGTTTCTTTTTTTAATTTATTGATATGTTTTTGTGGATCTCCGTAGGAGTTCCAAACCAAAATAAACAAAATGAATTGAGTTGAATTACTCGTGTGGGTGATCATGGCACACTCAGTGAACTTTACTAGGGGCTTACCAGTCAATCCAATATGCCAATAAAGGATAACCAATCATAATCACAATTTACACTGATAACATATGCATGTTAGCACTGATCAGCAGTGGTAAAGTGCTCCGAGTCCTACAACTAACACAAATAGGATCAGAAAAATAGGAGCCAAAAGGCAAAAAGATTGGCCATAAACTTGCAAAAAGGGCCATGTCTAACACAACCCCCATCAGCCTAAAAACAGGGGAGACCAATCAATACCTTTATGGACTTCCCTGATTGGAGTGATAGAACATGGACCCTGGCCCATAACAGCAGGGGCACATTCCAGTCCATGTCTTCCTGAACCCAGTTGGTCGCGGAGTATACTCTCTGGGCCCACTAGGCTAACCCATCAATCAATCAATCAATCACTGCATTTCTAAAGCATGATACATACTCCTGAGGGTCTCAAGGCACTGGGGGGGCGCTACTGATCGAAGAGCCAGGTCTTGAGAAGTCTTCTGAGGCCAGCAGGTCCTGAGTCTGTCGTAGGCCGGTAGGGAGTGCGTTCCAGGTCTTGGCAGCGAGGTAGGAGAAGGATCTGCCGCCGGCGGTGGTTTTCCGGATGCGTGGAACTGTGGCGAGGGCGAGGTTGGCTGAGCGGAGGCTTCGGGTCGGGGTGTGAAAGCTGAGTCGGTTGTTGAGGTATGTGGATCCGGTGTTGTGTAGTGCTTTGTGTGCGTGGATGAGGAGTTTGAAGGTGATCCTCTTGTTGACGGGGAGCCAGTGCAGGCCTCTCAGGTGGGGTGTGATGTGGCTGCGTCGGGGGACGTAGAGGATCAGACGCGCCGAGGCGTTCTGGATTCGTTGTAGTCGTCTCAGGAGCTTGGTTGTTGTTCCTGAGTAGAGGGCATTCCCGTAGTCGAGTCTGCTGGTGATGAGGGCCTGGGTGACGGTTTTTCTGGTGTCAGGAGGGATCCATTTGAAGATCCTGCGGACCATTCGGAGGGTGTTGAAGCAGGACGCAGAGATGGCGTTGACTTGCCTGGTCATGGAGAGGGTGGAGTCGAGGATGACCCCCAGGTTGCATGCGTGGTCTGTGGGTTCCGGGGCTGTGCCTAGCGATGTGGGCCACCAAGAGTCATCCCAGGCTGATGGGGTGGGTCCGAGAATGAGGACCTCCGTCTTGTCTGAATTCAGCTTCAGTCTGCTGTCCTTCATCCAGTCGGCTACGGCCTTCATTCCTCTGTGGAGGTTGGCTTTGGCAGTGTGGGGGTCTTCAGTGAGGGATATGATCAGCTGGGTGGTGTCGGCGTAGGAGATGATGTTGAGGTTGTGATGTGGGTGAACGGTGCCATGTAGATATTGAACAGCGTCGGGCTGAGGGAGGATCCCTGTGGGACACCGCAGATGATCTCGGTGGTTTTCGAGAGGAAGGGTGGTAGGCGGACGCTCTGGGTTCTGCCGCAGAGAAAGGATGTGGTCCAGGCAAGGGCCTTTTCTTGGATTCTGGCGTCATTGAGGCGTGCTGATAGGGTGCGGTGGCAGACGGTGTCAAAGGCAGCTGATAGGTCCAGGAGGATGAGGGCGGCTGTTTCTCCTTTGTCCATCAGGATCCTGATGTCGTCAGTGGCGGCAATGAGGGTGTTCTCGGTGCTGTGGTTGCTGCAGAAACCGGATTGGGAAGGGTCCAGGATGTTGTTGTCTTCGAGGTAGCGGGTTAGCTGTTTCTTGACAATCTTCTCTGTCACTTTGCCGGGAACGGGAGCAGGGAGATGGGCCGGAAGTTCTTGAGGCCCTTGGGGGTCTGCCTCGGGCTTCTTCAGAAGGGCGTTGATCTTGGCCTGCTTCCAGCTTTCCGGGAAGGTTGCTGTCTCGAAGGAGCTGTTGATTGTTTTCCGGAGGTGGGGCGCGATGGTTGTGCAGGCTTTGTTGAAGACGTGGTGAGGGCAGGGGTCAGATACGGATCCGAAGTGGATGGAGTTCATGGTTTTGATGGTGTCTTCGTCGCTGACGTTGGACCAGGTGGTCAGGCGGCTGGTGCGGGTAGTGGTCGCAGGGGTGGTGGACTTGGTGGTGGGTGCGGGGGTCTCGGGGTTGAAGCTGTCGTGGATGTCGTTGATCTTGCGGTGAAAGAAGGTGGCCAGGGAGTCGCACAGGTCTTGTGATTGTGGGATGTCGTTGGTGTTGGAGCTGGGTTTGGAGAGTTCTTTCACGATGCTAAAGAGCTCTTTGGTGTTGTGTGCGTTGTTGTCTAGGCGGTCCTTCAAGGCGGTCCTCTTGGCGTTCCTGATGAGGTGGTGGTGTCTGCGGGTGGCGCTCTTGTGGGTTGTGTGGCTGTCTGGTGTGCGGTCGTGGGGCCATTTTTTCTCCAGCTTCCAACAGGTGCGCTTGCAGATCCGGAGGTCTTCGGTGAACCAGGCGGCTTTCTTGTTGGTGTGGTTGGTTGTGGGGGTCTTGAGAGGGCCGAGGGTGTTGGCGCACTTGTTTATCCACTGTTTGAGGTTGGTCGCGGCAGTGTCGGGGTCGGTGGGGTCGGCGGGTGGTCTCAGGGAGAGGGTGGTAGTCAGTTGATCTTTGGTGACCTTGCCCCAGCAGCGACGTGGCAGCTGTTGGGTGCGGTGGTGTGTGGTGGGTTTCCTGAAGGTGAAGTGGACGCATCTGTGGTCGGTCCAGTGGGGTTCGGTGGTGTGGTTGAAGGAGACGTGGGGGCTTGTGGAGAAGATTGGGTCCAGCGTGTGTCCAGCGGCGTGGGTGGGTGTCGTCACGAGCTGTTTGAGTCCAAGGTTGGTGTCGTTGTTGTTCTCGAGGTGGAAGTTCAGGTCCCCGAGGAGGATGTAGTCTGTGGAGGCGAGGGCGTGGGTGCTGACGAGGTCGGCGATGGTGTCGCTGAACTGTGGTCTTGGTCCGGGCGGTCTGTAGACGAGTGTTCCTCGGAGGGTCGTGTTGGGGTCGGTGTGGATCTGAAAGTGCATGTGCTCGGCAGTGGTGAGGGTGTCGTCGTTGTTGGTCGAGACTCTGATGGTGTCCTTGTGGATGATGGCGATTCCCCCTACAACTCCGTTGGTGCGGTCTCTGCGGGTGATCTTGTAGCCCTGTGGGATGGCTATGGCGATGTCTGGTGCCGAGGTGGCATTCAGCCAGGTCTCCGTCAGGAAGGCCACCTCGGGGGCGGTAGAGTCTAGGAGGTCCCAGAGTTCGATGGCGTGCTTGCGAGCGGAGCAGGTGTTGAGGAGGATGCAGCGGAGGTGGTTGGGTTCTCTGGTAGGTGGTTTGGTGGGCTGGATGCTGGTGAATCTGCAGTTCTGGCAGGCGAAGGGCCCTTGGGTGTGCCTCAGGGTGGCCCGGTAGCAGGGGTGGTCTCATCCGGTGTTGAGTGCGTGGAGGGTGCTGGAGTTGTAGTGCAGTCTGGCGTTGCGGGGGTGCGGCGCCCAGGGCGTTCTGGTGCTGGGCGCGGTCCAAGCACGGCTGGGCGCAGACGGGCTTGCCTTTGGCACACCAACGGCGCGCCAGCGGCGTGCCTGCTTCGCGCCCGCTGCGCGGCCTCCATATGAGGTGCAGAGGGAGGGAGGAGCAGCTGGGAGGTGGGAGCGGGCGGCCAATGGGGGACAGGGGGGCGGGGCCGCAGGGACGTAGCGGCAGTAAAATGGCAGGGACACGGGAGGCGGGGGAGAAGAGGGGCAAAACGGGCACAGGGGTTCAGAAGAAAAAGGATGGAAAGTGGATGGAAAGGATGGAAAGTGAACAAAAAACAAAGGATGGACACCAAATATCAGCAGACACAGCTCAGTAGCGATGCAGGCGGGCGGCAGCGGAACACGGTCACACAGGGGGCTGCGTGGCGGCGAGGGGAGCGACCTGTCTGGTGACAAGGTAAGAGGTCGCTCCCATGGGAAAGCCTTCTCCTCGCCTGTGGACCCCATCTGTGCAGCGCCTAAACTTGCAGTGCTCGTAGATGTGTCCTAGCAGGCAGTTAGTACCCATAAGATCAACACAGTGGTGTGGCCCAGTCCACTTTGGGGTTTGACTCCTGTTCCCTTCCCAGGGGCATCTCTGTCTACCAGGACAGCAGTCCACAGTAGCCACTGACAGCTGTCAATGAGGAGAGCCAGGCTTCATGCCTGTCTAACCCCTGTGGCGTCAGACGGTGGGCACCAGCTCCAGGTGCCTTGCACTCTTTGTCCACTCTCCCTCCTGCCAGGTTAGAGATGGTATCCTGATACTTGCTTTACTAGTCTGTGTGCTTCTGCCTTTTTGTGTATTCACCATCTAGTTTTGAAGTGACAGGAGCTGGTGATGTGCATTCACTCTAGACAGTTACATGAGGGGTTGAGGTGTGGCCTGCCTTGCCTGGGTAACTCATTGCTAGGATGAATAGACCTGGTCTGCATTTAGAGTGGTGGGAAGTGTTTTGCTAGCGCCTGAATAGGCTGTGTCTCCTTTGCCCAAAGTTGTCTCCACCCCCTTGTGGTTAAGCTGGACCCAGGAGGACAGAACTGGTTTTGACTGAGCTCAAAGACTCTGAAGCAAAGAGATCAATGAGAAAATGGGGTGTAGGTATTATACATTAAACCACAGGACTTTAGACTACTTCTGGAAACAAGGGGGCCCTGCCAAGAAGAAGAGCTAAAGAGCTGTGTGAGAAGCGCTGCCTTTTCTGTGTTAGGGGGGTTGTCCTGCAGTTGCTGTTTCTGTTTGCAGTGGAGGAAAAGGACTGACTCTTTTTACCCTGCTGTGGTATCCTGCTTGTGAAGAATCTCCAAGTGCTTGTGTGTGCTTGCCTCCTATTAGAAATCTCAGGGAGGTAAAAGACTTCAGAAAAGATCCTTGCTGCATTTAAAAGTAACCTGCCTGGAAGGAGGGGTGGGAACTGTGTAGAGAGCGCTGCCCCTGATGTGTGTGGTGTGGGATGGCCTGCAGTTGCTGCTCCCGGTTGGACAAGGTGAAATACAGGACTGTTATTCATCTTTTTGGCAAGAAAATTGCATGGTGAGTGCTTTATTTTTGTTTTTAAAAAGTGCATGTGGAGTGCTGTGTTTCTCATCCCCAGCTGAGGAAGTGCTTAAAAACAAAACAACCAGTGTATGAAGAAGAGCTGTGCCCAGGTAAAGTCAGCACAGGCTGAGTGCAGTTTGACTGCCCTCAATCTAAAAGGGCCGACGCGGTGTATTCTGACCCTAGGGTGGTGGATAGTGAGTACTTGGAACACCCACGCTCCACACCGCAAACAGCACAGAAAGGCCTGCCCCTGGCTGGAGCCAAGATTGCTCCCTGAGCCCGCACACGAGGTTGCGCTGTAATGGCATGGAGGTCACTGCCTGAAGGCATCAAGTGGTGGACAGTGCAAGTCCCAGGGTTAAGACCCGCCTATCGCTCTGTGCCACGTGTGATTCCCTCAGCGTGGCAACCCTGAAGGACCCTGCATGCCCCAAACTTGCTTTCGGGTGACACGGCACACTTGTCCTGGCTGAAGGAGACTGGGGTGGAGTTACCAAGCAGGCACATTGGCCCAGCAGCTGCACCGCGTGTTGATGGGCAGCTCCCTTTGGTGATTTCCCTTTGTTGCAGGGATTCTGCTCATGCACAGAACTATGCGCAGTAAACCAGGACCCTGGTTTATTGTGGTGTACCAAAGAACCCACCTCAGTGCCCAGAACCCTTATCTGACTAGCATTAGTTTCTCATTCGTTCTCCGTACTACAGCCAAGCTACCAATGATTAGACAACCTAGAACATGCAACTTAGTAAACTCTCAGGAATTGTGGGAATCAAGAACACTCTTTCGCTCTAACACTCATACCAGTCCACAACGTGAGTAATCAGAGACACAATATAGCTTAAAATGTTTAATTTAACTAACGTGCTCTAAGATGCAGTACTCTCGCCAAAAATAACAAAAATATGCATGAGAATAATACAATCAGCATTGTTACAATTCCATAAAGCACAAAAGGGGAAATCATATTATAATGACAGTGGAAACAGGATTATAGCGCTGTTACCACCCTCCCCATGCTTGGAGCTAGTTTTAATTAATATTAGAAGACCTCTAGGCTTTGGCGGGGTAACCCATACCTCCAATATCAGATAGAATGAATCACATCCCATGACAAGCACAGCTCCTCGATGTTGGAAAGGTTGTCTCCAAGTGCCTCCTCATGCATGCAATGCAATATTAAAAGCACCCGAGTTTAAGTTTGAGCAGCTGCGTTTTCTGTTAGGTCTATGTGCGTGGGACTGATGAACATGAATTAACAGCATACATTGTTATTTGACCTTGAACACGCTGTGCAGACTGAGGGCACAGAGCGCATCTAGATATGTGAAAAACAGACAGTTCTCATGTGAAAGAGCGCAAGAACAGAGCCATGTTGTGTTGTGTGCAAAAGCTGTAAAATGGCATCTAAGCATATACCTCACTTATGCTAACATAGCAATGTCCGCAGTTAACCCGTTATCCTCACTACACCCTCCCCTTGATTGGGCCTACAGACAAACGACTCAATAGAACTCAGAGTTCAAGTTCGAGTGAGCAAGAAATAAGTTCATCCATGTCAAATGGGAAAATTTGAAGTGAGACAAAGAGAAAAAAATGGGGGAGCAAGCCAGCAAAAAAAACTCAGTAAAAGTTCTTGACTGATGATAGAAGGCTGCCAAGTTAATCCATCAGTGTATATGAGCAATAGGTTGCAATGGCCTCTAAGAGGAAGTCATTGTTGCTGTCGGAAAAGAGAGATGCCATCCAATCAAGCAAAGGGGATGAGCATACATGTTCTTCAATAAAGGGAGCCTCTAGCACCATCAGAGGACTACTTGCGTGTTCTTCAAGAAAACTTTGTTGCAGGATAGCATGTGCAGCAGCACAGACATCCCATTCCACCAACACTCAAAATGCAGCAGCGCAGGCCACAATCCCAACACGCGAACACTCCAGCTCATGCGCCACAAGAGGACTCATTAGCATTCCGTAATCCGGATCAGGAGACACCGTGTTGGAGAGGCATAAATTCAGTCCCCTTTCAAATGAATATTCCAGGCAGTGGAAGACAGGTTGCACGCAATTGAAGTATGCAA
The DNA here is from genome assembly GCF_964261635.1 of Lissotriton helveticus. Lineage (NCBI taxonomy): Eukaryota > Metazoa > Chordata > Amphibia > Caudata > Salamandridae > Lissotriton > Lissotriton helveticus. The sequence goes on along the minus strand of NC_136067.1, from coordinate 1,078,314,547 downwards.
AACGAAAAGACAATCCATAAGCCACGCTTAGAGTGGCCAAGGGCAGAGTACCGTTGCATTCAAGCATACGACTACGAAGTTGTATCTTCCAGTCTCTGCTGTTTTGCTCCACAGATAGAGCAGCCATTCCGAAGCAGGCAGATCAACAGCAGCAGCCTTGCAGCCAAGGCAAGTATTTTTGGGAAGCCGCCGAAGATGCTGGAAAAAATAGAATGAAAAAATGCTGGTATCACACCAAATATAGTTTGAAATTAAGTCACATGGTAGGAGCCCACAAGTAAAAAAAAAAAGTGCCAAGCCTGTAGTAGTAAAGGCATTGAAAATGGTATGGATCAAGGCACCGAAATGAAGTGGGAGATCAGTATTTAAAAGCGACTGCACCTCTGTGCGGGTGTTGGCCACGTGAAGGACGAATGTTTCATGGGAAGATGTGAGCCCAACTTCTTTTTGGGACAATAGTGCTCCTATTCTGCTCAATTTACTGAACTCTGCTTTCAAGGTCGGAATGGAAGACCAAATTGAGATGTTGAGCCTCCCATGTGGGGGTGGAAAAAGCACACATTTTACAGCAAACTACACGTTGTGAGACAGTTACAATGTAAGGGATGCCAGCCTGCATGCAGCAGCAATCTTCATTATTTTAAAGCAAATAGCTACCATTTGCAAGCAGTGTGAATATAGGTGTGATAGCTGGCACTGGATTACCCTATAAAACACAAACTACATTTGGTGCTTTTAAATTACAAGCGCTGTGTAACTGTGATCTGGTGAGGAATCACACAATTCCCCAGTAAAGTACACCTCTTTGCAATCCCATAGGAATCTGTATGTGAAAGGCAAAGACCACACCTTGTGAAGATAAGCACTACCCAGGGGTTTATACCGGCCCAGGGCATAATTTTTCATGCATGAAATAAATTTAAACAAGGAAAATGGTAAAGTTATTACCCCATGGATGAGTCGGACAGCAGAATCAGTTTCAGCTACTGAAATGGGTAAAGGTTCTAACTTTTCAACGTGTAACAGACTGTATGTTGCATCCCTCATGGACATAAACTGTTGTTTATCTGTCAGGTTAAAAGGCAAAAATAAAGATGACGTGTTCCTATAGTCCCAAGGAACCTTACCCATCTTAAGTGTTTGCAAAGTCCAAGCAAACCGCATTATTGAACACAATTGATTTTGACCAGGGTACACAACAGATACTTCATCATGAACAATATCCACAACAGATGAAACAATATTGTCTAATGTGTAAATGTGGGAATAAAGCATGTTAATGCTATTATCAACGACTGCAAGGACCTTTTTAATATAAGCATGGTCTATCGCCCTTAGAATGAAGCTGCTTCAATTTGGGATAGCTTCCAAAAATTGTAAATAGCATACAGAAATCTTTTCAATCTAGCACCTGTTGGCCCTTTAATAAAATCTGGTAAGTCACGTCTTCTGTTAATAAAGACAAATGATGTTTAACTAACGTTAGGGTAGAGTCTTTCAACCAATTTTGACATAATATTCCTACTGAATAGGTTACCGAATGGGTGCTTAGAGAACGTGGATCAGGTCTATCCTGTATGTAACCAGGAGCCTTACTCCGAAAACGGTGTTGGCAGGAATCAGAACTTGTTTGCCAAACCAACCAACCCAGGGGATCTAATGTCAATGATTGCAACTCATCAAGGGACATATCTGTCTTATTGCTCCAAGTGTCATAAGCATACAGATCAGGAATTTTAGGGGCATTCATTTGTTTTGAAGTGGCCAACACAAAACAGGTCGTTTGATAAATTGAACTGTTTAAAAACTGGATTTGATTAGGGATAAGGCACGCTCGTTGTGAACCCTTCGTTCCCTGTACCTGCCAGGATCTAAAACCCCAAACAAATTTAAGATTGACAGGATCTTTCCATAGCTCATAGCCACCTATACCTAACTGATCAATATAAGATTTGGAATACAGTATCTTTGTGTTTGTGAGCCTGACTTTAGAATTGGATGTAGAATTAATTTTAAAATAAAGTGAATCAGGATTCATCTCCTCTGTTTTTGTGTCTGGCTACGGACTACGGACGTGCACTCGTGGAACCTCCCACTTCCCAGCCCTCACTCCTGACTTCCGGTCTGAGCGCCGCATCGACAGCCGTATCGACCGCCGCCGCACGGAGCAAAGAGAGAGCGGCCGCGACGAGAGTAATTTGCGGGGGGCCAGCGAAGGGCATGGAGCCCGCATCCTTCTCGGCTGCCAGAAGGCCAGAAAAGTACGAGCTAGACCATGGGAGGCGAGTGAGGCGCGTGAAGCGCGGGGGCCTGAGTGGTGTAGAGATAGTGGCAGCCGGTCAGCAGATTAACTTGGGTGGAGACAGAGCCCAAAAAGAAAATATATATACAAGCGGCAGTCACAATACAACCAGGAGGACAAAGGTCTTAAATAAGAAACTGCGAAGGGGTGATTACAGCCATTTGGAGCTTGCAACAATTTAAAGGTGCAGAAGTGGTTGAGTCTTCAGCCTGGAATTTGATTGGAGAAGGGGGAAGTGGTGGAGGCAAGAGTGCGGGCCCACAGAAACAGAGGTAAGTGGAGGAGACAATTCTACCTCTTTTTAATAAAAATAAGTGGAAGTGCATAGGGAGTTGGGGTAGTAGCGTACCCATTGAGCTGTGGAAGTTAAATAAGGTGAAGGAGAAGCCCATTTTAACATTGTGTACGCCGGGAAGGAGTTAAGGAAAGTAAAGGCAATGACCCTAGGGAAATCTAAACCCCGTAAAGTCCCGAAAAATCTTAAAAAATCAGGAAATAAAAGTCCTGGGACGGAGGATTTGATCGAACTACTGAAAGACCTGAATGATGCAAACGTGGGTACGGCGACACCCACCGGTAGTAGAGCAGCAGCCACGGGGACTACCCCCTCACCTGCTCAATCACACAGATAGCGCCGACAACCTCTAAGTCAGCAGGCGTAAAAGGGGGATCGGCAGTATATAAATCTATTAAGGATTTTATTGTAAACATTTTAAAGTGAAGGAGATGTCAGAAAAGGATATAAGTGTGCTAGAGACTCCGCAAATCATAGAGGACTCGGCAGCAATAAGCATGGAATTTCTTAACCAGTCTAATTTTAATATTGCTGAGATAGCGATGGAACCTCGCTTGTCCTCCTCGCCACGGCTGTTTCAGTCGATATTTACCCAGGACATAGGAGTAGAGGTGGTGGAGGAAGAAAGAATAAACCGAAGTTAATCCTTGTGTGAGGAAGACCCCGCCGGGAGGGAATCCAGCACAAATAAAAAAGAAAGACTGGAAAATTCTTATGCTGTCTAAACTGGCTTGTCAGACCTGCCTCTACATGCTTGAGGTTATGCTAATGCTCCAGAAAACCTTGCAGGGCATTTTAGAGGTCTCATAAATAATGACATTTTAAAAACACAAGGCAACCAGTTTAAGGATATAATTGGGGAGTTGGCACAGATCAAAAGCTTGATGCCCTCACTAGTAAGGCCAATAGAAGCCTGGGGGCGTGGCTTGAGGCTCGGCAAAATGGCCGCACTATAGTGTTGCTCTGCCAGCCACCTAACATAATCCTGCAGTAATCTTTCCCCAGCTTGGCAAATCGGTGCCATATCGTTGGGACTGCGCTGCTGATCCGATCAGCTATCGGTAGATGTGCGACACCACCGAGACGGCAGCGGCACTGTCGTGTGAGACTGTGTAATGGCGGCCCAGGACTAACGGCGGTGACGGCGGAACACTGTGGGAGCCCTGAACAGGGATCGGCCCAGACAACTACCCTGCCGGGTACCACAGTTGTCGGGAGGGCACCCGATTGGACTGCGGGCAGAGGGGACATCTACAGAAGCGATCCAGAGGCGGAGGGATCACAGCAGGGATCTCCCGCCGGCCGCGCTGTGTCACGTAAGCGCCCGGTGCCAAGGTGAGCTATGGGCCGCAAAGCGCCGCACAGCCCATCAGCTATTCAGGACACTGCACCCTCCTGCTTCCCGATCAGACAGAACCGCGCTAATTGCCTGCAGCTCTGTAGCAGCGCTCCCCCTCCCGAAAGTATTGTGGCACGGACCCGAAGACCGCAGAGGAGGGTACTGAGAGGCAAACGGCAATGAACTACCTCTGCAACCACACAATCCCGCCAACTGAGAGGCGCCCCGGGGACATTGCTCAGTGACCGGAGCTGCTTCATAGACTGAGGGGCATCTCGCTGATAGGCGCCTCATCCTGCGATCCCACAACGCTACAAGGGCAGCCTAAGCTCTGACCAACACTTGCGTTTGTGGGGGAGTGCATGGGACATGCTTGCTGGGTGGCCCTTCCACCCCTGTAAACAGCGCCAGAGCTACTGAGGTCTTTAATGTGCCATCAGTGTTCTTACCCTCGCTACACATTACGCCAGAGATAGACTGGATTGCGGACTCCGTTCCACTGCCGAGATATTTGCAGTACTGCGGGCGCCATCTTGAGCAACAACGTACTGGGCGCCATTTTGTAGAGCCACAGCGCTGTAAGTCAACTGCGGAAACCAGCGCAAGGAACTGGGGGTCACAAATACACCAGTGGCACACTTGGATCCTAAAGAGCACATTCCATCTCCCTACTGCCTTAATCCTGTGTGTGTGTCCCTGACGCTAACGCGAACATACAGCTACTTGATTCGAAGGCACTTTTTACCAGAGACTAAGACACCTTATAGGAGGCATGGGTAAGCCCGACAAGTCCCAGCCCCGGCTAACGTTTGAATTGCGAAAAGGGACCAAGCCTTGCCAGGCTGAGACGTCAGACACAGAGATGGAAGTGCCGACGAGTTCCCCTACAGCGCTCGAGAAATCCTTGGCAGCCATTCAGGCGAGCCTACAGGCCATTGATGGCAAAATAGAAGCGCTGAACGGCAGAATGGACCAATTCTCATCTAAACTATTTAAGCAGGCGATGCGTATTGGGGAGGCTGAACAGCGCATATCGGATGCGGAAGATGGGCTTCAGCACGTGACGAAGAAGACCCCAGATATCACCAAGTTGCTAGAAGTCATCCAGGCCAAGAATGGCGCCGGAATAATATACGAATTTTGGGCCTGCCAGAATCGACAAATGTGGGAAGACTTGAAGAATACGTTGAGGGATTCTCTGCGACATCTGCGGAAGGGACGAGCTATCTCCCCTATTCGCCGTTGAACATGCACACCGGTCACTAGCGGCACGCCCACCACCAGGGACACCTCCGAGGCCAATATTTGCGAGGTTACTTAATTTTAGGGATCGGGATACAGTTCTCCGCATCACCAGATTGAAGGGCTCGGTCACCTATCAGGGAAATGCACTATCGCTTTATCCGGATTTCACGGCAAACGTACAGGCAGCTTGCAAGGAATTTCAGGCCATTAAGAAACTCCTTCAGAAAGACCAGATCCCATACGCGATGTTATACCCGGTGCGGATACGCATTGGCACCATGGAAAATGGCAAGGTCTTCACCAATCCCAAGAATGCGATGGATCACGCAAAAACTCTACAGCGTCAGAGACGGCGATCACCTACCACCCACACATCGGACATTGATGACTGAACAGTAAGGGGGATACAATGCGACCCTTTGTAGGGCACGCTACGCTTAGTAGGGGGGAGATAACTAATTGGATGGTATTGATTTATGCGCAATGCCCGTGGCCTGTGCAGTTATGTACACTTTACCTTTGGGGATGCATACTCGTTGCACTGAAGTCAGAGCTGGGGGTGACACTAAGCTAGTGGTGGGACCACTCTCTATTTCTCCTGGGAGTGGGTAGAGCCTGCACGACCCCCAATGGGTGTTCCCGACGGGACTTGCGTTAACTACTATTGGGGTTATCAAGGGAGTTAAATGAGGGCCATGTCTTTAGCAGGTTTGGGTATGCTAAAGTGGGAGGTGGGAGGGGAGGGTTTGTTTATTTCTTGTATGCCAAAGTCATTTACTGTACAACTCTTTATATCACGCTATCATGTCTGGTGGGAGCACCCTATCACCACTATATCACAAACGGGTACCCGGTTCTGACACACGGCTGGATCTACGTATAACTGTATCACTTGGAACGTCAGGGGACTAAACTCACCGAAGAAAATCAGACAAGTGCTGGCGCAATTAGATAGACACCTTGTGCACCTCGCGCTATTACAGGAAACGCACCTGGCAAAAGCAACTGAAGACAGGGTGGCCAGGCGCTGGGCATCATACCGATTAGCCTCTTCTTACTCCTCTTATGCCAGGGGGGTGCTTATACTGGTGAAACAGGGTGTGGCCTTCACGGCCCTTCGCACACACACAGACCAGGAGGGCCGCTGGGTGATTGTGATGGGTAAACTAGGCAATGTGCTATTGACAATTGTGAATGTTTACGGCCCAGTGGTGGACGATGTGACGACATACTTACAACTATTCACGATATTACGAAACTGGCCTGTTACAGAAATTATGTTAGGTGGTGACCTTAACACATATCTTGACCCCACCATTGACAACTCTAACCCACGGAGCACTAGAATGGCCCTAGTTGCCAAATGTGTGAATGATGGCATGCTGGAGTTTGGGCTGCGGGATGCATGGAGGCAGAAACGCTGAGGTCCAGGGGGGAACGCACATTACGCCTGCGACCAACGGCTGGTCACAACTAGACTATTGGCTATTAGGCAAGGGCGCTCACACTTGGGTCACGGATGTCCGCAACCTTCCCAGAACGCTATCTGATCATAACCCGTGGTTTTAACTTTACGTGTACCACACAACCCGCACAAACCATTCACATTGCGCTTTAGGGCGGAGTCTCTTCTTGACCTGTTATACTTCGAGGCCATAAACAAGGCCATAGGACACTACTTTGAGACTAATGTGGGGTCGGTAGACACCCAGGAAACACTGTGGGAGACCTTCAAGGTCACGATAAGAGGCGTATGCATTGGCACATCTGCAGGGATACTCAAAGACATCAGGGGTCGCCTTTCTGCAATTGAGTCGAAACTGCGCGAGCTTGAGGCATAATACGATTGTGTGCCATCACCTGCCACTCTTGCTGAAATGCGCGATCATATAGAAGAATACAATACCCTTGCGGACACTGAGGTGAAATACATATCCAGGAGACACGTGGCAAGGTGGTATGGGGAGGGGGAGACCGGGCAAAACACTGGCGAGTCGTTTACAGAGTAGGTCCTATCAACCCCCGATAGACCATATAGTAGACAATGATGGACATTCTCACTTTTCTCCTACGGCTATAGTGGAACAGTTCCGTACCTTCTACTCCACACTGTACACATCCACGGGAGGGATGGATGAGTTATCCATGGATGACTACCTCGAAGACATCGCTTGTGCTTGGCTGTCGGATGTGTACCGCAAGTACCTTAGCCTCCCAATAGATCTAGAGGATGTCACAGATGCCATTAAGGCATTCCCGAATGGGAAGGCCCCCGGCCCGGAAGGGCTAACGGCAGAATTTTATAAAGCCTTCACTGACATACTGGCTCCCCTTCTCCTAGAGATGTATGCTGAGGCGCATGACTCTGGACGTTTGCCCCCCATGCTGCGCCAGGCTATGATCATCACACTGTTAAAAAAAGACAAAGCTCCTGACCGCTGTGAATCATACCACCCATTATCCCTTATCAATCTGGACGCAAAAATTCTAGCGAAAATTCTCGCCACCAAATTACAACCCCTGATGCCGTTACTTGTGCTTCCTGATTAGGCCGGGTTTATCCCTGATCGATCCACTTCTCTAAAATTTACACACTATCTTTGCCATGCTACATGTCCTGGACCCTGATCTCCCTGCCGTCACGGTCCTACTGGATGCCGCAAAGACATTTGATTCTATAGAATGGCGATACATGAGGCACATCCTACGTAGGATGGGCTTCCCCCCTGTTTTCCAACAGTGGATCCAGATACTATATCCGGCACCTTCCGCAAGAGTCCGGGTGGGTGGAGATACATCTGAGCAATTCGAGGTGAGCAGGGGCATCAGACAAGGATGCCCACTTTCCCCGTTATTATTTGCCATTGTACTAGAGCAGTTGGCTTGTAAAATTTGGCAGTTACACAGAGCAGCGGCCCTGAATTTTAATAATCACCCAGTGGGGATTTCGTTGTACGCGGACGATATGGTACTGTACATTCGAGAGCCGTGCACATACTTGTCCCCTGTTCTTCGGGAATATGTTAAATTCGGCTTGTTCTCTGGTTTACATATAAACTGGGAGAAATCGGTAATCATCCCCCTGATGGAGAAGACTACCCATCCAACTATTGAATATCCATTAGTCTGGTCTGCAGACCCCGTTAAATATTTAGGGGTGTGGATACACAGGGACCCTCAGACTGTGATAATGGCAAATTATGGGGCTACATACACGGCCCTGGTCGCTCAAATAGACAGATGGCAGTGCCTCCCGCTATCCCTGGCTGACCGCATATTCATCGTAAAAATGGTGGTCTTACCCAGGTTTTTATACCTATTTTGTAACGTCCCAATCCCGCTCACTTTGCATTTTTTTAAAACACTGCAGACGCAATTGTTGCGATTAATTTGGGGCGCCAAACCACCACGGATAGGCTGGAAAACATTGACTTTATCCTACGACGGGGGGGGTTTAACGCACCTGTTTTCTATGTCTACTATCTGTGTTGTCAAGCTCATTTTGCATTCTATTGGTACAAGCCACACGGGTTCACTCCGCATGTTGCAGTTGAAGAGGGGGATGCCCACCCTGTCCCGCTGCGGGGCATTTTAACACACACTCACCGACACACTCCCAGGCTGGAGATAAATACCCTAGACACCATGGTCACAGCATGGCAGCCGATTGGCCGTCGAACACTGAAGCTTCCCTTATACGCACCCGCTCTACCCATAGAGGGACATGCAGCGCTATCGGTGGCCAATGATCGGGGGTCGGTCAAAGCACTCAGGGAAGCGGGCATCACACTAATGAGTGATTTGTTCCCAGACGGCAGATACATGTCGGGAGATGATCTAGCGTACATCCAAAATCCCACACTACTCTTTCAATTTACATGCTTCAGATTACGGCGTGCGATGCAGGAACATTAGACATGCTTCCCGGATGAGCCTGCGACTCTGACCGCTTTACAACTGACTCTCACTGCACCTACGAAACATAAGTTGATCACCAAGCTCTACAGGGCTGTGCAGAAATATACCCCCTACAGTTCTCCCCCCTCTCTAACACGCTGCAATAGCGACATTGACCCCCCATCACAGAGGAGGAGTGGGCGCACATTTGTTCAACAACGGGACGACTGACGCCCAATAGCAATCTTCGCATAATACACCTCAAATTCCTCCATCAAACTTATCACACTCCCCACAGGCTATGGAAAATCGTACTGAGGGCGACCTCTGAATGCAAGAGGTGCGGGTTGGGGGAGGCAGGCTTTGCACACCTGGCATGGCAGTGTCACCGAGTCTTCCAGAACTGGGAGAAAGTGATAGGTCTTCTTATCAGCATGACTGGGTTAACGTTATGTAACACTCCTGCACTGTGCCTGCTGGGTCACGACTCACACTTGAAGGGTATTCTGGGGAGGTTTGTGCAAGTGGCCCTACTTTTAGCGAAGAGGTGTACCCTGTTCACATGGGACAGTAAACTATATCCTAAGACGGACGAGCGGCTCAGAGATATGGTATACTGCCGGGATCAGCTGGAAACTTACGCTGAGGAATTGCCACGTGCCTCACGCCCGAGAGAAATTTGGGCACCCCTGAGAGAATACTTACTGACCCAGGTTAAAATGGAATCGGAGTGACTCTGTCTGCACGAATAGACGTTCGATGTAAGATAACTACTTATCGGTGACGGGGGCCATGATACCGCTGTGTTTAGAGAAGGGGCATACCTGGCAGAACACACTGATATATTTGTCAGGCATAGATGCTAATGATGTACATGTGACAATATGTGATTTGACTTTTGGCACTGTTTATGTTTTTTGTATTTTTCATATTTCCAAGTTCTTTCTGGAATGTTTGATGTAGAGCGCACTACTTATGTACCATAATGGACAATGATGCATGCCTTGTGTACGACTACTAAGTGCTCAATAAAACTTTAAAAAAAAAAAAAAGAAAAAGGCCAGTAGAAGTCCAGGAGGAAAATAAAGCGGATAGGGGGAAGTAGTGGTAAGGGCGTGCAGTCCTAAAGAGGATGTACCAACAGAATATATATCCCGTTGCCCCATGATTATAAAGAGGTACGGGGAAAAGAGGTACAGAAAGAAAAATACAATGTGGCGAAGGAAAGGGAAAAAGGCCTGTAATGACCGGATTTTCTGACCAAGTTATCAGCTCACCCATACACCACAAACCCAGTCATCACGTAACTTCATCCCTTCCCAGACCCTATTTACAACAGTACCTGGGTACTTACCTGGGAATGGGGAACTCGCAATATACAAGCTTACACAGCCAAAATACCACTAAAATCTAGAGGATTGCCAAGAACTAACTATAGAAATCAGCAACAACTACGGAATTCCATGATATATCCTATGATCTCACCTTATAGCCCCACAACAATCTGGCTCGGGCTAATCTATTCTCACTCATGTCAGAGAGCAGCTCCAGCATATAACGCCCTATCCTGAGCGATCTCTCTTTATAGTGTCCCCATTTGTAGTCCCACGACGATCCAGCCTGGACTACTCTACCCCATCGCTCCTCGGGGAGCAGCTCCTCCATACAGCGCCCTCTCCTGAGCGATCTCTCTTTATAGTGTCCTCACTATCCTATTAATACCTCCTGCTCTCTCTATTGGGGATTTCCTAAGTGCCTAACATCTACTGGAAACATCTTCTATCTCATATGAATTATTATTATCCCTCATGTAATGGATAGGAGATTCGATCCTCTCACACAAGAATTGCCAAATTATTACATTCAAGAATTATTCCCTGACATGAAACTTACATCGCTCTCCGTCATCAGTTACCTGTAGGAAGGGAATAACCCATCCTTCCATACGACTGTACCTGGCTAAAAAGAAAGGTTAGCTCTATCTTGGAAAAAATACTCAAATAAATTTCTTAAGAACTGGGGTCCCTTTATTAAACAATAAAAATAAACATTGCAATGTCATATAAACACCTAGCAACCTAAGCATAGCCTGAAAAGTAAAGAAAAGAGTTAATATATTTGTGCACTATAATAGCAGGACAGACTTCACCTTATAATTACGTAGTCCGGTTCTGGCTGTCATTTGGGTCCCTCTCTCATCTGTGCTTCGGCTCATCTCAGACTCTGCTCTGCACCCACGGATACACGTCCGCACCGCTATGCTCCTTCACCACCGTCACCCCTCAAAAGCACTGGAACCCTTCTCTGATCTTCGTCTCTGTCTCTCAGCTCTGCACCGGTCAATCTGCACTGACTTCTTCTCTCCCACAAACTGTCTTCACCTCCAAACTTCAATCTAATGATATAGTTTCCAGTACTCTGAGAACCATCCATTCAACTAACTTCTTCACTCTGATTATTCCAATTCTGGCGACAAACTAACTCCAACTGCTCTAACCGACCAACTCATGATGTAGCTTCGGTCTCTCCAAAGGATCATCTGCCCCCTCTCTCTTTCTGCATTTCGATAATATAGAGAGCTCTTCGTTCGTGGAAATTTCCAGACAGTAACCTGCCACCCACCAGACTCCTGTACCAGGCCCCGGGCTCTCGACGCTCCCACAGTGGCCACCTGTTGTTTCGTCTAAAACCCGAGCTCCGTTTACATTCCTCCAATAAGGGCCGGCTCTGACCGGTTCCTCTCCAGCGAACAACAGCTCATATCTAAAATATTACTCTTGACCTACAAGCGCCTCGGGCAGCCGAGGCAGAAAGGAAAATGGAGTCTCTCTCGTTTGGGCCTTTTAGGCCCGAAAAAGATGAAAGAGACGCACAGCTCTGTCAAAGTACATAGGCAAGCCCTACCAATAGGTAATATTAAGTCAGAAATAAGGAATCTACCTCCTAATATAGGCCTTCAGGGCCATAAACGATGAAAGGGGCACAGAATTATGTCAAAGTCAATAGGTAAACTCTAAGAATAGGCTAAGAATAGGGATCTATCCACTATACTAAGATGGTAGTAGACCACAGTCACCACCACTCAGAAAATAGAACAAATTATCCGGTCACTACATTCCACCCTTGACTGTAGTCTACTAACAACTTAGACTAAAGCCAAAACACAATTCAAGCAGAACGAACATCTAATGAAGAATAATAAGAAACAAAACTAACAGGTCTAGACATAGCTTGTGGTCTAAAAATCTGGACAAAGGAAGGGACACATTGAATACAACAACACAATGCAACTAAAATGCAAATAGCAATCAGGATACCTCCCAACACTTGTCGTAGGGAGTGTAAATCAGGCAACCAATTGAAAAGCCAATCAAACCACCCTTGATCTATACGTTGCCTAACTTCTTCAGTCCAATCATGAAGTTTATCAATATGGGATTGAATGGATCTGGAATGATCTGATAAATTAAAACAACAAAGGCCCTCAAAATCTGAACAGCCATGACCATGTTTGAGTAAAAGATAATCTATTGCAGCTCTATTTTGTAAAATGGCTCTGCGCTCACCTTGAGCATCTAACAGAAGGTCAGATAAGACAGCAGAAGTATGGTTAATAGACTTAACCATTCATTCATTGATAACTTTATTTCGGTCAAATGACCATAAAAGTGCACATAAAATACATCAGCACGAACAATAAAAAAATAAATAGTCATAAAATGTTAAAAAAGAATTAAACTACAAGTTATCAGAATACGAGAAATAAAAAGCAATAAGTACAATAATTAAGTTAGAAAGGTTTGTCTCCTACGCCACATACTGAGTAAATAACGAGAAACCGCAAACACAATAGGAGGATGGGTATCATAGATCAGTATCCTACAGGCCTGTGTAAAATGCAAGAGTCCCAAATTCTTACAAATAGGAATCAGCCAACATTTTCTAATTGCAGAATAGGCAGGGCAGAAAAACAATACATGAGTTACATTCTCACTTTTATAACTACATGCAGGGCAAACTTCGTTATTGGATTTTAGTCATTTAGATGTAAAAGACCTAATGGGTAGAGTGCCATGCCTTAACTGGAGAGATAGCTTTCGAGCAAGCGGGGGTTCAATTAGATCCATGAATTCCTCAGCTCTAGATTCTGGTTTAACTAGGAGGAACTCAGATGTCAACCTACCCAATGTTGCAGAGCTCGATAGCGTTTGAAAGTTCTGCATACGTATCTGAGAAAGGAGTTCACTCTTTGATATCCCTGGGCAATAAATCTCAGGGGTTTCCCACAGTTCCAAAAGACCTAACCGGGTACTAACAGCACTAATGTGCTGGAGCCAAGGGATCTTTTTATATAAGAGAAGAGACCAAATCTCAGACAATTCCGCTCTGTAAGCGGCCAGTTCGGGGACTGACCACAACCTCTTCCAGTACATAATTGGTCTTGCACTTATGATCTCCTCTATTGGCACCATGCCAAGATCAAGTCTAAGAGGGATCAAAGGCGTACTAGGCGGTAACCCAACTAGGTTTCTCACAAAAGACTGCTCTACCTTTTTAAGGTTCATTATCTGCTTGTGCCCCCAAAGTTCAGCCCCGTACATTGCTGCCGTTCTAGCCTGGCGACAATATATCTCCAGAGCTGGGGACACCGGCCTAAAGGTTGACTCCCTAAAAACTTTACTTATACCCCCCGCAAGCTGGGATAACTTAAGTGTGGACTTAGCAATCTGCGTGTTCCAGTCAAAATTCTCAGTCAGAGTAACACCCAGATAAACAAATGTTTTAACCCTTTCAAGGGGGGTACCATGTAAAACCGGGTTTGGGCGTACCCGCTTAGGGGGTTAAAAATCATAAACTTTGTTTTTCCCAGATTAATTTCTGGTCCCCGAAGCTCGCAAAACTCCACAAATCCATCAAGTGTTTTTAGAATGCCTTGATGATGTTCTAGACAACAACAGGGTGTCGTCTGCGAACATCAGAGCGGGCACTCTACCCGTAACCAATTTAGGGGCATCATTGTTTACCACACCATTCAAATGTTCCACAAGGCCATTAATGTAGAGGCTGAATAGTGTGGGTGCCAGCACGCACCCTTGGCGAACTCCTTTTTGGACAGGGAATTGGTCTGTGAGTTCGCCATGCCTACCACTCCTGACCTGGACAAAGTTGTTTACGTGAAGCCTAGATAAAACGGCTAATAAATAGGGCGGGAGTCCCAGGTCTGCTAGCACCTTCCACAATTTTTCACGCAGGACTAGATCAAATGCTGCCCGCAGGTCCACAAACACAAGGTAGAGGCTGCCACCCTCCACCTTTGCTGTTTTCCAATACAGGACCTGCAGGCAAAATATCTGATCTAAGGTAGAGGTGCAGGACCTAAAGCCTGCCTGGAGTGTAGACAAGATCCCATTCTCATCGATCCACCCAAGAATCCTGTCAAGGATGACCCTCCCCATCAGCTTTTGTGATGTATCAATTAAGCTGATGGGTCTATAATTGGAGGGGGTTAATGGGCAACCCTTTTTTGGGTCTCGCTGGCAATGCATCCGCAAGCGGATGCATGTGTCCAGCTGGAGACGTATAGCGATCAGTCTGGGGGGAAGGAGGACAAGAGGGTGTACGAGTTTTCTTTGCTGGATTCGTGTGCGCGAACGCGCACGTCGCATCCCGCGCCGTACACATGCGCGCGCAGACAGACACTCGCTCACACACACACCCCCTCCCCCACAGTCACACACACGCACTCCAAGACACATACACACACACACGCACGCACGCACACACACATACACAGCCCGCCCCCCCCGCACGCGCGCGCGCGCACACACATGCTCCCCCTCCCCAGCAACCCACTCACCGGCTTCCTTCGTGCGGCGGCTCTCCTCAGCTGCAGGGCCCGGCAGCAGGACTCTTCTTCCCTCCTTCGGCACCGGGGTGCAGGGTAGGCTCCTGCCTGCTCCGGTGCTCCAAAAACAATCGCGGCTCTTCCGTGGGAGGCGGGGTAGGCTCCCGCCCTCCTACTTCCTGTTTCCGGTTGTCGCGCCGGCCTGCCTGACTTCCTGGTCGCAGGCCGGCAGAGTGACGAGGATGTTTGATTTGCGGTATTTATTTATTTATTTATTTATGCATTTTTATATAGCGCGGACTTTACCCGAAGGCGGAATTTATTTATTTATGCATTTTTATATAGCGCGGACTTTACCCGAAGGCGGTATTTATTTATTTATGTATTTATGCATTTTTATATAGCGCGGACTTTACCCGAAGGCGTCCGAGCGCTTCACATTAGGAACAGAAATGAAACATAATGAGAACATTACAAAAAAACAGGTTGCAAAAACATACGTTACTTACATAAGGTAATAGTGACAATTGTGAACAAACAAAATACATGAGGTAGTAAAAACTATGAGCAACCAAAAATACATGAGGTAGTAAAGGTAATAGTGACAATCGTGAGCAAACAAAATACTTGAGTAAAAATTGTGAGCAACCAGAATACATGGGTAGTAAAGGTAATAGTGACAATCGTGAGCAAACAAAATACTTGAGTAAAAATTGTGAGCAACCAAAATACATGAGGTAGTCAAAAGTGCACAAGAGGAAATGAAAGTGACAAGTGTGCAGTTATAAGAGAAAACAGAGTATAATTAGAGGTATAGTCCTGCAATAAGTGCTAGACACTCAGGCTCAGGAACAAGCGTTACATGGGCAAGGTGGCACTTGTGCAAGTATCAAAGGCAAAGACATGTGAGAGGTAGCAGCCGTGTGTTGCAAGGGCAGAGTGGTGTGTGCATGTTACAAAAGGGCACCAAACACCAGTACATGGAAAATACTGCAAAAAGGCAGACCCTCCAATCACAGGCATACACTGGGAAGGCACTTCCATGGTCATGGAAAGTAGAAAATATCAGTAGTGGGAAGTCTTCCTCACAAATAGCAAGAGGACGTGAATTACTTTTGGAGGTGTCTCTGGAGGAGGAGAACTTTGAGGTCCCTTTTGAAGGCCTGGGAGGAGGCGGTGGTCCGGAGCTTTTTTTTGTCCTCTCGCGGTTTGTAAATACAAAACATATTGCATTACAAATGCTATAGGTATCACATTTGCGAAAGTTATAACTATTGGCATTGTAAATGACGAAGCTATTAATTTAGCTATTTAAAACAAAAAAAACATAAATAAAAACTTTGCCATTTACAATACCAATAGCTCAAACTTTCCTAATGCGAGACCTATTGCATTGCAAATGCTTGTTTAAAATAGGCACAATTTCTGCTCCTAACCAAGTAGGGGGCAGGTCGTCTCCTTGCAAAATGCCATTAAATAGAACAACCAAGTAGGGGGCCCAGATTTTAGGTTGTGCCCTAAACAAATCCCCCGGCACTTTATCCAATCCTGGAGCCTTATTAGGGAGCAATTTACCTATAGCTGTCTCAACCTCAATCAAGAATCAAGGTAAAGGGTTCAACTGGGGCGAGGCATGTAGGGACTACAGTCAACCATCCACGCTCTTCAGCCCCTTTGATGCTTTGAGATTGCTGAGGTTCAAGAGTACTAACAGGCGAACCATCAAACTCAAAGGTGCCATATAGAGCAGCAAAGTGGCTTTCCCAGATCAAAGGGGCAATATTGGGGGCAAGCGCGTGGGTAGGCCCACTAAGTCCAGTTGCAACAATGGACCAGAATAATTTGGAATCCTTACAACTAAGTGCAGATCCCAACTCCTCCCACTTTGTGGCCTCCCATTCCTTCTTAGCATCACAAATTGCCTTTTTATACATAGTGCGATGCACCCTGATGGTCTCGCTGTCATTAGTTTTTATTACTGTAAGCAAGGCCTTTTTGGCCTTCCGACAGGAGGTATTAAACCATCGAAGGATCGTGGTCCGGGGCTGGTTTGCCCTTCTCACAGGGTACAGAATATCTTTTAATATGGCAACCAATTGATTATGTATTTCAGTTGCCCTACCTAAATGGCCGGATTTCCCCATCTCTTCAATGTGCGGAATTATGGTCTCATATAATTCAGCGAGTTTACTAGTGGACGCTTGTAAGTCTGGCCATTTAACCCTTCGCCTACAATTTGTTATTATTAATGGCACAGTAGCGCAGTGTTCAACCGGAGTTGAGCCTTTCTACCCAAAGCTCCCCGGTTTAAGGGACAAAACTAGGGCATTATGGTCACTGTCTGATCTTTCAATGACCCTAAATTCATACAGCCTATCCCAGTGCCTAGCCTCAATGAAGATATAATCGATTACTGAGGTTTGGTTTAATCGATTAAACGTATATCTCCCTGGTCTATCGGGCTCCACCCTCCCATTGCATGCTCGTAATGATGTAGTTAACGCAAATGACTGCAATTGCAAAACAAGAGGGGTCCATACCTTGACCTGAGGAGTCAATGGCTCTGGAATGGCCCAAAGCAAATCAACGTCATCCGGGTCACCAAAATTCGGGTCCATGAGGGGCTCAAAATGACAATTAAAGTCTCCACCCAGAATTAACACAGTGGAGGGGTCAATCGACTGAATGAAGGTTAACAAAGTTTCAATAGCCTCTGACTCTAGGCCCCGCCTAACTGGCCTTGAGTATTCATTGATCAAAGCAATATTTGGCCCATTTGGCAAGGTCAGCAATACACACTGGACATCCAATGAGTTAGGTAAGATTTGTGATGCCTTCACTCCCAGGTGCGTGCCAACCCATATAGACAACTCGCCCGAGGGCCTGCCCCTGTCACCCATGCTTGCCAGGATATCGTATGTTGCAAAGCCCTGGGCTATACTTTCCTTTAACGCCCAAGTTTCTTGCAACATGCAAATATCATGTGAAGCAATAAAAGAGCCCCACTCTGGAATGGGCAATTTACTCTTAAGTCCCGCCACATTCCAGGAGAGGATTTTAACTTGGGCAACGAACAAATCTTTCTTGGTTGGTTCACAGTCTAAGGAACCAGGAAGGTCATTAGTAACAGAAGAGCTTGCATCTACCCATTGCTCAGGCTCACAATTCAATGGATGTCGATCATCAGGAGAGGAGACAGTTGCGGACTGAGTGATTTCTTCTGGTACCAAGATTTTTACTAAGGGGCTTAATTTTGCATTTCCATCTAGACTGTCAGTAGTGGGTAGCATATTGATAGGGGTCCCGTCTGTCAATCGCAATCATCAAAGCCTGAAAGGGCATCGAATCTATTTGCAACTTCCAGCGGGGTGAACGGTAACAGGTGGTCCATCCTCCAATTTCTGTTTCTATAGCTCCTAAATGGTACAGTGTCCAACCCAGGTACATTTTCAAAAGTCATAGGGTTAGAAGCATGCGTCATATACCGATTATTAAAAGGTATAGAAGGGTTAGTCTGCAGGCAAGCTAAAGCCCCAGGGTACATTATAGGGGTCATTAGAGATCTCGGATAAAAAGAAGTCAATTCACAGGGAACGATGGAGTTACCAACATTCCCTGGAGACCAATTTAGAATATATCTAACAGCTCCAGGATCTCTGAAATTGATAACAATTAGGTCCCCCTTTATATCTTTTGCTCTACTTCCCAACCAGGGGAGTCACTGGACATGCAGGATATCGCCATTAATATTATAAGGAAGTGGTCGATTTTGACTAAGCCAGTGCATGGTTTTATTTTTTAACTGAGAAGACCCTTCCCTCTTACCATCCGCTAATATAGGGACTCCCGTAAGAACAACTACAAAAGGAACCGCTTCTGGAGGTAATTCAACTTGCCGCCCCATATGGTTCACTACCCTAACGGGGCTGGTACTTCCCCTCTCATCTCGCATATGTCCTATGTAAGATTTTTTTTCTCCCTGCTGGACTTCACTGGCAACAAGCGGTGCCGAATGTTGAACTAATTTAGGGGGTATTGCCCTTAGTTGTTTTGGGTTTGTGGGCTTGTTAATTTTGTTTACACCCTTATGGGCAACAGGAGTGGGAGATGACACTATGACTGCGGGGGGCAGCACCGGCTTCGCAAGGTCCTTGATTAACCCAGCATTGTTACTAATAGCTAGCTCTTAATTCCCCAACCGTTGCTCCACCCTCTTCAGCCTCTCTATTATAGGTAGTATAAATGACCTAATTAAATGTTCCATACTTTCCAAAGGAACAGCAGACAGTGCTTCCTTTGGCGGACAATATAGAGGAGTGACCAAACCTGGTGGAGTTAGTACAGTTATTCTAGGGGCTTTTGGGGTTGGTACAGTTGCTGTAGGGACCCTTAAAATTGGCGCAGTTGTTATAGAGGCCTTTGAAGTTGGCGCAGTTGTTACAATAGCCTTTGGGGTTTTACCAAAGTCGGAATGACTGATCTTGCTTCTTTGCGGATCACCACCCCTCTTTCTTCTTTTACTTGGTGGTGGACCATGAACTTTGGGCATCGCTAGTTTCTTGGCCTTCTTTTTAATAGTCTCAACTACTGGTAAAGGTGGCTCAACTGTCACATCTACTCCTATGGTAGAATTACTAGGAAGAGATATAATGTTCGTATACAGGTCGTTGGACATATCAAGCAGAGGGGACATATCTCGTAAGAGCATAGGAACGCTATCTATAGATAAAGGGGCCTCATTTTCAATATGGGAGCTTACATCAAGTGGAGTGGTTTGTTGCAAAAAATCCAAGGGAGGTCTATTTTTCATACATTCAACAGAGCGACGTTGCTCAGCCCGGCGCTCAGCCAATGCACTCTCCCTTTCTATATCTGGAGCAACCTTAGTAAAGTAGCTATCTAGTATACCTTTACTAGTTCCCCCTACCTTTACAGGTATAAGTTTTTCAAGATTCAAGGCCATAGTAAGCTAGCAAAATGTACATACAAATAGTCCTTTGCAACGTGTTAGAGTTTAAGCCCAGCCCAGCCTCCTCTTGCCTCTGAGGGCCACAGAGGGCCCGCCCTTTGCCTGGGCTTAGCCCGGCGTCCCGCTCGCATCACGCGCAGCGGTAAAGTGAGTAAATTACATAGAGTACGTGACGGCCTGGGGCGGGGCTCTCAGGGTGCGCAGACCAGCTGACTCGGGTCACGCAGGGACTCCTGGACAAGCGAGTCCCTGCAGCGCTCACACCCGAGGCAGATTACCTTCTCCCCCTCGAGCAGGCAGTCCAAGAAGCAGCTCCGAAGAAAGCGCCACGAAGCGGCACCCGCGAAGCAGGTGCGGCAAGGCGCTGCAGCGAGTCCCAGTCCAAACAGCGCAGTGCAGTGCGGGCAGATCAACAGAATGGCACAGCGTCCCACAGGAGGTTTGTCGGCTTAACACGTAACCCACACGTGTTAGGGAGGGCACTTAAATCCTGGTTACCGGCCTGGGGGCGGGGCTCTATGGGTGCGCAGACCAGCTGACTCAGATCACGCAGGGACTCCTGGACAAGCGAGTTCCTGCAGCGCTCACACCTGAGGCAGATTACCTTCTTCCCCCTCGAGCAGGCAGTCCAAGAAGCAGCTTCCAAGAAAGCACCACAAAGCGGCACCCACGAAGCGGGTGCGGCAAGGCGCTGCAGCGAGTCCCGGTCCAAACAAAGCAGTGCAGTGCGGGCAGATCAACAGAATGGCACAGCGTCCCACAGGAGGTTTGTCGGCTTAACACGTAACCATCCAGCAAGCGATTTTTCCGATTGATTTAGCATTATATACAGACAATGCAGGAACACCTACAATAGAAAAAGCTAAACTAAGATATTCAGATGCAGAGAATAAATGTAATGAGGAATCACAATTTGCTCTTAAAGATGAGGCATCACGTGTGGTTCAGGAAATCACATTAGGATGCTAGGAAAACATTAATAAACTCAATCTGGTAATAGCACAAGGACCTCCAGTAATATTTGCAGGAATATAGGGCCAAGATGTATTGCCACATGAAAATAACCATCCATGGTGTAATAATACAGTGCGATAATGACTAGCTGTAACTACAAGATGCCTACAAGTCATATTATTTTTAACAGAAATACATGAGTTAGGTGTTCTAATAAAGCACAAAGTCCTTTCATGGACTGAAAATGAAGTAACATTATTCAATCTTAATTGAACCCACTAGCCTATGATTCTGGGATCACAGGTCATGAAAAAGCAGAGATCACCTTGAGTGATATTGTAAGTTGTGATTTGAGAATTTAAAGGGGGTTGTTAATCAATCAGAACCGTACATAAAGCACAGTAATCATAGGCCGCAAAGTCACTGAAAATCACATTAGGATGAGCATCAGTTAAGTGAAAATTATGGGTAAGTATTTCCATAGAAGCCGGGACAGCAACCAAGCAGGTCGCTAGAATATCAGTCACTGAATGCATGGGGGTCAAACAGAAGTGGTTTAAATCAGTTAAATTGTTCGCTAATATAATCCAAAAGTTCGAAGAGGAATCCCACGATGCAGAGGAACGGCGTCTTTGGTCCAAGGAATTAGTCTGGTCCTGGGCGTCCTCCCATCTCCCGGCGCAGCAGACCAAAAGGAGTCCAGCGACGACACCTCCGGCAACAGCAATCCATGCGATGGTCTAGGAGAACGGAATCAGATACAGGTATTATTCATTCTCGCAAATAACATTTGTCAGCTGGAACTACATCCCAGCTATCTTGCCCTGGCCTCATCACTAGGACAGTATTGTCCTGACCTGTTGCAATAATTTCAGCCTGTTCAGGGGGATTTGTAGGCGACTGAACCCACACTCTCGCTCCGGGATTATCAGTGGAGCCAAAACCCTTTTTTCCACGAACAGTTAACAGAGTTGGGGCAGTACCTTTTTGAATCTCACCACTGAAAACAGGCATAAATATCAGTTGAGCAACTCGGTCTGTTTTGTGCATCAATAAATCAGAGTCACCACTGTTTAACAGGATCACTTTAATCTCTCCTTTATAATCATTGTCAATGACACCTCCGAGCACTTGAACACCTTTTAAGGCTAAGCCAGATCTCGGGGCAATTAACCCAAAACTTCCAACAGGTATTTGAACACCAATTCCGGTATCCACAATGGTAATGTCTCATTTCTTTAAAGTAATGGAGTTCATGGAATGCAGGTCCAGGCCTGCAGAACCTGAGGTTGCTCTACATGGAGCTAGAGCTCCAGGGGAAATCTCCCAATACATCACTGTACTCTCAATAGTTAGTTAGTTAATTCTTTATTCGGTTTTTAAAGTACATAAAAAATCATAAAAGTAGTATCAGTAAAAACAACATTGTACATCAATATAAAAAGTTATTTCAATTCATTGAAATACATGATATCCATGCGGAAAATTAGGCAACCCTATATCTTGCTGACTAATACATTAGTGATACTAATTTCTGAAATACGCATATTATTCGTGGAGGAAAACTTTATCAAAGGTTTACTCTGTGTTTAAAAATACATTTCAGAAATGTCAAAATGTATTTACAAATCCATTCAGATTCTAAAAACTGGAGTCGCAGCATGGCTGGGCGACATCTTCTAAAGCCCATTTTTTTAGCATCGGCAACAACCAAAGCCTACGGTGGTCATCATAAAATTTACAAAACAGGACAGTATGAATTGTTGACTGTGCTGATGTTCTATCACATGGACCGGATGATAGAATTTGGTCCCAAGTATTTTGAACTGGGAATGCCACCAGTCGATGAAAGATATTGAATCTGAATCTTACCAACAAGAATCGCTCAAATTGTGACGAAACATAGGTTAGATATGGCTGAATTGAAAGAGTAGTCTGTATCGCCATCGAGTGTTGTACAGAAGCTTTTCTTGCTTCTGTGGCGATACGCAGCTCTTCTACATGGCACAGTGCCCTCAATTTCAATTCTTTTCTAGATATTTCAGAAATCCTATCAGGAGCGTAGTAATAATCTCCGAGCCCTATGTCAGTCAAAAACTTTTTCACATACCTAAGCCAACTGATTTTAAGTGAGCGGTCTAATGACATACAGTCTTCCACTATTTGCTTGGTAAGTGAATTTTCTGTTGATGTCTATATTCGTCGCCACAATAAAAGCGGTTGTATTTTTGCTAGGTCCGCCAAATGCGGGATCCCCAGTTCCGCATGGCACGCAAACGTAGAAACGCTTTTAGGTGCCGCTAATAAAAATCTTAAAAAGGAATTCTCTGCTACTTGTAAGGAACTAATATTGGTGTGTCCCCACAAACCAGCCCCATATAAGGCAACCGTTTGGCATTTGGCTCTATAGATATGTAATAATTCTACGGGTGGCCTTTTCCCCAGCTTTTGTGAAAAACGTATAAGGGCAGCAATTGCTCGCATAAGATGATGTTTCCTGGCCTCAACTGCAGGTATCCAATTTAGTCTATCATCAATTATGATGCCTAAGTAGGGGTATTGGCCAGTAACTTCGAGTCTTTCCATATCAAGGAATATAGCTATCCCCCCTTTTTTCCCTGATCCTGCTTTCATTATATATGTTTTTTTATGTTTATTCGCAGATCAGGGTTCCCCATAAAAGTGGCATACCTATCCAGGGCCTTCTGTAATTCACATGGGGTGCGGGCCAGTATCACGGTGTCGTCCGCGTAGAGCAGAGCGGGTATCGGGCGATCTCTAACTTGTGGTAAGTCCTGGCCCCCCTTCAGCATTGCCACCTCCAGTCCATTTGTATAAAGTGAAAAAAGAAAGGGGGCCAGGACACAACCCTGCCGGACACCACGCTCTACCCCGAATGACTCCGACAGCTGGCCTTTTACACCAAAACGTACCCTTGCAGAAGCGTTTGAGTATAGTTCCCTCAAAAAATCAATTAAAGGGACCTCAATACCCAATTTTAAAAGAACGGACCACAATTTTGCATGGTAAACGCAGTCGAAAGCAGCAGACAGGTCAACATACACCATGTATAACCTGCCTTGCTTTGCACAAACGTATTTGCCCAACAACATGGATAAATTTAAGGCCTGCTCAGTCGTCCCAAAACCTTCCCGAAATCCAAACTGGAGATCAGACAGAATCCCACGATCATCCGCCCACCGCTGTAAGCGCTCGAGGGCTACTCTCCCCACCACTTCGCCCAGCGAGTCCAGCAGGGAGATCGGGCGATAGCAGGACACCTCTTGCCTGTCTCCTTTCTTAAATATAGGGACCATGATGGATTTGGTCCAAGATGGCAGCAAACCATTTTTCAATGCTGCCCTGAGCACCCTAGTCAATATGGGGGCCCAGAGATATACTTTATATTTAAAAAAATCTACTGGAACCCCGTCTGGGCCCGGGGCTTTACCATTTCTACACGCATTTAACGCTTGGAGGACCTCAGTTATGGTTACTTCTAATGGTATGGGGTAGGCCACCGTCTTGAGGCTATTACTATATACTACGTCAACCCCATCCGGTTCCTGACCCTTCATAAATATTTTTGAGAAGTGGTCCACCCAAACTGGTCCCTCAATGTCCACTTCAATGGTTGGAAGGGTTTTGCGGTCTGATAGGAATGGAGCTTTTACCACTCTCCAGAATGCCTCACTATTCTTATCTAGACAACTCTCATGCAGTTGGTCCCATAGAGCTTGTTTTAGTTCGGCTTTCCTTTTTTTACATGCTCTGTTGTAGTCCTTTCTTAAAATTCTTATTTCTTCTTGATCCCTATTTGTTCTTTTAAGGGCCATTTTCAATTTCTTATGTGCCGCTGTGCAATTATGATTGAACCATCCTGTTTTCCTGGGACGGTCACTTTTTATTTTGACCGTTAATAGTTCATTTGTTTTCTCCAGGATTACCTCGAAATTATGTAGGACTTCCTCCTCCGAGGTTCACAAATCTAGACACTTAACTATAGAAGGATAGACTGCATGTATCACTTTACTTGTTAATTCCCCAGCATCTACCTTCTCCCATCTGAGGGAGTATCCATTTATCTTAGCTAAGTGTAGGGTATTCTGGATTAATGCGCTAGATAAAATCTGTGGGGTGACCTGGGCTTGGTCCAAATAAAGTTCTAGGGTAAGGGCACAATGATCACTTAGTGTGTTCACCAGTAGATCAAAACTCATGATTCTATTAACCAGAGTGTTTGATACTAGGATATATTCTACTGTGGTCTCACAGCCCCTTCCCAAAAAGGTTGGATCTAACCGATGTGATATCATATTTAATTTATTCACCATCTTAAGCCCCAAATCTGAAAGGACATCGTTCAGATATGCCCCCATGGGATTATGGGTGAAATGGACAATTGGTTCTTCATATTCGTCCACCAACCCACAAATATTGCTATTATTGCGTACGCAGGGGTGCAAGTTAAAATCACCCCCCAAACTATATTTACACTGGCTCTACCTCCTAACTCCTGTGTCAGATGGGAGAGCTTTTGACGTAGGGAACCCAAAACGTTCAAAATCTGTCCTTCCGTAAGATTGTTATAGAGATTAAGCAGGAGGATGGTCTCTTTATTATAAAACAATAATCTAAGCAACTGATAATTTGGATCCAAGTGAAGGACTTTCATTTCCAATCCCTGGATTGTGTTTGCTATAAAAACCGACAGACCTCCCTTCGCCCTACCCGAGGTAGCTGCCACTGCAGGGGTAAAGTAAGTCTTATATCCGGCCAAATGCAATTCTGTCATGGCCCATGTCTCCTGGAGACAAATAACGGTGTGATTTTGAACAAAATTTAGGGCACTTCCATCATCGACTTTTGTGCGAAGGCCCGCTACATTCCAGGACATGAATTTAAATGATTGCCCTTCATTTACTGGTAGGCTGTCCTTAGGAGGGGTATAGTAAGTTCCTAATTGTACCTCATCTACGGATGTCTCCACGATACTTTCTTTTGGGTGTTGGATTGCTCCTCCCATATGAGTTCCAACATCGTTTTGTTCTGCAATAGTATTTACTCTCTGGTTGGGCTGCGTTAATGGAGGCTGAACCATGTTATCCTTTTCCTGTGCCTCTCGACCCCCTACCATTGGGATTTTGGAGACTATGGGCTTAGCTGAAGTATCAGTTTTCCTAGGGTGGAGTCAGTCCACACCTTCCATCCCATAGAGCATCGAAAAATGATTAAAAGTCGGAATATTAAAACCCTGTTGTTCTGTTTCAAAATTGTGGAAGCCCTGGTTTAGAGGTAATCTTTGTGGGTAAAAAAATCTTTGATTAAAACCTGGTTTTCTATGGCATGCCTATCTATACTCTGCCCTCCTAATGTATATTCTTTAGAATATGGGGCCGGCATCAGGGGATAAAAGTAACTGAGATAGTGCGTAGAGATGGATTCACTTCCTCTCACATCATACCAGTCGCCAATATGCCTCACTGCTCTATGATCTTTAAAATTAACAATGATGGCGTCCCCATTTTTATCTTTAGGTCTCAATCCGACCCAGTTTACACGCCTTACATTAAGAATTTCTCCATTTACATGGGCCGGCAGAGGTCTATTGTTGCACTGCCAATAGATTACGTTGTTCCTTAGGGCTCGATGATCTTCCTTTATTCCCATAGGGAGCACGGGAACCCCTGCCATAACAATTAGGTAAGGGGCCGATTCTGGTGTCAAGTCAACTCTTCTATTGGGTGCTCTATATGTATATTGAGGGCCAGTTACTCCATTTTCCTTATCGGCCTTGTCGTCCTTATTTTTACGAGGTTCAAGTTTTTTCCCTGGTCCTGTTTTCTCCCCCTTTTGATTGCTAACGTTTCGTTCAAGTACGGGTTTAGGCGATAACATCTTCTGTGATAAAGAAGATGTCTGTACTTTATTGGGAGATTTACATGGTAGTTTTTGTGTTATATTTTTAGCCTTTATGGATACAGTAGGACAGGAAGAACTTTGTTTAGTGGACAACATCGAATTTGTATTAGTAACCAGGGGATTAGTAATGACCAGACCTTTTACCAGGTCGGCAAGGAAGAATGAGTTACCTTCGACCTGTTTCTCGATCTGGTCTAGCTTTGTATTGATCATTCTAGTTCTCTCTAGGAGTGGGAGCATCAGGGATTTGACCAGGATTGCAATTTTTCCCAAGAGGTCACCCTCCTCAATGGGACAATCAGAGGAGTGGGTGCTTATTCTGGGAAAAACAGAGGGCTGGGCCACAGCTAACGGGGCCGAGATCAAAATCTTCTTTTGTAGTTTTGCTATTTTGGGTTGGGGGGATATCGGGGAGCCACCCCCTGTTTTCTCGCTGACGGGATTAATCTTCACTGGAGTTCTCTGGTTCAAATTAGAGGAAGATGATATAAGTAACCTTGGAGAGTCTGATAGACCAGTGTTAGTGCTACTGGAAGACAGGCTCAAATGGGATGGAATAATACTAGAGGTGTCTTGATCTTCCTCCTCCTCCACCAACCTAGATCCCTCCCGTACAGCATTTATAGGCACCGGGGAAGGCACCGACCCAATTAGCCCCAATGATGATCTTTTCCCCGTTATTAGGTCCAAGGATAAACGCTTCTCTGCAAAGGCGATTTCCTTTTCGAGTATGTTTGAAGCTCTCTTGAAAAAGTCATCTAAAGTACCTGTGGCCACCCCATTAGAGGTCGTTAAGGTAGTAGTATGGCGAATTTTCCAGAGCGCAGTGGCATATTGCCTTCACACACTACTAACCAGCACTTTACAATAAATATCACAATTGTACCTGATCACAACAATATTTCACTAAATAGATAAATATCTACCGTTTATGGGCAAGAGACAAATGTAAGAGGGGGGCCCAGCCCGGCCTTGATCGACCTTGGACAGCCTTAGATGGCCCACCCTTTGCCCGGGCTTAGCCCGGCGCCCGCCCGCGCGCATCCCGCTGGCGCGGGAGTTGCCGTGATTTAAATATTGGAAGGAAGAGGCGGGAAGAGGCCCCAGCTGCAGCGTAGGTGGAGAGCGCTGTGCAGGCTGGGCCTCGCAGTCCCACCCGCGGCCGTTACCTCACGCCCACAATCGGCTGTGCTCCCAGGGTCCAGGCTGATCCACGGTGCCAAGAGTCAATAAAATTCGATAAAACAAGGTGAGCAGGGCTCTAAGTTGAAGCGGCAAAGTGTCCTCACTGCTAGCGGCTACGAGCGGCACCCCTCAATAATATTTGGTTTAGCATCAATAGCTGGAGGAAATAAACGCATTAATGGAGAATTAGAATTCAGGTAAGGGCGATTATTCAGAATTAACAATGCAGCAAACAAATGATCTCTCCAATTCTTAAAAGTTCCATCTGATAGCTTACGTAATTGGTCTTTCAACAAGCCATTCATTCTCTCCACAAGGCCTGCGGCCTGTGGGTAATAAGGTATATGAAACACCGATTCAATGTTGTTTTCCACACAGAATTCTTGCACTAATTTACCTTCTAAATGAGAGGCGTTGTCAGACTGTATTTGAAGTGGAACACCATAGTACAACATGATTAACTCTAATGTTTTAATAGTGTTTATCTGGGTAGCTCTTTTACAGGGAAATGCTACTACAAGACCACTGAAAGTATCTACAACTGTACAAATATATTGACAAGTTTTACTCATGGGAAGAGGACCTATATAATCCATTTGCCAAATCTGTGCAGGGGATTTTCCTTGATGTAATTGACCTCTTACAATTTGGGGCACTTTTCGTTGTCTAGAGTGCTGACATATGGGACAATGAAGTATGGTATCTTTAATCAAATTGAGAGGAATATAATGTCAGCAGCCCACCTGCTAGTGATTCTTTCTCCAAAATGTCCTGACTTCTGGTGGGCCCATTTCGCCAATCCCGCCAAATCAAAATCTTGTTTGTCCACCATTGCCTCAGAAATTTTAGATTTCTCATCTGCAATTTGGTGAAAAAGTTTGTCAAGGGAGTCTACGTGTGTATGAGCATCAACATGAAAAACTGTCACATTACTCTGAGGAAGTAGTTCCCAAATCTCTTGCCACAAGTGCTTACCCCAAAGCTCTTTTGAGTGAAGTCTCCAGTCATGGGAATGCCACGTCGGTAACCAAACCGCTAAACCATTAGCAGTGGACCAAGAATCAGTAAAAATGTGACATATACCAGGCACTTCTTGTTTCAAAACTTGATAGACAGCATATAGCTCAGCGAACTGACTACTTTTCCCTTCACCTGTGGTACTTAGCAGTTTTTGTGTGATGGGATTGTAGGATACTGCCTTCCAATGCCTCTTCTCTCCTATGTACCTCGCTGAACCATCTGTAAACCATTCATGTTTTCTGTCCTCCACGGACAAATCATCAAACGGCTTACCCCACTTAACAGGGGATTCCTGTACTATAGGTACGGAGTAATCACTTTCTGCTACTCCTGACGGCGCCAGCGCCACTTGCTAATGTAACATCGCAACACCCTTCGGTCCTACACGTGCTCTGTCTTGTATATACCATTTCCATTTAATCACACTCGCTTCTTGAGCATGTCCAATTCTGTGAGTTTTTGGTGAACTCAAAACCCATTGCATAATAGGAATTTCAGGTCTCAAAATCACATCATGTCCCAAAGTCAATTGCTCGGTATCCACCAGAGCCCAAAAGCATGCAAGTAACTGTTTAACGCTCACCAGCATCGGGTAACGGTGATGGATCAAGCCCTGATCTTTTGACTGGGTAGGAGTGTTCTGCTTAATTCAGATACCCTGTCCATCACCACCCCCTTTTGAATCGTTTTGGGCACCACAAGTGTGGAAGGGTATGCTCAGATGTGAGTCCCTTGCTCACTGCACCATCAGGATTCAAGCAAGCCGGGCCGAAGACGGCTGTAATGCCAGAAACCGGTCCCCGGAAGCTTGTTTCCTTTCCAGTAAAGAATTGGCTTGGTAGTTTGGTCTGCCCTGTTCCCATGATGCACTGGGCCAGGGTCAGACTAATTTGCATGTAGCCAAATTCTGAACTGGGATGGTGCAGTGAGCTAAAAAACGGTGATGGATCAAGCCCTGATCTTTTGACTGGGTAGGAGGGTTCTGCTTAATTCAGATACTCTGTCCATCACCACCCCCTTTTGAATCACTAATCTCTTCATGCCCGCCTGGAATGCGATACTGTTTCTGGGAAACTACTTTAGTAGCTTGAGGAATTCTCACAGGGAGAATTTTCAAATGTCCAACTCTCACAGACTTTGATGACATATAGTTCCTATCTCCAAATCGATAACATCCATCATCTAAATATAATGTCATGCCTTTCAAGATATCGATTCCAATTATGTATTCACAAAGGGGTACTACCAGTACAGAATATTCTTTTCGGGGAATTCTACCTATTTTCATCTCCACATCAGTTTGTATTGCGGGAGTTTCTTTACTACCGAGGCCAGTAATTGTGAACATTGTCCTTTAAATCTCTTCGGATTCCCATAAATCAAAGTGGCCTCCGCTCCTGTATCAACTAATGCTCGGGCCCTCTGTATGTTACGATGTCTCCAAAAAATTTCGATATCTACATAGGGTCTATTATCTCTGTGAGCCCAATTGCGTACCGGAGCTTGACCTATTTCCTAGTCATTTTTATTACGTTCTGACACCCAAGACAAATCAGGGTAAAGACTCTCAAATTTATTAGGTAATGTCACCTCCTGCTCATGTTTGTTTCCCTCACGAAATGGATTTTTGTCATCCACAACATATTGTGAGTTTCGCTCAGAAAATCTGTGTCGTCTATCTTTCATTCTGAAGTCAGGAGATTCATCCCTCTCCTCCCTGTGTCTGCTTTCAAAACGCTCATCTCTTCCCCTCTCTCTCTCCCCCTCTCTCACTCTCTCTCGTGTACGACGGGGAGACACATCCCTCTCATTCTGACCTCTGTCATTCCTGTCACAACTGTTTTCGTATCTGTCATTTTCACTATCACTAGAATGAACAGGAGTACGATCTAGTTTACTCACTCGCATAGCACCTTCCTTTCTATCCAAACCACGTTTGCAGAACAAAGCCCACAATTTATTATTTGGCTCACCATCAATGTCCTCTTTTTTCACACCATCAGCCAATAAGGTGAGATACATGTCACGTCTAGTAAACCGATAATGACCAGTACGACCCTCAGGTCTAGATTGCCTTTCCGGTTTAAGCCATTCACCCAATTCACCAAGTTGACGCACAGCCTCAAGCGCATCAGATAAAGGAGCACCAGTTTGATTAATCAACGTCATCATAACTTGCTTATAAGCAACAGGGGCGGAACGAATAATCCTATTCCACACCGAAGATGCCAACAAACCATCCAACAATCTGTCAGATGTATTCTGAAAAATCGCAGTTTTCATCCCTTCCTCCTTCAGTCTCTGTGAAGCATCCCTCAAGGTATACCACAGCTTGTCATTCAAGGGCCAATCAGATTCAGTAGGGTACTTATGATTACAACCTTCCGTTGCCAACTGAAGTAAACTAACCTGACCAGCATTAGCATAATTCCGAAAATTATCTTGTATAGTAGAATCGGAACTCAAAGAACAAAACTTCAGCGAGTCTCCCATGTCCAACATGATGCCAGCAGCACCCAATTCAAAAAGACACACCATCCAAGTAAGTAAGGCCTCACCAGGCCTCTGTCGAAATCGTTCCAAAATGTCACTCACTTCCTGTTGCGTAAAATCTTCCAAACTATCTAACGGAATCCCATTGGGATTACCAGGAGCCTGCTGTAATTTCCTCCAAAATACAGGATGTGCAGAAACCTCCGCACGATCAGCACAGTCACACCGATCATCAGATGTACACCGATCGTCAGATTTACAAGAAGCACTCGATTTACAGTCACGTCCAGCACGAGAATGTTGTCGATTGCCAGTCTCCTCAGCCAAGGAGCCAGATTCATTAGAGTCCCAGATATTACCATCCAACTCATCAGGGTTCCAATCGAGCCCTGCTTTCGACACACCCAAACGCACTTTCCTTTTACTGACTTGACCACTTCGATTTTTTTATTTATATCTAGCAATACGAACTGCAGCCCTTTCCGCAATAGTCCGGTATGTATCCAATTTGTCGGCAAGCAATTTATTTTGACATCTCAAAAGTGTATAAGCATTTTGCACTTCAACAAACTGGTCTTCAGATTCCTTGTATTGATGCTGCAATTTCACAAATTTCTCATATACAAGCCTGTACGCATACAACAAAATCCAACCTCTCCGCCCTAATATAGGAAGTTCTTCGCCCTTCACAATCGGCGCTTTCCGTAAGCAAGCAACCACCTGAGCAGGATCCGCCGAAACCAAACAAGAAATCCAGTTCTCACTCAAACCAGTACAATCAGCCCATTCATGAGCTAGCGCCTCATAAGGCATCGATTCCCACCCTGGAATCTCTACAGGCAATCGAAAAGTAGATTTGGACCTTCTCAAAAACATTGTATCAAAAGTAGAAATATATACACATATAAACAGAAAATATAAAAAAGAGCTTCCGCACACGCCGAGCGCAGACAAATAAAAGAACAAGAAAACGCGCTACAAGGCCTTCGAAAGCTGTTCGAGACACCAAATGAAACGAAAACAATCACACTTCCCTGCACTTCATTCGATCTGTTCATGACGCCAAATGTAATGACCGGATTTCCTGACCAAGTTATCAGCTCACCCATACACCACAAACCCAGTCATCACGTAACTTCATCCCTTCCCAGACCCTATTTACAACAGTACCTGGGTACTTACCTGGGAATGGGGAACTCGCAATATACAAGCTTACACAGCCAAAATACCACTAAAATCTAGAGGATTGCCAAGAACTAACTATAGAAATCAGCAACAACTACGGAATTCCATGATATATCCTATGATCTCACCTTATAGACTCAAAACAATCTGGCTCGGGCTAATCTATTCTGACTCATGCCGGAGAGCAGCTCCAGCATATAACGCCCTATCCTGAGCGATCTCTCTTTATAGTGTCCCCACTTGTAGTCCCACGATGATCTGGCCCGGACTACTCTACCCCCTCTCTCCTCGGGGAGCAGCTCCAACATACAGCGCCCTATCCTGAGCGATCTCTCTTTATAGTGTCCTCACTATCCTATTAATACCTCCTGCTCTCTCTATTGGGGATTTCCTAAGTGCCTAACATCTACTGGAAACATCTTCTATCTCATATGAATTATTATTATCCCTCATGTAATGGATAGGAGATCCGATCCTCTCACACAATAATTGCCAAATTATTACATTCAAGAATTATTTCCTGACATGAAACTTCCATCGCTCTCCATCATCATTTACCTGTAGGAAGGGAATAACCCATCCTTCCATACGACAGTACCTGGCTAAAAAGAAAGGTTAGCTCTGTCTTGGAAACAATACTCAGATGCATTTATTAAGAACTGGGGTCCCTTTATTAAACAATAAAAATAAACATTGCATTATAAAGTCATATCAACACCTAGCAACCTAAGCATAACCTGAAAAGTAAAGAAAAGAGTTAATATATTTGTGCACTATAATAGCAGGACAGACTTCCCCTTATAATTACGTAGTCCGGTTCTGGCTGTCGTTTGGGTCCCTCTCTCATCTGTGCCTCGGCTCATCTCAGACTCTGCTCTGCACCCACGGATACACGTCTGCACCGCTATGCTCCTTCACCGCCATCACCCCTCCAAAGCACTGGAACCCTTCTCTGATCTTCGTCTCTGTCTCTCAGCTCTCAGCAATCTGCACTGACTTCTTCTCTCCCACGAACTGTCTTCACCTCCAAACTTTAATCTAATGATAAAGTTTTCACTACTCTGAGAACCATCCGTTCAACTAACTTCTTCACTCTGATTATTCCAATTCTGGCGACAAACTAACTCCAACTGCTCTAACCGACCAACTCATGATGTAGCTTCGGTCTCTCCAAAGGATCATCTGCCCCCTCTCTCTTTCTGCATTTCGATAATATAGAGAGCTCTTCGTTCGTGGTAATTTCCAGACAGTAACCTGCCGCCTACCAGACTCCTGTACCAGGCCCGGGCTCTCGACGCTCCCAAAGTGGCCACCTGTTGTTTTGTCTAAAAGCCCGAGCTCCGTTTACATTCCTCCGGTAAGGGCCGGCTCTGACCGGTTCCTCTCCAGCGAACAACAGCTCATAACTAAAATATTACTCTTGACCGACAAGCACCTCGGGCAGCCGAGGCAGAAAGGAAAAGAGAGTCTCTCTCGTATGGGCCTTGTAGGCCCGAAAAAGATGAAAGAGACGCACAGCTCTGTCAAAGTACATAGGCAAGCCCTACCAATAGGTAATATTAAGTCAGAAATAAGGAATCTAACTCCTAATATAGGCCTTCAGGCCCATAAACGATGAAAGGGGCACAGAATTATGTCAAAGTCAATAGGTAAACTCTAAGAATAGGCTAAGAAGAGGGATCTATCCACTATACTAAGATGGTAGTAGACCACAGTCACCACCACTCAGAAAATAGAACAAATTATCCGGTCACTACAAGACCCCATCTAAATGCCAACCTGCAAAGCAACAGGAGAACGGGAGGGGGTAACCCCAGAACAAAGGCCAGTGGATAAGGTAGTAAGGCAAGAAATAAAAAATGTAAGCTTCGCAGATATAGGAGCAAGTACCAGTAGACCCGAGGGACAGCCAAGGTGGAAAACAGGGATAAGCATGGGAAAAAGTGAGAAGGATACCTTGAGGAATTACCCGGGGGAAAAGGAGAACGCAGCACCAGATTGGGGGATGGAGACATCATTAGATGCAGGGCCTAGTAACTCAATCCCCAGGAAGGGTCTCAGGATTAGAGGTAAAGAAGAAGCAAATAGGCAAAGAAGGGAAGAAACGCTAGACGTAAACTCTCAAGATTCGCAGTTAGAAAGGCCTGCAGATACCTGGATATTTGTTGAACCAATATGACAGGGAAAGGGGGGGAAAGAATTAAGAAACTAAACCCTTTGAATCGTTCCCAGTTCCTCTCCTCATTTGTAAAATGTCCTAGTTTAAGATATGTTGGTATTGATGACCTAAAAGAAGTGGGGTTTATGGTTAACAGTAAGGGGGATAAAATAACAAAGGTCCTACTTCACTCAGCTCTAATAAAAAATGCAATGGAAAAGGCGGAAGCTGATATGCTTTGAGAAGGAATTAAAATACTAAAAAGGGAGGAAGTGCTGATGGACAAACAAGGGAAATCATTCCTCAGGAACCATGCGGGGTTGAGTGAACGACAAATAAAAATGATTAGTTTGGGTTGGGGTAAGAAGGACGCCCTTGAAATCACGATAATTCCTAAAAGTCGAATGGGGGATGTTGAAGATGTCCTTGCCGGGAATAGATATAGAGAATTGGCATATATGAATTGTGAGGAAGATGGGTATTTGAGTAATATTGATTAGGAAGTAGGGTCGTCGCACAGCCTATCCATTTTGTCTTGGAACGTTAATGGATATAAAAGAATATTGGTACAGGAACATTTTAAAAACACCCTTAGGAAAAACGATATTGTCTGTTTACAGGAAACTTGGCTGTGCGACGAAACCCCTGTTACCGAAGGCTTCACTCACCATGTAAAACCTGCACGAAAGAACATAGTAGGCAGACCATCAGGTGGTCAGATGACGTTGGTCTCAACAAGGATAGCTAGAGACATAGAACCCCTCGAACTCAAGTGCAACTGGGCATTAGGTAGTAGAGTGCGGATTTTAAATATTATGTTAGGGGGCGAAAGTCTATTAATTATAAATGTGTGTATACAGAAAGGAAAAATAAATGAGTATAAGGCTGACCAGGAACGCTTAAAAAAGGACCTGGACGGTCTATGTGATTGTTACCCGAGAGATGTGCTTTTGATACTGGGTGACTTTAACCATAGATTAAACCCCCAAAAAACTGACTCTTGGCAGAGTGATCTGCTAAGAGTATATAATATAGAGTTCGCTAAGTTTCCTAGTTGCGACATCTCAACTCAAGATGTCGAGCTTGGTCAGCTGTTAGGGGCTATGGGCCTGATCTGCACTAATGGAAGAAAGGAAGCGGGTCGGCCCGCAAAGCGTACCTTTGAAGTAGGGTAGCAAAAGTGACCTATATAGTACTCATTTATCCAGGCATGGAGCTTCCACTTAATTAAACAGTTTGAAATACTCAGGGCGGAGGGTAGTGACCATTACCCACTGCTGGTAGAATTGCAGGTAAACAGCTGCCCGCAGAGACAAAAAGTGCTACAAGTAGAGGTGGAATACCCAAAGCGACTTACTAATCGAATTAGCGAAGAATATATATAAAGAAACTGAGTGCACTCCAGTTAACAGTCGAATTGGATAACCTACTACCAGGAGAGGACATATCCTGGTATGAGGGTATAATAAGGCAACTGGTTGAATGCCTCAGGATAAAAATCAAACATGGCAAACACAAGTTAGTAAGTAAAGCTAAATTACATCCTAATAACAAACCCTGGTTTGATGATGATTTCCGGAAAGTAAAGGCCGGTATTAGGCAACAAGAGAGATGCCTTAGAGGTAGATACAATGAAGTAGCATCATTAGAACTTAGGAAACTAAAGATAAAATACAAGGCAATTATTAGAGATAAAAAAGATCCTATAAGGATAAATGTTGGGTGAACTTACTCGAAGTAATTGGAGAAAAGAATGTGAAAGGCGTCTGGAAATTAATACAAGAATGTATGGGGAAAGTTGTGGGTCCCTGCAGTGCTCTGTGCCAGAGGATAAGTGGGTGACCTATCTTGAGGGAAATCTATGGTAAATGGCCAAGGAGGGTGGAAATAATAGGTAATAGCTGGCCTGGAGTAAGGGAAGAAGTAAAAGAGCATTTCTCCCCAGGCCATATTAGGAGAATAATACCTAGGCTAAATTTAACACGAGCTGCTGGCCCAGATAACTTACCAGCAGTCATTATAAAAACAAATCCAGAATGGTGGGCCGAGTTCTTCTTGAATATGTTCCAGGGGATATTAAAAATCGGCATTATTCCAGATATTTGGACAGGGGCCATTGTCAGACCAATATCCAAAAAAGGTGACGTAAACTCCCCCCAAAATTATCGTCTGATAAACCTCCTGGACATAGGTGAAAAGGTATTTTCCAAAGTAATTCTAGGTTTGCTAAAGGAGTGGGCAGATGATAAACAGATAGTACCCCCGAACAGGGTGGGTTTAAAGAAGGTCACTCAACTGTGGACCACTGCTTTGCTCTTTGGTCCATTGCACGGAAATCGATAGATCAGAGGGTTAACTTATTCTGCTGTTTTGTGGACTTCTGTGCAGCATTCGATCTTGTGGACAGGAAGCAGCTGTGGTCAACCCTGGTAGGGTATGAAATGGTGATTTATTAGCCTTGATCCAAGTATTGCATGCAGAAAACTGGGCTCAGATAATCTTGGATGAGGAGGGAGGAGTAACTGAGAGGATCCCAATTGGAAATGGATTAGGGCAGGGGTGCGTACTTGCCCCTTTACTCTTCTCCCTGTTCTTAGCTGACCTACCTCTAAAATTAAGAGATGTTAGAGGGGTGAGTCCGAAATTGGGAGGAAATCATATACCGTGCCTATTATATCCGGATGATCTGGTGATTATGGACCAGACGGAGATAGGCCTTCAGAGAAAATTAAACAGGTTTAAAGTATACTGCCTAAATAAAAAATTAGTAGTGAACATGGAGAAGACAACATTTTTATGTTTCGGGAGGAGAAAAATGAAGTTCTCATGGTATCTTGGCACAGAATTGCTCGATTTGGTAACAGAATATAGATATCTGGGAATGTGGTTTACCAGGACCCTGAAATGGTATACCCAGTTGTAAGCTTTATAAATGAGGGCATCGGCTTCTGTGAAAGGCCTAAAAAGATTTAATAGTGCCTACGGAGAAATGTCGGATAGGCCAGTCATAAAAGCCTACCAAGCAATGGTCCCTCCATAATTTCTGTATGGAGCAGAGGTACTTTATTTAAGCGGTAAGAACTGCTGGGATGAAGAGGAGGGAAATATCCTAAAAAGCTTGTTTTTGCTGCCTAAATCATCAATGGTACAGGCAGCAAGACTTGAGCTGGGAATTAACTCCTGGGCTATAACTGCCTGTATGGCCCTAATACGCTTTTGGCAGCGCTTAGGATCAGGGGAGTCTCTTAAAATGTACCAATGGTCTAATGGGGAAATTGCCATTAGTGAGCTGCCCTGGGCGAAAGAGACTAGAGCATCAATAAGTGAAGCATATGGAGTGCTTGGTTTGAGGGTATGCTCGCAGCAAGACCATGTGATAATAGACAAGAAAAAACTAAGGTCTTTGGGATTTGAGATGTCTCGTATATATGATCGGGAGTACCTCTCAAGAAAAACCTCGGTGGCCCATATGACCCTGGCTTGGGAGAATGATCAACATTTTTCCTATGTAGACCGGTTACCCAGGTACTGTTTAAAGGCGGGAAGTGTTAAAAATGCAAATTGGGATAAACCCATGTTATGCGAATAATGGGGTTTGAAACCTTATGATAGATTGTAATGGTAGATGCACTTTTATGTTACGTACCCCCTGTGATATTTTACACATTTTATTAGATTGTATGAAGATTTTAGACATACAAAAGGACATTTTATTTCTGATTTTTAAAAAATATAGGATCAAGAATAGGATGCAAGCTGTTAACCTTTTGGTGGAAATGGTGAACTTAGAAATAGCCTGTGCTATGGGGAAATATATCAATAAAGTTAAAGTGTTCCTCAAGTGCACAGAGTAAGCATTGTAAGTGGTCCCCTTAGGATTATACGAGGTTGTGCTATCAAGGGATTACAGTATTGCTTGTCATATATATGAAGGATTTGATGTATATGTATGAATTACTTGATTTTAATATTTTAGAATGATATAACACTCCTATTTTAATGGGAAGGCTAGTTTATGTGTGTGGATATGTGCAATATCTTTTTATGATACCGCCGTGTTTATGTTTGTTAATGTCATGATAAGATGTAAATTGTATACTTTTATGGTTGTAACAAGCCAAATGAAGTTTGGTTTGACTGATTGACTGAATCAGGATTGGATTGATTGAAATCAGTGAAGTATGTAACATTTTTCAAAAGGGTCTTTGAACTTTCTTCAAGGGGAGCTGGACAATGTTCCCATTGTGTATAATTAATCACAGTTCTAAATGTATTAGCTTTATGCATGAAATGATGGCCCTGATGCTGGTAGCAAAATAAATCAGCATAATTTGCAGAATTCAAATACAAATCTTCAGCATCAAATGCAGCATAATACTTTAAATCAGAAAATAAAGACTGTACGGCTTGAACGTCCCAATCATCAAAGCGTATGTTTTGTTTTACTACATCCTCTATAGTAACACCAAGTACATTTGGGACATTAACCACCTCAGTGAGGCCATGAATTTGGAACTTTACAGCATCCCAAACAATTCCATTCAACACTGGCCAAGCAGAGATGTTGACAAAAGTCTGGTCTCGTTTCATGATGTGCGAAGAAGAGTGCGGTGTCCAAGTTCCATCAATCACCTTAGCAGCAGAGCGTTCAGTAAGGGAATGACCATTGATTAGAAGGAAAAAGAATGTCCAAATCCAATTGACATGAACAAAAAAATGGCGATGAGGACCAACCAGATGAAAGTCCAAGGTGGAATAAAAATATTTTGTTTAACCAGGTGACAAAAATAGAAAATTTCAAGGGGGAACTCGAGGTTGTGGAGTCAGTGTCAAAAGAAAAACGTGACTGGCTTCTAAATTAAATCTACCTGACTGGTTGGAGTTAGTCCAAAAACAGGACATTCTAATGTTCCAAGAGACATGGGCCACACAGGAGCTATTTTCGGAGGGCTTTGAATGTTTTAATACTGTCGCTCCTATCCCCAATTCTGTAAGTCCAGTGGGAGGCCTTTCAAACATGGATTAATATTGCGGCAGGTGGCAGCATATGGGTTCTGAATACAAAAAATGATAAATTCCAGTCCCTAATTTACAAACAAGGTGTTTCTGTTTGTATAATCAATTTTAATAATAATGATTTTCACACTGCCCCAAACATGAATTTTATTAATTTGTTTAATTTTATTTCTTCTCTTTGGAAGTCCAAGAGTTTTGCTAGCTTTGCGGGAATAGGTTTAGGTGGTGATTTTAATGCAAAGTTAACTAGCAGAAATCATTGTGCTACTCACCCCACTAGTAAGGAACCATCATTTACAAGGGGGATTGAACTAGCAAATCACCTAAGCACCAATAACTTTTTGGAAGTAATTGAAATTGCTGCAGTATCTAAAGGGGCCAATCATATAGTACCTACGTATAGAGGTAGGGGGTTCGGCATCAACTATTGATTATATCATTATCTCTTCCACTTTAGACAAGAGCGTGTTAAAAGCAGAGGTCATCTCTACTGTTCACGGGGAGCATAATCCCATTAGTTTACTGTGTATCTTGCCCCCAGGCCGACCTACGGTAAAGAGTGTGGTGGCAGGGATCTGCTCCCCCCTACTGGTAACCTTAGATTGGTCTGGCATGGAATAGACAACACAGCTTTATGCTGGAAGATGGTCAGAACACACCCTGCATTCATTGATGTTTGCCTGTCGTTTAAAGAACACAACCCCACAGTAGTTGATGACTTCATGCAATTATTTATGGGCATCAAAACTCTGTTATCCAGGCCCTCTAAGAAAACATACCCTGGCCCTAGATGGTTTAACAGCTACTGTTCTGCAGCTAACAAGGCACTTCGCAGGGCACTTGTTGAACAGCCTAGAGACTGGTCCTTTATTAACATTCTCAGGCAACATTACAAGGCAGCTATTTCATCCAGAAAGGAGGAACTTGTTAGAGAGAATTGGGATAATCTTGCTTGGACGGTCGATCTAACAAATTGGAAAAGATTTCTGGTCAGCTGTTAAAGATATGAGGTCCTTAGGACAATCTTTGTCCTTGATCAGTTGTAACATCACTAGTGAGAAATGGGAGGCACATTTTTCTAAGATTTACTCAGTCCCAACCTCGGACAACGCCCCCGACGAGGATTGTCCGGTAACAAGGGTCTTGATTAACTTGTCAGAAGTAAAGGAGGCAATCGAACAGAGCCTTGGTGGCAAAGCCCCAGGCCCTGATGGCCTGCCTATCAACCTCATCAAAAATGAACCAGAATTTTGGGTTCCCATATTAGTGAATGGCTTTAAAAATCTAACGGTTTCTACAATTGACAAAACTTGTGCCAATCTTTAAAAAGGGAGAACACTCAAACCCAAGATGCTAGAGTCCGATTTCTTTGATCCACAATTCGTTGAAAATCTTGGGGAGGGTCCTGTATAATAAGATTAGGACATGGGCCAAGGAAGACCAAATTTTAAGTCCTTGCCAGTTTGGGTTCAGAAGCAATATAGGGACAGTTGAGCAGTGCCTGAACCTCAATTTAATTATTGGTAAATCTACTATAACTAAAAGATCTCCAATTTACCTGGCCTTTATGGATCTTACCTCGGCCTTTTACTTCTTTAACAGGTCACGGCTTTGGTCTATCCTTTTAAATTACGACCTGGACGAGGCACTTGTACATTTCTTGGCTTATTTGCAAAAAGACCTGCATGCCCGGGTGCGGATTAGTATGAGCGGGGAGGTCTCACAAGACATCAAGGTCAAAAGAGGGGTCAGGCAAGGTTGTACCCTGGCCCCTCTTCTTTTTATTCTCTACATTAACAATCTAAATAAAAAATTACCCATGATGTCCCAAACAATAATGGTTATAAACTTACTGTATGCTGATGACGCGGTCCTAGGACTCCTAATGGGCCGCACCCCTAAAGCCCTACGAGCTCTGGTGCGGGGTTTTGTTGATTTTATGGCAAGTTTGGATTTACGCATCAATATAAAAAAATCGTTTTTAATGTTGTGCAGTTCGAGGAAATTCAATTGTTATAGATAGTTTACAAAACACTCACACATTTTTACCTATTTAGGGCTGGTATTTGCTGCAAATGGATTATGGGCTTATAGCAGGCATACATGTTTTAATTCTATCAACTCAATACTTGCCCTGCCCCAACCGAGAAATTCAGAGGTCGTATCGGCCATTGATAAGATCCTCAAACTTCAATGCACTCCAACCTCTACCTATGAAGCAGATGTTTA
Source organism: Lissotriton helveticus (assembly GCF_964261635.1). NCBI lineage: Eukaryota > Metazoa > Chordata > Amphibia > Caudata > Salamandridae > Lissotriton > Lissotriton helveticus. Next base: position 1,078,272,493 of record NC_136067.1, on the reverse strand, counting down.
GGGAATTAGTAATTGCAAAGGTATTCAGGGAGAAGAGAACAGATTTTGTTGCAAAATCATGGGCGCTCTCATTTCCTCCTCTCAGTACGTCTGCCCATGCGAACTCAAACTGCCGTACATTGAAGATTATATCAAGGCTCGCCCTATTTTGGCTGGCAGTTTGGAATAATCCAGCTGGGCAACTTACTAGGGAAATTGTATTTGATTGCCTAAACTATGATAGGGGCAGGGATATTCCCTGGCTTGCAGCTGTCTGCAAAGGTTTGACTAGCGTGGACTATGAGCACATATTTTTAAACTCACAGATTCTGGTAGCATAGGCAAGAAAACCCTGCAAAAGGCTCTACATGCATTGTACAACAAAGCTAGATATGATACTGAGTCTCAGAAATCCTCTGTCCCCAGATATATGCTCCTTGAGACCATTTCCCATACTCCTTCTAGCTATCTACCAAAGCCTATAGGCTGATGGGGGAGGGGTTTGCTCTTTTGTTTTAGGGCTGATATCATGACATTTCTGCTCTGCTTCCCTGGGGGATATACCTCTAACCTTAACCGCTTGCCATGCCCCTGTAAAGGTTCTCACAAACAATCCATGTTGCATTTTTTTTTGTAATTACTATATCATATATATATATATATATATATATATATATATATATATAAAACAACAGGTTGCCCCACTGGAGATGTCTCACATGAACGGGTTACAGCACAGCACCCCCGGCAACAGCGATGTCGAAACCGCCCTCCTGCCTCCTCATTCATTGCCAAACGCGTTTCGAGCACTTGATTGCTCTTGATCACTGGCTGCATAAAATTACAGGAACAGCGGGCTTGAGTGGAACTTCGAATTTAATTGATAACAGAGTCCCGCCCATGTGGGCGTAAACAGTAATGCATCATGGATATGATAGTCCATTGAAATATTGCCTGGGACTCACAGTTGCCATACAAAACCCGGATGGGTGCCGCTAGCTCCTTTTAAAATATAGTCTCATCCCCTGTGGGTAGAAGCAGATAGGGAAGGTTGTCATGCTGTCCATTGAGCCCCGGTGGCGAGGCCCCCTTCATTCCACACGGTGCTCGTAATTGTGAACACCGTAGATCCGCCACTTCGGCGGCAGGACATCTCCGCGGCTGGACTGGCCGCTAAACATCAAAAAACAACAGGTTGCCCCACTGGAGATGTCTCACATGAACGGGTTACAGCACAGCACCCCCGGCAACAGCGATGTCGAAACCGCCCTCCTGCCTCCTCATTCACTGCCAAACGCGTTTCGAGCACTTGATTGCTCTTGATCACTGGCTGCATAAAATTACAGGAACAGCGGGCTTGAGTGGAACTTCGAATTTTGTTATTTAATTGATAACAGAGTCCCGCCCATGTGGGCTTAAACAGTAATGCATCATGGATATGATAGTCCATTGAAATATTGCCTGCTGTAACCCGTTCATGTGAGACATCTCCAGTGGGGCAACCTGTTGTTTTTTGATGTTTAGCGGCCAGTCCAGCTGCGGAGATGTCCCGCCGCCGAAGTGGCGGATCTACGGTGTTCACAATTACGAGCACCGTGTGGAATGAAGGGGGCCTCGCCACCGGGGCTCAATGGACAGCATGACAACCTTCCCTATCTGCTTCTACCCACAGGGGATGAGACTATATTTTAAAAGGAGCTAGCGGCACCCATCCAGGTTTTGTATGGCAACTGTGAGTCCCAGGCAATATTTCAATGGACTATCATATCCATGATGCATTACTGTTTACGCCCACATGGGCGGGACTCTGTTATCAATTAAATTCGAAGTTCCACTCAAGCCCGCTGTTCCTGTAATTTTATGCAGCCAGTGATCAAGAGCAATCAAGTGCTCGAAACGCGTTTGGCAGTGAATGAGGAGGCAGGAGGGCGGTTTCGACATCGCTGTTGCCGGGGGTGCTGTGCTGTAACCCGTTCATGTGAGACATCTCCAGTGGGGCAACCTGTTGTTTTTTGATATATACATATACATACATACATATATATATATATATATATATATATATATATATATATATATATATATATATATATATATATATACCAAATGCTTATAGCAAGACTATTACCTTAGAGGAAGATGAGCTAACCTTTCAGGTTGGTTCTTTTTTTAAAGCTGCAATGCGCGCCAGTAACTCAGTGTACTCCATGATGTATGCTTATTTTATTTCTGTTTCTATCATTGTTCAAAACGTTAGCAAACATTTTTATTCTTTCTGTTTCATCCATGCAGTATTTATACACTCAGAATGTTCTCTCCTGAAAGTTGTTGCGCGCTTTGTAATCTTATTGAGGTACTCTTAACTAAAGAACTGCTATTTTTTTACTAATGTTCTTTACCGTATTTTGAGTTTGTAGGCACTACCTCGATGAATTTTATTGTTCTTGTAACCCATTTGTGTCTTATTATTACTTGCTGCTATTATAACTGTACTTTTATGGATATATTCTTGTATTCGAATAAAGATTTTTTAATTTAAATTTGATAAGAGTATTTAGAAGGGGAACCTTTTGGGTAATTCACTCCCTTCTCTGTAGCTGCTATCGCCGCTAAAATGTCATCATCAATCTTACTCCTGGACCTTGTAACTGCTGCTACTGTGTATGTGGCTACTGCTGTTTTAGCTGCTTCGTCAGCCAAACTGTCGCCAACCGCGTGTACTCCTACGCGCTGGTGACCTAGAGTATGAATTACTTGTGTGAGACGCAGACTTCTTTAAGATCTGCGACTCGAACCCAAAGCATTTTATGCTTAATTGTGCTACCTTTGGAATCATGATAGTCATTCTGAATCCAAAAGAATAAGTTGTTGTTAAAGTACTGAACACAGTAGTAAGTCACTTATAATCAAAGTTGTCACATGAGGACCAGCAAACACCAGAGCATACAGCTCTGCTAACTGGGCGGTACAGTCCCCTAGTGCCTGTGTGTGCATGACAATGGACTTGAACTCAAAATTCACCATGTTACCGGTCACTATAGTGCAGGCTGCTGAAAAAAATGTTGAGCCCCCATCGCCGGTTGCACCGAACCCTCGGTGTAAATGATACAATGGTACTCCTCAAGCAGTTGCATTGACAGAGGAGCAGGATGAGCAAATTCATACTGTAAAAACTCCTGTGTTTGCAATGAGGAGTCAAAAATAAATGTGACATCAGGAGATGTCAGCGAAGTAGCCCATTGTATCCAACGAGGATGTAAAGCTTTTGAATTTGGTACACTAGCTTTCGTCACTGCCTCAAGCGCAGGATAAGGTGTTACAACCAACATGCATGTTCCTTCCACCAGTGCACGTTCCTTCAGGATCGCCATCTGGACCACAGTCAAGACTTTTTCAACTGTTGAAATTCGCATCTCAGCTGAAGTCTACAAATGTGTCTTGTAAGCAAGAGGTACTGTGTCCCCTTCATTAAATGTCAAGTAGGTGAAACCCACTGCACCTGGCACAATTCTTATTACCAGGTTTGTGTGGTTGTCACGTGTCAACAAGTATTTAGATTCAAGAAAATCAGACGGCAAAGATTGCAGTATAGCAGAATGTTCCGGAAGCCAGCAGGCTTTTGAAAAGGTTGGGGTTGTATCAAGGCATATAGCGGCTTGATACGCAAGGCATATTCCGGAAAGTAAGTTTGACCAAAATTCAAAAATCCCAGAAAAGATTGTAATTTTTTCAGGGTTGTAGGAGAACGCAAACGTGCGCATTTCTCGGTGCCAAGCCTCTACCTTCATTGTTGAGCTCATTGACCAGGAACAACACTGTGTACTCTGCAATGTGGTGTTTTGCACAGTTAAATTTATAACCGTAGTCCACGAACAAAACTATGATGGGGTCCACGTGACAAAGATGCAGCCATAATTCGTCGTCCGTGAGATAAATATCACCAACTTACGAGTACGCATCATGGTCTATGCCGTCTAACAAAGAGACAACACATGCAGCGAAAACGCCCAGGCTATTCTTGTAGCCCCTGGCCAATTTTTTTAATTGTTTTTGTTTGCCGCCGGCAGTTAAAGCTGTCCATTGACTACTTATAGAGGATAGGTTATGACAAAAAAAGCCATTCGAAATGTCAAGAGTGTTTTAAAATCTTTTTCTTACAAGACTGTCCATGAGGGCAGAACTATCGGTATTCTTAACTGCACAGGTTCGACAATGCGAGTTCAAATGTCGATAATCCAAAACTAGGCGGTACGACCCATCGGGTTTGGTCACAGTAAAAAGAGGGTTATTCATCGGTGACACACATCTCAATAATTTCTTGGTACTGTAATTGTTCTAGAATCTCAGAAACAGCAGCCTTTGCCTCCCGCCGGAGGGGATATTGGGGTTGTGGCTGTGGCATACACCCCAATGGTATCTCATGTGGGGGTGAAAGTTTATCCCAACCAATCTGAGTACAGTACAAAGCCCATGCATGCACCAGTGCCCACTCTTCCGCAAAAGCCTTTGCTTGCTCTTAGGGCACTGTATGTAAAAAACTAGGGAGGATTATATTCTCCCCCCTCAGAGCACCTAAAACTAAAGGCGGGGCCAATCTGACTTTGCTAACAAGATGTCATATGAAAAAGTCAGATTTTCCCAAAATATCCCTTTTACAACACATTGTATATCACCTTCAATTAAAAATACTATCTCATATAGTCTGTCAGGCGGAACCACTTGGGTGTCAGCTGTTTCAACTGTGATAAAAGTGTCAGTTTCTGTCGCCTTCAGAAATGGACGCAGTGCTTGCCGCACTATTGTAACCTCTGCTGCGCTGTCTAGCAGCGTTACTGCCCATGTTCGGTTCTGAAGTTGGGTTCTCACCGTCTGTGGCATATCTTGCTGTTAAAGCAGCAATTTTCTTTTTCTGAAACAGAGACTTTGACGAGGAAAATCATCCTGCTTGCCTTTATCATCAGTCTGACGAGGTTGCTCACGTCCTTGCGGGGCACCTTGACCTCTGCTGCGATCCTGGCTATCTCCTCCACCAGCTTGTGTGCCTGATGTTTCCTGTGAAGAACGAGGAGAATGCTGATCGGGGACCTGAAATCTATCAGGAGTCCGAATTCCCGTGCGGTCGCACAAATGATAAGTGCGCTCAGTAGACTCGGGTATTGGGGAAATAGCATGCAACTCTTGTTTCTGTTGTGGCTTCCCCTGCTTTTTATTTTTCAAATTCTTTTTCAGAAAAACAGGACAGTCGTCTTTATTAGACTGTGCCTCTGAGTTTGCGGTTGTGCTGCTGTTTTAGTAACAGGCTTAAAACCCAAACTATTGCGGCCTATAGTCTTCTATGCCTCAGCAATAATCTTCAGTAACTCACGGGGTTTCTCGGCATCTGGGACAAGGCACAAAGCATTAGACACCTGAAACTTAACTGCATCTCCCTTTACCTTCACAAGGATGAGATCAGCAACTACGTCAAACACTCCGACAAGCCTGATTCCCAACGCAACTGCCACCTATGGACCGTGCTCATCCTGAACACGCTTGACCACGGAGGGCAGGATAGTCATAGAAGGTGTGCCGAAACACTGTGCATACACTGCTGCAAGTACTTTACCCCAATTCTCACAATCAGTTACCTCTGGTATTAAGTCTTTCTGCAAACTAATAGTGAGTATCCTGTGTTTTTCCACAGGCGTAGTATTAGGAACTACTGCTTCCAACTGGTCAACTTTATCAGCAAGCCAATAAGGTAAATCGTCCTTATTCTGGGGACACTTGCCCATAACTGAATTAACCATGATGGGACTAATCGACATCCCGACCGGCCCAGCTGCATGTGCTGCAACTCCAGGTGCCCCACCTGGAGATTGCTGGAAACGTATTGAACTAGAACCTGATGCATCTCAACTAATGAGGCATGCAAAACACGCAATTCACCCACCGGGACAGCTAGATAACATGCATGTGGAGTGTACTTGGCCAAAACTGGCCAAGTGGCCCCTGGGATCGACAAAGGGCCTAAACGGACTGGAGTCACTGTGTTGGAGGGGGCGCCATTAAACCAAATACGATGTTGCCATGCCGAAATCCGAACTTCGATTGTCGTATATGGCCGATATGCAACAGGTACCGGTGTGGGATGTGGGAGTATATGAATGGAATAAGTTATCATCCCCATTCACAGCCTTAAAGGCAACCCAAGAGTAGACAATCTCAAATTGGAACTCTGCATTAGCACCAACCACAAAAATAAGCGCAATACCTGTGTCAGAGACTCGATATTGTGTCAAATGACGACGGAGTGCCGCACGACTATGCGGTGCAATTTCGACTGCCATAATGACAAAGAAAAGGATAACTACTTTTTTGTGTGGTATCACAACAAGGTTTGGCAATTCAATTAATAATGTGAACCTTTTTAAAATCTCAAGCTTGAATGAATCTAAAACTCATCTAAATAGATAGGTTATGCCATCACAACTGTTTTCCGGAAACAGCAGTGAGGGTTTTAGGGACAAGTATAAGCACTACTAAAGTGTCTCGAATATAAGTATCAGACCAAACGTTGGGTGCGCCATGTTGTGAAGAACCGGGTTATTTAAGACCCAACGGCGCCAGGGATAACGCCCTAGTCTCCGGGTCCACCTATCTTAGAGTACAGAGACACGGGATACTTCTTGGTGACGTCAAAGATCAATTTTATTAGCTGCAGCCAGTAACAGATATCCTAGAAGTACAACACGGTGTATGTTCTCAGGAGACTGTGCAAATTTACAAAGCTAGTCATCCCTTTTTATACCAAATATTATGCTTCTGGCAAACATTCCTTATTTACAATTGACCATTCACATGTTTTCACGACAAAAAAAGGCAGGATCATGATGACAAGTCCATTTTTCAGTTTGCCCAGCCCACAATCAACTATTGGTCAAACCTAACATTCTTCATCAGATCGGTCGATCGAACCCACCATAAAAACGGGCACATCCCCATCGTAAACAGCCCATAAAGAAAGGAGCAGAGACAGGTGTGAGCAAGATAAGACATAGTTATGCGCAATAAAAAGGTTTGATGGTGTTTTGTGTCTTGTTCGGTAATCTCGATCAGCTACTGGGAAAGGAACTGGCTTAACAAGTTTTGGCTTCAGGCAAGAGGGTTGCTTGCTCAGGTCATCCAGAAGTCAGCTAAAAGTGTACGTGTGCTTGGAGACTTGTTCGGCCACTTTCATCGGCCTATGTGAGGGCAACCACAAAATGGCTGCCGTATACAAAATGGAACCCGAGGGTTCAGAACGGAATCCCTGATTTCATGGTGATCTCGCCACTCGAATATGACGATAATGCTCGTATACCTTACACTTGCCATTTTCGGTCTAATGTTACCAAAATCGTCATGATACGACGACTTTTATGAAACAGGTTCAGAATTTCAGTACCTCATACCCTCCTTTTGCCCTTACATAGGCAATAACCTAAACCCATGTCAGTCTGAGTCCAGGTCTCTACTCATCAGGTCATCAAGATGTTGCTGTAGCATCATCCTATTACTTAGCACGTCTCTCGATACAGGTCTCCTTACACACGATGTAGCACAGAGGCCTTATATAGCAGGAGCACACTGTACGCACAGACAGAACAGGAAAAGAATGGCTACGATCATCCCAATGACCATCAGAATCTTCCATCCCCACGTGGATAACAGTTCCCAGAACCATCCCATCAACGACCAATCTCCTTTATCCACATGTATAGATTTGGAGATCTTATGCAGTTTGGAAATGGCCTGGTACACTGTCGGAGCATTATCTGGAATGAAAACACAGCAACTCGATTGGATTACTTTACATACCCCACCTCGATCTGCAAGTAATACGTCTAACGCAACTCTGTTCTGGAGTGTCATAAGACGATCCGACTGGAGCTCAGCAGTTAAGTTACTAAGGGTACCGGCAGTTTCAACTACAGTGGACTCAACCACCCTCGTCAATTGCCGTATGTTCCTGCTGTTAACCATGGGTCCCCAAAACGGCAGAAAACCCTTCAAGAAATCTCCTAATTCTTGACCTGCAGTATCTTCCTTAGTGAAGACACCTCTAACTATCCTTGTCTTGTGGTAATCTGCCACAGCTGTGTAGGTGGGAGGCAACAGGAACGAGACCAAACATGTGCCCGAGAAATCCATGTGTATGCTCTATCATAACAGATGAAATAGGTACCCTTAGCTGCTAGGAACGATGGGGAAGTCTGGGATGAAAAAAACATACGTCTCAGTGCAGATATTCTTCCCTAACTGAGCTCTTGGATTCTTGCCATTTCCTTGCAGACATAGACAACCCTGATGGGGTACAATCCAAATCGGAGAGGATCTTTTTGCTCGCTGGTTCCCGCTCAGACTCGCTCGATATCCAGTCACGTTCCATTCAATATATGCTAGTGTCTCATCTTTCGGGATAGTCTCATAGGAACTAGCTCCCTTAATCATATCGACTATTCCCTTAACTAGAGCACTATTCTTTGGATTATCCTTCACAGAACGTAGGGGGTGGACTTCACGAGCATAGATAAACATCATTCTGTATGCCCACACAGAACCATTGTAACTGAATGGCAGGACCAGATAAGGAATACCTTTTAAAGTAGTATGAGGCATAAGGCCACACACCCAACAGTTAGTCGTGTTCACGACTAACTGGTGTTGGTGTAGAAGCTGAACGAAAGAGTTATTAACGAACTCCAATCTTCTAACGGTCTCATGTTCAGGCAGAGGATGAAAAGAATGCGAAGAGACAGTAGAAGAAGGTATGGGTTGTGTAGTGGGTGCAAACGTCACTTGAAAAGAGAATATAACATATTCCATTAAAAACATTATTAAGCTAAGCAACATAAAAACACACAATATTAAAAAACATTTTCTGCTCATAATTCGACACATTTTGGCTCTAAAATTCATTTCTTCAACAGGTCTCTCCATCTCGAAAAACTCCATCCTCTAACCTTGCTGCTCACGGAGGTAGGGTGTTCCGTGCTAAGGAATGCGTCTGTCAGTCCAGGGAACGCCCTAGGCCCAACCAGAACCGTCTACCTTGTGTCTTCGGCTTGCACTCCAAAGACTTGACGCCGCGACCCTACAGCTGAACCCGGATGGCGGTTCGAAAAAACAAAAATCAGTCAAAACAGTTTCTCGGTCTCAAATTATAACGGCTTTTTCCAGGTAACGTCTGGTCTTGAAATAGGAGTTCAGGCTCGGTAGTGCCCAATCGAACTGACGGTGGCACAGCCTCTTGCAGAAGATCGTCGCTTTCACGCTCAGAACTTGTCCTCATTAAACGTGCATCGCTAAAAGGCAGAAAACGAGGCACAGTTTCAGTCTCAGAATCTGGAATGCCCTCCTGGACCCACTGGTCGTATGGCAGAGGTAAAGGAACCCTCTTGCAGTGTACGCCGTGAATCCAGTTCTTTTTTCCTTGCACACGCACTGCAGTTCTCGTGGACAAAAGCACCAGGTAGGGGCCGATCCAGCGGGGCTGATCGTTCTTTGTCCGCTGGAAATTCTTGATTAGTATCCACGATCCAGGATCGATTGCATGCCCTGGATCTTCAGAGGCCAGTGGCAGTGTATCATGAACGTGTTGGTGTAAGACACGCAATTTAGCCGTCAAATCATACAAGTAATCAAGCAGTATAGGATGTTCAATCTCACTGAATTTCGTTGGCCTGGGCACTCCCCATATGTTTGCCGGGCGACCAAAAATTATTTCTTATGGACTAAGTCCCACTCGTGAATGCACAGTCATCCTAGTCGACAAGAGTGCTAATGGCAGAGCATCAGGCCATTTAAGACCAGAGCTCGCTTGTATCTTGGCGAGTTTCAATTTGAGGGTGCCATTATAGCACTCCACTAGACCAGCTGATTGGGGGTGATTTGCAGTGTGAAACTTTTGGCGGATTCCTAACCCTTCACACACTCTCTTCATCACTTGACCCACAAATTCACTCCCATTATCACTCCAGACCATTCTCTGCAAACCAAACCTAGGGAAGAATTCTTTGACAAGGGCTTTAGCTGTGGACAAGGCAGTATTATCTTTTAGGGGATATGCTTCTACCCATCTTGAGAAGTCACAAACAACCACTAGTACGTACTTCAGGTTGTTGCACCTCTCCATGTGAATGAAATCTAGCTGCACAACCTCAAACGGATATGTCGGAGGAGCAAAATGACCAGCTGGAGTTGGCGTTCCCTTACCAGGATTGTATTTCAAACAAATCACACAATTCTTGACCACATTCTCTGCACACTTAGGAATTCCAGCATTTTGCCATACTGGAGCCAACAACTTACAGATCCCTTTCACACTGATATGGGCCATTCCATGCGCCATTGTAACCACTGCAGGCACGTACGCATCGGGTAACAATCATCGCTGATGTTTTGACAACTCAACCCAACAACCATTTGCATCTAATTTACCCGTACTCTCTCTCCACACCCTCAATTCCTTCTCTGTAGCTTCAGCTTGAATAGACTTCACGCTCTCTATCGTATCTTCACACATTCCAACGTCACCAATCCATCTTGCAGGGCCCGCAACATACATTCGACTCATCACATCTCTTGCCGTTTCTTTCGCGACTTCATCAGCAAACGCATTACCGCGACCAACGTCGTCAGTAACCTTCTTATGTGCACTGCATTTCACAATCGCAACTTGCAACGGCAAGGTAAGTGACTCAAGAAGCTCATTCACCAACTGACCATGCTGTATCTTAGTTCCATGAGACGTGAGGAACCCACGTTCCTTCCACAATCGTCCAAAACTGTGAGCCACACCAAATGCATACTGGCTGTCAGTATATATGGTCACTTTCTTTCCTTTTGATAATACACACGCTCTCGTAAGTGCAATCAACTCTGCTGCTTGAGCTGAATTATGTGGGATACGTGCAGCTTTAACAATCGTATGCAAAGTCCTAACAGCATATGCCGCAGTCGTATCACCATTTGGAAGCTTGAAGCATGAACCATCCACCCATAAGGTACCATCACACTTCACAAGAGGAGTGTCCCTAAGATCTACTCTCCCTTTCGTTTACTCTTCTGTCCTGAGAAAACAATCATGTTGTTCAGAAACATCTGTCTTTGCTACAATCGGCAACAGTGTAGCTGGATTCAGCGTGTTGCATCTCTTTATGTGCACATGACTCGCTAAAAGTGTCAGCTCATAACCTGACAATCGAGCACTAGTTAAGTGCTGTGTCTTAGTTCTGTTTAGCAAAGTATCCACTGCATGTGGAACCATTACAATCAACGTATTATTCATCACCAAACCAGCAGACTGTCGAATCGAAACAGCTGCTGCCGCTGTAGCTCTCAAACAACTCGGCAACGCTCTAGCTACCGGATCCAAAGTCGACGAGAAATACGCACATGGACGCTGCTTGTCCCCAAAAGATTGTGTCAACACTGACAATGCACATCCTTCTCTCTCATGGACATACAGTGAAAAGGGCTTACTGTAGTCGGGGGTACCCAACACAGGAGCCGAACACAATGCATCGCGCAATTCCGAAAAACTTTTCTGACACTCTTCGGACCACGGAAGGGGATTTGGTGTATCTTTACAAGTCAATGCCACCAAAGGTTTGGCCAGTAGGGAAAAATTTGGTATCCATTGTCTGCAGTATGACGTGATACCCAAGAAAGCATGCACTTCTCTTTGTGTAATTGGCACACTCAATGTTGCAATCGCCTGAATTCCTTCTGGGGTCAATCTTCTTCCCTCCTTCGATAAGAGATGACCTAAGTAGGTCACTTCTTGTCGACAATACTGTAACTTTGAAAGAGACACCTTGTGATGTAAATCAGATAAATGACGCAACAACGACAAGGTGGCTTCTTTACAAATCTCCTCAGTATCTGCAGCTACTAACAAATCGTCAACGTACTGAATAGGAGCAGCACCATCAGGCAAAACAATCGTATCAAGCTGTGTTTTCAAAGCCTGACTATATATTGATGGACTCTCACAATAGCCTTGAGGAGCTCTCTGAAACCGGAAGCTTCGACCTCCTAAAGAGAAGCCGAAAATATCTCTACTCTACTCGGCAATCGGGATGCTGAAGAAAGCATTCTTCAAATCAATCACCGAAAACCACGTGGCTGAAGCTGGAATCATGGTCAGTAAGGCAGTGATATCTGGAACGACAGGAAATTGCGGAACTACAATCTTATTCACCTCGCGAAGATCGATCACAAACCGGTAAACAGGTGGCTGAGAAAAGTCAGTACGTTTTAAGACAGGCAACACAGGGATATTGCAAACATTACCTCTCGTTTCTTCAATTACATCTTTCTCAATCAGGTCATGAATAATCGCTAGCAACGCCCTTTCACCTTCACTCGAGATCTTGTATTGGGGAATACGTGGCATTTTAACATTCGCTTTCAATGTCACAATATATGGCGGTATCTCCAAAAGACCCACGTCATTAGGACCAGTAGCCCAAAGAATATCAGGAAGAGACGACAATTCTGTTGGAAGTTTATCCTTTGACAAATACATCGAGGAGACCACTTTCTTACCCAGTGTAAGTTGTGCTCCCGAGGGAGAACAATACAATGTCGCGTATAATCTTTTCAACAGATCCAATCCCAATAAGTTCTCACCACAACCTGTCGTCAGAATAAGGGGTGCTTCGAATTCACAAGGTCCAACAGAAAGAGATATAGGGCTAGAGATCGGGTTCCTAACCGGGGAGCCATAAAAACCTACTGAAACATTCGTCTCGCCAGACAAAGGTGCGCCAGGGAGTTTAGAGTGCATAATAGAACTCTTTGTAGCACCAGTATCCAACAGAAAAGGTTCTGACACACCTGATGTAATCACCTAAACATAAGGTCCACTCTGATCTACTGGAACTGAAACAACTCCTTCTCTTTGTCTATGGCTGTCCTAGCAATCATCACCTTCCATATTTTCACTTCTGCGTAGTAGTCATCAGCATAGTACTGAGTCGTCCTACCAGACACGTTATTCTGCTGATCAAAACTATTCATTGAATTTTGTGGAGGAAAGGGACGTGCGTTCTGGGGGAACCCTCCACGTCCTCTACCTCTAGGAGCTTGTGGAATACCCCGACCTCTTGTGCTAGAAACACCATTCATACGCTGTATCAAAACAGGGCAGCTACTTTTAAAATGGCCCTCTTCTTTGCAATATGCACATTGATTAGGGCCTACAGGAAAACGTTGTTGAGAAGGCTCGAACCTTTGCGAGTTTCGCTGAAACTGCAGAGGTTGCTGATAATCACGCTGGTTACTACGGGACAGATACGCTTGCTGTAAAAGAACCTTCGTCTTTAACTCTTTAGTCTTCTTGTCTGCCCTATCCTTCTCATCCTTATCCCTATTTTCATAGTATTGCGCAGTAGCCAATATCTGTGCTGATGAGGAAACAGCCCACGAACTCTCGGAATCCTTCAACTTGGTACATAACTCGGGAAGCAAATTATGCACAAACTTATCAACAAACAACCGTTGACCACCTTCAGTACTCATGTCTTGACCACTGTGGTCAATAAATGTTTCTTCAAACCTAGTGAAGAAATCAGACACAGTTTCATCTTTCTTCTGCTTACACGCAGACAATTTGTCCCAGTTTACTCGCATAGCAGGCATTAAAGTCTTCATGTAAGTAACGATCCTACCAGGAAGTTCTGCAACTAAAGGCTCAGGTTTAGCACCATCAACTTTTCGCGCATCTGCAGCACTAATATTAACCCAGGTATCACCTAACTCTTGCGCATGATCCGTGTGACGAATCAATCCCCATAAAGGCTGTGGGACCACGTTTCCAAACAACATGTCTATATCAGCTAGATTCATAACACATGAGTCTGCAGTCTGTGATAATTCCTTATAATACCCTGCAGGAATTTTACGGCGGTCAGGTAAGGTCTGTTTAAGAGTCAAAACTTCAGCTCGTTTCCATGGAACATGTACCCAAACGCGTTGAAAATGTGCTGGCACAGCTGGGGGGTTATTATTTGCACCAGCAGGTACTTCTTACTTCCATACCGGAGGAACCTCTCTCATTGGATATTGTCGCACCTTTCTCCTAACAGAGGGATCAGGCTCAAACAACGACCTAGAAATAGCCTCACTCCTAAATGACAACAATGTCGCAACTGCTCTCTCAACATCGGAACCCACAATCGTGCCTTTCGCAAACTCGAACCGTACACGACACAACTCAGGTGGATTGGGTTCCAAATCATTATCCTCCAATTCTTCACAAAGAAAAACACACATTTTATCAAAAACATTTATTTATTTTTATTTATTTATTTATTTTGAGAGTTTTATACAGCGCGAACAAGATCTTTGCAGATATCAGAGCGCTTTACAAGTAAGAATACAAAGTAAAAATACAAGGTAAGAGGCGTATATACAAAGTAATATATGAGGTAGTTAGGTACAAGGTGCTAGTTACATGGGTAGGTCAAAGGACATGAGGTAGGTCACAGGTGTGGTAGTGTAGGTACACTGAGTATAGACAAACAATTGTGTCAATAGCATAAAGTGCAATAACAGGGAGCCTATACTTGCTTAAGCGTATTTAGAGTATTTAGAGTTTAAAGGTGGGCCTAGTTGAGGTGGGTGTGTGCAGGATGTATAGTCCCACAGGTGCGATAGTAGAAGGGAAGTAAGGATCGTTGAGGTGGAGAGGGTAAAGTGTGCAAAGTCAACCAGGTGCGTCAACAATATGACAATATACATAATCAACCAGGTGCATCACACATTATAACAAAATACAAAGATTGAGCGTAAACAGTTACGTAATTCGATAATACAGGGTGTAGATTCATGTGATACTCATGTGACATTCATAGTGATACGTAGAATAGGTCATGTGTATTTTGCCATGAGGATCGCTTTAACTTCATTCTTAAAGATTGTGTTGGAGGAGATGAGCCTTGTTTCAGGAGGGAGTGAGTTCCAGATCCTGGGTGCCATACCTGAAAAGGAGCGTTTATACGTTTTTTCTTTCCGAAATCTTCTAGGTTTCAGCAGAAGATTGCTTGTGCTCCTAGTAGTTCGGGAGCCACCCGAAACTGTCAACTTTTGAGTGAGGTAGGCGGGTGAATTCAGATGCATAGCCTTGTGTGTCATGCATGCGATTTTCAGTTGAATTCTGGCTTCAAATGGTAGCCAGTTCAGTGATTTAAAGTCCGGGGAGATATGCGAGTGTTTTTTTGAGCCTGTGACGAGTCTCGCTGCGGCGTTAAGGGACGCTCTTAGGGGTGCCGTTGTAGTTAGGGGGAGCCCGCAGAGGGCGGTGCTACCGTATTCTATGTGCAGGATGACTATAGATTGTACTGCAGTTTGGAAGTCTTTGGCCGGAAGGAAGGGTTTAAGTTTTCTCAGGGTATTGATTTGGAAGTTCGCTCCTTTGGTTGCCTTGCTGATGTGCTGCTGCATGTTGAGATTGGTGTCAAGTGTTATGCCTAAAGATTTAGCTGAGTCTACTACGATGGGCTGTACATTTAGAGCCGTTAGTTGCTTAAGCCATGTTTGAGCCGTGGATATTTTAGCGGGAGGTGAGGTCAGGAGGAACTCGGTCTTCAGAGCATTGAGTTTGAGGTGATTCTCTGCAAGCCAGGATTGGGTGTTTTTGATCGTGGTGTTCAGCAGCATGATGTCCTTGGGAGATTGTATTTTGAGATAAAGTTGGGTGTCGTCGGCATACATGTGAAAGTGCACATTAGAAGCCTGTAGCAACGTGGTGAGAGGTTCCATAACTAGGTTGAACAGTGTTGGGGAGAGGGAGGATCCTTGAGGGACGCCTAGCGATACCGGTACCGGAGAGGACAGCAGGTTGTTGCTTTTGATTCTTTGTGTCCGGTTGTGTAGAAATGAGGTGAACCACTTTAGAACAGTCCCAGATATGCCCATTCTTGTGTTTAACAGTTCGAGTAAGTTCTCATGTTTAACTGTATCGAATGCTGAGGAGAGATCCAGAAGGATGAGGAGACAGGTATCGTTTTGGTCTAGGATTTGGAGGGCATCGTCCACTATGTGAGTCATGGCAGTTTCGGTACTGTGCCCTGCTCGGAAGCCTGACTGATGAGCGTTTAGGAGATCAAACTTATCTATGTGTTTAGTCAGTTGTAGTTGTACGCATTTTTCCAACAGTTTAGCGAGAGTGGGAATGTTTGTGATAGGGCGGTAATTGTTTAGATCAGTGGGGTCTGCGGTTGTTTTTTTTAGTAGCGGTGTGACTTGCCCTACTTTGAGGGTGTTAGGGATGGATCCTTGTTGAAGAGAGCTATTGATAATCTTAGACCAGAGTGGGAGAAGCCAAGGGGAAAAGTCTTTTACAGCGTTAGCAGGAAGGGGGTCAGAGAGGTGATTGGAGGGTTTCAAGGCGCTGAGCAGTCTGCCAATTTCTTCTACGGAGTAAGTGTCAAAGGATGACCAGGTGGCATTGTTCTTTGGTTGAGGTATTGCTGTGTGTCGGGGGTTGGAGTACAGGATAGCGTCATTGAGGAGATCGCTTCTTATTCTCTCAGTTTTTTGGATAAAGAAGGCAGAGAAGTCTTCGCAGGAAGGAGAAACGACCATGGAGCTGATTGTCTGGGGATGCTCTTTGGATTGTGTTCTGACCAACTCAAACAGCCTTCTTGGACGGTTTTTAGCCTGGGCGAGCTGGAGGCTGAAGAAGTCTCTTTTTGAGCGTTTTATTTTCCTGAAGTAGGCGTTTCTCTGTTTCTTTAGACTTTTTAGGTGCACTGCAGAGGGGGCTGACCTCCAGGTGCGCTCTGCCATTCGCATCGCCCGTCTATCCTCATTGAGGCTTCCGTCGTACCATGGGTTGGAGGTCTTCTTGGACGAGACTCTTTTCAGTTGCAAGGGCGCCACCTCATCGATTATTGTGGACATAGTATTGAGATAGAAGTCAGTCAGAAGTTGAACGTCTGTATCGCCGGGAGGGGGAAGTAGCCTATTGCAGCTGTTAGGTGGTAGGGTGTTTGGGTTGAGTTTCTTCCAGTCTCTTTTCCACACTTTGTGCTTAGGTGGTTGAACTGAGTTAAGTCTGGTTTTTTCCTTGATGATGAAGGAGACAATATGGTGATCTGACCAGTCACAAGGTTGGATTGACTCCAGTTGAATAGCGTCCTCTTTGGAGATGATGAGGTCAAGGGTAGAACCTCTCTTATGGGTCGGGCTGTTGCATATTTGGTTGAGATCAAGTGCGTTGAGAAAGCTTTTGAGGCTGTTTACCACTGTGTCACTGTTGTCATTCCAGTGGAGATTGAAGTCGCCAAGGAAAATTTGGGTGTGCTGTCGTCCTGAGTTGGCTGTAATTGTATCCATGAGTTGTTGGACGAAGGAGAGATTGTCCCCAGGTGGGTGGTATATAATGTGTAGTGAGCATACCGGTTTGCTTTCGCTGTTGATATCAAGGCAGAGGTATTCACAGGAGGTAAGAGAGGAGACGGTCACTTTGGAGACTGAGAGGTTGCTTCTGTAGATGCAGGCAATTCCACCTCCTATCTTTTTGTCCCTGTCAAGTCTAGTGATACAGTAGTTGGGAGGGACTAGGATATCCAGTATAGGTGTGGAGGAATCAGACAGCCATGTTTCAGTCAGAATGGCTAGGTCCAGTTCCAGGGACATGATGAGGTCGGCGACCTCCATGGAATGTCTTTGGGCCGATCTGCAGTTGAGAAGTATGCATTTAAGGCTAGGGGTGCAAAGGGTGGAGGATGATTCCAAAACGAGGGGTACATTAGTGAGGTTGTTGGGGACAGTGCCTCTGTTGTTATCCTTTTGGTGCCTGAGGTGGTTGGATATAATCGTTGGGATGGACATGTTGTTGGTAGCAAGTGGCTTTTGGGGAGCCGGGTCGTAAGAGTGGAGAAGGGTGTGTACGTCAAGGTCAGAGATCGTGTTGGTGGTGCGTCTGGGGCAATTGGTGTTATTGCAAGAGGGGGTAGAAGTCCAATGTGGGGAAAGATGTGTGATGAGGCGAGTAGGAGGTGTGGAGGACGTGTTGTTAGGTGTAGAAGAAGGAGGAGTATTGCGCTTGATAGTACTGAGATTGCAATTGTTATTGCGATTGTTGGTGTTGTGAGGGGGGATAGAGGTCCGGTGTGTGGAGTGTTGTGTGGTAGGGCGGGTAGGCGGTGAGGGGGACGTGGTGTTAGGTGCGGTAGGGGTGGTGATGGGGGGGTGCCTGATGGGGTGTGTGAAGAGCAACTCTTTAATGGAATGAAATTCTTCTTTCAATTGGAGAAGGGTGGACATAATAATGTCCAGGGTGATGATGGGCGCTGTGTTGGGGGAGGGTACTGGCGCTGAACCGGCGAGTACGTTGACAGGGGGCAGTCCGGGTGGAGAGGCGGAGCCGATGTGGGTGTTGGGGGTGTTAGCGAGAGGATAGGTGTTATTGGGAAGCGCATCCGTGCTAGGGGGGGAAGGGAATAAGGGGGCGATGGGAAGGCTGGCTGTTGTGGGGGAGGAGGTGGAATATTGAGGAGTGAGCGAGGGGGGTGGGAGGTTGAGGGAGGGATGCAGGCTAGGCGTGGAGGGAGTGCTAAGTGTGGGGGGGCGGAAGTCGGAGAGAGAGTCATGTTGTGTGGGGTGCCATTGGGGGAGGAAGGGTGCTCTGAGAAGAAATGTGCGGGGGAAGGTACGGGGGTGCAGAGTGTAGGGGGGAGACAGGAGGATGTGCGGAGGTACGGGGGTTAGTAGGGGGGCTGGGAAAGCGAGTGGTGGGTGGGGGGACCAGGTCTATGTCTGTGTATGAGGGGCGGGGAGGGTTAGCTGAGACGGGCAGGTGATTGATTGTGGAGCAGGGTGTGAAGGTGAGGTGCGTGTCTTCTTGCTGCTGGCCTGGGTTAGGAGAGTTAAGGGTGGGAGCTGTGACGTTAGGAGAGGAGAGATCTCTGCTTCGGTGCTTCCCATTGGCGGAAGACATCCATAACATACTCTAACTCATATCTTGCAGAGTCGGTAACCCATTTATGCGCCAAATGATCCAATACTCCCTTCTCTCTAGAATCAGGCAGTTGGCTACGCAACTGTTTATACTCTGAAACGGGGGTCGTGTTTAATGACCCAAAGAAAGGAGACAAAAGACTAGTAACAGTATCCGTCATTCTCTGTCGTACAGAAGGAGAAATTGACAGAACAGGAGATAAAGCGGATTGAGAGGAAGTTAATGTAGGAGCAGTAGCAGAGGAGGCAGCAAAAACAGGTGAAAAAGTCGCAGGAATTAAAGACGGAGCAGGTAGCAAAGTCGGCGGCCCTTGAGAAGGCTGCCCCAGAGGAGTAGGAGCCAACTGAAGAGGAGCTGGCGGCTGTGCAATAGCAAGGGGCAAAGCAACCAGTGGTTGCGCCGCTAAAGATTGCGGAGGTGCTGTAGCACTCTGCGCATAAGGGGGTGGCGAACTCCACAAATGTGACATTAAAGGATCTTTCTCAAGTTCCTTTGCTGCATCTTGTTGAAGAGGTGGCAAAACTGGATAGCATTTATCGATCGCCATTTTGTGCAACTGCTCACTCGCTTGTTCTTCTTCATTATCTTTATACTGCATAGCAGCTTGCATTATCAAGATACCCTTTTCTCTTTTATTTTTCTTTGCTAATTTAATTTCTTTCTGTTTGGCTTCCTTTCGCCATAGGCGGAAAGAGTCAAACATCGCCGGCCGGGCTTTCTTCTTAAAAAGTCTAACCTCTAGGTTATCTAAAATTTCCGTGTCGAAACTACCATATCGGGGCCATTGTAGGACACCGTCCTTTTTTGTGTAACAAATCCATACTTCGTTATATGCGATGGGGCCTACGCCATACTTCACATACAGTTCATAGGTTGGAGTTCCAATCGGAGGAACCGGACACGAGTCCTCCAATCGGGAATCCCTATTATAACCACAACAAAACAAATTTCCAAGTCTGCTAAGGCCAGGCATCTTTGCTCACTAGTCTAGCTTCAAACTTCAAGGGAATATCGAATACGATAGTCTCGTGAATACACGAGTCCCTCGGCTTTGGTACTTGCAAGCTTCAAATCAAAGATCCCAAGGGGATACCCAAAAACTAAGGACTGGGAGACGCTCCACTCACACTTAACTGAGGTATCGATGTCGGCACCAGAAGACCCGTCTATCGTCTCGCTTTACAAATCATAAAAGGCTCCAAGACAGGGCGATAGTCAGGGCAGCAGTCCTTCGTAGCCGTCGGAAAGCGGGGAACCTCGCAGCAAAGACTTTCGGACCACAACGACATACAGGGGTCGATGAAGTGGTTGGCCTTCCTCCAGAATTTCTACACGAAGCTCCTCACGAACCTCTGGCTTGGACCGGTACCGCTGAAATCGCCCCACGTTGGGCACCAACTGAAGAACCGGGTTATTTAAGACCCAGCGGCGCCAAGGATAACGCCCTAGTCTCCGGGTCCACCTGTCTTAGAGTACAGAGACACAGGATACTTCTTGGTGACGTCAAAGATCAATTTTATTAGCTGCAGCCAGTAACAGATATCCTAGAAGTACAACACGGTGTATGTTCTTAGGAGACTGCTCAACTTTACAAAGCTAGTCATCCCTTTTTATACCAAATATTATGCTTAAGGCAAACATTCCTTATTTACAATTGACCATTCACATGTTTTCACGACAAAAAAAGGCAGGATCATGATGACAAGTCCATTTTTCAGTTTGCCCAACCCAAAATCAACTATTGGTCAAACCTAACATTCTTCATCAGATCGGTCGATCGAACCCACCATAAAAACGGGCACATCCCCATCGTAAACCGCCCATAAAGTAAGGAGCAGAGACAGGTGTGAGCAAGATAAGACATAGTTAAGCGCAATAAAAAGGTTTGATGGTGTTTTGTGTCTTGTTCGGTAATCTCGATCGGTAATCTGGGAAAGGAACTGGCTTAACAAGTTTTGGCTTCAGGCAAGAGGGTCGCTTGCTCAGGTCATCCAGAAGTCAGCTAAAAGTGTACGCGTGCTTGGAGACTCGTTCGGCCACTGTCATCGGCCTATGTGAGGGCAACCACAAAATGGCTGGCGTATACAAAATGGAACCCGAGGGTTCAGAACGGAATCCCTGAGTTCATGGTGATCTCGCCACTCGAATATGACGATAATGCTCGTATACCTTACACTTGCCATTTTTGGTCTAATGTTACCAAAATCGTCATGATACGACGACTTTTATGAAACGGGTTCAGAATTTCTGTACCTCAGTTGCAGGGATTCTGCTCATGCACAGAACTATGTGCAGGAAACCAGGACCTCGGTGTATTGTGGATTATCAAAAAACCCACCTCAGTGCCCAGAACCCCGATCCGACTAGCATCAGTGTCTCATTCGTTCTCCGTACTACAGCGAAGCTACCAATGATTAGACAACCTAGAACATTTGACTTAGTAAACGGTCAGGAATAGTGGGAATCAAAAACACTCTTTTGCTCTAACACTCATACTGTTGTATGTCGATTTATATTCCGTATGACTTTCCCAATTCATGCCCTTATATAGGTACTATTCGCATTGCCCTATATAGGCATAGAAATCCAGTCCTTATTAAGGTATAGCCCGTGCTACCCAAATACAGGCATGGCTACTTCCATCTGTTCATCTACTTCACAATGAATTCTTGGAAAACCAGACTCTTAAGCTGTTAGGGAATTTCCCTTGCCTGGATATTGATTTCTCCAAGAACTCATTCCTTATGCATGAATAACTATTCCATAGGGATTCATTCATGACGTTCATATGCCGAACTTTACGTCAAAGCTGGCATTCCTAAACACCTTCAAGGTATAACTATACCTTCACTTGCTATGGCAAAGCACAGTGTGGTTTGGTGCAGTTTGACTACCTACTTGCACGACGCAGCTTGCTACAGCAAGTGCCGAAGGCCGAAGCCAACTCTCCAGCTGATGCACTGACCAAGAAGCTGTCATCCTCCTGCCGAGTACTCAGCTCCAGTGATACCAACCTCTCTCATTCTAAGGTGTGGAGCTGATTAGAACCTAGAGAAACCTTTGGCAATTCTTGGCAAAACTAAATTTAGCTAAAAGACAGCACCTACTACTTCCCTAGTACTAGACCTAGGTTAGGTACATTGGGGTAGGCATATTTTAGAAGCGCCAGTTGAGTATTTTAGCCTGTGTTATTTATGTATGTATTTTTATATATGTCATGCTATTACAGTATTATTTTATATTATTGTTCACGCTGTAGGCATTATACTTCACATTCTGTCTAATGATTGTAGCAGTTCACCTCTCTTGCATGAAAAATAAGACTACAATAAACCCTTTTATTGAAACGCCTTCTCTCAATTTCCGTGCAACTCTGTAGAAACGAAGCATGCACGATTGACTGAGTGAAATAGTTATCTATTGTTTACACAACTCTGAAGATCTTGTTCCAGTCCTAGGGAAACAAAGTTGTCATGTTTATGTGGTTGTCAGAAACAAATCCTTTCTTGTTCTTTTGAGAACGTTTCTATTGACCTCTGAGTTAGTCGGCACACTTAATTAAGTTTAATATACTCGATAGAGACATACTAACCTCGGTCCTATGTCAAATCTATTGTGTATATTATTCCAATGCACAGAGCCTATTCGGATTATAGGAACTACCCTACACCAGTCCACAACATGAGTAATCAGAGACACAATATAGTTTAAAATGTTTTTTTTAACTAACGTGCTCTGAGATGCAGTACTTACGCCAAAACTAACAAAAAGATGCACACGAATAATACAATCAGCATTGTTACAATTCCATAAAGCACAGAAGGGGAAATCATATTATAATGACAGTGGAAACAGGATTATAGCACCGTTACCACCCTCCTTGTGTTTGAGCTAGTTTTAATTAATAATAGAAGACCTCTAGGCTTTGGTGGGGGCCCCCATACCTCTAAGATCAAATGGAATGAATCACATCCCAGGACAAGCACAGCTCCTCAATGTTGGAAAGGTTGTCTCCAAGTGCCTCCTCATGCATACAATGCACCCAAGTTTGAGTTTGAGCAGCTGCGTTTTCTGTTATGTCTATATGTGTGGGATTGCTCAAGATGAATTACAGCATACATTGTTATTCGACCTTGAACACGCTGTGTAGACTGAGGGCACAGAGCGCGCCTAGATATGTGAAAAACAGACAGTTCTCATGTGAAAGAGTGCAAGCAGTTTATTTACGAGAACAGAGCCATGTAGTGTTGTGTACAAAAGTGGCAAAATGGCGTCTAAGCTTATTCCTCACTTATGCTAACATAGCAATGTCTGCAGTTAACCCCTTATCCTCACTACACCTAGTGGGGGGACCACGGGAAGCCTCCCCACCAACATATAAAGTTTGTATGCCCCCCACCCTGGTAAAATACCTTGGGGTTATATCCTTATTGGCATTACAGGTAAATGCCACAGTAGAGGACCCCCGAAGAAAGGAGAACAATGAAATTAACATATTCACCATTGTAGGTGGGCAGGTGGCCCAGTAGCCTACGTGTGGAAGACAGGTTACCTTAAAAATCCTAGTAGAAGCACAATGGTGCTGTCCCTGCAGGTTCTCTGCAATTGTAGGGGATTTACCCTAGGCGGTTAGGGTGATATGGATTTGGTGATTTGTGCACAATGATATCTGGGAATTTATGTGTAACCTAACTACTGCATTTGATGCCCTAATGCTAATAAAAATATGTCTCCTTGTTTCTTCTTCTCTGGGGAGGTGTAAGGTTTTGGTGCTGCCCTAGGTTTACGTTATTAAGTAAATCTGGGCAGCGACACAATCCATGGGTTTTGCATGAAAAACAAACCACATTACCCATGGATCATCTCCCTAGCGCAGAGTAAGGCAACACAGCTACTTTTGCTGCTTCATATTACTCCATATCCATGAGGCCATGAAAGGCAGCCAAAGTGGCTTTGCTGGGCCTCATAGATATGATTGAGAGGCTTAGGCTGCCGGAGCATCAAAAAAAGTAACTCTCTGGTGGCGCAAGCCTCTCATAAATACGCCCCTTTGACTCTAGTCTGCCGTGGCTGTCTCAGCTAAGTTTTAGGTTAGGTCTGGTCATGAGCCAGGTTATTGGTCGGGGTTTGGGAGGGAATTAATGGGTGCTAAAACACAGGTGAGCAAGAGAAGGTGAGGTCGTCCCCACAGGCAGCAGGGAATAAGCACTGCGCAAAGAAGTCACGTGCATAGGTTTCAGTTTAGTAATTAGAAGTAAGTACCCTATTTACACCGGCCGCAAAGTATGTCTAAAAATAATAACGGAAGACGCAGACATTGTATTTAATTCAAAAAATTGAATTAATAAAGTCTTATATTTTTATTCCAAGTGTTAGGAAGGATGGGTTACTTGTAAAATATGATCCAGGTGTGTACGACTCAACAGCCACATTTTTTTTATAAATATTAAAATAAATGGTAACAAATCTAGATCAGAAAACACATGCAATTAAAATAAAACAAACATTTGTGTAAAATATAAAGAGAATCGTTTCCATGGGAATTAAAAGATACATTTGTATATTGAAGAGAAAGAGACAGCTTCCCGAATATCCCTTGAACAGCTTAAGCATAGAAAGAAATGTTTCCTTTTCGACACTGCAGAGCTCGATTATTCATTGACAGCTCAGATAGAAATGTCTTTACAGTATGCAAGGAAGCCCTTATTGTGCCCCAAGATTTACGCGGAATGAAGAGCTTTACTACTTTGCTTTCATCAAAGACATCTGAAGAGAAACATTTGTCTAGAAATGTCTCTACAATAATTCCATACAGAACATAAAGCTCCATGTTATGACATTCCCTTGTACAGACGTCTTCTGCAACAAGTGTTGCAAAACAGGTTCTTTTAACTCAGGATCAAAATAAATTGGTCATTCGTCCCTCACTAGTGTAAACCATTCTGTTTCGAAAAGCTCAACCGCCCATGTGAATGCTGAATTCACATTAAAAGGTAGTAAAAGCCACAATCGCTACCGGTAGACCCCAATTAGAACTTGGGGAATGATATATGTTGACTAACAAAGCCTACAAGTGGTTTCAGTTTACAATATCCGCGGTAAATCAGGTAATGTACTAAATACAAAAATCGCCGATGAATACATTACATCAAAACTAAGTTACAGTTGTAATAATATGTACACAGAAAAATAGTCAAACTTTTTTTTAAATATATATAAGTTTTGTTTTTGTAGACTTATATGTGAGCTCAGTATTTGAAACAGGTTTTTCTTGTGGGCGCCCCAGACAAAGCAGACCTCCCCAGTAGGCTCAGTCAAACGTCTCTTTCATCCGAGCTTTGACGAGCAACACTGATAAAACCTGAAGTAAGTGATAGTTTTGTGCCATAATCGAGGCAATAAGGGACAGATTTACAATAACTGGCGCATCCCCAAGGATGCGCCAGTTATTGTGCGCCACAGCTCCGCCACCCATAGTGCGGCGCATTTACAATGCGGCGCACCATGGTGCAAGGAAGGGCAGATGCGTGACGCATCTTTTGGCTTACAAGTGGCGCATTGCTGGAGTCGCGCCGCAAGTGCGACGCAACTCCTGCAATGCACAGGGGCCACCCATACATTACATGGTGCGTCACTCCTTACGCCTGCTTCAAGCAGTCGTAAGGAATTGATGTAGCAGCTTTGGGAAAGTGACTCAGTGAAATCTTGTAGATTACACTGAGTCACTTTCCAGGGGCGTTCCTGCGACGGAACGCCCCCCCCCTGCACCGGACGCCTACATGAAACCTGACGCAGGTTTCATGTGGTGCAGGGCCTTATACCGTAACGCATCTCCATAGATGCGTCACGTTGTAAATGCCTCGTAGGGATGCGTGACGCAACAGCGGCGTAAACGTGGCGCAAGGGGCTCGTAAATCTGCCCCTTAATCTTAATATCTAAAAAGTAAACACAGCTGTACAGGATTAGTAAACACGACAGGTAGACTTCATTGTTGTCTTCTGTCAATCACTGCACGGACGTCATATTCCCAATGGCATTCAACCACTCTCCTACCACCCAAAAGTAATTTGAAAACATTTAGATTCTGGTACTACAAAAATTAATGATTCATGCATGCCACACTAACCTAACTACAATCACACATCCTGCACATTCACTTCCACGAAGCCACTCACTCACATACATCCTTTGATTAACAGGCATTCATTCACTGACCTTTAACCACCAACCCAGAAGCACCTACTCAATCAACTATACTTATTCACTCACATGCAGACACACCTACATGCACGCATCCATATTACGATTTCCAAGGATGACAATGAATTCAGTTAATGTAATAACGTATTAGTATAGAATTCCTAACATTTTCTGTAATTAACTACCCCGGATGCTTCCAAAATAGACAACATACAGTACTCCAAATAATGAAGGATCAGGTGTACAAAGAGTTTTTGTGTTCACTGTTTGCGATTGCAAAAAAGGCTTTTTGAAATGTAAAAACCCCTATTTGCAATTCGGTAACCTATTGCTGAATGACAAATTGGTTTCTGATTCGGTATTAGGAAGGGGCGTGTTTAGGACGTCCCTTCCTAATACTAAATTGCAGTGGTATGTGTGAGTGTTTTGTGGCAGATTTGCAGTCAGAAAACATTCTAATTTTACCTCTATGTGGTAACGCATTCGCAAATAGGAAGGGGTCCCCAAGGGACTGCTTCCTCTTTGTTATTTTACTTTATTTCAACTTGTTAAGCGCGCAAATTCCTTGAGGAGTCTTGGCGCTGAAGTTAAAAGTAAACACACCTGGATCATGACCTAACTCTGGAAAAAACAAGTTTTAAGACTCTTCCTAAAAGATGATAATGAATTTGCTGACCTAATATGCATAGGGAGAGAATTCCTAAGTTTAGCAGTTCCATAACTAAGACTTCGGACACCCTAATTGGAAGTACAAAACATGGGGACCGACATGAACCTGGCATCAGTAAAGCGAAGCTGTCTGCATGGTTAGTATCACTTAAAATATTTTTTAAGAAAGTGGGTCCTGCATTATTCAAAGCTTTAAAACACCAAGCACAAGGTTTTGAACTTGACGTGGCTTGCTACCGGAAGCCAGTGAAGCTTCTGAATTTCTTTGGAAACTGATTGGTATTTAGGAAGATACAGTAGGATTCTTGAGGCTGCATTTTGTATCATCTGCAACTTTTTTAGATGTTGACTTTGCATGTTCTGATACAAACCGCTGCAATAATCTAACTTCAATAATACAAGTGCAGTCATAACCGTCTTCCAGGAGTCCAATGCATATAAGGAAGGGCTTTCTTTAGTTTCTTGACTAAGTAGAATGTGACAGAAACAATGGCATTAGTTTGATGTAGATAGTACAGCTTATTATCAAGGACAACTCCTAAGTTATTAGCTTTGGCTACCGGTTTAGGCAATTCCCCTAACTCTGCAGGCCACCATGAGGCCTCCCCTGTAGGTTGACGATTGCCAAAGATCACTATCTCAGTTTTATCAAAGTTTAGCTTGTGAGACAGTGCTAACTCATCCAACTGTTAATTTCCAACAAATAGTGTTGAAACTAGGATGAGGAAGAGGGTTAATCTTTATAGGCAGCCACCACAATTGGTGTGTCGTCTGCGTAGGATGTCAAACTAAAACCAAATTGCTGAATCAAAGGGGCTAGTGCCGACACAAAAATGTTAAAAAGTGACAGTTTTAATGAAGAACCCTGTGGAACCCCACAAGAGGAGCCGATTTACACTGGTCCAGGGCAATTGATTGTCTTCTGCTGGTCAAGAAGGAAGATGGCAGGGAGAGTACAGAATAGTTTACACCCATTTTTTTAGGAGTAATTTCAACCGGTTATGGTCAACGTTAAAGAACACTGCCAATAAGTCAAGGAGAATTAGGGCAGCAGCCCCACCTTTGTCCATCACTGCCCTAATCTCCTCTGTAGCTTTGATCAGTGCACTATCTGTGCTATGTTCTTGGCATAATTGGGAAGTATCAAGTAAGTCATTGTCTTGTATGTATTGAGTTAACTGTCGGTTCATGATTTTTTTATTTATTCTGGTGGGCAGAGGCAACCTAGAGACAGGATGATAGTTACTTGGATTGGAAGTGTCCAAATTAGGTTTTTTTATTAACAGGAGGACAGACATGGATCTGATGAGGATCCTGATTTAGCTTCACTAATTCGTTTTTCTACCTACTAACTTGATACAGGGGTGAAACAAGAAAACATATTTTAACCTGAGCTAATATTAAGTTCAGTTCACTTCAATTCCTTTATTCAGTTTTCATGTATTTGAAAAACCATAAAAGTACATTTATAAAACAAAGATTTTACCATAAAATATGCTTAAAAATGTTTCTACATACAAAATAAAGACAGTTCATTAATACGTTTTGGATGTCTTATAAAATACAAATAGACAATCATCAATTATAAGAGTATAGATCAAAAGCATAAAATAGGAAGAAGGGTAATCATAATCGGAATATACATTTCACAGTCTACTCCAGGTTTAACCTATGTCATACAACAAACTTCAGGAAATTGCTAACCTCTTTAGCCGTATGTTCTTCCTCTAAATATTGTAGACGAAGAAATGTGGGTCGGCTTCTTCGGAGACTCATAGTTTTTAATATGGGAATTATCCAGCGCTTTCTTTGTTCAATAAAGAACTTACAAAACAAAACAATGTGCATTGTAGTCAGATTGGAAAGTTCATCACAGGGGCAGAATGATAAAGATTTTGCCCAATCGTTAGTTCGTGGGAAGGTGACAAAACGGTGAAAGGTATTCATCCTAAACCTTGTTAGTAGTAACCTTTCATAGCTGGTTAAATGAAAAGTTAGGTATGGTTGAATGGTCAGGGTTGTTTGAACTGTTAACGTGTGTTGCACAGTTATTTTGGTAACCTCCTTACCCAACCGTAACTGCTCTAGATGTGTCATGCAGATTGTTTTAAAAGCTTTTCTTGATAATTCTGCAATTGCTATGGGTGTATGAAAATATTCTGCCATTCCCAAATCAAATAGGAAATTTTTGATATAGGCAATCCACCCTATCTTATGAGCGTTTTCTAGCGAGAGACAGTCCTGAATAAGGTCTTGACACAAAATGAGTTTGGTAGATGACCATATGCGGGGCCATAAAAGAAGTGGCTGAATTTTGACTATGTCTGTCAGTTATGACAGACCCAATTCTATATGGCATGAATAGGTCGAAGAACCCTGCTGTAAGGCAAGGAGATATCTTAAAAAGGAATTTTCCAAGTTTTGGATGGAATCCACCTTACCGTAACCATACACCCCGGCCCCGTAGATCGCAGTGCTTATACATTTAGCCTGGTAAATGTGAATAAGTTCAGTGGAGGGCCGTTTCCCTCGTCTTCGTGAGAAACTGACTAATGCAGCTGTTGCCCTCATAAAAAGCAATTTTCTGGTCTCAATTGCTTGTTTCCACGTATACTTATTATCTATTACGATTCCTAAGTACGGGTATGTTTTTGTACTTTCCAGCTTCGTGTTGTCTATAAAAATAGCCTTTGATCTCTTTGTTTTTGGACCTGTCATCATAACATAGGTTTTTTTTATATTAATTTTCAGGTCTAGGTTAACCATGAAAGTGTGGTATCTTAAGAGAGCATGCTGCAATTCTATGGGGGTACGGGCTAAAATCACCGCCTCATCAGCGTAGAGCAGGGCAGGTATAGGGCACTTGTTAATTAATGGTAGGTCCTGACACCCTTTTACCATATCCTGTTCAAGGCCGTTGGTGTAAAGGATAAAAAGAAAGGGTGCCAGGACACAGCCCTGCCTTACTCCCCGCTGTACGCTGAATGACGCCGTTAATTGTCCCCCAAGACCATACCTCACTCGTGCTTTTGCATCGGAATATAATTCCCGTAAGAAGTTTACTAAAGGTAACTCTACCCCGATAGCTAATAGAATGGACCATAACTTAGAATGGCTAACGCAGTCAAAGGCTGCTGATAAGTCGACATACGCCATATGCAAAGCCCCACCCTTAGCATATACGTATTTGCCTGTCAAAAGGATAAAGTTGAGAACTTGTTCTGTGGTACCAAGACCCTCTCGAAACCCGAATTGAAGGTCCGATAGGATCTTGTTATCATCCGCCCAGAGCTGGAGACGCTCGAGGAGGATTCGTCCAGCCACCTTGCCCAGGGAGTCCAGCAGCGATATTGGGCGGTAAAAGGAGGGGGATTGGCGATCCCCCTTTTTAAAGATTGTAACCAAAATGGATTCGGACCATGAGTTCACCAACCCTACGGCACATGACGCTTCCAGGACTCAGGTTAAAATGGGGGTCCACAGTTCTGAATTCTACTTATAGAAATCAACTGGGACCCCATTGGGGCCTGGAGCCTTTGCACTCTTACTGGCTAGCAGGGCTAGCTCTACTTCTGCAAGTGTGATATCGAGATTGACGGGAAGGGAGGTTGTCCTTGTTACCTCATTTGTTCCCTCCTTCTCACCGATCACTTTGTGATCTTCGAGTGACAGACCAAATATCTGTGCAAAGTGACCGACCCATGTTTGCTCATCAATGGCCACGTCAATTTTAGGTTTGTCATTAGTGTCCACTAAAAAGGGGAATTTAACTATTGCCCAAAAGGCAATGTTATCTTTTGTAGCGCAGCTTTTGTGAAGTTGGGCCCTTAGTTCGTTTTTCAGATAGTTTTTCCTTAATTTTATTGCCTGATTATGCTCTCTTCTGAGATTGGCTATATCCTTTTTATCCCTTATTGTTCTATGGAGGGCTATTTTCAGTTTGGAATAGGCTTTAGTGCATGAATTATTAAACCAGCCTTTAGGTTTAGCAGTCCTGTTTTTAATCTAATATGGAAAGCTTCTTTTATTGTTTTCGTTATAGCCACGAAGTTGCTCATGACCTCTTCGTGTCCAGTGGAAAGATCGAAACATTTTTCAATTGCCATTAGCATGTTTTTTACTACTTTCGTGGTGATCTCTAATGTATCTACTTTAACCCACTTTAATGAGAAACCATTTAACTTCAAGACAGAGGGTCGCCTGCCCAAGGGTCCTCAAGGAGTTACGTGTATCAGATTGGTGTGGAAGCGATAGTGTAATACTGTTGGGATAGTGATCGCTTATTGCAATATCATGCGTCAAAAAATTCAATATTCGAGAGCGGAAATCACTAGAAATAAAAATGAAGTCTGTGATTCTAGATAATCCTCTACCATTAAAAGTACAGGTGAGGGGAATTGGAGGGTTCATCAACTCATTAGCCATACCCAATTCCATCCTGAAAAGTGTTTTGTTCAGAGAGTTCCCCGTCATTGTATGGGAAAAATGAGTTAGTGAAATTTCGTTTTCGTCCCGAAGACCACAGGTTAAGTTAGATTTGTGCCCGCAAAGGAATTGGTTGAAGTCCCCCCCCCCCATATGATTATCAAGTCTTTGGTTGCCTTATTTTTTAGTTCCTGCAGGCATAAATTAATTTCTTTTAGTACTCTAATTATTTCGTCCTGTTTAAGATTATTATAAAAGTTAACCAACACAAAGGAGTTGCTTTTATTCGCCCTCAGCATTGTAATTTGATAGTTAGTCTCTATTTTAACTTGAACAATATTCTCAATATCAACGAGATTAGAAATAAAAATCAACATACCTCCCCTAGCTCTCCCTGATGTTGAAGGAAGTGCTTGAGAAAAGTAGGTTTTGTAACCCTCTAGGTGTATAGTGCATCTAGCCCATGTCTCCTGTAGACAGAGGAGATTACGTTTTTGTATGAAATTAATCCAGATTTCATTAGTAAATTTGGAACGCAAACCTGCGATGTTCCAAAAAGTATACTAAGAAAAGATTTTTCTAAATATCCTGTTTTCGGGGAACCTTGGCTGGTAAACCCGTTATATAAGTCGGAATGTGAGTTGCCACGTTTTTGCTTTGACCGCCGGCAGCTCGCGCTGTGTGTGAGCGGGAGGGCATCAAGCTGCTGCCCCTGCAGCCAGTATCCTGTAACCGGTAACCAGTAACCTGCTGTGGTCAAGCTCTCAGCTCCCGACTTCTGGCACCCCCGCCGATATTTGCCTCGGACACTACTTTTGGCTTTTTCGCAAGGGGGGCCATCGAGACGCTGTTCGGCCAGGGCAGCGGGCTCTATCCTGCCGCATTTCCCTGCATTCCATCGCAGCCAAGTGCAAACGTGTAGGCCTAAGCCGCAGTACTACACCCCCAGAGCTCTAGTCAGCCCAAAATGTCCTTGGGATTTACTTGGGGACAAGAAGACGGAGAGTGCGTGGCTTCCCTGCGAGGCAGGACAGGAGGCAAAGGAAAGGCAAAGCGTACGGAGTGTTTTGATTTACTACCGGGCACCGGCTGACCCGGTAATTCTACTGTTTGCACATTTCAGCATATCAGCCGTCTGCCGCGCTGATAATCGATGAATGCACGATTTCCTTCGCGCTGTGGAAGCGCTTCAAAGGCAACTCTCTTGTCGCGCTATGGAAGCGCTTGGACCTGCTGGAAACTACAAGTACTAACTCCTCGCTAGAACACACGCGGGAGCTACGGTATAATGAATGCCATATATTTTTGATACTAGGAAGCGTTCTTTTACAAATCGCAGAAGACTTTCCTAAACAAGCATTGGTAACACTTATGCTATGAGTGATTACTATTGAGAATACTCGGAATAAACAAACAACTAAAAGGATTGTGTGACTTTCAACAAGAGAGGATTATCTTCAGCCATATAAGTACCTCATGTCTTCGACATAGACTGTTTTTGTTTGGGAGCCGCTTCGTGAAACTGGTCACGGACTGCATGTCCCAAGAGCCTCTTAGCTAAACAGCCCTCACCTGTGATCTTCCGGGGGCTACAAAAGGATCTCGCCCGCGAAGTTCGGGCCAAGGGGGGGCCCGTTTGAGCCTGTTCTAACACGGAAGAGGACGGGACCCCCCTCTAATCTCTTGATACGGAAACCATACAAGGTTAATGTACGCACATTTTGGCCCCAAGACTGTCGCTAATCAAGTCATCGCTATATATTGCGGGCCCATGTTGCACTATTTGAGTAACTGTTGTATATCCCCCTCAAAATTAAGATGACGTGCAGAGGAGGGCAAGGCAGGAAATCTATCTCTGGTGGGACGATAGTGGGCTCTTTGGACCAATTTTTAATTAGGGCATCCTCTGTACTGGCCCACGAGATCGAATTGACGGAAAGGCGGCTGTCTTTAGACCCCATCCTTGATAAACGGTCCTCTTTGGGCAGGCTGGCAAATGCAACTTCACCTAAATCACCTCCATTTAAAGCCTTTGATTCCACTTCCAATACAGGCAATGGTATACAGCAGTCTTAGGATGTAGGGGGCCAGCCCAGTTCATCAGCTTGTCCGAATATTACAGTAGAAACCCCACAAGGCCGTCCAACAAACCAAGAGCATCTTAGAAATGTCACGCAAGGAGCACAAACGAGGTCTGCGTGCAACTCAACCCGGACAGCGGCATCTAAACGGTGTGCACCGGACCCAGCTACCAAGAGGAAGCGTGGTGGAACGTCGCAAGGGAACAAAAAAGACAAAATCTCAAAATGCACCAAGCCAGGAGAACTGATAACTAGTGGATCTAGCCCTGAACCCCGTAGCTCACGTAGGCAAGAGAGTGTAACCACAACAGATCAGGGTGATGGTAACTTGATACAGTTAGAAATAGACTTTTGGGCTAAAATGAAAGTCCTATTCACCAATTCCTGTCTTCCTCTATATGATAGACTTAAATCTATAGAGGCTAGACTAGCGCATCTTGAGCATCTCTTACCATCAACCCATGCCAAGGACACTATGCTGGAAATCAGAGACAATGGGACTCCAGAGAGACCACTAACCAATGCGCACGTTGCGACAAATGTTATAACAAGGGGCAGAGGGGCGGTAAATGGCGGGAGTTGAGGAACTAAGGACACTAATCTAGTACTATTGTCCAAGGAGGGTGGTATGATGTCTGAGACAGCAAGAATAACAGGCCCTCCTGCCCCCTTAAGGGGTGTTAGGATCGCAGATACATCAAAGTCAATACTCCTGTCTATAGAATTCCCCCCTGAGTCGACACCATATGCTGTGGTGATGGCTGGGGTTCCTGTATTAAGCGAAGGCAAAGACAAGACATTTATCGATCTTAAGAACACTTCTATCTATTGGCTGAATAATAATAGGCCTCTTCCTGCACAAGTATCCTGTGAAATCCTCTTTGCTCCAAGGGCGAACTGGGTGGGACATCAAAAGAAAAGCATTAAGGGTGATTTCATTGTGATCAACTTTAGAAGTAGGCAGGCTGTTGAGCACATATGTGATTGGTATCCAGTCAGCCAAACCACACAAATCCAGCCCCTTCCTCTAACCTATTTTTATCCTGCCACTCAAAACCATACTAATTATACTCCCAATTTAATGAGAAGATCCCACCGCTGGTCTATTTGGGACACCGGGGACCGAGAGCCCAACCAATCAATGGAAATTGGGGGAAGAATTTAACAACACCCCCCAACTGTGTCCATTTCCCCTGAGCAATAGATTCAGTGCCCTGGATCAGGCAGATTGACAGGCGAGGAATGATGATAATGGCATGGGAATGCTGGGGGACTGTGAGGAAGTGGAGCCACATAAACAGATTTTTACTCGAAACAGCTGCCAGGGGTGTGAGAACCCCATGCTGGGGGCCAGTGATAAGACTAGGGTTGATATAGATAGGACCGGTGGGGATGACGGTCTGTTGCCTGGTACTGGTTTATCAACCAGAGAATATGCTGCTAGAGCTGTATCTCCTGTAGCAGTCAGGAGGGTTATAGGCCCAGGCATAGAATTGGTGGAGGGGGTGCACATGCAAAAGCAAGTGGGGTCAAACACCAATGACACCATCGTCACAGTTGATGGCACAGCATCGTATCCCAGAATATCTGAGGGGCGGAGGTTAATGCTAACATAAGAATTCTCTGTTGGAATTTGGTGGGTATTAAAAATAAGCTATCCTGCCCAGAATGGGGATCCTTTGTAGAAGATGTTGACGTGTGCCTGTTCCAAGAGACCTGGGCTCGGGAGGACTACCAAAGATCAGGCTTTGCCACTTATAATATAATGGCCTCCGTGAAGGGCAGGGGAAGACCCTCGGGTGGGCTAAGCATTTGGGTAGGTACTCATCTCGGTGCTAATGATGAGCAAATTAAAACGAAATCTGAGGATGTAGAATGTGTTCTCCTAACTATGCTCGATAACACACAAATTGCCCTACTTAATGTTTATTCTAGGCCAGTACAGAACGGGCAGGAATCCGGGACGATTTATCACTTGAGACAGTTTATAAAAAATTTTTACAACACAAAAAAGGTGGCAGGTACTGTTGCTGCACTAACAAACAGTCATTTCAACCGTTCTTTGGTAAGCGTTTAAATTTATCACTCTTGCCCACCTCCTAAGACCAGCCACCAAAAATGGTCTTAACATATAAACATGTTTAGCACAACATTGGAGAGGCAAAGCGTATCAATACAAATATGTCGCCTTAAATGCCATATAAATCAACATAGATGACAGGAGTAATAGTTTTCCAGTCGATGACGTGATTTTCAAATGCTTTTATTGTGTATCATAAAATCCACAGCCAAACTCCACAGCCTACGCGTTTCGCCCAACACGGGCTTCTTCAGGGCTTAGTATCGTATCTCAGTACTGTTTTGGCTCCGAAAACTGAGTAATTCCATGAATACGGTTCCAAAGGACTAACGAATGTGTCCCCTTTCCCTGAGACCACGCTTAAGTCAGGTCAGGTATTATCTCCTGATCCTTTATGTGCTATCAAACCCCTTATTTGGGAGGATGAGATGAAAACTTTGAATTTAGCTGTGTCGCTATACCATGCCGATTAGGGCACAGTATCTCCTACGTCAGGACCCTTCTCCCTCGGTATTCTTTCCGGAAGGAATACCGAGGGAGAAGGGTCCTGATGTAGGAGATACTGTGCCCTAATCGGCATGGTATAGCGACACGGCTAAATTCGAAGTTTTCATCTCATCCTCAGGGAAAGGGGACACATTCGTTAGTCTATTACTCCTGTCATCTATGTTGATTTATATGGCATTTAAGGCTACATATTTGTATTGATACGCTTTGCCTCTCCAATGTTGTGCTAAACAGTTTATAAAAACCCTTGATCCATCAGTTGTTTTGATAGTAGGGGGCGATTTTAATTGCCAGTTCGAGCCTCTATCCACTTCAACTTTAGACGGCATTGCAGATGAGGATTAGTACTGGCATATACCCGACCCTCAGATTCCACCTGTTAGAGCCTGGACACCACTGGTTCTGCAAATAAACTTGTTTACCCTGTCATTTTCGCTCAGGGCCTGTAATGGGAGGGGGAAATCGGATAGACCGGGCCTGTTTACCTTCAATAGAGAAGGACACAAATCGTTACTGGACTACATTTTGGTCGAAACTAGAACATGGAACAGGGTCCTGGACTTCCAGATCCATCAAAGAGGGGACAGTGACCATAATGCACTGGTAAGGACTCTCAAACCAGGGAGCCTGGGCCTGTCCAATCTTGCACCAGTTTCAAACTCACTACGGTCTCCACTGTCCTTGGTGAACAATAGGCGGAGAGTAAAGTGGTGCCATATCCAGGGCTCGCCAACTAAATTGGCAACTATTTACCAACAGGTATTACCATATCTTATAGAAATGAGCGAGGCAGGTGAAATTAACACGCAGCTGGGGAATGACGGCAGGTCGATTAAATTCCATAAACAGCTGACATCCAAACTAGTAGATGTGTTCTACCCGATAGGGAAAGAAAGGGTGAAAATTCTTCCGGCCCATCCCTTGTACAACGCAAACTGTCATAAAGCTAAGACAGAACTGCTAACTGCAGTAAAGGCAAAGCATAGGCAAAGCATTAACTTCTGCAGGACCAAGCATAAGCAGATTATTCTCCAAGCCAAAAAAGATTGGGAAGCTGATCAGTGGGAAGATCTCAGGATCGCCCTTCGCAATAGAGACCCAAAAACATTTCGGCTATAGTGAGCTCTGGGGGCATTGAAGGGAGACCTGTGGTAGAGCCTATTATCTCCCCAGCCGTTTGGGGAGCATACTTTGGGGCTTTGTATGCTGAGTCAGGTAATGATGGCAATTCTTCTTCGTTTCCGAGCCCCCTCCAGGAGCATCGATTGGAGGGGGTCAGTGAGATTACCTTACGCGAGGTAGAATTTGCCATTGATAAATTACAACCCAACAAAGCGCCAGGCTTAGAAAAGTTACCCGGGGACCTTTTCAGGATGGAATTAAAAATCTGGGCCCCATATTTATGTGCCCTGTTCAATGATATCCTAAAGGGCATGGATCGCCCGGATACTTGGCGAGGGGCGGAGATAGTCCAGATCTATAAAAAAGGCTGCCCACTTTTACCGTCTAACTATAGGCCCATCAGCCTAATAGACACCACCCAGAAACTTATGGGACAGGTCATCTTGGACAGAGTCCAGGGATGGATCAAGGAGAAAGAGATCCTGAGTCCCATCCAGACTGGTTTCAGGACGAGCACATCAACAATCGACCAGATATTCAGACTTCTGGTCCTTTACTGGAAGACGATGAGTGTAGAGGGTGGCAGCCACTACCTCATCTTCGCCGACCTGAAGTCTGCGTTTGATCTGGTGCCTAGAGAAAGCTGTGGAGGGTATTGCATGATCTTAGCAAAGCATGCCAACTCTAGGAGATCTAAGTAATGGATCTATAATAGTGTAAAATGTGGAGCTGTAAATATCTCCTTACCTTTCAGATTAGCCCTGCCCTATAATATGCCTGTGCAGGACAAACAGAGAAATTCTTCCTAAATATGACATAAAAGGTAAAAACTGACCCTAACCTGTGTATATTTAATTCAGTCCAAGTACAAGTCTATACTGCCAATATGCGGGTGGGTGATATTGAATTGTATCAGCACACATGGTAAGATTGGATAACTGCAGGTACCAAGTTGGCTACTAATGATGAGATACAGGTGTAACCTGATGCAGTTGCTAAGGGTGGTTAGAAAAATGGTTCTAACATAGCAAATGAGAAATGAAATTGAGAGGTTTTTTAAACAAGATGTATACTACCTTGGATGTATAAAGTTTGATTGCACTAGGGATAGGTGTGGTAATGCAATGATTAAATTGGCAATATAAAATAGATACTGATGGCCATATGTTTGCTTATAGGAACCTCTAATTTAAGGCAACCATCCAGTGCCGCTGATAAAGGGAGACGAAAAAACAACAGTCTTGAAAAAGATGGCAAGAATATGAAATAAGCCATCGAAACGCGTCGACGCAAAACGAATTGCACAACTGAGTAACCGTGTCAATTTTGTAAAGTACAATAATTATATGTACCCAAGATTGCCAGTCTGAGATTGATACACTCGGTGTGCCATAGCTGGAATGACAAAACTGTATTGTCTTTATGTGTCTCTCTTTGTTGTGGTGTAGTAGAACTTGATTTATTTATCCTATTCTGTCCATTGAACTCGTCATTGATTTCCCTTATGATATTATGTTCAGTTGTATTATAAATTGTTAGAAGAAAAGGTTTTTTGCTTTCTTCCCTCTGTTTTTATCAGTTGTAATATGGTAACACCATATTTTTTAAATTTGTGACTGTCATTGTTTTTAAGAATAATACATTTATACCAGCCTTTTTATATATGTATTGGTTTGTTTTATAGTGTTTAAATGTTTAAATATCCAAAGTTAACATGTGGGCTTAACGATTAAACTGTGCCAAGGGAAACACTCTATTCCACTTTGAACAAGTACCTTATTCCCCTGGTGTAAGGGGTCTCTCTCTTTGAAATTAAATGATCTTGGAATCCCACATACCTCCTAGATGTGATTGAGAGATTGCATAGGGAGACCTACGCACAAGTCAGGTGTGGGAAGCATGGGGAACTGTCAGCACGCTTCCCGGGGAAACAGGGGGTTTGTCAGGTGTGCGTTCTGGCACCAACTCTGTTTTGCCTCTACATCAATAGGCTCATAGACCACCTACACGGTATTAGGACAGCGACGCCACTAAATTAGTTTCGGTGAGGGTGCCCGTGCTGATGTTAGCGGACAACACTCTGTTACTGTCCAAAACATCAACGGGCATCCAGCGTACTCTGGATGGCTTTGCTGGTTTTTGTACCTTGAGAGGAAAGGAGATCAATTTATCCAAGACCAAATATATGATTTTCAATCCTCCCAGGACTACTCGCCTAAGCCCAGCACTTGATGGTACTCCCCTGGAAAGAGTGAAGACGTTTGAGTATCTGGGCATCACTCGAACGGAAAAATTTGAGTGGGAGACCCAGACTGCTAGGGCATCTTTGAAATTATCTCAAGTAATGGGGGGAATATTGAAAATGTATAGATTGTCCAAACATAAGCCAGTTGCTCCCAGTGTTGAAATCTACAAAGTACAGTCCAGGGCAGTCACTTTATATGGGGCCGAACTATGGGGGCATTCTAGCACCGCCAACGTCATGAAGATAGAGCATGCATTCATGAGGAATTTGATTGGACTTCCGGGGAGTACGCCTCTTGTCCCCCTTTGCATGGGTTTGGGGCTTCTACCCAGTGGAGAAGAAGCTGCGTTGAGGCGACTGATGTTTTGGAGAAGACATTGGGTAGTCCCAGAGTTATCTTCCTACAGAGAGGAATTTAGGGAGGTACTACCAACTTTGAGCAGCTGGAAAATCCCATGGCTCAGCCACATAAGAGTACTCTGTAATCGATTAGGAAGGTCTGAGCTCTGGGAAGCTCCGGGTACAGCATGCCCATTAAAAACAAGGGCAGACTTGGGGTGCCATTACAGGCTTCACAATCTGTTGACTTTGCAAGCAAGTTTCACTGTTGGTCACTTGACATCTGAGTTTTGCCAAGTGAAAGTGGATTATGGAAAAGAAGAGTTTCTAGACTTGATCTACCCGCCTGCGGCTAGGAAATTATATATCAAATTCAGAATAGGGACTCTCCCTCTTAAGCCGCTTACTAGCAAATGGGACAGTGAAAAGAATATTGAATGTCCTGCGTGTAATTATAAGTCAGAGTCGGAAATTCATGTATTTTTCATCTGTCCCGCATATTTGAAATTACTGAAAAGATGGGTAATTCCAATTTGCAGAAACTTGGGTTTTAGACACTTCTTGCAAGCTTTTAGGGTTTTAAAGTACAATACCCATCCCCCCTATTGTTTTTGCCGTCTCGCGTTTTCTTAACGCGATGTGGCACAAGCGTAGGAGCTTTTTAAAGTAACTAACTATGGAACTGCACATTTGTTTTTTAGGAAAGTGAACCAGCATGAAGGTATCGATGTACTGGTTATTTGGAATACATTTTTAAACTACTTAGTTTTCTCGATAACTCTTAATGAATTTTTCTGTGTTAAAACTGGGATGGTAAAAGCGTTATTTTAATATGGTAGATTATTGTAAATATGACTGTTTTATACTGTTTAAATGCTATTTATTAACTTGGTTGTTGTCTGTATGTATGTCATAAATGTGCTTTTATGGTCTGATCTGACCGAAATAAAGTTATCAAAGAAGAAGTCGGAATGATTTAAGGTTAAAGGTTCATCAATTTCATTTTGGGCTAGCGTTGTTATTAATTCCTGTACCTCAGAAAGATTGGGGCTTATCGTAGTCAGTCAGTCTATTTCTTCCAAACCTGAGAGCGATTTAAATCTATTACTAGTTGGAATCTCACAATAGAGGTCCTGCCTCTTTGTGTTTATTATCAGGCTTAGGGACATTTTGCAAGGAGTTCGGAGGGGGTAGAAAAAACCCAGTGGGAGTATGTTGATCTCGCCTCTTTCTAAATAGTTGTTTCCCATTTCCCACAAACTTTTCTTGACCAACAGGGAGGATCTAAAGGTGAGTACAATGCAGTCTCACGGGAGAGTTTTCCCACGATTTCCCACCCACTGGACCCTTCTGGCCATCTTAAACTCCCTGAATAGATGGTCAGTTAGGTCTGTTTTACAGCCTAGCCAGTGTAACGACTTATTTCTCAATGTTTCCCACCCCTCTAGCTCTAGGGATGGATTTTTTGGGACATTTGCCAGCACAATAATATAAGGAGTGGCGGCAGGTGGTAACTCGAGGTGTTGATCGGGTCCTGGTTTTGCCCTGAGTTGGCTTTCATGGTTAGTGTGTGAATGCGTATGTACCTGAGAAGGATAGGGAGAAGCATCCACCCCCAAAGCATCTATGGACCTATTTGTGGGTCCAGGTCCCTCACCGGAGATTATGATTGTAATTGGATTGGTTATCAGGGTATTGGGCGACCTAGCAGCTATTAGCTGTGTTTTTATATGCCCTTCATTCACCTTTTTACCCACAGTTCCCACTTCTTGTTTACTAAGAAGGAACTTGCCTTCCTCTCCAGATTGCCTAGTATTGGTGGATATTGTTTGTTCTATAAGAGTCAATCTGGACCCCATTTGATCCAGCCTGACTCGCAAGTACATATCTAACCTTTCCACCAATGTTGTGAGATTCTTAATATAATTTGTGTGTGCCTCTAGATTTCTACCATTTCCATCTTTCACTTTCAAAGAGGTTTTTCATGAGCCCACTTTTCTTTTGCCTTGATGCCCATATCTCGTTTTTGAGTTTACAGTATCTGCCTCTGTGACTGGATGGCTATTTTTTGCAACGCTGGTTGTAGTGTTCTCGACAACTATATTTTCAACAGGAATCGGAATTTTATGTTTCTTTTGGGGAGGTTGTAAAGAGGAGTCTGAGTCACTTAAAGTGATTCTATCAGGGATGTACTGGACGCAACCATTTGGGGCATTTTTTATGGGTAGCACCTGACTTGGGCACTCTGGAGCCTCCGAGTGGTTGGACTCCGAGTTAGATCGTTAGGAAACTGCTTCATGGGATTCCTCCACTGAGCTTATCTGTTTATCTAGAGCCCCCATCGCTCCTGTAAGATAACTTAATAAGGTTTGCTGGGAGTCTATAATGATTTTCTTTCCTGTGATAGACTTTGGGCTAGGCAACTTCCTTTTCCCCATGCTTGCTAGAATCACTCTAGTCCTTTGCTAAATATATTGTGTTCAAATGCAAATTTCGATCCGCCTCTTGGTTTATAAAACAGCTCTTGCATATACTCTTCAAATAATTAGTAACATATTAGTTTTTGCGGGCAATTATAAACCAATCCAAACAGACAAAGAAGAGAGTCCTTAAAATTCAAATATAACATTGGCAAATATAACTATGAGCTTACTGGTTATATGTTCTTACTGGGACTAAGGGTGTGGGCCCAGCCCGGCCTCAGTCGGTCAGAGACGGGCAAGGACGGGCCCGCCCTTGGCCCGGGCTTCGCGCGGGCGTACGCGTCCCGCGCGGGCTCCCAGCTGCTTGTGAGGGGTGGCACTGGCTCACGCGGCCCCTCTCTCGAGACCTCTCTGCCTTCTGGGGGTTGTAGTGCCCCGGCAGTCGGTGGTCTGCGGGAGCAGCGAGGCATCAGGTGACGCGAACCCAGTTACTGGAGCAGAATGTCCCGGTCCAGCAGGCAGATTAACGGAGGTATGGGTAGCAAAAGCGGTAGAACACCAATCCCAAGGAGCACGTCCCGCACGGCGGGGGGCTCCCAGCTGCTTATGAGGGGTGGCACTGGCTCACGCAGCCCATCTCGCGAGACCGCACTGCCTTCTGGGGGTTGTAGTGCCCCGGCAGTCGCTGGTCCACAGGAGCAGCGAGGCAGCAGGTGACGCAAGCCCA
Organism: Lissotriton helveticus; assembly: GCF_964261635.1. Classification (NCBI taxonomy): domain Eukaryota; kingdom Metazoa; phylum Chordata; class Amphibia; order Caudata; family Salamandridae; genus Lissotriton; species Lissotriton helveticus. The sequence goes on along the minus strand of NC_136067.1, from coordinate 1,078,229,701 downwards.
GTTACTTAAGCAGAATGTCCCGGTCCAGCAGGCAGATTAACGGAGGTATGGGCAGCAAAAACGGTAGAACACCAATTCCAAGGAGCACGTTCCCTAATATTAAGTGGTGTCTCACTTGGCTCTTAACAGGTAGTGACCTCAAATTGATCATAGATGTTATTAAATTTGTCCCTAACTCAATCAATCAAACAATCATATCATTTGTAAAGTGCACTACTCACCCGTGAGGGTCTCAAGGTGATGGGGTGAGGAATGCTGCTACTGCTCGAAAAGCCAGGTCTTGAGGAGTTTTCTGAAGGTCAGCAGATCTTGGGTCTGCCGTAGGTGGATGGGGAGGGTGTTCCAAGTCTTGGCGGCGAGGTGGGAGAATGATCTGCCGCCTGGGGTTGCTCTTTGGAAGCGGGGGACTGTAGCGAGGGCGAGGTCGGCGGAGCGGAGCTGGCGGGTGGGGGTGTAGAAGCTGAGTCGTCTGTTGAGGTACGTTGGTCCGGTGTTGTGGAGTGCCTTGTGTGCGTGGGTGAGGAGCTTGAAGGTTATCCTCTTGTTGACCGGGAGCCAGTGCAGGTCTCTCAGGTGGGGTGTGATGTGGCTGTGGCGAGGGATGTTGAGGATCAGGCGTGCAGAGGTGTTCTGGATGCGTTGGAGCCGTCTCAGGAGTTTGGCCGAGGTTCCTGCGTAGAGGGCGTTTCCATAGTCCAACCTGCTGCGGACAAGGGCCTGGGTGACTGTTCTTCTCATTTCAGTGGGGATCCATTTGTAGATCCTACGGAGCATGCAGAGGGTGTTGAAGCAGGAGGAGGAGACGGCGTTGACCTGTTTAGTCATGGAGAGGGTGGAGTCGAGGATGACCCCTAGGTTGCGTGCGTGGTCGGTGGGTGTTGAAGCGGTTCCCAGTGCGGTCGGCCACCAGGAGTCGTCCCAGGCCAAAGGGTTGGATCGAGTATGAGGGCCACCGTCTTGTCCGAGTTCAGCTTCAGTCGGCTGTTCCTCATCCATTCAGCAACGGCCTTCATTCCTTCGTGAAGGTTGGTTTTGGCGGTGTGGGGATCCTTGGTGAGGGAGAGTATCAGCTGGGTGTCATTGGCATAGGAGAGGATGTTGAGGTCATGCCGACGGGCGATGTGGGCGAGCGGTGCCATGTAGATGTTAAACAGGGTTGGGCTGAGGGATGAGCCCTGGGGTACGCCGCAGATGATCTCGGTGGCTTCGGAGCGGAAGGGGGAAGGCGGACGCTCTGTGTTCTGCCAGAGAGGAAGGAGGTGGTCCAGTCCAGGGCCTTCTCTTGGATCCCAGCGTGTGGAGGCGTGTTCGTAGTGTGTGGTGACAGACCGTGTCGAAGGCGGCTGACAGGTCCAGGAGGATGAGGGCCGCCGTTTCTCTGTTGTCCAGCAGGGACTTGATGTCATCGGTGGCGGGGATGAGGGCAGTCTCGGTGCTGTGGTTGCTGCGGAACCCGGTCTGGGAAGGGTCCAGGATGTTGTTCTCCTCGAGGTAGCGGGTCGGTTGTTCGTTGATGGTCTTCTCGATGACCTTTGCCGGAATGGGAGCAGGGAGATGGGCCGGAAGTTCTTGAGGTCCTTGGGGTCCACCTTGGGTTTCTTGAGTAAGGCTTGTTTCCAGCTCTCCGGAAAGGTTGCTGTCTCGAAGGAGGTGTTGATGACTTTCCGGAGATGGGGCGCGATGGATTTGCTGGCTTTGTTGAAGATGTGGTGTAGGCATGGATCTGACGGAGATCTGGAATGGATGGGGTTCATGATCTTGATGGTGTCATCGCCGTTGATGTTGGTCCAGTAGAGCAGGCGGTTGGTGCAGATGGTGGTCGTGGGGCGGAGGTCTCAGTGGTTGTCGGGGCGGTCGTGGCGGTGAAACTGTCGTTGAGGTCTGTGATCTTGCGGTGGAAGAAGGTGGCCAGCGAGTCACGCAGGTCTTGCGAGGGTGGGACGTCGTTAATGTTGGAGTTGGGGTTGGAGAGTTCCTTCACGATGTTGAAGAGCTCTTTGCTGTTGTGCGCGTTGTTGTCTAGGCGGTCTTTGAAGGAGACCCTTTTGGCGGATCTGATGAGGTGATGGTGTCTGCAGGTCGCATTCTTGTGGGCGGCGTGGCTGTCCGGTGTTTGTTCACGGAGTCAGATCTTCTCCAGCTTTCGGCAGGTTTGCTTGGAGGCCCGGAGGTCTTCAGTGAAACCAGCTGGCTTTCTTGTTGATATGATTGTTGGAGGGTTTCTTGATCAGGGCGAGGTTGTTGGCGCAGTCGTTTTAGCTATATTCTCACAGAAGCTTTGACTACTTTCTTTGATGGGTTTACTTAGCTCTTTCTATCTGCCTAGAAAAGAAGGTCCTTTTTTAATAATTAGCATAGTTTTATATTTTGATAATGCCAATTTGTGGCTTCTTTTTTCCAATTTATCATATTGTGCTCTCCAGCGTCTTTCTAGTCTTCAAAAACCAGGGTGCAGAGGGCGATATACCATTACCTGAACTCTTTAAGATAGGACCTGTTGCATGGAAGACCTCGTTAAGCCACTCTGTATATTCTCTAGCTGGCAACTCTGGGTTTACACTAATCGTGGTTTCTGAATTATCAAGCTGAATCAGAAGGTTCCTAGGATCAGTCTTATTCTGCAACCTGGAAGATGTCACAACGGGTACGTCAAGAGATTTATGACCAAACAAAATATTAGAATGGTCTCTCCAAACTAAAGGGTGGTCCTTTTCTATTGTAAAAGTTGGTTCTGAGGTAAAAATACCATCTAGCATATGCCCTGCGTCATTAGTGGGTTTTTGCACCATTTGTGCTAGTTCTTGTGTCCCTAGAGTATCTAAAAGGGCTGATGTGTCATTATGTAACCCATCTTCTAAATAAAAGTTAAAATCATCCAGGATTGTAAACTTATTTGAGATTAGCGCAGATTCTAAGAGTGAATGGATATTAATAATGAAGCACTTCATGAGCCTGGAGGGCGATACAAAAGAATGCCTCTAAAAGTTTTTCAAATTAATTTTAAGACAAAATGAAGCGCTTCACAGTGAGGATTCAAGGCTGGGATTAAGGTTTGTGAATGTTTGTTAAAACGTTTTTAAAGAGCAGGCAGCGAACCCATGGAACTCTACCTACCCTTAAAAAATAAAAGAAAACTTTTCATTTTTTTATTGGAAACACATCCTGTTTATCTTTAAGGAAAATGGCTGCATTTAAAAAAAAATTTTTATTTAAAAGTAATCACAGACATGGTGGTCCGCTGACCCCACCAGGCCATCATCCCTGTGATTTTTGTGATTCCCAATGGGTCGTAAACCAAGACAGACCTCATTAATATTCATAAGGTAGGTCTATTTGCAACCTACTGGAAATCACAAAATGTGTAAACCACACATTTGTACATGGGTTCTTGCAATTTCCAAAGAGGTACATCTCAAAGATTCGCTATTTGGTCATCACAGACCACTAACTTCGTACACCTGGACAGCTATTACTTAAATGTTGCAAAAAAAAACATACACATTTTTGAAAATGAAATGTAAATGATATACTAAGATGAAATATAACAGTGTTGTCACTAGTGGGTGAAAGTGCTTTTTTTTGGAAATCTAGGGGTCAAAATATTTTGTGTTAAAATCACAATACAGATTTTCTTGTGACTGAGTCAATTGGTCCATGGGAGTGGTGCAGGGACAGCAAGGGAGTTTAGGTGTCAGTAGGAGTGGACATGTGTGCTATGGTGGTAGGTGGCTATGATTGTGTGTTAGATGATTAAGCGAAAGCCAAAGGCATGTGAAGGGACTGTCCATGTTGTGGATGCAGAAGATGTGAGAAATGGATATGTTTTATGTACTTGTCTACCAATTGAATTATTTTCAAAAGTCCTTACAAGTATTATTAACATTTTCTCTGTTCTATCTACAATTTATTTGACCCTCTCCAGTCTGGCTTTCACATTCACTACCTGAAACTTTTCTCTCCCATGCCACTAACTAAAAAACCAAGACACACCACAACTACTGATCAGATACTCATCTTTGTAAACATTATCACCTGTCATGAGATTACACCACCCTCAAATGAGAATGCTTCTGGTTTTTGTTTGTTCTTTCCCTTCTTTATGAAGGTAATCCAAATACTTGTCTAACCCTATTCCAGCGGACAACCCTAGGGCTTAACTTGAGCCAGTGGTTGCTGGTGGGGCCCCCTGGCTCTCATTTTTGGGGACAGCAGTTATCATCATTTGATGTTTCTTGAGAGCAAGAGAGGGAAAAACACACAAAAGGGAGAGAAGGTGAAAAAAGGAAAAAACATCACAAAGGAGAAAGTAGGAACCCACAAGATTGAGATAAAGGGGCAGGGAGTAACTGGTAGTCGATTAAAGAGGCATGAGAGGAATTCTAGACTACAGAGCCTTGGTATTTGGCATGCCAACATATATTAGTGCTGGCCATTGACTTCAGAGCATAGGTTTGGATGTCTATATTATACCAATCAATTACTGGGCATCCATCAAGAATTTAGTGGTCTACTCCTCATTCATTGACACTGGCAGGTGCAGGAGTTGTGGAGGTCAACAGAACTTAGAGGAGCTGGCTAAAGAAAGTATTGGGGTATGGGAGAGAAGGTGTGAGAGGTACTGTACTAGTTGGGTTTGGAGTCTAAAAGTATATGTGTTTCCAGTGAAACACCTTTTTTTACTTTTTAAATAACGTTGATGTCACTTAACAAATCTACATGAAAATGTTAAGTAAAAAAGCGTATCAACTTTGGGTTCGGCATTGCAAGTTTTGTACAGATCTGTCAAACGTAAATTGTAAACTATAAATCCTTTAGGTAGTATAATAAAAACTTGTTTAAAACTTGTTTCTGTCTGGGCATGAAGAGGTTAAATTATAAAGATATGAGGACTGTTATTCTAGGAAAGCCCAACTTTTTAAATATTCAAATCTATTTGAACAAAGGAGATTTTTCTTCTGATGGTGATTTTAGGTCTGCAAATTCCAGTCAGGTTTGTTCAATTGAAACTGTTTAATTATAAAAATCTGTTGCGGCGGCCATTACACGACTTGAGGATTCAGATACTGAGTCCTGAAAAATGAATTGAAAAGAGTCAACCGGGAGCTGGAGTACCATCCCGAACACCTGGCTTGGGTAGGGGCAGATCCTGACATTTCATTTCACCAGGCAATGCGTAGAAATGGCTGGAAAAAAATCAAATAACACAGGGGGTCCAGGTGGGTACCACTTCAAAGAAAGATATGCCCAGCAAGATGAAATAGTGTATGGGAAGGGGGTTTAGACATAAGATAACCTTTGGATTGATTGTGAACACTTGCGGGTTTGCTCGAAGCACTGCATGGCACCTGACAGCGATGACTATGTGGAGAAAAGATATCAATGATCTTCACAATATGTGTACCCTTTGAACACTTCTTTCCTTTTCCTAACAAACTGAACTGATGGTCTTTAACTAGGCCTGGAATCCTTGTAGTTTCATCATCTGAAGATGATATTGCAAAGAGTAGCTTCTATGCTTTAATCCCCTGGTCAAACTGGTCTGGTAGCATATTATATATTTTTTTAATGTAGATTCTCCTTTGTACTTGATGTGTAGATCCTATTAATAGCTGCTGAAGTACAGATTTTTTTCTATCGCCTCCATGCAGGGAGGGCAGTTTTTTGACTATACATGTGGGTTAGTTCCAGGGTGAGGCTAAGTGCCTTGCTTAGTTGAATGCTTTGTTCGGGGCAAAGGTACCCTGTGAATTAGAGTTGTAAGCACTTCTGAACCCATGGCACAGGATGTGGGCAGAGTGCTATTTGGATGAGATGGATTGCTTTTCTATTCCTTCTCTATATCTTGCCACGCATGCTAACTGCTCACTGCATTCTTTGTTTGCTTAATGATGTGTGATTACATGCACCTAATGAATGAAGACATGTTGCATGTGGCATGTTTGGGTGGAAGGGACCCAGGGAGTGACACAATTCACCAAACACCACTTTTTGGTTCAAGAAAATCTTGTAAGGCCATATCTATAATAAAACATGTTGAAAAAGCACAAAAACACAAACTTCTAAACAAGGCAAAATGTTGTTCAACACACCAGTACATTCTGTACAATTACAATTTTCTTAGTGTCGTGCAGGCCTCAGCCAGACACGCTAGTGCAAGGGGTTTGCCCTTCTCCGCACGAAGTCCTCACACCAAATAGAAAGAAGTTGGCACAGAAACTGGAAATAGAAAACGTAACATTTATTATACCTCATGAGGTGGTGCTACAGTTCAAACAGTACCCTTTGGTATTGCAAGAAGTAGCACCTCGAGCCAAGAAAGCATGGTTTATTTATACCCACACAGGGGCTCAAAAGTAGGCGGTACAAAACACAAGAGCACATTTTATGTACATATAAGGTAATATCGAAAGGCACAATCGATCAGTGGGAGGAGCTAACAGTCTTGGGGGCTTGACAAACACATTCCTATCTGGAACTAATCACTACCAGATGTGAACCCTAACGGACAGCAGCAAAGTGGGGGATGCTAAATATAGCTTGTTGCTGGGCAGATTCAGGCATCATGAACAGGAAGATAAGACAAAGCACATGGTCGGCACGAGGCAGCATGAAGCAAACAAAAATGGCTGCCATGAACACAAAATGGAGTCCGCTAAATGTCAAGATAACGGCTAGAACTAAGATGTCTTCCGCTAATGCTCAATCTAATCGCTGTCAAATTACAACAGACGACCCTTTTAGCATTAGCTGAAGACATACGCTCTTCTGGGATAATCTAAACATTCATCCTGTATATTTATACGCATCATCTCAGCTATTTCTTAATTTAATGTGTGTTGTGCCTTTACATCCACAGTATTCTTCTTGGATGGTATACAAGCAGTTATGCACATAGAACATAGCATTGGGCCACAATGGATACACATACAACAGGTAAAAATCTCTGCAAATGCAATACAGAGAACAGTCAGTAATTTCCAACCCCAAGTAGAAACTAGAGCCCAAAACCATCCAGCAAAAGTCCAGGTGCCATTTTTAGTATGAATATCTGTAGATATCTTATGCAGTTTAAGAATTGCATCATACACTGAGGGCGAATTATCAGGAATGAAAACACAACAACTACTACCGATAACTTTACATGCACCACCTCTATCGGCTAACATCACGTCTAATACCATCCTATTTTGGAGCGCTACAATTCTGGCAACTTGTAATTCTTCAGTGATATTTCCAAGTGCTATAGAAGTTTCATTATTGACAGCTTGCACAACTCTAGTCAATCGTTGCACTTTCCTGCTATTTAATGCAGCGCCCACAAAAGGAAACAGGCCCAAATTAAAATCAACATATTGCTGTAGACTAGTGTCTGTTTGGTCCACACCATCAGTACTTATTGTCCTTCCATAACGATTCATTGAAGTGTTCCTGAACAGTTTAACATCTCGATGGTATGATGCAGGTGCTAGGAAAACAGGAGGCAACAAAAAAGAAACGTAACATGCACCTGACCACCCAACTGGTAGTCTATGTTATCCATGACTTCCACATACTAGATATGTGTTATGCGAAGCCAAAAATGAACTATCATTTATTCCATCTATATTTAATACAATAACACAATCACTAATTCCAACTGGAATTCGTCCAGTACTTTGCACACATAAGTCTGCTTTAGTCCTTGTAACAGTAATTACAGATTGGTTGCTTGTGGTAAAGTCTCTCGTGTGGGTGAAAACATATGGCGTAGAAGCATTGTCCGGTCGGTATTCCTCCCATTCCCATATAGTTCCATTTGCTTGAGGATAACCATCCTTGTCCTGATAAGACTCCTTATTCAAATGGAAAAGTAGTCCACCTACTGTAGGCTTTCTAGTTGCAAACAAAACAGTGTACCAGGCTCGACAAGAACCATTATGTGAGAAAGGAAGTGGAATAAAAAGCGTTCCTCCTTTCTTTTGATGCGCTGGAAGCATACCACATATCCAACAATTAGTGGTGTTCGTTGCATTGTGTGTGTGGTGGAGCATCTGAACAAACGTAATATTAAGATAAGATTCTCGATGCTTCTGCTCATGATACGGAAGAGTGAAATTCTTGTGTTCCTCTGGGACTGGAGTAGTAGTAGTAACCACAAAAAACTCATGAGCAGGAGCCACCATTTCAACAGACCAGGTGATTACTGCTATAATTGCCAAAACAGCAAAAACACCTATAACTCCTAATATTTTCTTCTTATTTTTCATCATAGCAACAAAAATCAACATTCTCTAAAAACAGAACAAAACAAAAATAGTCGTAGGAGCTCTTCTCCCGTGGGTAGATGTTGTTTTCTTCACCGCAGATCAAGACAGGTATCACTACACTACGCAGGGCTGATCCCCCTCCCTTGTCATATCGGCATTCCGTTTCCACTACCCAGGGCGGTTGCTCATCCTGTCTCACAAAAAACTGTAGACTCTTTCCTCGGTCTCAAGTTATATCGCGATGCTCCAGGAATCATCAGGTCCGGGAAGAACTCCGCAGATTCGTCAGGTGGTACAGCAGGGCCTTTCTCCGTGGCCAAAATCTCTCGATGATCAGTCAGCACAGCAGGTTCCACCAGGGTTGACAGTACTTTCCAACAATGGGTACTATGCACCCAGTTTTTCTTGTTGGTGACTCTAACCGCTGTTCTCGTAGCAAGGAGCACCTGTTTTGGTCCACGCCATCTCGGCTCGAAGCTGTTTGACCTCTCGAACGCTTTGATCATCACCAGGTCACCAGGACGGAGTTCATGGCCTTCACCTGTAGATCTGTCAGGAAGTGCTTCTCGAACCTGTTGATGAATAGAAACCAAACTGTCAGGTAACTGTCCCAAATAGTCATTCATCAAGACACAAGGTACATCATACACAGAACTCGGTTTTGGAACTCCCCCAATATTCATTGGTCGTCCAAATACCACTTCATACGGGGTGAGACCCGTTCTAGAATGTGGTACTGATCTGATACACAACAATGCCAATGGCAACGCATCTGGCCAAGTCAAGTGTGTAGAAGCTTGAATTTTCAATATTTTCAGCTTTAGAGTAGCATTATACCTTTCCACCAATCCTGCTGATTGTGGATGGAACACTGCATGGAACTTCTGTTTAATTCCTAATCCCTTCAAGACATACTTGATAACTTCCCCAACAAAATGAGGTCCGTTATCATTCCATAGGAGTCTGCAAACACCAAACCTCTGGAAGAATTCCTTCAATAACACCTTAGCAGTAGTAATAGCAGTATTGTCCTTTGTGGGGTACGCTTCAATCCATTTACTGAAGGCACAAACCACCACTAGAACATAATACAATACATAATACATACAATGCTCAAGTTAGATGTAATCCATTTGCAAGACTTCAAAAGGTGCAGTTGGTGTAGCAAAACCTCCAGATGGAATTCGCGTTCCTTTTCCAGGATTATATTGTAAACAGATCAAGCAAGACTGTACTATTCTCTTAGCTGTGCTAGCAATTTCTGGATGCTCCCAAACTTGCGTAAGCATTTTCGTTATTGCTAAAGCTCCAACATGTGCTAACCCATGTGCCATCTGAACCATAGGTTGTACGAAGGCTATAGGCAGCTTCCATCTATCCATCTGGTTTTTCCGCCAACAACCTTCATCATCTAACTCTCCTTCTTCAGACCATTGTTCACGTTCTTTTACAGAAGCAGTTTTCTGTATCTCTCGTACTTCTTGCCTAGCATCATGCCATCTCTCAGCTTGTGACTTCACCACATACATGGAAGTAGTGCTTCTTTGCGTCGCAGTTTCACGTGCCCGTGATCTGCAAAGGCATTACCTTGTCCAATCTTATCTATCACTTTCTTGTGCGTTCTAAACTTCACTATGGCTACTTTCTTTGGGCATGTCAATGCAATCAAAAGGTTATGCACTAAATCTCCGTGCATTATTTGCATTCCATGAGATGTAAGAAACCCTCTTTCCTTCCAGAGTAGGCCAAAATCATGCGCTACTCCAAAAGCATAGCGGCTATCTGTATAGATGTTCACACACAAATCAGTACTAAGCTCACATGCTCGAGTCAAAGCTATCAATTCAGCTGCTTGAGACGATTTCTGTGGTATGCGAGCTGTCTCCACTATTGTTTCAAGCGTGGTGATTCCATATGTGGCTGAGTTCGTACCATCTGGTAATTTCAAACAAGACCCGTCAACCCACAATTCACCATCCACATCTGGAAGGAGCGTATCTTGCAAATCAATGTGACCCTTTGTCTGTTCCTCAGTCAGGAATATACAATCATGCGTTTCTTGTGACTGAGGCTGAGTCACCGGACACTGTTTACACGAAGGAGTTAGGTCCTTAGTCCCACATCAATTTCATTCATTTGTGCTAACGTGCTACCTAATGAGGGGGTCCAGGCTGAGGTGACTAGCACACCCACAAGAGCCAGATACCACACAACAGTGTTATGAAAAATAGGCATTTGTTTTGTTGCTCTTGTTAATTGACGTTTGCTTTGTATAATTTTGAACGAAATTGATGTGGATACATTGAAAAAAGAAATTTGTATTGTCTATTGTCATTTGGATGTTTTTGCTTTATTTGTTATTTGCGCAATGTTCTTTTTGTTTTAAATGCAATAGTTCTAGATGTGTAAATAGTGATTCTTGTGTATTGTACATATGTAAACCTTTCTTGCCTAGAAAGAAACTCGAGAAAAAAGTTTTTGCTAAAAAATAGAAGTGATAGGTATAAATAAAAATACCTGACCAGATCTAATGAACTTTTTCATTTGGTCCATATGATAAGTCTAGTATAAACAAAGAGAGTGTGGGCACCTATGTGTTTTTTTGCTAGAGTCACTGGATACGGCAACAAAGTAACTGGGTTTAAAGTTGCACATCTCTTCAATGTAATGTGAGGAGCTAGCAATGTCAGTTCATATCCTGTCAGACGAACGCTAGTTAAGTGCTGCATCTTTGTTTGATTCAAAAGGGCATCAACCGCATGGGGTACCAACACTAACAGCTTATGTGACAAAACTATTCTTTCACTCTGTCGTATTGAAAAAGCCGTTGCCGCAACTGAGCGAAAACACCCAGGTAATGCTGAGCAACAGGATCAAGAACTGCTGAAAAATAAGCACAAGGACGTTGCTTATCACCATGTAACTGGACTAAAACTGACAATGCACATCCATCTTTCTCATGCACGTAAAGTGTAAAAAGCTTCGTGTAATCTGGTGTACCTAACACTGGTGCTGAACAAAGGGCTTGTCGTAACTGTCGAAAAGCATTTTCACATTCATCTGTCCATGGAAGGGGTACGGGAGTATCTTTTGTCAAAAGTGCTAACAAAGGCTTAACAATATATCAAAACCCCAAAATCCATTGCCTGCAAAAGGAAGTAAGACCAAGGAATGCACGTACTCCTTTCTGTGTAGTAGGTACTGGTGTGTCTAAAATTGCTTGTATACGATCTGATTTCAATGCACGTCCCTCCTTAGACAAAAGGTGACCTAAGTAGGTTACCTTTGGTCTACAATATTGTAGTTTCTTTCGTGACACTTTATGATGATGGGAAGCAAGAAAGGAAAGCAAAGACAGAGTACACGTTTCACATTGCTCTGGGGTGTCGGCTGCCAGCAAGATGTCATCAACATATTTATGAGAGCCACACCTTCAGGCAACACAAAAGAATCAAGTTCTCTTTTTAATGCTTGACTGTAAATACTCGGACTCTCAGTATAGCCTTGAGGAACTCTACAAAATCTATACTATCGATTATTCAAAGTGAAACCGAACAAGTATCGGCTGTCAGGATGAATAGGGATCGAAAAGAAAGCATTCTTCAAGTCAATTACCGAGAACGTAGTAGCAGTCGGGGGAACCAGAGTCAGAAGTGTTGTGATGTCAGAAACCACAGGATACTGCGGTACAACAATCTTGTTTACCTCTCTCAAGTCTATAATGAATCTATAAACTCGAGTGTCAGTGTCTCTTTTCAGAATTGGAAGAATCGGGCTGTTGCAAACATTAAATGGGACTTCCTCAACAACCCCAACTTGGATAGGATCCTGTACAATTCGTATGAGTGCTTCTTCACCCTCCTGTGAAATCCTATATTGAGGCAAGCAAAGTAACAAAGCTCCCTCCTTGACACTAATATGTACTGGTGGGATAGCCATTTGACCCACGTCAGTGTCTGAGGTAGCCCACAAAGTTTTAGGAAGTGAAGCAAATGCAATATCCTCTTTAACAAGACAAACTCTTTCAGGCTCGGAATGATTGTCATTCAAAATGACACGCACTCCTTCAGGGGAACATCGTATTGTGGCTCTGAAATACTTCAACATATCAAGGCCCACAATATTATCTGGTGTGTTTGGGGAAAGCAAAAACGGACATGGAGCACTAAATTTATCGACATGAAATGCAAGTGGTTATGATAATGGGCTAAGGGAAGGTGTTCCATCGAAACCTATCGAAGTAATAGTTACGTCAGACAGGGGAGCCCTTGGAACCAATTGTTTAGACAAAGCACTACGAGTAGCTCCTGTATCAACCAGAAACCGATCAGTAGAACCCAAAACATGTGCTGTAACATAGGGACCCGTCTGATCTACTGGAACTTCAACTGATTCCTTACCCCATCCTAGGCAATCCTATGCATGAACAGAATCGTAAAGGTCAGGCTGAACATAATCAGACATTTGATATTGATTTCGTCTATCGAAAGCATTTGGGCCATCCTGTGCTCGTACATTAGTATCAAATCGAGCACGATCATTCGTATTTCCTCTAGGCCCTGAAAAACCTGAACGATTTCTCATTTGTCCCGCCCTCGTGAATTCTGTTGGGCACGCAACACTGGGCAATCAGCCATCCAATCACCACATTTCTTACAATACGCACATTTATTAATAGACAGATTCGTACGAGTATAGGGAGTATTGAAAGATCCACATCCGCCTCTATCATAACCTCTATCATAGCCTCTATCGTAACCTCTAGAGGTCGGACCATAAACTTGGGCTAACATAACTTTTGTTTTCAAATCTTTAGATTTCTTTTCTTCGTTACCTTTTGCTTCTAATTCTCATAATATTGAGCCATCGTCAAAACAGATGCTGGAGAAGATGTAGTCCAGGAACTTTCACTGGCTTTTAAGTGGCTAGCTATCCCTGGCAACAGATTTGTAACATATTTATCGACAAACAGATGTCTGCCTGTAGCATCCGTCAAAGACTGACCGCTAAAATCATGAAAAGCTTCCTCAAAGCGTGTAAAGCAATCAGAAACCGATTCATCTACCTTTTGTTTACATGATGCTAGAACAGTCCAATCTATCTTTTTAGGGGGAATAACTGTTTTAAGCTTAGTTAATATTGCTGCGGGGAGATCTAATATTCACCGATGTGGCTTTTGGGCGGGCTCCCTTTCTACATCCAATCGTTCTAAAACCTTCCGATCGGCACCAAGAGTAACTTGGTCATCAATTTTGCGAACAGTCCGACACATGTCTGGTGGTAAGATTAAACCGAAAAATAAATCTATATCACATAGGGTCATAGTACAAGAACTTATAGCGCCTTCAACTTCTTCATAAAACGCGGCTGGATTTTTACGCGGATCGGGTAATGCTGCTTTTAGCACCATTACATCTGCTCTATTCCAAGGAGTGTACACCCAATTATAAATGAAATATCCTTTAGCATCAGCAGAATTTTTATCATCATTGTCACCCGCTCCTTTAGGAGGAACATACAAGGGAGCAGCTTCCCACATAGGCCTCATATCGACTGGTATTATCTTATCTGTTCCGAAGATAGAAGACTGCGACACTCCGGACGGATTGGACTGCGCAGCTGCGTCTTCCAACTTTTTCTTCTCCTTCAAGTGAAACGCCTCAATTCATAATTTAACCAACCGTCTAATCGTGTCATCCACCTGAGAGAAAAGAAAAAGACCATCACGCATCTGTTTACGATCAGCTGCTATATCATTAGGTTCTAATATTAGAGAGTATTTTCAAAAGAGTTCTACAACTTTCGTAGCAAATGTGTCAGTAAAACATAACTGCTCCTTTTCCGTCCATCCCTGTATACTAGCTAAAAGATCTGGAGCAGAATCAGTACTACGTAATGCTTTACGAGTAGCTTGTCTGATATCGGCCACGCGCTGAGCAGACAACATCGATCGAGTGTCCCGCGCTTTTTGTTGCTCTGTGTCAGAATCCTCATCGCCTTCGGCCGGAGCGGACGGAACGGCACACGGAGGTGTAGGTCGATCTAATAACAAAAAATCATCTTGCGGTTTATTAAGGACAGGATAGAGAGGCTGTCGGACAGGATATTGGCCAGATTCCTGCAACCTGTGTTCTTTCTCCTCTCTCTCTTTCAACTCTCTCACTTCTTTCTTTCTCAACTCCAATGCTTTCTCATACACATTCTTTCGCTGCTCTTTCTCAATCAACGCTTGTTCACGCTTCTCTTGTTGTCGTATTTCTTTCTCCCACATACACACACATTCAAACATATCACGTCTAGACTTCGCTCAAACATACATTGCTTCAAATGCTCAATCTTCCGTGCATCAAATGACCCATGCATTGGCCAACGTAATTCAGGATCCTTTTTGGTATATTTATGCCACAACGTGCTGTACATTATGGCAGAAAGACCAAACTTTACGTACATATCTCTATTAGGCGTCCCCTCTGGGGGAGCCGGCTGCGATTCTTCAAGTCGTAGACTGGTACCATTACAAAAGCAACACAACTTTTGAAGTGCGCTAAAAACAGGCATGCCAGAAATAATGCAATATATGCAGTATTATACACAAAGTAGCACTTAAAGTACCTTTAGTACGTTGCGCCGTTCAAATTCAAATAATTAAAGAAAAATCTTCACATTGCCTGCCTATATGGGTTGCCACATTTATATTTACCAATTTCCAAATACAAATTAGACTAGTCTTTTCCAAATACAAATATGCCACAGTAAGTGTTCCTAAAACTACCTTACCATACAAGGGCATCCAAAACCCGTAGTAGGTGCCGCAAAACGGCTCGTACCAATCATAGGGTGTCCAGATTCCAATTGCCAAGTTCTAAATTCGACCAAACGGTCACTGCACGGCGGACCAACAGAAGAGATCTCAGTTGAAGACCGGCGCCGCCTGGATGGTCAGATCGGAAAGAAGTGAAGAAACACCTTGGGTGCCAAGCCTCGGGTCTCTTCTGCCAGCGATTGCGTCCTCAGCGAGGTTCCAAACCTTCGTCACAACCAATCCTTTGGGCATCCGAGTCGTCGATGAACCCCATGTTGGGCGCCAAGTTGTCGTGCAGGCCTCAGCCAGACCCGCTAGTGCAAGGGGTTCGCCCTTCTCTGCAAGAAGTCCTCAGACCAAATAGAAAGAAGTTGGCACAGAAACTGGAAATAGAAAATGTAACATTTATTACACCTCATGAGGTGGTGCTACGGTTCAAACAGTACCCTTCGGCATTGCAAGAAGTAGCACCACAAGCCAAGAAAGCATGGTTTATTTATACCCGCACAGGGGCTCAAAAGAAGGTGGTACAAAACACAAGAGCACATTTTATCTACATATAAGGTAATATCGAAAGGCACAATCGATCAGTGGGAGGAGCTAACAGTCTTGGGGGCTTGACAAACACATTCCTATCTGGAACTAATCACTACCAGATGTGAACCCTAACGGACAGCGGCAAAGTGGGGGATGCTAAATATAGCTTGTTGCTAGGCAGATTCAGGCATCATGAACAGGAAGATAGGACAAAGCACATGTAGCAAACAAAAATGACTGCCATGAACACAAAATGCAGTCGACTAAATGTCAAGATAACGGCTAGAACTAAGATGTCTTCCGCTAATGCTCAATCTAATCGCTGTCAAATTACAACATTAGGACCCAGTACAGAGTACACTAAAAAGGGACACTACTAACCATCCATCTCGCCTGATGTATATTTACAATTTGGTGACATCATGGCCCACTCACTCTTTGATTACCCTTATATCTTCAAAACCCCTTGGTGGCCCCCCACCCAGTACTGGGAGAAGGGCCCACCAAAGTCCATGCTAGATGTAATCTCCAAAGAGAAACACAAGGAGGCCCCTACCACCTGCAGGAGAGATGGAGCCGTGGAAAGACAAAACATACTATAGTTCGTTCCGGCCCCTCTCTCTTCTAAATATAGACCTGAAACTATTCACAGGAATGCCAGCCTGCAGATTGAGCACATACTTGCCCACCCTGGTCGACCCTGATCAGGGAGACTTTATCCCTCAGAGGCAGACAAGCGATAACTCTCAGCAGGTTCTTCACATCATAGAGAAGGCATCCAGATCATCGAGCCAATATATACTATTTACCATAAATGTTGAAAAGGCATTTGATAGGGTGCACTGGCCCTATCTCGAACAGATACTGACTCATTTTGGCTTGGAGGAGAGGATGAAGAGGCAGATCTTAAACTGTTATTGTTTTCCCACGGCAATGGTTAGAATCAATAGTCACACTTTGGCCCCGTTTAAGATAGGCAGAGGTACGAGGCAAGGGTGCCCTCTATCGCCCCTGCTTTTTGCGTTATATATGGAGCCTCTAGCACAGAGTTTGATGATGTCCTGGTGACGCTAGATAACCCAGATACCTTCCTAGATGTTTTCCTCGAGGAATTGGAATCCTTCAGCAGGGCTTCACGGTTCAAAGTGAATGTAGGAAAATCTGTTGCACTTACCCTCTCCCATCCATCCCAAATGGTGGAACGGTTCTAGACTCGATACAGTAGTTACACAACACTGTCTCTTATCTGGGAATCGAACTAGCATCAACAACACAGGCCACTGCTGCTATCAATTACCACAATTTACATAGGCAAATTTGTCTGACATCCTAAGGTGGAAACATCACCCGATTTTGTGGCTGGGAGGAGTATCCCCCATCTAAATGATGGTTCTCCCCAAAGTCCTATATCTGTTTCAGACTCTCACCTTGCAGCCACCTTCCGGTCTTATTCATAAGATACAGTCAGAGATCCTGCAATTCATTTGGCAGGGCCTTAAACCACGGATGAAAAAAGCCAGTAGCTTCTTTCCCCCTAGCAAGGATGGGATGAGGATTCCTTATCCCCAACTGTATTATTATGCAGCACAATTGAGAAACCTAGTGAAATGGAATAGCTGCCAAACGTCCCCATCATTTAGAAACCACACAGACCACGGAACCTGTATTTATCCCCCTAACGCAAACAACAATGGTGGTGTGGGATCAGGCCAGGACTAGACACAACCTGAAAACTTTTCCCTCCCCTTGACCCCCCTATTTGACAATCCAGAGTGCGATAGGGGAGTAGGAGAGGCCAGGTTTATGCACTGGCGCCACTCACAGTGCTGCGCGCTGGGTAATCTCTTTGATGTAGAAGCGGTGCTCCCCTTCCTACAGGTTAAAGCTGACTATGGTATGTGGGAGATGGAGAGGCTAAGATACCTGCAACTCTGACACTGGCATTACAACCACAAAATAGGCCCAATGCACAGAGGCATATCACCCAGTATTAAAAATTTCTTTTCTTTAAGTCCTCAGACAAGATAATAATCTAAGAAATATGTGCTCTACTGAACTCATGAAATACGCACATCTACAATGCGAGCTGAGCTAGGTGGGAAAAAGACTTAGGGAGGTCACTGAGCGACAAAGAATGGGAAGGATTATACCATAGTGCTAGACACACAGCTAGCACTACAGTTCTGACAGAAACACTAACAAAAGTAACCAATTATTAGTACTATACACCAGCATGGAGACACAAGGTCAACCCCGCAGAGTGCAGATTGCTGGCAGGCTGTGAGGAACGATGAACACTGGTACATGTTTTATGGGAATGCCAGCGCCTGCAGCATTATTGGGCTGAAGTGCTAGATAAAATCAAAGTAGATTTAGACACCCAACTGCCAGGATTTTGTGCATATGTGCTTCTAGGGGTGCCCAACCAGCTCATATACCCCCTGAATTCAAGGAGAGGGCAGCAGATCGGGCTGGCATTGGGGGCAGCCATGCCAAACATTATCACCCATTGGGGACCCCACAGATTTCCACACATACGACTTGGCTTCTACTGTTATTGCACAATCTGGGAATGAAAATTATAATGCTCATGACATCCGGGCAATGCTCGGCCTTAAGTGGCATGTGGCAGCCCTTCTTGTCTCTGCTCTCACACAAATTTTGAGAGTTTACCTGCCCCAAATACTTATGCCTGCTGCATTCGCCTGAAACTGTTGCACCCCCAACTCTAGAGCATAATTAAAATGCAGGACTTCTAAAACTGCACCCAAAACGATAATGCAAAAGTGAATGGAGGGAGGTTGGTGGGGGGCTGG
The DNA here is from genome assembly GCF_964261635.1 of Lissotriton helveticus. Taxonomy (NCBI): domain Eukaryota; kingdom Metazoa; phylum Chordata; class Amphibia; order Caudata; family Salamandridae; genus Lissotriton; species Lissotriton helveticus. Next base: position 1,078,211,300 of record NC_136067.1, on the reverse strand, counting down.
GGTGGATTGGTTTGCCTAGTCGACTTTTGCCTGTATGTTACACTTTCAGAGCTGAGCACAGTCCAGGAAAACACAAAGCCCGTATTTGGCACTGTTTATTTGATTTTATAAAACTGTAATAAAATATTTGAACCTTAAATGGAGAGCCTAGTCTGTCCTCACTCATTACCACAAACACCTCTAATTTGAGAGGGAGGTCTGAAAGGAGAGACCCTGTACCCTACTATGCACAACCATCATCTGAGAGAGAGGTCTGAAAGGAGAGGCCGGTCAATCTGCTCACAGGATATTTTCTTCAGTTTTTCTACCATACATACACTCAAAAATAATACATTTTCTTTAAAAAAAAAGGTTAAAGTAACATTATAGTTATTTGTGATAAAAATATCTATTTATTTTTTTAAAAGCTTCACAATTCACAGACAAATCCAAAGGTTAAAGTAACGTTATATTTAGGTGAATTTCTAAGTACCAACATCAACGTTTTGAGCTAAAATAACTACAGAAATTCACCAGTGATAGTCAGCAGTGCTGACAGTAACTTGCGCCCCACCATAAACTGCTTATGAACTCACATGTGACATCACTGATAACTTCATCCAAGCTTTGTTTTGCCACATAACTATACAAACTACTATGGCATTATAGGCCTGACAGTAAGCACAAAAAAGATCAAGCATCATTAGTGCCATCACAGATACAACCTCCTTGGGTTTAGAAAGCAAGCATTATATGCAACATTGACATTATACCATATGCTTTACAGGTAGCATAGATCACATTAACAGTCAACCACAGATATATGTGAAAACCTAATTACTAAGAATAGTGAATGTCCATTCCAAAATATATGCCCATTTTGCTTCTGTGTGAAACCCCTGACACTCAGTGAGAAGTGAAGTTGATAGCAATAGAGAACTGGTTAAACTCTTTGCAAGCAGTGAAACTCTCATGAAAAATACACAACAAAATAATCCACTAAGAACAGTCTGCAATCTATTCAACAATAAACATAAAAACACTATTTGATAACAAAATAACCAAGATCTGAAGGTGGCAATCATCACACTATCTGCATCCTTCATACTGTGGAGAAAACTATACAGATAATCCATCTTTATAAGCAAAATAAGCACATGTACCTAGGTTAGTTCCTGGTGCACACAGTCTTCTAAGCTAACAACAAATTTTCAAGACAACACAATTCTCTCTTATAACTCAATGCTGCTTACATAAGTTAGTGTTAGAACTGGGGGTCTCTAGTTGGCAGAGGTAGGTACCACTGTACAAATAGGGACCCTTGCTTCTAGTCAGGGCAAGGAGATAACCCTCTGAGATAACCCCTGCTCACCCTCTAGGTAGCTTGGCACTAGCAGTCTAGGCTAACCAGAGGCAATGCGTAAAGTATTTGTACCAACACTCACAGTAACACAGTGAAAACACCACAAACTGACTCCACAACAGTTTAGAAAAATAAAGGTATTTAATCTAAACTACACAAGACCAAAACGACAGCAATCCAATATACACTGTTCAAGAATATGGTTTCAAAAGAGTTCTTAAGGTTGCGTTAAAATTCTTTAGGGTGTGATAGAATTCTCTACGTTGCGATAGAATTTTCTACTGATGCGTGAAAAGTTCACAGTTGCGTCACATTTACTCACAGTACCTTTTAGTTGCAACAAAGTTCCAAAAGCAGAAGCTGGTGCGGTGGAAAACAAGCGATCAGTTCTGGGTGTTTCCTGAGTACTTTGTTTTGCTGGCTTCTTCTTTCCTTTCAGAGTGAGGGGCAGGGTCGGCAGCCGCCCAGCAGGAGGTGGAGCCAGCATTGTGGAAGGCAGGCACAGCCCTATTCAGGCCCAGGTGCTAACTCCTCCCACCACTCCAGTTGCAAATGCAGTCATTCAGCCTAGGGCTGACTCAGCCAGCCTCCTGGGGCATCCCCAGCCCCTGTCACTCTCAAACCAGACAGTCAATACACAAGCAGGCCCAGGCACACAGAAGGGTCAGACAAGAGAACAGCAACTTTCTAAAAGTGATGTTCTCAAACACAGGATTTAAAAACAACCTTTCCTAAAAGATGTGTTATTAAATTCTGAGCTCAGGGATACTAGATACTTATGTCCTATCTGGTTCCTATGGGAAGAAATGCTGTTAACCACTGTAGCCAGCATCCCCCATGTAAATCTATGGAGCCTGATAGCCTTACAATAGTGAAAATCGAAAATGGCTGCCATTCACTATCAGAGCATGTTACCTGCACTAGAACATGCTCTACCTTTTACATACACTGCACCCTGCCAAGGTGAGTACCTTGGGCCTTCCATAGGGGTGACTGATGCGCACAAAAAGGGAAGGGTAGGCCTGGTCAGTGGGGACACTGACCAGGAGGACATGGCAGTTCTAAACTGCACACAGGCACTGCAGTGTCAGGCCTGAATCATTTTAGGGCTACTCCTGTGGGTGGCACAATCAGTGCTGCAGGCGCACTAGTAGCATTTGTCATCACCAGCCCTGGCACACCCAGTGCTCTTTACTAGGGACTTCATGGTGATACAAATATGCCAAACAGGTATATCCAATCAGAATAATACTTTACATAGGGAGCACTTACACTCTGGCACTGATCAGCAGTGGCAGGGTGTCCAAAGCATCTAAACCAGCAAAAACAAAATCCAGCACAGCATCAAAAATACAGGAGGTAGAGGCAAAAAGATAGGGGAAAACCACGCCAAAGATGCCAGGTCTAGCACGTGTCCCCTCCAGCTGAAAGTGGGGAGAACTGCCCACCCTCTTGGAAGTTCTCTTCACTAAGGCAGAAAAACCTGGACAGACCATCAGCATTGGCGTGTTCTGTACCAGGGCGGTGTTCCACCGTGAAGTCCATTCCCTGTAGGGAGATGGACCACCTCAACAGTTTTGGGTTCTCACCCCTCATTTGCATTAACCATCTGAGGGGCCTGTGGTCGGTCTGAACACGGAAGTGAGTCCCAAACAGGTAGGGCCTCAACTTTTTCAGAGCCCAGACCACAGCAAATGCTTCTCTCTCAATCGCACTCCACCTCTGTTCCCTGGGGAGTAGCCTCCTACTAATGAAAGCTACCGGCTGGTCTCCATTTTCCTCAGTGACTTGTGAGAGTACTGCTCCCACACCATGCTCTGAAGCGTCTGTCTGTACTATGAACTCACTGGAAAAGTCAGGTGCCTTGAGCACCGGTGCTGTGCACATAGCAGTTTTCAGGGTATCAAAAGCAGTTTGGCAGGCTCAGTCCAGTCAACTCTTTTGGGCAACTTCTTGGAAGTGAGTTCTGTCAAGGGGGCGACAATGGTCCCATATCCCTTGACAAACCGTCTGTAATACCCGGTGAGTCCTAAAAAGGCTCTCACCTCTGTCTGGGTCTTGGGGGCTCCCAAGCCAGAATGGTATCAATCTTCGCCTGTAGGGGTGCCACCTGGCCGCTCCCCACCTGGTGTCCCAAATACACCACAGATCCCTGCCCTATCTGGCACTTGCTGGCCTTGATAGTGAGGCCTGCCCTTTACAGAGCCTTCAACACTTCGCAGAGGTGTTGCAGGTGTTCCTCCCACGTGGAGCTGAACACAGCAATGTCATCCAGGTATGCGGCGCTGAATTCCTCCAGCCCGGACAGTACCTGGTTAACCAGTCTCTGGAACGTGGCAGGGGCATTCTTCAACCCAAAGGGCATGACTCGGAACTGGAAGTGCCCCTCTGGCTTTGAAAATGCTGACCTCTCTTTGGCCCCATCAGTTAAGGCAATCTGTCAGTACCCAGAAGTCAAATCAAATGTACTGAGGTACTGGGCAGCTCCCAACCGACCCACAAGCTTATCAGCTCTGGGGATGGGGTGTGCGTCAGTCTTCGTGACCACATTGAGCCCACGGTAGTGCGCGCAAAACCGGAGTTCTGGAGGGCCACCGGGCGTAGCAGCTTTCTTGGGCACCAAGACCACTGGGCTAGCCCAGGGGCTGCTGGAGGGCTCAATCACCCCTAGTGCCAACATGTTGTAAACCTCTTCCTTGATGCTGGCCCTGACCTTGTCAGCTACCCTGTAAAATTTGTGTTTCACAGGCAGACTGTCTCCAGTGTCCACATCATGGACGCACCAGTTGGTGACACCTGGGGTCAGGGAGAACAGCGAGGAGAACTGACCCAACACTTGGTGACAGTCCCGCTGCTGCTCTGGGTTCAGGGTGGGCGAGAGGACCACACCATCCACTGACCCATCTTGCTCCTTAACTGCCAGGAGGTCAGGGAGAGGATCACTATCCTCTTCCATTCCTGCATCTGTAGCCATGAGCATAGTCACTTCAGACCTCTCAAAGTGTGGTTTGAGGCGGTTCACTTGCAAGACTCTAAGGGGCTGCCAGGGAGTCCTCATGTTAACCAGGTAGGTTACCTCACTTTACCTTTCCACCACCTCATATGGCCCAGGCCACTTGTCTTGGAGCGCACAAGGCTCCACTGGCGCCATCACCCACACTTTCTGCCCAGGTTGAAATTCGACCAGAGTGGTATTCTGGTCGTACCATCTTTTCATTTCTTCCTGGCTGGCTTCCAGGTTCGCCTGAGCGAGCTTCCTGAAGCGTCGTGTCTGGTTGAGGATGGCCAGCACATAGCTGAACACATCCTGGGGGGTTTTCCCACGGGACTTTTCCCAACCCTCCTTCACCAGTGAGAGAGGTCCTCTAACACGGTGGCCATACAGGAGTTCAAAGGGACTGAACCCTAAGGACTTCTGAGGCACCTCCCTGTAGGCAAACAACAGGCATGGTAACAAGACGCCCCACTTCCATCTCATGGGCTCCGCTAGGCCCATAATCATACCTTTCAGGGTCCGGTTGAACCTTTCAACCAGCCAATTTCCTTGAGGGTGGTAAGGAGTGGTGAACTTATAAGTTACCCCACACTCCTCCCACAGAGACTTCATGTACTTAGAGATGAAGTTGGTACCCCGGTCGGAGACCACCTCTCTGGGGAACCCCACACGGGAAAAGATCCCCATCAATGCACGGCCCACCACGGGTGCTGTGATTGTCCTGAGAGAGACTGCTTCCGGGTACCGGGTGGCATGGTCCACCAACACCAGGATGAACCTGTTGCCTATGGCTGTCTTGGGGTCCAGGGGCCCTACTATGTCTATGCCCACCCGCTCGGAAGGGGTGCTCACCACTGGGAAGGGCTGAAGGGGTGCCTTTAACTTCATTCCAGTCTTGCCACTGGCTTGACAGGTTTGGCAAGACCTGCAAAAGGAACCAACGTGCTTTCTCATCTGGGGCCAGTGGAAGTGGGTGAGAAGCCGGTTCAGGGTCTTGTCTTGCCCCAGATGTCCTGCAAGAGGCACGTCATGAGCCAGACCCATTAGGAAGTTTCTGAAGCGCTCGGGTACCACCAGCACACGGGCTGCACCGGGCTCAGCAAACTTAGGATCGCTATATAGTAGGTCATCTTCCCAGTAGATAAAGTGATCCCTGGCTGCTCCACCTGCTGCCTGATCTACAGCATGTTGCCACAGACCAATGAGGGAAGGGCATTCTTTCTGGGCCTGGCAGAATTCCTCCCTGGAGGGACCACCTTCCTGCTGCCAATGGGTCAGCTCAGGTAGGTCTCCCAGTTCGGCCACCTGTTCCCCTGTAGGTTCCAGGGCATCCCCCTCAGGTTCTGCTTCTTCCTGGACCGTGGGAACTGCTGGGGCGGGTTTCCCGCGCCCCCTCCCTCTTCCTCTCCTGGCAGGTCCCTGGGCCACTGTTTCAGGCTCCACTTCTGCTGAATCACCCTTACTGGCTGCCATAGAATGCGTGGTCACGCAGATCCACGCAGGCAGACCCAACATCTCCAAGTGAGTTCTGTGTTCTACATCCTTCCATGGAGAACTCTCCAGGTCGTTACCTAACAGAGAGTCTACAGGCAAGGCATCACTGACAACTACTTCCAAAAGACCAGAGACTCCCCCCCATGCAAAGGGAACACGGGCCAACTTGCAGAGGCGCACTGAGCTGTCAGCGGCCACTACAGGGCGGAGTACATCAGGGATGATTTGCTCTTCAGACACCCACTGACACCTCACGGATGTCACGCTGGCTCCGGTGTCTCTCAGAGCCTCAATCTCCCTCCCATTGATGGTCACCTTCTGCCCATATTTCTTAGTGTTAGAGGGCAGTAAGGTTTCCTGGACCACCTCTTGGTCTCCTAGAGAGACAAGGGTCATAACTGCTAGCTCCCCCCAGTCACTAGAAACCAAATCCCCTCCCAAAGCTACACTAGCTAACGCTGGGGCGGGGGCACCAGTGGGTGCTAGCTTCTTCTTGGGACAGCTTGGAGCAATGTGGCCCACCTCATTGCAGTGATAGCAGGTAGGGGGACCTTGGTTATCTCTTCTGTCTCTATTGTCCCGCCTGCCCTTAGGGGGCCATGGCTGTCTAGGTTTGGGGGGTTGGGATTCCTTTCCCTGGGAAGTATTTTGGGGCCCTTGTGAGAACTCCTTTTGGTTACCCTTGTCCCCCCTACTCTTCTGCTGGGGACCCTGCCCACCTTTGGCTGTGGAACCCACAATTTCTCTGTGGACCCTGGTACTGGTCCAGCGGTCCGCCTCCTTAGCAAGCTCATTGGGGTCTGTCAGCTTGCTGGCTAAAAAATGCTGGCGCAGCTCTGGAACACAAAGACTACTCAAATGCTCCCAACTGATTAAATGCAACAACCCCTTAAAATCAGTTACTTTACTGTCCTTCATCCAACCTTCCAGTGCACGCGAGTACAAATTCACACACTACATCCAAGTCTCAGACTCACTCTTCTAGGAGTTTCTAAACTGCAGTCTATACTGCTCTGGAGTAAGGCCATACCTGAGACATAAGGCCTCCTTCATATTGGGGTAGGTCATGGCACCTGCCAATTTTAAGGGCTCTAGAGCACTCCTCCCAGAAGCCTCAAAATGTTTCCACAGGCCCGCCCCCAATGCTGCTCAGGCACACCATTCATCTTCAATGCAATTTCATATGAAGTGAACCAGGCATAAATATCCTCACTCCTATGGTAATTCTGTACCAGGTCTTTGGGAATATATACTTTACCCCCATGCACTGGCTGCGCGCTGCCACCATTAGAACTGGCATCCACCTCCTTGGCTTTAAGATCCAGTTCTCTCATGCTCAACTCATGAGCCAAAAGCAATTTCTTCTCTTCTAAGGCACGGGCATTTTTGCTCTCCTCCGCCGCCTTTTCTACTTCCAATTGCTTCATTTTCATTTTCATGACTTCCAACTCATACTCTCTTACTCTCTGATTTTCTTGTAACTCTTCTGGGGAGAGGCCCCTGCTGGAATGGTTGCTGCCAGCCCCTGCACCTACTTTGCCCACTGGCAAATCTGTGACTTGAAAGCTATTTTCTACATCCACATCATCATTTCCCTCTAGTGCCTCCCAATGGGCCTTCAAGATTCTTTGCAGCTCCTCCTTTCTGTAGGCGCTCTTTATGGGGCACTCAAACTCAATGCATAATTTCCTCAGTTGCTCAACTTTGTATGAATACAAATCTCCAATGCAAAACTCTAATTCTGCTTCTGCCTCCTTACTGGGTGCCTTCCCATGCAAAGACATGGGGGCAGATTTATGAAGGCCTTGCGCCGCCGGTGCGTCATTTTTAACATGGGAAAAAGTGACGCATCGGCGGCGCAAGGCCTTCATAAATCTGCCCCATGATGTATTAGAAGAGTTACTCAAAAATAGAAAAATCAAAACCAAAAACCAGTAGTATGCGGTGGCGTTGTGGTCTGCCCTCACTAGTGATGTACACCAATTACTGTGGGTCAAGTACAAATACAAGTTCAAATCCCACCTCTGCCCCCAATGTTAGAACTGGGGGTCTCTAGTTGGCAGAGGTAGGTCCAAATAGGGACCCTTGTTCTAGTCAGGGCAAGGAGATAACCCTCTGAGATAACCCCTGCTCACCCTCTAGGTAGCTTGGCACGAGCAGTCTAGGCTAACCAGAGGCAATGCGTAAAGTATTTGTACCAACACTCACAGTAACACAGTGAAAACACCACAAACTGACTCCACAACAGTTTAGAAAAATAAAGGTATTTAATCTAAACTACAAAAGACCAAAACGACAACAATCCAACATACACAGTTCAAGAATACGGTTTCAAAAGAGTTCTTAAGGTTGCGTTAAAATTCTTTAGGTTGCGATAGAATTCTCTACGTTGCGATAGAATTCTCTACTGATGCGTGAAAAGTTCACAGTTGCGTCACGTTTACTCACAGTACCTTTTAGTTGCAACAAAGTTCCAAAAGCAGAAGCTGGTGCGGTGGAAAACAAGCGATGCGTTGCTCCTGAGACGCTGGGGAGGCGTTTGCGACAGCCCCGCTGCAGCAGCGGGCGTGTTGCGACAAATCCGGTCTGTATGGGGAGGAAGGCCACTTGTATGGATTCCGGTGCGTAGGTTCCGTAGGAAGTCTGTTCTCGCAAAGGCATGATGCGACGATCTCGTAGGGGCTGCGACGATCTCCGGGGCGACGATGCGCGGTCCAGCGGTGATCCTCTCTCTCGCAGCTCCTCGATGCGATGGTTCTGCAACGATGCTCGCAGCGACGTGATGCGGTCCGCAAGCAAGCGGTGCGGCGATCTCACCCAGCGACGACAGGCTCTGCGACGACACTAAAGAAAGGTGCAATGATTTTTTAGTTTGGCTAAACAATAGAAACAATTTCCTCCATTTCACCATTGAAATAGGGGGCGACCAACTAGCCTTCTTGGATTTACTTATCACAGCGACTCCGGATGGTTTACAGTCAGAGCTATACAGGAAACCGCTGGCAAAAAACTCTTTGTTGTGCTTTGACAGCCACCACCCTAAATCATTGCGGGAAAATCTGCCTTATGGACAGTTTTTACGGGTCCAGAGGAACTGTTCGTACTCTGTGGCTTTCAAAGTACATTCACTGGCCCTCAAGGAACAACTGATTTCCAGGAAATACCCTCCCAGACTAGTACACCGGTCACTGAAGCGGGCCCGGAACAATAATAGGTTGGCTCTCCTGGAACCATCGGTCCCTAAACCACCTTTAGAGAGGCTTACTTTTGTAACAACTTTTGGTACCTTATCAAATAGTATACAGAAAGTGGTTAACAGACATTGGTCCATTCTGAACTCCGATCAGGTCTCAATACAAAGCCCTCTGTTTTCATTCAAAAGGGGACCCAATCTCAGGGACCGGTTGGTACACACTCGACCGCGTGAAGAGGGACCCAGGGCGGTGGGTGCTCTTTGGGATTTGCCACCCGTAAGTGGCCACCACCCCTGTGGCACTTGTCAAGCTTGCCCTCAAACAATGAAGACAACAGAAATAGACATAGGAACGTCTAGGCCGTGGATCCAAACCAAATTCACCAATTGCAATAGCGATAATCTTGTGTATCTGATCACCTGCCCTTGTGGTCTTAGATACATCGGTATGACGACCCGTAAAATCAAGGTCAGGATCTCTGAGCATAAAAGCACCATTAGGTGTCAGAGACAGGCTACCAAGTTGACAACTCATTTTCTTGAAGCACGTCACTCTTCAACAGCCTTTGTGTGGACAGTCATAGAAAAACCATACATTCCATCACATGTTTCAGATGTGTCTAAATATCTATTGCTCAAGGAACAAAAATGGGTGTTCAAAATGGGAACTAACCGGACTGGGTTGAATGATGATATACCCTGGTCGACTTTATGATCTACGGTCTATATTTCTGAATATCCATATTTTAGAATATCCACATTACTGATTTATATATGTGGGATATTTTGTCCAATAAGCAAAAATGAGAGATTGACAGCAGTACTGAGCATAGAATATAAACATCTGTTGATCTATATCAATAAAATTCGCCTACTATTGTCTCTCCACTTCGTTGACACACTCTGACTAAAAGAGAACAAAAAAAGATAGATAAAGATCAGCTTTGACTACTGCCAATGTTCACGCTCTTACTTGTGTTGGATGCAGTGAAACAGCTTTGGCTTATATTTTTTGCCATCATACACACTCGATTTAACCCACATAACATGTAACATCTTGTTTGTTTACTCAATCTTGGTGAATAAAGTTTTTATTTCAATAAGTCACGAAGGGTTTAGCAAAGGGTTAATGGGCTTGCCTTCTAAACATCGTCTTCATTGGTGATTGGCTGACAACTAAGGGTGCTGATCCTATCAGCAACCTCTTTTTAACTAACTCAGCACATCATCAAAACAACGGACAACGTGATCGGCCTTCTGACCAATCACGCACGGGGTTATAATCCCTTGCTTCAGCCGGCCGCGGCACCTCCCCGATCGGCTTGGATGCCGAGTGGTGAAGTACCGACGGAAAGGTAGGCGAGGATATGGTTCTTTCCCTGTTAAAGCAGCATTTTAGTATGAATGCCTGACGCTTACTTTTTCAAGCACATCTGCTTACTTTAAACATGCGTCCTTTAAGTCTTGGCTCGATGCCAGCTTACTTATGACACGCTACTCTCAGGCTTTGCAAACGATCAGCATTAGGTATTGTTCTCGTAATGTTGGTGTCGAAAACAAGTGATCTGAGTTTTCCAACATTTGAGAATAAATGTCAACAGTGTGCAGTGGATTGTCGATCGATTATGCAGACAGTTGGATACATTTAGACATGGTGCAGGGGATTTGGATAACAGAGTTCTGTTTGTTTTTTCCCTTTGCCACAGAGCGGTGCTTCCCCTTTTCCTGAGCCGTGGCCAGGTGGGGTGAGGTGTTGTCCTCTTACAAGTACGGTAAGGGGGCCTTTTCTGATACAAGATTGGTATTTTTTAAGAACCAGAGCCAATATTTGGATATATGCACTGAGATTGTGCCAGTGATACGTAACATGGTCACTTCACGTTAACAAGAATTTATACTTTTAAGTCACAAACTAAACTTTGCACGCTAAGTACTCTTCTTTCTGGTTTCATGTGTTTTTCCTTGTAGTAATCTTCATACGCCTTGGAAGAGTGAATAGAAACAACATGGACCCCTAGTGAACTTAGGTGATGTCCGTATCTGTTCTGATTTTTGAGCACGGATTTTGGTTTCTTTTTTTCACTATCATTTGCAGTAGCTATTACTAGACACGGTCCTGAAGAAAGCAATGACAACTATGTCGTATATTGCTGAAACATGTTGACCATTTAAAACTATTCAGACAGTCCGTATTATAGTGACTGACAGTAACTACTTTTTAATAGTGGAGGTTGGGGTAGCACCAGAATAAAGTTATTAGTATCCTCTCATCCACTTTTAATCACATTTTCTTAATATATTTTTTTCACACATATTTTTGTGCACTGCAAACATCAGTCCCCGTATATTACATGTGTCCTACGATTTTCTAAATTGAATACACAAGATCACCACATGATCTACTTGATTGGTTAAAGGTACCTTTATATACATCTGGACCCTCCATCATGATAGTACAGGGGTACTCCTGTAGTTGGTCCTGTTCGGAATCCCAAATGATGAAGGGCGGTTCCGTATGGTGACTGATGGGCATCCTTGGTTGACCACTATAGGCATGACCTTAGATTGTCAACACACATGCATAAATGAACAGTTTGGGTGAAGAGCGTGCGTTTGTTTGAAGTTCTTTCTCTAGACCCTCTGGCATATTTGTTGTTTAACATATCTGGGGAATCTGCCACAGCCTGGTCTTTAAAATCCCCTTGGTCCTTATTAGCGGTATTTATTTATACTCCTGTGGGTGGCACAATCAGTGCTGCAGGCCCACTAGTAGCATTTGTCATCACCAGCCCTGGCACACCCAGTGCACTTTACTAGGGACTTCATGGTGATACAAATATGCCAAACAGGTATATATCCAGTCAGAATAATACTTTACATGGGGAGCACTTACACTCTGGCACTGATCAGCAGTGGCAGAGTGTCCAAAGCATCTAAACCAGCAAAAACGAAATCCAGCACAGCATCAAAAATACAGGAGGTAGAGGCAGAAAGATAGGGGAAAACCACGCCAAAGATGCCAGGTCTAACAGTTAGTATCTACTATGTAGCATCTTTCTCCTGTCTGGAGAATGATGTCACCTGCACACAGAGTTATTCTTGGATACAATTGAATACTTCTAAACACCTATGGTGCATTAGGAGTACATGTGTTTTGTCAATATTTACAACCATTACTTGGGTCCAGGATGTTCACAATTAGGTGCACTATTATTATGGAACTCACCTGCCACTATATAAGACAAACTAATCCACTCATTGGATAATGTCAGCAGTTGTGTCATCAGATGAGCTGACTATAACTAGTGCCCTGTAATGCACTGCTTATGACCTCACATATCACATCACTCATGACATGTTCAGTAACATCACTGATAACATCACGAATGGCATCCCTGGTGACATCACTGATGATATCATCTCGTGACTGTGAGTGTTTTTAAAACTTTATGAGTGTTAAATATATATACCAAGGTGATTCAGTGAGTGTTTGACTGACTGGTTGTCTGGGTACCTGTATGGGTTTCTGAGTGTATGTGTGGGTGGGTGAGAAGGTGTGTGACTGCTTGCATAGATGAGTGAGTGGGTGAGTCAGTGGTTCTATAGAACAGTGAGTGTATAGATAAGGTGCTACATAGGTGACCGACTGTGTGTATGGCGGTGTCAGTGAGTGAATGGATGTGTCAGTGGTATATAGGTAAATAACTGCATATATGAAATGCAGTAAAGGTGAATATTAGAGTATATAAGTGACTGTGTGAGTGAGAGATTGTGATGGTGGCTGTATGGGTGAGTGTGTGCGTGTGTATGTGACTGGATAGGTGAGTCAGTACGTGTTAGTATCTGTATGATTAAGTGAGCATGTGTGTGTGTATCTGTATGGTTGAGTAAGTAGCTGTGTGATTGACTGTATGGGTGAGTGAGTAGGTGTGTGAGTAGTTTACGATTGACTGACAGTGTGTGAGTATCTGTATGGGTGTATGAGTGGATATGTCAGAGGCTATATTCATGAGCGAGTGGGTATATGATTGGTTGTATAGATAATTGAGTGGAGGTATGTGTAGACCTATGAATCATTGAGTGGGTGTGGAAGTACTAGTATGGGTGTGTCAATGGTTTTGACAATGGTAGTGTAGGAGGTGGAGGGGGTGTGTTAATGGTTATATTATAGGTTGCGAGTGAGTGCATCAGAAATTCTGTGGATTAAGGCATAAGTGATGTCACAAGTGATGTCATGTGAGATGAGTGATGCAATATGTGAAGTCATAATCAGTGCATTGCGGGGGCACAAGTTATAGTTAGCTCAGCTAACTATAACTGCTGAATTTCTCTGGTTTTGTATGAGTGAAATATCAGCTTACCTATAACGTCCCCGAAACCTGTGTATTTATATATATATATATATATATATATATATATATATATATATATATATATATATATATATATATATATATATATATATATTTATTCACTGAAAAAACCCCAGAGGTTTCAGGAACTTTATAGTAAGGGATTAACATTTAAAAAACATTAGACATCCACTGAAAAAAACGCAGGTTTCATGGACGTTTTAGTTAGGGCTAAGCAGTTAAAAAAACCTTAGAAATTCACTGAAAAAACACAGGTTTCAAGGACGTTATAGTTAGTTGGACATTTCACTCGTATAAACCAGAGAAATTCAGCCATTATAGTTAGTAGAGCTAAAAAGAGCTTGCGCACCCACAATTTACTGCTGATGATGTCACATATTACATCACTCATTACATGGTCAGTAACATCACTGATGACATAGCAAATGACATCAATGATGACATCATCCAGTGACTGAGTGTTTCTAAAAGTTCAAGAATTATATATATATATATATATATATATATATATTATAGCTCCAGTCCTTTTAAACCTTTACCCAGCCGGGTCAGGAACAAAGACACAGCACTCCCGGGCTCAATTCAAACAGCGGAGGTATTTTATTCAGGCAAACGCGTTTCGGGACAGCGTCCCTTCGTCAGTGGTTCAACCATGAATCACGCAGTTACATCTTTTTAAATGAGATGCCAAAATTAGTAATAGACATTGAAAACGGACTATAGCGTCCATAATAATATGGCGCCATCTTAGACTGGTTTCAAACTGTGTTTTCTTCATGTTAAATCACAGTGTTTGCTAGTAATTACATTTTAACATTTTGCCGTGTATCGGCCTAAGCATGAGAAAAGCCCGATTTCATAATTCCATTCATGTATGGGAATTTACTTTCGCGGCAATGGTGTAAAGTATAAATTATTCAATAGTCTCAATGACAGTCAAGGCCCATCGACCTTGATACAGTTTCAACTGGAATTTACCTCAGACTAAATCTTGCCGTGTATCGGCAATGGCAGCCTTCTTGGCTGCATATACTTATACCATGATCCCGAATCTTACCCAAACAATTATATCTAATCAAATGTGTTAAATGTCTCATTCTTGCATAATTCCCACCACCCACCCCAAATGTTCAATATATCATAAATATACAATCATTTCAAATTTTCTCAGTTCATATTTTCATTTCATCACAGTTTCTCAGTTTCAGAAATTCCAGTTAACACAACCTTTACAGTCCATCACTCCCCTTATCCAAGGTGAGTTGCCATCTCCTCTCCCATGTTCAGACCCCCTGGTGCCTTAGTTTCCAAATCAATAATGTAGCGCGATTCAAGCCTTCTAAGGATCTGCAGTCTGTTACCTCCCCTTATATTTTCCGGTACACAGTCTAAGCAGAAGAACCTAAGTAAATCTCTGTTACTATTGTGCTTGATCGCAAAATGTCTAGCGACAGGGTATGTAAAATCTTTGTTCATAATCGCTCTCATATGTTCTAAAATTCTTAATTTTACAGAATTGATTGTGCTGCCAATGTATTTCAGTAGGCAGGGGCACTGTAAACAATAAACTACATGATCCGTCTGACAGGTCATGAATTTGTTGATTTTCTTTTCACCTCGACAGCCTCTTACTTTATAGGTGAGTGTGCGTTTGCTGAAAGCACACGCTTTGCACTTCCCACATGGAAAGAAACCTTTAGCTTCCTTCAGCGTACCTTTGGTATTTCGTATAGGGTCTAGATGGCTGTGGACCATATGGTCCCTTAGGGATCTTGCCTTCCTAAAAGTGAATTGAGGGGTGGCAGGTATGTCCGACCCCACAATCTGATCTGTCTTTAGAATATGCCAATGTTTCGACATGATTGTCCTTAATTTAAAGGAGTTTTCTGAGTAAGTTGTTACCATGCGAAACTTCCCTTCCACTTTAGGCCTTTCTTTCTTTTGGAATAGTGCATCGCGTGGCAGGGCCTTTACACGATTGAGGGTGTCCTGTAAAAGTTTTGGTCTGTAACCCCTTTCCTCAAATCTGTCCATACTCTCTCTGACTGCTAGATCAAAATCCTCCTCATGGGTACAGTTTTGTTTCAATCTAAGAAACTCCCCATAGGGGATACTATTGATCAGTTTTCGGGGATGACTACTGGTGGCAAACAGCACACTGTTCCCGGCTGTTGGTTTCCGGTACAGGGAAGTTGATATTTTCCCACCCTTTATAGATACCTGTAAATCCAAGTAATTAACTTGTGATTCACTGATGTCTCCCGTGAACCTAAGGTTGCAGTCATTGTGGTTTAACGACCCAATATACTCTCGTGCTTCGTCTATGGACCCATCCCATACCAGGAACAGGTCGTCAATGTACCTGTGCCAGGTTACCACTTTGTTGTTCCATGTGGCCTTACCCGGACCCCAGGCTTCCTGCTCCTCCCACCAGCCCACGAATAAATTCGCGTAGCTGGGGGCGAAGCAGGAACCCATCGCCGTGCCCGATCTCTGTCTGTATAGAGTGTCCTGGAAAAGGAATATGTTGTTATTTAAACAAAAATCCACTAGTTCAAGTATCATCTTGTTATGCATAGCAAATTTCAGTGATCTCTTTCCCAAAAAATATGCGATGGCATTTATTCCCTGGCCATGCTCTATGCACGTGTACAGACTTGTTATGTCCAATGTTATCATTACATAGGAGGGTTGCCATGTCAGACTTTCAATCTTCTCAATGAAGTCTGTCATATCTCGGATGTAAGACTTAAGTTCCAAAACAAATTCGAAGAGATAGAGGTTTAAAAACTTTGAAAGGTTTTCTGTTAAACCTCCTATGGAGGAAATAATGGGTCGTCCCGGTGGTTTATCCATACTTTTATGGACCTTGGGTAGGTGGTAAAAGGTTGGTATGGTGGGGTTAGTGGTCTTCAAGAATAGGTACTCTTCTAAGTCCAGCATTTGTTTGCCATGCCATTTTTTCAAACGTTCATGGAGAGTTACAATGCTTGTTAGATATTCTTTTTTATCAATTTGAGTGTAACAGTTGATGTCTTGTAGCTGACGTGTTGCTTCCTCAATGTAGTCATTGCGTGACATGATGACAACATTCCCTCCTTTGTCGGAGGGTTTGCAAACTATAGTTTTGTCTTCCGCCAATGTCTTTATTGCTATTCTCTGGTCCTTCGTGATGTTAAATGTATTGGGTCCATTATTTATAGTTCTCATGGCCATCAGGTCCCTGATGACCGCCTCAGAGAATATGTCAATGGCATCCGTTGCAGTTTGAGGTACAAATTTCGACGATAGCTTAAATCCACTTGTCGGAGCCTCTTGGTCAATATCTACATTTATTAATCTCTGTGTGAGAGAGTTATCCGAAATTTTTTCATGTTCATTACCCTCTCGCAGATTTTCCAAGAGTTCACATGTGGTTACGTCATTAACACTCAACAAATCAGTCCCCTTCTTGTTGCCCCGTAGGTACTTCATCTCTTTGGCTGTTGGTTTCACCTTAAAGTATTTGTGCAGCTTGATCTTCCTGACAAATGTATAGAGGTCGATCCTCGTTTGTGTATATTCCATCTGCGTGTTCGGGCAGAAGGTCAATCCCAATTTTAAGACTGATTCCTCACTTGAGGATAGAGCTCTATTTGACAAGTTGACAATTGTTAGGGAATCCTTCTGTGTTACCATCTTTGGCCTCTCTTGCTTCTTGTTGGTCGCGAAGTTGTGTCGGCCTTTCCTCTGCCCCTTCCTCTTCCAGCCACCTCTTCTTGTTTGTCTGCCTCCTCCGGTGGCTTGTTTTTTCCACCCCTTAACCAGCTGTGTCGGATGACTTTGAATTCTTGGTGAAAAGGAGTTTTCTTTTGTGGAGTGGGTGAACTTATTGTTTCATCCCCAGAGGCTTCACTCAGATTAATATCTGATTCCGATGTTTCAACTCTAGATTCAGGTGGCTTTTGATCTTTCTTGGCCAATTCTTTTCGTGGCTGAACATATTTTTTAGCAAAGGTGAGTACTCTGCCCATGGCATAATCCCGCTCATCTCGATCAAATTTTTCCTGCTTTCTCATTTTGATTTTTAATTCATATTTTTGCAGTCTCTTTTTCATGGATGCTCGGAGTCGTTCTTGTTCATCCTTGTCGGTGTTTTTCTGTAGTTCTTCCTCCATTGCTTCAATCTCCTTGACCGTCCTATCCCGGTCACTCCATGCAAACTGCACAAGGATTTCAAGCATTCCTTTGCAGGATAAGGCGATGTGAGCAGCCCAAGCTTCCAGTAGGAGAGGGTCGGGATTTTCATAGGCAGGTATGGTAAATATTCGTAATCCCCTAGGTACACGTTGCACTTCAATATACCCTTGGAGTGATGTACCCTCCCACCACTTTCTCAGTTCTCTTTCGTAAAGTTTTTCTAACTTCTGGAAATGTGTGGCCAGGATGTTAGTGTCTTCCGTATTGGTCTTTGGTGGTGGTTTAGTAATATCCGGGTTTTTGTTTTTAAACATGTCCCCGGCTGCATCCCTGCGTTCACTCATGTTGAACATTTTGCGGCTTTGTATTGGTCAGGCGGTCCGATCCCGGACCCTCGCCTGCCCCCTCCTTTGCTGAAATTACAGATTGAGCCCTCGACACACCTTCAAATAGTTTACAGTTTTGGGATACCGGGTAAGGTGTAGAGAGATATGAAAATTGTGGCTTACCGCTTTACGTCGCGGAATTTCCCTTCTTTTATCAGTCTCTCGTTTTGTCCTCACATATCTTTTCAGAATTCCGGTTAACAAATCCTGTTTTCCCAAAAGCAAATCCAACGGACTCCGGAGAATCACTCCTTTTACTCCTCGTTCGTGGATGTCGGTGGTGCACCCCCGTTTAAAAAGATTCTGGCTCCAGTTTGCACCGTTGCGAGGGTCACTCTTTGTGTCGGGTGCCGAAAAAACGCGCCAGTGCGTCGCGTTTAAAATTATAGCTCCAGTCCTTTTAAACCTTTACCCAGCCGGGTCAGGAACAAAGACACAGCACTCCCGGGCTCAATTCAAACAGCGGAGGTATTTTATTCAGGCAAACGCGTTTCGGGACAGCGTCCCTTCGTCAGTGGTTCAACCATGAATCACGCAGTTACATCTTTTTAAATGAGACGCCAAAATTAGTAATAGACATTGAAAACGGACTATAGCGTCCATAATAATATGGCGCCGTCTTAGACTGGTTTCAAACTGTGTTTTCTTCATGTTAAATCACAGTGTTTGCTAGTAATTACATTTTAACATTTAACTGTGATGAAATGAAAATATGAACTGAGAAAATTTGAAATGATTGTATATTTATGATATATTGAACATTTGGGGTGGGTGATGGGAATTATGCAAGAATGAGACTTTTATCATTTAACAAATTTGATTAGATATAATTGTTTGGGTAAGATTTGGGATAATGGTATAAGTATATGCAGCCAAGAAGGCTGCCATTGCCGATACACGGCAAGATTTAGTCTGAGGTAAATTCCAGTTGAAACTGTATCAAGGTCGATGGGCCTTGACTGTCATTGAGACTATTGAATAATTTATACTTTACACCATTGCCGCGAAAGTAAATTCCCATACATGAATGGAATTATGAAATCGGGCTTTTCTCATGCTTAGGCCGATACACGGCAAAATGTTAAAATGTAATTACTAGCAAACACTGTGATTTAACATGAAGAAAACACAGTTTGAAACCAGTCTAAGATGGCGCCATATTATTATGGACGCTATAGTCCGTTTTCAATGTCTATTACTAATTTTGGCGTCTCATTTAAAAAGATGTAACTGCGTGATTCATGGTTGAACCACTGACGAAGGGACGCTGTCCCGAAACGCATTTGCCTGAATAAAATACCTCCGCTGTTTGAATTGAGCCCGGGAGTGCTGTGTCTTTGTTCCTGACCCGGCTGGGTAAAGGTTTAAAAGGACTGGAGCTATAATTTTAAACGCGACGCACTGGCGCGTTTTTTCGGCACCCGACACAAAGAGTGACCCTCGCAACGGTGCAAACTGGAGCCAGAATATATATATATATATATATATATATATATATATATATATATATATATATATATATATATTCACTGAAAAAACCATAGGGTTCAGGCCTTATATAGGGGCCCATTATGATCGCGGACGGACTTGAGTCCGTCCGCGATCACAGAGGAGGAGGGAACCTCCGCAAGGGCATGCGGAGTTCCCTCCTGTCCAATTAGGATGTGACCGCCACCCTGGCGGTCACATCCTCCATTTGTAACATTGCGGTGGATGCGGCTTCAAGCTGCACCCGCCGCAATGTTACAAATGCATAAATTGCATTTTCATGCAGAAAGCGGCAGGCACCGCGCGGTGCCTGCCGATTTCTGCATACAAATGCAGGGGGGTACCATAGGTACCCCCATGTGCACCCCCCACCCCCCCCTTCACCCAGGGGGCCCGCTACGGCCCCCGAGGTGAAGATCCACATGCTTTTCCTCGGCGGAGAAGCCGCTGCGGAAAAGCATGTTTTCACAGCCATCCTAATATGTCTGGCGGTGTCTGAGAGACACCACCACCATATTAGGCCTTTTCCGCCGTGGTTGTAAGCCAACCGTGGCGGACTTAAACCAGGACCCACCAGCCATCCTAAAGTGGCAGTGGGTCTTTGGTGGGTCCGCAGAGGATTTTCCGTATCCTCCAGGCCGGCGGTGGCTTCCGCCGGCCCGGAGGATGCGGAAAATCCTCCATCATAATCTGGCCCATAGTTAGGAATTAGTTTTTAAAAAACCTTTGAAATTCACTCAAAAAACTATACGTTTTAGGGGTGTTATAGTTAGCTGGACATTTCACTCATACAAAACCATTGCAATTGCTCCTATATAGTTAGTTGTACTAACTATATTTCGCGCACCCGCTATCCACTGCTGATGATGTCACATATTACATCATTCATGACATGGTCAGTGACATCACTGATGACATCTCAAATGACATCAATCAATCAATACATTTATAGAGCGCACTACTCACCCGTAGGGTCTCAAGGCGCTAGGAGGGGGGGGGTGCCTTTACTGCTCGAACAGCCAGGTCTTGAGCTTCTTCCTGAAGGAGAGGTGGTCTTGGGTCAGGCGCAGGTCGGTCGGGAGGGAGTTCCAGGTCTTGGCGGCCAGGTAGGAGAAGGACCTTCCTCCTGTTGTCGCTCTTCGGATGCGGGGGGACGGCGGCGAGGGCGTGGTTGGTTGATCTGAGGTGGCGCTTGGGAGCGTAGAAGTTGATTCGGTTGTTGAGGTAGCTCGGGCCTTGGTCGTGTAGGGCTTTGTGTGCGTGGGTGAGGAGGCGGAAGGTGATTCTTTTGTTGACGGGGAGCCAGTGCAGGTCTCTCAGGTGTCCGGATATGTGGCTGTTACGTGGGATGTCGAGGATGAGTCTGGCTGAGGCGTTCTGGATCCGCTGGAGTCTCTTCTGGAGCTTGGCAGTGGTTCCGGCGTAGAGGGCGTTGCCGTAGTCCAGACGGCTGGTGACGAGGGCCTGGGTGACAGTCTTCCTGGTCTCGGTGGGGATCCACCAGAAGATCTTCCGTAGCATGCGCAGGATGTTGAAGCATGACGAGGAGACGGCGTTGACTTGTCTGGTCATGGAGAGGGAGGAGTCCAGGATGAAGCCCAAGTTGCGTGCGTGGTCCGTCGGTTTGGGTGTGGTGCCCAGGGCGGGGGGCCACCAGGAGTCGTCCCAGGCGGAGGGCGAGGAGCCCAGGATGAGGACCTCCGTCTTGTCTGAGTTCAGTTTCAGGTGGCTGGTCGTCATCCATTCGGCTACCTCTCTCATCCCTTCGTGCAGGTTGGCTCTGGCGGCGGCGGGGTCGTTGGTCAGGGAGAGGATCAGTTGGGTGTCGTCGGCGTAGGAGATTATGTTGAGGTTGTGTTGGCGTGCGATGGCCGCGAGGGGGCTCATGTAGACGTTGAAGAGGGTGGGACTCAACGAGGATCCTTGCGGGACGCCGCAGGTGACTTCGGTGGCCTCTGACTTGTACGGTGGTAGGCGGACTCTCTGTGTTCTTCCGACGAGGAAGGAGGTGATCCATTCCAGTGCTTTCTCCTGGATTCCGATGTTGCCAAGACGCTGCACTAGGGTGCGGTGGCAGACAGTGTCGAATGCCGCGGAGAGGTCCAGGAGGATGAGGGCCGCTGTTTCTCCGTTGTCCATCAGGGTTCGGATGTCATCGGTGGCCGCGATGAGGGCGGTCTCGGTGCTGTGGTTGGCTCAGAAGCCAGACTGTGAGGGGTCGAGGGATCCATTCGTCTCGAGGAAGGCGGCCAGCTGTTTGTTGACGGTCTTTTCGATGACTTTGGCCGGGAACGGGAGGAGCGAGATGGGACGGTAGTTTTTGAGTTCGGTGGGGTCCGCTGTCGGTTTCTTGAGTAGAGCACTGAGTTCGGTGTGTTTCCAGCTCTCAGGGAAGGTGGCGGTGTCGAAGGAGGTGTTGATAATGTCCCGCAGGTGGGGTGTGATGACAACGTCGGCCTTGTTGAAGACGTGGTGAGGGCAGTGGTCGGTCGGAGATCCGGAGTGGATGGAGTTCATCGTTCGGATGGTGTCTTCGGCGCTGATCGGGGTCCAGGCGCGGAGGGTGGTGGTGGGTGGCGTCGCTGCGGATGTGGCGTGCGTTGGTTGGATGCTGAAGCTGTTGTGTATGTCCGCGATCTTGTTGTGGAAGTAGGAGGCGAGGGAGTTGCAGAGGTCTTGCGATGGGGTGATGTCGTTGTTTCCGGCGTTGGGGTTGGAGAGCTCTTTCACGATATTGAAGAGTTCCTTGCAGTTGTGTGCGTTGTTGTCCAGACGGTCCTTGTATGCGGTTTTCTTGGTGGCGCGGATCAGTTGGTGGTGTTTCCGGGTGGCGAGCTTGAGGGTGGACATGTTGTTCAGTGTCGGTTCCCTTCTCCATACTTTCTCGAGGGCTCGGCAGTTCTTCTTGGAGCTCTTGAGTTCGTCGGTGAACCATGGGGTTTTTCTGCTGCCGGGTCTGCTGGGCGGGGTCCTCAGGGGGGCGAGTTCGTCCGCGCAGTTGCTGATCCACTTCGTGAGGTTGTCGGCGGCCTGGCTGGGGTTCATTGAGCCGGCAGGAGGGTGCTGGCTCAGGGAGGCGGTGAGCTGGTCGGCTGTGATCTTGTTCCAGCTTCTTCGGGCAACCTGTTGCTGGTGGTGGTGGGTCGTCGTTCTTTTGAAGGTGAAGTGGACACAGCTGTGGTCCGTCCAGTGGAGTCCTGTTGCGTGGCTGAATGCGATGTCTTTGCTGGATGAGAAGACGGCGTCGAGTGTGTGTCCGGCGAGGTGGGTGGGGGTGGACACCAGCTGTTTGAGTCCGAGGTTGGCGAGGTTGTCGAGCAGGGTGATGGTGTTACGGTCGCTGTTGTTCTCCAGGTGGAAGTTGAGGTCCCCCAGGAGGATGTAGTCGGCGGAGGGGAGGGCATGCGGGCTGATGAAGTCGGCGATGTCCTCGCTGAATCGTGTGCGTGGTCCCGGGGGTCGGTAGATCAGGGTGCCTCTGAGGGTGGTGTTCGGGTCGGTGTGGATCTGGAAGTGCAGGTGTTCGGCGGTGGTTAGGGTGTCGTCGGTGTTGGTCGTGATGCGGACGGTGTCCCTGTGGATGATGGCTAGGCCTCCTCCCGTCTGGTTGGCGGTGCGGTCCCTCCGGGTGATTTTGTAGCCCTCTGGGACGGCGATGGCGATGTCGGGTGCTGAGGAGGCGTTCATCCAGGTCTCCGTGAGGAAGGCAACATCAGGGGCTGTGGTGTCGAGGAGGTTCCAGAGTTCGATGGCGTGTCTGTGGACGGAGCGGGTGTTGAGCAGGATGCACTTGAGGTGGTTGCTGCTGGTGTTCGGCTTGGTGGGTGCTGGTGCAGGGTAGGTCCGGACGCAGGAGAACTTGCAGGCGTGGCAGCTGAAGGGACCGTGGGTGTGCCTCGGGGTGGCTCGGTGGCATCCCGGGATGCCGCCGGTGTTGAGTGCGAAGAGTTCGGCGGCGTTGTAGGTTTGTCGGGTCGGCTTCCGTCGGTGGGGGCCAGGAGTCCTGGCACTGGGCGCGGTCCAGGCGCGGACGGGCGCAGACGGGCTTACCTTTGGCGCGCCTTCGGCGCACAATCGGCGCTCCCGCTGCGCGTCAACGCTGCGCGTTCGCACGGTCGCCATATATGGCGAAGTGCGCGGGTGGGCGGAGCAGCTGGGAGGCGGGAGCGGGGGGGAACAGAAGGAAAAAGGGGCGGGGTCAACGGTGGTGGCGGGAAGCGGGGAGCGGGGAGGGCGGCAACAGGGGGGAAAATACAATCACTACGGCGGCAAATGACACTAATGAGCACAAATACAGTTAAACAGGCAATACGGCGGAAATACAAACAACAGGCACAAGTAAGCACAAATGCAGGACTACACAGTGAACCAGGGGCACAGGGAGAGGAGCGCTGAACACGAGAAGACAAGAAGGATTACCCTCAAGTTAGGAATACCCCAGTCCCCATTTTACTATATGCAGACGATGCAGTAATTATGGCACGGACCCAAGTCGGCCTTCAAAGATCGCTTACTAAATTTTCCAAGTATATGAATGACAGAGGTCTAAAAATAAATATAAGCAAGATTTTTACTATGTGCTGCACCACAAAAAGAACTTCTACATGTAAAATCTTCCTCTCAAACACAAAAATAGATACAACTGACACATTTTTGTACTTGGGCATTAACTTTGGCAAAAAGGGGACCTGGTCCTCGGCAGCCCAAGCAAGAAAATTGGCATTTTCAAGAGCAATCGGGGCTGTCCGAAATGTTGTCAATAAGTTGGGGGACGACCTGTGCCAGTGTTAGTGGACATATATAAATCCAAATACGTGTCCACGGCGACATATGGGGCAGGGATATGGGGAATAACGGAAACTCACAACATACAGCTCTGCGAGAATGCATTTCTCCGCTCTTTATTAGCTGTCCCAGGGTACACCGCTACTTATGTGTGCCATAAAGAATTAGGTCTACATTATATCTCAGACCTTATCAAAGTTAATCCCCTTTTACTCTGGCACAAGGTATGGTCTACTGATGAGACAAGTTTAAACAGAGACATAATCATGGACTATCTTAATCTCCAAGGGGTCTCAAGAATCCCCTGGATTTTGTATGTAAAGAAACTATTAAATGACATTGGATACTCTGAATATTTTGACTCCCCGAGTTGCTTAGCGACTGTCTCAAGGAAGAAGTTATAAGAAACCTGTTTGCACTTCTTAGAGAATAAACGTTGGCTGGCAGAGGACAGGGTATTCAGCCATACTTGATTCAGACGCAAAGTAGTTATTCTCGTATGTTACTCACACGATTCGGGGGGGGGGACTTTTTTAGACTAGTCAGGTTTCCTGCAGTAAATTCCTGGTCTAAACATTTGACATTATGTCCCTGTGACGACATTTCTGTTCAATCCACGTTACATTGCCTACTTTTTTGTAAATTCTATACCTTGCCGAGGAAAAGATTTTTAATTCCTATGATAAGAAAGTGGGGATTGAGACAATGTAGATTAGCGTTTTTGAGATTACAAATTTTGGAAGATGAATTGACTATGCATTTTGTGTCATCGTTCCTAAAAACTATAATTAGATACAGGACTTCAATGAACTGACCTAATATAATCTTCCAAGTCATTGTACATTTTTCTTAATGTATTTTATTCCTACATTTTATTGTACTTATATGAATCATGATGATAATGTGTTTTAACTGTTTTTATATTGTGCTTTTATGGTTTTCATAATCAAAATCGAGTAAAGCTGTTTTTTTATTTGATTTGAAGTAGCTTTTCGCATGGAAAATTCAAAATTAACCAATGGAGATAAGTTTTGGAATATCGTTGAAGGAATTAAGTATTCTGATTGGTTGCTTACATGTAATTATGTGTGGAGCGACAGAGAAATTGTGCCATTCCTGGTTCCATTCTTGATGAAATCGGTGCTTTACATGTACTATGTGACAAAGAAGAATTGTATGCGTGTGTGATATTTGAAATCTGCATACCAACTACAAAGGTGAGTTAGAAATGAACAAGGTGTGTTATGTGTTCTGTAGTAGTGATTAACTATTTGAGGTGATGTTTTTAAGTTTGAAAGCATTTATTATTTGAAAGCAATATAGTGTTAGTAAAGTGTGGTGTTTGATATTGGCTATAAAATATGCATAAAATGTGACCTGTTGTTAAACAAGTACTTTATATATGTTTAGGAATTGTTCACAAAGAAGAAGTGTAGTTTGTCATCTTTATAGGACTGTATGGTTTTGAAAATGAGGTACAGCGGTAATCTGGGTTTGTAATGTATTCGGTGAGATAAACAAAATGTCGCACTTGTGCAAATTATACTTTTTTGTGAAAATAGTGGGGTGGGGGGTGGTGGTAGGAGATGTATGTGTTATTAAGTTGAAAGCAATAAAATGAAACCCAGAAATGTTATGTGGCAGGTTGTGGTCTCATTTTTTACACTGAGAGGTAGATTTGAATGTAAGTCAAGGTAGGTTGTTGTACTGTGAGGCCGTCTACAGTATTTGGAGATTACATGGAGAGGAGCTGGAGATAGGAAAAGTGATACGTTCCTTTTATATGTACGCATAGTTTGAATAATTTGATCATAGGTTGAGATATAATATGAACATGGTTTCTGGTTTGCATTTGGGTATAGTTAATAGTTTTAGTAGTTTCTTACTGTGAATAATAAAAAGGTAGATATACTAAAATATATTGTAGTGACCAAATCCTGCTTGTGTCATCGCCGCACTGTTACCTGCCATAGACGCCATTTCTGCGACCAAAAACCCTCCTCGGACACAGTTTCCAGTCGGCTGCAAGGTCGCCAGCAATCCAGCTTGCCGTCTCCTCCCGCCGCCGCTGCTCTAAACACCTGAGCGCGGCCACAGTGGGGGTGAGACCAGTGGGACAGGACTACAAGATCCAGGGTCCTTAGCGGCCGGAAGCCGCGATTACCGGCGCCAGGAGGCGCATAAATTACAGGGCAGCCCCGGCGGAGCGGGGGACCAAATCCTGCTTGTGTCATCGCCGCACTGTTACCTGCCATAGACGCTGGGCCTTTTCTGCGACCAAAAACCCTCCTCGGACACAGCTTTCCAGTCGGCTGCAAGGTCGCCAGCATTCCCGCTTGCCGTCTCCTCCCGCCCGCGCTGCTCTAAACACGTGAGCGCGGCCACAGTGGGAGGGAGACCAGTGGGACAGGACTACAAGATCCAGGGTCCTTAGCGGCCAGAAGCCGCAATTACCGGCGCCAGGAGGTGCATAAATTACAGGGCAGCCCCCGCGTCGCGGGACGCGCGCGGGCGCACGCCGGGCTACGCCCGGGCAAAGGGCGGGCCTGTTTAAGCCCGTTCAAGGCCGAGAAAGGACGGGACAGGCCACCCCTCTAACACCTGCCACTCTACAAACAAGGTTAGTGCCATATTGCGACTCCCTAATCATTGTATTGAGCAACACTAAAGGATGTCTACCCTACAAGATGGTGAACCTAGCTGTAGGAAATCCACTGGTGGTTCACTATTAGGGACTCTTGACAACTTTCTCATAAGGGTATCAACTGCACTTGCCAAGGACATAGAACTTACTGAAAAAAGACTATCCTTGGATACACCCTTCGATAAAAGGTCCTCTCTGGGCCCTCTGGCACACGTTAGATCACCTACTACTTCAGATTCTAACTTGCAGGGTTTGCTTTCCCCCTCAGGGGTGGTAACTTCTTCCCCATCCCAATCAGCGATAATGGTTATAAGCGATAGCTCTCCAAAAGAAGGAGTGCCCAGCAGCGACTTAGTCAGAGTATCTTCTCCTAAAATTAAGACTCGATCTGCTTGCCAAGTGAAAGCTATCATTGTCCAACCAAAGGGGAGGGAGCAAACAAAAAGGAAAGCCCTGGTCCTCAAATCAATACTGGTGGGAAAAAAGCAAGATCTTGCAAAAGTAATGTTCCACCCGATGATCCACCCGATGACCCAATTGTGACATCACAAATCAACCCCGTATCATTGGAGGGGGTTGACAGAAGCGGGCAGGGAACCCGTTTGGACAATAGGGATGAGGATCCACATGTGGAGCTGGGTTCTTCCTTCTGGAAAAGACTGGAGGCCACCTTCAAGAAAATGTGTCACCCTTTGCATAATCGGCTGGACTCCATCGAAAACAGACTGGTGTGTCTTGAACTCTCACTGGCATGAGCCCAGAAACAGGCAGGTCCAAGCCGTAGTACACATACACCTAGATCAAAATCGATTGTAGCCAATGACCCATCTAGTTCCAATAGTGTAACCGGGTCAGGACAGACTGTAAGGCCTGTTCAGGCTGTTGAAAAGGGGATAATTGTTAATCTACAACCAGTCCCCCAAAAAGGAGTGGGAAACACACACCAAACTAGTGCGATATCACAAGCTACCCTGTCAGGAGTAGTTCCCTCCCCGGTATCTAATCTAGCAGGGGTGGGTGCAAAGTCATCGTATAGAGAGAGAACTGTGGGTGATGGAGCAAAGTTGCAGGACAAACAGCCAAGTCTACCTACCTCAAGCAGAGCGCATAGTGAGTCTCCCCTACCTTATATTAACCTCCCTCCTCAAGCAGCCCCTTTTGTGGTAGTTTTGGTAGGGGTCCCCCCACTAGCAAGTGGGAAACGAGAATCATACCAAGACCTAAAGCACAAATCCATTTTCTGGCTAAATAAAAATCGCCCATTGCCTGTGAACATGCGTGCTGATATCATGGGTGTTAGGAGAGTTAACTGGATAGGCAGGGGATGTAAGACTGAGGCAGGAGATTGTATCGTTATTAATTTTAGAGACCAGATATGTGTCAACTTCATCTGTAACTGGTCTCATAACGATATGACTACTGGGATACAAGCACTGCCACTAGCCTATTTCTATGGCCCCCCTACCCCCAGTTTCCTTTGAGAGGGATATGTTTTCTCAGGCCTCTGTACCTAATTTTTGCCCCTTAGGGAACATCAGGTTGTTAAACAGATTCCAGACCCTGTCGGGGCTAGGGGACTGTGATTGACAGTATGAACAAGATAATTCCATATTGGTTAGTAGGGGAGGGGATGGTAGAGAAGGGTTTGAGACTGAGAAAGAGAATGTGCAGGCCCAGTGTAGTAATGGTGAAGGGCTGGTTGAGTCTGGGCAAGGTACCACATGCAACATCACCCTAAAAGCTCTAGAGGTAGATCAGTCCACGAACAGACACCTTAATATACACCCTGGTATAGAGGGACATCCCGTTCGGGGAGAACTGGCCATTCTATCTGATGGCCCAACAAGTTGGATATCGCTGGTTTCCTGGAATGTGGCAGGGTTGGGGTCAAAACTTAACTCGGAGGACTGGGCAGACTTCATTGACCACTTTGATATCTGTCTGTTTCAAGAAGTCTGGGCAGTTGAACCAATGTTTAGAGTTGGCTATTTGAACTTCTATGTCCCGGCTGTTAAAAAATCAAAAGGACGACCTATGGGGGGCTGGTTATATGGGTCAAGCAGTCCATAAAATGTAAAACCCAGTTGCTCCCCACTGAATGTGACGACATTCTTGGTGTTAGATTTAGCTTCCACGCAAATGTAGAAATTTACATCTTTAATGTTTACGCCCGGGGGCTCCAAGGTGGTAAGAAATCAGAAGTTGTAGCCAAACTAGATATATTACTACAGGCTTCCCCTAATAACACAAAGATACTGATTGCTGGGGACTTTAACACCACTTTTGAACCCCTTGGTTTAGATGATATTCATTTGACAGAAGAGGAGGATGCAAGATGGGGAGTTCCCCAACTTAGCACTAAACCTATAAAAAAGTGGACCGAGGCTGCTATCCAGCTAAAGAGTTTCTGTTTGGAGAACGAGCTGAGGGCCGCCAACGGGCGTACACTTTCTGATAAAATGGGGAAGGAAACCTTTGACAATGGTGCTAGGGCAAGCAACATTGATTATTTACTTGTCTCTCTCAATTTGTGGTCAATTCTCCTCGATATGGAGGTTGTGTCACGTATTGAAAGCGACCATAACCCCCTGTGCGCAAAGTTAAAACTGGGCATCCATACTGGGGATGACGCTCACCATGGCCATTCCTACCCGGATCTTGTTATGGCAAATGATGAGCGACACCTTAAATGGCGCCAAGTTGCTGGGCTTCAGGAAATAATTAGCTCCATTGAGGTAGACCTGGAAGGGGCCTTAGAGGCTATGGAAGACGTCATACTGAAAGGTTCTCCCCCCTACCTTTTGTTAGAGGTTCACAACAGGCTCTTTACTAAATTGAGATCATATTTCTGTAAACCCAGCTTAGGGAAAAAAGAGCTATAGTTAAAAAACCAGAGAGCTGGTAAAATAGCTCCTGTCGCCAAGCTAGGAGGGACCTGGGTATAGCCCTAAAGTCTAAAGATATGGGAGCAGTAAGACTGGCTAGGGCAAACTGCAGGCGCAAGCAAACTGCTGCTAAACAGGTCTGGGAAGAGGGCCTGTGGCAGGATTTGAAAGTGGCATGCTCTGCAAAGAATCCCAAACTCTTTTGGGAAATCTTTAAGGGGGACAGGGGAGGATATGGAGAGAGCCCCCACAATAATGTTGACCGTAACTCCTGGGTCGACTATTTTAAGCCCCAATATGCTGCCCGGGCCAATGGTAAAAGCATAGGTGACTACCCCCATATTGAGTACAAGGAACCCCCCTTTTCCTTGAATGAGGTGGACAGGGCGTTGGACCTAGTCACTGAGGGGCGTGCTACCGGCATGGATTGTGTCCCCGCAGATTTATTCCTGAACAATAGGAGGCGTTGGCGACTTTATATTTTTTATGTGGCAAACGCCATAGCTCAAGGGATGGAAGTGCCCATCTCATGGAAAGGGGCAGAAATCGTGCCGGTGTACAAAAAGGGGGACAAGTCACTTGCAGCCAATTATAGACCCATAAGTCTAATTCACTGCTTACAAAAAATCATGGGTCGGCTGGTTTTGGGCAGAATTCAGTCCTGGATGGATAATGACAATATTTTAAGTCACCTCCAAGCTGTGTTCCGCCCAAAAACAAGTACCATTGACCAGGTCTTTCGGTTCATCAAGTTATATTGGCGTACCGTGGTCTTGGAAAAGGGCACTTTTTATGCCGTTTTTGTCGATCTAAAAGCGGCTTTTGACCTGGTCCCTCGTAATATACTGTGGAAAGTTCTAGCGGACCTGGGGATGGCACCTGAATTGTTGAGTCTGATTGTCCGCCTGCATGAGGATACCTTCGCGCGGGTAAGGTGGGGATCCCAGGGGGAGGTCACCGAGCCCTTTCCGGTGGAGCGTGGAGTAAGGCAGGGTTGCGTCATGGCGCCCACCTTGTTCTCGCTCTTAGTGAACGGGGTTGCGGATTTCCTCTCCCTGGTGCCGACCGATGCCCCTGTGATGTCCGGTGAGCGGGTCCCGATCCTCATGTTCGCGGACGACACTCTCATAATTTCAAAGACTCCGAGTGGACTCCAGCAAGCATTGAAACGGTTCGAAGATTTTTGTTTGGCCAGGGGACTAGAAATAAATACCACAAAAACTAAGTACATGGTTCTGACTGGTCGTAAAACGTGCGGGACAAATAGACCTTTTAGTGGGCTGATCAATATGAATGGTTCCCCGCTGGAGAGAGTAGACGCTTTTACCTACCTGGGGGTCACCCTTCAGAAAGACTTGGGGTGGTCCAGCCAACTAGACATCGCGGTTCTAAAACTCCGCCAGCAGGCAGGTATCCTTCTAAAAAAAAATTCCTCCTCAACAACTAAGCCCATTAGCCCCTTATTGGAAGCATATGGGATGAAGGTCCTAGGTTCGGCCCTATATGGAGCCGAACTATGGGGTTTTGAAGATCTTAGGAAATTAACGCTAGCTGAAAATGAATTTCTTCGAAAAGCTACTAGCGTCCCCGTAAGTACCCCCTTAGTGCCGCTAATGTGGGACCTTGGAAAAAAGGCAGTCCAGGACTTAGCCTTTTTGCGTCCAGTTCTTTACTGGTGCCGGCTGTGGACGACAGAAGAACTACAGCATTATGCCCAAGGTCTGAAGGAGATAATGGTTAAGGACACGTCCCAAAGAATTCATTGGCTTAAGAACATCAAGTCGATACTTTGCAAGCTAGGGATGACAAACTTATGGGAGAACCCGGAAAACGCTCATTTTCCCTCCAGAAAATTACTAAATGAAAAATATTGGGAGATTGTGATCTCTGAAGCAAGGTCAGAGGGTCTTTCCGCGCATTTAACTAGTTGTTTCATGGACATTAAAGCCCTACCGAAATTGGAACAAAATTGGGATATTATTGGTAAACAACAGGATCGCAAACTCTATTTCCAGCTTAGAGTAGGATCACTCCCAGTAAGATCTTTTACGGTTAAATGGGCAGATAAAAGTGGAATCAACAGATGCCCCAATTGTGAGGAGGAACAAGAGACAATTAGCCATTTTTTATTCTTTTGTCCCCTGTACAAAGCCCCCAGATCGATGTGGATCAAGCCTTTATGTAAACTACTAGGGCTTCAAAGACACGCTGAGGCTCTGAGAATCTTAACTACAGACACGATGCCTACAATTGCTGTTGCCGTGGCTAAATTTTTGAAATGGGCCTGGGTAATCCGCACAAAATACATAGCGGTAAAAATGTGAAGATCAAATTGTATTTGTCCTTGCATCTATGGGCCAACACTTGTGAACTTTGTACAAACATTCCCCTGTACTAATGTATGTTTATGAAATAGTTTTTATACCCCTTTTAAATTATAATTCGACATAGTCTACTTTAGTTTAATACTCTTTTAAAATATTTATTGTATGGAATTTAACGTCTTTTTTATCTACATTGTTGTAATATATGTATGTATACTTTTATGACTTAATTGTCGAATAAAGTTTGTGGAATTGATACGTTCCTTTTATATTTACGCATAGTTTGAATAATTTGATCATAGGTTGAGATATAATATGAACATGGTTTCTGGTTTGCATTTGGGTATAGTTAATAGTTTTAGTAGTCTCTTACTGTGAATAATAAAAAGGTAGATATACTAAAATATATTGTAGTAAACATATTAACGATTGTCTGTTCTTATGGAACAGAAGTGGTTGGGGAGTGCTTCTTTAGAAGAAATGTTTTATACATGTGTGGAAGATAAAAAAGAAATGAAAATGTGTGGTATATCCTGTGTGACTTTGTTGACATTAGAGATCTACATGTGATTTTAAGTGATAGTATTTGTTAGGCTATGTCCCTGTGTTGGATATATGTAGGTGTTGAAGTGGTCCGGGTTTTACAGGTGCACAGCTTCGCTATTCAATTTTTTCATTCCATTTACTGTCTTTAATATAGATACTGAAAAGGGACAGTATATCAAAGAACTTTTTTTTAGAACTTTGTTTACTCTCCCTATCCCCTGTTATACACTGTACAGAGTGTTTAAACGACTTTAGTAACATATAGGTGTCTAGCTAGTAAAGCTGGTGTATTTCCACTTGGCCCATTTATCAACCATGCTATGGGATGGTTTATGTTTTACCCGCCAATTTGGATGTTTGAATACTTTTTGCTGATAAGTGTTCTGCCAGACACTTGTTAAAATTAATGTCCTATATGGGTATAGTGGCGCTACTGGGAAAGGTGGGGGTTTCTGTTTGATTTCGTACGATTAACCAAGGGCAGGGGTGGGTGTGGGGGAGGTGGGATGTTGGTGATTAAAACACAGAATTTAGTAACGTGCAGATGTCAAGCTACTAAAGGTGATGTAGTACCACTGGGAGCACTTATAAAGCGCCCTATGGCATGGTATATGTTTTACACGCAAATTTGCATGTTTTAATACGCTTTGCTCATGAGCGTTCTGGCAAACAATTATTGAAATTAAGTTCCTGTATTGCTGTAGTGTCTCTACTAGGTTTGGTGTGGCTCTTTCTTTGATTTTGTAAGGTTAAGAAAGGATGGGTAAGAGGGTGGTGTAGTAGCAGTGTGCCCAATTATGAATCGGTTTATGGTATGGTGTATGTTTTCTGGCAAATTCCCATGTTTTAATATCTTTTGGTGATGAGTGTTCCAGCAGACAGCTACACAAATTACACAACATTTCTGTGGATTACAAATCTTCGGGCTGATAGACACTCTTGTACTGTGGTAGAAGGCTGTCAGCGTTGATGGCAAATTATGAAACTTGGAGCCATTGTAGATTTCAATGGAAGCTTAGACTGTTTCATTGTTACTGTGGTGTAGTCAGGGTTTAAGTGGAAAAAAAAACTGGGGTTCTCTAAAAGGGGGGCAAACCTCTTAAAGGGGTGTGGGCTATGCAAGTAGGGGAGTGACCTAAATCAAGATAAGTAGCATTGTGTGCTTTAGAAAATCCCCTCCAATTATCCTACATTCGGAAAACATATTCTTTAAAGGATTTCCCTTCCTTGTACAACGTGGGTCACCTAGCATGATGTCTCCAGTTCTTAGTAGTGAACAAAATAAGCATGCGTACATGGATGTGCATGGTCTCACTGCAGTGCAATAAAAAAATTGACTATGTTTGCGAGGGCCGAAAATAGAGCCCGATAGAGATCCATTTGGAGGCACCCTGAAAATAAGTGCTGGTCCTCAGACCCGGCCCAATTAAAGACCAGTATCCATCCATCCTAAGCACTGCGCCATTCAAACATCTTTTAATTGATGCATACATTCCTACTTATATACATAGATACATCTGTTCCTGCACTTATGTTAAGCTTCTATGAGCCCACTGGCCTATAGTACGCACTGTGCCATTTATGCAGACATACACCTATATATCCATAGATAGATCTGTCCCAGAAGCAATCCTAAGCATCTATCAGTCCACCCGTCTATCCTAATTACTGGTCCATGTATTCATTCATCCTTCCATCCATCCATACATTGATACATCCACCCATCTACCTATCCATTGATCCATTTGGCCATGTATCCATCGCTGTTTATTCAACTATACGTTCTTATTTACGTGCATCCTCTGTCCCTGATCCTAAATACGACGTGGTATACTCATCCACCCAGCCTGTTAAGGGGTCGAAAAGGCTGGCGATAAACATTGACAGGCAGATGTTTCTTACAAAGAACAACAAAGCTTTGAGTTGCTCTTTGTGCAGCATACTTCACCACCCTTCTCTGGTGGGTGTTTTAAACAAAGGTACATCTAGCGAAAGTAATGTAAAGGAGTTTTTCAGTGTAAGACGTTAATTTAGAAACATAACGTTTTTTTGAGTTGTATATAGGTACACTGTTTTAAAGTGGCCGTGGCTGACAGATACTGAATACCTGTGCTTCTTACATTTGAGAAAGTATACTAGAGAGCTCATTTGGGGTGGTGAGAACCTGCAGTTCTATATTTCCATCTGAAGCACAGTATAGGAATATAAAAGTAATTGGAAAGCTTTTATGTTCAAATTAAAGAGGGGGAGTGAAAACTAAGTGAGCCAGGCAAAGGGTGTGTTTTCGCAGCACTAAAACAGGACAGTGTGCAAGGTCAGAGCAGGTTTGTGCTGGAGTTACCTGCTTGCGGTTGTTTCCAGAGGCGCAACCAGAGTGAAATTTCGGGGTAGCCTAATTCTTTCAGCAATAGTCAGAGTGCGGATGTAGGTGCTGTAAAAAGGGGTGAATAAGAATAGAGTCTTATTTACAAAAAAATGATCTTTTGAAGACCTGTGAAGTACTCAGGTGCGGCTCTGTGTGTGCACCAGGGAAGCTGTCTAAGAGAGTCCGGGGAAATGGGCATTGCAGGCCTGGTGGTCTGTCTGCTAATTAACACAAGTTGATGTTGCCCCTGCGTTGCAAAAAGAGAAGGGAAATCCTGAGAGAAAATGTCTCTTTTTAAAGGATTTCCCTTCTCCTACAATGCGAGTCACCTGGCATGATGTCTGCACTTCTAAGTAGTGAGCAATGTGCATGCTCTCACAGTCTCACTGCAGTGCAATACAGAAAAAACAAGCATTTTCAATGCAACAGGTCTCGAATTAGTTAGAGTTAGAGAATTTGGCGCTGTTTATATTTAGCTGGATATGTTTGCTGTTTTGCGTACTGTATGTGTTAGGGAATGGCAGGTTTGAATGTATCGATGGAGTAAGTATGTGTATTATACTTTATATTATGTATTGTGTATGTGTATTATATATTATACAAACCTTGACCCACCCCAGAGAACAACTTTGTTCCATGCTCAGACCAGTAAATTATGACTGTGGAAAATCCACCATGCTGGCTTATTTTCTTCCATTGTAAAATTAACAAAATCCAGTTTCATGAATTACAATATGAAATTTAGCCCAACTATGGTGCCCAAAACAGTTTGTAAACCAGACTCTGTAAAAAACCCATTATGCAATTGCATTACAAATATGTATAACAAAATCAGACTTTCAGTTTATTATTTCCTGAAATGAGTCATCATCACCATAACAATGAATATGTTAGTAGGAAGAACAGCATAAGTGAAACACTCTCGAGGTTTTCAAGGACCCAAGGACCTGTTCACACTATGGGGCATATTAAACCTCATGCTGTGCGTTCGCATTCTCCGCGTTTGTTTGGTTAGTGAACCTCATGCTGTGCATTTTCCCGTCTGTGTGATAGCTTTCATCTATTCTACATAACAAAAAAATGAGTTTAAGCTATTAGCATTGTAAATGACAATGCCTTTAATGTTCTAAAATAAAAAAATAAAAGACATTGTCATTTACAGTGCCAATAGCTTAAACCTGCCTAAATGCGAGACGTATTGCATTGCAAATGCTTGTTTATACCCTTGTCAGTATATAATATTCCAACAATGTTGCATCACATTAATATTGATTTTGAATTAATTCCAAAAGTTATTAATAGAATGGCAAATCATGACTTGTGTGTAATTACCAATGTATTTCGGATTATTCCACCCTTCTTCAGGGGCAGCTGTAAATCCAATAATATGCCAATTACCACATTGTAAGGAACGTGACTCGTTTCTAAAATAATCTAGTTCTATCAATGGCATGAAAGAGCGAAATGGCCGGAACAGTGTAGTAAACCAACTCTGCAAATCAGTCATCAGGCACTGTAAATATTCAGCACACCACCTGTATGTGCTTAGAGCCATTTGCTCAGACACAAACGTTATAGTGCAGCTCCTTCTTTGAGTACCCCAGAAAAAAAGGTAATGACTAAAAAAAAAGAAGAAAAAGACAACAAAACCCTTGCTACCAGTGCTAATAATTTTATTAAAAAAGAAATGTCTTTCATATACGAGGTGCAGCATACTACAAGATCCAGCATGCATCAGTAATATTACTTGTGCACTGAATCGTGCTGCCTGAGTCTCAGCGCAAAAACTTGGCGTGTCCTTGTGCATTACAAGCCTACATTTACAGCCTTTGGCTATCAGTCATTATTGGGCACGTCATGCCTCCCTCCCCCCGGTGCCTCGGCTGCTGCTGGTTGGTATGACGATGCTCCAGGGACAGAATGAGTGATTAGATCTGTGTCCTCTCTGTTTACCTACCAGGCGCTAAGATCTGAAGCCATGTGATCACTGCAGGAATAACCTTTGAACGCAGCCTTTGGCTCAGTCCTGAAAACATTATAGTCGCTAATGTGCTCCTTTAAGGAGCTAGGAATGTTTTAACCCCCCCCCCCTCTGACAGATTGCTTATTTTATTTGCACGGGATTTAAAGGCTAGAGCGTTTCTTCCGTCTAATCATTTACAGCGCTTCCTGGCTGCCGTGGTGCTATTAGACACTGGGCGCTGCAGCAGGGGGCTGTGATGCCGTCAGACTTCAGATTTAAGATCAGGATGGGCCCCCGCTGACACATGCGGTCGAGGGTTCCAGGATTATCTTGCTATTTCATAATTGCATGATATAGCGCTTAGTATCCCTGATGAGGATTCAGCTATGTCCTCATTTTCTGGGCTCACGGAAGAGGTGTGTTGCCTGCATCTCGGATATCAGATATGCCCTGGTCAGGTGCCTGTCTTAAAAACCCAAGTATTCTCGCCAATGTTTGACCTTTGCAACATTTTTTTTGCAGTTTTATGTAGCGGGAACTCGACCCGAAGTTATTGCAGCACTTTACATGAGCGCCAGTTACGTTACACAAGGATGCATTAATTTTGTTAGGCAGGGGGAGACTACATTCAGATACCCGATGTAGACTTGGGGGCAGTGCCAGTGATTACAACAGATCCCCATCGAATATGGCGCCCTACCTCAGCAGAAGCGAACATCATCTGTGGGTTTCATCAGCAGAGTGGCATGTCCCCGTCCTGCAAGGTGGAAACCTAGCGCTTAGAGGCGGGACAGAGGGAGGCAGTGCTGTGTGATCCGTGGAGAATCCAGCGCTCTTGCAGAGCAAGCAAGGGGTTCCATCAGTGGAGTGACAGGCCTCGTCCTGCCAGAGTGAAACCTAGCGCTTAGAGGATGGGTAGTGAGAGGCAGCTCTGTATGATCCGGGAATGAATCCGGCACTCTCGCAGAGCAGAGGGTTCCATTAGCTGCTGGCAAGCCCCGACCTGCCAGACAATGAAACCTAGAGCTTAGAGGCAGGCAGAGGGAGGCAACGCAGTGTGCTGCTCCGTGGATGAATCAAGCGCTCTCGCAGATCAGCAGAGTGGCTTGCCTCTGCCCTACCCATGCCGAATAATTTGTATCACCAATATTAAGGGCATGCACAGTTTTAACGTGCGTGCAATTCTAGAGAGGTCCGGAAGCATTTACCTTTGTAATGAGAGAAGCTTCCTAACGGAGGACAGCGAGGGCGCATTCCAGTGGAGCAGCCATGAAATAGAAAAAAAAAACAAGTGTTTATTAGCACAGTATGTGGGAAGCATTTTGGTTACAAGCCTCGGACCAGCAGACATGCTCCAGACCTGATGCAACCGTTTCTATTTTCCTGGAGGGTGGTGGGAGGGACTGGGTGAAAGGCATGAAGAGAGAGAGGGAGGGAGAGCGAGGGGCAGAGGGAGAGATAGCGAAGGGACGGAGAGGCGGCACAGACATTCCCAGAGCAGAGAGAGCGAGGGGAAATAAAGCATGTCAGGAAATGTGCATAATAGACACCAATAGGCCAGGGGCGGAGCTATGCGCCCGCCTCTGGCCTATTGGTGTCTATTTTACAGAACAGCAAGAAGTGAAAGGCCAATAGCAGGCCGCAAATGGAATTTGCAGGTCCATTTTCAAACCCCCTCAAAAGGGCTTTTCGCTTCGCGAGCCCTGAAAACGGATGAGTTTTGCGAGGCCCGAAAATAGAGCCCCATAAAGACCCATTTCGAGGCCCCCAAAAATAAAGTGCTGGTGCTCAGACCCCCACAGACACACCCCCCTGCACTAAAGCCTGGGGTGCAGGGTTATGTTTACGAAGTTGTAGATAAAATTGTAGGCTAATAATGATAATTTTTGTGTGTGCTGTTTGGTTGGTAATATCATCCTAAGTACATAGATTACATTTAAAAAAATACTATATATAAAGTTGCAGAGAGAGTGCTGTGGAGTGGTGGGGTGCGGTGGAGAAGTGAAAAGTATGAGGTAGTGCAGTTACATATAAATTGTAAAGGTGTATGTTCTATGGCACTACTTGTCATCCTAGTGCTCCTCTGTCATGCTCCATCACGTTGCAGCACTGGGCCTGGAAGTCGTTAGTGGAAGTTTTGTAATTGTATGTTATTATTTTAACATAGTGAACAAATGTGAAAAATAATTGAATCTATTTTTTGTTTTTCAGAAAATTATTTCATTTGGATTAAAATTTGGAACTGCCAAGAAGAAGTGAAAAAAAAGAAAAGAGAAGAAAAATATATATTTCAGCAAAAGGCAAAATTTTCAATTAGAAAAAAAAGTGAGTAGTGCAGAAACAGTTGGTTCTACTAAAAGTTCAAGATAGTTTGTGAAAAAAATATTACGAACATTTAATAAAAAAAGATCACACAAAGCAAAAAGAAGAATTTTTCAAGTAAGGTGAAGCAGAGTTCAATTTCAAATACCATGAAAAGGAAACATGATAAAGAAATAGTATCTGTTACTCGGACACAAAAGCAATTTCATGAGCTATGTCAGAGACTTTTTCCATCTAGAGTGATTCAGAAGTTAATGAAAACATGCTGCAAATATAAAAGGAAAGTGTTTTTCAATTCAAAGAGAAGCAGCATATTAAAAGTATAGTGTATAGTGCTTTCAATTTAAAACAGAATTTATTTGTTCTGATTTTGAAGAGAAAGTATTACATAGAAGGCTAAGTTGTTACAAGGACTAGATCCATGTAATGTGATTACGTTTAAGTGATTATGTTTAAGTGAAGTGAATACAAGTCTTTTATCTGGTTCTGTTAAAAAAAAGTGTGATGATATTGAAATACGATATTTTGGTTCAGAGGAGCAGTTCATAGAAAATGAAAGTTTGACAATTGCAGATGTTGGAGGAGATGAGAAAGTGATTAGCACTGATCGAAGAAGAAATTTGAAAATGTAATGAAGTGTGCTCTGAAATATGTAAATGTAAATGTATTGCGACTTATATAGCGCACGTATCACCCGAAGGTATCAAGGCGCTTGCTTAGGGAACCCGTCCTGGTATTCCCCTGTGAGATACCCCGGCAGGGTATCCACAAGGTGAAAGCCAGGCATCCCGCCGCGAGGGGCCATAGTGGAGATTAAGCAAGCTATTGCCCAGAGTCGCAGAGTGTGACCCCGTGAGTCAAGTAGGCACCGGAGCGAGAATTGTTGAGTCCGTGGAATTTTGAGCCCGAGACCCACCGAGGCGGGGAATCAAACCCTGGTCCACGGCCGATCTCAGCTTCCGGGTCTGCCGCCTCTAACCACTGAGCCACGCTTCTCCAGCGTGAAATATGAAACTATGGGGCATATTATCAAAGGGGTTTATCTCCACTTTTTGACTTTAAAAGCCAAGAAAGCGGAGATAAAATTATCACCCTATTACCTAGCTGTCGCTAACACCAGTTAGCGACAGCTAGTAGGAGATAGCGACCATCTTGGGCCCCACTTTGCATGTCAGTGATATTTATCACTAATGACATGCAAAGTGGGCGTGCCAAGATGTTAGCGACTGGAAACAGTTGCTAACATCGCTATATCCTATTACCAACTTTTGGAGATATTCGCGCTAAGCGCGAATATCTCCAAATGCTAACACCTGCCCTGAGCAGTTCTTACCCATGTTATCCAATAGGAGGTGGATAACATGGCTAAGAGCATTAGCTCGGTAATGCATGAATATCGCTGACTTTTCAGCGATATTCATGCATTGCGGCCGTTTTTTATCGCAATTGCGATAAACCTTGGTAATACCAAGGTTTATCTGCGATAAAAATCGCCGCAGCTCAGCGGTAAATTTTTGTCTCTAACCAAGCAATAGCGATAATTATCGCTATTGCTTGGTAATATGCCCCTATGTTTGTGTTTGTTGTCGACATATTCATTATAAAAGTCGAAGTAGGAATGTTGATTAGTATTTGAAAAGTGAAAAGGAGAACAATGGTAAGTGGGTATAATTTGCAATTTACTTGTTGGTGGAAGGTCAATTTGAGTTAGGTAGTGATCAACGTATATGTAAATATTGTTACAACAAATTAGAAGAGAACAAAATGCCTGCTAGAGCAGTAAATAATAACTTAGAATTAGTAGCTATTCCGGAGGATGTGGCAGAATAGAATATATATGAGTTTGTTCCAATCCAATCTGTTCATTCGTTTCAAACTATATTTTGGATGGAGCCTAAAACAGGTAAACTGCCACCAACAGACTTGCAAAGAGGTCTGAAAGGAAGAGTGGTGTACTGACCTTTGGATTTTAAGAAAAACATTGATACTTTTGCTGGAGAGAAAGAGAAAAATGAGGCACTAGTCATTCTAGTAAATGGTGTAGTAACAAAAAGTCAGAAAATATGGCAAGAAGTTGTGGATGTTAACAAAGTTGAAAAGGCTACCTTATATCGAATGGAGAACAATATTTATTACAAAACTGTAAATGTGGATGAACAGGTAATAAGTTTAGAAGATGAATCTTGTTGACCGATATTCTGAAGCTGTGATCATCATACCGTCCACCTTCTCCTGTAGGAAACAGCTGTGGAAAATAATGACCTTCCAAGCTTTTCTCCAATACACTCATTGGTGTTCCCTATGCTTTTTTTATTTCAAATAACTCAATGCTGCTTCCTATTACTTCTTTTGAATGCAAAGGACATATTGTGTAATGTTCATAAATATCTTCAGTCCTGCCGGAAGTTGGAGAACATATGGCATAGCGAGAAGTCGCTTGGCAGCCACGCAGCCCACAAATACGCCATCTGCAACCACCACCACCTCATCAGGCCCGCCAAGAGGACCTCCTTCAAAGACCGCCTCATCAACAATGCACACAACTGCAAGGAGCTCTTCAACATCGGGAAGGAACTCTCCAACCGCAGCTCCAACAAAATACCGCCGTCGCAAGCCCTGTGCGACTCCCTCGCCACCTTCTTCCACCGCAAGATCGCTGACATCCACAACAGCTTCAACTCCCGGACAATCCCTAAAGGCCCCAACATGCAGGAACCACCACATCCCACCGACTACGACCCCCTGACAACCTGGGCCAACATGAGCATCGAAGACACGATCAAGACCATGGGCACAATCCATTCCGGCTCACCGTCTGACCCTTTTCCACAAATCTTCAACAAAGCCGGCAGCTCCATTGCACCCCACCTACGCAACATCATCAACCTCTCCTTTGAGACTGTGACCTTCCGTGAGAGCTGGAAACACGCCGAGATCAACGCCCTACTGAAGAAACCCAAGGCGGACCCGAGCAAACTGAAAAACTTCCGGCCCATCTCCCTGCTTCCGTTCCCAGCTAAGATCATCGAGAAGATAGTCAACATCCAGCTTCAATTTCAATTTATAATCTTTATTCGGTACTTAAAAAGACACCATAAAAGCACAAATACAACAAACGCATAAAAAAAATATTTAAGCAACATCAATAAATTTCCATAAGAAAAGTATAAATGTTAAAATTTATCTGACACTCTAAAAAAAAGACAGGGGGATCATCAGTTTAAATGTTCAACGGGACAAGTAATATTAGTGGCCAGTTTCTCTAGTGTTCCTCAGTCTTATTGCTATTCGAATAAAGTTTATGGTGCAAAAAAGAGTGTAAGCGTCCTCCGCTTCCTGTAGGAACCTCAGGGCCAGTCTTGCGTGTTTAAACTTTAGGTCCTTCAGGATCCCCACCAGGAACTTGCGTCTTGGCATAGTATACAATGGGCACAGTAGGACAGCTCACAGGCTACCTCGAAGACAACAGCATTCTGGACCCCTCCCAGTCAGGTTTCCGCAGCAACCACAGCACCGAGACCGCCCTCATCGCCGCCACAGATGACATCAGGGCCCTGATGGACAACAGTGAGACAGCGGCCCTCATCCTTCTGGACCTCTCTGCCGCCTTCGACACCGTCTGCCACAGCACACTACGGACACGACTCCACGATGCAGGGATTCGAGACAAGGCCCTGGACTGGACCTCCTCCTTCCTCTCTGACAGAACCCAGAGAGTCCACCTCCCCCATTCAGATCCGAAACCTCCGAGATCATCTGCGGCGTCCCGCAGGGATTCTCCCTCAGCCCGATACTGTTCAACGTCTACATGGCGCCTCTCCCACGCATCGCCCGACAGCATGACCCCAACATAATCTCCTGCGCTGATGAAATGCAACTGATCCTCTCCCTCACCAAAGACCCCCTCACCACC
This sequence comes from Lissotriton helveticus, assembly GCF_964261635.1. Lineage (NCBI taxonomy): Eukaryota > Metazoa > Chordata > Amphibia > Caudata > Salamandridae > Lissotriton > Lissotriton helveticus. The sequence goes on along the minus strand of NC_136067.1, from coordinate 1,078,168,103 downwards.
AAATCCAACCTCCACCAGGAAATGAAGGCCGTCGCCGAATGGATGGGGCATAGCCGCCTCAAACTGAATGCAGACAAGATGGAGATCCTCAACCTCGGGCCCAATCCAGTCGAAAAGAGAGCTTTTTTTAAGACATGTTGTCTAGTCTTCAAAGCTATGAGGGAAACAGGCCCAAAATATTTACAAACCAAATTATGCAAATTGACATCGTTATGCAATCTCAGATCTAATGGTAAAGCTCTCCTAGAGATTCCGCATATTTATCGAAATCGTCTGGGAGGAAAAGCCTTCTCCTATGTTGGTCCTAAGTACTGGAATTCCCTCCCGGAAAGGCTGCGCAAGTCCCCTTCCTATCTGATCTTCAGGAAACATCTTAAAGCCTTCCTATATTAAATGGGGCTTTCTGCACCGTTCTCGGTGATTCAGACTAGGTAGTGCGGAGATGCCCCTGGGTGAATCATGCGCTTTACAAAACATCAATAACAATAACCCCTCAGCATGGGATGACTCCTGGTGGCCCCAACACTGGGGACACCCCCCGCACCCTCCTCCCACGCGCGCAATCTGGGAGTCATCCTCTACTCAAAACTCACTGTGACCAAACAAGTCAACGCAGTCTCCTCCACTTGTTTCAACACCCTCCATATGCTCTGCAAGATCTACAGATGGATCCCGACAGACACAAGGAAAACAGTCACCCAGGCCCTAATCAGCAGCAGACTCGACTACGGAAAAGCCCTCTAGGCAGGAGCCCCGACCAAGCTCATCACAGACTGCAAAGAATCGAGAATGCCTCTGCACACCTGATCCTCGATGTCCCATGCCACAACCACGTCACCCCCCACCTGAGGAACCTGCACTGGCTCCTTGTCGACAAAAGAATCCCCTTCAAGCTCCTGATCCACGCACACAAGGCACTCCACAAGACTGGCCCAGCCTATCTTGAAAGCTGACTCTCCTTCTACGTACCCAACTGGAAACCTCCGCTCCGCAGACCTGTCCCTGGCTACCATCCCACGCATCCGTAAAACCACAGCCAGAGCCAAATCCTTCTCCCACTGCGCAGCCAAGACCTGGAACACCCTCCCTCTCATCCTACGACAAACCGAAGACCTTCTATCCTTCAGGAGACAACTCAAGACCTGGCTGTTCGACCAGTAGCCACAGCACCCCCTCCTCTCCTCCCTTCAGCCCCTTGAAACCCTTGCAGGTATGTAGTACACTTTACAAATTGATTGATTGATTGATTGATTGACTTGTCAACTTTCTCTATTTGACCACTTGAAATACAAGATTATATTCTGAAGATGCTAGATTCCGATAGTGTATTTCATACATATTTCACCTTTTGTTTGAAAGTGATCTGTCTTCTCTGTCATATGCAGTGAACCACATACTTAAAACTAAAATTCATCAATAAGTTCTTTCTGTGAAAGAATTTGTGGGGAAAGTTCAAGAAACATGAAAATTTAGAAGGACACTTAATCAATTTGATGGCATGTTAACGTGGAACAAATGAGTATTGGTATTGTCATCATGAAAAACTCAAGTGTATGTTACAGAACTTAGGTACACCAAAATGGTTTGTCACACTTAGCTGTGCAGAGTATGCATAGGAAGATTTGCTTCAGTTTCTTAGAGAAGCGAATTCCAATATAAAAAATGTTGAAATAAAGACTCGTGGTGAACTGTGTTCACTGGATCCTGTAAATGTGTGCAGAAATTTTAATCATAGGCTTCAAGCTATGATGTCTTTTATCTGCAATAAAAAAGAATCCACCTCTCGGAGAGGTTACCGATTTCTTTCGGAGAAATGAGTATCAAGTAAGAGTTGCACCTCATATACATATGCTACTGTGGATCAAGGATGAACCTAAATTTGGAAATGATTCTGATGAAAAAGTATTGTCTTTCATCGAATAGTATGTGACATGTGAGATACCAATAGAAGAAGGAGATAGAAGCTTGAGATAGCAAGTTTTACATTTCCAAAGTCACTGTTGTTGAAAGTATTGCAGGAGAAAATGTAAGTCTAAATGAAAATTTTACACCAGATGTCGGTTTGGTTTTTCCTGTTCAGTCATTTGTAAAGGAAGAGTAAATTCTTTTTTTTCTTTTGTAATGCACACAATTACTCAAAATTCTCCAAAGAATACCTACAACTTAAAAAGAACAGAAGTGTCAAAATATATCAATGATTACAATCCAGTTATTTTAAAAATGTGGAATGCGAACATGGACATTCAGTATGTTGCAGATAACTCAATTGCTGTTGCATGTTATGTTACATCGTACATAACGAAATCAGAAAAAATAGAGATGAAAGAAATGTGTGAAGAAATTGCACAAGAGAAAAACCTTACAGCTTTACTTTGAAAATGCTTTCCCACTGAGAAATTGGATTGTATGAATGTTCAGACCACTTGTGCTCTTCAAGTTTAAATTCAAAGTCACAAGGAATCATTTGGGTAAGTTTAGGCCTTGCCTGCAAACAAAATAGAGTGTTGAAATCATGTGAAGAAATTGAAGAATTAGCAGTAAATGAACCTGACAGTACAGACAATCTTAAAACTAATATATTGGACACATACTAACCAAAAAGGAGTCAACATCTGGAACAGCTATATCTGTATGAAGTACTTCAACATTACAGCTTGAAAAGAAATGTTAAACAGAATGTAAAAGAAGGAAACTATGCAGTAGTTGGATGTCATGGTTGTTTAGTAAAACATGCAAAGGTTAAATCTCATAAACCACAAGAAAGTTAGTTGTGAAACTTCAGATATGCGATAATTTTACTATTTAGCACTTTTGCAACTGTTTAAACCGGTAGTGAGACAAAATATCGAAGTTAAAATATCGATATACAATAATATCGATGTTTTAATTTCGATAGTAAAGAATATCGATGTCCAAAATATCGACAGACAGAATATCGTTTTTTTAAGGTATGTATGTTACTAATATCGAATGTTACTAATATCGAAATTTTGTTTAGTGTTATGTATTTTAATGTGTTGTTTATATGTTTGTTAAACATGTTTTGTAATGTATGTTTGAAAATTTGTACATTTGTTTACATTTTGCGTTTTAGTATCAGAGCGGGTTGTGGGTTTATAGGGGAATAGGGTGGGAAGTAATTTAATAATAATTAATTAATTAATATATGTTTGTAAATATTTTTAATTAATACTTAATTGGTAATTAATTAAAATTAATTAGTTAATTAATTAATTTAATTTTGTACATATTTTTAATTAATAATTAATTGGTAATTAATTAATATTAATTAGTTAATTACATTAATTAGAGTAATTTTTTATATATATATAATTTTTTGTTATTGTTAATTAATTAATTGGGAAACTATAATATTAATTAGTAAATTAAATTATTTACAGCTAATGTGCTTATATATTTACTTTATTGTTATTGTTAATTAATAATTAATTGATAATTAAATAATATTAATTATGTAATTAAATTATTTAGAGTTCATGTGCTAATATATTTAATGTGTTGTTATTGTTAATTAATAATTAATTGGTAATTAAATAATATTAATTATGTAATTAAATTATTTAGAGTTAATGTGCTAATATATTTATTTTTTTGTTATTGTTAAATAATAATTAATTGGTAATTAATATTTATTAAGTGAATAAATTATATGATTTATTTCTGTGTAGTGGGTTGTGTGTTTATAGGGGGATAGGGTGTGATATATTTAAATGTAATTAATTAAAGAGATTGTAATTTTCTTTGGTATTTATTGTTAATTAATTAGTAATTAATATGTGTTATTTAGTTCTTTTATAATTACATCAATTTAGTAATATCAATTGTTATTAATTGATGAATTGAAATTTATATTAATTGTCTTTTTTATACGTGCAGTGTGTTGTGTGTTAAAGTGGGAGTAGTGTGGGAATTAATTTTTACCCCCATGCTATCCAACTCTTTCCCTACTGTTGCACCCTCTGGAGTGCGAATAGTAAATTTTTACCCCTACGCTATCCACCGGGGAAACAACCTTTACAACGCAAGTTTTACAACGCATACCATTACAACGTAAGTATAGGTAAGTATATAATAATATTTTAAATTTGATATGTTTTAGTTTTTTTAAGGGGTATTTTTAGGGTTCAGGGTCAGTTTTCAGTTTTTGGGTAAAGGGGTATTTTTAGGGTTCAGGGTCAGTTTTCAGTTTTTGGGTAAAGGGGTATTTTTGGGGTTCAGGGTCAGTTTTCAGTTTTTGGGTAAAGGGGTATTTTTAGGGTTCAGGGTCAATTTTTTGTTCTTGGATAAAGAGGTATTTTTTGGGTTCAGGATCAGTTTTCAGTTTTTGGGTAAAGGGGTATTTTTAGGGTTCAGGGTCAGTTTTGGGTTTCTGGGTAAAGGGGTATTTTTTGGGTTCAGGGTCAGTTTTCAGTTTTTGGGTAAAGGGGTATTTTTTGGGTTCAGGGTCAGTTTTCAGTTTTTGGGTAAAGGAGTATTTTTAGGGTTCAGGGTCAGTTTTTTGTTCTTGGATAAAGGGGTATTTTTTGGGTTCAGGGTCAGTTTTCAGTTTTTGGGTAAAGGGGTATTTTTAGGGTTCAGGGTCAGTTTTGGGTTTCTGGGTAAAGGGGTATTTTTTGGGTTCAGGGTCAGTTTTCAGTTTTTGGGTAAAGGGGTATTTTTTGGGTTCAGGGTCAGTTTTCAGTTTTTGGGTAAAGGGGTATTTTTTGGGTTCAGGGTCAGTTTTCAGTTTTTGGGTAAACGGGTATTTTTAGGGTTCAGGGTCAGTTTTGGGTTTTTGGATAAAGGGGTATTTTTTGGGTTCAGGGTCAGTTTTCAGTTTTTGGGTAAAGGGGTATTTTTAGGGTTCAGGGTCAGTTTTTAGTTCTTGGATAAAGGGGTATTTTTTGGGTTCAGGGTCAGTTTTCAGTTTTTGGGTAAAGGGGTATTTTTAGGGTTCAGGGTCAGTTTTGGGTTTTTGGGGTACAGGCGTACAGGGTAAAAATAAAATAAATTTATATTTAAATTACATCAATTAAATGAAATTAAAAAAATTAAAATTACATTAAATTATTACATTTTTAATTTATTTTAAATGTATATGTATTAGTTTTAATTTTTTTATTATGTTTTAATGTTTTTATTTAATATTTGTAAAATTATATGTATTTTAAAATTAATTTTACATTATTATTTATACATTTATAAAAACGATATTTTTAATTTCGATATTTTTGTACTACGATATGAATTTTTCGATATTTTTGTACTTACCTTTATGAAGATATGACTCCGATATTTTTGATTTCGATATTTTTGTGTCGATATTTTTGTATGTAGATATTCTGTCTGTCGATATTATGTCATAGATTCGTTTAAACCATGGTGTAGTGAAAGTGAATTACTTGGAGACTTTGACTGCTACGAAGATTATTGTAATGCATGTAAAAGTAGCGTTGCATGTACAATTTTGGTATATATTTAAAAATGTTGAATGATGAAGTTGAACAGGAAAAGACTATTACAGCTAAAATTAGTAATGAAACTTCTCAAGATAGTCAAACTAGTGGTCCATGTAGTCTTCTTGGACGACCAATACTGGAAAATGAAGCAGCCTTTGCTATGCATGAAGATGAAATTGCAATGCGGTACAGCAAGTACGAACAGTGAAACGGGGTTTTGATTCTATGATTGAAGTTAAAGTATGTGATAATTTCTGTGTTCCCCCTCTGAGCGGGTGCAACTAACCCTAGGTACCAAGAGTGGAATGGCGTCTTAATCCCACAATGGATGATGTTAGAACTGCATCTGAGAGTGAAGATGAAGGTACTCCTTTCGACCAGGTGCAACCAACTCTAGGTCCCAACAGTGGAACGGTGTCTTGATTCCACAATGGAAGATGTCTGATACTACTTGCTGCTTGGTTTTGATAGAACTTCCTCCGTTGAGGTGCATCAGACTCTGTGCTTGCGTAGCTAACTGCTGCATATGAATATTGTGCTTGGTTGAAACTAGTCGGTGCAGTACACCGTGGTACGGCAGGTACGAACAGTTAAACTGTGTCTTGATTCTATGATTGAGGATGTCAAAAGTTCAAGTTTGTTATTATTTCTGTGTACCCCCTCTGATCTGCGGCAACCAACTCCATGCTTTCAAACTTAACGGTATGTGGCTGCCAGGCGTTAATGAATAATGCCTCTCGCCTACACTGCAGACAGAAGTGTTCACAATTCAGATTGAGTGCTGATTGTTTAATTATAGAATCCAGTAGTCAAGTAAATACAACGTCTATTGGAATATACATATTATCCTTTTAGTATACTTGCTTGAAGACATTTTTTTAAATGACTTATAAGTTTACTACAATGACCAAATTTAATTTGCAAGTGCAAAGGAACACTGAATAGTCTACACTGTGGACCGGAAAAATCGGAATTTGAATTGTTTTGTTTTATTTATTGCAGATTTTTCTGCAATTTATGTTGTTGTATTTTGTGAAGAGGAAGTGAGAGAAAGTATTCATGAATGTCTGTGTGAGTACTGTCTTCAATTAACACTGCAGACAGCAGTGTTCACAATTCAGATTGAGTTGGTATTGTAGATGAGGTAGTCCTGTGGGAAAAGACATTGCTGCTGTGCGCTCTGTCCGCACCACGCATACAGATCATCGTAGGCTCAGCACACACTTTCTCTTGCTTTGTGTGTGACAAACCATGTAGCTAAAGTCCACCTTATGTAGCTGTGGGTTGTTGGTGACCACTGTCTCTGGCCTATACTACAGACAGCAGTGTTCAGAATTCAGATTGAGTCGCTATTGTAGATGATGCTGTGTTGATGGCAACAGATATTACTCCTAGTATGGTTCGCTCGCAGCATGCATCATCGCTGGCTGTGCACATGCTGAAGGCTTTTGATGTGGCTATCTGAGTGCACTAGAGCTGACGGACCCTTTACGATAGAATATTTTTCTGTATTATTTCACATCTACTGTGCCTACTTTACTGCAGCACAAAGTATTTATTCTTTTATTATTGAATGTCTGTGTGTGATCCAATGATTACTGTTGTAGTTGATGGTAACAGCAACTATTCCCTGAGGGCTGGTTTACACTCACTCCACATGCATCCACCACAGACATCACTGGATATGTGACCCTGGTAATAAAAAGGTGTCTAGCGCACGCGCCTGTACTCACTTCCACTATCTATCTGTGTGCGTGTGTTCAACATTCATTAGCTATGCATGATACTGCCCCTGAGCCATACTATATGACATTGTGCTGTGGACAGTGTATTGAATCATGTTACCTCTGGTAATGGGGAAAACTTTGGTTATGTAACTTTTAGGTGTATGGCTCTCACAGGTGGAAGGCTACTTTACAGACAATGAATATTGATGAAGATGGTGGTTGCCTGTTGTGTGTGGTGTAAGATATGTGTACATAGGAAAAAGTTTCAAAAAAAGCTCTCTAAGCAGAAGAGGTCTGTCTCATCAAATGAGAATGACTAAAATGGGTAGTGTTTTGCAACTGCTACAATGGGAAATGTTAGGAACTAATGAAATGCTTCTTTTAAGGTCACATGGCAATCATGCACTCAGTGCGCAAGGAGGCTGCACCCAACACAATTTTGAGACAATATGTTTACTATAATATAAGTTTATTACAGTTAGAAATATATAAATGTTTTAAATATTTTAGATTACCGCTTGGTTTCAAATACACTCTAAAGTTATTTACATACACTTTTGAGACAAAAAAATTAAGGAATGGCGTACCTGGCGTGACACCATACGTCTATGATGTAGGACAAGGCTTGGCAGCATGCACTCATCTCATACGCAACGTGCAGCAGGCGCGACCCAATACGTACATGACGTAATGCGCAGCTAGGTACTGCGTACCCATCGCATACCAAACTAGCAGCTGGCACGACCTCATACTTATATGTTGCTATGTTGGACATGGTGTCACGTACCCGTCGGATACAAAATGTGTCATTTCAATTTGGTGGATAGGATTCACGTGCTGATGGACAGGACTTTAGTTTTGTCACAAAAAAAAGAAAACATTTTATACATATTTTTGGGGGAAGATATTAAATATTACATAATTTTAAAAGTTAATAAAAGGATAATAGAGTTGCAAAATATTGTAAAAAAAATTATAGGTTTGATAAATATTAAAATATGAAATTAACATTTAAAAAACCTTTGATATTCACTGAAAAAAACATTGGTTTTACAGACGTTGTAGTTATGAATTATGAATTAGCATTTGAAAAACATTAGAAATTCACTGAAAAAACTATAAGTTTCAGGGTCTTTATAGTGAGTTGGACAATTCACGCATACAAAACGATAGAAATTCCCCCGGTAATAGTTAGTTCAGCTATCTATAACTTGCGCCCCCGCAATGCACTGCTGATGATGTCACATATTACATCATTCATGACATGGTCAGTGACATCACTGATGACATCACTGGTAACATTTCAAATGGCATCTAGTGACTGTGAGTGTTTTTTATAGTGTTAAATATAAATATCAAGGCGATTCAGTGAGTGTTTGACTGACTGGTTGTCTGGGTACCTGTAAGGGTGTCTGAGTGTCTGTGTGGGTGGGTGAGAAGGTGTGTGACTGCTTGCATAGGTGAGTGAGTGGGTGAGTAGTGGTTCTATAGGATAGTGAGTGTATAGGTAAGGAGCTACATAGGTGACCGAGTGTGTGTATGGCTGTGTCAGTGAGTGAATGGATGTGTCAGTGGTATATAGGTCAATAACTGCATATATGAAAGGCAGTAAAGGTGAATATTAGAGTATATAAGTGACTGTATGTGTGAGTGGGAGATTGTGATTGTGGCTGTATGGGTGAGTGTGCGCTTGTGTCAGTGACTGGATAGGTGAGTCAGTACGTGTTAGTATCAGTATGAGTAAGTGAGTATGTGTGTGTGTATCTGTATGGTTGAGTAAGTAGCTGTGTGATTTATTTGAGTTTTATATAGCGCTGGCTAGTCCCGGAGGTATCAGAGCGCTTTACATAAGGAAACAGTGTATCACAAATTACAGAGATTTCACATTATTTACAAAATGAATACATATTCAATACAGGAGTTAAATATCAAAAACGAGAGTCAGGATCCAAACAGATCAGGGAGAGTTGGGAGTCCAAAGGGAGGAGACAGCAGCGGAGGAGAAGACGAGACAAATGTCCGAAGACCGGCTGGGTAGGTGACGGCCAAAGCGGTGTGCCAGAGCCAGTCTCCCCTATAGCTTTCAGAGCAGCTCCACTGGGGATCGGCCATGCTGTTCGAACTCGGCCGGTTTAGGGTGAGGATCAGGGAGAGTTGGGAGTCCAAAGGAAGTAGACAGCAGAGGAGAAGGCGGGACAAATGCCCAAAGACTGGCTGGGTAGGTGACGGCCAAAGTGGTGTGCGAGAGCCAGTCTCTCCTTTAGCTGTCGGAGCAGCTCCACCGGAGATCGGCCATGAGGTTCGGACTCCGCCGGCTTAGGGTGAGGATCAGGGAGAGTTGGGAGCCCAAAGGAAGGAGACAGCAGCAGAGGAGAAGACGAGACAAATGTTCAAAGACCGGCTGGGTAGGTGACGACCAAAGCAGTTTGCCAGAGCCAGTCTCCCCTATAGCTCTCAGAGCAGCTCCACCGGGGATCGGCCATGCGGTTCGAACTCCGCCGGTTTAGGGTGAGGATCAGGGAGAGTTGGGAGTCCAAAGGAAGGAGACAGCAGAGGAGAAGACGGGACAAATGCCTGAAGACCGGCTGGGTAGGTGACGGCCAAAGCGGTGTGCAAGAGCCAGTCTCCCCTATAGCTGTCGGAGCAGCTCCACCGGGGATCGGCCATGAGGATCGGACTCCACCGGCTTAGGGTGAGGATCGGGAGGCGAATAAAAGACTTGAGTCCAGGTGCAGGTGAGTGGAGAAGGCAAGGGTGGAGGGGTAGGAGAGGATATGTAGCTTGCTGCCCTCTTTAAGTCAGGTAGGTCGAGGGTGTTGATCCCTGTGACCATGATGTCAAACATCCTGTGAGGTGAGCGTGGCATGGAGCTTTGTCAAGTGCTCCCAGCTTGGTGTGACAGAAAGGGGTTAAATTGAGCACTATCTTGCAGCAGATTCCGCCGGCAATATGACAAATCGAAAGTGTTTGAAACGGAGAACCCGGCGTCATCTTAAGGTCAGACTCCATTAACACAAGGTTCGCCATGAAAACAAATAGGTCCTGCACTGAAGGGCTCCTCATACACAGCGGGCACTTCATCAATAACGCTGCATCAATCACAACTGAGTTAATCGCCTACATTAGATCAGGTAAAAGCACCGGAGAAAGTCAGACGCTCCTCGTACTCCTCACAAGGCCACCATTTTAGGGTCTGGCACTGACCACTCGGAAATCGCCATGGATATGTCAGAGGCTGTATTGATGAGCTAGTGGGTGTATGATTGGTTGTATAGGTAATTGAGTGGATGTGTGTGTAGACCTATGTATCTTTGAGTGGGTGTGGAAGTATTAGTATGGGTGTGTAAATGGTTTTGACAATGGTAGTGTACGAGGTGGAGGGGGTGTGTTAATGGTTATGTTAGGCTGCGAGTGAGTGCATCCACCGAAGAGAAGGTCCTTGCCGTGCAGAGCCGCCAAAGGACTTCAATATCAGGCTGCATCCCGGCCTCCCGGCCGTGGCGCTTAACAGCCACGCAACTTACCGGCGCCTGGAGGTGCTGTAAAACCAGCACTTGCGCATGGATGCCGCCCGGATGAAGCCTGGACCAAGGGCGGACCCGTCTGCGCCCGTCAGCAGCAGGCCAAGGCTGGGCTGGGCCACCCCCCTTGGCACAAGGAACAAATCAATACCGGTAAGAAGTTGCTTATTCCATGCTGTAAAGTGAATTAGCAAAAGATGAGCAAGAGAAAGTTAGCGCCAAATGGTGGGAAGACCAGTACCAGCACAAAAAACTAACTTTTAAAAAAGTGCTGTGGGGATAATAAATAATGAAATAACCCTGGTTGAAGAAGAACTTGCTGCCACAAAGGATGCTCTAGAGGTAGTTATAAAAAAGTTGCATCCAAAGGCAGGGAGCATGCGACCTATCTCGCCGTCCACAATGTTAAAGGGTTTTGCCAAGGGTAGTGAAAAGGCTTCTGTGACTGAATCCATTAGTCACTGTGAAAGTACCATAGCAAACACCACAGGCATGGTAAATACCTGTATCATGACAACCCAACTGGAAATTTCTGTACTATCTGACTCCTTGGAAATGGTTTCTCCACCAGCCAAAAAAATTGAAACAGCAACTGCCTAAAGTAAAAGAAATACTGATATTAAACCAGCAAAAAAAGGTTAAATCTAAACCGAAATCCAAGAAAGGAGCAAAAAATCAAGGGCATATATCTGATGAAAACATGGCCGATAATGCGAACAATCATTAAACCTTGAAAATCTCTTTAAAAAATTGCATGGGAAAATGGACAGTATTGAAAGTCGACTAATGTCAGAAATAGATCAAGTGAAGAAGGATGCTACGCACCTCTTAGAACTGGTCTCAGAACTAACATTGCCAAATAAACCAGAAAAAATATTGGCGACAAAGTCATCTGCTGAGACATGGAAAGATTGTTCAGGGATACAAACTGGGCCTCAAATTGTGGCAAGCAAAAAACAGTGAAGACCCATATCCCAAGTACCATCACATCAGAACGATTTGTTATTAGCTCAACCAACACAAATGGATAAAGTCGGTTTTAAAACTATGGCCAAAGAAAGTGACTCGGAAATGTCGGACGGACAAAAATTATTAATTAATAACCCGGATGAAGTTTTAAAATTACCTCCAGAGGCAACCCCCTATGTGATAATTCTGAAAAATGTACCTAAAGTGAGGGGGGTTAAGAGAGAACTATATGATACACTAAAAAAACAGGTGGTGCACTGGATTTCTACTAAGTCCAAATTTAATATTAACCTACAACAGCAAAACATCATAATGCTGAGAAGAGTGAGCTGGATAGGGAATTCTAGGAAAATTTGTCAAGGATACTGTGAGGTAGTGAATTTTCGCAGCAGGGAATTGGTTGGTAATTTGTTAAATTTATTTTGTAATTTTATAGACGAACCCCCTGCATATACAGGTGATTATATTACCGCTGTTCCTTTGGGATACTTCAATAGGCCAAAAAATGAGCAATGCTACAATGAAATGAACAACCTAGGAATGTCTGAAGTAATAGAGATTACCCCACACCTAATAGATTTACCCCACTAAATTTCTGTGCTGAAATAGGCTGACAGGAAAAGGAAATCATAGGGTTCCAAACAGATGTACAGAAACTCCACCTTAAACATAATAAGACACAACTTTAAAAAGACTGTAGGATTTCAGTTAAAAACTATTGCGCCAGAAAGTTACCCCTGGAAAAATGGCAACTAACAAGTGAGAGAGAAGTGATGAACACCAAACAAGCGGGTGATATATATCAATCCCCGCAAGAGAATCTAAGTATAATGTCTTGAAATGTGGCAAGGGTAAAAGCTAAACTAAACAATGAGGAAGGGTTAAAAAATATTGAAACCCATGCTTTAATTTTATTTCAAGAAACGTGGCATACTGAACCCTTTTTTGTAAACGGCTACCAAACTATATATGGACACATACCACACCATCTAGAATGGGACGCGCAAAAGGTGGCCTAGCAGTTGCAATTCCAGTATCCTCTCCCCTCGTCTTAAAGAAATTGTATATTGCATCACAGGAGATGCACTGCGATTACCGGCAGCAGCAGCGGGCGAACCACAAGCCCCAGGGAGCAGTGGGACCAGGAAGCAAAGACCCCAGCCTCTCCTTCACCGGTAGCATAAAAGACTTTGCGCCTCCCGCTTCGCAGGAGACGCAGCACGATTACCGGCAGCAGCAGCAGGCGAACCACAAGCCCCAGGGAGCAGTGCGACCAGGAAGCAAAGGCCCAAGCCTCTCCTTCACCAGCAGCATAAAAGACCTCGTGCCTCCCGCTTCGCGGGAGACGCAGCGTGATTACCGGCAGCAGCAGCGGGTGAACCACAAGCCCCAGGGAGCAGCGGGACCAGGAATCAAAGGCCCCAGCCCCTCCTTTACCGGCAGCATAAAAGACCTCGCACCTCCCGCTTTGCGGGAGGTGCAGCACGATTACCGGCAGCAGCTGCGGGCGAACCACAAGCCCCCAGGGAGCAGCGGGACCAGGAAGCAAAGGCCCCAGCCCCTCCTTCACCAGCAGCATAAAAGACCTCGCGCCTCCAGCTTTGCGGGAGGCGTGCGGGCGCACGCCGGGCGAAGCCCGGGCTAAGGGCGGGCCCATCCTAGCCCGTCATCGCTAGGAAGAGGCAGGGCAGGGGCCCACCCCTTTCAGCAGGCCTACAGGATTACAAGGACTCAAGGTACTGTTTATCTTAATATAGCCAGACCCTAGAGATCTTACATTGGGACTACTAACTATCAAGCTTTTTTTCTATGTTCTAGAACAGCGCAGTTGGATTTGGAAGAGGGGTGTGTTTATTAACGCTGTCAAATGGGGAAAAGGAAGGCAATGGAGGGCGGGGGAACACTCATAAGCAAAAAAGGGAAAAAAGCCAAGAAAGTAACCCACGCAGCTACTAACTGTGTTTTAACTAGAATTGAAGCCATTGTTAGTGAATGTGAAGAAGTTTTGGGTGCCAGCATTTATAGCAACCCGGATAATATTACCAACCCACCCAATGAGGTCCCAACCCAGACACAAAGAATAGTAATCCCCTCCATTTTTAATAAGAAACCATCCCACAGGCATTCCATCTGTGAAGTGCACAGTTCATTAGATACGACCCTAGAGGGGATCTATCTGGCTGCAACCCCAAATTCGATAATAGGCGCAACTCCTAGCGGGACACAACAGGAATGCGTGATTGGTATACAACTACCTTGTTCAAATAGGTTTGCAGTCCTAGAACATGTAAACGAGGGCACCACATCAGCTTCACTGAGGGAACACAATGCCACAGAAATTACTGATAATACAGCTATCTGTGGCTCCTGTGGATCTACAAACAAGGGTCTATTACAGAGGATTGTTCCTTGAAAAGGAACTGGTAACCTTGAAAGAGAAGGTCGAGGTGCTCTCAAGTAGAACTGATTACCCGCCCGCTGTATCTGCTTTATCCTCACCATCTATCCCTACTAGCTTAGTAAATGGGGTCACACCAGAGTATTCCCAGGAGGTTGTGCCCAGGCCATCCATAGGGATAGGTAACCGACCCCAGGGCTTCTTGGGCACGGATACTCCATCTCGCAAAACCAGATCGTATGCAGAGACCGTCACAGATAGGGGTGCCAAAGGGAGGGTAATGGGGCAACCCTCTACTAAAGCAAGCTATCAATGTCCTGTCCCCCTTTAAGGCAGCCCAGAGTAATCAAGGTAGAATGAGTATACAAGGGGATATAACCCGCCCAGTGAATAATCTCCCAACAATCTACATGACTCAGGTGCCTAGATATAACAATGCTCAGGGCTATGAAAGTAGCGAATCCCTTCAAAACAAAGCAATCCATTTGCTGCGGTACGTAAGGGGCTGTAGGTCAATCATACTGGAGGACATTGCAAAAGTGAGGAGGGTTACATCGGGTAACTCCCTGACTGACTGCATTGAACTACAGTTATATAATCCAGTAATTGCTGAGAATCTATTGGCCCTAGAGTTCAGAACGTCGCCCCATGAGCACTCTACTATCCAGATCCGACGCTTTCCGCTTTGGACACCGGCCTGGAAGGGGAGGGACTGGACTGAGTTTAGTTGATTGACTAGACGAGGCATGGCCAATGAACATTTTCTCCGATTTCGTGGGGTGGAATTGTGGGTAAACTGACACAGGCCATAGCAGTTTGGGGTTAGGAGGAGAGGCGGGGGGAGAGTTCAAATGTCAATGTTGATTTGGCTGTGTCTGTGGAGGTTAGAGATGCTTGGCCAACTGGTACAAATGCAGGGGTGATCCAATTCCTCTCCTGGAATATAGCAGGGCTTCAGAAAAAACTGGCCCTTCCGGAGTGGAATGAGTTTATCGACAACTACGACATCTGTCTGTTCCAGGAGACTTGGAGCCTGGTCCCCTTGAACAAATCAAGGTTCACCACATATTTTGTTCCAGCGACCAGTTCAGGCAAAGGGCGCCCCTCTGAGGGCCTCCATATTTGGATTAATATTGCATTAAATTTGTCCATTGTCAGGCATAACTCACCATCACTGGATATTCTACACCTGACAATTAAAGGGCAAAAAAATGCTACCAATATGGAGGTATTTAACGTGTATGCGAGAGGGTCCCCTGGGGCCCAATCGGTAGCAACCCTAACAGCACTGGAGTCTGAACTGTCCTGTACCCCTCCCCACTCTGGTATCATTGTAGCAGGAGACTTCAACTGCACATTCGAACCATTGAGTGTGGAGGATTTTTTGGGCTTTGGTGAAGAGGATAACAAATGGGCTATACCAACAACATGGTGCCAATAAAGAAGTGGACCCAAAGGGCCATCCAAATTAATGCCTTAACTTTAGAGTACAACTTAAAAGCTGTTAATGGCAGGACGCGCTCTGATCCAAGCAGGGCAAATACATATAACAGGCCCAGTTGCCCCTCACGGATAGATTACATCCTGCTGGATACATGTCTATGGGGCGACCTTCTGGATAAGAAGGTCAAGCCCACTTTGGACAGTGACCACAACCCCCTGTGCATGCAAATCATGTGCAATTGGGATACTACCTCCATTAAGACATTTAATGCCCCGGTGATGTCAATGAAGGAGGTTGTGCCGTCCAATTGCAACCGACGCCTTAAATGGCATAAGGTTGCTAACCAGGAAGAGAAATTGCTTAATATAAGGGATCTCATAGAGCAGAAGACCACAGAGTTTGAATTATTCAATGCTACCCATGAGGAATTATATGACTCTCCATTCCCCAGGCTCTATCAAGATACCATAGGAAGGTTAGGAGAGTTTTTTATTGTTAAGAGGCATAGAGAGCAGAAAGGATGTCCACCCGACCCTCCAATCGGTGGTACTCTGCCATATGCAGAGAAACGAGACAGGCTCTATCTACAGCTCTACGGGCAAACGATTCCTTAACAATAAGAGCAGCTAAGAAGCAGTATGCTAGAGCCATAGAGCAAGCTAAGCGCATTTGGGAAGAATCCCATTGGCAGGAGCTTAAATCTGCCTCACAGTTGAAAGACTCGACTGGGTTTTGGGAGCTAATTAATAAAAACACCCGGAGAAGAGTGAATCCGATACCAAACCATATTACAGGGGGCCAGTGGCATGACCATTTTCTCAGCCTGTACTGTGGGGACGAAGGGAACCTGTCCCTTCAGAATGAGACGTCTTCACCCATTGTTAAGGCCTCTACATCAGCTGAATCCTTTGGGATCAATGACGTATCCTCGGCCATAGCAAGTATAGAGCCAGGGAAGGCGGTGGGGCCTGATGGCCTCCCTGGCGATCTACTCTTGCATGACCCAAAGCCTTGGGCTCACTTACTTCATTCTACTCTTGATGAACCTCATTGCTAGAGGTTATGCCGTTCCTGGCTCCTGGAAAGGAGCCGAGGTGGTAAACGTCTATAAGAAGGGTAATAGGGAGGATCCCGCCAACTACAGGCCGATTAGTTTAATCGACGTAATACAGAAAGTGGTTGGCAGGGTCCTCCTTATGAGGATAAGGTTGTGGATGGAAGATGAAAATGTCCTCTCACATTTCCAGGCAGGTTTCAGACAGAAAGTTGGCACGATGGACCAGGTCTTTAGATTCTTTATGATCCATTGGAAATCTGTGGTCATTGGGAAAGGTAGTCTCTATTTGGCGTTTATTGACCTGAAGATCGCCTTCGACCTGGTTCCACGTGCCAAGCTCTGGCAGGTGTTATTCGACCTTGGCATTCCCCCCTGGTCCTGGATTTCATCAAACGCCTCCATGAGGGGAATTATGCTAGAATAAGGTGGGGCAGCCAGGGTCAATTGACAGAAAGGGTGGCGGTGGACAGGGGGGTACACCAGGGTTGTGTACTGGCCCGACACTGTTCTCTCTCTTTGTTAATGGGGTGGTAGACCATTTGAGAGAGGACCCAGCCGATGCCCCAACCTTGGCAGGTGAGAAATCACCTACCCTACTCTTCGCTGACGACACCCTTCTGATTTCGAAAAGTCCGACAGGCCTGCAAAAACTGTTAGACAGGTTCAAGCTGTTCTGTGATTCACGGGGCCTATGCATCAATACATCTAAAACCAAGTTAATGGCACTATCCCCATCTAAACGGTTTAGGAATGGTATCACGCTTAATGGTACCCCATTAGAATTAGTTGAATCTTTCGACTATCTGGGTATACGGGTCAATAACTCGATGAAGTGGAATTCCCATTTGATTAAAATGCTTCCCACCCATAAACGGGTGTCAGGGGCAATTTTAAGAGATCAGCTACTTTCTGTCAGCAGACCAGTAGCATGTGTGTATATGGGTCGGAACTACGGGGATTTGAGAATACCATCAACTTAGTAAGATCAGAGAATACGTTCTATGGAGGTCCGGTTTCTCTTCCACTATCTACCCCATTGATACCGCTCCGGCAAGACTACGGGAAATGTTCCATCAAATATATTGCAAGGCTTCCCCCTTTATTATTCTTGGTACGCCTGAGAAGGACCCCAGAACTGGCTAACTATGCTATTGCCCTTAGTGATGGTAACAGCAACTATTCCCTGAGGGCTGGTTTACACTCACTCCACATGCATCCACCACAGACATCACTGGATATGTGACCCTGGTAATAAAAAGGTGTCTAGCGCACGCGCCTGTACTCACTTCCACTATCTATCTGTGTGCGTGTGTTCAACATTCATTAGCTATGCATGATACTGCCCCTGAGCCATACTATATGACATTGTGCTGTGGACAGTGTATTGAATCATGTTACCTCTGGTAATGGGGAAAACTTTGGTTATGTAACTTTTAGGTGTATGGCTCTCACAGGTGGAAGGCTACTTTACAGACAATGAATATTGATGAAGATGGTGGTTGCCTGTTGTGTGTGGTGTAAGATATGTGTACATAGGAAAAAGTTTCAAAAAAAGCTCTCTAAGCAGAAGAGGTCTGTCTCATCAAATGAGAATGACTAAAATGGGTAGTGTTTTGCAACTGCTACAATGGGAAATGTTAGGAACTAATGAAATGCTTCTTTTAAGGTCACATGGCAATCATGCACTCAGTGCGCAAGGAGGCTGCACCCAACACAATTTTGAGACAATATGTTTACTATAATATAAGTTTATTACAGTTAGAAATATATAAATGTTTTAAATATTTTAGATTACCGCTTGGTTTCAAATACACTCTAAAGTTATTTACATACACTTTTGAGACAAAAAAATTAAGGAATGGCGTACCTGGCGTGACACCATACGTCTATGATGTAGGACAAGGCTTGGCAGCATGCACTCATCTCATACGCAACGTGCAGCAGGCGCGACCCAATACGTACATGACGTAATGCGCAGCTAGGTACTGCGTACCCATCGCATACCAAACTAGCAGCTGGCACGACCTCATACTTATATGTTGCTATGTTGGACATGGTGTCACGTACCCGTCGGATACAAAATGTGTCATTTCAATTTGGTGGATAGGATTCACGTGCTGATGGACAGGACTTTAGTTTTGTCACAAAAAAAAGAAAACATTTTATACATATTTTTGGGGGAAGATATTAAATATTACATAATTTTAAAAGTTAATAAAAGGATAATAGAGTTGCAAAATATTGTAAAAAAAATTATAGGTTTGATAAATATTAAAATATGAAATTAACATTTAAAAAACCTTTGATATTCACTGAAAAAAACATTGGTTTTACAGACGTTGTAGTTATGAATTATGAATTAGCATTTGAAAAACATTAGAAATTCACTGAAAAAACTATAAGTTTCAGGGTCTTTATAGTGAGTTGGACAATTCACGCATACAAAACGATAGAAATTCCCCCGGTAATAGTTAGTTCAGCTATCTATAACTTGCGCCCCCGCAATGCACTGCTGATGATGTCACATATTACATCATTCATGACATGGTCAGTGACATCACTGATGACATCACTGGTAACATTTCAAATGGCATCTAGTGACTGTGAGTGTTTTTTATAGTGTTAAATATAAATATCAAGGCGATTCAGTGAGTGTTTGACTGACTGGTTGTCTGGGTACCTGTAAGGGTGTCTGAGTGTCTGTGTGGGTGGGTGAGAAGGTGTGTGACTGCTTGCATAGGTGAGTGAGTGGGTGAGTAGTGGTTCTATAGGATAGTGAGTGTATAGGTAAGGAGCTACATAGGTGACCGAGTGTGTGTATGGCTGTGTCAGTGAGTGAATGGATGTGTCAGTGGTATATAGGTCAATAACTGCATATATGAAAGGCAGTAAAGGTGAATATTAGAGTATATAAGTGACTGTATGTGTGAGTGGGAGATTGTGATTGTGGCTGTATGGGTGAGTGTGCGCTTGTGTCAGTGACTGGATAGGTGAGTCAGTACGTGTTAGTATCAGTATGAGTAAGTGAGTATGTGTGTGTGTATCTGTATGGTTGAGTAAGTAGCTGTGTGATTTATTTGAGTTTTATATAGCGCTGGCTAGTCCCGGAGGTATCAGAGCGCTTTACATAAGGAAACAGTGTATCACAAATTACAGAGATTTCACATTATTTACAAAATGAATACATATTCAATACAGGAGTTAAATATCAAAAACGAGAGTCAGGATCCAAACAGATCAGGGAGAGTTGGGAGTCCAAAGGGAGGAGACAGCAGCGGAGGAGAAGACGAGACAAATGTCCGAAGACCGGCTGGGTAGGTGACGGCCAAAGCGGTGTGCCAGAGCCAGTCTCCCCTATAGCTTTCAGAGCAGCTCCACTGGGGATCGGCCATGCTGTTCGAACTCGGCCGGTTTAGGGTGAGGATCAGGGAGAGTTGGGAGTCCAAAGGAAGTAGACAGCAGAGGAGAAGGCGGGACAAATGCCCAAAGACTGGCTGGGTAGGTGACGGCCAAAGTGGTGTGCGAGAGCCAGTCTCTCCTTTAGCTGTCGGAGCAGCTCCACCGGAGATCGGCCATGAGGTTCGGACTCCGCCGGCTTAGGGTGAGGATCAGGGAGAGTTGGGAGCCCAAAGGAAGGAGACAGCAGCAGAGGAGAAGACGAGACAAATGTTCAAAGACCGGCTGGGTAGGTGACGACCAAAGCAGTTTGCCAGAGCCAGTCTCCCCTATAGCTCTCAGAGCAGCTCCACCGGGGATCGGCCATGCGGTTCGAACTCCGCCGGTTTAGGGTGAGGATCAGGGAGAGTTGGGAGTCCAAAGGAAGGAGACAGCAGAGGAGAAGACGGGACAAATGCCTGAAGACCGGCTGGGTAGGTGACGGCCAAAGCGGTGTGCAAGAGCCAGTCTCCCCTATAGCTGTCGGAGCAGCTCCACCGGGGATCGGCCATGAGGATCGGACTCCACCGGCTTAGGGTGAGGATCGGGAGGCGAATAAAAGACTTGAGTCCAGGTGCAGGTGAGTGGAGAAGGCAAGGGTGGAGGGGTAGGAGAGGATATGTAGCTTGCTGCCCTCTTTAAGTCAGGTAGGTCGAGGGTGTTGATCCCTGTGACCATGATGTCAAACATCCTGTGAGGTGAGCGTGGCATGGAGCTTTGTCAAGTGCTCCCAGCTTGGTGTGACAGAAAGGGGTTAAATTGAGCACTATCTTGCAGCAGATTCCGCCGGCAATATGACAAATCGAAAGTGTTTGAAACGGAGAACCCGGCGTCATCTTAAGGTCAGACTCCATTAACACAAGGTTCGCCATGAAAACAAATAGGTCCTGCACTGAAGGGCTCCTCATACACAGCGGGCACTTCATCAATAACGCTGCATCAATCACAACTGAGTTAATCGCCTACATTAGATCAGGTAAAAGCACCGGAGAAAGTCAGACGCTCCTCGTACTCCTCACAAGGCCACCATTTTAGGGTCTGGCACTGACCACTCGGAAATCGCCATGGATATGTCAGAGGCTGTATTGATGAGCTAGTGGGTGTATGATTGGTTGTATAGGTAATTGAGTGGATGTGTGTGTAGACCTATGTATCTTTGAGTGGGTGTGGAAGTATTAGTATGGGTGTGTAAATGGTTTTGACAATGGTAGTGTACGAGGTGGAGGGGGTGTGTTAATGGTTATGTTAGGCTGCGAGTGAGTGCATCCACCGAAGAGAAGGTCCTTGCCGTGCAGAGCCGCCAAAGGACTTCAATATCAGGCTGCATCCCGGCCTCCCGGCCGTGGCGCTTAACAGCCACGCAACTTACCGGCGCCTGGAGGTGCTGTAAAACCAGCACTTGCGCATGGATGCCGCCCGGATGAAGCCTGGACCAAGGGCGGACCCGTCTGCGCCCGTCAGCAGCAGGCCAAGGCTGGGCTGGGCCACCCCCCTTGGCACAAGGAACAAATCAATACCGGTAAGAAGTTGCTTATTCCATGCTGTAAAGTGAATTAGCAAAAGATGAGCAAGAGAAAGTTAGCGCCAAATGGTGGGAAGACCAGTACCAGCACAAAAAACTAACTTTTAAAAAAGTGCTGTGGGGATAATAAATAATGAAATAACCCTGGTTGAAGAAGAACTTGCTGCCACAAAGGATGCTCTAGAGGTAGTTATAAAAAAGTTGCATCCAAAGGCAGGGAGCATGCGACCTATCTCGCCGTCCACAATGTTAAAGGGTTTTGCCAAGGGTAGTGAAAAGGCTTCTGTAACTGAATCCATTAGTCACTGTGAAAGTACCATAGCAAACACCACAGGCATGGTAAATACCTGTATCATGACAACCCAACTGGAAATTTCTGTACTATCTGACTCCTTGGAAATGGTTTCTCCACCAGCCAAAAAAATTGAAACAGCAACTGCCTAAAGTAAAAGAAATACTGATATTAAACCAGCAAAAAAAGGTTAAATCTAAACCGAAATCCAAGAAAGGAGCAAAAAATCAAGGGCATATATCTGATGAAAACATGGCCGATAATGCGAACAATCATTAAACCTTGAAAATCTCTTTAAAAAATTGCATGGGAAAATGGACAGTATTGAAAGTCGACTAATGTCAGAAATAGATCAAGTGAAGAAGGATGCTACGCACCTCTTAGAACTGGTCTCAGAACTAACATTGCCAAATAAACCAGAAAAAATATTGGCGACAAAGTCATCTGCTGAGACATGGAAAGATTGTTCAGGGATACAAACTGGGCCTCAAATTGTGGCAAGCAAAAAACAGTGAAGACCCATATCCCAAGTACCATCACATCAGAACGATTTGTTATTAGCTCAACCAACACAAATGGATAAAGTCGGTTTTAAAACTATGGCCAAAGAAAGTGACTCGGAAATGTCGGACGGACAAAAATTATTAATTAATAACCCGGATGAAGTTTTAAAATTACCTCCAGAGGCAACCCCCTATGTGATAATTCTGAAAAATGTACCTAAAGTGAGGGGGGTTAAGAGAGAACTATATGATACACTAAAAAAACAGGTGGTGCACTGGATTTCTACTAAGTCCAAATTTAATATTAACCTACAACAGCAAAACATCATAATGCTGAGAAGAGTGAGCTGGATAGGGAATTCTAGGAAAATTTGTCAAGGATACTGTGAGGTAGTGAATTTTCGCAGCAGGGAATTGGTTGGTAATTTGTTAAATTTATTTTGTAATTTTATAGACGAACCCCCTGCATATACAGGTGATTATATTACCGCTGTTCCTTTGGGATACTTCAATAGG
Source organism: Lissotriton helveticus (assembly GCF_964261635.1). NCBI lineage: Eukaryota > Metazoa > Chordata > Amphibia > Caudata > Salamandridae > Lissotriton > Lissotriton helveticus. Next base: position 1,078,145,260 of record NC_136067.1, on the reverse strand, counting down.
CCAAAAAATGAGCAATGCTACAATGAAATGAACAACCTAGGAATGTCTGAAGTAATAGAGATTACCCCACACCTAATAGATTTACCCCACTAAATTTCTGTGCTGAAATAGGCTGACAGGAAAAGGAAATCATAGGGTTCCAAACAGATGTACAGAAACTCCACCTTAAACATAATAAGACACAACTTTAAAAAGACTGTAGGATTTCAGTTAAAAACTATTGCGCCAGAAAGTTACCCCTGGAAAAATGGCAACTAACAAGTGAGAGAGAAGTGATGAACACCAAACAAGCGGGTGATATATATCAATCCCCGCAAGAGAATCTAAGTATAATGTCTTGAAATGTGGCAAGGGTAAAAGCTAAACTAAACAATGAGGAAGGGTTAAAAAATATTGAAACCCATGCTTTAATTTTATTTCAAGAAACGTGGCATACTGAACCCTTTTTTGTAAACGGCTACCAAACTATATATGGACACATACCACGCCATCTAGAATGGGACGCGCAAAAGGTGGCCTAGCAGTTGCAATTCCAGTATCCTCTCCCCTCGTCTTAAAGAAATTGTATATTGCATCACAGGAGATGCACTGCGATTACCGGCAGCAGCAGCGGGCGAACCACAAGCCCCAGGGAGCAGTGGGACCAGGAAGCAAAGACCCCAGCCTCTCCTTCACCGGTAGCATAAAAGACTTTGCGCCTCCCGCTTCGCAGGAGACGCAGCACGATTACCGGCAGCAGCAGCAGGCGAACCACAAGCCCCAGGGAGCAGTGCGACCAGGAAGCAAAGGCCCAAGCCTCTCCTTCACCAGCAGCATAAAAGACCTCGTGCCTCCCGCTTCGCGGGAGACGCAGCGTGATTACCGGCAGCAGCAGCGGGTGAACCACAAGCCCCAGGGAGCAGCGGGACCAGGAATCAAAGGCCCCAGCCCCTCCTTTACCGGCAGCATAAAAGACCTCGCACCTCCCGCTTTGCGGGAGGTGCAGCACGATTACCGGCAGCAGCTGCGGGCGAACCACAAGCCCCCAGGGAGCAGCGGGACCAGGAAGCAAAGGCCCCAGCCCCTCCTTCACCAGCAGCATAAAAGACCTCGCGCCTCCAGCTTTGCGGGAGGCGTGCGGGCGCACGCCGGGCGAAGCCCGGGCTAAGGGCGGGCCCATCCTAGCCCGTCATCGCTAGGAAGAGGCAGGGCAGGGGCCCACCCCTTTCAGCAGGCCTACAGGATTACAAGGACTCAAGGTACTGTTTATCTTAATATAGCCAGACCCTAGAGATCTTACATTGGGACTACTAACTATCAAGCTTTTTTTCTATGTTCTAGAACAGCGCAGTTGGATTTGGAAGAGGGGTGTGTTTATTAACGCTGTCAAATGGGGAAAAGGAAGGCAATGGAGGGCGGGGGAACACTCATAAGCAAAAAAGGGAAAAAAGCCAAGAAAGTAACCCACGCAGCTACTAACTGTGTTTTAACTAGAATTGAAGCCATTGTTAGTGAATGTGAAGAAGTTTTGGGTGCCAGCATTTATAGCAACCCGGATAATATTACCAACCCACCCAATGAGGTCCCAACCCAGACACAAAGAATAGTAATCCCCTCCATTTTTAATAAGAAACCATCCCACAGGCATTCCATCTGTGAAGTGCACAGTTCATTAGATACGACCCTAGAGGGGATCTATCTGGCTGCAACCCCAAATTCGATAATAGGCGCAACTCCTAGCGGGACACAACAGGAATGCGTGATTGGTATACAACTACCTTGTTCAAATAGGTTTGCAGTCCTAGAACATGTAAACGAGGGCACCACATCAGCTTCACTGAGGGAACACAATGCCACAGAAATTACTGATAATACAGCTATCTGTGGCTCCTGTGGATCTACAAACAAGGGTCTATTACAGAGGATTGTTCCTTGAAAAGGAACTGGTAACCTTGAAAGAGAAGGTCGAGGTGCTCTCAAGTAGAACTGATTACCCGCCCGCTGTATCTGCTTTATCCTCACCATCTATCCCTACTAGCTTAGTAAATGGGGTCACACCAGAGTATTCCCAGGAGGTTGTGCCCAGGCCATCCATAGGGATAGGTAACCGACCCCAGGGCTTCTTGGGCACGGATACTCCATCTCGCAAAACCAGATCGTATGCAGAGACCGTCACAGATAGGGGTGCCAAAGGGAGGGTAATGGGGCAACCCTCTACTAAAGCAAGCTATCAATGTCCTGTCCCCCTTTAAGGCAGCCCAGAGTAATCAAGGTAGAATGAGTATACAAGGGGATATAACCCGCCCAGTGAATAATCTCCCAACAATCTACATGACTCAGGTGCCTAGATATAACAATGCTCAGGGCTATGAAAGTAGCGAATCCCTTCAAAACAAAGCAATCCATTTGCTGCGGTACGTAAGGGGCTGTAGGTCAATCATACTGGAGGACATTGCAAAAGTGAGGAGGGTTACATCGGGTAACTCCCTGACTGACTGCATTGAACTACAGTTATATAATCCAGTAATTGCTGAGAATCTATTGGCCCTAGAGTTCAGAACGTCTCCCCATGAGCACTCTACTATCCAGATCCGACGCTTTCCGCTTTGGACACCGGCCTGGAAGGGGAGGGACTGGACTGAGTTTAGTTGATTGACTAGACGAGGCATGGCCAATGAACATTTTCTCCGATTTCGTGGGGTGGAATTGTGGGTAAACTGACACAGGCCATAGCAGTTTGGGGTTAGGAGGAGAGGCGGGGGGAGAGTTCAAATGTCAATGTTGATTTGGCTGTGTCTGTGGAGGTTAGAGATGCTTGGCCAACTGGTACAAATGCAGGGGTGATCCAATTCCTCTCCTGGAATATAGCAGGGCTTCAGAAAAAACTGGCCCTTCCGGAGTGGAATGAGTTTATCGACAACTACGACATCTGTCTGTTCCAGGAGACTTGGAGCCTGGTCCCCTTGAACAAATCAAGGTTCACCACATATTTTGTTCCAGCGACCAGTTCAGGCAAAGGGCGCCCCTCTGAGGGCCTCCATATTTGGATTAATATTGCATTAAATTTGTCCATTGTCAGGCATAACTCACCATCACTGGATATTCTACACCTGACAATTAAAGGGCAAAAAAATGCTACCAATATGGAGGTATTTAACGTGTATGCGAGAGGGTCCCCTGGGGCCCAATCGGTAGCAACCCTAACAGCACTGGAGTCTGAACTGTCCTGTACCCCTCCCCACTCTGGTATCATTGTAGCAGGAGACTTCAACTGCACATTCGAACCATTGAGTGTGGAGGATTTTTTGGGCTTTGGTGAAGAGGATAACAAATGGGCTATACCAACAACATGGTGCCAATAAAGAAGTGGACCCAAAGGGCCATCCAAATTAATGCCTTAACTTTAGAGTACAACTTAAAAGCTGTTAATGGCAGGACGCGCTCTGATCCAAGCAGGGCAAATACATATAACAGGCCCAGTTGCCCCTCACGGATAGATTACATCCTGCTGGATACATGTCTATGGGGCGACCTTCTGGATAAGAAGGTCAAGCCCACTTTGGACAGTGACCACAACCCCCTGTGCATGCAAATCATGTGCAATTGGGATACTACCTCCATTAAGACATTTAATGCCCCGGTGATGTCAATGAAGGAGGTTGTGCCGTCCAATTGCAACCGACGCCTTAAATGGCATAAGGTTGCTAACCAGGAAGAGAAATTGCTTAATATAAGGGATCTCATAGAGCAGAAGACCACAGAGTTTGAATTATTCAATGCTACCCATGAGGAATTATATGACTCTCCATTCCCCAGGCTCTATCAAGATACCATAGGAAGGTTAGGAGAGTTTTTTATTGTTAAGAGGCATAGAGAGCAGAAAGGATGTCCACCCGACCCTCCAATCGGTGGTACTCTGCCATATGCAGAGAAACGAGACAGGCTCTATCTACAGCTCTACGGGCAAACGATTCCTTAACAATAAGAGCAGCTAAGAAGCAGTATGCTAGAGCCATAGAGCAAGCTAAGCGCATTTGGGAAGAATCCCATTGGCAGGAGCTTAAATCTGCCTCACAGTTGAAAGACTCGACTGGGTTTTGGGAGCTAATTAATAAAAACACCCGGAGAAGAGTGAATCCGATACCAAACCATATTACAGGGGGCCAGTGGCATGACCATTTTCTCAGCCTGTACTGTGGGGACGAAGGGAACCTGTCCCTTCAGAATGAGACGTCTTCACCCATTGTTAAGGCCTCTACATCAGCTGAATCCTTTGGGATCAATGACGTATCCTCGGCCATAGCAAGTATAGAGCCAGGGAAGGCGGTGGGGCCTGATGGCCTCCCTGGCGATCTACTCTTGCATGACCCAAAGCCTTGGGCTCACTTACTTCATTCTACTCTTGATGAACCTCATTGCTAGAGGTTATGCCGTTCCTGGCTCCTGGAAAGGAGCCGAGGTGGTAAACGTCTATAAGAAGGGTAATAGGGAGGATCCCGCCAACTACAGGCCGATTAGTTTAATCGACGTAATACAGAAAGTGGTTGGCAGGGTCCTCCTTATGAGGATAAGGTCGTGGATGGAAGATGAAAATGTCCTCTCACATTTCCAGGCAGGTTTCAGACAGAAAGTTGGCACGATGGACCAGGTCTTTAGATTCTTTATGATCCATTGGAAATCTGTGGTCATTGGGAAAGGTAGTCTCTATTTGGCGTTTATTGACCTGAAGATCGCCTTCGACCTGGTTCCACGTGCCAAGCTCTGGCAGGTGTTATTCGACCTTGGCATTCCCCCCCTGGTCCTGGATTTCATCAAACGCCTCCATGAGGGGAATTATGCTAGAATAAGGTGGGGCAGCCAGGGTCAATTGACAGAAAGGGTGGCGGTGGACAGGGGGGTACACCAGGGTTGTGTACTGGCCCGACACTGTTCTCTCTCTTTGTTAATGGGGTGGTAGACCATTTGAGAGAGGACCCAGCCGATGCCCCAACCTTGGCAGGTGAGAAATCACCTACCCTACTCTTCGCTGACGACACCCTTCTGATTTCGAAAAGTCCGACAGGCCTGCAAAAACTGTTAGACAGGTTCAAGCTGTTCTGTGATTCACGGGGCCTATGCATCAATACATCTAAAACCAAGTTAATGGCACTATCCCCATCTAAACGGTTTAGGAATGGTATCACGCTTAATGGTACCCCATTAGAATTAGTTGAATCTTTCGACTATCTGGGTATACGGGTCAATAACTCGATGAAGTGGAATTCCCATTTGATTAAAATGCTTCCCACCCATAAACGGGTGTCAGGGGCAATTTTAAGAGATCAGCTACTTTCTGTCAGCAGACCAGTAGCCCCGGCCCTTGTGTGTATATGGGTCGGAACTACGGGGATTTGAGAATACCATCAACTTAGTAAGATCAGAGAATACGTTCTATGGAGGTCCGGTTTCTCTTCCACTATCTACCCCATTGATACCGCTCCGGCAAGACTACGGGAAATGTTCCATCAAATATATTGCAAGGCTTCCCCCTTTATTATTCTTGGTACGCCTGAGAAGGACCCCAGAACTGGCTAACTATGCTATTGCCCTTAGTGAGCTCATTAAACTGGACACAGGCAACAAGATCAAATGGATCTGCAAGCATAACCAGCTTGTTTTCGACATCGGGCTGGCGGAGGCATGGGATAGCCAGACCCCGCCGCCCAAACAAACTGTTAAGAAAGCTTATTGGGAATGGGTTCAAGCAGAGGAGGCACTCAGATCCAATCGGGGAATCCTGACCGAGCAGTTTTTGGATCACAAGCCTGTTCGAAAACTGGAACCCTTTCTCGATTTTATTCAATCTCCAAGAGAAAGGAGACTCTACCTGACGCTGAGGTTTGGAACTCTCCCGCTTAATGAACTCACAGCAGGTTGGAAACAATACAATGTGACATTTACCTCCGGTCCTGGCTCTGCAACCCCCACTGAGTCCATTCCCCATTTTCTTTTCGCCTGTCCTGCATACAGGTGTGCAAGAAGAAAATGGCTCAAACCTGTTTGTATCATCTTGGGATGCAAGAATTATAAGGAGGTGTTATGTATTTTAAAAACCGATACATCTTCCCTCATCATGGTTTGCGGGGTGGCCAAGTACCTGGGCTGTGCTTGGTTAACGAGAAACAAGTTGTTGAGGGATAACAAAAGATAGGCTTTTTTCATATGCCCTGTTGTCTCTATTGCCCATATATTTGAAGTTTTTTTACTGCTTTTACATTATGTGTTTTTATTGTAACTTTTAGACGTGTTTTTATAATGGTTGTATGGAAATAAGGTACTGTCTTTCAAATTGGCACTGCTTTTAAAATGATGAATTTGGATTGTACTTACTTTTATGATAATTTTATCGACTAAAGTACATACAAACAAACATATTGCATCACAATTTTATCAATTTGTTTGTTTTAAAGTTGAGGGGAAACAGTCAATTGTTGTAATAAATTATTACAACAACATTTTTGATAATACAAGATCCAGAAAAGGATCTTGATGTGTTCTTGAAAGGGATGGGGGGTGATTACATGCTCATATGGGCTGGTGATTTTAACATTGGAAAATGTGAAGTCATAGTAGGGGAACAATGTGGGCATCAAAATGATTATGGAGATCAACTTGTGCATTTTGGACATGACACTTATGGAGAAGCTATTAATATCACTATCCATAAATATAATTTGGTAATTTTGGAAACAAATGATGTTGATAAATTAGCACCCACTCATACGTTTGTAGGCGCTAGATTGTCTTCAACAATTGACCATTTTATTGTCACAGAACAACATAGGGATGTAGTTGGATCGCTTATAGTCTGTGCAAGTTTCTTTAGTGATCACAACCCCTTAGTCCTGACTTTGAAAATGTATTTACCCAGGATTAAAAGAGGGAAGTAGGCAGACGCAAATGTTGTGACCAAGGCAATAATGGAGTCTCATTGAAATGGACAGGAGTAAATCCCTCTTTGTTTATGGAAAATCTAACGAGAAAAAGCAACATGATAGTGATACCTGTCGAGATAGTTCATCAACTAATTTGGATATTATTGGTGCTTTCTCCAATATTATCACTGAAATAGCGGATGATCTAAAAACAAAACAGAAGAATAAAAAGAACAATCAATGACCTAGATGGTTTAATCAGGAATGTTCAGGGTTGAATAGGGATTTGAAAAATATTCTGAAAACTAAACCTAAGAACAATCCTGAAATAAGAAATCTAAGGAGAAAGTATAACTTAGCCTTGAAAGCAAGGAAAGCTGAGATCCGGGAAGAGGCCTGGGACAAATTATTACAGGCTGCAGCAACTCAGGATACTACATTATTTTGGAAAACAATCAATTATCCCTTTTTTAGAGATGTTGCAGTGGTAAAGATAGACGTTGTAGTGCCCATGGAGGATTGGATAACCCATTTTGAAGGCATTTTTAATCCAGAGGGGGTAAATACCTCGCAAAGGGAAAAATATTTTTATAAAAGTTGAACCCGTAGGGATACCTCAGATAACCTTAGAGGAAATTAAAGGAGCACTCAACAAAGGTGCTAGTGGTAAAGCGGCTGGTCCCGATGGGGTCCCAATTGAAGTTTTTAAGTATGCCGTTGAATTCTGGTTGCCTATCCTACTGAATTTTTTTAATGCAACCCTTGATGGAAAATCGCCCACTTCATGGGTTGAAAGTATTATAGTTCCTATATTTAAAAAAGAGGATAGAGGAAGTGCCAAGTGTTACCATCCCATATCACTCCTTGATTCTACCTTGAAACTGATGGGTAGAGTCCTGTTGGGAAGATTGGAGACCTGGGCCTATGAAAATAACATCCTCCCAGAGGCCCAGTACGGGTTCAGGAGAGGTATTGGGACAATAGAACAATGTGTAAACTTGGATCTTTTGGTGGGAAAATATACACTAGCAAAAGGGGGTCACTACACCTCTGTTTTGTGGACCTCACCAGTGCCTTCGATCTAGTAAATCATGATAAATTGTGGCAAACACTGGTTGAGTTAGGTTCCCCCAGGACATTGTTGTTTATTTAGCCCAGATTTACACCTTTTTGTTATCCAGAGTTCGATTTGGTTTAAAGGGAGATTGCACGCCTGACTTCAGGGTAACTCGTGGGATAAGACAGGTGTGCATTTTAGCACCCCTCTTATTCTCACTATACATCAATAATGTTGACTGTTGTCTACAGAACCTTAAGGCTGATGCACCAATCGTAGGACCTCGCTCCACTCCAGTGCTCCTTTATGCAGATGATGCCGTCCTTATTTCAAGGACGGCAAACGGTTTGCAATGCCTGATTGAAAAATGTGCCCATTTCATGACTGAAAAAGATTTAAAATTGAATTTAACCAAAACCTTCGTCATGACTTGTGGCAAAAAAGGAAGAAGGATTAAAAAGCATTAGGTGGATGGCATTGCGATAGAGAGAGTATCAAGTTTTACATATTTAGGTTTACTGTTTAATTAAAATGGTACATGGGGCTCACATATCAAATTAAAAATTTACACAAAGCATAGGAGACATTTTTAGATTTGCAGAAAAAATAGGAAATAAAACAATAAGGGAAATGCTCACCCTTTATAGAAGTAAAGCAATTTCGACTGTATGCTATGGTGCAGCCTTATGGGGGCGAGCTAATGCTGTAATCCTCCAAACACAAGAGAATATGTTTTTAAAATGACTGCTAGCAGTCCCAAGTTCTACATCCAATTGTCTAGTTCATAGAGAATTGTCTGTTCCCTATATTTGCGATTTTATAAAAACAACTGTTTTCACATTGTGGCATGGGATTTGGACACGGGAAGAAGCCAGGTTCACCAAGAGTATAATACTTGACTGCCTGGTTTTAGATAATAGTAGGGACATTTTGTGGCTTGAATATATACAAATTTTAGTAAGTAGCTGCAAATTAACCCTAGACCCTAAGGAACCTATGTCGATTCACGATTATAGCAAGAAAGAACTTAAAACAAGGTTTATTACCGCCATGGACTTAGTAAGGGAGGGGGAATCTAGTGTAAAAGAAAGTATCATTTCTTATCATGAGCGCCCGCTCTTTATGGGCATACAGCCCTACCTTATTATAGTAAGAAATGTTAACCACAGATTCCTTTTGACTAGATTAAAATTTGGTACCCTACATTATTTAGTCGCATTTCCTAAGAACAGGAGAAGATACCATGGCTTACCAAAATGTCCATGTGATGGAAAATCTTCCCAAATCATGCTGCATTTTGTACCTTTTTGTGATTTTTTTAGGGACATTCGTAAATTCGCTTTGGAACCCCTTTTTTTAGCAAATAAATAAATATTATTATTATAAACAAGCTTTTAATTATATATGTAGCTTGGAGGGTGAAAAGATTATGAATGCTGCCTGCAACTTATTCCCATTTGGAGGCTCTAACCTATGAAAACTATGAGAATTGATTTTGGATAATATAATGCACAGTATGCAAAATATGTGATACTAAAAACGAAATGCACTCATGTATTTTTATCTTTTGTGATGATTAACGGATTTATGAGATTTTAATGAAATACTATCAAATTGCCCCTCAGGATTTTTAGCCAAATATGGACTATACTTGTAAGTGCATGTGACTGTGTAAATATTGTATTTTTTATTGATGTTTTTAGTATGCTTTTATGGTCATGTGAAATGTACCGAATAAAGCTTTTTGAATTTGAATTTGAATTTGAGTGCATCAGAAATTCTGTGGATGAAGTCATGAGTGATGTCACAGTGATGTCATTTGAAATTAGTGATGTAATATGTGAAGTCATAAGCAGTGCATTGCGGGGGCTGTGGTACTTTAAATTCTGAACCCGCTTCATAAAAGTCGTCGTATCTTGACGATTTTGGTAACATTAGACCGAAAATGGCAAGTGTAAGATATACGAGCATTTTCGTCATATTTGAGTGGCGAGATCACCATTAAATCAGGGATTCCGTCCTGAACCCTCGGGTTCCATTTTGTACATGGTAGCCATTTTAGAGTTGCCCTCACATAGGCTGATGATTAAGGCCAAGCGAGTCTTAAGGACACGTACACCTTCAGCTGACTTCTCTGTGACCTGGGCAAGCTGACTCCACTGCCCGAAGCCAAACCTGTTTGACCAGTTCCTTTCCCAGTGATCAAGATTAAGCATCAAGGCACAGGAGATCATAAACCTTTATCGCCCACAACTATGTCTTATCTTACTCACACCTGTCTCTGCTCCTTTCTTTATGGCCTGTTTACGATGGGGATGTGCCGGGTTTTTATTATGGGTTTGTGCAGCTTGTGTAAGAAGGAATGTTGGGTTTTGCATGCTTGCAAAAGCTAGGACTGCCCCTTACTTTTTGTACTGAGTCATGTAGACATCCACTGAAAAAAACGCAGGTTTCAGGTACGTTTTTAGTTAGGGCTTAGCATTTAAAAAACCTTAGAAATTCACTCAAAAAAACGCAGGTTTCAGGGACGTTATAGTTAGTTGGACATTTCACTCGTATAAGGATAGGATAGGATACGATAAAGATTTGTAAAGCGCACTAAACAAAATAGGTGTCAAGGCGCTAAGCGGGATAATAGGGAAGCAATCACCAACTATGATACAAAAAGCCAGGTCTTTGACATCTTCTTAAAGGAAGCAAGTGAGTTAGCCGTGGTGGGGGGCGCTAGGTAGCGCGCTTGCAAATGGCCGCACTTGCGTGAGGCTCTTGCCGTCCGGCGGCCTTCATCCGTAAAATATCCTTTTTCTGACCCCCACGGAGATACTTATTACATCCGATAGAGAGAGCTGCCCCTCCGGTTGCCCCACTCAGAAGCTGGTGCGGATCGGTGGTTTCCTGCGCCCGTGAGGCTCTGCTGAACTTTGACCGGGGAGGCAAACGGAGCGCAGTGCATCTGCATATCGGCCTGCGACATCATGATAGCCCACGGCTGCACACGCGGTGCCTAGGCCGCGCGGACTGCTGGATTTCTTGTGCGAGACGAACTGCTGCTGCACTCCTGCTGGGAAGAGAGCTCAGTTGGATGAGCCCGTCTCGGTGGCTGAGGCATCTGTGGTCCCCGCTCTCACGCTGGGTGAGGAGGTATGAGCGATGCGCTATCAGTGGCAGAGGGTGCTTGGGGATACCGGCCCTGGGAGCCCGCAGGGACCTACAGCACATTGCAGCACGACTCGGGAGGCACCAGACTGCCTGAAGTCCCCCCCCTTCAGGGAGTACCAGCTGGCGCCAAGAGATCTGCACTGCCCAGGGGAGACAACCTCGACTCGTCAGGACTGCTCCCGTGCCTACCAGATGGTGCGGCCTATTCAGTCCACCCGAAAACCTGCACAAAGAACACCCTGGCTTGGGGAGATATAGGCAGGCGGCCTGACACCGAGCAGGGATACTGAGAGCTCTGGACAACTTGAGGCCTGCCCCCCTTCCTCGGGGGAGCATTCATTGTCGCAGTGTGCTTAGCGCTGCCTGACCACCTGGTGCCTTGTTGCTTGCTATATTTGTGGAAGGCAGCGGCCTATACAAGCCAACACTGCCAGGAGAGCAGCCTTATGGGCATTGGAACATTGGGCTGTGACTAAGGTCGGAGCTGACGGCAACAACTGAGCCGCGACCAGGGCCACTTCACTGGCGGAGACCATTATGTGGTAGGAGCTGTAGAGAAGACGCTAGAATGCCATGCTGACTTGCTGCCACATCCGTGACCCCACTTACAAGCAGGCCTCAGTAATTTCTATATGACAGTTTGGAGCAACGGTGGTTGAAATACGAGCAGGCCATTGTATGGGTCCCTGAGAGGAGGGCGAAGCACTGCGACTATAAATACTAAATTGCGCCCTAGCACTGCCCAGACGGGCCATGCCAGAACATTGCTATGAGCAGGCATTGTGCACTACCATAGAGACACCGTAGTCCGGTGTCATACCGTACTGCTACTGCTCCTACTACTGCGGAGACTGGACCACGGGTCTTGGTGCATATCCAGCAGTCCACAGTGAGGTGTCTTTGCCAGACCCAGGTGCGACAATGGGTAAAAATTACACGAGGCAACCGAAACTCTCTTTTGACACTGTTAAAAGGACCACTCGCACAGGACAGGAAAGTCAGGAACAGGCTATAAGTAGTGGGTCCCAAGAAGATACTGCTGGGCCATCCAGTGAGGTACAAGACATTCTTAACGAGGTCCGCCAAGTATTTGCTACAATAGTAGACAAGGTCGACAGGATGTCATCATGGATGGACGCAATCGCTCATAAACTGGAGGGACACGATGAGAGGCTCAAGCAATCTGAACGGCGCATTTCAGACTCGGAACACACAACTGCTAGGCACATGATGCAACTCTCCCGCATGGACAATTTGCTGAGGGTTATCGCAGCCAAGAACGAGGACTTGGAAGCGCACAGTAGGCGCAATAACATTTGCATTTTGGGCATTCCGGAATCGACCAACACTGGACGAATGGAAGACTACGTGGAGAAGCTCCTTCTAACGGCCAATGGCGTGGACGCCTTTTCCAACCAATTCATAGTGGAAAGAGTCCACAGATCCCTGGGACTTCGGCCCAAGCCTGGGGATACTCCGAGGCCCATCATTGCTAGGCTCCTAAACTACAGAGACCGTGATGTGGCGCTGAGAGCCGCACGCAGTAAACAAACACTGTCATTTGATGGCAACTCCTTCTCTATCTATCCTGATTTTACGTCCATGGTCCAGGAGGAAAGATGGAAATTTATCGATGTCAATTCCAAGTTGCGTAAAGCCCAGATTGACTATGCCCTCCTCTATCCGGCGCGATTGAGGGTCACACACCAAGGCAAGCAAAGATTCTTCACGACACCACAGCAGGTGGACGAATTCTTCAAGCAACTAAGGAAGGTGGGAAGAGCTAAAGAGGCAGCGGAAGATCCTCGGCGGTCCCCATTGGTAGAGGCGGACAATGAAGAACAGGAATGAAACCTTATCGAACATTGCCTTGGTAACAAACTACTATATATGTGATTTGTCTTTTAGATATCGGGAGGCGGCTCTGCTAATGGTTATATGTTTCTTATTGTGTAATGTACCGTGGGGTGTCTCACAGTAGCTCGTCGGACACCCTTGTGCCTGACTGAGCCATAGCACCTGCTGCGTGTTGTTCTGAAGGCATAGGGTTGTTGTGCAGCCACCTAGAAATGGCCCCTACAGGGTATACCCCGGGCTATTTTGCCGTGTATGTTTGGTTGGGGCTGTGATGTGTTTTTTGTTGAGGGGCGGGTGGGGGAGGGGGGTGTGAGTATGATACTGGCATGTTTGGGTTGCTTCAGTGGGAGGGCTGGGGAGGAGGGGAGAGTTGATGGGAGTTGGATGCGATAGGGAGTGTTGAGGAACATAATACAGAGATCACTACATACACAGAAACCTCATATGCAATTGGTGCAGAGGATAAAAGAGCGCTAGACATGGTTTTCAGAACAGTTGCATATGGCTAATCGAGGGGAGACACATTTGAATGTCATTACGTGGAACGTCAGGGGGTTAGGGGACCCAAGAAAGAAGTGGCAGGTACTGGCTTATCTAGACAGATACCAAGCACACATAGCAATGTTGCAAGAGAACCATTTCATGCCCAGAGGGCCGCAACATTTGCATCCCGATGGGCTGCACACAGAATTTTCTCCTCATATTCCAGTTACACCAGAGGGACTGCTATATTGATTAAAAGACAGGTACCTTTCCATCTGGCTGGGACTTCCCAGGATGATCAGGGGTGGTACTGCCTAGCCTGGTGACGCCTCAGCTTGGAGTTGGTCACTTTGGTATGTTGTTATGAGCCGAATGTAGACGCCCCTGATTTTTTCGCTACTATGTGGAGGAAGATAGGTGACATAGGCTCAAATCACATCATATGGAGCTGAGACTTTAATGTTACTTATACTCCGAATCTGGATAGGTCACACCCTGCCCTTCACAATCGCACTAAAGCTAGCACCGTCCTCAGAGATATCAATGTGGATCATCATCTGCTGGAGGCGTGGAGACACATTCACCCCCAGACGCGTGAGGGTACACATTTTACAGCACATGCGGCATCCTGGGCGCGGCTTCATTACTGGCTCATATCCCGGGGACTGGGACCTGCTATTTGTTCCGTACAGCACTTAGCTAGGACCTACTCTGACCACGCACCAGTCAAGCTCACACTTTCCTCTGCAGATTTCAATCCCCCGCGCAGTGCTTGGCGACTTAACACACAAATGCTCTTAGACACAGTTTTTTGCGAGGAGCTGCGCGTAGAAGTTCAAGAATTTTTTGCGCGAAACAAAGGTTCGGTGCAGAGTGTAGAGATTATTTGGGAGGCATTTAAGGTCACACTGAGGGGTTTTTGCATATCGAAAGGGGCGGGCGTGCTCAAAGACATTGTCAACACAATTTGTAGACTGGTACAAGAGCTCAGGGCGCTGGAGGCTAAATTGATGATAACCCCGGACCGGGAGAAACAGCGAGCGTTTAGGACCAAGCTTACGGAGTACACGGAAGAGGCGCAGAAGGAAACACGTTTCAGGGGCAAACATTTGAAGGCCCATCGGTATGGGGAGGGGTAGAGACCAGGTAATGCTCTGGCGGACACGATAAGGCAACCACGCTATTCTAATTACGTGGAGGAATTGGAGAGGCCAGATGTGACGCGGTGTTGGGACACTGCACACATACTTGAGGACTTTACTGGTATTCCAATAGAATTTTATAAGACCTATATAGATCTGATTGCTTCGATACTACGCGAGGTATATGAGGAATCTTTGGAAGTGGGTTCACTACCCCCATCTATGAGGGAGGCCCTTATTATATCACTTTTGAAGCCTGACAAGCGAGCTGATCTACGCGGGTCTTATCGTCCACTCTCCCTACTAAACTGTGATGCAAAATTCTGGCAAAACTCATTGCTACCCAACTACGTCTGTTACTGGAGCGCTTGATTCTCCCGGATCAGTCCGGATTTGTTCCCAGAAGAGCCACTTCCCATAATCTGAGGACTCTTTTTACGATTCTGAATAATGTTTCCCCAGAATTGCCCTTGGCAGCAGTTTTTTAGATGCCACTAAAGCTTTTGATTCTATTGAATGGAACTACATCTTCCGGATAATGCTCCGGAGGGGGTTCCCGCCATTGTTCATATCTTGGATACGTTTATTATATCACCAACAGGGAGCCAGGGTGCTCATTAATGGGCACATGTCTCAGAGATTTTCGATTACCAGGGGCACTCGTCAAGGGTGCCCTCTGTCCCCATTGCTCTTTGCTTTGGCGACTGAACCCCTAGCAGCGCGATTGAGGCAGCACCATAATGACATGCCTTGAGGTGCAATATGAGATAAATATTGGTCTCCATGTATGCTGATGACATTACCCTACATGTGAGAGACCCCTAGAACAACTTAAATACACTTCTTCGAGAATTCATTGTCTTTGGGCATCTGTCGATTGTCCAGATAAATTGGGGGAAGTCCTGCATCTTTCCGCTAACGGATTCAGTAGTGCGTTTCCCCTTAGATTACTCGTTGGAATGGTGCGAGGACGAACTACAATATTTGGGCATTGGCATTACTAGAAATAAGGAGGAACTCATGAGACTCAATTATGGAGTGGCACTGACTCGAATAGCTGACAAGGTGAGCAGATGGATAACACTTCCCCTTTCCATGGCAGGCAGAGCGTCACTGATCAAAATGGTGATATTGCCCCAATTGCTTTATTTGTTTCTCAACATCCTGTACTATCCAGGCCGACATTTTTTCCAATCTCTCAGAACAGAAATGATCAGATTGGTGTGGGGGGGGGGGCAAACAGGCTAGATTGAAGTGGGAAGTCCTGACTAGGCCTTACTCATCAGGTGGATTTGGCATCCCAGACTTTGAACTCTACTATGTAAGCGCGCAGGCCCATTATTTATATTTCTGGATCCGACAACCCAAATATATGCCACAATTAGCAGCCGAACACTGGCTTTTGCACCCCATTCCGATAGAATGCGCCCAGAGCTGACTGCCCGAGAACGCACGCAAAATACTGTTTATGCCACGGTA
The DNA here is from genome assembly GCF_964261635.1 of Lissotriton helveticus. Classification (NCBI taxonomy): domain Eukaryota; kingdom Metazoa; phylum Chordata; class Amphibia; order Caudata; family Salamandridae; genus Lissotriton; species Lissotriton helveticus. The sequence goes on along the minus strand of NC_136067.1, from coordinate 1,078,129,190 downwards.
ACGGCATGGAGACGTATTGAGCACCTTCTGCAGGCCCCTATGCTTTATTCACCCTTACTGCCACTAATATATCATCCAAACATGCCCCTCCTGCAGGAAACAAATTTTCATAAATTTCAGGAGAGCACGTCACTACGATACTGGGGTGATCTATACGAGAAGGATTCGGAGACTCTATTTCAAGATGTACAGAGCACTCCGTTAGATAGTTTTCTATACATAAGGCTCAGGCAGGGGATCCGGTCTTTACATTCTGACTTCCCAACTGAACCTCAGGTACTTCCACCACTACAGTTGCTCCTTCAACAGACAACACCTAAACGCTTAGTCTCCTTACTATATGGCGCATTCCACACACAGCGAGAGGTGGAAGCTCTGGTGTCCCGTACATGGTGGAGGGAGGAATTAGGGTTTGAGCTGACGGAGGACCAATGGGAGCACTGCTGTTCGCAGACTGAACAAATCTCAGCCAGCAGCAGGCTGCACATTATACACTACAAATATTTACACAGGCTGTACCACACACCGGTTAGGCTGCATAGACACCACCTTTGTGATTCGGACAGGTGCGATAGATGTCATGCCCCCCAAGCTGATTTTCTGCACTTGGTCTGGAATTGTCCCGGGGTATTCGAGTATTGGAGACAGGTTTTTGAAGCCTTGAGTCACATGATTAACACACATATACAGGCCACGCCACTCCTGGCATTATTAAGCTATGTCCAAAACGTACCCCTGGCATATCGTAGATACATAGCCCTAGCACTCTTATTGGCCAAAAGGCGGATAGCCTGTAGGTGGGGCAGGGGGAGAGCACCCAAATTTAAGGATCGGCTTAATGATATGGGTAATTGCCAGGAGCAACCTGCCATTTATGCTGAGTTACTGCCTAGAGCGTCCCGTCCTAGAGATATTTGGTCGCCATTAACGTCCTATTTACTGACCAGACCCAGGAGACATGAAGACCTGTCTGTATAGCAAGATGAATCGATATATATGTATAGCAAGATGAATCGATATACTCTGAAGATGTACAAAGGGGTTTCAGTAGTTGCTGGAATTGTCTAGAAGGCAATGTATGGAGATTGTAAAGAGGGGAGAGGTTTCGATGGGTTTCAACACGCCTTCTGATGTTCTGTTTTTCTTACTTGACTCCACCAAAATCGAAAAGGTTGTATGCACTATGTTATGATGTAAAGTATTTCGTGTGGCGCTGCATTTTGAACACATATTCGGTGCACCTATAGGACACATATTGTGAATCTCTATCACTGTTAATTTCTTATAATTGCATCCTATTAACCAGTACAGATAACTGTTAGACTAGTATTTCATGAAACGCGGCCAGCCCGAAGTGGTTGTAGGCGTCATGCTGTGTATGCATATATAGCTTATGTTGTGTCTCATTTGATTACTGTACCACAAGAACTGCCGGCCGGTATATGGTTGTAGGCAAAGAGATGTATCTACTGACCTCTATAAGTAACAAAGGTTTTTAAAACGTAAAAAAAAAAAAGTGAGTTAGCCGTGGTGATAGAGAGAGGTAATGTGTTCCTGCGTTTGGCGGCCGCCACTAAAAAAGAACAACCCCCCCTCACCTGGAACGATAAAATCTAGGCAAGACAAGCTTTTTCTGGATGGAGGACCTCAAGGATCTGCCTGGGGTGTACCAGTGGAATAAGGTCGCAAGATGAGATGATTCAATACCATACATGGCCTTGTACACCAAATTCAGAGCCTTAAAGGTGATGCGCTTCCTAATCGGAAGCCAATGTAACTTACGAATTCCTTCACTAATGGAGTGATAGTTGGGGATGTTCAGTATAAGTCTTGCTGCAGCGTTTTGAACAACCTGCAGCTTGTTCAGTGAGCCTTTGCTGTTTTTAAGGTATAAGGCATTGCAGTAGTCAAGCTGTGAGGTGACCAGGGCAAAGATAGTGGGTTGACAAAGATCTTGGGGAATATAAGGCAACACTTTCTTAAGCATTTTTAGAACATTAAACCAGGTGCTAACCGTACGGTTCACCTGGGTGTTGAAAGCCAGCCCCTTGTCAAAAATGACACCAACGTTTTTGGCAGTTGTTACCGGGACAGGAAGAGGACCACAGGTATCAGGCCACCAGGCGGCAGACCAAATTAGGGGCAGAGTGCCGAAAACCAGAACTTCAGTCTTCTACCTGTTGATTTTAAGAGAATTGTCCTGCATCCAGTGTATTAAGCTGGTCATGCAGGTGATACACCTTTAAGCGACCAGCTGCAAATGATCAGAGAGTGAAATAATGATTTGCGTGTCGTCCACATAGGAGAGGACTTGGAAGGCAAAAGATCTCACCAATGAAGCCAAGGGGGTCACATAACGATTGAAAAGAGTAGGGCTAGGCGAAGAGCCCTGGGGGACCCCACAAGGAAGACTGAAGTATTTGGCTTTGAACCTGCCGTAGCTGACTACATAGTCCTGTCGTGCATAAAAGATTGAAGGAGCAGTAAGGCCTTCCCTGCGACACCAACATCCCGCAGTCGCTGAATCATGCAAATTGGGGATATGGTGTCAAAATCCATCGAAAAGTCGAGCAGGACAAGCACCGCTGACCCGCCCTGATCGACCTGCATGCGGATACAGTCAGAAGCTGAAACTAAGGCAGACTCGGTGCTGTGTCCTGCCCGGAACCCATTCTGGGAGCTATCCAGAATGTTGTGTGTTTCGATAAATTTCATGAATTCAGAATTAATACATTTTTCCAACTTTTTGTCAGGGGTGGGGAGAAGAGAAATAGGCCTATAGTTCTTTAACTCTGAGGAATCGGCATTAGGTTTCTTAAGGAGGTGGCTTCCTTCCAGATGACTGGATAATGTCCAGATGGAAGAATGTTATTAACAATTTTGCACAAAGACTCTGCTATACGATCGGGCACCAGCTTATGTGTGTAAACTCTACAAGGATCAGTAGGGGACCCAGATTTGAGACCAAGTAGGAGTTCCATAGCACCCAGAACTGTAATAGCTGGAAACAGTGCCAGGTTAGGCATAGTAGGCAGGACTTCCAGAGTGCAACACATAGCAGGCTTAATTTCCTCAGAGGAGGAACATTTGTGGAATATTTTCAGGACTATCTGCTGAAAATGAAGAGCTATGTCATCGCAAAGTCTTGGGTAGGATTAAGGGGTGGAGCTCCTAGGGGTTTGGTAATTTGTTTCATGATTTTAAAAAGCATGCTAGAGGAAATATCGGCTGACCTAATTTTATCAGTAAAATACTGGGATTTCGCCTGGAAGATGGCATGCTTATAATCCTTCAGCAAGGACCTCTGTATCAATTTTTCCTGTAAACAGGGGGCTGCCCGCCACTTCTGTTCTTGTTTGTGACAGAGCTGCCTAAGAGTTCTAAGTTCATTTGAGAACCACGGAGCTGAAGGTTTTGCTCTCTTAGTGGTACAGCATTTAATAGGAGCGACAGTGTCCAGTGCATTGGTAATCCAATCACTGAAGCCCTTAGCCATTATAGGATAAACAGTAGGACTACTGGCCGGGGTTAAAGCCAGAGCCTTCCTCCAGTTCGTGACCGTGACCTTTTGCAGTTTTCTACTGAAGATATTTTTGGGAGGCAGATTAGACGTGATTTTAGTACAGGAGGGAAAGGTGATAACAAACTCAACCAGCACATTTTCAGCCCAGCTAAGAGGCAAAACGTTTTTGAACTTAAGATGGCTGTGATTGACAAAAATGCCGTCCAGAGAACTTCAGCCATTATAGTTAGTAGAGCTAAAAATAACTTGCACACCCGCAATTCACTGCTGATGATGTCACATATTACATCACCCATGACATGGTCAGTGACATCACTGATGACATAGCAAATGACATCAATGATGACATCATCCAGTGAACGAGTGTTTCTAAAAGTTCAAGAATTATATATATATATATATATATATATATATATATATATATATATATATATATATATATATATATATATATATATATATATATATATATTATAGCTCCAAGGTCCCACCTAAAAACCGCTGAACTCAAAAGGTGGGTGCTGCTGTGTGCGAGGGTGAGGTCTCTTTTTTACAGTGAGCCAGTGCAATTCCCTGAGTAGTGGAACAGAAGGAGAGCCCGGTGGACGATTCAAAATCATTCGTGCGGCCGTATTCTGAACAACTTGTAATTTAGACAAAAGAGCTGAGCCCACCTCAGCCAGCAGGGCGTTGCCATAATCTAAACAGCTTGTCACCATCGCATGAACCAAGGTTCTGCGGTGGGCGGAGGGAATAAAAGGGAATATTTTTCGAAGAAGCCGAAGACTGTAAAAGCAAGTGCCAGTGGTTGTGGTGATGTGATCTTTCATGGACAAAGAGCGGTCAATTTGTATTCCCAAGTTCTTCACAGATAATTTGGGAATAGGGGCGGCACCTAGTTGTTCAGGCCACCAGTCTTCTGACCAGATAGCTGGTGCTTTTCCCTTAAGCATGATCTTGGTCTTACCTGGATTTAGCTGGAGATAGTTCATCGTCATCCAGTCTGAGATCAGCTTCATGCCATTAGCAAAGCGTGTTTTTCGAGTTCTGGACATTTCCCGATAGTGAACATGAGCTGCGTATCATCTGCATAGGAGATGATGTCAAAACCCAGCTGTTTTACTATCTGGGCAAACGGGGCCATGTATATATTAAAAAGGGTAGGGCTTAAACAAGAGCCCTGTGGCACCTCTTTGTGTAAAGGCAATATGGCCAAGGAGAAGGGGCCTAGAGTGACCTTTTGTGTTCTCTCCGACAGAAAATGATGTAGCCATTTCAAGGCTGTTCCTTTGATACCACAGTCCAATAGTCTCTCTGCTAGCTTGGAGTGAGAGGTGGTATCAAAAGCTGCGGAGAGATCTAAGAGGATCAGTATCGCGGAATCGCCTGAATCAATGGTCTGTCTTAGCGAGTCGGTGACTGCTAAAAGCGCGAAAGCCTGACTGTGAGGGGTCCAGTATTTCATTCTGTTCCAGGTAGAGGCTCAGTTGTTTATTTATGATGTTGCCCAACACTTTGCCCAGTAGTGGTAAGAGAGAGATGGGGCGGTAATTACTTAGAGTTGTGGGGTCCGATGTAGGTTTTTTAAGAATGGGACGGACCACTGCTTCTTTCCATGGAGATGGAATAATATCCGTGGAGATGGAACAGTTAAAAATATCACAGATTACTGGTGCACAACTCTTAGCTAAGAGGGCCATAATTCGAGGGGGACAGGGATCCTGATTTTCCCAAGTCTAACAGCCTGATTCATGTAGGCAATAGCGCTCGCAAAAGGGCCAGATTCTGAGAATCTGGCCCTTTGCGAGTGCGATTTTTGCATTTGGTATTCACAATCCCAAATGCAAAAATCGCTATTTAAGAATTCGCATATTTGCGAGGAATGGCATTTAAGGAATCTCTAATAGAGATTCCTTAAATGCTATTCATGACACATCAAGAAATAGCTATTTTGCACTTTTGGGGCCGCTATTTACCGAGAGGTCAGACCTGTCGGTAAATAGCAAAAACTCAGAAAAATGCTTTTAAAAGCATTTTTCTAAGTTGCATGTTGCACACACACATGTCCTTTGGACATGTGTGTGCGCAACACCTGTTCAAATGTGCATTTTAGGGGTGCTACAGGGCGTCCTTTGGACACCCCTGGCACCCTTAAATTTGCTATCTCATTTGCGAGTAGCAAATTGCTACTCGCAAATAAGGGATACTCCCCATTCATTCCTATGGGCCTCTTGGCCCATAGGAATGAATGGGGAGTTTTTGCGAGTAGCAATTTGCTACTCGCAAATAAAGAACATGTAGGAATCGCTATTTTATTAGCAATTCCTACATGAATGCCGTTTTGCGTGTCCTCAATAGCGAGTCGCTATGATTCGCTATTAGGGCCACGCAAAACGGCATGTACATGAATCAGGCTGTAAGTCTTTTTGGACCTGCTCGATTGTAACTAAATTAAAATTATCCAGGAAACAATTTGGTCTCCTCCGTTTTTCTTCTAGTTCTTTCAGCATATTGGAGACTGAAGGAGCTATCTGGGGAAAAGTATCGTAAATGGTGGATATCTTGTCCTGGAAGAAAGTGGCTATAGAATCGCATAAATCCTGAGATTCATTTGGAACCTGGCTGCAGGCTTTGGGGGAGGTAAAGTCTTTAACAATGCTGAACAGAGTCTTCAGGGAATTGTTCGACTGTTCGATTTGCTTAAGAATAAAGCTGCGTTTTGCTGCCTTTAGGTTCCAATGATAGCTAGCCAATGCTTGTCTGTATATCGATTTATTTTGGGGGTCTTTGCAGAGGCGCTAAGATCTTTCTTGTCGTCGGCATTTTAATTTGTCCGCTTTTAAAACGTCCGGGTACCAAGGATTTTGGTGGGCGTCTGTGGACAGGACCACATTTCGTGGGTATAGTCTTTTCAAAGGCCGATTCTAGCGCTGCCGTGAAAGTCTCCAATTTTATGGGAGCTTCCGACTGGATGTTGTCTGAGTCACTGAAGAAGAACTCGTCAAATATTTCTAAAGTGAGGTTCTGCCATGGCCTGCGTTGGATTGACTTATTGGTAGCAACTGTCTCTAAATTTTTTTGCCGAGATTCGATGTAAGGAAAAGGTGATCAACGAGTGATTTGTCCAGGTGAGAGGGACAGGAGGGCTGCATCTAAGATTATCATCGTTTGTGAACACTAAGTCAAGCAGGTGTCCGGCTTGATGGGTTGGGCCCTCCACTTTTTGAGTAAGTCCTAAAGCTTCCAAAGCGGCAAAGAGTTTACTAACCTCTGGATTAGAGGTAAGATCTCCTTGAAAATGAAAATCTCCAAGCAGGAGAAATCTCCAGGTTTCTAGGGCGTGTAGAGCAATTTGTTTGACCAATTGATTAATAAAGTTCAATTTAGAACCTGGGGGTCGATAAACAAGTGCTCTGTACCAGCAGTCAGATGCTGACAGAGTAGCCTTAAAAATACCCAATTCCACACCTTCATTGCAGGTTGTGGATAGTCAGTTTACTGTTAGATGACCTTGAAAAGCAATGGCTATACCTCCACCCATTTTTCCCTCTCTATTTAAGTGGATAAGTTTATAATTATCCGGGATAGTGAGATTAATCATGGTACTGTTAGTGGGATTCAACCAAGTTTCTGTTAAAAAACATAACATGGGAGCATGGGAGGCAATCATGTCCCAAATTTCCAGAGGGTGTTTTGCCAGGGATCTTACGTTACATAGTAGGTTTGTTATCTCCAGGGGATGGGAGCATGGAGCACCCCTGTTTACAGGGGTCGCCTTTTCCTGGGTAATAGTGGTGAAGTGACACTACCTGCATGCTATGGGGGCTTCAAGCATGTCCGGGAATTTATTGGCACATTTAGTGATAGTTAGGCTATGGCTCCAATTGAAATGTAGCACTCTAATAGCCTTTAATGACTCAGCAGAGTAGGAAAGACTCGCCTGCTTGGTCATGGTTTCGTTCCTCTGGACATAATCCTTGGCCTCTGGGCTCGTCAGCGCACGGACGGGCGCAGACGGGCTTGCCTTTGGCACGCCGTCAGTGCGCCGTCGGCACACCCGCTGCGCACGTCCACTGAGCGTGCGTCTTGACATCCTCGTTTAATGCACCCGAGGATCCAACAACTAGAGCGCTGTGTCCCAGTACCTGCCCAATATGTCCACCGCCCCTGCGGAGATTCGTGTAGCAGGGCAATTCCCTCAGCACCTACTCGGCTGAGTGGAAATGAGAGGATAAGGAAATAAAAATGAGCAAAGTAAGTCAGAAATGTGGCGCAAATCAGAAATAAATGGAAAACAATTTTAAAACAAGCTCCCGGCTTTCGCCTCTGGAGACGAATGGCTTATGTCAGTAATTGTTGAAGAGAGTATGTATATGGTATATCTGTATGAATAAGTGAGGTGGTGTGTTTATATAACTGTGTAGGTAAGTAAAGGGCAGTGTATTTAATTCTTTCATGACTGACTAGGTGTTGTAGTAACTCTTTGGGTGAGTGGCAGTGTGTGAGTATCTATATGAGTGGATATATCAGTGTCTGTATTGACGAATGACTGCGTGTATGAGTGACTGTATGAGTAGATGTGTGTGTAGACGTATGAATCACTGAGCAGGTATGTACTAACTGATATTGGTCTGTCTATGGTTTTGATATTGGTAGTCTATATTTAAGAGTGAGTGTTTCAAAGGTTTAATAGTGTGTGAGGAGGTGCATCATATGATCACATGGATGATGTCATCAGTGATGCCATTTGAGATGTTATCAGTAAAGTGATCTATATATATATATATATATATATATATATATATATATATATATATATATCATTCTTGAACTTTTTAAGAACTCTCAGTCATTGGATGATGTCATCAGTGATGTCATCTGAACCGGTAACCCAGCGGTGTCAGGGAATCAACACCCAGAGACCTCGGGTTCTTCCTGAGTCAGACCTACAGAAACTCAGAGTCTACTAGGTGAAGTCAAAGATTAGTTTATTGGCTGCAACCAAGGTAACAGGGTCCTAGAAGTACAATACGGGTATATTCTCAGGAGACTGCACACTTTCACGAAGTCAGGCTTCTCTCTTTATACATGATATTCGGCCTTGGGCAAACATTCTTCGAATTCGTGGTATTTCATTTATAGTTACTGGTTACAAAATAAAAGCAGAGTCATGATGACATGTACATATTTCACGTCGTGCTGCCCATAACAAATCATCTGGCAAGGCCCAACATTTCATCAGATATCGCTGGACCCCCAATAAAAACGGTCACCTCCCCATCATAAAGCAAGTGAAGAAAAGGAGTGGAGAAAAGATGTGAGCGCGATATGGCAGGTGTGCGCGCTGAAATGGTTTTATGGCTGGTTGAGCCTAGATGCTATCTTGCTCGGCCACTGGGAGGGAACTGACCTAACGAGTTCGGCCTGGGGCAATGGTTCTAACTTGTACTGAGGTCAGGGAGAAGTCGATTAAGGAGTATGTGTCCTTGTGGAATCAAATTCAACTGGATTAAGGCCTATGTAAAGGGCAACATATAAATGGGAGTGGGGTTCAGAATGTAAATGACGATTTCGAGGTGAAATCGTCACTCGAATACGCCGAAAATACATGTACATGATGTACTCGTCATTCTCGGTCTTTTGATACCAAATTCGTCCTATTTCGACGAAGTTTTTATTCTCGAGTCCAGTACTATTATATGAATCCAGATTTTCAGAATCACAGTACCTAACAACAGACTCATAAAAGTACCCTAATCAATAATGCTTCTCTGAAGATGTCTTAAACCTCACTTATCTTTTGAAGGTTCACTATTAATCGAGTACTCAGAATGTTAGGCCTACCAAATATAAAACAGCAATGCGAAGCATACCACTGTTGTAAGTCTGACCAAGTTTGTGAAGGTATGCATGCATGTCTATGCTTTTACCTAGTGACATGTTAAATAAATATAAACATATAAACACTTGAATACCTGTGTTTCAAACAGCATACGCTGTGAGTTTTTTGTAAAAAACAGGTTAATGCATATCTTTTTGCTCAGAAAACAGGGCACATGGGTATTCAATAATATATTGGAGGGGATCTATAACACATGTATAATACATGTGCAACCGAATGACAGCGCAGAACTGAGAAAATTTGACCACCTATAGGAGAAGTTACCTGCTTTTTAAGTTGCGTAGTAATGGTTGTTTCCCATGCGGGGGTAGTCCCAAGTCATCCCAAAACAGCTAAAGAGAGCGAGTTCAAGCCAAAAACAGTATGGGTGGAGTGGTCTTTGACCAACTGGGTAATAGGGTTTTTAATTTATGCGGCAATTTCAACTTAGAAGATACCATCATTAGCCCCGCAGTTGTTTGGATACATGTCCCTCATACATGGGGTGGGCCGCGAGTTCCAAGGGTCAGCATGGATGCAGTGCGACACGAAATTTAGGCAGATGAAAGCTGTCAGGCCTGAGATAGCATGGCACCAAAAGGAGATCAATATTTAGAATGCTGAGTTTAATATGGCTTAGGCACCTGGGAAGACAAATCAGTCCTTACGTTTCAACAAAAGTTTGGGATACAAAAAACTGGCCTGCCGGCAGTACAACTAGAAGGATTGTAGCAAGGGGGCAGCCTGTAAGTTTAAACACATTTGCTCATTCTATATGGGACAGGGACACCTGAAGTTCAAGTGTTTTAAAAAACAGGACAAGCATGTTGTAAACGTATCTAGGACCCTATTTATATATTCCCGATGTATGCCCTTATGTGGCTATAACAAATCATATCCTTATGAAGGCATAAGAATCATATCCATATTTAGTCATAGCCAATGCAGTCCAAATACGGCAAGGCTACTCCCATAGACTCCTAGAAAGCACAACGCATTCTTAAACAAACCAAGCCTCTAGCAGCCCGGTAATTCCCCCTGCTTCTGTATTGACTTGTCCTAGAACTCCTGGAGTCCTAAAAAGAACTGTGAGTTCTTAGTGATGTCTTATGGCCAACCTTACGTCAAACTCTGCACCTTCCAGGTATAAATATACCAGCAGCTGCCCTAACAAAAGACACGGTGGTTTGGAGCAGATCAGCTATCTACTTGCCTGACGCCCTGCTGTGGCAAGTGCTGAAGGAAGCCGACCCTCCCATTGACGCACTGAGAGAGACGTTGTCCTTTCTCCTGCCGAGAAATCCAGCTCCAGTGTTTCCAGTCACCCTTGCGGGTTGCTGGGAGATCGAGTCCTGAGAAAGAGATACAAGACCTCCTTCATTCTATAACCAAGGTACGGAGCTGATTAGATCCGTAGAGAATTTTTGATTCAGATTCTTGGCAAAAATTATCTTAACTTAAACTGCAGCTCACTTACTCCTTCCCACGTACTAGGCTTAGGTTAGGTACACCGGGGTAGGCGTATCTTAGAAGCACCAGTTGAGTACGTTTAGTCATGGTTTTATATATGTATATATTTTATCTATTTTAAACACCGTATGGCTCAGAAAACATACCATGCTTTTATAGTATTATTTTATAATACTCCTTTTACTGTACGCACTTTACTTTATAACAAGTATCGCAATTGTGGCAACTCACTTCTCTTGCATGAGAAAGAAGACTGTTCAATAAATAACCACTTTTATTGAAAACGCCTGTCTCTCTATTTCTTTGCGCTTCTGGTAAAACTAAGCATGCACGATTGACTGAGTGAAATAGTTATCTATTGTTTCCGCGACTCTGGAGATATACTCCTTATTCTGGAGGGAGCAAAGTTGTCATGTTTATGCGGTTGACAGAAACTAATCCCTTCTTGTCTATTCAGGAAAGTTAACACCTTCTTGTTTACTCGAGAAAGTTTCTAGTGACCTCTGAGCTAGCTCCCATTCATATATAACATATTCAATAGAGACCTAGTCGTCCTAAGTCTTACGTCTACACTATCGTTTATGTTATTCCAATGCGCAGAGCCTATTGGGAACATAGGAACTACACTACATGGCGCCCAACGTTTGGTAAGGCGATAATTTAAAGCTAGATGCTAGAGTAACTCAGTCGTGCTTTTCACACAGACCCCTTTTTCCCGTAAATACTCCAATAGACGTCTGGAGTGGGTGAAAGGTTAATATCCGCCAAAACTTAGTAGGAAGAGATTCCTATGTATTCGTTTTTGGTTTAGTCAACGTTGAAGGATACAGTGTTGCAAAATATTGTGCAACTAATCTTTGTTTCCTTGCAAACTTTCTGTCAGAAAAATGTCGGAAAGTGAAGACGAAAGGGAGAGAGCTAGAATAGCAACTCAACTTTTAGCGGAAGGCACAAGTCTCCGGTAAGATGACCCGGAGGCTATAATCATCCCAGTCAATGTAAGGAAGAGTGTAACTTACAAACTTATAAATAATGGAGTATCATCAAGAGGTGGTACAGTCATATTTGTGGTAGAGGCCCATGAATATTGACAGACAGAGGTATTCTATTCCTGGATACATTTTCAAGCAGCACATGCTGTGACACGCGATTTCCACTATTACAAAATAGAAGAATATCCAACGGAATACGTTCCTTTTGAGGACATTGAAATTCCACTAACGCACCAAGAGCACCAGCTCTGGTTTAATGGCACCCTAAAACATCAAAATCACTTCACCAGGCTCGGTCCACTAGGTAGACCAGGAGCCACATGGCCGGTTCTAGCCGGTTATACACCACATCCTGACATTGAAGAAATGTCAAGCGGAGAACTTTTAGTTCAGCTAAAACAACTAATTAAACTACATAGACAATTGGTCCAATATGTCATGCGGACTTTAACAGTCCAACCAGCAATAAGAATTCCACAGCACACCCCTCACCAGGGGAACACAAATAAAATTACACCACAGACTATACAATCAGTCATTGGCAAATTACTCGCAAAACTGGAACAAATTCCATTCTGGTTAGCTCAAAAAATCAGAGGCAGTATTTCCTGATACTACACCTCATGACAAACACAGAATTCTGACTATCTGCCTTCCAATGGGGATCGCACCACATGTGGAGTACTGTGACACTTGGGGCACAGTCTTTGTTTCAATATATACAAAAACACATGGTGTTCCGTCTATGGCGGTTATACCAGACGTATTAAGACAGATTCAAATTGAATATGGTCCAGAGCCTGCTTTAACTCTAGGTATGAAATTACTGAAAGACTTTAAGCAAGTCTCGGCTATACTATTAGCCAATATAAAAGGAGAAGCAGCATCTGTGGCGATCCGCCAAAAATGGAAAGAAACAGATATAGCAGAACAACATTTTGAACTTGCCAGAATAATTGAAAAATCCTATGAAGAATTAGGTAGAGATAGTTTGGGTGGGAAACCACTAAAACCACAACTAACTGAAAATCCTGAAAAGAGCTTTATTACAAATAATCTCATTACTCCAAAAAAGAAGTGGGAGGGTAATAAACAAACTACTCCCAGAGAAAAACAGTTCCAGTCCAGAGGAAGGTCTCCCCAACAGAGAGATACATCTCCAGAACGGGGGGTTAGGTCTCCACAACAGGAGCCCTCTGAAAAAAGATACAACCTTAGAAATAGGGATAATTTAAGAAAACCTGACAGATATCAAGATAATGATACACGTCCCTCTCGATCTTTTCAGACTTCCTCACAGAAATAGGAAAGAAGAAGACGGGCAGAACACAAAGAAGAGCGCGTCAAGTCCAAAGACAAGGAACCTGCTCATCAAAGTAAAAAATTACAATTTCCCAAAAAGAAGGTAGCCAGTATTAAAATAAAACATGCAGAGGATTCTGAGGACACAACTCAAGAACGGAGAATGGGCCCAGACAATGCTAGACAGCGCAGCAGAAGTGACCGTAGCTCGCAAGATCCTGATGAATCTTCTGGAGACAGTGGACACGAATGAATACATTCAGGTGGAAACTGCAGACACCAGAGTTAGTGTGCCCCATAAATTATATGAAATAACATTACGTATAGAAGGGGACAAAACTAGGAAAATAAAAGGTCTCTTTTGGGAGAACCTATCTAAAGGCTATGATATCCTGCTAGCAGAGAAAGACTGGCCACCGGAGTTTGTCAGGGAGTGCCCACAAGGCGAAGAAATTATTATGCCTGCCTTCTCAAATCACATTCCAATTCATAAGAAATACACATATGCTAGAAAATGGGCAGTGGCCCAAGCCCCTGCACTATATAAAAATCATGTAGGATGGGATGAGGATTCTCCTCACCATAAAATTCAGTTAAAAAAATCAACCTACTGCACAGAGGCAGTATCCTGTTAAGCAAGAAGCTAAAAAACAAGTCAGGGAGATCTCAGATCAACTTGAATATCAGGGGGTGATTGAAACATGCACCTCACAAATGAACAATCCTTTGTTTCCTGTCTCCAAACCAGATGATTCATATCGTCTAGTTTTGGACTACAGACACCTAAACTCCTGCTGCAAAACATTTGCAGTACAAAACTCACACAGTACAGCACTAATGAATAACAGCGTGCGCAAAAAATATAAATCGACATTAGATATCTCAAATGGTTTCTTTTGTCAAAACATAGCACCAGAAAGCAGGTTTTTGACCGCTTTCTCAAGTATGGGGCCCAAAGGCAATTTTGTCGTCTCCCCCAGGGATTCAAGAATAGCCCAGGATTATTTTCAGCAAGGGTAACAGAATTACTACAAATGTATGATGATGAGGCATTATCTTATGTCGATGACATCTATCTTACAGACGATGACCTGGAGACACACTTGAAAAGAGTGAACACCATTATACTTGGGTTCGCATCTGAAGGGTACAAATTCAACTTCAAAAAGTCACGAATTGCCCACCCCACTGTCCTAGTTTTAGGATATGAATTATCAAGTGAAGGCAAAAGCCTAGCAGACAACTTCTTAGAGAAGTGTGCAGTACTCCAAGCTCCAAAAACACTGAAAAAATCAATTCTAGGTTTCCTGAATTTCGGAAGAACTTACATTCTAAACTATGCAGAGAGGGTTAAACCTCTCTACGAATTAATAAAACCTGATTTCAAACCAATCAATTGGACGCAGAAACACACAAAATTTTTAAGATCAATACAAACAGATATGTTAACTAAAACAAAACTGCAAACACGCGCAAATGAACTCAACCTTGTAATCCGAGTCATCCCAGGAAGATGCGGATTCACGTACCTGACCTCTAATGAGGGAGAAACTGTACCAATATCTTACAAATCACACTTGTACACACAAGCTGAAATGAAATTCAGTTCTACTGAAAAAAATCTGACTGCGGTTCAAACTGCTGTAGCAAAATAAAGAGCCCTAGCCCAAGGCAAGAGCATATCTGTTTTAACAGCAGTATCAGCCCTTGAGGCAGTAACAAGACCGAGCATTCCGAATGCTAAAGCTTTAGATCCAAAATGGATACAATGGGAAAACTCTCTTTCCATTTCCATTTCCAATCTTTATTTCGGCCATTTGGCCATAAAAGATGAACAATACACATATATATCACAGATAAATCAGTTCATAAAGAGATAAAACCATTGGAATGCATATACAAGAATACTTTAAAAAACTGTGGATCTAAAATTTTAAGAAGGACCCAACATCTTTAAAATACGATTACGAGTATGCCAAACCTTGGTAAGAAATGTTGTTAATGCGAAAACAGTTGGGCCAGAGAGATCAGATTTTAGAATCCTATACATTGGTGCATATTCCCTGCAGCCCATATTCCTTATCAGTGGGAGGAGCCAGTATTTTCTAGCTACCTTGTAGGCTGGGCAGAAGAAAGCCACGTGTAAGTCGGTTTCCTCCATAGCATCACAGGCCGGACACTGCTTTGTAGTGGAGGATGATGACCAAGTGCTTGTAAAGGACCGGAAGGGCAGCGTGCCGTATCTCCATTGGAGAAACAGCTTTCTAGCGAGTACAGGAGAGATAGGATCCAATACCTTCTCAAACCTATAAAGGTCCTTGCTTTGCAAAAACACAAAAGATAAAGACCCTTCTGCCTGTATAGCTTGGGCCCTAGCTAGTTTTTGTTCATGGTATATATTAGCCAGGGACCTTTTGGAGATGTTTAATGCGGCATTCGCCGGCTCCGTCCATAAGTCAGGGAGCCCTAATTCCATACAAGTGGCTTGGATGTTTTTGACCCAGGGGATGCAGAGCGCTTTTGGATGGTTTAATAATTCGACCAATTCCGCCCTGTATTCTGCAAGATCATTACTGCTCCACAGCCTACGCCAGAAGGCTATGGGTCTCAGGCTTATTTCATCGGCTAGCGGTCGTAGGCCCAAATCAAGCCTCAAGGGGAGGAGCGGGGTACTGGGCGGGAGTGCGGCTATCTGCCTTATAAACTTGTTTTCCGTTAATGACAGACTCCGACAAGGTGTATGGCCCCACAATTCCGCCCCATACATGATCGCTCCCCTAGCCTGGGCCTTGTATATCTGGATTAGTGCCCCCAATGGGCGGTATGATGAGCCGGTCATCATCCGGGCAATACCCCCAGTAGTTTGTGTGAATTTGAGGTTTGCCCTAGTCTGGTGGGATCCCCAAGACATGGTTTCGTTAAGAGTCACACCAAGATATTCAAAGGTGGCTACTCTCTCGAGTCGTACAGCTCCCAGTTGCGGATTCGGCCGCAATTTTTGGCTCGGGTTCAAAACCATGAATTTGGTTTTTGCCGCGTTGATTTCTAGCCCCCTGTCTGCACAGAAGGCTACAAAGGAATCGAGGATCCTCTGTATCCCCATTGGGGTTTTGGATAACAGCAGGGTGTCGTCCGCAAACATAATTGCGGGCACCCTGCTGCCATTCAATTTGGGGGCGTCAGTATAATCAGTGGCATTCAGGTGGGCGATTACCCCATTGACGAAGAGGCAAAACAGGGTCGGTGCCAGCACACAACCCTGTCTTACCCCCCGGCCAACGGGGAATCTATCGGTCAGTTCCCCCGACCGCCCACACCTCACTCGGGCGTAATTATTGTGATGCAGCCTCTGTAAGATTGATAGGATGTCCGGGGGAACGCCCATCTCTGCCAGGACGCTCCAAAGTTTCCCCCTAGGCACCAGGTCGAAGGCGGCCCGTAAGTCCACAAAAATTGTGTACAGACTACCGCCCTCGAATTTTGCTGCCCTCCAATAGATAAGGTTCAATCTGAAAACCTGGTCCACTGTGGATACCCCCCTCCTGAATCCCGCCTGGTAGGGACTAAGGGCACCCACCTCCTCCATCCAATCTTGGAGCCGATTCAGCAAAACCCTACCAAACAGTTTCTGTGCTACGTCTATTAAACTGATGGGTCTGTAGTTGGCTGGGAGCAGAGGCGAGCCCTTTTTGAAGATGGAGACCACCTCTGCCCCCAGCCAAGTACTAGGGATTTCCATGCCGCCAAGGACTCCATTGAAAAGGGCAGTGAGGTAGGGCGCCCAGACAGTGGGCTCCTGCTTAAACATATCCCCAGGTAAGCCATCCAGTCCCGGCGCCTTTCCAGAAGCCAGACCTGAGATGGCAGCAGTGACCTCACCCAGCGTTATTGGCTCCCCCTCGTAGCCCGGCCAGCCCGCCTCAGTGACAGCAGGAGATTCTCCCGGCTCAGAGCTGTATAAAGACTGGAAGTGTGCCTGCCACACCCCTGGAGCAATGTTGGGCTCTAATGCCGATTGTAAGTTCCCTGACCCTCCGCTCACTATCCTCCAAAACAGACGATTGTTTTGGATCGCTAGGGCCTTGGTGAGTTCTTCCCACTGATTTTCCTCCCATTCGGCCTTAGCGTGGGCAACAAGTTTCTTGTAGGCTCGCCTACTTTGTTTTAAGCTATCCCCCCTAGCCCCTCCTTAATTAGTCTGAGGAGTTCTGCTTTTGCCCTTCTACATGCTGAGTTGTACCATGATATTTTGCCTTGCCGCGCCTCTCTTGGCTTTCGTGAACTACAAGAGATATGAGGGGCCGCAGCTTTTATAAGGTCCTCGTGAGCCTTGTACAATTTGGCCTGGGAATCTTTGTTGTTTGCCTCGGTATCCAAGCTCCCCACAGTTTCCAAGATGGGGGTTATCCCATCATAGAGCATGGGGAGTTTGTTCTTGCTTGTAACCAAGTGCTCCCACCTGATTCTTCCCTGCTATTATCCAGGAGAAGAGCAGGTTTGTTCCCTTCCGCATTGATCGCGAGAGCTTGGGGACCAGGGTGGACAAGGTCAAGCTCAAGTGGATTGTGGTCACTATCGGTCCTCTCCGTCACCCTAAAGTCCTGTATTGTCGGCCACTTCACTGTTTGGGCCAGGACATAATCCAGGCGAGACTCTCTTCCCAGTCTGTTATAGGTGGTTTTACTGGGTATGTCAGATTTCTTTCGCCCGTTACAAGCTCTAATTCCAAACTTTAGGGTAAGGGCTGTGATTTGTAGTGCTAGTGGGGTCCAAACCTTCGGGGGGGAGCTTCCACTAGGGGCACTGCCCATCTGGCCTCTTCTTCCGATGAGAACCCCTCCAGAAGGCCAGGTAGTGGCTCAAAGTGGGAGTTAAAATCCCCTCCCACCACATAAAATGAATCACTCGGTAATTCAGATATATAATTCGAGAGTTCATCTATGGTCGGTGATTCCTTTACATTTCCCACTGGCCTAGAATAGATGTTAATAAACACAAGTTTAGCTTGGTTAGGCCAGGATAATGAAACCACAAGGATGTCTTCAGAGTTAGCCGACAGCCGTGTTGCCACGCAGCCCAGATGAGATGCAACCCAGGTCGTAAGCCCCCCTGATGGACGGCCTTTGCCTTCCCACCTAGCTGGAATGAAAAATGACATGTAGCCTTGGTGACCATAATCCTCTCTGGCCCAGGTTTCCTGGAACATACATACGTCTCCAGTCTCGATGTAATTTACCCAGTCCGGGTCACCCAATTTATTGGCCAGTCCAGCAACATTCCAGCAAATTAACCTCAAGTGTTCAGGGGTGTTAGTTGCCGTGCCAGAAGGGTTGAAGGGGATGGTTTCAGACACTGTTTCAATCAAGAGTTCTGACGCATTACCAACAGTAGGGGCAGGAGGCTCAGGAAGTCTACAGAAGCCATTATCCACAAGCACCCGCTCATTCAGTATTCCAGATGCATTATCAACATTATGGACAGATGGATCAAAAAGTCCGCTGGTGCCATTATCCGGAGTCACTGGATCATTCAGTGGTCCCGGAATTTTGCCAACAGTCGGGGAAAATGGCTCAAAAAATATACGGGAGCCGTTATCCTGGGGCACTGGGTTGTGAGCGGAGAGTCAATCAACCCCATCCAAGCCGTTCAAGCAATTAAAACGGTTGAAGTGGAAATAGGGTGTGTCCGGCAATTGAAGATTTGGGCGTTGTGCATAATCCTTGAGTCTGCGTCTATGTTCCACCCTTATCCATTCATCATGCGATGGAGCATTGTGCATGCGAATAGGAGGGAAGAAGAAGGATACTGGAAGGGTCTGAATAGTGGAGTCCAGTGAACGATTTACGCTTTCACAAATATGCAAGACAGTGCCCGGATCTTTAAAAGTTACCAAAATGCAGTCCCCTATTGTTGTTTTTCTGGACCTCCCTAACCAAGGGACCCTTCTAACCATAATGATCTCATTATTAAAGTGTGATGGTAGGGGTCGGTTCCAATTTAGCCATTTAATGACCTTTTTCTTTAGGGATTGGTAATCTTCATGTTCTCCTGTTCTTAGATGGGGGGCGCCTGCTAGTACCACCGTTAGACTATTAGCTTCTGGCGGGAGATCTGGTCTCCGTAGTCTTGGGGCTGGCCGACCCGGGGAGAATGCAAGGGCGCTGCCAGCTTCTTGGTGGCCATCATTGGTCCCTATCTGGGAGCTTTGAGGGGCAGAGACTGTTAATTGTGAAGGCCTACTGGATGAATTATTGCGCGGTGCCTCGACTGAAATAGCCATTAGTGGCTGCAAGGGGGGAGCGGTAGGCGCGCTCGGAGGGGGGACTTTATTGACACCCTGTGAGGCTCCTGTTTTAGGAGGGTTTCCTACGGGGAGATAAGGTCCCACATTTTTGGATTGCTTACTAACTAAGGTGTTCAAGGTAGTAAGGGATGTCTCTAGTAGAGTTAGCGTAATCTCGACTTTTTTCAGGCTATCGCTAATGGGCTGGAGAAGGGAACGGAATAGGAATTCTATGCTCCCTATAGATATGGGCGGGGAGTTTGTATTGGATGTGTTGGCCACTGAGTCGCTGTTAATAATAGCTATGTTAGAGCTTGGGACCTTAGAGGGGACAGCAATAGGCGCGGTCTCATTATCATTCCCAAATTGGAATACGTTTGTATGTTTTTTCCCAAAATCTAAATGGGATAGTTTGGTTTTCCCCCGCCCCCCAATGACTTCCTACTGCGTTTGCTAGGTGGAGGCCTATGCAACTCCACCACAACACTTGGTTTTGACTTGCTCTTCTTATTTATGTTCAAAGCGGGAGTTTGAGTAACCAGATTCATTGGGGTAGCGCATGTCATGGGAGGAGTTGTGTCTGTGATCTTTTTAGGCACCATACCGGGGGTGCTTGGAATTTCCCGAAGTAAAAGGGGGAAATCCTCAAGAGGCGGGGGATTTGAGCTATTGGGAACGTACCGTCCTCTTGAGAGATAGGATACGGGATAATTTCTGTCGAGGATCTACTCTTCATGGATTCAATGGAGCACCGTCGCTCCGCCCTACGTCTCTCTAGGGAGTTTTCTTTGGCCCCATCTCCTTTGGCAGATTTAAAATAATTGTCCAGCGTCCCTGAATTGCTGCCCCCCTCCCTTGATGGAGTTTCACATGCTGCCGGCGAGGGCATCACCTTAGTCAGAATGGAAGTTGGAAGTAAAAGGTTAGGGGTATGGCCCAGCCCGGCCTCCTTTGGCCCCTGACGGCCACAGACGGTCCCGCCCTTGTCCCGGGCTTCTCCCGGCGCGCTCCCGCGCAGCGGTATTCACGCGTTATGTTATAACTGTGGTTTGATAGGTGGGTTGTTGGGGGCGGGGCGGGGAGGGAGAGCAGCCCAGGTGGAGCGGGCGCGGCTTCCTGGGACTCCTGGGATATGGAGTCCAGCCCTTTCGCTCGCAGCCCTCTGCCCCTGTTTAACCCCAGCAAACAGCTTCCACAGAAAGTCAAGAGCGCCCCTCTGCGATGCGGGACCCGCGCAGCGGGTTCCACGAGGCGTGGAGGTAGACTGTGGAGATTATCCTCGGGAGTGCAGGATCGGCAAAAGCAAGTAGCAAGGTGATCCCTCGAGATGCAGGGCAAGCCGGTATTTAATCACCAGTCCGTTGGGGGCGGGGCGGGGAGGGAGAGCAGCCCAGGTGGAGCGGGCGCGGCTTCCTGGGACTCCTGGGATATGGAGTCCAGCCTTTTCGCTCGCAGCCCTCTGCCCCTGTTTAACCCCAGCAAACAGCTTCCACAGAAAGTCAAGAGCGCCCCTCTGCGATGCGGGACCCGCGCAGCGGGTTCCGCGAGGCGTGGAGGTAGACTGTGGAGATTATCCTCGGGAGTGCAGGATCGGCAAAAGCAAGTAGCAAGGTGATCCCTCGAGATGCAGGGCAAGCCGGTATTTAATCACCAGTCCGTTGGGGGCGGGGCGGGGAGGGAGAGCAGCCCAGGTGGAGCGAGCGCGGCTTCCTGGGACTCCTGGGATATGGAGTCCAGCCCTTTCGCTCGCAGCCCTCTGCCCCTGTTTAACCCCAGCAAACAGCTTCCACAGAAAGTCAAGAGCGCCCCTCTGCGATGCGGGACCCGCGCAGCGAGGTAGACTGTGGAGATTATCCTCGGGAGTGCAGGATCGGCAAAAGCAAATAGAAAGGTGATCCCCTCTCTTTCTGCAACAGACGTGAAACACGCATTTGATCCGAAAATGAAAAAACTAGAGGATCTGGAATACGAACATGAATGTCCTCTGTCAATCGATATTCTGCCTCTCAAACAGTACACCTGTGTAATTTACACGGACAGATTTGCACAACACTACGTTGTGGATAAACAAGTTTACAATGCAGCATGCGCGATTGTCAAAGGTCGCTGGCGCGTAGGTAAATTCAGACCGATGGTCACTAAAACTGAATCACTCAGAAACTGTACAGCTCAGCGAGCTGAAATAAGATCTTTAAAGATGGCGCTTGAAAATGCCGATCGCGAATTCCCCACACTAATAGTGTGCGATTTGTATTATTGCGTCCAGTCTTACAACAAATTCATGCAGACCTGGATTGAAAACGGTTACAAAGATGAGACAGGTGTCACAATCAAACATAAAAAAATTAGGAACAAGTAGTTCCTTTACAGAAAGAACTACGAAAGACTCACGTGATACATACGCAGAGTCTTCAACGTGACGGCGTTCACGTTGCAGGGAATTCATTGGCTAGCAGAGCCAGAACGGCAGCGGTTCAACCGGCTTCCGTAGCTACAAAAAAGCGTTCGAAAAAACAAATAGATGGGGAAACCATGCTGACAGTAAAAGCCTCATTAAAAGGCGACTATGCAGCATTACCTCTCAACTATCCACTCGACAATAGATACATAATTGATGCAAACTCCGTTCCTTTTGCTCGAATCCCTGGAGTGGGGGACAGAGTAATTCCAAACACGAACCGGAGGTTCTTACTTGATTCAAGAAGCACACATGGGAATGGGTCTGAGGCACCAAGAGATCTTGAAATCTCTAATAGAATTACAATCACAATACTGGTGGCCGGGAATGAGCGTTCAAATTTATAACTTTGCAATGGATTGTCAGGACTGCAACAGAGATCGCAGTTGTGAACCGGACCAGACACCAGGCTGGACACCTCTATTAGACAGCATTAGGCTATCTATACGCAGACATCCAGACGGAAAAATGCAATCCATAATTATTATGACAAGATTAATTTAGATGAGGCCCCGGCGCTCGGCTGACGCCAGAACTGTTATAAAAGATTTTCGAGTCTTTATCGGCACATACGCAATTGGCATGCTACATTCTGACTAGGGTCCTGCGTTTAGCTCTCGAGCTTATAAGGAGGCCATGGCCAGCTTGGGCATTGCATTGCGGTACTCTAGTCCATTCCATCCCGAGGGAAATGCGGTAGTGGAGAAAAAAAACCATGACATAAAGCAATCTATAACAGCGAGGGTATTAGGTTCGGGTGACGGGTGGATCAAACATCTAACAAGTGTCCAACGTAGTCTTAATAATCTGCCAAGAAATTCTCAGGGGGGAATCACTCCGTATGAACTATTGTTTGGTACTAGAATGATAATCGAAGACCTCGATTTTCAGACTTCAGTGGTAGAACAAAAAACCTTTGATATCAAAGATCGTTTGGCTGTTTTACAGGACTTAAATGAAACAAGAAGAAGTCTAAGTAACACAAAGCTAAAGCCAATGGCCAGTGAAGAAAAACCACCTGTCCCAGCAAGACCTGTCTGGATTCCAAAGATTGGGGATCTGGTCAGAGAAAAGATCGTGGTGAAGAAGGAATTTGGGCCTTCTTACAGAAAAGCAGTATCTGTCTTAGCTATCAGCGGAACAAGATCAGTAGTACTACCGCCTCTTGCTGGTAAAAAGGAGAGCAGAGTAGTATCAATCGACCTGGTAAAAGCAAAATCATGTGGCCAATAATAAGTAGTAGGCCCAGTGGACTCCCAAGAAGTAGCAGAAGACCAAACCTGGCTACAATCCAAGAGGTTCAAACTGAGAGACTAATCACATTTGATAAACCTGCAGTGAATAAAAAAGGACTATGCAACAAAGCCATGGAACTAGTGCCTCTTGAAACCCAAATTACAACAGTTCATCAAGAAACACCAATCTACAATGATGTAGCCTCTGACTACACAAATGCAAAGATTAATGAAAATCCGGAAGCCATTCCAACAATTGACGGAACTGCATGGGGCTACTTCATCAATTTCGATGACTTTTCTGAAGATCCAAGTGAACATGAAGAAACACCAGCAACTAAAACTTTCAAAGAAAAAATTACTGAACTCTTTCATCAACTCAAAGAAACATATCTGATTTCACCGTGGATTGAATTATGGATTATTTTAGGTGTACTTTTCCTCCTACTCTGGCTCATTTTGGTTTTAAGCTTGGGAAGAATGATTGAAGGAAATATAGTACAATGGACACAGCAAGTCAGATGATCAACTTGGTCCTAAAGCCTCACAGATCTTCTCACATTGAAAAAAGAGAACTATCATCAGTAAACATCACAGCCATTCCTACACCTGGTGGTGTAGCATGGGACACTACTGATTACGACATATATGGCCCGGTTAAGCTTTTGAGATATCCACATCAGTTCAAGGTTTCATTAAGTGACTTTTTATCAGCAAGTACTTTCTCTGATGATTGGGAATTTGAAAATATTAATAATATGATGTCAGATTTAGAAATGTCAGCAAAATTTACAGAACATGATTATTTAGAAGGCTCATCAAAGTATGAAGAAATGTATTGCTTTAATAATTATGGGCATCACTATTTGCATAAATCTGCTAATCCTAGAAATGTTTTTTCTTATAATCAATGGGAACATTTTCCAACACCGCCAAAAGGCAGCTCGAAAACATTTTATGAGAAATTCCCATACTTCTCAGGGTTTAACATCACTGATCCAGAAACGTTTTATTTTAAAATGTTAAATAAGACAAGAATGAAAAACATGTTGACTAACACTAAATTGATATATTCCACAAAATGTTATGAAAAAATGTCTACATTTGGTTTTGAATTTTGGAAAAACAACATTGAAACAAAAACCATTTGGGGTACAAAAGATTGGCAGGTACAAGGTCTAAAATCATTATTTAGAGCCTGCGTGATCCCAGAACAAATAATGTTCCTGAATGACACCATTCAGCAAACAACCTGTCTTGGCCTAGCCAAGATAAAGGACTTAAACAAACCGTCTATACCACAGCCCACACCTGAAAGTAATAGCTCTACAGATGCGGAAATAGATGTATCCCATATTTTTAAACAAAACAGAACTAATCCTGATTGGAGAAAATGGTTGATCTGGCCTACAAACACTAATAACTTTCAAGATAGATTCCTGAATAAAAAACAGGGGTTCAAACAGAACAGGCCAGACCCAAGGTTTTCCCAGAGACAACATCCAGGGATAATAACAACATACAGTGTAGGGAAACTATGCCTCGAATGGCTACAGAAATCCACACTGCCTGAAATTAAGCAATACTTGACTTTACTTAAAGAAGGTGCTGACTTGCGAGATTTCATATTGGGACCTCGCAAACAGCGTCAAAAACGTTTCATATACGCCGGTATATAAGCTGCTTACAACGAAGCTTGGAAAGTAACGCAAATTGAAACTGCAGAAAAAATACGAGAAATTGATCGTATTAATTTGGAAAAATCACTGTCTGTAGTGGACAATGGGTTAACGACTCTGTCCTCCAGAATGTATTCACTGGACAGCATTGTATCATCTGCTATTGATATAATAGAACAGGATATGCTAATGTTACAACATGGCCAGTCCCAATTACGTTCTATTGTACAGTTAGGCTGGACGTTGCAAAACCTCCGTTCAGGCTACGTGCCATGGCGTCTAATCAACACAACGTCATTATTCTCTATCTTTAACCTTACTGATAAGCAAATCTCTTTGGCACAAAAAGGAGCAGACTATACGGTGCTGAACGTTGAAAAACTTGAAAAATTGCCATTGACAGTCTCCGAAAGACCCGTCATTGAATGGATAATATATGGCACAATTGCAATTCCGATTATGACTTTTCAGTTTCGATATTGCCAAAAGCATATACCAGCAGGCCTGTATGAAAGGTTGGGTAAAGGTTACATCAAGTTGACCTGGAATCTCCCTTATACACATAAATGTTACAGTGAGGGGAAAAAAGAGGTGTTTCTTAGTGGTAATAACTGTAAAAATTCACTAAGCGGCACTCTTCTGTGTCAAGGAATTAACTTGCATGGAGCCTGCGAAAGTTCATCAAATAACCTTTCATGCCACCTGCACGGCACCCCAGCTACACCGATAGAACCTTTTTTCAGACAACTTTCCAATGGTAGTTACGTTATAATAAGTGACCGCAGCTGTTGTGGCATGGTGCCAGGAAGGGCCTATCTTGTCAGTGTAACTTCCATTGTCACTTGCTGTATGCAAGTATTGTATCCAAACAACAAACCAGACAAGGTGGCAACAATATGGCCTTCTCTGAATATCTCTTCTATTCAAATTGATACTTTGAGAAGAATGAAATGCATTCTTTTACAAACAACTGTGCCTTTAACCTCGTCCGAAGAGACGTATGATCTGAAAGTGGCAAGGACAGCGGCAGAGATACATGCATTATTATCAACAAATTGCCCCGTGCATTTCGCAGAAATGTTAGGTCAAATTTTAAACATGTCTGATACCAGTGGCATCGCACATGTATTTAAGACAATTTTTTCTGGACTATTAGCACCATTTGAAGCAGTCCTGAGCATCTTCCCGAATTTCGTGCACTCTGTGTTTGGCGGCCTGCCTCTCATCTTGGGACTCGTAGCAGGAATTTTATTTTTCTTCCTTCTGCTCAGATATGGCAAATCCAGCCACAAACAAAACTCAGGCTACCATGGAAGAAACGATCCTTGCGATGAGATGCCTAGAAAGAATAACTAAAGTACTCGGCTTAGCTCGGCTAAGAGATCTGAATACCACATGGTTTCTTTCATTCAGACCAATCTGGCAAGATTGCATCCTACCTGTTCTACAATGCCTGCTATGCGGAGAAGAATGCGTGTTGGACGTCTGTCTCACACTACCATCAGCAGTACCTTTGGATATCGATACTTTGCTTGGTTCGGTAACGGCTCATGCAACGTGTTGTCCCCAGCGGCTACCTATTCTGATGACGGCATTCGTTGAGACTTCACCATTACGATTAGGTGACGGTGAGGTACGAGATGAAAGCGGCACACAGGTACCACCTTCTGTGACCGTTGCTGATCTGAACACCGATGACAGCAATGCCTCTGATATCTGCACTATTTCTGCTTTTTCGAACTTGGTCGAACTTTCACCTACTGTTGTAGACGAATTCTTTGCCACCCTATCTGAGTTAATGTTCTCTCCTAACAACGAGAATAACTTTTGAGCACACAGCATTCCCTGAACTCTGAATTCAACCTTCAATTTGGAAAAACAGAAACTTCTAAAAAACTGAGGAACTATTTTTTGCCCTGAAAGCAAAATTATTTTTCCCTGTTCCCAAAATATTTACTTTTATTGGCACATGATACTCTGCTTAAAGTAGAACTATTCTTAGAGAACAAGATTTCTATTATGAAACTCTAGAGACAATATTTTGATTCAGCCTCTAGCACATGTACAATCTTGTATAAAATGTGATGAAATGGTCTCGACCTTCTCTTCTGTATTAAGAGCCATTTCATGAATGTATTTTCATGATTCATTCAGCCAACATTTGAACGTACTATATTTGCATTATCTGAATGATACCACTGCTTAAAAACGTACAGTATATTACAAATTTTTCGTGTATATACCATTTCAAATGCATGTTATGTATTTTGGGGTGGGATGGAAAATATATGCATAGTCATATGTTTAAAATTGATTAGTATTTAGTAATGATGGACATTATACGTGGAGTGGGTGTTGTAAACGTATCTAGGACCCTAGTTAAATATTCCCGATTTATGCCCTTATGTGGTTATAACAAATCATATCCTTATAAAGGCATAAGAATCATATCCATATTTAGTCATAGCCAATGCAGTCCAAATACAGCAAGGCTACTCCCATAGACTCCTAGAAAGCACAACGCGTTCTTAAACAAACCAAGCCTCCAGCAGCCCGGGAATTCCCCCTTCTACTGTATTGATTTGTCCTAGAACTCCTGGAGTCCTAAAAAGAACTGCGAGTTCTTAGTAAAGTCTTATGTCCAACCTTATGGCAAACTCGGCACCTTCCAGGTATAAATACACCAGCAGCTGCCCTAACAAAAGACACAGTGGTTTGGAGCAGATCAGCTATCTACTTGCTTGACGCCCTGCTGTGGCAAGTGCCAAAGGAAGCCGACCCTCCCATTGACGCACTGAGAGAGACCCTGTCTTTTCTCCTGCCGGGAAATACAGCTCCAGTGTTTCCAGTCACCCTTGCGGGTTGCTGGGAGATCGAGTCCTGAGAAAGAGATACAAGACCTCCTTCATTCTATAACCAAGGTACGGAGCTGATTAGATCCTTAGAGAATTCTTGATTCAGATTCTTGGCAAAAACTATCTTAACTTAAACTGCAGCTCACTTACTTCTTCCCACGTACTAGGCTTAGGTTAGGTACACCGGGGTAGGCGTATCTTAGAAGCACCAGTTGAGTACGTTTAGTCATGGTTTTATATATGTATATATTTTATCTATTTTAAACACCATATGGCTCAAAAACCATACCATCCTTTTACAGTATTATTTTATAATACTCCTTTTACTGTACACACTTTACTTTATAACAAGTATTGCAATTGTGGCAACCCACTTCTCTTGCATGAGAAAGAAGACTGTTCAATAAATAACCATTTTTATTGAAAACGCCCGTCTCTATTTCTCTGCGCTTCTGGTGAAACTAAGCATGCACGATTGACTGAGTGAAATAGTTATCTATTGTTTCCGCGACTCTGGAGATATACTCCTTATTCTGGAGGGAGCAAAGTTGTCATGTTTAAGCAGTTGTCAGAAACGAATCCCTTCTTGTCTATTCAGGAAAGTTAACACCTTCTTGTTTACTCGAGAAAGTTTCTAGTGACCTCTGAGCTAGCTGGCATTCATAATTAAGTCTAACATATTCAATAGAGACCTAGTCGACCTAAGTCCTACGTCTACACTATCGTTTATGTTATTCCAATGCGCAGAGCCTATTGGGAATATAGAAACTACACTACAAGCAAAGAGTGCGCACATCCTTTAAGAGCATGCAGCCCAAGCAATAATCCTGGGTGTCATTCACCAATCCGCATGCATATTCTCACACACCTACTCAGTAAATACAATAATCAAGAAGATGCTTACATGCTATATTATGGTTTCAAGGATGGGTTCCGCATTCCTTCCTGCTCACCCCCTTCATCAGTCCTGCCGAAAAATCAACAGTCGGTTTTGCAACAGCGGGAGTTGGTCCGGGACCAGATTATGGGGAAGGTGTTCGCAGCTGGGTGGCAGGTCCTTTTAGTTCTCCAGCTTGTGAATCTTTCATGTGTTCGCCCCTGGGGTTGGTGCCAAAGAAAGAGCCAGGCAAATTTATTTTGATCCATAATCTGTCTCACCCCACTGGGCTATCAGTAAATGATGGTTTGGACCAGGCTCTATGCACAGTGTGGTACACCACCTTTGACGAGGCCGTTGCAAAATTACAGAGTTTAGGCAAAGGGGTGCTAATGGCCAAATCAGACATTGAGTCCCCCTTCCGCCTTCTTCCCATATACCCGGAGGATACTCGCTTTCTGGGTTTCACTTTTGAGGGACAGTTCTTTATGGATTTGTGTATGCCCATGTGATGTTCCATAGTGTGCTCAGTATTTGAGACATTCAGCAGATTCCTCGAATGGGTGGTGAAAGACTTGGTGTCATCAGACAATGTGGTGCACTACCTAGATGAATTCTTGTTCATAGGTCCACCGGGTGATCAGGCGTTTAGGAGGGCGCTGCAAGGTTTCCGGCAGCTTGACCAGGCATTGGGGGTTCCTTTAGCTGAAGACAAGACAGGAGGCCCCACCACCCATTTATATTTCCAGGGGATTGAAATTGACTCAGTGGCAGGGGAGTGTAGGTTGCCACAGGAGAAGGTGATGGCAATGAGGAAGACGGTTAATGCCTGCATCTCAGCCAAGAAGGTTACCTTGCATCAGCTGCAGGTCTTAGTAGGCCAAATGAACTTTGCCTTAAGAGTGATTCCCATGGGGAGAGTCTTTTAAAAAAATATTGCAAGAGCGATGTCCGGCCTAGAGGCTAAGCACCATCACACACGGTTGTCAGCAGACATCAGAGAGGACTTGGAGTCATGGCGAGGGTTCTTAGATAACTTCAATGGAACACAGTTATGGCAGCAGCCAGCGTGCAACAACAGAGAGTTAGCCCTCTATACTGATGCAGCGGGCAGTATTGGTTTTTGAGCAGTATTGGGCACTAGAGTGGTGCATGAAGCATTGGCCTGAGGTATGGGTTAAGTCTGGGCTAACACGCAATGTCAGCTTTCTAGAATTGTTTCCTATCATTGTCTCCTTATACATTTGGGGGGCATCTTTGGCAAACACAAGAGTAATTTTTTGGTCAGACAGTATGTCTGCGGTGATGGCCATTAATAACAAGAGGGCGAAATGTACTTTGGTGCTGCAGTTGTTGAAAACTCTTATTCATCTCTGTCTCTTGCATAATGTGCATTTTGCTGCCAAGCATGTACCTGGTGTGGATAATACAGTGGCGGACGCTTTGTCTCGATTTAAGATGGCAGAGTTCAGGGCACGGTGGCTGCAAGCAGACAAATTGATGACAGATTTCCCAAAGGAGTTATGGAGGCTTGGAGCCCCATTGCAGCACACCTAATGACAGCATCATTGGCACCCCAGACAAAACGTATGTACGAGAGGGCTAGGGGGGTGTACAGTGCAATGTTCGTAGCAGGCACGGAGCAAAACAGATTCACACCAAAAGGTGTACTGGGGTTTCTTGTGAGCCAGAAGGAGCAAGGAAAGTCACTCTTGTTAGTGCATAGGCAGTTGTCTGTCATTGCTTCCTTTGCGGGGTTGCATGGTGTTAGAGATCCCCTAAAGATTTTAGGGTGTAAAAGGCCATCAGGGATTGGGAACGTTTGGTACCTGGAGTGCAGGAC
This sequence comes from Lissotriton helveticus, assembly GCF_964261635.1. Lineage (NCBI taxonomy): Eukaryota > Metazoa > Chordata > Amphibia > Caudata > Salamandridae > Lissotriton > Lissotriton helveticus. The sequence continues at coordinate 1,078,098,792 of NC_136067.1, read as the reverse complement.
ACAAGGCGACCTCTAAATGTAGAAAGGTTGGGTAGGCTTGTGGGGGCCCTACAGTGGGTTTGCCATGTCAATATGAGGTAAGGTTATTCAGTCTGGCTTACATGCTTGCCTTTTTCGGGGCCTTGCGTGTCTCTGAAATTGTAGCAGCATCCAAACAAGGTATAGGTGGATTAGGACTGGCAGATGTCTTGCTAGAAGAGGGATCGGTCCACATAAGGACTCGGCAGTCAAAAACAGACTCGCATTGAAGAGGCACATGGGTTAAATTGTATGCGGCCCATCAGATAGTATATTGTTCAGTAGAATTCACAAAGGAATACCTTAAGGTCCACCCAGTGGTGGCCTCAATGAGGCTTGTAGTGCACAAGGATGGTGTGCCAATGACAAGATATCAGTGTGCCCAGGTATGTAGGAAGGCGTTATGATATCTAGGGGAGGATTCCCTGCAGTTTAGCTCCCATTCCTTTCGCATAGGGGAGCCACTACAGCAGCAATGGGTTTGTCAGCTGATGCAATCAAAAAAGTGGGTCGTTGGCAGTCAGAATGTTTTCAACGGTATGTCCGGCCAAGTCTAGTTTGAGGGGAGGAATGATACCCAGGGTGCCTATCGGTCATGGTCTTAATACCATTTCTTTCTCTATTGCAGTTGTTTTCCACAAACCAGTGCATATATGTTGGTGTGGTCATTCCTTGAATTGCAGTGTTGAATAGCAATTTCACGGGTCCAGTTTGGAGGCAGCACAAGGGGCAGCTGGGTTTGTGCACCACTGGCTTGGGGTGCGGGGTCTGCGGTTACAGGATCTCTATGTCCGGCTTCAACAAGTGGTAGAATCTGAAGAGATGCCTCGCCCAGTCATTTTAGTTATGTACATGGGCAGGAATGACATGCTGCCTTTAGGCAGGCAAGGAATAAGAGAGGCCTTGTTTTCAGTCCTGGCTAGGATTCTGCATTACTTACCGACTACTGTGATATTGTGGTCAGAGGTGATACCGAGGGCAGTATGGCATGGCTGGGCTTCGGTAAAGGCCATTATTAAATCTGTATGGAAGCTGAACTCTTCAGTACATAGACTTTTACATGGCTCTTCAATGGGCACAATTCAGCACAAATTGCTCCATCCGGGGAAAACAGAGTTGTTCCATCACATCGGTGAGCATCTGTCCGTGAAAGGAATAAAGATATTTATCCACACAAAACTGGGGGCTCTTCTAGAGCACAGTCAGCGCCAGCAGGGGTAGGGCGAGTGCGCCTGGGAGCTTTTCACCCTGTGGCAGAGCCCTGACAGTTAACAACAAAGGGGCATGCTCAACAAGGGAGGTTAAGTGACTGGATGGACCCCAGGGCGGGGTAGGATCGAAGTGTTTAGTGGATTGGCGGTGAAAGGGACTGGCCTGCCGGTGGTCCTCAACTCTACTGCCCTGATACATCACTTAAGGACTGAGATGAATCTTGGGGAGGCTGTCTGTGTTCAGGTACCTCGGAGGGCTGGTGCGCTATGCGGAGCCCTGGTTTTCAAGTAAGGCAACTGTTTATTGTAGCACGTTGTGGCCTTCCGGCACAATGTGCGCAGCAGAGGGTTCAAGCCTATGAACAACTTAATGCTATGCTCATCTGTGACAACATTTTTTATTTCAAGGTTTTGCCATTGTTAAGGTACCTCTGAGGGCCAGTGCGTTATGTGGTGCCCTGGTTCAGGTAATGCAACTGTTTGCAGTGGCTCGTTGTGGCCTACCGGCATAATGTCCGCAGTAGAGTGTTCAAGAGTAAGTTCAGATTAATGCTATGCTGAAATGTAATAACTATTTTAATATCTTAGTGACTTTGACATGTGAATGACACTAGGGTGTGAAGCATGTATAAATTTATGTACCCAAGTAGGATACTTATACTCTATTAGTGGTTATGTTGAATTATCCTGTTTGATATGAATAAGTCTAGGATTTGGACAATATAACCGGTTTCTGTCAATTCATGGGCATGCAAAGAAAAACCAAAGGTGGTGATGGACGGAGCGTTGACAATACAAACACTCACCCCCAGTCAACTGATCTGGGTTTAATCCATCACCGTTCTTTAGCTCACTCCGCCACCCCAGTTCAGACATGGCCATATGCAAATCAGAAGGAAATTCATCCTTTTGATAGAAACCCCTCACTCACCACCTAGTGGTGACATGCTTCATCATCGGGGTCCACCTTGGCGTCCTAGCGACACCAAGGTGTGCTGCAACACCTGGACTACAGTGGAGCGGGTTGTGGCTGTAGGTGCAAAAAAATGTTAAAAAAGGCACACAGGGGATCAAGGACGGGTGTGCTTTTTAGGGAGCACGCACCCCCTGTCCACCTGTTTTTTCTGGTCCTGACGAATACCGGGCAATAGCCCTTATGGTAGAAACATGTTGACCACTCAACACATATAGAGATCCCTGGGTCGTAACCCTCCCTACCAGGATCTCGCCAGTATTAATTTTAAAACATTGTTCAGTTGCTCTAAAAATAAAACTACTTTTTCTGAGTACAACCAGGACAATTTTTAACATTTTTTTGCACCTACAGCCACAACCCGCTCCACTGTAGTCCAGGTGTTGCAGCACACCTTGGTGTCGCTAGGACGCCAAGGTGGACCCCGATGATGAAGCATGTCACCACTAGGTGGTGAGTGAGGGGTTTCTATCAAAAGGATGAATTTCCTTCTTTTTGCCAAGAACCGGTCCTCCAGATACGTCTGTTCTTCAAAATCATAGTGGATACTCCTCTCTTTGTTTTTGCCATATCTCCTCCCAGGGGAATAGGAGAAGTCTCTAGTTCACTTTTGGGTGAACGAACTCCCTTACTCTCTTCTTTGTTTGGAACATATGCAAATCAGTCTGACCCTGTGCCACATGGGAACAGTCCAGCCCGAACTGCCAAGCCATGTCTTCCCTGGACCAGAATCAAGCTTCCCAGGACCGGTTTCTGGCATTACAGCCGTCTTCAGCCGGGCTTGCTTGACTCCAGTGGCAAAGTGAGCAAGGGACTCACGTCTGAGCATACCCTGCCAACTTAGGGTGAACAAAGAAAAACCAAAGGTGGTGATGGGCGGAGCGTTGACAATACAAACACTCACCCCCAGTCAACTGATCTGGGTTTAATCCATCACCGTCCTTTAGCTCACTCCGCCACCCCAGTTCAGACATGGCCATATGCAAATCAGTCTGACCCTGTGCCACATGGGAATAGTCATACCAAAGGAAGGGAAGGACATGACAGAGGCGAAGAACTTCAGGCCGATCTCACTCATAAATGTAGACTGCAAGATATACGCGAAGATACTAGCCAACAGACCTAACGCCTACCTACCTAAACTCATACACAACTCCCAGGTAGGATATCTCAAAAACCACATGTCCCATGACAACACCAGACTACTATGCCATATAATCAACCACTCGGCCCAGAGTAGTAAAGCTGCCGTAATGATAGCCCTAGACGCCGAAAAAGTGTTCGAAAGAGTCTCATGGCCCTTTTTAGATCGCTGCATGGGGAAATTCGGGCTAGGACCCAACTACAGGAGGATGGTGATGGCGCTTTACAACAGCCCCAAGGCGCGAGTGGTAGTGAACGGCGGCACCTCAAACATACTAAACCTGGGCAGAGGTACGCGACAAGGCTGTCCACTCTCACCTGGCCTCTTCCTATTGGCAATAGAACCGCTCCTAACAATGATACGAACGAACGAAGACATAGCTGGTGTGCCGATAGGAGGAGAAAAATTTAAGCTAGCGGCGTATGCGGATGATGTTTTAATAATGACAGAAGACCCTGAGAGATCTATCAAGGCACTGACAGACACAATTGAGAGGTACGCCCAGGTCTCAGGGTACAAACTCAACAAGGACAAATCAGAGTGCAAGCCCCTAAACATCCACACAACAAGTGCAGTACTAGGAACGTCAGGCCTAGCGTGGCAAAATAAGCCTATTAAGTACCTAGGCATTCTCTTTGAGAGGAACCTGAGCACGACACTAGAACATAATGAACAGGCTATAATCCAGAAAATCAAGGCCAAAGTAGACGGGTGGTCACCCAAGTTCACAACATGGTGGGGGAGGGTAGAAACAATAAAAATGATGCTCACACCAATGGTGAACTATATGCTAGCCATGCTACCCCTAACCAACACAGATGACTTCCACAAAAAGGTAGACAAGATACTGAACGATTTCCTATGGAGAGGGAAGAAGGCCAGAATAAGCATGCAAAAACTCAGATTATCAAAGGAACAGGGGGGACTAAACATAACAAACTTCAAACGATTCCACGAGGCGTGCATAGCTAGACAGGGACTGCACTGGCTGGACCCAAGACAGGACTACACACCGGCATGGCTAACACTCGAACAGGGGTTGCTAAAAGGTATGAAACCCATCACCCTCCTCACGGCCACCAAACACCCGGCAATCAAAAACAACCCGGTACTCAGAAACACAAAACGAGCTCTGCTGAAAGTTGACAAACTTCTAAACACGAGCATCAAGGGAGGGCCCTTTGAATCCATCTGGCACAACCCAACCCTAAAATACAGGGGCAAGGTCCTAGACATGCACGATTGGTATAGCCAAGGGATATCCATAGCCAGGGACCTTAAGAGCAAGGGCGCTGACGTAACATTCGACAACCTGAAGGGAGAGTACAGCCTAAACAGCGTAGAACTATACAACTTCCTGAAGATAAAAGTCGCAATAAGGAAGGCGAACCTCAACACCCAGACACCCTCGATAATACAGCTGGCTAACAGCCTGAACACGCTAGGACACCAGGTAGCACACCTCTATAAGATCCTAGGCCCCAAACACACCAAACTTAATGACAAGGTCATAAACTTCTGGGGGGAGGCAGCAGGTCAAGCACTCAGTGAGGACGCTAAAGCCGAGCTATGGAGGTCCACTAGTCGGAAAAAGGTGACGGCCACACTGAACCAGACAAAATTCTGGCTGATACACAAGGCATACTGGACACCAGCCCGATTAGCCACAGTAGGCATTAGAGACAGCGACGTATGCTGGAACTGCGACAAAGAAAGGGGAGACTTAGAACACCTCCTACTAAAATGCCCAAAAATCAAGGACTTCTGGGGGAAGATCAGAATACTTATCCACGAGATCACAGGCATAGACATACAAATAGACCTCACAAGCCTGGCCCTAGGGTTCACATCCCAGGCAATCACAAAGGCAGAGGATAGGGACCTCATTGATCTTCTGCTAACAGCCGCAGTCAAAATAGTCCTAACTAACTGGAAGGACACATCAAAGGCGGCTCCACAGGCGTGGCTCAATTGGGTCACGTTCCTCAGGGGGGCGGACAACATCACAGCAAAACACACACCGAAAACGCACAAGCAGTCTACCATGTGGGGGTCATTAGACCACTACCTGTCATCACACAAGCCACCGTAGGCGTGAGCAAGATACATCTGAGGGCGCTTGCTGAAACAGTTTTGTGATAACAGAACACCGTGCACATCTCCTACTTCATCTATATCTCTCTCTACTGTTCCCCCGGGGCGCGGGGCACAAGACGATCGATCACAGAGACGTACAAATGCCATGGAACATCAAAAAGACGGAATACGAACTATGAGACTACGAACTGGCGAACAATCTCAAGAGTACGGACTGCCGCCCCCCCCCCCGCCCCCCCCTTTTTTTTTTTTTTCTTTCTTTCTTCCTTTCTCCTCTTTAGCCTATTTTCGTCTTTCTTCTTCCACTCATGTATAAGCCTCGTCCATGTATGTAAATTTATATTTTTATATATACAATAAAGAATTTCGGAAATAAAAAAAAAAAAGAATAATATTTACCTCCATGCCTTTGATAAAATCAGGGATTTCCTTTGCTAGGCAGCTAGGAAAATCGTAATTTCCACTGATCATTTAAATGGCTTGTTTCCACTTGAAGTTATATTTATGGACAAAATGAAGAGAGAGAGAAAGAGAGAGAGAGAGAGAGGTTGAGAACGAATTTTAGAGAGAGAACGCAAATGAAGAAAGGGCAATTCCAACGTTACAATATCACAGAGGAGCCTGGCTGCAAAAATAACTGCTTTCCGTTTATAGCAGCTTTCTTACACATATAGGTTTACAATAACATTGGTGTTACAATAAAGCAGTTCTACTGGGGCAGCAATGTTTGTTTTTCAGACCTGACCTCATTCTTCACTCAGCTGTTTGCCATTAGTTCCATAACCATAGCAATGAGAAGGCCATAGCTGCCAGATTTCGGGATTCTGACAACCCCACTAAATTTAATAACTCTGAAGAGAACAAAGAATGAAACAACCGAGAAAAAGTCCTAACTTTTAATTTCATCACCTCTGGCTCCAGTTACATGTATTTGCCACGAATAAGCCCCCCTCACGACAACAGTTTGCATTTAACCCATACTTATTCTGTTATTGCTGACATTACATGCCCATGACATCCTGAGCTAAATAGAGGAAAGCTGGGTTGTAATAGAAAACCTGTGAAATGAACTGCAGACATTGGTTTAATGGTGTCGGTTTTATTGTGTAGGACGGCTTAAAAGCAGTGTAGCCAGACATCTTCCATTTCAAGGCAGACATGTACATTTATGACTCACATGAATAGAAGCTCTGGCTTCACGTAAACTGTATTTCTCTGAGTCAAGCTCGTTCTTACGTAGGGCTCAGCTTGGGATCCCCGGGTTCAAAGGGTGGTTTTGCTTTCTCTGCTCATTATTACCGGGACTGACTGAAAGAGACAGCAACCAGACACACACGGGTCGGATTCCGACCCTTTAAAAAAACGCACTGGGCCGCAGCAGCTGCTCACGTATATTTAATGTAAAATATTATGTGGGCCTAGTAAGGAGCTGAAATTGCGCTCAGGGCAGTACCATGTAAAGTGAGCACTGGAATTAGTAATTTATGAGAGTGCTCTGCCACAGAATCGGGCTGAATGGTGTCTTAAGTTGTGGAAGAGTTGGATGTATTAAACTGCAGCGAAAGCTTGTTTAGCACTGGAACTTTAACCCCTTAACTGCTGAACCGCCCCCCCCCCCAGTGCTGAGCATTTTGTGTTGCTATTTGAGATAGATAGGGCCCGAGTCACAAAGGTAAACTGAGACGAAAGTCTAACTTTACGACTTTCTGTATTCACAAAGGGAATTTACGAGTAGTGAAGTTAGACTTTTGTCTCAGTTTAACTTAAACTTTGTCTCAGTTAGGCTTAAGACCAAAGCTTAAGTTAAATTGAGACAAAAGTCTAACTTTACTATTTGTAAATGCCCTTTGTGAATACTGAACGTCGTAAAGTTCGACTTTCGTCCCAGTTTACCTTTGTGAATCAGGCCCCTAGTGCTTAGTGCTTCATAACCTATTTTTCCACATAAGGTATCCATTCCAAATTTGTACTCTGTTATTTCCAACTTCCTGGGCATTCTAAAGGTACCCAGAGTTTGTTGATTCCCTTAGAGGAGTTCGAGAAAATAGGCAAAATATAGCTACATTTTGTGTGTTTGGGGGGAAATATAGGAAAAGGTGCTGTGGATAAAAGTGTACAATTTTCCCCCTAAAAATGACATCAGCAAACCATGTGCTGTGTTAAAGTTACCATCTTCCTAGTCTTCAGGAACATTCAGAGTTGAATAGTAAAAACTGAGGTTATTTACAAATAATTGGCGTAGGGCAGCACCTCAAGTCATTTTGCTGTGCTGTCCTATGCCAATTTGAAACGCCAGGAAAGTAATGTTATGTTATGCTATGTTATGTTATGTTATGTTATGTGCTCTTATAACACGCAACAGCTACTCAGAGGAGTGACCCAGCGTGGATCCAAGAGGAGTCACTGAACTACACCACCATCATTTATGAAAACAGGTGAGTTTTTAAAAGTTTCTTGAACGCTAACGGGTCATGAGTATTGCGCAACAAAAACGGAAGGGCATCCCAAGCCTGGGCAGCCTTAACGGACAAGGAGCAACCGCCCATCTTGTAGCGGATGAAGCGGGGCACCCTAGCTAGAAGGAGAGCTGAAGAACACAGTTGTCTCAGTGGGACATTAAAGGAGAACTGCTTCTGTAAATAGGCAGGCCCATGACCGTAAAGGGCTCGATGAGCAATGACCAGGGATTGAAATTTGAGCCAATCCACCATGGGAAGCCAGTGGAGTACGCAGAGATGTTCATGCACGCTGCTCCTCTAAGCAATTGACAAAAGCAGCCTGGCGGCTGCATTCTGAATTGCCTGGAGTCTATTAAGAGAGGATGCAGGGATGCCTATGTACAACGCATTAGCGTAGTCCAATCGAGAAAGGATCAAGGCACGGATGACCGTCTTTTTGGCAGGCATAAGGAGGAGAGGTAAAAAACTCCTTAGTGTTTTGAGAAGGACAAAACAGCTGCCTGAGATCTTTTTTACTTGAGCAGAAACCACACTCCTAAGTTTTTAGCCGTTTTTCCATTAGAGGTTGGTAGAGGGAACCCAGGAGGCCAGATTGTGTCTCTGAAGCCTGAAGGGAATTTACTGTAGAGTAGTATCTCTTACTTGTCTTCGTTACATTTGAGTTGGGCTGCCGCAAGCCACTCAAAAATCGAAGACAAGCAGTGCTGGACAGAGTCCTCATCCTTTTCCCAGGTAAAGAGAAGCTGGGTGTTGTCAGTGTACGCTATCACCTTAGCCCCCAAGTCCTCGTCTGAATAGACCAGAGGAGTAACGTAGATATTAAAAAGAAGTGGGCTAAGGGAAGACCCCTGTGGGACACCAGTAGTGACCGGCTGCGGAGTTGAGACAGCCGGTGCCAGCTAGACCTGTTGTGCCTGCCGTTCAAGGAAAGACCTCAGCCAGCCGCAGGCAGTGCCTGAGATCCCAATCTCAGTGAGTCAGGCGAGCAGCAGTGAATGCGGTACCGTGTCGAATGCCACCGACAGGTCGAGCATTACCATTGCTGCTCTCCCACCGGCATCTAGACAGTCGCGAATGGCTTTGGAAATCTCCACCAGCGCCGTCTTGGTACTGTAGGAGGAGAGAAACCCAGACTGTGCTGGATGTAAAACATCAGACTCTTCAACAAACGATGTGAGTTGTCTGGTCACCACCTTCTCACAGACTTTAGCTAAACTGGGCAGGAGGGAAATAGGGCGATAGTTCCCTGGGGTCAGGTGATCAAGAGTAGGCTTCTTCAAAAGGTTTATGATTGAATTACCTTAGGGGTTAATAATCTCGGTGACTGCGGAAAGCTGTGGGCGAACCTGATTTCAAGCCCTTCAGGATTTTGAGAGAGCTAGACAGATCCACAGAAGAAAAGGCCTGCAGAGTGTGCCTGGGGACTACAGGCATGATGACAGTAGGCACATGGACAGAAAGGGGAACGGAGCAGGAAGTGAAGGCCATCTGAATGGTGCATTTTTTTCCATGAAGAAATTGGATAGAGTGTTACACCAGCTCTCTGTAGCTCGAAGAGAGCACGATTGTGCTGCAGGGGACGTAAAACTCTGAACTATAGAGAAAATCTCCTTGGAGTTGTTATGTGCCTGCTCAATGTCGGCTGCAAAGTACTGCTTTTTAGTCTGTATTATTGCCTGCCCCTGAGAGTGGCCTTAGCCAGGGGACAGTACTTGCTGAGGCACCAAGCACGTTCACGTGTTTTACATTTCTGCTTAAGCATGGACAGGTCCGGGATAAACCAGGGTTTATAAGGCGATTCCCCGGAGAACCTGGACAAAGTCGCGTGGCAAGCATGTTCATGGAATTAGATAACCAATTAGAGAAGCCCGCAAGGCTATCATCAAGATCCGAGGTAAGTGCGGGTCAAGAAGCCACCAGAACCGTGGCAAGTTTGGAAGGTTCCATTTTTTTGAAAGCTGGTTTCTGATAGCAAGGGCCCCGAAAGGCAGGCCGAGGCTAGCTCCCAGGAAAAATAGGTGAGAAAGTGGTCTGACCAAGCGGCTGGAAGAGGATCTTCAGCTGTGATGGCGAAATTGGAACAAATAGGGTCGAGAATATGACCTCCTTGATGTGTAGGGCGGGTGACTCATTGAAACAGTTGGGCAAGCTGGAGGATGTCACCAAAAGCAAGTGAATCATTCGAATCGGCCTGGTCAAGGTGAATATTCAAATCCCCCAAAATCAAATATTGTCGGAATCGAAGAGCCCTGGAGGTCACAGCATCACCCCATGATAGCAAAAAGGACCTAGCAGGGCCCGGGAGATGATAGATCAGAGAACCTCCCAGAAAAAAATGGGGGGAAAACCCGATGCTGATTCCAGAGCTTCGCAGTCACCCCAGGCATGAATGTCACTTCGAATAAAGTCCCATTTGTCCCTAGACATGATTGCCACTCCACCCCCCCCCCCCCCCCCCCCTCCCCACCAGGTGATCTGCCCTGGTGATTTTGAAGCCCTTAGGGGTGGCCAGAGCAACAAACTGGTCAGATGTCTTATCAACCATGTTTCTGTAATAAACAGTAAGTCAACTGGTCTGTCAGAAAGGAGCTCAAACACATCAGAATGGTGCTTTTTTAAGGAGCTCACATTAATCAGAGCCGCTACAATAGACTACGGTCTAGAGGGCCTGGACAAAGAAACAGGGGATTGTGAAGATAAAAGAGAGTCTAAATATAAACTGAAGCCACATACAGCACAGATATTGTCCTGGGCAGACCGCAAGTCAAACTGAGAATGAGATTGACATGCTGGTAAGCGAAGAACCAATAAAGCCTCCCTAGAATACCACACCCTCTCCAGGGTGCCGGCAGACCAACGGGCAGAGTTACTGGCCCTGGCCGCTTCTGGGACGCTGACGTGCACAGACGGGCTTTCCTTAGGCGCGCCTTTGGCGCGTCCACGCAGCGTGCATATTTATGGGCCCTCAGCCAAAAAAACTAGAGAGCTAATTGCCAAAAAATGGCATCTCTCAGTGGCTGACCGGCAAAGCAGGAAGTGAGGAAAGTCCCCCTCGTAACAGATTCAAATTCCCCACAGTATCAGAACACACAGTAATTTTAAAAGTCAGTTTCTTTAAAGCGGCATAGCAATAAATAAGACAGTGCAAAGTTAAAAATTAGAGCTGAAATTCGCTTTTAATCCTGCACTGAGAGCGCACTGAGTACCTGGTTTTCGGCGCATTATGCTGCTTGCACGTTGTTTGGGGCTTGAAACAGGAACAACGTCCAGGACCGCCATCAGGGGCGGTTAGCATTCCAGCTTTTTTCTGGGGCTATATTTTGCAACGCCGATGCGACTGCGCAGCGGACGAGCGCAGCGGAAGCGCCACCGGCACGCCGGAGGTGCGCCAAATGCAAGCCCTTCTGCGCCCGTCCCCGCTCGGGCCGAGCTCAGGGCCTGTCCCCCAGGTCAATTTACATCTGACCCTCAGGTTTACTCCAGAGAGCAGCTCATGGGCTGGGACCTGGAGTGCGTTAGGGCCTGATACCCAAGGATTATTCCTAACTCTACCATGGAGGCACAGGCCGAGCACAGTCCTAAAAGCCCCTTTGTTCTGCCATGCACTACTATGAATTCCGGCATTTTTCATGGCAACACTTATCGTGTCAGAACTACACGAGAGACTCAGGCGCCTATCAAATGCATTTTGCTTAATAAGCCAGCTGTATAGGGTTTTTTAGGAGATTTCAGATACTAAGGGCGCTCTGCCTCAAATTCTACGTTACAGTGTGTGGTGTAAATAAGTATGTGAGTAGTGCGTAAAGAGCAGACGGAAAAAAGCCCTTAACCGTCTAAAAAATAAGCATGGGCGGATTTTGCGGATTCGCAATCCGCGAATTTGTGGATTTGCGTATTCGTGGATTGCGAAAATACGCGAAATCCGCGAATTCTCGTGGATTTGCGGATTTTTTGGGGGTGTGTGTGTTCGCACGGGTTTCTGCAAGTTCGCGAGGGTTTTGTACAATTTCGCAAATTGCGAACTTACTTGTCGGGTCGCCAGTTTTGCGAACTTGTTGTTTCTACGTGCCCAGCCTGTTTGCTAAGCTTTCTTCATCACTGCCACCCTCTGTCACCACTGGCACTCTCTTTGGTCACCCATGCCACCCTCTGGCTCACCCATGTCACCCTCTGTGTCATCACATCACCCTCTAGTTCACCAGTGTACATTATTGGGGCAAAGCAAAGCACTGCCATCCTCTGTCAACACTGGCACTCTGGTTCACCCATGCCACCCTCTGGCTGGCACACCCATGCCACCCTCAGTGTCATCACAACACCCTCTGATTGACCACTGAGTGAACAAACACCTGCTAAGTGCTTTAAGTTTTGCAAACAACAACACCTGCCCTGCCCCAACTGACATTAATGAAGGCTGGCACCTGCTTGTCTGCTCCCTTTCCTTTTTGTTGCAAATGCAATGTAAATAAATTTTTTTAACAGGATGCAATGGCATACTTGTAACTATTCTGTGACTGTCAGAGCAGGGTCACACAATAGTTGCAAGTAGGCAACCGGATTCTGGAGGGCCCCTTCAGGAAGCACTACAGGTAAATGGTTACAAATGATGAGCTCGAACTTTTGCACCTGCTCGTTCGTTTTGCTTTTGCAAAACTCGTTTTTCGGTAATTTCGCCCTATTCGCGAGGCGCGTCGTAGTGCGAACTCGCCCGTGGAAGCCGCGAACTCGTGCGAGTTACCCCAAGGTTGAGTATGGGCGCCGCCATTTTGTTTGCGTGACGTATTTCCGTTTCCGCCCGCTATGTGTAATCTCGCGCGATGAGCGCCTTGCGAATACAAGTTCGCACGAGTTCGCGAGAGAAATCGCGTGCGAACTTACTTACGCGCACGTGATCGGGCCGCCATCTTGTTTTTCATTCATTCCTATGTGTCTGGGTATGGTGTTTCTATCCTCTGTATATCTCTGCCATCCTTTGCTTGTTTTAATATTTTTTTGATCTATTTAACTTATTTTCTATCCCTCTATTTTTCTAGATCTATATTTTTGTGTTTTAGGCTACTTTTGTTTACTTTTGAACTACTTAATTAAACTTTTATTTCCTTCTTCCCTACTCTTATTCTTTTTCATTTTTTCTCTTCTTTACTGCTAACACCTGCCCAGAACATGGTCAAGACAGCTGTCAAGCTGCCCAAGACGGGCACCGCAGCCCGTGCCCGGCTCCCGTGTGGTCGCTTGAGGGCGGAAATGGTGGTGCCCCGGGAGATCTTCAGCCCTGAGGAGGTGGGCGCACTTGTTTTTTATGTGCAGCGCCGTCTCCCCAGGACCATCGCGGCAGGCGGCAGGATCGCTGCTGGTTACACCAACAGCCAGGAGCGACGGAAGCGGTGGGGGCAGGTGTGCCGGGCCCTTTTTAAGATCACGGGGGTCCAGCGCACCTACAATCAAGTCACCCACCGCTGGACCGACATCCTGGACCGAGAGCGTGACCTGCTAGACGTGCTGGGAGTGGAGGTCCCCGGGCTTGGTGAGTAGTAGTAGCAATTTTTTCATTACTCACTACTCTGTTTTTTCTCCTGCTCTATGTGACTGTGTTATATTGCAAACGTTTGCTTTAACTTTTTTACAAAGAGCAATAATGCTGCTGGTGATTACATTGATAGGAGAGGTAAATTACTATTTCAAAATCTTCTGTGCATTTCAGGTGCACTGTTCTCCTTCTCTGTGCCGGTGCCACTGCTTATTTGTTTTCTATTTTGTGTTCATTTAATTGGGCTGAGTAATGTATGAGTGTATTTTACAGAACTGCGTAATGCTAGACACAAAGGGGCAGATTTACAAGCCCCTTGTTCCACGTTTACACGGCCTTACCTGACGCACAGCGACGTAAACGTGGCGCATCCCTGCGAGTCATGTACAACGTGATGCATCTAAGGAGATGCGCCACGTGAAGGCCTGGGCCTGCGCCACAATGGGTGCGTTCCCACGCAGGGGGGGGGGGTGGGGGGTGCCGGTCAGGCAGATGTGTGCCTCGCAAAAGTGCCTGCGTGAAATCTACAAGATTTAACGCAGGCACTTCCGCGACGCTGCTATGTCAATTCTTTATGCCTGCTTGCTTGAAGCAGGCGTAAGGACTGATGCGGTATGTTGAGTATTGGGCAGCCCTGAGCACTGCTATAGTTGCATCGCGCCCGCGACGCGACTCTAGAGATGCGCCCCTATTTCGTCACGAGATGCGTCACGCATCTGCCTACCCTTGCGCCAGGGTTTGCCGCATTGTAATAGCGGCGCATCTGCCGTGACGCAAGGTTAGTTTTGCGTTACGCATTTGTTCTGGTGCACATCTGGAGGTGTCCAGCTCAGAACTCGTAAGTATGCCCCTAAGTGTCAGATTAGCAATTACCTGCGCATCCCTGCAAAGTGTGCGGCACGCCAGCACCACCCATGGTGCACCGTATTTACAATGCGGCACACCATGGTCCCAAAACGTCACCGAAGCGTTACGCATCGGTGCCGTAAAGGCGGCTCATTGATGGAGTTGCGTTGCAACGATGGCGCAGCTCCAGCAATGCTGCGTCAAGCCGTAAGTCTGCTTCATGCAGGCGCAGGGTTTCAGTGACGCATCATTGTCCTAAATGACTGATTGAAATTTTATATATTCCCCATAGCCACTTTTAGCATGCGTTCCTGCGCAGGAACGCCCTCCCTTGCGATGGAATGCTCCCTAATGGCGCAGGGTTTTAGAATGGGATGCATCTCCCATATGCGTCACGTTGTTAATATACGCCACACCATGGCGCCTCTCTTGTTGTGGCGCTGCGTCACAAAATTGACGCAAGAATGGAGCAAAAGAGCTGCAAGGGGCTTGTAAATCTGCCCCTACAGTAGAGGCTCAGGTGCAGTCCTTCCTTTGTAGCCCTCTTTTTGGATGAAATAGTAGGTTCTTGTTCTTTCTAAATGTTTGATTTGGTTGACAAGGACATCGGCAAGCAGCAATCATCAATGTTTTCTGTTATTTCTTTCATGTTGTACGTCGGGTCCGCCCAGGGGCAAGCGGACCGAAAAATCGGATGCAGCAGTGGCTCCAAAGGAGGAGGATGCAGGCCAGGGCGGCGAGTGCTCCTTTGCTGGCCCCAGTAAGTTTTCATTTAAATATAGAGGACCTATTGTTGTCCAAGCATTCCTAATGTAATTGTTTCGAAATAGTGTTTAGATAGGAGCAAAATCAATAATACTACTGTTGCAGGGACAATTCTCCACAAACCGAACTATGGACACCAAAGACCAGAGTAATAATATTTCAGAGTGGCGTGTTTGGCACACTGTATAAATAAACCTGGTAGTGTCAGCAGCACAGACTCCTCCTTGCAAAAATTGCAAAACTTTTCGCTCAGTCACTCTAGTCTGGAGGACTAAAAACCACAGAGTCTATTCAAGTTTAAAAGCTTTATTAAAAGTTTAAGTAAACACATATATTAAAATAAAGTTAGTTGGAAATGGAAAAGTGCTTGGTGCTGAGTTGATGAGTAATGGATTGGAACACATTTCTTGTGGTCGAGCCGAGCTTTCACCTGGTTTGAAGTTGATGTTCCTCTTGTCCTTAGAAGTCCAGTTTCTGTCTGTTCAGAGAAAAATAGTGTGTGTTAAAATTAAGCAAGCATTCAACAATTGTGACAAAAAAATGAAGCAAGACAACAGCTTTCCCTGGAAGGAGGGACATTTTTACTTTAGACTAGAGTAGACAGTCAATTAATTTTTCTGTTGTTTTCACATTTTTTCATTCATAGACCAAATACTAGTGGAGTGGTGTAATCTAACATTCTTAAATCTACTTTGTAGGTGGAACATCTGGTGGTGGGGCCAGCTCGGATGTGGTGGTCATCATTGACTCGGAGTCCGAGGGTCAATCTGGGGAGGAGGCGGCGCTAGAGGAGTCGGACCAAGAGCAAGAAGTACAGACTGTGAGGAAGGAGACGGTGGCGGTGGCGAGTACAGGTAAGCTGGATTATGGTACTATCTGACTCTTAGATAGGATATGATGTGTATCCAGTGGTGGCCCAGTGACAAATTACAATATGGTAATTACAGCAGGCTGGGACCGACAGACAGATAGAGGCAGAGACAGAGAGAGAGGAAGACAGAAGGAGAGAGAGAGAGGGAGGGAGCCAGAGGGAGGGTGAGGGAGGGAGACAGAGAGAGAGAGACAGCGAGGTAGAGGGAGACAAAGGGAGACAGAAAGAGGGAGACAGAGAGAGAGAGAGAGAGAGAGAGAGGGAGGGAAACAGACATATCGCCTGGGCCTGGTGCAGATGATACGGTTGCTGGTGTGGTTAACGGTTCAGAGGAAAAATCACTCACTTCTGCCAGATCTCTTTCATATGAAAGAGCACCAAACCAAGGATACAAGTGAGTTGTGGGAAGGGAAATGGTGATTCAAGCGCCCCCCCTTGCCCCTCCCTGCGGACGCCCATGATACTGGCCTGAATAGTTTTGTACTGCCCTGGCTAGTTGCTAGTTGTTCTGTGACACAACTTCCTGCTGAATCATTTTGTGTTAATCATATTCTTAAAGAGCATTGGTTACAGATTATGTCTTTTTCTTTCTTCATATAGTTGGCAATACTAAAACCTCCAAACCAACGAGGAGTATGCTGGCTGTACTGGCCCGGCAACGGAGGCTGGAAGCAACTGTTGCCGAATATCGGCGGCTGGTGGAACTGGAGGGGGACGACACGCACTCCAGTGCATCAAATCTAACATCATCTACATCCTCCTCCGTTACCCCACGTTCTGCCGGTAAGCACAGTGCTCCAGTGAACCGGAGCCGTGCTGGAAGACGCCACCGCTGAGCAGCAAAAGCTGCACCTCGCAGTACTGTTAAGGCTCGCTTGCGCCGTGCACTCCGCAGAGTGTCCGACCTAGAGGCGGAGGTCCAGAAATGGAGCAAATATCAGAATGTGGTGGAGGGCCTCCGCCTAGATCAAGCCATCCTCCAGGAGAAGTATGATGCCCTGGCCCTAAGGCATGATGCCCTGGAGGCCAAACTTAACAGCTTGCATCCCTAGAGTGTTCCTTGCCCCTTTTTTTGAGACTTTTGGGGGGTGGGAATTGGGAGTTGGGTTTTTTGGGGACTTTTGAAGGACTATTTATTTGTTGGGGTTAGGGAGGGTCTTGCGGGAGATTATTTTGTTAGGGATATAAATATACTTTTTCAAACTTTATCTGCGCATACCTGTTTTTTTACTACTTTTGAGCTGGGTGGGTGGTGGTTTTGCAGTAATTTCATTTAACTGAACACTGTCATCGTGTTGGTTCACGTGCAATAGGCCAAATGTTTTCCAAAGTAAATGCCTGTCACAGAGTTTGTTAATTCAAGAGCCCTAGGACTTTACTGCTAGTACCACTGTCACTCTCACGCCTCTCCGAATACTCCATTATACTACCTCCCATCCAAACGCTTATCTTACCTGTAATTTGTGTTTGAGGGCTGGCTCCACCTGGAATTCACAGAGTCCTAAAGCGTTCTGCAGCAGGGCCACAACTGGAGTTTCCCGGCGTGGATTTTCTGCAAATCAAAAGCAATCAACATTAGAAATATGGCAGCGGTGCTCACACAACCCTAAAACCTAGAAGCCCCACAGACAGCACCCCTGAGACAGGCAAGCGAGCAATATTAACGCCTACACGTTCACGTGCAATAGGCCAAATGTTTTCCAAAGTAAATGCCTGTCACAGAGTTTGTTAATTCAAGAGCCCTAGGACTTTACTGCTAGTACCACTGTCACTCTCACGCCTCTCCGAATACTCCATTATACTACCTCCCATCCAAACGCTTATCTTACCTGTAATTTGTGTTTGAGGGCTGGCTCCACCTGGAATTCACAGAGTCCTAAAGCGTTCTGCAGCAGGGCCACAACTGGAGTTTCCCGGCGTGGATTTTCTGCAAATCAAAAGCAATCAACATTAGAAATATGGCAGCGGTGCTCACACAACCCTAAAACCTAGAAACCCCACAGACAGCACCCCTGAGACAGGCAAGCGAGCAATAATAACGCCTACACGTTCACGTGCAATAGGCCAAATGTTTTCCAAAGTAAATGCCTGTCACAGAGTTTGTTAATTCAAGAGCCCTAGGACTTTACTGCTAGTACCACTGTCACTCTCACGCCTCTCCGAATACTCCATTATACTACCTCCCATCCAAACGCTTATCTTACCTGTAATTTGTGTTTGAGGGCTGGCTCCACCTGGAATTCACAGAGTCCTAAAGCGTTCTGCAGCAGGGCCACAACTGGAGTTTCCCGGCGTGGATTTTCTGCAAATCAAAAGCAATCAACATTAGAAATGTGGCAGCGGTGCTCACACAACCCTAAAACCTAGAAGCCCCACAGACAGCACCCCTGAGACAGGCAAGCGAGCAATAATAACGCCTACACGTTCACGTGCAATAGGCCAAATGTTTTCCAAAGTAAATGCCTGTCACAGAGTTTGTTAATTCAAGAGCCCTAGGACTTTACTGCTAGTACCACTGTCACTCTCACGCCTCTCCGAATACTCCATTATACTACCTCCCATCCAAACGCTTATCTTACCTGTAATTTGTGTTTGAGGGCTGGCTCCACCTGGAATTCACAGAGTCCTAAAGCGTTCTGCAGCAGGGCCACAACTGGAGTTTCCCGGCGTGGATTTTCTGCAAATCAAAAGCAATCAACATTAGAAATGTGGCAGCGGTGCTCACACAACCCTAAAACCTAGAAGCCCCACAGACAGCACCCCTGAGACAGGCAAGCGAGCAATAATAACGCCTACACGTTCACGTGCAATAGGCCAAATGTTTTCCAAAGTAAATGCCTGTCACAGAGTTTGTTAATTCAAGAGCCCTAGGACTTTACTGCTAGTACCACTGTCACTCTCACGCCTCTCCGAATACTCCATTATACTACCTCCCATCCAAACGCTTATCTTACCTGTAATTTGTGTTTGAGGGCTGGCTCCACCTGGAATTCACAGTGGGGGACTCATCAACGTTAAGTAAGTTTCTTCATTGTGCAGAATCCAGGCATCAGCATTATGGGTAATGGATAGGGTGAGTCTGGAGGAGGAGGACCAGGACTGAGTTCTTGTCAACTAACTGTTGTGAACCTGAGGAATGCTGCGGCATCAAAATCAAGACAGTTCTGTTGATGGGCTTGTTGTTTTATTGGTTGATTACAGTTTTGTTGGGAATGTGATGAAGCACTTGCTAAAGAAAGACAGACACACAGGAATAAAAGTGAATAAGGAGGACTATTTACAATTAATGAATGATTGAGTCATTTTCAGAACTCGCTGTCAGGGAAGCAGAACTCGTCCTCATACTCTGCTAAATCATCAGTCGGGGTTACTTCTGGTAACTGAGGAGAACTTTCCTCAGGTAGGGCGGTGTCCTCTTCTTCCTGCGTGCATTCTCGTACTCTGTAATCTGGTGGTATGAAGTGCTGGTTCATCTTTATCAAGGTGAGCCGCTCCACATTTGCGGGCAAGAGGCGGGACCTTTTGGAAGTCACAATGCCACCAGCAGAACTAAAAACACGTTCTGAGGACACGCTTGCGAGTGGGCAAGACAAGTAATTGATAGCCAGGTTGGTGAGCTCTCGCCATATTTTTCTTTTCCCATGCCAATACGCCAATGGGTCCTCAGTAATATTGACCTCTGTTGAGTCATCCAGATAGGCCTGCACCATTGAAAGAATGTCCTCCCGGATTCCTGTACTTTGCACTTCTGTGTCCTTTCTAGGACCAGGAAACCCTAGCTGAGTTAGCCAACTCGCTTCAGACATATCGCATGCGCCTGGTGCAGATGATACGGTTGCTGGTGTGGTTAACGGCTCAGAGGGAAAGTCACTCACTTCTGCCACAGGCACAGATGCAGAAGGGCTTTTTTGGGACGCCTGATGGACAGCTGATTCACTAGTAGTAATGTCTTCTCCTACAGTTTCCTTCCGCTCTCTTTCAAAACGAATGGCTGACTGAGCTAGCCAATCTTTGTACTCTGTAACATCCGATGTTTCAAAAGGAATTATTACTTTGCCAAACAATGGCTTTTTGTAACGTGGATCCAGAATAGTAGCACAAATGTAGTGCTGTTGTTTCTTGATATTTACAAGCCGTTCATTGCTAACTAGGCGTTGTAATAATCTCTGCGCCAACTCATGTGCTTCGTTCTTTCCAACGTCCTCTAATTGTGAAGACACCACCTTGACTTGGTGCTCGAGCTTCAGCAACAGTGGGATAGCTTTGCTCAAAGAACAGTCCTCCCTGCTGACGTCACGCGTGAAGACCTCAAAAGGCCGAAGCATGTCTGTCAGGCTTTTAACTAGCTGCCATTGCTCCACCGCTAGCATCATTTCTGTCGTATCACCACCCAGGTTGTAGAAATACTCATTGACTACTGGAAACACCTCATGCAGACGCTCAAGCATGTAGAAGGTTGAGTTCCAACGTGTTGCCACCTCCTGGATAAGTGCTTTCACTGGCATTCTACGTTCATTTTGCTTGCGCCTCAGCTCCTTCCGGGCCTTAAAAGAATGGTTGAAATGTGTGCATATTCTTCTGCAGATGGTCAGTGTTTTGTCGACTGCAAGTTCTTTTTTCAAAAAATTTTGCACAACAAGGTTGATACAGTGCGCCAAACACGGCACTCTGAAATAGAAACCGTCCGCCATGGCCTTAACTACATTACTGCCATTATCTGTAGAAACATAACCAACCTTGCAATGTCTTGGGCGCAGCCATTGCAAGACCTTTTTGTTAAAGTCAGCCAAAATGTTGACTGCAGTATGACTTTTCTCCATGCCAAACATGGCTAATGTTGCATGTTTACGAGCACCCTTAAAAATCTCGATCATGTCACCACCTGCATTTATCTGTTTTATAACCCCTGAAAAAGAGACCCAGTGTGCAGTGATGCACATGTAATCAAGGGCTTGGCAACTGGTCCACATGTCTGTTGGCAGGTGTATAGTGTGAACAGCACTCTTCTGCAAAGCTGCCCCCACCAACTCAAGCACCTCTTTGTGTAGTGCTGGAACAGCAACCCTGGCAAAATAGTACCGGCTAGGAACCTTCCATTTAGGGGCCAATGTTGCCACGAGTTCAAGGAAACCCACACCTTCGACAAACGAAAAAGGGAGAAGGTCCACCGCTAGCATTTTTGCCAGCTTAGTGTTATAGAGGCGTACAGTTGGGTGGTTGCGTTGAAACTGCGCATCTGAGGAGAACATGGCTGAAATGGTGCGCTGGACAAATTTACGGGATGATGCTGATGCCTTCTTCGACCCACTTCTGATCAGTGTTGACATTTTCCACATTGGTGTGTCTCCCAGACTTTCAGTGTGCCTGCTATGTGTTACGGAGGGTGTGGTGCTGCCAGGGGTACTGGGTGCAACCGGACACATGTCTGACGCTTCTTCTACCTCCCCATCATCTTCAGATGAAACACCTACTATGGGTATATTTTGGCCACTTGCCCTTTGGGATCGCTTTCCCTTGACGTTTGCTAGGTGCGGAAACCATTCGACAGCGTGCTTTCTTTCAAGATGACCTATCTGGCCTCCGGTTCCATAGTTGGTACCAGTCTTACCACGGCTAACGCTAGTCTTACAAATGCAACAAACGGCTATGTTATCATATTTTTCATGGACACTAAAAAAGTTCCAAACTGGGGACTGGAAACTTCTGGTTTTGCCGCACGAGGTGATACTGCTGCCAATGCCAGATGAAGCAGTGGTGGATGAGCCTTGCAGACATCTACTGGGTTGTGCAATTATTGCAGCAACCTTACTTGAGGGAGTCGAGCTGGATGGAGTCCCCCTCTGGGGAGAAAATATGGGAGCTGTAGGTTTTGTTGAACTTGTGGTACTACTTGACTGCGTTGGTGGTGCTACCAGTGGCACGTCGCCAGGGTCACGCTCAGCATGACGTCGGGATAGGGTGTAAATGTCTGTCTGCTGCATGGCCGGTGTGGCTGGACTGACATGTGTGATGACTAGGTCATTGCTGTCATCCTCTTCAACAACATCAGAATGCACCACTTCATCAAGTCGGACGTTCGGATCCATAAGTATGAGCTTTCCGGGGCCCTTCCTTTTAACATGTGATACCTTTCGCAGCTCATGGTGTGCCTCCCTCTCAGACGTCAGAGATGGTTGCCAATCTAGATCCAGATCATCATCTGATGGAGCGGGGCTTGAAGAGGAACTTCTACACACCCTCCTTGATCTTTTCCTTGCTGGGGAGCTGGGAGAAAATGAATCATCAGGAGGAGTGGCTTCGTCTTCCTGACATGATACCCCGGCTCCAAAGTCAATTTCCTCCTGTGCCCCTACTTCTGGAAGAACAACCATTGTGGGCACTTGCACCGCTCCATGCGCCGCTACATGGGCATCTTCACTGACCTCTACTTGCAAGTCTCCATGGACCTCTCCTTCTCGGCCTTCTCCTTCTCGGCCTTCTCCTTCTCGGCCTTCTCCTTCTCGGCCAGCTCCTTCTCGGCCTTCTCCTTCTCGGCCTTCTCCTTCTCGGACAGCTCCTTCTCGGACAGCTCCTTCTCGGACAGCTCCTTCTCGGACAGCTCCTTCTCGGACAGCTCCTTCAAGTTCTCGGACAGCTCCTTCTCGGACAGCTCCTTCTCGGACAGCTCCTTCTCGGACAGCTCCTTCTTGGACAGCTCCTTGCGCATGTACTTCTGCTTGTACTAGTAGCCCATGCAGTTGTTGTTGCGGCTTTGGTTGTTGAATAGTACTTGTGAGATGAGTTACAACCTGTGTTGATGGTGTGCTGCTACTTTCTTGCGATGAACCAACATCACTGGTCGTTGGTGATTCAACAACTAAACAGGCTACCTGTGCAGCACTCATGGTGGGCCTTTGTTTTTTTTGTTGTTGTTGCCCAAAAAATGTATTGGTTGAGCCACCAGTCTCCTTGGTAAGTGGTGCCACTTGCTTCTTCTTCTCCTTAGTAGAGACATCTTTATTGCAAGAGGACCTACGGGCACCTCTTTTTGGAGCCATCTTCTTCAGATGTCGGAACAACAGGCCGCAGCAGCACTTCTTCCTGGCACTGATGCTCAACGATGATGCGGAGTTTTGTGCACCTAAACGCAAACGAAGACAGAGGAACATCAGTAAATATAAATGTTGCATATGTAGCGCTTGAATAAACAGTTTGCAAGTAGGCATTTATGAATACACACGTGCACACCACACAATATGGAAATTTCAAAATTAGGATTTGCTAAATTTTTGGTAAACAGGAATTTAACATTGATCCAAGAGAGCACACACACAGAGGGTTGTACTTTCATGTACCCCATACTCCGCCTGGGCACAATGGGTGAAAGCAAGGCACAATGGGTGCAGGCCTATGTCTCAAAGCTCACTGCCTGCCTTCAAAATGGCCGCTTGACCCCCCCATCCACATGGCCAGGACCATGCCTCAAAATGGCCACCACCAACATAGCCAGCACCCAACCCCTACTCCAAAAAGTCAAAAAACACAACACAAATCAAATCACCACAATCCAATGCCATCCATCCATTTTCAGAAGGCTTATGCTGCCTGCTGGTGGTTTTCCGGTGCAAAATTGCAATTTTTACAATTTCGCGAGTGCGAGATTGTTGCTTCACGGTGCGAACGTGGCAAAAACCCGCAAAAACCGCGAACAGACCGATTCTGGGCCCCCCTGGGCATAATGGATGACATCAGAGCACAGTGGGTGCAGGCCTATGGCACAAAGCACACAAACTGGCTTACAAATGGCCCCTAGACCCCCACCCACACGGGACCAGACAATAAAATGGCCCCCACCCACATAGCAAGCCCCCAACACCACCCCAAAAAGTCCTAAAACACACAAAAATCAGCACAATCCAATGCCATCCATGCCCTGGCCAGAATCATGTTAAAAAAAAAATCAACAAAACAGTTGTATCATGCATGCACCCATAAATAATGGTGGTTTTCAATTCATGTGCAGCAGAATTGTAATTTTTACAATTTCGCGAGTGCGAGATTGTTGCTGCGCGGGACACGAGCAGTGCGAACACAAGCAAAAACATCCTCAGCTCGCGAACTTGCAGATTTTCCCCCCAAAAAGTCAAAAAAAAAGCAACACACACAAAAATCACCACAAACAAACAACATCAACTTACTTCTTTGTGAAATCAAATTTCGAATCCAAAAGTAATCCAAAAGGCCTCAAATCCAAATATCCAGCAGCAACCACAAAAAGTAATCCTTCCCAGTCAAGATCGAAATCAAAGTGGCCAGGAAATGGAGGAGCTTGCTGGACAGTAACAGGAAGTTGGAGACTGGGGCACTTCCTTCACCCCACCCCTATGGGAGGAGCTTGCTGGACAGGAACAGGAAGTTGGAGACTGGGCCACTTCCTTTACTAATTTTTGTACTTTCGCTAGTGCGAGATTGTTCCTGCCCGCGCCGCGGACCGCGAGCAGCGCGAGCAGTGCGAACACAAACAAAAAATCCGCTTCACGCGGATTTTGCGTATTCTCGCCGCATCCGCGAGAGTTCGCGGATTGCGGATTCTCCGAAAATACGAAAAATCCACGAGCGTAACGGATTTTACGCCCATGCTTACTAAAAAAGTCAAAGACTTAACAACATACGACACGTGTTTCGTCGTGCTTCGGTGAGTTTTACAGGAATGGTTCGTCAGGTTAAGTAGGGAGCAAGAAATTAATCTTGCTTCTGTGTCTCGCCCAATAGGGTAGATAAAAGATTTCAAAATTCAAGCTTAATACGGGTAGGTATTAAGCTGTACCGGGAGGGGATCCACCTGCTGAGATGTTTTGGAAACGGGTGCGTTTTCAAATCTCGACGTGCAGGAGTGCGGTATCCCTCCTCTGTTATTTCCCGGTCGCCGTGTTTCGAAAGACGGACCACGGCGAAATCTTTTATCTACCCTATTGGGCGAGACACAGAAGCAAGATTAATTTCTTGCTCCCTACTTAACCTGACGAACCATTCCTGTAAAATAGCATTTCTATGGATATGCCTATGCAGTGAACGCCACTACGAGTACCAGACTAATCTCAACTCACTTAACCCGAGCTGAGCCTCAAGCCCTGAAGAGTCGTGTTGACTCACCGAAGCACGACAAAACACGTGTCGGCAAACTGTGATTGTTCTTCAAGTCTGGACACACTTAACCATCGTCTTGCTAATACAAGAAAAATACCCAAGAATCTGCTTCTGTCTGTTTAATTGCTTTTGTCAGTTGTACTATGTTTATTTTACCCCACTGTAGTTGCGAGAGCTCAGCTGTGCATTTTGCTTAATGTTAAGTCTCTAATTAAGCACAGTGTGGAATGTGCGGTGTTTATGGAAGACCATAGCATTAAACCAGCGTTAATTACTGAATCCTGGTCTGATGAAGTCTCGGGCCTGATCTTGTTAAAGCCACGCCCCCCAGCTTCTTTTGCCACACTCAGGATAGACCTATCATGACTTCCTGAAACCCACCTTCCAATCAGTCATGCGAGGCATTGTCTATCAATATTTGAACCTCGGATCATGATACACTTAACGGTATCCTCCTCTATCGACCCCCAGGACCTAGAGGCGCTTTTCTAGACTCTATAGGATCCCTCCTAGAGGATGGACTGTGCAACAAGTTCTTCACAGTTATGGGTGATTTTAATTTTTATCTCAAAGATTTGAATGATCCAGATAATGCTAAACTACAGCAAATCTGGAGGCGACCTCAAGCAGTTAGTGCTAGACCCCACCCATTCCGCAGGCCATACGCTGGATGGTATTTTTTCCAACAACCTTAATCTTGTCTACACCAACACAGAACAACTTACCTGGACTGATCATGCGGCTGTGCTATTTGAACTTAAACAAGTTACGCATTGCTTTCACAAACCCCCTGTTAAGGCAGCTTTAATCACGAGGGCTTGGAAGAACATTGACAAATTTGCTCTCAATGATCTTCTTAAAACCACTTTACCTGTACCATCCTCCGATGCAGAAGAAGCCATGACCATCTACACAGACTGGGTGGATTCTGCTTGCAGGATACTGGTGCCAGGCAAACGTTGCATCCCTAAGCGCTCATCACCCTCCGCCCCTTGGTATTTGGAAAGTCTAAAAATCCACAAATTAGATTGTAAAAAACTGGCGAGAGCATGGAGGATAGAGTATAGGGTATAGGGACTCTGATACAGAGGCCTACAAAGTGAGTCTTGACAATTATAAAAAAAAAACTGCTCTGTGAAACTAAAAAGGCATATTTTGGGGAACAAACTAGAATGGCCGAACCTTCATCCTAAAGAACTGTTTATACCCACTTACTGGGTCTCGGTGGCGGTGGAACCGCCCAAATCTTCCTTACCCTCCTTATTTAGTAAAAGAAGACACAGGAGCCTTCGTCTGCAGGAAGAACCAAGTTTTATTCGAATAGCCGGGGCTATGGAACAGAGTCCCAAGCTCGTTAGAAACAAGACAGAGGAGGCAGCTTCTTCAATCTGCAGCTTACAGGCCTTATATACACGTTTCCCACCTTAATAAACCAGTTTGGGTGGGGGCCTGGTGCCCAGAGTCAAAAATGCAGTACACCATTCTTTGTTCAGGCAGGACGGGAGCTGCAACAGATGGTACAAAGATTACGGACAGGTCTTGCTAAAACAGGATATGTACGTGAGAGAACAGACAGATCTTGAACAACAGGAATGTGAAAGAAACAAGTTCTGGGACGGTGGCGTGACCAGGTCTTGCGAAACAAGATGGAAGTATGCAGGAGTTCAGTCCGAGGGTGGTGCGGCCAATTCTTGGTTCCCCTTTTTCGAAATTGGCTCAACCACAAGGAGCAGGATGGACATGGTGGTTGTGACAGCTAGAATTTCAACAGACATCAGCAGAAATGACCAGGAGGGTCGTGCAGAGGTGTTTGACACAAAATGGCAATGCAAAAACAATGGAGTCATGACACAAAATGGATGCCGACAAGAAGGACACTTTTCCTCAGACCCTCCTTTTGCCATTGAGTGGCAAATACTCTAGGAGACGTCGATATTCAGAAGATCATCTCTTTCTTGTTGGAGCATCATCTTCATATTAGTGTCGTGAATGTTAGAAGGTTGAGGCTTGAGGGCCTGAACACACGTTGCACAGAGCATTGGCAGGCACTGAATACACAAACAGCAGGAGACTAGGGCAGCCACTCCCAAGGCAAGGAAGATGAGGACCCTCCATCCCCATTGCGAAAGGAGGCCCCAGATCCAGCCTATGAGGGACCAGTTGCCTTCATCCTGATGAATTTCAGAGTAAAAATGATACAGACATTGGATGGCATCATATACTGTGGGTGCGTGATCAGGAATGTACACACAGCAGCTGGAGCCAATCAATTTACACACACCACCAGGATCAGCGAGGATCATGTCAAGGACAATACGATTTTGAAGTGTTACAAGCCGATTTGCCTGTAGCTCTGCAGTGATGTTGGAGAGGGAACCAGCTGTTTCTGTGATGGTGGCCTCAAGGATGCTGGTCAGTCCTTGTATAGCTCGATTGTTTGCCATTGGGCCCCAGAATGGGAGGAAACCCTTAAAGAAGCCCCTGTCTTCCTGGCCTACTGTATCCTCAGCCGATAAGACAATCCTACGTGAGTGGCGCAAAGTGCCCTTCATCAACAGGTGGTAATCTCCATGGGTAGAATACGTCGGTGGAAGGAGGAAGGCCAGATAGCAGGTACCAGACCAGTTAAAGTAAGTGTTGGGGGACGCCACCAACTTTGGAGGAGACATAGAGTTCAAAGTTTTAGTGATGTCACAGACACTAGTACCAACTTTCTTAGTTCCTAAGCCATGGATGCAGACACGGCTCGCATATTTAAAACATTCAGAGTGTTTCGTACATCAGGTAGTAGCCTTCTGGTGCGAAATGTTCCAAGGGCAGATTTGGCAGTACCATTGACAGTAAAGGCCTCCTGCATCAACATCCACCATGCAAAACAGGACCCAGAGATGGAGAAAGGATAAGGAAATAATGGAACAGGTTGTCTCATAGCATGCAGCATCAGTCCACATACCCAACAGTTGGAGGTATTTATGATCAGCTGATGATGATGTAAAATCTGGACAAAGGTTTTATTGAAAAATTCTGAACGGCGGGGTAATTCGTGGGCGGGTAACGTGAAATACTGATGCTCTACAGGAGTCGGGGTAGAAGTTGGTGGGGTAACAGGATAGTAGAACAGTAACATCCAACCGATGATAGACAAGATGATTGAGACAAACAGCGTCACCACGGGGGCTACAAAGGACTTGTTATGTAGGAGACTGACATATAATTTCTGGACTTGGGTGTATTGGACGGCAGCCATTGTACTAAGTCAGGGACCACTAGCGGCTGTCTGTGATTGGTGGTTGCTTCACTTGGATGCAGGTGCCAAGAGTCCTATGGCGTACCTTAGTCTGACATACCAGCACCGTTCCTAGCCGGGAGATCACAGCCCTACAGCCTGTAGGCACCTGAGCAAAGTCAAGGGCAAGCATTCCTTCTGGAACGCAAGTTATATCGGGTAGAAGTAGGAACAGTATGGTCGGGGAATAATTGTTCCTGATGCTGAGAAGAGTGAGGGGAGTGTTTTCTCTTTCCCTTCAGTATATTGTCACTCTTTGCTTAGATGTGGAATGTAATCTTGCGTCGCTGAGGGGAACAAACGTTGGGACTATTTCTGTCTCTGAGTCTCCTTGCCCTTCTCTCACCCACTGATCATAGGGGAGAGGCAGAGGCACTCGTCTACAGTGCGTGGTGTGGATTCAGTTCCTCCGTCCCTCAACTTTCACGGCGGTGCGGGTGGCCAGTAACACCTGATGGGGCTGTGTCCAGCGGGGCTCGAGGCTCTTAGTACGTTGAATGTTTCTAATCACTACCCAGTCGCCAGGTTGGATAATGTGTCCTGGGCCCTCGCTTTTATCAGGTATGGCCTCCTGCACCTGGTGGTAAAGTGTACGAAAGGTGTTAGTCAAACTGTACAGATCATCAGTTAAAACAGGGTCTTCAACATCAAACAGTTTCTGGGGCCGTGGAACACCCCACAGATTGGCAGGCCTCCCGAACACAATCTCATGGGGAGATAGGCCTATCCTGATATGGGCCGTTGTCCTGACAGACAGCAGGGCCAGGGGCAGAGCATCAACCCAAGTGACACCTGTCACGGCTACAATCTTGGCCATTTTAGTCTTTAGGATGCCATTGTACACCTCCACTAGACCTGCTGATTGGGGGTGGTTAGCTGCATGAAATTTTTGTTTTATGCCCAGTGCTGAAAAGACATACTCCATTATTTGAGCCGTAAAGTGTGTCCCATTGTCACTCCAGACCAAACGGGGCAAACTGAATTGTGGGAAGTATTCTTTCAATAGTATTTTGGCGGTAGTGATAGCGGTACAGTCTTTGACAGGGTAGGCCTCCACCCATCGGCTGAAGGTACAGACCACCACCAGAACTTATTTTAAACTGTTACATCTGTCCATCTGGATATAATCCATCTGGAGGGCTTCGAAAGGAAAGGTAGGGGGAAAGAATCCTCCTCCAGGGTTTACTGTGCCTTTTTGCCAGGTTGTACATAAGGCAAATCATGCATGTTTTGACCATCCTCTCAGCATAGGCTGGTATCTTTGAGTTATACCAGGTGGGTTCCAGCAACTTGCATATCCCTTTCGCACTAATGTGAGCAGGGCCATGGGCCATCGTTACTACCGGGAGCACATGACTGTCGGGCAACATCCATTGTCTCTCCATAGTGATACAGGCCCAACAACCATCTATTTCCTTTACCACTAAATGCTCCGTCCATTTGAGCTGTTTCTACTACTTGCTGTAATGTCCTGAGGGCGTAGGCGGCTGATGTGTTACCATCTGGCCCTCTGAGACATGATCCGTCCACATACAGTGTACCTTCTAGGTCTGCTATTGGGCAGACCCTCCAGGATTTCGCGATTTCGCGGTTTGCTGCGAAATCAGCACTTTTGCTAAAATGCCGCGATTTTTACAAAAGTGCCTGCGAAATCCAGACATCCAGACCCCCCCACCCATTGAAGGTGCTTGTGCAAAGCTCCTGTACCCTTCTTCACAGACCCTCTCCATGCGGCACGTGCCAGTTCTGATAGACAGCAAAAGGGACATGTGATGAATGATGTCACAATAGGTGTCAAAACCAAAACAGACATCCTCAAACAAAGGAATGCCAATTGTTGGTGAGTTGTATAGATGCTGGCCTAGATGAAGAAGATTGTGTTTTCTTAGGATGCTTCCTTTAAAAAGAGAGATCGTACCTTGTAAACTCCCACTATTTCAATACTTTTCTCATCTTGTATAGGTATTTATTTTTTAGAATCGGCACTCATTTAATGTTCACTGTCCTGGGTCGCGTGCCTGATGAAGTTCACACAGTTCCCTCTATGTGGCAGCCGGAAGGCGAGATTTTAGCCTCCGTATTCCTTTAGGACGAGTGACAGACACATGTCCGGTGATTGCACTCATCTCAGCATGCGGTCCGCACTCGCTGCACTGCAGCGTAGATTAGGGCTTGATTGGCATTTTGCACTTTGGAGAAGGGCTGGTGCCAGTATCGATGCCGGTCCGTGAATCATGAATTATGGCCCAAAGTGGGATCTATAGGAGAAATTATCGATAATCGGCACTGACAAGAGACTGAACGATCTCCCTGTCAAGTTTAGGTCAGTTATAATGCACTTGTCTTGGGCCCATGCGTTTCAAGGCATTTAACAGGAGACGGTGTACGGCAGGCGCGTGGTCATTCTATGTCAGGACCGGAGGCGAGGATTATGCTGTACTTTCTTTATATCTTTTTGTTCCTACAGCCAACAGTTTTCAACATAAACATCTCTTTCTTTTTTTTTTTTTACATTTTACAAAGAAAAACTAGTATTCCCAAAATGCCTTAGACAGTCCACAGAGTTCACCAATCAGCTCTCTCTTTCTTTCTCGCTGCCAGCGAGTTAAGTAGCTTTTTCTTGTCTCTCACGTTGTACAGATATATGCTATTCTACCGAGTGTTATATTGAAATGGTTATTGATCTTGTTGTTAATCAGATGTCATTTTGCTATCGCGCTAGTGTTCTTGCTGCAGCACGCTGTTAGGCGGTGTTACTGTCTTACTGCTGCGGTCACGGCCGCGGCTTGCGTCACTTTCCCGTCTGAGGCGCGTCATCGTCGCCGAGGTCAGTTTTTCCTCCGCGGCTTGTTTGTTTGCTTTACGGGGCTGCAGGAGCAAGTTGGAAGCTACGCTCGTGGCCCCAGGTCCTGGTGCAGTGTGCATCGCCTCGCGTGGTGGCGTGTTACAGACTCGATGACCCATGCCGCTCCTGAGGCAGGGATCATTGAGTTCTGATCGCGCCGCGAGTCGCTTGTGTTTGTTTCCGCGCGTCTGCACCGGGAGCGGTCTGGGAACCCTGACACCTGCTCGCAGGTTGGAAATTTCTGTGGCCACAGCGTGACATCCTCTTTGGATCAGCCTGGTTGCCGTGAGGCAGTTTGGCAAGCATTTACTACATTTCATTGCTTGCTTGCTGTGGTGGGGCGGGCCCAGACCTTTTTGTACACCCATTGAGTTGCGGGTGAGCCGCCGCCTTTTTTCTTGACCACCGCTGGGCGGGATTAAAGTTAGCGATTGGCGCTGTTTATATTGTCACTCGCAGCCTTACGCCTGTGTACATTTCTACCTGAGGTGGCCCGCTCTGGGTTGAACGTTCATACACTCCAATGGAGGCTGAACATCAGGAGGAGGAAACCCTCCAGGTCATCCCCCTGCATGATGACTTCTGTGACGCGGTGGATAACTCTATTCATCGGGCAGTCGAGGCAGCGATGGGCCCCTTTGAGAAACGCATAATGAAGTATGCCTACGCCATTCAGGCTGAGCAGGCCGAGAAGACCCAACGCGCGGGGAAGCGCAAGTCAGCCACGGCGCCTGCGCCTGACGCGTTCGAGTGCTTGAAATCAGCGTTTTTGGCAAAATCTAGGCGCTTAGAGCAGGACGGAGTGTCTGAGGCTCCAGAAGAACTGCAGCTCACCCCTGAGGAGGATGAAGATGTTTCGGCGGGGGATTCTCCGGACGAGGCGGGTCCGTCTACTCCCTGGTGTCCTCCTGCTCTCCCCTCGGAGCTCGCTTCTCAGCCAGAGGTGCCTTCTGATATGCTGGTGCTGGAAGATTTGGTGCACCCTAGGTCCGCGGCCTGGACCCCCTCTCCAAAGGTGTCGGCTTTTGTGGCTAGTAGGCTGCGTGAGCCTCTCCAGAAGGAAGTCAGAGCTTGCCTACAGGCGGAGTGCCGTAGACCGGCCTTTCCAGGGCAAGGTGACCTCAACACCGGAGGTAGATTTTAAGATAGCGACCTTTTTGCAAAAGTACGTCAAAGATCCCAAAAAAGGCATTGATCGCTCCTGGAAGAATTGCTAGGATAAACTCCTGGATGCGGTCGGACCCCTAGCTAAGATCTTGGAGCTGGCTGAGGAGGCCAAGTCGTCAGGTTTATCCTTGTCCCCGGAGCGGATCTCCAATTGGGCCCAGCGGGCTATTGTTTTTTTGGGCAATGCAAATTGCGCTCTCTCTACGGAGAGGCGCCGTTCCTTCTTGCTGAAAGTGGATCCCAAGCTCGGGGATTTGGCCTCTTCGGAGGCGGGCTTGGTGGCCCAAGGCGGTTTGTTTGGGGATCCTTTTATAAAGGAGTTGATGAAGTTCGTCTCCACGTTCACATCTCTCGAGAAGGAGCAGTCCTCTATCAAGAGGGTTTTCAACCCGCGTGTTTTTGTCGCTGCCGGTAGTGGCAGAGGGCGCTTGGCCGGCAAGTTCTTCACACAAGGCCCTCAGAGAGGTAGTAGGAAGTCCACGGACTCAGGACGACAGGAGTTCCTCCAGTCCCATCGGGGAGGCAGAGGTCGTGGTGGCAGAGGTCGGGGCCAGCAGATGGCCACTGCAGATGAGTGTCTCTCCTTCCGGTTTACCCAGGGTGGGGGGCAGGCTGCCTTTTCGAAGACAATTGGAGAACTGTTACCACAGACGCATGGGTGTTACAGACCGTTCAAGGTTTTCAGATCGAATTTTACAGGACACCCTCTCAACCGGTTCGACCCCGGTCGCTGGTTTTCGCACGGGACACAGCCGTTCTCATAGACAAGGAGGTGGCCAATCTCCAGCGGAAAGGAGCGGTGGTTCCCTCCTCTCTCCACCCCAGGAGTTTTCTCAGCAATATTTTTGTGGTGGACAAAGCGGATGGCGGACAACGCCCTGTCATAAATTTAAAAAAGAGTTCAACCAATGGCTGGTTTACCACCATTTCAAGATGGAGGGTATCCATCTTCTCCTCGCTCTGTTGCAACCCAGCGACTGGATGGTGCGTTTGGACCTGAAGGACGCGTACCTGACGCTGCCGGTTTACCCCCCACACAGGCGCTTTCTGCAGTTTCTTTGGAAGGGGCAGGTGTACGAGTTCGCAACCTTGCCGTTCGGACTCTCGTCTGCCCCGTGGTGCTTCACAAAGGTTCTCAAGCCAGTTGTGGAGACGCTTCGGGCAAAGGGCCTTCGACTCATCGTTTACTTAGACAATATCCTGCTTCTGGAGCAGTGTCCCTTCCGGTTAGCGGACCGTCTCATGGATGCGTCCGATTTGCTGCAACATCTGGGGTTTGTCATCAACGACAAAAAGTCTCTCCTGGTCCCTTCCAGACAAGCCACCTTTCTGGGTTTCACCATCGATTTGGTGGCCCGTACCTTGAGCCTTCCTCCCAGGAAAATTGTCAAAATTCGCAGGGAGCTCCGGTGCACTCTGGCTCGTTCCTCCACCTCACTTCGGCAGATAGCGAGAGTAGTGGGCCTTTTGTCCTCGTCGATCCAGGCCATATTTCCGGGTTCCCTCCATTACAGGGCATTGCAGCACCTCAAGGCTGCCCATCTCTGCAGAGGTCTTCAGTATGCGTATCAGGTCCCTCTTACAGAGGAAGTGCGCAGGGAGATGCGATGGTGTCTCGACCATATGGAGGCCTGGAATGGCAGGGCCATATTCGGTTCCGAGCCGGATTTGGTCATAGAGTCAGACGCCAGAAAGCTCGGCGGGGGTCTTCTCAGGAGGAAAGTGGTCTTCCGCGAAAAGTCAGTTGAATATCAATTGTTTGGAATTGATGGCGGGTTCTTTCGCCATTCAGTGTTGGACGAAAGACAAAGTCTTGTGCCATGTCCTTCCCAAAAATGGACAACGTGTCTGCGGTGCATTATATCAACCACCTGGGAGGCACGAAGTCCAAGGCTCTGGCAGAGTTGGCCAAGGATCTCTGGACCTTTTGTCTTGCCCACAACATCTCGGTGACGGCAGAGTACCTCCCAGGGGTGGTCCATGTGGTGGCAGACAAGTATTCCAGGACTTGGGCGGACATGAGTTTGTGGCAGCTTCAGCCGCAGGTTTTCCAGCGGCTGAACGATGTGTGGGGACCGTTCTCCGTGGACCTGTTTGCATCCAGGCTGGACCATCAGCTCCCAAAGTTCTACAGTTGGAAGCCGGATCCTCTGGCGGCAGTGACGGATGCGTTTCTGCAGGACTGGTCAGTGGAGCGCGGGTATGCTTTTCCCCCCTACGCAATGATCATGAGGCTCACGGCTCTGGTCCGCAGGTAGTGGGCGAAAGTGGTCCTGATAACGCCTTATTGGAGGTCTCAAGTGTGGTTTCCAGTTGTTCTGGAACTTTCCTGGGATTCTCCAATCCTTCTACCCTGCGATCCTTTTCTCCTGCGGGATCCTCAAGGTATCCCTCACCCTCTCCTCCAGCAAGGCCGGATGCCCCTGGTGGCCTGGCGAATTTCAGGCATCGCTCGAGAGTCGGTGGCCTATCGCAAGATGCTCAATGACTGCTGGGAGAAGCGTGGGCGGACAGCACTCATAAGCGGTACAGATCGGCTTGGGCTCGATGGGTCCGTTGGTGTGTACGGAACAACGTCGATCCCATGGAATGCGAGGTGGTAGCTATACTCAGTTTTTTGGCTTCTTTGGTTTCCCAAGGTTTGAGCTATAGGACGATTAATTCATATCGTTCGGCAATTTCGGCCAGTCATTTGCCGGTTCAGGGCCACCCCGTTGGGGAGCACCCTCTGGTGTGCAAGTTGCTGAGGGGTATCCGGCTGACGATCCCTCCGGAACCGAGGTACTCCTCTCTTTGAGACGTCAACAAGGTGCTTCGATTGTTTAAATCGTGGCAGTCCAATCGGTTCTTGTCCAGGAAAAAACTTTCGGCACAATTGGCCATGCTTTTGTGTTTGGTTTCCTGTCATAGGGTTGCTGATGTGCGGGCTCTTGATGTCTCGAGCAGGATCAAAACTCCTCAAGGGGTTACCTTTCAAGGATCTCGTAGGACGAAGTCCTCTTCCAGAATAATTTTTTATCATGCGTTTGATCACTGCCCCAAGTTATGTGTGGTCAGGTGTCTTAAGGAATATCAGTCTATGACTGAAGAGACACGGCCACCGGGTGAGCGCCAGTTATTGATTTCCTTACGTAAGCCCTTCAAAGCGGTTTCACCACCAACTATTGCTCGATGGGTCCGATGGGTAATGCAAGAAGCAGGCATAAATGTCTTGCAGTTCGGTGCCCATTCAGTGCGAGGGGCTATGGCGTCCAAAGCCTTCTCCCTTGGAGTCAGGCTGGAGGAAATTTTGAATGCAGCCGACTGGTCCTCGGATTCCATGTTTAAGAGGTTTTATTTCAAACCGGTTGTGGATATGGCCTCGCTGGTGGTGGATAAGCTTTGAAAGAGCATAATCCTCGCCTCCGGTCCTGACATAGAATGAAAAATTTCCTAGTAACCATGACGGAAAGTTTCAATTCTATTAAGGACGCGGAGGCGAGGATTATTCCCTCCCAGGGCTCTAGCGATCTCCTGTTCCCGCCCGGGTGAATTTCACTTCTAAGAGCGAGGCCTCGTATGATATAAGTATTTGAAGTTTATTGTTATTCATGTTGCATAATGATGTGTTTGCTTTTGTATTTCCTCTGGTTGTTTGAGTTTATTTTAAACTGGTCTGGTTCAAGGAGACAGAGTCATGGCTTCTGTTTTCTTTCAGAGTCTGATGGAACCAAGAATGAGTGATGCTTTGAGTACCGGTTTTGGCCGCAGTCAAGAAAGTGGAGGTTAACTGAGGAAGTAAACGCCTTTGAGACTAATGGAGAGAGCTGATTGGTGGACTCTGTGGACTGTCTAAGGCATTTTGGGAATGCTAGTTTTTCTTTGTAAAAAAAAAAAAAAAGAGATGTTTATGTTGAAAACTGCTTGCTGTAGGAATAAAAAGATAAAAAGAAAGTACAGCATAATCCTCACCTCCGCGTCCTTAATAGAACTGAAACTTTCTGTCATGGTTACTAGGACATTTTTTCATTATGCTGCCTTCTAACCCACATGTTCGAAAGAGGTGTTCAGTGCTTTACAATTCTAGTAAACAAGTCACAAGTGGTTTCCAATTAATTCACAATTTTTTTTCCAGATCTTCTGGACTGCAATGGTGAAAATTGCATTTCTTTCAAATTGCAATTTGGAATTGCTATCACTCTCCTATAATGTATTAGAAATTCAGTTAGTATTTTTTGTCACCAGCAGAATTTCTCATGATTTTTCTATTTGACTTAAAGTTTGAATGTCTAGAAACTAGTAAGTGCCTTTGTGCCGGACTGGGGACAATTCAGGACACCCGTCCTCGTTCACATGATCACTGAGGCTACAGGGAGCTCTTAATTCAAGCACCCACATGGGTCGGTAATGCAGGGCTCCAGCCCCTCAATTCAGGCAGAACATGCAAGGCAATGGCTCCTTCGCCCATATCAAGAAGAATCTCACCGAGCTATCAAATCCTATTCAATTTCAGGGTTGGTGTCACAAGATTCCCATACTGGAAACAGTGATGGCTGTAGGGAGGTGCAACTGATGCCGTCGCACCGGGCACTAAGGTTAAAGGGGAGTCCTCTGCACGACAGACTGGAGAACTTTGTGTGCCCGACATTTTTTGAGGGAACGAACTCCCTCCATGCTGCACTGGCTTCAGGACAGCGAGTTCCCTTGTATCAGCGGGATGACGTAGACAGAGATGTCATCCCCAGAGCCCAGCCGGTCATTGGATATCCGCTAGCATAGCTTCATGTTGTTAAATAACTAAAAAAACTAAGATATCCGTGTTTGTTGTAGGAAAAACCGCCAAATAAAATGCCGCTAAATTTCCATATTTGTGCCGCTAAATTTCCATTTTTGTGCCGCTAAATTTGCGAATCCATGCCGTTATATCCTGGGGGGTATGGGGTATCCTGTAAGTCAACCTGTCCTTATGTCTCCTCTTCTGTCCTCTATATACAGTCATGTGTATCAAAACAGGCATCCTGAGTATCCAATTGGAGTAATGTGGCGGGATTCAGTACAGTGCACCTCTTAATGTTAATGTGGATGGAAAACAGTGTCAATTCATATCCTGTGAGTTGTGCGCTAGTGAGGTACTGTGTTTTGGTGTTATTAAGGAGGGTATCCACAGAATGGGGGACCATCAGTGTCAAGGGGGAGTTCATGCCGATCCCCGCACTCTGACGGACCATGATTGCGGCCGCAGCTGTCGCCCATAGGCATCCTGGGAGAGCCCTTGCAACAGGATTTAAGGTGGCTGAAAAATAGGCACATGGCTGATGGTGACCTCCGAATATCTGGGTCAAGACAGCGCAGGCATAGCCGTCTGTATCATGTACAAAAAGAACAAATTGTTTGTTATAATCAGGAGTACCGAGGACTGGAGCAGTACACAGAGCTCTTTTTAAATCCTGGAAGGCCTTCGTATGCTCTCTAGTCCATGGAAAGGAACTGTCTGATGCCTCTTTAGTGGTGAGGGCAAGAAGAGGTTTGACCATGTCTGAAAAATTGGAAATCCACTGTTTGCAGTATGAGGTTAGACCTATGAAGGCTCGCACCTGCTTTTGTGTCCGTGGGGCCGCCATAGCATTGATAACGGCTACACGATCAGCAGTGAGCTGCCTTCCCTCCTTCGAGAAGAGATGACCTAAATAGGTCACCGTCTCTTGACAAAACTGAAGCTTTTTTAAAGAGACCTTGTGGTTATGGAGGGCAAGGTGACGTAACAAACAGAGAGTAGCCTCTTTACATGTCGGGGCCAATTTTGCAGTAATGAGGAGGTCATCAACATACGGCAGCAGTGTGGAATTATCAGGGAGTTCCAAGGAATCTAGTTGACTTTTGAGAGCTTGACTATAGATACTGGGGCTCTCGGTAAAGCCTTGAGGGGCGCTGCAAAATCTAAAGCTCCGCCCACCAATGGAGAAACCAAAAAAATGTCTGCTGTCAGGATGTATAGGAATGCTAAAAAAGGCATTCTTCAGGTCTATGACAGAAAAGTGCGTGGCGTCAGAAGGGACCATCGTCAAGAGGACTGTAATGTCAGGGACAACAGGGTATTGGGAGATCGTTATTTTGTTAAGGGCTCTCAGGTCAATCACGAATCTGTATATTTTAGGGGAGAGAGCATCTCCATTGGTCTTTTTAAGAACCAGAATAATGGGACAGTTACAGATATTACCATGGGTCTCCTCCACTACTCCCTTGTCCATCAATTCAGATATTATTGTTAAAAGGGCCGCTTCTCTTTCGCGGGCAGTCGATACTGTCGAAGGCGGGAAAGGATGGCGCCGAGTTGAATATGTACCACATGAGGGAGTATATTGAGAGAGCCGACATCAGTGTCTGATGATGCCAAGAGGGAGGAAGGTAAAGACTGCAACTCTGGTGGGAAGGGACCGGACAGATACATATAGGAGACATTGGTGGGGGAAATTGTTAGGGATACACCTTGAGGACTACATGATATGGTCGCTTACAGAGCTTTCAGTAAATCCAGGCCTAATAAGTTTTCACTGCAACCTGTAGTGAGGACCAAGGGAGTGTCAACATGTGCAGGCCATTATCGAGAGGGAGGGGTTCAGAGACAGGACTGGTAGCGGGTGTTCCTGCGAAACCCACGGAGACATTCATGTTGCCAGAAAGGGGTGCCTCCGGGACTGACAGATATGCAATAGACCACCTGGTGGCCCCAGTATCCAAAAGAAAATTCCGATCGTTCCCCACAACTGACATTTGAAAATACAGGCCCCTTTGATCCACAGGAATTTGCACTCTAGTAATACCCCTTTCCTGGCTGTCCTATGCTTGATAGAACCCTGTTCCATCACCTTCATCATAATCATCATTGTAATAAGTGCGTGTTGCTTTGTATCCATCAAACCTATTGGCCGGGCATTGCCGGACAGAAGCGTCATCCCTGGACCTACGTTCTTTGTCTTGTGGATGGGCCGGGCCATGGTCCCTAGTCAGCCTCCCCTCCCTAGGAGCGAGAGGCGGAGTCTTCCCTGTTCGGATGTTTTCAGCTAATACGGGACACTAATCTATCCAATGGCGTACCCTTTACAAGGAGCACACTGATCAGTTTGGAGGGCTCCCGTGCTTTGAGGGCCTGAGGGGGTAGACTGGTGAGCCCTCGGAGGGGGTTGGGGCTGTGGTCTGAAATTCCCGCTGGCATCGGGAGGGTAAGCCTGCTGCAGAAGTACCTTAGTCTTAAGATCCCTAGCCTTCTTACTTCCCTTTTCTCTATCTTCATTCTCCCTATTCTCGTGATACTGTGACATAGCCAAGATACCAGTCATAGTCTGGGCAGACCATGTACTCTGAAACCTTCTTGAGCCTGGCGGAAATCTCAGGAAGCAAGTTGCTGACAAACTTATCGACAAATACTGGGCTAGAGCCTGGGATCGGGGGTCCAAGCCACTATGTCCCTTGTAATCTATTTCAAAACGGGTAAAGAAGTCAGCCACACTTTCATCTTTTCGTTTCCTACAGGCATTTTTCTTATCCCAGTTAATGACTGTTTCTGGCACAAAAAAAATCATAAGCGTTATTATTTTACCGGGCAAAGTCAGGATGGCAGCTTCTGGTTTAGTCCCTCCTGCCCTTGCTTCTTCCATAGCTTCCAGATTAGCCCATTTACCTCCCAGCTCTACTTCATGATCAGAATGTCAAATTGTATCCCAAATTTCAGTAGGGACGACCGTACCAAAGAGCAAGTCGATGTCTTCAAGAATAAGTGTACCAGCAGATATTATCTGGCCTAATTCTTTGTAAAAGGCAGCCGGATTTATTTGAGGATCTGGTAACTGCCCTTTCAACTGCATTACCTCTGACCTTTTCCAAAGGACATGAACCCATAGCCTGCGCCAGTGTGCTTCGACAACCCCTCGGCCATTATTTTGGGCATCGGTGAGTGCGTTAACAAAGACAGGGGCCGCCTCTCTCATTGGCATAGCTGTCTCTACAGGGGGTTTGGGGAAGACGGTCATATCATGGTAAGCTATCAAAGCAGATATAGCACCAAACATTCCCTCTCCCTGCACATCACCTCTTTTTATTTGTGACCTGAGGTCCACTAATCCGGCGGGTATCCGCATAAATAAATTCTCAAATCTCTGCATAACCAAGGTACACATGTATTCAGTCCAGGTGGTCTGTCCCATAACTGTCCACTGGGAAAAGGTGGACCATATTTCTTTAAATGGGTAAATATTACCGCTATTTATCCAACATTCACACTGTTTCTTTTGTATGTCATCTTCTCGAAGGGACGAAAAGCTGACTGCAGAGTGCAAGGAAGCCAGTCGGGGGAATTGAATAATCTATATAAATCCTGCTTAACCGTAGACCACGGGGAAGAAGGGAAGGGGCGGGCAGGGGGAAGGCTGCAGGGATTGGGCGGATGGGGACTCGTTGTTATTCCCATGGTGAGGACAGGGGTGGTGTGGGCAGTCAGTGTGGTAGGTGTCAAAATAGGGGGGGTTGGTGTGACGGGGGAACAGTAGGAGGGGCAGTGGGGGTAGGAGTGTGCAGCACGACTGGTGCAGCTGCATGCGGGGCAAGGGGTGTCAGCGCAGGGTACATGGGGGCATAAGCAGGAGGACTTTCCAATATGGTATCAAGGAGGGATTCGACCTCTTCTTCCCTTCCATAAAGCTTTTTCCTTTCTCTTCCCGGGCCGGATAGCACTTCTGCACCAGTGCCCTATGTTGCCTATCGGCTATCAATACAGATTTTTCCATTCGGTCCTGTAAGTGCTCCCTAGCATGGTCAGACATTGACATCCGCTCCCGCTTCCTTTATATGCCTTTTCCCTCTTTGCTCTCTGCTCAATTTCCTTCCTCCACAACCTGACAGACTCAAACATCAAGGGACAAATCTTTTCCTCTAGATTTGCCAGAACTTGTGGGTCAAAAGACCCATAAGGCAGCCATTGTAATTCTGAGTTACTTTGTTTGGTGTATTTGATCCAAAAAGGGGAAATCATTATAGCAGAAGGACCATGTTTAGTATACATGGTGTGACCAGGGGTCCCCTCTGGAGGAAGCGGACAGGCCGCCTCCAGCTAGGAGTCCTGCGCACACATACAAGAACATAATTTCTTTAACTTACTACTGACGGGTATGCTTGTAAACAGATAACAGACAACAGCGGGTTTAAAAACTCACCTTTGCTGGCTTGGCTTTTGCAAAAGTCAATAATAGCAGAATCATACAGACTCTGTGGGTGATCAGCCCACCCTTACCTGACAGGGGTAGTTCTCTTTTGCAGTCGTAGGGCTGTGTCCTGCTCCAGAAATCACTTTGTTAGGGGACTCCAGCGAGGATGCGGTCACGTGGCCCACACCGGGTGGGGAGGAACAGCGGGCGAGTCGTTCGGCTACCGGACTGCAAGAATCCCTCGGGTAGGGTACCTTCTGTTGGAGTCTCTCCGTGCACCTCCTCCCATCCACCGGGCCTGACCTTCGTGCTCGTGGAGTCCCTATTCGGGCGCCATTTGAAGAACCGTTTATACCCACTTCCTGGGTCTCAGTGGC
Organism: Lissotriton helveticus; assembly: GCF_964261635.1. Lineage (NCBI taxonomy): Eukaryota > Metazoa > Chordata > Amphibia > Caudata > Salamandridae > Lissotriton > Lissotriton helveticus. The sequence goes on along the minus strand of NC_136067.1, from coordinate 1,078,056,904 downwards.
GGGGGAACAGCCCAAGTCTTCCATACCCTCGTTATTTAGTAAAAGGAGACACGGGAGCCTTCGTCCGCAGGAGGAACAAGGTTTTATTCTAATAGCCCAGGCTATGGAACAGAGTCGCAAGCTCATTAGAAACAAGACAGAGGAGGCTGCTGCTTCACTCTGTAGCTTACAGGCCTTATATACACATTTCCCACCTTAAGAAACCAGTTTGGGTGGGGGCCTGGCACCCCCGAGTCAGAAATGCAGTTATACCATTCTTTGTTCAGGCAGGGCGAGGGCTGCAACAGATGGTACAAAGATTACGGACAGGTCTTGCAAAACAGGATATGTACGTGAGAGAACAGACAGATCTTGAACAACAGGATATGTGAAAGAAACAAGTTCTGGGACGGTGGCGTGACCAGGTCTTGGGAAACAGGATGGATGTGTGCAGGAGTTCAGTCCGAGGATGGTGAGGCCAATTCTTGGTTCACCTTTTTTGAAATTGGCTCAACCACAAGGAGCAGGAAGAACAGGGTGGTCGTGACAGGTAGAATTTCAACAGACATCAGCAGAAATGACCAGGAGGGTCGTGCAGAGGTGTTTGACACAAAATGGCAATGCAATAACAATGGAGTCATGACACAAAATGGATGCCGACAAGAAGGACACTTTTCCTCAATCCAAAGCCTTGTTCAAAACTATTTCTATGCTTACTATCGCCTCTAGCCCCAAGACAGAAAGAAATGCAGAATTGTGTGACACTTTGGTGGCCTTTTTCTTAAAAAAGGTTAAAAATATTTTTCCCTCCTTTAGTCCCACGCCCCCCACCAAATTTACCACTTTATCCCGCTGGAGCAGCAAGGAGTCATTAAACTGATATCAGAGATCCGGTCAGGTTCCCCCAGGACCCCTGTCCAGTCTCAGTACTGAAAGCAATGCCAGAAATTATTGGGGAGGCCCTCACTCCACTGTTTGTTTCCATATTCAACACGGGACATTTCCCACGTTTTTGGAAAACAGCATCCATTCTGCCCTTACTTAAAAAATCCAACTTGGACCCAAAGGACCCGAGCAACTATAGACCTATATCTCGCCTTCCCTTTCCGGGAAAGATGATTGAGAAAGCCATGAATGGCCAACTCAGCCAGTTGCTTCAGTCCAATTCCCTGTTAGATACCACGCAGTTTGAATTTCGGGCGGAACATAGTACTGAGCTGGCCCTAGTAAAATCTATGGATGAGATCAGAGAGGCGCTAGATCAGGGTGGTGCTGCCATATTTATTATGTTGGATCTCTTGGCCGCTTTTGATACAGTCCATCATAAAGTCTTGATGGACCGTCTACTTGCGGTCGGACTCCAGGGCAAGGCCTGGGACCTCCTGAAATCATTCCTGGCCAGTAGAACACAAACAATGGACCTTGGCAGAAACAGCTTGAAGCCCTTTATCCTCCCTTCTGGAGTTCCACAGGGCTCTTCGCTCAGACCGACGCTATTTAATGTATACGTTGCTCCACTGGCAGTCTAGATCAGATCCTTGGATTTTCAATTAACCTCTTATGCCGATGACACACAAATTGTGTTATCAATTCAAAAAGGGTCTGAGGTGGAGACTGGCTTAAAATACCATAACTATGCAGGCAATCTCAGCATGGATGGCATTAACTGCCTTAAACTTAACGCAGGGAAAACAGAGGTCATTATTTTCGGGAATACTGCCCATCTATGGACACCTGGTGGCCAGACACAATGGGCGTGCCTCTAATCCCTGTGGAAAGGGCCAAAAATCTTGGAGTCACCATGGATTCGAAACTGGCCTATGGAGATCAGATCAGCAGGGTCGTTTCTACCTTTTTCTCATTCTTAGAATCCTGCTTAAAATTCAATTTCTCCTCCTGGAAGATGGCTTGAAAATAGCAGTTATGGCACTCATTCGTTCACAGCTGGATTTCTGTAATGGTCTCTATATTAACATCCAGAAGAGACAATTGGCCAGACTCCAGATCGTGCAGAATGCGGCAGCCAGGATGCTTACAGGCACCCCCAAGTTGGTCTCGGTGAGGGCAGGACTCAGAGCCCTCACTGGCTCCCTGTTGAACGACGGATTCAGTTTAAGGCCATGTGTTTAGTTTTTAAGGCCCTCAACGTTATCGGCCCTGGCTTCCTGAAACAATCAGTACAATGGTATGTCCCGGGAAGAACTATCATCCCACAGATCTGGAATAAACTACCCGACAATATCCGAAAGGAACACTCGTTGCTCCCTTTCAGGAAACGACTAAAAACCATTCTCTTCAAGGAAGCTTGGGGCACACAGTAAAGTATTGCCTCCCCACCATCAATCTAAATCAGGTCCCTCTCTCTCAGCGCTTAGAGACCGTCGGTGATAACGCGCTATATAAATGCAAATTACAAATTACAAATTACAAATTACAAATTACAAATGTGTGTTCAGTCCTCACTTGCATTGTGCTTACTGTGAAATTCACTGCATAGTGCATGACACATTCAGCCGTGCAAGACCTTGGTGTCTTTATTCACAAATGTCCTGAGGTGTAACAGTGTTCCCCCCAGAGTGACAGCTGACTGTACTCACAGTTGTGTATGACTTGTGGGGACCTGTGGTGATATTGTACAAATGATGTGTTTAACCTCATGGACATTGCAGTGTGTAAATGTTCCTTGTCATCTGTGTGAGTGTGTATGTGAAGTGTTGCACAACAGATGCATGGCGTTTGCAGAAGCTATAACCATCTGATGTGACTAGTAAGCAGTGGTGTGGGCCTGACTTGCAAAGTTAGCACAACACCTGTAATACCTCTTTGTCAAGTGGCACATGTGCAAAGTGAGGGTTGTATCCACTGTTGTCAGTGACAGGCGAGTGATCTGTGCCAGGGTGTGTCTGTCTGGTCTGCTGAGAGTTGTTAAGTGGAGTAAGATATGTGAGTGCTTGCCACATGCTGTCCCACACCCTGCAGTTGCATGTGTTCTCCAGTGTGTGCCAGAACACTTTTAATTCTTTCTGCCTTTCTTGTGTATATACATAACTCATGTAGCATAGGAATTGTTTTCCCTTTTGTGAGACTATGAATTCTGCTCCTTCTGTCATGGTTGTGGGTTTAGTGCTAAAGGAAATGTAGATACACTTTAATTAATATTATGCAGTATAATATTTTCTTACATTTATATAGATTTTTTTAAATATACTTGCAATAGTTATATAGATGTTGAAATACATTTCTTTTGATGTGTGGTGGTTTTTATTTTTCATCCTGGAGGAAGTATATCTGTTGATATAATAATAAAAAATGGTTAAGATATTTAGAAGTATTTTTGTAGGGTATATGGCAATTGTGAAAGGGTTTATTTTAATTAGTTACATTATCATTTTTATTTAAACTACTTATTTAACATACTTACTTTTTGATTAGATTTATTTTCTTAGTTGTTGTAGATAGTTATTCTTGTGGCTGGAAGTATCTGTAGTTGAGAAATAAATAAATGAAAGTATATTTTAGTTTATTTTAATTTAGTTGTATTTTTAATAACATTTCTTTATTTTTAATGGCTAACAAGTTATTATTTACTTACTTTTTTATTAGCTTTATTTTCTTTCTTCTTGTAGGAAAGAATTTGAGGTGTTGGTAGAATCTGTAGTGGAGATATAAATAAGTGAAGGTACATTTGAGTTTCATATTGTTCAGATTAATTATTTAGAAGTTTTTATCAAAGTTAAAGTTTAACAAAACATTATTTACTTAATTTGTTTAGTTTGGAATTTTCTTTTCAGGAAATTATCTGGTAGCGGGCAAAGATGGCAGCCGGCTCGCTGGCTGAGTGAGCTGGGTTGAGTGCTCTCCTGTCCCGGTGGAACCGCCGTATGTGCACACCCGTGGACCCTGAAGGAATCTGATGCGAGTTGGAGTCGGAGAGTGAGGACCGTCTTTGGATTATAAGAGACTGTGGGGAATTGACCTGGTAAGTTGCGCTGGTCCATGTGTTGTTGTGATCGACTTACCGGCTGGATACTGTCCCCTCAGAAGTGCTCCAGTGTGTGTGGCTCCTGCTGCGTTCTTGCTCATACGGCTCTACAAACAGGTTGCTGTGTCTTCATATTCTTGGAATGCTGCCTAAAGCACAGATGAAGAACGCTGCTGCTGCAGCTGCGGGACGCACTGCTATATCGAGGAGTGCTCTGAAGGCAGGCGTGGCAGCATCAGTAGAGGGAGGGGAGTCGGGAAAAGCCGGGAAAACCTGCACACCTACTGGGAGTCCTGGGACGGTAGTAGCGGTAATTGCAGGAACAATACAAGCCGATTCCTCTGCGTCTTTCCCAGCTTCTACACCATCTAAAAAACTTTCCCTCCCAGCGATGTTCAAGACCAAGGTAGAGAAAAGTAAAATAACAATAAAAGACCAAGAAATTGTGAAAGGTAATCTCCACCAGCCGCCGGTAAACTCCACAGTGTTTACATCTCTTGCTGCAATGCCCTCCCCTATCAATCAGGTTGAAAGAAGCATTACATTACCAATATTGGGGAGGTCAGTCCAAAATGATTTAGAGGAAGAACGTGGGGAGATAAAAGGAGGCAACATTCCATTTAATCAGTGAGTCCAGGTGGATACTATACCTCAACCAAAAAGCATGCTGGGAGATGTAGTCCAGTCTGAGTCAGGGGAGATTTCTGAAAATTTGGCAGGCAAGTCCACAGTTTTATTGGGAGCTCAAGGGGGGAATGGGCCTTATCAATTGAAATCTAGGAGCTTATTGGAGAAAATCTCCCCAGAAAATCTGCTCTCAACTCCTGACACAGAGACTGACGGTGATAACTTCTATTCCCTGTCTGATCATACTGGGTCCTCAGACGCGGATGGCAGCCTGGACAAGAACTGGACGGAGGATGAGGACAGAAAATTGGGGGATTGGCGTACTAGTATCTCGAATGCTCCTCCAAATGAGTTATCTACTGTTCGCAAGCTTCCTACGGCTTTGGTTTCGGGGACAAATACTGGTGCCTTGGTCTGGCATTACTCTTTTTCTGGGCAAGCAGGGTTAGAAAGTGCCTTAACTACCCAGACAGTAACATGCCCCAATCCTCCCGAAGAAATGACACTTGGGACTATATATCAGACAATAATGGCACATCGGGAAAGAAAGTGCTCGTGCTCAGGGAGCATGTCACAGGGTTCAGAATTCGATAAGGAGGGTTGCTAAAACATGCTCGGATATCGCTTCTAGAATTGGTGAAGCCGAGGCTAGAATATCAACCCTGGAAGACGACATGGCTACTCAGAAGGGCATAACAGATCTAATTAAATCCCAAAGAGATGACGTACAATGGAAGCTTGTTGACCTTGAAAACTGCGCCCGGAGAAACAACCTACGGGTACTGGGAGTGCCGGAAGGAATTGAAGGCTCTGACACCAGAAAATTCATTGTGGAACGGTTTCGTGAAGCATTTACGGACGTTAAAGAATGGGACTGGCAACTTGAAGTCCAGAGGGCTCATCATTTTCCTTTTAATATAAAACTACTCCATGGTCAAACGGATAACAGGCCACGGGCTATCCTTATTTGTTTGAGTAGCTATCTGACAAGAGAGAGGATTTTTGACTTGGCTAGGCCAGACAAAAGGCGGGCTGGTAAGGGATGTGAGTTTTTTGTTAGACCTGACCTATGTCAAGCAACGGTTGAACAGAGGTGGCAGCTTCGTCAACTAATAGCACCCTTTCAGTCCAAGGGAGCCCAAGTATTTTTGCTCTTTCCGTCCAAGCTAAAAGTCATTTTTCAAAGCCTTACTAGATTTTTCGGTTCAGAAATCCAGGCCAAAGAATTTCTTAATTCATTGTAGATTGTTAGCTTCTGTTGTTGCTTAGTGGTATTCTTTTTTTTTTTTCCCTATCAGGGGAATTTTCACATGTAGTTTTAGTATTGCTGTACTTTTTATGGGGGTTGCCTGTTGTCGGGGGTCAAGGATGTAACTCTCTAGTACGATTATTGTTCTGTTTTCTGTAAAATTGATCCCCACAGGTAGCCCCATAGGTCTAATTTGCATTTGGCGGTGACACCGGGCATGGAGCTGGGTTCAAACCAGTTTTTTCCATCATTAGGACCCAGGTCCTTATGCCAGGTTTGGGGGTGGTGGGTCTAGGGGGCGTTTGGGGGGAGGGTGTGGGGGGTGGGGGGTAGGGGGGAAGGTGGGCATTGGAGGGGCAAAAAAGCTTGAATGTACAGGTATCCCATGACGTATTGTTTAAAAAATCCAGCATGTTTATTATTAGTAGTTGTCTATGTTCTTGCTTTTACAGAAACAATGACCCAGGATAAAATACGCATAGGCTCTTGGAACATTTGTGGATTAAATGATGCCAAAAAAAGGGCGCTGTTTTCTAAGGTTGTGCACTCACTTCGGTTAGAGATACTTTGTCTACAGGAAACGCATGTGTCGTGGGGTGACCGGGGGTATTTGAAAATTCCGGGATATGATTTAATTGGGTGCTCTTGACAGACCTCTAGGGTCAGTGGGTTGGCAGTGTTATTGAAACATGGAATAGGCCTTTCTAAGAAGACTGCCCAAGATAATTCTGGCAGATGGGTAATTAATTAAGTACTAATAAAAGGAGGATCAACTATATGTACAGTTTATTCTTCAAACTTAGATGATCCGGCAGTGTTGAATTACCTGAATATTGAACTGGCTCTTTGGCCCCAGCCCGTCTGTCTTTGCGGCGATTTGAATATTAATTTACCGGCCGATTTTGATTTAACCGGGGGACAGACTTATGATGGTAAAAAGGCTAGAGTCTTTAGGGCTCTGCAAGCTCCGGCTCAAGAACACTTTCTTAAAGATTTATGGTTTCACCATAAAAAACATCTGGATGGGTACACATACTTCTCTGCTCCTCATAACAAGATGGTCCGGTTAGATTACTGTCTTATGTATGAACAAACTGTGGCCTCTGCATTCATTTCTGTTCTCCCTAGGGTTTTATCAGACCACAATCCTTTGATTATAGAATACACCGCTGCGTATACAATGAAAGCGCCAAGAAGGTGGACGTTTGAGAGAAAGTTGTTGTTAGAACAAACATATGTAGACCACATCAGGAACTGGATGGTGGAATTTTTGGAAATTAATAAAGGAACAGCGTCAGATGCGATTGTTTGGGACACATTGAAAGCGGCATTTCGGGGGGAGACGAAGAGCTTCTCATACTCTCGGCAGAGGTCTATACAGGAAGAGATTAATAGGAGACTTGTGGAACTGGGACTGGCAGAGGCACAACTTATGGATGCAATTAAGGACGGGCGAGACATATCCCAATCACAGATGCAGGTTGCTAGTGTCAGGGTCTCTCTGCTGGAGTTTTTTGGGCAAGACCTTGCTGCCAAGTATCTACAATATCGATCAATGATGTTTGAGTTTGGGGAAGATCAAGAAGGGTTTTGGCGAAGCGACTTCAGCAGAGGGGGTTGGCTAGTCAAGTTACTAGAATACAAGACTCCCAGGGTCACATCCAGGATTCATCGGAGGCGGTTATGGAATTATTCCGGCAGTTTTACTGCACTTTGTACACAGAAGAAACTAGGGATGCTAACTCTGATATTCAAGCCTCGGCTTTCCTACAGGATTTTAATACGCTTCAGGTTACTGTACAGCAGAATGAAGCTCTTTCTGCCCCCATAGATTGGGATGAGGTGGAGTTAGCAATTAACTCACTGGCTAATGGGAAAGCAGCGGGTCCCGACTCTATTCCTTTGGAGTTTTATAGTGTGTTCCGTTCAGAGCTTCGGGATGAGATGCTGGAGATTTTCAGGGGGGCACAGCTTGGTCACCTACCAGACACATGGCAGCAAACTACGATCATTTTAATTAAGAAGAAAGGGAAGCCTGAACTTGATCCATCCTCGTTTCGCCCAATATCCCTGTTTAATTCAGATAACAAAATATATTCTAAAATATTAGCCACTAGATTGTCATTAGTGATCTCGCCATTAGCATCCATACGTCAGCACGGCTTCATTCCTGGCAGGGACACAGCTGAAATTTCTAAATGGGGAGGGAGAGGGGGTCATTGCTGCCCGAGATGTGGGCTGTTTGCAGCCAGTGATGTGTATATGTTTTTCGATTGTCCTAGCCTTGGTACGTTTCTTCGGGAGGTAGAGCTGTTTAATAATTCTAGACTTAATATTCAGGTTAAGCTTTCCTCTGATCTGGTGATTTTTGGCTATGAGAATAATTGTATAGTGGAGAGATCAAGATATGCAACTGCCTTACATTTTATATCAATGGCTTTAGTAAGACTCTGTTTAACATCAGAATGGATTAGCTCTGTGACCCCTACGTTTGTAAATTGGAGGGCAAGGATTCTAGCTCTCCATAATTTGGAGTCAGTAGTCTTTCAAAGGTGGGGTAGAGGAGGCGGGAACAGGGTCAGAAAATCTGGGCTCCATTGGAGGAATGGCCTAAGGCTTAAATTTATTATGGGTTTTTTTCAGTTTTTGGGGGGGGGATTTTGTTTGTGCCCTAGTATAAAACAGTGGATATGTGCTTTGAAACCGTTTTTGTATAAGTGCTTGTATTATGAAGTCATGGTGTGTATTGTGTATCTCAACAATATGTCATTGGTGCCTTTTTCAAGCTGAAAAAAAAGGATATTATCTGGTAGCTTTTCCTCTTCTGTGTTTTTATTCTGTTGAAGTGGAAAAGACTATTTCTTTTTTTTGGCTTTTATAGTGTTGTTTTAATTAGTTAGGTTCTGTGATTGGTTTTTGTTGTAACTGCTACATTTTCATTGGTTGTTGAGTTCAGTTTGAATTTTTTACATAGTGTTTCCATATATGGAAGATGCTTATTAAGTAATAATAATATTTTTTAAATATATTTAATTGTTGCAATATATTTTATATTTATTTAAATGTTCTATATTTTGCTGTTTAGTTTGTTAGGTATGTATTTATTTTCGTTTTTAAAGTGATATTACTAAATATTTAAGATTTTGTTGTTAATGAGTTCGTAAAATATATATTTATATGCATTTATTCTATTGTGTATGTATATGTTTTCAAAATGTGTTTTTAATATACATTTATACTTTTGAATGTGCTTTATTTGTGTTCGACTTTATTATTGAATCAATATTGTTGGTTGTCTATATTTTGTATTTGGATATTATGGTGTATTTTTTAAGAGTTTTGTAAGATTTTTGATATTTTCATTATCGATATTTTGTTGTTCGATAGTGTTAGAAACTATATTTTTTTTAGTCGATATAGTGGGTTCGATATTTTATTTTAATTAAATATAGCAGGTCGATATTGTAGTTTTCTATATTTTGGCGTCGATATTTTCTGTAGTCGATATTTTGTCCCTCGATATTTAGTCACTGATCCGTGCAAAGCGGGCATTTGACACTTCCATAATACGGCCCCTGGTTTACATTGACAGAGCTCCCTTTAGCTCTGTTTACAGAAAGTTTCCTCCAACAGAATAAATTAGTTTGGTCTGTAAGAGGAAGGGCATTACACTGTCCACTTTAATTAGGGTGAACTGAATGATGTCCTTTTTTCTGTCTGACACAAGCAAGTAAAAAAACAATGAATAACCCCCCACCCCCTGGGGTTTTCTGATTTTCAATAACGGAATCCCACTTTTAATCCACCTTTACAGTAATAGCCATGATGGTGGTCCTGTCAAAGTATAGGGATAACCACTGTGCAAACGGTGAGCTCTAAATTTGGTGGAGGATAGTTTTTCAGGGTTCCAGACATAACGTCCTCTGCCACCATGATGGACAGAGTACCGTCTGCTAACTATAGGACATCCCCTAAGGCTTTTTTTCTGCAAATCAGAAACCTCTCGTAGGGCAACATCCAAGGCTGAAGCCAGTACCAAGACCTCTGAAGAGATCAAAGCTGGATTTCATAGTCACCAAGGTCATTTTGAGGCGGAAATAGACTTGTTGCCTGATTCCAGACAAAGGATTTACCTTTTGACTAAGTCACTTTTTTGTTTTAAAAAATCATCAATGGCAAAGCTGGAAGCTGTAGCTAGGCAGTTCTTGCGATGCACTACCTATTTTGGAGGATCTAGTAAAACCCATTTTCAGGGCAGCAAAAAGCTCCTGTTTCGCTGCATAATGAGTGATCAATAGCACAGGAATGTACGCCATGGTTAGCTTGAGGATTTATTCATCACAAAAATATGCATTAGCAATTAGAATCATATACTGATAGAACACTCTAGGAGCAGATGATTTTTTTTACACTTTATTTTCATTTTCTCAAATACATATCGTACATATTCAACAGACAAATATTCATTTTCATACTGTGCTGCATGTATTGTTTTACATTCTGTGTTTCCTACAGGTTTTCAATTTAGTCCTCCCTTTTCACAATATGTATGATCCAATCTTACATACTTCTAGGATGTGGTGGTCAATTACCTCGATGAGCTCCCCGACTCCTGCAGTTCGCCCCTCGAGAATTACGATTATGTATTGTGTTCAAGCCGTGGGCCCGTTGCTGATTGTGACTCAAGTAGATATGCATGCAATGGTTTCCATATGTCACGTGGCTTGGAAGTGGGAGACTGAAGTTGTGCATAGAGATCACTGTTTGTGTTGCTGTATGTTAGTCTAGCTAGCCATGCCTTTAGGGTTGGTGGGTATCTGCTACCCAAATTTATAGCTATTTCTCTTTTGGCCAGCCTTAGCGCAATTGCCATAAAGAGGCACATTGATTTGGGAATGCTGTGCCCAAACACCAGAATGTCTGCAGAGAGTCGGGTTCAAGCACTTCATGATCATGCGTGAGAGCTTGGCATACACGTCCCTCCAGTATTTTGCCAATTTTTTACACTTCCCGGTTATGTGGGCAAAGTCTGCAAAAGGGGCAGGGCATTTGGGGCAAGTGTGTGGATGAGAGGGATCAATTCAATTCATTTTTACAGGGGTGACATATACTCACCATAGGACTTTGAAGTGTAACAGCTTGTGGCGGTGATTTAGGGAAATGTGCGTGTCTGTGTGCAGCAGTACTTCCATTGGAAATCCGACAGTGCTTGTCCTAGGTCTCATTCCCATGCAACTCTTATGCCTGCATCTCTTGCTGGGAGCAATGCTTTACACACTTTGTGTCATTTTGACACTAAGGGCCCCAATAGGATAGCAGGCGGAAAACCACCCCGACCGCCATGGAGGCGGAAAACATCCGCTCGCCGGTACTGTGGATAAACCAGCGATCAAATTAGGATCAATTGCCCATAAAGACCGACCGCTGGGGTAGTGGGCAAACCAAAACTGCCCGACGCAGGCGGTGATGTCCAAAAACAAACCGCGGCGGTTGGAAACGCTGCAGAAAAAGTACGACCCGCCGCAAGCAAAGCGGAGAGACCGCATGGGAAATTAGGATATCCCCGATGGTCCCGCGGTACGTTCCGATGTTACCTACCGCTGCGGTCGCATACAGGAGTGAGTGGTAGAGACAGTGGAAGAGCTGCAGCATAGCCACAGCAGCGGATGCTGAATGAAAAACATGGCGGAAGATGCCATAACACCACAACGATGCCAAAGTTTGCACAAATCAAAGTAGCCATGCCCTCCAACTACCTCAAAACACATACCCATGAAAAAACAAATGCCAAAAAAAATATACCATTCCATGGACAACACCCACAACATAACTGATATCAAAATCCCATTCGGACACACCCACACAGCTGAGTATAAAACCAGCCCCTTAACTGACCACAATCCTTTGGAACACTCCAGAAGAGAAGGCCATACACCACATCTGACAGGAGAGGCAAAAGAACACAGCACACACACCACCACCACTACCACCATCACTACCACCATCACACCAGTACCTACTATCCCCAGCACACAACACACAACACACCTCACACATCAACACCACACCACCACACACATGGGATGCTACAGCGCACTGGGCATTTGGCAAGGCGCAACATGACACCACTGATGGTCCGCATATTGGCAGTGACTCATCCGGAGCTGGATGCCAGTCTGAAGGAGCATCGCCAGCAAGGCAGGGGTGAGTATTTGGGGAGGGTGACTTTGGCTGGGAGTGGATGCAGGTGTACAGGGCCTGTGGCAGTGTTTGCCCATGTGATGTCCGTGTGGTGGTATTATGCTGTGTCATGTGAGTGGTTGCTGGGATGTGTGCCAGTGTCATGCATTGGCCAAACTGGCCTTACAAAGCTGATCCTCCCTGCTGTGCTTTCCCATAGCCAGATGTGGTAGGATCTACATGGTCATTCAGCATTGGGATAGTGTGGGGAATGTATTAGGGGATGAACAGCAGGGTCCACTATCTGAGTGTGACATCATGTATGCCTACTTTGCATGCACCATGATCGGTGAGGCCCACACATCTGACAACAAGGTGCCCCAGAGTAGCACATGGTGCTTGTTATGGCCAACTTGGCATTGAGGACTGCCATGTACTAATAGGTGTGTGTGTTGTCCCCTCCTGTTCCCTGAAGGTCTGTCAGTGGCAATGAGTGTTGTCCCTACATCATGCCCCTAGGTGTGTGCAGGGCAAGTTGTGTGTCTGTTACACTTCATCCTCGAGCAGGGTGTTGTGCTGTGTGGCCTCAACATGGCTCAGTCATGGCAGATATTCAGGGTTACAGGCACTGTTGTGGTCTATGTAGTGTGTTGCTGCAATGTGATTGCGAGGTGTGGTGGTCCCCATGTGGATTTGGGCATCTCCTGTACTGCATTGATATGATTGCTTTGTCCTGATGATGACAATAACACAACCCTGCATCTGTCTCTCATGCAGGATCGCCAGTGGACACGGAGAAATGGGAGCCGGGAACCAGTGGAGGCGAGAGTAGCACCACAGCTGCACCGGAGGCCAGTGACACAGAGCTCACCAGCGCATCTGAGGGGGACCGGATTATGCAGGAGGAATCCGTGGCTGAAACTCAGAGTACTACATCATCTGATGCCAGTGCTGATGCTTCCATGTTGGCAGGCACAAGGGATGGGGAGTCTGCAACATCATCTACCACACAGTGGCCAGTGCCCAGCCTCCCATCCACTTCATCTGGTGCTGCCTGTGTCCGTGTCAGTAAGTGGGGACGAGTTACATTCACACCTGGCACCGCTGAGCCTGCACCTGTCCCCCCTTCTGCCCTCAGTGCAGAGTGTGTAGAGCTCCTGCGCCAGCTTAGTGTGGGCCAGACAGCCCTGCTCAATGCCTTCAGTGACCATGACAACAAATTAGGCCAGGTGGTTGCCTACATGGAGGGCATACACTCTGATGTGGGTGGGCTACACGTACAGTCCAGGCTTTGTCATCCGCAGTGACGTCTGTCCTTCAACAGGCACATGCTCCCATTCCTGCTCAGGTGCTTTTATCCACCCCCCAGTCAGTGGCCACATCAGATGACAGTGACCACGGTTCGCATGCGTCACAGACACGATACAGCACAAGAAGCACACAGCAGACACAACCTAAGGATTCACGGCCACAGACACCATTTCCACAGAAGAGCAGAGCCACCCCAGAATGCAAAGACAAGAGCTCGTCAGGGAAGAGCAAGGCCGAAAAAGCAATGAGGCTGACATCAGGCTCACATGCCTCAGAAGCATCACTAGCAAAGGACTCTCCTGTCCCTAAAACTTCACGCAGAGCTAGGTGTGCAGTGTCTGTGCCCACTGAGGTGTTGTATGGCAAGGGTACACCTAGTAAGGGCACAGGGCCACATCCCCCACAACATCAACTCCAATTCCAAGCCCAGTTAAGCAGGTGGAAGAGGGCACTGTAGGGGCCACCCCTGGCAAAGAGGCAAAGGAGGGCACTGTAAGTGGGACACCTGGCAAAGTGGAAAAGGAGGGCACTGTAAGTGGGACACCTGGCAAGCAGGGGAAGGTGGTCCAGAGGCGTAGCCAGACAAAGCGGTCCGCAGGATCCAGCACGTCACCAGAGGGAGTGCCGGTCTCTGCGCCTAATGCGGGACAGTTGGTGTGTGTGCCTGTTGTCTCATCCCCAGTTCCCATTAACCCCAAGACAGGGAAGCCATTTCGTATTCCCAAGAAGTGGAAGAGCACCCCTCCAACCTCTCCCACCCACACTGTGTCACAGGTCTGCATAACTCCATCTCCACGTGCCACTATACCACATGGTCCAAACAGCCCTCCAGCTTGCCAATCCACTGCTAGCCCTACATCACCTGGGCCTTGGTCTCCCCAGTCAAGTGTTCCTGCTGTCCCTGAAACACAGCCAGCTCCAAGTCCGCCTGACAGCCAATTGTGAGTGGCAGTCCCCCTCATACACCTGTCTCTCATACAGGTGTGCTAGTCCTGCCCATTGTTTGCCACCTGGGTGTGTTGCTGGTCATGGAACGGTACAGTCAAACACACTCACTGTGCAACTTCACATGTCCGGACTCCGCATTTGTCCTTGGCAAATTAAATTGTCATTCACTGCTTTGTTGTACTCTCCCCTGTGCCATGGACACTGGCCCTGTTGCTTCGCTGTGTTGTACTCTTCCCTGTGCCATGGACACAGGCCCTGTTGCTCTGCTGTGTTGTACTCTCACCTGTGCAGCCTCTCATGTAGTCGCTGTGCCACATGCAATGGACACTGGCCTTCCTGTTTGTACTTTGCCTGTGCAGATTATCTTGCATATGATCAGCATGTTGTGCCTTGCTCTTCTGTACTGTTGTTCTACTGTCACATCTATGCAATATGTAAATAAAGACAGTTACTACTGTTGTCTGTATTATCAGTGTCCTTGCTGATTAAAATTCTTTGGTGTGTGCATTTGATTGCCTGTGCCCCATGCTCTATGTGTTACTTCAACATTGCCAAGCTCTTTGGCCACATCACATTTGTAAACAGGGGTCGTCAGGCCATTCAGACACTGATACTAGTGTTATCTGTGATGGCTATTTTACCTGTGATGCAGTTCTATTTTTAGTCATTTGCTATTGTTGGCTACATTGTTGCCATGTTAGGTTGGGGGCACTGCCAGCACAGGGTGTGATGATGTGCACAGGTTTGCATGCAGGCTGGGCAATGTCATGATGTATGTGTGTTATTCATGTCTATGTGCCCAGCTGTGTATGTGTATGGTCAGTTTGTGTTGGCCCCTGGCCTACATGAGATGTGTGCTCTTGGGTGGTGAAGAGGTGTGCAGTGTGAAGGGTGTGACTTTGTAGTGGTTCTGGATGTGTGTGTGCCCCTGGATTGTAATAGACACACACGTGTCACCCAGGAGTCGTGGGCCTGTTTTTTGGATTGTCCTGCCCTGTGTATATGATGGTATGCACTTGTGTGAGTTGTCTGTTGTGCACTGTGCAGTGTGTTGGTGTGTCCATGCAGTTCTGTGTGACTCTTCCGTGTTGATGTGGTCACTTATGAGTGTGCAATGTGTGTGACTTACACATCAGTTTTGTGTTTGTTTGATCATCAATGTGTCTTGAGTGTGTTTGTGTAGACTGTGTGTCCCTGCTGCTCCTCACTGGCATTGTGTTTGTGTTTGTCATGCATTGCAGGCACATGGTGCCTTTTCTCCTCCTGTATGGCATGGTGTGTGTGGTGTGATGTCATCACCTATGTGCGCCACTTGTGCCTACGCATTGTGTGTCTGCACTCCCTCTACTTGTGTATGGTACACCCCTTACATGTCTACTACTGACATGCTAGTCAGTTGACTTGGATGTCAGCTGTCCCCTTGGTTTACATATGTATGTGCCTCCCCATCACTTCATTTGTGAGACTGTGCCTTGTGGTGCAGTTCTTGGGCCAAGAGTGAGGTTCCACTCTGGACATTGCCCCAATGGTTTATGTGTGATGTTCTTGTGGTATTTATCAGCGAGGATTGCTCATGTGTACTTCAGCTGTGTGTGCTGCCCAGTGATCTGGTGAAGATGGTTTTGCTCTTGTATCCCAGAGTGGTGCATCCTGTTGCTGTTGTTGTGTTGGATGTATATGTGTTGGATGTGGTATTGCTTGACTTCCTGTTTGTGCTGTTGTATTTGTGCAGTGCTGATTTGTGGTGTGTGTGTTGAGGTTGTATCAGTCATGTCTGTGTGTAGCTGTTGTGATTGATGTGCACAGACTGCTTATTGTGCATACAGTGCTGTGTGTATGTGGGCTTGGCATTGACTGATGTGTATCCCCTGATGTCCTGTGGTGTCTGTAGATTTTGGCTTTCATGTGCATGTGTGGTTGGTTTGATGTGGCAGTGTGGTTCTGTGCTGGTGCTGTTCTTGTGTGATTTGTGGTATGTTGTGTGTGTTTTGTTCTTGAGTGATGATGTTGTGCACTCATGTTGTGTTTGTGCTCCCATTGCCTTTCCACAGTTTGGATGACAGGGTATGTCTGTTTCTGTTGGGGTTCTGTGTGTGTTCCTGTGGTGTTTTTGTGTGGTTTTTGGTCAGGCATCTGTTCAGGCTTCCCTGTGTGTGTGTTCTGTTTGTGGCTACACCCAGGGTGTGTGTTTGTTTGTGTGTATATGTGCTGGGAAGTATTGGCAGCCCACAGTATGTGAGGCACTGGTGTTGTGTGTTCCTTGTCAGCCACTCCTGCAGTGGCTGTCTCCCTAGTTGTTTGTTTTGTGGTGCAGGGTGTGGATTGTGCTTGCTTGTTGCTGTGCTTGTTGCTTGTTGCTGTGCATGGGGGTGCACAGGATGGGAACCTGGCCTGTGACTTGATGGTGTGTGTGGATGTGTGGTTGGGGGTGGAGTGTCCCTGTGGTCTTTGTGTCCTGCCCATGCCTTGGAGTGGCCCTGCCTTCTGCATTGTGCGCATGTGTTGATCGCGGCGGTGACGTGACCGGGAACGGGACGTTGCTGCTAGTACGCGGCCGATGTGTGTCCCGGATGCAGAGGGGTGACTTGGTGGCAGGTGGGTGATGTGTGCATGCCCTTGTGGATGTTTTGTAACCCCCAGCAGAATGTCTGTTATGGTTTTGGATCTTATGTTAGCCCGTGTGTTGTGTGTTGTATTTGTGTATTTGCGTACCTGCGGCGTTGTCTGCGGCGGCCCATTTGATGATAGTGCTGTAGCAGGTACATGACCGGATGCATATGTAGGGCTGGGTCCATGGCGTTCATGGCCGGGTGGAGAGGACCGGGTCTCTGCTCTCGCGCTCCGCTTTCGAGTTTCCGCTGTCTCTGGTTGCGTGGTGTCTTCGCTGCGGTGCGTCTGCCTGTTTAGGCCATCCTAATTTGTGGAGCGAGGCGGACGTCATTCCACACGGCGGTGAGTTTCGATTGGCTCTCGCCGCCATGGTGGCGGGCGCACTTTGGTGGCGGTGCACGTCACTCCGCGGCGGACAGGAAATGACCTATGTTTTGCTATACTAATATGGCGGACGTGAGTACCGCTGCTCGCGGGCAGAAAAAGGTGTTTTTCCGCCCCGCCAGCACCACGGTGGTGCCACCGCCCGACATCCTAATGGACCCCAAGTGTTCGCCTGTCTGATCTGTAATGATTAGTATCAGAGGGGTGAACTCTTGAGGTTCGAGGGGGTAACTGGGAATCTGAGACTCTAAGTGAGTTCTGCAATCTCCGCAGTACGAACTGGTCCATCAGTGGGGCATCTCAGAAACAGACGTCCTCTGTCAGAGTAAAAACATGACTAGCAGAAAAAAGGTCACCATTAGTATCTAGGTAATGCTTTGATAATATGCGCTTTACTAGTAACTCTTGTGCAATAGGTACCCAAGTATTGTCCGCTAAGGGAATAGCAGGTGAATAGAGTAGGTGCCCCCCTGTTGTTCTGACTAGTTTCTTCCAGGCCCAGCTGGTTGTGAAAACTATTTGGATATTTTATGGGTCAAGTGCCAAGCCTTCTGGCAAAATTACAGTGAGTGAATGGGGTGTATTAGGTCTGCATCCAGTTTGGTAAATAGGTATCCTTGCATACTGGTGGTACCAATGCCTGGCAAAGCAACACTGGACCATCAGATGCTATATGTGAAGATTCGGAACCCATATCCCAGCGTTCGTATGGCAGAGTTAGTGTGTCCCAGCTAATCCTGGGTTGTTTATTCCCCCATACGATGTACAGTAGTGATGTGCGAAGGCGGTCAGTGGTATTGGGATATTGGGAAATAGATAGAGGAACCGGGAGAGGACTACTATTTTAAGTATGGCTATTCTTCCTGCCATCGTTACCGGCAGTTTCAGCCAGCGCTCGATTTGATTAGTCAACTTTTCCATTGCTGTTCCATAGCTCTGTTCTATGTATGTATATCCCTGAATATAGTCATCACACCTCATGAGCAGGTATTCAGTGTCCACCCCCAGTGCAGAGAGTCAAAGGGAATATTTTGGACTTGCCCCAATTTATATTTAGGCCCGGGAGGGTGCCATATCTGGTTATTTCCCGGAGTACTCGGTCTAGATTGTCGCTTGGGTGCCACATATAAAGAATTATGTCATCTGTGTATAGGGTAATCAGGAATGGGCCAGTTTTTTATTGCAGTCCTCTGTGGAGGTGTTATTCTTGTATTTGGTGTACTAATGGGTCTAGTGCCATGACAAACAATAACGGAGAAAGAGGGCATCCCTGTCTAGTCCCTCTTGTAGGACGAATGGCTGGAATTAGTGTGCCATTTGAAGGGATATGCGCAGTGGGTTTAGTGTATAGTAGGTTGATAATGGAAATGGAAATGAAACCCAATGGAATTCCCATTCTGCCTAACATGGACTGTATGAATGGCCATTCTAGGGAGTCAAATGTTTTTTCAGTGTCTAGTAGCACCGCAGCAGCAGGGATAGTGGGCGAAATTCTGTGGATCCCTGCAAAAAGCGTACGTAGATTCACAGATGAGGATTTGTGTGGAACTACTCCAGATTGAGCAGGTGAGATAATCTGGTCCAGTAGGAGGGAAAGCCTAATAGCTACAATTTTGGCCAGTATTTATTGTCAAAATTCAATAGGGAAAGTGGTTGATATTATCCGCATTGTAGCAGGTCCTTAATTAATTTAGGGAGTTCTATTATTACAGCTTCATGGAGTGTGGCGGGAGTATGCCCTTCTCCAATGCTTCTTGATAGATTTCTAAGAGGTATGGGGCTGTCAGACTTGGCATCTTTTGGCGTGTTTCCCGTGAGTTTTTGCTTTCAGAACTCCCGGTTTTTAATCTGTTTTTGCTGGCTTAGTGTCTATGCGCACTTTTCTCACTACTGATCAGTGGAAAAGTGCAAGTGCTCCTGTTGTAACCTGTGTTATGGATTGGTGTTTCCATGATTCGCATATTTGATTTTCTTGTGTGTCCCTAGTAAAGTGCACTGAGTCTGTCAGGGCCTGTAAATCAAATGCTATAAATGAGCTGCAGCACTGGATTGTGCCATCCACACAAACAGCTCTTAAACGTAACTCTGGCCTGCCATTACAGAGCCTGTGTACAGTCTGGTACTGCCATGTCGACTTTCTTTTTTTTTGTAGCATATTTATATAGGGCGAACTCAACCCGAAGGTATTGCAGAACTTTAGATGAGCACCGTATTTACATTACACATTCAGGCACGGGGAGATTATGTGATTTGCCCAGGATCACAGGATGTGGACTTGACCCCCTAAGGTAGGCCCAATGTACCCCTGTGGGCAGGGTGCGGTGTATGTGAAAGGTAGGACATGCCCTGGTGTATGTGCCATGTCCTAATGGTGAATTCCTGCCAATTTCGTTTTTCATTATTGCAAGACTACCTGTACCCAATAGGACAGAATGGGGAGTTTGTTTATAACATCTTATCAACATAACTGGCCCCGGGAACTAGGTAGTAAAATAAAGTTTAGTATGCCTGAACTCAGAATCTAAAGATGCATCTTTTAGTGTAGGTGATTTTTACATTCTGGGTTTGAAAATACCACTTTTAGAAGGTAGGCATTTTCTTGCTCAGCTATCCATCAGGCCTCTGCTGAGTTTGTGGATTGACTGTCTGGGTTTTGGATGACAGGGGCTGGGGAGCAGCAGTGGCTCTGGATAGTCTAGGTGGGTCAGAAAAGGGCGGAATAGACTAGGGCTGCATTTAGAGTAGGGGAGGAGATTTCCTTGCACCTGAATGTGCCTGGACTGCCTCTGACAATGCCATCTCCACCTCCTGCTGGGAAGCCACACCTGAGAAGGCAGAACTGGTTCTGGCTGGGCACAGACACTCTCTGCCTGAGAGGACTTTGGGCTATAAAAAGTGGAGCCCCAACCCCTGAACTTTAGAACTCTTTTGGACCAAGAAGACTGCCAAGAAGAGGAGCTGAAGAAGCTGTGAGGAGCAACTACCACTTTGCTGTGTAGGCCTGCAGTGGCTGCTTCTGTCTTGGGAAAGTGAAACGACTGGACTGAACTTTCTGCAATCAATTTTTGTGAGTTTCTCCAAGGGCTTGAGTTAGAGCTTGCCCCCTGTTCAAGAAGTCTCAGGAACAGCAAAGACTTCAAGTTCTTCTGCCATCAGCACTGGGGACTGTGCGTTTTTTGCTGCAACAGAAGAAAAAACAACCTGAGGCCGTCTACAACGCCGCTGCCGACTCCGTGTCCTGAAGGTACAGCAG
Organism: Lissotriton helveticus; assembly: GCF_964261635.1. Lineage (NCBI taxonomy): Eukaryota > Metazoa > Chordata > Amphibia > Caudata > Salamandridae > Lissotriton > Lissotriton helveticus. The sequence continues at coordinate 1,078,036,381 of NC_136067.1, read as the reverse complement.
AGGGCACCACGGCAACTCCGCACCGTGACCCTGGTCTTACCGACGACGCCTTCTAACGGACCCACCGAGCGGCTGCTTCTGATGTAAAGAAAAAGGCCCCCTGCTAATAGGGTACAGTTCCTTAAGGCAGGGTACATGAATCAAGTGTAAAATCTTAAGGCAACAATGATAACAATATCATATAATGGACAACAATCAACAAAACCGAATATATGAAAAACACAGAGAGAACCAACAAATACACATTTTTCGATATGAAAAAATTATATTTTTTTATTATCTATTAAATAAATGTAGAAAGTTTGTTTCATTATAAAACATCACCTCATTCCTACTAGTTCAGCCATATCCTGATTCACACACTATACAACAACATACAATAAAAAAATACAGTTTGTTTCTGGCGTATAGTTCACAGAGACAATAATGAAATTTGATATCTGATTTTCCTAATCATCAAGGAGCAATGTGGCGCAATGATCACAACTTGTTAAAATCTATGCACGTTTCGGCACAGGGCAGTGCCTTCGTCAGGAAAAAAGGGCCACAATAGATCAGAGGTGATTTCTGTGAAGAAAAATATTATATAAGAATGGTAGTTCTCACTGGAATGATATAGTGTGTGCCGCCTAAAACATGTGCAATACTAGCTGTTTGCATTTAATGCAGTTTGAAGGCAGCAAATCGTTTCAGTTTATTAGAGTTAATTAAAACAAAACATTTTCTAAACAGATCAAGTGTTAGGTAACAAACTCGTGTCCCATAGATCAAAAATAAAATAAAGGGAGAAAAAGAAAAGGAAAAAAGGGTATACCGTCACCTAGATTTGAATATTTTCAGATGAACAATTACACATTTCAGATATATAGTTTCACCCAGTGATGCATCTTAAACCAGCATATGCAAAAATTGTATCTAAAATGTAACCTTATATCTCTGAGTAAAGGTAGTCAATTCTTTTCTGTTGCTGCTAAGGATGTGGAGCCTTTACTGTATATAGCCAGATACAGAGGAGAACTGTAGAGATAAAGCATGCTATATATTAGTGTTTATTAGATTATGTGATACCAATGACTGGTACTGACTAATAATTTGCATATACACCCTATACTGGAAGCCTCCAGTGAAGAGTATATTGAGTCATGGCACCTCTAACTCGGACTATTGTAATGATGACATCCAACTTTGAGTAGCTCATCCGTTTTGATTTGCTAGAATTAAATCCAGTAAGTAATTAGATTACAATTTGTGTAGTCATTGGTAATGACATGAAAAATCTTGCTCAATAATCTGGATTTAATATATATTGAGAGCACTCAAATTACTTAAGACAGGTTTATTATGTGTCTACAAAAGTAACGTTAAAATCCTTACATTTAAATATATTTGGCTAGTGAGCAATTGATATATCTGTAAGAAAATCAGAATAGATAGTTGAAATTAGAAACCTCAGGTACTAAATGGTAATCTCCCTATTTGTTTATAAAGTGTGTCGACCTGTGCACGATAAGCTATACTAACAATTTATCACTCTGGTAGGTTCTGAACCAACAAGTATAAAATGCAATTAGACTGGTTGACAAAGCCAGCCACTGACATTGTGTGCGGCACGATATAGAGAACGTAATGTACTAAAATATCTGGTGCTAGCGTTATGAAAACAGTGGCTCCAATGAGTATAACATGCAGATACTCTACTGGACATGGCCAGCCCCTAGCATTGAGTGCGACACGATATAGAAAACGCAATGCCTAAACGTTATGGTATTGGCAATATCTAAAAGGTGGCTCCGACATCTAGTTCGACCAAGGCTGGAATGCCTCTGAAAAACAATGTATACAGCAAGTGGACTTAACATTGGGTTGAACATGATATGAAAAACACAATGCTCAAGGATTATGGTACTTGCGAAATACAAGCGAGGGCTCCAACACCCGGTATGACCAAGCCTAGGATGCCGCTAAGGAATAATATATGCAGCATGTCGGCCTGAAATATATGGCTCAAATGGGAATTATCTATTAAAGAAGATACGTCGCGAGAGGACTACTTTCACTTGTAATCCTAAAGAAACAATAAATGGGTGCACCACTGGAGAAGGTACTTACTTTTTTGATGAAATTGAGCAGACGAGTAAGGGAGGACTAACAGGAAGTGTACCAACTTCCGCATGAAGTATAGATGGGATGCATCACATGATTGTGATTAGCCAATCACGGAGGGCCTAAATGAAAACTTTATTCATAAAAAAACACGGACTCTGTCTTGCATACTGAGGGTATCTGATACATGTGTGCCATCGGGCTGTTGGAGAGCCGAAATATATGGCTGGCCTCTGGAGGGTTGTGATATATGTGCAAGTATGCGTCCTGGTCTGTTGCCCTCCCCATACCTCCTAACCGCTGTGTATTTCCACAGGTATTGTGTTTCTCATTCTGCCGCTTTGTGATATTCCGACATTAATGTAGCCCTTTGTTGTAGGTAAGTCGACAGCGGGTGTATGGCTTGTGTTTATTTCAACTGTATTAGCTGTTTTTCAAATTGAGACAGCGTATGACGCAGGTCTTGCAGAATGCCGGAATGTTTGGATATGCAAACCCCTCTTTTGTAGACCTTGAAGGCCTCCCAGAGTGTAGTCCATGTGTTTACTGTCCTCTCATTTAGTTTGAAGTATTCTATAATTGCCTGTTGCAGTTCAGTTTTAAATACTTCATTCCTAAGGCTATTCCGGGGAATCTCCACTGTCTCCCCACTCCTCCCACCCTGGGGATACTCATTTTTACCAGCACAGGCAAGTGGTGCGACAAAGTGCACGGTAAGAGCTGTATGGAATCAATTCATCGTGTCAGACTGGGTGCAAGGAGCTAGTAGTCTAAGCGAGTCCATGTATTGTGATATGCCGACTAATGCAGCATATATGCTGCCTGTGTAGGGTGATGGTGACGCCAAGCATCTTGTAAATGGAATGCTTCCCTGAGGTCTGGTAGAGTGCGTCTGGATCTGGGCTTTGTGTCCAGCGTGTTTGCTGTGATATCCCGTTATGGTTCAAGCAGGATATGCACATCACCCCGCATGCCTACCTGTGTTACTTCTATCAGTCTGAGCTAAGAGGTCCAGGTAAAATTCTGGATTGTTGGTTTTTGGTGCGTATGGGGTGACCTAGTAAACATCCCTTTACCAGCAGGTATTGACCCTTGGTGTCCGCCCATATTGCCGTCGGACAAAATGGAACGCATTAATGTATCAATATAGCGACTCTCCTAGCGTGTGTGCTGTAGCTTCTGATATAGCGATGTGGTCCCCAGCCTGTGGCAAAAGTGGGCGGTGCACTAGGGAACAGGTGCATTTCCTGTATAAAGGCTATATCCATTTGGTGACGCTGTAGATAATGATTTATCTGTTTACCTATGCGTTGACATTTAGCCCCTGTATATTCCAGGACATTAACTTGACATTTACGAAAGGGCTGACCCTCTCCTTAGAACTCATTGTTACAGAAAAGCGGTTGGATTACAGTCCTGTACACACTGTTGCACGCATGAGCAATATTTCAAAACAAGGCATTTGTGGTTTAAACTGAACATTCACTACCATTCCCACCCCCCACCCGTCCCCATACTGTTGCTACGGGGAAAACCCCTACCCCAAATTCTGCTTCTCATCAAACTTGTTAACTCTCCAACATAAGGAACTAGAAGTGTGAATACACTTGGGAGGTGGCAGCACCACGCCTGCTCCCCAATTACTGCATAGTATGCTATAAGTAAATCTACATGTCATGCATTCAGTGTTCATATGCCAGTTGCTCCTCGTAAAACGCAGTTTCGTGTTGGCCTGGAACATCATTCCAGTGATCCCAAGATGGGCCAGGCAGAGCTCAGCATAAGGAGAACAGGTACGCACTGGCTCCCGAGTTGGAATCTGAGGGTGATTTTGCAGTAGTGTCCGAGTGGTGTGCGTTTTTGCCCTTGTATAGAGTTCGACAGAAGTCCTGCACTGCTGTTGGTGTGTCAAAGATCCGTGCTCTGCCGTCCACTTCTACCCTCATGCGTGCAGGGTGCAGCATCCAGTATTTAAATCCCAGGTTCTGGAGGGCGGCCTTGAAACCTGCAGATTTCCGACAAGCTTCTTGGACCATCTGGTGAAATCCAGTTAAGGGATACCCCGAGCCTTGCCAGCTCAAGGGGCTTTCTCTCTTGCCAGGTGTAAAACCGTGTCCCTGTCCTGAAAGTTGAGGAGATGGGCAATTATCGAGCGGGAGGACACCCCGAGTTCAGGCGAGGACCCAGAAAACTGTGTGCTCTTTCCACTAGGTATAAGGGGGAGGACTCACAGGCAAAGAGATCAGTCAACAATTGTTCCACAAAGCTGTCAAGGCACTCTGGGTTGGTTGATTCTGGTATTCCTAGTATGCACATGTGATTGCGCCAACTCTGGCTTCTAAATTAAATTCATCACTCCCAGGAAATCAACACCTAGTGCCAGGACACCCTAGGGTAACCGTGTGCTCTACAAGAATAAATAACATAACATAACATCATGGCCACTGTTTTTAGGAGCTTTTCTACGCATTTCAGCCTTTTTGTTGTCCGCACCGCTCCATTTCCAGATCAGAAACCCTACCTTCCGCTATGTAAAAGCGGCCTTCGTGTCAGTCTGGGCGCATCCCCATTATATCCAGGTGCTTATCCAGTGCATCAAAGAGGGTATCCAGGGCCCTGAATCACACCCTTAGCTCCAGGATAAGGGCATCTGATCCCGGCTGTGCAGTAGCGGCAATGTCCAGGACTTCTCCCTCCTCTGACATTTCTGGGCCAGCTGTTTCTCCAGGTCTTTTGGATTTATCAAAGTGCAATTTGCATTGCTTAGGGTCACCCGAACCATGACCCACTTATCAAACAGAGCCTGATGTAGGTTGGATATGAGTGTGGGGGGCACCACGGGGGAGCCCCACGCAAGAATCACGCAGTTCTGTGCTAGTGGTTCTGCGGTGAAGGCTACTTATTATGGCCCCCTCTAACTTTAGTTTGCGGTGTGTATGTCTAACATGAACATTGTTAAGGGGAGTTGGGAAGAGCTCCAAAAACATGCGGCCATCTTGGTCGGCAGCTTGGTCACAACCAGGAGCAGATGCTAATAGTTCAGACTGGTCTAACTACTTAGAGGCAACTCCCACATAACCTCAGTCCCACAGTTTTCCATGACTTCATGGGAGAGCTGCATGACGAGTCACATCAGGCAATAATGGGACAACCCTGGTTTTCTTGTCTGTATTTGTTGTGACCTTCCTGGGCAACCATCAGCAAACTGTCACTTCTGCCAGATGTGTATAAATGACTATGTCCTTCTTTCCTCCAACTGCTGGGAAATTATCTTTCTAGTCACTCCTGCAGGCACAGGGTCTTCAGTGTAGGCTTTTAGGGACCAGCTGTCTCTCTAGTCAGAGCTCTTGCAGGGTCCAAACCTCTTTGGTCAGTTAGACCTTCTTAAATGAAGGGCTCCTTCTGCTTTCTGTAGCCCTGAAGCAGGCAAGCAGGAGGTCAGCTAACTGACCCTTGAAGAGCAGTTCTAGTTCCTAGGTGCCTGGCAGACGTCAGGAGTCTTCTTTCTTTCAATAGCATATTCTTCAAGGGTAGTCTTCCCAGGTCCAGAAATGTTCTGAGGAGGTGGTGGTGAGGTGCCAGTATTATCTGAGGCATGATGGGGTTACTGAGTTTAGTTCCCAACTCCAACCCTGGATTAACTGGGTCCAACACATAAAGGCAACTTTGGAATCAGTAAAACCACTTAGGGGAAAGAAGAGTGAGATTTGAAAGATGAAACAAATAATTGCTCTACAATGTGTCTTGTTGTGAGTAACAGCTCTGGTGTTAGTAGAGGCTCCTGACCGTGAAGTGATTAATTATCTGTTGAGATGCATGGGATTAAACAACAGTTTTAGTATGTGCATGTGATTTTTTTCCCCCTTAATCTGACCCATCTGATAAAAGTAACGACGGGACTTACCACTCCATTCCATCATTCCAACAAACTGTATAATGAATGATGGCACCGCAGTGAGAAACCCAGAGGAAGGAGAGAGATAGAGAGGTTATCTTATGCCCTTGGCTTTGACTACCTCACGTTAACCATCAACCACCATTCCCTGCTAAATACCTTAAATGTATACTGAAACATTAGGGAGGTGAGGTTCGGTATTCAGAAATTCTTGTCACTCCCTGTAACCTTGAAAACTGTGGGCATCACTCAGTTGTAAGTCTTTCACCTATAAAGGTAATCCACAACGGTATAGTCATTGTAAGCACTGTTACTGCACAATGAGCTGCAAGCAGCTTGAAATCACTAATCATTCTTATAAGTTTTCTTTGCAGGATTCAAGACAGTGTATCTTAGCTGACCACTTAATGCTGCTCAACTGGGAAGCAATATGAGATGTGTCAGCAGGGTGAGCTCTCCCAAGGACAATAAGTGTTTTATGTTGCATTGTGCGCTTGCATGTTACCAGAATAATCAAGGAAATTCTGTTCTTTATTGTTCAAGTGTTCCAGGTGCCAGGAATGAAGACAACTGAAGCTTGAGAATTTCATTTTGAGAACCGCAAGAACAGAGGTGTCACAAGATGTGGGCATCACTGCTGAAGCTGGAAGGGCTGTGAGTATCCAACCGCACTTGTAGGTAGATACTAATAATAGGCAATGAGTCACGCGGGCATGGCCTTTTTATAGGCACAATATTTCTCCCAGTTTCATAAGATTTTCAGCTGCATTGGGAGCAGGTATCCCAAAAGTGAGAAGTGCAGTGGAGAGCTGAAGCCGCTCCTGTCCCAGGAACTTCAAACTTCTCTCCCTTGCCCACTATTGGTGATTAATTTCAGCAGGTTTCTGCACTTCCTCCATGGTCTTGTGTGCTTTAGGTGGCTCAGTGTGAGTTTGAGAACTGAAAAGCTTGGGCTCCAGTATCTCATGTTCCCTCTCAATGTTTGTGTTTGCCTCTAGAGACCCTGGGACCCCTTCCCTTCCCCCAGTTGTTGTGGGTGCTTCTGGTGTGCTCAGGCAGTTATAACAGTCAGTGATTTGAAAGGTTTTTCTACCCAGTTATGTCCACTGTCTAGCCCTATGCAAACCATCTTTCGAGGCACTTCATCTCATTTTTACTGTGAAACGTCCTAAAAAGCCTTAAATCGAACATGGCTGGGCCCTCATTCTATCAGGAGGGTCCCTGGCTCTCCATTAAGCCATACCCATCTTTCTAAGAGGTCACCTTCCCTCTGTATATGTCCAAAGTGGTTCTATCTCTTGCTGCAGGTGGTATCAAATGGTCCGGAAAGACCCAGGGAATGAATGATAGAAGCCCCAAATGGGTATCTCTAAGTCAAAAGAGGTCATATTAGGGCTCCTATTTGTTCTACTAACTGTTCCTTTTCACTTTAGATGATTAATCCCTGCTAGCAGGCCACTTGACAACACCCCTTCCTTCATCGGCCCATGGGCCAATCTATTGTCCTTGGTGGGCTGTATTATTTACACCAGAAAAGAATGTGTATTAGGCTCTGGAGATGAGATGTGTGGCAGAAGTGGCGCTAAACCAGTTTTGGTTCAGGCTGCTCAAAATAATTTTTTTCTAACTTTCCGTGAGAAAAGCTTTTAGATTTTGAGTTAGTGCAAGAGTACTGTTACTCAAATATATATTTACCTTAAGGAAATGAAAAGACAAGAGGCATTTTGCAAAACAAGGACAAATTGGTTTAATGAAATGCATCAGCTGGGAAAGTCCCAACAGAATGCGTCTGAGGAAAGTCTCGCGGTGTACAAAGTTTTGACTGGTTTTATACACATCTTGTGAAGTACCATAAAAAGATTTCTGCAATATTAAAAGGTATTACAGTTGTATATTTAGCATGTTTAATCATCTGATAATGACACAGATGGCTCTCGTCCTCTAGGAGAGCTAGTGTGGGGCAGTGTGTCTGTGTCCAGATGTCCGGCATGAACCCGTGATCACTGCGTGCGATGTGCATGTTGTGCCCTGATTGGATGAGTGTTTCTATCTACATGTGGTATCTAGGTTTGTGGTATTTTTGGAGAATGCTAGCCTTTTGCCAAACTTGTTTTATTGGGGACAATTGCTGTGGACCTGTTTGTGGTACAACTATCTATCTGTAGGATCGATCAAGATATTCCCTGGGTATAAATCTATCTTTGGGTTAAGAGGCCTGTGAGATGCTGGGCATGTCTGACCATGTATCTCTGACTTGGAATTGGGGATGTCACCTTGGGTAAATCTGACAGCAATGGTGCAGGTTCACTGGAACTCCTTAAAATAAAATATTCGTCACTGGTGGTATTTTTATCAAAATTCTCAGTCGCTTGGGTAGTTGGCATAGCATACATTGGTATTATTTTTACTAATAATGACATAGTTATGCATTCCTAGGTCATGACATACATTGACATCAATTTAACTGGTAACAACATTGTTGTTTGTACATGGACTATGGCATACATTGACTTGGCTACTAGCGGTATCACCGCTGTTGTGCTGGCATAGATTATGACATACATTAACATCGTATTTATGAGCATTGACATTGTCATATGGGTGCAGGATATGGCTGACGTATGCATTGCACTTGTTGTTATTGCCATTGTCAGGCCTGCACACATCGCAGTACTCATTGACATCGTATTAACCCATTCCAACAGTAACTATTTTAAATATGTAGCGTGCCGCTTTTTTTATTCTAAATACCTTCTCTCTGGCCATCAGGGCACACTTTAGGGGTGACTTATTTTTATTTAAAATAGAGTTTCTAACATGGAAAGGCTCTTTGCCTTTCCATGTGTCACTGCAGTGCTTTTAAACTGTAGACCAGCTAGAGCACAATGGTGCTTCTGGCAGACATATATTTTTATCAGATATGTCAGTGGTGTAAACACAACTGCACTTCAGTTATGACATGTAACTTTCATTTTTACTGGTCCATTTTCTGCACCTTCTACCATTTCATGGCCTTACTAGAAAGTTAAATAGACCTAGTGAGTAAAACCAATTATAACCGTACCATTTTTGGAACAGAACACCCTCACTGTGGAAATCATAGCAGTGTCTCAGAATCCTAATACCAGTAAATATAAAGTTCTGATAAAGGTGAAAGATCTGGCATGACCATGCAGGAAAGGCTGATTCTCTTCAGCCCTTTTTTGAAATACAAGAGTGCACCTTAGGCTATCACATTTCTGCAGGATCATTCAAGGCAAGGCACATTGCGCCTAGCAATCTGGCACAAAAGGTAACCTTCAGCCTGCATGTGTGCCCAAGAGGAGCCTTCTCTTATGTCATAGAAGATGTCTGTACTACTTTGCAGGTTGCCAGCAGAAACACTAAGAAATACATCTTCCGATAATTGTGTAGTATCTTATTTATGTAAATGTTCTGCCTTTATCTCTCCCCCTGCTCAGCCAGTGTGAATGTGCTGTGTGCTGCATGGAATGTTGGAGTGATGATGCATTTTGGAATGTTGGGTGCCTGTGAGGTGAAGTGTGACAGTTGGAGAATAGGCTGTGCAGCAGGTAGGCTGCTCCTGGTGGGGCTGCTACACAAGAGCTTTTCTACATGTAACTTACTTCAATAAATCTACTTAATCGGCGGACTCGAATGAGGTCGATTGCGTTTACTCCTTACGCTATTTGTTTTTATGTTGATTTTAATTATAACAATTTAAACTTTCTGCTGATCTTCTGAATACGTATATTTTACTTGGGGGGCTCTTATCTCACGCAGTGCACAGTGTTGGGGGCTTTCTCCTATTTCCTGGTTCCGCCCATTCAGTCGCAGCTGTGTGCCAATTGGACGGAGGTTGTCTCTCAACTAGCCAGGCTTACATCTCGTGGCACTATCGGATTTGCTTTATTTAAACCCCATGGCATGGCGGATGCGCAGCAGACCGAGTGAGGTTAGTTGCGTTCACTCCTTACGCTGTTTGTTTTTATGCTCATTTTAATTATAATGATTTTAACTTTCTGCTGATCTTCTGAATACGTATATTTTACTTGAGGGCTCCTACTTCATGCATTGCACAGTTTGGGGGGCTTTCTTCTGTTTCCTGGTTCCTCCCCATTCCGTCATGGCTGTGTGCCGATTAGACAGAGGGTGTCTCTCAAACAGCCAGGCTTACGTCTCACGGAACTTCCAGGTTTGCTTTATTTAAACCCCATGCTGTGGCGGACGTGCAGCAGATCGAGTGAGGTCCATTGTATTCACTTCTTAGGCTATTTGTTTTTATGCTGATTTTAATTATAAAGATTTTAACTTTCTGATTATCTTGTGAATACGTATATTTTACTTGGGGGGCTCCTACCTCACGCATTGCACAGTTTGGGGGTCTTTCTCCTGCTTCCTGATTTTGCCCCGTTCCATCGCAGCTGTGTGCCGTTTGGACGGGGGGCATCTCTCAACCAGCCAGGTTTAAGTTTCACGGCACTTCAAGGTTCGCTTCATTTAAACCCAATGCCGTGGTGGACATGCATTTAATGCACGCAGCTGGCACGTTACTGGTAAACCAAAGGCAAGCCAGTCTGAGTTCGTCCGTGTCCGACCATGGCCAGGGGCCAGAACCCCTACTTGTTTTCCCTTGCAACCACAACTTACTTACTCCTCTCAAGTCCTTTGGAGTCTTAAACCCACTTCTGATACTGGTTGCCTGGTCCTTGCTCCTGATTCTAGAGTCAGGTATTGCTCTCATTGCTTGTTTTACAATAACCTCCCCACTCACTCTGGACCTGATCCCCACCTTCCTTCTAATGGGGACGCCCTCCACATTTCTGTAGTTGACAAATCTGTACCACTTCCTCCCAAGGATTTTCGCTCTTTCAGTCTTAATTGTCGCTCCCTTTCCAAACATCAGTTGCACCTATTTCACAACTGGTTGACATGGATCCGGATGTGTTTATTTTAACTGAGACCTCACTTCACAATGGGTCCACACCAGATGTAATTGCTGCGCTACAGCAGAACTTTGCACTACTAAGCATCAAAAGACCACTGAAAACAGGGGAGGTTTTGCAATTGTCTAAAAAAACTTTATAATTTCAAAACTGAGGCACTCATGATCCCTAATTGTGAATCCCTGTCTTTTTCTACTCTGTTCTCCCCTAAATTCACCTTTTCTGGTGCTCTTATTCACCCCCCTTCCCTGGGCCTCCTAACAACTGGGGTTCTCTGCTGACCAAAATACTTACCCCCCTTGTTCTTCGCGTGGCTAATTTCTCGGTGCTGGGTCACTTGAACTTTCATTTCGATGATCCTAGTAATAACTCTGCCCGAACCCTCTTGCATGATCTGATGACCCTGAATCTATCACTTATCAATTCCTTACCCACTCATGTAGCAGGGCATCTTCTGGACCCTATTTTTCTGAATCTCTCCACATTGTCCACTGCACCTCCCATTCAGCTTGGCTGGTCTGACCACCTTGCTATTCCTTTTTGCATTGATTCCTCTTTGGCTCTTCTGCCTTGTGCATCCGTCTTGCCTCAAAAAAATGCAGAATTGGTCCCAACTTGAGATGAAGGTACTTATTGAGCAGCTTTAGAAGGCCACTCCCTCCATTGGAGCTCATCTGGACTGGGATCAGCTCCTAGTAGATCACCTGTTGTCAGAGTCTATTGATTCTATTCTTCCTCTTTCCACCAAATCTCAGCCTAGAGTTCTTCCCCCCACTCCGTGGTTTACCATCTCTCTGAGACTGCAAAAAAAACAATGTAAAGTTCTGGAGGGACGGTGGAGAAGCCACTATGTGCCAGACGTGATGGAGCAAAGACTTGAATAAAAGAGACTTGCTTGGATGCAATTCGCTCATATAATCCCGTAAAAAAATATTAATAATGTATCAAGATACTAATATGCACCACATTTCATATATTTTCAGTAAGGGGAAGCTTGCCTATGTGTTTTATTAACAAGTAACCCGAGTGTAACTTAAAATGGATGCTAGCACGGGAAACTGTATTGCGCAAGCGTCAGCTGCATCTACGCAGAATGACGTCTTTACGCTTGGAGGAAAATTTCTACTTCTGCACAAATGCATATAAAATGGCCGCTTGGAAGCTCACTTGCTAAGCATCTGCTTTGCTGAAGCTAAAACGAAATGTATACTAAATGCTAATGCATTAATAGTCTTTATAAGTAAATGGGATTAGAGTAGAGATAGGTGGTATACAGTGAAAACATTTATTTTGAAATTAATACCTTTCCTTTTGACCTCTCTATTAGTTTGTATTTGGGCCTCTGAAAGATGCTAAAGTCTACTACCCACGTGGTTCCTCTAGCAGGCGCAAAGATGACAAGCCAGAACCAGTGATGTCAAGTCATGAAACACGTCCAAGGATGTTCTCAGTACATGTCCTGGGAACCAGCTGAACATCCTGAAGACTCAATGGACAACTGTGAAATGTATACATTGTTGTTGGTAAAGTTTGCAAATATGGGTGGGAAATAAAGCTTGGGAGAGCAAATTAATGGGCGGGAACTTAAAACAAAAAACGAAAGAAAAATTATTAAAACTTAGCATGGTGTGATGATCATCCCCTCAGCTCGTCCAATCCGAAATAGGAATTTCCTAAAGTTGAAACATTTAGGGGTGGTACATGCGATTAGGAAAGTATAATTGGGGTAGTTAGTTAGATTAGTGCGCAGTCGCAGCAAGACAGATGCTGAGAGACCGAGATGCTGTCCGAATGCTGATCACATACAGGAAGAAGCAGACTTAAAATTTTAAAGCTAAATAATTAGAAGAAGATCGGGAAGAATCGAGGAGGTGATAGAATTAGAAGAAGAAGATTGCGGAAGAATCGAGGAGGTAATAGAATTAGAAGAAGATCGTGGAAGAATCAAGGAGGAAGTTAGTATCAGAGAGGGGTGAGACGCAGGCGTCGAATCCAGAAGAGGTCATCTATCCTGTCATTAAACCTGTCCTGAGGTACTTGTCACCTGAACTTTCAAAGGGATGCATTAACTCTTGGCCAGAGGGGTCTGATTTTCCTAGGTAAATATATCTCTGTGTATTGTGTCAATGTACTTCTCTTTCTGTCCTCTTTTTTCCTGAGGTACTGTTGTTGTGATAATCTCATTGAAATAGAATACTAACATTTTGGTAAAGTGATCTTACTTCCTCAGAAAGATGGAGTTAACACTATAATTTGTTTTGCTCATATGATATAATTAGACAAGCCTTTAAACCTTCCTGCGTCTGTGTATGATTTAATAAGTAGGAGATAAATTAAACTATGTCATATCACCAATTACTATTACAATTAAATAGGTCCATTGACTAAAGGAAAGGCTTTATTATCAGTGAAAGATATGAGAAATGATAGGTAACTGATCTTATTTAAAGCATTTATAAACTTTGACCCCCAGCTGTGTTAACCCTCCTATATGAGTGAGTGTATATATGGGCCCAGAAGAATATATTGTGTTAGATTTTCGCAGGTTGGTAGCCCACTGGATCAGAGGTGAAAGTCACTTATCTGGAGTCACTAAAAAAATATGCTCTATGCCGATCAACCCATGCCTCCTTCTATACGGATAAAATTATGACCACTCAAAACCACCAGAAAACAATATTTAAAGTTGTGACAGAACTCTCTGTGGCTAGCACGTTCTTGCCATCCCCTTCCCTTTCATTACATCAATGCAATGAACTTGCACTGTTTTTCCACAATAAAGTTACGTTTATCCACTGCAATCTTGAGCTGGACTCCTCCCCTCATGACAACTTCATCTTTTCTAGCTCGCAACTTTCTGAACAGGTAAAGCCTGTTCCCCCTGACCTTTCATTGATTGAGTCATGTCAAGTTAATGCCTGGCTCCCACTTGATTTGATCACTCTGAAAAATCTTCTGGGTAGCAAGAAGTCTGGCTTCTGACTTGACCCTCTCCCTCCATCTAAGCTCAATCTTTTAGATGAGTCTGCCCTTGAGATGATTCCTAATCTCCTTAACTCCACTTTAAATCTTGAGCAGCTGCCCTGTAACTGGAAGCACGTTCTCGTGCTCCCTTTGCTGAAAAATAATGGCTTAGATCCCCTCTGCTGGTCAAACTACATGCCTTTATTCCTTCTCTCCACCTTTTCCAAAAGATTGGAACAACACATTAGTTCTCAACTTTCTGCACATGTGACAGGGCATATGCTATTTCAGCCATCGCAATTTGGCTTTCATCCTGGTCACAGTACGCAATCAGCTTTGCTGGGGGTCATGGAAGACTTTAGGCAGCAGCTTGACTGTGGGGGCACAGCAGCGCTGCCTTTGATACGGTCTCTCACTCTATCATGGTGGAGCGCCTCAAAAGCTCAGGAATTGTAGGTGTAGCCCTGCAGTGGCTGATCTCTTTCTTAAAGGATCATTCCTTTCAAGTTTTTTCTCACACCGCTAAATCTAATTCTGTTGCCTTAACATCTAGACTACCGCAGGGCTCGATCCTGAGTGCTCCGCTTTTTAATCTTTATTTCCATCCCTTGGCGGACATTGCAAATAAATCTGGGTTGACCATTTTTTCATTGGGAGATGATACACAGATAATTTTTTCTCCCTCGCCTGCTCAACTCAGGATCCTTCACGACTCAAACTTGGCCTGCGGAGCATCTCCTTATTGATGTCTAAAAATGTTTTTAGACTGAACGGTTCTAAAACGGAGGTTCTCATCCTGGGGAACAATCCCAAGCTCTGGGGAGCCAGCCATTGGCCTGTCTCTCTGGGACATCTACCGGCTCCAGTCCCCAAGGTTAAGAACTTGGACTTTACCATCGACAGCAAGCTTTCTCTCGCGGCTCAAGTCTCGGGAGTCACCTCTGCCTGCTTTGAGGCTCTTAAGTGGCTAAAGAAAATCCTCTGGCTCATTCCATCAGCTGCTCAGAGAACTGTCTTGCAGGCCTTGGTGATCTCCAGACTTGATTGTACACTATCTGGGTGCGGACAAGACCTCTGTGCGCCTTCTCTATCTCATGCCGAATGTGGCAGCTCGCCTTCGTTTTTTGGTTGCCTCGCTACACTTCTGTTTCTCCTTTGCTTCATCAACTCCACTGGCACAAGGTTAATAAGTGTATCAAGTTCAATACCCTTTGCTATATGTTCAGAGCTCTGCACAGCTTGGCCCCTGTGTACATATACAAGCTTGTCAAGCCTTAACAACCCTCTTGCAATCTGATATCGGCCAACCTCTCCCTCTTTTTAGTTCCCAGAGTGCGGACGACCCACATGGGAGGTCACTCGTTTTCCTTTCTGGGACCAAAATTTTGGAATTCCCTTCCACTGAAACTTAGGACCTGTCAATCTCTCCTTTCATTCTGAAAAAAGCGAAAGACCTTTTCTTTTTAGTCAGGCCTAATGGCCAACTGACCTCCATCAACCTCGCTTCTCCCGCTTTTCAGGGCCGGGAAACCCTGTTGGGTACCTGTGCGCTCTATAAATCCTTCTATAAATAAAATAAGTCTGCATCCTACCTGCGTGGACTTCAGTACTACATTATTTTGGCAACGAGTTGGTGACTAACCTACGTGTTACAACTGGACTTCATTGAACCTGGCTATCAAAAGAGTACCTGAAGATGAAGCAATCTACAGAGCCAAAAGATGCTGCCAACGCATCATACTTAACCAAGAGGAGGTGTCTACTGAAAAGAAAAAGCACTTACAAGAAACAAAGGGATTCTACACAGAACAGCAAAGATGTCCACAAGAAAGCATGGAGTACTTCCCAAAAAAGCAAAGATGTATACAATAAACCTATGAAGATGAAGCACTACGCCTCTCAGCCCCAACAGTGTCATCACTATCTGACAGCCCTTGACCAGGCGTGCTGTGCTCATCTGGATTACTTACTGGGGACTTTAAATTTTACAAGCACTGATTCTGTCAGCAAGCTGACCAACCTACAGCTTGTTAAATCTTTTGACCCTGTAGACATGCAAAACTATACAGAGCAATGGAAAGCAATCCTGTCAACAAGGATGGGGAGAACGGCCTCTTCATACAATCTTCCACGGCAAGTAACACAGCACTGATAAATCCTGTCTACAATAGAGTGTTTGCTGCTGGCTACAACCTACCACTACAGTGCTTCGTGTTTGGGAGACGTCTAGCTGCACAGATCCAAAATGAGTTTTTGAGTTACATTACTATTTTCATACATAAAGAAGTCTCAATGATGAGGTATATGACGGGATATTCACAGGTCAGTTCATTTTCACAAGAGGAGTGCTTACTCAACATTATGCCTTCGTGCTGACCTGTTCTAAGTTTGTCACTGAAGGATAAACTGTGTTTGACTTTTGACTGGCATCGCATAGAAGCTGTTGGGTTGTGCTCCCTTCAGTGTATCCGTAGTGGTCTCCAGGTCTTGCTCAGTGTGTGCTTCTTGATGTGCTGGCAGTGTACGAACTGTTGTTTGGGACCGTGTGTCATGTACAAACACTGTGGTGAGTTACTTTGTGTTTCGGTTACCCACCACAGTTGCGTGACATCAGTTGGGCCGGTTTAATGACTTGGCAGTTGCGCTCCATTTTCAAACTTTGAGGGGAGTGCGCTCCCCTTACCTGACAGTTGGAGTAGTGCGGTGTCACAGAAGGATCCTTGGTGGCGCCTGGTGTGGAGTTCAGCCTTTGCTGCTCTGCAAAGCATTTAAGCACAGACGTGCCGGGAGCCATCCGGCACTGTGCATCCTATGCCACCATGTTTTTTTTAACGTAGAGCTTCGGAGCTCTAACAATCTTTACTGGCGTGAGGTACAGTCACGTCCCTGCCACATGCTGTGTTTAAAAAAAAGAAGACAATATAAACCATCAGAGGACACTGGATGCTGCATAGTTGGGTCCCTTTCCCTAGTTTCATCTGCAAGTTTGATTTTTTCCCCTTACTCCTTCACGGCAGCATCTGGGATGAGATGAGGCTTAATCTTGTGTCTGTCTGTTTTCAGTGACACGCACGATTTATTCAGCAAGAGTCAAGTTTTTCTTCTTTTGTACCATGGCATTTGACTCTTCTTTGAGCCAGCAGTGCACGAGGGTAACCAAATTATTCTCTTACCACGTTGTTTGACATGTCCTGCCATTATCTCACGGACGCCGGTGTGTTACAGGATTATGATTATGTGCACCCCCTAAACTTTAACAGTCTCCAAAAGTTATTGCGATTCCATATTGAAGCATATTGCATGCTTAGCTGCGAATACACCAGTTGGTATACAACCTTTACAACGCAACTTTTACAACGACCTACCATTACCACGCATTTTTTACAACGCAGGATCCATTACAACGCATACCATTACCACGCATGTATTTACAACGCAGGTACTTTTACAACGCATACCATTACAACGTAAGTATTGGTAAGTATATTATTTTATTAAAAATATTATTTGGGTTTTTGGGTAAAGGGGTATTTTTAGGGTTCAGGGTCAGTTTTGGGTTTTTTGGTAAAGGGGTATTTTTAGGGTTCAGGCTCAGTTTTGGGTTTTTGGGTGAAGGGGTATTTTTAGTGTTCAGGGTCAGTTTTCAGTTTTTGGGTAAAGGGGTATTTTTAGGGTTTAGGGTCAGTTTTCAGTTTTTGGGTAAAGGGGTATTTTTAGGGTTTAGGGTCAGTTTTCAGTTTTTGGGTAAAGGGGTATTTTTAGGGTTCAGGGTCAGTTTTCAGTTTTTGGGTAAAGGGGTATTTTTAGGGTTTAGGGTCAGTTTTCAGTTTTTGGGTAAAGGGGTATTTTTAGGGTTCAGGGTCAGTTTTCAGTTTTTGGGTAAAGGGGTATTTTTAGGGTTCAGGGTCAGTTTTCAATTTTTGGGTAAAGGGGTATTTTTAAGGTTCAGGGTCAGTTTTCAGTTTTTGGGTAAAGGGGTATTTTTAGGGTTCAGGGTCAGTTTTGGGTTTTTGGGTAAAGGGGTATTTTTAGGGTTCAGGATTAGTTTTGGGTTTTTGGGTAAAGGGGTATTTTTAGGGTTTAGGGTCAGTTTTGGGTTTTTGGGTAAAGGGGTATTTTTAGGGTTCAGGGTCAGTTTTGGGTTTTTGGGTAAAGGGGTATTTTTAGGGTTCAGGATTAGTTTTGGGTTTTTGGGTAAAGGGGTATTTTTAGGGTTTAGGGTCAGTTTTGAGTTTTTGGGTAAAGGGGTATTTTTAGGGTTCAGGGTCAGTTTTGGGTTTTTGGGTAAAGGGGTATTTTTAGGGTTCAGGGTCAGTTTTGGGTTTTTGGGTAAAAGGGTACAGGGTAAAAATTAAATATAATTAAATTTAAATTAAATTAAATTAAATTGATTAAAATAAATTAAATTAAATTAAATTAATTAAATTAAATTAAATTAAATTAAATTAAATTAAATTAAATTAATTTAATTAAATTAAATTAAATTAAATTAAATTAAATTAAATTAAATTACATTATATTAATTTTAATTAAATTAAATTTTAAAAAATATTATATACTTACCAATACTTACGTTGTAATTGTATGCATTGTAAAGGTATATGCGTTGTAAATACATGCGTGGTAATGGTACTTCGTTGTAATGGATCCTGCGTTGTAAAAATTGCGTGGTAATGGTAGGCGTGGTAAAAGTATGCGTTGTAACGTCATACATCCACACCAGTTGCATTTAAGTTGTATTTTTTGGAACACTACATCAAGAAACTGGTTTGCTCACCAGCAATACTCCATAGGATTGTCTGGTGGGATTTGTTTGCATAGTATGTTACGTTCCTGACATGTTATATACCTTCATGGCTTCATTGTTCTTTCTGCATGTGTATATTCGACACTTTACACTTCCCTACATGAGTGGCAATAGTTGTTTTTTACCTTTATTTGGGTTCCCGTTGTCAACCCTTTCGCAGGGTATCTAGTTTTGGGTTCAGGTCCCATGTTCTCTAGCTACTCACCCCTAGTCCTGGGGGTAGGTTATGGGTGTCAGTCCCATTAACTTTTTCTTCCCTTCCTCTTGTCACAGGGTAGGTCATGGGTTTCAGCCTCATTTACATTGGCTAACACCCTTATGTTGGGGGCAAGTCATGGGTTTCAGTCACATTTACATTAGCTATCACCTTATGATGGGGTTAGGGCATGGGTTTTAGTCCCATCTTCGCGTACCAGTCATACATTGTTATCCTTACACAGGGTGAGTCTTATTGGGTTTAAGTTCTGTCTCTGCTAGTGGTTTTCCTCTCGAAGATTGTATCCATGGATGTTACTCCCATTTACAGTATTCACGCCACTAACCTTTACATTGTCAATCCCTGTTGGGGTACAGTTTATTTTGAGTCTACTCTTAAACTTTGCTATTATTTTCTCACCACGTTATGTTTATATTATATTACATCGTCAATTTAAAAATGGGGAGGATGATTGATACTTCCTGTATTTCTTCTCATCTCTGTTTTCTCGCTTGTTCAGTTCTCCTCGTGATGTTTTATCTTCTTCCCATCCTTGGAATCTGGACCATATTTGGTTGTTAGTATTCCTTTGTCCACTGTTTTTCCCTCATAGTAGTATGTTTCTTTCTTACTTGTTTGGGAGGAAATACTTCCTTTACCACTTTGTGAGTCTGGGTGTAATGTTTGTGTTTAGTTTGTGTTGTGCTATGTCTTTCCTCCTTGCATACCGGTCTGGCCACTCGGTGTGTTTGGGGTAGTCATTGGTGCTTTTCCATTAATCTCTTATCACGTTGTCTCTTATACCTTACTTTTGCGTTCTGTTCTGTTGTTATTTATTGAAGGGGAGGATGGGTTATACCTATCTGTGTATAATGATTCATTGCTTCCTCTTCATTTACTTCCACCTATCTTTCTGCTCTCTCCTCTTTGCTCACTTCATTGCACATATTCTGTTTCATTTGTTTTCCTCTCATTCTTTTCCTTTTCCCGGTTCACATTGTTTTAGCTTCTTTCAGGTAACCATATGTATACTTCTGTTATATGAGAAAGGGGGATATGTAGTATCTTGTTCATGTGAATGTTCTGCCATTATCTTTCCCCCTGCTCAGCAAGTGTGAATGTGCTGTGTGCTGCATGGAATGTTGGAGTGATGATGCATATTGGAATGTTGGGTGCCTGTGAGGTGAAGTGTGACAGTTGGAGAATGGGCTGAGAAGCAGGCCGGCTGCTCCTGGTGGGGCTGCTACACAAGAACTCTTCTACATGTAACTTACTTCAATAAATCTACTTAATCTACATCCTACCTGCGTGGACTTAATTTCTACAAATTTACCTTACTTTCATGCCCTTGACCTGCACCTCTTGCCTTCTCAAAGTCACAACAATTATAGAACGTGCTATGCACAGCCTGACCCAGATTCACAGTAAAAAGTACAAGGAATGCAGTTTTCCTTATTACAGGCCCAAGGGATGCTGACATGTTAAAGCAACAAGACACGGCACAGGAGCCAGTGATGCCTTTAGTAGTGTCTGTATGTAAATATTTGCATAGAGTGTAGTAAAAATAGAGCTATTGTCATTGTGTTGTGTTTTTATGTTTGGGCCCAATTTACAGAGCCCACTGTGAAAAAAGAAAACAATTTTTTTAGTAGTATTACTCTTGTAGGATCCTTAGAGCACTCAATGAAATCAATAAGAGTGATACACTTCCACCATGTGCACATCTCTTCATGTAGAAATGTGGTTTATCAGAGTTTTTTGTCCGAGGGCAACATATTTTACCAAATACACATCCCCATTAAGTACGGATGTGTCATCTACCGTTTCCCACTGTGGAGATGAACTTACTCCTGAAATTGTTTCCAGTAAATCTGGTTTCCAGGTTTCAGAGTGGGAAAATTAACAGAAGAGGTGATCGAATGCATGCAAACTACCATGTCTGTGGATGTATTCCTACTTTTGCAAGCTGGTGCACACAAGAATGCGCACTATCTGTCCCGTAATCAACTTGCAATTGAGTACATTTCTGCATTTGGTAGTATACAATTCAAACTTTCTTGATACTGGAAATCAGAAACAGAAATGTATAATAGCATGGGGCGAATTGAGAAAATGTTTAGCCGTGAGTAAGCATGTCTTTACTACTAGTAATCCAAAAGTAAGTTATCCAGAATAACATATAACTTCTCATATTGAAAAAGTGTTGTGAATCAGACTTGTGATTGTTTTGTGCTCTGATGTTCAATTTAGCGTTACAAAATATTTTTTGAAACAGACCAACAAATAGCAATACATTATGTCGACAAAAGTGTATATATCGTTAAATATGGTCAAATATCCTGTACCTCCAGATGCAGATGATTGAATATATATATATATATATATATATATATATATATATATATATATATATGTACACACTCAACCTGCGTGTTCCTCCCTTCAGTCGTGGAAAAAGAACAACACAGGAGCCGTGGCCTCTGTTCGTGGTGCAGTTTATTTCAGACACAACGTCCTACGCGTTTCGGAGTAAACTACTCCTTCATCACGGGCAAAATTTGTGCATTTCAGTGTAGTTAATAAAGTAAAGTAGTATGTCACGTGATTAAAACATAAACAAAATACTTCGCCTACAATCATTTTGCATAAGGTGATTTACGTAAATATTTTCGTAGATATTTTACATACCAAGTATTAAATATAATGATGGCAAGAGCAATGTTCTAATGTATTTGTTAAACGTTAAACTGGCTTATGTCCAACATCACAAAATCACAGAAACAATTCCGTTTATGGTTTCAACGTTGCTCATGACAAAACAGCGCTTATCATTTACCAAGCTTTCCACAGTATTGTCCGCATAAATTATAAATTAACGGTTGCTCAAAGTTTATAAAAATAAAACTCTGTAACTACCAGATTCGAACCTCTGGTCTCAAAAGACAGCGTACGTGTGAACTCGCCCTGTCACTTTGTCAATTGAGCTATGTAAATGACCATGCTCAACGAGTGAAATATTAGAAGGTATCATATTCACTCAGTAATGCACTTTCAAAGTTAATAATGCCCCAGTGGGCAAAAACAATCTTATTAATCTCTATTTTGACAACCATTATCAGACAATCCTGTTTAGCTGAAAATACTGCCCAAGTGGGCTGTTCATATATATACACGGTTACAAAGTTCATCCAGACAAATTCAAGATTGGTCAGCCAGACTTATTGCCCCAGTGGGCTATTGCATTGTTGATTGCCAGCCTCATCCATCATCATTCATTTTAGCATGTATATCTGTAACACCTAAGACAATAATAAAGGCAAAGTCCTATTAAAATCTTCATAATCCAAAAAAAAAACATTTTACGAAGAAAACACACAAAATTCTAAAAACAACTAGCAGAAGGTTGTTAGCAGCAATATTCTTTAAACAATTATATTTACAATTTAGTATAGATGCACTGACAGTTCCTCGTCCATATTCAACCCATGGGGCACCATGGTGTTGAATCTAATGATAAATTTGGACTCCAATTTCCTGAGTTCAAGTAGTCTGTTCCCCCCCGTTTATTTAAGGGGACACTGTCAATGACTGCAAATTTCACAAGATTGGCATTACTTTTGTGATACTCGTGAAAGTGTCGAGCTACAGGATAGGTCTTGTCACTTTTACCAATAGCTCTCAAATGCTCTAGTACCCGCTTTTTACCTTTGTGGATGGTACTACCAATGTAGTATTTTGAACATGGGCATTTCAAAGTATAGATTGCATATTCAGTATTGCAATTTAGGTGTTTCTGTATGACCCATGGAGCTTCATTGCTGTTGAATTTTAGTGATTTGATACTGTTACTGAATTTGCAGGCTTTACATTGATTACAGGTAAAAAAGCCTTTTACAGCATTGGTTTTTATGGGGTTCGGAATCATATTGCTGCATAGTTGGTCACGTAGTGACCTTGGTTTCCGAAAAGTTAAGGATGGATGTTCTCCTATGCAGTCCTTCAGATCATTATCTGTTTTCAAATCCTCCCAAAATTTATTGAGACTTTTTCTCACTTCCCACGCATATGTGTTATACGTGGTAATAAATCTTATCGTTTCTTTTGGTTTGGTTTGAGACTCATCCGGTTTGGGGAATAATAGTTCCTGACGGTTGAGAGCCTCTACTCTAGTAATGGACTCTTTTACAATTTTGGGGCTATAACCTCGTGTCAAGAATCTATCCCTCATTGTCACTTTCTCCTGTTCGAATTTATCAACTGTACTGCAATTTCTGCGTGCTCGTAACAGTTCCCCAAATGGTATGCTGTGTATTAAATTACGAGGGTGGCAACTGCCTGCATGAAGTAGGCTGTTGCCAGCCGTCGCTTTTCTAAACAGCGAGCTCACAATGGTATTAGTTTCCACCTCCAATTTGAGGTCTAGAAATTCCATAGTATCTTTACTAATCTGGTGTGTGAATTGGAGATTCATTTGGTTATTGTTTAATTCTTGCGCAAATTCAATTGCTTGTGTCTCAGTACCGCTCCACAAACAGAAAATGTCATCTATATAGCGTAACCAGAGGACGGCGTGGTCTCTAAATAGCCCGATGTTATGGACTACCTGCTCCTCCCACCAGCCTAGGTAGATACCTGCAAAGCTAGGGGCGAAGCAGGTCCCCATCGCCGTCCCCTGGATTTGCCTGTAAATGTTGTTCCGAAGATAAAAAAATTGTTACTCAAGCATAACTCAATCATCCTGAGTAACATCTCGGTATGTTGGAGGAAACATAGCGGTCTATTCTTGAAAAACTGTTGGCAGGCTTCTAGACCCAGTTTTTGCGGGATACTAGTATATAGACTACAGACATCTAGGCCTAGCATCAGATAATTAGGAGACCACTCAATGTCACTGATCTTTCGTAAAAAATCACTGGTGTCTAAAACAAATGATGGAAGGGATTGTACCAAGGGCTGCAAAAAATGATCTACATATTTAGAGGTGTTTTCAATAGCACTACCACATGAGGAAACAATCGGTCTCCCTGGTGGCCGTTGGGCATTTTTATGTAATTTGGGGAGCAAAGATAACACAGGCAATTTTGGATATTTACACGCCAAATAGGAAAATTCATCATTACTCAATATACAATCATCTTTCCATTTAGTGATTTGGTTAGATACTGCCAGCATTGCTTGATCATACAGAGTTCTGGTTGTTTAACAGTATCTGTTGGTATCAGCTAACTGTGAATGCCCTTCTTGTTTGTACATATCAAGTGGCGAG
This sequence comes from Lissotriton helveticus, assembly GCF_964261635.1. NCBI lineage: Eukaryota > Metazoa > Chordata > Amphibia > Caudata > Salamandridae > Lissotriton > Lissotriton helveticus. The sequence continues at coordinate 1,078,012,204 of NC_136067.1, read as the reverse complement.
ATAACAACATTACCCCCTTTGTCACTTTGTTTGATAACAAATTCACGGTTAGATTCTAGATCATTCAAAGCTTTACGTTGATTTTCAGTCAAATTATTTCTAGTGAACATTTTGTGTGATTTGAGTCTTTTCAGCTCGTTAATCATTCCCTTTTCAAAACAATTAATTGCTTCACAGTTTACTTGGGGTAGAAAAACCGATTTTGGTTTAAATGAAGTAGCAGCCATCAGATCTAGCGTCAAATCACTACTAGCTGCATTGAGGACTAGTAGTCATTGACAGTGTCCCCTTAAATAAACGGGGGGGGGAACAGACTACTTGAACTCAGGAAATTGGAGTCCAAATTTATCATTAGATTCAACACCAAGGTGCCCCATGGGTTGAATATGGACGAGGAACTGTCAGTGCATCTATACTAAATTGTAAATATAATTGTTTAAAGAATATTGCTGCTAACAACCTTCTGCTAGTTGTTTTTAGAATTTTGTGTTATGAAGATTTTAATAGCACTTTGCCTTTATTATTGTCTTAGGTGTTACAGATATACATGCCAAAATGAATGATGATGGACGAGGCTGGCAATCAAGAATGCAATAGCCCACTGGGGCAATAAGTCTGGCTGACCAATCTTGAATTTGTCTGGATGAACTTTGTAACCGTGTATATATATGAACAGCCCACTTGGGCAGTATTTTCAGCTAAACAGGATTGTCTTATAATGGTTGTCAAAATAGAGATTAATAAGATTGTTTTTGCCCACTGGGGCATTATTAACTTTGAAAGTGCATTACTGAGTGAATATGATACCTTCTAATATTTCACTCGTTGAGCATGGTCATTTACATAGCTCAATTGACAAAGTGACAGGGCGAGTTCACACGTACGCTGTCTTTTGAGACCAGAGGTTCGAATCTGGTAGTTACAGAGTTTTATTTTTATAAACTTTGAGCAACCGTTAATTTATAATTTATGCGGACAATACTGTGGAAAGCTTGGTAAATGATAAGCGCTGTTTTGTCATGAGCAACGTTGAAACCATAAACGGAATTGTTTCTGTGATTTTGTGATGTTGGACATAAGCCAGTTTAACGTTTAATAAATACATTAGAACATTGCTCTTGCCATCATTATATTTAATACTTGGTATGTTAAATATCTACGAAAATATTTACGTAAATCACCTTATGCAAAATAATTGTAGGCGAAGTATTTTGTTTATGTTTTTATCACGTGACATACAACTTTACTTCATTAACTACACTGAAATGCACAAATTTTGCCCGTGATGAAGGAGTAGTTTACTCCAAAACGCGTAGGACGTTGTGTCTGAAATAAACTGCACCACGAACAGAGGCCACGGCTCCTGTGTTGTTCTTTTTCCACGACTGAAGGGAGGAACACGCTGGTTGAGTGTGTACATGTTAAAGGGGGTGGCTACCCCTGCCGTGAGCCCGCCGATACAGAGGCTTGGGACTAGCTAAAATTTCGTGTCCATATATATATATATATATATATATATATATATATATATATATATATATATATATATATATATATATATATATATATACATATATATTACCTACTGTCATTTGAGATGTCATCAGTGATGTTATCAGTGATGTCACTGACCATGTCATGAATGATGTAATATGTGACATCATCAGCAGTGGATTGCGGGTGCGCGATATATAGTTAGTGCAACTAACTATATATGCGAATTTCAATGGTTTTGTGTGAGTAAAATAAGGTTTTGTAAATGTTAATTCCTAACTATATATGGTGTATAACCTATGGTTTTTTCAGTGAATTTTCAAGGTTTTGTAAATGCTAATTCCTAACTATATATGGTCTATAACCTATATATATATTACCTACTGGCGGTCGCCAGTAGGTATATATAGTTAGGATTTTTTCCCTATGGGATTTTTGAAAATTCTATGTCTAATAACTTTGGCGTTTGTGGACGGAATTGGCTGAAATTTTCAGGAAAATGGCACATTTTGTTTCTGAGCAGCCCCTGAAAATGTTAGGGGGGTTCGTCAAGGGGGGGCCGAGAAAAAAGGGGGGTCCCAAAACGCGTTTTTCCCATGTTAATTTCCATAGGGCGGTTGGCCTCACTTTTAGCCCGAACGGCTGAATGGATTTGCACGAAACTTGGCAAAATTGTAGGGACTGGTAGCCCGATGTGCCTTTTGTAGGTCTCAATATATGTGCTCCAGTGGATTTTGAGAAATTAACGTTTAAAAAAAGATATATATCTGTAACAGCGGACCGAGCAGCGCCCCAGGACGCGTACTTTTCGCGCAACGGAGCTTTGTGAAGCGAAGCTGATTGGTTCTCCGGCGTCTGTCAACATTCCAAACAGTCCGTAGCGGCCGCCATCTTGTCTCTCGGTAGGATCGAGACACAAGAGGAGGCCAAAGCGAAGGGGCAAATGACCATAAGGGGGCATAGTACATTGTCGCTCACCCCCTAGGTTTGATGTGGAGGTTTTAAAAGGGCCCCGCGGGGCAAAAAAAAATAAAAATAATAATAATCGAACAGCTGAATGGATTTGCACGAAACTTGGCAAAATTGTAGGGACTGGTAGCCCGATGTGCCTTTGCTAGATCTCAATATATGTGCTCCAGTGGATTTTGAGAAATTAACGTTCAAAAAAAGATATATATCTGTAACAGCGCACCGCTTCGCGTACTTTTCGCGTTACGGAGCTTTGCGAAGCGAAGCTGATTGGCTCTCCGGTGTCTGTAAACATTCCAAACAGTCCGTAGCGGCCGCCATCTTGTCTCTCGGTAGGATCGAACAGCTGAATGGATTTGCACGAAACTTGGCAAAATTGTAGGGACTGGTAGCCCGATGTGCCTTTGCTAGGTCTCAATATATGTGCTTCAGTGCATTTTGAGAAATTAACGTTCAGAAAGAAGATATATATCTGTAACAGCGCTCCGCTTCGCGGAGATAAAATTATATGTGTATTACCTAGCTGTTGCTAACACCAGTTAGCGACGGCTAGTAGAAGATAGCGACCATCTTGGGCCCCACTTTGCATGTGAGTGATATTTATCACTAATGACATGCAAAGTGGGCATGCCAAGATGTTAGCGACTGGAAACAGTCGCTAACATCGCTATCTCCTATTATCAACTTTTGGAAATATTCGAGATAAGCGCGAATATCTCCAAAAGCTACCACCTGCCCTGAGCAGTTCTTAGCCATGTTATCCAATGGGAGGTGGATAACATGGCTAAGAGCATTAGCTCGGTAATGCATGAATATCGCTGAGTTTTCAGCGATATTAATGCATTGCGGTCGTTTTTTATCGTATTTCCGATAAACCTTGATAATAGCAAGGTTTATCTGCGATAATTTCTGACGGTAAAAAAATCGTTGCTAAGCATCGTTAGGGATAAATATCGCTTAACTTTGGTAATATGCCCCAACGTCTGTTAACGTTCGATTCGAAGGAAATCAGGAAGTGTTGAAAAACATTGTCTGCTCCATCTTGTCTTTTTTCAAATGCCACACTTTTGTCGTGCACGGCAGCCATTTTAGATGCCTTGACCAGACCCACTCTGTGCACGCTGTCGATCCTTAGCATGGCTCCCCACCCTCGCAAGCATCTCCCCCAGGCAGTGGTCACCCCCGCTCTCTGTCTTATGCAGGGGTAATAAACCTCCCCCCATCTGCGCTGCTCTTCCCTGAGAATCACACCCTGTGCCCGCCCGACACCTCCCTTTAGCCCTATTCACTACCGCACCCTCTGACACTCCTTTTCCTCTGTGTCCGATTGTCCAGGCTGGTCCTAGGGTATCAGCTAGCCCTGCAGATGTAGTTTATGGCCACAGCTGTAAAGAATCACCCCTCTTCAAAGGAGTTATAGTAGATCAAGGCCCACACTCGATGAGATCCGTCACAGCAGAAGCGTTGCTATTATCTGAAAACCATCCTGTATTGTGATTGGGGAGGGGACCGAGCCTGAAGCGGAAGATTCCAGTGATGACTCTTTGTACATCAAAGTTTTTACAATTATGTGTCACATTAAAAATATATAGCACTCCGACAAAGTAGTAAGATTATAAAACTTTAATAATTTATAAATATATACAAGAAAACAAAAATAGTAATAACATATAAACATTTTTAGGGAAAAACAACGAAGTAGCGGTCGGCTGTGCGAATAGTCCCAACGCAGCATAACGTCCAGATTTCCGGCGTGGGGCGTCGCGGGGGGTGGGTCATCAGTAGCAAACTGTTGTGCGAATAGTTCCAAGGCAGCAGAACGCGCTGAAATCTAGATGACACGAAAGTGATGTCTAGTAAGTTGCCACCCAGCAAATAACGGCATGGGGCGTCGCGGGGGGTGGGTCATCAGTAGCAAACTGTTGCGCGAATAGTTCCAAGGCAGCAGAACGATGGCACCAAGGTGATGTCCAGTAAGTTGCCGCACTGGTTTTGGTATCCTACAATGCTGCTCCGAATAACGGCGTGGGGCGCCCCGGGGGAGGCGGCGTGAACGGGCCTCTCCAGGTGGAGTGTCATCTGTTGTAGTGGGGCGCCCCTTTACCGTTTCAGTTGCCATTCCGTCCATTTTTGGTCCACTGTGTCAAAAGCCGCAATTCAGCTGAGTTGCGCCCACTCTTGCGGTGCAGCGATAGGCGGCTGTCACAGGACTCTCAAAATGGCGGCAGGCTGTTTCCTTTTTGGGCCTGGTCCACTGAAATGGCCCTGGGACACCTTGGAAATCGGACGCTTGTCTGCTAGGTCTTGGACCCCATTCTCGAAAGCGTCCCCTCCGCCTTGAGAATTCATCAAAAGTTTTGGGGGCTCCGACTCCTGCAGGCTTCTGGTGGGGAGCGGCTGCCATGATTGCTCGCGGAATGACCACGACTGAGCTACGAGATGGTGGTGCTCTCATGCTGACGCCAGCTTCAGTCTGAAACATCCAGAAACAAGGTGGGGCTTTCATCGTTTGGGAAAAAAAAAAAGTTTTCATCCATTGAAAAGTGTTGTTTTTAGGTCACATGATCAAGCCTTCCATCATTAGGAAACCAAAAGTAAAATGAACTAATGAAAAGTTTTATAAACAAGTCACATGACCTGTTATGCGGCATAGGGTGTAAAATGCGGAGAAAATACGTTGGCACGTGAGGCGGCGTCAGTAGCGGACCGATGTGCGAATAGGCCGAAGGCAACACAACGCGCCAAGATCCGGATGGCACCGAGGTGGTGTCCAGCAAGTTGCAGCACTGGTGTGGCCATCCTACAATGCTGAAAGTCGGCGTGGGGCGCCCCGTTGGCCTGTGAGTTTGCGTCAGTAGCGGACCGATGTGCGAATAGGCCGAAGGCAGCACAACGCGCCAAGATCCGGATGGCACCGAGGTGGTGTCTAGTAAGTTACCGCACTGGTGTGGCCATCCAACAATGCTGAAAGTCGGCGTGGGGCGCCCCGTTGGCCTGTGAGTTTGCGTCAGTAGCGGACCGATGTGCGAATAGGCCGAAGGCAGCACAACGCGCCAAGATCCGGATGGCACCGAGGTGGTGTCTAGTAAGTTGCCGCACTGGTGTGGCCATCCTACAATGCTGAAAGTCGGCGTGGGCGCCCCGTTGGACTGTGAGATGGCGTCAGTAGCGGACCGATGTGTGAATGGGGCCGAAGGCAGCGCAACAATATTTTCGGAATAGAAGACACCACTAGGCGCTGAGATGCCAAGATCCGGATGGCACCGAGGTGGTGTGTAGCAAGTTGCCGCACTGGTGTGGCCATCCTACAATGTTGAAAGTCGGCGTGGGGCGCCCCGTTGGCCTGTGAGATGGCGTCAGTAGCGGACCGATGTGCGAATGGGGCCAAAGGCAGCGCAACAATATTTTCTGATTTGAAGACACCACAAGGCGCTGAGATGCCAAGATCCGGATGGCACCGAGGTGGTGTCTAGCAAGTTGTGGCACTGGTGTGGCCATCGTACAATGGTAAAAGTCGGCGTGGGGCGCCCTGTTGGCCTGTGAGATGGTGTCAGTAGCGGACTGATGTGTGAATGGGGCCAAAGGCAGCGCAACAATATTTTCTACAATATTTTCGGAGTAGAAGACACCACAAGGCGCTGAGATGCCAAGATCCGGATGGCACCGAGGTGATGTCTAAGTTGCGGACCGATGTGCGAATGGGGCCAAAGGCAGCTCAACAATATTTTCTGAAGAGAATACACCACAAGGCGCTGAGATGCCAAGATCCGGATGGCACCGAGGTGATGTCTAAGTTGCGGACCGATGTGCGAATGGGGCCAAAGGTAGCGTAACAAGATTTTCTGTATGGAAGATACCACTAGGCGTTGAGATGCCAAGATTCGGATGGCACCGAGGTGATGTCTAGCAAGTTGTGCCACTGGTGTGGCCATCGTACAATGGTAAAAGTCGGCGTGGGGCGCCCTATTGGCCTGTGAGATGGTGTCAGTAGCGGACTGATGTGCGAATGGGGCCAAAGGCAGCGCAACAATATTTTCTGACTGACACCACAAGGCGCTGAGATGCCAAGATCCGGATGGCACCGAGGTGATGTCTAAGTTGCGGACTGATGTGCGAATGGGGCCAAAGGCAGCGTAACAATATTTTCTGTATGGAAGATACCACTAGGCGTTGAGATGCCAAGATTCGGATGGCACCGAGGTGATGTCTAGCAAGTTGGTGTGGTCATCCTACAATGCTGAAACTCGGCGTGGGTCACCCCATTAGCCTGTGAGATGGCGTCAGTAGCGGACCGATGTGCGAATAGGCCGAAGGCAGCACAACGCGCCAAGATCCGGATGTCACCGTGGTGGTTTCATAGTTGAGAGGCACTTCATCTGCAGTGGGGCGCCGAGATCCGGATGGCACCGAGGTGATGTCTAGCAAGTTGCTGTACTGGTGTGGTCATCCTACAATGCTGAAATGTAGTGGGGCGCCCATTTACCGTTTCAGTTGCCATTCAGCTGAGTTTCGGCTGCTCTTGATGCTACAGCGACAGGCGGCTGCAAGAGGACTCTCAAAATGGCGGCCTGTTCTTTGGATTTGGGCCTGGTCCACTAAAATGGCCCTGGGACACCTTAGAACTCGGACGCTCGATTTTTTTTTCCTTTCCTGTACATGCAAAAAAAGGTAAATGCCCGGTACGTTACACGCTTCATCTGCCACGATGAACTCTCCAGAGGAACCGAAAAAATATATAGTTGTGGTAACTATACCATGCATCGTCATATGGAGAGGTGGCACCAATTAATTATAGTGCTGCATAAAAGAGAGATTTGGAGGAGAACCCCTGACCTGCTAGTACATTCATCAAAGAAGTGGCACTGAGAGCTTCAGAGGCAAGGGAAACGGTCCCAAATATTTAGAAGAACTTTGGAAAGATTAAAATGACATGTTTAGATTGTGGTAAATTAATTTCATGTGGACAGATGAGTGTTACTCTAATAAATACAGCATATGAACATCATCATAGTCGATGGTTGGTAGAGACATTTTGACTATATCCTGGACCTGCCCGTCCTCGCCCAAAATGGCGCCGGAATAAATGGGACTCGTAACTCCTTGTTGTGTACTGGTTGCAGAACCTTGAAATCACGAGATACGTATGCAGTTTTGAAGCACATGGCGGGCGGGGACGAGAATTGATTGAATATTTCGACATCCCTATTGATATTAAGTTCTGATGTGTTATTGATTACTGTACTGTTGAAAATTCGAATTAACGTCACCCATGGTACTTGCCCGCAAATGTATATCTAGATAATTTTATTGTAACTGGCCCTGTCGTATTTTAATTATAAAATGTACGTCCACCGATTCCGTAACTGTTAGACACCTTAGTTCTTGCAACCTAATGGCCCGCCCGTTACGTTCCTCTACAGTGTAAATGTCTATTCATCATATACGATTACAGTTTGCTCCGTGGCAGGCCCACGTGGTTATAGGCTCGTATTTGTATAATGAAATTTTCACAATAAAGGTTTTTAAAAGAAAACATGGTAGTAGTATATACATTGGTAAAGTTTTTAATAATAGTCACTGTTTTAGAATCATTAAAAGGCAAGTGAAATAAAGCAGACCAATTACATGAAGGGTAAAAGGTATAATACGAAGGAACGCAGTAAAGATAAATGGTCAAGGGCTGTTGTGTTTTCTATTCCTGCAACATAAAGTGATCGATAAGAATCTCATATTCAGGCGTATCGGCGACTAAGACAGCAGGTCGACCCTCTTTTGCTCAACGGCTCCGTCATGGGACGAAGAAACGCTCTTTTTCTCGAAAAAAGAATATATTTTACTTGCAGGACAGTTGTAAAATTTCCGGGAAAGTACATTAGCCTGGAACATTATAACATATATTTAATAAAAAATAATGTTCGGAAGTAATTAAAAGCGTAATTTTTAGGTGATATGACCAAGGCTTTCATCATTAGAATAAGAAAAGTAAAATGAACCAATGAAAAGTTTTATTAACAAGTCACATGACTTGTTATGCTTACGTTACGCGCTGCGCGCCCCGGATGACTTCCGGATGCGCTAACGCGGCGCGTCATATGACGCATTACGCGACAACGCAGGTCCAGAATATAGTCAAAATGTCTCCACCAACCAGCGGTCGAAACACAACCCCTTTCAGCAGGCTAAATAGTTCTGTTAAATGACAACAGAAGGGACAGGCAACAAGAACCATCAGTCAAAGAGGGGAGGGCTAGTTCTTCTCTACCGGGTTACATTGGGGCGCTACCGGAACTGATCGAATTGGTAGTCTACAGTGTTTCTGGATGTTTCAGACTGAAGCTGGGGTTAGCATGAGAGCACCACCATTTCGTAGCTCCGTTGTGGCTATTCCGCAACCAATCATGGCAGCCGCTCTTTATCGTTATTTTGGGCGGGGTGGGTGGCGGAGCCGAGCTGTTTTGCAGCCATCATTGTGTGGAGTTCAGTTCATCTCACTAGTTTTGTATTTGTCATGAGGGGTTGTTCCTAATGTTTCTATTTTAGCGAGGTCAAAAAGAGATCCCATTAGTGGCCTACTGATTTTGCTCGATTCCTTTTCTTTTTTTTTACACGATTTTTCGTTATCTGCAAAGACTAAACAGAGTATTGCGACTCTGTGTTTGTTTGTAAATAGAGAATGAACCAAAGAGAACTAATTCTAAAACAGTAAATACTTGGATAACAATCAATCAAATGGAGAGAGAAGCAGGCACGACGGATTACAACGGGGGCAAAGGCCTGCGTTAACTACCTTTCACTATCTGCAAAGAGAGAGTACTCCTAATAGAAATGAGGGGGGGGGGCACCATTCAAAGCAGATCAGTGTGCATAAACACGAAAATGTTTTCACTTACCACGTACTTGACATTCGACAGCTTATGATATTTGCTATTAAAAAACCATTGAAATTCACTGAAAAAAACATAGGTTATAGACCATATATAGTTAGGAATTAGCATTTACAAAACCTTGAAAATTCACTGAAAAAACCATAGGTTATAGACCATATATAGTTAGGAATTAGCATTTAAAAAACCTTATTTTACTCACACAAAACCATTGAAATTCCATATATAGTTAGTTGCACTAACTATATATCGCGCACCCGCAATCCACTGCTGATCATGTCACATATTACATCATTCATGACATGGTCAGTGACATCACTGATGACATCACTGATGACATCTCAAATGACATCACTGATGAGATCACTGATGACATCTCATTTGACATCATTCTTGTGCTAATACGATAAACCTCTTCAGACTCTAATATAACCTTAGATACACTCAGTGTATACAGACACTCACACACTGCCACTCATCCATGGAGTTACTCACACACCCAGTCAGTCATGCAAAGAAACAATCTCACCTCCATTTCTTCAACTATACAGTTAAACACACCTTACTTATTGAAACATATACTAACACATATTTACTCTCTTATACAATCCCTGATACAAGTTCACAATGATCGATACAACCACTCACTCATTCAGTGGCTCTCATGCACAGTTATTTATATATGCCAACTCTCACATGTACTGTGTTTTACATATGTACTTACTATGACATGTAGCATTGAGATATCCATTCACTCATCAATACACTCATGCACACAGTCAACTGCCCATGTAGCTGTTTCCACATGCACTCTTGAACTCATACACCTAGTGAATAAACTGCTCACACATCTATGCATAGAGTCACACACCTTCCAGCCACCCCCACACAAACTCAATCTGCCATAGAAATACTTGGGCAACCAATTAATAACACATATAGCCTCTCGTATAGCTAATGATCAACACATGCAGCAGTTTACAGAACAACAGACATAATGATGCACAAATTAAGACAGTTTAGTCACTAACCCATGCACTCAGTGAGACACATTTAATCACTCACTCATACATTCAGTCATGCACCTACTAAATCCTTCGTCCAGACACTTATACATCTACTCATTCTTCAATATGTAAAACATATTTAAACTTTACAGAAACACACAGTCACTGGATGACGTCATCAGTGATCTCATCAGTGATGTCATTTGAGATGTCATCAGTGATGTCATCAGTGATGTCACTGACCATGTCATGAATGATGTAATATGTGACATGATCAGCAGTGGATTGCGGGTGCGCGATATATAGTTAGTGCAACTAACTATATATGGAATTTCAATGGTTTTGTGTGAGTAAAATAAGGTTTTTTAAATGCTAATTCCTAACTATATATGGTCTATAACCTATGGTTTTTTCAGTGAATTTTCAAGGTTTTGTAAATGCTAATTCCTAACTATATATGGTCTATAACCTATGGTTTTTTCAGTGAATATATATATATATATATATATATATATATATATATATATATATATATATATATATATATATATATATATAAATATATATATATATATATATATATATATATATATATATTACCTACTGGCGGTCGCCAGTAGGTAGTTATAGTTAGGATTGTTTTCCATAGGGAAATCGCAACATTCTATTGGGAATAACTTTGGCGCCGGTTGAGGAATCTGCCTGAAATTTTCCTCAACTTTGCCTCGTGGCGCTCCGCTCCTTCCCGTAAATTTTGGGGGGCATTCGTCAAGCGGAGGCCGAGATAAAAGGGGGTCCCAAAACGTGTTTTCCCCATGTTAATTTCCATAGGGCGGTCGAACTCACTTTCAGCTCGAACGGCTGAATGGATTTTCACCAAACTTGGCAAAATTGTAGGGACTGGTAGCCCGATGTGCCTTTGCTCTGTCTCAAGATATGTGCTCCAGAGGATTTTGAGTAATTTGAGTTTAAAAAAATGTATATATCTATAAGCGCGCCCCGGTACGCGTACCGGGGAGCGCACCGGGCGCGCTATGCGACTTGCGCACGGAAAGCTGATTGGCTCTCGGGTGTCTGTAAACATTCGAAACAGTCCGCAGTGGCCACCATCTTGTGTCTCGGTAGGATCGAGATACAAGAGGTGGAAAAAACAAAGGGGGAAATGACCAAAAGGGGGCAGGGTACACCCCCTTGACCCCCTAGGTTTGATGTGGGGGCCACAAAAGGGTCCCGTGGGTGAAAAAATGTTTTTAATTTTTTTTCAATTTTCGCGGGGGGAGCGCCCGGTACGCGCACCGGGGAGCGTACCGGGGAGCATACTTTGGTAAAAAATAGTGAAAATAATAGTGTAAAATAATCATTTTGAGTGATTACAGGTAGGGTAGCTCTGAAAAGAGCTTTTGGGTTCTGTGGCTGTTTTAGGTACCTACAAGTACGTCCCACACACACCCACACGCACAAACCCCACACCCCCACACCCGCACACTCCACACACACCCACCTCACACACGCACACCTCCACCCACACCCAAACACCCCACACCCCCACACCGACACCTTACACATCCACACCCACACCCACACTTCCCACACACCCACACTCACACACACACCTCACCCCCCAACACACACACACACATGCACACACAGATACCTCACAGACACACCCCACACATCCCACACACACCCCCCCCCCACACACACACACCTCACAGACACACTCACACATCTCACACATACACACACATCCTACACACATACCCGCCACACCCACACACCCCCCACACACACCTCACACACCCACACCCCCACCTACACCCAAACACCCCACACACCCACACCCACACACACACCTTACACACCCACATCCCCACCCACACCCACATACCCCACACACCTACACACACCTATACACCTCATCCCCCCAGACACACACACACACACACACATACCTCACAGACACACCCCACACATCCCGCACACACTTCCCCCCCCACACATGGGGACAACTCAGTGAAACAGGAAAATAATAATTTAAAGTGATTAGAGGTAGGGTAGCTCTGCATAGAGTTGTTGTGTTGTTTGGGTGTTTTAAGTACCAACATGTAGGTACCAATCTCGAGTCTTAAATTTAATGGACACCGTTTCCTCTGTAGATATCTTGCATGTTGTTACAGAAGTTATTGTGGTATATGAAATCCATACCATAGTCTGTCAGGAAAGGAGAAACAACATGGAGGCAGGAGATGAAAAAGAGATGTCAAATACACATTGGAGATAATATAGTGGGAGAAAGGAAGTAACTATCAGCAAAATTACTATGTAACATAAAAAAGTTGCACAGTATACTATAAGTCTGAATTTACATTATAATAAATTTGGTACTAGTTTATGAATTACATATAAAAATGAATAATGTCTCGAACAATTTTTGGTTAGTAAATATAAATTTATTTTTCTGATTCTTCTTCAAAATTTAACAGAACTTCTAACAACACATTGTCGGAAATGTCCTCATTTTCAATCAGTGAATTCTACACATTGAACTAATTCATAGTCCCGTGATTCATCCATGAAATCTAAGTCTTCATTATCTACAAAAAAAAATTCACCGTTGTTCTCCAGAACAATTTTGAAGGAAATATTCTGCTCTCCTTCCATTTTCTTGCTGTAATTTGCATAAAAAATAAATATATCAGTAGAGATAGGGCACTGTTGGGTTTAAGTTCAGACAGGTAGTTTTGATTTTTTAACAGTGAAGTTATCTTTGGGCAGTGTATGGTATTAGGCTGGAAGTAGAAATATAAAAAAGTGTATATCATAAAGCCTAAGTAAATTCATAATTATACAAGACAAGCCTAACTCTATCAATAACTATACCAGAGAAGCCTATCTCAATCTATAACTATTACAGAGGGATAGTATATAACTATCAGAAAATGTTTTCCAAATTAACTTAAAGTGCACAACATACTTCAGTTTTCAAAATAACATCTTACCTTTGAAAAAGAAGTTTAAGTTCTCAGTGAAAATCCTTTTGAAATGTACTTTAGGAAGTATTATTCAAAATGGCTGTGATTCCCTCTCTTTCTTTATATATATATTCATGTACATAACCAATCAAATGTCATGAAATAATAGTAGAAAATGAAAGTAACCTTTTAATTGGTTGTAAATTCTAACACTTCAGATGTATTTTTGTCAAGTAATTCACCTCAGGATATTTAGAGTGGGCTACAGGCCAAAAGGCTCAATGGAATTCCACCAAATTTGAGAAAAAGGTAGGGACTGGTATGTAGTATGGCCTATTTTATATTTGGGGAAAGTGTCTCCAGTGGTTTTTATGTAAATTAACTTTTTAAATTTTTGGGTGCGCTTCCCGGTGCGCGCCCCGGTACGCGTACCGGCAGCGCTTCGGGATTCCTCCATTTTGTGTTTCGGTAGATTTGAAACAGAAAATGGAGGACAAACAACGTTGGGAATGGGTATAAGGGGGCATGGTAGGCACGGCCTGACCCTCTAGGTTTTCTGAGGGGGTCTGAGGAGGCCCATATAGGCGAAAAAAAACAATAATAATTTTTCGCGGGGGGAGCGCCCGGTACGCGCACCGGGAAGCGTACCGGGGAGCGTACTTTGGTGAAAATTAGTGAAAAAAGTTAAAAAAAAGAAAATCATTTTGAGTGATCAGATGTAGGGTAGCCCTGAAAAGAGCTTTTGGGTTCTGTGGCTGATTTAGGTACCTACAAGTAGGTATCAATGCACAGTCTTAAATTCAGGAGGAATATTCTATTCCCCTCATCTGAGAAGTGCACACCATCTCCTCTGTAGATATCTTGCATGTTGTAACGCAAGTTGTTGTTGTATATTGAACCCATTCCATAGTCTCTCATGTAAGCAGAAACAGATTTATTCACATGTTTCCGTGCTTTCTCAAATTGTGGTCAAAATTGGTTGGACCAGTTCCATTTCTGTCTTTGGCATATATTGGAATATACCATGGCAGTTTGTGGAAAAATTGTCATCAATTGCCCAAAGGTGTCCTTTAAAAGCATCTCCAGACCTACCCCGGTCAAAGTGCCTAGGTCATTTCCACCACAGTGCAAAATTATGAGGTCAGGGTGTGGCAGATGGTAAAAGGTTTTCACCAATGGTATCAATTGATGACATCTCAATCCTCTTTGGCCAATCCATTTTATGGGCACATTTGGTAAATCAAGGTTGTGAACATTTCTGGTAGCTGCATACCTTTGAGCCCAGTGAATGTAGCTATGTCCAATAATCCAGACAGAGTACATGGTGAGAGGAGGTTCTGATGCAGTCAAATGAAGTGTAGGAATGAAATGGCAGTTGGAACAGTAGGAGTTTGCAAAAAAAAACTGTGGAGTTTCAGTGCTCTTGAATCACAAGCAATGATTGGTGAATTCAGATAGTTGGAAACTGAAATTTAGGGTGCATGGTTCTGTTATGTGAAAGAAGTAATTTGAATGGTTAAGAAAAAGTCATTTAAAGAAAGATTGCAGTGGATAAGCTGGTGTATTGAGAGGTCAAACATGCTTGCTGATTTGATTTGCAACATTGTAGAATAAACTTTTAACCCTGGGAGCTCAGTGAGGAGGGAGTTGCTATGGTAACAGGTAGAAAGGGTTGAGGGGGGAAAGGGTGTTGATTTGAAAATAGAGAGGGAAGAGTTTTGATTGGTTACCATGAGGAATATGTGTGTAGAATTAGAGGTTTTCTGTGCCATTAATGGTTGCAGTGCCTGGAGAACATACCTTTTGCTCTGCTAAAGAAATATTGGTGTGTGTATCTGACACTGTTCTGAATCTCCTAAAGCATTTGTAAAGGATAGTTATGATTCATTTAGATAGAGAGTTCAGATTAAGAAGCACATTGATTTTCTTTGCTGTTGGTTTGTGTGATGCTTTTTGAAAATGCACGGTTTCTATATTTGTAAAGTAGAGGATTTGTATTTTGTGAAATAGTGATGTTTCAGTAGTGAAGTTGAATGGTTGTACATAGGACTTGCACTCTGTATCTAAAATGTTATTTTAAAAATCAATTTTAGGGTAAATGAATGGGTTTCAGTAGTGAAAATGAATGCATGTACATAGGACCTGTGTTCTGTTCCTAAAATGGTAATTGAAAAATGATTTTAGTGCAAATCAATATGTTTCAGTAGTGAAAATGAATGCTTGTATATAGGATCTGTGCTGTGTTTCTAAAATGTTAATTGAAAAACGATTTTAGTGCAAAACAATGAGTTTTAGTAATGAAAATGAATGCTTGTAAATAGGATCTGTGCTCTGTTCATAAAATATTAAATAAAAAACGATTTTAGGGCACATTAATGGCTTTCAGTAGTGAAAATGAATGCTTGTACATAGGACCTGTGTTCTGTTCCTTAAATGGTAATTGAAAAACGATTTTAGTGCAAATCCATGGCTTTAACATTTTTAAGAAGGAATAAATAGTGTGTGCATAATTATATAAAAATATTTGATTCTTTTACAAACATGTTACCTCTTTTACCTCAGATTGGGAAGCAGATTGAGTTTCTTTGCTGTTGGTTTGTTTCATTTTTTGGGTAATGCTTGGTAGGAATGTTTGCAAGAGATAGGAAATGTATTTTGTAAAATAGTGACTTTTCAGTACTGAAATGGAATGATTGTACATAGGACCTGCACTGTGTTTCTAAAATGTTATTGAAAAATCGATTTTGGGGCAAATTAATAGCTTTTACATTTTTGAGAAATAATAAAAAGTGTGTGCATGATTAAATAAAATAATTTGAAGCATTCACAATCATGTCACCTGTGTTACCTCAGATTAGGAAGCACACTGAGAGCGTTATTTATGAAAACAGCGATGCGTCACTTTTAACTGTGCACTCCTTGTGACACCAATGATGCATCATATTTAATGTATGACGCATCATGTTTCTAAGACTTACAGATAAGTCAGTATTTCTGATGTATCTGTAAGCGCAAAAGTTACGAATTGCTGGAGTGTGTCACAAAAATGACGCAACTCCAGCAATGCATCCTTTCACATGGGGAAAGCCCCATGTGAAAGCGTTTGCCTCAGTCTTACGCCTGCTGTGAGGCAGGTGCAAGATTGTGCCCTAACAGTATCCTAAAAGTGACGCAGTGAAATCTCATAGATTTCACTGCGTCACTATTACGATGCTTTTTGCGGGGGAATGCCCCCTCTGTGTACATTACACCTGACAGAGGTATAATGTGGCGCAGAGGTTTAAAAAGTGACGCATCTACCTACATGCGTCACTTTTTAAATATGGCGCAAAAAAGCACATGTTTTATGCCGCCGATGCGTCAAAAAAAGTGACGCATCAGCAGTGCAAAACTGACGCAGGGCCTCATAAATGAGGTTCATCTTTTTTTGCACACTACTCCAGTTTAGTCCTGTCCACTGCACTCTTGGACACAAGCCTCACCTTTTGTACTCCCCTGGACAAGCTTCATCTCATCTGCACTCCTGCTTAGGTGTGAGAATCCTTTCACATGGAGAAAGCCCCATGTGAAAGCGTTTGCCTCAGTCTTACGCCTGCTGTGAGGCAGGTGCAAGATTTTGACGTAACAGTGTCCTAAAAGTGACGCAGTGAAATCTCATAGATTTCACTGCATCACTATTATGAGGCTTTTTTCGGATAAATGACCTCTCTGTGTACATTATACCTGACAGAGGTATAATGTGGCGCAGAGGTTTAAAAAATGACGCATCTACCTACATGCGTCATTTTTTAAATATGGCGCAACAAGGCACATGTTTTATGCCGCCAATGTGTCACAAAAAGTGACACATCAGTAGCACAAAACTGACGCAGGGCTTTATAAATGAGGTTCATCTTTTTTTTGCACACTACTCCAGTTTATTCCTGTCCACTGCACTCTTGGACACAAGCCTCACGTTTTGTGCTCCCCTGGACAGGCTTCATCACATGAGCACTCCTGCTTAGGCCTTATAATCTTTTTTTAGAATAACATTTGAGAAAAAGAGAAAAGGTCATATGTATAAGCTTTTCATTACACTACTAAAATATGTTTGGGGCAAATTAATGAGTTTTACATTTTTGAGAAAGAATAAATAGTAGGACCTGCACTGTGTTTCTAAAATGTTATTGAAAAATCGATTTGAGGACAAATCAATGGCTTCTACATTTTTGAGAAAGAATAAATAGTGTGTGTATGATTACATAAAAAAATTTAAACTTTTCACAATCATGTCACCTGTGTTACTTCTGATTAGGAAGCACACTGAGCTTCTTTGCTGTTGGTTTGTGTTATTTTTTTGGTAATGCTTGGTAGGATTGTTTGCAAGAGAGAGGAAATGTATTTTGTAAAATAGTGAGTTTTCAGTACTGAAATGGAATGCTTGTACTCCAGCAATGCATCCTTTCACATGGGGAAAGCTGCATGTGAAAGCGTTTGCCTCAGTCTTATATCTGCTGTAAGGCAGGCGCAAGATTTTGACGTAAAAGTGTCCTAAAAGTGATGCAGTGATATCTCATAGATTTCACTGTGTCACTAATATGAGGCTTTTTGCGGAGAAATGACTTCTCTGTGGACATTACACCTGAAAGAGGTATAATGTGGCGCAGAGGTTTAAAAAGTGACGCATCTACCTACATGCGTCACTTTTTAAATATGGCGCAACAAGGCACATTTTTTATGCCGCCGCTGCATCACAAAAAGTGACGCATCAGTAGCGCAAAACTGACGCAGGGCTTTATAAATGAGGCTCATCTATTTTTATGCACACTACTCCAGTTTAGTCCTGTCCACTGCACTCTTGGACACAAGCCTCACCTTTTGTGCTCCCCTGGACAGGCTTCATCACATCTGCACTCCTGCTTAGGCCTCATAATCTTTTTTTAGAATAACATTTGAAAAACAGAGAAAAGGTCATATGTATAAGCTTTTCATTACACTACTAAAACATTTTTGTGGCAAATCAATGAGTTTTACATTTTTGAGAAAGAATAAATAGTGTGTGAAGGATTACATTAAAAAAATTGAACTTTTCACAATCATGTCACCTGTGTTACCTCACATTAAGACGTAGATTGTGCAGATGAGGTGAGGCATGTCCAGAGGGACAGAGGAGGTGAGGCCTGTGTTCAAGATTGTATTTGGAGAGAGGCTTTTCTTGGAGAGCGTAGGTGGTGAGACCTGTGTCTAAGAGTGCAGTGGACTAGGCTTCATGAAGCCTATCCCCCACTGCACTCTTAGACACAGGTCTCAAGTTCTTTGCACCCGTGGACAGACCTCTCTTCTACTACACTCTTCAATAGAGGCCATACCTCTTGTGCACCCCTAGACAATCCTTACCTCATCTGCAACCCTGAATAGACTTTAACTAATTGGCATGCTTAGACAGGCCTCAGCTTATTTACACCCTTGGACATGCGTCACCTCATCTGCACCTACTTACTATCAATTATACTCAATACATTGAGGCCTGTTCAGAGGACAATAATGAGGTAAGGCTTGTCCAAGGGTGAGAGGAGCTTAGTGCTCTCCACTGCAGTCATGGACAGTGAATGGTTGTACATAGGATCTGCACTGTGTGTCTAAAATTTTATTTATAAAACGATTTTGGTGGAAAACAATGACTTTTAGTTTTTTGAGAAGGAATAAATAGTGTCTGCATGATTAAATACATATATTTCATCTTTTCACAATAATGTCACCTGTGTTACCGTAGATTAGGAAGTAGATTGTGTAGATGAGGTGAGGCATGTCCAGAGGGACAGACGAGGTGAGGCCTGTGTTCAAGACTGTAGTGGGAGAGAGGCCTTTCCTGGAGAACATAGGTGGTGAAGCCTGTGTGTAAGAGTGCAGTGGACTAGACTTCATGAAGCTTATCTCCTACTGCACTCTTAGACACAGGTCTCACTTTCTTTGTACCTGTGGACATACCTCTCTTCCACTACACTCTTCAATACAGGTCTCACCTCTTCTGCACCCTTGGAGAATCCTCACTTGATCTGTAACCCTGAATAGACCGTTTGCTTTTTGTCATTGCTTTGTTGTTTGATAATAGTGGTCTATAATGTGCTATTTGTTTCTTTAACACAGATTGAAATCAAGATTTCAAGAGTAAGGAAAGATGCCCTCAAGGCAAAGAAGAAGGAAAAATGAAATATGGTTACAAACAAAAACAGTAACGGAATTACAGCACTCTTCAACAACAAATACTTCAAAAAACAGGAACAAAGCTGGTAAGACAACTAAGTTTTCTTATGGAACATATGTAGATCAAAAAAAAATGTTGGACAGCATGTAGAAAAAGAGAATGAGAGAGTAAATTTGAAAAGGAAGGAGAGACCCTCAAAGAATCCTACAACTGGAGCAGGAGAGAATAATATGTATAGGAATAGAAGGCAGAATCAGTTTAGAGACATTCATAAACAAATGTTTCGCAATAGGGTGGTTTTAAATTTGTTAAAAAACATTAGGAAACGTAAACAGAGAGCTGCTTTTTATAAGAAAAAGAAAAGTGTAGAGAAGATTGTTGATCAGGCTTT
Organism: Lissotriton helveticus; assembly: GCF_964261635.1. Lineage (NCBI taxonomy): Eukaryota > Metazoa > Chordata > Amphibia > Caudata > Salamandridae > Lissotriton > Lissotriton helveticus. The sequence goes on along the minus strand of NC_136067.1, from coordinate 1,077,992,303 downwards.
TGAAGTTAAGAAAAAAATATTTATTTTAATAATTAATAGAATTAGGACACTTAACAAGACAATTGATGTTTTCAAATTAAACAGTAGATGGAAAAGAGTAATTAATCGGACTAATTTTGGTAACGTTTTTACAGGAGAATGGATGCACAGTTCAAGTTGTGAGACATTTTTTAATGAGGAGAGTTACTTCCAGGAGAATGATTTAGTGCATGCAGTTGACACCAGTGGTCGAGCGTATGAAGTGAAAGACGGTTGTCCGATTGAAAAAGAGAAACTTGTGCCTAGAGAACCAGAAGAGGTGTTAACTGATGACGTTTTAGGGAGACGTACTAAGGGTCCAGTGTACACTTGGAAGTGTAGTCGTATTTGTAGTGTGTGACAGGAATCAATTGATTTGTTTTGTAATTTCTTACGTACATATAGTAAGAAAAGTCTAAAGCAGAAAGTGAAGTTGTTGTAAGACTTAGATACTTGCAGAGTGAGAGAAAACACAGGTTTGCAAGGGCATTCACTGGCTTGTCTTTCTAGAAAAGTCTGTCAGAGTGTTTTCAATCATTTTAGGATGTTAGCAGTGCATAATACCAAAATGAGGAAATTAGTGAGAATGTTGTATTATGCAAAAAGTCCAGCACTTACGCTTAAACAATTAAACAGTGCTCTTTTGCATGGAACTGAATTAGATGTGAAGAAGATTTGTGAAGAAATTGAGATTTGTTATTTTGGTGAAAAAGAGGACAGTGTAGAAATTGACACAGCAAAAGGTAACAAAAGGTGACAAAAAAGGTAATGTGGAAGACAATGTACAGATTTCAAGTACAGAAAAGTTTGAGAAGGAAATTACCAGGTTTAAGGTTTAATCAAGTGAAAGGCTGAATTTTACTTGTGTGTGTTGTCGACAAAGTCATTATAAGCATCAAACTAGATTAGTTGATTTATACGTAAAAAGTGAAAAGATAAATAATTATGAGTGGAAGGATTTTGCAACTTATTTGTGGGTGGAGAATTGTTTTGATTTGAGTTCTGATCAGCGTATTTGTAAATATTGTTATGATAAATTAAATCAAAACAGAATGCCTGCTAGAGCTGTTCATAATAATCTGGAGTTGGTAGACATTCCCCGTGAATTGATGGATTTAAATGCATATGAGTCTATTTTGATTCAATGTGTCCATCCTTTTCAGGCAATTGTTCGCATGGAGCCTAAGATAGGGAAATTGCCTCCTACAGATTTGCAGAGAGGATTAAAGGGAAGAGTTGTTTATTTGCCTCTAGATTTAAAAAAAAATATTGATACAATCGGTATAGAAAAAGTAGAAGAGGAACCTTTAGTTATTCTAGTTAATGGGGTTCCGACAAAGAGTAAGAAAATCTGGCAAGATTTAGTGGATGTTAGGAAAGTCAAAAAGGCAACGTTGTATTTAGTCAAAAACAATGAGTATTACAAAGATGTATGTGTTGCAGCAGAGGAAACAGCTGCAGATGAAGACAGTGATTGTTCAGGCGGACAAATTGAAAAAGTTGATGTGTCTAGAAGTGAAGAAATATATGAACATTATACTGTTCATCCTTTGCATTCCAAAGAAGTAATGGGGAATGCAATTCAATTGTTTCAAATGAAAGCAGCAAAAGGAAGTCCCATTAGTGTATGGGAAGAAAGTTTGGAAGCTCATTGTTTTCCACAGCTATTTCCAACAGGTCGAGGTGGACGATATGACGATCGACCACTTCAGATTCCTGCATCTGAATATCGAACTGTAAGATTCTGCGCCGGGATGCCCCTGGGTAACTGCGCGCGATACAAATTTTATATAATAATAATAATAATAATAATAATTATATGCTGAAGATCCAAGGTTTCGTCAATGCATTCCCTATTTGTTTCATCTACTGTATGTAAGTGACTTATCTGGGCTTTCTTATGCAGTAAACCATATACTGAAAAGTGGAGCACATTTGCAAAATGTTTCGGCGAGGGACTTTATGGAGAAAGTGAATCTGCAAGATAATATTTTGGAATCTCATTTAATCAATCTCATGGCATGTCAGCGTGGTACAAATGAGTATTGGTTCCGTCGTCATGGGGAATTGAAATGTATGCTAAAAAACTTAGGAACTCCTTCATGGTTCCTCACTCTTAGCTGTGCTGAGTATGCATGGGACGACTTACTTCAATTTCTACGAGAGGCAAATGCAAATATTCAAAATATAGAATTCAAAACTGCTGGAGAACTGTGTTCTTTGGATCCAGTGAATGTGTGCAGATATTTCAATCATAGATTTGAAGCTATGATGTCTTTTATTACCAACAAAAAAAATCCTCCCCTTGGAGAGGTTTTGGATTTCTTTTGGAGAAAGGAGTATCAAGCGAGAGGTGCTCCTCATATACATATGTTGTTGTGGATTAAAGATCCACCCAAATTTGGAACAGATTTGGATGAGACAGTGATGAGCTTCATTGAAGAGTATTCAACATGTGCTGTTCCGAAAACTACCAAAGAAAACAGTTTAAGGCAACAAGTTTTACGCTTTCAATCGTTGTGGAAAGTACTGTAGTCGAAAATTCAGAAACAAGGACAAGTTCTACACAAAATGTAGTTTCAGCTTTTCACGACCAGTGATTTCTAGAGGAAGAGTAAATAATTTGATGTCTTCTCTGCGACATACTGTGACGAGGAAATCACCAAAAAATACATACAATTTAAAAAGAAACGAAGAGTCCAAGTACATCAACGACTACAACCCAGTGATTTTGTCCATGTGGAATGCTAACATGGATATTCAATTCGTTGCTGACAACTCTATTGCTGTGGCTCGATATGTGACGTCTTACATCACAAAAAAAGAAAAGACAAAACTGAAGGAAATGTGGGAGGACATTTCACATGAAAAGAGTCTAAGCAAGAAATTATACAGTTACAGTCTGAAGATGTTGTCGCATCGAGAAATTGGAGCATATGAATGTTCTGATCGATTGTCATCAGCAAGTCTCTATGCCAAATCAAGAACCATCATTTGGGTGAGTCTAGGTCTTGCTGCAACACGAAATCGAGTTTTGAAATCTGTACAAGAAATAGAGTATTTGGCGGAGAAAGAACTAGAAAGTACAGATATTTTGAAGACAAACATGTTGGATACATACTATCCAAATAGAAGTAGTCATCTTGAGAACAGTTGTTTGAATGAAGTTCTGCAAAACTATATTTATAAGAGAACCATCAGAGAAGATATCAACAATGGAATATATGGTATCATTGGGTGTGAAGGATGTCTAGTGAGACAGAAAAAAGGCCATTTGATTAATCATCGAAAATTGAGTTGCGAAAATCCAGAGAAAAGGGAATTTTACTATTTAGCTCTTTTGCAACTCTTTAAGCCATGGCATACAGAAGAGGAACTACTTGGTGATTTTCTCTGTTACAAAGATTTTTTTAATGCAACCAAGGATACCATAGAATGTCCTGTTTTTCCAAATTATCTGCAAATGTTGAACGAAGAAATAGAGCAAGAAGCCACAATTGCTGCAGAGATTGCTAGAGACAGTTCTCAAGACAGTCAGAGTTCTGCTTCATTGAGTCAGGATCCACTTGGAGGACCAATTATTCAAAATGAAGCTGCCACTGCCATGGATGAGGTGGAAAGAGCTATGAAACAAGCTCAAGATCATGTAGTTAACTTAGAAGATTTGGTGAAACAACTAAACCTTGAGCAGAAACAGATATATGACGAAGTCACAGAACAGATTGAACATGGATTCACTCATGAGAAAAAAGAGTGCTCATGTACATCATTTAAACCAGTCCAACTGTACGTAAGTGGAGAAGCGGGAACTGGAACAAGTTTTCTGATTAAAGCAATTGCAACTTATCTGCAGAAAAGGACTGAATCACCGCTGTCTTGTGTTGTTACCGCTCCAACTGGGCTGGCAGCACATAATATTAAAGGGATTACTTTACATCGTTTACTGATGCTGCCAGTGGAGCATGATAACAAATTGCAATATCACAAGCTATCTGGAGATGCGTGTTCCGAAGTTTCGAGAGTCCTGAAGAAAATGAAACTTCTTATCATTGATGAAGTAAGCATGGTGTCAAATATAATGCTTGCTTTTGTGCATTTGAGAATGCAAGAAATTCTTAGAACAGACTATGATGTCTTATTTGGAGGAAAACATATTATTGTTTTTGGAGATCTACTGCAGTTGACTCCAGTGAAAGGACAACCCGTGTTCAAAATGCTCACGCATGAAGATACCAGGAAGTGCCTAGGAAGCCTTGGAAATGTTAATATATGGATTAAACTTCAAATAAGCAGAACTGCTTCAAAATATGCGGCAGGCAAAGGATGAAGATTATAAAAATATTCTACAAGATGTAAGAATCGGAAAAGTAAGTCAGCAAGGGAAAGAAGCTTTACATGGACGATTAATTTCAAATTTGTACCAAAATGAAAACATTGTTCCAGAGAATATTTTTAAGAAAATTAACGAGAAGAAATCTGGCATATGTTTGATGCCAACTCTGAAAGAATGTTCCATGTTCAACAACAAAATGTTATAGTTAGAAAATGAAGGGATAGTGAAACTGGAAGCTATAGATAAAATTGAACATATGGGAGCAACAATTATTTTGTCTGAAAATTTGAAATCAAAATTGGATTCATTAGAGAAGACTATATCTAAAACTGCTGGTTTTGAAAAGACTCTGAATGTGTGTTTAAATTGTCGTATCATTTTGAGAAGGAATTTAAATGTTGAAAGAGGTCTGGTAAATGGAGCAATGGGTCATGTTGTTGGTTTTGTGAATTACAAAAATAGAGATGGAATTGAAATTTTAAAAATTACATTTGATGGCATTGATAAAATAGAACAAATTTGTTGTTGTTCCGCTAGATTTTTGCTTGTGAAAGACTTATATGTTCGCCGAAAACAGTTTCCTATTTGTTTGGCATATGCGGTGACAATTCATAAATCTCAAGGTTTAAGTGTAGATAGCGCTTTGGTGAACATTGGAAGTTCTGTGTTTAAAGAGGGTATGGCATATGTGGCATTATCACGAGTCAGAACTTTATCAGGATTGTACTTGATTGAGTGTGATGAAACAAAGATTTGTGCAGATCTAGATTGTGTTAAAGAATACAATAGGTTAAGAAGAGAGTATGCTCCACATTTGCCTCAATATCCTCTGTTTGAAAAACGTGTGGTAGGCCGAAAAAGAAGAAATGAGAATAATTGCAGTGAGGTAGTAGCAAAAAGACAAAAAGTAGATTAAACTGTAATTGTAAGGATAAAGAAAAAGGATTCTGTTGAAGATGTTGTTGGATTTCAGTTTGAAAACAGTTCTGGTGTCAACTGTTATGCTAATGTAGTGGTTAATGTTGTTTGTTTTCTTCAAAATATACAAGAACAGATTGTTGAAAATCGGGATCAAAGATTCTGTTGTTTGTTGAATTCCGTGTTTGAGAAATGTAGCAGTGATAGAGCAAAAATAGAAAGTGTTTCAGAAATTCGAAATCTTTTAGACATATGTTCCGGTCAAAATCAATTTTCACAGAATATTCAGCAGGATTGTCAGGAAGTTTTAATGTATATGTTTGATGTATTGGAAGATGAAGGTGTAGATATAAAAAATCTTTTTAGCCTTTCTTATCAATGGCAGCATGACTGTGACAACTGTACTTCATCAAGTACTACTAGAATAGACACTGAAAGATTTATATATTTGACTTTACCAGACTGCAAATCAGTGCCTTTTAATAATCTAGTTAAAGCAGCGAATCACAATATGGTGTGTACCCAATGTAAGTCTGCAATGCTGTCCACATTATTTCTACAAAATTATGGTCAGTATGTCATTTTAATGTTCCAACGATGTAGACCTGATGGAACTAAATTGACAACTTCTATTAAAAATTTCGTGGCATCTCAGTTATCAATATCAGGAAGAACCTTTGCAACTGTAGCTATTATTTTTCATGACGGTCCTTCTACAACATCAGGGCATTACACATGCTATTTAAAAAGTTGTAAAGGTTGGACCCACTGTAACGACACTCATTTGACTTTCAAACAACGTTTGCCTTTTGGCTTAAAAAATTTGTACCTAGTGTTTTTACAACCAAAATTTAAGTAAAGGTAATTGGCCTATGAAGACGGTAGCAGTTAATAAAGGTTATTTTGCTGTTTAAAAATATATTCTGAGTAAAAGTGATCCAGGTAATATAAAAAATTGACTTTTCATATAGGTACTGTAAGTGGATCTCATAGTAAGTGATATTAGTATTATACAAAATGATGAACATGAGTGAGTCAGAGATGGTTTTACAAATACTTAAATATTGTGAAAATGTTGTATGAGCCTTTCTTTCAGAACGTCGGAAAACAGGTAATTTCAGAGTTTCTTAGAATTAATTTGAAAATATACTCATACATCTGACACTATTTGGCCAAAAGGAAAGGTACAGGAATGAGTAAAGAGTCATAACTGAAAAAAAAGGAGTATATGAAAATAATGAAAATATTTCAGATGTTCTGGGAGCTTTTCTTCTAGAAAGTCGATGAAATTGATTTTTTAGTGAACAGCAGAGTACTTTGCAACGAAAAAAGGACCTCCATGATATATTATTTGGCCTCAAGGAAAAGTAAGTCAATCAAAGATTAGTGTACATTTGTCATTTGTCAGTATCTAAGTTTATTTTAAAAACACAATCTTTTAGATTGTGTTTTTTTTTCCCGCTGTCATATGATGAGTACTTTGAACTCACTGTTTTAAGTGAAATTCAATATATTCTGAGAACAGCAAAAATAAACTATGTAACATGTTGTACACATTATTCTATACTTTGGATTGTGTAAATTAAATTGTATTCCCATTCTCTGACACTCACTTTCCTTTTTCCATCCTCTTTCAGCTCTTTTTACTCACTTATAATGTATTTCTCTCACTCTCTGTAACCCTCGTTCCTTTAGTCCACTTCTTTGACAACCCCTCATTCTCATTTCAACTGTCTGCATCGCCTCTCTCCCTTGCATAACTTTTCAGCTTTCAGTCTCCCTGCTTTACTTTCCTTTTCCGTATTTTTCTCCTTTGTTCTATTAGTAATTCCTGTTTACTCACTCAGCAGTATTATCGCACTCTATCACTATAAATCACCCACTCTCCCTCGCTTATCTTTGTTTGCTCCTTTCTTTTGACCTCTTCTCTCTATTTTTCGTTCACTACCTCTATGTCCTCAGTGCGTCACTCTCCTTGTGTTATGTTCACTTGTGTTTATCTACCTTATATCATTTCTTTTACAACAACTTCACTGCTCCTCTCTCATCATTCTTCATCCCATTTCTTTTACTCTGGTTCAATTACTATCCCTCATTTCCTTTCTTTCAATGTCCTTCTCTTTACTTTCATCACCAAATTATTTTCTCTCAGTACCACTGTTTTAGTCATCTTCTCCTCTCTTTCCTTCTTTTTGCTCCCTTACTCATTTTCCTTTCCTCACTCATTGTACTCCACTTCACTCAGTTTTTCTCTTAGTGTGTCTGTCTACTAACTTCCTCACTCATTTTCCCTCAATCCTTCTATATTATCCTCTCCCCTTCGTCCCTTCACTCTATGACTCTCCTTCACTTATTCTGAGTTATCTTCCATTCCTCATTCTTCTAAATGCATCCTTTATTAGACTCCTTTCCCTCTCAGTCATTATCTTTTTACTTACTACTGTTTCCTGATTTAGTTTTGCTCACTCATATTCTTTTAGTATCTTTCTTACCTTCAGTTCATTTTTCTCTTCTTCTCTTCCTCTCTGTCAGTGAATCTATATGCCTTACTCTTACTAATTTGCTCTCCTTCTATTTCTTTTTCTCTCTTTTTGTCCTTCTACCTTACTTTATTTCCCTTTCTATGTCCTTCACTCTTACTTTATTTCTAAATACACTGTTTTTTTTTTTTTTTTTTTAAGAACCTTTATTTGTTACCTCAAGGAAATACACGTATGGGCCTACAAACACCCCGGCAGGCCGCTAGTCAAGCTGTAAGTACAGCGAAGCAACATAGGAGAATACAGCAGCCCGAAAATCAGGGTCTAACAATAGTCCAGGATATATCTTGTATTCGAGGGTACAATACAAAATTCAGGATTCGAGAAGGTTCATTTTATAATAAAGAAAAATGCAGAATCAGTGTCACACGATCATACAAGGTCCTACAATAGCTAGCATAAAGCAGGAAATCCGCAAACAGTGCAAATACGTGCAAAGTATTGGGGGTAGGGCAGACAAGTCAGGATAAATGTAAATAACAAACACGTTACGCCATAAGGTTGCGCCCCACCCCTCAAAACAAAACATACTGTAGGAAACATGAAAAACAGCGACACCAAAAGGAAAGACAGACAAAGGGCCATAGAAACAAATAAAGGACAAATTACCAAACCCCGTCCCCCTACCCCCACCCCGCATCCCTGCAGAAGGCCACGGCCAACCCCCCGCAGCAGCATGCCTGTCGCCCTAAATAGAGACCTGAAATATAGAAGAAGAGAAGAAAAAGAAAAAGAGAGAAAAAAGAGGAGAAATGTAGGGAAGAGCCATCGATCTAGCCACCCGGCCCCCTCCCCCACCACCGCGCACAGTAAACATTCTAAAAGCAAGGTCAAGATAGCAATGGAAAACAATAATCTCCAATAACACAATCAAGAACAGTCCCGCTGAGTGTCCCCCAAATCACCGGCAGCCAACAATAAGTTCCATCATGTCCTAGACGATTTCACCCCTGGCCTTTTCTATCAGTAGTACCAACATACATCCACTTATCAATCGACACACAGAGCAGCGTGGAGGTCCAAGAAGTCCTGGCGGACCGAGCAGTGTTATTACTCCATGGGACCTCAGCCCCCAGAACCCAGTCGAATATGAATAGCGGAAATCCAACTGTGTCTGCAGCAATCCCGAAAACACCTTCCAGGTCGAACACAGTCTCGCCAGCCAGGGCAAGAGAGTCACACCATCCAACAAGCGCTGAAACGCCGCCGGGGCAGCCCAAACCACAGAACGACGTTGTTCACCCAGCCGCTGAGCAGACAAGGGCCCCGACGAGGCACCCGCATGTACAACAGATCTGTCCGAAGCGATCTCATGAGCCGGATATTCCGGCGTCTCCACGAACCGAGGTGTAGCTGGAAAACCCATCACTGACGCAGAGGCAGGCACATCGGCGCTTCCTTGAAATCGAACTATGTCCGTGTGGAACGGCGGTACAACAATGGCGGCCAACCGTCTTCCCAGATCTCGGACGTCCCGGAGAAGGGTCATGTGCAGGGTTGTAAGCGCCGCCAATATATCTCTGGACGTGGGCATCATCTCGTGTCGCCAGACCTCATGACTCTCTCTCACAGCGGTTTCTCTGTCTGGATGTGGTCCGCGCAAGAGGGTGCCATCCGCCATCTTAGCTGATCCGGCCTCGCCCTTCTCCATCTCACCTTGGGACCGGCCCTACACCGGGGCACAACAGGATTCACCACGGGGACCCCAAAGGTCAGGGTAGGCTTCTCAACGAAGGGTCACCAAAGGGCTAAACAAAATCTCTGCCGCCCCCCGTGAGCCGCCCGTCAAGTTCGGGAAAAGTCAGTAATCATGCCCGGACACAACACTGGAGAGGGGGCCAGGTATCGCGCACTCCCCTCGACCCTGCTTTACCGCACACCTCACAAGGCACTCCGCTAGACGCATTGGGGCAGCACTGTCTCCAGCGGCACATCGGACTATCAGTGTCTAAATACACTGTTATGCTTTTTAACCTCTTCATTTGTATCTTTTAATTTAAAATACATATTTTACTAATTATAACTTATTTTTTCTTCTCTCTTTCACAGATACAAAGTGTAGTAAAAAAATGTAATTAAAGTTACATTTATTATATGGTAAGTGTGAATAAATTTTTTTTGTTTGTCATCACCCTTTGCTTTAAGCTCACTAATATTTTCTCAACCAACCTCACTCCTGTTTCTTTACTCTGCTTCCCTCACTTATTCTTATTCTCCATGTTTACTCCAATTTCCCTATTTCCCCTCTCATATTCAACTTCTTTCAATCCCCATTCTTTAGTTCACTTACCCTCTGTTCCCTTCCTTTGCTCCCTCACTCATTCTATTTTTTTTAATTAATTACTTCACTCATACACACACACCTCATCCCCCTCCCAACACATACACACACCTCTGACATACAGCCCACACACATACCACACACACACACCTCACACACACACACACACTCCTCACACACACACACACATTCCATACACACACATACATCCCACACACATACCCCCCACACCCACAGACCCCTCACACATATCTCACACACCCTCACTTCCACCCACACCGAAAACCCCCACACACCCACACCCACAGACACACCTTACACACCCACACCCGACCTACACTCACTGACTCCCTATAAGTCACACACACTGCATTACTTACCTTTCTTTGCTGTTTCACTCACACCCATTCAGGCATTGTTTCCTTTACTCTCTCTGTCCTTTCTCTTTGTCACTCCCCATGTCTTATCCTAATTCAATTTTTCACTCTCTTTCACCCCTCTTTTCTTACACTCACTGCTGTTTTCTCACCCTCCCTCACCGTTGTTCGTTTATCCCGGTTCAGTCACTACCCTTCATTCCCCATTTTTTACTGTCCTTTCTTTTTCTTTCAACACCCACTCACATTCTCCCACTATTTCTACTTTAGTCTTCTTCCTCTCTCTTCCCTTCTTTCGCTCCCTTATTCATTTTACTTTTCTCACTTTCACCCTATTACACCTTCTCTGTTTTTTACTATGTAATAAACAATCCCTCTGTGTTTCTCCCTCTAGCTCTCTTTCTCTTAACATTACTCTCTTTGTGTTCTTCCCTCATGCTAACTCCTTCATTCCGGTGCGCGTACCCTGAGGAAAAAAAATTGACAGAGATTCTTTAAAAACATAGGTTTATTTTTATAAATTAAAAGTAGTTCTTTTTGTTGTTTTATATTTTTTTTAATGTTTTTTTGAACATTTTGTACTTTTTTTGGCTTTTCTGAACAGTTTTATATTTTTTTGTATTTTTTATGGGGAGAAACAAAAAAAAGGGAATTGAAAATGGCTCAACTGGAGCAAAAAACAAAAAACTGAAAAAATTAGGGTTTTTTGGGGCAATTGTGGTTGTCACCAGCAAAAACGATGAGCTTTAGGCTCTTTTCACCATACGACATGAGCTTACCACAGTAAATACATTTTACTCTAAAATCTTCAATCCGTTGTTTCGGGTCCCGATGGAGTGGGTTGCTTTCTTTTGGAGGTGGTCCTTGAAGACTGGGGGAGGTTTCTGGCCAGTTCCCTCATCTCTGCACGAGAATAGTTGTTTGGATGCTTGCGAGTCATATGTCTAATCATGGTATTATTACCAAAGGAATATTTTTTGTTTGGGTTGCCCCTTGAGAGTTTTGAGCCACAGATTAGGCAAGTTACCTTGGCCGCATTGACTTTTTTCTTGCCCTGTGGGATTGAAAAAAACTCCCATACAATGTGTGGCCTTGGCTGGTATGGGGTATTGTCTTCAGGCAGCCATCTTCTCCCCTGCTCCTCTTCCTCTTCCTCCTCCTCCTCCTCTTCTTGACCACTAATGTACTGTTGTGGTGGTCCTCTTGGTGGTGGTGGTGCAGATGCTCCAGCTGCTGCTGCTACTGTAGCCATTTTAAAGTACAAAATAATTCTCTTTGTTGTTGAAGCAGGTCTTCCTCAGTCAAAGGACAAAGTCAGAATAAGAAAAAAAGGTGGAGTCTTTCATCATTTGGAAAACAGAACTGTTTTTGACCAATGAAAAGTGTTATTTTCAAGTCACATGATCCGGGCTTACATCATTTGGAAACCAAAACTGATCTGCACCAATGAAAAGGGTTATTTTTGGATCACATGACCCGACGCGCTTACGCTACTCGCCCCGGGGCGCGCCCTTAGTCGCACTCCGGGGCACGCCCGGGGGCGCGTAGCGTAAGCGCATCAGGACGTTGCGCGATCGTATGCGCTCGCGTGCTTCCGGGTGCGCTCACGCAGTGAGTCATATGACGCATCACGCGGCTACGCGAAACGTCACGATGTTGTTTTCGTTCGCGAGAATAGCGCTTACGGGATGCTCCCCGGTACGCGCCCCGGGGCGCGCCGTAACATTGCGCTTACCCGTGCTTTCACCGGTACGCGCCCCGGGAAATTATACAATATAAAATTCGTTATGCAATTTTGTACTTTTTATACCTATAGAGATTTGCTATTAAAAAAACATTGAAATTCACTGAAAAACCATACGTTTCACACCAGTTATAGTTAGGAATTAGCATTTAAAAAACCTATTAAATTCACTGAAAAAACCATAGGTTTCACACCAGTTATAGTTAGCTGGAAATTTTACTCGCATAAAACCATTGAAATTCCCACGTTATAGTTAGTTGGACTCACTATAACTTGCGCGCCTGCAATGCACTGCTGATGACATCACATATTACATCACTCATGACATGGTCAGTGACATCACTCATGACATCACTGATGACACCATCCTTGTGACAGAGTGACAGACCTCCTTTCACTGTAATGTAACCCTTGAAGCACATATTCAATAATAGAAACTAAAATGTTCAAAAAGATGGAGATACCCATACCACTAACAACAAGCAATTCAATAATTCCACCATCTATATAGACATCCACTTATTCACCAACAGTTCTATATAGTCACTCATACATATACTCACTCATCATATGTAGTGATACACCTATATATCCTGATACATACCGACAGTCATCTAAAAGATACTCTGACACATACTCACACATGCAAATAAACTATTGAACATCCATTTATTTGCATATAAAGCTATGCACACACTACCACTTTACTTCTAAGGAAACTACCACATACTTACTCTCTCAAACAATCACTTATAGAAGCACATACTAATTTAAACAGGAACTCTTAAAATCCCTTACTCTCACATATACTCACTTATATACATCAATATTCACATATATTAGATTAAAACATATGTAGTTACTGATAAAGACACAAGTGAGACAGTCAATCAGTCACTAACACACACATATATACACTCATCCACCCATACAGTCCTGCACATATGCTGTGTTCAAAACACACACAAAGAGAGAGTCAGTCATTCATGCATCTATGTGCTAAGTAATACCCCCACCAAACCATACAGACACTCATACTGATACTAAGAAAAACATCTAATAACCCATATACCTACACATGTAGCTACTCACCAACCCATGCAGCCACTTATACACGAAGTGAAACATTAATACATATATTTAAATATTTAAACATTACTCACAAATATTTATTTTTCAGAAAGACACACATTCACTGGATGGTGTCATCAGTGTTGTCATGAGTGATGTCACTGACCATGTCATGAGTGATGTAATATGTGATGTCATCAGCAGTGCATTGCAGGCGCGTAAGTTATAGTGAGTCCAACTAACTATAACGTGGGAAATTCAATGGTTTTATGCGAGTAAAATTTCCAGCTAACTATAAATGGTGTGAAACCTATGTTTTTTTTAGTGAATTTAATAGGTTTTTTAAATGCTAATTCCTAACTATAACTGGTGTGAAACCTGTGGTTTTTTCAGTGAATATATATATATATGTCCTTCAACTCGGAGAGGGCACACAGAGCAATCCCTACCATCCGGTCTGCACCTCGAGGCTGCTTGCAGTTTTTTGGATCCATTTCACAATCCTTAAAATCCTTCTTGCCGACGCGTTTCGAGGCCAACGCCTCTTCTGCATGGGCTACTGCACAGGAACAATGACGGCTCACCAGTGTTGTCTTGATTTTAATCTTTATTTAGTTAACAACTCCGCCCATAGTGGGCGTGGCACACCAGAAAATGCCTGATGGCATGCTGGTACTTGTGGTTCCGATGGTGACCATTTCTTAAAATACCTATAGTAGGCTCATTGTATCTGTGTCCTTTAAGAGCATTGTTCATCCTATAGTAGGTAGGGTCAAAAAACTGCACGCTGTTTGAGCCATGGGACTGCACGCTTCAGGAACGAAGACAGTTTACATTCCAAGCCTTTCCAAGCCACATACCATCCGGTCTGCAACGCGACCTTCGGAAATGGTGCTCCTCTCCCACGGCAAGGACTGCCGTGCCATTAATGTTCACCCCAAATGTCCTTCAACTCGGAGAGGGCACACAGAGCAATCCCTACCATCCGGTCTGTACCTCGAGGCTGCTTGCAGTTTTTTGGATCCATTTCACAATCCTTCAAATCCTTCTTGCCGACGCGTTTCGAGGCCAATGCCTCTTCTTCATGGGCTACTGCACAGAAACAATGACGGCTCACCAGTGTTGTCTTGATTTTAATCTTTACTTAGTTGACAACTCCGCCCACAGTGGGCGTGGCACACCAGAAAATGCCTGATGGCATGCTGGTACTTGTGGTTCCGATGGTGACCATTTCTTAAAATACCTATAGTAGACTCATTGTATCTGTGTCCTTTCAGAGCATTGTTCATCCTATAGTAGGTAGGGTCAAAAAACTGCACGCTGTTTGAGCCATGGGACTGCACGCTTCAGGAACGAAGACAGTTTACATTCCAAGCCTTTCCAAGCCACATACCATCCGGTCTGCAACTCGACCTTCGGAAATGGTGCTCCTCTCCCACGGCAAGGACTGCCGTGCCATTAATGTTCACATCAAATGTCCTTCAACTCAGAGAGGGCACACAGAGCAATCCCTACCATCCGATCTGCACCTCGAGGCTGCTTGCAGTTTTTTGGATCCATTTCACAATCCTTAAAATCCTTCTGGCCGACGCGTTTCGAGGCCAACGCCTCTTCTTCATGGGCTACTGCACAGGAACAATGACGGCTCACCAGTGTTGTCTTGATTTTAATCTTTATTTAGTTGACAACTCCGCCCACAGTGGGCGTGGCACACCAGAAAATGCCTGATGGCATGCTGGTACTTGTGGTTCCGATGGTGACCATTTCTTAATATACCTATAGTAGGCTCATTGTATCTGTGTCCTTTAAGAGCATTGTTCATCCTATAGTAGGTAGGGTAAAAAAACTGCACGCTGTTTGAGCCATGGGACTGCACGCTTCAGGAACGAAGACAGTTTACATTCCAAGCCTTTCCAAGCCACATGCCATCCGGTCTGCAACTCGACCTACGGAAATGGTGCTCCTCTCCCACGGCAAGGACTGCCGTGCTATTAATGTTCACACCAAATGTCCTTCAACTCGGAGAGGGCACACAGAGCAATCCCTACCATCCGGTCTGCACCTCGAGGCTCCTTGCAGTTTTTTGGATCCATTTCACAATCCTTAAAATCCTTCTTGCAGACGCGTTTCGAGGCCAACGCCTCTTCTTCATGGGCTACTGCACAGGAACAATGACGGCTCACCAGTGTTGTCTTGATTTTAATCTTTACTTAGTTGACAACTCCGCCCACAGTGGGCGTGGCACACCAGAAAATGCCTGATGGCATGCTGGTACTTGTGGTTCCGATGGTGACCATTTCTTAAAATACCTATAGTAGACTCATTGTATCTGTGTCCTTTCAGAGCATTGTTCATCCTATAGTAGGTAGGGTCAAAAAACTGCACGCTGTTTGAGCCATGGGACTGCACGCTTCAGGAACGAAGACAGTTTACATTCCAAGCCTTTCCAAGCCACATACCATCCGGTCTGCAACTCGACCTTCGGAAATGGTGCTCCTCTCCCACGGCAAGGACTGCCGTGCCATTAATGTTCACACCAAATGTCCTTCAACTCAGAGAGGGCACACAGAGCAATCCCTACCATCCGATCTGCACCTCGAGGCTGCTTGCAGTTTTTTGGATCCATTTCACAATCCTTAAAATCCTTCTGGCCGACGCGTTTCGAGGCCAACGCCTCTTCTTCATGGGCTACTGCACAGGAACAATGACGGCTCACCAGTGTTGTCTTGATTTTAATCTTTATTTAGTTGACAACTCCGCCCACAGTGGGCGTGGCACACCAGAAAATGCCTGATGGCATGCTGGTACTTGTGGTTCCGATGGTGACCATTTCTTAATATACCTATAGTAGGCTCATTGTATCTGTGTCCTTTAAGAGCATTGTTCATCCTATAGTAGGTAGGGTAAAAAAACTGCACGCTGTTTGAGCCATGGGACTGCACGCTTCAGGAACGAAGACAGTTTACATTCCAAGCCTTTCCAAGCCACATGCCATCCGGTCTGCAACTCGACCTACGGAAATGGTGCTCCTCTCCCACGGCAAGGACTGCCGTGCTATTAATGTTCACACCAAATGTCCTTCAACTCGGAGAGGGCACACAGAGCAATCCCTACCATCCGGTCTGCACCTCGAGGCTCCTTGCAGTTTTTTGGATCCATTTCACAATCCTTAAAATCCTTCTTGCAGACGCGTTTCGAGGCCAACGCCTCTTCTTCATGGGCTACTGCACAGGAACAATGACGGCTCACCAGTGTTGTCTTGATTTTAATCTTTATTTAGTTGACAACTCCGCCCACAGTGGGCGTGGCACACCAGAAAATGCCTGATGGCATGCTGGTACTTGTGGTTCCGATGGTGAACATTTATTAAAATACCTGTAGTAGGCTCATTGTATCTGTGACCTTTAAGAGAATTGTTCATCCTATAGTAGGTAGGGTAAAAAAACTGCACGCAGTTTGAGCCATGGGACTGCACGCTTCAGGAATGAAGACAGTTTACATACCAAGCCTTTCCAAGCCACATACCATCCGGTCTGCAACTCGACCTTCGGAAATGGTGCTCCTCTCCCACGGCAAGGACTGCCGTGCCATCAATGTTCACACCAAATGTCCACGACTCACCACCACCCGCAACAGGTACCTCACAGGAATTGGAGCAAGATCACCGCAGACCAGCTCACCACCTCCCTCAGCCAGAGCTTACCCGCCAACACAACGGACCCCAACGAAGCAGCCCCCAACTTCACACAGTGGCTGACCGCCTGCGCCGACGACCTCGCGCCACTAAAGAACCCTCCCAGCAGACCCAGAAGCAAGAAGGCATCCTGGTTCACCGACGACCTCAAGGACTCCAAGAAGACCTGCCGCACCCTCGAGAAAGCCTGGCTCCTCGACCGGACCACCAACAAAATGACCGCTCTCAAACATGCTACCCGCCAGCACCTCCAGTTCATCCGCACCACCAAGAAGAAATCCCTGAAGGAACGACTGGACAACAACGCCCCCGACGGCAAAGAGCTCTTCACTATCGTCAAGGAGTTCTCCAACCCCAGCACCGCCACCAACGACATCACTCCGTCACAAGACCTCTGTGACTTCCACGCCTCGTTCTTCCACCGCAAGATCGCTGACATCCACAACAGCTTCGGCGCCCCACCCATGCACCCAACCGTCGAACCAATGCCCCCCACCGCCACCCTTTGCACCTGGACCACGGTAACCACCGAAGACACAGCCTGCACGATGAACACCATCCACTCCGGATCATCGACCGACCCCTGCCCACACCACGTCTTCAACAAGGCCGACTCCACCATCGCACCCCAACTCCGGAACATCATCAACGCCTCCTTCAACACCGCCACCTTCCCGGAGAGCTGGAAGCACCCCGAGATCAGCGCCTTCCTGAAGAAACCTACAGCGGACCCCACCGATCTCAAAAACTTCCGCCCCATCTCGCTCCTCCCTTTTCCTGCTAAAGTCATCGAGAAGATCGTCAAGAGACAGCTGACCGCCTTCCTCGAGACAAACGGATCCCTCGACCCCTCGCAGTCCGGCTTCAGAGCCAACCACAGCACCGAGACCACCCTCATCGCAGCCACCGACGACATCCGGACCCTGCTCGACAAGGGGGAAACAGTGGCCCTCATCCTCCTGGACCTCTCTGCTGCGTTCGACACGGTCTGCCACCGCACCCTAGTCCAGCGCCTCAGCAACATCGGTATCCAAGAGAAGGCACTGGAGTGGATCATCTCGTTCCTCGCCAGAAGAACACAAAGAGTCCGCCTCCCCCCGTTTCGCTCCGAGGCCACTGAAGTCATCTGCGGCGTCCCGCAAGGATCTTCACTCAGCCCCACCCTCTTCAACATCTACATGAATCCTCTCGCAGCCATCGCACGCCAGCACAACCTCAACATCATCTCTTACGCTGACGACACCCAGCTGATCCTCTCCATCACCAGAGACCCCGACACCGCCAGAACCTGCCTACACGAAGGGATGAAAGACGTCGCCGAGTGGATGAAGGACAGCCGCCTGAAACTGAACTCGGACAAGACGGAAGTCCTCATCCTGGGATCTTCGCCCTCCGCCTGGGACGACTCCAGGTGGCCCCCAGCCCTGGGCACCGCACCCAAGCCAACCGACCACGCGCGCAACCTGGGCTTCATCCTGGACCCCTCCCTCTCGATGACCAGACAAGTCAACGCCGTCTCCTCATCGTGCTTCAACACCCTGCGTATGCTTCGCAAGATCTTCCGCTGGATCCCAACCGAGACCAGGAAGACTGTCACCCAGGCACTCGTCACCAGCCGACTGGACTACGGAAACGCCCTCTACGCCGGAACCACAGCCAAGCTACAGAAAAGACTCCGGCACTTCCAGATGGCCTCCGCCCGACTCATCCTGGATGTCCCCCGACGCAGCCACATCTCCAGCCACCTGAGGAACCTGCACTGGCTCCCCGTCGACAAGAGGATCACGTTCCGGCTCCTCACCCATGCACACAAGTCTCCCCACGACCTGGGACCCAAGTACCTCAATGACCGCCTGACCTTCTACACGCCCACCCGCCAGCTACGGTCCTCCAGCCTCACCCTCGCAGCCGTACCACGCATCCGAAGAGCCACCGCCGGAGGAAGATCCTATTCTTACCTGGCTGCCAAGACTTGGAACTACCTCCCCATCCACCTTCGGCTGACCCAGGACCATCTCGCCTTCAGGAAACAACTCAAGACCTGGCTGTTCGAGCAGTAGCATACCCCTCCCCCCAAGCGCCTTGAGACCCTCCCGGGTGAGTAGTGCGCTATACAAATGGCATGATTGATTGATTGATTGATTGATTCAACTCGGAGAGGGCACACAGAGCAATCCCTACCATCCGGTCTGCACCTCGAGGCTGCTTGCAGTTTTTTGGATCCACTTCACAATCCTTAAAATCCTTCTTGCTGACGCGTTTCGAGGCCAACGCCTCTTCTTCATGGGCTACTGCACAGGAACAATGACGGCTCACCAGTGTTGTCTTGATTTTAATCTTTATTTAGTTGACAACTCCGCCCAAAGTGGGCGTGGCACACCAGAAAATGCCTGATGGCATGCTGGTACTTGTGGTTCCGATGGTGACCATTTCTTAAAATACCTATAGTAGGCTCATTGTATCTGTGTCCTTTAAGAGCATTGTCCATCCTATAGTAGGTAGGGTCAAAAAACTGCACGCTGTTTGAGCCATGGGACTGCACGCTTCAGGAACAAAGACAGTTTACATTCCAAGCCTTTCCAAGCTACATACCATCCGGTCTGCAACTCGACCTTCGGAAATGGTGCTCCTCTCCCACGGCAAGGACTGCCGTGCCATTAATGTTCACACCAAATCTCCTTCAAGTCGGAGAGGGCACACAGAGCAATCCCTACCATCCAGTCTGCACCTCGAGGCTGCTTTCAGTTTTTTGGATCCATTTCACAATCCTTAAAATCCTTCTTGCCGACGCGTTTCGAGGCCAACGCCTCTTCTTCATGGGCTACTGCACAGAAACAATGACGGCTCACCAGTGTTGTCTTGAGTGTAATCTTTATTTAGTTGACAACTCCGCCCACAGTGGGCGTGGCACACCAGAAAATGCCTGATGGCATGCTGGTACTTGTGGTTCCGATGGTGACCATTTCTTAAAATACCTATAGTAGGCTCATTGTATCTGTGTCCTTCAAGAGCATTGTTCATCCTATAATAGGTAGGATCAAAAAACTGCACGCTGTTTGAGCCATGGGACTGCACGCTTCAGGAACGAAGACAGTTTACATTCCAAGCCTTTCCAAGCCACAAACCATCCGGTCTGCAACTCGACCTTCGGAAATGGTGCTCCTCTCCCACGGCAAGGACTGCCGTGCCATTAACGTTCACACCAATTGCCCTGAGACACATTTAATCAGTCACTCATACAGTCAGTCATGCCCCTACTAAATCCTTCATCAAGACACTTATACATCCACTCATTCTTCAATATGTAAGACACATTTTAACTTTACAGAATTATACAGTCACTGGATGTAGTCATCAGTGATGTCATCAGTGATGTCATTTGAGATGTCATCAGTGATGTCATCAGTGATGTCATTTGAGATGTCATCAGTGATGTCATCAGTGATGTCACTGACCATGTCATGAATGATGTAATATGTGACATGATCAGCAGTGGATTGCGGGTGCGCGATATATAGTTAGTACAACTAACTATATATGGAATTTCAATGGTTTTGTGTGAGTAAAATAAGGTTTTTTAAATGCTAATTCCTAACTATATATGGTCTATAACCTATGGTTTTTTCAGTGAATTTTCAAGGTTTTGTAAATGCTAATTCCTAACTATATATGGTCTATAACCTATGGTTTTTTCAGTGAATTTCATTGGTTTTTTAAAAGCTAATATCTGTAGCTGTAAAATGTATTCTTCTTTAAATCCAAAAATATATTTTATATGTTTATTTATAAAAAAATTTTAATACTTTTTTTTTGTTCGCTCCCGGTTCGCGAACCGGGAAGCTTCCCGTTAGCTCATCTTGATGCCGCGACCCAGTCAGCGAATCGGTAAACGTTCCGTTTGCGCAACTGCCGCGTTAGAAATCAACATTGTGACGCGTCGCGGAAGCGCGACGTATCACGTTGTCGCGTAATGCGTCTTATGACGCGCCGCGTTAGCGCACCCGGAAGTGCTCCGGTACACGAACTGAGACGCGAAGCGCAGCTCCCCGGAAGCGATCCGCGGCGCGTCGCGAAAGCGCGACGTATCGCGTTGCCGCGTAATGCGTCTTATGACGCGCCGCGTTAGCGCACCCGGAAGTGCTCCGGAGCGCGAACCGAGGCGCGAAGCGCAGCGACCCGGAAGCGATCTGGGGCGCGTTCCGGAGCGCGTAACTTAAGCGTAAGAGGTCATGTGACTTGTTAATAAAACTTTTCATTGGTTCATTTCACTTTTGGTTTCATAATGATGTAAGGCTAGGTCAGGTGACCTAAAAATAACACTTTTCATTGGTTTAGAACTATTGTTTTTCCCAAATGATGAAAACCCCTCCTTCTTTCCTCACTCTGACTTTCATCTTTGTGAGAGGAAGACCATTTTTGATAGTTGAGCAATGGCTTCAATAGTTGCTTCAGCTGGTGCACCCCCACCACCACCTCCACCTCCTCATGGGAAGAGAGGACCACCTCCCCAGTTCATCAGCAACACAGAGGAGGAAGAGGATGAACTAGAGGAAGAGGAGACAGAAGGACCACAGTTCTTACAAGAGGTGCCCCGGGTTTCCCATCGGAAAGCCAGTTTTATTTGGCAGTTTTTTTCACTCCCTCGAGGGCAGAAGAAAGTAAATGCTAGGTATGTCACCTGCCTCATTTGTAAAGACCGGTTATCTAGAGGCACTGATAAAAAGTATAGCTTCGGTAACTATACAATGCATCGTCACATGATCAGGTGGCATCCATTGACCTACAGCCAGGCAGAGATACGTGACATGCAAGATAACCCAACAACAACTCCTGTGGCCAGGTCAACACCACAGATATCGCTGACAGGAGCAGAGGCACGGGAAACCGTGCCAAACATTCAGGAGAACTTTGCTCATATCAAATTTACCTGTATGTATTGCGGTGCATTGCTGTCATGTGGTAACATGAGCATTACGTTAATCAACCTAGCTTATGTAAATCACAATTGCCCTAACCGCCCCAGACAGTAATATTTTTTTTGCTCCTGTTGAGCCCTTTTCAATGCCTGTTTTTTGTTGTTTCCCCTCTATCAAAAACAAAAAAAAACATAAAACTGTTCAAAAAATACAAAAAAAACAAAAAATGTTCAAAAAATAAAAAAATATATAAAACAACAAAAACATTAAAAAAAATAGTTCTTTTCAGAGCTACCTCCCCTTTCAAAAAAAAATTGCTAGAATGTTTAGCACTCTGGCAAGCTCTATTTCTTTTAGTTCGCTTCCCCGTTCGCTTCCCGGTTCGCGAACCGGGAGCGAACCAAAAAAATAAAAAAAATAAAAAAAAAGAAGAGTAAGTATAAGGGAAGTAAACAGAGAGTAATGTTAAAAGAAAGACAGCTATAGGGAGTAAACCAGAGATACTGTTTAATAGATCTATTTACCGAAGAAAAGATGGAAGAGGGTATAATTGTGAAAAACAAAATAGATAAGGAAGTGAAAGAAAAAAAAGAGAGTAAAAAAATAACAAAGAAGAGTTTCTTGGAGAATGTGAGTGAATGTTCAAAATCAGATTAAAACATGTGGAATAACAGAGAGAAAAAACAGAAAACAGAAAAGAAAAAAGAACAGAAAAAGATTAATTGAAACAGCAAAGAAATGTAAATAACATAGAGCCATATCATCAACATAGGCAATAAAAGTTTTGCAGCTTTTATCGGCAGAAATGTGTCGCTAAAGCAGCTTTTGCGGCGGAAAACTGCCGCTAAAACCACTTTTGCAACTGTTTTCTGCCAATAAAAACAGCAATAATTTTATTGGCTGTGTTCATAATATGCCCCTTAGTGTGCTTCAACTACACAGAAGAAGCATAATGAACAAGTAGTGAAAGAGTGATCAGTCAAAGACACTAAGAGTAATAGAGACGGAGTGAGTGAACAAGAGTGAGGAACTATGAGAAGAGAGGGACTGAGAAAAGGAGTGGAAGGAGTAGAGTAAGTAGGTAATAGAGAAAGGAATGAGGGAAGTAGCAAAGGCAGGAAACTGAGGGTTAAAGAAATGAAGCTGTCGAACTACTAGTAGGTGAATGTGATAGAAATGTAACGAAAAGAGTACAAAACATTTACCTTATAATTGTCGTTAACTTACTCACTTTTTGTTTTTATACTTTCAATCTGTGAAAGAGAGAACAAACATTTGAAAAATATTAAAACATGTATTTAAAAATTAGAAAAGACAAGGGAAAAGATTGAAGGACAAACAGTTTTTCAACAACTTTGACACTTACAGAAGCTTCTGCTTCTCCAGGCCCCCTACACAGTCCTAAAGCTATACATTTTAAACTAACAGTATCTTGATGCAGATGAAGTGAGGCCTATCTTAAAACATGGTGCATCTTTTGCACTGCTGTTGTCTCACAAAAGTGTCGCAAGACACTAACATTTTAAATGATTGTTTCAGGATGCCAATAAGATGTGTCCTATCCAGAGGTTTGTTTGAGGTGAGGCCTACTCAGGGTTCCAAATGAAATTTCGAGTTGTTGAAGAGAACAGAGGACATAATACATGTGAAGGCCTACCAATGAAGTAAGTCATGTCCACTTCACTCTTGAACAAAGGCCAAACCTCTTCTGTGTCCGTGGACAGACCTAAACTTCATCTGCACAATGTCATTCGTAAACTTAGGAAACACAGGTGATGTAATTGAAAAATGTGGAGTTTCTTTTCCTCATTTCACAATCACATCACCTGTGTTGCCTTTGGTTAGGTATCTCATAGTGCAGATGGAGTCTAGCATATCAAAGAGTACATAGAAGTTGAGCAGTATATACAACAATTTTGACATTTACAGAAGACTTAGCTTCTTATCTTGTTGGAGATGAAGTCAGGCCTGTCTTGCAACATGGTGCATCTTTTGCATCACTGTTGCATCGGTTTCATGTGGCACGGGTTTTTTACAGCATGACACATCTGCCTAGATGCATCAATTTGTAATTTTGTCGCCTCATAGCAAATCTTTTGCACCGCCGCTGCATCACAAAAGTGACGCACAGTGGCACAAAAGAGGCATACACCTATCATAAATCTGTCCCTAACATTTGAAATGATTGATTCAGGATGACGATAAGGTGTGGCCTCTCCAGAGGTTTGTTTAAGGTGAGGCCTACTCAGGATTGCATATCAAATTTATGCTTGTTGAAGAATACAGAGGAGATAATACATGTGAAGGCCTACCAATGAAGTAAGTCATGTCCACTTCACTCTTGAACAAAGGCCAGACCTCTTCTGTGTCCGTGGACAGACCTAAACTTCATCTGCACAATGTCATTCGTAAACTTAGGAAACACAGGTGATGTAATTGAAAAATGTGGAATTTCTTTTCCTCATTTCACAATCACATCATCTGTGTTGCCTAGGCTTAGGTATCTCATAGTGCAGATGTAGTGCAGCATATTAAACAGTACCCAGAAGTGCAGCACTGCATGCAACAACTTTGACACTTACAAAAGCTTCAGCTTCTGCATGCCCCCTACACAGTGCTAATTATATACATTTTAAACTGATGGTATCTTGCTGCAGATGAACTGAAACCTATCTTGCAACATGGTGCATCTTTTACACAAAAGTGACCCACAATGGAGCAAAAGAGGCGCACGGCCACCATAAATCTGACCCTAACATTTTAAATGATTGTTTCAAGATGCCAATAAGGTGTAACCTATGCACAGATTTGTTTCAGGTAAGTCCTACTCAGGGTTGCAGATGGAATTTAGGTTTGTTGAAGAATACAGAGGAGATAATACATGTGGAGTCCTACCAACGAAGTGAGTCATGTCCACTGCACTCTTGAACAAATGTCAGACCTCCTCTGTCTCCAGGAACAGGCCTAAACCTCATCTACACAATGTGATGTGTAATGTTAGGAAACACAGGTAATATAATTGAAAAACGTGCATTTTTTTTTGCTCATTCCACAATCATATCACCTGTGTTTCCTTTGCTTAGGTATCTCATTGTGGAAATGTAGTCTATCATTTGAAAGACTACGTAGAATATGAGCACTGTATGCAACAACTTAGACACTTACAGAAGCCTCTCCTTCTCCATGCCTCCTACACAGTTCTAAATGTACATCATAAATGCAAACAGTACAGAATTAATTATACATGTTAAATGGTTTATTTTTGCTGTTCTCAGAATGTATCAAATTTCACTAAAAACAGTGACTTGAAGGTATTCATCATATAACAGCGGGGAAAAAAAAACACAATCAAAATGATTGTGTTTAAAAAACCCATACAACATAACAAATCAGAATTCAGAACTCCTTAAAGCTAACTTACTTTCCATGACGTCGAAGGATGTCCTATGAACAGCTTACACTCTGTTGTGCTGTTATTACTTTCAGACCGCCACTTTCTGAAAGAAAACCTCCATCGTTTTGAAAAACATGTTACATACAATAAATGACTTCTTGCTCTCTACCACACGTTTCCACAAGGCCAAATCATGTCAGAGCCATTTATAACTCTTAGAATTCTTGTAAGCCAATCCCGTCATGTTGTATTTCCGCAACTTTCACAATTAAAATGTTGAAGATCATTTTCACAATCCTGGACTAGTAATATCTTCCCCTTCTTGCTCAGTCATGTTCTACATTTCCTATGACACTGATACTGCTTACTATGAAGCAGACTTACACTATCTCTATGACTACCACGATTATTTAATTCTCTACATCACTTTTAATCACAAAGCAATATAAAACAGTAGACAGCATTGCAGACTTACATTCCCTCTACTCCATGTTTTGATTGGCTGCTTCAATTTGCTTATAAAAAGAAACAGTTTTTCTGAATTCATTCAAAGTGCAGTTATTTCTCCATGACGTCCACTGTTATGGTAAGAAGTTATGTCTCTGTACTACACTTATCCTCAAGGCCAAATCGTGTAGGAGCCATTAGAACTTCTTGAAATTCCTCAGAGCACATCCCGAGATTCTTTCCCTAAAATTTTGGTTTTAAAAACACCAGGTAAGAGTTTTTAAGGTCATACGGCAATTTTTTTTTGAAAATTAAAACAGAATCATTGCAGAATGACCAGCCATTTCTAGACTTTAAATAAGCTGTGTAATGTCCTGATGTTATTGAAGGACCGTCATGATATATAATTACTGCAGTTACAAAAGTCCTTCCTGATATTGACAACTGTGAAGCCACAAAATTTTTAATTAAAGTTGTCAATTTTGTTCCATCAGGCCTACATCGTTGGAACATTAAAATAACATACTGGCCATATGTTCGTATAAATAATGTGGACATCATTTCAGATTTACATTGGCTACACTCCATGTTGTGATCAGCTGCTTTTACTAGTTTATTAAAAGAGACTGATTTACTGTCTGGCAAAGTTAAATATATAAATCTTTCTGAGTCTACACTAGTAGTACTTGATACCCTACAGTTCTCGCAGTCATGCTGCCATTGATAAGAAAGCCCAAACAGGTGATCTACATCTACACCTTCAGCATGCAATACATCAAGCATATACATTAAAAACTCCTGACAATCTTGCTGAATATTTTGAGAGAATTGTGTTTGGCCTGAACATCTGTCTAACAGATTTCGAATTTCAGACACACTTTCTATTTTTGTTCTATCAGTGCTACATTTCTCTAACACAGAATTTAACAAACTGCAAAATCTTTGATCAGAATTGACCACAATCTCTTCTTTTACATCATTTTCTAGAGAAAACAAAACATTAACCACTACATTAGCATAGCAGTTGACACCAGAACTGTTTTCAAATTGAAAACCAACAACATCTTCAACAGAATCCTTTTTGTTTCTGCTTATAATTTCAGGTTCATCGACTTTTCGTCTTTTTGCTACAACCTCCCCAGTATTGGTCACATTTCTTCGTTTCCGGCCTACCACACGTTTCTCAAACAAAGGATATTGAGGCAAATGTGGCGCATACTCTCTTCTTAACCTATTGTATTCCTTAACACAATCTAGATCCGCACAAATGTTTGTGACATCACATTCAATCAAGTACAATCCCGATAAAGTTCTAACTCGTGACAATGCCACTTATGCCATACCCTCCTTGAACACAGAACTGCCAATATTCACCAATGCACTGTCTACACTTAAACCTTGCGATTTATGGATTGTCACCGCATATGCCAAGCAAACAGGAAACTGCTTACGGCGAACATATAAGTCTTTTACAAGCAAAAATCTAGCAGAACAACGACCAATTACCTGTACTTCCTCAATGCCATCAAATTTAATTTTTAAAAATTCAATTCCATCTCTATTTCTGTATTTTACAAAATCAACAACATTACCCATTGATCCATTTACCAGACCTCTTTCAACATGTAAATTCCTTCTTAAAATTATACGGCAGTTCAAGCACACATTCAGAGTCTTTTCAAAACCTGCAGTTTTAGATATAGTCTTCTCTAATGAATCCAATTTTGTTTTCAAATTCTCAGACAAAATAATTGTTGATCCCATATGCTCTACTCTGTCAATAGCTTCCAGTTTCACAATCTCTTGCTTTTCTAAATGCAACATTTTGTTGTTGAATTTGGCACATTCTGCAAGAGTTGGCATCAAACATATTCCAGATTTCTTCTCAGTAATTTTCTGAAAAATATTCTCAGGCACAACATCTTGTTCTGGATATAAATTTGACAGTAATCGTGCATGTAAAGCTTCTTTCCCATGCTCGGTCACTTTTCCAATTCTAACATCTTGTAGAATAGTCTTGTAAACTTCATCCTTCGCCTGACGCATATTTTCATGCAGTTCAGCATAATTGATGTTTAACCATATATTGACGTTGCCAATGCTCCCTAGGCACTTCCTGGTATCTTCATGCGTGAGCATTTTGAACACAGGTTGCCCTTTCACTGGTGTCAGCTGCAGAAGATCTCCGAAAACAATGATGTGTTTCCCACCAAATAACACATCATACTCTGTTTTGAGAACTTCTTGCATTCTCAAATGCACAAAGGCAAGCATGACATTGGAAACCATGCTTACTTCGTCAATGATAAGAAGTTTCATTTTCCTCAAGATTCTTGAACCTTCACAACAAGCATCTCCAGATAGCTTGTGATATTGTAATTTGTTGTCATGCTCCACTGGCAGCATCAGTAAACGATGTAAAGTAATCCCTTTAATGTTATGTGCTGCCAGTCCAGTTGGAGCGGTGACAACACAAGACAGCGATGACTCTGTCCTTTCCTGCAAATAACATGAAATTGCTTTAATAAGGAAACTTTTTCCAGTTCCCGCTTCTCCACTCACGTACAGTCGGACAGGCTTCAACGACGTACATGAGCACTCTTTCTTGTCATGACTTAATCCATGATCAATTTGCTTGGTAACTTCGTCATATATTTTCCTCTGCTCAACGTTGAGTTGTCCTTCCAACTCTTCTAAGTTAACCGCATCCTCCTGAGCATGTGCCATGGCTCTTTCCACTTCATTCAAAGCAGTGGCAGCTTCATTTTCGATAACAGGTCCTCCTAGTGGATCCTGACTCAATGAAGCAGAACTCTGACTGTTCTGAGAACTGTCTCTGGCAATCTCGGCTGCAATCGTTGCTTCCTGCTCAATTTCCGCATTCAACATTTCTACATATTTGGGAAAAGCAGGACATTCTATGGTCTCCTTGGCAGCATTGAAAGAGTCTTCGTAACAGAGGAAATCTCCAAGCAGTTCCTCTTCTGCACGCCAAGGCTTGAAAAGTTGCAAAGGTGCTAAATAGAAAAACTCCTTTTTTTCAGGAGATTCACCACTCAATTTTCGATGGTTTACCAAGTGGCATTTTCTTTGCTTGACCAGACATCCCTCACTTCCTATTACAGCATACACTCCTTTCTCAGTATCTTCTTCGATGTTCCTCTTGAATATGTAATTTTGAAGAACCTCATACAGACAAACATTCTCGAGGTGACTGCTTCGATTTGGATAATATGTATCCGACATGTTGGTCTTCAAAATGTCGGTACTGTTTGGCTCCTTTTCCGCCAAATACTCAATTTCCCGCACAGGTTTCAGAACTCGATTACGCGTTGCAGCAAGACCAAGACTCGCCCAAACGATACTCCTGGACTTGGCATAGAGACTTGCTGAAGACAACCGGTCAGAACATTCGTAAGCTCCGATTTCTCGATGCGACAACATCTTCAGACTGAAACTGTACAACTTCTTACTGAGGCTCTTTTCATGGGAAATGTCCTCCCACATATCCTTCAATTCTGTCTTCTCTTTTTTGGTGATGTAAGATGTCACATACCGAGCCACAGCCATACAGTTATCAGCCACAAACTGTATATCCATGTTAGCATTCCACATGGACAAAATCACCGGGTTGTAGTCGTTGATGTACTTAGACTCTTCGTTCCTCTTCAAATTGTATGTGTTTTTAGGTGATTTCTTCATCACATTATGTCGCAGCGAAGACATCAAACTGTTTACTCTTCCTTTAGAAATCACCGGTCGTGGAAAGCCGAAACGACATTTGGTGTAGAACTTGTCCTTGTTTCGGAATTTACGACGACAGTACTTTCCACATCGATGGCTTTGGAAACATAGAACTTTTTCTCTTAGGCTTTTCTTCTCCTTTGCGTTTGGAACAGCACACGTAGAATACTGTTGTATGAAACTCATCACTGAGTCTTCTGGATCCGTTCCAAATTTAGGTGCATCCTTGATCCACAGCAGCATATGTATATGAGGAGCACCTCTTGCTTGGTACTCCTTTCTCCAGAAGAAATCCAACACCTCTCCAAGAGGTGGATTCTTCTTATTCATGATGAAAGACATCATAGCTTCGAATCTATGATTGAAGTACCTGCATACATTGACTGGATCCAAAGAGCACAGTTCTCCGGGTGTCTTGAATTCGATGTTTTCGATGTTTCCATTTGCCTCTCGTAAAATTCAAGTAAGTCTTCCCAGCCCTACTCGGCACAGCTCAGAGTGAGGAACCATGTGGGAGTTCCTAAGTTCCTCAACATACATTTTAAATCACCATGACGACGGTACCAGTACTCATTAGTACCACGCTGACACGCCATGAGATTAATCAGGTGAGAATCCAAAATACTGTCTTGGACATTGACTTTATCCATAAAGTCACTTGCCGAGATGTTTTGCATGTGTATACCACTTTTCAAGATGTGGTTCACTGCATATGACAGTCCAGACAGATCGCTTTCAAACAGGAGATGAAACAAATAAGGAATGCATTGTCGAAACCTAGCATCTCCTGCATACAATCGCAAAGTCCGGTATTCAGAAGCAGGAAGTTGATGAGGTCGCTCATCATATCTTCCTCCCTGACCTGTTGGAAAAAGCTGTGGGAAACACCGAGCTTCCAAACGTTCCTCCCAAACACTAATGGGACTCCCTTTGGCTTGTTTCATTTGAAACAACTCAATAGCATTCCCCATGACTTCCTTGGAATGCAAAGGATGAACACTATAATGTTCATATATTTCTTCACTAGTAGAGGGTTCTACTTTCTCAATTTGACCAGCACACAAATCGCTATCCTCTTCCTCACTTACTTCCTCTTCTGCAACATATACATTCTTATAGTATTTATTATTTTTTTTCAAATACAATGTTGCCTTTTTAACTTTCCTAACATCCACTAAATCTTGCCATATTTTCTTATTCTTTGTCGGAACCCCATTAACTAAGATAACCAGAGGTTCCTCTTCCACTTTTTCTACTCCAATTGTGTTAATGTTTTTCTTCAAATCTAGAGGCAAATAAACAACTCTTCCCTTTAATCCTCTCTGTAAATCTGATGGAGGCAATTTCCCTGTCTTTGGCTCCATTCTTACAATAGCCTGAAAGGGATGGATACTTTGAATCAAAATAGATTCATAAGTATTTAAATCCTTCAATTCAGAAGGAATCTCAACCAATTCCAGATTATTATGAACTGCTCTAGCAGGCATCTGGTTTTGATTTAATTTGTTACAACAATAAGTACACACACGTTGATCCAATCCCAAATCAAAACAATTTTCTACCATCAAGTATGTTGTGAAATCCTTCCATTCACTATTATTTTCCCTTTCACTTTTTGCATATAAATCCACTAACTTAGTCTGATTCTTATAATAAGTGCGTCGACAACACACACAAGTGAAATTTGGCCTCTCACTTGATTTCACCTCAAACGTCGCAATTTCCCTCTGGAAATTATCTGTACTGGAAACCTGTACACTATCTTCCACATTACCCTCTTCTTCTTGGTCAATTTCAACATTCTCCTCTTTACTTCCAAAGTAACAAAACTCAATTTCTTCACATATATTCTTCACATCTATTTCAGAACCATGCAAAAGAGCAGCGCATAATTGTTTAAGCATAATTGCTGGACTCTTAGCATAATACAACATTCTAACTAATTTCCTCACTTTATTATGATGCACTGCTAGCATCCTGAAATGATGAAAAACACTCTGGCATACTCTCCTGGAAAGACAAGCCAGTGAATGACCATGCAAACCTGTCACTTCTCTCACGCTGCAAGGATCTAATTCTTGCAACAACTTCATTTTCTGCTTCAAACTTTTCTTATTAAATGACCGTACAAAATCACAAAGCAAATTGATGGAATCCTGTTGCACACTGCAAATACTACTACACTTCCAGGTGTACACAGGACCCTTAGGACGTCTTCCTAAAACCTCATTACCTAACACCTCTTCTATCTCTGTTGTCACAAGTTTTTCTTTTTCAACTGGACAACCATCTTTCACTTCATAAGCTCGACCACTGGTGTCAACTGCATGCACCAAATCATTATCCTGGAAATAACTCTCCTCATTAAAAAATGCCTCACAGCTTGAACTATGCATCCATTCTCCAGAAAAAACTTCACAAAAATTACTACGATTAACTATTCTCTTCCATCTACTATTTCTTTTGAAATCATAAATTGCCTTGTTTAGCTTCCTAATTCTATTGATTATCAAAATAAATAACTTACGTTTAATTTCAAATGCCTGATCAATAACTTTCTCAATTATTTTTTTTTCTCTTATAAAAAACCACTTTCTGTTGACCTTTCTTAATATTTTTTAACAAATTGCCAATTATCCTGCCATTGAACATCGTTTACGAATGTCCCTAAACTGTTGTTTCCTTCTACTATCATGCACAGAGTTATCTCTTGCTCTAGCAGTAACATTTTTCATTGGCCTTTCCTTTCCGTTGGAATTGCTTCTCTTTTTCTGGACTGAAACATTTTCTGTAGTAATATTTTTTTTACTACAGATATTTCTTATGAATGTTTTTGTACTCTTACCCGGTGCTTTCTTGGTGACTTGACAAATCTTTTTGTTAGAGGACTGCTGCTTTTTTTCATTGACCTGCTGTCTTTGACGTTTTGCAGCCTTTCTCAGTCTTTCTTTGGTTGGCATGCTGAAATCTTGAAATGATC
Organism: Lissotriton helveticus; assembly: GCF_964261635.1. Lineage (NCBI taxonomy): Eukaryota > Metazoa > Chordata > Amphibia > Caudata > Salamandridae > Lissotriton > Lissotriton helveticus. Next base: position 1,077,959,846 of record NC_136067.1, on the reverse strand, counting down.
TGCAGTTGAATCTGTGGTAAAATATAATAAAAAATGTTATTAACCACTATTACCCAACAGTAAATCAATAACAGTCATCAAAAACTTAACACACTACTTGACATTTTTACATAGAAGATTTTTTAGTGCTTGGCAAATTTAGAATACAGAAATAGCAGAAAAGAAATGGAATTTATATTCGTTTTACCTGTGCTGTTTTATATGTGAATCTGATCTAATTTTATGAGCATATTTTAATATTTTATTGAAGACACTACACATAACCTGTTTTTAAACGTGTCTTTATTTTTAAATTAAACGGTTTACATTTTTACTTTTTATTTATTATAAATTTTTAAAATAAATGTTTATAGTTCCATAGGCTCAAGCACGTCAGCTTCCCATCCTATGTCATACAATTCTGACAAATCTGCATCCTCATCACGTTCTTCTTCATCCTCAGGATTTAAATCATCCAAGGGATCAACATCCACTGATGTTTCAATTACGAGTTCAATGATGAGGTCGAAATCAACTGATTGCTGATTGTCGCTCATGTTGATGTTGTCTTTATCTTTAAAGAAAGATAACAACAATGAGATGTTGCAGAGTAAGAGACAAATCTCAGAGATTATAATAGTAAAATTGTTTAACAAGAGTAACATTTTGCAGCTATTATTTAGCCATGTCCAGCGATGCTGAGGAGGTGAAGCCTATGTCCAATTTTTCAGTGAACAGGACTCATCTCTTCTTAACCTTGGATAAGCCTCACCGACTCTGTGTCCCCTGCACATACTTAAATGTAAAGGGGCAGATTTATGTTAACTGGCACATCCCCAGGGATGCACCAGTTAACGTGCACCGCTGCTCTGCCACCCATGGTGTGCCGCATTTACAATCAGATAGGACAAAGCTGCGTCAAAACCCTGCGCCTGCTTGAAGCAGGCATAGGTCTTGACGCAGCATTGTGGAGATGGGGCACCCCTGAGCCTTGCTGGAGCTGCATCGCACTTGCGATACAACTCCAGCAATGCGCCACCTTTACGGCACAGATGCGTCACGCATCTGTGCCGTTTTTGCCCCATGGTGCGCCGCATTGTAAATGCAGCACACCATGGGTGGCGGAACAGCGGCGCAGGATGACTGGCACATCCCTGGTGATGCGCCAGTCATCATAAATCTATCCCTAAGCTTCTTATCTTGTTAGAGATGAACCGCCATATGTATCATCAAACTATTTTGCATTTCCTAAATAGCGAATTTTAAGGAATAAATAGCGATTCTTTACCATTCCTAATTTGCAATGAGCAAATTGCTAATTGCAAATTACCCATTCATTTCCACGGGCCAGGAGGCCCATAGCAATGAAGGTGCAATTTGCGATTAGCAATTAGCTCATCGCAAATTAGGAATTTTTCCAAGGGTGCAGGGGTGTCTCAAGAACACCCTGCTGCACCCCTGAAAAAGAAATTTGGGGGCATATGGCGCACATACATGCCCTAAGGGCATGTATGGGCGTCATATGGCACCTTTTGTTTTTTGGAAAAAAAGCTTTTTGAAAAGAATTTGCAAATTACCACCAACTAGAAGTTGGTGGTAATTTGCAAATCCTTAATGGCATTTTTTGCATATTTTTTGTTTGATACATTGCATTTAAGGAATCGCAAAATTTGCAAATCCTTAAGTGCAATCACAAAATAAGGAATAGCAAATTTTGCTATTCCTTATTTTGCATCAAACTTGTTTGATACATACCATTTGTCTAATTAGCATTCGCAAAGGCCGAAATTCGCAGAATTTCGGCCTTTGCGAATGCTAATTAGCTTGATACATATTGCCCCAAGTGAGGCCTGTCTTGCAACATGGTGCATCTTTTGCATCACTGCTGCATCGGTTTCATGTGGCACGTTTTTTTTACAGCATGACACATCTGCCTAAATGCATCAATTTGTAATTTTGTCGCCTCATAGCAAATCTTTTGCACCGCCGCTGCATCACAAAAGTGACGCACAGTGGCGCAAAAGAGGCATACACCTATCATAAATCTGTCCCTAGCATTTTAAATGATTAATTCAGGATGACGATAAGCTGTGGCCTATCCAGAGGTTTGTTTAAGGTGAGGCCTACTCAGGGTTGCAGATCAAAGTTACGCTTGTTGAAGAATACAGAGGAGATAATACATGTAAAGGCCTACCAATGAAGTAAGTGATGTCCACCTCATTGCGCCAGTCATCATAAATCTATCCCTAAGCTTCTTATCTTGTTAGAGATGAACTGTCATATGTATCATCAAACTATTTTGCATTTCCTAAATAGCGAATTTTAAGGAATAAATAGCGATTCTTTACCATTCCTAATTTGCGATGAGCAAATTGCTAATTGCAAATTACCCATTCATTTCCATGGGCCAGGAGGCCCATAGCAATGAAGGTGCAATTTGCGATTAGCAATTAGCTCATCGCAAATTAGGAATTTTTCCAAGGGTGCAGGGGTGTCTCAAGAACACCCTGCTGCACCCCTGAAAAAGAAATTTGGGGGCATATGGCGCACATACATGCCCTAAGGGCATGTATGGGCGTCATATGGCACCTTTTGTTTTTTGGAAAAAAAGCTTTTTGAAAAGAATTTGCAAATTACCACCAACTAGAAGTTGGTGGTAATTTGCAAATCCTTAATGGCATTTTTTGCATATTTTTTGTTTGATACATTGCATTTAAGGAATCGCAAAATTTGCAAATCCTTAAGTGCAATCACAAAATAAGGAATAGCAAATTTTGCTATTCCTTATTTTGCATCAAACTTGTTTGATACATACCATTTGTCTAATTAGCATTCGCAAAGGCCGAAATTCGCAGAATTTCGGCCTTTGCGAATGCTAATTAGCTTGATACATATGGCCCCAAGTGAGGCCTGTCTTGCAACATGGTGCATCTTTTGCATCACTGCTGCATCGGTTTCATGTGGCACGTTTTTTTTACAGCATGACACATCTGCCTAAATGCATCAATTTGTAATTTTGTCGCCTCATAGCAAATCTTTTGCACCGCCGCTGCATCACAAAAGTGACGCACAGTGGCGCAAAATAGGCATACACCTATCATAAATCTGTCCCTAGCATTTTAAATGATTAATTCAGGATGACGATAAGCTGTGGCCTATCCAGAGGTTTGTTTAAGGTGAGGCCTACTCAGGGTTGCAGATCAAAGTTACGCTTGTTGAAGAATACAGAGGAGATAATACATGTAAAGGCCTACCAATGAAGTAAGTGATGTCCACCTCATTGCGCCAGTCATCATAAATCTATCCCTAAGCTTCTTATCTTGTTAGAGATGAACTGTCATATGTATCATCAAACTATTTTGCATTTCCTAAATAGCGAATTTTAAGGAATAAATAGCGATTCTTTACCATTCCTAATTTGCGATGAGCAAATTGCTAATTGCAAATTACCCATTCATTTCCATGGGCCAGGAGGCCCATAGCAATGAAGGTGCAATTTGCGATTAGCAATTAGCTCATCGCAAATTAGGAATTTTTCCAAGGGTGCAGGGGTGTCTCAAGAACACCCTGCTGCACCCCAGAAAAAGAAATTTGGGGGCATATGGCGCACATACATGCCCTAAGGGCATGTATGGGCGTCATATGGCACCTTTTGTTTTTTGGAAAAAAAGCTTTTGAAAAGAATTTGCAAATTACCACCAACTAGAAGTTGGTGGTAATTTGCAAATCCTTAATGGCATTTTTTGCATATTTTTTGTTTGATACATTGCATTTAAGGAATCGCAAAATTTGCAAATCCTTAAGTGCAATCGCAAAATAAGGAATAGCAAATTTTGCTATTCCTTATTTTGCATCAAACTTGTTTGATACATACCATTTGTCTAATTAGCATTCGCAAAGGTCGAAATTCGCAGAATTTCGGCCTTTGCGAATGCTAATTAGCTTGATACATATGGCCCCAAGTGAGGCCTGTCTTGCAACATGGTGCATCTTTTGCATCACTGCTGCATCGGTTTCATGTGGCACGTTTTTTTACAGCATGACACATCTGCCTAAATGCATCAATTTGTAATTTTGTCGCCTCATAGCAAATCTTTTGCACCGCCGCTGCATCACAAAAGTGACGCACAGTGGCGCAAAAGAGGCATACACCTATCATAAATCTGTCCCTAGCATTTTAAATGATTAATTCAGGATGACGATAAGCTGTGGCCTATCCAGAGGTTTGTTTAAGGTGAGGCCTACTCAGGGTTGCAGATCAAAGTTACGCTTGTTGAAGAATACAGAGGAGATAATACATGTAAAGGCCTACCAATGAAGTAAGTGATGTACACTTCATTGCGCCAGTCATCATAAATCTATCCCTAAGCTTCTTATCTTGTTAGAGATGAACCGCCATATGTATCATCAAACTATTTTGCATTTCCTAAATAGCGAATTTTAAGGAATAAATAGCGATTCTTTACCATTCCTAATTTGCGATGAGCAAATTGCTAATTGCAAATTACCCATTCATTTCCATGGGCCAGGAGGCCCATAGGAATGAAGGTGCAATTTGCGATTAGCAATTAGCTCATCGCAAATTAGGAATTTTTCCAAGGGTGCAGGGGTGTCTTAAGAACACCCTGCTGCACCCCTGAAAAAGAAATTTGGGGGCATATGGCGCACATACATTTTAAAAACATTCCTTTACCTCAAAAACGATTTTCAAGTCATAATTTGAAAACACTGCCCACGGGGAAATGACTTAAAATGTCCTTAAGACACATGAAAGTGTTTTTTTAAAGCCTTTGCAACTTTTTTGGGTCACTTTTAACATGGCTATGTAACTCAAACAATCAAAATCTAAATTTACCATGCACAGGTGGGAGCATATTTACAAGGAATTTGCTCCACGGGGAAAGGTCTTTTAATTTAATATGGGAACAATAACATCAGAGACACTGAAATGCCTTATAAAGAAGCATACACCATTATGTCCTTGTCATAAATTTTAAAACCATTCCTTTTCCCCAAAAACGATTTTCAAGTCATAATTTGAAAACACTCCACATGGGGAAATGACTTAAAATGTCCTTAAGACACATGAAAGCGTTTTTTGATTGCCTTTGCAGCATGTTTGGGTCACTTTTAACATGGCTATGTAACGCAAACATTCAAAATCTAAATTTGCCATGCACAGGTGGGAGCATATTTACAAGCAATTTGCTCCACAGGGAAAGGTCTTACATTAAAATGGGAAAAATAACATCAGAGACACTCAATTGCCTTATAAAGAAGCATACACCATTATGTCCTTGTCATAAATTTTAAAACCATTCCTTTTCCTCAAAAACGATTTTCAAGTCATAATTTGAAAACACTCCACAGCTCCTATGCACAAAAACACCCTGTAAGTACTAATACTTGACATTTTCTCCAATTACAATTTCTCAAAGAAACAAAATCTATTTGTAAAACACTTGAGACAAAGCAACATTTGAAAAACACAACTTTCTTCATAATTTTCTCCTTAAAGCACACTATTCTCTATCTAAATTAAAGAAATCTTTTCTCACCTTAGCAAATACTTTATGAGTTTCAAAACAGTCTCAGAAACACACCAATTTGTCTTCAGCAGAGCAAAAGGTATGCACTCCAGAGTCTGCAGCTATCAAAAGCACAGACATGCTGTAATTCTTCACACATATCTCTCATGTCACCCAATCAAAACTCTTCCCTCACTTTTTTCAAATCAAAACCCTTCCCCCCTCTGCCCTCTCTGCCTTTTTTGCATAGCAACCACCTCTTGGAAGACCTCTGGTGTTTGCAAGTTCACACAACAATGTTGCAATTGAACTCTGAACTCTCAGTGCACCTGCGTATCCACTGCAATCTTTCATTTAATGACTTTTTATTGACCATTCAAAATACATCTTTCAAAGAACTCATCCATGCACCCTAACTTTCTGTTTTCAGCAATCAAAATCCACCAATCACTGTTACTGCTTCATTAACACAGAAACTCCACAGTTTTTTTCATTTTAAACTCTTATTTTTTCAACTGCCATTTCATTGCCACACTTCATCTGACTGCAGCAGAACTTTCTCTCACCATGTTTTCTGTCTGGATTGTTGGACATAGTTACATCTATTGGGCTCAGAGGTATGCTGAGAACAGAAATTTACCTAACCTCAATTTACAAGATGTGGAAATTAAGTGGTTTGGCCACAGAGGATTAAAATGTCACCAATTGATACCATTGGTGAAAACCTTTATGCATTTGCCAAAACCTGACCTGTTAATTGTGCACTGTGGAGGTAATGATTTGGGCACTTTGACTGGGGTAGGTCTGGAAATGCTTTTAAAGGACACCTTTGAGCAATTGATGGCACTTTTTCCTCAAAATGCCTTGGTATATTCAAATATATGCCAAAGACAGAAATGGAGGTGGTCAAACCAATTTTGTCCACAAATTGAGAAGTCGAGGAAGCATGTAAACAAATCTGCTTCAGCTTACAAGAGAGACCATGGAATGGGCTCCATGTACAACAATAACTTGCGTTACTACATGCAAGATATCTACAGAGGAGATAGAGTTCACTTCTCAGATGAGGGCAACAGAATTTTCATTCTGAATTTAAGACTGTGCATTGGTACCTACTTATAAGTACCTAAATGTACCATAAACCCAAAAGCTCTTCTCAGAGCTACCCTACATCTGATCACTCACAATTATTATTTTTCTCTAACTTTTTTCACTAATTTTCAACAAAGTACGCTCCCCGGGGCGCTACCCGGTACGCGAACCGGAAGCTAACCTCGCGAAATTTTTTAATTTTTTTTTTTCCGCACATATAAGCCTCCTCAGCCACCCTCAGAAAACCTAGGGGGTCAAGATAAGTCTACCGTGCCCCCTTCTACCCATTCTGAACATTATTTGCCCTCCATCTTGTATCTTAAGTCGACCGAAACACAAAATGGTGGACTCCCGTAACGCTTCAGGTTCGCGTACCGGGGCGCTCACCAGTTCGCGTACTGGGGCGCTCCCCGGGAAGCGCTCCATCAAAAAAGGTGGGAAAGTAATTTACAGAAAAACGACTGGAGACACTCTCACCAAATATAGATTAGCTCATACTACATACCAATCCCTATCATTTTCACAAATTTGATTGAAATTCCATTTAGCCATTTAGCCTGTAGACCTCTCTAAATACCGTGATGTAAATTACTTCTCAAAACACATCTGAAGTGTTGGAATTGACAACCAATGAAAATGTTACTTTCATTTTCTACTTTTATTACCTGACATTTGATTGGTTATATACCTGAATATATATAAAGGAAGAGAAAGAAACACAGCCATTTTGACTACTACTTCTTGTTGTACATTTCAATTGGATTTTCACTAATCACTTCAACTTCTTTGTAAAGGTAAGTTGTTATTTTTAAAACTGAAGTATATTGTGCACTATAGGTTAATATGGTAAACTTTTTCTGATAGTTATATACTATCCCTCTGTAGTAGTTATAGATTTAGATAGACTTCTCTGTTATAGTTATGGATGGAGTTAGGTTTCTCTTGTATAATTATGAAATTACTTACGTTAAATCACATACACGTTTTTATATTCCTACTTCCACTCTGATACTATACACTGCCCAAAGATAAATTCACTGATAAAAACTGCCTATCTAAAATTAATCCCAACAGTGCCCTATCTCTACTAATATATTTTTTTTTAATCCAAATTTCAGGCAAAATGGAAGGCGAACACAAAGTTTCATTTCAAATTGTCCTGCAAGAGAGCAGCCAAGAAATAATTGATCCAAATTATATAGAATTTATGGATGAAACTTGGGACCAAGAACTACTGCAATGTGTGCAAGCAGTAGATGACCTCCTTCAAAATTAGGACATTTTACACCCTCAGAGATTACAAACTATGTTCAATGAAAATAATGACATTTCAGACAGTGAAATGTTAGAAAGTTTATGAAATTTTGAAACACAATCACAATAATAAATAATTGCTTAAAAAATAAAGAAATTAAAAAATAATCAACAAAACCAACAATCAATTAACATACAGTATTTGAAAAGTCTATCATTCTTTTTTCCTTATAGTACGCTCCCCAGAACGCTTCCCGGTTCGCGAACCGGGCGCTCCCCACGCAAAAAAAAAAAAAAACCTTTTTTTGTTTGCCCTGCGGGGCCCTTTTAAAGCCTCCACATCAAACCTAGGGGGTCAGGGAGGATCTACTATGCCCCCTTATGGTCATTTCCCCCTTTGTTTTGGCCTCCTCTTGTCTCTCGATCCTACCGAGAGACAAGATGGCGGCCGCTCCGGACTGTTTAGAATGTTGACAGACACCAGAGAGCCAATCAGCTTCGCTTCGCGAAGTTCCGTTACGCGTCAAGTACGCGAACCGGAGCGCTGCCCAGAGCGCGCTTACAGATATATATCTTTTTTTGAACGTTAATTTCTCAAAATCCACTGGAGCACATATATTGAGACCTAGCAAAGGCACATCGGGCTAACAGTCCCTACAATTTTGCCAAGTTTCGTGCAAATCCATTCAGCCGTTCGGGCTAAAAGTGAGGCCAACCGCCCTATGGAAATTAACATTGGAAAAACACGTTTTGGGACCCCCCTTTTTTCTCGGCCCCCCTTGACGAACCCCCCCCCCCAAATTTTCAGGGGCTGCTCAGAAACAAAATGTTCCATTTTCCTGAAAATTTCAGCCAATTCCGTCCACAAACGCCAAAGTTATTAGACATAGAATTTTCAAAAATCCCATAGGGCAAAAATCCTAACTATATATACCTACTGGCGACTGCCAGTAGGTAATATATATATATATATATATATATATATATATATATATATATATATATATATATATATATATATATATATATATATATATATATATATATATATCAACCGCTCCAAAAGCCACCAGCCAGTTGCACTCACGAGCGGGTGCTGTCAATGCGGGGGTGTACCCGCTTCACAATATGAGCTCCCAAGATCCTTCCGAAATGCGGTAAATCCAGCCGCCAAGAAAGAAGAAAGCACTCACGAGGGGGAGGTTTCCAGCAGTTTTTAATGAAACCTTCAAGCACCAGCAAGGCGCGTTTCGGCACTTAGCCTTTTTCTATTGCACCACATAACGCACCGCGGCCATTTTAAAAATATTATTCAAGCTGTCTACGTCATCAGAGTTTCATGAACATAGAAAAGGGACATACAAATACAGTCCAGCCATCTTGGAATGTGTAATTCTAATAAACATTCTAAACGAAATCGAGTGGATGTCTACAATCATAAATATATCATTACATCACTATAATTAAAGGATGAAACGAATACAAATTGATGTTTAAGTTATTCAGCCCTGAATGGGCTTAAATGATAATATTTTGCAGCCGTAAAACTCATCACAATCTTGCCCATAGATGGGCTTATTTCACAAACTCCAAATGATCATAGATGACAACTTGTAAATCCTTAAAAATTAATTGCATATATACATAAAATCAGAAACAACCCATCAAATTCATTTAAGCATTTTATTTTAGCAAATATTAGAAGTTGGATGTTGCAGAACAAGAGAACACTTTTCATTAGCCCAAGTGTGATGCTAATTCTTCATGGTTATTTAGACCAAATGGACTCTTAGTTTGAAGATCAATAATATAGCGAGACTCCAAACGTCTCAACTTCTGCAAGCAATCTCCCCCCCTGGAATGTATAGGTATATGGTCCAGACAGAAATAGGCCAATAGGTCCCTATTGTGCCCATGAACTTTGTTAAAATGTCTGGCAACAGGGTACGCTTCATCAATATCATTGATCGCACGCATATGTTCTAATATGCGAAGTTTAACTGGGTTTATCGTGCTGCCAATATATTGCAGCCCACAGGGACATGTTAGACAATGAATCACATATGGTGTTGAGCAGGTGATAAATTTGTTGATTTTTTTAGGTTTCTGAATACCTGGGATTTTATAGCTTAAGGTTCGTTTACTCATTTTGCAGGCTTTGCACCTGCCACAGGGATAAAAACCCTTTAATGGTTCTAATGATTTGGGTTTTGAAATAACTGTGGCATGATGACTATGTACCAAATGATCTTTTAAAGCTCTGGCTTTCCGAAAAGTGATTTGCGGATTAGTTGGCAAATCTTCTTTGTTACTATTATCTGTTAATAGGATACTCCAATGTTTTTTAAGGATCCTTTTCAAATCGCCTGCATGATCAGAGAAAGTAGTTATGAGTCTAAAACTCGTATTCCCTGACATTTTTTAGATTTAGGTTTCAAAAGGTCTTCACGTTTCAAGTTGTTAACTCTGTTTAAAGCTTGTTGCAGAACCCCTTCACTATATACACGAGTTGTAAAACGATCCATACTACATTTGTCTGACGTATGAAATTCTTTAGTGTCAGAGTTGTTTCTTTTGAGTCTTAATAACTCTCCAAAAGGAATATTATTGATCAGTTTTTTGGGATGATTACTTGTGGCAAATAATGTCGAATTCCCTGCTGTTGTTTTCCGAAACAATTTAGTCTGTATTTGTCCTTCCTCGATATATACAGTTAAGTCCAGATAATTCACACTTGACTTGCTAATTTCTCCACTGAACCTCAAATTCACCTCGTTGTCATTCAACATTTCTACATAGACTTCAGCTTCTTCAATAGATCCTTCAAAAATATTAAAAAGATCATCTATGTATCGATGCCACGCTATAATTTTCTTGAACCATCTATCAACGGTGTTAGCCCAGAGAATAAGTTCGCGAAACTGGGGGAGGAGCAGGAACCCATAGCCACAACCAACAATTGTCTATATAGTTGGCCATTGAATGTGAAGATGTTATTCTGGAGACTAAATGTCAAAAACTCAATCAGCATCTTATTGTGTTCATAGAACCTGACCAGTCTCGTTTCCAAAAAACATTGCACAGCCTTTAAACCAATGTCGTGGGCTATACTGGTATATAGGCTGGTGATATCTAATACCATCATACAAAAGCCATGCTGCCATTTGATGTTATGCATACAGTTCAGAAAATGGGTGGTATCTTTGAGGTAAGATTTCAAAGAGGTAACATGGGGAGACAAAAAGGAATCAATGTAAACAGAAAGATGTTCCATGAGACCCCCTTGTGAAGCCACAATAGGTCTCCCTGGTGGAAAGTTTTTGTCTTTATGCACCTTAGGCAGGAGATAAAAAGTAGGTGTCACTGGATTTAGACATTTTAAGTACAAAAATTAATCCGTATTCAACATGTCACATTTGTACCATTTATTGATCATTTCATGGAAATCCAACGCACTTTGTTGGTAGTCTTGATTTGTAATTTTGGCATAACAAGAAACATCACTCAATTGGCGTGAGGCTTCCATCTCATAATATTCCTTAGTCATTAACACAATGTTCCCCCCTTTATCCGAGGGTTTGCATACTAGGGAGGAATCATCGCATAATTTCTTTAATGCTAACTGTTGAGTCATGGAAAAGTTTTTTGATCTGCTTTTGTATTGTGTATCATGTCTTAGTCTTAAAAGATATTTAATGACTGCCTCCGCAAAGGTATCGATAGCATCAATATTTGAAGGGGGTATGAATCCTGATATAGGTTTAAAAGCACTCAACCCTCCTTTTTGTTGAATTTCCATTTCCGCCAACAGTTGCGTAGATCTAAGTTCAATGTCATTGCCTTCATTTACTTCCAATCTGAGTTCTTCCATTGTTTTTATACCACCCAAGTCTTTGCATGTAAATACATTCATGGTATTGCTATCACATTTCAGTGTGTGTTTCACTCCAGTAGGTTTAGGTTTTAGTTTGAAAAATTTGTGTAACTTAAGCTTCCTTGTGAACTTAAAAAGATCGATTCTTGTTTGGGTGAATTCAAAACTTCTTTGAGGACAAAAGGAAAGACCTAATTTGAGTATTGACTCTTCCTTCTGGGATAATGTTTTTGTTGTCAAATTGATAATGGTCAAGTTGTCTGAATCCATCAATTTCTCTTGTTGTAGGTCTTCTTGCTGCAAGTCATGGGGGTTGATCCTACGACGTTTCTTGCCCCAGCCCCCCTCCTCGTCTTCCTCTTGCTGCTCTTCTTTCCGGTGGCTTTCCCCTGCCACCCTCCAATTGTTGCTTCCTCATAAGTTTGAACTCCTCGTGAAAAGGAGACGGTTCACCCATAACATCTTCACAAGAGTCTTCATCCGCTGTGACGGAGGATTTAGAAGTTTCTGGTGCCACCACAGGTGGTCCCACCCGTTTTTTTCAGAGTTCCTTTCTTGTACTGTCATATTTTTTAGCGAATGTTAGGACCCTTCCTAAGCTGTAGTCACGTTCGTTCCTGTCAAATTTCTCTTCCTTCCGTTGTTTTATTTTTTGTTCATATTTTTCTAATCATTTTTTCATCAAATCTCTTTTTGTTTTTAAAGTCTCTTGATCTTCTTCTTTGCTTAAATCGTCTTCCAAATCTTTGATTAAGGCTAAAGCCTTTTCTCGATCGCTCCACGCAAAACGCACCAAAATTACTAACATGCCTTTGCAGGACTCAGCTGTGTGTTCTGCCCAGGCATCTAACAGTTGCGGATCTGGATTTTCATAAGCCGGAATAGTATATATCCTAATCCTTTTCACAAGGAGTTCAAACTTATGAGGAAGCAAAAATTGGAGGGTGGCAGGGGAAAGCCACCGGAAAGAAGAGCAGCAAGAGGAAGACGAGGAGGGGGTCTGGGGCAAGAAACGTCGTAGGATCATCCCCATGACTCGCAGCAAGAAGACCTACAACAAGAGAAATTGATGGATTCAGACAACTTGACCATTATCAATTTGACAACAAAAACATTATCCCAGAAGGAAGAGTCAATACTCAAATTAGGTCTTTCCTTTTGTCCTCAAAGAAGTTTTGAATTCACCCAAACAAGAATCGATCTTTTTAAGTTCACAAGGAAGCTTAAGTTACACAAATTTTTCAAACTAAAACCTAAACCTACTGGAGTGAAACCCACACTGGAATGTGAGAGCAATACCATGAATGTATTTACATGCAAAGACTTGGGCGGTATAAAAACAATGGAAGAACTCAGATTGGAAGTAAATGAAAGCAGTGACATTGAACTTAGATCTACGCAACTGTTGGCGGAAATGGAAATTCAACAAAAAGGAGGGTTGAGTGCTTTTAAACCTATATCAGGATTTATACCCCCCTCATATATTGATGCTATCGATTTCTTTGCGGAGGCAGTCATTAAAGATCTTTTAAGACTAAGACATGATACACAATACAAAAGCAGATCAAAAACCTTTTCCATGACTCAACAGTTAGCATTAAAGAAATTATGCGATGATTCCTCCCTAGTATGCAAACCCTTGGATAAAGGGGGGAACATTGTGTTAATGACTAAGGAATATTATGAGATGGAAGCCTCACGCCAATTGAGTGATGTTTCTTGTTATGCCAAAATTACAAATCAAGACTACCAACAAAGTGTCATGGATTTCCATGAAATGATCAAAAAATGGTACAAATGTGACATGTTGAATACGGATGAATTTTTGTACTTAAAATGTCTAAATCCAGTGACACCTACGTTTTATCACCTGCCTAAGGTGCATAAAGTGCATAAAGACAACAACTTTCCACCAGGGAGACCTATTGTGGCTTCACAAGGGGGTCTCATGGAACATCTTTCTGTTTACATTGATTCCTTTTTGTCTCCCTATGTTACCTCTTTGAAATCTTACCTCAAAGATACCACCCATTTTCTGAACGGTATGCATAACAACAAATGGCAGGATGGCTTTTGTATGATGGTATTAGATATCACCAGCCTATATACCAGCATAGCCCACGACATTGGTTTAAAGGCTGTGCAATGTTTTTTTGGAAACTAGACCGGTCAGGTTCTATGAACACAATAAGATGCTGATTGAGTTTTTGACATTTAGTCTCCAGAATAACATCTTCACATTCAATGGCCAACTATATAGACAATTGTTGGGTATGGCTATGGGTTCCTGCTCCTCCCCCAGTTTCGCAAATGTATTCGTGGGCTGGTGGGAGGAGCGGGTGGCCTGGGCTAACACCGACGATAGATGGTTCAAGAAAATTATAGCGTGGCATCGATACATAGATGATCTTTTTATAATTTTTGAAGGATCTATTGAAGAAGCTGAAGTCTATGTAGAAATGTTGAATGACAATGAGGTGAATTTGAGGGTCAGTGGAGAAATTAGCAAGTCAAGTGTGAATTATCTGGACTTAACTGTATATAACGAGGAAGGACAAATACAGACTAAATTGTTTCGGAAAACAACAGCAGGGAATTCGACATTATTTGCCACAAGTAATCATCCCAAAAAACTGATCAATAATATTCCATTTGGAGAGTTATTAAGACTCAAAAGAAACAACTCTGACACTAAAGAATTTCATAAGTCAGCCAAATGTAGTATGGATCGATTTAGAACTCGTGGATATAGTGAAGGGGTTCTGCAACAAGCTTTAAACAGAGGTAACAACTTGAAACGTGAAGACCTTTTGAAACCTAAATCTAAAAAAATTTCAGGGAATACGAGTTTTAGACTCATAACTACTTTCTCTGATCATGCAGGCGATTTGAAAAGGATCCTTAAAAAACATTGGAGTATCCTATTAACTGATAATAGTATCAAAGAAGATTTGCCGACTAATCCGCAAATCACTTTTCAGAAAGCCAGAGCTTTAAAAGATCATTTGGTACATAGTCATCATGCCACAGTTATTTCAAAACCCAAATCATTAGAACCATTTAAGGGTTTTTATCCCTGTGGCAGGTGCAAAGCCTGCAAAATGAGTAAACAAACCTTAAGCTATAAAATCCCAGGTATTCAGAAACCTAAAAAAATCAACAAATGTATCACCTGCTCCACACCATATGTGATTCATTGTCCAAATTGTCCCTGTGGGCTACAAAATATTGGCAGCACGATAAACCCAGTTAAACTTCGCATATTAGAACATATGCGTGCGATCAATAATATTGATGAAGCGTACCCTGTTGCCAGACATTTTAACAAAGTTCATGGGCACAATAGGGACCTATTGGCCTATTTCTGTCTGGACCGTATACCTATACATTCCAGGGGGGGAGATCACTTGCAGAAGTTGAGACGTTTGGAGTCTCGCTTTATTATTGATCTTCAAACTAAGAGTCCATTTGGTCTAAATAACCATGAAGAATTAGCATCACACTTGGGCTAATGAAAAGTGTTCTCTTGTTCTGCAACATCCAACTAATAATATTTGCTAAAATGAAATGCTTAAATGAATTTGATGGGTTGTTTCTGATTTTATGTATTTTTATGTATATATGCAATTAATTTTTAAGGATTTACAAGTTGTCGTCTATGATCATTTGGAGTTTGTGAAATAAGCCCATCTATGGGCAAGATTCTGATGAGTTTTGCGGCTGCAAAATATTATCATTTAAGCCCATTCAGGGCTGAATAACTTAAACATCAATATGTATTCGTTTCATCCTTTAATTATAGTGATGTAATGATATATTTATGATTGTAAACATCCACTCGATTTCGGTTAGAATGTTTATTAGAATTACACATTCCAAGATGGCGGGACTGTATTTTTATGTCCCTTTTCTATGTTCATGAAAGTCTGATGATGTAGACAGCTTGAATAATATTTAAAAAATGCCCGCGGTGCGTTATGTGGTGCAATAGAGAAAGGCTAAGTAGCGAAACGCGTCTTGCTGGTGCTTCAAGGTTTCATTAAAAACTGCTGGAAACCTCCCCCTCGTGAGTGCTTTCTTCTTTCTTGGTGGCTGGATTTACCACATTTCGGAGGGATCTTGGGAGCTCATATATATATATATATATATATATATATATATATATATATTACCTACTGGCGGTCGCCAGTAGGTAGTTATAGTTAGGACCTAGCTACCTTAGGAAATCTGCAACATTCTATTGGGAATAACTTTGGCGCCGGTAGAGGAATTTGCGTGTAATTTTCCAAAATTTTGGCCAGCTCCACTCCGCTCCTTCCCTGTACGTTTTGGAGGGATTGGTGAAGTGGGGGCTGAGAAAAAAGGGGGGTCCCAAAACGTGTTTTCCCCATGTTAATTTCCATAGGACGGTCTGACAAGTCTACAGCCCGAACCGCTGAACGGAATTACGCCAAACTTGGCAAAATTGTAGGGACAGGTACGCAGATGTGCCTTTGCTATATTTGGTGGAAATTGCTCCAGTGTTTTTTTTAAAAATAACTTCAAAAACACATATATATCTATAGGCACGCTCCGGGGAGCGCACCCGGCGTGCTACAGGAGTGCGCGAGCGGAAAGCTGATTGGCTGTCGAATGTCTGTCAACATTCTAAACAGTCCAGAGAGTCGGCCATCTTGTGTCTCGGTAGAATCGAGACACAAGAGGTGTAAAAAAAAAGGGGAAATGATTAAAAGGGTGCAGACCCCCTAGGTTTTTCTGAGGGGGGCCTAGAAGGACCCTGAAGGGCAAAACATGTTTTTTATTTTTCAATTTTCGCGGGGTAAGCGCTGTGTGCGTTGCCATGTACACTCACCGGTACGCGCACCCAGAGCGTACTACAGGGAAAAACATTGAAAGAAAATAGTGTAAAATAAGAATTTGGAGTGCTTAGAGGTAGGGTAGCTCTAAAAAGAGCTGTTGTGTTATGTGAGTGATTTAAGTACCTACAAGTAGGTACCGATGCAGAGTCTAAAATTCACTTCAATACAATCACTTCGCAAATTAGAATTAAAAATTAATAATATGTCAACTAATTTTGAATTTGTAAATATTAATTTATTGTTCAGAATTTTCATAATTTAATAGAACTTGTAGCATGTCTTCATCTGGAATTTCCTCTTCAATCATATGATCAGGAATGTCCTCATTAAAAGTGTGCCATGATGATTCTATTTTATCCAAACATTCGATTAATTCTTCGTCAAGAGATTCATCCTAAAAATTATCTGTGTCATCTTGAATTTCAATAAAAATCATTGAAATTTCAAATGAAATGTTCTTGGTCTCCTTATTTGGATTCATTTTAATTTCAAATTTCTTGCTGTAAATTGCAGAAAAAGTAATCACTTTCAATTATCGTTTTTAGTAATACATAACATAAAAGTAGCTTAATCAAGTATTTAGTTCTTTAAAATTAATTGGGCAGTGTATAGTATCAGACAGGAACTAGAATTATAAAGCACTGCATGTGATGAAGCCAATCTTAAACAATAATTATAACAGAAGGACTGTTAATAACTAATAGAAAACATTTTCCAGATTATCTTTAAGTGTACAACAAAGTTCCCCTTACAAATTAACAACTCACCTTTTTGAAAGTAGAAGAGTCTGTACTGTGTTATTCTAAGTCCAGCAATTGAGCACCCAAATTTTCTCTCAAAAGTACCTCAGACAGGGGTATCACAAAATGGCCGTGTTTTCCTCTCATTTAAGATATATACATAACCAATCAAACTTCATCACACACAAATTCCAAACTAAAGTAATATTTTGATTGGTTCTAAATTTCAATACTTTCAAATGTGTTTTCCCCATGCAATTTTCCATAGGACATTTAGACACGGCTACAGCCTGAACGGATGAATGGAATTACACCAAAGTTGGCAAAATGATAGGTACTGGTATGTAGTAGGGCCTTTTCTATATTTCTTTGAAATTGCTCCTGTGATTTTTATGAAAGGCAACTTCAAAAAAACATATATATTAATAGGCGCGCTATGAGCGCTCACCGGTACGCAGGAGCGGGTAAAAGGGGGCAGGGTAGACACCCCCTGACCCCCTAGGTTTTTTGAGGGAGGCTTAGAAGGACCCTAAAGGGCACAAAAATGATTTTTTTAAAGTGTTTGCGAGTTAAGCGCTGGGTGCGTTCTCAGGTGCGCTCTCCGGTACGCGCACCCTGAGCGCACCACAGGGAAAAACAGTGTAAAAAAATAGAGTAAAAAAATATTGTAGAGTGTTTAGAGGTAAGTTAGCTCTGAAAAGAGCTGTTGTGTTATGTGGATGTTTTTTGTACCTACAAGTAGGTACCAATGCAGAGTCTCAAATTCAAGAGGAAGACTCTATTCCCCTCAACTGTAAAATGAACACCATCTCTCCTATAGATGCCTTACATGTTGTAACGCAAGTTGTGGTAAATGGAACCTATACCATAGTCTCTGAGGAAAGCAGAAACAGATTTATTTACATGTTTCCTTGCTTTCTCAATCTGTGGACAAAATTGGTTGGACCAGTTCCATTTTTGCCTTTGGCATATATTAGAAAATAACAAGGCAGTTTTTGGAAAAAGTGACATCAATTTCCCAAAGATGTCCTTTAAAAGCATTTCCAGACCTACCCTAGTCAAAGTGCCCAAGTCATTTCTACCACAGTGCACAATTATACGGTCAGGGTGTGGAAGATGCATAAAGGATTTTATTAATGGTATCAATTGGTGACTTCTTAATCCTCTCTGTCCAATCCACACAATGTCCACATTTGGTAAATCAAGGTTGTAAATCCCTCTGTTGCTTGCACATTTTTCACTCCAGAAGACAAAGCTATGAACCACAAACCAGTGGTTGAGATTCAGTGCAGTTGAAAAACAAGAAATGATTGGTGCTTTCCTAAAATTCACCACTGAAAATTAGGGTGCATGCTTTTTTTTTAAAGAAGTCATTTCAATGGTTGAGAAAAAGTCATTTAAAGAAACATTGCACTTGATTAGCTAGTACATTGAGAAGTCAAACACCCTTGCTGTATTGTTTTGCAACATAGTATGATGAACTTGTGAACTGAGTGCTGGGTTAGGAGGGAGTTACCATGGTTACAGGGTGAATGAGCACTGGGGGGATGGGCGAATGTTATGTGAGTTTCATAGACTTGAGATGTACAACCAATTAAAATGTGCAGTTTGGTTTTGAATTTGTGTGGGAACAATTTTGATTGGTTATGTACAAGAATATGGGTCTGAAATGAGTAAGAATCTGTGCCATTATTCTCAGGCTCCAGTGAAAGAAGCATTATTCAGAGATTCTGCTTAAGAAAATCTGTTGAGTGTGACTGACACTCTTCTACATCTTTCAACGCATCTTTAAAGGTGAGTAATGATTCTTTTAATAAAGATAGAGTGCTGTATGCACCATGGGGAAGATTAAGAAGCATTTTGTGCTTCTTTATTCTTTTTTTTGTGTCATGCTTTTTTGTAATGTTGTTTAAAAATAAAATGGTGCATATTGGCAATGTATTTTGAAAATGAGTTAGGTTTCTGCTTTGTTTCCTTAGTGGTCATTTAAATGAGCTGTGCTTTGTGTCAAAAATGATTTAGTATGGAAAATATTTTCTGGAAAAAAGTCTGCTTTTTAAATTTTGGTGAAGTATCACACTGCCTTTCTGTTTGAAATAAGCGAAAACAATTTCACATTTTTCCATAATGTCGCCTGTGCTTTGTAACAGTTTGCCTCAATCAGCTTAAAGAGTATTCTTTGCTTGTGTCTCACTTTACTCTGTGCCTGTGTGTTATCTGATATATGATTCATTTAATGAAGATACACTGCTGTATGCAGTATAGGGAAAATTAAGAAGCATATTGTGCTCCTTTATTCTTGCATTGTGTGTTATGTTTTTTGTAATGCTGTTTAAAAATTGTATACTGCATATTGGAAATGTATTTTGGAAATGAGTTAGGTTTCTGCTTTGCTTTGTAGTGGTCATTTAAAAGGTCTGTGCTTTGTGTGAAAAACAATTTACTATAGAAAATGTTTTCTGGTAAAAAGGTATGCTTAGTTGATGGGTGAATCAAGCTTCACTCACAGTGTGACCTTAGGCACATGATCAGAATGTTAGATATAATGTACCATGTCTGTCTCTGCCAACAGTATGTGTGTCTCTGCCTAAGATCACACTGATGGGTGAATCAAGCTTCACTCACAGTGTGATCTTAGGCACATGATCAGAATGTTAGGTATAATGTACCATGTCTGTCTCTGCCAACAATATGTGTGTCTCTGCCTAAGATCACAGTGATGGGTGAATCAAGCTTCACTCACAGTGTGATATTAGGCACATGATCAGAATGTTAGATATAATAAAACCATGTCTGTCTCTGCAAACAGTATGTGTGTCTCTGCCTAAGATCACACTGATGGGTGAATCAAGCTTCACTCACAGTGTGATCTTAGGCACATGATCAGAATGTTAGATATAATGTACCATGTCTGTCTCTGCCAACAGTATGTGTCTCTGCCTAAGATCACACTGATAGGTGAATCAAGCTTCACTCACAGTGTGATCTTAGGCACATGATCAGAATGTTAAATATAATAAAACCATGTCTGTCTCTGTAAATAGTATGTGTGTCTCTGCCTAAGATCACACTGATGGGTGAATCAAGCTTCACTCACAGTGTGATCTTAGGCACATGATCAGAATGTTAGATATAATGTACCATGTCTGTCTCTGCCAACGGTATGTGTGTCTCTGCCTAAGATCACACTGATAGGTGAATCAAGCTTCACGCACAGTGTGATCTTAGGCACATGATCAGAATGTTAAATATAATGTAACATGTCTGTCTCTGCAAACAGTATGTGTGTCTCTGCCTAAGATCACACTGATGGGTGAATCAAGCTTCTCTCACAGTGTGATCCTAGGCACATGATCACAATGTTAGATATAATGAACCATGTCTGTCTCTGCCAACAGTATGTGTGTCTCTGCCTAAGATCACACTGATGGGTGAATCAAGCTTCACTCACAGTGTGATCTTAGGCACATGATCAGAATGTTACATATAATGTACCATGTCTGTCTCTGCCAACAGTATGTGTGTCTCTGCCTAAGATCACACTGATGGGTGAATCAAGCTTCACTCACAGTACGATCTTAGGCACATGATCAGAATGTTAGATATAATGTACCATGTCTGTCTCTGCCAGCAGTATGTGTGTCTCTGCCTAAGATCACACTGATGGGTGAATCAAGCTTCACTCACAGTGTGATCTTAGGCACATGACCAGAATGTTACATATAATGTACCATGTCTGTCTCGGCCAACAGTATGTGTGTCTCTGCCTAAGATCACACTGACGGGTGAATCAAGCTTCACTCACAGTGTGATCTTAGGCACATGATCAGAATGTTAGATATAATATACCCTGTCTGTCTCTGCCACCAGTATGTGTGTATCTGACTAAGATCACACTGATGGGTGAATCAAGCTTCACTCACAGTGTGATCTTAGGCACATGATCAGAATGTTACATATAATGTACCATGTCTGTCTCTGCCAGCAGTATGTGTGACTCTGCCTAAGATCACAGTGATGGGTGAATCAAGCTTCACTTACAGTGTGATCTTAGGTACATGATCAGAATGATAGATATAATGTACCATGTCTGTCTCTGCAAACAGTATGTGTGTCTCTGACTAAGATCACACTGATGGGTCAATCAAGCTTCACTCACAGTGTGATCTTAGGCACATGATCAGAATGTTACATATAATGTACCATGTCTGTCTCTGCCAACATTATGTGTGTCTCTGCCTAAGATCACAGTGATGGGTGAATCAAGCTACACTCACAGTCTGATCTTAGGCATATGATCAGAATGTTAGATATAATGTACCATGTCTGTCTCTGCCAACAGTATGTGTGTCTCTGCCTAAGATCACACTGATGGGTGAATCAAGCTCCACTCACAGAGTGATCTTAGGCACATGATCAGAATGTTAGATATAATGTACCATGTCTGTCTCTGCCAGCAGTATGTGTGTCTCTGCATAAGATCACAGTGATGGGTGAATCAAGCTTCACTCACAGTGTGATCTTAGGTACATGATGTACCATGTCTGTCCCTGCAAACATTATGTGTGTCTGCGACTAAGATCACACTGATGGGTGAATCAAGCTTCACTCACAGTGTGATCTTAGGCACATGATCAGAATGTTAGATATAATGTACCATGTCTGTCTCTGCCAGCAGTATGTGTGTCTCTGCCTAAGATCACAGTGATGGGTGAATCAAGCTTCACTCACAGTGTGATCTTAGGCACATGATCAGAATGTTAGATATAATGTACCATGTCTGTCTCTGCAAACAGTATGTGTGTCTCTGCCTAAGGTCACACTGATGGGTGAATCAAGCTTCACTCACAGTGTGATCTTAGGCACATGATCAGAATGTTAGATATAATGTACCATGTCTGTCTCTGCAAACAGTATGTGTGTCTCTTCCTAAGATCACACTGATGGGTGAATCAAGCTTCACTCACAGTGTGATCTTAGGCACATGATCAGAATGTTAGATATAATGTGCCATGTCTATCTCTGCCAGCAGTATGTGTGTCTCTGCCTAAGATCACAGTGATGGGTGAATCAAGCTTCACTCACAGTGTGATCTTAGGCACATGATCAGAATGTTAGATATAATGAACCATGTCTGTCTCTGCAAACAGTATGTGTGTCTCTGCCTAAGATCACACTGATAGGTGAATCAAGCTTCACTCACAGTGTGATCTTAGGCACATGATCAGAATGTTACACATAATGTACCATGCCTGTCTCTGCCAACAGAATGTGTGTCTCTGCCTAATATCACACTGATGGGTGAATCAAGCTTCACTCACAGTGTGATCTTAGACACATGATCAGAATGTTAGATATAATGTACCATGTCTGTCTCTGCCAACAGTATGTGTGTCTCTGCCTAAGATCACACTGATGGGTGAATCAAGCTTCACTCACAGTGTGATCTTAGGCACATGATCAGAATGTTAGATATAATGTACCATGTCTGTCTCTGCAAACAGTATGTGTGTCTCTGCTCATATTATTTCACTGTCTCTACAGACAAAAAAAAGGCTACCTATATATTAGCAAGACATAACATTAATTTCTCATTACATGTAACATCCTGGTCATGTGCCTAAGATCACACTGTGAGTGAAGCTTTATTTACCCATTAGTGTGATGTTAGGCACATGACCAGGATGTTACATGTAATCTACCATATCTGTCTCTGCAAACAGTATGTGTGTCTCTGCTCGTATTATTTCACTAATCAACTAAGCATATTATTCAGCCAGATCCATTTAAATTCAACATATAACACACCCTGGATCTTGATTGCACAGCTTTGACTCTATTTCAGAAGAAAGAGACATAACAGACATGCTGCCTAAGATTTCCTAGTAGTACATGTACTAAGCAAATCATTCATCCAAATCCATTTAAATTCAAGCTTGACTCACAGAGTGATGTAAGGCACATGACACACATGTAATGATAGATAGACAAAGAGAAAAATGACACACATAAAAAGAGAGATTATGCACATGCATAGTGACATGAGATACGGACACAGAGTACCTTTTAAGCTAAAAGAGACAAACTGTTCGAAGGCACAGGTGATATTATTGAAAAATGTGAAAATGTAATTCCTTATTTCACACAGAAACTTAGTCTGATCATTGACAAAAATGTGTTAAAGCCAGACATTTTACCAGAAAACTTTTTACATAGTAAATCGTTTTTGACACAAACCAAAGCACATGTAATATAAATCAGCGTTTTGTTCTATACTAGTGTTTATATTGTTTACTTATTTTAATTGCTATGTAATATGTTTGTAGTGGTCTATAATATGTTATTTTTTCTTTATCACAGATTATAATCATCTCTACAAAGGAAAAATAATATGCCGTCTAAACAAAGACGTGAAAAAAAATATAAAAAGGATTTAAGGTCTAAGGAAAGAAAAATACAAGACTCATCTAAAACAAAATCTTCTGTGAACAAAAAAAATGCTCCTGGTAAGCAAACAAAACATTTTCTCAGGAACTTATTGAAATGTCAAAAAATAAAAAATGTGACTTCAAAGAAAAGTAAGACACCTTTAATTACAAAAAAGAAAGTGTGTCTCTCCAAAAATGTTAGATCTCTAGAAGGAGATGATATTGTCTATGACAATAGACGGAGAAATCAATTTATTGAAATTCGAAGATGAATGTTTTATAACAGAATTATATCTAATTTATTAAAAATGTAAAAAGGTATAAAAAAAAGACCGCTTTTTACATGAAAAAAAAGCATAATTAAGATTGTGGATGAAGCATTTAAAGTGAAAAATAAGTTATATGGATTAGTAATTAATAGAATTCGTACACTAGATAAAGTAATCAATGTGTTCAAATCAAAATGTAAGTGGAAGAGAGTAATTAATCAGACTCATTTTTGTGATGTTTTTTCTGGAGAATGGAAGCATAGTTCAAGTTGTGAGCCACTTTTTAATGAAGAAAGTTACTTTCAGGATAATGATTTGGTGCATGCAGTTGACACCAGTGGTCGAGCATATGAGGTGAAGGACGGTTGTCCGGTTGAAAAAGAAAAGATTGTGCCTAGAAATACAGAAGAGGTGTTAGCTGATGAATTTTCAGGGAGATGTCCTAAGGCTCCAGTCTATACTTGGAATTGTAGTAGTATTTGTAGTGTGCGACAGGATTCAATTGATTTGTTTCACAGTTTCTTACTGACATATACTAAGAAAAGTCTAAAACAAAAAATTAAAATTTTGCAAGAGTTAGATCCTTGTAGAGTGAGAGAAAAAACAGGTTTGCAAGGGCATTCACTGGCTTGTTTTTCAAGAAAAGTATGTCAGAGTGCTTTTTATCATTTTAGGATGTTAGCAGTGCATCATAATAAAGTGAGGAAATTAGTGAGAATGTTGTATTATGCAAAAAGTCCAGCACTTAAACTAAAACAGTTAAAACGTGCTCTTTTGCATGGAACCTAATTAGATGTGAAAAACATTTGTGAAGAAATTGAGTTTTGTTACTTTGGTGAAAAAGAGGTCAGTGCAGAAACTAATACAGTAATAGAAAGTAATGTAGAAGAGAATGTAGAGATTTCAAGTACAGAAAAATTTGAACACGAAATTACAAAGTTTAAGGTGAATTCAAGTGAAAGGCCTAATTTTACTTGTGTGTATTGTCGACAAACTCATTATACGCATCAAACTAGATTAGTTGATTTATACGTAAAAAGTGAAAAGATAAATAATAATGAGTGGAAGGATTTTGTAACTTATTTGTTGGCAGAAAATTGTTTTGATTTGGGTTCTGATCAACGTATTTGTAAATATTGTTATAATAAATTAAATGAAAATAGAATGCCTGCTAGAGCTGTCCATAATAATCTGGAGTTGGTAGACATTCCTTCTGAATTGATGGATTTAAATACCTATGAGTCTATTCTGATTTAATGTGTGCATCCTTTTCAGGCTATTGTTCGCATGGAACCTAAGACAGGGAAATTGCCTCCTTCAGATTTACAGAGAGGATTAAAGGGAAGAGTTGTTTATTTGCCTCTAGATTTTAAGAAAAATACTGATACAATTGGTGTCGAAAAAGTAGAAGAGGAACCTCTGGTTATTTTAGTTAATGGTGTTCCGACAAAGAGTAAGAAAATCTTGCAAGAATTAGTGGATGTTAGGAAAGTCAAGAAGACAGCGTTGTATCTGATAAAAAATAATCAGTACTATAAAAATGTGTATGTGGAAGAAGAGGAAACAACTGTAGAAGACGACACTGTTTTCTCAGCTGGGCAAATTGAAAAAGTTGATGTCTCTAGAAGTGAAGAAATTTATGAACATTATAGTGTTCATCCATTGCATTCCAAAGAAGTAATGGGGAATGCTATTGACTTGTTTCAAATGAAAGAAGCAAAAGGAAGTCCCATTAGTGTATGGGAAGAAAGTTTGGAAGCTCGTTGTTTTCCACAGTTATTCCCAACAGGTGAAGGTGGACGATATGACGACCGACCTGTTCAAATTGCTGCATCTGAATACCGTACTTCAAGATTATATGCAGAAGATCCAAGGTTTCGTCAATGCATTCCATATTTGTTCCATCTACTGTTTGAGAGTGACTAGTCTGGACTTTCTTATGCAGTAAACCATATACTGCAAAGTGGAGCACATCTACAAAATGTTTCGGCAAGGGACTTTATGGATAAAGTGAAACTACAAGACAGTGTTTTGGAATCTCAGCTAATTAATCTCATGGCATGTCAGCGTGGTACTAATGAGTATTGGTACCATCGTCATGGGGAATTGAAATGTATGCTAAGAAACTTAGGAACTCCTACATGGTTCCTCACTCTTAGCTGTGCTGAGTATGCTTGGGAAGACTTACTTGAATTTCTACGAGAGGCAAATAAAAACATTGAAAATATTGAATACAAGACACCTGGAGAACTGTGCTCTTTGGATCCAGTTAATGTATGCAGGTATTTCAATCATAGGTTTGAAGCTATGATGTCTTTTATTACAAACAAAAAAAATCCTCCGCTTGGAGAGGTGTTGGATTTCTTTTGGAGAAAGGAGTATTAAGCAAGAGGTGCTCCTCATATACATATGCTGCTATGGATTAAAGATGCACCAAAACTTGAAACAGATTCAGATGAGAAAGTGATGAGTTTCATTGAGCAGTATTCTACATGTGCTGTTCCGAAAAGTACAGAAGAAAACAATTTAAGACATCAAGTTTTACGCTTTCAAACCCATCGTTGTGGGAAATACTGTCGTCGAAAATACAAATCCAAGGACAAGTTCTACACGCAATGTCGTTTTGCATTTCCACGTCCAGTAACATCGAAAGGAAGAGTCAACAATGTTATGTCTTCTCTGCGACATACTGTGACAAGAAAATCACCAAAAATACATACAACCTAAGAAGAAATGAGGAATCCAAATTCATAAATGACTACAACCCAGTCATTTTGTCCATGTGGAATGCTAACATGGATATTCAATATGTGGCTGACAACTCTATTGCTGTGGCTCGATATGTGACGTCTTACATCACAAAATCAGAAAAGACACAACTGAAGGAAATGTGGGAGGAAATTTCACATGAAAAGAGTCTAAGCAAGAAATTATACAGTTACAGTTTGAAGATGTTGTCGCATCGAGAAATTGGAGCATATGAATGTTCTGATCGGTCATCATCAGCAAGTCTATATGCCAAATCTAGAACCATCATTTGGGTGAGTCTAGGTCTTGCTGCAACACGAAACCGAGTTTTGAAATCTGTACAAGGAATAGAGTATTTGGCGGAGAAAGAACCAGACAGTAAAGGTATTTTGAAGACAAACATGTTGGATACATACTATCCAAATAGAAGTACTCATCTTGAGAACATTTGTCTCTATGAAGTTCTGCAAACCTATATTTTTAAAAAGAACGTCACAGAAGACATCAATAAAGGTGTATATGCTGTAATTGGTTGTGAAGGCTGTCTAGTGAAACAAAGAAAAGGCCATTTGATTAATCATCGAAAATTGAGTTGTGATTCTCCAGACAAAGGGAATTTTATTACTTAGCTCTTTTGCAACTCTTTAAGCCTTGGCGTACAGAAGAGGAACTACTTGGAGATTTTCTAACTTATGAAGATACGTTCAATGCAACCAAGGATACGATAGAATGTCCTGTTTCTTCAAATTATGTGCAAATGTTGAACGGGGAAATACAGCAAGACGCTACAATTGCTGCAGAGATTGCTAGAGACAGTTCTCAAGGTAGTCAGAGTTCTGCTTCATTGAGTCAGGATCCACTAGGTGGACCAATTATACAAAATGAAGCTGCCACTGCCATGGATGAAGTTGAAAGAGCCATGGAACAAGCTCAGGAGGATGGAGTTCACTTAGAAGATTTGGAAAAAGAACTAAACGTTGAGCAGAGACAAAACTGGCGGTTCGTCGAGCAGAGCGTGCCTGGAGATGCACTTATTGTACTGCTTCTAAACTACTGTACACCTCCATCCAGGCTGAGCACAAGAAAGCCATCCTTGACGCTAAAGCCAGCTATTTCTCCAACAAGATTCTCCGGGCAGAGAATTAACTCAGGGAAATCTTTGCCACAGTTTTTGAACTGGCCTCTTCGGGCAGGACTACTTCTAAGCCGGTACCCTCTCAATTGTGTGTGACTCATTGAACAACTTTTTCATTAATAAAATTGTAGACATTAAGGCCAACATCCCCCCCCTTCCCCAGCTTTTTCAAATTTTGACCCGCCACTTAATACTCATCACTTAGATCATATAACTCCCTTGTCTAGGGAAACATTTCTTTCTCTGCTTCATTGTGTTAAATCTGGATCCCCCTCCGAAATCTGCCCGGCCCACATCTTGCGTGATATTTTCCTAACCTGCTCTTCTCCTCCTCTTATCTTTCTTAATGAGTCCCTTAAATCAGGAATTGTTTCTCCCTCCCATAAATCAGCTACTAATATTCCAATTTTGAAAAAAACAGGTGCAGATCCCACAGCGTTATCAAACTATCGGCCTATTTCCCTTCTCCCTTATCTGGCCAAAGTTCTTGAACGCCACGCCACCAAAAGTCCTCAGGTCCTTCATCGAGGACAGCGGCTTTCTTGCTCCGTGCCAAGCAGGGTTTCGCCCTCTCCATTCCACCAAAAAAGTGGTGGTCTCTGTTATGGACACACATAGAGAGGGGCTAGATGTCAACCTCCCACAGGCACTGGTCCTCCTTGACCTGTCTGCCGTTTTCGGCACAGTGGATCATACCATCCTCCTTTCCCGTGTCGAGGCGGCAGGCATTGGAGGCTCTGCTCTGGCTTGCCTTAGCTCATTCCTGAGGAACCACACACAGGCTGTTCACTTGGCGGATTTCTCCGCCCCTGCACACAAAGTGCAATGTGGTGTCCCCCAAGGATCTTCTCTTTCTCCTCTTCTTTTTAATTTATATATCTTCCCACTTATTTTTGCTTTGCAGAAGATGGAGGTCACGGTGTATAATTACGTCGATGACCTCCAGCTCATTTTCAATCTCTCTGATTCTTCTCACTCTATTCACAACTTCCAGTCGGTGATGGTTTTTATCAGGGATTGGATGAATTTCAACTATCTTAAACTCAACCCTGACAAAACTGAGCTTGTCCTCACTGGTGGTAAACTTAATCCCTGGTCTCTTACCTTTTGGCCCCCCTCTTTTGGCCTTCCTCCCTCCCCTTCCTTCTCTGTTAAAATACTGGGGATTACTCTCAATCAACACCTCACCCTACACTCTCAGATCAGCATGGTGGTCTCTTCTTGTTTTTTTATTTTACGCACCATCCGAAAGATATCACGGTTTGTTTTCTTTCTCAGCTCTTAAGTTGATTCTTATGGCTATGGTTCTTTCCCATTTAGACTACGGTAACGTACTGTACAATGGGGTTCCTGCCTACACTCTTACAATGTACAATGGTATTCCTGCCTACGCTCTTCGGCGGCTCCAACTTGTGCAGAACCAAGCCGCCCGCTTGGTTTACGGCTTACCCACATCACATCACGTCACTCCTCTCCTCAGATCCCTCCACTGGCTCCCTATCATAGAAAGAAAGAGCCCTTTATAAGATGGGCTGCATGATGTTTCAAGCTCTTGCTGGGACAGCCCCGGCTTTTATTAAGTCCAAAATTGAACCCTATATACCCAGTAGACAACTGTGCTCCTCCTCTCTGTCCCTCTTGGTGGTGCCTCGGTTCGGGAAAAGCAGAAAGGGAGGCTCTAAGTTCTCTGTTCTTGCCCCTCTGTTCTGGAACTCTCTACCTCTCTCCATTAGAACGGCAGCATCTTATTTGGAGTTTCGCAGCACCTTGAAAACACTCTTGTTCTCACAGGCTTTTACCATCGAAACCATTTTTTGCCACCTGATTTAATATCTTACCCCCACAGCGCCATGAAACCGCTAGGTATACGTGAGCTCAATAAATACCTTTAAATTCAAATTCAAATTCAAATATATGACGAAGTCAAAGAACACATTGAGCATGGTTTATCTCATGAGAAAAAAGAGTGCTCATGTACATCATTTGTACCTGTCCGACTATATGTGAGTGGAGAAGCAGGAACTGGAAAACGTTTCCTGATTAAAGCGATTGCAACATATTTGCAGAAAACAATGGAGTCATCGCTCTCTTGTGTTGTTACTGCTCCAACTGGGTTGGCTAAAGAACAAGGAGGGTTTCGGCTTAAGCACAGTAAGGCTGTGCCGCAATGCAAAAGAACAATCTGGTTGCCAGTACTGTGCACTGATTCATCAATTACGTTAGACGATGAGCTGAAGATTGCTCATCACCAAAGACCACTCTTTCAGTCTACTTTTTAAACTCAAATGAATTTATTTTCACTCTTTTGAATAGAATTAGGTGGATTATTGATTGAAATTTTAAACACTCAATTTCTTGTAACTTAGATTCAAACACTTTTTATTTTTTGCCATAAAGAAGGGATGGAAAGGAGACTTGATTTAGGAGAAATTTGTTGTGTTGTTTTTTTTATAAGAAACCAAGTGGGGGACCAATGCGGGACATACAGTTAACACTCAAGACGATTCACTCACATAAAGTATGTACACAATAGACAACAACAATTAGTGTAGGGAGAAAGGGAAGTTTTTTGTGCTTAGGTGTTTTGTTTATATATATAATAGGATCTACCCCAGTTTTATTTGTATCAACAGGTGGAGCCTAGTCCACTAAATGGAGGAAAACAGTTCAATTAAACTTGATAAACTAGACCATCACAAATTTATCATTTTTATATCTCAGTTTAAATTGATTGGTCTGTGAGCTCGAAAGGTTGAGCAAGGTCGACGCGTTTCGAATCCTTTTTCAAGTGGAAGGATTCTCCTCAGGACCACAAACACAAATTCTGCAAAACATAAATAAAATAACGTACTGTCAGACGTCTCATGAAGCAACTCTCAACTAATATTCAGTTCAACACACACTCCAGTCCTACCTGAATTGCTTGTTTGCTGAAGTCTTTTCTTTTAGATGCTAAAAGAGAGTGCACAGTCAGATTGTATTAACTAGAAGTTTACATGATAGGCTCTTATGGTTAGGAAGGCACGTATTTATTTTACTCACTTGATTGGGTGTTCAAAAATCTCCTATGGAGCCCGCTATGATCAACTTAGTCAGTATCCGTTTATTCGTTTATGCAATGTTGCATCATGACGATATGAATTCTGTGAAAAGATCGATAGGTTTTGATGAGCCAAATCTGATGGCCAGTCGGTATCATTTTGCATCAAACAATTTAGAGAGTCCTAACGCACGCATTTAGACCACGCGTTATCGGCATGTTTAGCCGAGTATTTGCGTAATTATGAAAATTCTTAGGCTCCGTGATGGGGCCGCTAACCTCTTGCCATTATATAAAGACAACAAGTTAAAGCAAAGACGCACGTGAAGTCATACCTTTTTGTAGAATTAGTTATCCTTCGGTACGTGACGCCTCCATGAATGAAAGTGGCGTATTGTTCTTCCGGGTTCGTTCGGGTTTAATACGGTTTGCTTCCGGGGCGGCCTCGGGGCGTTTCTGAGGATCGTGGTTTTGGGAATCGTAGTTTTTTTAAATGTATTCCTCGAGTCCGATATGTGGCGCCTCTGTAAGAGAAAGCAGCAGTCGTTCGGATTTAATATATTTAGCTTACAGGGCGACCTCAGGGCGTTGCTGGAATCGTAGTTTTTGAGTGTTTTAAGGCGTTTATTTGCATGGAATAGTTGTCTTTCGGGTTGAATGCGAAGATCTTATGGCCAGCGTCAATGTTGGTTAGCACTTGTATAATAATAAAACTTTTCAATCCTTCATATTGTTTAGACACTTCTAGTAACAACAGCATTAAGAAACGGCTGGTTTGGGCTTATATCCCATTACTTAGACTATTGGTCTCGAGGGTATGCGAGGCTCATCAAGGAAAAGTTGAGCAAGATCATCAATGTATTCTTCATAGATTGTATAACTCGGACATTTCATTCAAACCTCGAATAGTGGTATTGAATTTGAGAATAAGCATGGCTTCTCTTTTACTCAATTTGGCCTCCACATCTCCACCTCTCGGGTCATGGTCAATCTTCGATATTATCGTCCTTCTTAGATCACTTTCCTCGTGAGCTTGGTCAATCCAGTGTTGGACAAGGGGAGCTGTAAGGACTTTTTTCTTAATCCTGGATTTGTGCTGCGACATCCTTTGTCGGGCTTCCTGGGTTGTCTTGCCTATATAAAGTTTATCACATGGGCAAAGTATGCCATAGACAATATTTCGTGTCTTGCAGTTTGTGAATTGATCATGTTTCCATGATATGCCCGCATGTTGGAACAATGCATGTGCCACATTTCCGACGCCCAGTTATTGGAGGGAGGTTGACATAGTCACGCAATGTGAGAGCTTTTGCTTTTGGTACTGCTGCTCGAACTATTTGATTTGCTATACTTTTGTCCTTCTTAAAGGCAAATAATGGTACCTCAGAAAACTGGGCATCAAGATCTTTTAATAGATGCCAGTTTTGGTGAATGGTGGTTTTGAAGAAATTGGAAGCTGGACAGAAAGTGGAAACACAAACTATGCGTTGTTGTTGTTTCTTTTCTTTCTTTTTAAGAAGCTCCTCACGTGGGGTCCACCATGCTCGCTTGATGGCTTGCTTAAGAAGTTTTGCTGGATAACCACGTGCTAGTAGTCTCTCTTTTAAGATGTTCGCATGGTTCATGTACTCATCTTTGAAGGTACAGTTTCTCCGGATGCGGAGAAACTGACCAACCGGTAAATTCTGTTTCAGACTCCTTGGATGATTACTTGAATAATCCAATGCTTTGTTTCGATCTGATTTCTTTCTGTAGGGAGTGGTTACTAATTGTCCATTTAAGCAATAGACTTCCACGTCCAGGAAAGAAAGTCTCGTCATAGAGGTTTGAAGACTAAACTTAATGTCCACCATCCTGTTGTTAAGCCATTCATGAAATTCTGTGAGTTGTTCGAAGGTACCAGACCATGTGAAAAAGACATCGTCGATAAATCGTACCCATCCACCAATCCATTGATGGAACGGGTTGTCATTATGAATGTATTTGTCTTCATATTGGCTCATGAACAATATAGCCAGTTCAGGGGCAAAGGGGCAGCCCATGGCGACTCCCTTTATTTGGAAGTAGAAGTCATCTTTGAACTTGAAATAGTTCTTTGTCAAGGCCATTTTGGCTAATTCCAGGATAAATGTTGTAACTTTCTGTCCAGCTTCCAATTTCTTCAAAACCACCATTCACCAAAACTGGCATCTATTAAAAGATCTTGATGCCCAGTTTTCTGAGGTACCATTATTTGCCTTTAAGAAGGACAAAAGTATAGCAAATCAAATAGTTCGAGCAGCAGTACCAAAAGCAAAAGCTCTCACATTGCGTGACTATGTCAACCTCCCTCCAATAACTGGGCATCGGAAATGTGGCACATGCATTTGCTGTGCCTCCACAATTGAGGGCCAATTGTTCCAACATGCGGGCATATAATGGAAACATGATCAGTTCACAAACTGCAAGACACGAAATATTGTCTATGGCATACTTTGCCCATGTGATAAACTTTATATAGGCAAGACAACCCAGGAAGCCCGACAAAGGATGTTGCAGCACAAATCCAGGATTAAGAAAAAAGTCCTTACAGCTCCCCTTGTCCAACACTGGATTGACCAAGCTCACGAGGAAAGTGATCTAAGATGGACAATAATATCGAAGATTGACCATGACCCGAGAGGTGGAGATGTGGAGACCAAATTGCGTAAAAGAGAAGCCATGCTTATTCTCAAATTCAATACCACTACTCGAGGTTTGAATGAAATGTCCGAGTTATACAATCTATGAAGAATACATTGATGATCTTGCTCAACTTTTCCTTGATGAGCCTCGCATACCCTCGAGACCAATAGTCTAAGTAATGGGATATAAGCCCAAACCAGCCGTTTCTTAATGCTGTTGTTACTAGAAGTGTCTAAACAATATGAAGGATTGAAAAGTTTTATTATTATACGAGTGCTAACCAACATTGATGCTGGCCATAAGATCTTCGCATTCAAACCGAAAGACAACTATTCCATGCAAATAAACGCCTTAAATTACTCAAAAACTACGATTCCAGCAACGCCCTGAGGTCGCCCTGTAAGCTAAATATATTAAATCCGAACGACTGCTGCTTTCTCTTACAGAGGCGCCACATATCGGACTCGAGGAATACATTTTAAAAAAAACTACGATTCCCAAAACCACGATCCTCAGAAACGCCCCGAGGCCGCCCCGGAAGCAAACCGTATTAAACCCGAACGAACCCGGAAGAACAATACGCCGCTTTCATTCATGGAGGCGTCACGTACCGGAGGATAACTAATTCTACAAAAAGGAATGACTTCGCGTGCGTCTTTGCTTTAACTTATTGTCTTTATATAATGGCAAGAGGTTAGCGGCCCCATCACGGAGCCTAAGAATTTTTATAATTACGCAAATACTCGGCTAAACATGCCGATAACGCGTGGTCTAAATGCGTGCGTTAGGACTCTCTAAATTGTTTGATGCAAAATTATACCGACTGGCCATCAGATTTGACTCATCAAATCCTATCGATCTTTTCACAGAATTAATATCTTCATGATGCAACATTGCATAAACGAATAAACGGATACTGACTAAGTTGATCACAGCGGGCTCCATAGGAGATTTTTGAACCCCCAATCAAGCGAGTAAAATAAATACGTGCCTTCCTAACCAGAAGAGCCTATCATGTAAACTTCTAGTTAATACAATCTGACTGTGCACTCTCTTTTAGCATCTAAAAGAAAAGACTTCCCCAAACAAGCAATTCAGGTAGGACTGGAGTGTGTGTTGAACTGAATATTAGTTGAGAGTTGCTTGATGAGACGTCTGACAGTACGTTATTTTATTTATGTTTTGCAGAATTTGTGTTTGTGGTCCTGAGGAGAATCCTTCCACTTGAAAAAGGATTCGAAACGCGTCGACCTTGCTCAACCTTTCGAGCTCACAGACCAATCAATTTAAACTGAGATATAAAAATGATAAATTTGTGATGTTCTAGTTTATCAAGTTTAATTGAACTGTATTCCTCCATTTAGTGGACTAGGCTCCACCTGTTGATACAAATAAAACTGGGGTAGATCCTAGTATATATATAAACAAAACACCTAAGCACAAAAAACTTCCCTTTCTCACTACACTAATTGTTGTTGTCTATTGTGTACATACTTTATGTGAGTGAATCGTCTTGAGTGTTAACTGTATGTCCCGCATTGGTCCCCCACTTGGTTTCTTATAAAAAAACAACACAACAAATGTCTCCTAAATCAAGTCTCCTTTCCATCCCTTCTTTATGGCAAAAAATAAAAAGTGTTTGAATCTAAGTTACAAGAAATTGAGTGTTTAAAATTTCAATCAATAATCCACCTAATTCTATTAAAAAGAGTGAAAATAAATTCATTTGAGTTTAAAAAGTAGACTGAAAGAGTGGTCTTTGGTGATGGGCAATCTTCAGCTCATCGTCTAACGTAATTGATGAATCAGTGCACAGTAATGGCAACCAGATTGTTCTTTTCCAACTGGGTTGGCAGCACACAACATTAAAGGGATTACTTTACAACGCTTATTGATGCTGCCAGTGGAGCATGATAACAAATTACAATACCACAAGCTATCTGGAGAAGCTTGTTGTGAAGTTTCAAGAGTCCTAAAGAGAATGAAACTTCTTATCATTGATGAAGTAAGCATGGTATCAAATGTAATGCTTGCTTTTGTGCATTTAAGAATGCAAGAAATTCTTAAAACAGACTATGATGTGTTATTTGGAGGCAAACACATCATTGTTTTTGGAGATCTACTGCAACTAACTCAAGTGAAAGGACAGCCAGTGTTTAAAATGCTTACGCATGAAGATACCAGGAAGTGCTTAGGAAGCATTGGAAATGTTAACATATGGTTAAATTTCAAATATGCCGAACTGCTTCAAAATATGCGACAGGCAAAGGATGAAGATTATAAAAATATTCTACAAGATGTAAGAATTGGAAAACTAACTGAGCATGGCAAAGAAGCTTTACGTGGACGATTAATTTCAAATTTGTTTCCAAATGAAAATATTCTCCCAGAGAATATTTTTAAGAAAATTCCTGAAAACAAATCTGTCATATGCTTGATGCCAACTCTGCAAGAATGTTCAATCTTCAACAACAAAATGGTAAAGTTGGAAAATCAAGAGATTGTGAAACTGGAAGCTATTGATAAAATTGAACATGAAGGAGGAACTATTATTTTGTCAGAAAAGTTGAAATCAAAATTGGATTCTTTAGAGAAGACAATATCTAAAACTGCTGGTATGGAAAAGACTCTGTATGCATCTTTGAATTGTCGTATAATTTTACGACGTAATTTACATGTGGAAAGAGGTTTAGTAAATGGAGCAATGGGTCATGTTGTGGATTGTGTTAATTTTTCCTGAAATATTGATGGAATTGAATTTATAAAAATTAAATTTGATGGTATTGAAGAAGTACAACAGATCAGTCGTTGTTCTGCCCGATTTTTGCTTGTGAAAGATTTATATGTCTGCAGAAAACAGTTTCCTGTTTCTTTGGCATATGCAGTGACTATTCATAAATCTCAAGGTTTAAGTGTTGATAGTGCTTTGGTGAATATTGGAAATTCTGTGTTCCAGGAGGGTATGGCATATGTTGCTTTATCTCGAGTCAGAACTTTATCAGGATTGTACTTGATTGATTTTGATGAGACAAAGATTAATGCAGATCTAAATTGTGTAAAAGAATATAATAGGTTAAGAAGAGAGTATGCTCCAAATTTACCTCCATTTCCTCTATTTGAAAAGGGTGTGGGAGGCCGAAAAAGAAGAAATGAGAAAAATTGTAGTGAAGTTGTAGCAAAAAGAAAAAAGCTAGATGAACCAGTAATTGTAAACAGAAAGGAAATGGATTCAGATAAAGATGTTGTTGGATTTCAGTTTGAAAATAGTTCTGGTGTCAACTGCTATGCTAATGTAGTGGTTAATGTTGTTTTTTTCTCCAAACTGTACAAGAACAGATTGCTGAAAATCGTGATCAAACATTTTGATGTTTATTAAATTCTGTGTTAGAGAAATGTAGCAGTGATAGAACAAAAATACAAAGTGTTTCTGAAATTAGAAATGTTTTAGACAAATGTCTCGGTCTAAATCAATTTTCACAGAATATTTAGCAAGATTGTCAGGAGTTTCTAATGTATATGCTTGTTGTTTTGCAAGATGAAGGTGTAGATGTAGAAAATCTTTTTGGCCTTTCTTATAAATGGCGGTACCCCCTTTTGTACCGCTTTTGGCCGCCATAA
Source organism: Lissotriton helveticus (assembly GCF_964261635.1). NCBI lineage: Eukaryota > Metazoa > Chordata > Amphibia > Caudata > Salamandridae > Lissotriton > Lissotriton helveticus. The sequence goes on along the minus strand of NC_136067.1, from coordinate 1,077,922,618 downwards.
GTGTGGCAGGGTGTGCTCAGACGTTAGTCCCTTGCTCACTTTGCCACTGGATTCAAGCAAGCCGGGCTGAAGACGGCTGGAATGCCAGAAACCGGTCCTCGGAAGCTTGTTTCCGGTCCAGGGAAGACATGGCTTGGCAGTTCGGGCTGGACTGTTCCCATGAGGCACAGGGTCAGACTGATTTGCATATAGCCATGTCTGAACTGGGGTGGCAGAGTGGGCTAAAGAACGGTGATGGATTAAACTCAGATCTTTTGACTGGGTGTGAGTGTTTGATTGATTCAGATGCTCCGTCCATCACCACCCCCTTTTGAACCACTTTTGGCCTCCATAAGTGTGGCAGGGTATGCTCAGACGTGAGTCCCTTGCTCACTTTGCCACTGAATTCAAGCAAGCCGGGCTGAAGACAGCTGGAATGCCAGAAATCGGTCCTCGGAAGCTTGTTTCCGGTCCAGGGAAGACATGGCTTGGCAGTTCGTGCTGGACTGTTCCCATGAGGCACAGGGTCAGCCTGATTTGCTTATAGCCATGTCTGACCTGGGGTGGCAGAGTGGGCTAAAGAACGGTGATGGATTAAACCCAGATCTTTTGACTGGGTGTGAGTGTTTGATTGATTCAGATGCTCTGTCCATCACCTCCCCCTTTTGTATTTCTTATAAATGGCAGCATGACTGCGACAATTGCTCCTTTTCAAGTAGTACTACAATAGACACTGAAAGATTTATATATTTGACTTTACCAGACTGCAAATCAGTGTCATTTAATAATCTAGTTAGACAAGCAAATCAAAGCATGGTCTGTACTCAATGTAAATCAGCAATGCTATCAACTTTATTTTTACGAAGATATGGACAGTATGTTATTTTAATGTTCCAACGATGTAGACCTGATGGAACTAAATTGACAACAATAATTAAAAATGTTGTGGCTACTCAATTATCAATTTCAGGAAGAACCTTTACAACTGCAGCACTTATTTACCATGATGGTCCTTCAACAACATCAGGACATTACACAGCTTATTTAAAATGTCAAAAAGGATGGAAACACTGTAATGATACTCAATTGACTTTCAAATAACGTTTGCCTTCTGACTTCCTAAATTATTACCTAGTGTTCTTACAACCGAAATTTTAGGGAAGGTAATTGGCCTATGAAGATTGCAGCAGTTAATATAACTTAGTTTGCTGTTCAAAATTACTTTCTGAATGAGAGTGATGAAGATAATAAAAAACAAGTAGTTCTCAAAGAGATAGTATATGTATATCATATAGTGTGTGCTGTGAGTATTATACAAAATATTTATAAAAAGTAAGCTAGAGGTGGAAATAAAACTCTTGTTTCATAATGTAAAAGATGTTGGAGCTTTTCTTTCAGAAAGTCGGGTAAATGAGAAATTAAGAATACTCTAGACTAATTTCCAAAGAAAAGGACTTTCCATATACTATTTGGCCTCGTGGAAAAGTGGATGGATCAAAAGTGAGTTTAGATATGTTTTTTCAAAATTTTACATTATTTAAGAAAAGTTTTGATGGGTTTTTTAAACACAATCATTTTGATTGTGTTTATTTTTGCCCGCTGTTATATGATGAGTACTATTGAAGTCACTGTTTTAAGTGAAATTCAATATATTCTGAGAACAGCAAAATTAAACCATATAACATGTTGTTGAAATTATTTTGTATTTTCTATTATTAAATATATATTATTTTCCCATTCTCTTATGCTCACTTACCTATTTCCACCCTCTATCACTCCTCTTAACTCACCCTCACTGGCCTTTTTTCACTCTCCCTCACCTCCCTTCCCTTATTCCACTTTCTTCACTTATTCTCATTAACCACTCCTTCACGGCCCTTTCCCTCTCTCCCATCCACTACTTTCCAGCTGTCAGTCACTCTACTTCACTCCCCTTCCCCTTGTTTCCTTTCTTTGTTCAATCAATAATTCCCCTTCTCTCACTCACCTTATTACACTTCACTCACTCCTTCTCTCACTTCTTCTGTCCTCTCACATCCTCAATCCCTTTCCCTCACTCCCTGTCTCTTAGCTTCAGTCTCTCGATCCTCTCACTCTCTCACTCCTCTTCTGTCATGCTTACTCCCTAAAACTCCCCCACACTCCCTTACTTATCTTTCATTGCTCTCTTACTCAGTTTCTTTCTGCCACTCTTTCCTTCACTACCTCTATGTTCTCACTCCTTCACTTCCTTCGTCTCAAGCTCATTTGCTTTTATCCTCTTTTTATTTTCCCTTTTTCATCAACCTCACTCTCCTTCACTCACCCTCCCTCACCCTCGTTCCCTTACTTCAGTTCCTTCAGTTATCCTCATTCATCATCTTTAAATACCCTTCTTCTTTCTTTCGTCACGCACTCACCTTTTCCCAGTCCCTTTGCTTCACTTTTCTTCCCTTTCTTCCCTTCCTTTGCTCTCTCAGTCATTCTCCTTCCCTTAATCACCTTACTGCCCTTTACTCACTCTTTTTCATACTCCCTCTATTCTCTCATATTCTCACATGTCTTCCCTCACTCCCTCTCTGTTACCTTCACTCCCATTGTCTCCTCACTGTCTTACAACCCTACATTCACCCTCACTCACCTTCCATGCCTCATTGTCATCAATCCACCGTTATTCACTCCTGCTTCTCTGTCACTCACTCCCCTTTCTTTACTCCCCTTTCTGCCTTTAGTTTTCCTTTTTTTTTTTAAATGTTTTTATTATCATTTTGTACTTTTATTGCAAGCCGTACAAGATTACTGCAACATAGCTAGTACAACAAATATACAAAAAAATAAGATTTAGCAGCAAAACAACAAATACAGGGGAACAATAAGACACATTCCAAAAAGAAACATCGTAGAATATATACTGTTACAAATTAAAATATTTAAGCCAACTCCCCCTGAATCCATTGCTGAACCGGGTCCCAGATTTTCATTCCAAAGGATCTTTTCCTTCTACCTTTTGTTCTATATATAGCTTCCTCTATATTATAAGAGGCTAAAAGACGTGCTCTCCAAGCTTCAAATGAAGGAGGAGAGGGGCTGATCCACTCTTGCGTAATACAGGCCCTAGTTATGGCCATAGATATAAATAAGAGAGCTTGTTTTCCCTCTGGTAACGTGTCCGAACTTACACCAAATAAAACAAGTTCCCCCGTTAGAGTAAGTGAAAACCCCAACACTGTAATCAAGAATGTCTGAATTGCCTCTAAAAAGAGAGCTAACCGAGGACAAGCAAAAAACATATGTATCGAGTCTGCGGCCTGACAGCTACACCTATTACATGCTATGCCAACCGTCGCGACCCATTTAGAAATTTTCAAGGGCGTATAATATAAATCATATAGGGCCATGTAGTGCTGAGTGCGCGATCTGCCAGTAATCAAGACGGTATTAGCCAAAGTGATTGATTCTTCTAGGCGGATAGTTTCAGTACCTAGCCTCTCGGCCCATCTTGCTGCATAAGCAGCTAAATCATCTGGACATGTAGCCAAAAGAACTCTATATTAATGACCGATCCGTTTTTTAATAAACAGATTGTCAATAAGTGGGATCCTAACAATGCCAGAAACTTCCAATGATGACAAAGAATTGAAGAAACTATGGATCTGTAAATATTTAAAATAGTCCTGAGTCGAAAGATTATATCTATCTGTTAATTCCGAGAAGGTAAGTAACCGACCATGATGCCATAGATCGTTCACACAATAGATTCCTTTATTTCGCCATCGAGACATAACCGAATCCTGAAACACAGGTGGAAATATTTTAAAGGCAGAGAGGGGTGAATAGATCAAAAGTTTCATAATTCCCAGTTGATGCCTAACTATCTTCCATACCCCAAAGGCTGCTTTCAGCGTCTTAAATTTAGTTCTTTTGTAGTAGCTTGGTTCTGTATTTTTGAGGAAGCAGCCTCGACACTCTTCTCCCATTATAAGTTCATATATTGAAGGTGAATGACTCTGAAGAATCCTTGCTTTTTCCCCAATAATCAAAGGAGAGATAAACTGTAAAACAGACGCGACATAGTAGTACAAAAAATATGGAATTCCCCACCCCCCCTAGATTTTGGTAGAATCATCTTTTTAAATGATCTACGATGTTTTTTGTAGCCCTGAAGAAATCTAGATGTCATTCTTTCCAATTGCTTAAACAGGATCAAGGGAAACTCAAGAGGGATAGATCGAAACATATAAAGAAATTTGGGAAGTATAATCATTTTTAGTACATTATTCAAGCCAAATAAGGATAAATGAAAATGATCAATCCGTTCGAGTGTAGTATTTGCCTTTTGAAAAACCGGGTTAAAATTTATGGCTGGGATATCTGATACAGGGGATGTCATTTTGATACCCAAATATGTTGCTACCGGTACTAGCGGAATCGACGGGGGAGGAGTCTGACCTATAAATACATTTGGAGTTTTCGCTATATTCAACTTATAGCCGGAGAAAGCCCCGAAGTGAGTGGCCAAGTCCTCTATCACTGGGAGAGCTTTCTGGATACTAGTTGCAAGCACTAATACATCATCGGCGTAAGCGAGCGCTCTATAATTGGTATTGGCAACAGAAACAGGTGGTATTTCTGATGCTGAGTTCAGTTTGTTTAAAAATATATCTATATAAAGGGCAAATAAAAGTGGGGAAGAAGGACAACCCTGACGGGTACCTCTGGAAATGGAAAAAAGGCCAGATTTTTTGGAACCGATTTTTATACAAGATGTGGGTGTCAAATAAAGAGACTTTAAAGCTAAAATAATCTGTGGGCCAAACCCTTTCATTGCTAGCATCTCCCACAGATATGACCAGGCTACCCTGTCGAAAGCCTTCTCGGCATCCAACAGGGTAATGCCAAGATCGCATCTAATCACTTCGGCCCGGTCCATTAAGGTGATTACGCGCCTAACATGGTCCGAGGTATCCCGGGATGGGATGAAACCATGCTGGAGAGGCGAGACTATTGTAGGAATTGCCCCCGATATGCGGGATGCTAAGATCTTCGAAAAGATCTTACTATCCGCATTAATGAGCGATATCGGTCTAAAGGATGAGGGAAGAAGAGGGGGTTTACCTTTCTTGAAAAGGCCATAATCGTTGATTGACTCCATGATGGAGGTGCTACCGCATTTTGAGTCTCTACACAAGTCTGAAGGAGATCTTGTTTCAAGAGATGTCTAAACACCCTATAAAACTCTAAGGGTATACCGTCTGGCCCTGTAGCTTTCCCGGTGGCCAGCGAGAGAATGGGCACCTCTATTTCATCCCATGAAATTTCTGCGTCTAGTGCTGCAGATTGTACATCAGTTAACTTAGAGATATTATCAGTCCCACAAAAATTTAGCAGGGACTCCGATGAATACGATAGATTTTCCTCCGTATAAAGTTTACTATAAAATGAGCGAAAGACCTCCAGGATTTCTTCAGGTTGACTATAAATTAGTCCTGAGTCATCCTGAATCTCATTCACGGTATTAAATACTTCCTGCTGCCTGAGCCTCTTGGCCAAGATCCGTCCTGTCATTTCCCCCACTTCATAAACTTGGGAGCAAAACACTGTAGCCTGCTCAGCCAGTTTCCTCGCAAAGACTTCATGCAGCCTAGACTTATGTATAGCCAGTCTTGATTTGATATGCTCAGTGTCTTGAGCTGCAGTGATAGCTGAAACTAATTTAGCCTCCCATTCTTGTACTGCCTTATAGTAAGTAGCGAGTTTAACCCGAGAGGACCTTTGTTTATTAATAGAGTATGATAGAGTCTCTCCCCGGACCGCGGCCTTAAACGAATCCCAAACCATTTGAGTAGTAGCTGTACCTCGATTGATATAAAAAAATTCTTTAATCCATTTAGACATGTGTTCGATATACAATGAGTCTGCCAAAAGTTTGCGTTCGAATGTCAGGAAGTTATAATCGGGGATGGGCCAGATCCTTGCTTGATCTCTATTAATATAGGATTATGGTCTGAGATTATTCTCGGGAATATCTCATAGGTGATTTTGTTTAAAAGTGTCGAAGAAATTAAAAAATAATCTAGACGAACCATTTTCTGATGTGGGGCTGAATAGAACGTATACCCAGGTGACATGTCTCTTTTAACAAAACCCACATCCGATAGGCCAAACTCTATAGCTAAGCCTATTAGTGACTTGTAAATCTTCTTCTTAAGCCCAGAATAGGGAGTCTCTGAACTTATATCAAAATCTCTATCAATATGAATATTCAAGTCCCCACACAGTACTAATGGAGTGGGCCATCCAGCTAACTCTATACTTAGAAAATTTAGAAGATCAGGATCATCGGAATTTGGGCCATACATTGAACAAATAGTTAACCGTTTACCATCTATAGAGAGTTCTATTATGACCCATCTTCCATACTGATCAGTTTTAATACGATTGCAAGACCCTAGCCCTTTCCTAATAAGCACTGCCACTCCCCTCGTAGTAGTACCTTGACTCGTGCATCCCAGATCATTAAACCATTTTCTATTATTCCAGATCAGGTGTGTTTCTTGCAAACACAAAACATCTATCTTCATACTATAAAGGATTTGAGCACACATACCCCTTTTTTGCTTGTTATTCAAGCCACAAATGTTCCAAGAACAAATCCTTAATTTAGCCATTTACAATTCTTTTTTTTTGCATTTTTTGTTCCCCTCACTTCTTATATGTCTCACTTTTAGTTAGCAGCCCCCGCTTTAAACCTGTCTGATAATAACAAACAAACATGTCTTCTCCAGCTATCTTACAATGCCAATTACTCCCCCTAACCCCCCCTCCCACCCCCAACACCAACCCCACCCAAAGAAGGCAAAGGGACTGAGCAGTCCCTAGAAAAGATGGTCTGAGAAGCATAATGCGTCTCGCTGCGCACTCCCATCTGCTAAACAGTCATCCAAAAAAGAATTAATTTATAGAAAGAAAGAAAGGCCTAGCCACTGGAGAACCAAAGATTATAAGTCCAAGCAGGTCAGTAAACACAATAAGCCCCCAATGGTTCAGCCTTGCAATCAAAAAAAGACAGAATAAGTTTGAGACATCACATTTTGGATAATAGATCCTTTGCTGCGCTCTTCGAAGTTAGAAAATGGGTTCTTTCCTTAAATATAACCTTAAGTTTTGAAGGGATTAAGAAGGAAGGCTTGGGCTCCCTTTGCCTGAAATGAAGAAATAAGTTGGCGAAACTGCCAATTATTGCGCCTAGACCTGTTCTCTAAGTCCACCAGCTTCCAATTGAAGTCCTCCTTTAAGTTAGCAAGAGTGGAAAGCTGAGAACCTTGCTGAGTAAAGACATCTTCAATAGCAGAAATCCTCCCCTCAGCCTCCTGCACTCTAGCGGATGTTTCATTGCAAGTTTTTACTACTCACCTTAGATTGTTTTGAAGTTTGCGTACTGCTGCTTGCGTACGCAGATTCTCAGCTCTGGTTTCTTCCCGGTGCACCATCACTTGATACAGTATATCCAGGGTAGTCCCGGATGTCTGAGAACTCTGAGACGAATCAGCCAGGTCTGGAGGAATGTTCTCAGCAGAGGTAATGAGAGCAGGAGAGCCCAAATTCTTGTCAGCTTCAAGTTCTGAGGGGGAGATCCCGCTACCTGTCCCCCTAAGAACCGTGTTCTCCTCAGCCCCCCACTCCATTCGAGCAGAAAGAGAGTCGCCATTATCTGCTCCCTCTTCAATGGAAGAGCTGGATCTTTCTTGAGCCCCACCAGTTAAGCTAGAGGTGCTAGTGTCATCTCTCCACTCCCCGTCCAAACTCTCCAGCTCCAATGCAGTAGATAAATCCGACATTGAGTAAAAATTCCCGGCCGAGTCAACTGATTGCGTGTCCCCAATAATATCAGCCTCCTCCTGAGAGTTAGTGTGAATAGTGCTGCCAGCAATAATAACATCAGAAGTCACGCCTTGAGGGTTTGATCCCTGAGCAAAGAGAGTAGCTGTGCCCTTGCTAGCAATGCTTGTGGTTTGGATGGTAGCAGTCTGTGAAAAAATGCCAGAGCCAGAAGGAGGAGCCAACGCCTCCATATTCGCGCTGCCACTGACGACCTCGGCAAGATTATCTCCAGAGTTTATCGGCTGAGATTCAGAATCGCCCAGTTGGTCGCCAGTAGTCTTCTCCTTCTCCTTATGCAATGCCTTATTCCCTTTTTAAACATGCCAGGTATTTTTTTAGGAGCAGTACCACTACAGGTCCCAGCATGCAATGGATCGGTTTCGAGCAGCTTGAGAGGAGTAGCCGGAATAGTCAGAGTACTGTCCTCCTGCACGGATTCTAAATCGATATTTACAACTTTTAAGGCAGTTCCAGGATTACCCGGCTTACCGGTAATAGTTGCTGCAGCAGTCACTGCCTGTGTCCTCGTCTCCGTGACCGTCTCCCCAGCGCTCCTTCGCCTTTGGACTGCCCGTCAGTAACACCTGGTTTCACCGAGGGAATCCGTGACCGACCCCCCAGGGCTCCTTCGCCTTTGGACTGTCCGCCAGTAACACCTGGTTTTGAGGAGTCCTGAGCCCAGCACAGCAGTCGTCCAGCGCCCAGCTGACTCCACCTCAAAGACTGCCCCGAGGCACCGGCCGCCGAACGCCAAGCAATTTGCAAGTACCGGCGATATTTGTGAAGAAAATCCTGCCGCATGCTTGTGAAACTAGAGATGAAAGATCCGCCCAGAGCTCTCAAGCACCTCTGTCAGTGTCCGAGAAAGGAGAGCGAGCGCCCGACAACAGCTACAGGTGAGAGCGCCTTACAGCAAGCACAGTTCTGCTGCTCACTCGGATGCGCACGCATCCGCCATCTTGCCTCCCCTTGTTCAACTCCAACTTTAGTTTTCCTAATGCATATTCCTTTAGGATCTTACTCACCTTCAGTTTATTTCTCTCTCCTGCTCTTGTTCACTGTCACTGAATGTATCATGTCATTATCCTTTTAGTAATTTGCTCTCTCTCTATTTCTTTTTAACTCTCTCTGACCTTCACCATTCCTTTGTTTTTCTTTCTGAGTCCTTCACTTCTACTTTATCTCTTACTAACCTTTTATGACTTTTAATCTCCTACTTTGTCTCTTGTATTGTAAAATATATATTATAAATATTCTAACATTTTTTTGTCTTTCACAGATATACATTTTAATGAAAATATGTAATTAAGTTCACATTACTTATAAGGTAAGTTTGATGTACAAACTTTACTTTCCCTATACTCTTTTCCTTAACCTCACTACTCTTCTCTGATGCTCCCACACCTCTGTTCCCTTATTGCGCTTGCCTCACTTATTCTGAATCCCCACGTTTACTCCCCTTTTCCTCACTCCTCTCTCACACTCACCTTCTTTCAGACCTTCTCCTTTACTTTCCTTCCTCTCTCTTCTCTTACTTCATTCCTTTACTCTTTTCTCTTCCCTTACTCTCCTTACTCCACTTCAGTAACTCCTTCTCTCAATCCCTCTGTCCTCTAACTTACTCACTTCCCTTCTATCACTCTCTCTCTGTTACCCCCATTCTCTCCGTCCTCTTAGTCTCTCACTCCTCTTCTATCACGCTCACTCCCTATAACTGAGCCATACTCCCACACTCACCTTCTTTCAGACCTTCTCCTTTACTTTCCTTCCTCTCTCTTCCCTTCCTTCACTCCTTCACTGTTTTCCCTTCCCTTACTCTCCTTACTCCACTTCACTAACTCCTTCTCTTACTCCCTCTGTCCTCTTAGATCTACACTCCGCTTCCCTCATTCTCTCTCTGTTAGCCTCATTCTTTCCGTCCCCTTAGTCTCTCAGTCCTCTTCTGTCACACTCACTCCGTATAACTCAGACATACTCCCACACTCAACTTCTTTCAGACCTTCTTCTTCACTTTCCTTTCTCTCTCTTCCCTTCTTTCACTCCTTCACTCTTTTCCCTTCTCTAACTGTCCTTACTCCACTACACTAACTCTTTCTCCTACTCCCTCTGTCCTCTTAGTTGTACACTCCCCTTTCCTCATTCTCTCTCTGTTAGCCTTATTCTCTCTGTCCCCTTAGTCTCTCACTCCTCTTCTGTCATGCTCACTCCCTGTAACTCAGCCATACTCTCACACTCACCTTCTTTCAGACCTTCTCCTTTACTTTCCTTCCTGTCCCATCCCTTCTTTCGCTCCTTCACTCTTTTCCCTTCCCTTACTCTCCTTACTCCACTTCACTAACTCCTTCTCTTACTCCCTCTGTCCTCTTAGTTCTACACTCCCCTTCCTTCATTCTCTCTCTGTTAGTCTCATTCTCTCTGTCCCCTTAGTCTCTCACTTCTCTTCTGTCACGCTCACACCCTATAACTCAGCCATACTCCCACACTCACCTTCTTTAAGTCCCCCTACTTCACTTCCCTCCCCTCTCGTCCCTTTCTTTGCTCCCTCACTCATTTTCCTTTCCTTTCTCACTGCACTCCACTTCACTCACTCCTTTTGTATTTGTTAAGAATACAGCTCTTTTTGGAGGATTGGAGGTAGTTCTAAAAAGAACTGTTTTTTTCTTCTTTTTAGGTTTTCTTAGTGAACAAAAACAAGAACAGGGAATGTCAAACTGCTCAACAGGAGCAAAAAAAAAGAGTAAAAATTAGGGCTGGGGATGGCAGCGGTGGCTTTCCCTTGTTCGGACAATGTTCATAATACTTTGTTCACCGTAACAAAGTAGTTCATCACAGTCTTTTCATTTTATAGTGATGCCATCAAAAACAGGCTGAATATTAGGAATCAGCTGTTCAGGTCTCCCTCTTACTGTTGATACAGTTGGTCCTCCAGTCGAAGTCGAAGCACCATCCCTTGGGGAATTTCGTGCCAGAGCCCTGACATTCTCCCGGGCATAGTTCTGGGGGTGCCTCCTCTGAACGTGCCGAATCATGGTTGAATTGCCAAAACTGTATTTCCTTGTGGGGTCACCCCGTGAAAGGACAGTTTGGCAAATGCTGCACTCTACCTTTGGAGCATTCACCTTTTTTTACCTGCTGGTATAGTTAAAAACTTCCATATGAAGTGCTCCTTTACCCTGGGCTGAGGAGCCTCTTCCTGTATCAACTCATCCGAGTCCTCACTGCTCCTGGTGGGTCTAGCAGCCATTATATTCCCAAAAGGTAGAGCAGAAAAAAACAGGTCTTGCTGTCACAAAAGTGAAAGAAGTAGTGAAGGAAGTAGGTGGGGTTTTCATTCTTTGTAAAAAAAACTGTTAACAACCAATGAAAAGTGGTATTTTAAGGTCACAGGACTTGACGCGCATTTAAAAAACCTCTGAAATTCACTGAAAAAACCATAGGTTTCACATTTGTTATAGTTAGGAATTAGCATTTAAAAAACCTTTGAAATTCACTGAAAGAACCATAGGTTTCACACCAGTTATAGTTAGCTGAACATTTTACTCATAGAAAACCATTGAAATTCCCACGTTATAGTTAGTTGGACTCACTATAACTCACGCGCCCGCAATCCACTCCTGATGATGTCACATATTACATCATTCATGACATGGTCAGTGACATCACTGATGACATCACTGATGACATCTCAAATGACATCACTGATGACATCTCAAATTACATCACTGATGACATCACTGATGACATCAACCATGTGATAATACGATGCACCTCCTCACACTCTAATCTAACCTTTGATACACCCAGTGTTAAATACAAACTACCATTCCTGAAATTATTGACACACCAATACCCGTAACTACATACGCACTCACTGATTCCTAGGTCTACACACACATCCACTCATTCACCCATTCAATCACTCATATATACAGAAACTCATCACTACAACACTATCATATGAACTCATACACCTATACAGACACTCACACACTGCCACTCATCCATGGAGTTACTCACACACCTAGTCAGTCATGCAAAGAATCAATCACACTCCCATTTCCTCATCTATACAGTTATACAGACAACACCTCAATTATACAAACATATACTAAAACATACTTACTTTCTTATACAACCACTGATATAAGTACACATTGATCCATACAGCCACTCACACAATCAGTGGCTCTCATGTATAGTCATTTATATATGCCAACTCTCACATGCACTGTGTTTTACATATGTACTTACTTGGGCATGTAGCACTGAGATATCCATTCACTCACCAATACAGCCATGCACACAGTCAACCGCCCATACAGCTGTTTCCACATGCACTCTTGAACCCATACACCTGGTGAATCAACTGCTCACACATCCATGCAGAGAGACACACATCTCCCACCCACCCACACACACACTCAGACTCACATACAAATACTTTGGCAACCAATCAATAACCCCATATAGCCACTCATATAGCTATTGATCAACAGATGCAGCAGCTTATACAACAACAGACATACTGATGCACACATTCACACAGTTTAGTCACTAACCCATGCATTCAGCAAGACACATTTAATCACTCACTCATACAGTCAGTCAGTTACGCACCAACTAAATCGTTCATCCAGACTCTTATACATCCACTCATTCTTCAATATGTAAAACATATTTAAACTTTTCAGAAACACACAGACACTAGATGATGTCATCAGTGACTATAACATGGGTGAAACCTATGGTTTTTTCAGTGAATTACTAAGGTTTTTTAAATGCTAATTCCTAACTATAACGTGGCTGAAACCTATGGTTTTTTCTGTGAATATATATATATATATATATATATATATATGTGTAACCCCCGCTTAATAAAAACTTGTGTGGGTGAGAAGAACTCCTCGAGTGCTGTTTTATTTTCTTCAGGATGGAAGGAAACTGGAGCGTGATATATATATATATATATATATATATATATATATATATATATATATATATATATATATATATATATATATATTACCTACTGGCGGTCGCCAGTAGGTATATATAGTTAGGATTTTTTCTCTATGGGATTTTTGAAAATTCTATGTCTAATAACTTTGGCGTTTGTGGACGAAATCCTCCAGTCGAAGTCGAAGCACCACCCCTTGGTGAATTTCGTGCCAGAGCCCTGACATTCTCCCGGGCATAGTTCTGGGGGTGCCTCCTCTGAACGTGCCGAATCATGGTTGAATTGCCAAAACTGTATTTCCTTGTGGGGTCACCCCGTGAAAGGACAGTTTGGCAAATGCTGCACTCTACCTTTGGAGCATTCACCTTTTTTTACCTGCTGGTATAGTTAAAAACTTCCATATGAAGTGCTCCTTTACCCTGGGCTGAGGAGCCTCTTCCTGTATCAACTCATCCGAGTCCTCACTGCTCCTGGTGGGTCTAGCAGCCATTATATTCCCAAAAGGTAGAGCAGAAAAAAACAGGTCTTGCTGTCACAAAAGTGAAAGAAGTAGTGAAGGAAATAGGTGGGGTTTTCATTCTTTGTAAAAAAAACTGTTAACAACCAATGAAAAGTGGTATTTTAAGGTCACAGGACTTGACGCGCATTTAAAAAACCTCTGAAATTCACTGAAAAAACCATAGGTTTCACATTTGTTATAGTTAGGAATTAGCATTTAAAAAACCTTTGAAATTCACTGAAAGAACCATAGGTTTCACACCAGTTATAGTTAGCTGAACATTTTACTCATAGAAAACCATTGAAATTCCCACGTTATAGTTAGTTGGACTCACTATAACTCACGCGCCCGCAATCCACTGCTGATGATGTCACATATTACATCATTCATGACATGGTCAGTGACATCACTGATGACATCACTGATGACATCTCAAATGACATCACTGATGACATCTCAAATTACATCACTGATGACATCACTGATGACATCAACCATGTGATAATACGATGCACCTCCTCACACTCTAATCTAACCTTTGATACACCCAGTGTTAAATACAAACTACCATTCCTGAAATTATTGACACACCAATACCCGTAACTACATACGCACTCACTGATTCCTAGGTCTACACACACATCCACTCATTCACCCATTCAATCACTCATATATACAGAAACTCATCACTACAACACTATCATATGAACTCATACACCTATACAGACACTCACACACTGCCACTCATCCATGGAGTTACTCACACACCTAGTCAGTCATGCAAAGAATCAATCACACTCCCATTTCCTCATCTATACAGTTATACAGACAACACCTCAATTATACAAACATATACTAAAACATACTTACTTTCTTATACAACCACTGATATAAGTACACATTGATCCATACAGCCACTCACACAATCAGTGGCTCTCATGTATAGTCATTTATATATGCCAACTCTCACATGCACTGTGTTTTACATATGTACTTACTTGGGCATGTAGCACTGAGATATCCATTCACTCACCAATACAGCCATGCACACAGTCAACCGCCCATACAGCTGTTTCCACATGCACTCTTGAACCCATACACCTGGTGAATCAACTGCTCACACATCCATGCAGAGAGACACACATCTCCCACCCACCCACCCACACACTCAGACTCACATACAAATACTTTGGCAACCAATCAATAACCCCATATAGCCACTCATATAGCTATTGATCAACAGATGCAGCAGCTTATACAACAACAGACATACTGATGCACACATTCACACAGTTTAGTCACTAACCCATGCATTCAGCAAGACACATTTAATCACTCACTCATACAGTCAGTCAGTTACGCACCAACTAAATCGTTCATCCAGACTCTTATACATCCACTCATTCTTCAATATGTAAAACATATTTAAACTTTTCAGAAACACACAGACACTAGATGATGTCATCAGTGACTATAACATGGGTGAAACCTATGGTTTTTTCAGTGAATTACTAAGGTTTTTTAAATGCTAATTCCTAACTATAACGTGGCTGAAACCTATGGTTTTTTCTGTGAATATATATATATATATATATATATGTGTAACCCCCGCTTAATAAAAACTTGTGTGGGTGAGAAGAACTCCTCGAGTGCTGTTTTATTTTCTTCAGGATGGAAGGAAACTGGAGCGTGATATATATATATATATATATATATATATATATATATATATATATATATATATATATTACCTACTGGCGGTCGCCAGTAGGTATATATAGTTAGGATTTTTTCTCTATGGGATTTTTGAAAATTCTATGTCTAATAACTTTGGCGTTTGTGGACGAAATTGGCTGAAATTTTCAGGAAAATGGCACATTTTGTTTCTGAGCAGCCCTTAAAAATTTGGGGGGGGGTTCGTCAAGGGGGGGCCGAGAAAAAAGGGGGGTCCCAAAACGTGTTTTTAACATTGAGTTTTCCATAGGGCGGTTGGCCTCACTTTTAGCCCGAACGGCTGAATGGATTTGCACGAAACTTGGCAAAATTGTAGGGACTGGTAGCCCGATGTGCCTTTGCTAGGTCTCAATATATGTGCTCCAGTGGATTTTGAGAAATTAACGTTCAAAAAAAGATATATATCTGTAACAGCGGACCGGGCAGCGCTCCGGTTCGCGGACTTTTCGCGGTACGGAGCTTTGTGAAGCGAAGCTGATTGGTTCTCCGGCGTCTGTGAACATTCCAAACAGTCCGTAGCGGCCGCCATCTTGTCTCTTGGTAGGATCGAGAGACAAGAGGAGGCCAAAGCGAAGGGGCCAATGACCATAAGGGGGCATAGTAGATCCTCGCTGACCCCCTAGGTTTGATGTGGAGGTTTTAAAAGGGTCCCGCGGGGCAAAAAAAAAAAATAATAATAATAATCGAACGGCTGAATGGATTTGCACGAAACTTGGTAAAATATTAGGGACTGGTAGCCCGATGTGCCTTTGCTAGGTCTCAATATATGTGCTCCAGTGGATTTTGAGAAATTAACGTTCAAAAAAAGATATATATCTGTAACAGCGCTCCGCTTCGCGTAACGGAGGTTTGCAAAGCTGATTGGTTCTCCGGCGTCTGTAAACATTGCAAACAGTCCGTAGCGGCCGCCATCTTGTCTCTCGGTAGGATCGAGAGACAAGAGGAGGCCAAAGCGAAGGGGCAAATGACCATAAGGGGGCATAGTAGATCCTCCTTGACCTCTTAGGTTTGATGTGGAGGTTTTAAAGGGGCCCCGCGGGGCAAAAAAAAAAATAAGAAGAATAATCGAACGGCTGAATGGATTTGTACGAAACTTGGCAAAATTGTAGGGACTGGTAGCTCGATGTGCCTTTGCTAGGTCTCAATATATGTGCTTCAGTGGATTTTGAGAAATTAACGTTCAAAAACAAGATATATATCTGTAACAGCGCTCCGCTTCGCGGAGATAAAATTATATCTGTATTACCAGCTGTTGCTAACACCAGTTAGCGACGGCTAGTAGGAGATAGCGACCATCTTGGGCCCCACTTTGCATGTGAGTGATATTTATCACTAATGACATGCAAAGTGGGCATGCCAAGATGTTAGCGACTGGAAACAGTCGCTAACATCGCTATCTCCTATTATCAACTTTTGGAAATATTCGCGATAAGCGCGAATATCTCCAAAAGCTAGCACCTGCCCTGAGCAGTTCTTAGCCATGTTATCCAATGGGAGGTGGATAACATGGCTAAGAGCATTAGCTCGGTAATGCATGAATATCGCTGAGTTTTCAGCGATATTAATGCATTGCGGTCGTTTTTTATCGTATTTGCGATAAACCTTGATAATAGCAAGGTTTATCTGCGATAATTTCTGACGATGCTTAGCGGTAAAAAAATCGTTGCTAAGCATCGTTAGGGATAAATATCGCTTAACTTTGGTAATATGCCCCAACGTCTGTTAACGTTCGATTCGAAGGAAATCAGGAAGTGTTGAAAAACATTGTCTGCGCCATCTTGTCTTTTTTCAAATGCCACACTTTTGTCGTGCACGGCAGCCATTTTAGATGCCTTGACCAGACCCACTCTGTGCACGCTGTCGATCCTTAGCATGGCTCCCCACCCTCGCAAGCATCTCCCCCAGGCAGTGGTTACCCCCGCTCTCTGTCTTATGCATGGGTAATAAACCTCCCCCCATCTGCGCTGCTCTTCCCTGAGAATCACACCCTGTGCCCGCCCGACACCTCCCTTTCGCCCTATTCACTACCGCACCCTCTGACACTCCTTTTCCTCTGTGTCCGATTGTCCAGGCCGGTCCTAGGGTATCAGCTAGCCCTGCAGATGTAGTTTATGGCCCCAGCTGTAAAGAATCACCCCTCTTCAAAGGAGTTATAGTAGATCAAGGCCCACACTCGATGAGATCCGTCACAGCAGACGCGTTCCTATTATCTGAAAACCATCCTGTATTGTGATTGGGGAGGGGACCGAGCCTGAAGCGGAAGATTCCAGGGATGACTCTTTGTACATCAAAGTTTTTACAATTATGTGTCACATTAAAAATATATAGCACTCCGACAAAGTAGTAAGATTATAAAACTTTAATAACTTATAAATATATACAAGAAAACAAAAACAGTAATAACATATAAACATTTTTAGGGAAAAACAACGAAGTAGCGGTCGGCTGTGCGAATAGTCCCAACGCAGCACAACGTCCAGATTTCTGGCGTGGGGCGTCGCGGGCGGTGGGTCATCAGTAGCAAACTGTTGTGCGAATAGTTCCAAGGCAGCAGAACGATGGCACCAAGGTGATGTCCAGTAAGTTGCCGCACTGGTTTTGGTATCCTACAATGCTGCTCCGAATAACGGCGTGGGGCGCCCTGGGGGAGGCGGCGTGAACGGGCCTCTCCAGGTGGAGTGTCATCTGTTGTAGTGGGGCGCCCCTTTACCGTTTCAGTTGCCATTCCGTCCGTTTTTGGTCCACTGTGTCAAAAGCCGCAATTCAGCTGAGTTGCGCCCACTCTTGCGGTGCAGCGATAGGCGGCTGTCACAGGACTCTCAAAATGGCGGCAGGCTGTTTCCTTTTTGGGCCTGGTCCACTGAAATGGCCCTGGGACACCTTGGAAATCGGACGCTTGTCTGCTAGGTCTTGGACCCCATTCTCGAAAGCGTCCCCTCCGCCTTGAGGATTCATCAAAAGTTTTGGGGGCCCCGACTCCTGTAGGCTTTTTGTGGGGAGCGGTTGCCATGATTGCTCGCGGAATGACCACGACGGAGCTACGAGATGGTGAAGCTCTCATGCTGACGCCAGCTTCAGTCTGAAACATCCAGAAACAAGGTGGGGCTTTCATCGTTTGGGAAAAAAAAAAGTTTTCATCCAATGAAAAGTGTTGTTTTTAGGTCATATGATCAAGCCTTCCATCATTAGGAAACCAAAAGTAAAATGAACCAATGAAAAGTTTTATAAACAAGTCACATGACCTGTTATGCGGCATAGGGTATAAAATGCGGAGAAAAGACGTTGGCACGTGAGGCGGCGTCAGTAGCGGACCGATGTGCGAATAGGCCGAAGGCAACACAACGCGCCAAGATCCGGATGGCACCGAGGTGGTGTCCAGCAAGTTGCTGCACTGGTGTGGCCATCCTACAATGCTGAAAGTCGGCGTGGGGCGCCCCGTTGGCCTGTGAGTTTGCGTCAGTAGCGGACCGATGTGCGAATAGGCCGAAGGCAGCACAACGCGCCAAGATCCGGATGGCACCGAGGTGGTGTCTAGTAAGTTGCCGCACTGGTGTGGCCATCCTACAATGTTGAAAGTCGGCGTGGGGCGCCCCGTTGGCCTGTGAGATGGCGGCAGTAGCGGACCGATGTGCGAATGGGGCCAAAGGCAGCGCAACAATATTTTCGGAATAGAAGACACCACAAGGCGCTGAGATGCCAAGATCCGGATGGCACCGAGGTGGTGTCTAGCAAGTTGTGGCACTGGTGTGGCCATCCTACAATGGTAAAAGTCGGCGTGGGGCGCCCTGTTGGCCTGTGAGATGGTGTCAGTAGCGGACTGATGTGCGAATGGGGCCAAAGGCAGCGCAACAATATTTTCTGACTGACACCACAAGGCGCTGAGATGCCAAGATCCGGATGGCACCGAGGTGATGTCTAGCAAGTTGCTGTACTGGTGTGGCCATCCTACAATGGTAAAAGTCGGCGTGGGGCGCCCTGTTGGCCTGTGAGATGGTGTCAGTTGCGGACCGATGTGCGAATGGGGCCAAAGGCAGCGCAACAATATTTTCTGTATGGAAGATACCACTAGGCGTTGAGATGCCAAGATCCGGATGGCACCGAGGTGATGTCTAGCAAGTTGCTGTACTGGTGTGGTCATCCTACAATGCTGAAACTCGGCGTGGGGCGCCCCATTAGCCTGTGAGATGGCGTCAGTAGCGGACCGATGTGTGAATAGGCCGGAACCAGCAGAAGGCGCCAAGATCCGGATGTCACCGTGGTGGTTTCATAGTTGAGAGGCACTTCATCTGCAGTGGGGCGCCGAGATCCGGATGGCACCGAGGTGATGTCTAGCAAGTTGCTGTACTGGTGTGGTCATCCTACAATGCTGAAACTCGGCGTGGGGCGCCCTATTAGCCTGTGAGATGGCGTCAGTAGCGGACCGATGTGTGAATGGGGCAAAGGTAGCGCAAGAATATTTTCTGAATAGAAGACACCACAAGGCGCTGAGATGCCAAGATCCGGATGGCACCGAGGTGGTGTCTAGTAAGGTGCACTGGTGTGGTCATCCTACAATGCTGAAACTCGGCGTGGGGCGCCCCATTAGTCTGTGAGATGGCGTCAGTAGCGGACCGATGTGCGAATAGGCCGAAGGCAGCACAACGCACCAAGATCCGGATGTCACCGTGGTGGTTTCATAGTTAAGAGGCACTTCATCTGCAGTGGGGCGCCGAGATCCGGATGGCACCGAGGTGATGTCTAGCAAGTTCCTGTACTGGTGTGGTCATCCTACAATGCTGAAACTCGGCGTGGGGCGCCCCATTAGCCTGTGAGATGGCGTCAGTAGCGGACCGATGTGCGAATAGGCCGAAGGCAGCACAACGCGCCAAGATCCGGATGTCACCGTGGTGGTTTCATAGTTGAGAGGCACTTCATCTGCAGTGGGGCGCCGAGATCCGGATGGCACCGAGGTGATGTCTAGCAAGTTGCTGTACTGGTGTGGTCATCCTACAATGCTGAAACTCGGCGTGGGGCGCCCCATTAGCCTGTGAGATGGCGTCAGTAGCGGACCGATGTGCGAATGGGGCCAAAGGCAGCGCAACAATATTTTCTGAAGAGAAGACACCAAAAGGCGCTGAGATTCCAAGATCCGGATGGCACCGAGGTGGTGTCTAGCAAGCTATGCAGCTGAGTTGCGTGCGCACTTGCGGCGAATAGGTTGAAGGCAGCATAACAATGTTTTCTGAATAGAAGACACCACAAGGCGTTGAGATTCGGTTACCACCGAGGTGATGTCTAGCAAGTTGCCGCACTGGTGTGGCCATCCTACAATACTGCTCCGAATAACGGCGTGGGGTGCCCGAAGGGGGGGGGGAGGCGGCGTGAACGGGCCTTCCTAGGTGGAGGCTCGTCTGCTGTAGTGGGGCGCCCCTTTACCGTTTCAGTTGCCATTCAGCTGAGTTTCGGCTGCTCTTGATGCTACAGCGACAGGCGGCTGCAACAGGACTCTCAAAATGGCGGCCTGTTCTTTGGATTTGGGCCTGGTGCACTAAAATGGCCCTGGGACACCTTAGAACTCGGACGCTCGATTTTTTTTTCCTTTCCTGTACATGCAAAAAAAGGTAAATGCCCGGTACGTTACACGCTTCATCTGCCACGATGAACTCTCCAGAGGAACCGAAAAAAAATATAGTTATGGTAACTATACCATGCATCGTCATATGGAGAGGTGGCACCAATTAATTATAGTGCTGCATAAAAGAGAGATTTGGAGGAGAACCCCTGACCTGCTAGTACATTCATCAAAGAAGTGGCACTGACAGCATCAGAGGCAAGGGAAACGGTCCCAAATATTTAGAAGAACTTTGGAAAGATTAAAATGACATGTTTAGATTGTGGCAAATTAATTTCATGTGGACAGATGAGTGTTACTCTAATAAATACAGCATATGAACATCATCATAGTCGATGGTTGGTAGAGACATTTTGACTATATCCTGGACCTGCCCGTCCTCGCCCAAAATGGCGCCGGAATAAATGGGACTTGTAACTCCTTGTTGTGTACTGGTTGCAGAACCTTGAAATCACGAGATACGTATGCAGTTTTGAAGCACATGGCGGGCGGGGACGAGAATTGATTGAATATTTCGACATCCCTATTGATATTAAGTTCTGATGTGTTATTGATTACTGTACTATTGAAAGTTTGAATTAACGTCACCCATGGTACTTGCCCGCAAATGTATATCTAGATAATTTTATTGTAACTGGCCCTGTCGTATTTTAATTATAAAATGTACGTCCACCGATTCCGTAACTGTTAGACACCTTAGTTCTTGCAACCTAATGGCCCGCCCGTTACGTTCCTCTACAGTGTAAATGTCTACTCATCATATACGATTACAGTTTGCTCCGTGGCCGGCCCACGTGGTTATAGGCTCGTATTTGTATAATGAAATTTTCACAATAAAGGTTTTTAAAAGAAAACATGGTAGTAGTATATACATTGGTAAAGTTTTTAATAATAGTCACTGTTTTAGAATCATTAAAAGGCAAGTGAAATAAAGCAGACCAATTACATGAAGGGTAAAAGGTATAATACGAAGGAACGCAGTAAAGATAAATGGTCAAGGGCTGTTGTGTTTTCTATTCCTGCAACATAAAGTGATCGATAAGAATCTCATATTCAGGCGTATCGGCGACTAAGACAGCAGGTCGACCCTCTTTTGCTCAACGGCTCCGTCATGGGACAAAGAAACGCTCTTTTTCTCGAAAAAAGAATATATTTTACTTGCAGGACAGTTGTAAATTTTCCGGGAAAGTACATTAGCCTGGAACATTATAACATATATTTAAGAAAAAATAATGTTCGGAAGTAATAAAAAGCGTAATTTTTAGGTCATACGACCAAGCCTTTCATCATTAGAATAAGAAAAGTAAAATGAACCAATGAAAAGTTTTATTAACAAGTCACATGACTTGTTATGCTTACGTTACGCGCTGCGCGCCCCGGATGACTTCCGGATGCGCTAACGCGGCGCGTCATATGACGCATTACGCGACAACGCAGGTCCAGAATATAGTCAAAATGTCTCCACCAACCAGCGGTCGGAACACAACCCCTTTCAGCAGGCTAAATAGTTCTGTTAAATGACAACAGAAGGGACAGGCAACAAGAACCATCAGTCAAAGAGGGAAGGGCTAGTTCTTCTCTACCGGGTTACATTGGGGCGCTACCGGAACTGATCGAATTGGTAGTCTACAGTGTTTCTGGATGTTTCAGACTGAAGCTGGGGTTAGCATGAGAGCAGTACCATTTTGTAGCTCTGTCGTGGCCATTCCGCAACCAATCATGGCAGCCGCTCTTTATCGTTATTTTGGGCGGGGTGGGTGGCGGAGCCGAGCTGTTTTGCAGCCATCATTGTGTGGAGTTCAGTTCATTTCACTAGTTTTGTATTTGTCATGAGGGGTTGTTCCTAATGTTTCTATTTTAGCGAGGTCAAAAAGAGATCCCATTAGTGGCCTACTGATTTTGCTCGATTCCTTTTCTTTTTTTTTTACACGATTTTTCGTTATCTGCAAAGACTAAACAGAGTATTGCGACTCTGTGTTTGTTTGTAAATAGAGAATGAAGCAAAGAGAACCAATTCTAAAACAGTAAATACTTGGATAACAATCAATCAAATGGAGAGAGAAGCAGGCACGACGTATTACAACGGGGGCAAAGGCCTGCGTTAACTACCCTTTACTATGTGCAAAGAGAGAGTACTCCTAATAGAAATGAGGGGGGGGGGCACCATTCAAAGCAGATCAGTGTGCATAAACACGAAAATGTTTTCACTTACCACGTACTTGACATTCGACAGCTTATGATATTTGCTATTAAAAAACCATTGAAATTCACTGAAAAAACCATAGGTTATAGACCATATATAGTTAGGAATTAGCATTTACAAAACCTTGAAAATTCACTGAAAAAACCATAGGTTATAGACCATATATAGTTAGGAATTAGCATTTAAAAAACCTTATTTTACTCACACAAAACCATTGAAATTCCATATATAGTTAGTTGCACTAACTATATATCGCGCACCCGCAATCCACTGCTGATGATGTCACATATTACATCATTCATGACATGGTCAGTGACATCACTGATGACATCACTGATGACATCTCAAATGACATCACTGATGACATCACTGATGACATCTCATTTGACATCAATGACCACATCACTGATTATATCATTCATGTGACAATACAATGCATCTCCTCACATTTTAATATAACCTCTGTTTCACCCAGTGTTAAATACAGAGTATAATTTTTGAAACCATTGACACACCAATACTAGTTACTACATATGTACTCACTGATTCCTACGTCTACACACACATTCACTCATTCACCCATACAATCATTCATACATACAATCACTCATCTTTACAACACTATCATATGCACTCATACACCTATACAGACACTCACACTCTGCCACTCATCCATGGAGTTACTCACACACCTAGTCAGTCCTGTAAAGAATCAATCACACTTCCATTTTCTTGTCTACACAGTTAAACATAGAGCACCTTACATTTTCAAACATATACTAACACATACTTACCTTGTTATACAATCATTGATATAAGTACACATTGATCTGCACAGAGTCACACACCTCCCAGCCAGCCACACACACACTCAGTCTCCCATACAAATACTTGGACAATCAATCAATAACCCATATAGTTACTCATATAGCTACTGATCAACACATGCAGCAGTTTACAGAACAACAGACATAATGATGCACAAATTAAGACAGTTTAGTCACTAACCCATGCACTCAGTGAGACACATTTAATCACTCACTCATACAGTCAGTCATGCACCTACTAAATCCTTCGTCCAGACACTTATACATCCACTCATTCTTCAATATGTAAGACATATTTAAACTTTACAGAAACATAAAATCACTGGATGTTGTTATCAGTGATGTCATCAGTGATGTCATTTGAGATGTCATCAGTGATGTCATCAGTGATGTCACTGACCATGTCATGAATGATGTAATATGTGACATCATCAGCAGTGGATTGCGGGTGCGCGATATATAGTTAGTGCAACTAACTATATATGGAATTTCAATGGTTTTGTGTGAGTAAAATAAGGTTTTTTAAATGCTAATTCCTAACTATATATGGTCTATAACCTATGGTTTTTTCAGTGAATATATATATATATATATATATTCACTGGAAAAAACATAGGTTTCAGGCCTGATATAGTTAGGAATTAGCATTTAAAAAACCTTAGAAATTCACTGAAAAAACTGTAGATGCGCTTACAGATACGTCAGAAATACTGACGTATCTGTAACTACTTGCGACATAATGCGTCATACATTAAATATGACGCGTGAGTAGAAGACTGAAGGCCTCATTTATGAGGCCATGCGTCACTTTTACACCACCGATGCGTCATTTTTTGTGATGCACCAGTGCTGTAAAAAATACACCTTGTTGAGTCATATTTACAAAGTGACACATCTAGGTAGATGCGTCACTTTGTAAACCCCTGCGCCACATTATACCTGCGCCAGCTGTAATGTATGCAAAGGGGGCGTATTGACATAAGGAAGGGTCGTAGAAGTGATGCAGTGACATCTAAGAGATATCACTGCGTCACTTTTATGACGCTGTTGCGTCCAAATCTTGCGCCTGCCTCACAGCAGGCGTAACACTAACGCAGGCCCTTTCACATGGGACTGGCCCCATGTGAAAGGATGCATTGCTGGAGTTGCATCATTTTTGTGACACATTCCAGCAATGCATCACTTTCCACTCTACATTATTTTTTTTACTTTAAATTTTTACACTGTTTTTCCCTGTGGTGCGCTCAGGGTGCGCGTACCGGAGATCGCACCCGGGAGCGCACCCATCGCTTACCCCGCGAAAATTTCACCAACAAAAAAATTTTTTTTTGCCCTTCAGGGTCCTTCTAGGCCCCCTCAGAAAACCTAGGGGGTCAGGGGGTGTCTACTCTGCCCCCTTTTAATTATTTCCCCCTTTATTTTTCACCTCTTGTGTCTCTGTTCTTCAGAGTCACAAGATGGCGGACTATGCAGACCATTTAGAATGTTTACAGACACCCAAGAGCCAATGAAAATGTTTCAATGGTTTTCAATTTGTGTGATGAAGTTTCATTGGTTTTCTACCAATGAAATGGTTTTCTTATGAGAGGGAAACACAGCCATTTTGTGATAGTACTCTTTGAGGTACATTTGTGAGGAATTTTTGGTGTTCTATTTCTGGTGTGAAATTTACACAGTATTAACTCTTCTACTGCTTTTTAAAAGGTGAGTTGTTAATTTGAAAGGGTAATTTAATACTTGATAAAGCTGGTTTAATATTATCTATTACTAAAAACAATAAATTAAAGTCATTTTTTTTCTGCAATTTACAGCAAGAAATTTGAAAAGAATATGGATCTCAATGAGGACACCGTTAATATTAATTTTGAAATTTCTGCGACCTTTGTTGAGACAAGTTTGATTGAGATCTTAAATGATCCTGTTCATAACACTATCCATGAAGAAGACCTTCTTTTAAGAGAAGATGGAATAGAGGATTTTAATGATGAGACTTTGGATGCTGAATTAATGGAATGTTTGGACTATGTTTAGTTCCAGGAGTCATTTATGAAGAGTTCTGATGAGAAGATTCCCGATCAGTTAATGTTAGAAGTACTTCTAAATTATGAAAATTCTGATGAATAAATTTATATTGATAAATTATAAATTGTTTGAGACATTTTTCTATTATTCTACTTGAAATTTATGAGATAGTAGTGAAATGATTGTGGTTTAAAGTGAGACTTATAGTATATAGTGCAACTTTTCTGTATTACATAGTAAGTTTACTCACAGTTACTTCCCTTCTCCCACTATATTTTCTCCAATGTGCATTTCACATCTCTTCTTCATCTCATGCCTTCTTTCTCTCAATGTCTCTCTGTAATGTACACTATCGCTGCCATTTTTTGTATTTTCAGAAGACAGTGACATTTAATGCTCCAAAGGTGGAATGCAATATTTGCCATACTATATTTTGCAGAGGAGACCCCAGAATGAAGTACAATTTTGGTAATCCAACTATGAATCGTCACGTCGAGAGCAGGTACCCCCAGAGCTATGCCCGGAAGAGTGTCAGGGCTCTGGCACGAGAGGCTCCAAGAGATGGTGCCTCTACTTCAACTGGAGGAACAACTGCATCGGTGAGGGGGCGACCAGAGCAGCTGATCAAAAATATTCAGCCTGTTTTTAATGAGGCCTCCATCAAATGCAAAAATTGTGATGCCCTACTTTGTTACGGTGAACAAAGTATTATGATCATTGTTTGAGCATTAGAGAACCACCGCTGCCGTCCCCAGTCCTAATTTTAGTGAGAGAGGAAAGGAAAATGAGTGAGGGAGCAAAAAAAGGGACGAGAGGGGAAGGGAAGTGAAGTAGGGGGATTGAAAGAATGTGAGTGTGTGAGTATATCTAAGTTATAGGGAGTGAGCTTGACAGAAGAGGAGTTAGAGACTAAAGAGACGGAGAGAATAAGACTAACAGAGACAGAATGAGGTAAGGGGAGTGTAGAACTAAGAAGATAGAAGGAGTTAGTGAAGTAGAATAAGGAGAGTAAGGGAAGGGAAAACAGTGAAAGAGCAAAGGATGGGAAGAGAGAGGAAGGAATGTAAAGGAGAAGGTCTGAAAGAAGATGAGTGTGAGAATATGGCTCAGTGATAGGGAGTGAGCATGATAGAAGAGGAGTAAAAGACTAAGAGGACAGAGAGAATGGGGTTAACACAGAGAGAGTGAGAACAGGGGAGTGAGTAAGTTAGAGAACAGAGGGATTGACAGAAGCAGTTACTGAACTGCAGAAAGAGGAGTAAGGGAAGGGAAAAGAGTGAAAGAGTGAAGGATGAGAAAAGAGAGGAAGGAAAGTAAAGGAGAAGGTCTGAAAAAAGGTGAGTGTAGGAGTATGGCCGAGTTATAGGGAGTGAGTGTGATAGAAAAGGAGTGAGAGACTAAGAGGACAGAGAGAATGAGGCTAACAGAGAGAGTATTAGGGAAGGGGAGTGTACAAATAAGAGGACAAAAGAAGTAAGAGAAGGAGTTAGTACAGTGGAATAAGAAAGTAAGGGAAGAGAAAAGAGTGAAGGAGCAAAAGAAGGAAAGAGAGAGGAAGCAAACTAAAGGAGAAGGTCTGACAGAGGGTGAGTGTGGGAGTATAGCTGAGTTATAGGCAGTGAGCGTGACAGAAGAAAAGTGAGAGACTAAGGGGATGGAGAGAACTAGGCTAACAGAAAGACATTAAGGGAAGGGGAGTGTAGAACTAAGAAGACAGAGAAAGAAAGAGAAGTAGTAAGTGAAGTGGAGTCAGTAGAATAAAATAAGGGAAATATATAAAACAATGAAGTAAAACAAGAGAAAGGAAAGAAAATAAAGGAGAAGGCCTGTTTTCCCTATGGTGCGCTTCAGGACCTCATTTATGAGGAAATGCGTCACTTTTTGCCGCCGTTGCGTCACTTTTAGTGACGCACCAGTGCTGTAAAAATACACCTTGTTGAGTCATATTTACAAAGTGACTCATCTAGGTAGATTCGTCACTTTGTAAACCCCTGTGCCACATTATACCTGCACCAGGTATAATATATGCAAAGAGGGCGTATTGACGCAAAGAAGGGTCGTACAAGTGACGCAGTAACATCTAAGAGATTTCACTGCGTCACTTTTAGGACGCCGTTGTGTCAAAATCTTGCGCCTGCCTCACAGCAGGCCTACGACTGACGCAGGCCCTTTCACATGGGGCTTACCCCATGTGAAAGGATGCATTGCTTGAAATTATTTTTTTACTATAATTTTTTACACTGTTTTTGTCTGTGGTGCACTTCAGGGCCTCATTTATGAGGCCATGTGTCACTTTTACGCCGCCGGTGCATCACTTTTTGTGACGCACCAGTGGTGTAAAAGTTGTACCTTGTCGAGTCATATTTACAAAGTGACACCTCTAGGTAGATACGTCACTTTGTAAACCCCTGCGCCACATTATACATGCGTCAGATGTAATGTATGCAAAGGGGGCGTATTGACGCAAGAAAAGGTCATAGAAGTGACGCAGTGAAATCTATGAGATTTCACTGCATCACTTTTAGGACACCATTGCGTGAAAATCTTGCGTCTGCCTCACAGCAGGCGTAAGACTGATGCAGTTACTTTCACATGGGACTTGCACCATGTGAAAGGATGCATTGCTAGTAATTATTTGAGGGTAAGAGAGAAAGAGTGACAAAAGTGGAGTGAATAAATTAGAAGACAGAGGATTTGAGAGAAGGAGTTATTGAAGTGGAGTAAGAAGAGTAAGAGAAAGTAAAAGAATGAAAGAGCAAAGGATGGGAAGAGAGAGGGAAGGAAGGAGTAAGTAAGTAAGTAGGAAAGAAAGGGAAAAGAGTGAAGGAGCGAAAGAAGAGAAGAGACCGGAAGGAAAGTAAAGGAGAAGATTTGAAAGAAGGTGAGTATAGGAGTATGGTTGAGTTATAGGGAGTGAGCGTGATAGAAGAGGAGTGAGTGACTAAAGGGACTGAGAGAATGAGGCTAACAGAGAGAGAATGAGGGAAGGAAAATGTAGAACTAACAGGATAGAGAAGTAAGAGGAGTTAGTGAAGTGGATTAAGGAGAGTAGGGGAAGAGACAAGAGTGAAGGAGCGAAAGAAGGGAAGAGAAAGGAAGGAAAGTAAAGGAGAAGGTTTCAAAGAAGGTGAGTGTGGCAGTATGGCTGAGAAATAGTGAGAGACTAAGGGGATGAAGAGAATGATGCTAACAGAAAGAGATTGAGGGAAGGGGAATGTAGAAGTAAGAGGACAGAGGAAGAAAGAGAATGAGTAAGTGAATTGCAGTAAAGAGAGTAAAAGAAGAGAAAACAATAAAACAAAGAAGTAAGAGAAGAGAGAAGAAAGAAAGTAAAAGAGAAGGCCGGAAAGAAGGTGAGAGTAAGAGAAGAGTGTGAAAAAAGAGAGTAAATGTGGGGATTCAGAATAAGTGAAGCAAGCGCAATAAGAGAACAGAGGTGTGAGAATATCAAAGAAGAGTAGTGAGGTTATGGAAAACAGTATAGAGAAAATAAATATTGTACATTAAACTTACCTTATAAGTAATGTCAACTTAGTTTTATATTTTCATTTAAATTTATATCTGTGAAAGACAAAACAAAATAAGTTAAATATTTATAATATATATTTTACAATACAAGAGACAAAGTAGGAGATTCACAAGAGTAAAGGAGGGTGAGTGAAGGCCAGGGAGGTTGATGAAAAAGGGAAAATAAAGAGAGGATAAAAGCAAGTGAGCTTGAGACAAAGGAAGTGAAAGAGTGAGAATATACAGGTAGTGAAGGAAAGAGTGACAGAAAGGAACTGAGTAAGAGAACAAAGAAAGGTAAGGAAGGGAGTGCGGGTCAGTTTTAGGGAGTAAGCATAATGGAAGAGGAGTGAGACAGTGAGAGGATCCAGAGACTGAAGATAAGAGACAGGCAGTGAGGGAAAGGGAGTGAGGATGTGAAAGGACAGAGGAAGTGAGAAAAGGAGTGAGTGAAGTGTAATAAGATGAGTGAGAGAAGGGGAATTATTGAGGGAACAAAGAAAAGAAACAAGGGGAATGGGAGTGAAGTAGAGTGACTGATAGCTGGAAAATGGTGGATGGGAGAGAAGTAAAGGGGCGTGAAGGAGTGGTTAATGAGAATAAATTAGGAAAATGGAATAAGGGAAGGGAGGTGAGGAAGAGTGAAAAAAGGCCAGTGAGGGTGAGTTAAGAGAAGTGATAGAGGGTGGAAATAGATAAGTGAGCATAAGAGAATGGGATAATAATATATATTTAATAATACAAAATACAAAATAATTTCAACAACATGTTAAATGGTTTATTTTTGCTGTTCTCAGAATATTTTGAATTTCACTTAAAACAGTGACTTCAACAGTACTCATCATATAACAGCGGGCAAAAAAAAACACAATCAAAATGATTGTGTTTAAAAAACCCATTGAATAATTTCTTAAATAATGTAAAATTTTAAAAACCATATCTAAACTCACTTTTGATCCATCCACTTTTCCACGAGGCCAAATAGTATATGGAAAGTCCTTTTCGATAGAAATTAGTCCAGAGTATTCGTAAATGTCTCATTTACCCGACTTTCTGTAAGAAAAGCTCCAACATCTTTTGCATTATGAAACAATACTTTTACTTCCACCTCTAGTTTATTTTTTATAAAAACTTTCTATAATACTCACAGCACACTCTATATGATAAACATATACTATCTCTATGAGAACTACATGTTTTTTATTACCTTCATCAGTCTCATTCAGAAAGTAATTTTGAAGAGCAAACTAAGTTATATTAACTGCTGCAATCTTCATAGGCCAATTACCTTCCCTAAAATTTCGGTTGTAAGAACACTAGGTAAGAATTTAGTAAGTCAGAAGGCAAACGTTGTTTGAAAGTCAATTGAGTATCATTACAGACCTTCCAACCTTTTTCACATTTTAAATAACCTGTGTAATGTCCTGATGTTGTTAAAGGACCATCATGGTAAATAATTGCTTTGATCTGCTGCTCTAACTAGATTATTAAAAGACACTGATTTGCAGTCTGGTAAAGTCAAATATATAAATCATTCAGTGTCTACTGCAGTACTACTTGAAAAGGAGCAATTGTCACAGTCATGTTGCCATTTATAAGAAAGGCCAAAAAGATTTTCTACATCTACTCCTTCATCTTGCAAAACAACAAGCATATACATTAGAAATTCCTGACAATCTTGCTGAATATTCTGTGAAAATTGATTTAGACCAGAACTTATGTCTAAAACGTATCGAATTTCAGAAACACTTTGTATTTTCGCTCTATCACTGCTACATTTCTCTAATACAGAATTTAATAAACAACAAAGTGTTTGATCACGATTTTCAGCAATCTGTTCTTTTACAGTTTGGAGAAAAAAACAACATTAACCACTACATTAGCATAGCAGTTGACACCAGAACTATTTTCAAATTGAAATCCAACATCTTTAACTGAATCATTTTCCAATTACTGTTTCATCTACTTTTTTCTTTTTGCTACAACTTCACTACAATTGTTCTCATTTCTTCTTTTTTGGCCTACCACAAGCTTTTCAAAAAGAGGATATTGAGGTAAATTTGGAGCATACTCTCTTCTTAACCTATTATATTCTTTTACACAATTTAGATCTGCATTAATCTTTGTCTCATCAAAATCAATCAAATACAATCCAGATAAAGTTCTGACTCGAGATAAAGCAACATATGCCATGCCCTCCTTGAACACAGAATTTCCAATATTCACCAAAGCACTATCAACACTTAAACCTTGAGATTTATGAATAGTTACTGCATATGCCAAAGAAACAGGAAACTGTTTTCTGCGGACATATACATTTTTCACTAGCAAAAAGCAAACAGAACAACGAGTGATTTGTTGTACTTCTTCAATACCATCAAATTTAATTTTTATAATTTCAATTCCATCTCTATTTCGGTAATTCACAAAATCCACAACATGACCCATTGCTCCATTTACTAAACCTCTTTCCACATGTAAATTACGTCATAAAATTATACTACAATTTAAAGACGCATACAGAGTCTTTTCCATACCAGCAGTTTTAATTATTGTCTTCTCTAAAGAATCCTATTTTGTTTTCAATTTTTCTGACAAAATAATAGTGGCTCCTTCATGTTCTATTTCATCAATAGCTCCCAGTTTCACAATCTCTTGATTTTCCAACCTTAACATTTTGGTGTTGAAGATTGAACATTCTTGCAGAGTTGGCATCAAGCATATGACGGATTTATATTCAGAAATTTTCTTAAAAATATTCTCTGGCACAATATTTTCCTTTGGAAACAAATTGGAAATTAATCGTCCATGTAAAGCTTCTTTGCCATGCTCAGTTAGTTTTCCAATTCTTACATCTTCTAGAATATTTTTATAATCTTCATCCTTTGCCTGCCGCATATTTTGAAGTAGTTCTGCATATTTGAAATTTAGCCATATGTTAACATTTCTAATGCTTCCTAAGAACTTCCTGGTATCTTCATGCTTAAGCATTTTAAACACTGGCTGTCCTTTCACTGGAGTTAGTTGCAGTAAATCTCCAAATAACACATCATAGTCTGCTTTAAGAGTTTCTTGCATTCTTAAATGCATAAAAGAAAGCATTACATTTGATACCATGCTTACTTCATCAATGATAATAAGTTTTATTTTTTTTACGACTCTTGAAACTACACAACAAGCTTCTCCAGATAGCTTGTGGTACTGTAATTTGTTATCATGCTCCACTGGCAGCATCAATAAGCGGTGTAAAGTAATCCCTTTAATGTTGTGTGCTGCCAACCCAGTTGGAGCAGTAACAACACAAGAGAGCGATGATATGTTGCAATCGCTTTAATCAGGAAACTTTTTCCAGTTCCTGCTTCTCCACTCACATACAGTCGAATAGGTACAAATGATGTACATGAGCACTCTTTCCTCTCATGAGATAAACCATGCTCAATTTGTTGTGTGACTTGGTCATATATTTGTCTCTGCTCAACGTTTAGTTCTTTTTCCAAATCTTCTAAGTCAACTCCATCCTCCTGAGCTTGTTCCATGGCTCTTTCAACTTCCTCCATGGCAGTGGCAGCTTCATTTTGTATAATTGGCCCTCCTAGTGGATCCTGACTCAATGAAGCAGAACTCTGACTTTCTTGAGAACTGTCTCTAGCAATCTCTGCTGCAATTATAGCTTCTTGCTGTATTTCCTCGTTCAACATTTGCAGATAATTTGAAAAAACAGGACATTCTATTGTATCCTTGGTTGCATTGAACGAATCTTCATAAGTAAGAAAATCTCCAAGTAGTTCCTCTTCTCTACGCCAAGGCTTAAAGAGTTGTAAAAGAGCTAAGTAATAAAATTCCCTTTTGTCTGGAGAATCACAACTCAATTTTCGATGATTAATCAAATGGCCTTTTCTTTGTTTTACTAAACAGCCTTCACATCCAATTACAGCATATACACCTTTATTGAAGTCTTCTGTGATGTTCTTTTTAAAAAGGTAGGTTTGCAGAACTTCATAGAGACAAGTGTTCTCAAGGTGAATACTTCCATTTGGATAGTATGTATCCAACATGTTTGTCTTCAGAATATCTGTACTGTCTGGTTCTTTCTCCGCCAAATACTCTATTTCTTGTACAGATTTCAAAACTCGGTTTCGTGTTGCAGCAAGACCTAGACTCACCCAAATGATGGTTCTAGACTTGGCATATAGACTTGCTGATGACAACCGATCAGAACATTCATACGCTCCAATTTCTCGATGCGACAACATCTTCAGACTGTAACTGTATAATTTCTTGCTTAGACTCTTTTCATGTGAAATTTCCTCCCACATTTCTTTCAGTTCTGTCTTTTCTGAT
Organism: Lissotriton helveticus; assembly: GCF_964261635.1. Lineage (NCBI taxonomy): Eukaryota > Metazoa > Chordata > Amphibia > Caudata > Salamandridae > Lissotriton > Lissotriton helveticus. The sequence continues at coordinate 1,077,889,078 of NC_136067.1, read as the reverse complement.
TTTGTGATATAAGATGTCACATATCGAGCCACAGCAATAGAGTTGTCAGCCACATATTGAATATCCATGTTAGCATTCCACATGGATAAAATGGATAAAATGACTGGGTTGTAGTCATTTATGAATTTGGATTCCTCATTTCTTCTTAGGTTGTATGTATTTTTGGGTGATTTTCTTGTCACAGTATGTCGCAGAGAAGACATAAAATTGTTGACTCTTCCTTTCGATGTTACTGGACCTGGAAATGCAAAATGACATTTCGTGTAAAACTTGTCCTTGGATTTGTATTTTGGACGACAGTATTTCCCACAACGATGAGTTTGAAAGCGTAAAACTTGCTGTCTTAAATTGTTTTCCTCTGTATTTTTCGGAACAGCACATGTAGAATACTGCTCAATGAAACTCATCACTTTCTCATCTGAATCTGTTCCAAATTTAGGTGCATCTTTAATCCATAGCAGCATATGTATATGAGGAGCACCTCTTGCTTGATACTCCTTTCTCCAAAAGAAATCCAACACCTCTCCAAGCGGAGGATTTGTTTTGTTTGTAATAAAAGACATCATAGCTTCAAACCTATGATTGAAATACCTGCATACATTAACTGGATCCAAAGAGCACAGTTCTCCAGGTGTCTTGTATTCAATATTTTCAATGTTTTTATTTGCCTCTCATAGAAATTCAAGTAAGTCTTCCCAAGCATACTCAGCACAGCTAAGAGTGAGGAACCATGTAGGAGTACCTAGGTTTCTTAGCATACATTTCAATTCCCCATGACCACAGTACCAATACTTGTTAGTACCACGCTGACATGCCATGAGATTAATTAGCTGAGATTCCAAAACACTGTCTTGCAGTTTGATTTTATCCATAAAATCCCTTGCCGAAACATTTCGTAGATGTGCTCCACTTTTCAGTATATGATTTACTGCATAGGAAAGTCCAGACAAGTCACTCTCAAATAGTAGATGGAACAAATATGGAATGCATTGACGAAGCCTTGGATCTTCTGCATATAATCTTGAAGTCCGGTATTCAGATGCAGGAATTTGAACAGGTCGGTCGTCATATCGTCCACCTTTACCTGTTGGGAATAACTGTGGAAAACAACGAGCTTCCAAACTTTCTTCCCATACACTAATGGGACTTCCTTCGGCTTTTTTCATCTGAAACAAGTCAATAGCATTCCCCATTATTTCTTTGGAATGCAATGGATGAACACTATAATGTTCGTAAATTTCTTCACTTCTAGAGACATCAACTTTTTCTATTTGTCCAGCAGAGACATCATTGTCGTCTTGTGCAGTTGTTTCCTCATCTGCGACATACACATTTCTATAGTACTGATTATTTTTTACCAAATGCAACGTTGCCTTCTTGACTTTCCTAACATCCACTAATTCTTGCCAGATTTTCTTACTTTTTATCGGAACACCAATAACTAGAATAACTAGAGGTTCCTCTTCTACTTTTTCAACACCAATTGTATCAATATTTTTCTTAAAATCTAGAGGCAAATACACAACTCTTCCTTTTAATCCTCTCTGTAAATCTGAAGGAGGCAATTTCCCTGTCTTAGGCTCCATGCGAACAATAGCCTGAAAAGGATGCACACATTGAATCAGAATAGACTCATAAGTATTTAAATCCATCAATTCAGAAGGAATGTCTACCAACTCCATATTATTATGAACAGCTCTAGCAGGCATTCTGTTTTCATTTAATTTATTATAGCAATATGTACAAATACGTTGATCAGAGCCCAGATCAAAACAATTTTCAACCAACAAATAAGTTGCAAAATTCTTCCACTCATTATTATTTATCTTTTCGCTTTTTACATATAAATCAACTAATCTAGTCTGATGCTTATAATGATTCCGTCGACAACAAACACAAGAAAAATTAGGCCTTTCACTTGAATTCACTTTAAACTTTATAATTTCATTTTCAAATGTTTCTGTACTTAAAATATCTACATTCTCTTCTACATTACCTTCTATTACTGTATCAATTTCTGCACTAACCTCTTTTTCACCAAAGTAACAAAACTCAATTTCATCACAAATGTTTTTGACATCTAATTCAGTTCCACACAAAAGAGCACTGTTTAACTGTTTTAGTTTAAGTGCTGGACTTTTTGCATAGTACAACCTTCTCACTAATTTCCTCACTTTATTATGATGCACTGCTAACATCCTAAAATGGTGAAAAACACTCTGACATACTTTTCTTGAAAGTCAAGCCAGTGAATGCCCTTGCAAACCTGTTTTTTCTCTCACTCTTCAAGGATCTAACTCTTGTAAAATGTTCATTTTTTGTTTTACACTTTTCTTAGTATATGTCCGCAAGAAACTGCGAAACAAATCAATTGATTCCTGTCGGACACTACAAATACTACTACAATTCCATGTATATACTGGAGCCTTAGGACATCTCCCTAAAACTTCATCAGCTAACACCTCTTCTGTATTTCTAGGCACAATCACTTCTTTTTCAACCGGACAACCGTCCTTCACCTCATATGCTCGACCACTGTTGTCAACTGCATGCACCAAATCATTATCTTGAAAGTAACTTTCTTCATTAAAAAATGGCTCAGAACTTGAACTATGTCTCCATTTTCCAGAAAAAAAATCACAGAAATTAGTTCAATTAATTACTCTCCTCCACTTACATTTTGATTTGAACACACTGATTATCTTATCAAGTGTACGAATTCTATTCATTACTAAACAAAACAATTTATTTTTCACTTTAAATGCTTCATCCACAATCTTAACTATGTTTTTTTTTCTTGTAAAAAGCTGACTTTTTTTATACCTTATGATATTTTTAAATAAATTTAATACAATTCTGTTGTAAAACATTTGTCTACGAATGTCAGAAAATTGTTTACTTCTTCTATTGCTTTGCAAGATATTGACTCCTTGTACACGTCTAACATTTTTATCCTGTCTTTTTTTAAATTACAGGTGTTTCATTTTTCTTAGGTAAACAACTTTTTTTGGCTTGACATTTCAATAACTTCCTCAGAAAATTTTTACTTTGCTTACCAGGAGCATTTTTCTTTTTCTCTGAAGATTTTATTTTGGTTGGTTCTTGAATTTCTTTTTCCTTAGACCTTAATTTTCGTTCATAATTTTTTTCTGTTCTTCTTTTAGAAGGCATCTTTTTGTTTGTTTGTATAGATGATTATAATCTGTGGAAAACAAAAAATAACATATTATACACCACTAAAAACATATTACATAGCAATTACAATAAGTAAACAATATAAACACTAGTATACAACAAAAGGCTCATTTACATTACATGTGCTTTGCTTTGTGTCAAAAACGATTTACTAATTAATGTTATATCTTGTTTATATATAGGTGGCCTGTTTTTGGCCTGTAGATACAGAGAAATAATTAGTGCAGAGACACACATGGTGCTTGCACAGGCAGAGATGGTAGATTACATGTAATATCGTGCACATGTGCCTAAGATCACACCAAATCTATTGCATTTTCAATGCTTGTTTACCTTGCTTCCATCAAGAAAGCAGTCAGATGTGTCACACATTTGCCATAAATTTAGAATGTTAGCACTCTAGTTGCTCATTATTTCAAGCTTCACTCACAGTGTAATCTTAGACAAATTAATTGGATTTTAGATATAATGTACCATGTCTGTCACTGCCAACAGTATGTGTGACACCGAGGGCGAGATCTATTGCATTTTCAATGCTTGTTTACTTTGATTCCATCAAGAAAGCATTGAGATGTGTCACACATTTGCCATAAATTCTGAATGTTTGACATTAATGCTGGTCCAGAGATAGTGTAAAGTTTTCAATCGCATATTTACAAACCGCTTGCACAATGTTAGATTTAATTTACTAATTAATGTTATATCTTGTTTATATATAGGTGGCCTGTTTTTGACCTGTAGATACAGAGAAATAATTTGTGCAGAGACACACATACTGTTTCCACAGACAGAGATGGTAGATTACATGTAATATTATGGACATATGCCTAAAATCACACCAAATCTATTGAAATTTCAATGCTTGTTTACTTTGGTTCCATCAAGAAGGCATTCAGATGTGTCTCACATTTGCCATAAATTCTGAACATTTGACATTAATGCTGGTCCAATGATAGTGTAAAGGTTTCATTGGCATACTTACAAACCGCTTCCGCAATGTTAAATATAATTTACTAATTAATGTTATGTCTTGTTTATAGAAAGGCTGTCTGTTTTTCGCCTGTAAATACTTTGAAATAATATCAGCAGAGACATATATACTGCTTGCAGACAAAGAGATGGTTGATTACATGTAATATGGTGCACATGTGCCAAATATCACACCAAATCTATTGTATTTTCAATGCTTGTTTACTTTAGTTCCATCAAGAAGTCATTCAGATGTGTCACACATTTGCCATAAATTCTGAATGTTAGCACTCTAGTTGCTCATTATATCAAGCTTCACTCATAGTGTGATTTTAGACAGATTAATAGGATTTTAGTTATAATGTATCATGTCTATCCCTGCCAACAGTATATGTGACTCTGCCTAACATCACAATAATGGGTGAATCAAGCTTCACTCACAGTGTGATCTTAGGCACATGATCAGAATGTTAGATAAAATTTACCATGTCTGTCTCTGTCAACAGTATGTGTGACTCTGCCTAAGATTACAATGATGGGTAAATCAAGCTTCACTTACAGTGTGATCTTAGGCAGATTAGTAGAATTTTAGATATAATGTACCATGTCTGTCTCTACCAACATCAAGATCTATTGCGTTTTCAATGCTTGTTTACTTTCATTCCATCAACTAGGCATTGACATATGTCACACATTTTCCATAAATTCAGAATGTTAGCACTCTACTTGCTCATTATTATGATAATTTGAAATTGTGTAATCGTTTCATTACACTTGTAAATATACCATTTTTTAAAGCGCCTTGTGCAACCTTAGTATAGGTGGAAGCAGTGAATGTATGGAGAAGGATAGGAATAGCAAATAGAAAACCATATGAAATGGTGTTGGAGATGCATAAAGTATTTCAGTAATGGTATCAATTGAGATGTAATATAAGATAAAGAGGAACATATTTACAAGACTCTTACGCAATTTTTGACATGGGTGCAAGCAGAAAATGCATGTAGAATAATAAAATATGCACCCAGACAAGAATATGAAATGACGTGAGAGATGTTAAAATTGTGAGAGTCTACCTTATAAACACACAGCTATGTCAAAGATTGCGCACGCAGCTTGAAAATATACCTCTCTTTTTTTGTATATTCTACCTCACTTTATGCCATTAAAAAAAAGCTTTAAACATCTCTCACATTATTTCACTGCCTCTACTGGCCAAAAACAGGCCACCTATATATAAGCAACACATAACTTTAATTTCTCATTACATGTAACATCCTGCTCATGTGCCTAAAATAACACTGTGACTGAAGCTTGATTCACCCATCAGTGTGATGTTAGGCAGATGACCAGAATGTCACATGTCATATACCATGTCTTTAAAAAAACATTTACTTCCATATTTTTTAAGACATCAAGTAAGCATATTATTCAGCCAGATCCATTTCAAATGAAGCTTGACTCACAATGTCAACTTAAACACATGAGCAGCATATTACATGTAATTTACCATCTCTGCCTCTGCAAGCAGTATATGTGTCTCTGCTCATAATATTTCACTGTCTCTACTCGCCAAAAACAGGCCACCTATATATAAGCATATATATATACCAGACTTTTTACCAGAAAACATTTTCCATACTAAATCGTTTTTAACACAGAGCACAACCCATTTAAATGACCACTACAAAGCAAAGCAGAAACCTAACTCATTTCCAAAATTCATTTCCAATATACACCATACTAAAACACAATATGCTCCTTAAAAACTCAATATAAATATTTATAAAATAGACTCTCACAATGTTAACATCTCTCACAGCATTTCATATTCTTGTCTTGGTGCATATTTTATTATTCTGCATGCATTTTCGGCTTGGCCAAATGTCAAAAATTGCGCAAGAGTCTTATGAATAGGCCCCTATTTATTTTATATTCCATCTCATTTGATACCATTACTGAAATACTTTATGCATCTCCCCACCATTTCATATGGTTTTCTATCTGGTATTCCTATTGTTGTGGTTCAAGGGGGCCTGGTTCCTTCTGTCTAGTACCCCGTTAGCGGTTTTTCTTAAAAGTGCCAAGTGCATATGCGAATTTATGGACGCTCCCTAGAGCTCGCTTTAAAAGGGGGCTGCCAACTGGAAACAGGTGCTTGGTTTCTTTATTGGTCCCTTGCTGTGTGTTTCCTGTTCCTGTGGTTCTACCTTGTTTACCTTCCTTCGAGCTCCGTTCCAGCGGTCTTTTCTAGTGCTGGGTTTTGATCCCCTTTTATCCCCTGCTCCCTTGTTTTCCTATTCCCTTGGGCATTTTAGAACCCTTTATTGGGGACCTGTTTTTGATCTTCGGTGACGTTCTGGGATTCGCGGCTGCGTTTCCTTTGAGTTTTAACGTCCCGTTATTATCCCTTTTTTGTATCCAAACCATCTTGTTATACGCTGTGTTTGGGTGGTTTCACGAAGGAGCTGAATAACGGCCGTTTTTGTGCTACCTTCGTGTTCTTTTTTAGATTCCAGTTTTTTTTGGGTGTCTTTCGTATTCCCTTTAATACCATTTTTCCCCTTTCCTTTTTTGTCCTAAGAATTGTGAATTCCACCCCCTTTGTCATTCTCAGTGTTTCCCGAGGGGGCGTGGTTGGTCTGGGGTTACGCAAGAAACAACCAATACGATTGCAGTGGAAGAATTCCTGTTTCGTATCAAGCCACTCCCGTTTGTTATCTGGGGTAAGCAGGGAGGTCGGTGGTTCGTGAGTGTACTTGGCACTGGTAATAGTAGTGGGGGTGTGTTTAATCTTGTCTCCTTCTTTCATTTTAGCGTTCTCGTCTGTGTCAAGCTGTCAGCTGCCAAGAAGCCAGAGGAGACGAGTTGTGTTCCCCAAGACCTTGGGTTCCCTTGTTTTGTTACCCACCTTCTCCCGGTGTTGTGTTCTCCACCATCCGTTTTGATTGCCGGTGTTGGGGGTCACGGTGAGGGTAGAGGATTGGGACGTTCTTCACTCCTGCGGTGTTGGGCCGGTCGGCAACGGAACACCTATCCCTCTCCATACATTCACTACTTCCACCCATGCTAAAGGTTGCACAAGGCGCTTCAAAAAAAAGAGCATATTTACAAGACCAATAAAACCATTACACAATTTCTAAACCAGCATTGAATCCAAGCATATAAAACAATTTATAAAGAAGTCTACCTTATAAACACACAACTATGTCAAAGATTGCGCACGCAGCTTGTAAATATGTCTCTCTTTTTTGTATATTCTGTATCAATTTATGCCATTTAAAAAAATAATTTCCAGCAATGCATCCTTTCACATGAGGCAAGCCCATGACCTTACCTTATGTAATGTGAGAGATGTTAACATTGTGAGAGTCCACCTTATAAACACACAGCTATGTCAAAGATTGCTTTGTCTGCCTGCATATTTACAAGCTGCGTGCACAATCTTTGACATAGCTGTGTGTTTATAAGGTAGACTCACACAATTTTAACATCTCTCACGGCATTTCATATTCTTGTCTGGGTACATATTTTATAATTCTGCATGCATTTTCTGCTTCCACCCATGTCTAAAATTGCGCAAAAGTCTTGTAAATATGTTCCTCTTTATCTTATATTACATCTCTTTTGATACCATTACTGAAATACTTTATGCATCTCCCCACCATTTCATATGGTTTTCTATCTGCTATACCTATCCCTCTCCATACATTCACTCCTTCCACCCATGCGACAGGTTGCACAATGTGCTTCAAAAAAATGAGCATATTTACAACTCCAATGAAGCCATTACACAATTTCTAAACCAGCATTGAATCCAAGCATAAAAAACAATTTATAAAGAAGACTACCTTATAAACACACAGCTAACATTATGGAAAAAGGTAAAAATATAATTCCTTAATTCACAGAGACACACACTATGATACTTGACAAGAATCTTTAAACTCTCTATCATTTTAAAAGAATCATTACTCACCTTTAAAAATGGTTTGGAAGATGTCAAACAGTGTCAGTCACAGTCAACAGATATTCTTAAGCAGAATCTCTGAACAATGCTTCCTTCACTGGGAGCCTATCAATAATGGCACAGATTCTTTCTGATTTCAGAGCCATATTCTTGCACATAGCCAAGAAAAATTGTTCCCCCACAAATTCAAAACCAAACTGCACATTATAATTGGTTGAAGATTTCAAGACTTTGAAACTCACATAACATTTACCCATCCCCCCAGTGCTCATTCACCAAGTAACGATGGTAACTCCCTCTAAAACCAGCACAGAGTTCACAAGTTCATTTTACTATGTTGCAAAAAAAATCCATCAAGCCTGCTTGACCTCTCAATCTACTAGCTAATAAAATGCAATGTTTCTTTAAATGACTTTTTCCCAACCATTGAAATGACTTCTTTAAAAAAAAAAGCATGCACCCTAATTTTCAGTAGAGATTTTTAACAAAGCTCCAATCATTTCTACTTATTCATCTGCACTGATTCTCAAACACTTTTTTTTCATAATCAAACTGCCATTTCATTTCCACAACTCATCTGATTAGAAGCACATCTACCTTCAAAATGACAAAAGTCTGGTTTGTGGGTCATAGCTATGTCCACTGGGCTCACAAATACGCAACTAACAGGGGTATTTACAATCTTGATTTACCAAATGTGAACATTGTATGGATTGGACAAAGAGGATTGAGGAGTCACCAATTGATACCATTGGTAAAATCCTTTATGCATTTACCACACCCTGACCTTATAATTGTGCACTGTGGTGGAAATGACTTAGGCACTTTGACTAGGGTAGGTCTGGAAATGCTTTTAAAGGACATCTTTGGGCAATTGATGTCACTTTTTCCAAAAACTGCCTTGGTATTTTCTAATATATGCCAAAGTCAAAAATGGAACTGGTCCAACCAATTTTGTCCACAGATTGAGAAAGCAAGGAAACATGTAAATAAATCTGTTTCTGCTTACCTCAGAGACTATGCTATGGGTTCCATTTACCACAACAACTTGCGTTACAACATGCAAGACATCTATAGAAGAGATGGTGTGCATTTTACAGATGAGGGGAATAGAGTTTTCCTCTTGAATATAAGACTCTGCATTGGTACCTACTTGTAGGTACAAAAAACACTCAATGAACACAACAGCTCTTTTCAGAGCTAACTTACCTCTAAACAATCTACATTATTTTTTTTGCTCTATTTTTTTTACATTGTTTTTCCCCGTGGTGCGCTCAGGGTGCGCGTACCGGAGAGCGCACCCGGGAGCGCACCCAGCGCTTACCACGCGAAAATTTAAAAAAAACAAAAAACTTTTAGGCCCCCCTCAGAAAACCTAGGGGGTCAGTGGGTGTCTACTCTGCCCCCTTTTAATTATATTCCCCTTTCTTTTTTCACCTCTTGTGTCTCGATTCTACCGAGACACAAGATGGCGGACTCTCCGGACTGTTTAGAATGTTGACAGACACCCGACAGCCAATCAGATTTCCGCTCGCGCACTCCCGTAGCACGCCGGGTGCGCTCCCAGGTACGCGTACCCGTGAGCGCTCGGAGCGCGCCTATAGATATATATGTGTTTTTGAAGTTAATTTTTAAAAAAAACACTGGAGCAATTTTCAGCAAATATATCAAAGGCACATCTGCGTACCAGTCCCTACATTTTTGCCAAGTGAAAGAGAATGAGTAAGTGAATTGCAGTAAAGAGAGTAAAAGAAGAGAAAACAATAAAACAAAGAAGTAAGAGAAGAGAGAAGAAAGAAAGTAAAAGAGAAGGCCGGAAAGAAGGTGAGAGTAAGAGAAGAGTGTGAAAAAAGAGAGTAAATGTGGGGATTCAGAATAAGTGAAGCAAGCGCAATAAGAGAACAGAGGTGTGAGAATATCAAAGAAGAGTAGTGAGGTTATGGAAAACAGTATAGAGAAAATAAATATTGTACATTAAACTTACCTTATAAGTAATGTCAACTTAGTTTTATAGTTTCATTTAAATTTATATCTGTGAAAGACAAAACAAAATAAGTTACAATATTTATAATATATATTTTACAATACAAGAGACAAAGTAGGAGATTCACAAGAGTAAAGGAGGGTGAGTGAAGGCCAGGGAGGTTGATGAAAAAGGGAAAATAAAGAGAGGATAAAAGCAAGTGAGCCTGAGACAAAGGAAGTGAAAGAGTGAGAATATACAGGTAGTGAAGGAAAGAGTGACAGAAAGGAACTGAGTAAGAGAACAAAGAAAGGTAAAGAAGGGAGTGCGGATCAGTTTTAGGGAGTAAGCATAATGGAAGAGGAGTGAGACAGTGAGAGGATCCAGAGACTGAAGATAAGAGACAGGCAGTGAGGGAAAGGGAGTGAGGATGTGAAAGGACAGAGGAAGTGAGAAAAGGAGTGAGTGAAGTGTAATAAGATGAGTGAGAGAAGGGGAATTATTGAGGGAACAAAGAAAAGAAACAAGGGGAATGGGAGTGAAGTAGAGTGACTGATAGCTGGAAAATGGTGGATGGGAGAGAAGTAAAGGGGCGTGAAGAAGTGGTTAATGAGAATAAATTAGGAAAATGGAATAAGGGAAGGGAGGTGAGGAAGAGTGAAAAAAGGCCAGTGAGGGTGAGTTAAGAGAAGTGATAGAGGGTGGAAATAGATAAGTGAGCATAAGAGAATGGGATAATAATATATATTTAATAATACAAAATACAAAATAATTTCAACAACATGTTAAATGGTTTATTTTTGCTGTTCTCAGAATATTTTGAATTTCACTTAAAACAGTGACTTCAACAGTACTCATCATATAACAGCGGGCAAAAAAAGAACACAATCAAAATGATTGTGTTTAAAAAACCCATTGAATAATTTCTTAAATAATGTAAAATTTTAAAAACCATATCTAAACTCACTTTTGATCCATCCACTTTTCCACGAGGCCAAATAGTATATGGAAAGTCCTTTTCGATAGAAATTAGTCCAGAGTATTCGTAAATGTCTCATTTACCCGACTTTCTGTAAGAAAAGCTCCAACATCTTTTGCATTATGAAACAATACTTTTACTTCCACCTCTAGTTTATTTTTTATAAAAACTTTCTATAATACTCACAGCACACTCTATATGATAAACATATACTATCTCTATGAGAACTACATGTTTTTTATTACCTTCATCAGTCTCATTCAGAAAGTAATTTTGAAGAGCAAACTAAGTTATATTAACTGCTGCAATCTTCATAGGCCAATTTCCTTCCCTAAAATTTCGGTTGTAAGAACACTAGGTAAGAATTTAGTAAGTCAGAAGGCAAACGTTGTTTGAAAGTCAATTGAGTATCATTACAGACCTTCCAACCTTTTTCACATTTTAAATAACCTGTGTAATGTCCTGATGTTGTTAAAGGACCATCATGGTAAATAATTGCTTTGATCTGCTGCTCTAACTAGATTATTAAAAGACACTGATTTGCAGTCTGGTAAAGTCAAATATATAAATCATTCAGTGTCTACTGCAGTACTACTTGAAAAGGAGCAATTGTCACAGTCATGTTGCCATTTATAAGAAAGGCCAAAAAGATTTTCTACATCTACTCCTTCATCTTGCAAAACAACAAGCATATACATTAGAAATTCCTGACAATCTTGCTGAATATTCTGTGAAAATTGATTTAGACCAGAACTTATGTCTAAAACGTATCGAATTTCAGAAACACTTTGTATTTTCGTTCTATCACTGCTACATTTCTCTAATACAGAATTTAATAAACAACAAAGTGTTTGTTCACGATTTTCAGCAATCTGTTCTTTTACAGTTTGGAGAAAAAAACAACATTAACCACTACATTAGCATAGCAGTTGACACCAGAACTATTTTCAAATTGAAATCCAACATCTTTAACTGAATCATTTTCCAATTACTGTTTCATCTACTTTTTTCTTTTTGCTACAACTTCACTACAATTGTTCTCATTTCTTCTTTTTTGGCCTACCACAAGCTTTTCAAAAAGAGGATATTGAGGTAAATTTGGAGCATACTCTCTTCTTAACCTATTATATTCTTTTACACAATTTAGATCTGCATTAATCTTTGTCTCATCAAAATCAATCAAATACAATCCAGATAAAGTTCTGACTCGAGATAAAGCAACATATGCCATGCCCTCCTTGAACACAGAATTTCCAATATTCACCAAAGCACTATCAACACTTAAACCTTGAGATTTATGAATAGTTACTGCATATGCCAAAGAAACAGGAAACTGTTTTCTGCAGACATATACATTTCTCACTAGCAAAAAGCGAGCAGAACAACGAGTGATTTGTTGTACTTCTTCAATACCATCAAATTTAATTTTTATAATTTCAATTCCATCTCTATTTCGGTAATTCACAAAATCCACAACATGACCCATTGCTCCATTTACTAAACCTCTTTCCACATGTAAATTACGTCGTAAAATTATACTACAATTTAAAGACGCATACAGAGTCTTTTCCATACCAGCAGTTTTAATTATTGTCTTCTCTAAAGAATCCTATTTTGTTTTCAACTTTTCTGACAAAATAATAGTGGCTCCTTCATGTTCTATTTCATCAATAGCTCCCAGTTTCACAATCTCTTGATTTTCCAACCTTAACATTTTGGTGTTGAAGATTGAACATTCTTGCAGAGTTGGCATCAAGCATATGACGGATTTATTTTCAGAAATTTTCTTAAAAATATTCTCTGGCACAATATTTTCCTTTGGAAACAAATTGGAAATTAATCGTCCATGTAAAGCTTCTTTGCCATGCTCAGTTAGTTTTCCAATTCTTACATCTTCTAGAATATTTTTATAATCCTCATCCTTTGCCTGCCGCATATTTTGAAGTAGTTCTGCATATTTGAAATTTAGCCATATGTTAACATTTCTAATGCTTCCTAAGAACTTCCTGGTATCTTCATGCTTAAGCATTTTAAACACTGGCTGTCCTTTCACTGGAGTTAGTTGCAGTAAATCTCCAAATAACACATCATAGTCTGCTTTAAGAGTTTCTTGCATTCTTAAATGCATAAAAGAAAGCATTACATTTGATACCATGCTTACTTCATCAATGATAATAAGTTTTATTTTTTTTACGACTCTTGAAACTTCACAACAAGCTTCTCCAGATAGCTTGTGGTATTGTAATTTGTTATCATGCTCCACTGGCAGCATCAATAAGCGGTGTAAAGTAATCCCTTTAATGTTGTGTGCTGCCAACCCAGTTGGAGCAGTAACAACACAAGAGAGCGATGATATGTTGCAATCGCTTTAATCAGGAAACTTTTTCCAGTTCCTGCTTCTCCACTCACATACAGTCGAATAGGTACAAATGATGTACATGAGCACTCTATCTTCTCATGAGATAAACCATGCTCAATTTGTTGTGTGACTTGGTCATATATTTGTCTCTGCTCAACGTTTAGTTCTTTTTCCAAATCTTCTAAGTCAACTCCATCCTCCTGAGCTTGTTCCATGGCTCTTTCAACTTCCTCCATGGCAGTGGCAGCTTCATTTTGTATAATTGGCCCTCCTAGTGGATCCTGACTCAATGAGGCAGAACTCTGACTTTCTTGAGAACTGTCTCTAGCAATCTCTGCTGCAATTATAGCTTCTTGCTGTATTTCCTCGTTCAACATTTGCAGATAATTTGAAAAAACAGGACATTCTATTGTATCCTTGGTTGCATTGAACGAATCTTCATAAGTAAGAAAATCTCCAAGTAGTTCCTCTTCTCTACGCCAAGGCTTAAAGAGTTGTAAAAGAGCTAAGTAATAAAATTCCCTTTTGTCTGGAGAATCACAACTCAATTTTCGATGATTAATCAAATGGCCTTTTCTTTGTTTTACTAAACAGCCTTCACATCCAATTACAGCATATACACCTTTATTGAAGTCTTCTGTGATGTTCTTTTTAAAAAGGTAGGTTTGCAGAACTTCATAGAGACAAGTGTTCTCAAGGTGAATACTTCCATTTGGATAGTATGTATCCAACATGTTTGTCTTCAGAATATCTGTACTGTCTGGTTCTTTCTCCGCCAAATACTCTATTTCTTGTACAGATTTCAAAACTCGGTTTCGTGTTGCAGCAAGACCTAGACTCACCCAAATGATGGTTCTAGACTTGGCATATAGACTTGCTGATGACAACCGATCAGAACATTCATACGCTCCAATTTCTCGATGCGACAACATCTTCAGACTGTAACTGTATAATTTCTTGCTTAGACTCTTTTCATGTGAAATTTCCTCCCACATTTCTTTCAGTTCTGTCTTTTCTGATTTTGTGATATAAGATGTCACATATCGAGCCACAGCAATAGAGTTGTCAGCCACATATTGAATATCCATGTTAGCATTCCACATGGATAAAATGGATAAAATGACTGGGTTGTAGTCATTTATGAATTTGGATTCCTCATTTCTTCTTAGGTTGTATGTATTTTTGGGTGATTTTCTTGTCACAGTATGTCGCAGAGAAGACATAAAATTGTTGACTCTTCCTTTCAATGTTACTGGACCTGGAAATGCAAAATGACATTTCGTGTAAAACTTGTCCTTGGATTTGTATTTTCGACGACAGTATTTCCCACAACGATGAGTTTGAAAGCGTAAAACTTGCTGTCTTAAATTGTTTTCCTCTGTATTTTTCGGAACAGCACATGTAGAATACTGCTCAATGAAACTCATCACTTTCTCATCTGAATCTGTTCCAAATTTAGGTGCATCTTTAATCCATAGCAGCATATGTGTATGAGGAGCAACTCTTGCTTGATACTCCTTTTTCCAAAAGAAATCCAACACCTCTCCAAGCGGAGGATTTGTTTTGTTTGTAATAAAAGACATCATAGCTTCAAACCTATGATTGAAATACCTGCATACATTAACTGGATCCAAAGAGCACAGTTCTCCAGGTGTCTTGTATTCAATATTTTCAATGTTTTTATTTGCCTCTCGTAGAAATTCAAGTAAGTCTTCCCAAGCATACTCAGCACAGCTAAGAGTGAGGAACCATGTAGGAGTACCTAGGTTTCTTAGCATACATTTCAATTCCCCATGACCACGGTACCAATACTCGTTAGTACCACGCTGACATGCCATGAGATTAATTAGCTGAGATTCCAAAACACTGTCTTGCAGTTTGATTTTATCCATAAAATCCCTTGCCGAAACATTTCGTAGATGTGCTCCACTTTTCAGTATATGATTTACTGCATAGGAAAGTCCAGACAAGTCACTCTCAAATAGTAGATGGAACAAATATGGAATGCATTGACGAAGCCTTGGATCTTCTGCATATAATCTTGAAGTCCGGTATTCAGATGCAGGAATTTGAACAGGTCGGTCGTCATATCGTCCACCTTTACCTGTTGGGAATAACTGTGGAAAACAACGAGCTTCCAAACTTTCTTCCCATACACTAATGGGACTTCCTTTGGCTTTTTTCATCTGAAACAAGTCAATAGCATTCCCCATTATTTCTTTGGAATGCAATGGATGAACACTATAATGTTCGTAAATTTCTTCACTTCTAGAGACATCAACTTTTTCTATTTGTCCAGCAGAGACATCATTGTCGTCTTGTGCAGTTGTTTCCTCATCTGCGACATACACATTTCTATAGTACTGATTATTTTTTACCAAATGCAACGTTGCCTTCTTGACTTTCCTAACATCCACTAATTCTTGCCAGATTTTCTTACTTTTTATCGGAACACCATTAACTAGAATAACTAGAGGTTCCTCTTCTACTTTTTCAACACCAATTGTATCAATATTTTTCTTAAAATCTAGAGGCAAATACACAACTCTTCCTTTTAATCCTCTCTGTAAATCTGAAGGAGGCAATTTCCCTGTCTTAGGCTCCATGCGAACAATAGCCTGAAAAGGATGCACACATTGAATCAGAATAGACTCATAAGTATTTAAATCCATCAATTCAGAAGGAATGTCTACCAACTCCATATTATTATGAACAGCTCTAGCAGGCATTCTGTTTTCATTTAATTTATTATAGCAATATGTACAAATACGTTGATCAGAGCCCAGATCAAAACAATTTTCAACCAACAAATAAGTTGCAAAATTCTTCCACTCATTATTATTTATCTTTTCGCTTTTTACATATAAATCAACTAATCTAGTCTGATGCTTATAATGATTCCGTTGACAACAAACACAAGAAAAATTAGGCCTTTCACTTGAATTCACTTTAAACTTTATAATTTCATTTTCAAATGTTTCTGTACTTAAAATATCTACATTCTCTTCTACATTACCTTCTATTACTGTATCAATTTCTGCACTAACCTCTTTTTCACCAAAGTAACAAAACTCAATTTCATCACAAATGTTTTTGACATCTAATTCAGTTCCATGCAAAAGAGCACTGTTTAACTGTTTTAGTTTAAGTGCTGGACTTTTTGCATAGTACAACCTTCTCACTAATTTCCTCACTTTATTATGATGCACTGCTAACATCCTAAAATGGTGAAAAACACTCTGACATACTTTTCTTGAAAGTCAAGCCAGTGAATGCCCTTGCAAACCTGTTTTTTCTCTCACTCTTCAAGGATCTAACTCTTGTAAAATGTTCATTTTTTGTTTTACACTTTTCTTAGTATATGTCCGCAAGAAACTGCGAAACAAATCAATTGATTTCTGTTGGACACTACAAATACTACTACAATTCCATGTATATACTGGAGCCTTAGGACATCTCCCTAAAACTTCATCAGCTAACACCTCTTCTGTATTTCTAGGCACAATCACTTCTTTTTCAACCGGACAACCGTCCTTCACCTCATATGCTCGACCACTGTTGTCAACTGCATGCACCAAATCATTATCTTGAAAGTAACTTTCTTCATTAAAAAATGGCTCAGAACTTGAACTATGTCTCCATTTTCCAGAAAAAAAATCACAGAAATTAGTTCGATTAATTACTCTCCTCCACTTACATTTTGATTTGAACACACTGATTATCTTATCAAGTGTACGAATTCTATTCATTACTAAACAAAACAATTTATTTTTCACTTTAAATGCTTCATCCACAATCTTAACTATGTTTTTTTTTCTTGTAAAAAGCTGACTTTTTTTATACCTTATGATATTTTTAAATAAATTTAATACAATTCTGTTGTAAAACATTTGTCTACGAATGTCAGAAAATTGTTTACTTCTTCTATTGCTTTGCAAGATATTGACTCCTTGTACACGTCTAACATTTTTAGAAGGATATCCTGTCTTTTTTTAAATTACAGGTGTTTCATTTTTCTTAGGTAAACAACTTTTTTTTGCTTGACATTTCAATAACTTCCTCAGAAATTTTTTACTTTGCTTACCAGGAGCATTTTTCTTTTTCTCTGAAGATTTTATTTTGGTTGGTTCTTGAATTTCTTTTTCCTTAGACCTTAATTTTCGTTCATAATTTTTTTCTGTTCTTCTTTTAGAAGGCATCTTTTTGTTTGTTTGTATAGATGATTATAATCTGTGGAAAACAAAAAATAACATATTATACACCACTAAAAACATATTACATAGCAATTACAATAAGTAAACAATATAAACACTAGTATACAACAAAAGGCTCATTTACATTACATGTGCTTTGCTTTGTGTCAAAAACGATTTACTAATTAATGTTATATCTTGTTTATATATAGGTGGCCTGTTTTTGGCCTGTAGATACAGAGAAATAATTAGTGCAGAGACACACATGGTGCTTGCACAGGCAGAGATGGTAGATTACATGTAATATCGTGCACATGTGCCTAAGATCACACCAAATCTATTGCATTTTCAATGCTTGTTTACCTTGCTTCCATCAAGAAAGCAGTCAGATGTGTCACACATTTGCCATACATTTAGAATGTTAGCACTCTAGTTGCTCCTTATTTCAAGCTTCACTCACAGTGTAATCTTAGACAAATTAATTGGATTTTAGATATAATGTACCATGTCTGTCACTGCCAACAGTATGTGTGACACCGAGGGCGAGATCTATTGCATTTTCAATGCTTGTTTACTTTGATTCCATCAAGAAAGCATTGAGATGTGTCACACATTTGCCATAAATTCTGAATGTTTGACATTAATGCTGGTCCAGAGATAGTGTAAAGTTTTCAATCGCATATTTACAAACCGCTTGCACAATGTTAGATTTAATTTACTAATTAATGTTATATCTTGTTTATATATAGGTGGCCTGTTTTTGACCTGTAGATACAGAGAAATAATTTGTGCAGAGACACACATACTGTTTCCACAGACAGAGATGGTAGATTACATGTAATATTATGGACATGTGCCTAAAATCACACCAAATCTATTGAAATGTCAATGCTTGTTTACTTTGGTTCCATCAAGAAGGCATTCAGATGTGTCTCACATTTGCCATAAATTCTGAACATTTGACATTAATGCTGGTCCAATGATAGTGTAAAGGTTTCATTGGCATACTTACAAACCGCTTCCGCAATGTTAAATATAATTTACTAATTAATGTTATGTCTTGTTTATAGATAGGCTGTCTGTTTTTCGCCTGTAAATACTTTGAAATAATATCAGCAGAGACATATATACTGCTTGCAGACAAAGAGATGGTAGATTACATGTAATATGGTGCACATGTGCCAAATATCACACCAAATCTATTGTATTTTCAATGCTTGTTTACTTTAGTTCCATCAAGAAGTCATTCAGATGTGTCACACATTTGCCATAAATTCTGAATGTTAGCACTCTAGTTGCTCATTATATCAAGCTTCACTCACAGTGTGATTTTAGACAGATTAATAGGATTTTAGTTATAATGTATCATGTCTATCCCTGCCAACAGTATATGTGACTCTGCCTAACATCACAATAATGGGTGAATCAAGCTTCACTCACAGTGTGATCTTAGGCACATGATCAGAATGTTAGATAAAATTTACCATGTCTGTCTCTGTCAACAGTATGTGTGACTCTGCCTAAGATTACAATGATGGGTAAATCAAGCTTCACTTACAGTGTGATCTTAGGCAGATTAGTAGAATTTTAGATATAATGTACCATGTCTGTCTCTACCAACATCAAGATCTATTGCGTTTTCAATGCTTGTTTACTTTCGTTCCATCAACTAGGCATTGACATATGTCACACATTTTCCATAAATTCAGAATGTTAGCACTCTACTTGCTCATTATTATGATAATTTGAAATTGTGTAATCGTTTCATTACACTTGTAAATATACCATTTTTTAAAGCGCCTTGTGCAACCTTAGTATAGGTGGAAGCAGTGAATGTATGGAGAAGGATAGGAATAGCAAACAGAAAACCATATGAAATGGTGTTGGAGATGCATAAAGTATTTCAGTAATGGTATCAATTGAGATGTAATATAAGATAAAGAGGAACATATTTACAAGACTCTTACGCAATTTTTGACATGGGTGCAAGCAGAAAATGCATGTAGAATAATAAAATATGCACCCAGACAAGAATATGAAATGACGTGAGAGATGTTAAAATTGTGAGAGTCTACCTTGTAAACACACAGCTATGTCAAAGATTGCGCACGCAGCTTGAAAATATACCTCTCTTTTTTTGTATATTCTACCTCACTTTATGCCATTAAAAAAAAGCTTTAAACATCTCTCACATTATTTCACTGTCTCTACTGGCCAAAAACAGGCCACCTATATATAAGCAACACATAACATTAATTTCTCATTACATGTAACATCCTGCTCATGTGCCTAAAATAACACTGTGACTGAAGCTTGATTCACCTATCAGTGTGATGTTAGGCAGATGACCAGAATGTCACATGTAATATACCATGTCTTTAAAAAAACATTTACTTCCATATTTTTTAAGACATCAAGTAAGCATATTATTCAGCCAGATCCATTTCAAATGAAGCTTGACTCACAATGTCAACTTAAACACATGAGCAGCATAATACATGTAATTTACCATCTCTGCCTCTGCGAGCAGTATATGTGTCTCTGTTCGTAATATTTCACTGTCTCTACTCGCCAAAAACAGGCCACCTATATATAAGCATATATATATACCAGACTTTTTACCAGAAAACATTTTCCATACTAAATCGTTTTTAACACAGAGCACAACCCATTTAAATGACCACTACAAAGCAAAGCAGAAACCTAACTCATTTCCAAAATTCATTTCCAATATACACCATACTAAAACACAATATGCTTCTTAAAAACTCAATATAAATATTTATAAAATAGACTCTCACAATGTTAACATCTCTCACAGCATTTCATATTCTTGTCTGGGTGCATATTTTATTATTCTGCATGCATTTTCGGCTTGGCCAAATGTCAAAAATTGCGCAAGAGTCTTATGAATAGGCCCCTATTTATTTTATATTCCATCTCATTTGATACCATTACTGAAATACTTTATGCATCTCCCCACCATTTCATATGGTTTTCTATCTGGTATTCCTATTGTTGGGGTTCAAGGGGGCCTGGTTCCTTCTGTCTAGTACCCCGTTAGCGGTTTTTCTTAAAAGTGCCAAGTGCATATGCGAATTTATGGACGCTCCCTAGAGCTCGCTTTAAAAGGGGGCTGCCAACTGGAAACAGGTGCTTGGTTTCTTTATTGGTCCCTTGCCGTGTGTTTCCTGTTCCTGTGGTTCTACCTTGTTTACCTTCCTTCGAGCTCCGTTCCAGCGGTCTTTTCTAGTGCTGGGTTTTGATCCCCTTTTTTCCCCTGCTCCCTTGTTTTCCTATTCCCTTGGGCATTTTAGAACCCTTTATTGGGGACCTGTTTTTGATCTTCGGTGACGTTCTGGGATTCGCGGCTGCGTTTCCTTTGAGTTTTAACGTCCCGTTATTATCCCTTTTTTGTATCCAAACCATCTTGTTATACGCTGTGTTTGGGTGGTTTCACGAAGGAGCTGAATAACGGCCGTTTTTGTGCTACCTTCGTGTTCTTTTTTAGATTCCAGTTTTTTTTTGGGTGTCTTTCGTATTCCCTTTGATACCATTTTTCCCCTTTCCTTTTTTGTCCTAAGAATTGTGAATTCCACCCCCTTTGTCATTCTCAGTGTTTCCCGAGGGCCGTGGTTGGTCTGGGGTTACGCAAGAAACAACCAATACGATTGCAGTGGAAGAATTCCTGTTTCGTATCAAGCCACTCCCGTTTGTTATCTGGGGTAAGCAGGGAGGTCGGTGGTTCGTGAGTGTACTTGGCACTGGTAATAGTAGTGGGGGTGTGTTTAATCTTGTCTCCTTCTTTCATTTTAGCGTTCTCGTCTGTGTCAAGCTGTCAGCTGCCAAGAAGCCAGAGGAGACGAGTTGTGTTCCCCAAGACCTTGGGTTCCCTTGTTTTGTTACCCACCTTCTCCCGGTGTTGTGTTCTCCACCATCCTTTTTGATTGCGGGTGTTGGGGGTCACGGTGAGGGTAGAGGATTGGGACGTTCTTCACTCCTGCGGTGTTGGGCCGGTCGGCAACGGAACACCTATCCCTCTCCATACATTCACTACTTCCACCCATGCTAAAGGTTGCACAAGGCGCTTCAAAAAAAAGAGCATATTTACAAGACCAATAAAACCATTACACAATTTCTAAACCAGCATTGAATCCAAGCATATAAAACAATTTATAAAGAAGTCTACCTTATAAACACACAACTATGTCAAAGATTGCGCACGCAGCTTGTAAATATGTCTCTCTTTTTTGTATATTCTGTATCAATTTATGCCATTTAAAAAAATTATTTCCAGCAATGCATCCTTTCACATGAGGCAAGCCCATGACCTTACCTTATGTAATGTGAGAGATGTTAACATTGTGAGAGTCCACCTTATAAACACACAGCTATGTCAAAGATTGCTTTGTCTGCCTGCATATTTACAAGCTGCGTGCACAATCTTTGACAAAGCTGTGTGTTTATAAGGTAGACTCACACAATTTTAACATCTCTCACGGCATTTCATATTCTTGTCTGGGTACATATTTTATAATTCTGCATGCATTTTCTGCTTCCACCCATGTCTAAAATTGCGCAAAAGTCTTGTAAATATGTTCCTCTTTACCTTATATTACATCTCTTTTGATACCATTACTGAAATACTTTATGCATCTCCCCACCATTTCATATGGTTTTCTATCTGCTATACCTATCCCTCTCCATACATTCACTCCTTCCACCCATGCTACAGGTTGCACAATGTGCTTCAAAAAAATAAGCATATTTACAACTCCAATGAAGCCATTACACAATTTCTAAACCAGCATTGAATCCAAGCATAAAAAACAATTTATAAAGAAGACTACCTTATAAACACACAGCTAACATTATGGAAAAAGGTAAAAATATAATTCCTTAATTCACAGAGACACACACTATGATACTTGACAAGAATCTTTAAACTCTCTATCATTTTAAAAGAATCATTACTCACCTTTAAAAATGGTTTGGAAGATGTCAAACAGTGTCAGTCACAGTCAACAGATATTCTTAAGCAGAATCTCTGAACAATGCTTCCTTCACTGGGAGCCTATCAATAATGGCACAGATTCTTTCTGATTTCAGAGCCATATTCTTGCACATAGCCAAGAAAAATTGTTCCCCCACAAATTCAAAACCAAACTGCACATTATAATTGGTTGAAGATTTCAAGACTTTGAAACTCACATAACATTTACCCATCCCCCCAGTGCTCATTCACCAAGTAACGATGGTAACTCCCTCTAAAACCAGCACAGAGTTCACAAGTTCATTTTACTATGTTGCAAAAAAAATCCATCAAGCCTGCTTGACCTCTCAATCTACTAGCTAATAAAATGCAATGTTTCTTTAAATGACTTTTTCCCAACCATTGAAATGACTTCTTTAAAAAAAAAAGCATGCACCCTAATTTTCAGTAGAGATTTTTAACAAAGCTCCAATCATTTCTACTTATTCATCTGCACTGATTCTCAAACACTTTTTTTTCATAATCAAACTGCCATTTCATTTCCACAACTCATCTGATTAGAAGCACATCTACCTTCAAAATGACAAAAGTCTGGTTTGTGGGTCATAGCTATGTCCACTGGGCTCACAAATACGCAACTAACAGGGGTATTTACAATCTTGATTTACCAAATGTGAACATTGTATGGATTGGACAAAGAGGATTGAGGAGTCACCAATTGATACCATTGGTAAAATCCTTTATGCATTTACCACACCCTGACCTTATAATTGTGCACTGTGGTGGAAATGACTTAGGCACTTTGACTAGGGTAGGTCTGGAAATGCTTTTAAAGGACATCTTTGGGCAATTGATGTCACTTTTTCCAAAAACTGCCTTGGTATTTTCTAATATATGCCAAAGTCAAAAATGGAACTGGTCCAACCAATTTTGTCCACAGATTGAGAAAGCAAGGAAACATGTAAATAAATCTGTTTCTGCTTACCTCAGAGACTATGCTATGGGTTCCATTTACCACAACAACTTGCGTTACAACATGCAAGACATCTATAGAAGAGATGGTGTGCATTTTACAGATGAGGGGAATAGAGTTTCCCTCTTGAATATAAGACTCTGCATTGGTATCTACTTGTAGGTACAAAAAACACTCAATGAACACAACAGCTCTTTTCAGAGCTAACTTACCTCTAAACAATCTACATTATTTTTTTTACTCTATTTTTTTTACATTGTTTTTCCCCGTGGTGCGCTCAGGGTGCGCGTACCGGAGAGCGCACCCGGGAGCGCACCCAGCGCTTACCCCGCGAAAATTTAAAAAAAACAAAAAAACAAAAAACTTTTAGGCCCCCCTCAGAAAACCTAGGGGGTCAGTGGGTGTCTACTCTGCCCCCTTTTAATGATATCCCCCTTTCTTTTTTCACCTCTTGTGTCTCGATTCTACCGAGACACAAGATGGCGGACTCTCCGGACTGTTTAGAATGTTGACAGACACCCGACAGCCAATCAGATTTCCGCTCGCGCACTCCCGTAGCACGCCGGGTGCGCTCCCAGGTACGCGTACCCGTGAGCGCTCGGAGCGCGCCTATAGATATATATGTGTTTTTGAAGTTAATTTTTTAAAAAAACACTGGAGCAATTTTCAGCAAATATAGCAAAGGCACATCTGCGTACCAGTCCCTACATTTTTGCCAAGTTTGGCGTAATTCCGTTCAGCGGTTCGGGCTGTAGACTTGTCAGACCGTCCTATGGAAATTAACATTGGGAAAACACGTTTTGGGACCCCCCTTTTTTCTCAGGCCCCACTCCACGAAACCCCCCGAAACTTCCAGGGAAGGAGCGGAGCGGAGCTGGCCAAAATTTTGGAAAATGTCACACAAATTCCTCAACCGGCGCCAGAGTTATTCCCAATAGAATGTTGCGGATTTCCTATAGTAGCCAATCCTAACTATAACTACCTACTTGCGACCGCCAGTAGGTTATATATATATATATATATATATATATATACCGCAACTTCAAGCACCACCAACGCAGGAAGTACAAATGCGGGGGGAAGAAAGAAAAGGAACAACAACTATTGGAAGCGCAAGCAGACCCAGGGCCAATAGCTGCAACAGAGGCTTTGTCAGTGGTTAATTTGTCTAATATTGAACTGAGTGATGTTGATACACGTATTCTATCTTTGGGCCTGTCGTATAGTCCTGCCAGTAATTTCAAGTACGCACAAACAAGAGTGGAGGTGTTCCAATTTGTGCGAAAACTAAAACTTAAGAAGTTCTTTGCCACAAAACAAAGCAAAGACAAGTCAGCCACGGTTGGCACTGTGGCTATGGATGATGGACCAGGAGCCTTAGTGGCAGGAGATATGGCCCTTAGATTGGACCTTGTAGACTTACAGGGGGAAAGTACTCAGCTGTCTGCCAGAGACATGAGCCAATTAACTGTGGGAGCTGGCTTAACAAATTTTAAAGCCAAGTCGACATTTTGTCCAGTCATGTTGAAAGACAATATTGATTACTACCACGACTTGGTCACCACTGACATTAAGAAATTGCAGCACAAGGTGGCACACAACAGAAACGTCTACTCTAAAAATGATCGCCAATATTATGATCTTGTTAAGAAATTGCAAAATGAGAAAACTGTGATTATTCGCCAGGCGGATAAGGGAGGTAACGTCATCATCTGGCCCAGAGAGAAATATATGGAGGAGGCATGGAGACATCTTAATGACAGGGAGTGCTACAAACGTGTAGATATTGCGACTATCAAAGCATTTTGGAATAACTTCTACATAAAATTAGCAGCATGGAAAGGATTGGGACTGCTAAGCTCGGACGAGCTTAAGTTTCTAAAAAATCAGCACCCGACCATACCCTGCATATATTTTATTCCTAAGATCCATAAAGATGCCCAGAACCCCCCAGGAAGACCGATCATTTCTGCATGTGGTGTCCTTCTGGAAAATACTTCCAAGTATATAGATTTTTTTCTACAGGACCACATGAAAGGCTTACCAACATTTATCCAAGACACTGGCCATTTTCTAAGGAAGTTGGAACTGATACAATGGAGAGAGGACTATTTGCTTATGACGTTAGACGTCACCTCCCTGTATACTAGTATCAATCATTGCGATGGCTTAAAAACGGTTAAACACTTTTTGAACAATAGACCCCTATGCTGCTACGCACACAATAATATGCTTGTTGCAATGATTGAAATGTGCCTTTACAATAACTATTTTATGTTTGATAAGGTGTGTTTTCAGCAAACCAGGGGGGTGGTGATGGGTTCCTGCTTCTCCCCCAGCTACGCATGTTTGCACATGGGGCTGTGGGAGAAGCAGGTACTCGGGCACCAATTTGCAGAGAACTTGAATAACAACATCATATGCATATATCGGTACATTGATGATTTATTTCTGATTTGGAGGGGAGAGGTGACATCGGCAAATACGTTTATTGAGGAAATTAATGTAAATTCCTTGAATTTGAAGTTTACCTCTCAGATTAGCGAAACATCAGTTAACTTCCTGGATGTAGAAGTATTTATTCACGAACAGACACTCCACACGAAATTGCACAGGAAGGCTACAGCAGGAAATACCTTGCTTCATGCCACCAGCAATCACCCGCGACATTTAATTCGTAGTATCCCCTACGGGGAGATGCTCCGAATTAAACGGATTTGTAGCAGGCAGGAAGACATGGTGGAAGCCCAATCTGCCTGTCGTGAACGCTTCCTAGCTAGAGGGTACACAGACAAAAGCATTATGGCAGCTATTAGACGCACGCAGCTGCTGCCTAGAAAAGAGGCCCTTATTACTAAAGCGATGAGACAGAACAGTGTGGAGGTTCCTGTTGAAGACACAATAAGACTGATAATCTCATATAACAAGCAACATCTAGACATTAGGAAGATCATGACTAAACACTGGGATCTTATTAAGAATGACCCGGTGTTAAAAATGGGAACGGTTAATGCCCCAACCATTACTTTTAAAAAAGCGGGCTCTATGCAGAATAGTTTGACTAGTAGCAGCCCTGAGATCCTAGCCAAGACAGACTGGTGGAACAGCCGGAAAGGGTTTGTTAAATGTACCAACTGCAAAGCTTGTCAGAATGGGGTGAATAAGAAAACTTATACCTCTCCCTTTTTCAAGAAAGAGATTTGCATTTCGAAATATTTAACCTGTAAAACTGAGTTCGCAATATATGTCCTTGAGTGTCCTTGTGGGCTTAGATATGTTGGAAGTACGAGACTTCCGGTCCATAAGAGAGTACTTCAACATTTAAGAGCCATCATACATTGCGATGAAAGTTACCCTGTTGCCAGACATTTTAAAGATTGTCATAAACAAAACTCTAGTCTATTGAAGTATTATGCCATAGACGCAGTCATGCCCCTAAGGAGAGGAGGTGACAGGGATGGGGCTCTCCGCAAACTAGAAACCTACTACATTTTGAACTTAGACAGTAAGCATCCAAATGGATTGAACGCAGGGGAGGACCTCTATACATGTCTGTAATGGGAAACAATCATGTCTATTCAGTTGTTTAAGACATTGAAATCAAAGGTGCTATGCATTGGTTACAGGTTATTCAGCAGCAGTTGATCAATTTGCAAAAACTCTTAATTACATGTATGACGCAGTAGCTATTTGAAATATTTCATTTTATGTTTTTAAATTATAAATCTATTTTTCACTGGATTTTAACATTTATTGTGTTATAAATGTTATTAAGACATGTCTTGTACTTTTTACACTTACACGGGTTGGAATTTATATTGTTTACATTGCACTGCTTTGCACAATAGGATATGATCCTAAGATATTTATGATAACACATATCATGAAATAATCCGTAATAAGCGTTTAATGTTGGGATAAGAAATATTCTATACTGAAAGGCATTTTGTTCTTCGGTTAGAATACCTGTATTTTACAGTTAGTATCCCGACGAAGTTTTTCCCTGGTGTGACATCAATATGTAGAATAAAATGTCACAGGTTGTCATATGCTACTATAGCAGCAACATATTGCACATTTATGATGATGTTTTTATGTATGATTTTTTTAAATTAATTATCATATGTATTTATTTGGGGAAATGCTTTTGACTTTATTTTTAAAACAGTCCATTCAATGCTGTTTTTTAAAGTGTATGACTCAATGACGCTAGGAAAGTATTTTGTTTATATTGGTTATGACATGGATTACCCAATTGTGCATTGCCACTTTAAATTTCGTTCTATCACTCCAAGGCGCTGTCATGTGATCAAGGGTCGAGGAAGACCCGAAACGCGTCATGTCTATGGTGCGGGGGCGCTTTTGCACTAAATAAAACTTTGCACCTTAAATTCCTGGGTCCGCTGTCGTCCTTTTGCATGCTACAAGGTTGCGACTTCCTGAGTTATATATATATATATCACACAGTTCCAGACCCCAAAGAGGTTGGAAAGACCACTGGGAAGTTAAATAAACACCATGTTTATTTGCAGCATGCTGATGGCAACAAAACCAAGAAAGTCTTTCCAATTTGGGGTCTGGAACTGTGTGATGTTTAGCGGCCGCTCCCCGTCGCGGAAATGACCTACCGTTTATCAACGGGTCCCAGCCAGCATCAACTGGAGCTATGGCAAGGAGGGAAGGTGAGCGAGCGCATTTTCCAGGTTTGCGCTCACTCCAACACTGTTTGTAGCACCAAAGCAAGATGGCAAACGGCCGGTTTCCACCTCTACCCACTTGGGGGTTGAACTGTGTTTGATTTTAATGGACCGCGCAACCACATGGGATTTATCACCACAGCACTACAACACCCAGGAGGCCGTGCATGCGGCCACGCCCCTGTAGGGGCAGGTGTTCAGCATTTAATAGAGACTGCAGCGAGCCCATTT
The DNA here is from genome assembly GCF_964261635.1 of Lissotriton helveticus. Lineage (NCBI taxonomy): Eukaryota > Metazoa > Chordata > Amphibia > Caudata > Salamandridae > Lissotriton > Lissotriton helveticus. Next base: position 1,077,860,556 of record NC_136067.1, on the reverse strand, counting down.
TTGACACAACACGCCACAGAAGAAGGGATTTTGTGATTCCCGAAACGCGTCTGGCGATTTGAACAATGGGAGGAGGTTTCTTGGTTTTGTTGCCATCAGCATGCTGCAAATAAACATGGTGTTTATTTAACTTCCCAGTGGTCTTTCCAATTTGGGGTCTGGAACTGTGTGATATATATATATATATATATATATATATCCAGCCAACATTTTTTGGCTGCTGTGTGACGGAGACCCACTGAGGTAATACCGGCGCCAGTTATATGAACTACAGGTACCAGCATGCCTTGCAACGCCCACCTGGGACCAATTTGGTGCATACGGTTAAGTACCTGTCGGGGCAGTAAGCTCTGTTCACTTTGACGGTCTCCCCTGAGGAAAAAGTTGCCCTGGCTTTGAAACGTGTTGGGACAGTATCATTATTCTTTGGAACGCCAAGCTGTTTTACAATAAATTCATGGTGTCACAGCCACTCGGTGTGAGTCTCGTTCCCGCATCAGTGCGATGTTGGTTTGATTTGTTTCCGGCAGCCTGTCCGCAGGGACCCTGACACCACTTAGCTGTGGGACCTTACGACGAGAGAATCCTCACGTCGGAATCAAGGCAGAACGAGGAAGAGAAATTACTAAGACCAGCTTTAGGGGTCCGGAGGCCCGCTGGGGCGTTATTTGACATTTATTGGCCGCAGTGTGACGGAGACCCACTGGGGAAATACCTGCGCCACGTATCATGTGGCTTAAGTACATATACCACTGGTTCAATCTCCTATTTAAGTTTGATATATTTCTTGACCCCAAATCTGTTGTATCCATCCCCAAAAACGACATAAAACAAAGGTTTTTAAATCACAAGAAGGAGTGTCGCGACAGGGTGTCCGGAACGTTACAATCTGTGATGTCCTACCGGGAATGTAATCCAATTACCGGTTTCCAACCTTATCTTTCTAGTGTTACTCGTAACTCTCACCGGTTTGTTTTAACACGCTTAAGGTTGGGAATCGTACACCATCTTGTTGCATTCCCTGTAATGAAAGCCAGATCCGATACCGTATGCCCTTGTGATAACATCTCATGTCAGAGTTGCTGCCACTTTTTATTGTTTTGTAAATTTTATCATTCTTTTAGGATATTATATCTAAAACCCATCTTTTTAAAAAATAATGTTCGTTCTACAAAGAATGCTTTACAGCTACTATCCTCTTTAAAGGATCTGGATATTTGTTTTTTTGTTGCGTCATATATACTAAAATGTACAGCTGCCAGGAAAGCCATAGTCATTTGATGCATTTGACCGTGTTTTAACTCTATGTCTTCCTGTCTGTGTATTTGTATGTATTATAAGTGAATTTAGTTTTTATCAGGCAATAGACTGTGTATTGTCTAAATCCAAATTGTACTGGTCAAATTATGTTTTTAGACTGTAACATATTATGTCTATGATGGTTTTTAGATAGTTTTTAGATTTGGTGACCTTGATGAAATTTTAGAATCAATGTTAAATATGTAAATCTGTCTTGCTTGTATGGTTTGTTTCACAAATCGAATAAAGCTTTTAAACTAAACTAAACTAAACCTGCGCCAGTTATATGAACTACAGGTACCAGCATGCCTTGCGATGCCCACCTGAGACCAATTTGGTGCATGCGGTTAAGTACCTGTCGGGGCAGAAAGCTCTATTCACTGTGACGGTCTCCCCTGAGGAAATACTCGCCCTGGCTTTGAAACGCGTTGGGACAGTATCATTATTCTTCTGACCGCCAAGCTGTTTACAATAAATTCATGGTGTCACAGCCACTCCGTGTGAGTCTCGTTCCTGCATCAGGGCGATGTTGGTTGGATTTGTTTGCGGCAGCCTGGCCGCAGGGAACCTGACACCACTTAGCTGTGGGGCTTTACGACAAGAGAAACCTCACGTCGGAATCAACGCAACACGACGAAGAGAAATTACTAAGACCAGGTTTGGGGATCCGGAGTCCCACTGGGGCGTTATTTGACATTTATTGGGCGCAGTGTGACGGAGGCCCACTGGGGTAATACCGGCACCAATTATATGAACTACAGGTACCAGCATGCCTTGGAACGCCCACCTGGGACCAATTTGGTGCATGCGGTTAAGTACCTGTAGGCGCAGTAAGCTCTGTTCACTGTGACGGTCTCCCCTGAGGAAGAAGCTGCGCTGGCTTTGAAACGTGTTGGGACAGTATCATTATTCTTTGGACCGCCAAGCTGTTTTACAATAAATTCATGGTGTCACAGCCACTCCGTGTGAGTCTCGTTCCCGCATCAGGGCGATGTTGGTTGGATTTGTTTGCGGCAGCCTGGCCGCAGGGAACCTGACACCACTTAGCTGTGGGGCCTTAGGACGCAAGAAACCTCGCGTCGGAATCAAGGCAGCACGGGGAAGAGAAATTACTAAGACCAGCTTTGGGGGTCCAGAGGCCTACTGGGCCGTTATTTGACATTTATTGGCCGCAGTGTGATGGAGGCCCACTGGGGTAATACCGTCGCCATTTATATGAACTACAGTACCAGCATGCCTTGCAACGCCCACCTGGGACCAATTTGGTGCATGCGGTTATGTACCTGTTGGCGCAGTGAGCTCTGTTTACTGTGACGGTCTCCCTGAGGAAGAAGCCGCCCTCGCTTTGAAACGCGTTGAGACAGTATCATTATTCTTTGGACCACCAAGCTGTTTTATAATAAATTGATGGTATCACAGCCACTCCGTGTGAGTCTCGTTCCCGCATCAGGGCGATGTTGGTTGGATTTTTTTGCGGCAGCCTGACCGCAGGGAACTTGACACCACTTAGCTGTGGGGACTTACGACGAGAGAAACTTCACATCAGAATCAAGGCAGCACGGGGAAGAGAAATTACTAAGACCAGTTTTGGGGGTCCGGAGGCCCACTGGGGCATTATTTGACATTTATTGGCCGCAGTGTGACGGAGGTCCACTGGGGTAATACCGGCGCCAGTTATATGAACTAAAGGTACCAGCATGCCATACGACGCCCACCTGGGACCAATTTAGTGCATGCGGTTAAGTACCTGTTGGCGCAGTAAGCTCTGTTCGCTGTGACGGTCTCCCCTGATGAAGAAGCCGTCCTGGCTTTGAAACGCCTTGGGACAGTATCATTATTCTTTGGACTGCCAAGCTGTTTTACAATAAATTCATGGTGTCACGGCCACTCCGTGTGAGTCTCGTTCCTGCATCAGGGCGATGTTGGTTAGATTTGTTTGCGGCAGCTTAGCTGCAGGGAACCTGACACCAGTTAGCTGTGGGGCCTTACGTGGAGAGAAACCTTGCGTCGGAATCAAGGCAGCACGGGGAAGAGTAATTACTAAGACCAACTTTGGGGATCTGGAGGCCCACTGGGGCGTTATTTGACATTTATTGGCAGCAGTGTGACGGAGGCCCACTGGAGTAAAACCGGCGCCAGTTATATGAACTACAGGTACCACCATGCCTTGCGACGCCCACCTGGAACCAATTTGATGCATACTTTGAAGAACTTTGTCGGCGCAGTAAGCTCTGTTCGCTGTGACAGTCTCCCCTGAGTTAGAAGCCACCCTGGCTTTGAAACGCATTGGGAAAGAATCATTATTCTTTGGACCGCCAAGCTGTTTTACAATAAATTCATGGTTTCAAAGCCACTCCGTGTGAGCCCACCTGGGACCAATTTAGTGAATGCGGTTAAGTGCCTGTCGGTGCAGTAAGCTCTGTTCACTGTGACGGTCTCCCTTGAGGAAATAGTCGCCCTGGCTTTGAAACGCGTTGGGACAGTATCATTATTCTTTGGACCAACAAGCTGTTTACAAGCAATTCATGGTGTCTCAGCCACTCTGTGTGAGTCTCGTTCCCGCATCAGGGCGATGTTGGTTTGATTTGTTTGCGGCAGCCTGGCCGCAGGGAACTTGACACCACTTAGTTGTGGGGCCTTATGACGAGAGAAACCTCGCATCGGAATCGAAGCAGCACGGGGAAGAGAAATTACTAAGACTAGATTTTGAGGGTCCGGCGTTATTTGACATTTATTGGCTGCTGTGTGACGGAGGCCCACTGGGGTAATACCGGTGCCGGTTATATGAACTAAAGGTACCAGCATGCCTTGCAACGCCCACCTGGGACCAATTTGGTGCATGCGGTTAAGTACCTGTCGGCGCAGTAAGCTCTGTTGACTGTGACGGTCTCCCCTGAGGAAGAAGCCGCCCTGGCTTTGAAACGGGTTGGAACTGTATCATTATTCTTTGACCGCCAAGCTGTTTTACAATAAATTCACAGTGTCACAGACACTCCGTATGAGTCTCGTTCCCGCATCAGGGCGATGTTGGTTGGATTTGTTTGCGGCAGCCTGGCCGCAGGGAACTTGACACTACTTAGCTGTGGGGCCTTACGACGTGAGAAACCTCGCGTCGGAATCAAGGCAGCATGGGGAAGAGAAATTAGTAAGACCAGCTTTGGGGGTCCGGAGGCCCACTGATGCGTTAGTTGACATTTATTGGCGGCAGTGTGGCAGAGGCCCACTGGGGTAATACAGGAGCCAGTTATATGAACAACAGGTACCAGCATGCCTTGCAACGCCCACCTGGGACCAATTTGGTGCATGCGGTTAAGTACCTGTCGGCGCAGTAAGCTCTGTTCACTGTGACGGTCTCCCCTGAGGAAGAAGCCGCCCGGCTTTGAAACGCGTTGGGACAGTATCATTATTCTTTGGGTCGCCAAGTTGTTTTGCAATAAATTCATCGTGTCACAGCCACTCCGTGTGAGTCTCATTCCTGCATCAGTGCGATGTTGGTTGGATTTGTTTGTGGCAGCCTGGCCGCAGGGAACCAGACTCCACTTAGCTGTGAGGACTTACGACGAGAGAAACCTCGCGTCGGAATAAAGGCAGAACGGGGAAGAGAAATTACTAAGACCAGCTTCGGGGGTAGGGAGTCCCACTTGGGTATTATTAGACATTTATTGACCGTAGTGAGACGGAGGCCCACTGGGGTAATACCGGCGCCAGTTATATGAACTACAGGTACCAGCAGGCCTTGCAACGCCCACCTGGGACCAATTTGGTGCATGCGGTTAAGTACCTGTCGGCGCAGTAAGCTCTGTTCACTGTCACGGTCTGCTCTGAGGAAGAAGCCGCCCTGGCTTTGAAACGTGTTGGAACAGTATCATTATTTTTTGGACCGCCAAGCTGTTTTACAATAAATTCATGGTGTCACAGCCACTCCGTGTGAGTCTCGTTCCCGCATCAGTGCGATGTTGGTTGGATTTGTTTGCGGCAGCCTGGCCACAGGGAACCTGACACCACTTAGCTGTGGGTTCTTACGACGAGAGAAACCTCGTGTCGGAATCAAGGCAGAACGGGGAAGAGAAATTACTAAGACCAGCTTTGGGGACAGGGAGGCCCACTGGGGCGTTATTTGACATTTATTGGCCGCAGTGTGACAGAGGCCCACTGGGGTAATACCAGCCACAGTTATATAAACTACAGGTACCAGCATGCCTTGTGACGCCCACCTGAGACCAATATGGTGCATGCGGTTAAGTACCTGACATCAGTGATGTCATCAGTGATGTCATTTGAGATGTCATCAGTGATGTCACTGACCATGTCATGAATGATCTAATATGTGACATCATCAGCAGTGGATTGCGGGTGCGCGAAATATAGTTAGTACAACTAACTATATAGGAGCAATTTCATTGGTTTTGTATGAGTAAAATGTCCAGCTAACTATAACACCACTAAAACTTATAGTTTTTTGAGTGAATTTCAAAGGTTTTTTAAAAACTAATTCCTAACTATATAACTCCTGAAACCTATGGTTTTTTCAGTGAATTTCAAAGGTTTTTTTAAATGCTAATTCCTCACTATATTAGGCCTGAAACCTATGGTTTTTTCAGTGAATTTCAAAGGTTTTTTTAAATGCTAATTCCTAACTATATAAGGCCTGAAACCTATGGTTTTTTCAGTGTTTTTAAAAAAAAATTGATTGGTTAACTGGCTTATTAAGTGTATCTTAGTGAATACATATATTAGCGAGTAATGTTTAAATATTTAAATATATGCATGAGTGATGTAATATGTGACGTCATCAGCAGTGCATTGCAGACGTGCAAGTTATAGTGAGTCCAACTAACTATAACGTGGGAATTTCAATGGTTTTATGCGAGTAAAATTTCCAGCTAACTATAACTGGTGTGAAACCTATGTTTTTTTTCAGTGAATTTCAAAGGTTTTTTAAATGCTAATTCCTAACTATAACTGCAGCGAGCCCATTTTTGACACAACACGCCACAGAAGAAGGGATTTTGTGATTCCCGAAACGCGTCTGGCGATTTGAACAATGGGAGGAGGTTTCTTGGTTTTGTTGCCATCAGCATGCTGCAAATAAACATGGTTTTTATTTAACTTCCCAGTGGTCTTTCCAATTTGGGGTCTGGAACTGTGTGATATATATATATATATATATATATATATATATATATATATATATATATCCAGCCAACATTTTTTGGCTGCTGTGTGACGGAGACCCACTGAGGTAATACCGGCGCCAGTTATATGAACTACAGGTACCAGCATGCCTTGCAACGCCCACCTGGGACCAATTTGGTGCATACGGTTAAGTACCTGTCGGGGCAGTAAAGCTCTGTTCACTTTGACGGTCTCCCCTGAGGAAAAAGTTGCCCTGGCTTTGAAACGTGTTGGGACAGTATCATTATTCTTTGGAACGCCAAGCTGTTTTACAATAAATTCATGGTGTCACAGCCACTCGGTGTGAGTCTCGTTCCCGCATCAGTGCGATGTTGGTTTGATTTGTTTCCGGCAGCCTGTCCGCAGGGACCCTGACACCACTTAGCTGTGGGACCTTACGACGAGAGAATCCTCACGTCGGAATCAAGGCAGAACGAGGAAGAGAAATTACTAAGACCAGCTTTAGGGGTCCGGAGGCCCGCTGGGGCGTTATTTGACATTTATTGGCCGCAGTGTGACGGAGACCCACTGGGGAAATACCTGCGCCACGTATCATGTGGCTTAAGTACATATACCACTGGTTCAATCTCCTATTTAAGTTTGATATATTTCTTGACCCCAAATCTGTTGTATCCGTCCCCAAAAACGACATAAAACAAAGGTTTTTAAATCACAAGAAGGAGTGTCGCGACAGGGTGTCCGGAACGTTACAATCTGTGATGTCCTACCGGGAATGTAATCCAATTACCGGTTTCCAACCTTATCTTTCTAGTGTTACTCGTAACTCTCACCGGTTTGTTTTAACACGCTTAAGGTTGGGAATCGTACACCATCTTGTTGCATTCCCTGTAATGAAAGCCAGATCCGATACCGTATGCCCTTGTGATAACATCTCACGTCAGAGTTGCTGCCACTTTTTATTGTTTTGTATATTTTATCATTCTTTTAGGATATTATATCTAAAACCCATCTTTTTAAAAAATAATGTTCGTTCTACAAAGAATGCTTTACAGCTACTATCCTCTTTAAAGGATCTGGATATTTGTTTTTTTGTTGCGTCATATATACTAAAATGTACAGCTGCCAGGAAAGCCATAGTCATTTGATGCATTTGACCGTGTTTTAACTCTATGTCTTCCTGTCTGTATATTTGTATGTATTATAAGTGAATTTAGTTTTTATCAGGCAATAGACTGTGTATTGTCTAAATCCAAATTGTACTGGTCAAATTATGTTTTTAGACTGTAACATATTATGTCTATGATGGTTTTTAGATAGTTTTTAGATTTGGTGACCTTGATGAAATTTTAGAATCAATGTTAAATATGTAAATCTGTCTTGCTTGTATGGTTTGTTTCACAAATCGAATAAAGCTTTTAAACTAAACTAAACTAAACCTGCGCCAGTTATATGAACTACAGGTACCAGCATGCCTTGCGATGCCCACCTGAGACCAATTTGGTGCATGCGGTTAAGTACCTGTCGGGGCAGAAAGCTCTATTCACTGTGACGGTCTCCCCTGAGGAAATACTCGCCCTGGCTTTGAAACGCGTTGGGACAGTATCATTATTCTTCTGACCGCCAAGCTGTTTACAATAAATTCATGGTGTCACAGCCACTCCGTGTGAGTCTCGTTCCTGCATCAGGGCGATGTTGGTTGGATTTGTTTGCGGCAGCCTGGCCGCAGGGAACCTGACACCACTTAGCTGTGGGGCTTTACGACAAGAGAAACCTCACGTCGGAATCAACGCAACACGACGAAGAGAAATTACTAAGACCAGGTTTGGGGATCCGGAGTCCCACTGGGGCGTTATTTGACATTTATTGGGCGCAGTGTGACGGAGGCCCACTGGGGTAATACCGGCACCAATTATATGAACTACAGGTACCAGCATGCCTTGGAACGCCCACCTGGGACCAATTTGGTGCATGCGGTTAAGTACCTGTAGGCGCAGTAAGCTCTGTTCACTGTGACGGTCTCCCCTGAGGAAGAAGCTGCGCTGGCTTTGAAACGTGTTGGGACAGTATCATTATTCTTTGGACCGCCAAGCTGTTTTACAATAAATTCATGGTGTCACAGCCACTCCGTGTGAGTCTCGTTCCCGCATCAGGGCGATGTTGGTTGGATTTGTTTGCGGCAGCCTGGCCGCAGGGAACCTGACACCACTTAGCTGTGGGGCCTTAGGACGCAAGAAACCTCGCGTCGGAATCAAGGCAGCACGGGGAAGAGAAATTACTAAGACCAGCTTTGGGGGTCCAGAGGCCCACTGGGCCGTTATTTGACATTTATTGGCCGCAGTGTGATGGAGGCCCACTGGGGTAATACCGTCGCCATTTATATGAACTACAGGTACCAGCATGCCTTGCAACGCCCACCTGGGACCAATTTGGTGCATGCGGTTATGTACCTGTTGGAGCAGTGAGCTCTGTTTACTGTGACGGTCTCCCTGAGGAAGAAGCCGCCCTCGCTTTGAAACGCGTTGAGACAGTATCATTATTCTTTGGACCACCAAGCTGTTTTACAATAAATTCATGGTATCACAGCCACTCCGTGTGAGTCTCGTTTCTGCATCAGGGCGATGTTGGTTGGATTTTTTTGCGGCAGCCTGACCGCAGGGAACTTGACACCACTTAGCTGTGGGGACTTACGACGAGAGACACTTCACATCAGAATCAAGGCAGCACGGGGAAGAGAAATTACTAAGACCAGTTTTGGGGGTCCGGAGGCCCACTGGGGCATTATTTGACATTTATTGGCCGCAGTGTGACGGAGGTCCACTGGGGTAATACCGGCGCCAGTTATATGAACTACAGGTACCAGCATGCCATACGATGCCCACCTGGGACCAATTTAGTGCATGCGGTTAAGTACCTGTCGGCGCAGTAAGCTCTGTTCGCTGTGACGGTCTCCCCTGATGAAGAAGCCGTCCTGGCTTTGAAACGCCTTGGGACAGTATCATTATTCTTTGGACTGCCAAGCTGTTTTACAATAAATTCATGGTGTCACGGCCACTCCGTGTGAGTCTCGTTCCTGCATCAGGGCGATGTTGGTTAGATTTGTTTGCGGCAGCTTAGCTGCAGGGAACCTGACACCACTTAGCTGTGGGGCCTTACGTGGAGAGAAACCTTGCGTCGGAATCAAGGCAGCACGGGGAAGAGTAATTACTAAGACCAACTTTGGGGATCTGGAGGCCCACTGGGGCGTTATTTGACATTTATTGGCAGCAGTGTGACGGAGGCCCACTGGAGTAAAACCGGCGCCAGTTATATGAACTACAGGTACCACCATGCCTTGCGACGCCCACCTGGAACCAATTTGATGCATACTTTGAAGAACTTTGTCGGCGCAGTAAGCTCTGTTCGCTGTGACAGTCTCCCCTGAGTTAGAAGCCACCCTGGCTTTGAAACGCATTGGGAAAGTATCATTATTCTTTGGACCGCCAAGCTGTTTTACAATAAATTCATGGTTTCAAAGCCACTCCGTGTGAGCCCACCTGGGACCAATTTGGTGAATGCGGTTAAGTGCCTGTCGGTGCAGTAAGCTCTGTTCACTCTGACGGTCTCCCTTGAGGAAATAGTCGCCCTGGCTTTGAAACGCGTTGGGACAGTATCATTATTCTTTGGACCAACAAGCTGTTTACAATAAATTCATGGTGTCTCAGCCACTCTGTGTGAGTCTCGTTCCCGCATCAGGGCGATGTTGGTTGGATTTGTTTGCGGCAGCCTGGCCGCAGGGAACTTGACACCACTTAGTTGTTGGGCCTTATGACGAGAGAAACCTCGCATCGGAATCGAAGCAGCACGGGGAAGAGAAATTACTAAGACTAGATTTTGAGGGTCCGGCGTTATTTGACATTTATTGGCTGCTGTGTGACGGAGGCCCACTGGGGTAATACCGGTGCCGGTTATATGAACTACAGGTACCAGCATGCCTTGCAATGCCCACCTGGGACCAATTTGGTGCATGCGGTTAAGTACCTGTTGGCGCAGTAAGCTCTGTTGACTGTGACGGTCTCCCCTGAGGAAGAAGCTGCCCTGGCTTTGAAACGGGTTGGAACGGTATCATTATTCTTTGGACCGCCAAGCTGTTTTACAATAAATTCACAGTGTCACAGACACTCCGTATGAGTCTCGTTCCCGCATCAGGGCGATGTTGGTTGGATTTGTTTGCGGCAGCCTGGCCGCAGGGAACTTGACACTACTTAGCTGTGGGGCCTTACGACGTGAGAAACCTCGCGTCGGAATCAAGGCAGCATGGGGAAGAGAAATTAGTAAGACCAGCTTTGGGGGTCCGGAGGCCCACTGATGCGTTAGTTGACATTTATTGGCGGCAGTGTGGCAGAGGCCCACTGGGGTAATACAGGAGCCAGTTATATGAACAACAGGTACCAGCATGCCTTGCAACGCCCACCTGGGACCAATTTGGTGAATGCGGTTGAGTACCTGTCGGCGCAGAAAGCTCTGTTTACTGTGACGGTCTCCTCTGAGGAAGAAGCCGCCCTTGCTTTGAAACGCGTTGAAACAGTATCATTATTCTTTGGACCGCCAAGCTGTTTTACAAAAAATTCATGGTATCACAGACACTCCGTGTGAGTCTCGTTCCCGCATCAGGGCACTGTTGGTTGGTTCTGTTTGCGGCAGCCTGGCCGCAGGGAACTTGACACTACTTAGCTGTGGTGCCTTACGACGTGAGAAACCTCGCGTCGGAATCAAGGCAGCATCGGGAAGAGAAATTACTAAGACCAGCTTAGGGGGTTAGGAGGCCCACTGAGGCGTTATTTGACATTTATTGGCCGCAGTGTGAAGGAGGCCCACTGGGGTAATACCGGCACCAGTTATATGAACTACATGTACCAGCATGCGTTGCGACGCCCACCTGGACCAATTTGGTGAATGCGGTTAAGAACCTGTCGGCGCAGTAAGCTCTGTTCACTGTGACGGTCTCCCTTGAGGAAATAGTCGCCCTGGCTTTGGAACGTGTTGGGACCGTATCATTATTCTTTGGACCACCACGCTGTTGTTCAATAAATTCAAGGTGTCACAGCCACTCCGTGTAAGTCTCGTTCCCGCATCAGTGCGATGTTGGTTGGATTTGTTTGTGGCAGCCTGGCCGCAGGGAACCTGACACCACTTAGCTGTGGGGCCTTACGACGAGAGAAACCTTGTGTCGGAATCAAGGCAGAACGGGGAAGAGAAATTACTAAGACCAGCTTTGGGGGTAGGGAGACCCACTGGGGCGTTATTTGACATTTATTGGCTGCTGTGTGACAGAGGCCCACTGGGGTAATACCGGCGCCAGTTATATAAACTACAGGTACCAGGATGCCTTGCGACGCCCACCTGGGACCAATTTGGTGCATGCGGTTAAGTACCTGTCGGCGCAGTAAGCTCTGTACACTGTGACGGTCTCCTCTGAGGAAGAAGCCGCCCTTGCTTAGAAACGCGTTGGAACAGTATCATTATTCTTTGGACCGCCAAGCTGTGTTACAATAAATTCAAGGTGTCACAGCCACTCCGTGTGAGTCTCGTTCCTGCATCAGTGCGATGTTGGTTGGATTTGTTTGCGGCAGCCTGGCCGCAGGGAACCTGACACCACTTAGCTGTGGGGCCTTACAACGAGAGAAACCTTGTGTCGGAATCAAGGCAGAACGGGGAAGAGAAATTACTAAGACCAGCTTTGGGGGTAGGGAGACCCACTGGGGCGTTATTTGACATTTATTGGCCGCTGTGTGACGGAGGCCCACTGGGGTAATACCGGCGCCGGTTATATGAACTACAGGTACCTGCATGCCTTGCAACGCCCACCTGGGACCAATTTGGTGCATGCGGTTAAGTACCTGTCGGCGCAGTAAGCTCTGTTCACTGTCACGGTCTCCTCTGAGGAAGAAGCCGCCCTGGCTTTGAAACGCGTTGGAACAGTATCATTATTCTTTGGACCGCCAAGCTGTTTTACAATAAATTCATGGTGTCACAGCCACTCCATGTGAGTCTCGTTCCCGCGTCAGGGTGAAGTTGGTTGTATTTGTATGCAGCAGCCTGGCCGCAGGGAACCTGACACCACTTAGTTGTGGGGCCTTATGACGAGAGAAAGCTTGCGTTGGAATCAAGGCAGCACGGGGAAGAGAAATTACTAAGACTAGATTTTGAGGGTCCGGAGGCTCACTTGGGCGTTATTTGACATTTATTGGCCGCTGTGTGACGGAGGCCCACTGGGGTAATACCGGCGCAGGTTATATGAACTACAGGTATCTGCATGCCTTGCAACGCCCACCTGGGACCAATTTGGTGCATGCGGTTAAGTACCTGTCGGCGCAGTAAGCTCTGTTCACTGTCACGGTCTCCTCTGAGGAAGAAGCCGCCCTGGCTTTGAAACGCGTTGGAACAGTATCATTATTCTTTGGACCGCCAAGCTGTTTTACAATAAATTCATGGTGTCACAGCCACTCCATGTGAGTCTCGTTCCCGCGTCAGGGTGATGTTGGTTGTATTTGTATGCAGCAGCCTGGCCACAGGGAACCTGACACTACTTAGCTGTGGGGCCTTACGACGAGAGAAACCTCACGTCGGAATCAAGGCAGCACGGGGAAGAGAAATTACTAAGACCAGCTTAGGGGGTCAGGAGGCACACTGATGCGTTATTTGACATTTATTGGCCGCAGTGTGAAGGAGGCCTAATGGGGTAATACCAGCGCCAGTTATATGAACTACAGGTACCAGCATGCCTTGCGACGCCCATCTGGTACCAATTTGGTGCATGCGGTTAAGTACCTGTCGGCGCAGTAAGCTCTGTTCACTGTGACGGTCTCCCCTGAGGAAGAAGCCGCCCGGCTTTGAAACGCGTTGGGACAGTATCATTATTCTTTGGGTCGCCAATTTGTTTTGCAATAAATTCATCGTGTCACAGCCACTCCGTGTGAGTCTCATTCCTGCATCAGTGCGATGTTGGTTGGATTTGTTTGTGGCAGCCTGGCCGCAGGGAACCAGACTCCACTTAGCTGTGAGGACTTACGACGAGAGAAACCTCGCGTCGGAATCAAGGCAGAACGGGGAAGAGAAATTACTAAGACCAGCTTCGGGGGTAGGGAGTCCCACTTGGGCATTATTAGACATTTATTGACCGCAGTGAGACGGAGGCCCACTGGGGTAATACCGGCGCCAGTTATATGAACTACAGATACCAGCAGGCCTTGCAACGCCCATCTGGGACCAATTTGGTGCATGCGGTTAAGTACCTGTCGGCGCAGTAAGCTCTGTTCACTGTCACGGTCTGCTCTGAGGAAGAAGCCGCCCTGGCTTTGAAACGTGTTGGAACAGTATCATTATTTTTTGGACCGCCAAGCTGTTTTACAATAAATTCATGGTGTCACAGCCACTCCGTGTGAGTCTCGTTCCCGCATCAGTGCGATGTTGGTTGGATTTGTTTGCGGCAGCCTGGCCACAGGGAACCTGACACCACTTAGCTGTGGGTTCTTACGACGAGAGAAACCTCGTGTCGGAATCAAGGCAGAACGGGGAAGAGAAATTACTAAGACCAGCTTTGGGGACAGGGAGGCCCACTGGGGCGTTATTTGACATTTATTGGCCGCAGTGTGACAGAGGCCCACTGAGGTAATACCAGCCACAGTTATATAAACTACAGGTACCAGCATGCCTTGTGACGCCCACCTGAGACCAATATGGTGCATGCGGTTAAGTACCTGACATCAGTGATGTCATCAGTGATGTCATTTGAGATGTCATCAGTGATGTCACTGACCATGTCATGAATGATCTAATATGTGACATCATCAGCAGTGGATTGCGGGTGCGCGAAATATAGTTAGTACAACTAACTATATAGGAGCAATTTCATTGGTTTTGTATGAGTAAAATGTCCAGCTAACTATAACACCACTAAAACGTATAGTTTTTTGAGTGAATTTCAAAGGTTTTTTAAAAACTAATTCCTAACTATATAACTCCTGAAACCTATGGTTTTTTCAGTGAATTTCAAAGGTTTTTTTAAATGCTAATTCCTAACTATATAAGGCCTGAAACCTATGGTTTTTTCAGTGAATTTCAAAGGTTTTTTAAATGCTGATTCCTAACTATATAAGGCCTGAAACCTATGGTTTTTTCAGTGAATTTCAAAGGTTTTTTAAATGCTAATTCCTAACTATATAAGGCCTGAAACCTATGGTTTTTTCAGTGTTTTTAAAAAAAAAATTGATTGGTTAACTGGCTTATTAAGTGTATCTTAGTGAATACATATATTAGCGAGTAATGTTTAAATATTTAAATATATGCATGAGTGATGTAATATGTGACGTCATCAGCAGTGCATTGCAGACGTGCAAGTTATAGTGAGTCCAACTAACTATAACGTGGGAATTTCAATGGTTTTATGCGAGTAAAATTTCCAGCTAACTATAACTGGTATGAAACCTATGTTTTTTTTCAGTGAATTTCAAAGGTTTTTTAAATGCTAATTCCTAACTATAACTGGTGTGTAACCTATGGTTTTTTCAGTGAATATATATATATATAAAAATTTCTATGGCACAATGAAACCCCTCATTTTGTTCCTTTTCAAATTAAATGTATTAAGTGTTATCACTTTATTCCAATCAAGATGACTTCAGGTGTGCCATACTTTTGTCATAAGTAAGACTGTTAGCGTTCTAGTTGTTCTTTAGAACACTCTGGGACATTCTGTCATTGTGCTATAGTTGGGCTACATCTGGCTGATATTTGGGCTACATTTGGGCTCTTTTGTCTCTGGTGGCCATCTTGGGAGACTGCATATCAGAATTTTTTTAATGAAATATAAGAGGATTTGAGAAGTCACTCAAAATGTGCCCTAATTTTTCTTTCTTCAGCACTAATCAGAATTTCTATGGCAAAATGAACCCCCTCATTTTGTTCCTTTGCAAATTAAATGTTTTAAGCGTTAACACTTTATTCCAATCAAGATGACTTCAGGTGTGCCATACTTTTGTCATAAGTAAGACTGTTAGCGCTCTAGTTGTTCTTTAGAACACTCTGGGACATTCTGTCATTGGGCTATAGTTGGGCTACATCGGGCTGATATTTGGGCTACATTTGTTTTTTTTTGTCTCTGGTGGCCATCTTTGGGCTACATTGGGCTACATTGGGCTACATTGGGCTACATTTGGGCTCTAACATATATATAGCCCAATGTAGCCCAATATATATTTTTTCAATGTTAATTTTCGTAAAAACCACTGGAGCACATATCTTGAGACATAGCAAAGGCACATCGGGCTACCAGTCCCTACAATTTTGCCAAGCTTGGTGGAAAACCATTCAGCCGTTCGGGCTAAAAGTGAGTCCAACCTCCCTATGGAAATTAACATGAGGAAAACACGTTTTGGGACCCCCCTTTTATCTCGGCCCCCGCTTCACGAATCCACCCCAAACATTAAGGGAAGGAGCGGAGCCCCGCGAGGCAAAGTTAAGGAAAATTTCAGGAAGATTCCTCAACCGGCGCCTAAGTTATTCCCAATAGAATGTTGCGATTTCCCTATGGAATACAATCCTAACTATATATACCTACTGGCTATTGCCAGTAGGTAATATATATATATATATACATATATATATATATATATATATATATATATATATATATATATATATATATATATATTCACTGAAAAAACCATAGGTTATACACCATATATAGTTAGGAATTAGCATTTAAAAAACCATATTTTACTCACACAAAACCATTGAAATTCCATATATAGTTAGTTGTACTAACTATATATCGCGCACCCGCAATCCACTGCTGATCATGTCACATATTACATCATTCATGACATGGTCAGTGACATCACTGATGACATCACTGATGACATCTCAAATGACATCACTGATGACATCACTGATGACATCTCATTTGACAAATGTAAAATGTATTCTTCTTTAAATCCAAAAATATATTTTATATGTTTATTAATAATTTTTTTTAAATATTTTTTTTGTTTCGCTCCCGGTCCACGAACCGGAAAGCTTTCCGTTAGCTTAAATTGATGCCGCGACCGGGTCCGCGAACCGGTAAACGTTCCGTTTGCGCAACTGCCGCTTTAGAAATCAACATTGTGACGCGTCGCGAAAGCGCGACGTATCGCGTTGCCGCGTAATGCGTCTTATGACGTACCGCGTTAGCGCACCCGGAAGTGCCCCGGGGCGCGGACCGAGGTGCGAAACGCAGCTCCCCGGAAGCGATCCACGGCGCGAAAGCGCGACGTATCGCGTTGCCGCGTAATGCGTCTTATGATGTACCGCGTTAGCGCACCCGGAAGTGCCCCGGGGCGCGGACCGAGGCGCGAAGCGCAGCTACCCGGAAGCTATCCGGGGCGCGGACCGGAGCGCGTAACGTAAGCATAACAGGTCATGTGACTTGTTAATAACACTTTTCATTGGTTCATTTCACTTTTGGTTTCATAATCATGTAAGGCTAGGTCAGGTGACCTAAAAATAACACTTTTCATTGGTTGAGAACTATTGTTTTTCCCAAATGATGAAAACCCCTCCTTCTTTCCTCACTCTGACTTTCATCATTGTGAGAGGAAGACCTTTATTAATACTTCAGAAATGGCTTCAGTAGTTGCTTCAGCTGGTGCACCCCCACCACCACATCCACCTCCTCATGGGAAGAGAGGACCACCTCCCCAGGTCATGACCAACACAGAGGAGGAAGAGGAAGAAATGGAGGAAGAGGAGGAAGAGGAGAGAGAAGAACCACAGTTCTTGGAAGAGGTGCCCCGGGTTTCCCATAGGAAAGCCAGTTTCATCTGGCAGTTTTATTCAATCCCTCCAGGCCAAAAAAAAGTGAATGCGAGGTATGTCACCTGCCTCATCTGCAAAGATAAATTATCAAGAGGGACTGATAAGAAGTATAGTTATGGGAACTATACCATGCATAGGCACATGACCAGGAAGCATCCACTTAATTACAGCCGGGCGGAAATACGGGATTTGGAAGAAAATCCAACATCAACTCCTGTGGCCAGATCAAGATCGTCAATATCATTGACACCAGCAGAGGCACGGGAAACTGTGCTAAACATACAAGAGAATTTTGGCCACATGAAACATACTTGTATGCACTGTGGTGCGTTGATAGCATGTGGTAATATGAGTATAAATGCTATCAACCTGGCTTATGAACATCATAATTGCCCTAACCGCCCCCAGTAATTTTTTTTTGCTCCTGTTGAGCCCTTTTCAATGCCTGTTTTTTGTTGTTTCCCCCCCCAAAAAAACCCAAAAAAATATAAAATCGTTCAAAAAATACAAAAAAAACAAAAAATGTTCAAAACATTAAAAAAAATATAAAACAACAAAAATATTTTAAAAAAAAGTTCTTTTCAGAACTACCTCCCCTTTCAAAAAAAATTGCTAGAATGTTTAGCACTCTGGCAAGCTCTATTTCTTTTGGTTCGCTTCCCGGTTAGCTTCCCGGTACGAGTAAGTATAAGGAAAGTAAACAGAGAGTGATGTTAAAAGAAAGACAGCTATAGGGAGTAAAGAAGAGATACTGTTTAATAGATCTATTTACCGAAGAAAAGACGGAAGAGGGTATAATTGTGAAAAACAAAATAGATAAGGAAGTGAAAGAAAAAAAAAGAGAGTATAACATTAACAAAGAAGAGTTTCTTGGAGAATGTGAGTGAATGTTCAAAATAAGATTAAAACATGGGGAATAACAGAGAGAAAAAATAGAAAACAGAAAACAAAAAATAACAGAAAAAGATTAATTGAAACAGCAAAGAAATGTAAGTAACATAGAGCCATATCTTCAACATAGGCAATAAAAGTTTTGCAGCTTTTATTGGCAGAAATGTGTCGCTAAAGCCGCTTTTGCGGCAGAAAGCTGCCGCTAAAACCACTTTTGCTCCAGTTTTCTGCCAATAAAAACAGCAATAATTTTATTGGCTGTGTTCATAATATGCCCCTTAGTGTGCTTCAACTACACAGAGAAAGCATTATGAACAAATAGTGATAGAGTGATCAGTCAAAGACACTAAGAGTAATAGAGACGGAGTGAGTGAACAAGAGTGAGGAACTATGAGAAGAGAGGGACTGGGAAAAAGAGTGGAAGGAGTTGAGTAAGTAGGTAATAGAGAAAGGAATGAGGGAAGTAGCAAAGGCAGGAAACTGAGGGTTAAAGAAATGAAGCAGTGGAACTAATAGAAGTTAAATGTGATAGAAATGTAACGAAAAGAGTACAAAACATTTACCTTATAATTGTCGTTAAATTACTCACTTTTTGTTTTTATACTTTCAATCTGTGAAAGAGAGAACAAACATTTGAAAAATATGAAAACATGTATTTAAAAATTACAAAAGACAAGGGAAAAGATTGAAGGACAAACAGTTTTTCAACAACTTTGACACTTACAGAAGCTTCTGCTTCTCCATGCCCCCTACACAGTCCTAAAGATATACATTTTAAACTAACAGTATCTTGATGCAGATGAAGTGAGGCCTATCTTAAAACATGGTGCATCTTTTGCATTGCTGTTGTCTCAGAAAAGTGTCGCAAGACACTAAAATTTTAAATGATTGCTTCAGGATGCCAATAAGATGTGTCCTATCCAGAGGTTTGTTTGAGGTGAGGCCTACTCAGGGTTGCAGATGAAATTTCAAGTTGTTGAAGAGAATAGAGGACATAATACATGTGAAGGTCTACCAATGAAGTGAGTCATGTCCACTGCACTCTTGAACAAAGGCCAAACCTCCTCTGTTTCCCTGGACAGACCTAAACTTGATCTGCACAATGTGATTCGTAATGATAGGAAACACAGGTGATGTAATTGAAATACGTGCAATTTCTTTTGCTCATTTCACAATCACATCACTTGTGTTTCCTTTGCTTAGGTATCTCATTGTGCAGATGTAGTCCAGCATATGAAAGAGTACGCAGAAGTGCAGCACTGCATGCAACAACTTTGACACTTACAGAAGCCTCACCTTCTCCATGCCTCCTACACAGTTCTACATATACATCATAAATGCAAACAGTACAGAATTAATTATACATGTTAAATGGTTTATTTTTGCTGTTCTCAGAATGTATCAAAATTCACTAAAAACAGTGACTTGAAGGTATTCATCATATAACAGCGGGGAAAAAAAAACACAATCAAAATGATTGTGTTTAAAAAACCCATACAACATAGCAAATCAGAATTCAGAACTCCTTAAAGTTAACTTACTTTCCATGACGTCAAAGGATGTCCTATGAACAGCTTACACTCTGTTGTGCTGTTATTACTTTCAGCCCGCCACTTTCTGAAAGAAAACCTCCATCGTTTTTAAAAACATGTTACATGCAATAAATGACTTCTTGCTCTCTACCACAAGTTTCCACAAAGCCAAATCTTGTCAGAGCCATTTATAACTCTTGGATTTCTTGTAAGCCAATCCCGTCATTTGGCATTTCTGCAACTTTCAGAATTAAAATGTTGAAGATCATTTTCACAATCCTGGAATAGTAATATCTTCCCCTTCTTGCTCAGTCATGTTCTACATTTCCTATGACACTGATACTGCTTACTATGAAGCAGACTTACACTACCTCTATGACTACTACAATTATTTAATTCTCTACATCACTTTTAATCACAAAGCAATGTAAAACAGTAGACAGCATTGCAGACTTACATTCCCTCTACTCTATGTTTTGATTGGCTGCTTCAATTAGCTTATAAAAAGAAATAGTTTTTCTGAACTCATTCAAAGTGCACTTATTTCTCCATGACGTCCAGTCTTATGGTTAGAAGTTATGTCTCTGAACTACACTTATCCTCAAGGCCAAATCGTGTAGGAGCCATTAGAACTTCTTGAAATTCCACAGAGCACATCCCGAGATTCTTTCCCTAAAATTTTGGTTTTAAAAACACCAGGTAAGAGTTTTTAAGGTCATACGGCAATTTTTTTTTGAAAATTAAAACAGAATCATTGCAAAATGACCAGCCATTTCTAGACTTTAAATAAGCTGTGTAATGTCCTGATGTTATTGAAGGACCGTCATGATATATAATTGCTGCAGTTACAAAAGTCCTTCCTGATATTGACAACTGCGAAGCCACAAAATTTTTAATTAAAGTTGTCAATTTTGTTCCATCAGGCCTACATCGTTGGAACATTAAAATGACATACTGGCCATATGTTCGTATAAATAATGTGGACATCATTTCAGATTTACATTGGCTACACTCCATGTTGTGATCAGCTGCTTTTACTAGCTTATTAAAGGAGACTGATTTACTGTCTGGCAAAGTTAAATATATAAATCTTTCTGAGTCTACACTAGTAGTACTTGATACCATACAGTTCTCGCAGTCATGCTGCCATTGATAAGAAAGCCCAAACAGCTGATCTACATCTACACCTTCAGCATGCAATACATCAAGCATATACATTAAAAACTCCTGACAATCTTGCTGAATATTTTGAGAGAATTGTGTTTGGCCTGAACATCTGTCTAACAGATTTCGAATTTCAGACACACTTTCTATGTTTGTTCTATCAGTGCTACATTTCTCTAACACAGAATTTAACAAACTGCAAAATCTTTGATCAGAATTGACCACAATCTCTTCTTTTACATTTTCTAGAGAAAACAAAACATTAACCACTACATTAGCATAGCAGTTGACACCAGAACTGTTTTCAAATTGAAAACCAACAACATCTTCAACAGAATTCTTTTTGTTTCTGCTTATAATTTCAGGTTCATCGACTTTTCGTCTTTTTGCTACAACCTCCCCAGTATTGGTTACATTTCTTCGTTTCCGGCCTACCACACGTTTCTCAAACAAAGGATATTGAGGCAAATGTGGCGCATACTCTCTTCTTAACCTATTGTGGGGCATATTACCAACAACTAGCGATAATTTTTGTCTCTAACTTGTTTAGAGACAAAAATTATCGCCGCACATCGGCGATTTTTATCGCAGATAAACCTTGCTATTAGCAAGGTTTATCGCAAATGCGATAAAAAACGCCCGCAATGCATGAATATCGCTGAAAAGTCAGCGATATTCATGCATTATCGAGCAAATGCTCTTAGCCATGTTATCCACCTCCCATTGGATAACATGGCTAAGAACTGCTCAGGGCAGGTGTTAGCTTTTGGAGATATTCGCGCTTAGCGCAAATATCTCCAAAAGTTGGTAATAGGAGATAGCGATGTTAGCGACTGTTTCCAGTCGCTTACATCTTGGCACGCCCACTTTGCATATCATTAGTGATAAATATCACTGACATGCAAAGTGGTGCCCATGATGGTCGCTATCTCCTATTAGCTGTCGCTAACTGGTGTTAGCGACAGCTTGGTAATAGGGAGATAATTTTATCTCCGCTTTCTTGGCTTTTAAAGCCAAAAAAGCGGAGATAAAACCCCTTGATAATATACCCCTGTATTCCTTAACACAATCTAGATCCGCACAAATGCTTGTGACATCACACTCAATCAAGTACAATCCCGATAAAGTTCTAACTCGTGACAATGCCACATATGCCATACCCTCCTTGAACACAGAACTGCCAATATTAGCCAATGCACTGTCTACACTTAAACCTTGCGATTTATGGATTGTCACCGCATATGCCAAGCAAACAGGAAACTGCTTACAGCGAACATATAAGTCTTTTACAAGCAAAAATCTAGCAGAGCAACGACCAATTAGCTGTACTTCCTTAATGCCATCAAATTTAATTTTTAAAAATTCAATTCCATCTCTATTTCTGTATTTTACAAAATCAACAACATTACCCATTGATCCATTTACCAGACCTCTTTCAACATGTAAATTCCTTCTTAAAATTAAACGGCAGTTCAAGCACACATTCAGAGTCTTTTCAAAACCTGCAGTTTTAGATATACTCTTCTCTAATGAATCCAATTTTGTTTTCAGATTCTCAGACAAAATAATTGTTGATCCCATATGCTCTACTCTGTCAATAGCTTCCAGTTTCACAATCTCTTGCTTTTCTAAATGCAACATTTTGTTGTTGAATTTGGCACATTCTGCAAGAGTTGGCATCAAACATATTCCAGATTTCTTCTCAGTAATTTTCTGAAAAATATTCTCAGGCACAACATCTTGTTCTGGATATAAATTTGACAGTAATCGTGCATGTAAAGCTTCTTTCCCATGCTCGGTCACTTTTCCAATTCTAACATCTTGTAGAATAGTCTTGTAAACTTCATCCTTCGCCTGACGCATATTTTCATGCAGTTCAGCATAATTGAAGTTTAACCATATATTGACGTTGCCAATGCTGCCTAGGCACTTCCTGGTATCTTCATGCGTGAGCATTTTGAACACAGGTTGCCCTTTCACTGGTGTCAGCTGCAGAAGATCTCCGAAAACAATGATGTGTTTGCCACCAAATAACACATCATACTCTGTTTTGAGAACTTCTTGCATTCTCAAATGCACAAAGGCAAGCATGACATTGGAAACCATGCTTACTTCGTCAATGATAAGAAGTTTCATTTTCCTCAAGATTCTTGAAACTTCAAAACAAGCATCTCCAGATAGCTTGTGATATTGTAATTTGTTGTCATGCTCCACTGGCAGCATCAGTAAACGATGTAAAGTAATCCCTTTAATGTTATGTGCTGCCAGTCCAGTTGGAGCGGTGACAACACAAGACAGCGATGACTCTGTCCGTTCCTGCAAATAGCATGAAATTGCTTTAATGAGGAAACTTTTTCCAGTTCCCGCTTCTCCACTCACGTACAGTCGGACAGGCTTCAACGACGTACATGAGCACTCTTTCTTGTCATGACTTAATCCATGATCAATTTGCATGGTAACTTCGTCATATATTTTCCTCTGCTCAACGTTGAGTTGTCTTTCCAACTCTTCTAAGTTAACCGCATCCTCCTGAGCATGTGCCATGGCTCTTTCCACTTCATTCATAGCAGTGGCAGCTTCATTTTCGATAACAGGTCCTCCTAGTGGATCCTGACTCAATGAAGCAGAACTCTGACTGTCCTGAGAACTGTCTCTGGCAATCTCGGCTGCAATCATTGCTTCCTGCTCAATTTCCGCATTCAACATTTGTACATATTTGGGAAAAGCAGGACATTCTATGGTCTCCTTGGCGGCATTGAAAGAGTCTTCGTAACAGAGAAAATCTCCAAGCAGTTCCTCTTCTGCACGCCAAGGCTTGAAAAGTTGCAAAAGTGCTAAATAGAAAAACTCCTTTTTTTCAGGAGATTCGCCACTCAATTTTCGATGGTTTACCAAGTGGCATTTTCTTTGCTTGACCAGACATCCCTCACTTCCTATTACAGCATACACTCCTTTCTCAGTATCTTCTTTGATGTTCCTCTTGAATATGTAATTTTGAAGAACCTCATACAGACAAACATTCTCGAGGTGAATACTTCGATTTGGATAATATGTATCCAACATGTTGGTCTTCAAAATGTCGGTACTGTTTGGCTCCTTTTCCGCCAAATACTCAATTTCCCGCACAGGTTTGAGAACTCGATTATGCGTTGCAGCAAGACCAAGACTCGCCCAAATGATACTCCTGGACTTGGCATAGAGACTTGCTGAAGACAACCGGTCAGAACATTCGTACGCTCCGATTTCTCGATGCGACAACATCTTCAGACTGAAACTGTACAACTTCTTGCTGAGGCTCTTTTCATGGGAAATGTCCTCCCACATATCCTTCAATTCTGTCTTCTCTTTTTTGGTGATGTAAGACGTCACATACCGAGCCACAGCCATACAGTTATCAGCCGCAAACTGTATATCCATGTTAGCATTCCACATGGACAAAATCACCGGGTTGTAGTCGTTGATGTACTTGGACTCTTCGTTCCTCTTCAAATTGTATGTGTTTTTAGGTGATTTCTTCATCACATTATGTCGCAGCGAAGACATCAAACTGTTTACTCTTCCTTTAGAAATCACCGGTCGTGGAAAACCGAAACGACATTTGGTGTAGAACTTGTCCTTGTTTCGGAATTTACGACGACAGTACTTTCCACATCGATGGCTTTGGAAACGCAGAACTTTTTCTCTTAGGCTTTTCTTCTCCTTTGCGTTTGGAACAGCACACGTAGAATACTGTTGTATAAAACTCATCACTGAGTCTTCTGGATCCGTTCCAAATTTAGGTGCATCCTTGATCCACAGCAACATATGTATATGAGGAGCACCTCTTGCTTGGTACTCCTTTCTCCAGAAGAAATCCAACACCTCTCCAAGAGGTGGATTCTTCTTATTCATGATGAAAGACATCATAGCTTCAAATCTATGATTGAAGTACCTACATACATTGACTGGATCCAAAGAGCACAGTTCTCCGGGTGTCTTGAATTCGATGTTTTCTACGTTAGCATTTGCCTCTCGTAGAAATTCAAGTAAGTCTTCCCAGCCATACTCGGCACAGCTCAGAGTGAGGAACCATGTGGGAGTACCTAAGTTCCTCAGCATACATTTTAAATCACCATGACGACGGTACCAGTACTCATTAGTACCACGCTGACACGCCATGAGATTAATCAGGTGAGAATCCAAAATACTGTCTTGGACATTGACTTTATCCATAAAGTCACTTGCCGAGATGTTTTGCATGTGTATACCACTTTTCAAGATGTGGTTCACTGCATATGACAGTCCAGACAGATCGCTTTCAAACAGGAGATGAAACAAATAAGGAATGCATTGTCGAAACCTAGCATCTCCTGCATACAATCGCAAAGTCCGGTATTCAGAAGCAGGAATTTGATGAGGTCGCTCATCATATCTTCCTCCCTGACCTGTTGGAAAAAGCTGTGGGAAACACCGAGCTTCCAAACTTTCCTCCCAAACACTAATGGGACTCCCTTTGGCTTGTTTCATTTGAAACAACTCAATAGCATTCCCCATGACTTCCTTGGAATGCAAAGGATGAACACTATAATGTTCATATATTTCTTCACTAGTAGAAGTTTCTACTTTCTCAATTTGACCAGCACACAAATCGCTATCCTCTTCCTCACTTACTTCCTCTTCTGCAACATATACATTCTTATAGTATTTATTATTTTTTTTCAAATACAATGTTGCCTTTTTAACTTTCCTAACATCTACTAAATCTTGCCATATTTTCTTATTCTTTGTCGGAACCCCATTAACTAAGATAACCAGAGGTTCCTCGTCCACTTTTTCTACTCCAATTGTGTTAATGTTTTTCTTCAAATCTAGAGGCAAATAAACAACTCTTCCCTTTAATCCTCTCTGTAAATCTGATGGAGGCAATTTCCCTGTCTTTGGCTCCATTCTTACAATAGCCTGAAAGGGATGGATACTTTGAATCAAAATAGATTCATAAGTATTTAAATCCTTCAATTCAGAAGGAATCTCAACCAATTCCAGATTATTATGAACTGCTCTAGCAGGCATCTGGTTTTGATTTAATTTGCAACAACAATAAGTACACACACGTTGATCCAATCCCAAATCAAAACAATTTTCTACCATCAAGTATGTTGCGAAATCCTTCCATTCACTATTATTTTCCCTTTCACTTTTTGCATATAAATCCACTAACTTAGTCTGATTCTTATAATAAGTGCGTCGACAACACACACAAGTGAAATTTGGCCTCTCACTTGATTTGACCTGAAACGTGGCAATTTCCCTCTGGAAATTATCTGTACTGGAAACCTGTACACTATCTTCCACATTACCCGCTTCTTCTTGGTCCATTTCAACATTCTCCTCTTTACTTCCAAAGTAACAAAAATCAATTTCTTCACATATATTCTTCACATCTATTTCAGAACCATGCAAAAGAGCAGCACATAATTTTTTAAGCATAATTGCTGGACTCTTAGCATAATACAACATTCTAACTAATTTCCTCACTTTATTATGATGCACTGCTAGCATCCTGAAATGATGAAAAACACTCTGGCATACTCTCCTGGAAAGACAAGCCATTGAATGACCATGCAAACCTGTCACTTCTCTCACTCTGCAAGGATCTAATTCTTGCAACAACCTTATTTTCTGCTTCAAACTTTTCTTATTAAATGACCGTACAAAATCACAAAGCAAATTGATGGAATCCTGTCGCACACTGCAAATACTACTACACTTCCAGGTGTACACAGGACCCTTAGCACGTCTTCCTAAAACCTCATTACCTAACACCTCTTCTGCCTCTGTTGTCACAAGTTTTTCTTTTTCAACTAGACAACCATCTTTCACTTCATAAGCACGACCACTGGTGTCAACTGCATGCACCAAATCATTATCCTGGAAATAACTCTCCTCATTAAAAAATGCCTCACAGCTTGAACTATGCATCCATTCTCCAGAAAAAACTTCACAAAAATTACTACGATTAACTATTCTCTTCCATCTACTATTTCTTTTGAAATCATAAATTGCCTTGTTTAGCTTCCTAATTCTATTGATTATCAAAATAAATAACTTACGTTTAATTTCAAATGCCTGATCAATAACTTTCTCAACTTTTTTTTTTCTCTTATAAAAAACCACTTTCTGTTGACCTTTCTTAATATTTTTTAACAAATTGCCAATTATCCTGTTGCGGAACATTCGTTTACGAATGTCCCTAAACTGTTGTTTCCTTCTACTATCATGCACAGAGTTATCTCTTGCTCTAGCAGTAACATTTTTGATTGGCCTTTCCTTTCCATTTGAATTGCTTCTCTTTTTCTGGACTGAAACATTTTCTGTAGTAATATTTTTTATACTGCAAATATTTCTTATGAATGTTTTTGTACTCTTACCCGGTGCTTTCTTGTTGACTTGACAAATCTTTTTGTTAGAGGACTGCTGCTTTTTTTCAATCACCTGCTGTCTTTGACGTTTTGCAGCCTTTCTCAGTCTTTCTTTCGTTGGCATGGTGAAATGTTGAAATGATCTGCAGTTGAATCTGTGGTAAAATATATTAAAAAATGTTATTAACCACTATTACCCAACAGTACATCAATAACAGTAATCAAAAACTTAAAACACTACTTTACATTTTTACATATAAGATTTTTTAGTGCATGGCAATTTTAGAATACAGAAATAGCAGAAAAGAAATGGAATTTATATTCATGTTACCTGTGCTATCTTATATGTGAATCTGATCTAATTTTATGAGCATATTTTAATATTTTATTGAAGACACTACACATAACCTGTTTTTGAAGGTGTCTTTATTTTTAAATTAAACGGTTTACATTTTTACTTTTTATTTATTATAAATTTTAAAAATAAATGTTTATAGTTCCATAGGATCAAGCAGGTCAGCTTCCCACCCTATGTCATATAATTCGGACAAATCTGCATCCTCATCACGTTCTTCTTCATCCTCAGGATTTAAATCATCCAAGGGATCAACATCCACTGATGTTTCAATTACAAGTTCAATGATGAGGTCAAAATCAACTGATTGCAGATTATCGCTCATGTTGATGTTGTCTTTATCTTTAAAGAAAGATAACAACAATGAGATGTTGCAGAGTAAGAGACAAATCTCAGAGATTATAATAGTAAAATTGTTTAACAAGAGTAACATTTTGCAGCTATTATTTAGCCATGTCCAGCGATGCTGAGCAGGTGAAGCCTATGTCTAATTTTTCAGTGAACAGGACTCATCTCTTCTTAACCTTGGATAAGCCTCACCGACTCTGTGTCCCCTGCACATACTTAAATGTAAAGGGGCAGATTTATGTTAAATGGCACATCCCCAGGCATGCACCAGTTAACGTGCACCGCTGCTCTGCCACCCATGGTGTGCCGCATTTACAATCAGATAGGAGAAAGCTGCGTCAAAACCCTGCGCCTGCTTTAAGCAGGCATAGGTCTTGACGCAACATTGTGGAGATGGGGCACCCCTGAGCCTTGCTGGAGCTGCATCGCACTTGCGATACAACTCCAGCAATGCGCCACCTTTACAGCACAGATACGTCACGCATCTGTGCCATTTTTGCCCCATGCTGCGCCGCATTGTAAATGCAGCACACCATGGGTGGCGGAACAGCGGCGCAGGATGACTGGCACATCCCTGGTGATGCGCCAGTCATCATAAATCTATCCCTAAGCTTCTTATCTTGTTACAGATGAACCGCCATATGTATCATCAAACTATTTTGCATTTCCTAAATAGCGAATTTTAAGGAATAAATAGCGATTCTTTACCATTCCTAATTTGCAATGAGCAAATTGCTAATTGCAAATTACCCATTCATTTCCATGGGCTAGGAGGCTCATAGGAATGAAGGTGCAATTTGCGATTAGCAATTAGCTCATCGCAAATTAGGAATTTTCTCAAGGGTGCAGGGGTGTCTCAAGAACACCCTGCTGCACCCCTGAAAAAGAAATTTGGGGGCATATGGCGCACATAAATGCCCTAAGGGCATGTATTGGCGTCATATGGCACCTTTTGTTTTTTGGAAAAAAAGCTTTTTGAAAAGAATTCGCAAATTACCACCAACTAGAAGTTGGTGGTAGTTTCCAAATCCTTAATGTCATTTTTTACATATTTTTTGTTTGATACATTGCATTTAAGGAATCGCAAAATTTGCAAATCCTTCAGTGCAATCGCAAAATAAGGAATAGCAAATTTTGAATTAAGGACATTTTAAGTCATTTCCACATGTGCAGTGTTTTCAAATTTTGATTTGAAAATCGTTTTTAGGGAAAAGGAATGGTTTGTAAATTTATGACAAGGACATAATGGTGTATGCTTCTTTATAAGGCATTTCACTGTCTCTGATGTCATTTTTCCCATATTACATTATAAGACCTTTCCCCATGGAGCACATTCCTTGTAAATATGCTCCCACCTGTGCATGGTGAATTTAGATTTTGACTGTTTGAGTCACATAGCCATGTCAAAAGTGACCCCAAAAAATTGCAAAGGCTTTAAAAAAACACTTTCATGTGTCTTAAGGACATTTTAAGTAATTTCCCCATGGGCAGTGTTTTGTAAGTGGCGCAAAAGAGGCATACACCTATCATAAATCTGTCCCTAGCATTTTAAATGATTAATTCATGATGACGATAAGGTGTGGCCTATCCAGAGGTTTGTTTAAGGTGAGGCCTACTCAGGATTGCAGATTAAAGTTACACTTGATGAAGAATACAGAGGAGATAATACATGTAAAGCTCTACCAATGAAGGAAGTGATGTCCACTTCATTGCGCCAGTCATCATAAATGTATCCCTAAGCTTCTTATCTTGTTAGAGATCAACCGCCATATGTATCATCAAACTATTTTGCATTTCCAAAATAGCGAATTTTAAGTTTTAAGGAATAAATAGCGATTCTTTACCATTCCTAATTTGCGATGAGCAAATTGCTAATTGCAAATTACCCATTCATTTCCATGGGCCAGGATGCCCATAGGAATGAAGGTGCAATTTGCGATTAGCAATTAGCTCATCGCAAATTAGGAATTTTTCCAAAGGTGCAGGGGTGTCTCAAGAACACCCTGCTGCACCCCTGAAAAAGAAATTTGGGGGCATATGGCGCACATAAAATTTAACAACATTCCTTTACCTCAAAAACGATTTTCAAGTCATAATTTGAAAACACTGCCCACAGGGAAATGACTTAAAATGTCCTTAAGACACATGAAAGTGTTTTTTGAAAGCCTTTGCAATTTTTTTGGGTCACTTTTAACATGGTTATGTAACTCAAACAGTCAAAATCTAAATTTACCATGCACAAGTGTAACCATATTTACAAGGAATGTGCCCCACGGAGAAAGGTCTTTTAATGTAATATGGGAAAAATGACATCAAATGTCCTTAAGACACATAAAAGCATTTTTTGATTGCCTTTGCAGCATGTTTGTATCACTTTTAACATGGCTATGTAACACAAACATTCAAAATCTAAATTTGCCATGCACAGGTGGGAGCATATTTACAAGCAATTTGCGCCACAGAGAAAGGTCTTACATTGAAATGGGAAAAATAACATCAGAGACAGTCAATTGCCTTATAAAGAAGCATACACCATTATGTCCTTGTCATAAATTTAAAAACAATTCCTTTTCCCCAAAAACGATTTTCAAATCATAATTTCAAAACACTGCACATGGGAAAATTACTTAAAATGTCCTTAAGACACATAAAAGCGTTTTTTGATTGCCTTTGCAGCATGTTTGTATCACTTTTAACATGGCTATGTAACACAAACATTCAAAATCTAAATTTGCCATGCACAGGTGGGAGCATATTTACAAGCAATTTGCGCCACAGAGAAAGGTCTTACATTAAAATGGGAAAAATAACATCAGAGACAGTCAATTGCATTATAAAGAAGCATACACCATTATGTAATTGTCAGAAATATTATAACCATTCATTTTCCTCAAAAACGATTTTCAAGTCATAATTTGAAAAGACTCCACAGCTCCTATGCAGAAAAACACCCTGTCAGTACTAATACTTCACATTTTCTCCAATTACATTTTCTCAAAGAAACAAAATCTATTTGTAAAACACTTGAGACAAAGCAACATTTGAAAAACACAACTTTCTTCATAATTTTCTCCTTAAAGCACACTATTCTCTATCTAAATTAAAGAAATATTTTCTCACCTTAGCAAATACTTTGAGTTTGAAAACAGTCTCAGAAACACACCAATTTGTCTTCAGCAGAGCAAAAGGTATGCACTCCAGAGTCTGCAGCTATCAAAAGCACAGAAATGCTGTAATTCTTCACACATATCTCTCATGTCACCCAATCAAAACTCTTCCCTCACTTTTTTCAAATGAAAACCCTTCCCCCCTCTGCCATTTCATGCCTTTTCTGCATGGCAACCACCTCTTGGAAGACCTCTGGTGTTTGCAAGTTCACACAACAATGTTGCAATTGAACTCTGAACTCTCAGTGCACCTGCGTATCCACTGCAATCTTTCATTTAATGACTTTTTATTGACCATTCAAAATACATCTTTCAAAGAACTCATCCATGCACCCTAACTTTCTGTTTTCAGCAATCAAAATCCACCAATCACTGTTACTGCTTCATTAACACAGAAACTCCACAGTTTTTTTCATTTTAAACTCTCATTTTTTCAACTGCCATTTCATTGCCACACTTCATCTGACTGCAGCAGAACCTTCTCCCACCATGTTTTCTGTCTGGATTGTTGGACATAGTTATATCCACTGGGCTCACAGGTATGCTGAGAACAGAAATTTACCTAACCTCAATTTACAAGATGTGGAAATTAAGTGGTTTGGTCACAGAGGATTAAAATGTCACCAATTGATACCATTGGTGAAAACCTTTATGCATTTGCCAAAACCTGACCTGTTAATTGTGCACTGTGGAGGTAATGATTTGGGCACTTTGACTGAGGTAGGTCTGGAAATGCTTTTAAAGGACACCTTTGAGCAATTGATGGCACTTTTTCCTCAAACTGCCTTGGTATATTCAAATATATGCCAAAGACAGAAATGGAGGTGGTCAAACCAATTTTGTCCACAAATTGAGAAGTCGAGGAAGCATGTAAACAAATCTGTTTCAGCTTACATGAGAGACCATGGAATGGGCTCCCTGTACAACAATAACTTGCGTTACTACATGCAATATATCTACAGAGGAGATGGAGTTCACTTCTCAGATGAGGGCAACAGAATTTTCATTCTGAATTTAAGACTGTGCATTGGTACCTACTTATAAGTACCTAAATGTACCATAAACCCAAAAGCTCTTCTCAGAGCTACCCTACATCTGATCACTCACAATTATTATTTTACTCTAACATTTTTCACAAATTTTCAACAAAGTACGCTCCCTGGGGCGCTTCCCGGTACGCGAACCGGGAGCTAACCTTTTTTTTCGCACATATAAGCCTCCTCAGCCACCCTCAGAAAACCTAGGGGGTCAAAATAAGTCTACCGTGCCCCCTTCTACCCATTCTGAACATTATTTGCCCTCCATCTTGTATCTTAATTCGACCGAAACACAAAATGGTGGACTCCCGTAACGCTTAAGGTTCGCGAACCGGGGCGCTCCCTGGGAAGCGCACCATCAAAAAAGGTGGGAAAGTAGTTTACAGGAAAGCAACTGGAGACAATTTCAGCAAATATAGATTAGCTCATACTACATACCAATCCCTACCATTTTCACAAATTTGATTGGAATTCCATTTAGCCATTTAGCCTGTAGACCTCTCTAAATACCCTGAGGTAAATTACTTCTCAAAACACATCTGAAGTGTTGGAATTGACAACCAATTAAAATGTTACTTTCATTTTCTACTTTTTTTACCTGACATTTGATTGGTTATGTACCTGAATATATATAAAGAAAGAGAGAGAAACACAGCCATTTTGACTACTACTTCCTGAATTACATTGCAAGATCATTTTCACTCACAACTTAAACTTGTTTTTAGAAGGTGAGATATTATTTTATAAATTTGAAAACATTTTCAGATAGTTATATACTATCCCTCTGTAAGAGTTAGACATTGAGAAAGGCTTCTTTATTATAATTATGGATTGATTTATGTTTCTGTGGTATAATTATGAATTTACTTAGGCTTCTTCACAGGCACTTTTTAATAGTACTACTTCACGCCTGAAACCATACAGTGCCCATAGATTACTTCTCTGTTATAAACTCACAAGTACCTGTCTGAACTTAAACCCAACAGTGCCCTATCACTACTGATATATTTATTTTTTATGCAAATTACAGCAATAAAATGGAAGGTGAGCAGAATGTTTCCTTCGAAATTGTTCTGGACAGCAACAATGAACAAGTTATGGAACCCATTGATGACTTAGAATTCATGGATGAGTCACGGGACTATGAATTACTTCAATGTGTAGAATCTGTCGATCATTTACTCCATTATGATGACGGTCAAATGTGGGAACTTATGTTCACTCAACAAGAGGACATATCGGACAGTCAAATGCTAGACGTTCTATTAAATTTTGAAAAACAATCTGAAAAATAAAATTGTATGTAATATTAAAAAATTGTTTGAGTCTTTAATCATTTTTATATGTAATTCATAAACTAGTTAAATGTTAGAAATGTTATTAAATTTTGAAACACAATCACAATAATAAATAATTGCTTAAAAAATAAAAAAATTAAAAAATAATCAACAAAACCAACAATCAATTAACATACAGTATTTGAAAAGTCTATCATTCATTTTTCATTATAGTACGCTGCCCAGAACGCTTCCCGGTTCGCGAACCGGGCGCTACCCACGCAAAAAAACAAAAAACAAAAAAATTTTTTTTGGGCCCCGCGGGCCCTTTTAAAGCCTCCACATTAAACCTAGGGGGTCAGGGAGGATATACTATGCCCCCTTATGGTCATTTCCCCCTTTGTTTTGGCCTCCTCTTGTCTCTCAATCCTACCGAGAGACAAGATGGCGGCCGCTCCGGACTGTTTAGAATGTTGACAGACACCGGAGAGCCAATCAGCTTCGCTACGCGAAGTTCCGGTACGCGTAAAGTCCGCGAACCGGAGCGCTGCCCTGAGCGCGCTTACAGATATATATCTTTTGTTAAACTTTAATTTCTCAAAATCCACTGAAGCACATATATTGAGACCTAGCAAAGGCACATCGGGCTACCAGTCCCTACAATTTTGCCAAGTTTCGTGCAAATCCATTCAGCCGTTCGGGCTAAAAGTGAGGCCAACCGCCCTATGGAAAACTCAATGTTAAAAACACGTTTTGGGACCCCCCTTTTTTCTCGGCCCCCCCTTGACGAACCCCCCCCCCAAATTTCCAGGGGCTGCTCAGAAACAAAATGTTCCATTTTCCAGAAAATTTCAGCCAATTCCGTCCACAAACGCCAAAGTTATTAGACATAGAATTTTCAAAAATCCCATAGGGAAAAAATCCTAACTATATATACCTACTGGCGACCGCCAGTAGGTAATATATATATATATATATATTCACTGAAAAAACCATAGGTTATAGACCATATATAGTTAGGAATTAGCATTTACAAAACCTTATTTTACTCACACAAAACCATTGAAATTCGCATATATAGTTAGTTGTACTAACTGTATATCGCGCACCCGCAATCCACTGCTGATCATGTCACATATTACATCATTCATGACATGGTCAGTGACATCACTGATGACATCACTGATGACATCTCAAATGACATCACTGATGACATCACTGATGACATCCCAAATGACATCACTGATGACAACATCCAGTGACTGTGTATTTCTGTAAAGTTAAAATATGTCTTACATATTGAAGAATGAGTGGATGTATAAGTGTCTGGATGAAGGATTTAGTAGGTGCATGACTGACTTTATGAGTGAGTGATTAAATGTGTCTCACTGAGTGCATGGGTTAGTGACTAAAGTGTCTTAATTTGTGCATCATTATGTCTGTTGTTCTGTAAAATGCTGCATGTGTTGATCAGTAGCTATATGAGTAACTATATGGGTTATTGATTGGTTGCCCAAGTATTTGTATGGGAGACTGAGTGTGTGTGTGGGTGTCTGGGAGGTGTATGACTCTGTGCATAGATGTGTGAGCAGTTGATTCACTAGATGTATGGGTTCAAAAGTGCATGTGGAGACAGCTGTATGGGCGGTTGACTGTGTGCATGAGTGTATTGGTGAGTGAATGGATATCTCAGTGCTACATGTCAAAGTAAGTACATATGTAAAACACAGTACATGTGAGAGTTGACATATATAAATAACTGTGCATAAGAGCTAGTGAATGTGTGAGTGGCTGTATGGATCATTGTGAACTTGTATCAGGGATTGTATAAGAGAGTAAATATGTGTTAGTATATGTTTGAATAAGTAAGGTGTGTATAACTGTATAGTTGAGAAAATGGAGGTGTGATTGATTCTTTGCATGACTGAATAGGTGTGTGAGTAACTCCATGGATGAGTGACAGTCTGTGAGTGTCTGTTTACACTGAGTTTATCTAAGGTTATATTAGAGTCTGAAGAGGTTCATCGTATTATCACATGAATAATGTCATCAGTGATATGCTCAGTAATGTCATCAGTGATGTCATCAGTGATGTCATTTGAGATGTCATCAGTGATGTCATCAGTGATGTCACTGACCATGTCATGAATGATGTAATATGTGACATGATCAGCAGTGGATTGCGGGTGCGCGATATATAGTTAGTACAAATAACTATATATGCAAATTTCAATGGTTTTGTGTGAGTAAAATAAGGTTTTGTAAAAGCTAATTCCTAACTATATATGGTCTATAACGTATGGTTTTTTCAGTGAATTTTCAAGGTTTTGTAAATGCTAATTCCTAACTATATATGGTCTATAACCTATGTTTTTTTTAGTGAATTTCAATGGTTTTTTAATAGCAAATATCAAAAGCTTTAAAATGTATTCTTCTTTAATTCAAAAAATATATTTTATATGTTTTTAATACAATTTTTTAATGTATTTTTTTTAATTATTTTTTTTTGTTTCGCTCCCGGTCCGCGAACCGGGTAGCTTCCCGTTAGCTCAATTTGGTGCCGCGACCCGGTCCGCGAACCGGTAAACGTTCCGTTTGCGCAACTGCCGCGTTAGAAAACAACATCGTGACGCGTCGTGTAATCGCGACGTATGGCGTTCTTGTGTAATGCGTCTTATGACGCGCCGCGTTAGCGCACCCAGAAGTGCTCCGGAGCGCGAACCGAGGCGCGAAGCGCAGCGCCCCGGAAGCGATCCGGGGCGCGGCGCGCAGTGCGTAACGTAAGCGTAACAGGTCATGTAACTTGTTATCAAAACTTTTTATTGGTTCATTTCACTTTTGGTTTCCTAATGATGTAAGGCTAGGTCATGTGACCTAAAAATAACACTTTTCATTGGTTTAGAACTATTTTTTTCCCCAAATGATGAAAACCCCTCCTTGTTTCCTCACTCTGACTTTCAACTTTGTGAGAGGAAGACCTTTTTTGATTGATAAGAAATGGCAAGTCTTGTAGCTGCAGCTGGTGCACCCCCACCACTACCACCACCTCCTAGGAAGAGAGGACCACCTCCTCAGATTATCATTCAGCAAGAGGAGGAAGAAGAGGAAGAAGAGGAAGAGACGCAAGGGGAGAGGCAGTTTTTGCCTGAGGAGCCAAGAATTTCTCATGTAAAGGAAGATTTCATATGGCAATTTTATTCATTTCCCCAGGGCCAAAAGAAAGTGAATGCCCGTTATGTTACTTGCCTTATCTGCAAGAAAGATCTGTCAAGAGGGACAGACAAGAAATATAGCTATGGCAATTATACCATGCATCGCCATATGCAGAGGTGGCACCCTATTAATTATAGTGCTGCGCAGGTACGTCACCTGCAGGATAACCCCCCTCCTGTGGCCACAACATCAAATGTAGAGGCAGTGACGGGACCAGAGGCGAGGGAGACGGTCCCAAATACACAGATGAAGTTTGGGAGTGTCAAACAAGTCTGCGTTTATTGTGGCCAATTGATTTGCTACAGGGAAAGTAGCATCACTCTAATCAACAGAGCTATCGACAATCATAATTGTCCAAAACTCCCCAGAAAATAAATTATCTTTTTTTTTTGTTGCTCCTGTTGAGCCCTTTATAATGAATCATTTTCGTTTCTCCCCCCCCAAAAAAACAAAAAAAATATAAAATTGTTCAAAAAATACAAAAAAAGTAAAAAAATGTTCAGAAAAATAATAAAAAAATATAAAATAACAAAAATAATAAAAAAAAAAGTTCTTTTCAGAACTACCTCCCCTTTATAAAAAATTGCTAGAATGTTTAGCACTCTGGCAACCTCTATTTCTTTTGATTCGCTTCCCGGTTCGCGTGCCGGTACGTGAACCAAAAAAAAAAATAAAAAAAAAAAGAAGAGTAAGTATAAGGGAAGGAAACAGAGAGTAATGTTAAAAGATAGACAGCTAGAGGGAGTAACACAGAGATACTGTTTAATAGATCTATTTACCGAAGAAAAGATGGAAGAGGGTATAATTGTGAAAAACAAAATAGATAAGGAAGTGAAAGAAAAAAAGGAGAGTAGAAGAATAATAAACAAGAGTTTCTTAGAGAATGTGAGTGAATGTTCAAAATAAGAAGAAAAATAGTAAAGGATGTGGAATGAGAGGTAGGGATAGAACCGGACTAAAAGAACAATCCTGAGGGAAAGTGTTAAGAAAACAGTGAGCAAAAGTAAATAGGAATAAAACAAGATGTATGATAGTGACTAAGGTTAAAACATGTGGAATAACAGAGAGAAAAAACAGAAAGCAGAAAAGAAGAAGTGACAGAAAAGGAATGATTGAAACAGCAAAGAAATGTAAATAACATAGGGGCATATTATCAACACAGGCGATAAAATTATCGCTGCTTTTATCGGCAGAAAACTGCCGCTATAGCCGCTTTTGCAGCAGAAAACTGCCGCTAAAGCCGCTTTTGCGGCAGTTTTCTGCCAATAAAAGCAGCGATAATTTTATCGCCTGTGTTGATAATATTCCCCTTAGTGTGCTTGAACTACAGGGAGAAAGCATAATGAACAAGTAGTGAAAGAGTGATCAGTCAGAGACAGTGAGAGTAATAGAGACGGAGTGAGTGAACAGGAGTGAGGAACTTAGAGAATAGAGGGACTGAGAAAAGGAGTGGAAGGAGTAGAGTAAGTAAGTAATAGAGAAAGGAATGAGGGAAGTAGCAAAGGCAGGAAACTGAGGGTTAAATAAATGAAGCAGTGGAACTAATAGAAGTTAAATGTGATAGAAATGTAACGAAAAGAGTACAAAACATTTACCTTATAATTGTCGTTAGCTTAGTCACTTGTTATTTTTATACTTTCAATCTGTGAAAGAAAGAACAAAAATTTGAAAAATATTAAAACATGTATTTAAAAATTAGATTGAGAATCATCCAATTTTACAAAGAAATAAAGTTAGAGATAAACATGCAGAAAAAAAGAGAAAGAAACGGTGATAGACAGTCAGAGACAAAAAGAAATTGAAATAGAGTAAATTACTAAGAGAAAAAAAAAGAAGATACTTTCAGTGACAGAAAAAAAGGATAGAAGAGAAAACTAAATTGAAGTTGTGTAAGCTACTAAAAGAAAGTGAGTAAGGTAAACTATATAAGGAAAGGGTGAATAAGGAAAAGAGAGTGAGGGAGAGAGGAGACAGAGGAAGTGAAGGAAAGAGTGTCAGATACAGACTGAGTGAGGCATCTACACAATGTGATTCATAATGTTAGGAAACACAGGTAATGTAATTGAAAAACTTTCAATTTTTTTGCTCATTCCACAATCACATCACCTGTGTTTCCTTTGCTTAGGTATCTCATTGTGCAGATGTAGTCTAGCATATGAAAGACTACGCAGAAGGTGAGCACTGTATGCAACAACTTTGACACTTACAAAAGCCTCTGCTTCTCCATGCCCCCTACACAGTCCTAAATATATACATTTTAAACTGATGGTATCTTGTTGCAGATGAAGTGAGGCCTATCTTGCAACATGGTGCATCTTTTGCACTGCTGCTGTGTCACAAAAGTGACGCAACGGCGGCGCAAAAGAGGCGCACGGCCATCATAAAACTGCCCCTAACATTTTAAATGATTGTTTCAGGATGCCGATAAGGTGTGGCCTATCCAGAGATTTGTTTGAGGTGAGGCCTACTCAGAGTTACAGATTAAATTTAGGCTTGTTGAAGAGTACAGAGGAAATAATACATGTGCAGGCCTACCAACGAAGTGAGTCATGTCCACTGCACTCTTGAACAAAGGCCAGACCTCCTCTGTCTCCCTGGACAGACCTAAACCTCATCTGCACAATGTGATTCGTAATGTTAGAAAACACAGGTGATGTAATTGAAAAACGTGCAAATATTTATGCTCAATTCACAATCACATCACCTGTGTTTCCTCAGTTTAGGTATCTCATTGTGCAGATGTAGTCTTGCATATCCAAGAGTACGCAGAAGATGAGGACTGTATGCAACAGACCAATGTACATTACTCACAATAAAGCATTTTTTTTATTAAAAAACGATTTTCTGCTCATAATTTGAAAACACAACACAGCTCCTATGTAGAAGCACACCCTGTCAGTACTTAAATTTGCCAAGCACACATGGGTGCGTATTTACAAGGACCTTGCACCACGGGGAAATGACTTAAATTAAAATGGGGAAAATAACATCAAAGTGACTCAAAGGCCTTGTAAATATGCCCCAAGCATTTCTTTTTTTTTAAAAACGATTTTCAGGTCATAATTTGAAAACACAACACAGCTCCTATGTAGAAGCACACCCTGTCAGTGGGGGCGTATTTACAAGGACCTTGCACCACGGGGAAATGACTTAAATTAAAATGGGGAAAATAACGTCAAAGTGACTCAAAGGCCTTGTAAATATACCCCAAGCAGCCTATGAAACTCTAGCAGTACATTTCAAGAAACCTAATTGACTTCAAGAAACGTTTTTAAACACATGAAGTAAACTATTTATTCACCCACATTCATGGGGAAGTGACTTAAAATGCCCTAACACACATGAAAGCGTATTTTTAAGGCCCTTGCACCATTTTTGCGTCACTTTTAACATGGCTATGTAACTCAAAGAAACAAAGTCTAAATTTGCCAAGCACACATGGGGGCGCATTTACAAGGACTTTGCACCACGGGGAAATGTCTTAAATTAAAATGTGGAAAATAACATCAAAGTGACTCAAAGGCCTTGTAAATATGCTTCAAGCAGCCTATGAAACTCTAGCAGTACATATCAAGAAACCTAATTGATTTCAAAAAATGTTTTAAAACACATCAAAATAAACAAATTATTTTCCCACATTCATGAGGAAGTGACTTGAAATGCCCTAACACACATGAAAGCGTATTTTTAAGGCCCTTCCACCACTTTTGCGTCACTTTTAACATGGCTATGTAACTCAAAGAAACAAAGTCTAAATTTGCCACGCACACATGGCGGCGTATTTACAAAGACTTTGCAGCACGGGGAAATGTCTTAAATTAAAATGGGGAAAATAACATCAAAGTGACTCAAAGGCCTTGTAAATATGCCTCAAGCAGCCTATGAAACTCTAGCAGTACATATCAAGAAACCTAATTGATTTCAAAAAACGTTTTTAAACACATCAAGTAAATCACTTATTTACCCACATTCATGGGGAAGTGACTTAAAATGCCCTAACACACATGAAAGCGTATTTTTAAAGCCCTTCCACCACTTTTGCGTCACTTTTAACATGGCTATGAAACTCAAAGAAAATAAATCTATTTGTAAAACACTTGACACAAAGCAACATTTTAAATACACAACTTTCTTCATAAATTTATCCCTAAAGCATAATATTCTCTATCTAAATTAAATGAATCTTTTCTCACCTTAGCAAATACTTTTTGAGTTTCAAAACAGTCTCAGACACACACCAATTTTTCTTTAGCAGAGCAAAAGGTATGCACTCCAGAGGCTGCAATTATCAATGGCACAGAAATGCTGTAATTCATAACACATATCTCTCATGTCACCCAATCAAAACTCTTCCCTCACTTTTTTCAAATCAACACCCTTCCCCCCTCCGCCCTTTCTGCCTTTTTTCCATAGCAACCACCTCCTGAAAGACCTGTCATGTTTACAAGTTCACACAACAATGTTTCAATTGAACTCTGAACTCTCAGTACACCTGCGTATCTTTCATAAAATGATTTTTTCTTGACCATTCAAATTACATCTTTCAAAGAACTCATCCATGCACCCTAACTTTCTGTTTTCAGCAATCAAAATCCACCAATCACTGCTACTGAATCATTAGCACAGAAACTCCACACTTTTTTTCATTACATACTCCTACTATTTCAACTGCCATTTCATTCCCACACTTCATCTGACTGCAGCAGAACCTCCTCTTACCATGTTTTCTGTCTGGATTGTTGGACATAGTTACATCCACTGGGCTCAAAGGTATGCTGATAACAGAAATTTACACAACCTCAATTTATAAAATGTGGAAATCAACTGGATTGGTCACAGAGGATTAAGATGTCACCAATTGATACCATTGGTGAAAACCTTTTTGCATTTGCCAAACCTTGACCTGTTAATTGTGCACTGTGGAGGAAATGACTTGGGTACTTTGACTGGGGTAGGTCTGGAAATGCTTTCAAAGGACACCTTTGAGCAATTGATGCCACTTTTTCCTCAAACTGCCTTGGTATATTCAAATATATGCCAAAGACAGAAATGGAAGTGGTCCAACCAATTTTGTCAACAAATTGAGAAATCGTGGAAGCATGTAAATAAGTCTGTTTCAGCTGACATGAGAGACCATGGAATGGGCTCCATCTACAACAATAACTTGCGTTACTACATGCAAGATATCTACAGAGGAGATGGAGTTCACTTCTCAGATGAGGGGAACAGAGTTTTCATCCTGAATTTAAGACTATGTATTGGTACCTACTTATAAGTACCTAAATCTACCACATACCCAAAAGCTCTTCTCAGAGCTACCCTAACTATGATCACTCTAAACAAATTTTAAATGTAACTTTTTTTTTACTAATTTTCACGATTTACGCTTTCCGGAGCGCTACCCGGTACGCGCACCGGACGGTAACCGCGCACAAATTTGAAAAAAAATGGGTTTTTTCGCACATATGGACCTCCTCAGCCACCCTCAGAAAACCTAGGGGGTCAGGATACGTCTACCGTGCCCCCTTCTACCCATTCTGAACATTATTTGCCCTCCATCTTGTATCTCAATTCTACCGAAACACAAAATGGAGGACTCCCGTAATGCTGCCGGTTCGCGTACCGGGGCGCGCACCAGGAAGCGCTCGCATAAAAAAGGTGGGAAAGTAATTCACAGAAAAACCACTGGAGACACTTTCACCAAATATAGATTAGTTCATACTACATACCAATCCCTACCATTTTCACAAATTTGATTGTAATTCCATTTAGCCATTTAGCCTGTAGACCTCTCTAAATACCCTGAGGTAAATTACTTCACAAAACACATCTGAAGTGTTGGAATTGACAACCAATTAAAATGTTACTTTCATTTTCTACTGTTTTTTACCTGACATTTGATTGGTTATGTACCTGAATATATATAAAGAAAGATAGAGAAACACAGCCATTTTGACTACTACTTCCTGAAGTACATTGCAAGAGCATTTTCACTGACAACTTAAACTTGTTTTTAAAAGGTAAGATGTTATTTTGAAAACTGAAGTATATTGTGCACTTTAAGTTAATATGGAAAACTTTTTCTGATAGTTATATACTATCCCTCTGTAATAGTTATAGATTTAGATAGACTTCTCTGTTATAGTTATGGATGGATTTAGGCTTGTCTTGTATAATTATGAATTTACTAAGGTTTCATCACATACACATTTTTATATTTCTACTACCAGTCTGATACCATACACTGCCCAAAGATAAATTCACTGTTAAATTAATCCCAACAGTGCCCTATCTCGACTGATATATATATATTTTTTATGCAAATTTCAGGCAAAATGGAAGGAGAACAAAAAGTGTCATTTGAAATTGTCCTTGAAGAGACCAATCAAGAAAACATTGAACCAAATGACATTGAATTCATGGATGAATCACAAGACCATGAAATTCTACAATGTGTACAATCTGTAGATTTCCTCCTTCAAAATGAGGACATTTCAGACACTCAAATGTTGCAAGTTATGTTCACTGAAAATGACGACATTTCGGACAGTCAAATGTTAGACGTTCTATTAAATTTTGAAAAACAATCACAAAAATAAAAAATAAATAAAAATAAATAACAAAACGAACAATCAATAAACATACAATATTTGAAAAGTCTATCATTCTTTTTTCCTCATAGTACGCTCCCCTGACCGCTTCCCGGTGCGCGTACCGGGCGCTCCCCACGCAAAAAAACGAAAACATTTTTTTTTTTTGCCCCGCGGGGCCCTTTTAATGCCTCCACATCAAACCTAGGGGGTCAGGGAGGATCTACTATGCCCCCTTATGGTCATTTCCCCCTTTGTTTTGGCCTCCTCTTGTCTCTCGATCCTACCGAGAGACAAGATGGCGGCCGCTCCGGACTGTTTAGAATGTTGACAGACACCGGAGAGCCAATCAGCTTCGCTTCGCGAAGTTCCGTTACGCGTCAAGTACGCGAACCGGGGCGCTAACCGGGGCGCGCTTACAGATATATATTTTTTTTAACGTTAATTTCTCAAAATCCACTGGAGCACATATATTGAGACCTAGCAAAGGCACATCGGGCAAACAATATCTACAATTTTGCCAAGTTTCA
Organism: Lissotriton helveticus; assembly: GCF_964261635.1. NCBI lineage: Eukaryota > Metazoa > Chordata > Amphibia > Caudata > Salamandridae > Lissotriton > Lissotriton helveticus. The sequence goes on along the minus strand of NC_136067.1, from coordinate 1,077,816,786 downwards.
TGTAAATCCATTCAGCCGTTCAAGCTAAAAGTGAGTCCAACCGCCCTATGGAAAATTGCATGGTAAAAACGCGTTTTGGGACCCCCCTTTTTTCTCGGCCCCCCCCTTGACGAAACCCCCCAAAATTTCAGGGGCTGCTCAGAAACAAAATGTTCAATTTTCCTGAAAATTTCAGCCAATTCCGTCCTCAAACGCCAAAGTTATTCGACATAGAATTTTCAAAAATCCCATAGAGAAAAAATCCTAACTATATATACCTACTGGCGACCGCCAGTAGGTAATGTATATATATATATATATATATATATATATATATATATATATATATATATATATCTATATTCACAGAAAAAACCATAGGTTATAGACCATATATAGTTAGGAATTAGCATTTACAAAACCTTGAAAATTCACTGAAAAACCATAGGTTATAGACCATATATAGTTAGGAATTAGCATTTAGAAAACCTTATTTTACTCACACAAAACCATTGAAATTCCATATATAGTTAGTTGCACTAACTATATATCGCGCACCCGCAATCCACTGCTGATAATGTCACATATTACATCATTCATGACATGGTCAGTGACATCACTGATGACATCACTGATGACATCTCAAATGACATCACTGATGACATCACTGATGACATCTCAAATGACATCACTGATGACATCATGACACACCAATACCAGTTACTACATACGCACTCACTGATTCCTACGTCTACACACACATTCACTCATTCACCCATACAATCACTCATACATACAGTCACTCATTATTACAACACTATCATATGCACTCATACACCTATGCAGACAGTCACACACTGCCACTCATCCATGGAGTTACTCACACACCAAGTCAGTCCTGTAAAGAATCAATCACACTTCCATGTCTTCATCTATACAGTTAAACACAGAACACCATACTTTAGTGACATCACTGATGACATCACTAATGACATCTGAAATGACATCACTGATGACATCTCAAATGACATCACTGATGACATCATGACACACCAATACCAGTTACTACATACGCACTCACTGATTCGTACGTCTACACACACATTCACTCATTCACCCATACAATTACTCATACATACAGTCAGTTATTATTAGAACACTATCATATGCACTCATACACCTAGTCAGTCCTGTGAAGAATCAATCACACTTCGATTTCCTCATCTATAGTTAAACACAGAACACCATACTTTTCACACATATACTAACACATACTTACTCTCTTATACAATCACTGATACAAGTACACATTGATATGCACAGAGTCACACACCTCCCAGCCAGCCACACACACACTCAGTCTTCCATACATCCACTCATTCTTCAATATGTAAAACGTATTTAAACTTTACAAAAACACACAGACACTAGATGATGTCATCAGTGATGTCATTTGAGATGTCATCAGTGATGTCATCAGTGATGTCACTGACCATGTCATGAATGATGTAATATGTGACATCATCAGCAGTGGATTGCGGGTGCGCGATATATAGTTAGTGCAACTAACTATATATGGAATTTCAATGGTTTTGTGTGAGTAAAATAAGGTTTTCTAAATGCTAATTCCTAACTATATATGGTCTATAACCTATGGTTTTTTCAGTGAATATATATATAGATATATCTATATATATATATATTACCTACTGAATATAGCCAGTAGGTATATATAGTTAGGACCTAGCTACCATAGGAAATCCGCAACATTCTATTGGGAATAACTTTGCCGCCGGTTGAGGAATTTGCGTGGAATTTTCCAAAATTTGGCCAGCTCCACTGCGCTCCTTCCCTGAAAGTTTCGGGGGGATTCGTGAAGTGGGGGCTGAGAAAAAAGGGGGGAGCCAAAACATCTTTTCCCCATGTTAATTTCCATAGGACGTTCTGCCAAGGCTACAGCCCGACCCGCTGAACGGAATTACACCAAACTTGGCAAAATGGTAGGGACTGGTGCGCAGAAGTGCCTTTGCTATATTTGGTGAAAATTGCTCCAATGGTTTTTATGAAAATTAACTTCAAAAACACATATATATATATCTGGGCGGAGCCTAACCACACATCTCATCGTGAGATCTGATTGGCTGCCAGCACTTCATCCAAGAAGTGTTGGCAGCCATCTTGTGACCAATATTCATGATAGCACCTCATTAAAAAGCATTGCAGTTAATAGAAGGTTTTAGGACTTTAGTTACATTATAATTCATGTGTTGATGGTACCATACTCATTTTAGGAATTGTGGTGTGTTCTAAGGTGATTTTACCATGTGAAAAAGCCTTCTGCTGGGATATCATGAATCATGTTTGAAAGAAAACTATTATCTCATGCTTTTCCCACAGTGGTTTGGAAGGGGATCTATAAGCTAAACTGAAAGCATATTTTCTGTAAATTCACATTATCTTTCACAGTTATGTGAGAATGACGTCTGACATTCTCAGTAAAACATGTACATCCAACAAGGACAGAGACTGTCAGTTGATTCCTTTGTGTTCTACTGCAGCTTCCCAGAGTGTTCTAAAGAACAACTAGAGCGCTAACAGTCCTACTTATTACAAAGGTATGGCACACCTGAAGCCATCTTGATTGGAATAAAGTGGTAACTCTTAAAACATTTAATTTAAAAAGGAACAAAATGAGGGGGTTCAATTTGCCATAGAAAGTATGATTAGTGCTGCAGAAAGAAAAATTAGGGCACATTTTGAGTGACTTCTCAAATCCTCTTCTATTTCATTAAAAAATTCTGACATGCAGTCTCCCAAGATGGCCACCAGAGACAAAAGAGCCCAAATGTAGCCCAAATAGCACCCAGATGTAGCCCAAGTATAGCCCAGTGACAGAATGTCCTAGAGTGTTCTAAAGAACAACTAGAGCGCTAACAGTCTTACTTATGACAAAAGTATGGCACACCAGAAGCCATCTTGATTGGAATGAAGTGGTAACTCTTAAAACATTTAATTTAAAAAGGAACAAAATGAGGGGGTATATTTTGCCATAGAAGGTATGATTAGTGCTGCAGAAAGAAAAATTAGGGCACATTTTGAGTGACTTCTCAAATCCTCTTCTAATTCATAAACAAAATTCTGACATGCAGTCTCCCAAGATGGCCACCAGAGACAAAAGAGCCCAAATGTAGCCCAAATATCACCCAGATGTAGCCCAAGTATAGCCTAATGACAGAATGTCCCAGAGTGTTCTAAAGAACAACTAGAGCGCTAACAGTCTTACTTATGACAAAAGTATGGCACACCAGAAGCCATCTTGATTGGAATGAAGTGGTAAGTCTGAAAACATTTAATTTAAAGAGGAACAAAATGAGGGGGTTCATTTTGCCATAGAAAGTATGATTAGTGCTTCAGAAAGAAACATTAGGGCACATTTTTTGTGACTTCTCAAATCCTCTGCTATTTCATTAAAACATTCTGACATGCAGTCTCCCAAGATGGCCACCAGAGACAAAAGAGCCCATATGTAGCCCAAATAGCACCCAGATGTAGCCCAAGTATAGCCCAATGACAGAATGTCCCAGAGTGTTCTAAAGAACAACTTAGCATAGTGATAAAGAAGTGTGGGGGTCCACAATCCCCCCCATACTGCCCCGGGGGCCGGCGCCCCCGGGGCAAAGCAACGCAGCCCCTTGGCGCATACTGGAGGCTCCTGGTGGGCTACTTGGCCCCCAGGGACCCCCAGTATACAAGGGGAATGAGTTCCTATTCTGCAAACACGCCAGGGGTTGCGCTGCAGAGAGGTGTAAAAAAGGATGTGGCCTCATTACACCTCTCTGCAATGCAGCCCCCTGGCGCATACTGCAGGTTACAGGTGGGCTAGTTGGCCCCCAGGGACCCGCAGTATGCAAGGGGAATTAGTTCCCCCTCTGCAAACACGCCCGGGGGCTGCGTTGCAGAGAGGTGTAAAAAAGGGTGGGCCTCATTACACCTCTCTGTTATGCAGCTCCCTGGCTTATACTGGAGGCTCCTGGTGGGCTAGTTGCCCCCCAGGGACCCCAGTATGCAAGGGGAATTGGTTGCTCCTCTGCAAACGCAGCAGGGGTTGCGCTGCAGAATGTTGTAAAAAGGGGGCGTGCCCTCTGAACACCTGCCTGCAAAAATGTAGTAAATCAGTATAAAAAAAATAACAATTAATACATTTAAAAATTGTCATTTAAAAAACCTTCGAAATTCAATGAAAAAACCATAGGTTTCAGGCCTTATATAGTTAGGAATTAGCATTTAAAAAACCTTGTAAATTCACTTAAAAAACCATAGGTTTCAGGCCTTATATAGTTAGGAATTAGCATTTAAAAAAAACTTGCAAATTCACTGAAAAAAACATAGGTTTCAGGCCTTATATAGTTAGGAATTAGCATTTAAAAAACCTTGCAAATTCACTGAAAAAACCATAGGTTTCAGGCCTTATATAGTTAGGAATTAGCATTTAAAAAACCTTTGAAATTCACTGAAAAAACAATAGGTTTCAGGCCTTGTATAGATAGGAATTAGCTTTTAAAAAACCTTTGAAATTCACTCAAAAAACTATAAGTTTTAGGGGTGTTATAGTTAGCCGGACATTTCACTCATACAAAACCATTGAAATTGCTCCTATATAGTTAGTTGTACTAACTATATTTCGCGCACCCGCAATCCACTGTGTGCGAATCGGGTGTGCGCGAGCGGAAATCTGATTTGCCGTTACATGTCAACATTCCAATCGGTGGAAACCAGGAAGTGTTGGCCGCCATTTTGTGTCTCCGAGGCAGAAGAGAGTCAAAATCAAAAGTGGAGAACGTGATGAGGGGGCAGGGTAGAGACTCCCTGGCCCCTTAGGCCTTCTCAGGGGGTCGCTGAAGGACCCCGAAGGGGAAAATTTTTTTTTTTTTTTTTTAAATTGCGAGGTGTGCGCACGTTGCTCGCACCCTCGAGGCTGAAGTAAGTCAAAACCAAAAGTGGAGAACGTGAAAAGGGGGCAGGGTAGAGACTCCCTGACCCCCTAAGCCTTCTCAGGGAGTTCCCTGAAGAACCCCGAAGGGTAAATAAAACGTTTTTTAAAAAAAAAAGAATTCGCGAGGTGCGCCACGTTGCTCGCACCCTCGAGGCAGAATTGAGTCAAAAACAAAAGTGGAGAACGTGAAAAGGGGGCAGGGTAGAGACTCCCTGACCCCCTAGGCTTTCTCAGGGGGTCCCTGAAGGACCCCAAAGGGCAAAAAAAACATTTTTTTTTTAAATCGCGAGGTGCGCGCACGTTGCGTGCATGTCAGAAAAACCAAAAACAAAAAAAATACAGTTAAATAACAAGTTTGAGTGTTTAGATGTTGGTTGGCTCTAAAAAGAGCCGTTGTGTTCATTGAGTGTTTTTTGTACCTACAAGTAAGTACCGATGCAGAGTCTAAAGTTCAAAAAGAAGACTCTGTTCCCCTCATCTGTGAAATGTACACCGTCTCCTCTATAAATGCCTTGCATGTTGTAACGCAAGTTGTTGTGGTACATCATCAACGCCTCCTTTAACACCGCCACCTTCCCGGAGAGCTGGAAGCACGCCGAGATTAGCGCCCTCCTGAAGAAACCTACAGCGGACCCCACCGATCTCAAAAACTTCCGCCCCATCTCGCTCCTCCCTTTTCCTGCTAAAGTCATCGAGAAGATCGTCAACAGACAGCTGGCCGCCTTCCTCGAGACGAACGGATCCCTCGACCCCTCGCAGTCCGGCTTCAGAGCCAACCACAGCACCGAGACCGCCCTCATCGCAGCCACCGACGACATCCGGACCCTGCTCGACATGGGGGAAACAGCGGCCCTCATCCTCCTGGACCTCTCTGCTGCGTTCGACACGGTCTGCCACTGCACCCTAGTCCAGTGCCTCAGCAACATCGGTATCCAAGAGAAGGCACTGGAGTGGATCATCTCGTTCCTCGCCGGAAGAACACAAAGAGTCCGCCTCCCCCCGTTTCGCTCCGAGGCCACCGAAGTCATCTGCGGCGTCCCGCAAGGATCTTCACTCAGCCCCACCCTCTTCAACATCTACATGAAACCTCTCGCAGCCATCGCACGCCAGCAGAACCTCAACATCATCTCTTACGCCGACGACACCCAGCTGATCCTCTCCCTCACCAGAGACCCCGACACCGCCAGAACCTGCCTACACGAAGGGATGAAAGACGTCTCCGAGTGGATGAAGGACAGCCGCCTGAAACTGAACTCGGACAAGACGGAAGTCCCCATCCTGGGATCTTCGCCCTCCGCCTGGGACGACTCCTGGTGGCCCCCAGCCCTGGGCACCGCACCCAAGCCAACCGACCACGCACGCAACTGGGCTTCATCCTGGACCCCTCCCTCTCGATGAGCAGACAAGTCAACGCCGTCTCCTCATCGTGCTTCAACACCCTGCGTATGCTTCGCAAGATCTTCGGCTGGAACCCGACCGAGACCAGGAAGACTGTCACCCAGGCACTCGTCACCAGCCGACTGGACTACGGAAACGCCCTCTATGCCGGAACCACAGCCAAGCTACAGAAAAGACTCCAGCGCATCCAGAACGCCTCCGCCCGACTCATCCTGGTTGTCCCCCGACGCAGCCACATCTCCAGCCACCTGAGGAACCTGCACTGGCTCCCCGTCGACAAGAGGATCACGTTCCAGCTCCTCACCCACGCACACAAGTCTCTCCACGACCGGGGCCCCAAGTACCTCAACGACCGCCTGACCTTCTACACGCCCACCCGCCAGCTACGGTCCACCAGCCTCGCCCTCGCAGCCGTACCACGCATCCGAAGAGCCACCGCCGGAGGAAGATCATTCTCTTACCTGGCTGCCAAGACTTGGAACTCCCTCCCCATCCACCTTCGGCTGACCCAGGACCATCTCGCCTTCAGGAAACAACTCAAGACCTGGCTGTTCGAGCAGTAGCATACCCCTCCCCCCAAGCGCCTTGAGACCCTCCCGGGTGAGTAGTGCACTATACAAATGGCATGATTGATTGATTGATTATATAACCCATATCATAGTCTCTGAGGAAAGCAGCAACAGACTTATTCACATGTTTCCTTGCTTTCTCAATCTGTGGACAATATTGGTTGGACCAGTTCCATTTTTGCCTTTGGCATATATTAGAATATACAAAGGCACTTTGTGGAAAAAGTGACATCAATTGCCCAAAGGCGTTCTTTAAAAGCATTTCCAGACCTACTCCAGTCAAAGTGCCTGGGTCATTGCCACCACAGTGCAAAATTATGAGGTCAGGGTGTGGGAGATGCATAAAGGATTTTACCAATGGCATCAATTGGTGACATCTCAATCCTCGGTCGCCAATCCACATAATATCCACATTTGGTAAATCAAGTTTGAGAAAGCATCTATTTGCTGCATACCTTTCACTCCAGAACATATAGCTGTGTCCTACAATCCACACTCTAAGCATCTTGAAGGGAGATCTGGTTGTACTCAGATGGGCTCTGGAAATTAAATGGCAGTTTGAAAAGTAGGTGTTTAGAAAAAAATGTGGTTGAGATTCAGTGCACTTGAAAAAAAAATGATTGGTGGTTCCTGAAAATTCAACATTGAAAGCTAGGGTGCACGCTACTTTTTTTTAAAGGAGAAATGCTAATGGTTGAGAGAAAGTGATTGAAAGTAACATTGCACAGGATTCGCTGCTGTATTGAAAAGTCAAACATCCTTGCTGGTTTGCTTTGAAGATGAACTTTTCACCTCTGTGTTCAGTTAGGTGTTCTATGGAGTATTACCATGGTAACAGGCAGAGAGAGCAGTGGGGGAATGTTGAATATTATGTGAGATTGAAAGTGTTTCAATGAAGAACCAATTAAAATGTTAGTTTGGTTTTGAATTTGTGTGGGAAGATATTTGATTGGTTATCTACAAGAATATGTGTGTAAAATGAGAGGGAAGCTATGCCATTCTGTGGTTGCAGTGACTTGTGCACAATTCAGAGATTCTGCTTAAGAAAATCTAGTGTGTGATTGACACTGTTCTAAAACTACAAAAGCATTTTTAAAGGTGAGTTGTTAATTTGTAAGGGGATCTATGTTGTGCAGTTTAAGTTAAATTGAAAAATGTATTCTAATGTGGAAGCAGGAGTTTATTTGTATTGAGTCTGATTTTGAATTTGTCTGCTTTGGGAAAAACATTGTGAAAGGAGCATTTGGTATGTTGATGTGTTTGAGGAGATATTTTTTTGCAGTACAGTGCTGTTGTTAAAAATGTAGAGTTTGCACATGAAGTGGTCTAACCACTTATACACTTGTATATCAGGGTTAGAATTCTCAGATAGTCTCCTTGCAGTCTAGTAAACATTTTGGGTGTGCTGCACAAAAGCCATTGAAAATCTTTCAGTAGCAGATAGTAATCATTTTACTGAATTGCAAGGGATACTGTCATGTGTCTAAGATCACAGTGTGAGTCAGAATTCATTTCAGAAAAATGTGGCAGAATAATTTGCTTAGTTGATGTGTTAAAGATATGGCAATACATGTAGTCATGGAGTGAGTCAGGCCTTAGGACATTTAGTGCTATAAAGTCCAAGGCAGCATGTGTGTCAGGCCTCCTAATTCCCAAATAGTCTCCATGCTGTGTAATAAAGATCCTGGGTGTGCTGTAGAAATTGCATACTAACTCTCTCTGTAGCATGTAGAAATTATTTCAGTGAATTCTCATTTCTACATTCTCAGTCCCACCTTGAGCCCCTACACAGCCTGAACACCACTACACTGTCCTAAACTCTGAAACAGCACTCCCAGCAAGACTCTCACTGTAGTAATAATTCTACTGAATTGCAAGGGATACTGTCATGTGTCTAAGATCACAGTGTGAGTCAGAATTCATTTCAGAAAAATGTGGCAGAATAATTTTCTTAGTTGATGTTTTTAAAAATATGGCAATACATGTAGTCATGGAGTGAGTCAGTCCTTAGGACATTTAGTGGTATAAAGTCCAAAGCAGCATGTGTATCAGGCCTCCTAATCCCCAAATAGTCTCGATGCTGTGTAATAAAGATCCTGGGTGTGCTGTAGAAATTGCATACCAACTCTCTCTGTAGCATGCAGAAATCATTTCAGTAAATTTTCATTTCTATATTCTCAGTCCCACCTTGAGCCCCTACACTGCCTAAACACCACTGCAATGTCCTAAAACCTGAAACAGCACTCCCAGCAAGATTCTCTTTCACTGTAGTAATCATTTTACTGAATTGCAAGGGATACTGTCATGTGTCTAAGATCACAGTGTGAGTCAGAATTCATTTCAGAAAAATGTGGCAGAATAATTTGCTTAGTTGATGTGTTCAAAAATATGGCAATACATGTAGTCATGGAGTGAGTCAGGCCTTAGGACATTTAGTGCTATAAAGTCCAAAGCAGCATGTGTGTCAGGCCTCTTAATTCCCAAATAGTCTCCATGCTGTGTAATAAAGATCCTGGGTGTGCTGTAGAAATTGCATACCAACTCTCTCTGTAGCATGTAGACATTAATTGAGTGAATTCTCTTTTCTACATTCTCAGTCCCACCTTGAGCCCTACACTGCCTGAACACCACTGCACTGTCCTAAAATCTGTAACAGCACTTCCAGCAAGACTCTCTTTCACTGTAGTAATCATTTTACGGAATTGCAAGGCATACTGTCATGTGTATAAAATCACAGTGTAAGTCAGACTTCATTTCACAAAATTGTGGTACAATAATTTGCTTAGTTGATGTGTTTAAAAATATGGCAATGCATGTAGTCATGGAGTGTGTCAGACCTTAGGACATTTAGTGCTATAAAGTCCAAAGCAGCATGTGTGTTAGACCTCTTAATTCCCAAAAAGCCTCCATGCTGTGAAATAAAGATCCTGGGTGTGTTGTAGAAATTGCATACCAACTATCTCTGTAGCATGTAGAAATCATTTAAGTGAATTCTCATTTCTACATTCTCAGTCCCACCTTGAGCCTCTACACTGCCTGAACACCACTGCACTGTCCTAAAATCTGGAACAGCACGCCCAGCAAGATTCTCTTTCACTGTAGTAATCATGTAACGGAATTGCAAGGCATACTGTCATGTGTCTAAGCTCACAGTTTGAGTCAGACTTCATTTCACAAAATTGTGGCAGAATAATTTGCTTAGTTGATGTGTTTAAAAAAAGTGGCAATACATGTAGTCATGGAGTGAGTCAGGCCTTAGGACATTTAGTGGTATAAAGTCCAGAGCAGCATGTGTGTCAGGCCTCTTACTTCCCAAATAGTCTCCATGCTGCGTAATAAAGATAATGGGTGTGCTGTAGAAAATGCATACCAACTCTCTCTGTAGCATGTAGAAATTAATTGAGTGAATTCTCATTTCTACATTCACAGTCCCACCTTGAGCCCCTACACTGCCTGAACACCACTGCACTGCCCTAAAATCTGAAACAGCACTCCCAGCAAGACTCTCTTTTACTGTAGTAAGCATTATACGGAATTGCAAGGGATACTGCCATGTGTCTAAGATCACAGTGTGAGTCAGAAATCATTTCAGAAAAATGTGGCAGAATAATTTGCTTAGTTTATGTGTTTAAAAATATGGCAATACATGTAGTCATGGAGTGAGTCAGGCCTGAGGACATTAAGTGCTATAAAGTCCAAAGCAGCATGTGTTTCAGACCTCTTAATTCCCAAATAGTCTCCATGCTGTGTAATAAAGATCCTGGGTGTGCTGTAGAAATTGCATACCAACTCTCTCTGTAGCATGTAGAAATTATTTCAGTGAATTATCATTTCTACATTCTCAGTCCCACCTTGAGCCCCTACACTGCCTGAACACCACTGCACTGTCCTAAAATCTGAAACAGCACTCCCAGCAAGACTCTCTTTCACTGTAGTAATCATTTTACGGTATTGCAAGGGATCCTGTCATGTGTCTAAGATCACAGTGTGAGTCAGAATTCATTTTAGAAAAATTTGGCAGAGTAATTTGCTTAGTTGATGTGATTAAAAATATGGCAATACATGTAATCATGGAGTGAGTCAGGCCTTAGGACATTAAGGGCCAGATGTAGGAAGGCCTTTACCGGTCGGTAACGGCCGAAAATCGGTATTTTCGGCCGTTACCGACCGGTATTTAGCAATCGGCATGTAGGAGATCGAAAATCATCCAATTCGGTAAATTTACCGAATCGGTAAAGTTACTGAATCGGTAAAATACCGATTTGGATATATTACCGAATCGGTAAATTTACCGAATCGCAAAGGTTTTCGAATCGGTAAATTTACTGATTCGGTAAGTTTACCGAATCGATAAATTTACCGATTCGGTAAATTACCGATTCGGTAAATAAGAAGTGGTAAAAATGGATATTGAGATGTAGGGAAGCTCTGAAATACCGAATTTGCCTGAAATTCGGTATTTAAGAGTCGGTATTTACCATGGATTGGAATCAGGTGGTAAACAGGTGCAACCTATAAAAATGGACCCAAAATGCAATTCTTCTTGCACAATGGCGGCATTTTATGTCATTGCAATACGGCTAAGGCTACAGGAGGAAGGGGAGAGGGAATGGCAGAGAGAGGAGCAGGTCTACAGACAGAGGATAACCCTGTTCATGCTCACAGAGGCAGAAATACTCCAGATGTACAGGTTGGCCCCAGACACCATCACTGACCTCATCAGGGACCTCCACCCACTGTTGGAGCACACTACCCCAAGGGCACATGCTATTCCTCCCCATGTGCAGGTGCTGTGCAGCCTACACCTGCTTGCCTCTGGGAGCTACCAGAGTGTGGTTGCTGCGGTAGGTGGGGTGACCCAAAGTAGCCTGACAAGGTTTATTCACAAATTCCTTGACGCCATGTTGCAGAGGATGGAGCATTACATTTCTTTTCCTGCCACCCATGCTGAACTGGTTCAAACCAAATCTGACTTCTACCAGATGGCTAGATTTCCCCATATCATCGGCTGCATTGATGGCACGCATATCCCCATTTGTCCCCCTGCTGCCACGGAATACATCTACAGGAATAGGAAGTCAACGCACACCATCAATGTGCAGGTGATTTGCAATGCAAAGTGCGCCATCACTGACCTAGTGGCAAAATACCCTGGGAGTACCCACGACTCCTACATATTCCAAAACAGCGGCATCTATGCACGGCTGGCTGCAGGGAAATTTGGTGAAGGATACCTCCTAGGTGAGACACAGTGTCAGACCCCCATCATACCAATTGCAGTTAGAAGTACATGTATGCATGTGAGTAATGTATTCCCTTTTCATTCCAGGACACAGTGCATATGCCCTCCGCTCATTCATACTGACCCCCTACCTCAAGCCCTCAACACACAGACAGAGGAGGTATAACCGGGCCCACAAAAGCACAAGGAATGTAGTAGAACGGACCTTTGGCATTTGGAAAAGCAGATTCAGATGCTTGCACAAGAGTGGAGGTGCAAGGCAGTATACCCCCATCACCTGCTGTAAGATAATTGCTGCCTGTGCCATGTTGCACAACCTTGCAGTGAAGAAGGGCACTGAGGTGGAGTTGTCAGACTACGAGGATCATGATGATGACAATGCTGTGCCAGAAACCCAACCTGCTGGAGTGTCAACACCAAGTGATGGTAGATACAGACGTGAGGAGATTACTGACAACTATTTCTGAGTGAGTAAAGAGACACAGACAGGTTGTGAATGTGAAAAACAATTTTTAATGTTGCCACAACGTTCATGCACTGATGTGGAACAAAAAATGAGTATTTGAACGTGGGGACTGCTAATGTCCCAGGTTGCCTCACCCACACTGTCAATGTCATTTGCGGGCGCGCTTCGCAGAGCCACTGGGGTGTTGCTCACTCCCTTCAGCATGGCCTGCAGGCTCAGCTGAGCGCCTGGTTCCCCGGCGTGGCTCAACAACTGCGCTAGCCGGGCTGCTGCTGCTGTCGTCTGCCTCAGCCACGTCCAGGGCAGGATTCACAGCAGTATGGGAGATGATCATGGCCTCCAGGGCACTGGTGATCCTGCCCATGCCCCTGGTTACCCCCGTGGTGTTTTGCGGGAGGCTCTCCTGCATGTTTGCGCCCCTACGGCATTGCTGGGATGATGCCGTGGCCAGCCGGTTCATAGCCCTGTTGTGCACACACGCATCCCTGCGCCTTGTGTGCTCCTGGGTATCCATTTTTGCGCACAGCTGGTTGATGGTGGTGGTCATGTGAAGCATTCCTGATGCAATGTCACTGTTGGTCTTTGCAACCTCCCTGTTGGTTTCCACTAAATCACTGATGCCCTTGGCCATGTCTCCCATTTGCTGATTTGGGATTCGAAATTGCCGGTGGCAGGCCTGAATCGCTTTCCCCTGCATGCGCTGGATGCGCACCATGCTCCCTTCAAGGCCACGGAACACAGTGCCCTCTCCAGATGGACCTGCACTGCTGGGAGTGCGTTGGCGGCGGCAAGTGCTGCTGGACTTATGGGTGCACACCTGTGCAGTAGGAATGACTGGTATGGTTGCTGGAGCCTCAACCTCACCTCCCGCCATGACTCTCAGTGGGGCCACATTTCTCCTCCTGGCTGGTGAGGTAGCAGGTGTTGTCAGGGACCGTGATGGGGAGTTCTCAGGTGAGAACACGAATGTGGGGGATTGGGAAAGGTGTGGGGAGTGGGGAAACACAAGGGGACGAACAGTGTCATCCTCATGGGAGATGGCAGTGGCGTCTTCTTCCTCCTGCGAGGCTTCTGGGGTGCTTGGCCCTGCCTCAACACTCTCCTCCCTCGCTGGTGCAGTTCCTTGTGATGCAGATGGTCCACTGCCTGATGTTGGCCCTAGGTATAAAGAAGCGTATGTACACTGAGTGCTATTGTCTTACAGTCACTACAATAAATGCATTGCACATTTCACTTTCATTACTCTGATTGGCTTTCAATGCCTTGCTGTTTTCAGTGCACTTACATGTGGTCCTACATTTGCTGACTACTTTTCCCATAATGCATTGCTCATGTATAGTGCTAGCAGTACTGGACTGGGGTTGGCCTGTACACAAAGGCTAAAGGGAAGCAGTTTGCTTTGGGGTGTCATGCTGCGCACGCCTCTTACCTTTTGTAGTAGCTCTGGCTGAGCTGTCCACATCTCCTACTCCCACAACACTGTCAGGCTCGATGGTTGAGGCCACCAGTTCCTCAAGGACAGTCAGGGGGGGCTCTGGGTTCCTGCCTCCACCGGTCACACCAGCCTGCTTGTGGATCTCTGCCATTTATTTTTTTGGTGAGGCTCCTGAGGTCGTAAAATCTTTTCTTCAGGTCCTCTTGGCTCCTGCTGGTCACACCCACAGCATTCACCTTCTCCCCTATGGCAAGCCACAGTTTTCTTTTGGCTGACTCTGGTAGTGTGAGGGACAGCCTGCCAAAAAGCTGTTTGTGGACCCTCACCACTTCCTCCACCAGTACCTGCAGCTCCATGCTGTTGAACTTTATTTTTCGTTTTCTTTCAGACTTCTGGCTCTCTGTGCTGCTTGCCATTATTACTCTCTTTCACTGCAAACAAATCTCTCCCTGCTGCTCTGTCTCTCTGCTCAGCTCTGACTGCCTCTCCAGAACCTTCTAATGAGTTGCAGCTGCCTGGGTTGACACTCCCTGGTAGGGTGGGGGAGGGTGGTGGCACCTGATTGGCTGTTTCCATTGCTTTCACTTTTACTTGCTTGCCGATTTGGTATTTACAGATTCGGTATTTACCGATTTGGTATTTACGGATTCAGTATTTACCGATTCGGTATTTTCAATGCATTCCTATGGGCCTTTTGGCCCATAGGGTTGTATGGCCATTACCGATTCGGTAATTACCGATTCGGTATTTGCCGAATCGGTAATTACAGAAAGTCCGATACTGACTTTTACCGAATCGGTAAAAAATACCGATTTTTTACCTACATCTCATTTATCGATTTTTGAATACCGAATCGGTAAAATTCGATATTTAAGAATCAGTAAATGACATTTACCTACATCTGGCCCTTAGTGCTATAAAGTCCAAAGCAGCATGTGTGTCAGGCCTCCTAATTCCCGAATAGTCTCCATGCTGTGTAATAAAGATCCTGGGTGTGCTGTAGAAATTGCATATCAACTTTCTCTGTAGCATGAAGAAATTATTTCAGTGAATTCTCATTTCTACATTCTCAGTCTCACGTTGACCCTCTACACTGCCTGAACACTACTGCACTGTCCTAAACCCTGAAATACCATCTGTACCAAAATCTGCTAAACTCTTTCAACACTACTGCACTGCTCTAAACCCTGAAACAGCACTCCCAGAAAACTCTCTTTCACTGTAGTAATCATTTTACGGAATTGCAAGGCATACTACCATGTGTCTAAGATCACAGTGTAAGTCAGACTTCATTTTACAAAGTTGTGGCAGAATAATTTGCTTAGTTGATGTGTTTAAAAATATGGCAATACATGTAGTCATGGAGTGAGTCAGGCCTTAGGACATTTAGTGGTATAAAGTCCAAAGCAGCATGTGTGTCAGGCCTCTTAATTCCCAAATAGTCTCCATGCTGTGTAATAAAGATCCTGGGTGTGCTGTAGAAATTGCATACCAACTCTCTCTGTAGCATGTAGCATCATTTCTGTGAATTCTCATTTCTACATTCTCAGTCCCACCTTGAGCCCCTACACTGTCTGACCACCACTGCACTGTCCTAAAATCTGAAACAGCACTCCCAGCAAGACTCTCTTTCACTGTAGTAATCATTTTTCTGAATTGCAAGGGATACTGTCATGTGTCTAATATCACAGTGTGAGTCAGAATTCATTTCAGAAAAATGTGGCAGAATAATTTGCTTAGTTGATGTGTTTAAAAATATGCCAATACATGTAGTCATGGAGTGAGTCAGGCCTTTGGACATTTAATACTATAAAGTCCAAAGCAGCATGTGTGTCAGACCTCTTAATTCCCAAATAGTCTCCATGCTGTGTAATAAAGATCCTGGGTGTGCTGTAGAAATTGCATACCAACTCTCTCTGTAGCATGTATAAATTATTTCAGTGAATTATCATTTCTACATTCTCAGTCCCACCTTGAGCCCCTACACTGTCTGAACACCACTGCACTGTCTTAAAATCTGAAACAGCACTCCCAGCAAGACTCTCTTTCACTGTAGTAATCATTTTACGGTATTGCAAGGGATCCTGTCATGTGTCTAAGATCACAGTGTGAATCAGAATTCATTTTAGATTACTACAGTGAAAGAGGGTCTTGCTGGGAGTGCTGTTTCAGATTTTAGAGCAGTTTAGCAGCTTTTGCTAGGGATGGTGTATCAGGGTTTAGGACAGTGCAGTGCTGTTCAAGCAGTATAAGGGGTCAAGGTGGGACTGAGAATATAGAAATGAAAATTCACTGAAATGATTACTACATGCTACAGATAGAGTTGTTATGGCATTTCTACAGCACACCCAGGATCTCTATTACACAGCATGGAGACTATTTGGGAATTAAGAGGCCTGACACACATGCTGCATAGATTTTTCTAGCACTACATGTCCTAAAGCCTGACTCACTCCATGAGTACATGTTTTCCCATATTTTTAAACACATCAAGTAAGAAAATTATTCTGCCACAAGTTTCTGAAATGAATACTAACTCACAGTGTGGTCTTAGACACATGACAGTATCCCTTAAAATTCAGTAACATGACTACTACAGTGAAAGGAGGTCTTGCTGGGAGTGCTGTTTCAGCGTTTAGAAAACTACACTAGTATTCACCCAGTGTAGGTGGTATAGCAAGAGGTGTTCTTTCAGACTTTAAGACATAGCAGCAGTGTTCGGGTACTTTAGAAGATCATGCAGGTAGTGCTGTTACAGGGTTTAGGGCAGTGCAGTGGTGTTTCAACATTATAGGGGCATTCGTTGAGGATCTTGATTCTGGATTTAAAGAAGTGAAGTAGTGTTGAAAGAGTTTAGCAGGTTTTGCTAGGGATGGTGTATCAGGGTTTAAGACAGTGCAGTGCTGTTCAGGCAGTGTAGGGGGTCAAGGTGGGACTAAGAATGTAGAAATGAAAATTCACTGAAATGATTACTACATGGTACAGAGAGAGTTGCTATGGCATTCCTACAGTACACCCAGGATCTTTATGACATGTAGTGCTACAAAGTCCTATGCAGCATGTGTGTCAGGTCTCTTAATTCCCAAATAGTCTCCATGCTGTGAAATAAAGATCCTGGATGTGCTGTAGAAATGCCATTGCAACTCTCTCTGTAGCATGCAGTAATCATGTCAGTGAATTGCAAGGGATATTTTGATTTGTCTAGAATCAGAATGTGAGTCAGTGTGTTTTTGGGAATATTGTGACAGAATCACTTGCTCGATGCATGTGTTTGCAGATATGAGAATACATGTACTCATGGAGTGAGTCAGGCTTTAGGACATGCAGTGCTTTATACTCCTAGCCCTTACATGATACCATACACTGTCCAAGCACAACTGCATTGTTCCGAACTCAGAATTATCAGTCCCACCTTGAACCTCTACAGTGCCTGAAATACCATCCCTAGCAAAACCTGCTAAACTCTTTCAACATTACTGCACTGCTGTAAACCCTGAAACAGAGTTGTTTTAAATTTATTAAAAAATATAAAGAATTGTAAAAGAAAAACAGCTTTTTATCAGAAAAAAAACCATATAGAGACAATTGTTGAGAAAGCTTTTGAATAAAAAAAAAGTTGTTCCTTTTAGTAATCAGTAGGATTCGAACACTAGATAAACCAATCAATGATATGAAGACCAAAAGTAAGTGGAAAAGACTAATTAATAGAACTAATTTTTGTAATGTTTTTTCTGGAGAATGGAAACATAGTTCAAGTTGTGAGCCATTTTTTAATGAAGAGAATTACCTTCAGAGTAATGATTTGTTGCATGCAGTTGACACCAGTGGTCGAGCTTATGAGGTTAAGAATGGTTGTCCGATTGAAAAAGAGAAAATTGTCCCTAGAAATGCAGAAGAGGTGTTAGCTGATGAAGTTTTAGGGAGATGTCCTAAGGCTCCAGGGTACACTTGGAATTGTAGTAGTATTTGTAGTGTACGACAGGATTCAATTGATTTTTTTCGCAATTTCTTAAGTAAGTATAGTAAGAAAAGTGTTAAACAAAAGATTAAGATGTTGCAAGAATTAGATCCTTGCAAAGTGAGAGAAAAAACGGGTCTGCAAGGTTATTCTCTGGCGTGTCTTTCTAAAAAAGTATATCAGAGTGTTTTTCTCCATTTTAGGATGTTAGCAGTGCATCATACTCAAGTGAGGAAATTAGTGAGAAGGTTGTATTATGCAAAAAGTCCAGCACTTAAGCTATAACAGTTAAACAGTGTTATTTTGCATGGATCTGTATTAAAGTGAAAAGGAGAATAATAATGAGTGGAAGGAATTTGCAACTTATTTGTTGGTAGAGAATTGTTTTGATTTGGGTTCAGATCAACGTATTTGTAAATATTGTTATAATAAATTAAATGAAAACAAAATGCCTGCTAGAGCTGTACATAATAATCTTGAGTTGGTAAATATTCCTTCTGAACTGATGGAGTTAAATAATGATGAGTCTATTTTTATTCAATGTGTGCATCCATTTCAGGCTATTGTTCGTATGGAGCCTAAGACAGGGAAATTGCCTCCTTCAGATTTGCAGAGAGGATTCAAAGGGAAGATTTTTTTATTTGCCTCTAGATTTAAAGAAAAATATTGAAACAATTGGTGTAGAAATTGTGGAAGAGGAACCTCTAGTTATTCTAGTTAATGGCGTTCCTACGAAGAGTAAGAAAATCTGGCAAGAATTAGTGGATGTTAGGAAAGTGAAAAAGGCAATGTTGTATTTGGTAAAAAATAATCAATACTATAAAAATGTATATGTAGGAGAAGAGGAAACAACTGTAGAAGAGGACAGTGATTTGTCAACTGGACAAATTGAAAAAGTGGATGTGTCCAGAACTGAAGAAATTTATGAACATTATAGTGTGCATCGACTTCACTCTAAAGAAGTGATGGGGAATACTATTGAGTTTTTTCAAATGAAAGAAGCGAAAGGAAGTCCCATTAGTGTATGGGAAGAAAGCTTGGAAGCTCATTGTTTCCCTCAGTTATTTCCAAAAGGCAAAGGTGGACGATATGATGAACAACCTCAATCAATCAATCAATCAGGCATTTGTATAGCGCGCTACTCACCCGGAGGGTCTCAAGGCGCTTGGGGAGGGGGGGTCCGCTATTGCTCGAACAGCCAGGTCTTGAGTTGCTTCCTGAAGGCGAGATGGTCTTGGTCAGGCGGAGGTGGGTGGGGAGGGAGTTCCACGTCTTGGCGGCCAGGTAGGAGAAGGATCTTCCTCCCGTTGTGGCTCTTCGGATGCGGGGGACGGCGGCGAGGGCTTGGCTGGTCGATCGGAGATGGCGGGTGGGAGTGTAGAAGTTGAGGCGGTCGTTGAGGTATCTTGGGCCTTGGTTATGGAGAGCTTTGTGTGCGTGGGTGAGGAGTCGGAACGTGATTCTCTTGTTGACGGGGAGCCAGTGCAGGTTTCTTAAGTGTGCGGAGATGTGGCTGTGTCGGGGGATGTCCAGAATGAGCCGTGCTGAGGCGTTCTGAATCCGCTGGAGTTTTTTCTGGAGTTTTGCAGTGGTTCTGGCGTAGAGGGAGTTGCCGTAGTCCAGATGGCTGGTGACGAGGGCCTGGGTGACTGTCTTCCTGGTTTCGGTGGGGATCCATCGGAAGATCTTCCGTAGCATGCGTAGGATGTTGAAGCATGACGAGGAGACGGCGTTGACTTGTCCGGTCATGGAGAGGGAGGAGTCCAGTATGAAGCCCAGGTTGCGTGCGTGGTCCGTTGGTTTGGGAGCGCTGCCCAGGGCAGGGGGCCACCAGGAGTCGTCCCATGCGGATGGTGATGATCCCAGGATGAGGACTTCCGTCTTATCTGAGTTCAGTTTCAGGCGGCTGTTCATCATCCACTCGGCTACGTCTTTCATCCCTTCGTGTAGGCTGGTTCTGGCGGTGGCGGGGTCGTTGGTGAGGGAGAGGATCAGCTGGGTGTCGTCGGCGTAGGAGATGATGTTGAGGTTGTGTTGGCATGCGATGGCCACAAGGGGGCTCATGTAGATGTTGAACAGCATGGGGCTGAGTGATGATCCTTGTGGTACGCCGCAGATGACTTCGGTGGCTTCTGATCTGAACGGGGGGAGGCGGACTCTCTGTGTCCTTCCGGCGAGGTAGGAGATGATCCATTCCAGGGCCTTCTCTTGGATTCCGACGTTACTGAGGCGCTGCACTAGGGTGCGGTGGCAGACAGTGTCGAACGCCGCGGAGAGGTCCAGGAGGATGAGGGCCGCTGTTTTACCGTTGTCGAGCAGGGCTCGGATGTCATCAGTGGCTGCGATGAGGGCGGTCTCGGTGCTGTGGTTGGCCCGGAAGCCAGACTGCGAGGGGTCGAGGGATCCATTCGTCTCGAGGAAGGCGGCCAGCTGTCTGTTGACGGTCTTCTCGATGACTTTGGCAGGAAATGGGAGGAGCGAGATGGGGCGGTAGTTTTTGAGGTCGGTGGGGTCGGCTGATGGTTACTTCAGGAGGGCGCTGAGTTCGGCATGCTTCCAGCTCTCCGGGAAGGTTGCGGTGTCGAAGGAGGTATTGATGGTGTCCCGGAGATGAGGTGCGATGATGACGTCGGCCTTGTTGAAGACGTGGTGAGGGCAGGGGTCGGTTGGAGATCCGGAGTGGATGGAGTTCATCGTGCGTATGGTCTCCTCGGTGTTGATCGGGGTCCAGGCGCGGAGGGTGGTGGTGGGGGGCGTTGTTGCGCTTGTAGGGTGCGTCGGCTGTGTGCTGAAGCTGTTGTGTATGTCTGCGATCTTGCTGTGGAAGTATGCGGCGAGAGAGTTGCAGAGGTCTTGCGATGGGGTGATGTCATTGTTTCCGGCTCTGGGGTTGGAGAGCTCTTTGACGATGTTGAAGAGTTCCTTGCTGTTGTGGGCGTTGTTGTCCAGACGGTCCTTGAATGCGTTTTTTTTGGTGGCGTGGATCAGTTGGTGGTGTTTTCGTGTGGCGAGATTGAGGGTGGTCATGTTGACTGGTGTCGGGTCTCTGCGCCAGGCTTTCTCGAGGGCTCGGCAGTTCTTCTTGGAGCTCTTGAGTTCGTCGGTGAACCAGGATGCTTTCTTGCTGCCGGGTCTGCTGGGAGGGGTCCTCAGTGGGGCGAGGTCGTCTGCGCAGTTGCTGATCCATCTCGTCAGGTTGTTGGCGGCCTGGTTGGGGTTCGCTGCGCTGGCGGGGGGGTTCTGGCTCAGGGATGCGGCGAGCTGGTCGGCTGTGATCTCGTTCCAGCTTCTGCGTGGGACCTGTTGCTGGTGGTGGTGGTTAGTGTTCTTTCTGAAGCTGAAGTGGACGCAGCTGTGGTCTGTCCAGTGGAGTCCGGTGGCGTGGCTGAAGGAGATGTCCTTGCTGGAGGAGAAAACGGGGTCAAGCGTGTGGCCGGCGTAGTGGGTGGGGGTGGTCACCAGCTGCTTGAGTCAGAGGTTGGCGAGGTTGTCCAGCAGGGTGGTGGTGTTGCGGTCGCTGTTGTTCTCCAGGTGGAAGTTGAAGTCCCCTAGGAGGATGTAGTCAGCGGAGGGGAGGGCCTGCGGACTGATGAAGTCTGCGATGTCTTCGCTGAATTGTGTGCGTGGTCCCGGGGGTCTGTAGATGAGGGTGCCTCTGAGGGTGGTCTTGGGGTCGGTGTGGATCTGGAAGTGAAGATGTTCAGCGGCTGAGAGGGTGTCGTCGGTGTTGGTCGTGATGCGGATGGTGTTCTTATGGACGATGGCGATGCCTCCTCCCGTCTGGTTGACGCGGACCCTCCGGGTGATCTTGTATCCCTCCGGGATGGCGATGGCGTTGTGGGGCGCTGAGGAGGCGTTCATCCATGTCTCCGTGAGGAAGGCTACGTCTGGGGATGTCGAGTCGAGGAGCTTCCAGAGCTCCACGGCATGTCTGTGGACGGAGCGGGTGTTGAGCAGGAGGCACTTGAGGTGGTTGCTGCTGGTGCTCGGCTTGGTGGGTGCGGTGCAGGTCCGGGTGCAGGAGAAGTCGCAGGAGTGGCAGGTGAAGGGTCCGTGGATGCGTCTCGGGGTGGCGCGGTAGCAGCCGGGGGTTCGGCCGATGTTGAGTGCGTTGAGGGTGGCTGTGTCGTAGGTCCGGCGGGTGGGCTGGCATCCTTGGGGGCCAGGGGTTCCGGCGCTGGGCGCGGTCCAGGCGCGGACGGGTGCAGACGGGCTTGCCTTTGGCGTGCCTTCAGCGCACAATCGGCACGCCCGCTGCGCGTCAACTCTGCGCGTGGGAGTGGCCGTCATAAGAGGGGAGCCGGGAGGGCGGGTCGGCTGGGTCTCGGCGAATGGGCGGCGGGGGGCAGGGCCACAGGGAGGCAGCGGCGGGAAAATCAGAGCGAGCGCCCGGCTCTGTGGTGGCTGGGGTGCTCTGGCGGCCGGTTCTCAGGTGGCTGGGGCTCTCAAGTGGTGGTCGGTGTCAGCAGGGACAGGAGGGGGTGACCTGGCCTAAGGAAGGCGCGGTGGTCACTGGTGAGGGCTGTCCGTGGTCCCCTTAAGAGGGGAGCCGGGAGGGCGGGTCGGCTGGGTCTCGGCGAATGGGCGGCGGGGGGCGGGGCCGCAGGGAGGCAGCGGCAGGAAAATCGGAGCGAGCGGCCGGCTTTGTGGTGGCTGGGGCGCTCTGGCGGCCGGTTCTCAGGTGGCTGGGGCTCTCAAGTGGTGGTCGGTGTCAGCGGGGACAGGAGGGGGTGACCAGGCCTAAGGAAGGCCCGGTGGACCTGTGCAGATTCCTGCATCTGAATACCGGACATCAAAATTATATGCAGAAGATCCAAGGTTTCACCAATGTATTCCATATTTGTTTCATCTTCTGTTTGAGAGTGACTTGTCTGGACTTTCTTATGCAGTGAACCATACACTAAAAAGTGGAGGACATTTGCAAAATGTTTCAGCAAAGGACTTTATGGATAAAGTCCAACAGAAAGATACTGTTTTGGAATCTCAGCTAATTAATCTCATGGCAAGTCAGCATGGTACTAATGAGTATTGGTACCGTCGTCATGGGGAATTGAAATGCATACTAAGAAACTTAGGAACTCCTACATTGTTCCTTACTCTAAGCTGTGCAGATTATGCTTGGGAAGATTTACTTTAATTTCTTCGAGAGGCAAATGCAAACATAGAAAATATAGAATACCAGACACCTGGAGAACTGTGCTCTTTGCATCCAGTTAATTTATGCAGGTATCTCAATCATATATTTGAAGCTATGATGCCTTTTACCACAAACAAATAAAATCCTCCTCTTGGAGAGGATCTGGATTTCTTTTGGAGAAAGGAGTATTAAGCAAGAGGTGCTCCTCACATACATATGCTGCTATGGATCAAAGATGCCCCCAAATTTGGAACAGATTCAGATGACACAGTGATGAGTTTTATTGAACAATATTCTACATGTGATCTACCAGAAAGTACAGAACAAAAGAATTTAAGACATCAAGTCTTACGATTTCAAACCCATCGTTGTGGAAAATACTGTCGTAGAAAGTACAAATCTAAGGATAAGTTCTACCCAAAATGTCGATTTGCATTTCCACGTCCAGTATTACCAAAAGGAAGAGTGAACAATTTTATGTCATCTTTGCGACATAGTGTCACAAGAAAATCACCGAAAAATACCTACAACTTAAGAAGAAATGAAGAGTCAAAATACATAAATGACTATAACCCAGTCATTTTGTCCATGTGGAATGCTAACATGGATATTCAATATGTTGCAGACAACTCCATTGCTATGGCTCGATATGTAACGTCTTACATTACTAAATCTGAAAAGACGGAACTAAAGGAAATGTGGGAAGAAATTTCTCATGAAAAGAGCCTAAGTAAGAAATTGCACAGCTACAGTTTGAAGATGTTGTCTCATCGAGAAATCGGAGCATATGAATGTTCAGATCGCTTATCATCTGCAAATCTATACTCCAAATCTAGAACAATCATTTGGGTGAGTTTAGGTCTTGTAAGAACATGAAACCGAGTTTTAAAATCTGTAGAAGAAATTGAGTATTTAGCAGAGAGAGAAACAGACAGTACAGATTTTTTGAAGACAAATATGTTTGATACAAACTATCCAAATACAAGTAATCATCTAGAGAACGTTTGTCTCTAGGAAGTACTGCAAAGCTTTACTTTTAAGAGGAATATTACAGAAGATATCAATAAAGGAGTATATGCTGTGATTGGATCTGAAGGATGTTTAGTGAAACAAAGAAAAGGACATCTGATTAAATACCGAAAACTGAGTTGCGAAACTTCTGACAAAAGGGATTTTTACTATTTAGCTCTTTTGCAACTCTTTAAGCCATGGCGTACAGACTGGAACTACTTGGAGATTTTGACAGTTATGAAGATTCATTCAACGCAACTAAAAATACTATAGAATGTCCTGTTTTTACTAATTATCTGAAAATGTTGAACGACGAAATACAGCAAGAAGCTACAATTGCAGCAGAGATTGCTAGAGACAGTTCTCAAGACAGTCAAAGTTCTGTTTCGTTGAGTCAGGATCCACTAGGAGAACCAATTATTTAAAATGAAGCAGCAACTGCCATGGATGAGGTAGAAAGAGCAATACAACAAGCTCAAGAGGATGTAATAAACTTAGAAGAATTGGAAAAACAACTAAATGTTGAGCAAAAACAAATATACGATCAAGTGACAGAGCAGATTGAGCATGGCTTATATCATGAGAAAAAAGAGTGCTCATGTACGTCATTTAAACCTGTCCGACTGTACGTGAGTGGAGAAGCAGGAACTGGAACAAGTTTTCTAATTAAAGGAATTGCAACTTATCTACTGAAAAGAACTGAGTCGTTACTGTCTTGTGTTGTTACTGCTCCAACTTTTGTACCGCTTTTGGCCGCCATAAGTGTGGCAGGGTATGCTCAGACGTGAGTCCCTTGCTCATTTTGCTACTGGATTCAAGCAAGCCGGGCTGAAGACGGCTGGAATGCCAGAAACCGGTCCCTGAAAGCTTGTTTCCGGTCCAGGGAAGGCATGGCTTGGCAGTTCGGGCTGGACTGTTCCCATGAGGCACAGGGTCAGACTGATTTGCATATAGCCATGTCTGAACTGGGGTGGCAGAGTGGGCTAAAGAACAGTGATTAATCAAACCCAGATCTTTTGACTGGGTGAGAGTGTTTGATTGGTTCTGATGCTCCGTCCATCACCACCCCCTTTTGTAACGCTTTTGGCAGCCATAAGTGTGGCAGGGTATGCTCAGACGTGAGTCCCTTGCTCATTTTGCCACTGGATTCAAGCAAGCCAGGCTGAAGACGGGCGGAATGCCAGTAACTGGTCCACGGAAGCTTGTTTCCGGTCCAGGGAAGGCATGGCTTGGCAGTTCGGGCTGGACTGTTCCCATGAGGCACAGGCCAAACTGATTTGCATATAGCCATGTCTGAACTGGGGTAGCAGAGCAAGCCGGGCTAAAGAACGGTGATGGATCAAACCCAGATCTTTTGACTGGGTGTGAGTGTTTGATTGGTTCTGATGCTCCGTCCAGCACCACCCCCTTTTGTACCGCTTTTGGCCGCCATAAGTGTGGCAGGGTATGCTCAGACGTGAGTCCCTTGCTCATTTTGCCATTGGATTCAAGCAAGCTGAGCTGAAAACGGCTGGAATGCCAGAAACCTGTCCCCGGAAGCTTGTTTCCGGTCCAGGGAAGGCATGGCTTGGCAGTTTGGGCTGGACTGTTCCCATGAGGCACAGGGTCAGACTGATTTGCATATAGCCATGTCTGAACTGGGGTGGCAGAGTGGGCTAAAGAACGGTGATGGATCAAACCCAGATCTTTTGACTGGGTGTGAGTGTTTGATTGGTTCTGATGCTCCGTCCATCACCACCCCCTTTTGTACCGCTTTTGGCCGCCATAAGTGTGGCAGGGTATGCTCAGACGTAAATCCCTTGCTCATTTTGCCACAAGTTTCCAGCAAGCAAGGCTGAAGACGGCTGGAATGCCAGAAACCGGTCCCCAGAAGCTTGTTTCCGGTCCAGGGAAGGCATGGCTTGGCAGTTCGGGCTGGACTGTTCTCATGAGGCACAGGGTCAGACTGATTTGCATATAGCCATGTCTGAACTGGGGTGGCAGAGTGGGCTAAAGAACGGTGATGGATCAAACCCATATCTTTTGACTGGGTGTGAGTGTTTGATTGTTTCTGATTCTCCGTCCATCACCACCCCCTTTTGTACCGTTTTTGGCCGCCATAAGTGTGGCAGGGTATGCTCAGACGTGAGTCCCTTGCTCATTTTGCCACTGGATTCAAGCAAGCCGGGCTGAAGACGGCTGGAATGCCAGAAACCGGTCCCCGGAAGCTTGTTTCCGGTCCAGGGAAGGCATGGCTTGGCAGTTCGGGCTGGACTGTTCCCATGAGGCACAGGGTCAGACTGATTTGCATATAGCCATGTCTGAACTGGGGTGGCAGAGTAGACTAAAGAACGGTGATGGATCAAACCCAGATCTTTTGACTGGGTGTGAGTGTTTGATTAGTTCTGATGCTCCGTCCATCACCACCCCCTTTTGTACCGCTTTTGGCCGCCATAAATGTGGCAGGGTATGCTCAGACATGAGTCCCTTGCTCATTTTGCCACTGGATTCAAGCAAGCTGGGCTTAAGACGGCTGGAATGCCATAAAACGGTCCCCGGAAGCTTGTTTCTGGTCCAGCGAAGGTATGGCTTGGCAGTTCGGGCTGGACTGTTCCCATGAGGCACAGGGTCAGACTGATTTGCATATAGCCATGTGTGAACTGGGGTGGCAGAGTGGGCTAAAGAACGGTGATGGATCAAACCCAGATCTTTTGACTGGGTGTGAGTGTTTGATTGGTTCTGATGTTCCGTCCATCACCATCCCCTTTTGTACCGCTTTTGGCTGCCATACGTGTGGCAGGGTATGCTCAGACGTGAGTCCCTTGCTCATTTTGCCACTGGATTCAAGCAAGACGGGCTGAAGACAGCTGGAATGCCAGAAACCGGTCCCCGGAAGCTTATTTCCGGTCCAGGGAAGGCATGGCTTGGCAGTTCGGGCTGGACTGTTCCCATGAGGCACAGGGTCAGACTGATTTGCATATAGCCATATCTGAACTGGGGTGGCAGAGTGGGCTAAAGAACGGTGATGGATCAAACCCAGATCTTTTGACTGGGTGTGAGTGTTTGATTGGTTCTGATGCTCCATCCATCACCACCCCCTTTTGTACCACTTTTGGCCGCCATAAGTGTGGCAGGGTATGCTCAGACGTGAGTCCCTTACTCATTTTGCCACTGGATTCAAGCAAACCGGGCTGAAGACGGCTGGAAAGCCAGAAACCGGTCCCCGGAAGTTTGTTTCCGGTCCAGGGAAGGCATGGCTTGGCAGTTCGGGCTGGACTGTTCCCATGAGGCACAGGGTCAGACTGATTTGCATATATATCCATGTCTGAACTGGGGTGGAAGAGTGGGCTAAAGAATGGTGATGGATCAAACCTAGATCTTTTGACTGGATGTGAGTGTTTGATTGGTTCTGAGCTCCGTCCATCACCACCCCCTTTTGTACCGCCAACTGGGTTGGCAGCATATAACATTAAAGGGATTACTTTACATCGTTTATTGATGCTGCCAGTGGAGCATGGAAATAAATTAGAATACCACAAGCTATCTGGAGAAGCTTGTTGGGAAGTTTCTAGAGTCTTGAAAAAAATTAAACTTCTCATTATTGATGAGGTAAGCATGGTATCAAATTTAATGCTTGCCTTTGTGCATTTAAGAATGCAACAAATCCTTAAAACAGAGTATGATGTGTTATTTGGAGGCAAACAGGTCATAGTTTTTGGAGATCTACTACAACTAACTCCTGTGAAAGGACAGCCAGTATTTAAAACAGTTACACATGAAGACACCAGAAAGTGCCTGGGAAGCATTGGAAATGTTAATATTTGGTCATATTTCGAATATTCAGAACTCATTACAAATATGCGTTAGGCAAAGGATGCTGATTATAAAAGTATTCTTGAAGATATAAGAATTGGAAAAGTGAGTGAACATGGTTAAAGAAGCTTTACAGGCACGATTACTTACAAACTTGTTTCTAAACAAAAATATTCTTCCAGAGAATATATAGAGAAAAATTGCAGAAAAGAAATCAGTGATATGCTTGATGCCAACTCGGCAAGAATGTTCAATATTCAATGAAAAAATGTTAAAGTTAGAAAATCAAGAAATTATAAAACTGGAAGCTATTGATAGAATAGAGTATGAAGGAGCTACTATTATTTTGTCAGAAAAGTTGAAGTAAAAATTGGATTCTTTAGAGAAATCAATATCTAAAACTGCTGGTTTAGAAAAGAATCTGTATGCATGTTTAAATGGTCGGATAATTTTACGACGTAATTTACATGTGGAAAGAGGTTTCGTAAATTGAGCAATGGGTAATATTGTTGATTTTGTGAATTACCCAAATAGAGATGACATTGAATTTTTGAAAATCAAATTTGATGAAATTGAAGAAGTAAAACAATTGAGTCGTTGTTCAGCTCGATTTCTGCTTGTAAAAGATTTATATGTCCGCCGAAAACATTTTCCTGTTTGTTTGGCATATGCGGTGACTGTTCATAAATCTCAAGGTTTAAGTGTAGATTGTGCTCTGGTGAATATTGGAAGTACTGTGTTTAAAGAGGGTATGGCATATGTTGCTTTATCTCGAGTCAGAACTTTATCTGGATTATACCTGATTTATTTTGATGACACAAAGATTAGTGCAGATGTAAATTGTGTAAAAGAGTATAATATGTTAAGAAGAGAACATGCTCCCAATTTACCTCAATAACCAGTACTTGAAAAGTGTGTGGTAAGCCGAAAAAGAAGATATGAGAAAAATTGTAGCGAGGTTGCAGAGAAAAGAAAAAAACTAGATGAACCAGTGATAGTAAGCAAAAAGAAAAAGGATTTTATTGAAGAGGTTGTTGGTTTTCAGTTTGAAAACAGTTCTGGTGTCAACTGCTATGCTAATGTAGTGGTTAATGTTGTTTTTTTTCTTGAAACTTTACTACAACTAATTGTTGAAAATCGGGACAAAATATTTTGTTGTTTGTTGAATTCTGTGTTTGAGAAATGTAGTAGTGATAAAACTAAAATAGAAAGTGTTTCTGATATTCGAAATGTTTTAGACATATGTTCTGGTTTAAATCAATTTTCACAGAATATTCAGCAAGATTGTCAGGAATTTCTAATGTATATGCTTGTTGTATTGCAAGATGAATATATAGATATTGAAAATCTTTTTGGCCTTTCTTATAAATGGCAACATGACTGTGACAATTGTTCCTTTTCAAGTAGTACTGAAATAGACACTGAAAGATTTATATATTTGACTTTACCAGACTGCAAATCAGTGTCTTTTAATAATCTATTTGGAGAAGCAAATCAAAACATGGTCTGTACCCAATGTAACTCACAAATGTTATCAACATTATTTATACAAAGATATGGACAGTATGTAATTTTAATGCTGCAACGATGCAGACCTGATGGAAGAAAACTGACAACTTTAATAAAAAAAATTGTGGCTTCTCAAATATCAATATCAGGAAGAACTTTTGTAACTGTAGCAATTATTTTCCACGATGATCCTTCTACAACATCAGGACATTACACAGCTTATTTAAAATGTACAAAAGGCTGGACTCATTGTAATGATACTCAATTGATTTTTAAACAGCGTTTGCCTTATGACTTACCAAATTCTTACCTAGTGTTTTTACAACCCACATTTTAGGGAAAATAATTGGCCTGGGAAAATTACTGCTGTTAGGAAAGGGTAGTCTGGTGTTGAAAAGTACTTTGTAAGTGAGGGTGATCAGGTTCAAAAAATTCTTGCAGTTGACGTAGAGGTAGTGTAAGTGTATCAGGTAGTGGGTGATGTGGCTATCACAGGAGATGTTGATCATCAGTGATGCAGAGGTGTTTTACATTTGTTGTAGTTGTTGGAGATGTTGGTGACATTTTTTATTCCCTTGTAAAGGTTTCTTTTAATGGTATTCAGCTCCTTGCTAAGATAAAGGATAAGCAGAGTGTCATCGGCATACCAGATGATGTTGAGATTGTGATAGAATGCTAGTTGTTTAAGGTTCTATGTACATGATAAATAGCATCGGGTGGAGGTATAACCATTTTTAGATGGTACAAAAGATGTTGGTGCTTTTGATTCAGAAGGTGGGGAACTGGACGCTTAAGAATACTATTAAGTATCTTCCAAACTAAGGATTTCACACATACTATTTGGCCATGAGGAATGGTATTTGAAACAAAAAATGACTATTTCGGGTAAATGTTGTTAGCATATGTTTGTACATAACTTTATTTAGAGTGGATAAAAAAAGTAATAATGTTTTGTTACTTTGTGATTGTTGGTGATATACTTATGTAACAAATTGCTGCTCGAAAAAAACATTTAAGATATGTTTTTTTCAAATTTTTACATTCTTAATGAAAATGTTGAATCCTATTGATTATCTTTTTTTTGCCAGCTGTTATATGATGAGTACTATTGAACGCACTGTTTTCAGTGAAATTCAATATATTCTGAGAACAGCAAAATAAAATACATAACATATTGTACAAATTATTTTGTATTGTGAAATACATATTATAATTCAATGTTTTCTTCTCTTCCACAGATATTATATTTATAAAAAATATTTGATTAACTTTTCATTACTTATAAGGTGAGTATGACAAACAAAAAATACTTTCTCATCACTCTCTTACTTCTCTTTCCCTTTTTCACTTTCTTCACTCTGTCTCTTACTCCACTACCTTTGCTCATCTTACTCCCCTTCCCTCACTCTCTTTACTCCCCTTAGTTCACCTTTACACTCCTTCTCTCACCATCAGTACCCTTCCCTCACCCTCACTTACCTTCTCGTGCTCCCTCTTTCCTCTCTGTGACCCTCACTTCTCTTTTCTTTCTTCCTCTATTAGTACCCTTCTTTTGCTCTATCCCTCACTCTTTTCTCTCAGCTCCCTCACTCTCTTTCCTTCACATCATCCCTCACTCACTTTTAATCACTCCCCTTCTCTTATTACCTCACTTCCTTTTGCTTACTCCCCTACCTTTATTCCCTCCCTTACTCCCCTTTCCTCCATCCGTCTCTAAGTCTCTTCTTCTTTCTCAGTCACTATAACTGCCTCACTCCCTCACAGTCCCTCACTCTTCCTCTCTTTCTCTCTCTCACTGTCTCCCTCTCTCTCCACCAATTTTCCTTTTCTTTCCATGAATTCTTCTCTCTCACTCACTATGTTTTCCTCTATCTTAATATGCTTCTTTTTCCCTCACTGTCACTGCCCTTCACTCAATCTCACTCCTCTTCTCCTACTTCATATGTGCATCACTCCCATTCCCTTTCACCTGCTCCCATTCCCTCACTCCCCCTCACTCTCTTTCTCTCACTCCATCCGTCAGTCCCCTTCCCTTACTCCCCTTTCCTCATTCACTTTTGCTAACTCCTATTCCTTTAGTCCCCCACTCCTCTTCACTCCATTTCTCTCTCCCTCTCTCCCTCTGTTTCATTCAGTCTAACCGCCTCACTCCCTCTTAGTCACTCGCTCTTCCTCTCTTTCTCTCTCTGTTGGACTTGGCCCGTCTGGCAGGTTCACCCCTGAACTTTTTGCCTTGAATTATAGTGATTTCTGGTCTTTGCACACTTTGACACTGTGGCGCAGTGTAAAGTGCGTGCACACTGTGAGTGCATGGAGTGAGATAGGCCTGCCCTCCCATAGGAATGCATGCGGAATGTATGTGTCCCTGGTAATTCCTGATGCGTGGGGAGT
This sequence comes from Lissotriton helveticus, assembly GCF_964261635.1. NCBI lineage: Eukaryota > Metazoa > Chordata > Amphibia > Caudata > Salamandridae > Lissotriton > Lissotriton helveticus. The sequence continues at coordinate 1,077,784,906 of NC_136067.1, read as the reverse complement.
GCAGGCTCGAGTTTGGTATGTGTGAACTCGTGAGAATGAATGCTGCGAGATGGTGTATGCGGCATGTATGTGTCTAGTGGGGAAGTGCTACTTCTAGACCTTGATGTATGTGTGCAGTGAGGGTGCTGGAGCGTGATTGGCTGGAGCTGGCTGGCATGCCAGGCTCCAGGAAGTCTGGATGGGTCTGCCCGGTGGTGGGTGGGAGATTAGCATGCTGATGGCTGGGGAGGAGTGTACCTGTGTCCTGAATGAGGCTGGGTTTTCCCCTGACAATGCTGGCTCCGCCCCCCTGTGGTGTGACTGATGACCCTAGCCCTGCCAGTGAATAGAGAGGGTGGTTGAGCCCATCAACAGTACTCCCAGACCAGCTGCGACTGGTCCTTCCCCCTGCACCTTTAGACAAAGGATTGCTCTGTATAAAAAGAGGCTGTGACCTCTTGGAAAATGTTCTTGTTTGCTGCTTGAATCTGCCAGGGGCCTGCTGCTGCTTGGGCCCGGGGAAAAGGCTTGCCTCCCCTGGGCCCTGCCAAGCCCCTGGACTCCTGAAGGACTCTTTCTGGACTATGGACTTCGTAGCAAGCCGGCCGCCCGCTCAAGTTTACTAAGGAGATCACTCGCATTATCCCGTGCAACCAGGACGGAAGGTACTGTCCGATAGGCTCTATGTTCTAAGTTCTAGGCCTACAAGTATTGTATTCTACGTTCAGAAAGTGCTATTCCTGACAGTGGTCCAGGTGGCCCTGTCTTGTAAATAATCCCTTGTAAATTCTGCCCGTGCCTCTGGCACATTGTAAAGTGTGTGTTTTATCTAATGTGTTTTGGTGTAATACAAAGGCTATTTTTATATAACCTTGTGTGGAGTTTCCTTTGTGGTGGGCCTTTGGGTGTTGTTGCTGGGGTGCGTGCGCAAATACTTAACTCGCATCGCCTCCAAGTTTAGCCTTGCTGCTCGCGCCACGTTACCTAGAGGGTGAGCAGGGGTTATCTTGGCGTGTAACTCCCTTGCCCTGACTTGGGAATGGTGGTCTCTGACTGACTTTGGCGCAAGCCCTGGCCAGCCAGGGATCCCATTTCCAACATTGGACGCAGCAGTGAGGATAAGGATTTGTGTTTGCGTTGTACCACAGTAGCAGCTGGCTGCACCACAAAACTCTGCATTTTAGATAAAAACATTTTGGGGATTATTGCGTTAAGTTTGCTGAAAATGTCATTTCTGTAGAAATGTGGTTCTTGTGCACTTTGAGTTAGGTGTCCCTAGCTCGGGAGGGTAGATCATCCCCCTAAGTGCAGTGTGTTTTCTGGATTCACCAGAAGGGTGGGATCCAGTGGTGGCAGCATAAGTGAGTCCAGTGCATGTGTCCCCCGTCCCTGCCCTGGAGTAATGGTACCTGTGTCAAGTGTGGTCAGGTTGAGAAGTCAGGGGTGGTAGAAACTGCCTTACCAGTCTGGGGAGGGGTGTGTGTGGATGAATGGTGTGTGGCACTGGACGTGTTTGTGAGTTCTCTGGATGGGGAGCTTGCTGAATGCTTGTGTACTGTTGTTTTGTTCAGATACCTAAGTCCTGTGTGTTGAACTTTTCCCAAGAACGTCTGCAGACAGTGGAGCCTGCTTTTTGATTTCTGTGGTCTGTTGAGAGACAGAATTTTGGAGTTGGTAATGTTCTGGGAGGAGAGAGGCATAGGGGATGGAGTGATTCCAAAAGGAGTGTCTGAGGTGTCTTCCAGCCCAGCGTGGTGGAAGAGGTTCAGTGTAGCCCAGCTAGGTCTCGGTGTAGGGGCTCACGTCCTGTCTCAAGAGGAGAAGGAGTGGGTGGGACTGCATGTCTCCAGGTGCCCGAAACCCAGTGTCAGGGCCTGGAATGTTTCTGAAGGGAACATCAGGTCGGGGGCCTAGGCTGTACCAATAGGTCATTTGAGGAGGATCTTCCAGAGTGTCTGGAGAACGTGGAACCTCTGTAACCAGGGTTCCAGTAGTTCTGGTGTCTAGCAGTACCGCTCCAGTTGGGAGGGTGCAGAAGTCCAGATGGAGGGGTGCGAGGGGGATAGGTTCCCCACTGGAAGAGCCAGTGGGTCAGGGGCCAGCCAGAAGGGTTGTGTCGCCAGGGAGTGACCATGGTGATGCCACTTCTGTCCTGAGTGTCAGGCAGACTTGTACACGACACATTAGTGATGTGTCACCCTCAAGGAAGTCCTGGTGTGCCAGGCATGTGACCAAAGGGGTACGTCCCTCGGTTGGGGAGCCAGTAGCCGGTGTTTCCGGATCTGGATGTAAGGGCAACTGTATGTAGTGTCCTGAAGTTACAAGAAGGGACTCCTGCCTGAAGAGAAGGAACCGGGTAAGCTGTATGGGGGATTGACCTGCAGTGGTTGCCTTGCTACTGAAGGAGGAGAGAAAGTCTTAGATTTTTGTTTTCAACTTGTAGAAGTCCTGGTGCGCCAGGCATCTAACCAAAGGGTAGCGTCCCTAGGTTAGGGAGCCAGGTTCAGGTGGTTGCCTGTCTTGGACGGCAGGGCGACTGTAGCCAGTGTCCTGGTCGGTTTGTCTTCTAGGGGTACCCCCGTGAACACAGGTGGGGCTCATCTTAAGTGAAGAGACCCTGTGTTTCCCAGAAGGGGTGGTACAGGCCTAGCAGGGATCTTTAGGGTTCTTGGCTGAGTGTTGTGGTACTACCCTGAGAGCAGGTGGGGCCTACCTTAAGTGGAGGGACCCTGTTCTACAGTGGGAGGGTGCAGAACTCTGGAAGGGGGTCAGAGGGAGTCTGACCCCTGTACATCCGGTGAATATGGATCCCAGGTGGGAGAGTTGTGTTCTGGAGGGTGCTTCAAAAGTAGAGGTAGGGTGGGGCATTCTTGCCCGTGACCTCTGGTCAGCCTGAGGGTGCGGACCCTAGGTTGAAGGATCAGTGGTAGTGTGGAACTACACTGAGAAAGGGAGTGGAGACTGGCTAGTGCAGGCCAGGGGTTACAACCCCCCACTCTGTGGATGGGCATGGACCAGTCGTATCTGGGTGGCCTAGGGCCTGGTCCTAGCCGTGGACAGCTAAGGAGTACCAGTGGGGTAGCCTAGTTGGGGCTGTTTTTTTTTTAAGGATGTGCTTGGCTTATGGATCAAAGTGGCGTAGAACCGGAGGGTGTCCCTGCAGTGCGGGCCCGCGTCCGTGTTCTATCGCCCCAAGCAGGGAAGTCCATCACGGTGGTGATTGGCCTACCCTGCGTTTTGTCTGGAAGGGGGTTGTGTTGGACTTGGGCCGTCTGGCAGGTTCACCCCTGAACTTTTTGCCTTGAATTATAGTGATTTCTGGTCTTTGCGCACTTTGACACTGTGGCGCAGTGTAAAGTGCGTGCGCACTGTGAGTGCATGGAGTGAGATAGGCCTGCCCTCCCATAGGAATGCATGGGGAATGTATGTGTCCCTGGTAGTTCCTGATGCGTGGGGAGTGCAGGCTCGAGTTTGGTATGTGTGAACTGGTGAGAATGAATGCTGCGAGATGGTGTATGCGGCATGTATGTGTCTAGTGGGGAAGTGCTACTTCTAGACCTTGATGTATGTGTGCAGTGAGGGTGCTGGAGCGTGATTGGCTGGAGCTGGCTGGCATGCCAGGCTCCAGGAAGTCTGGATGGGTCTGCCCGGTGGTGGGTGGGAGATTAGCATGCTGATGGCTGGGGAAGAGTGTACCTGTGTCCTGAATGAGGCTGGGTTTTCCCCTGACAATGCTGGCTCCGCCCCCCTGTGGTGTGACTGATGACCCTAGCCCTGCCAGTGAATAGAGAGGGTGGTTGAGCCCATCAACAGTACTCCCAGACCAGCTGCGACTGGTCCTTCCCCCTGCAACTTTAGACAAAGGATTGCTCTGTATAAAAAGAGGCTGTGACCTCTTGGAAAATGTTCTTGTTTGCTGCTTGAATCTGCCAGGGGCCTGCTGCTGCTTGGGCCCGAGGGGAAGGCTTGCCTCCCCTGGGCCCTGCCCAGCTCCTGGACTCCTGAAGGACTCTTTCTGGACTATGGACTTCCCTAAAGCGCCTGGGAGCGCTTGTTCTTTGCCCTAGCGCTGTGGAGCGCTGTGTCTTGCCCTTCTAGCGCCTGGGAGCGCTGGATTGTCTACTAAGCGCTTGGGAGCACTTCCTTTCTGCCACAGCGCGCTGAGAGCGCTTTGTTTGCCAAGCCGGTGCCCACCCGGCATTTGTGGAGTTCTGCTGCGCTCGGTATTTATTTTATGAGTGCCCACCTCGCTTTATTGTTATTTTAAAGCCGGTGCCCACCCGGAATTTCCCCGCTGGAGTGCCACCTCGTGCCAGTTATTTAAAAGGAGAGCCGGTGCCCACCCGGCATTTGCTGCTGTCTACTGCCGGGCCGCCGCTCTGCCTGCGACAACCCGGAAGCGGTTGGGCAGCCGGCCAATCCCGGCGTGGCCCCAACCGGAAGTCCCGCCTGCCGCCACCGGCAGGAGAAAGAAGCCGAGTGATGGCCGCCCGGGGCTCCCGTGAGCTGGGGAGAGCCCCGGGCCCGCCAGGAAGCAGCCGCCGGATGTCGCGGGGCTCCCAGGACCAGGAGGGAGCCCCGGTGGAGGAGGAGAGCCGCCGCCAAGCACCAGAGACCCGGTGAGTGTGTGCGGAAGGGAGGGGGGCGTCGGGGCACATTGCCGGTGCCCGCCCCTCCCCTCCAGAGCAAGACCCTTGTCCAGAGAGGCCCGTGAGGCCTCGAGTGATGCCGAGTCCCCCGAGAGGGACTCCGCCTAACCTCCCACCTTGAGCCACGAGCCCGAGAGGCTCTGAGGTGCCATTCTGCTTTTTGAGCCCAAGAGAGGCTCATGGGGGCATATTGGATCAGAGCCTGAGAGGCTCCTTAAGGCGCCTCCATTGTTTTAAGAGCCCTCGAGGTTCAAGGGGGCATTCCTTTGTTCTCGAGTCCCCAGGGGGGGGGACTCCAAAGATGCCCGCAATTGTGCCTACAGCCTAGAGAGGCTCAGGGCACCCCCAGTGTTCCCGGGTTCCCCGTGAGGGACCCCACCACCCAGTGAGGCGACATCTTTTTGTTGAGAGCCCTGAGAGGCTCAGGGGGACATTTCATTTCTACAGAGCCTGTGAGGTTCTCAGAGGCCACATTTGTTTAAAGAGTCCAGCGAGGCTCCCACATTGGCCCCATTGATGTTCTTGAGCCCTGGAAGGCTCCAACGTATCCCCACCAGCGTTCCTTCAACTGCCCAGCACTTCGTGGGCAGTTGCACCGTTTAGGACCCTGACATTGGGACTGCCACAGGTTGTGGTTTACGTGACTGTGTTGCATAGTTGCTTGTCCTTACACCTCTGAATGGGTAGATTATTCATCATGTGTTTCCTGCACCTCTGAATGTGTTGTTGATGCATCATGTGCCTTGTTCCTTACACCGCTGAACGTGTGTTGATGCGTCATGTGTTCCTTACACCGCTGAATGTAGGTTTCTGCATCATGTGTTTTCCTCCCCTACACCTCTGAATGCGTTGTGATGCATCATGTGTAATGTGCCTATGCCCCTACTTGTATTGTGATACTTAGGTGGTTGTTCTTGCTAGTACAGGTGGTGCTAGTGAGGTCCTGGTTCCCTGCGTGACCTGTTCCTAAGGTGGTTAGGATTGCGTAGGTGGTACTTACCTGATTACCAGTAGTTACTGATTGTGTGCTATTTTGTGCTACAGTGATTTTCTGTTCTAAGTGATATTCCAAGGGCGTGGTACTGAGCTCGCCCCCTGACCAGAGTCCCAGGACCAGTGGACTCTATTGTGCCTTCCCTGACAAATTGCTGGGACTTGTCTGATCTCCTTGGGCTCCTAGAGCCTCGCTGAAGTGTGCCTTGCTCGTTCCCCTCGGCAGCTCGTGCACGGCAGCCCGTCCAAGCCTCGAGCAGCGCCGCTCTCCCCTGAGCCGCGCCGCATCGCTGGGCCGCCCGCATCCTGCCTCCCCCTCCTCTTCTGAGCCGCACACATTGGTCGCCCCAGAGAAACGCTTGTAGCTAGCCGGCCGCCCGCTCAAGTTTACTAAGGAGATCACTCGCATTATCCCGTGCAACCAGGACGGAAGGTACTGTCCGATAGGCTCTATGTTCTAAGTTCTAGGCCTACAAGTATTGTATTCTACGTTCAGAAAGTGCTATTCCTGACAGTGGTCCAGGTGGCCCTGTCTTGTAAATAATCCCTTGTAAATTCTGCCCGTGCCTCTGGCACATTGTAAAGTGTGTGTTTTATCTAGTGTGTTTTGGTGTAATACAGAGGCTATTTTTATATAACCTTGTGTGGAGTTTCCTTTGTGGTGGGCCTTTGGGTGTTGTTGCGGGGTGCGTGCGCAAATACTTAACTCGCATCGCCTCCAAGTTTAGCCTTGCTGCTCGCGCCACGTTACCTAGAGGGTGAACAGGGGTTATCTTGGCGTGTAACTCCCTTGCCCTGACTTGGGAATGGTGGTCTCTGACTGACTTTGGCGCAAGCCCTGGCCAGCCAGGGATCCCATTTTCAACACTCTCTCTCTCTCTCTCCCTCACCCTTCCTGTCTTTCTCTTTCTGTTTCCTTCACTCCTACTTTACCACTTGGTCCCCTTTCCTCTCTCTTAATCTCCTTCCTTCTCTCTCATTCCCCTTTCGTCACCCTCATACCCCTACTCTCACTGTTACTGCCTTTCACTCACCCCAGTACTTTTCCCTCACACACCTTCCCTCACTCCCCTTCCTTCACTCCTCTTTCCTCACTCCCTCACTCCTTCTCACTTACTCCCCTTCGTTTATTCCTTCCCTCACTTTTTTTATCCATTATTCTCTCCCTGTCTCCCTCTGTCTCACTCACTCTAACTGCCTCACTACTTTTCAGTTCCTTGCTCTCCCTCTCTCTCACGCTGTCCCTCTCTCTCCCTCACCCTTAAACTCCTTTCCTCTCTCTTTCTATCACTCCTCTTCGCTTCCTCACTCACTTTCCCTCTCTCTTAATTTTCTTACTTCTTCCTCATTCATCTTCCCTCACCCTCATACTCCTTCCCTAACTGTCACTGCCCTTCACTCACCGTCACTCCCTTTCCCCCTCTGCACTTCATCCTATCTGTATTTCTCACCCCTTCACTTTCCCGCTCCCTTTTCCTCACTCTCCCTCGCTCTCCTTCTCTCACTCTATTCCTTACTCCCCCTTCTCTCACTCCCCTTTTCTAACTCCCTCTATCCCCTCACTCCACTTCTCTCTCCCTCACTCCCCATCTCTCACTTTCCCTTACCCCCTTTTCTCATCCTCATACCCCTTCCGTCACCGTCACTCCACTTCTCTTACCTTCACTCCCTTTACCCTGCTCTACTTCTCCCTCTCCGTCTCTTACTTCCCATCCCTGTCTCCGTCCCCTGCTCCCATTTTCTCTCTTCCCCTCCCTCACTTTCCTTTCCTTACTGCCCTTCCCTTACTCTTTCACTCCCCTTATCTCTCTCCCCTACCCTTAGTCCCCTTGTTTCAGTCACTCTTTGACTCCCCTTTCCTCACTCACCATACTACCTTTTCCTCAATCATTCCCTTAGTCCCATCCTCCCCTTCACTCAGTCATTTCAGTCATTCATTTATACACTACCCATTCATTCAAAAAAAGTATGACACAGTATATAAGAGATTTCCAGCCTGATTCATCAAGCTGATTTGCGCTCGCAAAGGGCCAGATTCTGAGAATCTGGCCCTTTGTGAGTGCGATTTTTGCATTTGGGATTCATCATCCCAAATGCAAAAATCACTATTACCGAAATCACATATTTGCGAGGAATTGGATTTTAGCCGCCTGATTCATCAAGCTAAATTGCACTCGCAAAGGGCAAGATTCTCAGAATCTTGCCTTTTGCGAGTGCAATTTTTGCATTTGGGATTCATCATCCCAAATGCAAAAGTCGCTATTTAAGAATTCGCACATTTGCGAAGATTCGAATTTAAGGAATCTCTATTTGAGATTCCTTAAATGCAATTCATGAAGCATTTTAAAATTGCGAAAATGCAATTTTGGGCCGCTATTTACCGAGAGGTCAGACCTCTCGGTAAATAGCAAAAACTTAGAAAAATGCTTTTAAAAGCATTTTTCTAAGTTGCATGTTGCACACACACATGTCCTTTGGACATGTGTGTGCGCAACACCTGTTTCAATTTACATTTAAGGGGTGCTACAGGGTGTCCTTTGGACACCCCTGGCACCTTTCAATCGCTATCTTATTTGCGATTAGCTAATTGCTAATCGCAAATAAGGAATACTCCCCATTCATTCCTATGGGCCAAAAGGCCCATAGGAATGAATGGGGAGTTATTCCTTATTTGCGATTAGCAATTTGCTACTCGCAAATAAGGAATGTGTAGGAATCGCTATTTATTTAGCAATTCCTACATGAATACCGTTTTGCGAGTCCTTAATAGCGATTCGCTATGAATCGCTATTAGGGGCTCGCAAAACGGCCCTTTGATGAATAAGGCTGTAGGAATCTCTAATAGAGATTCCTTAAATGCAATTCATCAACCAATTAGAAATAGCGAAATCGCAATATTTGGTCTCAATTTACCACCATGTCTGACTTGGTGGTAAATTGCGAAAATAGTGTAAAAAGCACTTTAGTGCATTTTTTTCTTTTGCATGTTACACACACACATGTCCTTTGGACATGTGTGTGCGCAACACCTGTTCAAATGTGCATTTAAGGGGTGCTGCAGGGTGTCCTTTGGACACCCCTGGCACCCTTAAAATCGCTATCTTATTTGCGAGTAGCAAATTGCTACTCGCAAATAAGGGATACTCCCCATTCATTCCTAAGGGCCTTTTGGCCCATAGGAATGAATGGGGAGTTATTCCTTATTTGCGAGTAGCAAATTGTTACTCGCAAATAAGGAATGTGTAGGAATCGCTATTTATTTAGCAATTCCTACATGAATACCGTTTTGCGAGTCCTCAATAGCGATTCGCTATGAATCGCTATTAGGGGCTCGCAAAACGGCCCGTTGATGAATCAGGCTGTTCGCTCTTCTTTGAGAAGTGAAGTTAGTTCTTACAAGAACAGTTTTTTTGTCTTTTTTTGTTTTACATATTTTTTTGGAACAATTATATATTTTTGGCTTTTTTTTGTAACAAAAAACATAAACAGGTAACGAAAAACTGTTCAACAGGAACAAAAATATTAAAAGAAAAAAATTAAGTGCGGGGGCATGTGTGCTGCCTAATCTTCAGCACAATTAAATCTATGCTCTGCTCTCCATTACAGAGGATTTCATTACAAAAGTTGCATCGTATGTGGACGTTCTTAAAATCCTGCCGGATATCCAGAGCACTTGCCGATGGAGATGCTGCTGATGTAGATGTACTGGGGACAGCAGCTGTAGGATTGTCCCTCAAATGCTGAGTGGATACCAGAGCATAGTTATTTGGGTGGACATTCTTCAAATGACGCATCATAGTGTGTATACTAAAAGAATAATGCTTCTTCGGATCACCTCTGGACAGAACGGAGCCACAAATATTGCCCATCACCTTTGGGACATTCACCTTTTTTTGTCCTTCTGGAAATGAAAAAAAATTCCAAATAAAAGAGTCTTTGGTCTTCTTCTCCTTACGTTGTTCTGGAAGATATTCGACATCAGAGTCAGAAGATTCCTGTACCTGTTGTTGTTCTGCCATTTACACTGAAGATGCTTCTCTCAAAGAAGTGAAACAGATTGTGAGGAAAGTGGGTGGGGTTTTTGAAGATTTGGAAAAGAAACTAGTATAAACCAATCAAAAGTGTTGTTTTCAAGTCATTTGAAATGTCATCAGTGATGTCATGAGTGATGACACTGACCATGACATGAGTGATGTAATATGTGATGTCATCAGCAGTGCATTGCGGGCGCGCGAGTTATATATATACATATACAAGCAATGATAACTTCATTTCAGTCGAAGACCATAAAAGTGCAGATAAAATACATACAAGGCACAGTAGTCAAAACAATAAATATGAACGACTGATATTACACATAAAAAGTTAATTAAACAAATAGTTATCATTGGCAATCTAGATAAGATAGGTTTTTTTTTTATTAATCCAGGTATATTTACAATAACTTTAAACAAAACCTTTCCTTCGTCGCCACATACCATGTAAAAAGCGAGAAACAGCAAAGACAATAGGTGGCGAGGTGTCATACATTAAAACTCTACACGCCAGCATATATTGCCTGAAGCCCAAGTTTCTACATAGTGGGATCAACCAGCATTTTCTTATTGCTATATACGCTGGGCAGAAAAACATAACATGGGCAACATCTTCTCTGATGTAATTACATGCTGGGCTGGATAAGTTTTCTGTTGTAGCCCATTTCGAAGTAAATGCCCTGATTGGCAGGCAACCATGCCTCAATTGAGTATATAATTTCCTTGCAAGAGGGTGTTGGACTACATCTAGGAATTCCTCCTGTCGAGGTACAGATTTCACTAGGAGGAACTCCACAGACAGCCTACCCTCGGTGTAATGCAAGTAGATTTTTCTCCCTCACCAGGGTTAACAGCTGTGCCCTAGGTGTACTTGGGCAGCTCAACTCGGGGGTCCCCCATAGCTGGGGCAATCCTCCATAGATGGTGAGGGCCTTAATATGAGATAGCCAAGGAATATTTTTGTTTTTTATATGACCCCAGACCTCCAAAAATTCTGCTCTATAGGATACCAGTTCCGGTGCTGACCAGAACCTCCTCCAATAGAGCAATGGTCAGGCGGCTACGAGTTCCTCTATGGACTCTAGTCCCAAATCCAACCTCAAGGGGGTAAGTGGTGTACTTTGTGGTAGGCCCACCAAATTCCTCATAAAGGACTGCTCAACCCTCAAGAGGCTATAAGTATTCTTGTGTCCCCAGAGTTCAGCGCCATACATAGCTGCTGTCCTCGCCTGGAGTCCATAGATTTCAAGGACAGGAGCTACCGGTTTAAATCCTGATGTTCTGTGGAACTTGCTGATACCCCCTACTATTTGCGATAGTCTAAGCGCAGATTTAGCAATTTGGTGACCCCAGCCAAAATCTTCTGTCAACGTGATGCCAAGGTAGACAAAAGTCTTGACCCGTTCCAGGGGGATACTATTCAAGACAGGTTTCGGACGGGTCTGCCTCGGGGGATTGAAGATCATAAACTTGGTTTTATCCAAGTTGATCTCCAAACCCTGCGAGGCACAGAATGATACGAACCCATCCAGGACACGCTGGATGCCCGATGATATTTTGGATAATAACAAGGTGTCATCCGCAAACATCAAAGCGGGCACCCGACCAGAGGCCAACCAGGTAGCGTCATTGTCTTTTACACCATTTAAGGCGTCCACAAGGCCATTGATGAAAAGGCTAAACAACGTAGGAGCCAGGACGCACCCCTGTCGCACACCCCTAGATACGGGAAAACGGGCTGAAAGATCCCCATGTCTCCCACGCCTAACCTGAGCATAATTGCCAGCATGCAATCTAGTTAGGATGTTTAATAGGTAAGGTGGGAGACCCAGATCTGCGAGTACTTTCCACACTTTTCCCTGGGGACTAGATTAAATGCGGCCCACAGGTCCACAAAGACAAGGTAGCGGGTGCCACCCTCCACTCTTGCTGTTTTCCAGAATAAGACCTGGAGCCGAAAGATTTGGTCCAGGGTTGAGATGCCTGATCTAAATCCGTCTGGAGAGTAGTCAGTATTTGGTATTCCTCATCCACCCTTGTATCCTGTCCAATATGATCCTACCCATTAGTTTTTGTGTTATAAGGCTAATGGGCCTATAGTTTGATGGGGTTAGCGGACAACCCTTCTTGTGAATGGGGACGATCTCAGCTCCCAACCAGGTGTCCGGTAAATCAAACCCCGTGAAAACCGCATTCAACAGGATAACCAGGTGTGGTGCCCATATTTTGGGTTGAGATCGAAACAGGTCCCCATGCAATTTATCAAGGCCAGGAGCTTTATTGGGGGTCAGCCTTGCTATGGCAGATTCTACCTCCTTCAGGGTGATGATCTCTAGCATTTCAGGGAGGTAAGTCTCTGGGGCTTCCAGGTAATCCACCCGCAACCTCGCGCCCGAGTCCCCGACCAGTCGATACTCGTGGTGGGGGTCTGGGACTGGGGATGGTTGAAGGGCCACGTCTCCTTCCTGGAGCAAATTCGTCATCCTATACTCTTGGGCAGATTTGGAACCTAGGCGATGGATGTCGCCAGATTCCATATTTGTATATAGTGCTCCAAAATGCGCCTCCCACACTGAGGGCGCAATATTCGGGAGAATGGCCTCCCCTCCCCCTCTTACACCTGAGCTAACAATGGCCCAGAATGACTTGGCATCCTTGGAAAGGAGCGCAAATCTCAATTCCTCCCACCTCGTTTCCTCCCAATCCCTATTACCTCTAATATTTGCCTTTTTATAGAGCTGTCTAGATAGCCTGATTCCTAAACTATCTCTAGATTTGATTGCCGAAAGGAGATCCCTTTTTGCTTTCCTGCAGATGTCATCAAACCAGGGGTGTGTCTTCTTAGCCCCACACTGTTTATTCCCACTTACTGGGCAGAACAAATCCCCCAGTGAGAGAGCCAACTTCCTATGGATTTCTACGGCTTGACCGTTGGGGCCCGAATCACCCATCTCAATAATCCTAGGTACAGCGATCTCGTATATATCGGCAAGCCTGCTAGGGGAGTCCTGAAAATAGGGCCATTTAAACCTACGGCTAATATTGGCTACCGTGAGGGGCAAGATCTCAGTATTGGGTTTGGCATCAGGGTTTGTCAAGCCGAAGCTCCCTGGCTTGAGTGTTAAAACAAGGGCATTATGATCCCTATCTTGCCTCGGCAAGACTCTAAAATCCATCAAACTATCCCAATGTTTTGCTTCGATCATTATATAATCAATGATGGAAGTTTGTTCTGCCCTATTGAATGTGGCTGACCCCAGTCGGTCAGGGTCCAGCCTCCCATTGCACGCCCGCAGAGACGTTGCGAGGGAGAAAGATTTAATTTGCAAGACCAATGGGGTCCATGCCTAACAGGGGGATCTTAGGGTCAGAGATATGCCAAAACGAGTTTTCATCATCTTGCTCACCCAGCTCAAGGCTGGACAGAGGCTCGAACTGACAATTGAAATCACCACCAAGGACTATAGCGATTGAGGAGTCAAGTGCCTGGATAAAGAGATCCAATACATTCATTGTATTTGATTCCTGTCCATTCCTGACTGGCCTTGAGTCAATATTTATTATGGCTAGTTGGGGCATGTTTAGGGGTGTCAGTAGCACACATTGGACGTCTAGAGAGTTAGTTGGCAATTGGGCTGCCTGGACGCCCAGATGCGTACCTACCCAGATCGATAAACCACCCGATGGGTGACCTCTACCCCTATATATATAACCACAGGTTGAGCTCCTTCTGTACTCCCTCACCCTACGCAGAGGATCGCTTACAGCCGGCGAAGCAAGTCGGAAGTTGTACCTCAGTATTCCAAATTATGTTCCAATAAAGCGATCCCTCAGAGTTTTAGCAAACACCAGAAGCTTGTGTACCTGGTCGTCCCCTCTTTGTTTCCATACTTCCTATGTTTTGCAAATCACAACCCACAATTCAATGGGTGACCAAGCTTGCTGTGCAAGCGAAACGTGTTACCTGGAATAAACCAATCTTCTGGTATTTGCTAAAACTCTCAGTGATCGCTTTATGGGAACATTATTTGGAATACTGAGGTCCGGCTTGCTCCGCAGGCTGTCTGCAATCCTCTGTGTAGGGTGAAGTAGGACCGACGGAGCTCAATCTGTGGATTTACATAATGGAGTTCTCTGCGGCCCAGCACAAGTATCGAGAACAACACAGAGAAACAGATTGAGAAATTGAGTTCACTGCTGCGAGAGACATCGGAGGCTCGGAGGTTCGACCTATAGTTCTAATGTGAGCGGTAATTTGACCCAGCACATGAAGTGGAACGGCGAGTAAAGAGGCGACGACTACAATGCTCAACCCTCAGGTAGACACTCTTGTGGGGGTTGAACAGGTATGCTGGGAGGGGAGGGAGACGGGTCGAAGGATGCGTGTCCTTCTCGCCTTCCTGCCTGTTCATGACACGGAAAAGAGGATACGAGTGGGGACTACGGGCGGGAGAAAAAGACAAGGTAGAGGGTTTAAAAATACAGACGGTAACTTATAAACAACCCAACAAGAAAACTAACTTTTAAGGCTGACCTGTTCAACACAGTATATCGTACCTATGGGCCTACCATACGCATTAAGCCATCAATAAACGATTGATAGCAGCAGTATTGCACCGCGGTTATCCGATCTGCTGCCCATTCTGTCCCATTTTTCTCCCAGCGCGGCTGCGCATCATACGCCTTCACCACCTACAGACGCTCAAATACCCAATAGAGAAGCTCAAATACCCAATACTCAACTGTTCTGCACTGCATGTGCTTTTCTCGCTTTTCACCAAGGGCTCTAATTACGAACTAACACAAAAATACAGGAAAAGCCCATTATAGAACTCGAGGAGTAACATTACCAAACCAAGAACTTTCAGTGATACGTTTGGTGCATTAATCTTTGAGTACTATTACAGACATTGACAACAAGATCGTGCAACCGAATATAGCACGCTGTAAGAATCCTGATACTGTAGCAGCAGGAAATGACACACATGTGAAGGTGAGTTGCAATTACCAGACATTGACCAGTGGCTATGCAGTCCATATTATCTCTCTGTTTTTTTTATACCTAGTGGCATATACATACAGACCTAAAACTCTAAACCTTTGAATATGGATGAGGAAGCAGAAAGAAGGGCAGCAGCCCTGAGTCTTTTTGCGAGGGCACCTAACAAAGGTCAACAACAAAAAATGTAAACAAAAGCTAAAGACACAACTTTACGGGACAAATTACGAAGGCTGGAAAGAAAAGATAATAAAATCTGAAACATCCAAGTGGTGGGAAGCCATCTCGCTTCAAGATTACATCGATAAACATATAGCGTCCAGAGAGCTACATATCTACACAACTCCCTCTTACAAATCACCAAATCCCAGGATGCTAGAAGAATAGGGGGAGAATTTTGCCAAAAGCTCCAAACAGATGCTGACCATTCTCGCAAAATATGCATGGGATGACAGGGAGACACTTCTGCAAGAATTGAAATTACTGGAGGATGAACTCATGATTCACAAAGAATAAGACATAATCAAAAAATTCACTGATGATCTGAAACTAAGATTAAAAACCTAAGAAGAAGATATAAAAGCTAGAAAGCAGTGCAAATTACATTGCAACTGCGTAAACTACGAAAGCGGCAGAATTGTAACGTATTCCCACAAATATGACCATCTGAATGAGAAGCTGTCCCTAGGAGAACGTCTGGAGAGTGGAACTGAAAACACCAGCAGGACTGACTGTAACCAGCAGCAATGCAGAATTATAACATCAAATACAAGATTGTTCGGCGGGCATAACTCAACTAACTACTTTTTTAGATGAATATCGCCTTCTTCCAATAAGGAAGGAGACACAGTCAAGAGCACAACCATTGAAGACAAGACGGAGAGGTTGAGGTCGAATACGTGAGAAAAACCAGTGAGAAACTGGAGAAGAAGGAAGTGACAGTGAAAGAGAAAGCAAGAGGGCAGAGGAAGAGGAACACTGCTTATGGGAACCAGACAAAGGAGCAAGAGGACACAAAAATGATGGATGACAACATGGTAAATGTTAGAAAAGGGTTTTTTGGCAGGCTAGGGCATGCGCCAAAGCCAGGCAGAAACCGCCACTGTGGTCAGGATAAGGGAGTTACACTCCTAAAATAACTCCTGCTCAACCCCTTGGTAGCTTGGCACGAGCAGTCAGGCTTATCTTAGAGGCAGTGTGTAAAGCATTTGCACATAACCAACAATAATACAGTGTAAGCAATACAAAAGGACACCACACCAGTTTAGAAAAATATCCAATATTTTTATATACTTAGGACAAGACCAAACACAATAAAAATCCACAATACAGTACTTCAAAATCGAAACGCCTTTGTCGGCTGACGAACTAGAGTCGATGGCACCAGCGTCGGTAGGCCACGGCTGCGGTGTGGGATGAGGGCGGTGCGTCGTGCAACTTTACAAACGGTGCCCTCAAACCACAGTGCAAGCAGCAGCGTAGATTCCGGCATGTAGAAGAGTCATCGGGGATGCCAAGGCATCGTCGTGAAGCAAGGCGGTGCGGAGTGTGGTGTCCACAGGTCATGGTGCGAGCAACGGCTCGGTGGCATCATCCGGTGGCATTGTTGGTGAGACCAGGGTAGAGGTGCTGCGTTGCCCTCTGCGGTGCCAAGGCGTCGTCGTGAAGCAAGGCATTGCGGACTGCTGTGCCCACAGGTCATGGTGAGAGCAACAGTTTGATGACAGCGTCAGGTGACATTGTCGGTAAGACCATGGTCACGGTGTGGCGTTGATCTCTGTGGTGTCAAGGCGTTGACGTGAAGTGAGGTGGTGTGGAGTTTGGTGCCCACAGGTCACGGTGCGAGCAGCCGCTCGGTGGTGGCATCAGCATGCGTAGTCGGTGAGACCAAGGTCGCGTTGCGGCGACGCCCTCTGCGGTGTCGTCAGGACATGGAGTCAGCAGGGGCATCAGAGATGTCGTTGAGTGGCTTTTCCTCGGTTGCAGCACAAAACACATAGTCCCCAATGCTGCCTGCAGATGTGCTTGAAGTCTTTGTTGTTCCTGAGACTTCGTGAACAGGGGGCAAGCTCTACCTCAAGCCCTTGGAGAAACTCAGAAAGCAGATTGCAGAAACTTCGATCCAGTCCTCCCACTGCCCAGGATAGAAACATCCACTGCAGGCCAACACAGCAAAGCACACAGCAAAGTGGTAGGTCCTCCTCACAGTTTACTGCAGCTCTTCTTCTTGGCAGTCTTCTTGGTCCAAAAGAGTTCTAAAGCTCATGGGTCTGGGTCCCAGTATTTGTATCCAAAAATCCTTTGATCCTCTAGGCAGAGGGTGTCTGTGCCCAGCCAGAACCAGTTCTGCCTTCTCTGGTGTGATTTCCCGGCAGGGGGTGGAGACAGCATTGTCAGAGGCAGACCAGGCCCTTTGAGGTGCAAGGAAATCTCCTCCCTCGTCCCCCATCACAGCCCAGGTCTATTCAGCCATTTCCTGACCGACCTAGACTATCGGGAGCCGCCCTTGCTTGTAAATGTAAATGTAGTTGAGCTTATATAGCGCACAGCTACCCGCAGTGGGTTTCCCGGCGCTTGCTTAGGGAACCCTTCCTGGTATTCCCCTGTGAGATAGCAGGGTATCCACAAGGTGAAAGTCAGGCATCCCGCCGCGAGGGGCCGTTGTGGAGATTAAGCAAGCTATTGCCCAGAGTCGCAGAGTGTGAACCCGTGAGTCGAGGGGGCACCGGGGCGAGAATTATCAAGTCCGTGGAATGTTTAGCCCAAGACCCGCCGAGGCGGGGAATTGAACCCTGGTCCAGGACCGATCTCAGCTTCCGGGTCTGCTGCCTCTAACCCCTGAGCCACACTTCTCCACCTAGCCATCTGTCGTCCAAAACCCAGACAGACAATCCACATTCCAGCAGAGGCATACGGGTTGACAGAGCAAGAAAATACCTACTTCCTAAAGTGGTATTTTCAAACACATAATTTAAAAATCACCTTTAATAAAAGATGCATCGTTAGATTCTGAGTTCAGGCATACTACATTTTTTTTCCCACCTAGTTCCCAGGGCCAGTTATGTTTATAAGATGGTATAAACAAACTTCCCATTCTGTCCTATGGGGACCAGGTAGCCGTGCAATAGTGAAAAACAAAATGGGCTGTAATTCACAATCAGGACATGCCACACACATGAGGGCATGACGTACCTTTCACATACACTGCACCCTGCCCACAGGGGTACTTTGGGCCTACCTTAGGGGTGCCTGACATGTAAGAAAAGGGGAATTTAGAGACTGTGTGCATGGGCCAAGTCAACATGACAGTTACAAACTGCGCACAGACTCTGCAATGGCAGGTCTCAGGTACCTTTTTAAGGCTACTCACGTGGGTGGCACAATCAGTGCTGCAGGCCCACTAGTAGCCTTTGATTTACAGGCCCTGGAACACTCAGTGCACTTTACTAGGGACTAACAAGTAAATAAAACATCCAATCACGAAAAACACAAATCCATAACACAATTTACACAGAGAGCATATGCATGTTAGCACTGATTAGCAGTGGTAAAGTGCCAGGAGTCCTACAACCAACACAAACAAGTCAGGAAAAAGTAGGAGGAAGAAGCAAAAAGTTTCGGGATAACCCTGAAAAAAGGGCATTTTCCAACACAACCCCCTTCTAACCTAAAGCCAGGGTAGATCAATCCATACCTCGATGGACTTCCCTGCTTTGGGCGTTAGAACATGGGACCTGGCCCGCAACAGCAGGGTTTTCTTCCCGTTCTACACCTTCGTGAACCTAGCTGGATCCCCCTATCCATATTCTCAGGGCCAAATAAGCTAACCCATGGGGAACATTTCTCCTCACCTGTGGACCCCATCTGTGCAGCACTTGAACTTACTTTGCTCACAGATGTGTCCCGACAGGCAGACAGTACCCACATGGTCAACACAAGGGTGTGGCCCAGTACACCCCCGGGGGTGACTCCTTTCCCCCTACCAGGGGTCACTCTGTCCCTCCGGACAGCCAGCCACAGTGGCCACTGACAACTGTCAGTGATAAGAGCCAGGCCTGATGCCTTTCAGGCCACTCCAACGGTTGTGGCATCAGAAAGTGGGGGGTGGTAGTCCTTGGAACCTGGTACCCTTTCTCTACTCTCCCCCTGCAAAGTCAGGCATGGCATCCTGACACTGACCCACCAGCCCAGGGTCTGTACCCTGCAGCTGGACAGGAAGCGGGGGGGGGACTCCCCCATACTCTCTCCTTCTCCCTGGGGCTCTGTACCCTCCCACCTGGAGTGGTACCCCCTTCCAGTATTGTCAGGTACAACTGTGGCAGGTGTTCTGCACAATTCACCCACCAGTTCAGGGGGACTATCCTGCAACTGGTAGCTCAGTTCAGGCTCTGTACCCTGAGGCTGAACAAGGGAATGGAGTGGGCTCTCCCACACCTGGTCCTCCTCCCAGGGGATCTGTACACACCCACCCGGAGCAGCACCCCAAGAAGACAAACCGGTAGGGGCACCGTTAGCAGTCGCCCCTTCCCCCAGGTCAGGGGGACACCCTGAACCTGGTCCTCCAACCCAGGGTCCGTACCCTCATGCTGACCAGAGGTCTCAGGCGAGGTTCTCCTCCCCTTTCCTCCCCTTCCGGGGATCCGCACTGCCCTCCAGGGAGAAGCACCCTCAGAACCAAAAAATGTCAGGACGCTGGAACCAGACCTCCTACACAATTCTTCCACTGGTTCGGGGCCTTGACCCTGCAACTGATCCACAACCTTAGGATTAAAACCCTTGGGTTAAACCGGGGTCGAAGGCGAGGACTCCCTCCCTCTGCACCCTCTTTTAGAGTTCTGCACCTTCCCACCTGGAATGGTACCCCTAAAAGATAAACCGGTCAGGACACTGCTTACAGTCGTCCTTTCCTCCAGGTCAGGCAGGACCTGAACCTGGCCTCCCAACCCAGGGCCTAACCCCTGCGGCTGAGCACCTGCCTGGCGCACCAGAACGTCCTTGGGAGTACACATGCGCCCCCTGAGGGAAACACATTATTCATGTGTTAAATGACAGTCTGCCTGGTGCAGATCTCCCGACCCCTGTACATCTGACAGTGCACAAAGATCCCCCAGGTCAGAAGTGGTGTCACCATGGTCACTCCTAGGATGCTCAGCCCTTCTGGCTAGCCCCAGACCCACTTGTTCTCCTACTGGGGAATGTATCCCCTTCCCACCCCTCTATCTGGACTTCTGCCCCCTCCACTTAGGAGCGGCACTGCTAGACACCAGAACCACTGGAGCTCTGTTTACAGACACTCCACGTTCTCCTGACACTAGGAGATCCCCTCAACGGATGGCCTACCAGTACAGCCTAGGCTTCCCACCTGGTGTTCTCTCCTGGAACCACCCAGGTTCTGGGACCGGGTTTTGTGTACCTTGGGCCGAAGGTCATTCCCACTACTTATCCGTGGAGACAGGACATGAGTCCCTACACCATTCCCACAACACTGGGACCTATCTGGGCTACCACAAACCTTTTCCACCACCCTCAATTGGGAAATACCTAAGCCACTTCTCTCCAGGTCACCCCAGATGCTTCTCCAGACCCTCTGGAGTTCACCAAAAGGTTTGCCTCCAGTGCAAACTACCTGGGGTCAGAGAACTCACAATCCAACGGGTGTTGGCATAGCTCCGAGAAACAGGGACTTAAAATATGCTCTCTAACAATCGAATCACATAGCCCCACACAGGCATTAACCAAACTACCTTCACCCAACCATCCAGTGCCTCAGGAAAGTATCCCACGTCATTCTCACAAGACTGATGAGACAGTGTCTGACTGTTGCATGTCCCTAACCCATACTCGTCTGGCAGGTCTCCATACTCATGTACTAGGGCTTCTATCCTGGGGGTGCCCCCTCTAGTTGTACCTCTCATCCAGAGTCAGTAGAGTGTCCCTCCCACCACAAGGAACATGATCCCCTAAGTCAGTTCCCCAATCCACTGCAGGGACACTGAGCACCACTGGAGTTACCTCACAATCCTGAACCCCCTGGTGCATGCCAACCCCCTCCTTGAAGCAGGGCCTCAAAACTGTGTGTGTGTCTTCCTCATCCTCAGTACTGGACTTAATACTTTTGCCTCCACTATCTTGGCTGGGCCTAGCCCCACTGGCTTCCCAGTCCAGCTCTCTCGTTTAAAACTCATGGTCTAAAGCCATCCTCCTTTCCTCCATGGCTATTCTTTTGTCTTCCCTTTCACTTTCCATCCTGAGTTTCTCCAAATCAAACTTTCTCGCTTCCCGCCTGTCCTTCAGTTCTTCTGGGGACACACTGCTGCTGCCTGGTTTAGAGGGTGCCCCCCCTCCCAAAAGCGCATCCACCCTTGGAATAGGCTCCTCTGCCTCCATGCCAAGATCTCCAGACAGCTCACTTGCATGTCTGGCTGCCAACCAGGCCCTCAGCACCTTCTGTAGCTCCTCTTATCTGGTGAGGCCCCTGATTTGGATTTTGAGGTTTTTGCAGATCGCCTTCAATTCCTTCAAACTGTAGGTTTTTAACCTCTCATCCTCAAAGGCCAATACCAAGGATGCAACAGATGATGCAATTGATTCAGGCATGCTGAAGTAGCAAAAGCAAACTGGTAAGCTAAAAAAATAGGCCAAAAAGAAAAAGAACCAGTATGTGGCACATAATGGTCTGTGATATGGTAGTAGTGCACACCAATCACTGTAAGTCAATTGAAACGCAAGTCATGTTTTCACCGCTGACAGCCAATGTTAGAAATTGGATTTTGGCAGGCTAGGGAATGTGCCAAAGCCAGGCAGAAACCACCATTCTAGTCAGGATAAGGGAGTTACACTCCTAAAATAACACCTGCTTCCCCCCTTGGTAGCTTGGCACAAGCAGTCAGGCTTATCTCAGAGGCAGTGTGTAAGGCATTTGTACATACCCAACAGTAATATAGTGTAAGCACTACAAAAGGACACCACACCAGTTTAGAAAAATATCCAATATTTTTTTATACTTAAAACAAGACCAAAAACTATAAAAATCCACAATACAGTACTTCAAAATCTTCACTTATCAAAATATGCTTTAAAAATAGTTCCTTGATGTTGATAGCTCCATCTGGGGCTATCACAGCGTCGTGAGCAAACAAATCCAAAGAGCTCTGGCTTACTGCGGCATCGCGGGCCAGCTATGGTTTCAGGAAGACCCGCAAACAGTACCTTTTAGAAATGCAGGGCGTCAATGACCTCTCGTTGAGCTTCCAAAAACACGGCATCTGCAGGTGTTAGTTCCGGAGGTTGGTGCAGAAGTTGTCAGGACCCTCAAAGTCACACGCGTTTCAGGTCGATCTCCTCTCTGTTGGAGTCAGGAGCCCTGGCATCGGCCGGCGTCTGGTGCTGCGGTACGAAGTGCAGCTGTGCGGTGCTCTCAGGTCGTGGTGCGAGCAGCGGCTCGGTGGCAGCATCAGATTATGGCGACGGTGAGACCAGGGTCACGGTACGAGATGAAAGCGGTGCTCATCATGGTGCTAGCAGGTCACAGTGTAAGCAGCGGCGTCGTCGTTGCTGAAGCGCTGTCGTCGGCTGACAAACTGGAGTCGATAGCACCAGCGTCAGTAGGCCAAGGCTGCGGTGTGGGATGAGGGCCGTGCATCGTGTAACTTTATGAGCGGTGCCCTCGAACCCCGATGCAAACAGCAGCATCATTGGGGATACCAAGGCATCGTCATGAAGCCAGGCAGTGCGGAGTGCGGTGCCCACAGGTCGCGGTGCGAGCAACTGCTCAGTGACGGCGTCAGATGGTGTCGTCAGTGAGAGCAGGGTTGCGGTGTGGCATAGCCCTCTGCGGTGCCAAGGCATCGTCTTGAAGTGAGGCGGTGCATAGTGCAGTGCCCACAGGTCGGGGTGCAAGCAGCAGCTCTGTGGTGGCATCAGCAGGCGGCGGCGGTGAGACCAAGTTCACGGTGCGGCGTTCAGGCTATGCCCTCTGCTGTGCCATCAGGACACAGAGTCGACAACGGTATCATAGATGTCGTTGAGTGGCTTTTCCTGTGTTGTACCACAAAACACACAGTCCCCGGTACTGCGGGCTGAAGAGCTTGAAGTCTTTGTTGTTCCTGAGACTTCGTGAACTGGGGGCAAGCTCTACCTCAAGCCCTTGGAGAAACTCAAAAGGCAGATTGCAGAAAGTTCAGCCCATTCCTTTAACTGCCCAAGACAGAAGCAGCCACTGCAGGCCAACATAGCAAAGCACACAGCAAATTGGTAGGTCCTCCTTACAACTTCTCCAGCTCTTCTTCTTGGCAGTCTTCTTGGTCCAAAAGAGTTCTAAAGTTCAGGGGTCTGGGCCCCAGTATTTGTATCCACACAACCTTTGATCCTCTAGGCAGAGGGTGTCTGTGCTATTCAGCCCTTTCCTGATCTACCTATACCATTGGGAGCCACCCTTGCTTCCTAACCATCTGTTGTCCAAAACCCATACAGGCAATCCACATTCCAGCAGAGGCACACAGGGTGACTGAGCAAGAAAATACCTACATCCTAAATGTGGTATTTTCAAACACAGAATGTAAAAATCACCTTTACTAAAAGATGCATTGTTAGATTCTGAGTTCAGGTATCCTAAATTGTATTTTCCCTCCTAGTTCCCAGGGCCAGTTATGTTGATAAAATGTTATAAACAAACTTCCCATTCTGTCCTATTGGGAACAGGTAGCCTTGCAATAGTGAAAAACGAAATGGGATGTAATTCACTATCAGGACATGCCACACACACAAGGGCATGTCCTACCTTTCACATACACTGCACCCTGCCCACAGGGGTACTTTGGTCCTACCTTAGGGGTGCCTGACATGCAAGAAAAGGGACGGTTAGGGACTGGCTAGTGTGTGCACGGGCCAAGTCAACATGACAGTTACAAACTGCACGCAGACTCTGCAATGGCAGGTCTGAAGTACCTTTTTAAGGCTACTCACGTGGGTGGCACAATCAGTGCTGCAGGCCCACTAGTAGCCTTTGATTTACATGCCCTGGCATTCTCCCTGCACTTTACTAGGGACTAGCAAGCAAATCAAATATCCAATCATGGAAACTCCAATCCATAACACAATTTACACGGAGAGCATATGCACTTTAGCACTGATTAGCAGTGGTAAAGTGCCCAGAGTCCTCAAACCAACACAAACAAGTCAGGAAAAAATAGGAGAAGCAAAATGTTTGGGATAACCCTGCAAAAAGGGCCCTTTCCAACAGTAAATAAAATCATCATCAATTTATCGTATATACCACTATCCTTGCTTGAAAAATGCACCTTGTGTTTAGGCCTTTCTTTTTGTCCCACTAACTCTTTCAATTATCCTGAGACCAGAGTTGATATTTAAAAAAATTTGTAAGGAAGGTAAAATTAAAAAAATGGCATACTCTGAAAGATGGAAATTAAAAAACATACCCAGATGAAACGAACATGACTGAACAGAGTACCTTTATTTGCATTAAAGACAGGGAGGCACGAAACAAAACCTTTATCAAGAAGGAGGTCTAGACCCTATTGAGGAACAAACTCATTACAGAAGTGACCAACCTGCAAACACCAGTTTCAAACCGAAATCCATTTTTCTACCTACTATGCTGCACGAGAATATCAATGCGTTCCACGAGACAGTCACCAAAGAACTGATACAATTTCGCAAACAAAACCACAAGAATGCCCCCTCAAACTTTACGAAAGAACAGTGGAAAATAATCAAATCCCTATCCGATAATGAATATATAATTATCCACCCTGTTGATAAGGGGGGAACATTGTGCTATGGGACAGGTCTGCATACATTGAAGAGCACAAAGACAATTGGAAGACACCAGATTTTACATGAAAACTAATGTACAGGAATACAATGAGAGCATAGTAAATATCTGGAACATGCTCACAGAGTACAAAGACAAAGATATCCTCCGCTGGGAAGATTACTGTTATTTGAAATGTGACCATCCCAAAACTCCTATCTTCTACCTATTACTGAAGGTCCACAAGAACCCCAATACACCACCGGGCAGACCCATTGTGTCCTCGATAGGATGTGTCTCAGAACATATTTCTAAATACATTGACCATTTCCTGTGAGAGTATGTGGAAATACTTCCCTCATACATAAGGGACACTAAATACTTCCTGGGCAAGATCAACAACATCCCATGGGAAGAAGATTACCTTATGATTACTATGGATGTGAATTCTCTCTACTCAATTATTGATCACTCACTTGGAATACAATGCTGCCAATACTTTCTGGAGAACCGAAGACTATGTTACTTGGGACACACTGAAATGTTATTGCAATTTATGGAATTTTGTTTCCTAAATAACATGTTTATCTTTAATGGCATAATGTACAAAGAAGTCCTTGGCACGGCTATGGGCACATGCTTGCCTATAGCTTTGACAATCTATTCCTGGGGGTATGGGAGGAGGAGGTTTTGATAAAACGTAACCTTAAGGCAGACAACATTAAGGTGATCAAATGGCACAGGTATATTGACGACCTGATTGTGGTGTGGAAAGGAAGCGAAGATAGTGCAAAGAACATGATTACTGAAATCAGTACCAACACTTTCAACCTCAATCTCACATATAACATGAGCAGGACACAGATTAAATTTCTTGATGTAGTAGTCGAGATACAAAGCAACCAACTTACCACCAAACTCAATAGAAAAGCCACAGCAGGTAACAGTCTTCTCCATGCTTTCAGCAGCCACCCTCAAACACTCAAGTGGAGTATTCCATTTGGTGAGCTGCTGAGAGCAAAGAAAAACGTCAGCTCTCATGAAAACTTTCTTGCAGAACAAGAAAATATGATATCAAGGTTCAGAGAGAGCGGTTACCCAAACTGGGTGCTTACTAAAGCAAAAGAGAAAGTTAGTAAAATCAAAAGAGAGGAAACACTGCTAAACAAACCTATCAATAAAGAAAATACTACACCCAGAGTAATTCATGCGTTCAACAGAGTAAAAAAAATCTCCAAATTCCTTAACTATAATTGGAATATCCTTTTAAGCTACCCTATTAAAGGTCACACCATGCAAAAGAGACCAAGTATAACATATAGAAAAAGAAGATATCTGAAGGACTTTTTGGTGAAAGGAGACATTACTAACACACGTTTGAACAAGGAGATTGTTCTTCAGGAATTCTTCCCCTGCTGTCACTGTAAAGCCTACAGGAACAGTACGTTGAGAAATTCTTATCAGACACCTACAGAGAAAAAACTATCAAACAATTCTTGACAAGTGGTACTATTTTTACCATTTACATTCTAGAGTGCCCCTGCAAAAAAAGATATGTAGGTAGCACCACAATAGCTACGAAGAAAAGAGTGTTGGAACATATGAGGGAAATTAGTAATAAGGACTTCCATTACCCAAAAGCCAGACACTTTGCTGAGTACCATCTCGCTAAAAATTCCCTCCTCACTTTATTGGCAATAGAACAGATAGAGTAAACACACTGGCAAGGAAAGTCTTACAGCTACGCAAGAAAGATTCCTGGCATATAATTGATCTACAAACAAAAAGTCCAGAGGGACTTAATCAGGATGAGGAAATAAGTATCCACTTACATAAATAAGTCCATTGTATACATTTTTCTTGTCGTTTTGTTTTAATTGTATATTAGATTCCAGACAGTTTATAAGCCGCTACTGTATAACTTAGTCTTTAGATTTGTAGAAGTTCTTAACCCACATTATGAGAGTCTCTCAATAATGTATTATTTTTTCTCTTATCATAGGAGAAAGGGAAGGGGCTGACTGAGAGGATCAGCTCCCACGCATCTCCTCCCCTAACTTTTTCTTCAATCACCTTGGTGGAGGGCCAGACCAGACAGATAAGAGATTTGTGTCCTTAATTTAACTATCTCTTTGTATACTGGGTCAAATATAGAGTATCAATTATTTGTCAACACTTAATATAATTTTTTGAAAAACTAATGTGGACTACTGGGTGTTGGTAGAGGTTGTTATTTCAATACTCAGAAGTTAGGAAAATTGGAGTTTATAAACTCAATAACTGAAACAGAAGCAGAATTTTGGGGGAAAATGTCTTGAAACTATTGTCCTAAACCTGACCGCTGGGGCACATTGCCAATAGATGACAATATATAATACATGACAATTGAAATCAGGCTCTGTCATATGGTGCCATGACTCGTATGTCTCTAACCTGACCACTGGGGCACTTTGCCGAAAGCAGACAATGACTTTATTAAACTCTCTCATTTGGGGCCAGGATGCATACTTATGCATGTATGCTTCACTGTGTTTAAGTCCTTCTATTACATGACTCATGACTCTGATGTCTCTAACCTGACTGCTGGGGACTTTGCAGCAAGCAGACTAACACTTTATTAAATTCTTTCAATTGGGGCCAGGACGGATACTTATGCGTGTACGCCTGACTGTATCTGAGTCATTCGATTTCATGGCGCATGAGACTTGCTCGCTACACACCTATGGTTCCCGTGTATGAACTCATGACTCTGATGTCTCTAACCTGACCACTGAGGCACTTTGCAGCAAGCAGACTAACACTTTATTAAATTATTTCAATTGGGGCCAGGACGGATACTTATGCATGTACGCCTGACTATATCTAAGTCATTCTATTTCATAACGCGTTAGACTTGCTAGCTACACACCTATGGTACCCATGTTTGAACTGGAATATTTGTGTGAACCACTCGATACATGTCACAATATGGCACCACGTGAACTGAGAATGACATTTTGACTAATCTATGCCTAATATATGCAAACAATGAGACCAATCTGTTTCAACTGTATATGCACTGCCTTTACATACTATATGTTTTATAATTTATGCATGTGGATGGAGTAATCGCACTGAGAGCACCTCTGTAGGAACTTAATACATGTGTGTACTATCATTTGCACGTTACAAAATGGATGCCAAGTACACTAAACAGGAAGTGTACCTGGTTGTCTGCTCTTTGTTTCTATACTTGCTATGTATTGCAAGTCACGACCCACTATTCAATGTGTGACCAAGCTTGCTGTGCAAGTGAAACGAGTTTTCTGGAATAAACCAACCTTCTGGTATTTGCTAAAACTCTGAGTGATCGCTTTATTGGAACATTATATGGAATATATATATATATATATATATATATATACAACAATTTCTTTTTGTTTTCTAACCAGCTATTCCAGCAAACTAGAGGAGTGGCTATGGGGGCCTGCTTCTCTCCCAGTTATGCCTGTCTGTATATGGGCTACTGGGAGGAGCAGGTCCTCATACCCAATTTTAGTGACATCCTAAATTCAAAAGTTAAAAAATGGCTAAGGTACATAGATGACCTTTTCCTTATTTAGGATGGGTCAGCAAGTGAAGCTGCTGAGTTCATTAAAGAGCTCAACGTGAACAAGCATAATCTAGAGTTCACCAGCAACATTAGCGCAACCTCTATTGTCTTTCTGGATGTTGAGATTTTTGTCAACAATGGAAATTTAGAGACAAGGCTCTACCGCAAGCCAACAGCAGGAAATACCATCCTGCATGCTGCCAGCCATCATCCGGCGTACCTGATACGGAGCATCCCGTATCAGGAGAATTTGCAGTAGTGACATAGAATGCAGATTGGCACAGTTGCAATGTAAAGCAAGGTTCATCAATAGAGGCTCTCAAACTGGAATCATAGACAGGGCAATGAACAGAGCAAATTCTCAAGCTAGATTGCAACTTTTGGCCCCAGTTGTCCCAAGTGAAAATAATCCAAAACTTGCAGCAGCAAGTGAGACACGCATCATTTTTGGCTTCAGTAACCAACATCAGGTTATTCACAAGATTGTGAAACGCAACTGGTCACTCATAACCAGTGACCCGGTTGTAGGCAAATTGGTTACTGGTACACCGAGCATAACATATAAAAAAGCGAGATCCATGAAGGATAGTCTTGTTTCTAGCAGCCCTGAAGTTCGAACTAAGGGCTTGTGGCTAAATAGCAGCCGGGGCTTTCTGAAATGCTCAACCTGCAAGGCTTGCAGGAATGGTGTGAGTAAAACAGAATACGTGACCCCGATCAACACGAATCCTGTTAAGATCAAACACAAGTTGAACTGCAGGACGGAGTACGCCGTATACGTGTTGGAATGTCCCTGTGGTCTGCGGTACGTGGGAAGTACCAGACCACAGGTGTACAAAGGGATACTGCAACATCTAAGGGCCATTAACAATGCGGATGTGGCGTACCCCGTGGCACGTCACTTTGAGGAGTGCCATGGTAAGAATGCCACTGCGCTGAGATACTATGTCATTGACACAGTACCCCCTCAGAGGAGGGGAGGGGATCGTGAATCCCTACTGCGCAAGTTAGAAACGCGCCATATAATAATGCTTGATGCCAAAATGCCGAACGTTCTTAATGCAAGCGAAGATTATTTTACTTATTTATATTCACAAGTAGAATCAACATCTAACTGAAATCATGAACTTTAAGTATGAGTACTGCTGTAAATATATTGAATCGCTGTTCTCCACACTTGAGCATATCGTTTGTAAATTTTACTGTCACTTGTCTTACCTTTTATCACATGTAGCACTTATTTTTCTTTGCCATTATTTAAACAATATGACTTGCACAGCAGTATTTTGCACATTTAAACTGTTTCACCCACTTGGGCTTTATTCAATTCGTTTCCTAATCAGTTGGCAGGAAATAGTATCAAGCATCCATGTTGTTTATTCTAATGAAACTGGCTTAGTGGTATATTTTAGTACACTTTAAGCCGTTCTCTACAACATCATTTTATGGATGACTTTTAGGGTTTCAGCAATGAACTGGAGTATTTGTACTTTTAAATATATTTATATATTTATGTGTTTTACAATTATTCTGAATTGCTGATACCAGTGTATTTTGAATTAATGTGCAAAGTTAGGAGTGTAAACTGCCTCATATTTGGCATTGTTGAAATCCTTCTGCATTCAGTCCATAGTATGTGACGAAGTTGCGAGTATGTTTTCTATGTTTATGAAATAATTAGCACGTTGCACTTTAAAATGAGTAATCTGCCCCTATGACGTTGTCATACGATCAAGGCCTTGTGAGCCGAAACCCGTCATGGCGGATTGGTGTTTAGCACAATAAAATTACCACGCACCATCACTGGGTTTTGCCTCGTCATTTCTTGCCCGGATTTGCTGTTGGACGACAACGTACCTCATATATATATATATATATATATTATCTACTGGCGGTCGCCAGTAGGTAGTTATAGTTAGGATTGTTTTCCATAGGAAATCCGCAACATTCTATTGGGAATAACTTTGGGGCCGGTGGATGAATCTTCGCGAATTTCTCAAAGAAGATGGCCCACTCCGCTCTGCTCCTTCCCTAAAAGTTCGGGGGGGATTTGTCAAGTGGGGGCGAGATAAAAGGGGGGTCCCAAAACGTGTTTTCCCCATGTTAATTTCCATAGGGCGGTTGGACTCACTTTTAGCCCGAACGGCTGAATGGATTTCCACCAAACTTGGCAAAATTGTAGGGACTGGTAGCCCGATCTGCCTTTGCCATGTCTCAAGATATGTGCTCCAGAGGATTTTGAGTAATTTAGGTTAAAAAGAATATATATATCTATACGAGCACCGGGGAGCGCACCCAGCGCGCTACGCGAGTACCCGAGCGGAAAGCTGATTGGCTCTCGAGTGTCTGTCAACAATCCAAACAGTCCTGAGCGGCCGCCATCTTGTGTCTCGGTAGGATCGAGACACAAGAGGTGGCAAAAACAAAGGGGGAAATGACCATAAGGGGGCAGGGTGGACCCCCCCTGACCCCCTAGGTTTGATGTGGGGTCCATAAAAGGGCCCGCGGGGCAAAAAAAAAAGAAAAAAATTCGATCTTTGCGGGGGGAGAGCCCGGTACGCGCACCGGGGAGCGTACCAGGGAGCGTACCATGAGGAAAACCCAGTGAAACAGTAAAATAATAATTTAAAGTGCTTAGAGGTAGGGTAGCTCTGAATAGAGTTGTTGTGTTGTGTGGGTGATTTAAGTACCAACATGTAGGTACCAATACAGAGGCTTAAAATCAATGTACACCTTCTTTTCTGTAGATATCTTGCAGGTTGTTACAGACGTTATTGTGGTATATGGAATCCATACCATAGTCTGTCAGGAAAGCTGAAACAGATCCTTTAAGGACTCCCTGAGAAGGCCTAGGGGATCATGGGTAGTCTACCCTGCTCCCTTATGATGTTTTAAAATTGCATAGTATACTGTAAGTATCACTTTATATTATAATCATTTTGGTACTACTTCATGAATTACATATAAAAATGAATAATGTCTCAGACAATTTTAAAATATTAAATACAAATTTATTGGTTAGAATTTTCATAGTTTAATAAAACTTCCAGCATCAGATGATCTGGAATCTCCTCAAAATTGCATGCTTCAATATCTTGTAAACAGTCAATAAATTGTTGGTCCAGAGACTCATCCATAAAATCCTCGTCAACATAATCTTCAAAAACAATCTCTTCATCGGTAATTTCGAAAGAAATATTATTGATTTCTTGTTCTCCTTCCATTTTCTTGCTGTAAATTGCAAAAAAAATAACTATATCAGTAGGGTTAGGGCACTGTTGGGTTTAAGTACAGAGAGGTACTTCTGAGTTTTTAATAGTGAAGTTATCTTTGGGCAGTGTATGGTATCAGGAAGGAAGTAGAAATATTAAAAAGTGTATGTGAGGAAGCCTAAGTAAATTCATAATTATACCAGAGAAGCCTAACTTAATCTATAACTATAATAGAGAAGCCTATCTTAATCTATAACTATAACAGAGGGACAGTAAATAACTATCAGAAAACGTTTTTACAAATTAACTTAAAGTGCCCCTTACAAATTAACAACTTACCTTATATAAAGTTGATGAAGATGAATGAGAAAATCCTTTAAAGATGTACCTCAGGTAGTTGTAGTCAAAAAATGCCGTGTTTCCCTCTCATTTTTCATTTATATTCATGTACATAACCAATCAAATGTCAGGAAATAAAAGTAGAAAATGAAAGTAACATTTTAATTGGTCGTAAATTTTAACGCTTCATATGTGTTTTTGTCATGTAATTTACCTCAGGATATTTAGACAGGGCTACAGCCCAAATGGCTCAATGGTATTCCATCAAATTTGGGAAAATGGTAGGGACTGGTTTGTAGTAGGACCTATTCTATATTTGGAGAAAGTCTCTTCAGTGGTTTTCATGTAAATTAACGTTAAAAATTTTTGGGGAGTGCTTACCGGTGCGCGCCCCGGTACGCGTACCGGCAGCGCAACGGGAGTCCTCCATCTTGTGTTTCGGTAGAATTGAGACACAAGATGGAGGACAAACAGCGTTGGGAATGGTTAAAGGGTGGCACGGTAGACACCCCCTGACCCCCTAGGTTTTCTGAGGGGTGCTTAGGAGGCCCATATAGGAGAATAATTTTTTTTTTTTTTTTTTTCCGCGGGGGGAGCGCCCGGTACGCGTACCGGGGAGCGTACCGGGGAGCGTACTTTGGTGAAAAACAGTGAAAAAAGTTAGAGTAAAGTAATCATTTTGAGTGATGAGAGGTAGGGTAACCCTGAAAAGAGCTTTTGGGTTCTGTGGCTGATTTAGGTACCTACAAATAGGTTCCAATGCACAGTCTTAAATTCAGGAGGAATATTCTATTCCCCTCATCTGAGAAGTGCACACCATCTCCTCTGTAGATATCTTGCATGTTGTAACGCAAGTTGTTGTGGTATATGGAACCCATACCATAGTCTCTGAGGAAAGCAGAAACCGATTTATTCACATGTTTCCGTGCTTTCTCAAATTGTGGACAAAATTGGTTGGACCACTTCCATTTCTGTCTTTGGCATATATTGGAAAATACCAAGGCAGTTTGAGGAAAAAGTGCCATCAATTGCTCAAAGGTGTCCTTTAAAAGCATTTCCAGACCTACCCCAGTCAAAGTGCCTAAGTCATTTCCACCACAGTGCAGAATTATGAGGTGAGGGTGTGGCAGATGCAAAAAGGTTTTCACCAATGATATCAATTGATGACATCTCAATCCTCTTTGGCCAATCCACTTGATGTCTACATTTGGTAAATCAAGGTTGTGAAAATTTCTGGTAGCTGCATACCATTGAGCCCAGTGGATGTAGCTATGTCCAATAATCCAGACAGAATACATGGTAAGAGGAGGTTCTGGTGCAGTTAGATAAAGTGTGGGAATGAAATAGCAGTTGGAACAGTAGGAGTTTGTAAAAAAAAACTGTGGAGTTTCAGTGCTCTTGAATCACAAGCAATGATTGGTGGATTGAGATAGTTGAAAACTGAAAGTTAGGGTGCATGGTTCTGTTCTGTGAAAGAAGTAATTTGAATGGTTAAGAAAAAGTCATTTAAAGAAACATTGCACTGGATAAGCTGGTGTATTGAGAGGTCAAACATCCTTGCTGAGTTCATTTGCAACATTGTAGAATAAACTTTTAAACCTGAGAGGTCAGTGAGGAGGGAGTTGTTATGGTAACAGGTAGAAAGGGCTGAGGGGGGGAAGGGTGTTGGTTTGAAAATAGAGCCGGAAGAGTTTTAATTGGTTAACATGAGGGATATGTGTGTGGAATTAGAGGTGTTCTGTGCCATTCATGGTTGCAGTGCCTGGAGTGCATACCTTTTGCTCTGCTAAAGAAATATTGGTGTGTGTGTCTGACATTGTTCTCAATCATGAACATGGATTCATTCATGAGAAAAAAGAGTGCTCATGTACATCATTTAAGCCTGTCCGACTGTATGTGAGTGGAGAAGCGGGAACAGGAAAAAGTTTTCTGATTAAAGCAATTGCAACTTATCTGCAGAAAAGGACTGAATCACCGCTGTCTTGTGTTGTTACCGCTCCAACTGGGCTGGCAGCACATAACATTAAAGGGATCACTTTACATCGTTTACTGATGCTACCAGTGGAGCATGATAACAAATTACAATACCACAAGCTATCTGGAGATGCTTGTTCTGAAGTTTCCAGAGTCCTGAAGAAAATGAAACTTCTTATCATTGATGAAGTAAGCATGGTCTCAAATCTAATGCTTGCTTTTGTGCATTTGAGAATGCAAGAAATTCTTAGAACAGACTATGATGTCTTATTCAGAGGAAAACACATTATTGTTTTTAGAGATCTACTGCAGTTGACTCCAGTGAAAGGACAACCAGTGTTTAAAATGCTCATGCATGAAGATACCAGGAAGTGCCTAGGAAGCATTGGAAACGTTAATATATGGTTAAATTTCAAATATGCAGAACTGCTTCAAAATATGCGACAGGCAAAGGATGAAGATTATAAAAATATTCTACAAGATGTAAGAATCGGAAAAGTAAGTGAGCATGGGAAAGGAGCTTTACATGCACGATTAATTTCAAATTTGTATCCAAATGAAAACACTCTTCCAGAGAACATTTTTAAGAAAATTACTGAGATCAAATCTGGGATATGTTTGATGCCAACTCTGCAAGAATGTTCCATCTTCAACAACAAAATGTTAAAGTTAGAAAATGAAGAGATTGTGAAACTGGAAGCTATAAATAAAATAGCAGAACTTGAAAAAACATTTAAGAACGGGAATTGCTAATTATTAGCTTTTTATTTTAGCATGAGGAAAAGCCTGCCACACCGTGTCTGCAAGAGCGACAAGCTACTTAATGAAAAGATTTGTCTTGTCGCCCATTAAGTGTACATTACCTACAGCTAATCATTGCTGAAAGATTATTTTGATAAATTGATTCAATATCCAGGAATGTACTTTGTAAAAATTATTTGTCTTTAAATATTTTTGATAAATTGTTATGCAGATGGTGGCTTTTCCTCTTGCTATAGATTGTATATAGAGTTTATAGATTATTGTACATATGTTTCCAGTCCTTTCCCCTGTCTGGTTGAATGTTTTTGTATGTATGTGATATGAAAGATATAATGAATGACTCTTGAACCCTTGTTAATTCTTTTTGTGATGTATTATGTGTCCTTCATGAATATGTAATTTCGTATGAAAGATAAAAATTATGATCTTTTTCAAAAAATGCTAAAATAAAAAGCTATTAATTAGCAATTCCCGTTCTTGAATGTTTTTTCAAGTTCTGCTAGGTTAGTTGTTTATTGAAATTACGCACATCAGTATTGGCAACCCACTTTTGTTTTTTGATAATCAGGCTCAGCCTTGCTGATTAGAGCCAACTCTCAGCTGTTTTCTAGTAATAAATAAAATAGAGCATATGGGAGCAACAATTATTTTGTCAGAAAATTTGAAATCAAAATTGAATTCTTTAGAGAAGAGTATATCTAAAACTGCTGGTTTTGAAAAGACTCTGAATGTGTGTTTAAATTGTCGTATCATTTTGAGAAGGAATTTAAATGTTGAAAGAGGTCTGGTAAATGGAGCAATGGGTCATGTTGTTGGTTTTGTGAATTACAAAAATAGAGATGGAATTGAAATTTTAAAAATTAAATTTGATGGCATTGATGAAATAGAACAAATTTGTCGTTGTTCAGCTAGATTTTTGCTTGTGAAAGACTTATATGTTCGCCGAAAACAGTTTCCTATTTGTTTGGCATATGCGGTGACAATTCATAAATCTCAAGGTTTAAGTGTAGATAGCGCTATGGTGAACATTGGAAGTTCTGTGTTTAAAGAGGGTATGGTATATGTGGCATTATCACGAGTCAGAACTTTATCAGGATTGTAGTTGATTGAGTGTGATGAAACAAAGATTTGTGCAGATCTAGATTGTGTTAAAGAATACAATAGGTTAAGAAGAGAGTATGCTCCACATTTGCCTCAATATCCTCTGTTTGAAAAACGTGTGGTAGGCCGAAAAAGAAGAAATGAGAATAATTGCAGTGAGGTAGTAGCAAAAAGACAAAAAGTAGATGAAACTGTAATTGTAATTGTAAGCAGAAAGGAAAAGGATTCAGTTAAAGATGTTGTTGGATTTCAGTTTGAAAACAGTTCTGGTGTCAACTGCTATGCTAATGTAGTGCTTAATGTTGATTTTTTTCTTCAAAATTTACAAGAAAAGATTGTTGAAAATCGGGATCAAACATTCTGCTGTTTATTGAATTCTGTGTTTGAGAAATGTAGCAGTGATAGAGCAAAAATAGAAAGTGTTTCAGAAATTCGAAATCTTTTAGACATATGTTCTGGTCAAAATCAAATTTCACAGAATATTCTGCAGGATTGTCAGGAATTTTTAATGTATATGTTTGATGTATTGGAAGATGAAGGTGTAGATATAAAAATCTTTTTAGCCTTTCTTATCAATGGCAGCATGACTGCGACAACTGTAGTTTATCAAGTAGTACTACAATAGACACCGAAAGATTTATATATTTGACTTTACCAGACTGCAAATCAGTGCCTTTTAATAATCTAGTTAAAGCAGCTGATCACAATATGGTGTGTATCCAATGTAAGTCTGCAATGCTGTCCACATTATTTATACAAAATTATAGTCAGTATGTAATTTTAATGTTCCAACGATGTAGACCTGATGGAACTAAATTGACAACTTCTATTAAAAATTTTGTGGTTTCTCAGTTATCAATTTCAGGAAGAATTTTTGCCACTGTAGCTATTATTTATCATGACGGTCCTTCAACAACATCAGGGTATTACACATGCTATTTAAAATGTCGAAAAGGTTGGACTAACTGTAATGATACTCATTTGACTTTCAAACAACGTTTGCCTTTTGACTTAAAAAATTCATACCTAGGGGCCGATTAGGATCGCGGACGGACTTGAGTCCGTCCGCGACCCCTGAGGAGGAGGGAACGTCCGCAAGGGCTGCGGCGTTCCCTCCGAGCAGATTAGGATGTGACCGCCAGGGTGGCGGTCACATCCTCTATATTTAACATTGCGGCGGATGCAGCTTCAAGCTGCACCCGCCACAATGTTAAAAAGGCATGCATCGCATTTGCATGCACAAAGCAGCAGGCACTGCGCAGTGCCTGCTGCTTTGTGCATGCAATTGCAGGGGGGTACCATAGGTACCCCCCATGTGCCCCTCCCACCCCCCTTTCACCCAGGGGGCCCGCAACGGGCCCCCAAAGTGAAAGTTCGTATGCTTTTCCACGGCGGAAAAGCCGCCGCGGAAAAGCATGTATTCACCACCATCCTAATATGGCTGGCGGTGTCTGATAGACACCGCCAGCCATGTTAGAGCTTTTCCGCCGCGGTCGGAAGGCGACCGCGGCGGAAAAGCTGCGGACGGAATTCCAGACCCACCAGCCATCCTAATTTGGCGGTGGGTCTTTGGAGGCTCCGCAGCGGTTTTTCCGCATCCTCCGGGCCCGCGGTGGCTTCCGCCGGCCCGGAGGATGCGAAAAAACCGCAATCATAATCGACCCCCTAGTGTTTTTACAACCAAAATTTAAGTAAAGGTAATTGGCCTACGAAGACGGGAGCAGTTAATAAAAGTTACTCTGCTGTTTAAAATTATATTGTGAGTAAAAGTGATGAATATAATATAAAAATTATAGTTCTCATAAAGGTATGGTAAGTGGATCGCATAGTAAGTGATATCAGTATTATAGGAAATGTTCAACATGAGAGAGCCAGAGATGAAATTATGAATATTTAAATAATGTGAAAATGTTGTTTGAGCCTTTCTTTCAGAACGTCGGGAAAGCGTTAGTTTCAGAGTTTGTTTTAAGTAAAGAGTCATGACTGAACACAAGGAGTGTATGAAAACATTGAAACATATTTCAGATGTTCTTGGAGCTTTTCTTCTAGAAAGTCGATGAAATTGAATTTGTAGAGAACAGCAGAGTACCTTCCAACGAAAAGGACCTTCATGATGTACTATTTGGCCTAAAGGAAAAGTAAGTGAATCAAAGATTAGTGTACATATGTGATTTGTAAGTTTATATGTTTTTTTTTAACACAATCTTTTTGATTGTGGTTTTTTTCCCGCTGTCATATGATGAATACTTTGAACTCACTGTTTTTAGTGAAATTCAATATGTTCTGAGAACAGCAAAAATAAACTATCTAACATGTTGTACAAATTATTCTATAGTTTGTATTGTATCATTTATATTTTATTCCCATTGTATCACACTCACTTTCCTTTTCCCTCGCTCTTTCAGCTCTCTTTACTCACTCACACTGCCTTTTTTTCACTCTGTTTCACACCCATTCGTTTACTGCACTTCTTTCACAACCCCTCATTTCCATTTCTGCATCCCCTCTCTCCCTTGCACCACTTTTCAGCCTTCAGTCTCTGCTTTACTTCCATTTTCCGAGTTTTCCTCTTTTGCTCTTTTAGTAATTCCTCTTTACTCACCCACCAGTATTGTCGCACTCTGTCACTATACGTTACCCACTCTCCCTCGCTTATCTTTGTTTGCTCCTTTCTTTTGTCCTCTTCTCTCTATTTTCCGTTCACTACCTCTATGTCCTCGGTCCCTCACTCTCTTTGTGTTATGTTCACTTGTGTTTATCTACCTTCTATCATTTCTCTTACAACAACTTCACTGCTTCTCTCTCATCGTTCTTCACCCCATTTCTTTTAGTCCGGTTCCATTACTACCCCTCATTTCCTATCTTTCAATGTCCTTCTCTTTACTTTCATCACCGAATCACTTTCTCTAAGTACCACTGCTTTAGTCCTCTTCTCCTCTTTTTCCTTCATTTGCTCCCTTACTTATTTTCCTTTCCTCACTCATTGTACTCTACTTCACTCAGTCTTTCCATTAGTCTCTCTGTCTACTAACTTCCTCACTTCTTTTCCCTGAATCCTTCTATATTATCCTCTCTCCCTTCATCCCTTCACTCTATGATTCTACTTCACTTACTCTCAGTTATCTTCCATTCCTCATTCTTCTAAATGCATCCTCAATCAGACTCCTTTCCCTCTCAGTCTTTTTACTTACTCCTGTTTCCTGATTTAGTTTTGCTAACTCACATTCTTTTAGTATCTTTCTTACCTTCAGTTAATTTCTCTCTTCTTCTCCTCCTCTCTGTCACTGAATGTATCTGCCTTACTATTAGTAATTTGCTCGCCTTCTATTTCTTTTACCCTCTTTTTGTCCTTCTACATTACTTTATTTCCCTTTCTGTGTCTTTCAATCATACTTTATTTCTTAATACACTGTTATGATTTTTAACCTCTTCATTTGTATCTTTTATTTTAAAATATATATTTTACTAATTATAACTTATTTTTTCTTCTCTCACAGATACAAAGTGTAGTAAAAAATGTAATTAAAGTTACATTAATTATATGGTAAGTGTGACTTAAAAAATGTAGTTTGTCATCACCCTTTCCTTTAACCTCACTACTATTTTCTCACCCTACCTCACTCCTGTTTCCTTACTCTGCTTCCCTCACTTATTCTTATCCTCCATGTTTACTCCCCTTTCCCTAACTCTCCTCCCACATTCAACTTCTTTCAGTCCCCCTGCATTACTTCCCTTACCCTCTGTTGCCTTCCTTTGCTCCCTCACTCCTTCTCTTTCCTTTACTCATTTACTTCACTCCTCTCACTCCTACTCTCAGTCCGTCTGTCCTCACAGTTCCTCACTTCCGTTCCCTCACTCTGTCTCTCTTACCGTTGCTGTCTCTGTCCCCTCACTCTGTCAATACTCTTTCGTCATACTCACTCCCTACAATTCACCTACACTCCCTCACTTACCTTTCTTTGCTGCTTCATTCACTCCCTTTCAGTCACTCCTTCCTTTACTCTCTCTCTCCTTTCTCTCTGTCACTCCCCATGTCTTACCCTTATTCACTTTTATCCACCCTCTTTCACCCCTCTTTACTTACAGTCACTGCTCTTTTCTAACCCTCCCTCAACGTTGTTCTTTTACTCCGGTTCCGTCACTACCCCTCATTCCCCATCCTTTACTGTCCTTCCCTTTACTTTCAACACCCACTCACATTCTCCCAGTACCTCTGCTTTAGTCTTCTTCCTCTCTCTTCCCTTCTTTCGCTCCCTTATTCATTTTCCTTTTCTCACTTACACCCTATTACACCTTCTCTCTGTCTTACTATGTAATAAACAGTCCCTCTGTGTTGCTCCCTCTAGCTCTCTTTCTCTTAACATCACTCTCTCTGTGTCTTTCCCTCATGCTCACTCCTTTATTTATTTATTTTTTATTTTGAGTGCGCGCCCCGGTACGCGTACCGGTGCGCGTACCCTGGAAAAAAAAAGAATTACAGAGTTTTTAAAAAATGTCGTTTTTTCTTTATAAATTGGAGGAAGTTCTAAAAAGAACTGTTTTTTATTCGTTTCGTTTTATATTTTTTTATTGTTTTTTGGAACATTTTTTACTTTTTTTGGCTTTTCTGAACAGTTTTATATTTTTTTGTATTTTTTATGGGGAGAAACAAAAAACAGGGAATTGTAAATGGCTCAACTGGAGCAAAAAAAAAAACAGGAAAAAAATTATGTTTCTTCGGGCACTTGTGGTGATCCCAAGCACGGGTGATAAGTGTAATGCTTTGCTCACCATAGCATATTGTCACTCCACAAAATATGCAAACGATTTTAAAATTGGAAAACTTGGATTGAATGCTTGGGATCATCTCCCTTTCCTCTGGACCCGATGGGGTGTGTTGATTACTTTGGGAGGTGCTGGCAGAAGATTGGGCAGGGTTTCTGGCCAGTTCCCTGACCTCTGCCCTAGCATAGTTATTAGGGTACCGGCGTTGCATGTGCCGAATCATGGTGTTGTTGCCAAAAGAGTATTTTTTGATAGGGTTCCCCCTTGAAAGTTGAAAGCCACAGATTAAACAAGTCGCTTTTTGCGCATTAACTTTCTTCTTGTCCTTTGGGATGGAAAAAAACTGCCAGATAAAGTGCTCCTTTGGCTTATATGGGGTAGTATCTTCTGGTAGGAACCTCCCCTCCTCCTCCTCCTCCTCTTCTTGTTTTCCACCACTGTGGTGTTGTAGTGGTCCTTGTGGTGGTGGTGGTGGTGGTGGTGGTGGTGGTGCAGATGCTCCTGCAGCTGCTGCTACTGTAGTCATTTTTCAGACAAATAGGTACAGAAAGGTCTTTCAACAGGTCTTCCTCACTCAAAGTACAAAGTGAGAATGAGGAAAATAGGTGGGGGCTTTCATCATTTGGAAAACAAAACTGTCCTGAACCAATGAAAAGTGTTACTTGCAGGTCACATGACTCGGGCCTTCATCATTTGGAAACCAAAACTGATCTGAACCAATGATAAGTGTTATTTTCAGGTCACATGACCCGACGCGCTTACGCTACGCGCCCCGGGGCGCGCCCGGGGGTGCGTAGCGTGAGCGCGTCGGGACGCGCCCGGCGGCGCTTACGTTGCGCGATCGTATACGTTTGGGCACTTCCGGGTGCGTTTATGCCGTGCGTCATAAGACGCATCACGCGGCTATGCAATACGTCACGATGATGTTTTCGTTCGAGGCAATAGCGCTAACGGGACGCTCACCGGTACGCGTACCGGGGCGCGCCGTAACACTGCGCTCACCGGTGAGCGCATCGGTACGCGCCCCGGGAGCGCTCCGGGGCAAAAAAATTATATATTTTTTTTTAAAAACATTAAAAAAAATTGTATTACATAATTATATAATATAAAATTCATTATAAAAAATATTACATTCCATACCTATAGAGATTTGCTATTAAAAAACCTATGAAATTCACTGAAAAAACCATAGGTTTCACACCAGTTATAGTTAGGAATTAGCATTTAAAAAACCTATTAAATTCACAGAAAAAACCATAGGTTTCACACCAGTTATAGTTAGTTGGAAATTTTACTCGCATAAAACCATTGAAATTCCCACGTTATAGTTAGTTGGACTCACTATAACTTGCGCGTGCAATGCACTGCTGATGACGTCACATATTACATCACTCATGACATGGTCAGTGACATCCAACAAAGTATAAGTGAATACGATGAACTAATTCAAAAATGGTATGAACTTCAGATGCTAAGTAGAGATGAACACTTGTTTTTGAGAAACAACTGTCCCATGACACCGACATTTTACCACCTCCCCAAATTACATAAAAACCGTGACCGTCCTCCAGGCCGTCCAATCATTTCCTCCATTGGGAGTTTGACAGAGAACATGTCCCGATTTGTTGATAATGTGCTGTTCCCGCTGGTGTCTGGTTTGAAGTCTTATATCAGAGACACAAAAGACTTTTTGGTGAAAATACAGGATTTGGAATGGGAGTCGGGATATTTAATGATTGTATTGGACATCACTAGCTTGTAAACAAGCATTGAACATCAACATGGCCTAGAGGCAGTAAGGCATGCTTTAGAACAGCGTCAATTGCGTTTTGCCAGACATAATAACATGATTCTGGAGTTTATTGAATTCTGCCTGACCCACAATATATTCTTATTTGAGGAACAACTGTATATACAGAGGTCAGGGACAGCGATGGGCACCTGCTTTGCTCCCAGCTACGCGAATGTATTCGTTGGCTGGTGGGAGGAGCAGGTGCCCAGGAGCTGTAAGATCAGGGAGCAGGAGGGAAAAGTGGTATGTTGGCATCGTTACATCGATGATTTGTTCATCGTATGGAACGGTGAAAGAGAGACAGCAGATGAATATATAAATATACTTAACAATAACAACTTGAATCTGCACTTCTCAGGTTCAGTTAGTCCGGTGGCAGCGGAGTATTTGGATCTGAGAATATTTATAGAAGGAGAACATCTACATACTTCCCTGTATAGGAAGGAGACTGCTGGCAATTCTACACTCTTTGCCAGCAGCAGCCACCCTCCTCAACTCATCAACAGTATTCCCTACGGGGAGCTATTGAGGCTCCGCAGAAATTGCTCCAGAGATTCCGACTTTGAGGCAGCTGCCTCGGAGTGCGTATCCCGTTTTAAGAACAGGGGGTATGGCAATAAATTGCTGAAAAAGACACTGACTAAAGTAAGGAAGATCGAGAGAGGAACCCTTCTCACCTCCAACCCCACGCGGGGAGAACGTGGGAAAGAGGTAACCAATATTAAAGGGAAATTCAGGCTAATTACCCCATATTCATCAGGGGCAACAGATCTGAGAATGATGCTTAAGAAAAACTGGCACATTCTGTTGACTGATAATGTACTCAAGGAGGACCTACCGACTTACCCACTACTAACCTTCAGCAAAGCGAGATCAGTTGGAGATATGCTGGTTACTAGCCACTTTGAAAAACCTGCCCCCAGAACAAATACTCTAAGGGACCAGAAAGGCTTTTACCCCTGCGGCCGCTGTAAAGCGTGCGCAGGCAGTAAACGAGTCCTGTCGTACACAATAACAGAAACAGGGAGAAAAATGACTATTAATAAATTCATTACCTGTAAAACGCAGTATGCGGTCTATTGCCTTCACTGTCTGTGTGGCCTCCGCTACATCGGAAGTACAATTAAAGAGCTTAAACTAAGAATACTAGAACATCTTAGAGCGATAGACAAAGCAGACCCAGCCTACCCGGTGGCTCGCCATTTTGCTGATGTACACGGGCGGGATCGTAACAAACTACAATATTTTGGAATAGATATTGTGCCTCCAAATGTGAGGGGCGGAGACCGCTTGAGGCGACTCCAGAGGTTGGAGTCGAGATATATAATAGACCTCTCCACAAAACATCCTAAAGGTCTAAATAGTGGGGAAGAAATGGCATTCCATCTAGGTAAATAAGAGATATGGCTCACAGTAAAGAACGAAGAACTTGAATACTGTATGAGCACTACCTTGGAATGTGAATCTATGGTAGTTTGAACGTATGTCTTAATATGCTGTCCCCTTGACAAACATAAGTGTTCCATGTATCTGATGTTTGTTGTGGTAACTTTTAATTGAAACCTCGATCAGATCTGACTTGATCAAGTCAGATTGACTTGATCAAGTTTGATTTGGCTT
Organism: Lissotriton helveticus; assembly: GCF_964261635.1. Classification (NCBI taxonomy): domain Eukaryota; kingdom Metazoa; phylum Chordata; class Amphibia; order Caudata; family Salamandridae; genus Lissotriton; species Lissotriton helveticus. The sequence continues at coordinate 1,077,741,324 of NC_136067.1, read as the reverse complement.
TTGAAAATTATGAATTGCTGATTCCTAAATGATGAAATTTTGAACCTTATGAATTAAGGAAAATATCTTAACATTTATGATAAAACACTAACTGTATAGTAATCATGCAATCATGAATTAGAAATGAATTGGGAATGTCTCACAAGATTGTCATGATCCGGTCTTAATGAGAGAAAGTTTTTCTTTTTCTTTCTCTGAACTAGTCATCTAGGTTGATGAAACCGTAACTGTTTTATGTACCAACAGCTTCAGACTAATACAGAGATATAACTTTATATGATTTATTCATGGAGTTGATTGAAGTAATGTAATGCTATGCCCCCCTTTTTTTCGCTAACGTATTTCGAGTATAGATGGAAATGTTGACATGTTATGATGAGGGACAGTAACTTGATTTCTGTTTATGTCAATAACAATCTGAATAACATATACATCACTTTTTAAGGTGTGATTGCCCATCTGTGGGCTGCAGCATATCCAATTTTCATTGACTAGCTGAGACATGAGACACATTATATGTCATTTCAAGATGGCGCGCACCTTGATCAATGTGATGAGAGTCCCTTGTCAATGTCTATGCCCATGATTACTTGGAAGCTTTATCAACATGTCGGTAATGCATTTTGTGTAACACACACTGACGAAGGCAGTACGCTGAAACGCGTCTGTGTGAGCCCCTTCCGCGAAATAAAACCAGCGTGATTGGCAAACTCCTTTTCAAGTGCTGTTTGTCTTTTTCACGAATGAGGAGTTGGAGCGTAATATATATATATATATATATTACCTACTGGCGATAGCCAGTAGGTATATATAGTTAGGATTTTTTTCCTATGGGATTTTTGAAAATTCTATGTCGAATAACTTTGGCGTTTGAGGACAGAAGTGGCTGAAATTTTCAGGAAAATGGAACATTTTGTTTCTGAGCAGCCCCTGAAAATTTGGGGGGGTGTCGTCAAGGGGGGCCGAGAAAAAAGGGGGGTCCCAAAACGTGTTTTTCCCATGCAATTTTCCATAGGGCGGTTGGCCTCACTTTTAGCCTGAACGGCTGAATGGATTTACACCAAACTTGGCAAAATTGTAGGGACTGGTAGCCCGATGTGCCTTTGCTATGTCTCAAGATATAGGCTCCAGTGGTTTTTACGAAAATTAACTTTGAAAAATATATATTGGGCTACATTGGGCTATATATATGTTGGAGCCCAAATGTAGCCCAATGTAGCCCAATGTAGCCCAATGTAGCCCAAAGATGGCCACCAGAGACAAAAAAAAACAAATGTAGCCCAAATATCAGCCAGATGTAGCCCAACTATAGCCCAATGACAGAATGTCCCAGAGTGTTCTAAAGAACAACTAGAGTGCTAACAGTCCTGCTTATTACAAAGGTATGGCACACCTGAAGCCATCTTGATTGGAATAAAGTGGTAACTCTTAAAACATTTAATTTAAAAAGGAACAAAATGAGGGGGTTCATTTTGCCATAGAAAGTATGATTAGCGAATATATGACGAAATCCCGCATGCCATCAGTCCGCAAAAAAAATCCCGCATGTACTATTAGGCCGCAAATTAAAATAACGAAAACTTTTAGAACGAATATGCCTTTAGCATACACTAAACAACTAAACTACCCTAAACCCTAAAACACTACCCCCCAGCATGACCCTACACTACACAAACACTACAACACTACCCTAAACCCTAAAACACTACCCCCAGCATGACCCTACACTACGCAAACACTACAACACTACCCAAAACCCTAAAACACTACACCCCAGCATGACCCTACACTACGCAAACACTACAACACTACCCTAAACCCTAAAACACTACCCCCAGCATGACCCTACACTACGCAAACACTACAACACAACCCTAAACCCTAAAACACTACCCCCAGCATGACCCTACACTACGCAAACACTACAACACAACCCTAAACCCTAAAACACTACCCCCAGCATGACCCTACACTACGCAAACACTACAACACTACCCTAAACCCTAAAACACTACCCCCAGCATGACCCTACACTACGCAAACACTACAACACTACCCAAAACCCTAAAACACTACACCCCAGCATGACCCTACACTACGCAAACACTACAACACTACCCTAAACCCTAAAACACTACCCCCAGCATGACCCTACACTACGCAAACACTACAACACTACCCAAAACCCTAAAACACTACCCCCAGCATGACCCTACACTACGCAAACACTACAACACTACCCAAAACCCTAAAACACTACACCCCAGCATGACCCTACACTACGCAAACACTACAACACTACCCTAAACCCTAAAACACTACCCCCAGCATGACCCTACACTACGCAAACACTACAACACTACCCTAAACCCTAAAACACTACCCCCAGCATGACCCTACACTACGCAAACACTACAACACTACCCTAAACCCTAAAACACTACCCCCAGCATGACCCTACACTACGCAAACACTACAACACTACCCTAAACCCTAAAACACTACCCCCAGCATGACCCTACACTACGCAAACACTACAACACAACCCTAAACCCTAAAACACTACCCCCAGCATGACCCTACACTACGCAAACACTACAACACTACCCTAAACCCTAAAACACTACCCCCAGCATGACCCTACACTACGCAAACACTACGACACTACCCAAAACCCTAAAACACTACACCCCAGCATGACCCTACACTACGCAAACACTACAACACTACCCTAAACCCTAAAACACTACCCCCAGCATGACCCTACACTACGCAAACACTACAACACTACCCAAAACCCTAAAACACTACACCCCAGCATCACCCTACACTACGCAAACACTACAACACTACCCTAAACCCTAAAACACTACCCCCAGCATGACCCTACACTACGCAAACACTACAACACTACCCTAAACCCTAAAACACTACCCCCAGCATGACCCTACACTACGCAAACACTACAACACTACCCTAAACCCTAAAACACTACCCCCAGCATGACCCTACACTACGCAAACACTACAACACTACCCTAAACCCTAAAACACTGCCCCCAGCATGACCCTACACTACGCAAACACTACAACACTACCCTAAACCCTAAAACACTACCCCCAGCATGACCCTACACTACGCAAACACTACAACACTACCCAAAACCCTAAAACACTACCCCCAGCATGACCCTACACTACGCAAACACTACAACACTACCCAAAACCCTAAAACACTACCCCGCAGCATGACCCTACACTACGCAAACACTACAACACTACCCAAAACCCTAAAACACTACCCCCAGCATGACCCTACACTACGCAAACACTACAACACTACCCAAAACCCTAAAACACTACCCCCAGCATGACCCTACACTACGCAAACACTACAACACTACCCAAAACCCTAAAACACTACCCCCAGCATGACCCTACACTACGCAAACACTACAACACTACCCAAAACCCTAAAACACTACACCCCAGCATGACCCTACACTACGCAAACACTACAACACTACCCAAAACCCTAAAACACTACACCCCAGCATGACCCTACACTACGCAAACACTACAACACTACCCAAAACCCTAAAACACTACCCCCAGCATGACCCTACACTACGCAAACACTACAACACTACCCTAAACCCTAAAATACTACACCCCAGCATAACCCTACACTACGCAAACACTACAACACTACCCAAAACCCTAAAACACTACCCCCAGCATGACCCTACACTACGCAAACACTACAACACTATCCTAAACCCTAAAACACTACGCCCAGCATGACCCTACACTACGCAAACACTACAACACTACCCTAAACCCTAAAACACTAGCCCCAGCATGACCCTACACTACGCAAACACTACAACACAACCCTAAACCCTAAAACACTACCCCCAGCATGACCCTACACTACGCAAACACTACAACACTACCCTAAACCCTAAAACACTACCCCCAGCATGACCCTACACTACGCAAACACTACAACACAACCCTAAAACACTACCCCCAGCATGACCCTACACTAAACAACCACCACAACTCTACACTACACTAACACAACACTACACTACACAACACTACACTACACTACACAATCACTAACCCACGAAAAAATTAACACAAACCCACTTACCTCTCTCGTCATCGTGGTTTTCACAACGCAAATGCATTTACCATACATGCCTTTAAAACGTAATTCTTTGTAAAGGCATGCGCGATAAATGCACATGCGTTTTGAAAAAATGCGGGATAATGGTATGCGAGGTCAATGACCTTGCGGGATAATGGTATGCGGACTGAAAGTCTGCGGGATAAAAAAAGCGGGAAAATGGCTGCAAACCATGATTAGCAGCAGACTTCCCTGGTGAGCACTAGCTTTACTACAGTGATCTAATGAGCAACTAGAGTGCTAACATTCAGAATTTATGGCAAATGTGTGACACATCTGAATGCCTTCTTGATAGAACCAAAGTAAACAAGCATTGAAAATGCAATAGATCTCGCCCTCGTTTAAGTTAAAGCCATTCTGTTTGTAATGAGGTGGCTTTTTAGCTTTGCTTTTATTAGTGTTTTTAAAACTTTCATGTAAATAACATGCATATGTATGCATATATGTATATGTATGCATGCATTTATATTTATATAGATATGCAGATTATATATGTTTATATATGTATATTACCTACTGGCGATAGCCAGTGGGTATATATAGTTAGGATTTTTTCTCTATGGGATTTCTGAAAATTCTATGTCTAATAACTTTGGCGTTTGTGGACGGAATTGGCTGAAATTTTCAGGAAAATGGCACAGTTTGTTTCTGAGCAGCCCCTGAAAATGTGGGGGGGTTTCGTCAAGGGGGGGCCGAGAAAAAAGGGGGTCCCAAAACGCGTTTTTCCCATTCATTTTTCCATAGGGCGGTTGGACTTTTAGCTCGAACGGCTGAATAGATTTACATGAAACTTGGCAAAATTGTAGATATGGTTTGCCCAACGTACCTTTGCTATGTCTCAATATATGTGCTCCAGTGGATTTTGAGAAATTAACGTTTAAAAAAATATATATATCAGTGACAGCGCTCCGGTTAGCGCCCCGGTTCGCGTACCTGACGCGTAACGGAACTTCGCAGAGCGAAGCTGATTGGCTCTCCGGTGTCTGTCAACATTCTAAACAGTCCGGAGCGGCCGCCATCTTGTCTCTCGGTACGATCGAGAGACAAGATGTGGTGAAAAATGAAAGGTGAAATGAAGGAAAGGGGGCAAGGTAGACCACTCCTGACCCCCTAGGATTGATGAGGGGGATATTAAAGTGCCCCGCGGGGCAAAAAAAAAAAAAAAATTTTTAAGCGATTTTACGCCGTAGAGGCGCGTCCCGGTACGCGAACCGGGCAGCTCACCGGGCAGCTCACCGGGCAGCTCACCGGGCAGCTAACCGGGCAGCTAACCGGGCAGCTAACCGGCAGCGTAGCTGTCAACATTGTAAACAGTACGGAGCGGCCGCCATCTTGTCTCTCGGTAGGTTCGAGAGACAAGATGTGGTGAAAAAAGAAGGGGGAAATGAAGGAAAGGGGGCAAGGTAAACCCCTCCTGACCCCCTAGGATTGATGAGGGGGATATTAAAGTCCCCCACGATTTTTCGCGGTAGAGGCGCTTCCCGGTACGCGAACCGGGCAGCTAACCGGCAGCGTAACGGGAGTCCGCCATCTTGTATTTTTGGAGCGTCCCGTTCGCGTACCGGGTAGCGTCCTGGTAAGCGTAACAAGGCGAAAACCAAGAGAAACAGTAAAAAAAAAATTAAGGGAATAGATTTCCAGCAAACTTGGCAAAATTGTAGGGACTGTTTGTTTGATGTGCCTTTGCAAGGCCTCAAGATATGTGCACGTGTGGATTTTGTCTAATTAAGGTTAAAAAAAATATATATATCTGTAAGCGTGCTCCGGCACGCTTACGTTACGGGTTTTGTTTGCGCTGCAGAGCCGATGCGTAACGGTTATGCGACGCGTCATGAGGCGTCTCACGTGGCTACGTGATACGTCACGTAATAAAGAATATATTTTACAGCTATAGATATTAGCTTTTAAAAAACCAATGAAATTCACTGAAAAAACCATTGGTTATGGACCATATATAGTTAGGAATTTGCATTTACAAAACCTTGAAAATTCACTGAAAAAACCATAGGTTAGAGACCATATATAGTTAGCTGGACATTTTATTGACATAAAACCAATGAAATTCCATATATAGTTAGTTGCACTAACTATATATCGCGCACCCGCAATCCACTGCTGATGATGTCACATATTACATCATTCATGACATGGTCAGTGACATCACTGATGACATCACTGATGACATCTCAAATGACATCACTGATGACATCACTGATGACATCTCAAATGACATCACTGACGACATCATGACACACCAATACCAGTTACTACATACGCACTCACTGATTCCTACGTCTACACACACATTCACTCATTCACCCATACAATCACTCATACATACAGTCACTCATTATTACAACACTATCATATGCACTCATACACCTATGCAGACACTCACACACTGCCACTCATCCATGGAGTTACTCACACACCTAGTCAGTCCTGTAAAGAATCAATCACACTTCCATTTCCTCATCTATACAGTTAAACACAGAACACCATACTTCAGTGACATCACTGATGACATCACTGATGACATCTCAAATGACATCACTGATGACATCTCAAATGACATCACTGATGACATCATGACACACCAATACCAGTTACTACATACGCACTCACTGATTCCTACGTCTACACACACATTCACTCATTCACCCATACAATCACTCATACATACAGTCACTCATTATTACAACACTATCATATGCACTCATACACCTAGTCAGTCCTGTGAAGAATCAATCACACTTCGATTTCCTCATCTATACAGTTAAACACAGAACACCATACTTTTCACACATATACTAACACATACTTACTCTCTTATACAATCACTGATACAAGTACACATTGATATGCACAGAGTCACACACCTCCCAGCCAGCCACACACACACTCAGTCTTCCATACATCCACTCATTCTTCAATATGTAAAACATATTTAAACTTTACAAAAACACACAGACACTAGAAGATGTCATCAGTGATGTCATTTGAGATGTCATCAGTGATGTCATCAGTGATGTCATTTGAGATGTCATCAGTGATGTCATCAGTGATGTCACTGACCATGTCATGAATGATGTAATATGTGACATCATCAGCAGTGGATTGCGGGTGCGCGATATATAGTTAGTGCAACTAACTATATATGGAATTTCATTGGTTTTATGTCAATAAAATGTCCAGCTAACTATATATGGTCTCTAACCTATGGTTTTTTCAGTGAATATATATATATATATATATATATATATATATGTATATATATATATTCACTGGAAAAACCATAGGTTTCACACACGTTATAGTTAGGAATTAGTATTTAAAAAACCTTAGAAATTCACTGAAAAAAACATAGGTTTCACACATGTTATTGTTAGCTGGACATTTCACTCATACAAAACCTTTGAAATTCCCCCGTTATAGTTAGTTCAGATAACTATAACTTGCACGCCCGCAATGCACTGCTGATGATGTCACATATTACATCACTTATGACATGGTCAGTGACATCACTCATTTGTGATATTTGTGATATTTGTGAGGTTATTTATAGAGCGCGACGTTCGCTCCGGAGGGAGCATCTTGGCGCTGAAGATCCTGGGAGACCAGTCCTAAAGTAGAAGTCCTAGAGTAGAGGGGAGGTTAGATGGCTGCTTTGGAATAGTCGTCAGAGAGGTTGAAAATCCAGGTCTTTAAGAGCTTTCTAAAGGGTTTTTCAAGGGTCTGTTTTCTGAGGGTTTTGGGCAGGCTATTCCATGCTTTCGTGGCCAGAAAGCTTAAGGTTTTACCGCCCTTTGTCTTCAGGTTGTATTTAGTAGGGAGGATGAGATTGTCAAGGGACGAGCGGAGGGAGCGACTGGGGGTGTAGTGGGGAAAGCGTCTGGAGAGGTATTTAGGGCCGGTTTTGTTGAAGGCACGGAAGGCAATGATCAATATTTTAAAAAGAATTCTTTTGTGGAGGGGTAGCCAGTGTAAGGTCCAGAGGGCTGCGGAGATGGAGGCTCTGCGGGGTAGCCTGAGGACCAGTCGCGCGGCTGTATGAAGCACACTTTGAAGTTTCGATAGCGTGTTCTTTTTTGCCCCTGCAAGAAGGCCGTTGCAGTAGTCTAAGCGTGAAAGTATAAGCGCTACTGTCACGGTTTTTCTGGCTTCGATTGGGAGGAAGTCAAAGAATTTTCTGAGGGATTTGATTATTCCGAAACATTTGCCGGCTACAGTTCTGGCATGTTGATCAAAGGAGAGGTCAGAGTCAAAAATGACGCCTAGATTCCTGGCCGATGTGACTGTCTGGGGGGGAGCGGCTGAATCGTCTGGCCACCAGAGGGCTGGACAGAAGGAGGTGTTTTTTCCAATCAGAAGGATCTCGGTTTTGCTAGAGTTGCACTTTAAGTGGTTGCTGTCCATCCAGCGGAAGACTTCAGTTAGGCAATGTTTGAGGTCGAGCTCGGCTGAGGTGGAGTTGTCCTCTAATGGCACAATGAGTTGTGTGTCATCGACATACGAGGTGACTGGTATGCCAAATGATTCGATTAGGGACAGGAGTGGAATGAGATAGATATTGAAAAGGAGGGGACTCAGAATGGACCCCTGCGGTACACCTGAGGAAACCGTTTTCTCTTTGGAGTGGAAGGGACCAAGAGCGACGGTTTGTGATCGATCAGTGAGAAATGACTTTATCCAGGACAGAGCGGAATCAGAAATGCCAATGTCCATAAGTCTGCTGATAAGAATGGAGTGGGAAATGGTATCAAACGCCGCCGTTAAGTCGAGGAGGATAAGAATTGAGTTTTTCCTCTGATCTTGTAACAGTTTGATGGTATCAGACAATTCTATCAGTGCAGTTTCGATCGAGTGTTTTGGACGGAAACCCGATTGTTGAGGGTGAAGAATGTTGTTATCTTCAAGGTGGCGTTTTAGCTCTCTATAAACTAGTTGCTCCGTTATTTTTCCCAGGGCCGGGAGTAATGAAATCGGGCGAAGGTTGGTCAGGTCTGTCGGGGATTTGTTGGCCTTTTTCATGAGGGGTTTGACAATTCCCTTCTTCCAGCGGCGGGGGACAGATCCTGTGAGGAGTGAAGAATTGACTATGTTGTTGATAGTAGGATTCAACACCTCAATTAGTTGGTGGAGTATTTTAGGGGGACAGGGGTCAGACGGGGAGCCCGATTTGCAGGCCAGGATAACTTCTCTGGTTTGCGCTAAAGTCACCAGAGAGAAGCTTCTAAGTTTACCGACACGAGAGTCCGAGAGGGATATCCGAAGTGGGGAAATTGTTTTGGATGGAGGTAATTTTGTCTTCAAAATAATCAGAGATTTGGTCGCACAGATCCTGAGATGGGGGTATTTCTGGTAGCAGTGCTTTGGGCTGAGTAAACGATTTAACTATTGCAAACAGCGTCTTTTGTTTTTGGCTGGAATCTTTGATGGCGTTAACGTAAAAAGCTTTTTTGGCCGTTTTGATTTTAGAGAGATAAGATTTCCTTATAAGGATGTTGGAAAGACGATTGACTTTATCGTAAGACTTGCGCCATTTACGTTCTGCCTTCTTACATAGTAAATGAGCGGTAGCTAGGTCAGGTGTGAACCAAGGAGCATTGGTTTTGGTTTTTTTCAGGGAGGTACAAGGACGTTTGGGAGGGTTTCTAGATTTCATTTCATGTGTGATCCAGTTATGGAAAAGGTTGGCGTCGATTTCGACGTTCCCCGATAAGGTGGGGGATTGGGATTGCATTAGGGGTTTGAGACTAATGTTTTCTTGGACCTTTTTCCAGTTGATGGTGTTGGTGAGGTGAGAGTTAGTTTTATTGCAGGGAGGCGGAAGCACATTCTTAATGTGGAATGGGATCAGAGAGTGATCAGACCAGATCTGTGGCAAAGGGGGCAGGGTGGTTAGGGAGGAGAGGTTGGTGCACACACCATCAAGGGTATGACCAAGAGAGTGCGTGGGTGAGGTGACCAGTTGCTGGATGTTGAACATCTTGAGGGTTTGGGAGAAGTTGATGGTTTGAGCATCGGATTTGGATTCAAGATGTAGGTTGAAATCCCCAAGTAGGGTAAAGTGTGGGTATCTTAGTAAAAAGTGTCCCAGGGAATCACACAGTGAGTCAAGAAACTTGGTGGCATTGCCGGGCGGGCGATAGATAAGACCACCTGAGAAGGAGGTATGTTCATTCAATTTAATTGAAAAGCCTAAGCCTTCTGTATTTTTTAAGGGCTCTAGATTGAAAGTATGGCAATGGAAGGTGTTCTTAAGTATAATGGCGACACCTCCGCCTCTTCCCTTAACTCTGTCATGTCTGAAAAATGAGTAGCCCTGGGGTAGAAAGACTGCAATATCGGGGTTGCTGTCTTCGGTTAGCCATGTTTCGGTTATCATTAGGCAATCAAGATCGGAATTGTAGATGAGATCGTGTATATCTTGATTGTGCTTGCACATGGAGCGTGCATTAATTAGTCCTCCTTTGAATAGGGGCTGGGGAGCCTTGGGGGGTGATGGGGCGGCGGGTGTGTAGTCTGGGTGTTGGATAATAGTCCAGCGGCAGAGTTTGCAGCTGACTGAGCCGGCTAGGGTAGTTGCGTCTAATATGCAGGGACAGTGCTTGGAGCTCTGTAGTTGATAGAGGTCACTGGACTGGTAGCGGATGTGAGGGGAGGTGTGGGCAGAGTTTCCTGCGCCTGTCGCGGTCTTGGCGCGGACGGGCGCAGACGGGCTTGCCTTAGGCGCGCCTTCGGTGCGCAAACGGCGCTCCCGCTGCGCTCGTCCGCTGCGCTTCCTATACCCACACATTTCTAGCAAAGGAGGAGAGGGCGTGGCCTATCAGGTGGGCGTGGTTTAGCGCGCACGCCTGGGCTGATGGCGGCGGCTGAAGGGTGATTAAGTACGCGACAGCTTTTAGATCAGCTGCGTGCAGTTGGCAGTATTTGCTTTTTAAAAACAACAAGTTATCAGGTAAGTGACACCACACACAAGTTTTAAAATGCAGACAAATATGCAATTTTTGTAGTACCTCCAGCACCCGGCTTCCGCCTCAGGGCTGGGTCAAGGATCAATGGGTGGACGCTAGTATTCGGCGTTTAAGTAGGCGGTCAAGTGGGCGTGGCCTATCAGGTGGGCGTGGTCTAGCGCGCACGCCTGGGCTGATGGCGGCGGCTGAAGGGTGATTAAGCACGCGACAGCTTTTAGATCAGCTGCGTGCAGTTGGCAGTATTTGCCTTTTAAAAACAACAAGTTATCAGGTAAGTGACACCACACACAAGTTTTAAAATGCAGACAAATATGCAATTTTTGTAGTACCTCCAGCACCCGGCTTCCGCCTCAGGGCTGGGTCAAGGATCAATGGGTGGACGCTAGTATTCGGCGTTTTAGTAGGCGGTCAAGTGGGTGTGGCCTATCAGGTGGGCGTGGTCTAGCGCGCACGCCTGGGCTGATGGCGGCGGCTGAAGGGTGATTAAGCACGCGACAGCTTTTAGATCAGCTGCGTGCAGTTGGCAGTATTTGCCTTTTAAAAACAACAAGTTATCAGGTAAGTGACACCACACACAAGTTTTAAAATGCAGACACATATGCAATTTTTGTAGTACCTCCAGCACCCGGCTTCCGCCTCAGGGCTGGGTCAAGGATCAATGGGTGGACGCTAGTATTCGGCGTTTAAGTAAGTGGTCAAGTGGGTGTGGCCTATCAGGTGGGCGTGGTTTAGCGCGCACGCCTGGGCTGATGGCGGCGGCTGAAGGGTGATTAAGTACGCGACAGCTTTTAGATCAGCTGCGTGCAGTTGGCAGTATTCATGTACTCATGACTCATGTACTCGTGACATGTGACTCATGCAGCACTGAGGTCTCTCCTGATAACAGGTGAGTAAATCCGAATTCGTAGTTCGGCTGATTTTAGAGGAATTTTTTAAAGTTCCAAAACTCCACACTTAGAAAAATCAGCCAATGTTAGCCTATGGAAGGAAATTCAAGTTACTGTAAGTATGATTAGAATTATTTTTCAGGATCAGTAGTGCGCTCAAAGATGCAGTAGTGACGTCTCTTGTGATAACAGGTGAGTTAATTGGAATTCGTAGTTCGGCTGATTTTACAGGAATATTGTTCTCAATAGTGAAGGAAGGGGGCGGGGCCTGAGGTAACATGTGTGCAAACACACCCTGTGGCGCGTTTTAGGTTGGGGAATTAATTCCTCTTCAATCCTGAGGTCCCCTGTGAGCCAACTCGCCCACCGGATACCTCCAGTATGTGCCAGGGAGCTGCGTTACAGACAGGTGTTCAGAGGGCAAGCCCCCCTTTTACAACACTCTGCAACACAGCTCCGTGGTGCTTACTGGAGGTACCTGTTTGACTAGTTGACCCCTAGGGGACCTCTGGATTGAAGAAGAATTAATTCCCCAACTTAAAACGTGCCACAGAACATGTTTGCACACATATCACCTCTAGCCCCATCCCCTACCTTCACCACTGTGCAAACACGCCCCGTACCGCGTTCTAAGTTGGGGGATTAAGTCCCCTTGTATACTGGGGGTCCATGGAGTCCAACTAGCCCACCAAGAACCTCCAGTATACACCAGGGGGCTGCGTTGCAGAGACATGTAAAGAGGCCACACCCCTTTTTACACCTCTCTGCAACGCAGCCCCCTGGTGCTTTTTCAGAGGGGGAACTAATTCCCCTTGCATACTGGGAGTCCCTGGGGGCCAACTAGCCCACCAGGAACCTCCAGTATGCACCAGGGGGCTGCGTTGCAGAGAGGTGTAATGAGGCCTCACCCCTATTTACACCTCTCGGCAATATCTAAAATCACACAAAAAATATTGTATCGTAAAGGGTCCATGACTTGTGGTGCACTGAGGTAGGGGCACCAGAGATGAGCGTGCTGATGTGGAGTAATTGTAAATGTCCTTTCGGGATATGCCTGCTGCCTGAGGTGACATGCGTCCAGTGTCTACAGCACGAAAGTCAATCATAAAGGGTCCATGAGTTGTGATGCACAGAATCAGTGGCACCTGAAGAGCTCAGCATATGCGCAGCCAGCGATTATGGCTTGTCCTTGCAGGACAGGATTGGATTGGATATGTGTGAGACCTGCTGACCGCAGTGTAGGCAGGAGGCAGCGGTCAGCAAGGGCCCAAAACCACGTGGTGTTGACTTGTGGTGCACTGAGTTAGTTGCTGTGCAGCGAGTGATGATATGTTGTTCGGGTGGGCCGCACTTGGAGCAATGTCTTTTGCCTAATGAATTCTGCCTCAATAAGGCCACATGGCGGTGACTTGTGGTGCACCGAGATAGTTGCTTCATAAGCATTCAGCGTGTGCGCACTGTGCAGCCAGCGAGGATGCGTGGTGCGGGCGGGCAGTACTGGGAGCAGTGTCTGTTGCCTACTGGACTGTGTCATCTGCAATTGCGATTTGATCTGCATTGTGAGCCCTGTTGTCTGCATTGTAGATGGAAGGCAGTAGTCAGCACAGACATTGAGGAATGATTTTTGTCACTTACTCTTGACAAAATCTGAGGACATATAGTCCAATTCTCTCTGCAATTAACAAATCAAGACTGAATTCAAATTGTGAGCCCTGCTGACCGCAGTGTAGGCGTGTGGAACAAAAGATGAAATATGTATGGAATACATTGTCAGAATATGTAGGCTTCTGGGACGTTATACTATGCCTACTGGACTCTGAAATAAATGAATCAAGACTGAATTTGAATTATGAGCCCTGCTGATCGCAGTGTAGGCCGGAGACAACGGTCAGCAAGGATCAACAGGCATGTATCATATGGCATTGAGTTGAGCTGCACACTTAGTGGCACCTGAAACACTCAGCATGTGCACAGCGAGCGATGATGTGTGGTCCGGCCGGGCCGCACTTGGAGAATGGTCTGTTGCCTACTGGACTTTGCAATTAATTAATCAAGACTCAATTTTAATTGTGAGCCCTGATGACCACAGTATAGACCAGAGGCAGCGGTCAGCAAGGGCCCACAGCCATGTGGCGTTAACTTGAGCTGCACAGTTAGTGGAACCTGAAGCACTCACCATGTGTGCAGCCAGTGATGATGCGCGGTCTGGGAGGGCCGCACTGGGAGCAATGTCTTTTGCCTTATGAACTCTGTCTCAATAAGGCAACATGGCAGTGACTTGTGGTGCACTGAGTTAGTGGCACCTGAAGCACTCAGCATGTGCACAGCCAGCGATGAAACGTGGTCCAGGAGGGCCGGACTGGGAGCACTGTCTGTTGTCTACTGGACTGCGTCATCTGCAATCGTGACTCAATATGAATTGTGAGCCCTGCTGTTCACAGTGTAGGCCGGAGGAAGTGGTCAGCAAGGGTGCACAGCCAAGTGGCATTGAGTTGAGATGCACAGTTAGTGGCATTAGAAGCATTCAGTGTGTGCGCAGCCTGCGATGATGCGTGGTCCGGGAGGGCCGCACTGGTAGCAATGTCTTTTGCCTAATGAATTCTGCCTTAATATGGTTAAGTGGTGATGACTTGTTGTGCACTGAGTTAGTGGCACCTGAAGCACTCAGCGTGTGTGCAGCCTGCGATGATGTGTGGTCCGGGCGGGCCGTATTGGGAGCAATGTCTGTTGCCTACTGGACTGCATCATCTGCATTTGTGACTTGATCTGAATTGTGAGCCCTGCTGTCCGCTGTGTACGCTGGAGGCAGCGTTCAGAAAGAGCCCACAGCCATGTGGCATTGAGTTGAGCTGCACAGTTAGTGGCACCAGAAGCATTCAGTGTGTGCGCAGCCTGGGATGATGGGTGCTCCGGGTGAGCCGCACTGCACTGGTAGCAATGTCTGTTGCCTACTGGACTGCGTCATTTGCAATCACGACTCAATCTGAATTGTGAGCCCTGCTATCCGCAGTGTACATCGAAGGCAGTAGTCTGTACAGACTTTACTCTGCGGTGCTGCACCTATGGGTTCGCAGGGGGCCTGTGACGTGGAGGCCGGCGGTCCTGGTGGCGGCCTCGTGGCAGGGTGAGGGCCACCGATCTGGCAGATGCATTGGCCTCCCAGAAGTGAACCACGCCCAGAGCCCCAGCCTATTTATTCACACTTCTTTGCTGGAGTGGCATACGTTGGACCAGCCCACTCTGCTTCCACTTCCACTTACGGGGGAACAACACAGCTACATGACCGAGATCTTCCCCACTGCATGAGGTAACATGGTTGCGTCCACTGTCCACAACACTACAAGCACCAGCAGTAAATGCACATGGAGAGGTCTGTGCTCTGCATAGTGAGGTTTGTCCAGAACTTTACCGCTACACTTGGCATTGTGTGCATTGATATTGATGGGTGACTTGCCTCCTTCACACAAACTTGGTTCCCACATCTCCCAACATTCAGCTATTGTGTGGCTGAGGGGCCATGCTGTTTTGGACAGGTCCCCTGTACTGTTCTACGCTGCCTCAGTGGTAGTAGGGGGTGGACTGGGGTGGAGGTCCTTGGGGTGGTGGCAGTGGGTGTTGTGGCCTTCTTGTGTGTCGGAGCTGCATAATCAGTAGCTCTATGACATGTGTTGGTCATCAGATGTGGCTCTGGGCTGGGCTTCCTTTCTTACTGTAGGTAGTCGTCCGGCTTTACACCAGTAAAAGGCAGATGGTAAATTCTTACTGCTAACGCTTCTTATGGCCTGTTTTTAGATAGCATTGCAGATTGGGCTGGTCGTTAAAATTATCTGGAAGTGGTGTTTTCCTGTTTTTTTTGCACTGGAATGCCTATTCTGCATATCATTAGCATTAGTTATCGCTCTCATTCGTGGCGATGTATTTTGCTATTGCTATTGCTGGAAAACTGGCAATATCGGCAGTTTTCACCAGGTTGAGAATGGGACGATTATTCTTTTGCTGCCCTAAAGTACCGATAACTCAGCGATAAGTCCTTGAGAATACCCCCCATCATTTAAAAAACAAAAATTTGTCCGTATTTGTGCACCCAGATGCTTAAAAAAAATAGTAATTGTTTTGCCTTGGGGCTTTTTGTGGGATCCCCTGAGCAGGTCTAGGGGGTCAGGGTGTTTGTATCCTGCCGACTTTTTTTGTTTTGTCATCTTTTTTCTCGTGATTTGCATGCAACACAGTCCTAATAAACACAAGGGCTTGTTTTAGAGTCACCCTATAACCCAACAGTTGGTACTTATCGCCAAATTATCGGCACTTTAGAGCAGCAAAAGTGGCAAAAGAATTATCGCCCCATTCTCAAGTCGATGCACATTGCCATATTGCCCACAGGCTGACGTTACCAACACAACGGACAATCAATATCCTTACGCAGACAAAGCTGCTGACTGTGCTGCACCTGTTGGCCTCTGTTACCTTCCATCTAACAACTGCGAGAGTCAGAGGAGTCTCAAAGCAAGCCCTATTAAACTTCCTCACAGGTCTTGGATGCATGTCTACAAAAGCAACGTAGGGCCCCTGTATCCGTACCACCCGCTCGTCCCAATTCATAGTATTCCTGCTCAAACAACCACAACCCCAGCCATTGCTTGACGCCTCTGTGCTCCAGATCCACTATTGTAGTCACTGAAATGGGGGAGCGCCAGGTCATGAAGTCTAGTAGTCAACAGTAGTGGAAAAACAGTACTTTTTTCGAAAAACATAAATTAACAACACAACAACATCAAACAACGAGCGACATTGCTAATAAGGAACTTTAACTTGTGGATCGAAATAACTGTGGATCATCCTGGAAATCCCAAAACTCCATATTCAGAAACCTGTTGGATAAATGAAGACAAAGATCAAGCGTTAGTATGGTCACAAACGTAATATGATGCAATGTATTTTGCACTTGGACAAACCGGAATGTTTACAGGTATGATCAATCCTGCACAAAATGCCATAACAGAAGTTTGTGTGGTCGTAACCTTCATAGGAAAGAAAAGCAACATTGCAACCAAACGAACTTCTGTTATGGTCTCATTATGCAGGATTTATCACACCTGTAAGCATCACGGTTCATTTCGGCTTGATACACCTGGATGTTCACTTCACCCACACTGCACAGGAGCAGCTGGAGACCACGCATGGGAACCACGCCATTTGCAGGCTTCCTGCACGTGTTGGGGTCAACTGACTACACACATGTACTACTAGTGCCCCCGCCGACACTGCACACAATCACTGCAACAGAAACCACACATATTCCAAGAATGTGCAGACAAAACTGTCCCACAGGGGCCAATACCCTAATGTCATCGCAAACTTCTAAGGCAGTGTGCATGATTCTACATCTTTCGTAAGCATCCCAGCCTTGGTCCCCAGACCAGTCCACTGCCCAGTGATGACTGCCCAACCCTGCGCACCCACGCCTCAATGCTCATCTGTCCCCACCAGCGTGTCTCCAAGAGGGCCCACCAAATGCCGGAGCTGCCCCCAGCGCATCCTGCTGCACAACGCCAAGGAGTCATGTCTGTACAGCCAGTTGCCTTTGGTGTAGACGCGGTCCACCTGAGCTCGCAATTCAAATTGGGTCTTGATTGCCAGGATGATGTATCGAGGCCTACGCATCATCGCAGGATGCACACCAGCTCAGATCTGGTGGCACTAAGTCAGTGCAGCTCAAGTCATCACCATGTGGTGGGAGGCCCGTGTCGGTCAAAATGCCTCGGCTGCCTTCAACTCTGTAAACCTCAAGTCATCTCCATGTGGCAGCATGCCAGTGTCTGGCAAAGTGCTTTGGCTGCCACCAAATCAGTGCACCTCAAGTCATCACCACTTTGCGGGAGGCCCGTGTCGGGCAAAGTGACTCGGCTGCCACCAACATAATAAGCACCCAGATACACCCAAATTGAGAGTGGAAATGGCGTAGAGCACGTGCGCCTGGCCCTTTTTATTGGCAGGGTCACATGTCCTGTGACGCCTGTGCTGCATGGGTGTTGGGTGGGTGTAAACCAGCCATGAGGGAGCGGCTGTGGCATGCTGACAACTAGACATGTGATCAGCAGATCACTACAGGGAAGACTTGGGACATATAGTCTGTTGTAGTTCCTTCCCTGTAAGCATAAGCGGAGTGGGCTGGCTGAAACGCGCATCCTTCACGACTTTACCAATATGGAGGTTTGAATCCGCACACCCACCAAGATAGGTACAGGAAGGGTGCACGACTCCACTTTAAAATATATATATATATATATATATATATATATATATATATATATATATCCTCAAAACTTTCTCCCAGCTGGGAAAAACGGGTCGCACAGTCAACTTTGGGATTTAAACAGCAATCCTTTTTATTTTCATTTCCAAGGGCAACAGGCACAGAGATCTACGCGTTTCGGTGTCACTCCACCTTGCTCACGATCACTGGGTTTGAGGGTTGGGCAAACCCAGTGATCGTGAGCAAGGTGGAGTGACACCGAAACGCGTAGATCTCTGTGCCTGTTGCCCTTGGAAATGAAAATAAAAAGGATTGCTGCCAGTAGGTATATATAGTTAGGATTTTTTCTCTATGGGATTTTTGAAAATTCTATGTCTAATAACTTTGGAGATTGTGGACGGAATTGGCCGAAATTTTCAGGAAAATGGCACATTTTGTTTCTGACCAGCCCTTGAAAATTTGGGGGGGGTTCGTCAAGGGGGGGCCGAGAAAAAAGGGGGGTCCCAAAAACGTGTTTTTAACATTGAGTTTTCCATAGGGCGGTTGGCCTCACTTTTAGCCCGAACGGCTGAATGGATTTGCACGAAACTTGGCAAAATTGTAGGGACTGGTAGCCCGATGTGCCTTTTGTAGGTCTCAATATATGTGCTACAGTGGATTTTGAGAAATTAACGTTTAAAAAAAGATATATATCTGTAACAGCGGACCGGGCAGCGCTCCAGGACGCGTACTTTTCGCGCAACGGAGCTTTGTGAAGCGAAGCTGATTGGTTCTCCGGCGTCTGTCAACATTCCAAACAGTCCGTAGCGGCCGCCATCTTGTCTCTCGGTAGGGTCGAGAGACAAGAGGAGGCCAAAGCGAAGGGGCAAATGACCATAAGGGGGAATAGTAGATCCTCGCTGACCCCCTAGGTTTGATGTGGAGGTTTTAAAAGGGCCCCGCGGGGCAAAAAAAAAAAATAATAATAATAATCGAACGGCTGAATGGATTTGCACGAAACTTGGTAAAATATTAGGGACTGGTAGCCCGATGTGCCTTTGCTAGGTCTCAATATATGTGCTCTAGTGGATTTTGAGAAATTAACGTTCAAATAAAGATATATATCTGTAACAGCGCTCCGCTTCGCGTAACGGAGGTTTGCGAAGCTGATTGGTCATTCTGTCACCGGGCTATAGTTGGGCTACATCTGGCTGATATTTGGGCTACATTTGTTTTTTTTGTCTCTGGCGGCCATCTTTGGGCTACATTGGGCTACATTGGGCTTCATTGGGCTACATTGGGCTACATTTGGGCTCCAACATATATATAGGCCAATGTAGCCCAATATATATTTTTCAAAGTTAATTTTCATAAAAACCACTGGAGCATATATCTTGAGACATAGCAAAGGCACATCGGGCTACCAGTCCCTACAATTTTGCCAAGTTTCGTGGAAATCCATTCAGCCGTTCGAGCTAAAAGTGAGTCCAACCGCCCTATGGAAATGAAGGAAATGAATGGGTAATTTGTAATTAGCAAATAGCTAATCGCAAACTAGGAATGGTAAAGAATCGCTATTTATTCCTTAAAGTTCGCTATTTAGGAAATGCAAAAAACTTTGTTGATACATATGGCGGTTCATCTCGAACAAGATAAGAAGCATAGGGATAGATTTATGATGACTGGCGCATCACCAGGGATGTGTTAGTCATTCTGTGCCGCTGTTCCGTCACCTATGGTGTGCTGCATTTACAATGCGGCGCATCATGGGGCAAAAACAGCACAGATGCGTGATGTAACTGTGCCGTAAAGGCGGCGCATTGCTGGAGTTGTATCGCAAGTGTGATGAAGCTCCAGGAAGGGTCGGGGGTGCCCCTGTCGCAGGGTTTCTGTTCTCACACAGAACTGTGGACAGAGGATTGGAACCTCGGCGAATTAGGGTGCCCCAAAACTCACCTTAGTACTCAAAAACCCCTTAGCAAGCTAGGTACAGTGTCACATTGGATATAACAAACTCTCAATGTTTAGACAATCCAGAATATGAACTTATAGTACCTCAGGATACGTGGAACTCATGAACAGTCGGTCGTTATATATTTCTTAGAAACCAGAACATGGAGTTAAGAAGAACACATGTGTATTTGAAATGTTTATTTACTAATGCCGTCTTCTCAGGCGTAGTATCTTAGATAATACAAGTACACATATTATCAGTAGCAAAATTACCAGCATAGTTACTAGTACATAAAAAGCGAATGGTGACAGTATGTTAACATGCTGTAAATGAATAAGAGTTATCAACACTTATAAACAGCCACGGGCCGTGGAGGGAGTTACGGTGGGGCAGGGAGGCGGGGAGGGGCAGGGTGGAGAGGGCTCCACCCTGCCCCTCCCCCTCCCCGCCTCCCTGCCCCATCGTAACTCCCTCCACGGCCCGCGGCTGCTTATATCTCACCCTCCCTAATACACATATTATATTATTTGCTAAGAAGGTCTCTTTGTGTTGGTTTAGGGCGTGCCCATACTTTAGTGTCTTAGATTTGAAGGAATCACATCAGCATACACCAGCTCTCTCTTCATGTGAACCGCATCAAGTGTTGTGTATGTGTGTTCGGCAAAGCAATATAAAACCCGCCTCATGCCCAGAATTGGCAGAAGCTGCACTTATGTTATGAGTATGAAGTCGTGGAGATCAGACCTCATAACAATTCTGTATCGTGTTGTTCTTGAAACTTCAGCACTCGCTGTACAGATATAGTTTAACAAGTAAAGCAGATAGTAGAGCAATAACATATTATTCTCATGTAAATCACGATGAACTATTAGGTTGAAAGCTAAAGCAACAACTAAGTGTCGTGTGCAGAAGTTGCAAAAAAGGAAAAATGGCGTTTAAACCGGTAATGAGCCCATGCTAACTTAACACGGTGTAAAGATATCCAGGACCTAGATGACACCTCCCCATGATCCGGAAACGAACTGAATAAGATAATAGAAGTGCCATCTCATGAGAGCAGATTGCAACTTTATATGTGGACGGTCCGCAAGGTAAAATATTAAAAACTAGGAAAATTTAATGCTAAAGAAAAATAAAACAGCCAAGTACTTTATCGAGTCTTAAGCCAATAGGCAAGCTAAATAATAAAAACTTGACAAATAAGTCAATGAATTGTCAATGAAATGCTAGTACTCAGCATATCAAAAATGAAAAAGGTCTATGACATAACTGTGTATGCAAAATAAGCTGCAACAGCCTCCAATAGGAAGTCACCGTCTTCATCCGAAAAGAGTTCAGCCATCCAATTTAAAAGCGGAAAAGAACATACGTGCTCTCCCAGCACCGGATCCTCTATCACCATCAGAGGACAGCTCGGTGGGTTTCAAGAAAGCTCTGTTCCAAGAAAGACTGTGTTGCCGCCAGTAAATTCCAGGGACCAATTAGTCCATGCATCAATGCCACAGCCATAATCCTTTCGCCAGGACAAACCAACTCGTGAGTAATGATAGGAGTCATCAGCTGATTAAAGTCGACGTCAGGAGAAACCGGTCCGCAGAGACACAAATCAATGGCCCAATCGAAATCACAGGTCAGGCAGTGAAATACAGGCTGAACACAGGTGAAGTAGGAGAATCGAAAAGATAATCCATATGCCGTGCTTAATATCGCCAACGGCATTGTGCCATAATATTCTAGCATGCGATTGCGGAACAGTGTCAGCAGCTGCAGGGCGGGAGGTTACATAGGAGGGACATCCATATTTAAAAATGTAAAAAAGCACAAGAGCGTCCGCTGGTAATGCAAGTAAAAATGGCAATCCACGAAGCAGAGTGGAAAAAATAGAATGAAAGAAAGCAGGGATGACTCCAAAGATTTTCTCAAATGAAGTCACGAGACCACTGGTAACAACTTTAAAAAAGTGCGCCAGGGCCTTTGTGGAGGATGCGTTAAAGATAGTCCGAACCATCTTGCTGAAATGGAAAGGCAAATCTGAATTGAAAAGGGTCTGCACCTCTGTACGGGTGTTCGCTATGTGAAGCACGAAAGTTTCACGGGCCGAACTCAAGGCCACCTCTCTCTGAGACAAAAGAGCTCTTATTCTTGCCATGCCGTTGAAATCTGCTCCCAAGGTTGGTATTTGTGGCGAGATTGAAAACTCCCTATGTTCATGTGTGGGAGGAAATAGAACATTTCTGCAGCAAATAACCCGTTCACTTACTGTTACGATAAAAGGAATACTTTTAATTAACCCAGAACAATCTTCATTATTGAGCATCAAATAACTACCCTTTTCCAACAACTTGAACGTGGGGATGATAGCAGGAACTGGCGTGCCTTGCAACACGCAAGCCATATTTGGTCGGTGTTTGTTGCATGAACCGTGTAACTGTATGTGCCTACACATTAGTGAATGATCTGGCGTCTCAGTGCATTCCTCTCCATTCAGATAAACTTCTTGATCATCTTTGAAACATCTGTATGTGTATGGAAGCGACCAGACCTCATGAAGAAAAGCACTACCTAAAGGTTCATAACGACCTATTGGTATATATTTCATACAATTTGAAAACTTATATAAAGCAAAAGGCAGCGTTATTAAACCGTGGATAAGGCACGTTGCCAAAAAACCCGCAATCCTCTGCTGATGATGTCACTGAGCATGTCATGAATGATGTAATATGTGACATCATCAGCAGTGGATTACGGGTAATAGTATCTCTAGTTTACTCCCCTATAGCTGTCTTTCTTTTAACATAAGTGTCTGTTTCCTTCCCTTATACTTACTGTTTTTGGTTCGCTTCCGGTTCGCGTACCGGCGAGCGAACTGGGAAGCGAACTAAGAGAAATAGAGGTTGGCACAGTTCCAAACATTGTACCAATTTTTTAATAACGGGGAGGTAGTTCTGAAAAGAACTTTTTTTTTATTGTTTTTGTTGTTTTTTATTTTTTTTATTATTTTTCGGAACATTTTTTTACTTTTTTTGACAGTTTTATATTTTTTTGGGTTTTTCTTGGAGGGGGCAATGAAAACGATTCATTGTAAAGGGCTCAACAGGAGCAACAAAACAAAAAAAAAGTATTTATTATTTTGGGCGTTTCGTACAAACTTGCATATGATAGTCAATAGCTCTGTTGATCAGAGTGATGCTTCTTTCTCCGTAGCAAATGAATCCATCGCAATATACGCAGATGTGTTTTACTTCACCAAATCTCATTTGTATATTTGGCACCATCTCCCTGCCCTCTGGTCCCGTTACTTCCGGTACAACAGATCTTCTGGCCATAATAGGGAGATTATCTAGGTCGTTCCGAAACTGTGCAGCACTGTAGTTGTTAGGATGCCACCTAGTCATATGGCGATGCATTGTGTAGTTTCCGAAACTGTATTTTTTCTCGGTTCCTCTGGACAGTCTATCTTGACATATAAGGCAAGTTACGTATCTTGCATTTACTTTTTTCTGACCTTTGGGAATTTTAAAAAATTGCCAAATGAAGTTTTCTTTCCGGTGAGACGTCCTGGGCTCCTCAGGCAAAAACCGCCTCTCTTCGTGCTCGTCGTTCTGTTCCTCTTCTTCCTCTTCTTGTTGAATTATAACTTGAGCAGGTGGTCCACTCTTCCTTGGATGTGGTGGAGGTGGTGGGGAAGCACCAGCTGAAGCTACTAAAGAAGCCATTGCTCAGTGATCACAAAGGGTCTTTCTCTCACAATGATGAAAGTCAGAGTGAGGAAAGAAGGAGGGATTTTCATCATTTGGGAAAAACAAGAGTTCTCAACCAATGAAAAGTGTTCATTTTAGATTATATGACCTAGTCTTACATCATTAGGAAACCAAAAGTGAAATGAACCAATGAAAAGTGTTATTACCAAGTCACATGACCTGCTGTGTTTACGTTAAGCGCTTTGCAGGGCCTCCTGGTTTGCTTCCAGAAACCTGCGCTTTGCGACTCGCTTCGCGTACCAGTTCGCTAACGTAGCACGTCATATGACGTATCACGCGACAACGTGAAACGTCATGCGGACGGGAGGCGTCACGATGTTGTTTTCTAACGCGGCAGTTGCGGTAAAGAAACGTTTACCGGCTCACGGTCTATTTCGCGGCATCAAGGTCAGCTAACGGGAAGCTTCCCGATTCGCAAAGCGGGAACGAAGAAAAAAAAATATTTAAAAAAAAAATTATTCATAAACATATAAAATATATTTTTGGATTTAAAGAAGAATACATTTTACAGCTACAGATATTAGCTGTTAAAAAACCAATGAAATTCACTGAAAAAACCATAGGTTATAGACCATATATAGTTAGGAATTAGCATTTACAAAACCTTGAATATTCACTGAAAAAACCATAGGTTATAGACCATATATAGTTAGGAATTAGCATTTACAAAACCTTATTTTACTCACACAAAACCATTGAAATTCCATATATAGTTAGTTGCACTAACTATATATCGCGCACCCGCAATCCACTGCTGATGATGTCACATATTACATCATTCATGACATGGTCAGTGACATCACTGATGACATCACTGATGACATCTCAAATGACATCACTGATGACATCACTGATGACATCTGATTTGACATCAATGACCACATCACTGATGATATCATTCATGTGACAATACAATGCATCTCCTCACATTTTAATATAACCTCTGTTTCACCCAGTGTTAAATACAGAGTATAATTTTTGAAACCATTGACACACCAATACTAGTTACTACATACGCACTCACTGATTCCTATGTCTACACACACATTCACTCATTCACCCATACAATCATTCATACATACAATCACTCATCTTTACAACACTATCATATGCACTCATACACCTATACAGACACTCACAGTCTGCCACTCATCCATGGAGTTACTCACACACGTAGTCAGTCCTGTTAAAGAATCAATGACACTTCCATTTTCTTGTCTATACAGTTAAACATAGAGCACCTTACATTTTCAAACATATACTAACACATACTTACCTTCTTATAGAATCATTGATACAAGTACACATTGATCTGCACAGAGTCACACACCTCCCAGCCAGCCAGCCACACACACACGCAGTCTCCCATACAAATACTTGGACAATCAATCAGTAACCCATATAGTTAATCATATAGCTACTGATCAACACATGCAGCAGTTTACAGAACAACAGACATAATGATGCTCAAATTAAGATAGTTTAGTCACTAACCCATGCACTCAGTGAGACACATTTAATCACTCACTCATACATTCAGTCATGCACCTACTAAATCCTTTGTCCAGACACTTATACTTCCACTCATTCTTCAATATGTAAGACACATTTTAACTTTACAGAAACACACAGTCACTGGATGATGTCATCAGTGATGTCATCAGTGATGTCATTTGAGATGTCATCAGTGATGTCATCAGTGATGTCATTTGAGATGTTATCAGTGATGTCATTTGAGATGTCGTCAGTGATGTCATCAGTGATGTCATTTGAGATGTCATCAGTGATGTCATCAGTGATGTCACTGACCATGTCATGAATGATGTAATATGTGACATCATCAGCAGTGGATTGCGGGTGCGCAATATATAGTTAGTGCAACTAACTATATATGGAATTTCAATGGTTTTGTGTGAGTAAAATAAGGTTTTGTAAATGCTAATTCCTAACTATATATGGTCTATAACCTATGGTTTTTTCAGTGAATATATATATATATATATATATATTAATATTAATAATAATATTATTATTTAGGAAAACAGAAGTCATTATATTATTTTAATAACAAACAACAACAAAAATTACAAAAACTATTCTGAGGATATTAAAGTTACAAAATATCACTAAAATAAAATTCAAAATTACTGAAAAAAACATAGGTTTAATGAACATTATAATTCAAAATTAGCAATTTAAAAAACTTTTGAGATTCACTGAAATAACCATAGGTTTTAGGCACGTTATAGTTAGAAATTAGCATTTAAAAAACCTTAATAATTCACTGAAAAAAATCATAGATTTCAGGTATGTTATAGTTAGTTGGACATTTCTCTTGTACAAAATCATAGAAATTCCCCGGTTATAGTTAGTTCACCGAACTATAACTCGCGCCCCCACAATGCACTGCTGATGACGTCATATATTACATCATTCATGACATGGTCAGTGACATCACTGATGACATCTCAAATTACATCACTGGTGACATCACAGATGACCTCATCCACATGAAAATCTGATCCACCCCCTCACACTCTAATATAAACTTTGATACACCCACTGTAAAATACAAACTACCATTTTCAAAACCATCAACACATCAATACTAGTTACTACATATGCACTCACTGATTCCTTGGTCTACACACACATCCACTCATTCACCCATACAATCACTCATACATGCAGTCACTCATCAATACAACACTATCATAAGCACTCATACACCTATACAGACACTCACACACCACCACTCTTCCAGAGTAACTCACACACCCAGTCAGTCATGCAAAGCATTAACCACACTTCCATTTACTGACCTATACAGCTATACACACACCACATCACGTATTCAAACAGAAACAAATGGATACTTACTCTGTGATACAATCACTGATACAAGTACACACTCATCCATACAGCCACTCTCACAATCACTGACTCTCACGCAATCATTTATACACTTCAACTCTCACATACACTGCCTTTTTCATATGTAGTTACTTGGACATGTACCATTGAGACATCCATTCACTCACCAACACACCCATACCCACACTCACCCACTCAAACAGCTATTTTTGCATCTACTCTTGAACCCATACACACAGTGAATTAACCCCTGAAACATCTATGCACAGAGTCACACACCTCCCACCTACCCACACACACACCCAGGCACCCATACAAATACTCAGGAAACCAATTGATAACCCATTGCAACTTATACAACAACAGACAGACTGATACAGATATTCACACAGTTTAGTCACTAACCCATGCATTCAGTAAGACACGTTTAATCACTCACTTAACCAGTCAGTCACACACCTACTAAATCCTCCATTCAGACACTTGTACACCCACTCAGTCTTCAAGTCACCTTGGCATATATATAATACATATTTAAACTTTAAAGAAAAACAAAGTCGCTGGATGATGTTATCAGTGATGTAATCAGTGATGTCATTTGAGATGTCATCAGTGTTGTCATCAGTAATGTCATTAGTGATATCACTGACCATGTCATGAATTATGTAATATGTGATGTCATCAGCAGTGCATTGCGGGGGCACAGGTTATAGTTAGGTGAACTACCTATAATGGGGGAATTTCTATGGTTTTGTACGATAGAAATGTCCAACTAACTATAACGTCCCTGAAACCTATGGTTTTTTCAGGGAATATATATATATATATATATGTATATATATATATATATATAGTGACCAAGGCGGCTGTGACCGCCGAAACGCGTCTAAATCGTATGGAATAAAGAATTGTAAATCATCCCACGGAGTCGGTACCTGCTTTTGCATGTTGGTAAACAGGATTGGCTGAATATATTTATATATTTATATATTTATATATATATATATATATATATATATATATATATATATATATATATATATATATATATATATATATATTCACTGAAAAAACCATAGGTTATAGACCATATATAGTTAGGAATTAGCATTTAAAAAACCTTATTTTACTCACACAAAACCATTGAAATTCCATATATAGTTAGTTGCACTAACTATATATCGCGCACCCGCAATCCACTGCTGATCATGTCACATATTACATCATTCATGACATGGTCAGTGACATCACTGATGACATCATCCAGTGACTGTGTGTTTCTGTAAAGTTTAAATATG
Source organism: Lissotriton helveticus (assembly GCF_964261635.1). NCBI lineage: Eukaryota > Metazoa > Chordata > Amphibia > Caudata > Salamandridae > Lissotriton > Lissotriton helveticus. The sequence continues at coordinate 1,077,713,147 of NC_136067.1, read as the reverse complement.
TTTTAGATATTGAAGAATGAGTAGATGTATAACTGTCTGGACGAAGGATTTAGTAGGTGCATGACTGAATGTATGAGTGAGTGATTAAATGTGTCTCACTGAGTGCATGGGTTAGTGACTAAACTGTCTTAATTTGTGCATCATTATGTCTGTTGTTCTGTAAACTACTGCATGTGTTGATCAGTAGCTATATGATTAACTATATGGGTTATTGATTGATTGTCCAAGTATTTGTATGGGAGACTGAGTGTGTGTGTGGCTGGCTGGGAGGTGTGTGACTCTGTGCAGATCAATGTGTACTTGTATCAATGATTGTATAAGAAAGTAAGTATGTGTTACTATATGTTTGAAAATGTAAGGTGCTCTATGTTTAACTGTATAGACAAGAAAATGGAAGTGTGATTGATTCTTTACAGGACTGACTAGGTGTGTGAGTAACTCCATGGATGAGTGGCAGAGTGTGAGTGTCTGTATAGGTGTATGAGTGCATATGATAGTGTTGTAAAGATGAGTGATTGTATGTATGAATGATTGTATGGGTGAATGAGTGAATGTGTGTGTAGACGTAGGAATCAGTGAGTACGTATGTAGTAACTAGTATTGGTGTGTCAATGGTTTCAAAAATTATACTCTGTATTTAACACTGGGTGAAACAGAGGTTATATTAAAATGTGAGGAGATGCATTGTATTGTCACATGAATGATATCATCAGTGATGTGGTCATTGATGTCAAATGAGATGTCATCAGTGATGTCATCAGTGATGTCATTTGAGATGTCATCAGTGATGTCATCAGTGATGTCACTGACCATGTCATGAATGATGTAATATGTGACATGATCAGCAGTGGATTGCGGGTGCGCGATATATAGTTAGTGCAACTAACTATATATGGAATTTCAATGGTTTTGTGTGAGTAAAATAAGGTTTTTTAAATGCTAATTCCTAACTATATATGGTCTATAACCTATGGTTTTTTCAGTGAATTTTCAAGGTTTTGTAAATGCTAATTCCTAACTATATATGGTCTATAACCTATGGTTTTTTCAGTGAATTTCAATGGTTTTTTAATAGCAAATATCATAAGCTGTCGAATGTCAAGTACGTGGTAAGTGAAAACATTTTCGTGTTTATGCACACTGATCTGCTTTGAATGGTGCCCCCCCCCCTCATTTCTATTAGGAGTACTCTCTCTTTGCAGATAGTGAAAGGTAGTTAACGCAGGCCTTTGCCCCCGTTGTAATCCGTCGTGCCTGCTTCTCTCTCCATTTGATTGATTGTTATCCAAGTATTTACTGTTTTAGAATTAGTTCTCTTTGGTTCATTCTCTATTTACAAACAAACACAGAGTCGCAATACTCTGTTTAGTCTTTGCAGATAACGAAAAATCGTGTAAAAAAAAAGAAAAGGAATCGAGCAAAATCAGTAGGCCACTAATGGGATCTCTTTTTGACCTCGCTAAAATAGAAACATTAGGAACAACCCCTCATGACAAATACAAAACTAGTGAGATGAACTGAACTCCACACAATGATGGCTGCAAAACAGCTCGGCTCCGCCACCCACCCCGCCCAAAATAACGATAAAGAGCGGCTGCCATGATTGGTTGCGGAATGGCCACAACGGAGCTACGAAATGGTGCTGCTCTCATGCTAACCCCAGCTTCGGTCTGAAACATCCAGAAACACTGTAGACTACCAATTCGATCAGTTCCGGTAGCGCCCCAATGTAACCCGGTAGAGAAGAATTAGCCCTCCCCTCTTTGACTGATGGTTCTTGTTGCCTGTCCTTTCTGTTGTCATTTAACAGAACTATTTAGCCTGCTGAAAGGGGTTGTGTTTCGACCGCTGGTTGGTGGAGACATTTTGACTATATTCTGGACCTGCGTTGTCGCGTAATGCGTCATATGACGCGCCGCGTTAGCGCATCCGGAAGTCATCCGGGGCGCGCAGCGCGTAACGTAAGCATAACAAGTCATGTGACTTGTTAATAAAACTTTTCATTGGTTCATTTTACTTTTCTTATTCTAATGATGAAAGCCTTGGTCATATCACCTAAAAATTACGCTTTTAATTACTTCCGAACATTATTTTCTCTTAAATATATGTTATAATGTTCCAGGCTAATGTACTTTCCCGGAAATTTTACAACTGTCCTGCAAGTAAAATATATTCTTTTTTCGAGAAAAAGAGCGTTTCTTCGTCCCATGACGGAGCCGTTGAGCAAAAGAGGGTCGACCTGCTGTCTTAGTCGCCGATACGCCTGAATATGAGATTCTTATCGATCACTTTATGTTGCAGGAATAGAAAACACAACAGCCCTTGACCATTTATCTTTACTGCGTTCCTTCGTATTATACCTTTTACCCTTCATGTAATTGGTCTGCTTTATTTCACTTGCCTTTTAATGATTCTAAAACAGTGACTATTATTAAAAACTTTACCAATGTATACACTACTACCATGTTTTCTTTTAAAAACCTTTATTGTGAAAATTTCATTATACAAATACGAGCCTATAACCACGTGGGCCTGCCACGGAGCAAACTGTAATCGTATATGATGAATAGACATTTACACTGTAGAGGAACGTAACGGGCGGGCCATTAGGTTGCAAAAACTAAGGTGTCTAACAGTTACGGAATCGGTGGACGTACATTTTATAATTAAAATACGACAGGGCCAGTTACAATAAAATTATCTAGATATACATTTGCGGGCAAGTACCATGGGTGACGTTAATTCGAATTTTCAACAGTACAGTAATCAATAACACATCAGAACTTAATATCAATAGGGATGTCGAAATATTCAATCAATTCTCGTCCCCGCCCGCCATGTGCTTCAAAACTGCATACGTATCTCGTGATTTCAAGGTTCTGCAACCAGTACACAACAAGGAGTTACGAGTCCCATTTATTCCGGCGCCATTTTGGGCGAGGACGGGCAGGTCCAGGATATAGTCAAAATGTCTCTACCAACCATCGACTATGATGATGTTCATATGCTGTATTTATTAGAGTAACACTCATCTGCCCACATGAAATTAATTTACCACAATCTAAACATGTCATTTTAATCTTTCCAAAGTTCTTCTAAATATTTGGGACCGTTTCCCTTGCCTCTGAAGCTCTCAGTGCCACTTCTTTGATGAATGTACTAGCAGGTCAGGGGTTCTCCTCCAAATCTCTCTTTTATGCAGCACTATAATTAATTGGTGCCACCTCTCCATATGACGATGCATGGTATAGTTACCACAACTATATTTTTTTTCGGTTCCTCTGGAGAGTTCATCGTGGCAGATGAAGCGTGTAACATACCGGGCATTTACCTTTTTTTGCATGTACAGGAAAGGAAAAAAAAATCGAGCGTCCGAGTTCTAAGGTGTCCCAGGGCCATTTTAGTGGACCAGGCCCAAATCCAAAGAACAGCCATCTCACAGGCTAATGGGGCGACCCACGCCGAGTTTCAGCATTGTAGGATGACCACACAAGTACAGCAACTTGCTAGACATCACCTCGGTGCCATCCGGATCTCGGCGCCCCACTGCAGATGAAGTGCCTCTCAACTATGAAACCACCACGGTGACATCCGGATCTTGGCGCGTTGTGCTGCCTTCGGCCTATTCGCACATCGGTCCGCTACTGACGCCATCTCACAGGCTAATGGGGTGACCCACGCCGAGTTTCAGCATTGTAGGATGACCACACCAACTTGCTAGACATCACCTCGGTGCCATCCGAATCTTGGCATCTCAACGCCTAGTGGTATCTTCCATACAGAAAATATTGTTACGCTGCCTTTGGCCCCATTCGCACATCAGTCCGCAACTTAGACATCACCTCGATGCCATCCGGATCTTGGCATCTCAGCGCCTTGTGGTGTCAGTCAGAAAATATTGTTGCGCTGCCTTTGGCCCCATTCGCACATCAGTCCGCTACTGACACCATCTCACAGGCCAATAGGGCGCCCCACGCCGACTTTTACCATTGTACGATGGCCACACCAGTGGCACAACTTGCTAGACATCACCTCGGTGCCATCCGAATCTTGGCATCTCAACGCCTAGTGGTATCTTCCATACAGAAAATCTTGTTACGCTACCTTTGGCCCCATTCGCACATCGGTCCGCAACTTAGACATCACCTCGGTGCCATCCGGATCTTGGCATCTCAGCGCCTTGTGGTGTATTCTCTCCAGAAAATATTGTTGAGCTGCCTTTGGCCCCATTCGCACATCCGTCCGCAACTTACACATCACCTCGGTGCCATCCGGATCTTGGCATCTCAGCGCCTTGTGGTGTCTTCTACTCCGAAAATATAGTAGAAAATATTGTTGCGCTGCCTTTGGCCCCATTCACACATCAGTCCGCTACTGACACCATCTCACAGGCCAACAGGGCGCCCCACGCCGACTTTTACCATTGTACGATGGCCACACCAGTGCCACAACTTGCTAGACACCACCTCGGTGCCATCCGGATCTTGGCATCTCAGCGCCTTGTGGTGTCTTCAAATCAGAAAATATTGTTGCGCTGCCTTTGGCCCCATTCGCACATCGGTCCGCTACTGACGCCATCTCACAGGCCAACGGGGCGCCAACGCCGACTTTCAGCATTGTAGGATGGCCACACCAGTGCGGCAACTTACTAGACACCACCTCGGTGCCATCCGGATCTTGGCGCGTTGTGCTGCCTTCGACCTATTCGCACATCGGTCCGCTACTGACGCAAACTCACAGGCCAACGGGGCGCCCCACGCCGACTTTCAGCATTGTAGGATGGCCACACCAGTGCGGCAACTTACTAGACACCACCTCGGTGCCATCCGGATCTTGGCGCGTTGTGCTGCCTTCGGCCTATTCGCACATCGGTCCGCTACTGACGCAAACTCACAGGCCAACGGGGCGCCCCACGCCGACTTTCAGCATTGTTGGATGGCCACACCAGTGCGGCAACTTACTAGACACCACCTCGGTGCCATCCGGATCTTGGCGCGTTGTGCTGCCTTCGGCCTATTCGCACATCGGTCCGCTACTGACGCAAACTCACAGGCCAACGGGGCGCCCCACGCCGACTTTCAGCATTGTTGGATAGCCACACCAGTGCGGCAACTTACTAGACACCACCTCGGTGCCATCCGGATCTTGGCGCGTTGTGCTGCCTTCGGCCTATTCGCACATCGGTCCGCTACTGACGCAAACTCACAGGCCAACGGGGCGCCCCACGCCGACTTTCAGCATTGTAGGATGGCCACACCAGTGCTGCAACTTGCTGGACACCACCTCGGTGCCATCCGGATCTTGGCGCGTTGTGTTGCCTTCGGCCTATTCGCACATCGGTCCGCTACTGACGCCGCCTCACGTGCCAACGTATTTTCTCCTAATTTTACACCCTATGCCGCATAACAGGTCATGTGACTTGTTTATAAAACTTTTCATTGGTTCATTTTACTTTTGGTTTCCTAATGATGGAAGGCTTGATCATGTGACCTAAAAACAACACTTTTCATAGGATGAAAACTTTTTTTTTCCCCCAAACGATGAAAGCCCCACCTTGTTTCTGGATGTTTCAGACTGAAGCTGGCGTCAGCATGAAAGCACCACCATCTCGTAGCTCAGTCGTGGTCATTCCGCGAGCAATCATGGCAGCCGCTCCCCACCAGAAGCCTGCAGGAGTCGGAGCCCCCAAAACTTTTGATGAATTCTCAAGGCGGAGGGGACGCTTTCGAGAATGAGGTCCAAGACCTAGCAGACAAGCGTCCGATTTCCAAGGTGTCCCAGGGCCATTTCAGTGGACCAGGCCCAAAAAGGAAACAGCCTGCCGCCATTTTGAGAGTCCTGTGACAGCCGCCTATCGCTGCACCGCAAGAGTGGGCGCAACTCAGCTGAATTGCGGCTTTTGACACAGTGGACCAAAAACGGACGGAATGGCAACTGAAACGGTAAAGGGGCGCCCCACTACAACAGACGAGACTCCACCTGGAGAGGCCCGTTCACGCCGCCTCCCCCGGGGCGCTCCACGCCGTTATTCGGAGCAGCATTGTAGGATACCAAAACCAGTGCGGCAACTTACTGGACATCACCTTGGTGCCATCGTTCTGCTGCCTTGGAACTATTCGCGCAACAGTTTGCTACTGATGACCCACCCCCCGCGACGCCCCATGCCGTTATTTGCTGGGTGGCAACTTACTAGACATCACTTTCGTGTCATCTAGATTTCGGCGCGTTCTGCTGCCTTGGAACTATTCGCACAACAGTTTGCTACTGATGACCCACCCCCCGCGACGCCCCACGCCGGAAATCTGGACGTTGTGCTGCGTTGGGACTATTCGCACAGCCGACCGCTACTTCGTTGTTTTTCCCTAAAAATGTTTATATGTTATTACTATTTTTGTTTTCTTGTATATATTTATAAATTATTAAAGTTTTATAATCTTACTACTTTGTCGGAGTGCTATATATTTTTAATGTGACACATAATTGTAAAAACGTTGATGTACAAACAGTCATCCCTGGAATCTTCCGCTTCAGGCTCGGTCCCCTCCCCAATCACAATACAGGATGGTTTTCAGATAATAGCAACGCTTCTGCTGTGACGGATCTCATCGAGTGTGGGCCTTGATCTACTATAACTCCTTTGAAGAGGGGTGATTCTTTACAGCTGTGGCCATAAACTACATCTGCAGGGCTAGCTGATACCCTAGGACCCGCCTGGACAACCGGACACAGAGGAAAAGGAGTGTCAGAGGGTGCGGTAGTGAATAGGGCGAAAGGGAGGTGTCGGGCGGGCACAGGGTGTGACTCTCAGGGAACAGCAGCGCAGATGGGGGAGGTTTATTACCCATGCATAAGACAGAGAGCGGGGGTGACCACTGCCTGGGGGAGATGTTTGCGAGGGTGGGGAGCCATGCTAAGGATCGACAGCGTGCACAGAGTGGGTCTGGTCAAGGCATCTAAAATGGCTGCCGTGCACGACAAAAGTGTGGCATTTGAAAAAAGACAAGATGGCGCAGACAATGTTTTTCAACACTTCCTGATTTCCTTCGAATCGAACGTTAACAGACGTTGGGGCATATTACCAAAGTTAAGCGATATTTATCCCTAACGATGCTTAGCAACGATTTTTTTACCGTCAGAAATTATCGCAGATAAACCTTGCTATTATCAAGGTTTATCGGAAATACGATAAAAAACGACCGCAATGCATTAATATCGCTGAAAACTCAGCGATATTCATGCATTACCGAGCTAATGCTCTTAGCCATGTTATCCACCTCCCATTGGATAACATGGCTAAGAACTGCTCAGGGCAGGTGGTAGCTTTTAGAGATATTCGCCCTTATCTCGAATATTTCCAAAAGTTGATAATAGGAGATAGCGATGTTAGCGACTGTTTCCAGTCGCTAACATCTTGGCATGCCCACTTTGCATGTCATTAGTGATAAATATCACTCACATGCAAAGTGGGGCCCAAGATGGTCGCTATCTTCTACTAGCCGTCGCTAACTGGTGTTAGCAACAGCTAGGTAATACACATATAATTTTATCTCCGCGAAGCGGAGCGCTGTTACAGATATATATCTTGTTTCTGAACGTTAATTTCTCAAAATGCACTGAAGCACATATATTGAGACCTAGCAAAGGCACATCGGGCTACCAGTCCCTACAATTTTGCCAAGTTTCGTGCAAATCCATTCAGCTGTTCGATCCTACCGAGAGACAAGATGGCGGCCGCTACGGACTGTTTGGAATGTTTACAGACACCGGAGAGCCAATCAGCTTCGCTTCGCAAAGCTCCGTAACGCGAAAAGTACGCGAAGTGGTGCGCTGTTACAGATATATACCTTTTTTTGAACGTTAATTTCTCAAAATCCACTGGAGCACATATATTGAGATCTAGCAAAGGCACATTGGGCTACCAGTCCCTACAATTTTGCCAAGTTTCGTGCAAATCCATTCAGCTGTTCGATTATTATTATTTTTATTTTTTTTTGCCCCGCGGGGCCCTTTTAAAACCTCCACATCAAACCTAGGGGGTGAGCGACAATGTACTATGCCCCCTTATGGTCATTTGCCCCTTCGCTTTGGCCTCCTCTTGTCTCTCGATCCTACCGAGAGACAAGATGGCGGCCGCTACGGACTGTTTGGAATGTTGACAGACGCCGGAGAACCAATCAGCTTCGCTTCACAAAGCTCCGTTGCGCGAAAAGTCCGCGAACCAGAGCGCTGCCCGGTCCGCTGTTACAGATATATATCTTTTTTTAAACGTTAATTTCTCAAAATCCACTGGAGCACATATATTGAGACCTACAAAAGGCACATCGGGCTACCAGTCCCTACAATTTTGCCAAGTTTCGTGCAAATCCATTCAGCCGTTCGGGCTAAAAGTGAGGCCAACCGCCCTATGGAAATTAACATGGGAAAAACGCGTTTTGGGACCCCCCTTTTTTCTCGGCCCCCCCTTGACAAACCCCCCCAAATTTTCAAGGGCTGCTCAGAAACAAAATGTGCCATTTTCCTGAAAATTTCAGCCAATTCCGTCCACAAACGCCAAAGTTATTAGACATAGAATTTTCAAAAAACCCATAGAGAAAAAATCCTAACTATATATACCTACTGGCGACCGCCAGTAGGTAATATATATATATATATATATATGAATAGTAGAGCAAATGCGCAAGCGCTTCGGGAGGGCTCACCGCTTCATCCGACCCTCCGGTCTGTAATTTGGCTCCTCTGCAATGTTCACAGATTCCCTTAAGTTAAAATTGGGTCCGACGCGTTTCGGGCCACAAACGCCCCTTCCTCATGGACTGTGCGCAGTTCAACACCATGTTCGCTTCACGCTAGTCAAACACGTCTTAGTTTGAGCAGCTGGCGTCGTCCTCCCTGAGTGGGTGGAGTTTGGCAACACCGGGACTTCTGGTCAACGTAGTCCAGTGAAGTGAAACAAAATAGTAACCTTGGGTAGGTTGGCGTGTCTGCACTTTCATTACTGTCATTAAGATCCTTAAGTAGGATGGTAGGGAGGCTGCGGGCATCACATTTTATTCAAATTGGATGTTGCGCTGATAGGCGAGTGTGTGTGTTATCGCCTCAGTCTCTTAGGACAGGATACAAGTTCCGCCATCAGAGTGGAGCTCCTTCCGCGACCAAGGCTGGCCGCCTGAATATAGTAGAGCAAATGCGCAAGCGCTTCGGGAGGGCTCACCGCTTCATCCGACCCTCCGGTCTGTAATTTGGCTCCTCTGCAATGTTCACAGATTTCCTTAAGTTAAAATTGGGTCCGACGCGTTTCGGGGCCACAAACGCCCCTTCCTCATGGACTGTGCGCAGTTCAACACCATGTTCGCTTCACGCTAGTCAAACACGTCTTAGTTTGAGCAGCTGGCGTCGTCCTCCCTGAGTGGGTGGAGTTTGGCAACACCAGGACTTCTGGTCAACGTAGTCCTGTGAAGTGAAACAAAATAGTATCCTTGAGTAGGTTGGCGTGTCTGCACTTTCATTACTGTCATTAAGATCCTTAAGTAGGATGGTAGGGAGGCTGCGGGCATCACATTTTATTCAAATTGGATGTTGCGCTGATAGGCGAGTGTGTGTGTTATCGCCTCAGTCTCTTAGGACAGGATACAAGTTCCGCCATCAGAGTGGAGCTCCTTCCGCGACCAAGGCTGGCCGCCTGAATATAGTAGAGCAAATGCGCAAGCGCTTCGGGAGGGCTCACCGCTTCATCCGACCCTCCGGTCTGTAATTTGGCTCCTCTGCAATGTTCACAGATTCCCTTAAGTTAAAATTGGGTCCGACGCGTTTCGGGGCCGCAAACGCCCCTTCCTCATGGACTGTGCGCAGTTCAACACCATGTTCGCTTCACGCTAGTCAAACACGTCTTAGTTTGAGCAGCTGGCGTCGTCCTCCCTGAGTGGGTGGAGTTTGGCAACACCGGGTCTTCTGGTCAACGTAGTCCTGTGAAGTGAAACAAAATAGTAACCTTGAGTAGGTTGGCGTGTCTGCACTTTCATTACTGTCATTAAGATCCTTAAGTAGGATGGTAGGGAGGCTGCGGGCATCACATTTTATTCAAATTGGATGTTACGCTGATAGGCGACTGTGTGTGTTATCACCTCAGTCTCTTAGGACAGGATACAAGTTCCGCCATCAGAGTGGAGCTCCTTCGCGACCAAGGCTGGCCGCCTGAATATAGTAGAGCAAATGCGCAAGCGCTTCTGGAGGGCTCACCGCTTCATCCGACCCTCCGGTCTGTAATTTGGCTCCTCTGCAATGTTCACAGATTCCCTTAAGTTAAAATTGGGTCCGACGCGTTTTGGGGCCACAAACGCCCCTTCCTCATGGACTGTGCGCAGTACAACACCATGTTCGCTTCACGCTAGTCAAACACGTCTTAGTTTGAGCAGCTGGCGTCGTCCTCCCTGAGTGGGTGGAGTTTGGCAACACCGAGACTTCTGGACAACGTAGTCCTGTGAAGTGAAACAAAATAGTTACCTTGAGTAGGTTGGCGTGTCTGCACTTTCATTACTGTCATTAAGATCCTTAAATAGGATGGTAGGGAGGCTGCGGGCATCACATTTTATTCAAATTGGATGTTGCGCTGATAGGCGAGTGTGTGTGTTATCGACTCAGTCTCTTAGGACAGGATACAAGTTCCGCCATCAGAGTGGAGCTCCTTCCACGACCAAGGCTGGCCGCCTGAATATAGTAGAGCAAATGCGCAAGCGCTTCGGGAGGGCTCACCGCTTCATCCGACCCTCCGGTCTGCAATTTGGCTCCTCTGCAATGTTCACAGATTCCCTTAAGTTAAAATTGGGTCCGACGCATTTCGGGGCCACAAACGCCCCTTCCTCATGGACTGTGCACAGTTCAACACCATGTTCGCTTCACGCTAGTCAAACACGTCTTAGTTTGAGCAGCTTGCGTCGTCCTCCCTGAGTGCGTGGAGTTTGGCAACACCGGGACTTCTGGTCAACGTAGTCCTGTGAAGTGAAACAAAATAGTAACCTTGAGTAGGTTGGCGTGTCTGCACTTTCATTACTGTCATTAAGATCCTTAAGTAGGATGGTAGGGAGGCTGCGGGCATCAAATTTTATTCTAATTGGATGTTGCGCTGATAAGAGGGAGGACGACGCCAGCTGTTCAAACGAAAACGCGTTTGACCAGCGTGAAGAGAACTTGGTGTTGAACTGCGCACAGTCCATGAGGAAGGAGCGTTTGTGGCCCCGAAACGCGTCGGACCCAATTTTAATTCAAGGGAACCTGTGAACATTGCAGAGGAGCCTAATACAGACCGGAGGGTCGGATGAAGCGGTGAGCCCTCCCGAAGCGCTTGAGCAATTTGCTCTACTATATATATATATATATATATATATTCACTGAAAAAACCATAGGTTATAGACCATATATAGTTAGGAATTAGCATTTACAAAACCTTGAAAATTCACTGAAAAAACCATAGGTTATAGACCATATATAGTTAGGAATTAGCATTTAAAAAACCTTATTTTACTCACACAAAACCATTGAAATTCCATATATAGTTAGTTGCACTAACTATATATCGCGCACCCGCAATCCACTGCTGATCATGTCACATATTACATCATTCATGACATGGTCAGTGACATCACTGATGACATCACTGATGACATCTCAAATGACATCACTGATGACATCACTGATGACATCTCAAATGACATCACTGATGACATCATCCAGTGACTGTGTGTTTCTGTAAAGTTTAAATATGTTTTAGATATTGAAGAATGAGTAGATGTATAACTGTCTGGACGAAGGATTTAGTAGGTGCATGACTGAATGTATGAGTGACTGATTAAATGTGTCTCACTGAGTGCATGGGTTAGTGACTAAACTGTCTTAATTTGTGCATCATTATGTCTGTTGTTCTGTAAACTACTGCATGTGTTGATCAGTAGCTATATAATTAACTATATGGGTTATTGATTGATTGTCCAAGTATTTGTATGGGAGACTGAGTGTGTGTGTGGCTGGCTGGGAGGTGTGTGACTCTGTGCAGATCAATGTGTACTTGTATCAATGATTGTATAAGAAAGTAAGTATGTGTTACTATATGTTTGAAAATGTAAGGTGCTCTATGTTTAACTGTATAGACAAGAAAATGGAAGTGTGATTGATTCTTTACAGGACTGACTAGGTGTGTGAGTAACTCCATGGATGAGTGGCAGAGTGTGAGTGTCTGTATAGGTGTATGAGTGCATATGATAGTGTTGTAAAGATGAGTGATTGTATGTATGAATGATTGTATGGGTGAATGAGTGAATGTGTGTGTAGACGTAGGAATCAGTGAGTACGTATGTAGTAACTAGTATTGGTGTGTCAATGGTTTCAAAAATTATACTCTGTATTTAACACTGGGTGAAACAGAGGTTATATTAAAATGTGAGGAGATGCATTGTATTGTCACATGAATGATATCATCAGTGATGTGGTCATTGATGTCAAATGAGATGTCATCAGTGATGTCATCAGTGATGTCATTTGAGATGTCATCAGTGATGTCATCAGTGATGTCACTGACCATGTCATGAATGATGTAATATGTGACATGATCAGCAGTGGATTGCGGGTGCGCGATATATAGTTAGTGCAACTAACTATATATGGAATTTCAATGGTTTTGTGTGAGTAAAATAAGGTTTTTTAAATGCTAATTCCTAACTATATATGGTCTATAACCTATGGTTTTTTCAGTGAATTTTCAAGGTTTTGTAAATGCTAATTCCTAACTATATATGGTCTATAACCTATGGTTTTTTCAGTGAATTTCAATGGTTTTTTAATAGCAAATATCATAAGCTGTCGAATGTCAAGTACGTGGTAAGTGAAAACATTTTCGTGTTTATGCACACTGATCTGCTTTGAATGGTGCCCCCCCCCCCTCATTTCTATTAGGAGTACTCTCTCTTTGCAGATAGTGAAAGGTAGTTAACGCAGGCCTTTGCCCCCGTTGTAATCCGTCGTGCCTGCTTCTCTCTCCATTTGATTGATTGTTATCCAAGTATTTACTGTTTTAGAATTAGTTCTCTTTGGTTCATTCTCTATTTACAAACAAACACAGAGTCGCAATACTCTGTTTAGTCTTTGCAGATAACGAAAAATCGTGTAAAAAAAAAGAAAAGGAATCGAGCAAAATCAGTAGGCCACTAATGGGATCTCTTTTTGACCTCGCTAAAATAGAAACATTAGGAACAACCCCTCATGACAAATACAAAACTAGTGAGATGAACTGAACTCCACACAATGATGGCTGCAAAACAGCTCGGCTCCGCCACCCACCCCGCCCAAAATAACGATAAAGAGCGGCTGCCATGATTGGTTGCGGAATGGCCACAACGGAGCTACGAAATGGTGCTGCTCTCATGCTAACCCCAGCTTCGGTCTGAAACATCCAGAAACACTGTAGACTACCAATTCGATCAGTTCCGGTAGCGCCCCAATGTAACCCGGTAGAGAAGAACTAGCCCTCCCCTCTTTGACTGATGGTTCTTGTTGCCTGTCCTTTCTGTTGTCATTTAACAGAACTATTTAGCCTGCTGAAAGGGGTTGTGTTTCGACCGCTGGTTGGTGGAGACATTTTGACTATATTCTGGACCTGCGTTGTCGCGTAATGCGTCATATGACGCGCCGCGTTAGCGCATCCGGAAGTCATCCGGGGCGCGCAGCGCGTAACGTAAGCATAACAAGTCATGTGACTTGTTAATAAAACTTTTCATTGGTTCATTTTACTTTTCTTATTCTAATGATGAAAGCCTTGGTCATATCACCTAAAAATTACGCTTTTAATTACTTCCGAACATTATTTTCTCTTAAATATATTTTATAATGTTCCAGGCTAATGTACTTTCCTGGAAATTTTACAACTGTCCTGCAAGTAAATTATATTCTTTTTTCGAGAAAAAGAGCGTTTCTTCGTCCCATGACGGAGCCGTTGAGCAAAAGAGGGTCGACCTGCTGTCTTAGTCGCCGATACGCCTGAATATGAGATTCTTATCGATCACTTTATGTTGCAGGAATAGAAAACACAACAGCCCTTGACCATTTATCTTTACTGCGTTCCTTCGTATTATACCTTTTACCCTTCATGTAATTGGTCTGCTTTATTTCACTTGCCTTTTAATGATTCTAAAACAGTGACTATTATTAAAAACTTTACCAATGTATACACTACTACCATGTTTTCTTTTAAAAACCTTTATTGTGAAAATTTCATTATACAAATACGAGCCTATAACCACGTGGGCCTGCCACGGAGCAAACTGTAATCGTATATGATGAATAGACATTTACACTGTAGAGGAACGTAACGGGCGGGCCATTAGGTTGCAAAAACTAAGGTGTCTAACAGTTACGGAATCGGTGGACGTACATTTTATAATTAAAATACGACAGGGCCAGTTACAATAAAATTATCTAGATATACATTTGCGGGCAAGTACCATGGGTGACGTTAATTCGAATTTTCAACAGTACAGTAATCAATAACACATCATAACTTAATATCAATAGGGATGTCGAAATATTCAATCAATTCTCGTCCCCGCCCGCCATGTGCTTCAAAACTGCATACGTATCTCGTGATTTCAAGGTTCTGCAACCAGTACACAACAAGGAGTTACGAGTCCCATTTATTCCGGCGCCATTTTGGGCGAGGACGGGCAGGTCCAGGATATAGTCAAAATGTCTCTACCAACCATCGACTATGATGATGTTCATATGCTGTATTTATTAGAGTAACACTCATCTGCCCACATGAAATTAATTTACCACAATCTAAACATGTCATTTTAATCTTTCCAAAGTTCTTCTAAATATTTGGGACCGTTTCCCTTGCCTCTGAAGCTCTCAGTGCCACTTCTTTGATGAATGTACTAGCAGGTCAGGGGTTCTCCTCCAAATCTCTCTTTTATGCAGCACTATAATTAATTGGTGCCACCTCTCCATATGACGATGCATGGTATAGTTACCACAACTATATATTTTTTCGGTTCCTCTGGAGAGTTCATCGTGGCAGATGAAGCGTGTAACATACCGGGCATTTACCTTTTTTTGCATGTACAGGAAAGGAAAAAAAAATCGAGCGTTCGAGTTCTTAGGTGTCCCAGGGCCATTTTAGTGGACCAGGCCCAAATCCAAAGAACAGCTATCTCACAGGCTAATGGGGCGACCCACGCCGAGTTTCAGCATTGTAGGATGACCACACAAGTACAGCAACTTGCTAGACATCACCTCGGTGCCATCCGGATCTCGGCGCCCCACTGCAGATGAAGTGCCTCTCAACTATGAAACCACCACGGTGACATCCGGATCTTGGCGCGTTGTGCTGCCTTCGGCCTATTCGCACATCGGTCCGCTACTGACGCCATCTCACAGGCTAATGGGGTGACCCACGCCGAGTTTCAGCATTGTAGGATGACCACACCAACTTGCTAGACATCACCTCGGTGCCATCCGAATCTTGGCATCTCAACGCCTAGTGGTATCTTCCATACAGAAAATATTGTTACGCTGCCTTTGGCCCCATTCGCACATCAGTCCGCAACTTAGACATCACCTCGATGCCATCCGGATCTTGGCATCTCAGCGCCTTGTGGTGTCAGTCAGAAAATATTGTTGCGCTGCCTTTGGCCCCATTCGCACATCAGTCCGCTACTGACACCATCTCACAGGCCAATAGGGCGCCCCACGCCGACTTTTACCATTGTACGATGGCCACACCAGTGGCACAACTTCCTAGACATCACCTCGGTGCCATCCGAATCTTGGCATCTCAACGCCTAGTGGTATCTTCCATACAGAAAATCTTGTTACGCTACCTTTGGCCCCATTCGCACATCGGTCCGCAACTTAGACATCACCTCGGTGCCATCCGGATCTTGGCATCTCAGCGCCTTGTGGTGTATTCTCTTCAGAAAATATTGTTGAGCTGCCTTTGGCCCCATTCGCACATCCGTCCGCAACTTACACATCACCTCGGTGCCATCCGGATCTTGGCATCTCAGCGCCTTGTGGTGTCTTCTACTCCGAAAATATAGTAGAAAATATTGTTGCGCTGCCTTTGGCCCCATTCACACATCAGTCCGCTACTGACACCATCTCACAGGCCAACAGGGCGCCCCACGCCGACTTTTACCATTGTACGATGGCCACACCAGTGCCACAACTTGCTAGACACCACCTCGGTGCCATCCGGATCTTGGCATCTCAGCGCCTTGTGGTGTCTTCAAATCAGAAAATATTGTTGCGCTGCCTTTGGCCCCATTCGCACATCGGTCCGCTACTGACGCCATCTCACAGGCCAACGGGGCACCCCACGCCGACTTTCAACATTGTAGGATGGCCACAGAAGTGCGACAACTTACTAGACACCACCTCGGTGCCATCCGGATCTTGGCGCGTTGTGCTGCCTTCGACCTATTCGCACATCGGTCCGCTACTGACGCAAACTCACAGGCCAACGGGGCGCCCCACGCCGACTTTCAGCATTGTTGGATGGCCACACCAGTGCGACAACTTACTAGACACCACCTCGGTGCCATCCGGATCTTGGCGCGTTGTGCTGCCTTCGGCCTATTCGCACATCGGTCCGCTACTGACGCAAACTCACAGGCCAACGGGGCGCCCCACGCCGACTTTCAGCATTGTAGGATGGCCACACCAGTGCTGCAACTTGCTGGACACCACCTCGGTGCCATCCAGATCTTGGCGCGTTGTGTTGCCTTCGGCCTATTCGCACATCGGTCCGCTACTGACGCCGCCTCACGTGCCAACGTATTTTCTCCTAATTTTACACCCTATGCCGCATAACAGGTCATGTGACTTGTTTATAAAACTTTTCATTGGTTCATTTTACTTTTGGTTTCCTAATGATGGAAGGCTTGATCATGTGACCTAAAAACAACACTTTTCATAGGATGAAAATTTTTTTTTTTCCCCAAACGA
Organism: Lissotriton helveticus; assembly: GCF_964261635.1. Taxonomy (NCBI): domain Eukaryota; kingdom Metazoa; phylum Chordata; class Amphibia; order Caudata; family Salamandridae; genus Lissotriton; species Lissotriton helveticus. The sequence goes on along the minus strand of NC_136067.1, from coordinate 1,077,696,158 downwards.
TGAAAGCCCCACCTTGTTTCTGGATGTTTCAGACTGAAGCTGGCGTCAGCATGAAAGCACCACCATCTCGTAGCTCAGTCGTGGCCATTCCGCGAGCAATCATGGCAGCCGCTCCCCACCAGAAGCCTGCAGGAGTCGGAGCCCCCAAAACTTTTGATGAATTCTCAAGGCGGAGGGGACGCTTTCGAGAATGAGGTCCAAGACCTAGCAGACAAGCGTCCGATTTCCAAGGTGTCCCAGGGCCATTTCAGTGGACCAGGCCCAAAAAGGAAACAGCCTGCCGCCATTTTGAGAGTCCTGTGGCAGCCGCCTATCGCTGCACCGCAAGAGTGGGCGCAACTCAGCTGAATTGCGGCTTTTGACACAGTGGACCAAAAACGGACGGAATGGCAACTGAAACGGTAAAGGGGCGCCCCACTACAACAGATGACACTCCACCTGGAGAGGCCCGTTCACGCCGCCTCCCCCGGGGCGCTCCACGCCGTTATTCGGAGCAGCATTGTAGGATACCAAAACCAGTGCGGCAACTTACTGGACATCACCTTGGTGCCATCGTTCTGCTGCCTTGGAACTATTCGCGCAACAGTTTGCTACTGATGACCCACCCCCCGCGACGCCCCATGCCGTTATTTGCTGGGTGGCAACTTACTAGACATCACTTTCGTGTCATCTAGATTTCAACGCGTTCTGCTGCCTTGGAACTATTCGCACAACAGTTTGCTACTGATGACCCACCCCCCGCGACGCCCCACGCCGGAAATCTGGACGTTGTGCTGCGTTGGGACTATTCGCACAGCCGACCGCTACTTCGTTGTTTTTCCCTAAAAATGTTTATATGTTATTACTATTTTTGTTTTCTTGTATATATTTATAAATTATTAAAGTTTTATAATCTTACTACTTTGTCGGAGTGCTATATATTTTTAATGTGACACATAATTGTAAAAACTTTGATGTACAAACAGTCATCCCTGGAATCTTCCGCTTCAGGCTCGGTCCCCTCCCCAATCACAATACAGGATGGTTTTCAGATAATAGCAACGCTTCTGCTGTGACGAATCTCATCGAGTGTGGGCCTTGATCTACTATAACTCCTTTGAAGAGGGGTGATTCTTTACAGCTGTGGCCATAAACTACATCTGCAGGGCTAGCTGATACCCTAGGACCAGCCTGGACAATCGGACACAGAGGAAAAGGAGTGTCAGAGGGTGCGGTAGTGAATAGGGCGAAAGGGAGGTGTCGGGCGGGCACAGGGTGTGATTCTCAGGGAACAGCAGCGCAGATGGGGGAGGTTTATTACCCATGCATAAGACAGAGAGCGGGGGTGACCACTGCCTGGGGGAGATGTTTGCGAGGGTGGGGAGCCATGCTAAGGATCGACAGCGTGCACAGAGTGGGTCTGGTCAAGGCATCTAAAATGGCTGCCGTGCACGACAAAAGTGTGGCATTTGAAAAAAGACAAGATGGCGCAGACAATGTTTTTCAACACTTCCTGATTTCCTTCGAATCGAACGTTAACAGACGTTGGGGCATATTACCAAAGTTAAGCGATATTTATCCCTAACGATGCTTAGCAACGATTTTTTTACCGTCAGAAATTATCGCAGATAAACCTTGCTATTATCAAGGTTTATCGGAAATACGATAAAAAACGACCGCAATGCATTAATATCGCTGAAAACTCAGCGATATTCATGCATTACCGAGCTAATGCTCTTAGCCATGTTATCCACCTCCCATTGGATAACATGGCTAAGAACTGCTCAGGGCAGGTGGTAGCTTTTAGAGATATTCGCCCTTATCTCGAATATTTCCAAAAGTTGATAATAGGAGATAGCGATGTTAGCGACTGTTTCCAGTCGCTAACATCTTGGCATGCCCACTTTGCATATCATTAGTGATAAATATCACTCACATGCAAAGTGGGGCCCAAGATGGTCGCTATCTTCTACTAGCCGTCGCTAACTGGTGTTAGCAACAGCTAGGTAATACACATATAATTTTATCTCCGCGAAGCGGAGCGCTGTTACAGATATATATCTTGTTTCTGAACGTTAATTTCTCAAAATGCACTGAAGCACATATATTGAGACCTAGCAAAGGCACATCGGGCTACCAGTCCCTACAATTTTGCCAAGTTTCGTGCAAATCCATTCAGCTGTTCGATCCTACCGAGAGACAAGATGGCGGCCGCTACGGACTGTTTGGAATGTTTACAGACACCGGAGAGCCAATCAGCTTCGCTTCGCAAAGCTCCGTAACGCGAAAAGTACGCGAAGCGGTGCGCTGTTACAGATATATACCTTTTTTTGAACGTTAATTTCTCAAAATCCACTGGAGCACATATATTGAGATCTAGCAAAGGCACATCGGGCTACCAGTCCCTACAATTTTGCCAAGTTTCGTGCAAATCCATTCAGCTGTTCGATTATTATTATTTTTATTTTTTTTTGCCCCGCGGGGCCCTTTTAAAACCTCCACATCAAACCTAGGGGGTGAGCGACAATGTACTATGCCCCCTTATGGTCATTTGCCCCTTCGCTTCGGCCTCCTCTTGTCTCTCGATCCTACCGAGAGACAAGATGGCGGCCGCTACGGACTGTTTGGAATGTTGACAGACGCCGGAGAACCAATCAGCTTCGCTTCACAAAGCTCCGTTGCGCGAAAAGTCCGCGAACCAGTGCGCTGCCCGGTCCGCTGTTACAGATATATATCTTTTTTTAAACGTTAATTTCTCAAAATCCACTGGAGCACATATATTGAGACCTACAAAAGGCACATCGGGCTACCAGTCCCTACAATTTTGCCAAGTTTCGTGCAAATCCATTCAGCCGTTCGGGCTAAAAGTGAGGCCAACCGCCCTATGGAAAACTCAATGTTAAAAACACGTTTTGGGACCCCCCTTTTTTCTCGGCCCCCACTGGACGAACCCCCCCCCCCAAATTTTCAAGGGCTGCTCAGAAACAAAATGTGCCATTTTCCAGAAAATTTCAGCCAATTCCGTCCACAAACGCCAAAGTTATTAGACATAGAATTTTCAAAAAACCCATAGAGAAAAAATCCTAACTATATATACCTACTGGCGACCGCCAGTAGGTAATATATATATAGGTTATAGACCATATATAGTTAGGAATTAGCATTTACAAAACCTTGAAAATTCACAGAAAAAACCATAGGTTATACACCATATATAGTTAGGAATTAACATTTACAAAACCTTATTTTACTCACACAAAACCATTGAAATTCGCATATATAGTTAGTTGCACTAACTATATATCGCGCACCCGCAATCCACTGCTGATGATGTCACATATTACATCATTCATGACATGGTCAGTGACATCACTGATAACATCACTGATGACATCTCAAATGACATCACTGATGACATCACTGATGACATCTCAAATGACATCACTGATGACATCACTGATGACATCATCCAGTGACTGTGTGTTTCTGTAAAGTTTAAATATGTTTTACATATTGAAGAATGAGTGGATGTATAAGTGTCTGGATGAAGGTTTTAGTAGGTGCGTGATTGACTGTATGAGTGAGTGATTAAATGCGTCTTACTGAATGCATGGGTTGGTGACCAAACTGTCTGAAAGTGTGCATCAGTATGTCTGTTGTTGTGCAAGCTGCTGCATGTGTTGATCAGTAGCTATATGAGTGGCTATATGGGTTATTGATTGGTTGCCCAAGTATTTGTATGGGAGACTTAGTGTGTGTGTGGGTGGCTGGGAGGTGTATGACTCTGTGCATAGATGTCTGAGCAGTTGATTCACTAGATGTATTGGTCCAAAAGTGCATGTGGAAACAGCTGTATGGGCGGTTGATTGTGTGCATGAGTGTATTGGTGAGTGATTGGATATCTCAGTGCTATATGTCAAAGTAAGTACATATGTAAAACACAGTACATGTGAGAGTTGACATATATAAATAACTGTGCATAAGAGCCAGTGAATGTGTGAGTGGCTGTAAGGATCAATGTGAACTTGTATCCATGATTGTATAAGAGAGTAAATAAGTGTTAGTATATGTTTGAATAAGTAAGGTGTGTATAACTGTATAGTTGAGAAAATGGAGGTGTGATTGATTATTTGCATGACTGACTAGGTGTCTGTGTAACTTCATTTGAGATGTCATCAGTGATGTCATCAGTGATGTCATTTGAGATGTCATCAGTGATGTCATCAGTGATGTCACTGACCATGTCATGAATGATGTAATATGTGACATCATCAGCAGTGGATTGCGGGTGCCCGATATATAGTTAGTGCAACTAACTATATATGCAAATTTCAATGGTTTTGTGTGAGTAAAATAAGGTTTTGTAAATGTTAATTCCTAACTATATATGGTGTATAACCTATGGTTTTTTCTGTGAATTTTCAAGGTTTTGTAAATGCTAATTCCTAACTATATATGGTCTATAACCTATGGTTTTTTCAGTGAATTTCAATGGTTTTTTAATGGCAAATATCAAAAGCTTTAAAATGTATTCTTCTTTAAATCGAAAAATATATTTTATATGTTTTTAATACAATTTGTTTTTGTATTATTTTTTTTTGTTTCGCTCCCGGTCCGCTAACCGGGTAGCTTCCCATTAGCTCAATTTGGTGCCGCGACTCGGTCCGCAAATCGGTAAACGTTCTGTTTGCGCAACTGCCGTGTTAGAAAACAACATCGTGACGCGTCGCGTAACCATGACGTATCGCGTTGTCGCGTAATGCGTCATATGACGCGCCGCGTTAGCGCACCCGGAAGTGCTCCGGTGCGCGAAGCGAGGCACGAAGCGCAGCTTCCCGGAAGCGATCCGGGGCGCGGAGCGCGTAACGTAAGCATAACAGGTCATGTGACTTGTTAATAAAACTTTTCATTGGTTCATTTCACTTTTGGTTTCCTAATGATGTAAGGCTAGGTCATGTGACCTAAAAATAACACTTTTCATTGGTTTAGAACTATTTTTTTTCCCAAATGATGAAAACCCCTCCTTGTTTCCTCACTCTGACTTTCAACTTTGTGAGAGGAAGACCTTTTTTGATTACTTAGAAATGGCAAGTCTTGTTGCTGCAGCTGGTGCACCCCCACCACCACCACCACCTCCTAGGAAGAGAGGACCACCTCCTCAGGTTATCGTTCAGCAAGAGGAGGAAGAAGAGGAAGAAGAGGAAGAGGAGCAAGAGAGGCAGTTTTTGCGTGAAGAGCCTAGGAGGTCCCATGTCAAGGAAAATTTCATTTGCCAATTTTTCAAATATCCCCGGGGCCAAAAAAAAGTAAATGCCCGCTATGTTACTTGCCTTATCTGCAAAAAAGTTCTGTCCAGAGGGACAGATAAGAAATATAGCTATGGCAATTACACCATGCATCGCCACATGGAGAGGTGGCACCCTATTAATTATAGTGCTGCGCAGGTACGTGACCTGCAGGATAACCCCCCTCCTGTGGCCAGAACATCAAATGTAGAGGCAGTGACGGGACCGGAGGCGAGGGAGATGGTCCCAAATATACAGATGAAGTTTGGGAGTGTGAAACAAGTGTGCGTTTATTGCGGCCAATTGATTTGCTACAGGGAAAGTAGCATAAATTTAATCAATGTAGCTATTGACAATCATAATTGTCCAAAACGCCCCAGAAAATAAATTATCTTTTTTTGTTGCTCCTGTTGAGCCCTTTATAATGAATCATTTTAGTTCCCCCTCCCCAAAAAAACAAAAAAATATATAAAACCGTTCAAAAAATACATAAAAAGTAAGAAAATGTTCAGAAAAATAATAAAAAATATATAAAACAACAAAAACAATTAAAAAAAAGTTCTTTTCAGAACTACCTCCCATTTATGAAAAATTGCTAGAATGTTTAGCACTCTGGCAACCTCTATTTCTTTTGATTCGCTTCCCGGTTCGCTACCCGGTATGCGAACCGGAAGCGAAACAAAAAAAAATAAAATAAAAAAGGAAGAGTGAGTATAAGGGAAGGAAACAGAGAGTAATGTGAAAATAAAGACAGCTACAGGGAGTAACACAGAGATACTATTTAATAGATCTATTTACCAAAGAAAAGATGTAAGAGTGTATAATTGAGAAAAACAACATAGATAAGGAAGTGAAAGAAAAAAAGGAGAGTAGAAGAATAATAAACAAGAGTTTCTTGGAGAATGTGAGTGAATGTTCAAATCAAGAAGAAAAACAGTAAAGGATGTGGAATGAGAGGTAGGGATAGAACCGGACTAAAAGAACAATCCTGAGGGAAAGTGTTAAGAAAACAGTGAGCAAAAGTAAATAGGAATAAATCAAGATGTATGATAGTGACTAAGGTTAAAACATGTGGAATAACAGAGAGAAAAAACAGAAAGCAGAAAAGAAGAAGTGACAGAAAAGGAATGATTGAAACAGCAAAGAAATGTAAATAACATAGGGGCATATTATCAACACAGGCGATAAAATTATCGCTGCTTTTATCGGCAGAAAACTGCCGCTAAAGCCGCTTTTGCGGCAGAAAACTGCCGCTAAAGCCGCTTTTGCGGCATTTTTCTGCCGATAAAAGCAGCGATAATTTTATCGCCTGTGTTGATAATATGCCCCTTAGTGTGCTTGAACTACAGGGAGAAGGCATAATGTACAAGTAGTGAAAGAGTGATGAGTCAGAGATAGTGAGAGTAATAGAGACGGAACTATGAGAACAGAGGGACTGAGAAAAGGAGTGGAAGGAGTAGAGTAAGTAAGTAATAGAAAAAGGAATGAGGGAAGTAGCAAAGGCAGGAAACTGAGGGTTAAACGAATGAAGCAGTGGAACTAATAGAAGTTAAATGTGATAGAAATGTAACGAAAAGAGTACAAAACACTTACCTTATAATTGTCGTTAACTTAGTCACTTGTTATTTTTATATTTTCAATCTGTGAAAGAAAGAACAAAAATTTGAAAAATATTAAAACATGTATTTAAAAATTAGAAAAGACAAGGGAAAAGATTGACAATCATCCAATTTTACAAAGAAATAAAGTTAGAGATAAACATGCAGAAAAAAAGAGAAAGAAACGGTGATAGACAGTCAGAGACAAAAAGAAATTGTAATAGAGTAAATTACTAAGAGAAAAAAAAGGAAGATACTTTCAGTGACAGAAAAGAAGGATAGAAGAGAAAACTAAATTTAAGTTGTGTAAGCTACTAAAAGAAAGTGAGTAAGGTAAACTATATAAGGAAAGGGTGAATAAGGAAAAGAGATTGAGGGAGAGAGGAGACAGAGGAAGTGAAGGAAAGAGTGTCAGATACAGACTGAGTGAGGCAACAAAGAAAGATAAATGAGTGAGGGTGAGTTATAATAACTGATTGCACCAAAAAAGGAGAACCCACAAATATTTAATTTAGAAAACAAAGGGAGAAAAGATGGAAAAGACAAGCGAATCAGAAGGTCTAAAAGCTGTAAAATGGTGCAAGGGAGAAAAGAAAAAAACAGAGTTGGATTAGGGAAACAAAGGTTGAAAGATAAGTGGAGTTAGAGAGCAAGGGTGAAAGAGAATAAAACAAAAGGCAATGTGAGTATGTAAGGAGGATTGATAGAAGGTAGTAAAAGATGAGTGAGCATGAGATAAGACGAGTACAAATTAAAATTCACTATTCAAAGTACAGAATTAATTATACATGTTAAATGGTTTACTTTTGCTATTCTCAGAATATATCAAATTTCACTAAAAACAGTGACTTGAAGGTATTCATCATATAACAGCGGGGGAAAAAAAACACAATCAAAATGATTGTGTTTAAAAAACCCATATAACATAACCAATCAGAAATCAGAACTCCTTAAAAATAACTTACTTTCCATGACGTCGAAGGATGTCCTATGAACAGCTTACACTCTGTTGTGCTGTTATTATTTTCAGCCCGCCACTTTCTGAAAGAAAAGCTCCATCGTTTTAACAAATATGTTACCTACAATAAATGACTTCTCGCTCTCTACCGCACTTCTCCTCAAGGCCAAATCGTGTAAGAGCCATTTATAACTCTTGGAATTCTTCTAAGCAAATCCTGTCATTTTCTTTTTCCGCAACTTTCAGAAAGAAAACGTTCAAGATCACTTTCACAATCCTGTACTAGTAATATGTTACCCTTCTTGCTCACTCATGTTCCACATTTCCTATGACACTGATACTGCTTACTAGGAAGCAGACTTACACTACCTCTATGACTACTACAATTATTTAATTCTCTACATCACTTTTAATCACAAAGCAATTTAAAACAGTACATAAAATTATATCAACTCCTAGAATCATTATAGGCCAGTTACCTACCCAAAATTCTTTCTTCTAAAAACAGAAAGTAAGAATATTTTTAAGTCAAAAGGAAACATTGTTTCATAGTCAAATGTGAATCATTTCCGAAACATCAGCTTTTTTTTACATTTTCAATAAGCTGTGTAATAAGTGGATGTTGTCAAAGGACCATCATGTGATATAATAGCTGAAGTTAGAAATGTTCTTCCTAAAATCAACGACTGTGTAGCCACAACATTTGTAATTAAAGTTGAAAACTTACTTTCATCATGTTTATATAGTTGGAATTTTTAAATGACATTATAACCAAAAGTTTGTTCAAAAAATGTGGACAGCATTGCAGACTTACATTACCTCTACTCCATGTTTTGATTGGCTGCTTGAATTAGCTTATTAAAAGAAACAGTTTTTCTGAACTCATTCAAAGTGCAGTTATTTTTCCATGACGTCAAGTGTTATGGTAAGAACACCGTTTGCTTTGGGAAATACTCTGTTGTCCTTTAACTAATCCATGCCCACCACTTTCCGTAAGAAAACCTTCTTTTTTTTCAGGAACTACTTAAAACTCAAAAATACCTTTTTACTCTGTACTACACTTATCCTCAAGGCCAAATAGTGTAGGAGCCATTAGAACCCCTTGAAATTCCTCAGAGCAAATCCCGAGATTATTTCCCTAAAATTTTGGTTGTAAAAACACCAGGTAAGAATTTTTAAGGTCAAAAGGCAATTTTTTTTTTTAAGTTAAAACAGAATCATTGCAGAATGACCAGCCGTTTCTAGACTTCAAATAAGCTGTGTAATGTCCTGATGTTGTTGAAGGACCGTCATGATATATAATTGCTGCAGTTACAAAAGTCCTTCCTGATATTGACAACTGCGAAGCCACAAAATTTTTAATTAAAGTTGTCAATTTTGTTCCATCAGGCCTACATCGTTGGAACATTAAAATGACATACTGCCCATATGTTCGTATAAATAATGTGGACAACATTGCAGACTTACATTGGCTACACTCCATGTTGTGATCGGCTGCTTTTACTAGCTTATTAAAGGACACTGATTTACTGTCTGGCAAAGTTAAATATATAAATCTTTCTGAGTCTACACTAGTAGTACTTGATACCCTAGAGTTCTCGCAGTCATGCTGCCATTGATAAGAAAGGCCAAACAGATGATCTACATCTACACCTTCATCTTGCAACACATCAAGCATATACATTAAAAACTCCTGACAATCTTGCTGAATATTTTGAGAGAATTGCGTTTGACCTGAACATTTGTCTAACAGATTTCGAACTTCAGACACACTTTCTATTTTTGTTCTATCAGTGCTACATTTCTCTAACACAGAATTCAACAAACTGCAAAATCTTTGATCCGAATTGACCACAATCTCTTCTTTTAAAGTTTCTAGAGAAAACACAACATTAACCACTACATTAGCATAGCAGTTGACACCAGAACTATTTTCAAATTGAAAACCAACAACATCTTCAACAGAATCCATTTTCTTTCTGCTTATATTTTCGGGTTCATCGACTTTTCGTCTTTTTGCTACAACCTCCCTACTATTGGTCACATTTCTTCGTTTCCGGCCTACCACACGTTTCTCAAACAAAGGATATTGAGGCAAATGTGGCGCATACTCTCTTCTTAACCTATTGTATTCCTTAACACAATCTAGATCCGCACAAATGTTTGTGACATCACACTCAATCAAGTATAATCCCGATAAAGTTCTGACTCGTGACAATGCCACGTATGCCATTCCCTCCTTGAACACAGAACTGCCAATATTCACCAATGCACTGTCTACACTTAAACCTTGCGATTTATGGATTGTCACCGCATATGCCAAGCAAACAGGAAACTGCTTACGGCGAACATATAAGTCTTTTACAAGCAAAAATCTAGCAGAGCAACGACCAATTAACTGTACTTCCTCAATGCCATCAAATTTAATTTTTAAAAATTCAATTCCATCTCTATTTCTGTATTTCTCAAAATCAACAACATTATCCATTGATCCATTTACCAGACCTCTTTCAACATGTAAATTCCTTCTCAAAATGATACGGCAATTTAAGCACACATTCAGAGTCTTTTCAAAACCAGCAGTTTTAGATATAGTCTTCTCTAATGAATCCAATTTAGATTTCAAATTCTCAGACAAAATAATTGTTGCTCCCATATGCTCTATTCTGTCAATAGCTTCCAGTTTCAAAATCTCTTGGTTTTCTAAATTCAACATTTTGTTGTTGAAGATGGCACATTCTGCAAGAGTTGGCATCAAACATATTCCAGATTTCTTCTCAGTAATTTTCCGAAAAATATTCTCTGGCAGAACGTCTTCTTCTGGATACAAATTTGACAGTAATCGTGCATGTAAAGCTTCTTTCCCATGCTCGGTCACTTTTACGACTCTAACATCTTGTAGAATATTCTTATAATCTTCATCCTTCGCTTGACGCATATTTTCACGCAGTTCAGCATAATTAAAGTTTAACCATATATTAACGTTGCCAATGCTCCCTAGGCACTTCCTGGTATCTTCATGTGTAAGTAGTTTAAACACTGGTTGTCCTTTCACTGGTGTCAGCTGCAGAAGATCACCGAAAACAATGATGTGTTTGCCACCAAATAACACATCATACTCTGTTTTAAGAACTTCCTGCATTCTCAAATGCACAAAGGCAAGCATGACATTGGAAACCATGCTTACTTCGTCAATGATAAGAAGTTTCATTTTCCTCAAGACTCTTGAAACTTCACAACAAGCATCTCCAGATAACTTGTGGTATTGTAATTTGTTATCTTGCTCCACTGGCAGCATCAGTAGACGATGCAAAGTAATACCTTTAATGTTATGTGCTGCCAGTCCAGTTGGAGCAGTGACAACACAAGACAGCGATGACTCAGTCCTTTTCTGCAAATAACATGAAATTGCTTTAATGAAGAAACTTTTTCCAGTTCCTGCTTCTCCACTCACGTACAGTCCGACAGGCTTCAACGACGTACATGAGCACTCTTTCTTCTCATGACTTAATCCATGATCAATTTGGTTGGTAACTTCGTCATATATTTTCCTCTGCTCAACATTGAGTTGTCTTTCCGAATCTTCTAAGTTAACCGCATCCTCCTGAGCATGTGCCATGGCTCTTTCCACTTCAATCATAGCAGTTGCAGCTTCATTTTCGATAACTGGTCCTCCTAGTGGATCCTGACTCAATGAAACAGAACTCTGACTGTCCTGAGAACTGTCTCTAGCAATCTCGGCTGCAATCGTTGCTTCCTGCTCGATTTCCGCATTCAACATTTCTAGATATTTTGGAAAAACAGGACATTCTATAGTCTCCTTGGCTGCATTGAAAGAGTCTTCGTAACAGAGGAAATCTCCAAGCAGTTCCTCTTCTGCACGCCAAGGCTTGAAAAGTTGCAAAAGAGCTAAATAGAAAAACTCTTTTCTTTCAGGAGATTCGCCACTCAATTTTCGATGATTTACCAATTGGCATTTTCTTTGCTTGACCAGACATCCCTCACTTCCAATTACAGCATACACTCCTTTATCAATATCTTCTTTGATGTTCCTCTTGAATATGTAATTTTGTAGAACCTCATACAGACAAACATTCTCGAGGTGACTGCTTCTATTTGGATAATATGTATCCAACATGTTGGTCTTCAAAATATCTGTACTGTTTAGCTCCTTCTCCGCCAAATACTCAATTTCCCGTACAGGTTTCAGAACTCGATTACGTGTTGCAGCAAGACCAAGACTCGCCCAAATGATACTCCTAGATTTGGCATAGAGACTTGCTGAAGATAACCGGTCAGAACATTCGTAAGCTCCGATTTCTCGATGCGACAACATCTTCAGACTGAAACTGTACAACTTCTTACTGAGGCTCTTTTCATGGGAAATGTCCTCCCACATATCCTTCAATTCTGTCTTTTCTTTTTTTGTGATGTAAGATGTCACATACCGAGCCACAGCCATACAGTTATCAGCCACAAACTGTATATCCATGTTAGCATTCCACATGGACAAAATCACTGGGTTGTAGTCGTTGATGTACTTGGACTCTTCGTTTCTTTTCAAATTGTATGTATTTTTGGGTGATTTCCTTGTCACATTATGTCGCAGCGAAGACATCAAACTGTTCACTCTTCCTTTAGAAATCACCGGTCGTGGAAAGGCGAAACGACATTTTGTGTAGAACTTGTCCTTGTTTCTGAATTTACGACGACAGTACTTTCCACAACGATGGCTTTGAAAGCGTAAAACTTGTTCTCTTAGGCTTTTGTCTTCCTTTGTCTTTGGAACAGCACATGTAGAATACTGTTCTATGAAACTCATCACTAAGTCATCCGGATCTGTTCCAAATTTGGGTGCATCTTTGATCCATAGTAGCATATGTATATGAGGAGCACCTCTTGCTTGATACTCCTTTCTCCAGAAGAAATCCAATACCTCTCCAAGAGGTGGATTTTTCTTGTTCATGATGAAAGACATCATAGCTTCAAATCTATGATTGAAGTACCTGCATACATTCACTGGATCCAAAGAGCACAATTCTCCGGGTGTCTTGAATTCGATATTTTCAATGTTTCCATTTGCCTCTCGTAGAAATTCAAGTAAGTCTTCCCAGCCATATTTGGCACAGCTGAGAGTGAGGAACCATGAGGGAGTTCCTAAGTTCCTCAGCATACATTTTAAATCTCCATGTCGATGGTACCAGTACTCGTTAGTACCACGCTGACATGCCATGAGATTAATCAGGTGAGAATCCAAAATACTGTCTTGCACATTGACTTTATCCATAAAGTCCCTTGCTGAGATATTTTGCATCTGTATACCACTTTTCAAGATGTGGTTCACTGCATATGACAGTCCAGACAGATCGCTTTCAAACAGTAGATGAAACAAATAGGGAATGCATTGACGAAACCTAGGATCTTCTGCATACAATCGTAAAGTCCGGTATTCAGAAGCAGGAATTTGATCAGGTCGCTCATCATATCTTCCTCCTTGACCTGTTGGAAATAGTTGTGGGAAACACCGAGCTTCCAAACTTTCCTCCCAAACACTAATGGGACTCCCTTTGGCTTGTTTCATTTGAAACAACTCAATAGCATTCCCCATGACTTCCTTGGAATGCAAAGGATGAACACGATAATTTTCATATATTTCTTCATTTTTAGAGGCTTCTACTTTCTAAATTTGTCCAGTACACAAATCGCTGTCCTCTTCTTCACTTACTTCCTCTTCTGCAACATATACATTCTTGTAGTACTTATTGTTTTTCTTCAAATACAATGTTGCCTATTTGACTTTCCTAACATCCACTAAATCTTGCCAGATTTTCTTACTCTTTGTCGAAACCCCATTAACTAAGATAACCAGAGGTTCCTCTTCCACTTTCTCTACTCCAATTGTATTAATGTTTTTCTTCAAATCTAGAGGCAAATAAACAACTCTTCCCTTTAATCCTCTCTGTAAATCGGATGGAGGCAATTTCCCTGTCTTTGGCTCCATTCGTACAATAGCCTGAAAGGGATGGACACTTTGAATCAAAATAGATTCATAAGTATTTAAATCCTTCAATTCAGAAGGAATCTCAACCAATTCCAGATTATTATGAACCGCTCTAGCAGGCATTTGGTTTTGATTTAATTTGTTACAACAATAAGTACACACACGATGATCCGATCCCAAATCAAAACAATTTTCTACCATCAAGTATGTTGCGAAATCCTTCCATTCACTATTATTTTCCCTTTCACTTTTTGCATATAAATCCACTAACTTAGTCTGATTCTTATAATAAGTGCGTCGACAACACACACAAGTGAAATTAGGCCTCTCACTTGATTTCACCTGAAACGTGGCAATTTCCTTCTGAAAATTATCTGTACTGGAAACCTGTACACTCTCTTCCACATTACCTTCTTCTTCTGGGTCAATTTCAACATTCTTCTCTTTACTTGCAAAGTAACAAAACTCAATTTCTTCACAAATATTCTTCACATCTACTTCAGAACCATGCAAAAGAGCAGTGCATAATTGTTTAAGCATAATTGCTGGACTCTTAGCATAATACAACATTCTAACTAATTTCCTCACTTTATTATGATGCACTGCTAGCATCCTGAAATGATGAAAAACACTCTGGCATACTCTCCTGGATAGACAAGCCAGTGAATGACCATGCAAACCTGTCACTTCTCTCACTCTGCAAGGATCTAATTCTTGCAACAACTTCATTTTCTGTTTTAAACTTTTCTTATTAAATGTCCGTACAAAATCACAAAGCAAATTAATGGAATCCTGTCGCACACTGCAAATACTACTACACTTCCAGGTGTACACTGGTCCCTTAGGACGTCTTCCTAAAACCTCATTACCTAACACCTCTTCTGCCTCTGTTGACACAAGTTTTTCTTTTTCAACCGGACAGCCATCTTTTACCTCATATGCTCGACCACTGGTGTCAACTTCATGCACCAAATCATTATCCTGGAAATAACTCTCCTCATTAAAAAATGCCTCACAACTTGAACTATGCATCCATTCTCCTGAAAAAACTTCACAAAAATTACTACGATTAACTGTTCTCTTCCATCTACTATTTGTTTTGAAATCATAAATTACCTTGTTTAGTTTCCTAATTCTATTGATTATCAAAATAAATAACTTTCGCTTAATTTCGAATGCCTGATCAATAATTTTCTCAATGTTTCTCTTTCTCTTATAAAAAGCCACTTTCTGTTGACCTTTCTTAATATTTTTTAACAAATTGCCAAGTATCCTGTTGCGGAACATTCGTCTACGAATGTCCCTAAACTGATTTTTCCTTCTACTACCATGCACAGAGTTATTTCCTGCTCTAGCAGTAACATTTTTGAATGGCCTTTCCTTTCCGTTTAAATTGGCTCTCTTTTTCTGGACAAAAACATGTTGTGTACTGATACTTTTTTTTCTGTAAATGTTTTTTAGGAAAGATTTCGTTCTCTTACCCGGACCTTTTTTGGTGACTTGACAAGTTTTTATTGTAGAGGACTGCTGCAAGCAAGTAGTAAGCTGCTGTGTTTGACGTTTTGTAGCCTTTCTCCTTCTTTGCTTCGAAGGCATTCTGTAATTTTGAAATGATCTGCAGTTGAATCTGTGGTAAAATATAATAAAAAATGTTATTAACCACTATTACCAAACAGTAAATCAATAACAGTCGTCAAAAAATTAACACTACTTTTCAATTCTACATACAAAATTTTTTAGTGCATTGGCGAATTTAAAACTCACAAATAGTAGCAAAGAAATGGAATGCTTCTACATTTGACCTTTGCTCTTTTATATGTCAATCTGAACTAATTTTATTACCATATTTCACTATTTTATTAAAGACACTTCACACAAGCTGTTTTTGAAGTTGTGTTTAATTTTAAATGAAATGGTTATCATGGTTACTTTTCATTTCCAGTAACTTTTAAAAATAAGTCTTTACAGTTCCATAGGTTCGAGCAGGTCAGCTTCCCACCCTATGTCATACAATTCTGACAAATCGGCATCCTCGTCATATTCTTCATCATCCACAGGATTTAAATCATCCAAGGGATCTACTTCCACTGATGTTTCAATGACAAGTTCAATGATAAGATCGAGATCAACAGATTGCTCATTATCACTCATGCTTGATGTTGTCGTTATCTTTAAAGAAAGAGAACAACAATGAGATGTTGCAGAGTAAGAGACAAATCTCAGAGACTATAATAGTAAAATTGTTTAACAAGAGTAACATTTTGCAGATATTATTTAACCATGTCCAGCGATGCTGAGGAGGTGAGGCCTATGTCTAAGTTTTCAGTGAACAGGACTCATCTCTTCTTAACCTTGGATAAGCCTCACCAACTCTGTGTCCCCTGCTCATACTTAAATGTAAAGGGGCAGATTTATGTTAACTGGCGCATCCCCAGGGATGCACCAGTTAACGTGCGCTGCTGCTCTGCCACCCATGATGTGCCACATTTACAATGTGGAGCACCATTGAGCAAAAACAGCACAGATGCATCACACATCTGTGCCGCAAAAGCGGCACATTGCAGGAATCACGTCGTAAGCGCGACATGTCTACTGCAATGCACAGGGGCAAGCCACACATTGCATGGTGCATCACTCCTTATGCCTGTTTCAAACAGGCGTAAGGATTTGATTCAGCAATGCCATAAAGCTGACTCAGTGAAATCTTCTAAATTTCACTGTGTTAGTTTTACAGGGCTTTCATGCAAATGAATGCCCACCCTGCAACAAAACGCCCACATGAAACCTGACGCAGGTTTCATGTGGCACAGGACTTTACACGTGACACATCTGCCTAGATGCATCAAGTTGTAAATATGTCGCAACATAGCGCATCTTTTGCGCCGCCGCTGCGTCACAAAAGTGACGCACAGCGGCGCAAAAGAGGCACACGGCCATCATAAATCTGCCCCTAACATTTTAAATGATTGGTTCAGGATGCCGATAAGGTGTGGCCTATCCAGGGGTTTGTTTGAGGTGAGGCCTACTCAGGGTTGCAGATGAAATTTAGGCTTATTGAAGAGTACAGAGGAGATAATACATGTGCAGGCCTACCAATGAAGTGAGTCATGTCCACTGCACTCTTGAACAAAGGCCAGACCTCCTCTGTCTCCCTGGACAGGCCTAAACCTGATCTGCACAATGTGATTCATAATGTTAGGAAACACAGGTGATGTAATTGAAAAACGTGCAATTTTTTTTGCCCATTTCACAATCACATCACCTGTGTTTCCTTTGCTTAGGTATCTCATTGTGCAGATGTAGTCTAGCATATGAAAGAGTACGTAGAAGGTGAGCACTGTATGCAACAACTTTCACACTTACAGAAACCTCAGCTTCTCCATGCCCCCTACACAGTCCTAAATTTATACAGTTTAAACTGACGGTATCTTGTTGCAGATGAAGTGAGTCCTATCTTGCAACATGGTGCATCTTTTGCACCACTGCTGCGTCACAAAAGTGACGCAACAGCGGCGCAAAAGAGATGCACGGCCATCATAAATCTGCCCCTAACATTTTAAATGAATGATTCAGGATGCCGAAAAGGTGTGGCCTATATAGAGTTTTGTTTGAGGTGAGGCCTACTCAGGGTTACAGATGAAATTTAGGCTTGTTGAAGAGTACAGAAGAGATAGTACATGTGCAGGCCTACCAATTAAGTGAATCATGTCCATTGCACTCTTGAACAAAGGCCAGACCTCCTCTGTCTCCCTGGACAGGCCTAAACCTGATCTGCACAATGTGATTCGTAATGTTAGGAAACACAGGTGATGTAATTGAAAAACGTGCAATTTTTTTTGCTCATTTCACAATCACATCACCTGTGTTTCCTTTGCTTAGGTATCTCATTGTGCAGATGTAGTCTAGCATATGAAAGAGTACGTAGAAGGTGAGCACTGTATGCAACAACTTTGACACTTACAGAAACCTCAGCTTCTCCATGCCCCCTACACAGTCCTAAATGTATACAGTTTAAACTGACGGTATCTTGTTGCAGATGAAGTGAGGCCTATCTTGCAACATGGTGCATCTTTTGCATCACTGCTGCGTCACAAAAGTGACGCAACAGCGGCGCAAAAGAGATGCACGGCCATCATAAATCTGCCCCTAACATTTTAAATGATTGAATCAGGATGATGATAAGGTGTGGCCTATCCAGAGGTTTGTTTGAGGTGAGGCCTACTCAGGGTTGCAGATGAAATTTAGGCTTATTGAAGAGTACAGAGGAGATAATACATGTGCAGGCCTACCAATGAAGTGAGTCATGTCCACTGCACTCTTGAACAAAGGCAGACCTCCTCTGTCTCCCTGGACAGGCGTAAACCTCATCTGCACAATGTGATTCGTAATGTTAGGAAACACAGGTGATGTAATTAAAAAACGTGCAAATATTTTTGCTCACTTCACAATCACATCACCTGTGTTTCCTTTACTTAGGTATCCCATTGTGCAGATGTAGTCTAGCATATGATTATTTGTCCTATGTAGAAGCACACCCTGTCAGTACGGAAAATAACATCAAACTGACTCAAAGGCCTTCTAAATATGCCCCAGGCAGCCTATGAAACTCTAGTAGTACATATCAAGAAACCTAATTGACTTCAAAAAACGTTTTTAAACACATCAAAAAAACAAATTATTTTCCCACATTCATGAGGAAGTGACTTAAAATGCCCTAACACACATGAAAGCGTATTTTTAAGGCCCTTGCACCATTTCTGTGTCACTTTTAACATGGCTATGTAACTCAAAGAAACAAAGTCTAAATTTGCCAAGCACACATGGGGGCGTATTTACAAGGACTTTGCACCAAGGGGAAATTTCTTAAATTAAAATGGGGAAAATAACATCAAAGTGACTCAAAGGCCTTGTAAATATGCCTCAAGCAGCCTATGAAACTCTAGCAGTACATATCAAGAAACCTAATTGATTTCAAAAAACGTTTTTAAACACATAAAAAAAACAATTATTTTCCCACATTCATGAGGAAGTGACTTAAAATGCCCTAACACACATGAAAGCGTATTTTTAAAGCCCTTGCACCATTTTTGCGTCACTTTTAACATGGCTATGTAACTCAAAGAAACAAAGTCTAAATTTGCCAAGCACACATGGGGGCGTATTTACAAGGACTTTGCACCACGGGGAAATGTCTTAAATTAAAATGGGGATAATAACATCAAAGTGACTCAAAGGCCTTGTAAATATGCCTCAAGCAGCCTATGAAACTCTAGCAGTACATATCAAGAAACCTAATTGATTTCAAAAAACGTTTTTAAACACATCAAAAAAACCAATTATTTTCCCACATTCATGAGGAAGTGACTTAAAATGCCATAACACACATGAAAGCGTATTTTTAAAGCCCTTGCACCATTTTTGCGTCACTTTTAACATGGCTATGTAACTCAAAGAAACAAAGTCTAAATTTGCCAAGCACACATGGGGGCGTATTTACAAGGACTTTGCACCACGGGAAAATGTCTTAAATTAAAATGGGGAAAATAACATCAAAGTGACTCAAAGGCCTTGTAAATATGCCCCAAGCAGCCTATGAAACTCTAGCAGTACATATCAAGAAACCTAATTGATTTCAAAAAACGTTTTTAAACACATCAAGTAAATCACTTATTTACCCACATTCATGGGGAAGTGACTTAAAATGCCCTAACACACATGAAAGCGTATTTTTAAGGCCCTTCCACCACTTTTGCGTCACTTTTAACATGGCTATGAAACTCAAAGAAACTAAATCTATTTGTAAAACACTTGAGACAAAGCAACATTTTAAATACACAACTTTCTTCATAAATTTATCCCTAAAGCATACTATTCTCTATCTAAATTAAATGAATCTTTTCTCACCTTAGCAAATACTTTTTGAGTTTCAAAACAGTCTCAGACACACACCAATTTTTCTTTAGCAGAGCAAAGGGTATGCACTCCAGAGGCTGCAACCAACAATGGCACAGAAATGCTGTAATTCATCACACATATCTCTCATGTCACCCAATCAAAACTCTTCCCTCACTTTTTTCAAATCAACACCCTTCCCCCCTCTGCCCTTTCTGCCTTTTTTCCATAGCAACCACCTCCTGAAAGACCTCTCATGTTTACAAGTTCACACAACAATGTTTCAATTGAACTCTGAACTCTCAGTACACCTGCGTATCCAGTGCAATCTTTCATAAAATGATTTTTTCTTGACCATTCAAATTACATCTTTCAAAGAACTCATCCATGCACCCTAACTTTCTGTTTTCAGCAATCAAAATCCACCAATCACTGCTACTGATTCATTAGCACAGAAACTCCACAGTTTTTTTCATTACATACTCCTACTGTTTCAACTGCCATTTCATTACCACACTTCATCTGACTGCAGCAGAACCTCCTCTCACCATGTTTTCTGTCTCCATTGTTGGACATAGTTACATCCACTGGGCTCAAAGGTATGCTGATAACAGAAATTTACACAACCTCAATTTACAAAATGTGGAAATCAACTGGATTGGCCACAGAGGATTAAGATGTCACCAATTGATACCATTGGTGAAAACCTTTTTGCATTTGCCAAAACCTGACCTGTTAATTGTGCACTGTGGAGGAAATGACTTGGGCACTTTGACTGGGGTAGGTCTGGAAATGCTTTTAAAGGACACCTTTGAGCAATTGATGGCACTTTTTCCTCAAACTGCCTTGGTATATTCAAATATATGCCAAAGACAGAAATGGAGGTGGTCAAAGGAATTTTGTCCACAAATTGAGAAATCGAGGAAGCATGTAAATAAGTCTGTTTCAGCTTACATGAGAGACCATGGAATGGGCTCCATCTACAACAATAACTTGCGTTACTACATGCAAGATATCTACAGAGAAGATGGAGTTCACTTCTCAGATGAGGGGAACAGAGTTTTCATCCTGAATTTAAGACTATGTATTGGTACCTACTTATAAGTACCTAAATCTACCACAGACCCAAAAGCTCTTCTCAGAGCTACCCTAACTATGATCACTATAAACAAATTTTAATTGTAACTTTTTTTTTTACTAATTTTCACACTTTACGCTTTCCGGAGCGCTACCCGGTACGCGCACCGGACGCTAACCGCGCGAAAATTTGATTATTTTTTTTCTCGCACATATGGGCCTCCTCAGCCACCCTCAGAAAACCTAGGGGGTCAGGATACGTCTACCGTGCCCCCTTCTACCCATTCTGAACATTATTTGTCTTCCATCTTGTATCTCAATTCTACGAAACACAAAATGGAGGACTCCCGTAACGCTGCCGGTTCGCGTACCGGGGCGCGCACCGGGAAGCGCTCGCTGAAAAAAGGTGGGAAAGTAATTCACAGAAAAACCACTGGAGACACTTTCACCAAATATAGATTAGCTCATACTACATACCAATCCCTACCATTTTCACAAATTTGATTGGAATTCCATTTAGCCATTTAGCCTGTAGACCTCTCTAAATACCCTGAGGTAAATTACTTCACAAAACACATCTGAAGTGTTGGAATTGACATCCAATTAAAATGTTACTTTCATTTTCTACTTTTTTTACCTGACATTTGATTGGTTATGTACCTGAATATATATAAAGAAAGAGAGAGAAACACAGCCATTTTGACTACTACTTCCTGAAGTACATTGCAAGAGCATTTTCACTGACAACTTAAACTTTTTTTAAAAGGTAAGATGTTATTTTGAAAACTGAAGTATATTGTGCACTTTAAGTTAATATGGAAAACTTTTTCTGATAGTTATATACTATCCCTCTGTAATAGTTATAGATTTAGATAGACTTCTCTGTTATAGTTGTGGATGGATTTAGGCTTGTCTTGTATAATTATGAATTTACTTAGGTTTCATCACATACACTTTTTTATATTTCTATTTCCAGTCTGATACCATACACTGCCCAAAGATAAATTCACTGTTAAAAACTACCTATCTAAAATTAATCCCAACAGTGCCCTATCTCTACTGATATATATATATTTTTTATGCAAATTTCAGGCAAAATGGAAGCAGAACAAAAAGTGTCATTTGAAATTGTCCTTGCAGAGACCAATCAAGAAAACATTGAACCAAATGACATTGAATTCATGGATGAATCACGGGACCATGAACTACTACAATGTGTACAATCTGTAGATTTCCTCCTTCAAAATGAGGACATTTCAGACACTCATATGTTGAAAGTTATGTTCACTGAAAATGACGACATTTCGGACAGTCAAATGTTAGACGTTCTATTAAATTTTGAAAAACAATCACAAAAATAAATTTATATTTAATAATCAAATAAAAAAAAACAAAAAAAACAACAAAACGAACAATCAATAAACATACAATATTTGAAAAGTCTATCATTCTTTTTTCCTCATAGTACGCTCCCCGGACCGCTTTCCGGTGTGCGTACCGGGCGCTCCCCACGCAAAAAAAACAAATTTTATTTTTATATTTTTTGCCCCGCGGGGCCCTTTTAAAGCCTCCACATCAAACCTAGGGGGTCAGGGAGGATCTACTATGCCCCCTTATGGTCATTTCCCCCTTTGTTTTGGCCTCCTCTTGTCTCTCGATCCTACCGAGAGACAAGATGGCGGCCGCTCCGGACTGTTTAGAATGTTGACAGACACCGGAGAGCCAATCAGTTTCGCTTCGCGAAGTTCCGTTACGCGTCAGGTACGCGAACCGGGGCGCTAACCGGAGCGCTGTTACAGATATATATATATTTTTTTAACGTTAATTTATCAAAATCCACTGGAGCACATATATTGAGACCTAGCAAAGGCACATCGGGCAAACAATATCTACAATTTTGCCAAGTTTTGTGGAAATCCATTCAGCCGTTCGAGCTAAAAGTGAGTCCAACCGCCCTATGGAAAATTGCATGGGAAAAACGCGTTTTAGGACCCCCCTTTTTTCTCGGCCCCCCCTTGACGAAACCCCTCCAAATTTTCAGGGGCTTCTCCGAAACAAAATGTGCCATTTTCCTGAAAATTTCAGCCAATTCCGTCAACAAACGCCAAAGTTATTAGATATAGAATTTTCAAAAATCCCATAGGAAAAAAATCCTAACTAAATATACCTACTGGCAACCGCCAGTAGGTAATATATATATATATATATATATACACACATGTATACATGTACAATCTTCATAGGTACGCCCAGTCTATCCAATTCTTACAAAAACTGGGTACTTCACTTATAGAGGCTTATGCCTATGGATGAGGCACATTGTTGGCCTTTCACAACGAGTTCCACAAATAATTTTGGAAATCTGCAGTTGTTGCAGACTCCCAGCATTCGCATTCCTAGCCTTTTACTCATGAGTACATGTAGCAAGTATACATTTCTGTATGAATAAATGTTATGCATCAGTGCATGTGCAGTAGATACATTTATTTATGTTTCTCCTAACAAAAGAAAATAGTGGTGTTTTTTACTTCTTTCGAACCTGTAAACATGTTTATTCCAGCTCTAGACAGCAATACATTTGGACCCGTTTTTGCCTGGGAACAACCTCCAAAATGTTTGTTAACATCTACAAAACTGATTGCATGTGTTATGAGCACTAACAGATGCCTCACCAAGAAACACCAGAAATCGCAAGTAACCCAGGATGAAATGTATTCACACCTTATTGAGGGGGCCACAGGACAAACAATGGACACTTGTACCTAGGCGTGATGGATGAGGTCATTTGCCTCTGATGGATGTCTTTAGGTCATCCTACTACGGCTTTCTAAACCTCATCAGCACCTGACTCTTCAGACACGGGGCCACTATCCTTTGGGTGAAAATGCGTCTTTTGCTTTTCCATCCTCCTCCCTCAGTCGATTTTACCATTAGGGTACACTGGGGCAGGTCTCAGACACAGTCGCCTTGTGGTGATGTTTTGAGCAGTGCTCATAATATACCCACGAGGAAAGTAAGAAGAGTAACAACCTATCACACAGCCTACTTAATAAAGTAATAGATCACAACAAATGTGACAAGAGTCAACAATGACTGTATCACACCATCAGTTTTCCATATGTTTTAAAAATTATCGATAAGGAAACTTGATCCATGTTTTTGGGGCATGCTTCGTCTTTAGTGTCCTTCCCCCATCCTCGTCGGTGAACACGACCAGTACCAATTCAATCTTGTTTTTAGGGAGTTCTTAATTAGAATTGACTGGATATATGCAGGAATGTAGGTATACTAAAATTACTTCAGATTAAACTCAAAAGATATCTCTTTAATACATGGGCATTTTGGGCAAGATTAAAACTGAAATGTACAGGATGTCTTTGATGGTAATAGCTCATACATTTGCCATCAAGTGGCAACAAGTTTCAGAGGTAATCAGTGCTCACTTAGGTCAATGGCCTTCATCAGGGCTGGATAGAGCCCCCCCTAGAGAGGAGACAGATTCATGCATTCCTAAACTGACTAGTCACAACAGTGCCATGCCTCAATTGGAAGACAGTAGTAATATTCCTATGGATAGGAAAAGAAAAGTGTGGTTAGGATACAGCATGCACAGCTTGTTCTGAAATACTGTTGTAATCAAAGTATAGAGGAAAATGAAGCACACACAGTGATTTCCCAAAGTGTTAAGTGATGCAGACACAAAAAAAGCAGAACTAAAATGGTACACATGAGGGGTAAACATGCACACTCTCTCCAAATAACACTTACCATATGTTAGGTACATATCAGAAAAAATGTATGAGTGCTACTGACCCTAAATCTTGGCATAGGAAACTTTAATCTATGGGTCCCACGCCTAGGGAATATTAGATCATCCTGTTTTTGTACTTTTTTAATGTAAATGTTTTTAGGTAATTTAATTATTTATTTAGCATATTTGCACACCCCGACTATGGAGTCCAACAGATTGACATAGATAAATTTCTGCCGCTGCACTTTTGTATGATAAAACCATAAGATGCACATTCCTTTTTTATTGTTGCAATTTCCAAATGTTTTATCGTGTCTTACGATTGTACTTTTTGAGGTTATGTTAACCGAAATAAAGTTTTTGAAATGAAATGTTAGGTTCAGATGTGCTTCATGGTTGTGAAGTGGGGGCACTATCTGTAGTCACACTTTTGTATTTAAAGAGAGAGATTTAGACGTTAGTAGGACAAAACATTGGACATATTGAAGCTCATTGCGGTAGTGCTGGTTTAGGGTCAAAATGCATACCGATCAAACAAATGGTCATAGTGCTCAACCCAAATTTATAGACAGAAATATCATGAGGGTTTTATTAGCTTGCATCATGATTTTAAAAGAGTTAGGGCCAGATGTAGGAGCCCTAATGCCGGTCGGAAACGGCCGATTTCGGCCGTTTCCGACCGGTATTAGGGTTTTCAGATGTAGGGGGCTTAACATTACAGAATCGGTATATTTACTGATTCGGTAAAATTACCGATTCGGTAAATTACCGAATCGGTAAATATACCGATTCTGTAATTACAAATGTAGGTGGCACACTTTACAGTGCCACAGGCCCATAAGAGTCGGTATTTTACCACACAATCCTATTGTGTGGTAAAATACCGAATTCAGGTGTGCATGCACATCTGTGCATGCACACCTGTGCAAAGTGACACACAGACATGCCCTTAGGGCATGTATGTGTGCCACATGGAACACAAGCCTGTACTTGGGGTGCTAGAGGGTGTCAAAGTGACACCCCCTGCACCCTTGCAGGATTCGGTATTTACTGATTCTGTAAATACAGAATCGGTATTTCCCATTGATTCCTATGGGCTTCAAGCCCATAGGAATCAATGGGAAATACCGATTCTGTATTTACAGAATCGGTAAATACCGAATTTTACAGATTCGGTAATTCAGATTTTAAAATTACCTACATCCGCCCCTTCCCATTTACAGACTCTTAAATACCGAATCGATAAAATTCGGTATTTAAGTGTCTGTAAATGGGAATTACCTACATCTAGCCCTAAGTGTATAAACGGCCCAGTTTGTACAATTGTGCATGATAACTGAAATGCAATCTTGTTTTTCTAACCCTGACATAAAATCAAGGGTCCATGTACCCCTATGGAGGAGATGTCTGTTGCTGTGCTCTTCACAGTCTCTAAAACAAATGCTTCACTTTTTACATATAGGATACAGGAATATAGAACTGCCCAGGTTTTTGCCGCCCACATGCTCTATGCTTCAGATGACTTCACTTGATTCTCATCCAGGCTTTCTCCAAAATAATTCCGGGCATTATTCTGACATCAATTGTCATGTTGTGACACATAATGTTGGGATGAACTCCTTTGGGCTCTTGAGATCTGTGGTTTTGAGTTCAATATAGGCAGACGTGCTGGTCGCATGTGCTGCCATCCCTCTACTTGTTCATAGGAGCAGATGCTGGGCTGTATGGCAGAGTCCAGTAGTGACTGCAGGAGGATAGCTGTCTTCTGGTCTTGTTCTACGTACACAGTGAGTCAGCTTGAGGCTGGGTCACAATCTATGCAGGGCCTCATCCACTGTGTTGATTGGAAAGTTGACAATTCAGCTGGACAGTAAAGCAACTATGCAGCTCGCTTTTGGTATCAGGTTGAATGGTGAAAGTTAGGCCGCTTATAGACGTTTCATAGTACAAAAGTGGAGGTGTAGACCAATTGGGCACACTTCCAGTTGGGGCCTCGGACAGCTTAATGGTCACTCAGGCACATAGTGATCAGGTGACTTCAGAAAGCAGCTTCACTTAGAGCAGCTTAGTCTGCTGAGGCACAATGAAGTCCTTCAGGCACCCTTATGTTGTGACAAGGGCTTGTCAAACGGCTCTTCTTCTGCAGCAAAGACCAGTTGGGCATACTTGGGAAAGTGTATTCGAATAAGCAGACAGATTTTGATGTGTGAAAATCACTCTTGCATGCTTAGGCAGCACTGTGGATCCTCAGTTTAACCTAGGGTGAAAAGCTCCTATCCAGGAGTATGAAAATCACATTCTTGTGAGTCTCTATTACATCGATCCACATCATTGGGGTCAATTGCTCTTGCCCACACTGGTAGTCAGATCCTCCTGCAGGGTTGGCTCACTCTTTCCCTCTTCTTTCAGATAGGGTACTTTGATGTGTTCCAGGACAAGGAGACAGCTCTTCCTCCATATCAGACTCCTAGTGATGTTCCCTTACTTTTGGGGAGCTGACTGTCCAACAGCCACCAGCTTTGGTTACACAGAAGTCCTTTGGAATTCTCTGGAACACCCCTACTTGGTCAGTGGGAACTTGTAAATGGAACAGCAAGTGGGCAAACAACTCTCACTCTAACACAGGTACAGCAGACAGGAGTTATTTATTCTCTCCACATTCAGAACCCCTTTGGGTCATTTACCATTTCATGTGTTCCCTCCCAGGCTGCCTTCCAGAATGATGCTCCACAGAGAAGGGAATTCTCCAGGATGTGGCGCCCACATAGGAGGCACAATGGGCTGTAAGCAGTCTGCTATCAAGAGCCACAATGATCAGGAAGAGAGACTAAATGATGGTCTCTTCTAAAGGACCCTTTATTCTTTGAACAACAGGAACTGCAGTCCCACCCTTCATCCCACTGTCCATCAAATAGCAGTATAAAGGACATTATTGAATTAGTAAGGGAATGCTTCGCTTCTCATTTCCCTCTTCAGTGTCTAGCTCCCCTCTCCAATATCAGAGACACCGGCAACACACTTCCCCTATCTGGGAGTCTAACCTCATCTTGTGCATATGAACAGACCAAGAGCACATGCCTTCTTCAATCTGGTTAACCTAGACACACATTATGTGTGTAACACGCAGACCACATGTGTACATACAACCATACAGACACTGGAATATTAGTGCAATTGCTCAAGTTAATTTGTCGTAGTGTACCTTAACGCGAGTGAGTGGCTAGGACACCACTCCCTTGACCCTCCTGTAAAAAGGTCTGGTCACAATATAAGATTACTAAAACACAATATCCTACCACCGCCGCTCTACATGCTAGAAACCATGAGAGGAAACAGTAGTCCACTGCATGCACAGGCAGTGCACTTGGTGAGCCCCTTCAGGTCCAGAAAGACTCCAGGACTGTACTCATGTCAAGAGATAGACATTCACACATGCCAGATTAGCATGAGACCTGGCCTAAATTCCAAAACCAAGGATACCAGATACTTTTATTTGGACACTTAGGGCAGGAGGCATGAGCAAACCCCACGCAAGGAACATTTCTGTCCCAACACATGTAAAGTACCACCATACTACAGAAAATATCCACGAGTTGTTCCATTTTGGAGTACATTGCATTTTTTGTGAATCACTTAGTAGAATTATCATAAGTAAATTAAGTCATTTCAGCACCTATGTATCACTTAGATGCACTGATTGCAGACCTGCCAACTTAAAAAATGTTTCATGGTGTGAGGAGGCAGGCGGGGTCTTTGAAGGGGCATATCCATGGAGCAAGCAGGACCTAATGATAAGAACTGCATTAGAGACACTTCTGTTTCCTACACCCAAAATTTCTCCACCATCCCCCCTCCAAACAAAGCTTGCTGAGGCTGCTGTCATTGTCCTGAGGTGTGCTCAAAACCAGTCAAGATGGCGGTCGAGCTTTAACGTGCTCCCATTACCTGGATCGTATCATCCTGCCTGACAACGGCTCTACCAGGCCCCTCCATTTGCCCCCCTAACGAACCATGTGAACACATCCTAGCCATTCTCAACTGCCCAGGTCAAACAGGATTACTTTAGAAGCCATCCCAGACTCATTGGATGATCATTCAAGTACACTAGAAGTCATTTTCACATCATCAGACATCATCAAGCTCTTGAAGTCATCAGCAGAGCTGAGAAAAGTGAGCCTGATGATTTGAGGATGACTTGAAAATGAGTATCTGATGACGCCACAAGATGTGATTATTCCTGATGAACAGAGGATAAGCAGTTGATGACTTCTCAAGATCAGATGGTTCCTGATGATTTGAGGATGCTTTAAAGATGACTATCTCTTTACTTCATAGGCACTCACAAAATTAAACTGGGCCTGGTTTTTTGAGGAGGGCTTGCTTATTACTTTCTCTGAATTGGTTTAATTTTTGTTACAAAAAATAAAGCCTTATAGATAATTTCAGAATTATTTGTTTATTAGTGAACAACGAATACTGTTTAGATATTTCACAAGTATTCATTTACATACAAATAAATGGTGCTTCATACTAATAGGTTCTTCACACACCAGTAAGTAGAGTGTAGCATGCTGCCTTATTGAAAGTGGTTATTTAATATTAACATTGAACATTCATGACAAGTCACTGACGGGCAGTCTCCCTACCCTAACTTTCACTCTGTCTTCTTTCTTTGCTTATCTCTGCTCTTTTTTCTGTTTTATTCCGCAGCTTCATTGCTGAGTTCATTTATCATCACACAATGTTTTCTCTCCTGGAATGCGGTCTTTTGAAGCTTCAAAAGGAATAAAACGGTGATAAGCATCTGGCCTCACAGCGCTATTTCTTTAGTCAAAATGCTGTACTTTTGTACGGTATTACACAGTTGATGGCAGTTTGTTTGCAAAACTTTCTATAAGAAATAGGTGCAAATACCTAGAATAATTTTTTCCTGAGCAGGTGCTGGAGAGAGCGGGGTCTTGCCTCGAATTTCTCACCTTTTGGCACAGTATTGCTATATTGTGCGATCCAGATTTTTCCTTTGCATTCTGGTTCTCATAGTCCAGTGAATAAAATACTGGCTTATAAGTACCAGAATACAAAAACAAATCTTAACTAAATGAATGTCAAAATCCTGTTTATGGGATCTGAAAATCTCGGAGCTTTGCCGCGCACATTTCTCTGTAATAAGGCAGACATAGTGCGCTGCTTCTTTTTGGTTTGACTGTTGCGCAGAGCAAATTAGGGGTTTCTTTGGTTTGTTCCCAGTGAAGAAGCTGGCTCAGAAAGATCCAATTATGCTACAGAGGGACCCCAATGCTGTGGGCTAGCACCGCCTTACCCCATTGGATCAATACTTTGTTTTCCCTTAACTGTGGGAAAAGAGAGCTCTGTGGCTTAGAGGGACACACATATCTGATTGTCATGGTGCATTAGACTGCTGCAGGCAATTGGTAGGCTGGAGCACCAGGCTACTCATAGCACACTTCGATACATCGGAAAATTGCCTGTCACTGCAGCCCCATCAAAAGGAGGCACAGGCTGCACCTTGGCTGCATTGAATTCCTTTCCTCAGTCCTTGCCAATGAGGCACTCCACGCCCAACATGTAACCATATACTGACTCAAGGAAGGCTTAGGATACCACACTGATAACTAATTGCCCATCAGCAGCAGAATCTCAAAGTCGGATGTTTACAATCAATCAGCAGGCAAGTGATTAGGCTCGAAATCGGAAGGGCTGGCATAAATGTATTTGTACTCAAGTAAAGAGCCCCAATATCTTTGGGACAAGTTTACGCTATCTAAATAACTGGAAACGCAGGGATATTGACCTCTGACTGTCTTTTGGTACAGAGATGTCATCAGAGCGGGGCCAGAATTGTTAATCGGTTTATGCTTTAATCAATCAATCAATCATAGACATTTATAGAGCGCTCTACTTACCCGGAGGGTCTCAAGGCGCTAGGGGGGGGTGCTGCTACTGCCCGAACAGCCAGGTCTTGAGCTTCTTCCTGAAGGCGAGGTGGTCTTGGGTCAGGCGCAGGTCGGTCGGGAGGGAGTTCCAGGTCTTGGCAGCCAGGTAGGAGAAGGACCTTCCTCCTGTTGTCGTTCTTCGGATGCGGGGGACGGCGGCGAGGGCGTGACTGGCTGATCGGAGGTGTCGTTTGGGAGCGTAGAAGTTGATGCGGTTGTTGAGGTAGCTCGGGCCTTGATCGTGTAGGGCTTTGTGTGCGTGGGTGAGGAGACGGAAGGTGATTCTCTTGTTGACCGGGAGCCAGTGCAGGTCTCTTAGGTGTCCGGAGATGTGGCTGTGTCGTGGGATGTCGAGGATGAGTCTGGCTGAGGCGTTCTGGATCCGTTGGAGTCTCTTCTGGAGCTTGGCGGTGGTTCCGGCGTAGAGGGCGTTGCCGTAGTCCAGTCGGCTGGTGACGAGGGCCTGGGTGACAGTCTTCCTGGTCTCGGTGGGGATCCACCGGAAGATTTTCCGTAGCATGCGCAGGATGTTGAAGCACAACGAGGAGACTGCGTTGACTTGCTTGGTCATGGAGAGGGAGGAGTCCAGGATGAAGCCCAGGTTGCGTGCGTGGTCTGTCGGTTTGGGTGCAGTTCCCAGGGCGGGGGGCCACCAGGAGTCGTCCCAGGCGGAGGGCGAGGATCCCAGGATGAGGACTTCGGTCTTGTCCGAGTTCAGCTTCAGGCGGCTGGTCGACATCCACTCGGCTACTTCTTTCATTCCTTCGTGAAGGTTGGCTCTGGCGGCGGCGGGGTCGTTGGTAAGGGAGAGGATCAGCTGGGTATCGTCGGCGTAGGAGATGATGTTCAGGTTGTGTTGGCGTGCGATGGCCGCGAGGGGGCTCATGTAGACGTTGAAGAGGGTTGGGCTCAGCGAGGATCCTTGGGGTACGCCGCAGATGACTTCGGTGGCCTTTGATTTGTACGGAGGTAGGCGGACTCTCTGGGTTCTTCCGTCGAGGAAGGAGATGATCCATTCCAGTGCCTTCTCCTATTTAAAAGATAATAAATAAAAGGATTCAGTAAGGTAAATCGATTCAGCCTCTAAAAAAATACATTCACTTGACCTATATGACACCATATTTTATTGTATCATGATATTTCTTGTCTGCTAACATACAATTAAAGATAACAGACAAGCACTGCTGAAGAGGCCGGAGGTGAGGATGCAGTTGAAGAAGCAGATGCTGCCAGCCCTCTGCTGCACAAATGAATTCTGCCACAGCCTCAGCAGTGTGTGTGTGTGCAGACCTTGCCAAGCGAAGGTCGCTCCCGGTAAGTACTACTAGTACGGTGTGCTGGTCGCGTGTGTAGGCAGTGGGCACAGTAAGTTCTATTCATAATTCTAACATCAGACTGATTGACATGTCTAATGACTCATCCTAGGACTCGTGCCGTGGTGTGCTGGGCTCAGCTGACTGCAGTAGCAGCTGAGACCCTGCCACACCGGCTGCCTCGATCTGTGACTGACCTAGTCAGTGGCCTGCAGACTTCCGTGCACTGACAGAACTGTTGGGGGGGGGACGCACCTTCTTCTTTCATTCATTTTACGGCACCTTCCGCCATAGCATCGCACTGTGCGCCAGTTTCTGTCTCACCTCACTGGACCGATCTGTGCAGTTTAAGAAGTGTTCTTCAGTGTACGGCGATCACCCCGTTTGTTGCGCATGACTGTCCCACACTCCGTACCTTTTGCAGTCATGCGCTTCTGCCCCCCCCCCACACTCCCCATGATGTTAATCCTCGGGAGACAGCACATAAACTAACACCATTAACATTATCGCGACTAATGAGAAACAATTGGGTAGCAGAAGCAGCGCCTCGGATTGGTTTGGGGACAGTGTGGCCGTCGGCGCTGATGAGTTTCATTTTAGCGCATCGCTGCTCAGGGATATTTAGAATGTGCACTACCAGGACGATGGAATCTGTCTGTCTCGCAGCCTATCTATTGTTCTAACAATGTCTCTGTCTGTAAATCAGTCTCTTTCTATGTCTCCTCATTAATCCATCTCTGCCCATTATTGCCCGTCGATCTGTCAGTCCTGATTGTGTAATAAGATAAACATAACTAACTACAAGTCCCAGAATGCAATGTTGAAGTGCTTTGTTATGCACTTCCGTTGGTGCTGGAAGTGACGTCATGTCGGAGCGTCGGGCACTCGTTAGGTCAACACGCCTGGGTCAGCAAGATAGTTACAAAGTGGACATGGCGCCTTTTCAACCCCTTCCTCTGGATTATTGCAGATGCCTTCAGTGCTTCTCGACCATTTGCATGTTTGTGTGGGAGAAACCTTTATTGGGACAGGAGTAAGAGATCGAATTACTGCTTCACAGGTAATTGAGGGACATGTGTTTTTGATGGTTCAGGAAGGTTTCGCTTTGTCTAAATCAGCCCTCTAATGAACAAGCATTGGCATAGCCAATAGGTCTCGCCTTTGGGACCTTATAAGTATTTATTTATGGCTAAACTCTTATAAGGTCCCAAAGGGGAGACCTGGGTATGCCAATGCTTCTTTTAATTCCGGGTGCTTTTTATTGTGAATGGTTGCCATACTTTTTAATTAATCGTGGAAATTGAAATAAACTTAAACTTACAAACTTCTGAGCGAGGTATTTTTTTTGTTTTGATCTCACATTCATTTTTTCCAATTACATTCTTTTTCATCTCCATGCGTGGAATTGTTCTGGTAATACATTATTTTTCATGTTGTAAGCAATGAGCCAGGTGTCATTTAGAGCAGAGGGACTGTATGATGTGTTGTTGCGAATTCCCATTACAGTTTGGCCTGAGAATGGGCTTAGTGGCCTCTGAATTAATGGGACCCGTAATTTGTATTAATGTAATTGATGAGTAATCTAGTGAATGCTTCCTTTTACGATTTTATAACACTTCAATTTGAACTCTCGATTTTTCTGGAGCAGAGCCAATTTAGGGGTGTGTAAGGGGTATCATTTGCCTTCCCCAGCTTCAAGCAAGAGCCGGTCGACACACACAGGGCCTCAAGCTTGGTCGGGGTTGGGTGGAGGGGGGCCTTAAGGAGGAGCAGAGTTGGTTGTTAGGGCGGGGGATAATGCAGGACTCTCCTCTGGGAAGGGGTTAAGGGGGCATCAAAGGTAGTAAGTTCGATGGGATACCACTCCCCGATACCAGCAGTCTATGAGGGTTCCTCTCAGGCCCTTGCAGCACCACGAGTAGCAAGAAGGACTGCTGTGATGCCTCCTTTGTACCTCAAACTGTGAAAGCTTCTGTGTATTTAAGGTTGTGCACGTTCTAAAAATATACAAAAGTAGTGAACTGGATTACTTTTAAATACACACAACCCTAACACTACAGCAAACAACTAAGTATCCTTTGTAGCTCAAACCGGATTGGAATATATCCTAAGAGACCTACAGCACTGCATGTGAACACGAGGCTTGATTGCCTTCACTTTGGAAAACTGCAGCCCAGGGACCTCTTAGGCACGCTGGTTTCAGACTTTGTCCTATGAAAATGCAAAGCACACCCCTCCAGAGGAAGCCTGGCCTGCTTGTAACAGGTGTATTTTCAATGCACTGCATGGATTGTACCAAAGCTCACAAGAGCTGAAACTAGTTGTAGCACAAAATATACAGATTCAGAAAAGGGGGTGGTGATGAACAGAGTGCCTGAATTAAGCAGACCACTCTTACCCAGTCCAAAGATCAGGGCTTGATCCATCACCGTTTTTTAGCTCACTGCACCATCCCAGCTCAGAACTTGGCTATATGCAAATTAGTCTGTTCCTGTCCCAGTGCATGATGGGAACAGGGCAAACCAAACTACCAAGCCAATTCTTGTACTGGGAAGGAAACAAGCTTCCGGGGACCGGTTTCTGCCATTTCAGGCGTCTTCGGCCCGGCTTGCTTGAATCCTGATGGTGCAATGAGCAAGGGACTCACATCTGAGTATACCCTTCCACGCTTATGGTGGACAAAATGATTCAGAAAAGGGGGTGGTGATGAACAGAGTGCCTGAATTAAGCAGACCACTCTTACCCAGTCCAAAGATCAGGGCTTGATCCATCACCGTTTTTTAGCTCACTGCACCATCCCAGCTCAGAACTTGGCTATATGCAAATTAGTCTGTTCCTGTCCCAGTGCATGATGGGAACAGGGCAAACCAAACTACCAAGCCAATTCTTGTACTGGGAAGGAAACAAGCTTCCGGGGACCGGTTTCTGCCATTTCAGGCGTCTTCGGCCCGGCTTGCTTGAATCCTGATGGTGCAATGAGCAAGGGACTCACATCTGAGTATACCCTTCCACGCTTATGGTGGACAAAATGATTCAGAAAAGGGGGTGGTGATGAACAGAGTGCCTGAATTAAGCAGACCACTCTTACCCAGTCCAAAGATCAGGGCTTGATCCATCACCGTTTTTTAGCTCACTGCACTCTGTTCATCACCACCCCCTTTTCTGTATCGTTTTTGGCCACTATAGGTGTGGCAGGGTATACTCAGACATGAGTCCCTTTCTCACTGCTCCATCAGGATTCAAGCAAGCCGGGCCGAAGAGGCTGAAATGCCAGAAACCGGTCCCCGGTAGCTTGTCTCCTTTCTGGTGAAGAATTGGCTTGGTAGTTTGGTCTGCCCTGTTCCCATGATGCACTGGGCCAGGGACAGACTAATTTGCATATAGCCAGGTTCTGAGCTGGGATGGGGCAGTGAGATAAATAACGGTGATGGATCAAGCCCTGATCTTTGGACTGGGTAAGAGTGATCTGCTTAATTCAGACACTCTGTTCATCACCACCCCCTTTTCTGTATCGTTTTTGGCCACTATAGGTGTGGCAGGGTATACTCAGACATGAGTCCCTTTCTCACTGCTCCATCAGGATTCAAGCAAGCCGGGCCGAAGAGGCTGAAATGCCAGAAACCGGTCCCCGGTAGCTTGTCTCCTTTCTGGTGAAGAATTGGCTTGGTAGTTTGGTCTGCCCTGTTCCCATGATGCACTGGGCCAGGGACAGACTAATTTGCATATAGCCAGGTTCTGAGCTGGGATGGGGCAGTGAGATAAATAACGGTGATGGATCAAGCCCTGATCTTTGGACTGGGTAAGAGTGATCTGCTTAATTCAGACACTCTGTTCATCACCACCCCCTTTTCTGTATCGTTTTTGGCCACTATAGGTGTGGCAGGGTATACTCAGACATGAGTCCCTTTCTCACTGCTCCATCAGGATTCAAGCAAGCCGGGCCGAAGAGGCTGAAATGCCAGAAACCGGTCCCCGGTAGCTTGTCTCCTTTCTGGTGAAGAATTGGCTTGGTAGTTTGGTCTGCCCTGTTCCCATGATGCACTGGGCCAGGGACAGACTAATTTGCATATAGCCAGGTTCTGAGCTGGGATGGGGCAGTGAGATAAATAACGGTGATGGATCAAGCCCTGATCTTTGGACTGGGTAAGAGTGATCTGCTTAATTCAGACACTCTGTTCATCACCACCCCCTTTTCTGTATCGTTTTTGGCCACTATAGGTGTGGCAGGGTATACTCAGACATGAGTCCCTTTCTCACTGCTCCATCAGGATTCAAGCAAGCCGGGCCGAAGAGGCTGAAATGCCAGAAACCGGTCCCCGGTAGCTTGTCTCCTTTCTGGTGAAGAATTGGCTTGGTAGTTTGGTCTGCCCTGTTCCCATGATGCACTGGGCCAGGGACAGACTAATTTGCATATAGCCAGGTTCTGAGCTGGGATGGGGCAGTGAGATAAATAACGGTGATGGATCAAGCCCTGATCTTTGGACTGGGTAAGAGTGATCTGCTTAATTCAGACACTCTGTTCATCACCACCCCCTTTTCTGTATCGTTTTTGGCCACTATAGGTGTGGCAGGGTATACTCAGACATGAGTCCCTTTCTCACTGCTCCATCAGGATTCAAGCAAGCCGGGCCGAAGAGGCTGAAATGCCAGAAACCGGTCCCCGGTAGCTTGTCTCCTTTCTGGTGAAGAATTGGCTTGGTAGTTTGGTCTGCCCTGTTCCCATGATGCACTGGGCCAGGGACAGACTAATTTGCATATAGCCAGGTTCTGAGCTGAGATGGGGCAGTGAGATAAATAACGGTGATGGATCAAGCCCTGATCTTTGGACTGGGTAAGAGTGATCTGCTTAATTCAGACACTCTGTTCATCACCACCCCCTTTTCTGTATCGTTTTTGGCCACTATAGGTGTGGCAGGGTATACTCAGACATGAGTCCCTTTCTCACTGCTCCATCAGGATTCAAGCAAGCCGGGCCGAAGAGGCTGAAATGCCAGAAACCGGTCCCCGGTAGCTTGTCTCCTTTCTGGTGAAGAATTGGCTTGGTAGTTTGGTCTGCCCTGTTCCCATGATGCACTGGGCCAGGGACAGACTAATTTGCATATAGCCAGGTTCTGAGCTGGGATGGGGCAGTGAGATAAATAACGGTGATGGATCAAGCCCTGATCTTTGGACTGGGTAAGAGTGATCTGCTTAATTCAGACACTCTGTTCATCACCACCCCCTTTTCTGTATCGTTTTTGGCCACTATAGGTGTGGCAGGGTATACTCAGACATGAGTCCCTTTCTCACTGCTCCATCAGGATTCAAGCAAGCCGGGCCGAAGAGGCTGAAATGCCAGAAACCGGTCCCCGGTAGCTTGTCTCCTTTCTGGTGAAGAATTGGCTTGGTAGTTTGGTCTGCCCTGTTCCCATGATGCACTGGGCCAGGGACAGACTAATTTGCATATAGCCAGGTTCTGAGCTGGGATGCGGCAGTGAGATAAATAACGGTGATGGATCAAGCCCTGATCTTTGGACTGGGTAAGAGTGATCTGCTTAATTCAGACACTCTGTTCATCACCACCCCCTTTTCTGTATCGTTTTTGGCCACTATAGGTGTGGCAGGGTATACTCAGACATGAGTCCCTTTCTCACTGCTCCATCAGGATTCAAGCAAGCCGGGCCGAAGAGGCTGAAATGCCAGAAACCGGTCCCCGGTAGCTTGTCTCCTTTCTGGTGAAGAATTGGCTTGGTAGTTTGGTCTGCCCTGTTCCCATGATGCACTGGGCCAGGGACAGACTAATTTGCATATAGCCAGGTTCTGAGCTGGGATGGGGCAGTGAGATAAATAACGGTGATGGATCAAGCCCTGATCTTTGGACTGGGTAAGAGTGATCTGCTTAATTCAGACACTCTGTTCATCACCACCCCCTTTTCTGTATCGTTTTTGGCCACTATAGGTGTGGCAGGGTATACTCAGACATGAGTCCCTTTCTCACTGCTCCATCAGGATTCAAGCAAGCCGGGCCGAAGAGGCTGAAATGCCAGAAACCGGTCCCCGGTAGCTTGTCTCCTTTCTGGTGAAGAATTGGCTTGGTAGTTTGGTCTGCCCTGTTCCCATGATGCACTGGGCCAGGGACAGACTAATTTGCATATAGCCAGGTTCTGAGCTGGGATGGGGCAGTGAGATAAATAACGGTGATGGATCAAGCCCTGATCTTTGGACTGGGTAAGAGTGATCTGCTTAATTCAGACACTCTGTTCATCACCACCCCCTTTTCTGTATCGTTTTTGGCCACTATAGGTGTGGCAGGGTATACTCAGACATGAGTCCCTTTCTCACTGCTCCATCAGGATTCAAGCAAGCCGGGCCGAAGAGGCTGAAATGCCAGAAACCGGTCCCCGGTAGCTTGTCTCCTTTCTGGTGAAGAATTGGCTTGGTAGTTTGGTCTGCCCTGTTCCCATGATGCACTGGGCCAGGGACAGACTAATTTGCATATAGCCAGGTTCTGAGCTGGGATGGGGCAGTGAGATAAATAACGGTGATGGATCAAGCCCTGATCTTTGGACTGGGTAAGAGTGATCTGCTTAATTCAGACACTCTGTTCATCACCACCCCCTTTTCTGTATCACAAAATATACAGAGGCATAAATTATCGGTGGTGCACATGGTGCATCGGCACCAGTGCCTAGAGGTTGTGGGGGGAGGGCTGCCTATCGTGCACTGGTTGCTACATAGTCAATTGTCCCCAGTGCTACTGATGACACAGAGGACAAGGGTGTAGCTACCAGTTGTGCAGACTGCGCTGTGGTACCAAGGCCTAGCAGTGTGTGTGTGGGGGGGAAGGGGCTACCCAGTACTTGTTGCCGATAGACTACAGGCCACTTGCTCTGAATGAAAAACACTTGACCTGCACTATATTCAGTCTTGGGGCGTGGGGAGAGGGGTGGAAAAGTGAAAGGGTTAGGGAGGGGTTAGGAAGAAAAAAAGGAGGGCAATAAGTAACAGAAAGGGAGGACAAAAGGGTGAGCAAAAAAGAAGGAAGAGAAAGGGCCCACAAATAATGAGCTCTGAGAGAGAGGAAGAAGATGGAAAATGAAGAGTGAAGCAAATAAAAGATAAATAAAAAAGTACCAAAATATACATACAACAATAGGTGAGTAGGAGAATGAGAACAGGTAGATTAAGAGGATGTTGGCGCGAGAAAGGTATGATGCACGTTGAAGACTGAGAATATAGGCGGCGGGCTTAGGGTGGGGAGTAAAAGGAAAAAGAAAAGAATGGATTTAAGGGGAGCGAGTAAAGAAAAAGTGAGAGAAGGCGATAAAGATAAATGTGAAACTGGAGAAAAAGACAGGAATGCATAGGCAGCTGAAAGGGTGAAAAGATAATGCGAGAGGACTGAAGATAGGAAAGAGGAAATGACAAACAGAATTACTTGGAGACTAGACCCTAACATTAGTGCAGCAGGTACAGTGACACCAGGGTCCAAGGATGTGATGGGCCTTTTGCACCCAAATTATGTCGACCTTTTTATACCAAGCCATAGTCCACAAGACCGTATTTTTTTCTTGCATTAAGGTACATAGGACCCTTGCTATGCCACTGGTAGAGTGCAGCGCTAAGTGCAATATTCTAGAAAGAAGGCCTCAGCAGTTTTTCTGGATCGAGAATTCAGCCCCTTTAAGAAGACAGGCCCGCTTGTCATTTTCCCACCTACATCTGTGCTGCAGTCTGCACTCCGAAACATGTGCTCAGCAACACCGATAAACACGTCTACCCACCTAGTGACATGTCACTACCATGACCCCTCACTAGCCTCGCTCACAAACCTCCTGTCCACAATACCTGGACTGTATCCAGGGCCACTGGAATTATGCGGATGAGGAGGGTCAAATTATGCGGCACGGTTGAGTAACTTATGCAGAAAGAAAAGGCAAACTGTGAAGCTTAATGGGGCACATTTTGTTACGGTATTACTTGATTATTTCGTAATTTATGGGTCGAGTCTGGGCAGTGCATGCGCTGCTCTGTGAGGCATGCTGTATTCAGGGACTGGAAGCTCCACACATTTTTAATTGGTTTGTGCCATTGTTTACTGTAAACTGTGGCTGTTCATTGGTCAATAGGCATCGTATCCCTCCCGATCTTCCCTGTTATATGTGTTGTTACTCTGTAGGCTTTAATTACTGTCTCCGAACACTATTTTCGACATGCTCTCTCCTAACTTTTTTTTTTTTGTTATAGCATGGGCTCTGGCATTGGAATTCAATAGGTCTCGCATTTGCGACAATTTAAGCTATTGGCATTGTAAATGACTGCCTTTTATTGATCTGTTTTAAAAACAACACTTAAATAAAAGGCATTTTCATTTACAATGCCAAGAGCTGAAACTCTTGTAAATATGAGATCTATTGCATTGCAAATGCTTGTTAATACGTCCAGTCTTCTTCAGCCTCACCTCTTCTCCCTTTCTGTGCTTCTCATACCCTTTCCGTTCATCTCCCCATTTTGCTTACTTCATCTACTTAACTGCTGTGACAAACCCCAGCAAAACCGACGAAATGGTTATCATCGATGGTTTTGGGAAATCCTGCAATATATTTCTACATAATGTAAATCATTTGTATATTTTTTATAAAGTGTTTGTTTTTTATTTTGTATGGTTAATAAATATGCATTTTTGGTTGGGCTTTGGCAGCGCGCAAGCGTTGCTGCAAGCAAGACCTTCTGTAATCGATACAACTGCTTTATTCCTGCCATCAATTGGTTTATTCCAGCGTTTAACTTCTTTGCTGCCTCCTGTCTTGTGTTCACAGCCAATGCCTCACCTCCTTTCCTCTTTATATCCAGCCCGTTTTAAATAAGGGAAACAAAAGAATAACAGTAGTTTTTCCACTGTCCGTGGATCCGAGAAATCAGATAAGTAACTGTCCTCCTTACCATATATAAAATCATCATCCTACCATAGATCTGACAGACGAGGATTCTTTGGTTAAATATATCTTTCTTCTCTCATTGTATTCTGTACAGGACGAGAGGCTGAAGAAACTCTGGCGTGAAGAAACAGAGCTACACAAGCAGGTACCTCCAGCGAGTGAACATGGATGCGGACAGGAACTCGGAAGAAGAGATCAACGACCTGTAAAAGGAAGACCCGCGTGAAGGAGCCGTAACATGTCAGAGACGTCCAATCAAGGTACCATGAATTCCCGACTGCGGGACAACAGGACCCAAGGAGGTAAGTTGACAACACAAAGGGAGTGCGGGAAATGCTAAGCAGATCTGTGACTGAACGCGAACCACGTTCTTGTCACGGACTGACCAATTTATCCACACTTGACTCCACCCAGCTCCCTGTCTGCAATAGGAGCTGGCTTGACTGACAATGCCTGCACCCTGCTCTCCTTGAGCCTTGTTCTGTCTAATGCTGGGTGTTTAGGGCCTTGGTTTTTGTGAACCAGCTTTTGTGTCACAGATTGTGGTTATCTTAAGTATTACCTGTTTTAGATGTTGAA
Organism: Lissotriton helveticus; assembly: GCF_964261635.1. NCBI lineage: Eukaryota > Metazoa > Chordata > Amphibia > Caudata > Salamandridae > Lissotriton > Lissotriton helveticus. Next base: position 1,077,654,853 of record NC_136067.1, on the reverse strand, counting down.
AGGAGGATGTAGAATGGCTCCTTGTTCAACGAATTTGAAATGCTTTGATAGTTATGGAACATATAGATCACTGGTATCCTGGAAAAGCTATCAATCTGCCCTGATGGTATTTCCAGAGGCATATTTGTTTGAATGAGTGGTGGTGAAGGGGCTTGGTGCCACAGTCATGCAACTGTAAAGGGACAACATTGAATCAGTCAACTGTTAAATGCCAAACTTGTCACTTCCCCACGCTGGAAAAGAACACATAGGATATCTCTCTCCTGTCTCTGGATGTCTTAGACGTCTATTTCTGACCTGCACCATCACTTGGCTATGTGAAAGCCACTGCAACCGTGGCTGTGCATTGAGATTCAGTCTTACAAAAATGTTTGAACCCTTGCAGCGATATTACCTTTTTTATGCTACCTTAGCAAAAATAATAAAGTTTGTCCATGTGCTAATATATAGTGAACTCCTAGTTTTTCCAGGTTTTTCTCAGCCAGTAAGACTAAGCAACTTACAACCTGAAAAAAGAAATGGCAACTGGTGACCTGACATTATATATCCATTGTCCATGGTCTGGAACACAGAGTTGTGCCCTGTTCCTTATGATCATGAGTCCATTAAGTTATGTGGTGAGTGCCCCATTCCGCATGGCGGTGAACAATGCCATGGGGCAAACTTGCCTTGTTTTGCTCTTACTAAGCATGGCCTCATGGCTCTGTTTGCACTTGTCAACTGGTATTGGAGGATTCTGTTGCCCAAGCAGAACCACACTCATCCACTACTGGCACTATTTCAACTCTGATTGATTTAGGACTATGAAAATGCATGAATATACATACAGTGTTAAAATGTATGTTTGCATATGTGGTCCTGGTTCATATTATTGTACACGGGCTCCTTCACACTTAACAGCCATCTGCAAATGAGCAATGGGGGAGGAGTTGTAACTCATTGAGAATTTGCGCAACAAATTACATGCAAATCTGGCGCTTAGCCTTGAGTTGGGATTTAATTTCAGCTCTCCCAATAATTTGATCAGTTGCCCTGTTCCTAGCATTAGGTTGTAAGCTCCTATTTGGATTTCTGGTCAGTATGGTAATTTTTTAGACTGCTTTCCAAATAAGAATACTGTAATAAGTAGAGTTCCGGCTCTACATGGCTGCCTCCATGATGGTTTTGTAAATTAAATCTGGTATTGATTGATTTCTGTTTGCAGATGTAGCGTGACAGCGTCTGGTGAACAGCGTCAGTTTCTTCACTTGGACAGGTGAGTCTTCTTTCTTTACCTCCTTCCCACCTCTTCATCAATGCCTTGCTCTCACCATTACCTCTTTGACCAAGTAACCGTAATGTTAAACTTAGGAACCCTTGAAACCATATCTCATCGGGCACACTATATGAAATAAAAGGATTGGAACATTTTATTGGCAGCCCTGTCCTATTAAAAACCTAAAATAGTGGTGTTAACATGATACTTCTGTATTTTAATTTCTTTTTCCTCCAGACTCTATGAGGTCTATGTGCAGGGATGAAGGCTGGCCATCACTGGACAACAGAACTATGAGAAGGAAGCTGGCTATAATGATTTGCAATACTGGAAGAGGACTAAAGAAAACTGAAGTTGCTGGCTTTCATTAAGCCTTTGTGTTCTTTTTGTATTATTCTGGCATGTTTCCCCTCTTGAACAGTGTCCTGGACTTTCTCTATGTTCTCTTGTTCAGTATCCTGGCTCCTATGAGGCCAAAGGTGTGTTTTAGATCAATAAAATTACATCTTAACACATCCCCTTTGATGCTTTTTCATTTAACCATTACTTTTTTCAGTCTTTTGCCACTGGTCACCACATTAAACAGCTTCAGCTAATGCTCTGTACCTCAAAGTAAGGCAAGTCCCAGTGAGTCAGGAGTATGGGAGTAGCTGCACAAGTTGTTAATCTTATCTGAATGCAAAATATAACATTGTTGAAGCCACAACTTTTGTATGCATATGGTCTTGCTACAGCACAAAGCTAGTCAGAAGGAATCTTTCTAAGATTTATTTTGTACAGTGCACGCGTCTCACAGTAGAGTTTAAAAAATAATCTTTCCAGAGTAGGAGAATATTGATGTTATAATTGGGACCAGATTTATGGAAGTATTGTTTTTGGTTTGCTTAAGCTTTATAATGCGGACTTGACACACAATCTTATCAGGATTTATAAACCAGAGCAAATTGGTATTTGTTACCACACTCATCCACATGGGAAAAGTTTTCAGGTTTTTCTAGGCATAGTATTTTTTGTACTGCAAGGGGGCCCTTCCAGTAAAAAAACCTACGCTAGACACCTTTGCACCATAGTGCAAACGCACGTGCATGGTGCTCGACTGCCTAATGGTGCAGTGGTGCAAGGGAGAGGGGTAGACATGGCACTTTCCTGCTCTCTCCCTGTAATGCAAAGCAGCAAATTTGGGTGTTGTGCTGCGTTAAGTGACACTTTTGTAAATCTAGGCCTTACTTTAGAACTCGTGGCATTGCAAATAATTCATGGTATTGTATAAAGAGGGCCTATTGCATCCAAGAGGCCTGTTTTTGACAGGAAGGTTCATTGAGGTGGTGATCCTCTAAATATTTCCCTACCACTAAATCCATATTCCTAAACTAATAGTGGGACCCTGCAAGGGAATACTGGCAGTCGGCTAATGTGCTTGTAACATGGAATTTTTAAGGTGTAATCCAGCCCGTAATGAATTATTATTGATCCACAGCCACTCTAAGTTATTCATTAAATCACCTGGGAGCTATCTACACTTGGCCTGCTGTTGGTATAAAAACCTGCAAGAGTTTTTCATAGCCATCTTAAAGCCCTTAAGTAGTCATTGTCTAGTAATCCACGCTCATTCTGTAGTTGTCCTAATATAATCCTAAAGAATCTATGCTCATTTTTGAGTTATCATAAAATTATCCTGGAGTAATCCACACTCATCCTGAAATTATCATGTGGTCATTCCAGAGTAATCCACTTCCATCCTAAAGCGGTAATAGGATCATCCAGGAATAATCCACAATCATCCTTAAATTGTCTGGAGCCCATCCTGGAGTAATTCACACTCATCCTAAAGTTGTCAATTAGTATTCGTGGAGTTGTAAAAGGTAATCACTCCCTGCCAGTGGAAGTCATCAGAACACCATCCTAGAATAGTTTTTGTGATTACAGTAACAGTCATCCCATTTAAATTTTTTCGCCTGTGGGCAGACTTCAGGATGGTTTGGGATGACGTCCCCAGATAATTGCAGGAGAAGTCATCCAATGACTTCAGAATCACTCCAGGATGATCTTCCTTTTTGACCAGGGAGAGCGGTTTGAGGGAGCCCCTGCAGCAGGGCCACCCACAGAGTATCCGGGTCTAAAATGGCAGCTGCAGGACTTCTTACTGCCGGCCACAGAGAGGCTTGAGATCACAGCCTCCCTGCCGGGCAGAGCTGGGGGTGTCACTATGAAAAGCAGATCCCTCCATTACGGCGATCTCTGTCTTGCTGGCAGTGTGCTGTGGGGCCTGGCTGCTGCAGGTACAGTCATTCAATAAACAAACAACGAGCCTGGTCTCGAGATTATATCATGCTGCTTTTTATTTTAAACAGACTGGGGCTCCGATTAATTAATTCAGAAGCACCTATGTTACATTCACATATTGTCATGAATTTTCAATCTGGCCATTTCCGGCTAACCGTGTATGTAACCAGAAACACGGCAGCCCGTAAGAAGCGAAGAAGCCCGACCGAGTGAGTGTGATTCAATCACTGAATCTACTGCGATTCTGAGAGGTAAGAATCTCGCATAGGAGCCATGAAATGTAGAGCGGAACAGCGGTGGAACTTAGAGTGCAACTTGTCATTCTTTGTTTCAGAATAAAAAGCACCAAGCGGACTCTGAAAGGAGACGCCCTTACGCGATAGCGACCCTCAAAATAAAAAAACCCGGGACTGGGTGGACAACTGACCCCTTGGCAAGTAAGGTTTAGGTTAAAAACTGAAGCTCACCAACTAAAAGCTTATCGAAAACAGTAAGACTAAAACCGCTCCCGTAAATTATCTCTCAACAGACCAAACGGTGAACGCACTACATTGAAACTGTAATTGACGAAACCTCAACTAGATGCGAGCCCACAAACCCAGTGTCAAAGTAAGTGTATTGCTGAAACATATAAATAAGATACCCTGCAGTCATCTGAAAAACCGTGAGACAATAGTTAGTCTCTGTCCCCCCTTTTTTTCCCAGGCACAACGCAGTTGGTGAAAAAAAGAAACAGTCTATAAGTACATACAACACAAACGCCTTGAAGCGGAAAGGTAACTTTTTGCCTCTTGCAGCTCAAATGTAAAAAAAAGATCAGGAATGAGGAGAAACCATTAAAAATAATGTTTTTAATTGGCAGGTACCCAGCTATGCCCTGAGGAAGAACCCGAGAATCTCTGAACGGGTTTGGAAACGCGTCGGCTTTCCTTAAGAAACTTAGACTTCTCAACTCACTAAAGGCAATGAACTGAGTGGTGTCCACAATGCTGGACACTTTATAAGTATATCAATAGTCCCTAGTGAGATCAGTCCCAAAATTGAAAAAAGGAATCACAAGAATAGGACTGTACAAATGTAAAAATTATTCTGGTGTACCAATGTATTATGGAATGATTAATTGTATTTGATTTATTTAGTCTTGATGTGATACATATGAATTACTGTTGATTTATTGTTTATGATCTTGTGTTTGGTTGTGTTGTAACTCTGACATGCTCACAAGCTAAAAATGAAAATGAAAATGCATGACAATATGTGAATGTAACATAGGTGCTTCTGAATTAATTAATCGGAGCCCCAGTCTGCTTAAAATAAAAAGCAGCATGATATAATCTCGAGACCAGGCTAGTTGTTTGTTTATTGAATATTGTGTCCTGCCTGGTCCCGTAGGACAACACCTCTCCCGTGTTTAAAGATGCAGGTACAGTCATGGCACAGCTCTCCCACATCAGACAGTGATGGCAGCTGGGGGTGATAGAGCAGCACTGGACCAGAGTGGCTGTGGCTGGCTGGGGGATGATCCTGATATCGACGGTGGGGCATTGTCAGCCTGGGGGCTACCCAGACTGGTGGCATGCATGGGACGTGGCCTGCCTGCACCCGAGATCGTTTGCTGCTGCTGCCACCGCAGGCGGCCTGCTGTGCAGGGTGCGTGGGCTTGTTTGTTTGCCACCCTGAGCCCTTGCCTCCACCCATCCAGAAGTCGGGGTTTGCAAGAGGGGTCTTTGACCTGTCCTCCCATCTGTGACAGTGGATATATGAGCACAAGACTTGCTGATCTCCGTGGTGATGAGTTGTTGCTGTCCTTTGGACTGTGTCTGAGGACTCCGGAGCCTACATAGACAAAGCAATGTGCCTGCAATTAAGGGGGGGGGCAATGGACCTCTGGTGGAGACATGCGCTGTGGGGAAGCGGCGTGTGGCCTTAGAAGGGTGGGACTGAGCTCCATCAGCAGTGGGGAGACATCTGCCCAGGTGTGCCCTGAACTCTTAGAGGGTGTCCCCTGCCTTTGGTGCTGGGGATGTCTCCGATACATCTTGGTTGGTGGCAGCTCAGGGGTGAGCTCTTGAGGCACCTCGGATCAGATGCTGCTGTTTCTCATGACACCGGTGGGACATCTGGCAGAGTGCTGTGGGTGTCTCTGTCCTATCCCACATTTGTCATATGCTGTGAATCCCCCTTTTGCACTGGTCTTTTCACTTTTCACCTGGGAGACTTGGACTGGCCGCAGCCGACTGATCTTTCCTGGGGAGACCGGAGACCGGGGTTGAACTTACACGAGCAGACTTGTCAGGAGTGGTAATGTATTTCACCCTGCTCACTTGGTTAGACAGGAAGGGAGCAGAGGGCCGAATCACTTTATCTGTCTCTTTAGGTCGAGCCTAAACAGCGCAGCTGTCAGGTGATCTGTTGTATATACCTTGTGGGGTCTGACCCATCCCACCAGAACAGATTGGCCTATGTCTCTGTCATTCCAAAATCATAGCTTGCAATTGGCTAATGTTTGCTGCATGCCTCACCATTGCTTGCGAATTAACTCCCATGGAGTATTGGCTCGGGAACAAGCAGCGCCGCGCATGCTGCTTGCGTGCCAATATCTTGTTGATTGTTTTTTGCTGAATACACTTTTGGTGCTCTGACTCCAATCAACTCCCTTCAGACGTACAGCTCCTGTCCCGGCCCATGGAGTATTAACAGGGTAGCAAGCAGTGCCTCGCATGCTGCTTGCATGCCTGTATCTTATTGATTGTTTCTTCCTGAATACACTTTTGGTGTGCTGACACCAAATCAACAGACGCACAGGGCCTGCCCCCTGGAGTATTAACAGGGGAACAAGCAGTGACGTGCACACTGCTTGTGACTTTGTGTTGTTGTCATTGTACTCATGGTCTGGGCTGTCGTGCATGTGCATTCAGGCTTAGTGTGGGTCGGCAATCGGCCTGTTCACGCGCAGGCCAGTTGTTAGTTAAGTGGTAGAAAGCAGCTTCAGCGCTCTGCACAGGCGATTTTTATTGCCATAATAGATTAGGCCAAAACTACTCTCCTCACCTCCCTCCCCCTGCACTCACCCCCTCACCCCTCCAGTGGTGTCTTGCAGTTCCCACATTTAGGAACAGAGGTGGTGAGAGGATGGGAGAGTTTGTGGGTCGGACCTCTCAGGGCTGGTCATGCGCGTTTTTTTATTGACCTCCCGCGCATGAAGCTTTGCAAAGATGGCAGACTTCCTGCCCACCCGTTGTGTGCTCTACGTCTGCTTTCCACACTGTGTGCTTAATAGCCGGGAGGCCGAGAAGCAGCGCAAGTCAAGGGAGATCGATAAAAACCTTCAAGTGGAGAAGACTCGCATCAAGCGGCTTGTGACGATCCTGCAGCTGGGTGCAGGTGGGAGTTTGCAAATTGACCTTCCTCAAGCAAATGCGCATTATTCATGGGCATTTGCCTTTGACATACGGGCAAAGGAAGAGTTTCAAATAACAGCAACGTCATTAGCGGTAAGGCTACAGCGGGCCCTTTTGGGGGCTACTTGGGTCAAGGGACAAGGGGCTGGGACACTTCCATGACTCCAGAGCACTATACCTCAGCTCCTTGAGACAACAGTGCTTTGCAGCCTCTGAGTTGCACTGGGGTACTTTGATACGGATGAGGGGAGGGAGGGGGCATCGGCCACGGAAGGCAGGAGACAAAATGCAGCACCCTCTCCCCTTCTCACACCGTTCTGACAGAGGAGCAGAGGAGCAGCTAGCCCTTCCCCAGGTGACAGGAGCCGCGGTATGAGAAGGGAGTAGCTACCTTAAACCAGGGGCTTCAATCAGAAAGAGGTGGCTAGTGGACACCTGGAGAAGCCTAACAGTAAACCAGACCTGAGCCTTGTAAGGAGGCTTTTCTGCATCAGTTAGCCAGCGAGGACGAGTTGCCTGCTTAACAGGGGAACATACCGGTATGCACCAGGCTCCTGGAGTGAGCTGGGATAGATCAGGACTGGGTTGTGGAAGGTACACTAACAAACAGAATTGTTGAGCTGAAACGGAGACCTCCTCACAAACCTAGCTCCCTGAAGCAAGGCTTCACAGTTCATGAAGCGCCCCTGTGGACTCCTGCACGGATTGTAGGATCATAGCCTGAGGAATGTCCACACCAGCTCTCTACCCGCAAGGTCCCCTCTCCTACTTCAGACGCTGGCTTGGGAAAACAACGGTGCCTGGGATTCCTGGCTGCCTCCTGCTACCATCCCCCACAGACACAGCCTCTACATTCTTTCCCATCGGACTCCTACCTTTTCCATCCAGGACAGCTTTACAGAATCAGCACTTATTTATTTTAACCATATGTATCAAGTTTCCTAAGAATTCCAAGAAAGCAAGCAAAAATTTCCGTTGCTGTTTTTTGAGATTGAAGCATTCTGCACTATACATTTTCGACATTTCAACATCTGTGTGTTAGACCTGGCACCATTGACGTGGGTCTCCCTTCCATTTTTGTTTGCTGTTGCCTCTTATGTTTTTGCTGGTTTTAGATGCTTTGGGCACTGTGCCAATGCTATTCAGTGCCACAGTGCAAGTGCTCCCTATGTTAAATTAATATATGGTTTACTTGTCAGACCCTAGTACAGTGCACTGTGTGTGCCTAGGGCTTGTAAATCAAATGGTGCTGGTGGGCTTGCAGCACTGATTGTGTCACCCACCGGAGCAGCTTGTAAAGTGTGTCCCAGGCCTGCCATTGCAGAGCCCGTGTGCAGTCTGGTACTGCCATGTTGACTTGGCAAGTGGACCCACTTGCCAGTTTTCAAACCTTCCCTTTTCCACATATCAGAAACCTCTAAGGTAGGCCCAGGGAACATGGTAGAAGAACAAATGTAGTATGTCTGAACTCAGAATGATAAACTACATCTTTAAGTGAAGTTGGTTTTAACATTCTGTGTTTGAAAATACCACTTTTAGAAAGTAGGTATTTTCTTGCCTAACTATCCAAGCCTGCCTCTGCTAGGTTGTGTATTCCATGTCTGGTTTCTTAGTGACATGGGCTGGGGGGTCTCCGAGAGACAGGGTGAATCCGCACGAGGCTGAATAGACCTATCTGCATGAGGAGTGGTGGGAAAAGTAGCACCTGGGTCTGAATAGGGCTTTGCCTGCCTTCCACAATGCTGGCTCCAACTCCTGTGGTGTGTCTGAAGACCCTGGCCCACACTGACAAAGGAAGAAGGTGTGCACTGGCAGAATGCACCCAGAACTGGTTTGACCTAAGTACAGACACTCCCTGCCTTCAGAGACAAAGGATGTGTGTGTATAAAAAGGGGGACCCAAACTCCAGAACTTTAGATCACTTCGGGAATCAAGACAAAACTTTGCTGAGAAGAAGAATCAGGAATCTGAAGGAGGACACTACCAATGTGTTGTGTGTTTGGGGGTTGGCCTGCAATGGTTGCTTCATTGCCAAATAAAGGAGAAGAGGACTGAGTGTGCTTTTTATCAACTTTAAGAAGAATCTCCAAGGGTTTGAACTTTGAGCTTGCCTCCTGCCTGAAGTCTCTAGGGTTACAAGACTCAACCAACCAGCCCCCCCCTGAATTCCCTTGCTGGGAATTGAAGTGACTAAAGTGTGTCGCATCACCGGAGAAGAGTGCTGCCGCCCTCGCATCACCGGAGAAGCGTGTTGCAGGGCCTGTCGCGGCAGAGAAGATCACCGAGTCACTGCACGGTCGTCGAGCGTGCACGCATCGCATCATCAATGTTGCATCGTAACCAAGACGCCATTTTGTCACATCACACCGGAGAGAAGTATCGCATCAAGGCGCCATCTTGTCGCATCGTACCGGAGAGCAGAAAGAAACCAACGCATCACCTCCCCACACAGTAAGGAAGCAAGCATCAAATCCCCTGTGCAGCAGTAAGGAACCGACGCATTCACTCCTCTGAGTGTAAGGAACCAACGCATCACCTTCCCTGCGACCCTTTTGTTTGCTTCGCGTTACGCATCCAAGGTACTTTGAGAGTAAAGAGTTGCATTTAAATCTTGAGAACTGAGCTATTTCCTACCATTTTAAAGTCTATTTTTGATTACAGTATTGTGGATTTTTGTCATTTGGTCTTGTATTAAGTCTAGTAACGAATACTTATTGTTCTAAATCGGTGTTGTGCCCATTTATAGTGTTTTCACTGTATTACTGTAAGTGTTCACAAATGCTTTACATACTGCTTCTGAGATAAGCCTGCCTGCTCATGCCAAGCTAACAAGGGTGTGAGCAGGGGTTATTTTTGGAGTGTAGCCCCTTACCCTGACCAGACACAAGAGTCTCTATTTGGACAAAGGTGCAAACCATTGCCAACTAGAGACCCCCAAATCTAACGCTGTAGATTTTTTGGCGATACAAAAGGGGATGATGGACGGAGTGTTTGAGCAAATCAAACACTCACCCCCAGTCAACTGATCTGGGTTTAATCCATCACCATTCTTTAGCTCACTCGGCCACCCCAGTTCAGACATGGCTATATGCAAATCAGTCTGACCCTGTGCCTCATGGGAACAGTCCAGCCCGAACTGCCAAGCCATATCTTCCCTGGACCGGAAACAAGCATCCTGGGACCGGTTTCGGATTCATAATCCTCATCAGCCAGGCTATCTTGAATCTAGTGGCCAAGTGAGCAAGGGACTCACGTCTGAGCATACCCTGCCACACTTAGGGCGAACAAAGCGATACAAAAGGGGACGATGGACGGAGCGTTTGAGCAAATCAAACACTCACCCCCAGTCAACTGATCTGGGTTTAATCCATCACCATTCTTTAGCTCACTCGGCCACCCCAATTCCGACATGGCTATATGCAAATCAGTCTGACCCTGTGCCTCATGGGAACAGTCCAGCCCGAACTGCCAAGCCATGTCTTCCCTGGACCGGAAACAAGCATACTGGGACCGGTTTCGGATTCATAATCCTCATCAGCCAGGCTATCTTGAATCCAGTGGCCAAGTGAGCAAGGGACTCACGTCTGAGCATACCCTGCCACACTTAGGGCGAACAAAGCAATACAAAAGGGGATGATGGACGGAGCGTTTGAGCAAATCAAACACTCACCCCCAGTCAACTGATCTGGGTTTAATCCATCACCATTCTTTAGCTCACTCGGCCACCCCAGTTCAGACATGGCTATATGCAAATCAGTCTTTGTTCGCCCTAAGTGTGGCAGGGTATGCTCAGACGTGAGTCCCTTGCTCACTTGGCCACTGGATTCAAGATAGCCTGGCTGATGAGGATTATGAATCCGAAACCGGTCCCAGGATGCTTGTTTCCGGTCCAGGGAAGACATGGCTTGGCAGTTCGGGCTGGACTGTTCCCATGAGGCACAGGGTCAGACTGATTTGCATATAGCCATGTCTGAACTGGGGTGGCCGAGTGAGCTAAAGAATGGTGATGGAATAAACCCAGATCAGTTGACTGGGGGTGAGTGTTTGATTTGCTCAAACGCTCCGTCCATCATCCCCTTTTGTATCGCTTTGTTCGCCCTAAGTAGATTTTTTGGCAGCATAAGATCTCAGTGCCTCTGAGGCATGCACACCCATTGTCATATCATATGTATATTTTTAAGATATGTGCCCCTGTTTTAAGTGGTAAATTGATGCCTGGTGCACAAAAACAAGATTGGATTATAAATAATCACAACTAAAGTCCTCTCCAATGCTGGTCTTCTTCTTACTCTCCTTTCTTCTGCCTCAGGCTGCTCTTTTCACTCTCCTTTCTTCCGCCTCACACTGCTCTTCTCCTCGCTCTCCGTCCTTGTGCCTCACGCTGCTCTTCTCCTAATTCTCCATCCTTTGGCCTCACGCTGCTCTTCTCCTCACTCTCTGTCCTTGGGCCTCATGCTGCTCTTCTCCTCATTCTCCATCCTTGGGCCTCACGGCTGCCCTCCTCCTCACTCTCCATCCTTGGGACTCACAGCTGCTCTTCTCCTCACTCTCCGTCCTTGGGCCTCACGCTGCTCTTCTCCTACTCTCCGTCCTCAGGCCTCCGGCTGCTCTTCTTCTCACTCTCCTTCCTTGTGCCTCACACTGCTCTTTTCCTCCTCACTCTCCTTCCTTGTGCCTCCGCTGCTCTTTTCCTCCTCATTCTCCTTCCTTTTAGCCCACGCTTCTCTTTTCCTCCTCACTCTCCGTTCTTCTGCCTCACGCTGCTCTTCTCACTCTCCTTCCTTCTGCCTTATGCTGCTCTTTTCCTCCTAACTCTCTGTTCTTCTGCCTCACGCTGCTCTTCTCACTCTCCTTCCTTGTGCCTCACACTGCTCTTCTCCTCCTCACTCTTCATGCTTGTGCCTCACGCTGCTTTTCTCCTCACTCTCCTTCCTTCTACCTCCTGCTGCTCTTCTCACTCACCTTTCTTGTGCCTCAGCATCAGCACAGCACCACCTCCTCATTCGTGGACCTCCTTGGCAACAGCACAGCCCCACCTCGGCAACAGCATAGCCCCCTTCGGCATCAGTGCAGCATCACTTCAGCACTGCACCAACTCGGGGTCACTCAGCACCACCTGAGCATCAGTGCAGCACCACTACCTCAGCATCAACTCCCCACCAGCACACTACCACCTCAGCATCACTCAGTTCCACCTCAGTCTTCCCTCTGAATCTATCATCTGTTGATTTTTCCCTAGTGTCAGTCTGCTGCTCATGTTGCAATTCAGGTACTATTTCCCAACCTTCACACTCTTGTTGTCTTCTCATATAAATATAAGGTAACAAAAATACTTATAACACTTTTTTATTATAACTTTCCAACATACTGCACAGCAGCCACAATGCTCTACAACATAGCTTAAACACATTGGCAAAGCCAATTGCTCTGGCTAAACACATATAAGGTCCCAAAGGCGAGACCTAATGGCTATGCCAATGCTTGTTTTTTTTTGTTTTCCTTTTCCATTAGTTGGCTTATATGTGGGATCACATTTCAACTGTTGGAGACTGCTGTCTGGCATTGTTATCCGTTGTATGGGCAACTGGGGATCCTTCATTGTTTTGACAATTTTGTTAGGATGTTTAGTAATTTGTGTTGATTTGGGTGACAGATGCTCCTTGGGGGGAAGTGTAGAGGGGGACACCTCCGCTAATTGTAGATCTTGTGGGTTGTTGGTTTTTGTTTTCTAGTTACTTTGTTGACCTTGATGCACACTAGTCACTGAGCCCTCAATGGGCCCCTTTCTGGTGCCCCATGGCATCTCCTTCATCACAATGGATGGACCGGCAGCAGCGGCCCTGTCAGGGAAACACGCTATACTTAGCTGGACTGTAAATGGCGGTAACAACAGGATTAAATGGAGGGTGGTTCTTGGTGTATGCCCAGTGACACCACCCTGTGGTGCTCCTGTTTCAAGAAACACACTCATTGGAGCATGAACTGCTCTTTCTTGGGGCGTTAACGACTACTCCATGGTTTATCACTCAGGATTCACAAGGGACTCAACAGGCGCAGTGATCCTCCCCCATAAAACGTTTCCTATGGTTGTATGATGTTTTTATCTAGCAAATGCCTTTACTTCGCATAATTTTAATTAGCATTCAATTACTAGGCAAATTCATTAATAAGATATTAATTTACTTTTGCTTCGCCTAACCTTTCTACACATACCACTACTTGGTGATCAAACACCTACCCCCTGTCCATCCTCTACACTTAACCACTACCCTGCACAACTCCCGACACAACCCTGAACCCTAAAACACTACACTACACTACAACACTACCCTAAACACTAAAACACTACCCCTAGCACGACCCTACCCCTACCCCAAGGCCATCCCCTACACTGTAACTCTATCCTACACTATCCCCTTGCACTACCCTACACACTACCCTACACTACACAAACACTACAACACTACCCCCAGCAAGACCCAACCCCTACCCCAAGTCCTTCCCCTACACTGTAACACTACCCTACACGACCCCCTGCACTACACTTAACCCTAAACACTACCCTACACTACACTAACCCTACAACACTACCCTAAACCCTAAAAGACAACCCTAAACCCTAACCTTACACTACCTAAACACTACCCTCTACACTACCCTACACCCAGGTACACTACCCTAACCCCACAACACTAACCCCACAACACTACCCTAAACCCTATCCTTACACTACCTAAACACTACCCTCTACACTACCCTACACCCAAGTACACTACCCTAACCCCACTACACAAACCCCACAACACTACCCTAAACCCTAATCTTACACTACCTAAACATTACCCTCTACACTACCCTACACCCAAATACACTACCCTACACTACACTAACCCCACACCACTACCCTAAACCCTAAAACACTACTCTAAACACTAACTTTACACTACCTAAACACTACCCTCTACACTACCCTACACCCAAATACACCACCCTACACTAATCTAACCCTACAACACTACCCTAAACCCTAAAACACTACTCTAAACACTAACCTTACACTACCTAAACACTACTCTCTACACTACCCTACACCCAAATACACTACCCTACACTACACTAACCCTACAACACTACCCTAAACCCTAAAACACTACTCTAAACACTAACCTTACACTACCTAAACACTACCTTCTACTCTACCCTACACCCAAATATACTACTCTACGCTACACATACACAACCGTCCCTACTTCCAAACACTACCCTGCATGACACCACCCTAAAATAGTACAACCCTACACAAGTACACAACCCTGCACTCCCCTACACAGCCCTTACATGACCCTACACAGCTCCACTTACCTCTTTCCACACGTGGTTCCAATCTTCTCCCCCTTCCTGCTTCCTCCGGCTTCCTACGTCCTCCACAGGAGCAGCAGACCCAGGGAGCAAATGGCCGACGCAACGACATCCAAAAACGGCGTCCGCCCACTATGCATGCGTTGTAAGTACACATGCGATGTAACAGCAAGCGTACTAAAGGTGACGCGTTGTTACATCACATGCGTACTAATGCTTGCGTAGTAATGGAAACAGGCAATAGTGCTACCCATTAAGAAAAAGCCCAACATCAGTTTGGACGTAATGGATAATTTACGACCTATATCCCTGCTACCGTATGTGGCTAAGTTGGCGGAGAAAATCGCTAACACCCAACTGATGGAACATCTTGAGACCCATAATGTTCTCCATAAATCCCAGTCGGGTTTTAGATCAGGTTTCTCAACGGAATCAGCTCTCCTGAGGGCCACAGAAACCCTACGTGAGGGAGCAGATGAGGGAAAGACAATGGCCCTCATCATGCTTGATCTCAGTGCCGCTTTTGACACTGTAGCACACTCCATCTTGCTACAGTGTCTAAACAAAGCGGGAGTCACCAATAAGGCACTGGGATGGCTGAAGGCTTTTTTGCTTAACAGAAGCTTTCAAGTCCAAAGGGGGAGTTTTCTCTCCGATAGGGTGAGGCTTGAGCAGGGGGTTCCTCAGGGCTCTGCCCTGAGTCCCACCCTGTTTAATCTATATATGGCCCCACTGGCAGAGGTAGTGCAGTCGTTCGGCGTGGAGCTTGTCTCCTACGCCGACGACACGCAACTTCTCATATCTCTGACCCAAGCTCCTTCTAAGGAAGCTGATAACTTCAATGCCTGCATGACCAAACTTGCCACATGGATGAACGACCACTGTCTGAAACTTAACGGGACTAAGACAGAGGTCCTCATCATGGGAGGCAATGAGGCTAAATGGACGACTGAGTGGTGGCCCAGTTGCCTTGGTCCTTTGCCCTCCCCCTCTCGAGAGGCGAAGAATTTGGGTGTGTGGGTGGACAATAAATTGTCCTTTGATAGCCACATGAGAAAAACTGTGGGCAAATGCTTTGGGGTGATGAAAACTCTGAACCGCACCCTTGACCTGTTACCCATTAATTCCAGGCGTACCATGACGCAAGCACTGATAACGTCCCGTATTGATTACGGAAACGTGCTGCTCATGGGCACATCTGAGAAAAATATTAAAAAGCTACAGGTGTTACAGAATTCGGCAGCTCGCCTGGTCCTAAGGCTCCCTCGCCGAGCTCCATCACGCCCCTCCCTCGTAGCCCTCCACTGGCTGCCTATCAGGAAGAGGATTGATTTTAAAGCTATGCTTTGGTGCCATAAAATAATTCATCACAGAGCACCGGCTTACATGTCGGACTTGGCCTCTGTCTATGAACCTAGCAGGTCGCTTAGATCTAAAGGTATGAGTCTGCTCAGAACTACATGCCCCAAAAAAGCTAGAATGGGAGGCAGATCTTTCCGGACTTTAGCTGCCAGGAAATGGAACCTTCTTCCTTTGGATATCAGGATGGAGAATAATGAAATCCTGTTTAGGAAGAAATTGAAAACCTGCCTCTTTACTCGGTGATGGGGTTTTTTCCTCTACACCTTTTTACACTCTCTCCACAGCGCGGGGACACGCCGGGAGGCGTCACCAGGCGCTTTACAAACTCCTTTTAAATTAAAATTAAATTAAATTAAATTAAATGGTACGCGAAGAAAAGTCCACGCAGTAACGGATGTTTCCCGTTTCCTATGGTTGTTCACACAGTAGTCTGACCCATTGGGGAGGTTTGTGGTCTTGCAGGGGATGCTGGAGGACTGGCCCTGGGTGTTAGGGAGCATCTGCGCACCTAGATTGCTGGGTGACAAATTGGAGGCGGTTGCGGTCCATCTGACTGATCCCACCCTCAGATTTACTCTGTTGGGGAGTGACTTTAACGCTGTGATGGACCCTGGGTGGGACACAACATCTGGTTTGAAGTCGGCCCCCTCTACACGCCTTCGGGACTGGACTACTGTCCTGGATTTAGTGTCTCTGATTTTGCAATGCCGCCAATGCCACATCACAGTATCTCCAATCATCAGGGGTCCCAGAACGACCTGTCTAGTGAATATTCATTTGTGGGTTTCAGCTTAAGAAAAAGTTTCCCCTGTGGGAAAAGTTCAAAGAGGGGGAGTATTCAGTTGTGCAGTGGGCACTGCCTACTTCTACCAAAGTCATCCAACACCTTTAACAATGAGGAAGGTAAATGGGAACTCTTTTGAGGTGTCGTCGATTGATCAATGGTATGCAACTATAATTGATGTTGCAAACCATTTGCAATTAGAGAGGAATGCTCCTTTCACGCTCCTTCCTATAAGGGATTTGGGAGGAGTGGCTAAACCCCATTTGCAAGTTGGAAAGGCTTTTCCGATTTGAAAAATGTGGTTGATCCATACTTGAAAGGCATTTTGCAGATGCAAACGTTGTGATTTTGAGAATTACATGATTTGCAAATGCTAAATGGCTTTGTACATCTGGTACTTGATTCCCTGTTAAAGGGTTCCGGTACCTGGCTAGTGCTGTGCAGCACAGCTTTGAGGGACAGAACTCTCTGAAAGGCAGCAGCGGTGGAATGTGGAGCGTGAACAATCAAAGGAAATGCAACTTTCGGCTGTTTAGATGAGTCAAATAGTTTCCAAAGGGTTAGGAGGGTCCACTACAAAAGACCATATGTCAGCTAGATGCCTTTGTGCCATTTTTCCACACACACAAAGGATTCCGTTGCGCATGCAGCCAGGCCACATCAAATGTTGCCTTCGAAATGTATGAAATGTAGTATTTTTCGACATGGAAATATTTGCACATCTACAGAACCTTAATGGAAACCATTTTCCCCGGCAGGGAAATACACTATTTAATATACCTTTCAACCACAGAATAAAAAAACTCTCACCACCAGCCTGCATGACCCTGGAACATCGACATACGCAGGCATCACTTTCGATCTGCTGTTTAAAAGCAAAGGCACTCAGCAATGACAGTTTCTGCTTTGAAAAGTGTACCATATGGTTCCCTAAACTTATAAGAAAATCAAAACCCCTCTGATGCGCAAAGGCGACTGTACCCTCTTTGCATTTTACTAACAGGGAGTAGGACCTTTCGAGCCGACTCGCACAAGCATTTATGCATATATGAATTATTACCTTAGGGCTACTACTTCTCACACTGATAAATACCTCTGTGAATCTGCAAAATAGTAGGCGGAAAGGAGGAGGACAAGAACGCCAGAAAAATGTCCTAAAGAGAGAAAGCATGGATGGAAACGAAACTGTAGGGGTGGCATAAGGAGTTTACCCCCAGATGCATCAACAACCCATTTAGCGATTCCTTAATAGCGAAGAATACCGATTTGCTATTAAGGAATAGCAAAATGGAATGCATCAAGCAATCACTAAAAAAATAGCGATCTCTTAGAATTCCTTAATTGCGACTCGCAAATTGCGAGTCGCAATTAAGGAATACCTCCACATTCATTCCTATGGGCCTAGAGGCCCATAGGAATGAATGAGAAAACAATCTCAATTTGCGAATCGCAATTAGCGATTCGCAAATTGAGATTGCGATTTCAAGGGTGCAGGGGTGTCCAAAGGACACCCTGTTGCACCCCTGAAATTGATCTGTGCACATATGTTGCGCACACACATGCCCTACACATGAAACTTTGAAAAATGCACTAAGTTTTTGAAAATTACCATGAAGTTGTACTTCATGGTAATTTGCGTGCCCTATTAGCGAATTCGCTATTTTTAAAACTTTCATGCATTGCATTTAAAGGATCTGAATTTGAGATTCCTTAAATGCAAAAATTCGCAATTTAGCGATTTCTCAATTAGAGATTTTTGCTTTTGGGATGATGCATCCCAAATGCAAAAATACCGGTCGCAAAGGGGCAGATTCTGAGAATCTGCCCCTTTGCGAGCGGATTTTTGTTTGATGCATCTAGCTGTTAGTGATAAATAAAAGAGCAATCAAGACTAGACATCAGTGGTATTCAGTATCCCTGTCATTGAATAGCACCGCTCACTGGCTTCCAAGCAAAACTTTGGGCCTTGGTATATACAAATTAATCGGTGATCGTGTATTAACAGGATAGGTTGGGGCAGTCGTTTCACGGTGGTGGGAATTCTGAACACGAAAAAGATTTTTGGCGAAAGCGAACCTTGTAGCCGTCCCTCCCTTGTCATTCGTCATTTGTAATATATCGTAAATACTCCTCGTCGCAGTCTCCGAAGGGCAGGCACGATCTCTTGCAGCCCGCAGCTCTTTCCAGCCGCGACGCATCGTTTCCATTCTGCCTATTAGTTTCTCGAACGGGCAATGTGGTCTGGCTACTGGCACGGTAGCAAATATTTGGTAGGCTTAGCTTGTCAACGTCAGTGCCTAGTCTGGCGGAAAATGCAGCGTTTGTTTGACGCCAGGAGCAAAATTACGTGTCAACGGTTTAATGGCCGGAAATGGTTTTCGCAGCGGGTTTGGAATTACGGTGTAATGCTTTGTTTGTTACATTTAAGAAATGTATTTTCTGTGCCGCCTTTCTTGGTGTAATTTGCAAACGTACAACACGTTTTACTGCAAATAATAGTGCTTACCTAATGTGCGTCTGAGGCATCAATATGAGCCTGCTCTGCGAACAGTAGGGCCTTCAGTGAGAAGCAAGGGCAGACGAGATAATAACCCCACAGCAAAAACAGTTCAGCAAGACACACTTGTAAGATCTCATATGAAGTTATTTATTTTTAAAATAGTAGATTTGAGAAGAACAAATGGAGATCCAATTTCAGACATCGCTTAGGAAACAAAACAATGGCTAGTTATATCTCAAAAATAGTCTTTACATTTTGCATTGAAGGAGACAGTCCAAAGAACAGCACAACTGTGCCCCCAAATGGAAGCTCACAATGACAAAGTTAAGCCATTGCACCTAGATCTACATTTAGGCCCAGATTTACAAACACTTTGCATAACGCTTGCATTACTTTTTCAACGCAGACCTTACGTAAAGACTTACAAACAATTTGCGTCGGGTTTTTGTTACCTTTTTAACACAGTCCTAATGCAAAGTGCTGGTTGGTAATACACTGTAACTCAAATCACGATTTGTGTTGGATTGTAACACAAAGAAACGCAGTGCAATGCGGTGTCTTATGTAACTTAGGGTCAATGAGGCATTCCAAGGATGGTTCATGGGTCTTCCCATGCATCTACCCATGGGTTGTGATGCAAATCCATACCTACAAAGGCCTGTAAAGTCATATCACCACACTCTTGAACTTCCCTGAGGCTGCTGTAACTGGGTCAAATCTCCTTGTTTTTTTCCTCTTTGCATGTGTGCTGCAGCACACATACAAAGCGGAAATTGCCTTTCAGCATAGTTTGTGAGCAGGCAGGGACCCCTTCCTGCATAAAAACTATGCTAACCACAAAACAGACACCCTTGCAATATGGCGCAAGGGTGTTTTCATTGGCCTATGGCAGCATAAAGTACTCCAGCACAGGGAGAGAGCAGAACAGCACCACTCCGCAGCACAGCAACTTCATTTGCTGCCCTGCAACACTTGAATTATTGGTAAATATAGGCCTATATTTGTATCATGCAAATTCAGAAAAAAGCACAGCAATGTGAACATGTCTGACATATTCAGGTTTGGCCTAGATGCTGATTTTATGTCTCCCCAGCCTCATAATCTCATGGCACAGATACTATACTGTGGTAATAACGTGACATTTTAAGTTCTATGTACCACTTTGAGAGACAACTATGAATGAAGTATCAATTGTTGGTTTGAATGTGTGTTGTCGGTTAATTGCATTTTGCTTTTGTTTTTATTTCTTGGTACAACTATTGTGAATATATAAGCATTGCATCTGGTGTATAATTTATGGTTACAGAGCTGGTGTGTGAGTTATGGATTGTGGTCCTAACCATAATTTGCGAAGTGCAGCAGTTTTTAATTTTTAGCTCGTAACCAGGACGACACTATACCTGTGGTTGTTTAAAATGATTTTTTTATACCACGTTTTAATATGTTGCAGCCAGAGTTAACAATAACTTTACTTTCACCTTTGACTTTTTCAGCAATTTTCTTTTTTTTATCATTTGCCATATGGAACAATACCCTGTGCTCAAGCAAACATTAGCAATACGCCTCTGCTACTCATGGCCTTTGGTTGTGCCCAAGACATTGTAAGTTATGTAATTGATGACATCACTGTTGACAGCTCAAAAGAAATCATAAAGACATCATTGATGACATCATCCAATGAATGTGACAGTTTGAAAGGGGACAACCTACCTGTTACGCCGACACCGCCAAGAGTCACGAGAGGGGCCAGGACCAAACGCCGCCACCGCCAGGAGTCACAACACGCTAAGCATCGCGCCGCCGCCCCGGGGACTACATTACCCGTCAGGCTTAGCGGCGGCACGCAATTCACACGGGACCAGAGCGCCTGAAGGCGCATTTAAACAGCTGAGATCCCCGCATCGCGGGACACCGGGCGAAGCCCGGCCAAGGGCGGGCCCGTTTAAGCCCGTTCAAGACCGAGCAAGGACGGGACGGGCCAGACCACTAACATCTCCAGTACAGGCACAAGGTTAGTGTCGAAGTAGAGTATTTTTGTGTGGCATATTTGGTTGGGAGGACTAGTAATCTTACATCATTGAACATGGCGACTCCATCAGAGGCAGCCCTTAATGGTAGAAGGTCTGCAGGAGGCTCTTTATTGGGAACACTGGACAATTTCTTGATTAGGGTATCGTCAGCCCTTGCCAAGGATATAGAACTTACGGAAAAAAGGCTATCCTTGGACACCCTGTTTGATAAACATTCCTCTTTGGGTAATTTGGCAACAGCTAGATCACCGTTACCTCGGCAGGAAGACATCCAGGGAACACTCCCTCCGTCGGGGGTGGTGGAGATTATTTCTTCTCCACACCTAGATCTTACGGACGAGCTGAGCATGTCTCCATCTATGTCTTTACTCCGCCATCCTGGTGCTCGAAGAGTCCCCTCACCTAACATCAAAACCCGCTCAGCCTGTAATTCAAAATCAGGCCCGGCACAGATAGAGGGGGGGTTGGTACCTAAAAGAAAACGTCCCGGTCCACCGATACAAGCTGAGAATAGGAAAGCTAAGTGTCCAAAGAAGACTGCCCCAAAGAGGGTCGTAGCAGTAACGTCATCTGGTAGCCAAACTCAGACTGTATCACCTATTATTGAAAATCATGGAGGTCTACAGGTACCGGTAAGGAACGAGTCACATCCTGATCTGGGCCTACCATTTTGGAAAAAACTAGAGGGAACTATTAAAAAACTATGCAACCCAATATATGATCGGTTGGAGTCTATTGAAAATAGACTGGTGTGTCTGGAACTTTCATTATCAACAGTCCAGAAGCAGGTTGGGTCACGGCGTAGTGTTCCAAACCTACAACGAAAAACACCAATAGTCCAAAACCCACCGGATTCTTCCAATTTTGGGGAAACCAGCGAGGGGTCCTGAGTCCCTGAGACAGATAACGCGGTGACTTCTTTGGCACCACTGCCACCTACACTGCCTGATACTGGGAACATAGTGGGGACGGAGCAAGGGCCTCATGCTGTAAAGAATAGACCAACAGCTCCTTTACTAAATCCATCTTTGGGGCCTGTAACAAGTACCGTGGGGCCTGTAACAAGATCTGTGGCTACCCTACCGACTATTGATGTCCCACCTGAATCAGCACCGTATGTGGTAATATTAGTGGGAGTACCTCCAGTAGCCCAGGGCAACCGAGAAACTTACGGGGAGTTGAAAAATAAGTGTGTCTTTTGGCTCAACAAACACCGCCCATTACCACCGAACATTCTTACAGAAATTCTGTTTGCTAGGAGAGTGAACTGGTTGGGAAGGAGTCCCAAGTCTTCTGAAGGGGACTGTGTTATTATTAACTTCGAAGACTGGAGAAGTGTAAACTACATTTGTAGCTGGCCACGATCTGATCGGTCCCCTCAGATACAAACTTTCCCCCTATCATATTTCTATGGCCCCAGGGTACCTATTGGAAGAAATGCTTTTAGATCGGCAGAACAAACTAATACACACCCTCTGGGCAATTTAAGGCTGTTCAATAGGTTTGAGGCTTTGTCGGGGTTGGGTGAGTGTGATTGACGCCATGTCCCCCAAAATATTGTACTAAGTGATGTTTCTCCAGATATAGGGGAGGATGGGTGTGAAAAGTGGGTAGCTGAAGTGACTGTCAATGATTGCAGATGCATAGAGAAAGGAGCCTGCAGCCCAGTCATGACAGGTACCGGAAACATAGTTGAGATTTTAGGAGTGGGAGGATTTTCTAGGCGGAATGAGGAATTTCAAGCACCCGTGAGTTCTACAGTATTAGGAAGTTTAGTTTCTGACCATGCTGGGGTGGTATGTCAGACATCGTTCATTTCATGGAATGTGGCGGGTATGGGGACCAAACTAAACTCACCCGCATGGATGGAATTTATCGATAAATTTGACATTTGTCTGCTACAGGAGACTTGGGCGATTGATCCTGTGTTTAAAGAGGGCTATCTAAATTTTTATGTCCCCGCAGTTAAAAGCCACTCAGGTCGCCCTATGGGGGGTCTAGTTCTTTGGGTTAGGCAAAGTCTTAACTGCTATAGCCACTTACTCCCTGGGTCAAATTGCGATATTCTTACTGTAAGGCTTTCCTTCTCTTTGAATTTGAAAATTGACATTTTTAATGTCTATGCTAGGGGTCTCCCAGGAGGCAAAAAATCCGAGGTCGTAGTTGCCTTGGATACAATGTTTCAGGCAACCCCTGGAAATGTACTACCAATAATAGCAGGTGATTTTAATACCACTTTCGAGCCATTGGGCCCCGATGATATGCACCTGATGGATGATGAGGATAGCAGATGGGGAGTTCCCCAGCTAGACATTAACCTTATAAGTAAGTGGACCGAGGCTGCAAACCAACTAAAAGGCCTATGTATGGGGCACCAGTTGAGGGCAGCTAATGGCCGCACACCTGCGGATAGAATGGACAAAGCAACGTTCGATAATGGTATTAGAGCAAGCCACATAGATTATCTTCTTTTTCCGCTCAAGCTGTGGCACACCCTTCTTGACATGGAGGTAGTGGACCGCATCGAGAGTGACCATAACCCTATCTTCGCGGTGTTTAATTTGGGTCTAAAGATGGTGGATGAAACATCCAGGGGTCCCATTAAGTCGAACCTAGTTTTAGCTAATGATGAGCGACGCTTAAAGTGGTCCCAGGTGGTAGAACATCAGGATATCATTGCAGAAATTGAGGAGGGTTTGGAAGGTGTCCTGGCGACTATGGAAGTTGAACCTAAAGATGGGCTCCCGTATAGAGCTTTTATGGAGGCCCATGATATTTATTTTAATAGTCTGAAAAGCTACTTCTGTAAGACCCGGAAAGGAAAAAGTGTGCAAATTCGAAGACCAGAGAGCTGGTACGATGGCTCCTGTCGTAAAGCTAGGGGGGAGCTATCTAAAGCACTAAAATCAAAGGACCCAAGTGAAGAAAAGGTGGCTAGAGCCAACTATAGGCACAAACAGTTTGTTGCTAAAAAAGCATGGGATGAGGCTAGCTGGCAGGACCTTAAAGAAGCTTGTAAAGCTAAAAACCCAAAAGCTTTTGGGGATTTTTTTAAATGGGGTAGGGATGGACAACATGAGTCACCCCAAAATAATGTAGCCCAAAGCGCATGGGTTGAGTACTTTAAACCACAATACGCCGCTAATGAAGTAGGAGGTATAGAAGGAACACGGGTCCACATTTTCTACAATGAAGTAGTATTCACAGTAGGAGATGTGGACAGAGCGCTAGATCTGGTGACCACGGGCCGCGCACCTGAAATGGATTGTGTCCCCGCTGATTTGTTTTTATACAATAAGGGAAGATGGCGATTGTATATCATGCATTTGGCAAATGCCATTGCCCAGGGGATGGAAGTCCCACTTTCATGGAAATGCGCAGAAATAGTTCCGGTGTTTAAAAAAGGGGACAAGTGGTTAGCAGGTAATTACAGGCCCATCAGCCTGATCGACTCTGTCCAAAAAATCATGGGACGGCTGGTTTTGGGAAAAATCCAGACGTGGATGGATGACAATAACATCTTGAGTCACCTCCAGGCTGGGTTTAGACCCAAGACCAGCACTATAGACCAGGTCTTCTGATTTATTATCCTATTTTGGCGCACTGTGATTTTGGAAAAAGGTACCCTATACGCCGTCTTCGTAGACTTAAGGGCGGCTTTTGACTTGGTGCCCCGCAATAAATTGTGGCAAGTGTTGGAGGAATTAGGGATGCCCCCTGAGCTTTTGTGTTTGGTCGTCCGGTTACATGAGGGTACGTTTGCTCGGGTACGGTGGGGGGGCCAGGGAGATGTCACGGAACCCTTCCTCGTTGGGCGAGGGGTGAGGCAGGGTTGCGTCTTGGCGCCTACCCTGTTCTCTCTCTTTGTGAACGGGGTAGCGAGTTTTCTCTCCCTGGTCCCGACCGATGCCCCTGTGATGTGCGGTGAGCGAGTCCCGATCCTCATGTTCGCGGACGATACCTTATTAATTTCAAAAACTCCCAGTGGTTTACAGCGTGCTCTTAAACGCTTCGAGGACTTTTGCCTAGAACGGGGTTTGGAAATAAATATAGCCAAAACCAAGTATATGGTCTTTACTGACCGTAAATCTACTGGGAGCTCCAAACCCTATAGAGGGAGGATATACATGAATAATTCCCCGCTTGATCAGGTCGAAGCTTTTAACTACCTGGGGGTTACCCTTCAGAAAGATCTGGGTTGGACTAGCCAATTAGAACTAGCAGTCCTTAAGCATCGCCAGCAGGCAGGTATCCTTCTTAAAAGGTTTAAATCTTCTGAAACAAAACCCATTAGTCCACTGCTAGAAATATATGGGATGAAGGTACTTAGTTCGGCACTTTATGGAGCTGAACTATGGGGTTTCGAAAAACTGGGGAGCCTGACACAAGCAGAAAATGAATTCCTAAGAAAAGTAACCAGCGTCCCGATAAGTACCCCGTTGCTACCTCTGATGTGGGACCTAGGGAAAAAATCTGTTCAAGATCTTGCCTTCCTGCGCCCGCTTTTGTATTGGCGCAGGATATGGACCACAGAAGAGCTTCAGCACTATGCAGAGGGCCTAAAAGAAATAATAGCTAAAGATTCCTCCCAAAAAATCCGATGGCTAAAGGCCATAAAGTCTTTGCTAATTAGCCTGGGGATGAGGGAACTTTGGGATGACCTGTCTAATGCAGTTTTTATCTCTAAAAAAGATTAAAAGATAAAATATTGGGAGATGGTCACATCTAATGCAAGAACGAAGGGTCTCTCCCTGCACCTTACAGGTTGCTTCCTTGATTTCAAGGGATACCCTAAGCTGGAATTGTATTGGGATGCCATCGAAAAGCAGTTGGACCGTAAACTCTATTTTCAAACTAGAGTAGGCTCCTTTCCAACAAGGTCATTCACAGCTAATTGCGTAGGCGAAAGTCATCATGATAAATGCCCGAGGTGTAGAGAAGAACAAGAGACGATAAGTCATCTCCTTCTTTTCTGTCCTCTCTATGTGGCCCCCAGAAAGATGTGGATTAAACCAATATGTAAATTAATAGGTATCCGCAGACATGAGGAGGCGCTACGAATCTTGTGTACAGACCCCAATCCCCCAATTGCCATAGCAGTGGCAACATTTTTAAAATGGGCATGGATAATCCGGGTAAGAGCTCTATCAAATTAGATTGAGAATTCCATCTAAACTGTTTATCTATATTGTAAACGCTGGGATGTAACTGGGCCATGAGCTGTTATATACCATCTGACCCACATTTGATGAGTTTTATAAATTTTAAGGATGTGTTTTTAGCTATGTGATATTCGGAAATTGTCCTTTGGTGTTTAATCCCTTTTTAAACATATTTATTGTATAATCTTTTTAATGACTCTTTTAATTAGTAGAAAATGTGATTTTATGTCTCACTTTTATGACTTAATTGTCGAATAAAGTTTATTTGAATTTGACAGTTTGATATACACTTTCATACTGGACCAAATATTCTATAAGTTCTGTAGTGCCAAAAGGTGTAACCAGTCACAATATATATAGAGCAAGAAATATATCTTCACCTTCGTGAATTGCCTTAGTAGAGTCTCTGAAGACATTAATGTGATCAGCAATTTATTAAACATTGAAAAACGTAGAAAGCACCAGTGATTCCCCCCACGTCCCATGCAGGCATCCACTTTCACCCCACATCATTCCTATGTTCACACGAAGGATGTTAGACCCTTTTTCTTCCCTTCCGACTGGCCCCATAAATTACATTCCACAGAGTCCCACGACCGACCATATTGGACGGCTGTCAAACCCCACCACATCAAGCCCCTCAGCTGCACCCAGGCACAATGTAAAGAGGGGCAGGCCGAACACCTGCAATTGTGTAACAGATCCTCATCATGGCCCCCCTCCAACCCCCTTCCACCACAGCCGCTCCCCTGCCCCACCTCCACACATGCTTCCCCTGCATCCTTTCACATGTTTCCTTTGTCATGTACTGTAGGAGAGTAGGGTCTGCTTCCTATGGTTACCCCCACTTTTTGCTGTGATTCTCTGTTTTTTAACTTTAATGTGGCTGTGGAGCTGCCAATCAGACCCACAGCCCAGCTGTTCTCTCTCTAAATTGATACCATGTACTTTAGGTACATACCAGATTGGTCACTGGGTCACCCTTGTGAGCCCCTGTATAGTGTACCATAGGTACCCAGGGCTTAGGTGCACCTTAGGCCTCCCAGGGGCTGCAGCATGTATTGTGCCACCCCTGGTTTGCCTTCCAAACTTGAACCACAGGTCTGTTCACACAGCCTGGGTAAGGTGGTGTAATCACCCCTTACTTAGATATAGTATACCTATATCTATATATACATATAGACATATATACACCTATGAGTCACTCCTATGGCAGTCCTTAACAATCCTGGAGGCAGAGTGCTTGGTTTTATGTGAGAGGGTGCCCTAGCATGAGCTGAGCCCCTCTGCAGCTTTCAGAACCATCTCCTTATAGCTGTTCTATGATATAGCCATACCATATACTCTTAAGTGCCTAATAAACATCGCGGTTAATGCTAAATTTGGTTTGGCTTTATCAAAACATGTTGTGTAAGGTGTCAAACACTTTGGAATACTACCCCCACCAGTCCTGGAGGCGGGGGTAGCATTCCACGCTTCTAGAGGGAGAAGACATGTAGTTACTGGTTTACCCGGTTAAAGTTAAACAGAGCCCCAGCATCACAAAATGGATGCTGCTGCCACAGACACAAGTCTGACCTCCTGTTGCTGGATGAAACTCCGGCAGGGGAGGCCTGGACAATAGTTTTCCTTTCCAGGTAGGTGCCAGCACCTCCCCAGACAGGCTTTTGTGTATTGGGGCAGGGAGGGCAGCATTCAATGAATCTTCCAGACACTGCCTGGGGCACACTAGCTGCTCCATGCATTTCCTAGTTCAAACCGGTTGCAGGGGCACTCTGCCCCAGCTCTGGTGTGAAACTGGACAAAGGGAAAGGGTTGTAACCACCCCTTCCCAGGTCCACCCATAGGAGGGACCTTTATGGGTAGTTCAGCCCCTAAGCTCAGTATAAGTATAGGAGCTGTGTCCCTAGGACTTTAGATTACCCTGGACAAATCTTTGAAAGATATATCCTGGACCTTGGATGTTCCATTCTGACTGGAAGATGGAAGTTATCTCCCTTGTGGTCAAGCAGTGACCACCCTGTGTACACAGGCACCAACAGCAACTTTGCTGATCTGCATTTTTGAGGCTCCCACCGGATCCCAAAGAATCTGCAACACAGGACAAAGACTTCCAGACATCTCTGACCCTGACCCACACTTACAGAAAAGCTGAGACACGTGGCAGGCACAAGAGACGTGGGACCAGAACTCCTGGACATCCTGCATTTTGCAAGCTGCACTCCTTCTACGAGGTATGTTGAAGTTGTGCATTGGAGTGCTTGAAGCCCTAGCCCCAAGCAACATTTGCATTGAAGCTCAGGCCACAACACTCCACGAGTGTCCCGTGGGGCCTGCTCTTGCATTTCAGCTTGCCACGTCTTCCCGGTTCCTAGTCCGTTCGCTAGTGAGCCCCTAGAAGACTCCATCTTGAATCTAACTTTTGTTTGTGGTTGCTTCAGTCTTTCTCCAGCTTCCCTACAAAGGAGAAGTCCCTCAGACCTTGCTGGTCTGCACCGAAGCCAATCTCTACATCCTGGGTGAGTTGCATTTGCCAAGGCTTGTTGTGTCCAGTCTGGATACCAACACCTCAGGCAACTAGATTCTTTATGGGACAGTTTGAATCCAGCTCCTGGTCATTCGCAACACCTCCTAGTCCTCGTGGCTGAAGAGACAAACTTCACTTCTTTACCTGAAATCACCCGACATCTGGTGGCATCTTCCTATCACCACCTTGGTCACTGGCAAGTGACCCAGACTCTGTCCCTTCTGCTTTCAGGTTCTTCAGATCTTCGATCCACCCTTGGATCCATCCGGACACTTTTCCTCTGGTCGCCTGCAGCACTTCTTTGCAGCTCTCTATTGAAAACGACGACGAAACCCAACACGAAAAGACACCTATGCACCCGGCTTCACTGGGTGAGGTAACACGAGTACTCCGGTGCTCCCATGGGTCTTGACTCTCGAAGTGTCCTAGTTTAAAAGGGTTCCATCGTAGTCCATCCGGAAGTGTTCTTAAATTGTATATTTATAACTACTACGATCTCCATAGAAAGTCAATGATAACCCGCGGCTGTGTTTAGACACTGCACACGTCTCCCGTGGGCCTCCTACTTCCTAACATTTGGTTGTTTAGAGTAGCCCCAGCGATTCCACAGGCCCCAGGCCTGCTTTCTAATTCTCTTGTGGTTCTTATACCACTATTTTAGTATATGGTTTGTGAGGCCCCAGGGCATAACGTATTCTGTGCAACTTATCATATATTAACTCAGTCACTTGTAATGTATGTTTACCTCTAACCTCATAAAGAGTGCAGAGGGGTTGTGTTTAGAATAAATACATATATATTTGATATATACCTTGTGTGATGCCCTTTCATTTGGTACTCAAGGGATTATAATTGGTAAAACAACTTGCTTAATACGCTCTCTGAAGTCTTAGCCTGATGACTGCTGGTCCATGCTACCACTAGGATAGCTTTCTATAAGGTTGACTTTACAACCACCATCAATAAGGGTCAATTAGACTGGTGCAAGATGCCCACTAGAACTAGTGGACATCATATGCCAGGCTAACTTCTCCTTGCGGCCACCATCTTGGGTGAGGAGCTGGCGAGCGGATCAGCACTCGGCCCCTCCCCTTCTCGGAGGTATAAAATGGCTCTCCAACTCAGGAAGCGCAGCGGCCGGGTGCAGCGGGCGCGCCGGCGGCGTGCCAAAGGCAAGCCCCTCTGCGACCGTCCGCGCCCAAACGGGCCCTGGGGCCAGCCATGCTGCCCAAATACCCTCCTACTCCAGCAATGACCTGCTCAAACATAACAGAGGTCAGGGCCATATGTCTAGAGAGGCGGTCCACAGGGCTAGGAAATATGGGATGCTAGCCAATGGTACTCCTCCCATACCTCTATCTAACAAATTGAGTGTGGGCAGACAAATGGAGCCCTGCCCCCCCACCTATTCCTTATCGATAATTTACCTTAATACCCGCTTTCTGGTAAAACACCAGAAGGATGTCTACCTATTATTAGATTCTGAAAAACCAGACATCCTTCTGCTTACCGAGACCTGGCTGACCCTGAATTCCGCTCCTGACATCATAGCGGCACTCCCACATGATTATTACATCATCCACGCCGATCGCAGCTCAGGTAAATCCGGCGGAGGGGTAGCGGCTATCATTCGCCGTAATCTGACAGTCACTAGTTTGACCTGCTTGCACCTACCAGACACAGAAAACCTGGTGTTAAAATGTGATACTTCTCACACTATGGTGGCCTGTGTTCTTTTGTACAGATCCCCAGACTCCATGCCATCTTTTCCTTTTGCACTGAGCGAGCAAATCGCTAATCTGGCTATGGACCATGCCAGGATTGTTCTGGTGGGGGATTTCAACTACTGGTTTAATGACCCTCTGGAAGGCCTCCACTCGAGTGAACTTACAGAGCTTCTTACGAATCTGAACTTTACACAGCGAGTGCTAGCACCCACCCACTGTAAAAGTCATATCTTAGACCAGATATGGACTAACGCCTTAATAGTTACAACCCCAACCATCACCCCTTGCTTATGGTCTGATCACTTCCTTCTCAAATTCAACCTTGTCTATTCTTCACCTGGATCTACCATCGTAAAAGCAGGAGGAAAAGCGAGGAAATGGAATTCCTTAGATAGGTCAGCCTTTTTTGAAACACTGGCCTCCACTATCCCTTCCCCCATTCTGATAATAATGTCCATGAAGCCAAACTCTCTGGCTGGCTACAAGCAGCCAGCGACACCCACGCCCCGTACAAGCCAGTTAAACTGGCCCGACGAGCAGATGCTCAAAAATGGTTTACTCCTGAGCTAAAAGCAATGAAACTGGCCGTGCGCCAATTGGAACGACAATGGCGACGTAATTATGCTCCAGACTTAAAGAGCAAATCTATAGTGGCTAGGAAAGATTATATGAAGTCCATTCTTTCCTCCAAATCCGCGTATTTTTCTGCCCATATTCTCAATTCGACCAACAGATCGAAAGACATTTTTTCTATTTTTAATGAGTTGACAAATTTGGATAGTGTACGTCCCAGGGTAAATCCGACACAAACCTTTTGTGACTCGCTCAACATCTATTTTATTGTGAAAATAGCAGACATAAAGCCAGCATTGCACAATCTTCGAGTTCTATAGCTCCAACAACAACAGTTGCCTTCAACAACATTAGCATCCTCAGTAGATTCCCTCCTATTGCTCCGGAACAATTCCAGCAACTATTAGTAAGAATTAAATCCGGAGCTCCGTTAGACAGATGTCCTCCTTACATCTTAAAAGACTGCCTTTCGGCCTTTCCCACCCCTGCCTATACTCTCCTGAACTACTCACTATCGTCTGGTTCGGTGCCTCTGGCCTTCAAGGAAGCCACGGTGATCCCACTCCTCAAAAAACCCGGGGCTGACCCAACTTGTAAGGCAAACTACCGCCCGATCTCCCTACTTCCCTTCTTGGCAAAGGTAATGGAGGCGCTTGTGGCTAAATGCCTGTCTAACTTCTTGGAGGAATCCAACTGCCTCGACTCCCATCAGGCGGGGTTTCGCCCCGCCCACTCAACAGAGGCGGTTGTGACTGCAGTACTAGACACCCTCCGAGACGGCGTAGACAAACGCTCTCCCCAGGCCCTGGTACTCCTGGATTTGTCGGCCGCTTTTGACACGGTCAATCATTCCATCTTGATCGACCGTGTCATCCAGGCCGGCATCCAGGGTACAGCAGCCAGCTGGCTGAAATCCTTCCTGGAAAACCGTTCACAGGCAGTTCGACTTGGAGAACTAGTTGGCTCCAACCAAACCATCACATGTGGGGTTCCACAGGGATCCTCCCTGTCACCCCACTTGTTCAACATCTATATATTCCCCCTAATTCAGGCTCTCAGAAACCAACAAATAACGGTGTTCAACTACGCAGATGATTTGCAGTTGATCTTTTCAATTGACAATTCTGAAGCATCAATTTCCACCTTCCAGTCTACTATGAGATTCATCCAAACCTGGATGGACCAGAACCATTTAAAATTGAACCCGGGAAAAACCGAGCTGGTTCTCACTAGAGACAGCCCTAGGCACTGGGGCCCACACTATTGGCCGTCTGACCTAGGCCAAGCTCCTACCCCCTCCACCTCAGCAAAGACACTTGGAGTCACCCTGAATAGTGATCTCTCACTAAAAACACAAGTGGGCCAGGTGGTCTCCAAGTGTTTTTTCCAACTGCGGAAAATTCGGAAAGTGCGATGAATTTTAACATCAGAAGCCATCACTCAGGTAGTAATCGCGACTGTGATCTCCCACCTGGATTACGCAAACTCTGTCTACCTGGGCCTATCACTTTTTCTTCTGAAACGTCTTCAGATGGTACAGAATTATGCGGCTAGACTGATTTTGAATCGACCTAGATGGCTACCTGCTTCCCCTCTATTGAGGCAACTCCATTGGCTCCCCGTGGCTCAGCGATGCACCTTCAAGACAGGGTGCATAATTTTTAAATCTCTTTACTGTAAGAGCCCAAAGTTCATAGACAAATTAATCATCAAGTATGTCCCGTCGCGGAATCTGCGCTCTGCCCATCTGGGCCTCTTACAGATACCATCGTTCAGCCGTAAACGCTCTGGAGGCTGCAGATTTGGTACCTTGGCTCCCCGTCTGTGGAACACTCTCCCCTTGGAAATTCGGTCCTGTCGGGACTTGCTTACATTCAGGAAAGCATTAAAAACCTGGCTCTACATCCAAGCACACCAATAGAATCCCAGTTACCCCTTGTTCAAGTATTTCCTCTGTCTTTGTCAGCGGCAAGAAACCAATCGGTGTTAGCGCGCTTTACAAATCATTTTTTAACATAACAACATAACTTCTCACATGTACTAGCCAATGTCATAGTTAACATGACAGTGTTGTATTACATAAGCATTTAAATCATTGTTGTATATCTCCACTGTTTTAATAAAAAATAAACAATGTAGAAAAAAGGGTTTGATGATTGTGTACTTTTTAGGATGTACCTGTTAAATACTTCTTATGACATGGAAGTTTAATAAGTTTAAGTCAGCAGCTTCCTATCTAGTATTAGCCACTGATAAGGCATACACAGCCAGGTTGTAAGCACAACCCTCTGTAATTTGTAAAAATACCTACCTTACACATATTCCTCCTTGATATGAGCAGATTGGTGTACACAATTAGGACAACACTTTCAGTCATAATGCGGCTTGAACTGTTTATAAGTGACCCACTCTTTTCATTATACATTCTTCAATAATGAATAATCAATCAATCAATCAATCAGTCTGGGATTTATAAAGCGTGCTACTCACCCATGATTTTTCACTGAAATTCTGGAAATAAATATCTGCACCATATAAATCTGTAGTTTATATAGAAAGTGTTGGTAGCACCATATGACAACTCTTTAACGTTCGCATGTGCATAGAAATTCACAGATGACTAATGTATTGTAAAGCAACAGCACTTGGATGTAAGCTGCAACCTATTTGTAACGTTCATCTGCCAGTCTCACAAGTTGTATTCAGTCTCTACCTTGTTTAAATGACGTACGTTGCACTTGAAAGTTTACTGGTAGTTAAACTGTGCACCTAATTACTTTTTACCATAATGAATCACACCTGTCTCCAGTACTTCATTATTTCTATTTTGAATATGCACATATGTACATATAGTCAATGTATGATGTATATGTTTGGGGACCCTTTACTACCTACTTGGTTTTCTAAAATGATCTTGGTGTTTATAAAGTAATTTAAAGAGCAGTAGTTTGGATAATCTCCAGTAATGTCATAATTGATGTCATCAATGTCATTTGAGACGTCATCAGTAATACCATCAATGATGGCAATTAACATGCCATGAGTGATGTAATATGTGAGGTCATAAGCAGTGCATAGTTGGGGTACAAAAAATAGTTAGTTCCCTGAAATGTAATTGGTAAATTCCAGTTTTCGTTGGTTTATAATCATTCATTTTGAACAGATTTCAACACCTAACTATTGCATCACTTTAACCTCTGCTTTATCTAGTCAATATATTATGAACACACACACACACACACACACACACTCTCACACACATGCGCACACACACTTTCAGTCAACCTTCTTGCTCGTTTCTGGAACTAATTTCATTTATTGTTTGATTAATAAAAATCGTTACAATGTAAGATAAAAAATTACAAATTTTAAAGCAATAAAAGACTAAATGTTCTGTCCCAGATAAGGACAACACTGGTCATGTTTCTTCCATTAAAACACAATGTTAGATTAATTAGCAAAGTTTTCAGTATTGTCCTTTCTGCCGCCGCGGACTTCCTTCCTTGGGCCACTATTTATGCTAGGCGTTAGATGCCTTTATCAGTTCAATTTCTTGTATCAGTTTTGTTACCTTGGTCATGAATTTGACTCCCCGACATGCCAAGATGGATGATGTGCCTCCTAGCCAGCTTGCCACTGCTTGCCGGCAGGTGCGGATCTTTAATGTAATAAAGATGGCCCGTAGGTGCCGTCTTCTTAGAGCTAGTAAAGCTGGACATGCGCATAGCAGATGCGTCAAAGTTTCCTTCTGGTATCCACACAGTCTACAGTTGGGACTTTCGACTTGATGTTTCCAAGAGGGCCTTAAATCCTTTGAGTAGTGCATGCCCATTCAATAAGCTATAAAAGCTTTTTTTAAGTGTTGACTATAATGTGAGGCTAGGTATCCCTGTGGTTTTTGGTGGATGTAAGAGTTGACTACTGTCCAGACATGGCGCCGTTTTGTTAGAGTTGTTTTATCTTCTAACAAGGAAATCCTTTTTGCTGACCCGTTGGCTACTTTACGGAAGTGCACTTGGTCTGTTTTTTTCCCCCATTCTTCTTGTGCGTCCAATGTGGTCAAACTGGTGCTAAGGTAACTTCCCTTATTTATTATTATTTTTTTTCCAGAACTAATTTCATTTATTGTTTGATTAATAAAAATCGTTACAATATTCGAACAAGATAAAAAATTAGAAATTTTAAAGCAATAAAAGACTAAATGTTCTGGCTTCATTTAAATCTTTATTCGGCTATCAAAGAAAACAGCCATAAAAATACAGACAAAATAATATATCTAAAAAAGTATTAAAAGTCACAAGATTACATAACAGTTCTTTTGCTACACTATAATGAAATACTTTTCCTCTCATTAATCGATTTCAGGATAAACAATGCAACATTATAGCATGTTAGGGGATCATCTAGTGTCACCAGGAATTTCATTGCTACTTTGTGTGACCTGATGTTATGGGCAATAAACAATGGTTTAAGATAAAAACACCTAAAAGTATGATAACGGTTACAGAACAATAAGAAGTGCAATGTGCTTTGTTTACTTTTGTTGTTGCAGGGGCATGGTTCCATATCAGATGGGCGGTACATTTCTGGAAATGCAACAAGATAATGAGCAATGCCACATCTCAATCTCAACAGTACAAAACCACACTGTACATAAGTCACATATGACAAATAATTATTAGCTCCCTCCTCTAAATTAAAGGATTTGTGCAAAGTGACAGCCGGTTTATTCTGCTCAGCAATTGCTCTAAGATCCAGTCTGTGCTGTAAAAAGCAATCTTTAATCTCTTTCTTTGGGGTCGATTCCGATCCGGTAAAATCCCCGTCCGTACGATTCGTATCCGGAGCCGTTTCCGTACGACTCGTACGGACGCCGTACGACCGGACGATTCTGATCCCGATCGTCCGACCCGGTCGCGATTCGTACGGTACACGTCTGATTCGTACGGAAAAGCGCACGATCACCTACACACCGTATGGCGCGTACCCCCCATGATCGCAGGGGTACGCGCCGTACCCCTGTGATCATGCGGGGTACGTGCCGTACACCCAGCGTACATGAGGTACGTGCCGTACACCCACCGTACATGGGGTACGGTGCGTACCCCATGTATGCTGGGTGTACGGCACGTACCCCGCATGATCACAGGGGTACGGCGCGTACCCCTGCGATCATGCGGGGTACGTGCCGTACCCGGGGGGGGGGCGTTCCGTACCTGTTTCGGCGCGAACTCTGCGTTTACGACTGTTTTCGGCTCCCGTAGGAAAAGGGTCGTACGGTGCGTACCCGACACGAATCGTACTTGCTGGGTCGTAAAAACCAGCCGCGAACAGTAGTGATGTCGCGTACAGCGTGTTCCGAGTGAGACTCGTAAGGAGATTTGAGTCGTACGGAGTCCTGTACGACTCGTACGGAGTTCGGCTCCTGGTACGGATCGTACTTCGTCGTACGTACGGGACGTTTACGGGTACGATTCGTACGGGGAAAAAACACTCCGTACGACGATTCGGAGCGCATTTTACCGGATCGGAATCGACCCCTTTGTGTGAGATAATATTTTTGAGGTATCCGACCAAACACATATTTCTCTTGAACAGCCTTTCTAATGTGGAATTAATATATGATAGCCAAGGAATTCTTAATGCATCGTTCAGATTTAGACAGCCTAAAATAATTGATCTAGTGAAGGCTGTTTCTTACCTCTTGCAAAGTGAAGCCTACAAAAGCAGATGTCTAATCAGTAAAAGATCTTCTAAATACCCAAGTCCCACCTCATGATGTACAATAGTATTTAATACAGGGGACGTTAGGTATAGTAAACGTTTAAAAAACCAATGTTCTTCTGTTTGCAAAGCTATACTATTTGCATAATCCCAGAGACCTGCCCCATAAAGTGTTGTACTTACACCTTTTGCTCTGTATTTGGCGATCATTTCATTGATTGGTCAATTCCCTAATTTTGAGGAGAATTAAAAAAATTAATTGTGTTGCCCTGCTCATTTTAGCTCTAGTGTTTAAAATATGTTAGGGCCATGAGCCGTTTCCTGAAAATAAAATACCATGGTAGCAAAAGGAATTCACAGTGTGAATTGGAGTATTCTCAATAAAAAAGATTTGCAGGATTTCAGTTTGGGGCCACTGACCCTAGTGAATATTTTTGCATTATTGATTACCATTTTCTTTTGTGTCATAAAGTCTGAAAAAAGCCTCAATCAATCCCGGGAGGCTGGCTGGGGTCAGTGCTAATAATACTGCATTGTGTGCATATAATAGTATGGGTATCGGACGGCCAGCCACCCGAGGGGCATCAGCCTGTATCATTTGTAAGTGATCATCTACCCCATTAATAAAAAGGGAATATAAAATTGGCGCTAGCACACACCCTTGTTGTATACCCCGCCCTACTTTAAATTTGTGTGAGCATTCTCCCCGTGGGCCCAAATAGAATTGACTGGTTAGTTTCTCGTATAAACGGGAGAGAAACTCATGATCGTCCTAGGTGCTCCCATGGTAATCAGAGTTGGCCAGAGTAAATTGTGGTCGACCAGGTCAAATGCACTACTTAAATCGGCAAAGCATACATAAAGAGTACCTGCCTTTGCCATAGTACACATGCGATGAGTAACTCTAAGTTAATGCATTGCTCAATTGTCCCAACTCATTTTCTAAACCCAAACTGCACGGCCCTTAGGATCAGATGCTCTAGCGCCCATTCTTTCAATCTTAATAACACAACCCTACTTATCACTTTAAAGGCGGTATCTAGGAGCGAGACAGGGTGATCGTTTTTAGGGTCTGTTTTGTCCCCTTTTTTATATACGGGTGGGATGAACGATTCTCCCCATGTCTGGGGGATAATTTCTGTTATGGCTAAATTAAACACTCTGGCTGAAATAGGTCGCCATAAATCATGGGCAGATTTGTAAACACCAACTGGGACACCATCTGGGCCCGGGGCCCTTACCCCAGCGCTCGGCTCAATAGCCTGAAGCACTTCATCAATAGTAATATTCAGAGGCAGACACCTCCTCTTGTGCAACTCCCAATCAAACCCTACCATCCTCTCCGCACTATTACTTAAAATTCCAGAGACATGTGTCACCCATGTATCTGAGGGAACAATAGAACAAACCTCCGGGACATCATCATTCTTTAGGAAGAGAGCATTTACTGTATACCAGAAAAGTTTGGTATTATTAGTTTTTGCAGAGAGGACCAGTTTTCCCATACTTCAGCCTGAAGTGTCTTTTTGCGGGCAACTATAGCTAATTTGTACTTACTCCATAGGGATTTAATAGTTGATATATCTCGCGGGGATTTAGACAGGGCATGCTTTAATAGCTGTAATGCTTTAGTGCATGTTCCATCAAACCATTTTTTTAGTCAATATATTTTGTCCACACACACACAAGCATGAGCGCACCCACACACACACACACACACACACATACTTTCAGTCAACCTTCTCAACCACTGATTTGTTAAATTGACTTTGACATTGTGATGTAAACAAGTCTCAAGTTAGCCTTGCAAAATATTGTAGCCCTACTCATAGTCATAGTCTCTTTCAAGCCAAACTAGGCAAATCAAATCAAATATAGCTTTATTCAATTTTTATGATGAAAAAACATAAAAGCACAATAAAAACATAATTATACAGTTACAGGGCAAACACAACTACATCTGTTTAATCAGAATCCATAGGATGACATTAAAACATGTGTTAATATTAATTAAAGCATTATTAATCACAATATAGTATTATCAGTTGATCTGGGCCTATAAAAGTTATCCCCTATGATTTATACAATCTCATTACTATTATTTTTTATTATGTCACCTTAGTTAATTCAGATAGCGAGTTCCCTGCATTTTGCTCCTAGATCTTATTACATTTTTCAAGTAAGACACCATCACGCTAATACATATCTCACTGTCCATACGTTGCCGGTACATAAGGGCATTGTTACACTGTCTTAGTTCAATATATTTTAAAAATGGAATTAAAAATGTTCTTCTCGGATTAGTATAAAATTTACAGAAAAAGGTGACATGGATAGTTGATTGTTTTGAAACATCATCACAGGGACAGGGGATTAGATTGCACGACCAGTCATTAATCTCAGGGAAGGTAACTAGTCTAAATACTATACCCAATCGAAACCGGGTTACCAGCATACGGTCAAAGCTTCCCCTGAGTTGGAATAGGTAGAGCTGGATACCCAGGCCTGTTTGCATCAGATAGTTAGCCATAACAGATTGTTTCCCTCTCTCTGTGGACCATCTTTTGTCTTCCAGGTATATCATATATTCCTTTTTTAGTTGTTTCCTGGAGATTGAATTCAGGCTTTTAGGGTCTTCAAAGTATTCAGGATGTCCGATCTCATTGGCCACAGCCCTGATATGGCTCAGCCAAGGGATGCATGCAGCATTCTCCATTTTCATGCAAACCATAATGACAGTGCGATTAAATATCGCCTCATCTGTCACCCAGAGCTTATGCCACAATAAAAGAAGATACGTCCTTATAGTATCCTCTATATGGGACAGATCCAGCTCACGGTGGGAGATATAATTGGCTATAGAGCTAGGTATTGCCAATAGATATTTTAAGAAGGCATTCTCACATTGCTGTAGGCTCTTAGCATTGTCTACACCCCAAATGCCGGCCCCATATACTACTGTGGAGATGCATTTAGCTTTATAAATGGATATCAGCTCTGGAATTGGCTTATTGCCCAGTTTGCCAGCAAAACTAGTTACCCCCCCCAATTGCTCTCAGAATCATTTGCTTTCCGGACTGTATTGCAGTCCCCCATCTACCTGTGCTTGCAAAAACTATTCCCAAATATGAAAAGCTGTTAACACGCTCTATTTTCTCTTTGTTTATAAAAACCCTGCATTTCTTTTTAAACGACGCCTTCCCACATGTCATGCTAAAAGTTTTTTCAATATTCACCCTAAGACCCCTATTCTGCATATATTCGACGAACTTTGTAAGGAATCTTTGTAGGCCGTTTTGTGTCCTAGACATTAAAACTGCGTCGTCCGCATATAGTAAGATAGGTATGGGACAACCATCACTTACTGGATAATCATTTGGGTGCTCCGCCAGATATTTTCCCACACTATTTACATAAACGGTGAAAAGAAATGGGGCGAAAACGCACCCTTGTCTCATTCCTTTACTTATTTTAAATCTTCTGGTACACTCCCCCTCTTTCCCATACCTAACTCTTGCACCAGCATCCCTGTATAGCTCTTTTAAAAACAGCAATATGCTTGCGTCGACACCAATGTCCATAAAAATGGCCCACAGTATTTCATGTACTACACAGTCGAAAGCTGAACTGAGGTCAACAAATCTTAAAAATATATTACCACATTTTGCCACAGTATACTTGTCAACAATCAAACTCAAGTTCAGGCCCTGTTCAACTGTTCCTAGGCCTGCTCAGAAGCCATATTGTAGCTTTGTTAGCACTCCCCTCTCATCAGCCCAAGTTTATAACTTATTCAAGATTACCCTCCCAACCACTTTTAGTAGGGAATCTAGCAGATGGGTCGGTAACATAGCGGATCATTTTGGCCGCCTTTTTTAATAATTGGAATGATTATAGAATCAGACCAAGTAGCGATAAACCCTGTTGCATACAATTCATAAGGACGTTTGTTAAGAGCGGGGCCCATAGCTCAATATTATGTTTATAAATGTCCACAGGTAAGCCATCTGGGCCAGGGGCTTTACCTGCCGCACTATCTTCAATGGCTTTTATCACTTCATCCATGGTCATGGTAATTCTCAATGGAAAAATATTGTCTTGCATTCTCCCTTCAAATGCCACAGGCCATAATTCTCCTATTGCCTCGCCTTCCATCTCCTCCATATTTGCCATATCTTCATTGCCTTGACTATCATTAAAAAGACCACTAAAATATTGCACCTACCTTTCCTCTGCTATTGCCACATCGATTATGTCAGTATCACGAATAGATAGGAAAGGTGCATTAACTATATTCCAGAACCCTATGTTGTCTTTATTTTCACTAGCCTTACGTAAATTCTGCCACGCTTCTTCTCTTAATTCCAGTTTTCTCTTCTTTTGAGCCAGTTTATATATAAGTCTGGCCTGTTTAATGTTTGCCATATTACTTTTGGCTTGATTTTCAAAACTCTTTTGAGATTTTTATGGGCATCACTACATCCCTTATCAAACCATGTTTTCTCTTTCCTATTGTAATCTTTCCGTTTAAGGGCCACAAATAACAACTGTCTGATTTTGCTTGATATATTCGTGAAGGCTTCTATTATGTCTTCACTCTCCTTATCCTGAGCTAGGCAAGTGTTAAATTCCGCTTCATGTTCTTTAATGAGTTGGGCCAGGAAAGGCTGGGGTTCAATCTTACTCCATTTTAGCGAATATCCATTTGAGCTAGCAAGTGTTAGGTCTGGGCCATATTTTTCCTCTACTTTACATTTCTCAAGTACCCCAGGTACAGATTTTAGTTATGGGGTAGTGGTCACTATATAAAATACTATGTGTCTTAAACATAGATGCCTTACCACTAAGTTTTCTGGACATCAGTGCAAAATCAATAATTGAATGACACCCTCTCCCATTACAGGTGGGTTCAAATTCAATCCTGGGGTTACACACATCATTAAAATACCCTAGGTCAAGTTTTAATGTGATTTCATTTCGTTTTTCCCCAAGTGGTGCATGAGTAAAGTGAGGTATTATTTCACCTTTAGTTTCGCCCATACCACAAATGCTATTTTGATGAAACCGACATAGGGTGCAATTAAAATCCCTGCCCCAAATAAAATACACTTCCCCTTTTAACATTTCCATTCTATTACTTAATTCCCATTGTAATCTCGCTAGAACACGCTACATCTTATTCCGTGGGATGTTATTATAGAAATTCATCAGCACCAAACAACAGTCGGTACTTAGATGAAGTTCTATAAGCTGATAGTGTTCCGCTTTACACTCAAATTTGATTTTTCTTAGGACCATGACATTTGAAATGTAAGTGCATAGTCCCCCTTTATTACGCCCATGTTCACTAAAGACTGCCAGAGTTTGGAGGGTTTGGTAGCCTAGCATGTGCGCTTCATCAACCGTCCAGGTTTCCCGGAAACACACCATGGGATATTCTATTATAGACTGTAGCCAGTGTTGATCTACCATTTTATTGGTTAGTCCTGCAATATTCCAAAACATTATTCCCAGTTTTGGGCATTCTTGTATAGGCTGTCTATGTTCATCCATCAGCATTATATTCTCCATAATTACAGTATTTAGATCCTCAGCTACAGCTTTGTTTGTCGCAGACTCCAAGCATATTTCCTGACTTGCTGTTGTATTTAAGTTAGTACTACAATGGGATTTACTAGATGGCCCAGTATCCCTGCCTAATTGGATAACATACCCCTTCCTCAACGCATCATTCCCATTAAGTCAAACAATATCCTCCAAATCTGTCAGGAGTTCAAACCTGTTTGACAAAGATATTAAATTCCTATTTGGTCTGGCGTTACATGCCCCTCTCCTTATTGCTCCTTGTTCTCGAGAGTTTTGACCCCGATAAAAAAAGCCTAATGGGAGGATACTGAGTTCATTAGGACCCAAATAATTTACTCCAGCTCTGTCCAGAATAGCATGTACCAGTCTTGGGTCGCTAAGGGTCACTACAATACAATCGCCATTTATATCTTGATGGCCCCTTCCCACCCAAGCAACCCGCCTGACCATTTGAACATTTTCAAATAGGGCTCCTGTCAAACCTGTTTTCTCCCCCACCCAATGTATTGTCTTTTTACAAAGAGATTACCAACTTTCATTATCCTCATTCACTACCTGTGGTACATTAGCAATTACCACCACATAAGGTACGGCGGCAGGTGGCAAATCCAAATACGTACTTTTAGCATTAAATTGTGGGGTAGATGACCCTGTTTTGTACTCCTCTTTATTTTGTGTGCGATTCCCATATCATTCCCCCTGCTCATAGATTGTTTATCCGCAACAGATTCATGTCCCACACTATGTATTGTAGCATTGGTCATTGGGGTTCGTTCTGTTGTGCATACGGGTCCAATTATTTGTGTCACCCTGCTGACCTCCCTACCTGTAGTGGTAGGTCTTGGTTCAACCACCTTGGCAGCACCACTATTTAATAATTCCTTATCCCCCATGTCACTTTCCATTTTTTCCATTTTTGCTAATAGCTTCTCAAGGATGCACTTCACAGTATGTTTAAACTCACCAATCTTTTTCCTTAGTATTGCTAATTCATTTTCTGGTCTCCTATGATATTCGTCAGGGGCTTTTTTCCTGTACCTAGATTCACATTGCCAACATTTTTGTTCACCCCCCTGCCTATGGCCTTTCTCCTTTTAAAACGGGCTGAGCCATTTGTCACCGGACTATTTACGGGGTTTTTCAGTCGCTTAGGCGGTGGCTGGTTGTCAGAGTCTAAATTACACACTTCAATTTCATCTGAATTAGATTGTACACACCCATTTACATGAACTATGGTAACCTCATCATTTTTTGGGGTCACCGTTTTTGTAAGTTTGATAGGTCCCTCAGTGTTAACTGCAGGTGTGCTCAACCGGCCATGTGTGATACTTTCCTCCACTGAGCTTATTTGTTCCTCAATCTCCCCCATAGCTCTAGTGAGGAATATTTTCAACGACTGCTGCCCACCCATACCAACACTTGTAGCCATTTTACTAGTTGATTCCGCCTTCCTTTTGCCCATATTTCCCTGCAGTTAGACCTACCCCTTTATCTCAGATCTACGCTTAATGTGAAGGTCAGGGAAGAAAAATGGCATATACAATACATATACAATATAGGCAATTGTGAGGGTGCCGGTCGTTCTATAGCCCAAAAGCCTAAATGTTAAACCAATATCCCTGCAACATAAAATGCACAAAATTACAATACGATTCAGGTACAATATAGCATCCAGATATTATTTGCTATAAGAAGTTAGTGGCCAGATGATGCAGAACCAGGTATTCTTCCAGCCTTACGGCTCTCCAAATCAGTCACGCTTTCTGTATTTGTATGCGATTTGTGAGTTACCTTGTCAATTGTCTGGATTTTTGCCAACGTACACCTTGACTGGCACACGAAAGAGATGTGACCCAGCCCAGGCTCCTCCAGATGATGATGGGCACAGGACGGGCCCGCCCTTGGCCCGGGCTATGCCCGGGCAAGCCTGTGCTCTTCCCACGCCACGGGGGCTTCCAGGTGGCTTTGAAGGCTGGCACAGTCTCTCGCGGCGCCTCTCGCGAGACTGCACAGCCTTCTGGGGAAAGTAGTGCCCTGGCAGTCAGCGGTCGGTGGGAGCAGTGAGGGGTGGAGGCAGAAGGAGATTTGGCCCCAGTCTCCTCAGACAAGGCAGCAGCGGCGAAGGGCAACAAAATGGTGGGTCCAAAATTCAGGAAGAGCGCGTCCCACGCCGCGGGGGCTCCCAGATGGTTTTGAAGGCTGGCGCAGTCTCTCGTGGCCCCTCTCGCGAGACTGCACTGCCTTCTGGGGGATGTAGTGCCCCGGCAGTCAGCGGTCCGCGGGAGCAGCGAGGGGTGAAGGCAGGAAGGAGATTTGCCCCGGTCTCCTCAGACAAGGCAGCAGCGGCGAAGGGCAACAAAATGGTGGGTCCAAAGTTCAGGAAGAGTCCCCAAACTTTATTCCCTGAAGATATACTTAGTGAGTTCGACCCTATATTGGCTTGTATGGATTCATGAGTGTCTGGGAGACTGCTTGGGCACCACGTTGCCTTCTTACGGGAAACTCCAGAAATTG
This sequence comes from Lissotriton helveticus, assembly GCF_964261635.1. Lineage (NCBI taxonomy): Eukaryota > Metazoa > Chordata > Amphibia > Caudata > Salamandridae > Lissotriton > Lissotriton helveticus. Next base: position 1,077,610,066 of record NC_136067.1, on the reverse strand, counting down.
CTACAAAAGTTAAAGTCTTTGGAATTACTTTTAGGTTGCTTAGCATTTATTTATTAATTTCTGGAGCATTGGTAATCTGACAGACATCTAAATGCTAGTAATTTTAAATGGCACTACTAAAGTACAAGGCTCAAGTGACAGCATAAAAACAAGAAAGTACAGATCCTTTTTCGAGTTTCCATTAATTCCAAATGAAACCAGTAACAGGAGCTACAACCTCACCAGGAATTACAATATCTGCACGAAAAACCACATATCCTGTGCTCTTCGTCTCAATATTTTGGCTATGAAAAGTAGCGAAAATCTCCTGGCGAAATACAAAAGAGAATTGAGGAGAGGAGTAACCAGAAGAAGTGGAACCAAAATTGCAGATTTGCCTGGTAATTCCTCATTTCTAAGTGGACCATCAGGGACATCCTGAAATTCTCATTAACTCCAACCCATGAAGGTACATCTGGTAGTGGCAACTCAGGAGGGAGAGGGGCAAATTTAACAAGGCATTAAAGAAGCAATCATAATGAGGTCCGAGGAGTAATAGAGTTGATTTATTATGCATGTTTTGCAAATTCAACAGCTTCCATTTTCTACTGCAAATTAGTATACTACCCTGTGGTTCAGTATGATCATCTAAAAGAGAAAATAGGTTCCTATCAGAAAAGAATTCAGGATAGGGGGCGTGGTTTGCGCCCGACGAGTATGGCAGCCCATCTGTGTGGCTCCCGCCACCGGCGCGGCGACATCGCGTTTGGAGGAACTACCGAGCAAAGCAAACTGAGGGCATTGATGTCTGTGGGGTCGGCCTTCACAACGGAATTCCTTTGGATGCTCGTCTCTTCATTTTCCCGGCGTTGTTCGTGAGGTAAATGCCCAACTTGTGCGATGCTCTGTAATGGCCGCCATCTTTGCGCTGCAACCTGCTTAGCGGTAAGTATGGACGAATTTTGTGGATCTGCGATCCGCAAATTCACGCAAAATCGTGAAAAAAATCCGCGAGTTCGCGGGAAAATCCGCAAACTCGCGGATTTTTAGAGTAGAGTACTTCCTACTGGCTAATCAGTAAGTGCTACATCGTTGGGTAAATGTATAGCGCTTTTCCTACACTACAGCTGTGTAAAGTGCCAGAAGAGTTGTCTCCAGTGACCATGTGTGTGTTACTATGCCATCGTGCCGAAGGGCGCAGGGGTCCCTTGAGTGAGCTGTCCATCGGGTAAATGGCGGGAAGACGGTGACACCGCGAGTGTGTAGGCGGGGCTAAACGGGTGGGCCTTCTATGCAAGTTCACATGCCTCTTGTGTGTATAAAAGGTCAGAGACCGATCAGAGCAGCAGATGAGGAGAAAGAAGCTCCTGGTCACAGGAACTGCACGGGGATTGGGCTTGTGAAAGTCAAGGATGCATAGGCCTCTATCCAGCATCAGAGCTAATTTTCGACAGTAGATATGGGGAGAAAGCACACCTGCCCTGCCTCTACAAAGCTCACGATTGTTTATGGCCTGATGAATGCGTTACTGAATTTGCGCTTCAACTCCGGCACCTGCTTTATTTATATCTGTAAGTGCTTCCTGTTGAGGTTTAATTTTTGTGACAGGAGCATCATGCCAGAATGAACCTTGCCCTTCATATTTATCCAAGAAGACACCACTGGTTTGTGCGATACCTCGGCTCTAACTGCCCAAAATTCGCGCGCTAGCGGATTCGCAAATTTTTCGACAATTTCGAGATATTCGCGGATCACGAAATTGCAGAAAATCCGCAAAATCCGTGAGCGGAACGGATTTTGCGCCCACCCTTACTTAGCGGTAACTCTCATGCAGCAGCATTTTCTCTGCATCGGCTCACATGCTGACATCTGTAATGCAAGCTGCTCCTCTTCAAATGCCTCACTTTGAATCAATAAAAGAGGGATGTTCGTTTTCCACATTCTTGACGAGGTTATTGTGAGGAAATGTCAGACGGCTGCCATTTTGTGCACATCATCGATCAATATGACTATGAAGTATTTCTGAAGGCAGCAGGGCATCACTTTTTTTGCTGGTGTAGCCTCCCCAGCTTCATAGTGCTTTTCTATAGTGCTTCCAGAATTAACGGTTCTTTATTTCAACTACTCCTTATCCTTCTTCTGCATATTTATTTATTATTTATTTATTGGGGGATTTATAGTGCCTCAGCGACGAGGCGTCCCAGCGCAGCCAGAAACCAGAGAAGGAACCGAGAGACCTACAAGCGCCTAAACATCAGATAATGGAAACAGCCAGGTTTTTATGGTCTTGCGAAACATCAAGATATTGGGGATACCTCGAATATGGGCTGGGAGAGAGTTCCAGAGTTTGGCTGCCAAGAGGCCAAACGAGCGGCACCCAGCCCTCGCTCTCCAAACTGGAGGGACACAGACAAGCCCACGGTCGGCAGATCTCAGAGCACGCCTGGGCATGTAGGGCTTCAGTAAACCAGATAACCCAATGGGGGCTTGGTGCATCAAGATTTTATGAGAGATGCACAGCACCTTAAACTGAATTCGTTCTTCGATGGGCAGGCAATGCAGCTTGGGGAGCACATGTGCCACCGAATGGGATCTAAGTAGGGCCACTAACAGACGCGCCGCCGCATTCTGAACCCTCTGCAGGCATTTAATGCTAGCTTTATTGGCACCCAGATATAGAGAATTGGATGAGACAATTTACATATTGGAGATGTAAATGGGCAGAACTTAAGGGTCTCTTTGTGTTACACCCAAGTCACAGCGCTCTTTTATTAAAAATTCAAAACTTTTTTCAGAACTTCCCAAATTGGAGGATTCTGGCCTGCTATTCTCAGAAAACAATACAATGGATTCCGCAGCAGCAGCACCGCCAGGGAAGTCTAACGTCAAACGCTTAAAAAAAGACCTACCTTCGCCACCCAAACCACCTTCTCCAGTCTCAATGGAACTATTATTGCATGACATAAGAGCTCTCAGACCTTTTATTGAGGAAACGAACTCTAAATTACAAACTTTGTCAGACACTGGTCACAACTGGGTAATAGACTCACGACTGTGAAACACAATGTTTCCTCCTTTACTGAAACCACCAAATGCATCACATCCTTGCAATCTCAAGTTGTATCACTCCAAAAGCAGGTTGAGGACTTGGAAAGTCATAATAGCAGGAATAATGTGCGCATTTATGGATGGGCGGAGGGAACAGAAGGTGCGGACCCTATCGGCTTCTTCAAATCCTTCCTCCCTAAGATACTTCGTCTACCAGAGGATACTCTATTAAACATACAACAAGCTCATAGACTTGGCAGACCTCCAGCCAGCACAACCCCTTCACAACGTCCAAGAGGTGTTATTCTTTACTTTCTCGAATACACAGACCTATTGAAGGTACTACTAGCTTCCAAAGCCATTAAGCAGATATCCTGGTCAGGTTCTACATTGTTCTTCACACAGGATTACTCAAAAGCTACAGCAGCTAGACGCAAGGCTTTCCTGAATATGAGACCCGACTTACGCTCTATGGGAGTCAGATACGGTCTATATCACCCATGCTTATTTAAAGTCACTTGCAACAACAAAACGACATCATACGAAGTTCCTTTACGTCTACAAAGCTTCATCAATTCTCAGAGCATGTCACATATGGATTCCTCAAGACCCTCTCCCTTTCCTGTTCCTTGACTCCTCTGAGGCATGAAACTTAAGATGTTTTGCTTTTGCAATTACTAGTTTGATGATGTTATTCTCATTCATGGGTTGTTAGTTATTCTCTATGGATATTTGAGTTGTTTATGACTTACATTATCTTGACTCAATTGCCATTTCTTTTTAATATTGTTTCTCTGTTTAATGCACAATTTGTGGGGTAATATGTTTTTCTCTTTTTCGCTTTTTGCAGTTCTATTGAAGTATAACGTGATGTCCCCCTGGTGTGGTTCAGCTTCTCTTGAATGTCTCGTCTGTTCCATGGGGTCCTTGCCACCCCCACCTATTTGTTCCGTTTTTGTAGGTATGCTTTTTGTAATGTCTTTTGTTCTGTCTTTGCAATTCTTTAATATTATTCCCTCATCTCTATGCTTTCTCTTTGTAGGAGTACTTTCTGTTCTGTTTAGTGTTTTGTGTATTGCATTATATTCTTCTGCTTTACTTACTTGTCATCTACACTTTTTATCTGTACTTTCTCACACTACCATCTTCTTCTATGTCTACATTCACTTATTTACACTATATATATCTTTACGCCATGAACTCATTCTCCTCTTTCCTTTCTTTCCCACCTCTTTAATCGACAAGTATTCCTTTCGAAATGAACTTTATTTTAGTATTTAAACTTTGAATTCTCTCAAATTTAATGTTCTCATCTTTTTCCGCTTCCGCTAAGTTATTCTCTGTGTGTCTCAATTTTTTAAACACGCTTCATCATTTCTTTTTCCATCTATCTCTTCTAATGCTCTTTTATATCTTTGCAATGAATTGGACTTTTGTATTACAGAATTGGATTATTCTATTGGTGGATTTTTTATTTTATCACTATGGATTGTTATCTCATGCTGTTCTTATTATCTCATTTTAATGTTTGATGTCACTTAAATTAGTTTCATGGAACATTAGGGGCCTACATTCTCCCATCAAAAGGCAAAGAGTTTTAACACACCTGGCTAAGTTAAATGCTGATATTGTTTTCTTACAGGAAACCCACCTTTCTGATACTGAATCTCTGAAATTGAAAAGGGGCTGTGTAGGTGCGGTTTACTACTCTCCAGGGGATGGCAAACAGAATGGTGTGATGATATTATGCTGTGAATCTTTACCATTTACGCTGTTGTCACAGGAATCAGACAATGAAGGGAGATGGCTCTTCGTTAAACTCTCATTAAAAGGGATTCCAATCTCTCTTCTCAATGTTTATGCACCTACTGGGGGTGATGCTTCTTTTTGGGTTGCTCTAGCTAAGCAAATTTCTCATTGCATTGAAGACCACTTTATTATGGCTGGAGACTGTAACCAAGTCTTAGACCCATTTCTCGACAGAAATTCCAAAGTGTCCTTTGTGCCCAGCAAGTTGCATAAATCCTTTACTCACGCTTTGCATCAACATAAATTACTCGATGCATGGCGCCTTTGCAACCCAACTACCAGAGAATATTCCTTCTATTCTTCTACCCATCATACCCAATCAAGAATTGACTATGTTTTTGTATCCCATAACATCTCACAGTCCCTTACATATGCAGAAATTGGTCACATTCTTTTATCAGACCACGCTCCGGTTTCTATTGGTTTTGATATACTTCCTAGAAATGATGCACCCAGAAGATGGCGTTTTAACAATGCACTCCTTTTAGATCCCAAATTTCCCACAGCTTTTATTACCTTTTCCACAGATTATTTTGAAAGAAATGACACAGATTCTCTATCTCCCGCAACCATCTGGGATGCCTTTAAGGCACCGGCCAGAGATTTCATATTGCACCACGTTTCAAAGTAATGAAAGGCTGCGCGTAAGACCACTAATGACCTTCTCAAAGACATTAAGACACTAGAGCATTCATATTACTCATCACACTCAGAGGAATGTCTAAAGGCCCTCATTAATGCCAAATTGAAATTTAACAAGAAGTCAACGGAAGATGCCTCCCTCTATTTATTCAAATCCAGTGCAAAGTTCTATGTTGGTAAAAATAAAGCTGGGAAGATTTTAGCCAATTACTTAAAGGTACGCTAAAACAAACTGACCATTGAATCCGTCTTTGACGAACACTCGGTTTTAAAATTTAAGGATGCTGAAGTTTTAAATGAATTTTCTCTTTTTTATAAATCTTTATATTCGTCAGAAACTTACCCCACAGATCACCTATTGTCGCAATTCTTCCCAAACATTCAAAAGCCGCATCAGACTCCCTTGGATCTATCCCCCTTGCAATTAGACCTCTCCCAACAAGAACTCCTCAAAGCTCTCCAAAACCTCAAAAAAGATAAAGCACCTGGCGTAGATGGCTTTACTGTCGAATTTTACGTTCACTTTTCCAAGCTTTTAATACCTAGGTTACATTCACTTATTAATTTTTTGTCTGCCTCCAAAAATTATTTTGGCTCCTTCTCCGAGGCCCATATTTTTCTCATTCCTAAAGAAGGAAAAGACCCTAAATACTGTAATAATTACAGGCCTATCTTGCTGGTCAACATTGATTATAAAATATTTTCCAAAGCTCTAGCCATTCGACTTGACTCTTACTTGCCAAACTTACTAGGAAAGGAACAGTCTGGCTTCGTTAAAGGACGAGTAATTACAGATAATACACGACTCTTTTCGATATCATTTCCAAATCCTCCCATCTTGATTACCCCTTGGCAGCAATTGACCTGGATGCCGAAAAGGCTTTTGATAGAGTTGAGTGGAAATATTTGTTTTATACTCTTGATTGGTTTGGATTTGGTCCTAATTTTATACATTTATTATCTCTCCTCTATTCAAATCCCCATGCTGCTGTTTGTGCTAATGGCTTAATTTCTTCGTTTTCAACTTAGGAAGAGGTGTGTGCCAAGGTTGCCCTCTCTCTCCTTTTCTTTTCAACTTGGCCCTAGAGCCATTTCTATCCAAATTGCGTCAGAACCCCAATATTTATGGTTTTCAAACACCAAATATTCACATCAAACTTGCAGCCTATGCTGACGATATTCTGCTTTTTTTGTCTAAGCCAGAAGAATCAATCCCGGCTTTTTTGGTGGAGGTGAACTATTTCTCATTCATCTCCGGATATAAGTTAAATAACGATAAATGCAAAATCCTACCGCTAACAAAACATACTTTTAGCACGCATTTCCAAGCCTCTCATTTTAAATGGAGCTCGAATCATATTAAGTATTTCGGTATGCACGTCACACCCTCAATTTTGGAAACTATCACATTATGCATGAACAAATGTATCCAAAAATTCTCAGAATTGACTTCTAAATGGCATCCCCTTTATTTATCTTGGAGGGGTTGTTTAGACACCATAAAGATGATGTTAGCACCCATAGTTTTGTATACTATTTCGAATATCCCAATCCCCATTGCCTCTAAATTAATAAAAAAAGTTAACTCCATTCTATCCTCTTTCTTATGGAACAATAAAAAACCTTGAATGTCTTTGCCAAAACTGACCCGTCCTAAAACAGAAGGTGGAGTAAACTTTCCAGATTTCCAGGTTTATCATACTGCTTTGTTACTATGACAGGCTTCGTTGTGGTTGCTTGACCATACAAGTAATTGCCTTCCTTGGACCACCATTGAATGCCTGTTTATGTTTCCCTATTCCTTTCGTGAATATTTATCTTTTACACACAAGCCTCATTCCATTTCTACTCCTATATTAAAGCATACGTCCAAGCTACTTCAACTGTCCTTTCACCCCAATCTTGATTCCAAAGGTACCTTTTTAAATTCAACCATTTGGCATAATAAAGATTTACGAATATGTGCAAACCTTTTTATAGGAAGACTTGGAGAGAAAGGGGTTTGATATGGATCCATCAATTATTTTCAGACTCAGAATTTTTACCCTTTACAACACTTAAGCAGGTTTTTAATTTACCGTCTTCCTTTTTATATGAATACAATTTACTTAAAAAAGCTGTATCGGAAACGTATTCGCATTTTCCTGACGCGCCACCCACTTCCAATTACTTGGATTCCTCTCCAAAATTCCATGCCCTGTTAATGACCACGCCTAAAGCTTCTACTATTTACAATCATCTACATGGCTCTGACACCAACAGACAGAAAACAAAAACTGAAGAGGCTTGGGAAAAAGACTTTGGGATTAGCTGGTCACTCTCTCTTTGGAATGGCATCTGGTCCAAATTACGCAAAGCCTCTAGAGCAGCAAACACTACACAAACACAATTTTTTTGTATATAACAGACTTTTATTTACTCCGGCCACTTTGAGCAAACAGTTTTCAACCTCTCCTGATACATGTTGGACTTGTTCCTCCCCCAACGCCAATTTGTTCCACATTTTATTTATTTGCCCATTGGTACAAACTTTTTGGAAGCAAGTATGGTCACAAATTAATTTGATATATGACACTAAAATTCCCTTCTCTTCTATTCACATCTTTTTAGGTAGCCTTTCTTCTGTCTGGGAGGGGGTTTCACTCAATGTTAAGATTATTGATTTATTATTAGCCATTGCTTTTCAACAATTTACTGTCAATTGGAAAGACTTTTCAAAAATTTCTTACAAAGCTTGGTGCTACACTGTATGCCACAATCACAGGTTGGATACTGCCTTTGGATATCCTCCTCAAATGGCTACAAAACGTATCGATTTATGATCACCTGTAACGATGTTCATTGATGATAGTGCCAGGAGATACTCTGTACCAAAGCCATCGCAGCAGGAGGTTCCCAAACCACCCTGATCTCCCTAATAGTTCCATAACTTTATTTTATTCCCTGTTTTATGCATATATGCTTCATTCTATATCCCTTTAGTGTTTTACTCCTGTATTTTAGTCCAATTCCTGTACTCTGTAAGCAACAAGACTATAATGTGATGTTATATGATTTATAGTGTTTCCTAAGTATGGTCACTTCATTTTCTTCTCAATAAAAAACATTTGAATTTAAAAGAAAAGAATTCAGTTAGATGTGATAGATGCCGAGGCTATTGTTGTTCAGTCCTCCATGGTTAACTTCATCTACCCGAGGGCATGATTGTGAGGAAAGTTAGACACATTTTTACTGAACGAGACCAAGAGATGAAAGCTTATTTAGTTTTTTTTTGTGTACGGTTGCTTTGTGAAGGATATGAAGAAGATGAGAGTATAATAAATTCAGTTCCAAGTGAAATAAAGCCATCTATTCAGTTCTGAAGAAGCTGGTATCAGCTATGTGTTTTTGTTTTAAAAGCAAAACCCATTACTTAGGAGTTTCTCTTTGGAACATGAAAGAAATGCTGACCAGCCACCATGTCATGGCAATCTGGGCAACATACGTGTTTGCTAAAATATTCCCTGTGCCGCTGGATCACTTTTACATGAAAAGGCCACTGAGCTAGTAACCAAGTATGAAATTTGGCAGCCAGACCAAATACGTGGGGGCCTCTGCTGCCTCAGCCACTTAGGGGTTCAACTTCAAGATTCCAAAAACGTTTTTATGATCATAACTTGACCACTTGCAGGTCTGCGCTAGCAATTTGTCCGCAAACATCCCTTAATTTGCTGTTGCCCAGTTTCTCTGTGCTGCTAGGGAGGAGAGGAGACGATGGGGATGATTTTAAATATTCATCTATCACTAATATTCACTTATTTTTTAATGACAATTTGTCATGCATCCTAAAATGCAGATCAATCAAGTGCATATTAATTTGGATTTGCAATTTGAAAGGTGATGACTTTAAATCAAATCAAATTATTTGTTATTCGGATAAATATAAGAATAACCTTATTCAGTTAGGTCACAATACATTGGTAAAAAGAAACAAAAAATAATAAATCATAATAATCCAAAATCAGAAATAAAAGGATCATAAAAGCAATTGTATACGAGTTGTACGGTCAATGTTGTCTTCGTTTTGGCAGGTAAACCCTTCTATCTTATTGTAGTTTTTAAGTCACAGTACAATATTACCATGCAAAACGTCACCATTTTAAAACACAAATATAAAAAAGTCAAGGGGGAGGGAGGTGAGGTCTTAGCAAGATTTAGAATCAAGTCTTAAAATAGACAGTAATAAAAATCCTAACTCATGACCAGTGTCAATAGATTGTTGGGAGGTAGTCCTCATTGCACAACTTCATAAGTAAAATCCTCCAAGGGTGTGAGCAGTTTCCTTCTTCAAATGTCGTGGACGATGTAAACAGATATTCTAAAACATAAAGCCACAATGTCAAGATTACATGTCATGTTAAAAGCATCTTAATAATAAATTAGACTTTCTTGTATGAACAATGGTCACTTTGTTTGTCTCCTTTGGTCACTATAGCATTTGCAAAAAAGTCTAAAGTACACACTAAATTGATTTGACATGCTATCACATTGGCACTTAGGTAACAGGCCCCCGTTTTAGGAAGATTGGCTATGAAATACTCAATCTCTTTCGAATGAGATAAAATCTGTGCTATATATTAAAACACAATAAAGTATAGCTCCTTGTGCTGTGTTGTGCCAAGCCTTAAATATGTATTGACACAGTGGGCCTAGGGCACTCTTTAGATTCCCTGTCAGCCATCCTTATCCCAATGAAGATTTTCTTTAGGTCTTTCTTACTAAATTGTACCACACTTGCAGGGTCCTCAATACGCATGGTCTCATCCACTTTCCTTAGAAGGCTATTCATGTAGGCCGACAATGAAATTCTTGATCTATGCTCTAGGTTAAGGCAGTCTACAATCACCTATCTAGTAAATTTAGAGTCTGCTTTGCTCCATATAATGTGTACTAAGGCGGTTGGATTAATCTGCAGGCCATCTTCTAGCAAGCATTTGCAATGCAATAGGTCTCGCATTAATTACGTTTGAGCCATTGGCCTTGCTAAATATTGCAACACCAATTGCAACAAAAGTCTATAAATTGTAGGCCAAAAATAGTGTATTTATTTTTGTAGCAAAGGTGGCATGCTGCGCTTTAGATGAATATGTTTAAAAGTAAAGTGCGCCATACTGCGATTGCTACAATAGTTAATTGTGGATGCGTTAACTATTGATGTGTGCACTGATGTCTGGTGGTGTGTGTGCGTGTGAAAATTGTGCACTGATGGCTGGTGGTGTGTGTGCCTGGTGGAAGTGTGCACTGCCGGCGGGTGGTGTGTGTGCCTGGTGGAAGCGTGCACTGACGGCTGGTGGTGTGTGCCTAGTGAAAGCGTACATTGACAGTTGGTGGTGTGTGTGTGTGTGTGCCTGGTGAAAGTGTGCACTGACGGCTGGTGGTGTGTGTGTGCCTGGTGAAAGCGTGCACTGACGGCTGGTGATGTGTGTGTGCACCTGGTGAAAGCGTGCACTGAGAACTGGTGGTGTGTGTGTGCCTGGTGAAAGCGTGCACTGACGTCTGGTGGTGTGTGCCCGGTGAAAGCGTGCACTGATGGCTGGTGGTGTTTGTGCCTGGTGAAACCGTGCACTTGCGGCTGGTGGTGTTTGTGCCCGGTGAAAGCGTGCACTGAGGACTTATGGTGTCTGTGTCTGGTGAAAGTGTGCACTGACGGTGTGGTTGTGTGTGTGTGTGGTTGTGTGTGTGATTGTGTGTGTGGTTGTATGTGTGGGTGTGTGTGGTTGTGTGTATGGTTGTGTGTGTGGTTGTGGGTGTTTGTGTGTGGTTGTGTGTGAGTGTGTGGTTGTGTGTGTGGTTGTGTGTGTGGTTGTGTGTGTGGTTTTCTGTATGTGTGATGCGTATGTTGTTGAGAAGTACCGAATGATTAGCACTGCATTTCTAAAGGCCTCTTGGCGCTTGAGTGAAATGCATGCTACGAGAATCACCGATTAATTAGCCCTGAAACTGAAGGTCCTCTATGAGGAGGGAGGAATTGTGTGTTGGTGATAGGGAGAGAAGTGTAATATTTTTATGGAGTTTTATATAGCTCGAACTGGACCCGAAGCACTGAGGTCGAGAATGAGCTCATGGAACAGCGGGACGTGGATGGAGTAAATTACAGTGGTAGGGGCGAATATATTTAACGTGATGTAGCACAAGGAGGTTTCAACTATAACATTGTGGTTTAAATAGCACACTGAGGGCCACTCAGAGGCACATACGAGGTGCGCCAAAACTAAAAAGAGTTTCTATACCTGCCCACTAGGAAGCAAAGTAACTTCTCTATTAAAGTTATGATTATTAAAAAAACATTTTCTTTACATGCACACGGATTGCACATTTGGGTGGTGGCATGTTTTTTATTTCTCTTTTTTGCTGTTGTGACATATGAAGTAAATAAAATACAAAAATCTATAAATAGTACTTTGCGTAGCCCAAAACTATTGCCTTTGCTAGAGTCTGTTTCGAAGTGCTGCACAGTCAAATGTAACTTTGGCGCATTGCTGCCACCAAGGACTAATCCTGATAGGCAGATTTTTACAGGAGCAGAAGACCATTGCTAAACAGAAACTCGCTCAATAGTTTGGATTTGTGGCAGTTGCACGTGAGAATTAGAATCTCAAAGCGGACGCTTTTGTGGCGCCTGCTGTCTGTTTGAAGGTAAGAAAAAACAAGCATTGGAAATGCAATAGGGCTCGCATTAGGAAAGTTTGAGCTATTGGTGTTATAAATGATTTTTTTTTATTTATGTGTTATTTTTTAAAATAGCTAAATTAATAGCTTTGTCATTTACAATGCCAATAGTTATAACTTTCGCAAACACCTATAGCATTTGTAATGCAACATGTTTTGTATTTACGTGACTTAGATGTATTGATATTACAAATAACAATGGCTTTTAATTTTTTTAAATAATTAATACTTAAATAATTTATTTAATTTGTAATGGCAATAGCTTAAACTTTTGTAAATAACTTTTGTGAAGATTATGTTCAGTGTTTTTTATTGTGACGAAAATCCAAGAACAGAAGTGAAATATTAACATATTTTTGTGATTTGTAATAAAGCACGAAAGCTTGAAAACAGCTTGAAACATTGAAAGAACATATTTGAACCAGTGATGCTGTGGTTGCGCTGAGTGATGCTGTGGTTGCGCTGAGTGATGCTGTTGTTGGGCTGAGTGATGCTGTGGTGGTGTGAGTGATGCTGTGGTTGCGCTGAGTGATGCTGTGGTTGCGCTGAGTGGTGTGTGCATCGGTGGAGCTTAGTGGGTGCATTGGTGAAACTGTGTGGTGGGTGCATTGGTGGAGCTTAGTTGGAGCATCGGTGGAGCTGTGTGGTGGGAGCATCGGTGGAGCTGTGTGGTGGGTGCCTCGGCGGAGCTGTGTCGTGGGTGCATCGGTGGAGCTGGGTTGTGGGTACATCAGTGGAGCTGTGTGGTGGGTGCTTCGGTGGAGCTGTGTGGTGGGTGCATCTGTGGAGCTGTGTGGTGGGTGCATCTGTGGAGCTGTGTGGTGGGTGCCTCGGTGGAGCTGTGTGGTGGGTGCCTCGGTGGAGCTGTGTGGTGGGTGCCTCGGTGGAGCTGTGTGGTGGGTGCCTCGGTGGAACTGTGTGGTGGGTGCCTTGGTGGAGCTTAAATGGTGGGTGCCTCGGTGGAGCTGTGTGGTGGGTGCATCGGTGGAGCTGTGTGGTGGGTGCATCGGTGGAGCTGTGTCGGTGGAGCTGGGTGGTGGGTGCATCGGTGGACCTGGGTGGTGGGTGCATCGGTGGAGCTGTGTCGGTGGAGCTGTGTGGTGGCTGCATCGGTGGAGCTGTGTGGTGGGTGCATCGGTGGAGCTGTGTGGTGGGTCGTTCGGTGGAGCTGTGTGGTGGGTGCCTCGGTGGAGCTATGTAGTGGGTGCATCGGTGGAGCTGTGTGGTGGGTGCATCGGTGGAGCTGTGTAGGTGGAGCTGTGTGGTGGGTGCATCGGTGAAGCTGTGTGGTGGGTGCATTGGTGGAGCTGTGTGGTGGGTGCATCGGTGGAGCTGTGTGGTGGGTGCCTCTGTAGAGCTCTGTGGTGGGTGCATCGGTGAAGCTGTGTGGTGGGTGCATCGGAGGAGCTTAGTGGGTGCATTGGTGGAGCTGTGTGGTGGGTGCATTGGTGGAGCTTAGTTGGAGCATGGGTGGAGCTGTGTGGTGGGTGCATCGGTGGAGCTGTGTGGTGGGTGCCTCGGCGGAGCTGTGTGGTGGGTGCATCGGTGGAGCTGGTTGGTGGGTGCATCTGTGGAGCTGTGTGGTGGGTGCATCGGTGGAGCTGTGTGGTGGGTGCTTCGGTGGAGCTGTGTGGTGGGTGCATCTGTGCAGCTGTGTGGTGGGTGCCTCGGTGGAGCTGTGTGGTGGGTGCCTTGGTGGAGCTGTGTGGTGGGTGCATCGGTGGAGCTGTGTCGGTGGAGCTGGGTGGTGGGTGCATCGCTGGAGCTGGGTGGTGGGTGCCTCGTGGAGCTGTGTGGTGGGTGCATCGGTGGAGCTGTGTGGTGGGTGCCTCGCTGGAGCTGTTTGGTGGGTGCATCGGTGGAGCTGTGTGGTGGGTGCCTTGGTGGAGCTGTATGGTGGGTGCCTCAGTGGAGCTGTGCGGTGGGTGCCTCGGTGGAGCTGTGTGGTGGGTGCATCAGTGGAGCTCGGTGGTGGGTGCCTTGGTGGAGCTGTATGGTGGGTGCCTTGGTGGATCTATGTGGTGGGTGCATCGGTGGAGCTGTGTTGGTGGAGCTGTGTGCTGGGTGCATCGGTGGAGCTGGGTGGCGGGTGCATCGGTGGAGCTGTGTGCTGGGTGCATCGGTGGAGCTGTGTAGGTGGAGCTGTGTGGTGGGTGCATCGGTGGAGCTGTGTGGTGGGTGCATCGGTGGAGCTGGGTGGTGGGTGCATCGGTGGAGCTGTGTGGTGGCTGCATCGGTGGAGCTGTGTGGTGGGTGCATCGGTGGAGCTGTGTGGTGGGTCATTCGGTAGAGCTGTGTGGTGGGTGCCTCGGTGGAGCTGTGTGGTGGGTGCATCGGTGGAGCTGTGTGGTGGGTGCATCGGAGGAGCTGTGAAGGTGGAGCTGTGTGGTGGCTGCATTGGTGAAGCTGTGTGGTGGGTGCATTGGTGGAGCTGTGTGGTGGGTACATCGGTGGAGCTGTGTGGTGGGTGCCTCGGTGGAGCTCTGTGGTGGGTGCATCGGTGAAGCTGTGTGGTGGGTGCATCGGTGAAGCTGTGTGGTGGGTGCATCGGTGGAGCTTAGTGGGTGCATTGGGGGAGCTGTGAGGTGGGTGCATTGGTGGAGCTTAGTTGGAGCATCGGTGGAGCTGTGTCGGTGGAGCTGTGTGCTGGGTGGAGCTGTGTGGTGGGTGCATCGGTGGAGCTGTGTGGTGGGTGCATCGGTGGAGCTGTGTGGTGGCTGCATCAGTAGAGCTGTGTGGTGGGTGCATCGGTGGAACTGTGTGGTGGGTCGTTCGGTGGAGCTGTGTGGTGGGTGCCTCGGTGGAGCTGTGTGGTGGATGCCTCGGTGGAGCTGTGTGGTGGGTGCATCGGTGGAGCTGTGTGGTGGGTGCATCGGTGGAGCTGTGTGGTGGGTGCATCAGTGGAGCTGTGTGGTGGGTGCATCGGTGTACTGGTATCTGACTACAGAGTTTGTTACGATGCATCGGTGGAGCTGTGTGGTGGGTCGTTCGTTGGAGCTGTGTGGTGGGTGCCGCGGTGGAGCTGTGTGGTGGGTGCATCGGTGGAGCTGTGTTGTGGGTGCATCGGTGGAGCTGTGTGGTGGGTGCATCAGTGGAGCTGTATGGTGGGTGCCTCGGTGTCCTGGTATCTGACTACAGAGTTCGTTACGGTGCATCGGTGGAGCTGTGTGGTGGGTCGTTCGGTGGAGCTGTGTGGTGGGTGCCTCGGTGGAGCTGTATGGTGGGTGCAACGTCGGAGCTGTGTGGTGGGTGCATCGGTGGAGCTGTGTCGGTGGAGCTGTGTGGTGGGTGCATCAGTGGAGCTGTGTGGTGGGTGCATTGGTGGAGCTGTGTGGTGGCTGCATCGGTGGAGCTGTGTGGTGGGTGCCTTGGTGGAGCTGTATGGTGGGTGCCTCGGTGGAGCTGTGTGGTGGGTCCATCGGTGGAACTGTGTGGTGGGTGCATCGGTGGACTTGTGTCGGTGGAGCTGTGTGGTGGGTGCATCGGTGGAGCTGGGTGGTGGGTGCATCGGTGGAGCTGTGTCGGTGGAGCTGTGTGGTGGCTGCATCGGTAGAGCTGTGTGGTGGGTGCATCGGTGGAGCTGTGTGGTGGGTGCATCGGTGGAGCTGTGTGGTGGGTCGTTCGGTGATTTGGTGGTTACCTGTAATGCAAACTTGAACTGACGGTATTATCGGTCCAAATAGCTACCAATCTGGCCATAGTGAATGGTGGTATACTGGAACCTTGCCAGAATGTAGGGTGTGGAATATGTACCTAAGCTCAAAATATATGTTGCAAAGACAACTGCTGTAACATTAGATGTGGTGGGACACTCCCAAAACAGAGAAAAGGTTTTTTCTCCGAATGTTGGCATCACCTCAATCAAGCTCAAATTGTGTTGTCTAGCAGGAAGCTGGGGTCCACTTCCTGGACGACAGGATCAAATGTGCACCACAAAGATTTTGATTTTCAGTTTGGTATAAATCACAGTCCAAACTAACCACAACCTTCCTTGGTGAAATGCCAAACACGGAAACTGCTTGTGGCATTCCTTGGATAAAATACGTATTGATGTCATTTGTAAAGATGGGGCGTGACGTAGTATGCAGCCATCTAAAAAAAATCTTCTTACACAAGAAGTAATTTGAAGACATGCTTTACTCCCTTGCCTAATAGGAACAGGCACTTAATCAGCTACAAAAACCAAGACGGCGGACATTACCCTTAAAAGCTGGATAAGAAGGCAGCCGTATTTGCACCGGGTCTTTAGAAGAAAAGGTTTATTGCTCCTATTTAGAGTGTACCTAGTAATAGAAATGCTATGTTTTCCCAAGGACAGTGCTGAAGTGAAAAGCGGACTTCTGTGCCCATGTAATGTGGCCTCTGTACAGACATGCATGCATGTTTTTTCTGTGCTTTCTTGAAAGGACCTTGGAGCACGTTTATTAATTAGGCCATATTACGAACAGTGGGTAACTTAATTTATGCGAGCCTTTATAATAAACCTACTGGTGCAGAAAAAAATAAAATGTAAACGCTCGGCAGGAAAGGCTTGCAGCCGCGAAATGGTAACAAAAACGCGGCCGCGAAATGAAAGCCTTTGATGCAGCAGGGGGGCGGAGCGGATACCTTTGAAGAGCTGTTGCTGGCGGCACCACGCTGGGGAACAGATGGCTGGCTTTGTGGGCACGCGCTGCAGCGCACGGGCACAGCATCAAATCGCCAGTTTAGTTAAACTCTGGTTAGGCCGCTATATGGCTCGACCTCTGAATGCGCAAGCGCATTGCAGAGGTCGAGCCCTAAAAAGAAAAGAGCGGAAGTAAAAGCAGAGCGAGGCCAACAAAGGGAGGGGCAGGGCTCCTTAATGGAGCAGGGAGGGGATGGGGGCTCTTAGTGCATAGTGAGGTGTGTCAACAGCAGCACTGTGTGTGGGGGAATGCAGCGTGTGCTGTAGTGAAGTGAATCCAAGCACATGGTTTGCATGTAAACAGTGCCTGTGATTAGCATCAACAAAAAACAAAAAGCTTTTTTAATGGTTGTCCTCAAAATCCAACATTGTTTTTGAATTTGCCCATGTGTGTTCCGGTACACAACGGCTGTAGTTAATGTTCCTGCAAGGACCTACATTACGCCATTGGGCTGAGGGTGCACAACAGCTTAGCGTAGAGTATATATAAAAGATTTAGTTTGTGGTTTGTGAAGATGGCAATTTATAGTACGCTGCGACTGCGGTATTGTGGCTTCCCAGAGGAAAGGGAATTGCATTAACTGGGTGGAGGAGAGAGGGAGATGCAGTTGTCTGGAGTGCGAGTGATATCGAATGAGAAGTAGGGCTGAAATAGTGGAGGATGAGAGAAATAGAAAGTGTTTTGTGAGTAAATGAGAAGAGAGAGGGAGATGCGAGCAGCGGCTGCAATGAGATGAAGTGTATGAAACGTTGAAGAGGTGAGCTTTGAAGGGAGAGTAAGTGAGCTGAAAAATGCAAAGAATTGACGTGGGGAAGGCTACACAGGGGACGATGCAGATGTTAAAAAGCAAGCGGCCGCCATTGTCCCGTTTGTCCATGTCATCCTGCCTGCAGTAGGAAACAAGGCAGTAGTGGAAATATGTGGCAGTTGCACAAACACACACACACCTGTGCATCTTCTTATATATTAATACACAGCACTGAGAGGCAGCTTTCAGTCACGCCACAAAGTGGGGTCAGTATAACACAAGTTGCATTTTCGAAAGCTTTTAAATCACAAATGTGTCAATTAGGAGGGATAAGATAACACAACTAATGGATAAGGCAGAAAAACACTTGAAGAAAACTAAAGATTTAGCAGTCTAAAGAGGAAACTGTGGATTGTTTGTTCCTAAGGCAAAGACGAATGAGGAGATTCCGGGTGTGAGCTCAGGACGTAGAGGCGGGGCCGCGGGGTGCTGGCGCAGGCTGGCCAAGGACACAATATCAAATCCCTTTGAAGTGTTTGAAGTCTGATGCCGACTGCCAGATGCAAGCAAACCAGCATGAGTGCGGAGAGAGGCTCACAGGCTGCCAAATGGTGTGCGATGCTCCGTCCATCACCACCCCCTTTTGTACCGCTTTTGGCCGCCAAAAGTGTGGGAGGGTATGCTCAGACGTGAGTCCCTTGATTCACTTTGCCACTGGACTCAAGTAAGCCGGGCTGAAGACGGCTGGAATGCCAGAAACCGGTCCTCGGAAGCTTGTTTCCGGTCCAGGGAAGACATGGCTTGGCGGTTCGGGCTGGACTGTTCGCATGAGGCACAGGGTCAGACTGATTTGCATATAGCCATGTCTGAACTGGGGTGGCAGAGTGGGCTAAAGAACGGTGATGGATTAAACCCAGATCTTTTGACTGGGTGTGAGTGTTTGATTGATTGAGATGCTCCATCCATCACCACCCCCTTTTGTACCGCTTTTGGCCGCCATAAGTGTGGCAGGGTATGCTCAGACGTGAGTCCCTTGCTCACTTTGCCACTGGATTAAAGCAAGCCTGGCTGAAGACGGCTGGAATGCCAGAAACCGGTCCTCGGAAGCTTGTTTCCGGTCCAGGGAAGACATGGCTTGGCGGGTCGGGCTGGACTGTTCCCATGAAGCACAGGGTCAGACTGATTTGCATATAGCCATGTCTGAACTGGGGTGGCAGAGTGGGCTAAAGAACGGTGATGGATTAAACCCAGATCTTTTGACTGGGTGTGAGTTTTTGATTGATTCAGATGCTCCGTCCATCACCACCCCCTTTTGTACCGCTTTTGGCCGCTATAAGTGTGGCAGGGTATGCTCAGACGTGAGTCCCTTGCTCACTTTGCCACTGGATTCAAGCAAGCCGGGCTGAAGACGGCTGGAATGCCAGAAACCGGTCCTCGGAAGCTTGTTTCCGGTCCAGGGAAGACATGGCTTGGCGGTTCGGGCTGGACTGTTGCCATGAGGCACAGGGTCAGACTGATTTGCATATAGCCATGTCTGAACTGGGGTGGCAGAGCGGGCTAAAGAACGTGATGGATTAAACCCAGATCTTTTGACTGGGTGTGAGTGTTTGATTGATTCAGATGCTCCGTCCATCACCACCCCCTTTTGTACCGCTTTTGGCCACCATAAGTGTGGCAGGGTATGCTCAGACGTGAGTCCCTTGCTCACTTTGCCACTGGATTCAAGCAAGCCGGGCTGAAGACGGCTGGAATGCCAGAAACCGGTCCTCGGAAGCTTGTTTCCAGTCCAGGGAAGACATGGCTTGGCGGTTCGGGCTGGACTGTTCCCATGAGGCACAGGGTCAGACTGATTTGCATATAGCCATGTCTGAATTGGGGTGGCAGAGTGGGCTAAAGAACGGTGATGGATTAAACCCAGATCTTTTGACTGGGTGTGAGTGTTTGAATGATTCAGATGCTCCGTCCATCACCACCCCCTTTTGTACCGGATGCAAGCAAACCAGCATGAGTGTGGAGAGAGGCTCACAGGCTGCCAAATGGTGTGCGATGTGCACGCGCCCGCACACATGCACTGTAGCCAATCCGCCTGGAAAAGCCTTTGGAAGCATTTTTGAAAGCCCCCTTACTTAAGTCTCGCAGACAAGGCATGCGCGATGGCTCAGCGAGACCTAAAAAGGGAACCACTAATTTATTGTAGACCCTGTAAGAAGAGGTTGACCATGGAAAAGCCAATAATTCTACAGAGGAACAGGCTCTCCTGTATCTGTAATAAGGGGCAATTAAGCAAACCCCTGAGAGAAGCCACATAATTGACTCTAGGAATACATACTTTTTTATATTACTTTTATATGAGGTCAGAAGTTCTCTAATGGGTTTGTTCTCAATTTTAGTGGTGAACCTGAAAAGTGCTTCCAAAGATCTTATAAAGTTTAGTCTTCCTGCTTTCAGGTGTGGTCCCCAATGTCCATTGTCAGAGAAGTGAATGCCCAAGTAGGTAAAACTTTACACTTCTGCAAGTTCCTCTCCCTTAATATGGTGTGTTTTCTTTTTGGGCTTCCCCTTCCCACAAATCATAGTGAATGTTTTCTTTAGGTTAATATTCATATACCTGTCCTCTATGTACGAAACAAAACCATATATCAAAAGCTAGACCCCTTTGGCGGTTCTGGAAATCAGAACTGCATTGTCTGCATACATGCGGACAAGGGTTACATGGTTGCCAATCTTAGGGGCATTTGCTTTTATCTTTTGCAGGGATTCCTCCACCCCGTTATTATATAACAAGAATAAAAGCAGCACAAGAGTGCAGCCTTTGCGAATCCCACATGCAACTTTAAAATGTGGCGTAACTTCTCCTGTTAGCCCATTTCATACCTGTGCTGTTAACTTTGCATGTAACTGGGGAAGGAAGGTAAACATTTCATTGGGGGCACCCATGTTAATCAGTGTCTTCCACAGCTTGGCCTGATTGGCCAAATCAAACGTGCAGCTCAAATTGTAAAAGCATAAATGAATGTGACCCTCTTTGGCCAAGGTGTATTTGCCCAAAAGGAGATTCTGATTGACACATTGGGGCCGATTATGATGGCGGACGGACTTGAGTCCGTCCGCCACCATAGAGTAGGAGGGACCGTCCGCAGGGGCAGCGGTGGTCCCTCCATACAGATTAGGATGTGACCTCCAGGGTGGCAGTCACATCCTCTATTTTTAACATTGCGGCGGGTGGAGCTTCAAGCTGCACCCGCCGCAATGTTAAAAATGCATGCACAGCATTTGCGTGCACAAAGCGGCAGGCACCGCGTGGTGCCTGACGCTTTACTCACGCAAATGCAGGGGGGTACCATAGGTACCCCCCATGTGCACCCCCCTTCACCCAGGGGGCCCGCAACGGGTCCCCGAAGGCAATCTCCGTATGCTTTTCCACGGCGAAAAAGCCGCCGTGGAAAAGCATACTTTCTACGCGATCATAATATGGCTGGCGGTGTCTGATAGACACCGCCAGCAATGTTATTGCTTTTCCGCCGCGGTCGGAAGGCGACCGCGGCGGAAAAGCTGCGGACTGAAAAACGATCCCCCAGCCATCCTAATCTGGCGGGGGGTCTTTTTCAGTCCGCAGCGGATTTCCCGCATCCTCCGGGCCGGCGGTGGCTTCCGCCGGCCCGGAGGATGCGGGAAATCCGCAATCCTAATGAGCCCCTTAGTTCGATGGTTCCCACATCCCTTCTAAACCCGGGAGTCTTTGGAATCTGCTTCTCTGTCACCCATAAGTCTAACATCTCCCGGAGGACTCTGCCCATTAGTTTACTGAACAGTCCAGGAGGGATATCGGGCGATAACAACATGCATCCCCCCTGTCCACTTTTTAAAAAATCGGGACAATAGTGCTTTCTATCCAGGAACGGGGCTGACAACCACTTGCTGCCGCATTGAACACCTGCAATATAGGGGTCCATAAGTTTGTGCATGTCTTAAATGTAACTATTGGGACCCCATCACATTCTGGTGACTTCCTATTTGTGTATTTTCCTAGGGCCTTAGTAACCTCTTCCAGATTACATGGCTCAACATAAGATGGGCCTAGTGGGCATATTGTGGCAGAAAATGTGTCCAGGTCTTGGTCACCAGGACTAAAAATACCATCATAATGTCTTACCCAGTCTGTTGTACAATTGCCTCTACCCTGGGAGCCGACTAGTCCTATAAGAACGGCTCATTAATGGTTTTCCTGAAATATATGGCATCCCATATTTCAGCTGCCTGTTGTAAATTATCCCATGCTAACTCCTGCAATACCCCACTCTGTTTTGTTAGAGCCTGTTCATAGGAACATTTCAAAGTTGCAATTTCCTCTATATTTCTAGGGAGGGTCTGGAGCACTGTTCCCTGTAAGGTGTGTGCACGCGTGCACCTATGTCACTTCGAGCGCGCAGACTTCTTTGAAGCGCGCACACACACAGCACATCTCCCGAGAGACACGTATTCATGTTAATCGCAGTGCCATGTAGAAGCATGACAGGTGCTGTGATCCACATGAATACTTTTTAAAAAGCAGACAATCTGCCCTGCAGCCGCACTCTATTAAGAAAAGGCATGCAGCAAGCCTAAAAGCACGACATGTGTTTCAGAATCACTAACATATATTAGTGATACTGAAAGCTTTTAGGCTTGCTACATGCATTTTGTTAATAGAGCGCGGCAGATGGTGTACCTTTTTTGAAAGTTTTTATGTTAAATTCAGCCCTGTGTATTAGCATGTTGGGTGCTGTAATAAACATGAACAATTTCAAAAAGGCATGCAATCGTCTGTGCTCTATTAACAAAAGGCATGCTGTGGGCCTAAAAGCATGAAGTGTGTTTTCAGAAATACTAATGTATATTAGTGATTTTTAAAGCACACGTCATGCTTCTCGCCTTGCTTTGTGCCTTTTGTTGATAGAGTGCTGAAGATTATATGCCTTTTTGAAAGTATTCATGTTGGGTGCTGCAATTAACATGAATAGTATCAAAAAGGCACTCAGTCTGCTGAGCTCTATTAACAGAAGCATAGCTGCCAAGGTTTCAGATTGCTACCTGTGACATTTTCTTAATTTCAGTGTAATTATGAGTGCCATTTCAATGACTATGAGTGACACTTTCTCGCAAGCAAAATCAAGGTATGAGGTAGGCAGACCGGCACCACTGCGGCGTGCTAGAGCTATTAATTATATTTGAAAGCACATTTTGAAGCAGAGTCACTGAGGCGCTACCTCCTGCACCCTCTGTTGCTCTTTCCCTTGTATGCTTCCCTGCTCCATATTGCTTTCCTCTGTGTGTTTCTCTATCGGCAAAACACTCCTGATCTCCCTGTTGCTCTCTGTCCCTCTTGTGCTTTTCTGTGCAATCCCCAACTGCTCCATGCTGCCTTCTCAGTCCTGTGTTTCTCCTACCTTTAAATTCTCCCTCCCCATGCTTCTTTTGCTCTTTTGCTTGTCTGCTTTTCTTCCTCCTGTGGGAAAATAGCCCAGCACTCCTTGTTGCTCTCTCACTAAGAGGCTAGCAGGCGATCACTCACTCCAAAGACTGCCAGTTCCTCCAGGCGGTCCAGACAAGGGGCAACTCAAATTGTGCCCAAACAAAGTGGAGCTCTACAGCTGAGTGTTCCCGGCAACAGCATTGCTGGAAATGAGCAGGCAGCTAAGCTGTTTTTGGATTCTGTGCCCAGGAGGTGAGTGGGATGTTTGATAGGTCCTTTGTTAGATATGGATGCCATTTGTTAATTTGTTCCCAATTATGCCTACTGGTCTAGTAGTGTCGGTAGTAGAAGAATATCCGGATGATCAAAAGTATGTTGCACAAGGAGACAATCAACTGGCAGCTTGTACATAGGATGTTATCTGCTGCAATAGTGCATGTGACGTGCACTTTGCAGCTGCCATCCCAGTTTCTCCATCAAGGAAGTTTTGTTGTGCTGTTCCTCAGGTAGGGGGAGTTGTAGAAGTAGATATCGGATGTTTCCACAGGCCCCACCCCATTTTGGACCTCAGTACCCACCGCAATTTGGACCCCAAGGCACAAGCCAGCCTTTTTTAGGCAGAGGTTGGGGCAGAGGGCGCAGGTGAAAAAGAGGCAACCACCAGGAGAAACAATTCCAGTGGGAGGACTCCCAAGCACTGGGGATGGAAACTAGGAGTCGAACAAGCAAGAAATGAACTTAGTAGTCAATTTGTCAACAGGCCAGCTTAATGACACTGAAGAAAAGGTTCTTCAGAAAGGACTCGGGTACGTCCCCACACCCAAAATTGACAATTTCCAACAGACATGCGAACTACACCAATTTTTTCGCAAGATACGTCTTAAAGCACTCTTTGAGGGCAAAACCTATGAGCCAATTGAAGACTCAGGGCTACACAACCCATCCACCTTCACCCCACGCAGTGGGGTGGTCCTGAATGAAGTACTCACCTATGAACAGGCAGTACTCAAGGATGTGAAAGCCCTAACGGGAATACATCATTCCAGCAGTATCTCGAAACAGGATACAAGCATTGGAATCACTAGCCAATGACCCCACCATTACAGTGAAACAAGCAGATAAAGGCGGTGCTACGGTCATTATGGCAACAACAGACTACGAGAAAGAATGTCTCAGACAACTGAGCAACAGGCAATACTATACCCCTATCCCTACTAACCCCACTGAACGCCTCACTAGAAGGATCACGGGACTAGCGGAGTCCGCAGAGGGACAAGGGTGGTTAAGTAAGAAGCAAACAGCCTTACTAATGGAAAAGGAACCCAAGACCCCCTATTTCTACGTGCTCCCGAAGATTCACAAGGGTTCTCACCAGTGCCGGGCCGCCTAATAGTCTCAGGAATAGACTCGGTCCTAGAACCACTCTCGCAATTTTGCAACCATTTTTTACAGCCATTGGTCAAACTGATCCCCTTATATATACAGGACACAACGGATGTTCTACGTCTGCTGGATCAGTTCCAAGACACTGACAAGATCAACTTCCTCATCACCCTAGATGTGGAGGCCCTCTATACCAACATCCCACAGAGAGCCACACTAGAGGTGATTGAGGAGGTACCGAATGCCACCCTCTGGGAGTCACCCACACCCCGTGCATTTATAATGGAGTGTGCCACACTGGCGCTGCCCGAGAATTTTTCAACTTCAAGGCCCAACTTTACCATCAGATGCAAGGTACTTCAATGGGGAGTACCTTCGCTCTCAGTGTGGCATGCCTCTATATGGCAGCATTAGAGGGCAAGCACATCTTCCACAACTCCAATTCATACCATGAAAACATCCGGTTGTGGAAGCGCTTTATAGAAGACATCCTGATTTTCTGGACAGGCAATAGTGAGTCATATAGGGAATTCTGTCAATGGATTATTAACCTTAATCCATACCTTAACTTCACAATCACGGCATCTCCATCCCTAATAGCCTTCCTGGACCTAACAATCAAAATTGAGGGCAGCAACCTCACAACTATCATGTACAGGAAAAGTACTGACCGCAACAGCCTCCTACACTTTAGTAGCCATCACCCCAAAGCATTGAGAGAAAACCTGCTCTTCGGGTAGTTTTTAAGGGTAAGGAGGAATTGTAGCACCATTGAGGAGTACAAATCTGAGTCCGCAACTCTAGCTAGTAATCTTGGGGCATATTACCAACCAATAGAGATAATTTTTGTCTCTAACTTGTTTAGAGACAAAAATTATCGCCGCAAATCGGCGATTTTTATCGCAGATAAACCTTGCTATTAGCAAGGTTTATCGCAAATGCGATAAAAAACGGCCGCAATGCATGAATATCGCTGAAAAGTCAGCGATATTCATGCATTATCGAGCAAATGCTCTTAGCCATGTTATCCACCTCCCATTGGATAACATGGCTAATAACTGCTCCTGGGCAAGTGTTAGCTTTTGGAGATATTCGCGCTTAGAGCGAATATCTCCAAAAGTTGGTAATAGGAGATAGCGATGTTAGCGACTGTTTTCAGTCGCTAACATCTTGGCACGCCCACTTTGCATGTCATTAGTGATAAATATCACTGACATGCAAAGCGGGGCCCAAGATGGTCACTATCTCCTATTAGCTGTCGCTAACTGGTGTTAGCGACAGCTTGGTAATAGGGAGATAATTTTATCTCCGCTTTCTTGGCTTTTAAAGCCAAAAAAGCGGAGATAAAGCCTCTTGATAATATGCCCCCTTATCGCTAGAGGCTATCCCCACAGGAGTGTCTCACTTGCCAGAAAACGAGCTCGGAACATCCACACAGAAAGCCTCCTGATGCACAAGACATGTGGACAAACCGACACTGAACTGATGATGTGTGTAACCACCTTCACACCAGCCTCAAACAAACTGAAGAAGGTACTGATGAGACACTGGCACATCTTTAATACATGAGTCCTCAGCTTTGAACCACCACAGTGTTCGTTCAAACGCTCGAAAAATATTAAGGATATTCTTAATCAAACCAGACCAAAGAAAAAAACTGTGGACCATCAAACAACCTTGTGGCAACTTCCCACGGTCAAGGGGCACTACCGTTGTGGCACATGCAATGCATGTGCTTTCACTGCAGTGCATAAAACCATCACACTGAATAACTCATTTACCTGGGAAATGAGAGGACACACCAACTGCAACACAACAAATTGCGTCTACCTCCTGACCTGTTGTGCGGCCTCCACTACGTGGGGAGGACAACCCGCCAATCAAAGTGTAAATCACAGAGCATCGCAGCAACTTCCGCTGTAAAAAAAGCAATACAAAATGTGTGCTCACTACCTGGAGCAAAATCATTCTCCAAACTCTGTTAAATGGCTTATTCTTGAAGCCAACCCAAGAACATCTAAACAGAACCTTTTTACTAAGGAACAAAGGTGGATACACTGCCTATCCACAGACAGTGCTGGCCTTAATAAGGAAATACCTTGGAGTTCTATCAAGATCTAAATGTATACCCCTTTGGGCTTTTCTTGAATCCCTGTAGTTATACTCCTGCATACTATGTGGGGACACCGCTACACACAGGGAACATCCTTGGACACTGTAGGTAGCTGAAGTCCAGATGACTTATGTGGACAAATACAATTCAACCATCTACCAGTCCCAGAGAACTAGTGTATGACACTCACCACCAGCAATTGTCCAGCCGCCGGCATATGGCAAACGAGCGCTCTTTATAACTTAATGTTCATAATTCACAACACTGATGACACAATACACATCACCCTACTAAGGCTGATTTAAGACCTTTCCCATTTTATAGGGCGCAACAACATATAACACTGATAACGTCTTTAGTGACCTCTCGGTCATGGACGCTGAATGCGCTTTACTGAGATATATGGCCTTCAAACAGTAGGAACTGCCCCGGTCACGTGTTAATCATTGTTGCAGGCCAGGATGGGTTCTGATCTTAATTTTTGGATATTTGTTAACCATCATGCCACATAAGTAGCTTGTACCATCCTTTTACTATTCAGTATAACATAGTTTTCACACAGATAACACATAAAATATCACTCTGTCATGGCCGCGTTATGCACTCCACAAAACCATGTGACCTTATGACAAAATACACTGCCCCAGTCAAGTGATATACACGTTTGCTTATAGTCATGGCCGCCCAACAACCAAGTACTTCCCGGACTCGGCGGCGTGGGTAGGTCAGGAAGCACCACACAAGGCGACAAACGTGAGTAAAAAGAATGCGTGAGTGTATAGTATGCGCCCCGAGGGAGCGATCCTTGCCACGACTGGCAGTTCGCGATCATTGGATATCCCCATACCGCAACATGTAGGAGGACTTACTGTTTAACTATACTTCATGCAAGCAAGTGAGCGCGGTTTGTCTAGACTACCTTATCGCACTGCTCACTGGGCACAAAATACATTAACGCGACTGTCCGCAGACGCCGCTGCAAGCATCTCCTCTACCGAGGGGCTGGCATGCCGATTAAGCCGGACACATTGAGAACACCGTTCACATTAGTCTGGGCAATGTCTGCATATAAGCGTGTTCTCACTTAAAATTATCTGATCCTACTGCTTACTGGGAACAAAATACATAAACATGACTGCCCGCAGACGCCGCTTCAAGCGTCTTCTCCACCGAGAGGCCAAGTTTTATCATTGGAGATGGAGGAGTAGGATGTGCTCGAAGCTTCAAAGTCTCAGGATGGGTTGAATGTAACTATAATTCAGCAGGTTTTGCCCCCAGAAGTAAACGCTCCTGGGCTTAGTACTGTCCCCACAGATAGTCCAAGCATTCGGGATGCTGAGGGAATGCAATTAGATCAAGGGGTTCAGCTGATAGCGACAGAAGCAGAGCAAGAGGGTACTGATGGGTCTGTTATTTCTTTGCTTAAAAAATTAAAATCGGACATGCATAAAAGGTTTGAGATTGCTGAGTTAAACCAGGAAAGTATTATAACCGGATACATTGTTAACATCATCAACATTAAGTCGGGCAATTTTTGAATAAGAGCGTGTTTACCCTAAAACGTCCACACTGAACACTGGGCGCTAAATACATTAACGCGATCGCCCACATACGCCGCTACAAGCGTCTTCTCTACTAAGGGGCCATTCTGCCTCCTCTAGGCACCCAGCACTACGGGAATACGCATACTTTCATTACATGACTTTCAGAAACAAGTTGTTTTTCTGACCTATGATCTTTTTCACTGACTGCAACCATCCCTCCGTGTATAGCCCAACATATATGTGAGTGGAAGCCTGATGTGTTGACCGCCGGGTACTGTTGATGCCTGGATACTTGACACAATTAGGTGAGTCCTATACATTTACTCCGCTGCCACTATTTATATACCACAGGGGCATTCAACCACCATAGCTCACTGTGGGATTCCACCACCATGTTTTTTATCACTTTTATTGTCCTCAAGCGCTAGTTGCGCTCACCACTGATTATTCTTTAATCGAGTTTGAAGTCACCACAGGCATTGTTTGAAATCGTTTA
This sequence comes from Lissotriton helveticus, assembly GCF_964261635.1. Lineage (NCBI taxonomy): Eukaryota > Metazoa > Chordata > Amphibia > Caudata > Salamandridae > Lissotriton > Lissotriton helveticus. Next base: position 1,077,581,477 of record NC_136067.1, on the reverse strand, counting down.
TCAATGTATATACCTGAAATGTATGCATCCTTGTCTCTCCAATACAGGTAGATCCAGCTCATCACAGGTATATTGACACATCAGACACCTCTCTACTGTGATTTTGATGAACCTTCTATATAAAAATGTCTTTAGTGTAGATAGTTTCTTTCCTTATGGTCCTGAAGAATCGCGAGTTAATTGACACAAACGCGAGAAACATGTTGACCGTTATTATTATTTTTCACTAACCGACACATAAATAGGAGACATTATACTCCAATGAGTGCTGGTTACACTGCTTTTAATTGGGTCAGGAGACCCTCAGAATAAAAGTAACCTCAGGTACTCCCAGCCCCATTTTAAACTCACTACCACGTCTACAATCCTCTGGCCCCACACCCGCACTTCACCATATGGCTGTTGGATAGAAGATCTCCGTTGGGTATTGCACCACCGACCCAAAGAGGAGCAGCCCATATGATGAAGCATGACACCTGAGAGGGTGTGTGAGGGCATTAAAATCCAACAAATGGATACCCAACTGTAGATCTCTTTGAGGTCCAGTGGTTTACAGCCTTCATGCGACTTCTACAACTCCCCCTACCTGAGGAACAGCACAACAAACCTTCCTTGATGTCTTGACTGGGGCACGCGTTTGTGCTGGACCTCCCACTGCTTGTGAGTGGAAATAGCCCCCACATCTCCCTCTCTTTTGAGTACAATCCCAGTTTCTCCCTCACAGTGCGCAGGTGTGTCAAGGTACTAAAAATGCTTGATTAATGCATTTTAGTGCTGTGGTGTGGATCACCAACCTAAATGCATTAGTGTAATGCCTGATGCATGGTACTTGGAAAGGCTGCAAAAGAAATGTAATATATTCAGCGGGAGAAAAAAAAGCATTTAAAGAATGTTCTGTGGTTGGTTAAAAATAGGACACAACATTGCATTTTCACAGATTCCATTGTGGTGCAAACTTGAATGACACAGACACCTCTCAGGTATGTAGCATTCCCATTTGACTAGTGATGGTAAGGGACACATTGTTACACAATTACAATACTTTTAATGGAGAATATGCTTTTTAATACTGCATACTTTTCATGTTTGTAGTGTGTTGTAAGTATGGACAAAATTTGCGAATTCGCAATCCGCAAAATTCGAGAATTCGTGCAAATTTCCGGATTTTTTTGCGAGTTTGCGGAGTTTTTTGTGTATTCGCGGGCCGCTTGCAGCGCACCGACCGTGAAGTTACCAATGTGGTCGTACATGGGCGCGGCCATCTTGTGCGCGTTGCGTATTTCCGTTTCCGGGCGCTATTGGCAATCTCGCATTGTGTGCGGCGCGCTATTACGAGTTCGCGTGTGTTTGTGCATGCTCGCGGGGGAAATATCACGCAAACTTACCCACGCGGACCTCAACGGGCGCGGCCATCTTGTTTTTCATTCATTGGTATGGTTCTGGGCATGCTTTTCCTATCCTCTCCTAATCTCTCCAATACTTTGTTTCTTAGAACTTGTTTTTGTTCTTTTTTCCTCATTATCTATCCCTCTATTTTTCTACATCAATATTTTGTGTTTTTTTCAACTTTTCGTTACTTTTAAAGCTACTTTTTTAAACTCTTTTCTTTTCTTTACTTTTTCCCTATTATTTTCAATTTTTTTTTCTTCAGCTGTCCAGACCATGCCAAAGGGAGCCGGGAATAGCAAGGGGAAGGGTCCCGCACCCCACACCCGGCTCCCATGCGGGCGATTGAGGGGGGAGCAAGTCATGGCCCGGGAGATCTTTAGCATGGAGGAGGTGGCCGCACTGATTTTTTATGTCCAGCGCCACCTCCCCAAGACCATCGCGGCAGGATCACTGGCGGGTACGGGCTCCGGGAGCGTCGGCAGCTGTGGCGGAAGATGTGCCAGGCCATGTATCGGCAGTCTCGGGTCCGGCGCACCTACAGCCAGGCCACGCACCGGTGGTCCGATGTCCTGGACCGTGAACACGACCTGCTCGTCCAGCTAGGCGTCGAGATCCCTGGGCTTGGTGAGTAGTAGTAGCTATTTAATCACTACTCTGTTTTCTCCTGCTCTATGTTATCATTTTGCAAATGTTTGTTTTTTCCGAAGAGCAATAAAGCTGCTGATAACATTGTAGGTAAATTATGTTTCAAAATCTTCTGTGATTGCATTGCAGGTGCACTGCTCGCCTGCTCAGTGGCGGTGCTACTATGCTTACTTGTTTTCGATTTTGTGCTCATTTAATTGGCCTGAGTGATTATGTATGAGGGTACTTTACAGAACTGCGTAATGCTAGACACTAAGGGGCAGATTGACAATTACTGGCGCATCCCTGCAAATTGGCAGGGATGCGCCAGTAATTGTGCGCCACGCCTCCACCACCCATGGTGCGCCGCATTTACAATGAGGCGCACCATGGGGTAAAAATGACACAGATGCGTCACGCATCTGTGCCGTAAAGGCGGCGCATTGCTGGAGTTGCGTCGCAAGCAATGCGAAGACATCTAACATTGGCTTCAAATGGAATTCATTGAGCATATTATCAAGCACATTATGGCCGGTTTATCGGCAGTTTCCTGCCGATAAAAGCGGCGATAATGTAACGCCTGTTCTTGATAATATCCCCCTAAGTTTTTATCAACCAGGTAGTAGCCTCCTCTAAATTGACTTCAACTCAGCTGTGAAAGTTTTATCGAGAAGCCAAGTCAGATCAGAGATGAACTTGATGGATGGGAAGAATGAAAAGGAAAAGAAGGGTGTAAGTAAGTGTGGAAGAACGAGCGAGTTACAAGTAATGATGACTGGCAAAGAATGATACGTGTTTTTGAATGCTGCCCAAGGTGGGCTGGAATATGATGCATGGCCGGTTGAAGAATGAAGCAAGGATGGGAGGAAGGGGAAAGGGAAGAGGACTGCCTGGGTGGGTGAAACAGAAACTGTATGTATGCGCAATATATCCTTTGGTTCAGATTCAAATGCAAGTCAAGCATGGATGCATGGCTTGCGGCTTCCAAAATAAAATGAAAATGTTGTTTTTCCGTGAGAAAAACTAAGGTTTGTACAGTTGAGACATTAAGAAGAATGATTGACATTTTCTTTGAATGGATGGATGCCTGGATCATGGTACTATCTGACTCATAGATAGCATATGTGGATGTAGACAGAGTAGACGGTCACTGGATGAAGTAAGTGTTACTTTGAAGAGCATGTAACACCGCACCCGCACGTCCGTTCCAGTGTAGCAAAGGCAAGGAAAAGAAGTTCTAATTTTTCCAAATCCTACCATGAATAGTAGCAGTAATTGCAAGCACAGCATATATCCAGCGATACGGGGGCCACTCACTACCTCTGTTAATAATTTTAGTACTACTCTGTCATTCATGTGTGGCCTATCAGTGCTCACTCAATAAAAAACAAAGCACCTAAAGGTCTCCCATATGTAAGCAAATATCCTGTGAAGGGATAGATAATCCTATTATTTATCTTCGTTATTTTCTTTTTCTAGTAGTCATTGGCACTGTAGGGTGATAGTTAAATTCATTAAGCAGTAGCCCTTGTAACAGAGTATTCTCAGTGCCACCCGTAATAGAAAAGTAAGAGCTTCACCACCTGCATGTACTGGACTGGTACAGTAACGCAAGTTTGTGTCATCATGGCTTGCGTCTGTCTTTCTCGGGTGTAAGTTGACTGCGCTGGCATTATGCTGGCTTCCAGAAGTTTACGTACCAATTTCGCTAAACAAGAGAGAACAAGAAGAATAAGACTGGTGTACTGTCATAGTCGAATGTAGTGAGTCCATATAGTGCTCGTAGAATGGATTCTTGAAACTCCCACTAATGTTAGAGCAGAGGCTGACGAAGTGGGAGGTTAGATAGATACAGGCCACAAATGTTATATACTGTGCTTGCAAGTTGCTAGTTCTACTGTGACACAACTTTCTGCTGAATTATTTTGTGTTAATCTTAAAGAGCATTGGTTACAGTATGTTTTTCTTTCTTCATATAGATGTGACTTCTAAACTGACTTAGGAGGAGCTGGCTAGACGGGCCCGGCAAAGGAAGCTGGAGGCGATTGTCGCCGAATATCGGCGACTGGTGGCCCAGGAGGAGGACACGCAGTCGCAGTCCACAACAACATCCACCACAACAGCTGCATCCTCTTCCGCGCTCCCTGGGTCAGCCAGTCAGCGCAAGCCTCCAGTGGTACGGAGACGTGGTACCGCAGCCACCCGCCACCGCCAAGCAGCCAAAAAATCAGCTGCACCCCACAGCAGGTGCTAGGCCCGCATCCACCTCCTTACCCTCAGGGTGTCCAACCTTGAGCAGGAGATGGAGAGAATGAAGAGCCTGCTCAAGAACCTCCGCAGAGAGCAACGGGCCAACCTGGCCAAAGGACACCGCAGGCGGCAGTAGAGGAGGAGAGACTGTCCCTTGCCCCTTTTTTAAAGACTTTTGGGGGTGGGAATTGGGAGTTGGGTTTTTTCTTGGCCTATGGGGACTTTTTCACGGACATTCTTTGGGGTTAGAGAGGGGGGTGGATCGGGTCTTGCGGGATAGTTTATTTTTGTTATGGATATAAATAATTATTTACTTGCAACCTAAACATTGCATACGCGTTTTTACTGTTTTGCGGGGGAGATGGGGGGGGGTTACCTGTTCATTTGTTTTCCTGAAACTTAACTGGCTGCTTGATTCAAATAGTCTAATTAATCAGCCAAATGTTTACAAAAGTAAGTGCCACTCACAGAGTTAGTGAATTCAATTGTCCTACTACTTTAGTAGTACTACCGTCAGTCTCTCCTCTCTCCTACTACTCCACTATTCTTCCTTCCCCCAAATGCTTATCTTACCTGTGATTCGTGTTTGAGAATAGGGCTAGGCACAGGGCTGGCTGCATGGCAACTGGCGATGAATGTTGGCAATCCTGGGCAGATGAAATGGTATTGTTGTGGTGGTAGTAGTGGTGGTACACAGTGGCAGTACTTAGCAGCATATGAAAAAAAAGAAAATGAAACCTTGAGTGGCCTGAGCGGATCATTACAACAGTACGATAGATAGCATAGTACACAAGAACAGTGCCATAATTTAGCCTAACAAATGCTAGTTTCCTAAGTATACTAGTTGCGGGGAGTTTGGCTTTGGCTACTATAAGAAATAGTACTGAAGGTGAAGGACAGAGCAGCGTAATCATTTGCCACGTGTAGGAGGAGGATGTTCTTGATGATCAATACAGTTGATGGCGGCCATGAAAATCAGATTTGGTCTTCAAATAGTCCTGGGTCTGTGTAAAGCTGAGTAAGAATATCTCCTCGGATTCCTTCATCCAGATTTTCTGTTGCTTTGACCTTATCCTCCCCAGCAAGTGTGTGGAATTATTGTTGTAATTTACTCACATCTCAATGAAAACCACACAGCCCGGGGGAAGAGGGTTAGGGTTTGAAACTTGGATGTAAATGGTGTGTGTGGGTAAAGTTTTGTGGAGAGAGGGAAAAAAACACAGCATGGACAAACAACAAATGAAGATAAACAAATGTTTGGATACAAAGCTATTCATAAATTTTTAAGGGACATAAAGGAAGTGAGTTGTTTGCTAAATGGATAGGTTACTGTAAAGTAAGTAGTACTTTCTACAATGTACTATGAAGAAACAACAATGTGACAGTACAGGGCTGCAGTAATTACGCAATTTCACTTGCCTATCTGCCCTCAGAGAGAAGAACCACTTAGTACATTAAATTAGTTAAAAAAATTAGCAAAGAAAAAAGTATACAATGGCTGGAGGGATGAATTGAAGCACAGAGCAAACAAATGCACAGTGTCACACTCACAGAAGTTCACAGCAATAACATTACTTAAAGGATAAATCGAAATGAAGATGGATACTGTAACTTTATGTTGTAGTTGTCCTGTTGAATTTGGGAAGTTGCATGCATCTAGCCATTCCTCTTTCGCGGTACTCCTCCATTCCATCTGACGCTCCGCCGATCAATGTTGGGGACCAGAAGACACCTTGTCCACTGCCTGCCTGGTGGATGCTGAATTGCGGGTCGCTAAGCCTGAGGTCATCCTTTTTGTCATTGCACAGGGTAAAAGACGGCCTGTAATTGTTGATGGAAAAACAGGAAGTGATATTAAAACACCACGGAGAAAAAAATATAAGGTACGCTGTGTAGTGCAAAAATAACACTTGCAGTTTCAGAGTCGACAGTATTACAAAACATACAAGCATCATTTCGAAAGAGCGTACTCTGAGTCTCTTTTTCAAGGATAAATAAGTGTGGGTGAAATTTGCAGATCTTTCCCCTCAAGCTTTGTGTAAAGTGTAAACAGCGATTTTAGAAACCCTAACCCTAACCCTAACTCTAACCCTAGGCCCTAACCCCCCTTTTTCACCAGGGATTTTGTCCAAACCACTTGCGCCTGATATTAGACCTTCCCAGCAATGCCCCCAGACCAGCCAACCCACCCGCAAAAACGTAGAACCCCCCCAAACAGGCAAAAAGCAAAAATGCAAAATCTCACACTTAGAATATTTTCGATCTTCCTTCGATTCAGTCCAAACGCGCTCTGCAGCTAGGCCATAACTCCCCTTTTCCACCATGGATTTCCTTAAAAACAAATGCAATCACAATTAGACTGTGCCAGCAGTGCCCCCAGACCTCAAAACCCACCCCCAAAAACCTAGAACCCCCCAAAAACAAGGAAGTGAGCAAAAACGGAAAACCTTTTCCAACTTGGATTTCGTCCAAACCACTTAAGCCCAATATTAGACCTTCCCTGCTATGCCCCAAGACCCGCCAACCCACCCGCAAAAAAGCAGAACACCCCCAAACAGGCAAAAAGCAAAAATGCAAAATCTCACACTTAGAATATTTTCAGCCTACTTCCCAGATCACTCCATGCGCGCTCTGCAGCTAGGCCCTAACTCCCTTTTCCAACCATGGATTTTCTTCAAACCACTTGCAACCAAAATTAGGCATGCCCAGCATTGCTCCAAGACCCCCCAAACCCCCCCCAAACACCACAAACCCCCAAACAGCCACCCGAAAACAGGAAAGTGAGCGAAAAGTCTGAAAAGTGAAAAACATTTTCACCATGGATTTTGCCATAACCACTTGATTCCAATATTAGACCTTCCCCGCATTGCCCCCAGACCCGTGAACCCACCCGCAAAAAAGCAGAACACCCCCAAACAGGCAAAAAGCAAAAATGCAAAATCTCACACTTAGAATATTTTCGGCCTAGTTCCTAAATCACTCCATGTGCGCTCTGCAGCTAGGCCCTAACTCCCCTTTCCAACCATGAATTTTCTTCAAATCACTTGCAATCAAAATTAGACTATCCCAGCAGTGCTCCAAGACCCCCAGACCCTCCCACAAATCTAGAACCCCCCCTAACAGCCCCCCAAAAACATGCAATACTGGTATATTCAAAACATGGCAAATTGCACTGTTCACAAAAAATTGCTGTTTTCAGCACTTACACTACTTCGATCCTCTTGAAACTTACCTGGACACTTGTTCCGGCGATTCCCAAGAATCTCAGCAAGGCAGAACAAAATCGAACCACTGCGCTCTTTGAAGAAGAAGAAGAAGGTCTACGAATAGTTTTCACTTAGTCTTCACCCAAACACACACGCCCGCAAAGCACCAAAAAAAATCAGAATTCTGCCAATTCTGGACCAAAGAACACCAAACCCCCCTAAAACCTTGCCAACATCATTATGAACGAGCCTGCATCGGGCCCTGAGCCCTAGACTCAGCGGGAACCCTACCAACTTAAACCCAAAATCCCTAGTAAATCGCACTGAACCCTAAACCCTAGATATGCTTTGTCTGTCTGTGTCAAAGTGCCTAGGTATGCCTCATCAGGAGGAGGCTTCACTCAGTGGTGCCTGCCTTGACTGTCTGCATGGCCCTGCCTCAAACATGGGCCAAAAATCCATTCCGCCCAATTTGCGATTTTTCGGTAATTTCGCGAGATTTGCGAAAAACAGCAAATTTCGCAAACATAACGGATGTTTGGCCCAAGCTTGAGGCAGTGCCATGCAGACGGTCAAGGCAGGCACCACTGAGTGAAGCAACCTGATGTAGCATACCTAGGCTCTTTGTCAGACAGACAAAGCATATCTAATTGTATGCAGCACACCACATAGCCCCAATTTTACATGAACTGCTGTCTGTAGTGGACTCTGCCTGGCATAACAACAACAGTACACTGCCTCGCCCTCGACCATTACATACCACGAATAGACAGACATGTAGTTCTGCTGTAGTAGTTGTTGTAGACTGGTTTACCTGTTTGCCACTCACGAATTGGCCATAGTTCTTCCGTAAACCGATGCTGTTGATCCATCCATCCCAGTGACTGACTGTAAAGAAAAAAGATATATTATTTAATCAATCATCAAGATATATTGGCAAGTGAGTCCACTCCAAGGACATTTTGCATATTGTAAAATGTAACATAGTGGCCCCTGAATTTGAAGTACAATTTGAATTAAACAAGTTAAAAAAAACAGAGTAGTTGACATGAGTTAAAATACTGTGTAAAAGATTAAATAATAACTAAGACAAGACATATAATTCATCATTTCATGCACAAAAAACAAATAGCAATTGGTTTAATCAGGGCCAGACAGCCATTGCTGTCCACTGAATGCCATCTTCTCAATTATTCATTACCTGTTCTACTTTTTGTCTGCATCTTCTTCGGAAAGTGAGGGCCCACAGGGCAGCCTCTCCTGTCAATATCAGAAGTAACTCTGTCAGCAATCAGCAAGCATGTAGTCAGTCAGTAATTTCAGTCCCACTTGAGGGGACTCGTCGTAATCCATCCATCTGCCTTGAGGGAAATGGATAGGGGAGTCTGGAGGAGGAGTATAGAGGAGCATGATTGAGTTGTGAACTTGTAAACCTCAGGAATGCAGATTGCGGCACCTTCAAATCAATAAGGAAAATAAGATGAGGACAGTGCTGCTGATGGACTTGTTGTGATTAGGTGATTAGAGTTTTGTTGTGGTAAAAGTTGCAAAACAAAGAAAGACACACAGGAATAAAAGTGAATAAGGACGGAAAAAAGGAAGTCATTTTCAAGCCTCGGTGTCAGGGAAGTAGAGCTCGTCCTCATACTCTATGAATTGAGACGGGGGTAGGTCAGCTAACAGAGAAGAACTTCCATCACCTAAGTCGGTGTCCTCTTCTTCCTGCGTGCATTCACGTATTTTGTAATCTGGTGGTATGAAGTGCTGATTCATCTTGATTAGTGTTAACCTCTCCACATTTTTGGGCGAGAGGTGGGTCCTTTTTGAAGTTACAATGGCACCAGCAGCACTGAAAACAAGTTCAGAAGACACGCTTGGAAGTGGGCAAGACAAATAATGTATAGCCAGGTTGGTGATCAGTTGCCATAGAGGCATTTTCCTGTACCAATACAGCAATGGGTTCTTATTAACAAAGACCTCTGTTGGGTCATCCAGATAGGCCTGCACCATCGATTCAAGTTTCTCCACTGTTGCTCCACTTTGCGTACCATCTGTGGCCTTTGCAGCACTGTAACGAGCAAACCCTTGATCAGTTAGCCAATCCTCTTCTGACCATTTTATGGCTCGGCCTGGTGCAGGTGAGGGCGATGATACGGTTGCTGCTGGTGTCGTTAACGGCTGTGAGGGAAAGTGACTCCCTTCGGCCACAGATTCAGAAGTGGAACTTGACGCCGGATGGCCTGCTGATTCAGTTGTACTTCTGCCATCTCCTTGAATTTTCTGCCGCTCTTTTTGGAACCGACTGGCTGACACAGCTAGCCAATGTTTGTACTTTGAAACATCTGCTTCATCAAAAGGAATAAATGCTTTGCTGGCCACTGCCTTTTTATACCGTGGATCCAGAATAGTGGCACAAATGTAATGTTGTTCTGTATGTATGTTTTTAAGCCTTTGATTGTCAACTAGGCGGCTTAATAACCTCTCCGCCAAATGATATGCTTCTTGCTTTTCAGCATCATCTCGGAACGTTGAAGACACCTCCTTCAGTTCGTGCTCTAGCATGCACAACAATGGGATAGCTTTGCCCAAAGAACAGTCCTCCCTGCTGACTTCACGCGTGAAGACCTCAAAAGGACTAAGCATGTCTGTCAGGCTTGCAACTAGGTTCCATTCCTCCAACTCTAGCCTCATGTCTTTCATAGTAGAACCCAGTTTATAGACATACTCATTTATTACCCCCCACTGCTCAGACAGACGCTCAAGCATTTAAAAGGTTGAGTTCCAACGTGTTGCCACCTCCTGGATTAGTCCTTTGACTGGCAGTTTACGTTCATGTTGAATGCTCCACAGCTCCTTCCAGGCCTTAAAAGAATGGCTGAAATGTGTGCATATTCTTCGGCAGGTGGTCAGTAACTTGATGACTGTGTTTTCATTTTTCAAGAAATCTTGCACCACGATGTTAATAATGTGCGCCAAACACGGCACTCTGAAATAGCCACGATCCTGCATGGCCTTAACTATATTACTGCCATTATCCGTGGAAACATAACCAACCATGCAATTTCTTGGATGCAGCCTTTCAGAGACCTTCCTATCAAACTCATCCAAAAGGTTAGGTCCAGTATGAGTTTTCTCCATGGCAAACATGGCTAATATTGCAGGTTTCCGAGTAGCTTGAAAAAGTGTGTCCGGGTCAACACCTGGATTTGTCTTGTCTCTAACCCCTGCAAAAGAGACCCAGTGTGCAGTGATGCACATGTAATCAAGGGCTTGGCAACTGGTCCACATGTCTGTTGTCAAGTGAATAGTGTGAACAGCACTCTTCTGCAAAACTGCCCCAACCACCTCCAGCACATCTTGAAGTAGTGCTGGAACCGCAACTCTGGCAAAATAGGACCGGCTAGGAACCTTCCATTTAGGGCTGACTGTTGCCACAAATTCTAGAAAACCCACCCCTTCCACGAAAGAAAAAGGGAGAAGGTCCAGCGTTAGCAGTTTAGCCAGCATTGCGTTAACCACCACCACGTTGGATGGTTACGTTCAAATCGCGCATCCGACCAAAACATGCTTCTAATGGTGGGCTGGGCCGTTTTACGTGATGATGATGATGCTGACTTCAAACCAGTTAGGCTCATTGATGTCGTTTTTTGCATTGGTGTCTCTCCCAGACTCTTAGTGTGACTCATACATGTTGCAGGGGTAGAGGGTGTGCGCGCTACCATTGCAGTGCTGCTGCCAGGGGTACTGGGTGTACCAGAAAAAATGTTGGTCGGTTTTTCACTTCCCCCCTGCACGATCAGCCCCTCGTCATCATCAGATGCAATATGAATGGATATGTTTTCCGCCTTTTTGCTAACACTGAAGAGGTCCCAAACTGGGGACTGGAGATGTCTGCTTGTGGTTGAGGTGCTACTTTCAATGCCAGATGAAGTGGAGGATGGGCGTGGCTGAATTTGACTCTGTTGTGCACTTACAGCACCACTACTTGAGGTAATGGAGGTCGAGCTGGATGGAGGTCCCTGCTGGCCCTTCTGACTAAAAAAGATTGAAGCTGTAGGTCGTGTTGGTGTTGTAGTTAACTGCGTGGGTGGTGGTACCAGTGCCACGCCGCCCACATCCCGCTCAGCAGCCATTCGGGATAGGGTGAAAATGTCTGTCTGCTGCATGCCCGCTGGGGCTGGAGTGACGTCTGTGATGCCTGGGTCGTTGTCAGACTGTTCATCAGTATCAGAAGACACCACTTCTTGTTCGTCGTCATCACACATAAGTCGAAGCCTTGCGGGAACCTTCCTTTTAGGCTTAGCTACCCTTTTTCGGCTCATGGTGTGCCTCACTCTCAGACTGCATTGCTGGGTTCCAATCAAATTCAAGGTCATCAGAATGAAGGGGGCTTGAAGAAGAACTTGTAGTAGTAGTAGCCCTCCTTGAACTTTTTCTTGCTGGGGATCTGGAAGACAATGGATCATCCTCAGGAGGAGTGGCTTCCTCAGATGATACCTCCACTTGAATGTCAATTTCCTGATGTGCTCCTACTTCTGGAGGAACAAACGTTGTAGGCAGTTGTGCCAACCCATGAACCTCTAGTTTCACCTCTCCATGCACCTCTCCATGCGCCTCTCCATGCGCCTCTCCTTGCGCCTCTCCTTGCGCCTCTCCTTGCGCCTCTCCTTGCGCCTCTCCTTGTGCCTCTCTTTGCGCCTCTCCTTGCGCATGTACTTGCGCATGTACTTCAGCTTGTATTAGTTGCACCTGTGGTTGTCATTGTGGCTGTGATAGTTGAACACTCATCAGCTGAGTTACACCTGGCGTTGATTGAATGGTACTTTCTTAAGATGAGCCAACATCACTGGTCGATGGTGATTGAACAACCAAAGTGGCTGTCGCAGCAGCACTCATGGTCTTGGACCTAACTTGGCGTGGTGGCACTGAGCCCAATGAAGTGGAGGTGCTGCTTCCAGCTTGGTCCCCGGCGGACACCACTGCTGCTGCAGGCGTAGTTTTTTTTCCCCAAAAAAGATTTCTTTTTGAAATGAACACGTTTGTGATTAGTGTTTATATACATTTTTTTCACAGCCCTGAGGACGTCCCATCATGGGACGAAACGCGTTGGCTGTAGAATCTGTATTGTGAACTTTGAGAATTGTTGAATTGAAGGAATGAAGAAATCTGTGGACAAATCAGAAGACGTTTCTATGGAGAAGTGTTATTGTGAATCTAAATCATTTAATGTGAATTCGATAAGTATGCTCCTTCCTATTTTTGATTCTTTATCTGTTTACTGGGAGGCTGGGCGGTACCTCTGGAGGGTGTTGAGCGTAACAACATTAGTAAGTTTGCAAGACTGCTCGTATAGGTCAGCCAACTAGATAACCCTATTAATGCCAAGTTCGTCTTAGTATGGTTCTCTTGTACTCCTAAAAGCAATGGAAACACACAAAAATCACCACAATCCAATGCCATCCATGCCCTCAATGATGTCTAAATTCAAGACTGCCCACAGAAAGACTTGGTCCATTCACCACTGACTACCCCTGGGCATAATGGTTGAAAGCAAGGCAAACTGGGTGCAGGCCTGAGCACACTACCTGGCTTCAAAATGGCCCCTTGTCCCCCAGCCACATGACCAGGCCTCAAAATGGCCCCCACCCACATGGTCAGGCCCCAACAACACCCCAAAAAGTCGAAAAACACAGAAAAATCACCACAATCCAATGCCATCCATGCCCTCAATGATCTTTAAATTCAAGACACCCCACAGAAAGACTAGGTCCATGCACCACTGACTACCCCTGGGCATAATGGTTGAAAGCAAGGCAAACTGGATGCAGGCCTGAGCACACTGCCTGGCTTCAAGATGGCCCCTTGACCCCCACCACTTGGCCAGGCCCGGCCTGTACCAGGATTCAAAATGGCCCCCACCCACATGGCCAGGCCCCAACAACACCCCAAAAAGTTGAAAAACACACAAAAATCACCACAATCCAATGCCATCCATGTCCTCAATGATGTTTAAATTCAAGACACCCCACAGAAAGACTAGGTCCATGCACCACTGACTACCCCTGGGCATAATGGTTGAAAGCAAGGCAAACTGGGTGCAGGCCTGAGCACACTGCCTGGCTTCAAAATGGCCCATTGATCCCCAGCCACATGGCCAGGCCCTGCCTGGACCAGGCCTCAAAATTGCCCCCACCCACATGGCCAGGTCCCCATCACCACCCCAAAAAGTCGAAAAACACACAAAATCACCACAATCCAATGCCATCCATGCCCTCAATAATGTTTAAATTCAAGACACCCCACAGAAAGACTAGGTCCATGCACCACTGACTACCCCTGGGCATAATGGTTCAAAGCAAGATAAACTGGGTGCATGCCTGAGCTCACTGCCTGGCTTCGAAATGGCCCCTTGTGCCTCAGCCACATGGCCAGGCCCTGCCTGGACCAGGCCTCAAAATGGCCCCCACCCACATGGCCAGGCCCCAACAACACCCCAAAAAGTCGAAAAACACACAAAAATCACCACAATCCAATGCCATCCATGCCCTCAATGATGCTTAAATTCAAGACACCCCACAGAAAGAATTGGTCCATGCACCACTCACTACCCCAGGGCCTACTGGCTAGTGAGGCTTTACAGGCACCACAAAATCAAAAATAAATCCACATATAGTGAGCTAAAATTCAATGACAAAAATGAGATTTGAGTTCAACAAAACTCACAGAAACAGTTGTATCATGCACCCATGACTAACCCTGGATCTACTGGATACTGTGGCTACCCACAATATATTTTTTTTAAAGTTGTAAAAAAGTTTTAAAATTGTAGTTGCAGCAACTGCAATGCCCCAAACAAACAACACCAACTTACTTGTAAAATCTCAAATCCAAAAGTGATCCAGAACTCCAAAGTCCAAAAAGTCCTCAAATACAAATATCCAGCAGCAGCCACAAAAAGTAATCCTTCCAGCTCCAGATCCAAATGAAAAGTGACCAGGAGATGGACAAAGCACTGGGAGGAGCCTGCTGGACAGGAACAGGAAGTTGGAGACTCTGGGGCACTTCCTTCCTCCCACCCCCCCAAAAATGGGCTCCTTCCACAAAAAATTGCAGCCAAATCTCAATCTGAGGAGTTATTCTGATCAAAATTATGATTTTCAGAAGGTTTATGCTGCCTGCGGTGGATTTCTTGTGCAGAATTTAAATTTTTGCAATTTCGGGAAAGCGAGCTGTTCAAATCTCCTGCCGGATGTCAGCTGCACGCCGCATCTACGTGTTCGGCATTGTTTACTCCCGCGATGCGTGATCGCGGGCCCTTATGACGTACTCGCGTTGTCAAACTCTCGCTGTGCAAGATGGCGGACCGCGATGACGTAATTGCGGTAGAAAAACTCACGCGCGATCACGCTGCAAGATCCAAAATGGCGCAGCACACGCAATCCGGGAGAAAAACAACTTGGTGGACTCAGAATCACGGTAAGTCAACGCCATGCGTGCGATATTGTATTTTTCAAGCGCGACCAAGCCAAAGAATCCGCAGCTGCAAATTTGCAGATTTTTGGGCAAATTCGTGCGAAAGAAACAGATTTTACGCCCACGCTTAGTGTGTTGTAAACCTATCTTACAATCCTTCATGTGGTATTCTATGTGTAGAAATACACTGTCTTATCACTTTGTTAAGCAATACTTTGGAGTGATATTTGCACTTATATCTGTTGCTGCACCCACACATGCGGTCGGGTTCTTGACACACATAGCCTAGGCAGAGACCTTACACTGCCTCACACAGAGCTAGTCTGGAGGGTTTTTTTTCAAATTCCAGTTTGCCTGCGAGCACTCACGGTCAAACCACCTAATGAATGTATTATTAGTCCTCCTTCCAGTTAATCAAATTGCCAGCAATTGCAAGTAATATCTTGCTAAAAACAGCAATAATTTGTTATGGGTAGAATTTAATTCTGCGCACAAGGAAAATTTGGTGGGATTGTCCTTGATAACCTTCCCCAACTGGGCCGATTCATTAATATTTGTCCATCGGAGGCAGATGCCATTTGTGTCCTGTGTTTCAATTTATTCCTCTAATTGCAGGCCGTTAGTCCACTTCAACTTGATGTTAAATACCATAAACAGAGGGTAGTGGTCACTAAAACACCTTTGATCGACTTAAAAAGAGCCAAACAACCCCTCTGCTTTTTGTGAGACAAGGCCATGATCGATTGTAGAATCAGAGTGATTATTTTGGAAAGAAGGGCTTGTCATTCCTTCTCTATCTTGTGTATTTACCATAAAGGTTATATGCTAGGTTATATCTAAAACAAAGTTCGTTTAGGGCCTCCCCATATAGGTGACGTGGTAACTTTGGGGCCGATTAGGATGGCGGGCGGAAAGCGTCTGGACTGCCAGTCTCCCGGGAAATGATTGTCCGACTGCACCGCGGGGAAACCGGCGGTGCTATTAAGATTCCCCTCCAGCAAAACCCGACCGCGGCGGACGGATGTCTCCAAAGACCGCCGAACGTGGACGTAACCAAAGAAAAACCGACCACCGCGGACGTAGTGGCCGCGGTAACAGGCCCAACCACCAATAGTGCAGCGGAGTGACTGGCTGCACGATTAGGATAACACCGCCAGGGCAGCGTAAAGAATCACCCTCCACGACCGTAGCGGAAAATTACATCGAGAAATGTAAGTATCAGCGGAAGGGCCAAAGCTAATCCACCGTGGCGGTCAGACCGCAAGAACAATGGCGGTAGCAAGGTACAATGCAATCCAGCAAATCAGGACCCAAACCTACCATGAACACACCCCTCCCCCAATAACCCACATCGAAAACACACTCCCATGGTGGAAAACCTGACAGGCATGGGTCCACACCCACAACATACCTGACTGCAAGATACAATTGGGACACAGACACAAAGAAGAAAATAAAAGGAGCCCCTCCCATCCCCACAATCCTTTGCATCACAGCAGAACTGAGAGGAAGAGGCACACAGCAGAGCACCGCACCACATACACCAATAGCCACACAACAACCTGCACATCAACACACACACCTTACCATCCACCACAAAACCATCCCAACAAACCACACACCTGTACCCCCAACACCCTGCACAGCACACACCATGGCCAACAAGAAACAGCCCAAATTCACAGAGTGAGCTGAAAGTCATGGTGGATGAGATTATACGTGTAGAACCCAACCTGTTTGGAACCCTTGTACAACAGACCACACTGGCCAACAAAACCAGAATGTGGGAAAGGATAGTCCCCAGAGTGAACGCATCAGGGAAAGCGCCACGCACCAAAAGAGACATCCTGAGGCGGTGGCACGACCTTAAGGCAAAGGTGAAGTCAATCAGAGGCAAGAACCGCGAGCGGGCTGAGTGTACTGGCGCCAGCACTCCCATTCAGCCAATACCCTACAGTGAATGGGAGGAGAAGGCGCTTGCAATACTGCACCCGGAGTGCCTGGAAGGAATAGCTGAGGGATTGGAGGCTGGTAAGTACAACCTAATGACCACAATCACAATGCCAAGTACTGCCTTGCACAACTGCTAAGACACTCCACCTAGGCCCCACACCATGCATGTGGAGCACACAGTCATCCAAATGTGTGAATGCCAGGGCTAAAATGCATCCACCATGATCACCTACAAACGGAGCAACCACCATTTCCAGGGTCACATGTGGCTAAGCAGCCAACACTCAACTCCCAACAGGCCCCATGACCCACAGCAGAGCAAGATTGAGTCCCTCCACCATGTGCTAGCAATGCAACCCCCCCTCACCAAACTTACAGGTAGGTAGCCATCTGCACAGGGAGGTGTGTACCTGGTTGAGGGGCCAGCACTACGACTCCCAACAGGCCCCTTGACCCACAGCAGAGCAAGATGGAGTCCCTCCACCATGTGCTAGCAAAGCAACCCCCTCACCAAACTTAAAGGTAGGTAGCCATCTGCACAGGTAGGGGTGTACCTGGTTGAGGGGCCAGCACTACAACTCCCAACAGGCCCCCTTGACCCACAGCAGAGCCAGATTGAGTCCCTCCACCATATGCTAGCAATGTAACCCCCCTCACCAAACGTACAGGTAGGTAGCCATCTGCACAGGGAGGGGTGTACCTGGTTGAGGGGCCAGCACTACAACTCACAACAGGCCCCCTTGACCCACAGCAGAGCAAGATGGATTCCCTCCACCATGTGCTAGCAATGCAATCCCCCCTCACCAAACTTACAGGTAGGCAGCCATCTGCACAGGGAGGGGTGTACCTGGTTGAGGGGCCAGCACTACAACTCCCAACAGCTCCCCTTGACCCACAGCAGAGCAAGATGGAGTCCCTCCACCGTGTGCTAGCAATGCAATCTCCCTCACTAAACTTACAGGTAGGTAACCATCTGCACAGGGAGGGGTGTACCTGGTAGAGGGTCCAGAACCACAACTCCCAACAGGCCCCCGTGACCCACAGCAGAGCAAGATGGAGTCCCTCCACCATGTGCTAGCAATGCAACCCCCCTCACCAAACTTACAGGTAGGTAGCCATCTGCACAGGGAGGTGTGTACCTGGTTGAGGGGCCAGCACTACAACTCCCAACAGGCCCCCTTGACCCACAGCAGAGCAAGATGGAGTCCCTCCACCATGTGCTAGCAATGCAACCCCCTCATCAAAGTTACAGGTAGGTAGCCATCTGCACAGGGAGGGGTGTACCTGGTTGAGGGGCCAGCACCACAACTCCAAACAGGCCCCCTTGACCCACAGCAGAGCAAGATGGAGTCCCTCCACCATGTGCTAGCAATGCAACCCCCCTCACCAAACTTACAGGTAGGTAGACATCTGCACAGGGAGGGGTGTACCTGGTCGAGGGGCCAGCACTACAACTCCCAACAGGCCCCCTTGACCCACAGCAGAGCAAGATGGAGTACCTCCATTATGTGCTAACAATGCAACCCCCCTCACCAAACTTACAAGTAGGTAGCCATCTGCACAGGGAGGGGTGTACCTGGTTGAGGGGCCAGCACTACAACTCCCAACAGCCCCCCTTGACCCACAGCAGAGCCCGATGGAGTCCCTCCACCATGTGCTAGCAATGCAACCCCCCTCATCAAACTTGCAGGTAGGTAGCCATCTGCACAGGGAGGGGTGTACCTGGTTGAGGGGCCAGCACTACAACTCCCAACAGCCCCCCTTGACCCACAGCAGAGCAAGATGGAGTCCCTCCACCATGTGCTAGCAATGCAACCCCCCTCACCAAACTTACAGGTAGGTAGCCAGCTGCACAGGGAGGGGTGTACCTGGTTGAGGGGCCAGCACTACAACTCCCAACAGGCCCCCTTGACCTGCAACATTGTAGCAAGAAGTACCACACACCATCCTCAAAGTGTCAGGATCAAAACCAGAAAACAACCCTTAAACAGGTAAGTACACAGTCCCTGCAGACCGCAGATTTCTGTGTACAACCAAGAACCATTGGACCACATAAGGAGCCACCACAATTTGAATGTGGGACACATGCACTAGCCATGTTACCTCTGCACACATCTGAGTACATGGAAATGCCATCTGGGAAATAGTGGCAGCACACAGAACACATGTAGTAGAAGGTCAGTGCACCACGTCAAACAGGACGTACAGCCACCATCAATTGCCAGGTGTGCACGGATACCAGGCCCCAGTATGCGCCGTTGAAGCATGGCACATAACTCTATGGAGGCCTACAACATGAAATAAGCCAGACATGCATCAGATGACAACGACTCCCCCATGTACAACAGTAAGCCATGTTATTCCGAACCGTTTGTACACATGGCCATGTTCACATTGTATTGCCACATCAACAATGAGGACATGACCACGTAATCAAACAATACCTAGGTGTCCCATAGTAACGCACCACAGTATGACACCTAGCCAAGTGGCGTATGCCAACCTACCCCCTCATGATGCCCAGTACTGTGTACCACAACAATGTGATGATTTCGGCAATCTTGTGCTGCATGACATGACATCCCAATCATCACAACAACCAACCTGTGCAGTTCACATCAATGACTCTCTATCCTTTGTATAACAGGTGATCGTGAACTGGCAGGAAATGTCAGCAACCTGCAACACCAGGCAACCCCCTCAGATCATGGACTCTCCGGGGCAGATGACCTTGACGCCTCGGATGCTGTGGACGAAGCCGGTACACCAGTGTCGCCAGTGCCTTCACAGTCCCAGGACATTGCTGTCACCACCACCTTGACCACAACACCAACAGTGGCCCCTGCCGTCGGGACCTGTACTACCACTACCCCCACCACCACCACTGCAACAAGTCTTCCCTGTGCCACTCTCCCAGACCCATTGGACAATAAAACCCCCTTCACATCCCAAGAAAGCAGGGATAGTGTCCCGGCTAGGACCCAGGTGAAGCAACAGGTCCCGGACAGGAGGGCAGGTGCAAGGGTAGGTAACCAGCAAGACCCACCCAATCGTGGAGGTATATGAGCATGCACAGGCCCAGGCACGCCAAAATGCACTGGAGCACCGGCAGCTGTTGAGGTCCATCGACAACAGGATGGCACAACTGGTGGACCTCATGGGGCAGCAAGCAGCGGCTCAGAGGGACCAGCCTGCAGGCCATATACCACCTCCCCCTCCCCCAGTGGCCTGCAGGATGTCATTCAACAACCATCCCCTGAGGCCACAGAAAGGGATATGTCCCCCGAGCAAGCTGCCCCCACAGCAGCCTCCCCTCCGGCCAAAATACAGAGGGGACATCCGAGGAAACAGCCAGGTGAAACCAGTGGCAAAGCAACAGCCAGCCCCCAGACGAGGAGCCAGCGCTGACTTTACCTGAGCCTGTGATTCACTCTGCTGACTATCCTCCCCCACACCGCCAGGCCATGGCATATATCTGTTGTACTGGGTTCCCACAATGCACTCCCCCAACATTGCCACCATTGCAAATAAACACTCTTGAAACACTCATGTCCGTGTGTACTCCATGTTTTTATCACAGGATGTACAATGATGTAAACGTTATGATGTCCAAGGAGCAATGCCTGTCTGTACTCATGGTGAATATAAAGCAACCTAGGGAGAACAAGAGCACAACATACACATGTCAGGAGACTGCATCACAGCCATCACACCACACCGCACTTCACGGCCGTGCAATCTACCCACTCCACAATTTGCACCAGTAACAACATACCCAGGTTTTCAGGTTTTTTAAGTCTTTATTTCGATTTATAGAATCATAAAAGACAAATAAAAACAGTAAATTAAGCATACATTATAAAACAAAACAAAAACAAAAGAATTTTCATTAAAACCATCATGAAAAAGTGACAAAATCATATATCTCAAAACATTTCAGTACATTACTACACTAATACTAGGATTAAACAATATAATAAAGACCTAATGGAAGCATAACAAGAAAAACCTGTATATAAGAAAAATACAGAGACTGAATCGAAATCAGAAACAAGGTTCCTGTAGGAGTCTTGATCTAATCGCCCAAGTCCAACCCAGGTATTTTGCTACAGCGACCACTACCACCTCGGAGGTGTTCGTGCGAAGTGCCCACATGGCCTCAGCACTACCTCTCGCTTTAAGGTATCGACAAATGGGCCCTAACCATTTACTTCTTGGGGCATGATAGGCCTCACAGACAAATAGAAGATGACCCATGCTCTCCTTATGTCCGGGGCACCAAGGACAGAAATCACTCGCTCGATTAGACCAATTCCTAGTAAAGGATCTTAAAGGCAGGGTACCTACACGAAACTGATGGTAGAGTTTTTTGTCTAATGGCTTGGTTATGACATCCCAATAATTCTCTAGAAGGGGGTCAAGTTTGTGACATAAAAACTGACCTGTTAGACTTACTCTATCTGAGGCCAACACTAGCCTTTTACGAACAGTGGCCCAATAGAGTGCTTTATAGTCCTGTTTAGAAGGAAAGCTGAGAGACCCCGGTGAAACCCACAACTGATTAAGGCCCATTTCATCCAGGATCAATTTCACTTCACGCAGCCAAGGTATACTACTGGACCCCCAGATCGATCTAATTTCCCCGAGTTCTTTTGCAAAAAGGCTTAGATCTGGAGAGGTCTAGACGCGTCTCCACATGGCTACTAATCTATATCTGGCCATTTCATTAATTGGGTTACACCCCAGATCCAGACATAGCGGTTTGATGGGAGTCGATTGTGGGAGACCCACAAATTTCCGCATAAATTTATTTTGAAGTTTCACCAGGGGTGATAGATCCATATGTCCCCAAAGGTCTGCCCCGTACAATATTGCGGAGCTTACCTTAGTGACATAAATCTTGAGTGCTGGTTTGATACGTTTAGTTAAAGACCTTTTTTGCTCCTGTAATAGACAACCCGTAAGGCGAGCAAATTTTAGGTGGAGGGTGTCTATCTGGGGTTTCCAACGGAGTCGATAGTCCAAGGTAACTCCTAAGTACGTCATTTCCTCAACTTGTTCCAGGCCCACTCCATGTAAGCTTACTGAGCTCGTGATGGAACGGCTTTTTGTAAGGACCATAAATTTAGTTTTATTTATATTGATTTTAAGGTCATTAACAGTACAAAACTCCTCAAAGCGGGTCAATGCTGTTTGCAAACCTCTACGGGTCTTAGAGAGGAGCAAGGTATCGTCAGCAAAAATAAGCATAGGAAACCTTGTCCCCCCCAGGCATGGTGCATCGGTAGGTGTGTTTGCAAAAAATTTAACCACCTGGTCAATGAACAGTAAGAAAAGTGTAGGCGCCAGGACACACCCCTGGCGGACTCCACGGGTTACAACGAAGGAGTCCGTCACCTGCCCTTGGCCTCCCCACCTTACCCTAGCAAAGGTGCCCTCATGTAATCTAACAACCATGTCCAATATCTCCAATGGCAGTCCTAAATCTCTAAGCACAGACCATAATTTGGCCCTAGGTACAAGATCGAATGCAGATTTCAGATCGATGAATGCTGCATAAATCTTTCCACCACCCAACAGCACAACCTTCCAGTAAATCATACAAAATCTAAAAACCTGGTCGATTGTGCTGGTACCTGATCTGAATCCTGCCTGTAGGGGGGACAAAATGCCCTCCAGCTCAATCCACCCCTGGACTCTAGCAAGGACCATCCTTGCGATAACTTTTTGCAGCGAGTCTATTAAGCTTATTGGACGGTAGTTTCCCGGGTCTGAGCGGTCACCTTTTTTAAAAATTGGGAGGATCTCCGCCCCCTTCCAGGACAAAGGGATCCTGGCCCCCAAGGCAATAGCATTTGCCAGAATGGTTATAAAGGGGACCCAAAGTTGGGGGTTGACCTTAAATAGATCATCTGGGATGCAATCCATCCCTGGGGCCTTCCCCCTTAAGACCAAGCGGAGTGCGGACTCTGTTTCCAATTCCGTGAATTTTAACTCCTGATTAGGGATAAGTGAAATTGCCTGCCAGGGGTGTGGTGCATCAGGCTCTGGGTCGGGGGCTGTAAACTGGCCTGAATAAAAATCCACCCAGGCTTCTGCGGGCACATGGTTAGCTGGAGTTTGAGAGTCCGGATTTCTGCCCCACCTAACGAGTTCCCAGAACTTAATCTGGTTGGAAGATATACACGCGTCCAAAAGGTCAGACCAATATAGATCATCCCACTCCCTTTTCGCCTCCCACTGGGTCCTTTTGTACATAGTTCGTGCCTCCTTTATGTCGCTGGAAACCCTAGATTTCACAGCTTTTACTAAACGGCTGTGTGCATCCCTACAGTTTTTATTATACCATTTCTCCCGGGGACCATGTACCTTTGTAGTGCCTTGCTTAGACGGGAGCGTCAGAAGAACCTTTAGGTGGGCAAAGCATCGTTCGTAATGGTCGGAGATCTGGTTAGCTGCGACCCTACTGTGTGCCAGAGGCCGGATGTCACTCAGAGTCAGTAAAACTGTATTCTTTATACTATCAAGGAGGGTCGGGTTCTCCACAACCCTTGACCATCTAAGCCTTCTTCTATCATTTGATAAAAGAGCATCCCCTGTTACATGGAATGCGGAGGGGGATCTGCCAGATCCACCTGGAAGTCTCAATTTGAGTGACAAAGGGTTATGGTCGCTTTCTGGGCGAGGCACCACTTCCATAACCAACAAAAGTGACCAGTATTCCACTTTTAGCAGGATATAGTCTATCCGACTTTTCCTTACACCATTATCAAAGGTGGGTTTACCAACTTTATCAGAAGATGAGCTACCATTCGTTGCCCGTAGGCCCCAATCTAGGCACAGCCCCATCCAGTGTAGAGCTGCCTCAGAGACTCTTTTAATATTGTCCAAGGACAACATTGGGATATTCCAAACAGTCTCCTCTGCAGCCCCCAAATGTTCCTCTATAGTAAGAAATGGCTCAAAGGTGCAGTTGAGATCCCCTGCAAGAATGAGTAGTTTATCTCTCCCTACTCCCTCAAGGTACGAGTCCAATGGTTCTATAATGCTGGGACAACGCCCACCCGATCTGCCACGTGCATAGATATTGTCAACTATAATATCCAGGCAATTTTCCTTACTTAGCCTAATTCCTAAAAGATCCAGGTTGTCCACACAAATTTCCGTTGGTCGATAACCGATGGACTGTTTGACCCAGATCACTAATCCCCCTGAAGCTCGACCCTTATTGCCCCTAATGGCTGGTTTATAAAAATTTAGGAATCCTACCCTAAAAATTGGATCAGGAGCCCAACTTTCCTGGAACAAAAGTACATCAAACGTATCAATAAAATCCAACCAGTCCTCCGAGTCCATACGACCTTTCATCCCTGCCACATTCTATGAAGCTAATTTGAGTATGTCAGCCTCACTAGAAGATATAATGCTATGTGAACCACTATGGGCCGCTCCCAGTGGTACTCCTATGCTCAATGGCAAAGCCACCAACGTGTTGTCCTCCTGAAAGGGTAAGTATCAGCTACCACCGACTCTCTCTCTATACAGACATCCCCCTGTATGGACTTTCCAATACCAACCCCATCTGCCCCATCTACTTGATTTCCCAAGACCCTCCCATTGACACCTATTGGGTGAAGTCAATCGATGCACTCTAAACCAGAGAGGGGTTCAAAACAATTAAACAGAAATGGGAGCTGTGATGGGTATGGTGTTCTATCAGAGTGATATCTTCGGGCAGATGTACTTTGGTAGTTGTGACCAGAAGGAAACTCATAGGGACGTCTAGGATAAAAATACTCAAGGCCGATGTTCTGCACATCCCCCATCTTCCCAAATCTTGCATCCCTACGCACAAAATCTACCACCCAGGGATCCTTAAAGGATATGATAATGCAGTCCCCTTCTAGATCCTTGGAACTATGTCCTACCCATTCAACTCTTCTTACAAATAATATTTCTGTCGAGGAGGAGGGGGGAAGGGGGCGATGTTTTTTGAGCCAAAATATTACCTTGTTTCGGAGATCATTAAAAGATTCCTTCGCGCCCTCTCTAAGTGGGGCAACACCAGTTAGAACTATCGTATACGGTGATGCAGCCTGGGGGAGATCTGTGTATGGGGTGTCCGTTTGCTGGCTTTCATAAAGGGAGTAGAACGATTGCTAGGTCTGCTCCCTCTTACACCTTGAGTTGATTTAGGCTGCGAAGAAGTGCTTGGGGCAAGCAGAACGCCACCCTTGGGCTGGGTGGCCACATGAGATACAGAACTATTAGGCTGTTGTTGGTGGTTGATTCTTAAAGGGGCCATTTTTTTCTCCTGCTGTAAAGGGGCTGGTACTATCATGTTATCAATTTTTCCAATACACCCCCCTGCCGCTGGGCCCTTATTTGTATTCAGAATAGATGCTGTTGGTGGGCCGGAGGATACTTTTAGCGGGACGTTGCTTGAGTTTATATTTGTTTGCCCTTTGGAATTACTCATAGAGGATCTGTTGTTCCCAGTGGCATTTGTTAGCATTTTTAGAAGACCAGTATTGCTGTTAACTGTGGACTCAAGCACATCTAGTTTTGCAGTCATCAACCGTGTTCTTTCTAATACAGGAAGTAATAATATTTTAAACATTGCTTCCATTTTGATCAGCAAGCTATCATCGCTACTATAGCAGGTTGGACATGGATCGGAGGGGCCAAAGGGAATATGGGATTGGCACGGAGGTTCATTTGAGGCTAAACCATATTGTGGTGTAGGGGTGGCCTCAAAAATAGGGAGAGTAGGAGACGGGAGTGAAGGAAGAGGTGGTGCATTTGGTTTTTGGATCTTAGTAGCACCCCCCTCTGATAGCCCTTACGTCTTTTCCTTTTACGTGGTATTGTTCTCTGAAGGTCATCATCATAAGTGGTGTCCGACTGGGATTGACTAGCAAAGAGCACACTACCCTCTCCCCCACTATCTTGCATAGCATCTTGGCTAAGGTCACTCTCTAACAGGGACGGAGATTGGACCCCCTCCTCTCTCTCACGATGTACCTCAGCCACTATTTCGACAAAATTTTGGTTTACATTTAGGGCTCGGGCACCAGGGCTGGGTATGGTAGCTAACTTTCCCAAAGAGGATCGTTTCCCATTTACCAGATCTAAGGAAAGCCTTTTTTCTACCATAGCTATCTCCTTTTCTAAAATGCCTGTGGCCCTGGAGATAAAAGCGTCTATGGGCCCAGAAACTACCCCCTTGGTGGTCTGTAGCTGTACATTGCGTACTTTACCCGAACGTAGAGGCATGATATCAGTATATAGAACAACAATGCAATAATATCACAGCAATTGTTAAGAAGATAAAACAGATACCTAATAGGAATTAGAACAAAGGGGGTGGCCCAACCCAACCTCGGCCGACCTCGGACAGCCGCAGACGCCCCCGCCCTTGTCCCAGGCTTCTCCCGGTCGCTCCCGCGCAGCGGGACCAAGGGAGTTATTTAGTAGGACTGCAGGTAGAGGGGAGGAGCAGTCAGGGAGAGCGGCCCAGGTGCTGGTAATCCGGGCTGGCGAGCGCTCCTGGGTGATGTAGTCCCAGTCCAGCGCTCGCACTCGCTCGCAGCCCTGCTTCACACACACGCCTCCTCCAAAGACGCCTCCACAATTTGCACCAGTAACAACATACCCATTCTTGAGCCATGCATGACTACCATGTCCCACACACATTGGCACTTAGCATGGAGCCAACTACAGGCAGCACTCACATCCCACATCCAGACATCATCACCAACCACCCCTCCCGCATACCATGTGAACACCGTATGTTGACACCTACCTTCAAGGGAAGTAGCGCTCAATGAGCTGACGTCTCTGGTCCACACCTTCCTCCTCTCCACTATCATCATCACTGGACATGGGCAGGATAGCATGCGGAGCCACTTGTTGGTCTTCAGGGACCAGGATCAGGGGATCTCCTTGCGCAGGGCCAGGTTGTGGAGCATGCAGCAGGCGACCACGATTTTGCAGACCTTTGCGGGTGAGTAAGGCAGGGCCCCTCCGGTCTTGTCCAGGCAGCGGAACCTTGACTTCAGCAGCCCAAATGTGCGCTCCACCACCCGACGTGTCTTGCCATGTGCCACATTATATCGCTGTTCGCCTGGGGTAGTGGGATTTCGTATTGGACTCAACAACCATGGGTTACCAGTAACTTGAATTTCCTTACATAGGCTAACATTGACAGGTTTCACTTGGAAATTTTTGGAAGTGTGGAGGTTTCGAACTTTAAAATATTCACCTAAAATCATTCAAACAACGAATCCTGATATACTCACCTGTTATCAGGAGAGAACCCAGTGCTGCATCTTTTAGCCCAGCACTGACCCTGAAAAGTAATTCTAAGTGTACTTACCAGTAACTTGTATTTCTTTCCATAGGAATTCATTGTCTGGTTTTCACACGAATGGTTTCTAAGTGTCGATTTTCTCAAACTACAAATATTCCTTAAAAATCGCCTGATTAACTTAAACATATTCTTTAACTGTTTACATGAGATGCACCAGTGCTAGATCCAGGATACACCACTGAGTAAGAAAAAGTAATGACAACACTACTTACTTGCTAAGTGAATTTCCTCCCAAAGGATAACATGTGAAAAAGTTTCTAAGTGTCAACTTTTAAAATACAATAATATTCGTTAGAAATCACTAGGATGCAGTCCTGTGGTTAACAAAGTAATCTATAAAGTAACTAATTGCATTTAACTAGAAATCCCCTTTGAGCTCAATGTTGCATTGTGTTTGAAATTGTGATTCCCATTGCAACAACTGTAACTACTGTACTTAAAAGTCTATTGCTTATTTGTAAATTATTTAAACTAAACTAATTCATTCTGAGAAAGTATATTTTGTAATGTAATGTATAATGTAATTATAATGTAATTTAAAAATAAAATACCTAAAAATAAATAGTTTAAAAAAATGTAGTAAATCAGTATAAAAAATAAATATAACAATACATATATTTAACAATTGACATTTAAAAAACCTTTTAAATTCACTGAAAAAAACATAGGTTTCAGATATGTTATAGTTAGGAATTATCATTTAAAAAACCTTAGAAATTCACTGAAAAAAACATAGGTTTCAGGGGTGTTATAGTTAGCTGGACATTTCACTCATATAAAACCATTGAAATTCCTCTGTTATAGTTAGTTCTGCTAACTATAACTCGTGTGCCCACAATGCACTTCTGATGATGTCACATATAACATCATTCATGACATAGTCAGTGACATCACTGATAACATCATCCAGTGAATGTAGTTTAGTTTGAAATTTAAATATGTATTATATATACACCAATCTGAAGTTTGAGTGGTATATATAACTGGCTGGAAGGAAGATTTATTAGCTGTCTGACTGTTTAAGTGAGTAATTAAAAGTTTCTCACTTAATACATGGATTAATAACTAAACTATGTGAATGTGTGCATCCCAGTCTCTGTTGTTGTATAACATGCTGCATCAGTTTGTCACTAACTACAAGAGTCTGTATATTAGTAATTGATTAGTTGGGGGAGTATTTGTATGGGACACTGAGTTTGTGTATGTGGTTGGATGGGTTGTGTGTAACTCTATGCTTAGATGTGTGAATGGTTGATTGACAAGATGTATAGGTTTAAGAGTGCATGTGGAAACAGTTGTTTGGGTGACTGAGTGTATTTATTTGTGTGTTTGTGAGCGGATATGTTTTAGTTGTACATATTCAACAGAGTAAAAAAATAAAAGGCATTATATGTGAGAATTGGTATACATAAATAGGTATATGTAAGAGTTAGTGATTTTGAGAGTAACTATATGAATAAGTGTATAATTGTAATGGGGATTTTTTAACATATTAACTATGAGTTACTATGCGTTTGAATAAATGAGGTGTTGTGTGCATAATTGTGTAAGTGAGTAAATGTAAGTGTGATACATTTTTTTCATCAGTGAGTAGGAAGACTGCATAACCCAATAAGTTGACTGCTGAAGTGTCAATATAAATATATGTATATAAGTGCATTTGATAGTGTTCTATTGATTAGTGACTGCATGTATAAGTGATTCTGTTGTTGACTGGGTAGTTGTGTGTAAACTTAGGAATCAGTGAGTGGGTATGTAGTAACTGGTATTGGTGTGTCAATGGTTTTAAATATGGTGAGTGATGAAAGGTTATACTAGTGTATGATGAGGTGTATCAGATTGTCACGTGGATGATGCCATCAGTGATGGCATCAGTGATGTCATGTGAGATGTCATCAGTGATTTCACTGACCATGTCATGAATGATGTAATGTGTGACATCATCATCAGCAGTGCATTGCGGGCGCACGAGTTATAGTTAGCAGAACTAACTATAATGGAGGAATTTCAATGTGTTTTATGAGTGAAATGTCCAGCTAACTATAACACCCCTGAAACGTATGGTTTATTCAGTGAATATATACATATATATATTATATATATATATATATATATATATATATATATATATATATATATATATATATGTGTAAATTACCTACTTGCGGTCGCTAGTAGGTAGTTATAGTTAGGACAGACTGCACAAACGAGGCGCCCCCCCGGCCTGGACTTTGGCTAGGTGTCGGGGAGAGGGAGCAGATGGTCTGCTAACGGGACTGCCCGGCAACAGTGAAATCCTCCAAGCAGATACCGCTAATCAAAGGAGCGCCATAATTGAGGACATTATTGTATGCCAGGGTGGGTCACTGTACCTCACTTTGGGCTCAGATCGGCAATTCTCCAGGTAGCGGGATCTATCTACGGCATCCGGGGACTTTTGAGAAAGAAAGCGTCATAAAACACTCGAGAAATGGAACTTTCCTTGTCCGTTTTCTATGGCTGTACAATCCAGCCAATGAGAGCCCTCGGCAGGACTTATGAAAAAGCCCCGCGAAAGAACTTTACTTCTAAGCACACGCAAGACACCCGGCACTGAGGAAGGCAACCGCCGATACGCGTCTGCCAGGGACAGAAAACTGTGTGCACAACGCGTTATTGATGCTGTAACTTGGAGGCAATAAATTATTGTTGAGCAGCCCCAGCATGTGTCGGACCCGTTCTTAACCAGGGCGGGATTGGAGGAATATATATTGGTTTCGTTGAAGCGAGTAAGGGGAAAAAAGGGTGAAAAGAGTAGGAAAGAGGAGGATAGGAGCAGTGTAACCTCTGTGGGGGAGTGCGAAGCGAAGTAGTCACTCTTACCGGTGTTGCTCAGAGTGACATGGTGCTGAGATGAGATGCTGCTACACTCGGGTATGAAACGAGAGCCTAAACCGTGAGCTCATTGCTGTAAAGTGATGTGGTCTGGTCTTTGTAGCATACTTGTGGAATTAGTGTTAGTAGGCATTTATAGCACACAGGCAGTGGGAAGCGAACTACTGACCTCTACTGTGCGTTTATAGTATACCGAAAATGAAGTACTCATGCCTACCGGTATGAAGTCTCGGGGATCAAACTGAGCTGATTGGTGTAAAGTGATGGGCTCTGTAGCATACTGGCAGCTGTAGTATAACTGTGTAAGTAGTGTTAGTATGCGTTTATAGTATACAGGGAGTGGGAAGTGAACGAATCATCCCTACCGGTCTGAAGACTCGGGGATTAAACCGTGAGCCTAATTCGTAAGCATGGGCTGAAAATTCGTTCCGCTCGCGGAATTTGCGGATTTTCCGCGATTTCGCAATACGCGAATCTCGCGAAATAGTGGTAAAATCCGCAAATCAGCGGGGACGAATTTTCAGCCAAGCACTTACAGGGTTACAGCAGCAGGTGCAAAAGTTGAAGCTAATTTTTTGTAACAAAAGGGTTACAAAGAAATTAACTTCAACTTGGGCACCTGCTGCTGTAAGCCTGTAAGTGCTTTGTGGCGCCTCGTTGCCTACTTGCAACTATTCTCTGACCCTGCTCTGACCCTTGAAGCAGGGTCGGAGAATAGTTACAAGTAGGCAATGAGGCGCCTGTCACGAAAATTAAATCTCAACAGGAAGGACTGACAGATATAAAAACAAGCATTTGCAATGCAATAGGTCTCGCATTAGGAAAGTTTGAGCTATTTGTCTTGTAAATGACAATTTTTTTTATTTATGTGTTGGTTTTGAAAATTGCTAAATTAATAGCTTTGTCATTTACAATGCCATTCGTTATAACTTTCGCTAATGTGACACCTATAGCATTTGTAATGCAACATGTTTTGTATTTACGTGATTTAGCTGTATTGACATTACAAATTACAATGGCTTTTAATTTTTTTAAATAATTAATACTTAAATAAAAGGGATTTTAATTTATAATGGCAATAGCTTAAACTTTTGTAAATAACTTTTGGGAAGATTATGTTCAGTGTATTTTATTGTGATGAAAATCCAAGAACAGAAGTGAAATATTAACATCTTTTTGTGACATTTGTAATAAAGTTTGAAACATTGAGAGAACATATTTGAACCAGTTGTTGTTGAATGGTTGTGCAGATTGATGCTGGGGTGGCGCTGAGTGGTGCTGTGGTGGTGCTGAGTGGTTCTGTGGTGATGCTGAGTGGTGCTGTGGTGGTGCTGAGTGATGCTGTGGTGGCACTGAGAGGTGCTGTGGTGGTGTTTATTGGTGCTGTGGTGGTGCTGAGTGATTCTGGGGTGGTGCTGAGTGATGCTGTGGTGGTGCTGAGTGGTGCTGTGGTGGTGCTGAGTGGTGCTGTGGTGGTGCTGTGGTGGTGCTGAGTGGTGCTGTGGTGGTGCTGAGTGATGCTGTGGTGGTGCTGAGTGATACTGTGGTGGTGCTGAGTGATGCTGTGGTGGTGCTGAGTGGTGCTGTCGTGGTGCTGAGTGATAATGTGGTGGTGCTGAGTGATGCTGTGGTGGTGCTGAGTGATGCTGTGGTGGCACTGAGTGGCTGTGGTGGTGATGAGTGGTGCTGTGGTGGTGCTGAGTGATGCTGTGGTGGTGCTGAGTGATGCTGTGGTGGTGCTGAGTGGTGCTGTGGTGGTGCTGAGTGATAATGTGGTGGTGCTAAGTAATAATGTGGTGGTGCTGAGTGATGCTGGGGTAGCGCTGAGTGATGATGTGGTGATGCAGAGGGCAGAAAGGCACAAAAAGCAGTCTGGTGCTGAGTGATGCTGTGGTGGTGCTTAGTGATGCTGTGGTAGTGCTGAGTGGTGCTGTGGTGGTGCTGAGTGATGCTGTGGTGGTGCTGAGTGATGCTGTGGTGGTGCTGAGTGGTGCTGTGGTGGTGCTGAGTGATAATGTGGTGGCGCTGAGTGATGCTGTGGTGGCGCTGAGTGATGCTGTGGTGGCGCTGATTGGTGCTGTGGTGATGCTGAGTGGCGCTGTGGTGGTGGTGAGTGATGCTGTGGTGGTGCTGAGTGGTGCTGTGGTGGTGCTGAGTGATGCTGTGGTGGCGCTGAGTGGTGCTGTGGTGGTGCTGAGTGATGCTGTGGTAGTGCTGAGTGATGCTGTGGTGGTGCTGAGTGGTGCTGTGGTGGTGCTGAG
The DNA here is from genome assembly GCF_964261635.1 of Lissotriton helveticus. Taxonomy (NCBI): domain Eukaryota; kingdom Metazoa; phylum Chordata; class Amphibia; order Caudata; family Salamandridae; genus Lissotriton; species Lissotriton helveticus. The sequence continues at coordinate 1,077,549,075 of NC_136067.1, read as the reverse complement.
TGATAATGTGGTGGCGCTGAGTGATGCTGTGGTGGCACTGAATGATGCTGTGGTGGTGCTGAGTGGTGCTGTGGTGGTGCTGAGTGATAATGTGGTGGCGCTGATTGATGCTGTGGTGGGGCTGAGTGATGCTGTGGTGGCACTGAGTGGTGCTGTGGTGGTGCTGAGTGGTGCTGTGGTGGTGCTGAGTGATCTGTGGTGGTGCTGAGTGATGCTGTGGTGGTGCTGAGTGATGCTGTGGTGGTGCTAAGTGGTGCTGTGGTGGTGCTGAGTGATAATGTGGTGGTGCTGAGTGATGCTGTGGTGGTGCTGAGTGATGCTGTGGTGGCACTGAGTGGCTGTGGTGGTGATGAGTGGTGCTGTGGTGGTGCTGAGTGATGCTGTGGTGGTGCTGAGTGATGCTTTGGTGGTGCTGAGTGGTGCTGTGGTGGTGCTGAGTGCTAATGTGGTGGTGCTAAATAATAATGTGGTGGTGCTGAGTGATGCTGGGATAGCGCTGAGTGATGATGTGGTGATGCAGAGGGCAGAAAGGCACAAAAAGCAGTCTGGTGCTGAGTGATGCTGTGGTGGTGCTGAGTGATGCTGTGGTGGTGCTGAGTGGTGCTGTGGTGGTGCTGAGTGATAATGTGGTGGCGCTGAGTAATGCTGTGGTGGCGCTGAGTGATGCTGTGGTGGCGCTGAGTGGTGCTGTGGTGGTTCTGAGTGGTGCTGTGGTGGTGCTGAGTGATGCTGTGGTGGTGCTGAGTGGTGCTCTGGTGGTGCTGAGTGATGCTGTGGTGGTGCTGAGTGATGCTGTTGCGGTGCTGAGTGGTGCTGAGTGATAATGTGGTGGTGCTGAGTGATGCTGGAGTAGCGCTGAGTGATGATGTGGTGATGCAGAGGGCAGAAAGGCACAAAAAGCAGTCTAACAGAGGACAGAAGGGCAGAAAAACAAGGGAAAAACGAGTCTAACAGAGGGCAGAAGGGCACAAAAAATTAGTCTAACGGGGCAGAAAGGCACAAAAACGAGTCTAACAGAGGGCAGAAGGTCACAAAAAATGAGTCTAACAGCGGGCAGAAGGGCACACAAACAAGGGAATAACAGAGGGCAGAAGGGCACAAAAAACGAGTCTAACAGAGGGCAGAAGGGCAGAAAAACAAGGGAAAAATTAGTCTAATAGAGGGCACAAGGGCACAAAAAACGAGTCTAACAGGAGGCAGAAGGGCAGAAAAACGAGTCTAACAGATTGCAGAAGGGCAGAAAATCTCTCAGATGCGTCACGTTGTTAATACCCAGCACCATGGCGCATCTTTTGTGCTGCCGCTGCGTAACAAAAGGTCTCGGTAGAGGGTGGCTGTGGTGAACCAGAGGGTGGCAGTGAAGAACCAGAGGGTGACAGTGATGAACCAGAGGGTGGCAGGGGTGAACCAGAGGGTGGCAGTGCTGAACCAGAGGGTGGCAGGGGTGAACCAGAGGGTGGCAGGGGTGAACCAGAGGGTGGCAGTGATGAACCAGATGGTGGAAGGGGTGAACCAGAGGGTGGCAGGGGTGAACCAGAGGGTCGCAGTGGTAAACCAGAGGGTCGCAGTGATGAACCAGAGGGTGGCATTGGTGAACCAGAGGGTGCTGTGCCCATGCACGACCGCATGGGTAACTTCACCATGCAAGCGGCCTGCGAACACGCAAAAAGCCCCGTGAATAGGCAAAAAACCCCGCGAACATGCAAAAATCCCCGCGAACACGCAAAAAAACAAAAATCCGCAAATTCGCAGGAAGTCGCAGATTTTGTGGATTCGATTTCGCGCGAATTCGCGGGACGTGAATTCGCAAATTTCGCCAATACTTACTAATTCGTGAGTTCATTACTGTAAAGTGATGTGTCTGGGCGGTGTAGCATACCTGAGGAAGTAATGTTAGTTTGCGATTATACAATACAGGGAGTGGGAAGCGAACTACTCACCCCTACCGGTCTCAAGACTCGTGGATGAAACCATGAGCTTATTGCTGTAAAGTCATGTGCTCTGTGTAGTATTGCAATGTAAGTTATAGTAGAATGTTAGTATGTAATGCTACTAGAATATAAGTATGTAGTGCTAGAATGTAGGGCTGTCATGAGAGGAATCTTGGGGAGTTTGTAAACGGTGCTGGAGAAGATGGTTGCCTTCTTGTCTGGTCCTGTTGGTGGCTGTTTAAGCTGTCTTGTTTTCCTGCAAATAATCTACTTATCGGATCCACTGCTGTCTGCCTCTTCAGTACATAAATTTGGCAACGAGCGGGAGAAGGTAAAAAGAAGGCAGCACTCACCAATATTTTGAGCTTGCTTGCGTTGTGCTGAAGACCCGTTTTCTTCGTGAAGCTGTTTTTACTCAACCAAGTGTCTTCGTCTCATTGAACTATGTCATCCGACCTCTGGTACGATTTATATTTTTAGATCTTGGGGCTTCCTCTGCCTCTTCAGTACACTCTGGTCGCTGTACTACATGTGTGCAAATAGTGTTAGTATGCGTTTATACTAATTCTGTAGTTATGCAGTAAGCAATGCATCATGGTCATGGGAGCGCCACCTCCTAGGCGCAGCTCATACAATGTCCGGCGGTGTGCATCTGTGGGACATTTATGTTTGTTATTACAGGGCGGGTGCATGGCTTCAACCCTGTGATAGCAAATCCTTGTTTGGCTCATTGAAGCGAGAGGAAGAAAACCTCATGTCGCTTCAAAAAAACATATCCAGATGGTAAAAATGGAGAATAAAAAATTAAGCAGGGTCTCACCCGTTCATTTAAATGAGCCTCCTGGTGGGTAATGTTCCTGGGGCAATCGTATTATTATATTGCAGGGTCTGTGCAGGACGGGGGACCTTAATCTCACATGTAAATTAAGCACGGGAGGGCACCGAGACGTTTTGAAGCCTAGGGAATCGCCACCTCCCCGATTATGGTTTACTAATTGTTCGGGAGGGCTTCGAGGCCAACTGAAGTCCGGGGATCGCCACCCTCCGGGGCTTTACTTAAATATGCTGGGTGGGCCTCACCAGTCCTTGAAGCCTCGGTGGTCCTAGGCAGTACCTTATTGGTTTATAATCACACGGGCAGTACTCATGGTGTTGTAATAAAGTGATACACGCATAGAACCCTTGCAGTTGTAGAATTCCGAAGGCTTTATTTATGTAATAGTCTGTTGGTTTATATTTGATAGGTGCATCACAAAATTACAAATGTTTTCGCTCATAACCTCCAATAAACAGACGATTTTCTGACAACACTTGTCTGTAGTTTATTGTGAAAAGGAAGACGTATACACTCACTTATTTATTAGTGCAAAAAAATAACCTTAATTAAAACAACACACATAAATGGAAATGTAACTTTATTCTAAGAAACAACAGTGTAACATGAAATAAGTGGGTGGAACTCCTCCAGCAGCAGCGTACAAAACCTGCAAGACAAAAATGAAACATAAGTATGTGTGCTATGTCCAAGAGAAAAAGAAAGGTAGTCAGAATGAAAGGAAGATAGTGAGAATGGGACAAAGAGGGAGTGGGTGGGAGGGAGAAGGGGAGGGATGGTCAAAGGAACAGAGGGAGGAGGAGACAGAGCGTCAGTCTACTGCACCCAGCCCTCACTGTTTACCTCCTGTCACCCTTGTGTCTAGTACACTGGGGTCCTCGAGAAAGAGTGCGGTCCAGTAAGTCCTTAAAATTACACAGGTATGAAATAGGCCAACGATTACATTATTAGCTACGGGAACATCGCTTGTTGGCACCTGTGCACCCAGGCTGCTGCACCCAGCCCCTTCCCACGCACTGTACTCAATTGGAGTTCCTACGCACCGAGGCTTAACTGCTCACCTGCAACCATGGGTGTGTCCAACGACGTGCCGGTGCAAGCTCTGACTCTGGGGTGCCTCTGTAGGGTGGCACAGCAGGTCTCCGGTCAGGGATGGTGGCTTGAAACCACGATGGAAGGCATCAGAATGCCCAGGGCATCATCACGGGGTGAGCACCTGCTCCGCCCATTTCGGCAGAACGAATTCAGTGTCTGAAAAGTGAGAAAAAATATAATGGTGGAAACATCTGAAGGTAAATGAAGGTTTATTGGAAGCTTACTAGAGAACACCAGTTGAGTGCATCCTTCCTTCTTGAAGTACGATCTACCAACTGTTAGTGGTAATCGTGGTTCAAAGAGGAGTTGGAGTGCACGAGAATACACAAGGTTAAATAATAATATGTTATACCAACGTTTACATACAAAGGAACAGAGCTCATGCTAGAAGCATAATGTGCAGAAGTAATGCAGTGGCGCAAGCCAGTGTGCATGTACACTTTGTAATCAGCTCACTATAGTGCCCTAAAAGGCAATGCCACGTGTCTGTAGGGCTGCGCTGCCCGCTGGCTCAGGCCTATAGTACGATCCAGCAGGTCCTTAAAATGAGAGAGAAATGTGACTGAATGAGGTCAGAGATCACATCATTACGCAGGGCAACATCGCTTGTTCGCAGCTGCGAACCTAGGCTGATGCACCCCACCCCTCCCGCTCCACTGCACTAAACTCATCTCTGTAGGCCAGTGCTGCCCGCAGGCTCACGCCTACAGTATCGTCCAGCAGGTCCTTAAAATGAGACAGAGATGTGACTGAATGAGGTCAGAGATCACATCATTATGGAGGGCAACATCGCTTGTTCACACCTGCGCACCCAGGCTGATGCAACCCACCCCTCCCGCAGCACTGCGCTCAATACGTGCCTGTAGGGCAGTGCTGTCTGCTGGCTCAGGCCTACAGTACAGTCCAGCAGATCCTTAAAATGAGAGAGAGATGTGACTGAATGAGGTCAGAGATCACATCATTACGCATGGCAACATCGCTTGTTGGTACCTGTGCACCCAGGCTGCTGTACCCTAGCTCCTTCCCATACACTGTGCTCAATTGTAGTTCCTGCACACAGAGGCTTCACTGCTCACCTGCCACCATCAGTGTGCCCAACTGTGTCCCAGTGTAAGCTCCGACTCCAGGGTGCCTCTGTAGGATGGCACAGCAGATGTCCGGTCGGGGACGGTGTCTTGAAACCCCGATGGAAGGCCTCAGAATGCCCAGGGCATCATCACAGGGTGAGCACCAGTTCCGCTCATTTCGGCACTACCAATGCAGTACCTGAATAGGGAGAAAAAATATTATGGTGGAAACGTCTGGAGGTAAATGAAAGTTTATTTGAAGCTTAATAGAGAACACCAGTTCAGTGCATCTTTCCTTCTTGAAGTACGATCTACCAACTGTTAGTGGTAGTTATCGTGGTTCAAAGAGGATTTGGAGTGCACGAGAATACACCAGGTTAAATAATAATATTTTATGCCAACGTTCACATACAAAGGAACAGAGCGCATGGTAGAAGCAAAATGTGCGCGTGTAATGGAGTGGCGCAAGCCGGTGTCCATGTACACTTAGTAATCAGCTCACTACAGTGCCCTAAAAGGCAACGCCACGTATCTGTAGGGAAGTGCTGCCCGCTGGCTCAGGCCTACAGTATGGTCCAGCCGGTCCTTAAAATGAGACAGAGATGTGATTGAATGAGGTCAGAGATCACATTATTACGGAGGGCAACATAGCTTGTTTGCAGCTGCGCACCCAGGCTGATGCACCCCACCCCTCCCGCAGCACTGCGCTCAACATGTATCTGTAGGGCAGCGCTGCCTGCTGGCTGAGGCCTACAGTACGGTCCAGCAGGTCCTTAAAATCAGACAGACATGTGACTGAATGAGGTCAGAGATCACATCATTACGAAGGGCAATATCGCTTGTTCGCACCTGCGCACCCAGGCTGATGCAGCTCACCCCTCCCACAGCACCGCACTCAATTGCAGTCCCTGTGCACCCAGGCCCCACTGCTCACCTGCTGTCATTGTTGTGTCCAAACACGACGGGCAGCAGTGTTCACAATTCAGATGCAGTGTTGATTGCAGGATGGAGTACGCCTTATGGATCCCTTTTTTTATTGCACATTGTGATATGGGAGGTGGATGCGGCCATATCACCTTAGGCAGTGTGGAAGAACTGGGACATGTGGGGTCGTCGTTATCCTATTTAAACGTACGCAAAGTGGACTGGGCTTGCGAACGCCAGGCCAGCGTAGGGGTGTAAATATTTGTTCCGGGGACCTGAGCATTGTTCAGTTCCTGCCTGGCCAGGAAGTGTACTTATGTGTGTTTCTCTTGCAGTTTTGATGTGGCAGAATGCACAGTTTATATTAATGTAGCATGTAACGGGAGGGCGGCAACTATTGCTAATGAGATGCTGTTCGAAAACATTGAATGGCCAACATCACATGTCGTTGTCAAGGTTGTTGATATGCGCAGACACTCATGTAAGTGGTTTGCGGTATTATTGAAAGTGTTGCTATCGTGAAGCGCACACATGTGAATGTGCTCGGATGGCGGGAGGATCAGCAGTGAGGCTATGTCATAAATAGTGATAATGTTCATTACAGTCAAGCAATGCATGTCAAACGTGAATCTGAAAGTCTCACATATGACACACTACTATACTGGTAAAGCCTGACAACAGAGCATACAGAAATACAAATCTACACATTACTATTTACTGTTTGTCACATGTGATCTAGGATGTGCACTCTGCCCATGGCTGATGATATCTCTTCGAGCCAACAATACCCAGGCTGAAATGCAGCAAAATAATGTGCACACACACACACCAGGGGCATCGTGTAACACACATTTTTTTTTTTATGTAACGTTTGAGATGCATGGCCATCACACGTAGAAGGCTAATGTACAGACCATGAATATTGATCAAGATGATCGTTGCATGTTGTGTGTAGTATAAGATATGTGTACACAGCAAAAAAAAATCAAAAAAGCTCTCTAAGCAGAAGAGATGTCTCTCATTAAAGGCTGTAGAAAGAATGACTAAAATGGGTGGGGTCCTCCAACTGTTACAATGGGAAATTTTATGAACCAATCAAATGCCTTTTTGCTCACGTGGAAATCGAGCACCGAGCGCGCAAGAAGGCTGCATCCGACGCGATTTTGAGAAAATATATTTAACATAATGTAAGTTTATTACAGTTAGAAATATATAAATGTTTAAAATATTTTAGATTATCGCTCGGTACCATATACAGTTTAAAGGTATTTATATTTAGTTTTGAGACATAAAAACAAAACAGAGGGAATGGCGTACCTAGCGCGACACCATACGTGTGTAACGCAACATAGGGCCTGGCAGCGGGCGTGATCGCATACGTACATGATGTAATGTGCGGCTTGGTACCGAAAACCCGTCGGATACCAAAGTAGCAGCTGGCGCGACCTCTTACATATATATGATGTTTCACTGGATGCAGTGCGACGAACCCGTCGTATATGAAATGCGTATCATTTAAGAGTTTAGCAATATGGTGGCTAAGATTCACGTGGTGATGGAGCTTGGTACATTACCAGTATGGGACTGCAGTTTTCTCAAAAAAAAATAAAAAAAGATATACATATTCTTTTTTGGGAAGATATAAAACATTACATATTTTTAAAAGTAAAAAAAAACAGAATAGAGTTCCGAAATATTACAAAAAAATAGAAAAAATATAGGTTTTATAAATATTAGAATATGAAGTTAACATTTAAAAAACCTTCGAGATTCACTGTAAAAACCATAGGTTTTACAGACGTTATAGTTAGGAATTAGCATTTAGAAAACCTTTGACATTCACTAAAAAAACATAGGTTTCAGGGATGGTACAGTTAGTAGGACATTTGACTAAAACAAAAACAGAGAAATTCGCCCGTTATAGTTAGTTGAGCTAACTATAACTCACAAGCCCGCAATGCACTGCTGATGACATCACATATTACATCACTCATGACATGGTCAGTGACATCACTGATGACATCACTGATGATATCATCCAGTAAATGTGTATTTCTGTAAAGTTTACATATTTTTCATATATATCTATGCCAAGGTGTATTGAAGAATGAGTGGATTCACAAGCGCCTGAATGGATTATTTAGTAGGTGCGTGACTGACTGTATAAGTGAGTGATTGAAAGTGCATTACTGAATGCATTGGTTAGTGACTAAACTGTCTGAAAGTCTGTATTAGTCTCTCAGTTGGTGTGCAAGCGGCTGCATGGGTTGGTGAGTAGCTACATGAGTGTCTATATGGGTTATTGATTTGTTGTCTGATTCTCTGTATGGGTACCTGAGTGTCTGTATGGGTAGGTGAGGGTGCGTGTGACTCTGTGCATAGATGTCTGAGTGGGTGATTCACTGGTTGTATGGATTCAAAAGAATCTGCGAAGGGCTGTATGGCTGAGTTAGTGTGTGTATGGGTGTGTTAGTGAGTGAATGAATGTCTCAGTGGTACATGAGTGAGTAACTACATATGTTTTAAGGCAGTATATGTGAGTGTTGGTGTATATAAATGACTATACATGAGAGTAAGTTATTTGAAGAGTGGGTGTATAAATGAGTGTCTGCTTGTATCACTAATTGTATAAGACAGTAAGTATGTGATAGTATCTGCATAAATATGTGATGTGGTGTGTGTATAAATAACTTAGTCGGTGTGTATAACTGTATACATGAGTAACTGGGTATGTGATTGTTTCTTTGCATGACTGACTAGGTGTGTGAGTAACTCGATGGATGAGTGGCGGAGTGTGACTGTATATAGAGGTGTATGAGTGCATATTATAGTACTGTATTGATGAGTAACTGCATGTATAAGTGACTGGATGTGTGTGTACACCCAGGAAATAGTGGGTTGTATGTAGTATCTGGCATTGTTGTATGTATGGTTTCAAAAATAGTAGTCTGTATTTTAGAGTGGGTGTATCAAAGTTTATATTAGGGCATCAGTATGTGCATCAGATTATCACGTGGATGATGTCATCAGTGATGTCAGCAGTGATGTAATTTGATATGTCATCAGTGATGTCAGTGACCATGTCATGAGTGATGTAATATGTGTCGTCATCAGCAGTGCATTGCGGGCGCGCGAGTTATAGTTAGCTCAACTAACTATAACAAGCGAATTTCCCTGGTTTTATATGAGTCGAATGTCCAACAAACTATAACATCCCTGAAACCTATGTTTTTTTTGTGAATATATATATATATATATATATATATATTTTTTTTTTTTTTTGCAGAGTTTTATATAGCGCGAACTAGACCCGAACCGAATCAGGTATCAGAGAGCTTTACATATTTTCCAGTTACGTTACATGAGGACACACTTTCATTTTAGGCACAGGGAGACTAAGTGATTTGCCCAGAATCACAGGAGGTTTTGGCGTCGTTACCGAGACTCAAACCCAGATCCCCAGGTCCGAGGTCGAGCGCCCTAGCCGTTAGGCCAACTTCTCTCCCCATATATATATATATATATCTATCTATATATATACATATATATATCCAACACTCCGCAGGTGAGCAGTGGCAAAGTCCTTGCCTCTTTCCCAAGATTATACGGACACGGACCAGTTGAAGTTAGTGCAAATTATTTTATTTTGTGCAGTTTTGCCGCCATAACGTTTCGGCTCCCCAGAGCCTTGATCACATGACAACGTGAACTAATGAAACAACTCCTTATAAAGTGCAAGTGCACATTTTAAAACAGACCATGTGACTTCAATGTCAATAGACATGAAAGAAATGTTGCGCCATGCATGTCGATGTAAACAGTTTTTCAAATGAACATAAAATGTGTTTTAACCATTTTAATTCAAAGGGTTGCTTAACCTTTTCCATGCTCATGAGGCACGGTGCTCCAGTGCTCATGACGAGCTGAGCCGTGGAACGCTCACACGCGGGGATAATTCCCCTGCTGTGCTGAGCGTTCCACGGAAACGGGTGTGGTCATGTCGAGCTTAGCTCGCTCGTCATGAGCACATGAGCACTGTGCCTCATGACGAGCTGAGCTCGCCATGAGCACCGGGGTGATGTGCGCGCCCCCCGCCCCCAGCACAGCGGGGTAATATGCCCTGCACGGAAGGGGTTACAATTGTGCAAATAATGCAAAAACTGTGCAAATACGCTATAGTGCAAATTTATGCTGTAAACATCATATTAGTCACGAGGTACGATTGTATAGATGGATTAATGCCATTTCTATGTTGCGACCTCTTCAACGATCAATAGTAAAGTGCAAATAATTCATATATACGGATAAATCCAACAGTGCAATGAAATGTACAGATACATGCAAATATCACAAAAATGTGCAAATACGCTATAGTGTAATCATTTGCTGTAAACATCATATTAGTTTCGAGGTACGATTAAATACATGGATAAATGCCTTTACTATGTTGTAACCTCTTCAACAATCAATGTTAAAATGCAATAAATTCATATATATGGTTAAATCCATCAGGCATAATAAAATGCACAGTGGCACTATAAAATATATATATATATATTTGTCTGCACAACTTGTCGTGAGCAGCCGCTCACCCTCCTTCCGACGCCGGTGCCTGCAGCAGTCACAGCGCCGCTAAATATATTTCCCACAAGGAAGTCTCCTCCAAAGTTCTGAAATAGCTCCCAGTGGCACACCACAGGACGAGCACAATAGAAATGTATTGCCTCACAAACCAAACAGAACGAAGCATTTTGGTGAGGCCTTTGTCAAGTTCAGTTCAGTTCATAAATCTTAATTCGGATTTCAAGAATCCATAAAAGCACAATCAAACAGTTTTACAATAATTTGATGAAATCCATATAATTTCTTATTTTGTATTGTAGACTGTACAATTGATAAACCATTAACAAATTGTCAATCAATATAACAAGGTTGCCATATAAGATTAAAAGTTCAAGAGTTGTTCATCATCTTATGGGCTCGGGTAGCAATTTTCAAAAAAGTGCAAGTGCGAAAGACTAATTCATAATTTTCTAAAGAGAGCAGCATCTGGTGGGCTTTTTCCAAAGAAACAGCTCTCTGTTTTAAAAAAAATGGGGTTAAAAGCCACTTCACATATTTTAAATAATAATTACAAACAGAAGAAGTGCAAATCAGTTTGTACACTCACCCCGTCGCAAGGGCATGGTGTGTGTTCCAGATTGGGCCGATAGCCAAGGGGGAAACACAACAAAAATGTAACAGTTCCTGCTCTCAACCGAAATAAAAGGCTCCTTTCCCAATAAGTCATGGGCAAAGTAAGATATATTGGTTGGGGATGCCTTTCCAGTTCTTTGCTCATATAACTCAATACGGAGGATTTCTTAAATTCCATACTGATCCTTTCTGAGTTGTAGAGTGTATAAAGTGCATATTTCCACTCGTTCTTATGAAGAGAGTCGGCTCTACTCGGGTCTAGAAAAAGACTACTTTTGTCAATGCTACATAGACTCTGATAGACCCCCGAGAACCAAGGAATATCCATTCCTCTCTCACATTTAAGACAGTCGCTTATAATTTCTTTCGGTAGGGATGCAGATTTGTTCCTCCAAACTGAAAGCCAAAATAGGGCAGGACGAGCACTAATAAAATCACAAATAAAATTTGGGTTTAGTTCCCTATGGCAGATATATTGGAAGGTACAAAACCGGTTTTCTTCCTGCTGGATGCAATGACTATTCGCCAACCCCCATATCTCAGCCCTATACGTAGCTACTGGAACACATTGCAGCAGTTTACATTTTTTTAGTATTGCTAAAATAGCGCCTGTTTTCTTCGGACGGGGAGACTTAAAATAGAGTTGATGGCCTTTGAGAACTTGCTTGAGGAGTGGGCCAAATGCCCAGTCCACGAGCCGTTCGCAGCAAAGACCAACCCTAAATAGGGAAAGGTACCAGTGGACATTAATCGATCATTCCCTACCAATATAGAATTAAGCTGGCGTTTCTCTGGTCCACATGACATAATAAAGGATTTTTTTTAATTTACACGTACAACCAGACCGTCCATATACCCAACAAAGGTCTTAACCAAAATACGCAGAGAATTTGGCTTGCGGCCAATAAGGACCGCATCATTTTGGCGTGCGGCCTATAAGGACCGCATCATCTGCGTATAGGAGTATACCTGTAGCAATTTGCCATTGATTGTAGGCTCGTCTGGAGTTGACAATTTCAGGGAATCACTCAGCCCATTAATGTAGATAATAAAAAGCAGGGGTGCTAAAACGCACCTCTGTCTAACTCCCCTGCCCACCATAATGGCTCCCGAAACCTTGCCACCCACACCAATCCTAACTTGTGCCTTGAGATCTGTGTGAAGGTATGCCAAAAATGTAACAAAGGCTCATCCAAACCTTAATCCAATAAAAAGGCCAGAGCTTGGACCTATTAGCTAAATCAAAGGCAGATGATAGGTCCATAAAGGCCAAATAAACTGGGGAAGATCGGGCAATGGTATATTTGCTAATAACCAAATTGAGATTTAGACACTGTTCGGTCGTCCCAACCTTACTACGAAAGCCCAGTTGACATGGCTCTAATATACAACTCTCCTCTGTCCATTTTAAGACCCTAATATATATGACTCAACCCAATATCTTTAAAGTATTGTCGAGCAAGGAAATAGGTCTGTAGTTAATAGGTTCCGATCTGTCCCCCTTTTTGTAGATTGGGACGATGATACTCGTAGCCCAGGTACTTGGCATAGGGGCTCGGGGTAAATTATTTAAAAAAATCAAGAGGAGTGGGGCCCAGAACTCCGGTTTCCATTTAATTAAATCTATAGGAAGCCCGTCTGGGCCCGGAGCCTTATTACCAAGGCTCTGGGCAATTGCCTCTTCTACCTCTAACAAAGTAATTTGCAAGCAGGATAAATGGCCCGTCTCATAATGATCTGAACCATGGTAGCATAAATTTTAGAAACATGGCTCTCCCATGAGTCGCTGGAGATGGTACAACTAACCGCTGTTAGTTGCTGACCCATATTACGCAAATCCCTGACGGCGGACCAAAATATGTTGCCCTTCTTTCCACCAGCTGACTCTGATAGTACTTCCCAGCGCTTACTAAGGAGGGCCCCCTTCCGCTCACTTATCACAAAGTTATACCTCTTCCTAGCTGTTCTTACATCTGCAGGGCACCTTGGTTTAGAGGTTAGAGCCTTGCGTAGATTCCTATTAGCCTCCGAGCATTCATGATCAAACTACCTCGGTTCTTTTTCAGCCTGAGAAATTGGTACTGACAAGAGGGGTTTGATTACTGAACAAAGTTTGGTGAAATCTTCAATTACCCTTGAATGTAGTCCCTCGGTTGATAAGCAAGAGGCGATTAGATGCATATGCCCCTCTGCCAGTGTCTGGAGTAATTTACCACTATCAACCACCCTCCATTTCAATCTTAATTTATCTGTTGAAGATGTTAGGTCCCTTGCCCCGCAATGGGTAGTATGCACAGGGCGGGATACTAATCTCAATGCCACTTTGAGGGGATTGTGGTCCCGATAATCTGTTGGATAGACCTTAGCAGCCAATAAGCGATTTGCAAGACAGGGGGAAACAAAAATAAAATCAATGTTTGAGGAGCAATCCCTTCCTCTAAATGTAGGTACCTGTTGATTTATGGAAGAATGAGTAAATTGAATGCCCACAACATCCATTACATTAGCAAGAATGTGCTGATTTAAAAAGGTGTCTAATTCCAAGCCCCTACGTATGGCGGGATCCACATGTGGTGTGCCCACACTATGTGATTTAGGTGGGACTTTAGCATTAAAATCCCCACCTAGGAGGATCCCAATAGACCCGTCTAAGCCTAGCTGTCTGTCCAAGTTAGAAATATTTGTAAAAAGCTCAATAAAATTCCTATTTGGAATAGAATGAAAATCATTATTGTAAAAATTAATTAAGTAAAAGGGAACTCTTCTTTTGTATTTCAGTATTTGAATATTGGGGCTATTAATGGGTATAACCTTAATGCTCCCTCCAGATGCTATGCTAATCCCAATAAACAAACCCCCAGATGACGGCCAAAATCGGGCTTAGGTGCAGTTAAGCTAAAACAATGAAAACCTTCTATGTGTAAATCGTGTGTGGCCCAAGTTTCTTGAAACATTACAACATCTTGGTCGGATATCATGCCCAGCCAATTCGCGTCACCTAGCCTTGATTCAAGACCTGCTACGTTCCAACTCAAGAAGTTAAGCTCTGTGGCAGTTTTGCTCTTTATGGAAATGTGGGCAGTATTAGATATGTCAGACTGGGCAGATAATACAGATCCTGTATCATTCCCTACCTGTGGTTGGTGATCAATTGATGCTGGTAACTGCATGTTCCTTAATTCCCGAGCATCTAACTGCTCCATCAAGGTAAGTAGTATAGAGCCTGATATATCCTCTGGTGCATTTCCCACACATTTGATGACATTCACTGGCATATATAGTTGTCAATCCTGTGCATCTAGATTTGAGAGGGCCTGAAACCTGTTACTGTCAAGCAGGGAAAGATGTGCATTGATAACATGGGGGGTTTGGGGTTTGTAGAAATAGCCCAACGGTAGTGCGCTAATGCCAGTGTTTAACAATACAAATTGCTCCTGAATACCTAATATCCATCGGACCATGTGAGGATTGCGGAAGTTGATTACAATACAATCACCACTAATATTCTTGGATGAATGACCAACCCACCCTACTCGTCTCACCATAAGGATTTCATTCATGTCTGAAGAATGAAATCTTTTATATTTGGCCAATCAGTCAACAGATTTATTACGTAGCTCTGCCCAAGACACCCTCTGATCCCTGGTAAGATGTGGAACACCAGCTAGCACCAGCACATATGGGCAGGATTTTGGAGGTAAGTTCAGAACATCTTCATTTGATCTTATACGATTATCTTCCATATGCCTGGTGACAATTGTACCCCTACTTGGATTAGGTACCTTTGGACCGGAGATTTTACCAGGTAACGGATGCCTAGGATGACTATCTTCGCCTGGAATTGTATAATTGACATCAATACTTCTAGGTATATTTTGTGCCACACTTAGGTCAGAATGGGGCTGTGAGACATGAGGATTAATATGGTCCCCACATGCACTACATAGGTTGGTTACTGTGTGATCCTTATGCGCCACAGGTCTCGGGGGTATCATATCAGTCCTGCGATTTGTAGGATTTGATACTATCGGACTCCCACCCCCATGCCCCCATTATCAATAGAACAATGCATTCTGATACCACTAAGATTGTCCACATTAGAATCAATCCTTTGAAGTCTTCCCCAGAGTGAATAAAATTTCTTATTAATCACCTCTTTAAGCTGAAGTAAGGCAGAGTCTAACATTTTCTCTATCACGTTTACTAACAAGGTTTTCGCAAAAGGGCTAATATCGCTTGTGGCCACATATTGGTTTGGGGTTATGTCAGTCTGTGTACCCCTAGAGTCCAAATTAACATCATCATTAAGGGTAGTAACTACAGAGTCAATTTGGAGGTTGCTAGGAACAGAACGTTTAGCTTTCGAAGTTCCCTGTGTTCGTTCTGTTCTCTTCCTTTTATTGACTGTTGCTTTTACCTTAGCACTCCCACTGGATTTGGCCACTTGCGCCCTAGTGTTAATGCGGGGTGCTCCTATAGCTACAGTCATAGGAGAGACAGCCTCCAAAGCTTCTTTGGAACTTGCAGCAACAGTCCCTTGGGATATCTGAGGTATAAATGCAAAGTTCGAATCATGTGATGGCAGACAGGACTTGCAGTAAGGCCGGATCCAAAGACAAACTGCCTTCAGTAATCTGAATTTCATGGGATGGCAAGGATTCTGCCCTCAGAAGGAAGGCATCCAAGGTACCCGCAACTCTTTTTTTTTTACTCATATTAAAATGATAGATATGCCAACCCAACCCACTAATAAAAAATATAATCTAGAGGGTGAAATTAATAACCAGCCGTCAGCGAATAAACCCTTCACAGTACCTTGGTAGTCCTTTGGGTAAATAGCAAATGTCAGGGGGGTTGACCAGCCCAGCCTCCTCCAGTCTTCGACGGACGCGGGACGGGCCCGCCCTTGGCCCGCCCCGTGGGAGACCGGCCGTCCTTTTAGGCGCCTCCTGGCGCTATCTGCTGCCGTAAGTGGCGGGCGTGCCGCAAGGGACGTTGGGAGGTGTAGTTTGCCTCCCCTCCGGCGTCCGTCCTCGTGAAAATTGCCCCAGTGACTCTTGGCGGTGGCGGCTCCTGCAGCAACGGTCCCCCAGCAGGTAAGATCGTGTGAGAGTGACTCTTGGCAGTGGCGGCAAAATTACAACGAGATCCAGCGCCGCAGGAGCCCGACCGTCCTTTTAGGTGCCTCCTGGCGCAATCTGCTGCCGTCAGCGGCGTGCGCAACGCAGGGGACGCTGGGAGGTGTAGTTTGCCTCCCCTCCGGCGTCCATCCTCGTGAAAATGGCCCCGGTGACTCTTGGCGGTGGCGGCTCCTGCAGCAATGGTTTCACAGCAGGTAAGATCGTGTGAGAGTGACTCTTGGCGGTGGCGGCAAAATTACAATGAGCTACAATAGTAAAGTGCAAAAAATTCATATATATGGATAAATCCAACAGTGCAATGGAATGTACAGATACATGCAAATATCACAAAAATTTGCAAATACGCTATAGTGCAATCATTTGCTGTAAACATCATATTAGTTTCGAGGTACGATTAAATAAATGGATAAATGCCTTTACTATGTTGTAACCTCTTCAACAATCAATGTTAAAATGCAATAAATTCATATATATGGATAAATCCATCAGGTATAATAAAATTCACACTGGCACTATAAAATATACATATATATATATATTTGTCTGCACAACTTGCCGTGAGCAGCCGCTCACCCTCCTTCCGACGCCAGTGCCTGCAGCGGTCACAGCGCCGCTAAATATATTTCCCACAAGGAAGTCTCCTCCAAAATTCTGAATTAAATCCCAGCGGCACACCACAGGACGAGCACAATAGAAATGTATTGTCTCACAAACCAAACAGAACGACGGATTTTGGTGAAGCCTTTGTCAAGTTGACGACCTGTGTCCAATTGCCCATAGAAATAGGGGTCAATGTTCATAAACAGTGAGAAAACACTTACGCATAGCAATCGCAATGAATGCCACAAATTATTTTTTTATAAATATGGTTAAAACAAGTGCATTGCAAAACACATTAAAGCAAAAGTAAATGCAACAATTTGGTAAAGTTAATTACAAAGCAAAACACAATTATTTATCGCTCTCATTAATTTACCGAGACCGCCTACCAGCTGTGAAGTACATGAATACGCGTTATAGACGTCTTCTAGCTGATGTATGCATAGTGAACATTATTATAAAGATCATGTTTAAACCCATTTGTGCATGCGCTAATGCATTTTATAATGAGTGAAATCCATTATACAATCAAAAAATTATAATAATTACTGTGGATACAAAATTATATATCTGCTCAAATCAATGCCGGACGCTTCCCTAATGCTGAACATATATATAATGGGTAATGTACTCCCATGCATCAAAACCAGTCAATTCATATATACTAGGCATATTGAGGGTAATGTACCCCTTTCATAATTACTACTGCACAATGAATACGTGTTGGCTAGTTGCAAAACCAGTCATGTAAATTAGTTTTGGCTCTATTTTACATCCGAAGCTATGTGTGTGACAATGTCAATCAATTGGATTCCATTCCATTAATATTCTATGATATTCTCCTACCATCTATACAACGAGGGTACAGGCCTACTGCTGTTTGTGATAATATTTCATACAGTGAATAAATAAAGAAAAAACAGATCATGGGGGAAGAGGACTGTATGATGGGTTGACTTACTATTATTTCTTCATAATAGTAACACTTACTTCGCTAAGACTAGCGATGTGTAGATGACTGTAGTAATATAGTATCCAATAAATAAGAAATCCAGTTGGTATTATTTGGAGGTTTATTCCATATTAATGAGCACGTCAGCTGTCTGCAGGAACTGGCATCAGTCCAACCACAGAACATACTAGAACATAGAACCTAACAATTCATAAGAATACTACTTGCAAGCTTAAAGAGAAAAGCACCATACCTAATGATACTACAGTAACAAGACACATATAGCATATATAGCATAATATAATAATACAAATGTAGCATAATATAATAATAAAGCAAATACTACAAGGACCAAAAGCAAAATACAAATGCCAGATATATATCATTTTAAGTCTTTGGCATACCCCACCCACCTTTAAAAACAGTAACATGAGAATCCCCCAGTGTAAAAAAGTGACAAGAGTTAAAACAGCAATGCTGATCAACATTACAGAAGACTAGGAAGGACAGTGGTTACTATCTATATCATTTATGACCTATGTCTTAAAGGGGGTAAATCCTTAGGGGCAGATTTATGTTAACTGGCGCATCCCCAGAGATGCGCCAGTTAACATGCGCCACAGTGCGCCACAGCTCCGCCACCCATGGTGCGCCGCATTTATGATGCGGCGCACCATGGGGCAAAAACGGCACAGATGCGTGACACATCTGTGCCGTAAAGGTGACGCATTGCTGGAGTTGCGTCGCAAGCGCGACGCAGCTCCAGCAAGTCTCGGGGGTGCCCCATCTCCACAATGCTGCGTCGAGACCTACGCCTGCTACAAGCAGGCGCAGGCTTTTGACGCAGCATTGGCCTGAAAGTGACTGAGTGAAATCTTATAGATTTCACTCAGCCACTTTTGCGAGGCGCACCTGCCCCGGAACGCCCACCCTGCGCCGGAACGCCCACAAGTGGCGCAGGGCTTCACAACGTGACGCATCTGCCTAGATGCGTCACGTTGTAAATCGTTCGTAGGGATGCGCCACGTTTACGCCGCCTTGCGTGACGCAACAGCGGCGTAAACGTGGCGCAAGTGCCTCATAAATCTGCCCCTTAGTTCGGATTTCATGGCACACAATAAGTAAACAAACATGTTTCAGCGGTACGCCCTCGTCAGTCTTGGCGGCCGCTGCGCACAAACCTAGTAATGTATGCGTCATTACTGGGTGACAGGTCAGGCTAGTAGGTGCCATTCATGCATCAGGCATTTAGGCATAATTCATATTCTTCGATTAATTACACTTTCAAAATTCATAAGTACATTACATACAAGTTAATTTCACTCATAAAAGTGTCACTGCTGATGTCAGTATAATAAGTCCACTGATTTTGCAAGCGCCGAGCACGATCTAAAACAAGCAGTCAAAACATGTTCTAACTGCTCCATCAGAGCGCGCGTTCATTAGCTAGTGCTAGTGGATTCCCAGATTTAACCAGGGAATACTCACTGCTACACTAAATGGGTATAATGCCCTGAATGGGCGGTGCGGTTGTGCTGTACACCAGGTACCCCTTAAGGCAACATTACAACAAATCGTTTTTCACTTTCACATCCTTATTATCAGAACGTGCGTTAACTTGCAACAGAATATGACATATTTCTCTGCTTGCTTAATTAAGCCCTGGATCTGCTCAAAAGACAAAGCGTGACTGAAGAATAGAAGAATAATTCTTTTATTGAATAGTTAATAAAAACCATTACAATATGAAATGCAATCTTGTTTTAAAATATTTAGAAAAATGCATTATTACACAGTATTAAAAACAGCAGTTGATAAAAATTGTAAAAAACAGTGATACTATTAGTTTAGAAAAATTGATTCACTAATAGGAGATACAGTTTTGAGAATCCTAAACATTCAAGGTGGTATGAACTCATTACAAA
Organism: Lissotriton helveticus; assembly: GCF_964261635.1. Classification (NCBI taxonomy): domain Eukaryota; kingdom Metazoa; phylum Chordata; class Amphibia; order Caudata; family Salamandridae; genus Lissotriton; species Lissotriton helveticus. The sequence goes on along the minus strand of NC_136067.1, from coordinate 1,077,529,409 downwards.
TTTTTTTTTTTCAAAGTTAGTGACATATTTAATCATTAGACATAAATTGTGGGTCTACTGAGTCCATCACTTGTAGAATCGCTAAGCGACATGTACGGATTCCTTTTTCTTTAAATTTTGCCTTTAGTAAGCTCCGGCGTTCACTATCCAGTGCGGGGCAAATGCAGATCAAGTGAATAAAGTCTTGTGTAGCAGCGCCCCATAGATCACACTCCTTGGGGCCCGGTTGCTTCCAGCCGGGTTGATCGGCGTTTGTTGGTAATTTACCCATACGTAGGTCTAAATATTTTTGTGTAAAGTGTGATGGAAAGGCGAGACCTCGATAGGTTGCAGGTGCCGGGTTTTTATAAGATTGCAGTATCATCCAAGCGTGTGAGCGTTGTCTCAGGGTTAATTTGTCGTCAGTCAGCGAGTGCATGTTGGCTGCCTTTTTACGGCCTGCTTAAATAGGGGCGCAGGTAGGTTCTTTTGCCATAGTGGTGCCAATTCAGTGATTTCCAAAGAGGAGTTTAGATACTTCGCATACTGGGAACTAGGATTCCTTTGCATGGCTTCCCAGATTGCAAGGTTAATTTCTATCTCGCTGTTCAACCAGATGCTATACCAAAATTTTACTGTCTCGTATTTTTTGTGCAATGTTTGAGTCTGCAGGTCGAATTCCAACCAAACCTGTGCCGGTGAAGCGTCACGTGGTAAGCTAAATACCTGTTTATACACTCTAGTTTGAATTTTATCCAAAAGCAGAGCGCTTCGTCCACAGTGTACCACACTGCCATAAGCTATTGTTGGAAGTAGCTTGGCTTTGATGACTGTTAGGAGAGGAGTAAACAATGGGCTGTTCAGCTGTTTAGATAGGGTGCTGAATGCGTGTAGTAGGGTTGCTCCTTTCTTCCCAATGGCATCAAAGTGCGTGGAAAAGGTGAGCCGTCTGTCCAGGTGTATTCCCAGGTATTTATAGCTTTCCACTGATTCCAAATTCTTATTATCGAGTGTGAAATTCGTTGGTTTTATACGACGATGGGTTATTGTCATGACCTTTGTTTTTTTAATGTTTATTTCCATAAGATTCTGTCTGGTGTATTCGGCTAGGTCTTGAATAAGGCGTTGCAGGCCTATTTTAGTCTGACTAAGGAGAACAACGTCGTCGGCATAGGAGAGGTGCGTGACTGGCAGCAGTCCAAGCCGTGGAGGGTGTGCGTTGATCCTGTCTAGCCTTGGTGTTAAATCGGCCATGAATAAATTAAACAGATATGGGGCCAAGACGCAGCCTTGCTTTAATCCTTCGTACGTATTGATCTTCCGCGTTAGCCGATTGCCGTTAGCAATCTTGACCTGCATCCAGGTGTTGCTGTAAAGTTCCATTATTGGATTCAAGATTCCATCCGGCAGGCCCTGTTCCTTTAGTTTAGACCAAAGTAGTTGTCGGTTAACACGGTAGAAGGCCGCCTTGAAATCCACGAAACGTAGGTACAACGCTTGTTGATTTTGCAGGCTTTTTTCAGCTAGCAGGCTTATGGCTACGGCATTTGCCATGGTGCCTATGCCACGGCGAAACCCTGACTGGTTTACTGGGATTTTGTTGTTATCATCAGACCATTTAGTAAGGTCAGTTAATACCAGGGAGGCATAGTACTTAGCTTCTGCGTCGATGAGCGCTATCAGGCGGTAGTTTGCTGGATTTTTTCAATCACCGCCTTTATATATTGGGCTGATAATCTCCCCTCTCCAGCTTTCCGGAATCCGACTGGAAATATTTATCGTCAAAAACAATTTTTAAGGGCACTAGCCCAGAAATGGGAGTCTTCCTTATAGATTGCCTGGGGGACGCCATTCGGATCTGGTGCACTATCTTGCCTGCTTTTCTTTATTATTTGTAGTATTTCAACTTCCTCGTAAATTCGTGGCATGTGGTCTCGTCCCTTCTGCTTATTATTCGAGATGTTTAGCAGATCAGAAACTGTTGTCGACTGAGGCTCTGCAATTGGGGTTTTATGCACTGGGATTACCGTTAGTAGCAGGGATGTCCTGGGGTTTATAGAGAAAATGTCAATTAGATGCTGTACCCATGCCATTTCAGTGATACAGGTCGTACTTATGGTGTTTGTAGTTCTATTCAAGGAGTTTACTTGCAACCAGAAGGCTCTCGGATCGGGTTTCTTTGCATTATGTAATATTTTTGTCCAAAAATTGGTAACCTTAGTTTTATTTCTCATTCCAGATTTGTTTCTTATATAGTTTCTTAATAAGACATACATCCTGCCATACCTTAGATTGTGGGCTGGGTCCTTGTGCTCTCCGCAGGGACTGTCGCAGACGCTTTCTCAGGGAACGCGTTGTCTGGCTAAAATGGCTCTTGTTCTTTAGATTGTGCCTCATTTTGAGGTTGGCATTAGTCTTTGGTAATTTGTTAACAAAGGCAGTCCATGTTTCAACGGTCAGTTCATTTTCGAGGGTGAGCTTTTGCATTATGTTCTTTGCGTTCAAGGCTATTTGAGGTAGGGTGAGGCTCGTCCACCTAAGGCGTTTCAAATTTATTGTTGAGGTTTCCCCAGGTAATAGTGGGGCTTCAGAGTGTTTAGGGGGATTTAATTTCAAGTCAATATGCTGAGCCGAGTGGTCGCTGTCTGGGGAGCATATGATTTGAAACTTTGTGATTAGTCCAAGTAGTGGGAGGGAGACTATGGTGTAATCCAGGATTGAGCTGGTACTAGGACCGATGTAAGTACTACTAGGAGGTCTGTCCTCTTTTATTCTCCCATTTAGCACTCGCATCCTTTGTTGCTCGAGCTCCCACAACAACTGTCGGCCCACTTTGTCCATTCTCTCCGCATATGGGATATCCTGTGTTTCGTCAGCCCAAAGTTCGTTGGCAGCAATGATGTTATCTTCGTCCTCATGAGGATGTAATAGGTTGGTATTGAAATCGCCTGTAAGAATTATCTCCCAACTAGGCTGTTCGAGACGGAATACTGATATTACACTGTTAAGTTTTAAAAAAAGCTCTTGTTTTACTTTGATATTTGGGTGGGCGTAAACGTTGATCAAGATGATGGTTCCGCCGCCAACCTGTGGTCCCATTTCAAGTTTAATTATTTGCATGTCTGTGGTAGATATGAATAACTGGGAAGACTTGATGTTCAGTACTGTAGAGATGTAGACCGACAGACCACCCTTTGCTCGTCCGCAGTGCTGTGTTCGGGTGGCGCTGACATGAAAGCATATTATACCTGGAGTGTCGACTGGGGCTGTTAGCCATGTTTACTGTAAAGCGATGATTTCATAGATATCCCAGGAGTCTGTTTTTCTCTTATCATTTAGGATGTCTTTTGCTCCTGCGATGTTCCAAGATAGAATTTTTACGGGACTTTGCTCCTTTTTGCCACCCAGAGTGTTCTTTCAATTGTATCTTGTTCCACGACTTGATCTGAACTGATGTTCGGGTTTTGGATTTTCCGCACCCCTGGCACCTTGCAGTACTGAATATATGGGTTGTTTTGTCAGCGAGCTGTTTTCTCCTTTGGCATGCTTCATTAGGAGGGGAGACGGGTAACCTGGGGTTACCTCGGCTTTAAGGGTCATTCCCCACTCTTCAAATTTGGTGGTTTCGTGAAGTATCTCCTTAGCGATTTCTGCATTCCTCCAGGTTGTTAGGGTGCCCTCCTTTACTAGATTGTTTCCAAGATTAACAAATTCTATTGTTAATAAATCATCAGACATGAGACTCAGAATTGCTGATGTCAGGTATAAGATGTTACCTCTGTTTAAGTAATCATGTGGGCCTTGCGTTTTGTAGTTTGGAATCAAGAAGATCCTTCCTTCTGTGTTCAATTTGATATCTTTCATTCGCTCGGGGATAGACGATACCTGGTCATGTGTCCGATGCTTTGTTGTTTTATTTTTCTCATGTGCTTTTGCAATTGCCGTCAAGTTTCCTGTTTTGGGACCACGCAAACCAGGGTTTGGTGGGTGTTCGTCAATGGTTGTCACATGGGGTAAACCTGTCCTATTTTTTGTTTCTGGTACCCCGATTGGTTGTAAGCCATCTTGATCAGTAATTATCTTAACTAGTAGTTGCTCTTTCAGACTCTTGTTTGCTTTTGCTGTAACTTGTCTATGGTTTTTGGTGTCCCTTCTATTAAGCAATGCGATGGGGCTCAATATTGTACACAGATTAGGGGATACTTTTTGTTTATTATTGTCAGATTTGTCAGATATCTCCCTTAGGTGTCCCAGCTTCCTCGTTACACTAGCGCTATGCTCCTTGTCCCTTGTGGCCAGTTTACATTCTGGCTGAGAAATCCGGGGTATTTGTGGTGATTTCTTCCCGTTTTTGTTTGTGTTGGCCCTTTGGGCTCCCTAGTGTTCTGTTTGATTGTATAAATTCATGATTGGTACTTTCAAAGCTCCAATTTGCACTGAGCTTTTCTATGGAATGGGTCGCGAGATCATCGTTACTACATGTTGATGCATTTGAGCTTGGCCCGTGAGCTACTTCAATGAAAAAGGCTTCCGTTGTGGATGGATGGTGCTCATCCTCTTTAGTGCTGAGGGTCTTAGAGTTTCTTAGACTCTTGGTTGCCGTAGTTAGCTGATGTTCTCCTTGTTCTGTTCAGATTTCAGCTTTCGTTGATGTTTTGGGAAAATTAAAGATTGGGTAGTTAGTCAAAGCCTGATTATTTGCAGGTCTACTGTTTGATTGTTGGTTTCTGGTTTTTCTTGCACGTTTTTTCTGACGTTTGGTTAAAACTTGTTGCTGATTATTAGTAAGTTTTGTCTGCTCCTGCTTGGGTTGTTCATTTACCGTCGGCCCATGGTTGTGAGTAGTATAGTCTGGGGGTTTGGCCCCTGGTGGTATATGATCTTCTGTGGGCTCACAGGTTTTTATTTTTGTTGGCTGTTTATCTTGTTTGGCTATGTCTTCATCAAACATGACTTTGTGATGGTCGGAGGTTATGGGGTCTCTTTCATCAGTTGTGCCATTAGTGCCATGATTTGCCCATTTGCATTCCTGTAAGATGTTTTTCAATATGCTTGGTAGATCCCTTAGCTTTTCAAGTATGGGGCTATATGTGCAGTTTGAGGGCTGTGCCAAAGGGTTGTTCTGGTCCCGTAGGGTTGCAAATGTGTATGCCATGGCATCCAGTTTTTTGTTTATGTCAGAAATATGCTCAGCGATTATGCTCATGAGGTTAATTTGGACATCAAGTTCATCGGACTGCATGTTCAACGTTGTAATTGATGTTTCTAATATTTTCCCTAATGCACCATGTAGTTTAATTATGGCGTCCAAGTTTTGGTTGGAATCATACTTATGTGTTGACTGGCACCGATCGACCTTATCATTAAGTGTATTTGCTGTGAGGTTTACATTTTTCCCGGTCTTTTCCCCTACCATGTCAATACCAACATCCACATTTAGTTTGGTCAGATGACGTGTTTTTCCAATCACTTTTGAGGTTACCAAGTCGGATGATTCCAACACACTTGATATTTCTATTATTGTTGTTTCCTGACGACCTTCGTCGCTTTTTGTTTTGACTGTATTCGTGGGTGCGTGTACTTCCTGTTCCGACCCACTTGTTATTTCAATTGGGTTTTCATTTGCTGGATCGTCATTGGATATGATTGAGGACTTAATGGATAGATTCATTTGCTGGTGATTTCTCTGGTATTCGTGACATGTTTGGTGTCAATAGATGAGGTTGTGTTTTGGATTTGTTCAGTATCCTTGTTTTTAATAGAAATTAGGGAATCCAGCCAGAAGCTGCACTCCTCGCTCGTTTTTTTTAGGTTAATCTTTACTTGAGCTGGTTTTCATGGCTCTTGTCTGGGTGTCGAGTTGTGGTATATAAATAAATAATACCGGATCTAGGTTTTACTGGACATAGCAATAACAGATAGCTCAATAAATAAGAGTCAAGATTCGAGGTAGTAGGAGTTTGCAGGTTTAATACAGCATAAGGACAGGAACAGGACAACCTGCACGGGAACAGGATGGCAGAGCTGCCGGGGGCAGGATCAGGATCGGCGTAACATTTAATAACAGTACACAAGCATATATACTAAAACAGTTACATTACAATGAATACAGTAGGCGGAGCAGTGGGTGTGGTCAATAGCAGTCGCGAAAGATAAGGGTGAAAGTAGGTGTAACAGGAGGCATATACATAGACATGTGATGTAAACGTAACAGAATATGTCATAAATGGGGCGGAAACATGGAGGGGGCTACCTAAGGAGCCGGGACCTCTAACCTAATGGTGCGCGCAAACTGACAATGACGTGTTACTAGGAGAAGCTGGGGGCTATGAACTCTGTGCTAGGAGTAGAGACTGAAGTCTGGAGAGTCAGGGCGACATGTACCTAAACCCTATCTAGTATCTAATGTTTAGAGAACATGTTGATATAAACTAAAAGTCAGGAGGGGAGAGGCTAACAGACTCTAAGACTGGAGCATGCATTATTCTACATGTAGTGCGTGATGAAGAATATTAAATGACCATTAATACAGTATTTCTCTTACATGGAGACGTAAAGGCTAGATGATGACGGAAACTATTGATGCGATTCAGTAGCTTAGGAATGCAGAGAAGGAGGGCTGGACTGATAACTAGAATCATAACATATTCTTGGCAGACTAGCAGGCAGAGCCAGGCCGAGCCGGGCACTGTGAGGCAGGAAGTAAGTGAAGGGTCGAGGATACAGGTGGGGGCTGTATCGCTCCTCAGCGAGGGCTCAGGAGACAGGAGCTGAATCTGGTGTCCAGGCCCTTTTGAGGCCTAGAAACGGGGACTTTTCAATGAAATAACGTGCACACTGAGAAACATGGCAACGTAGCTTTACATAGGCCTAATACTCGTAGCTTTCACGAGAACTGGAAACTGGCATACTAGGGATGGACACAACTGTAATTGCGTCTTTAATCAAACATGGGGGATGCATATGCATATTAATCATGCACACATAACATAAGATGGAGGACACGTAGGGACACAGAACATGGCAAAATTTACTTTTCCACATTCCCTCCTTGTCACTACGTTTCCATCAGGAAACATCAATATTCATGATACCATCTATCATTTCATACAGTATCATTTGCTCGTCTCGAATTTTCTTGGAACGGGATTTAGAACGGGACTTGGGACTAGGAATACAAGAGGTAGCACAAATGCCACAAATCGCAGGGCCACATTGTATACAGAGGCAGCAACTGAATATGATCGCTACTGCAATACCTAGAAAGGACAATACTTTCCATCCCCAGGCGGAAATTATATTCCAGAACCAACCGGACCATGTCCAGGTGCCTGGATCTTGGTGTAACATATGGGCAATTTTATGGAGTCTGGTTATAGCTGAATAAACAGACGGCGCGTTATTAGGTATGAAAATGCAGCAACTAGATCCGATGACTCTACATGCCCCGCCCCTATCGGCCAGTATGACGTCAAGGACGAGACGATTCTGGAGCACGACAATTCTCATAAAGGATTGCTCTTCGGTCAAGTTACTTAGAGCAGAAGTAGTCTCAATCACTACTGCTTCAAGGGTTCTCGTTAATCTACGTATCAGTTTACTATTCACGACAGTACCTAAATAAGGGAAGACACCTTTATTGATATCTATATATTGTTCTAGAGCAGTTTCAGTATAATCGACAATCGGGAGGTTTCTCTTGTGTCTAGTATGTACTAGGTGGGAATTCCTATGATAGTCAGGTGGGGCTAGAAAAACTGGTGGCAGTAGGAAGGCAATGTAACAGGTTCCCTCCCAATCGAGGGGCAGACGAACATATGCGGTCTGACCACAAACAAAATAAGAATGACGTGAAGCTTTAAAAATAGATTTCCCACTGTCACTATACTTGACGATAGTAGTACAATCACTATGTCCTACATGTACGGAACCATTCTTTCGGACACATAATTCACCTTTTACTGGTAGTACTGACATAGCAGGTAAGTCTGGAGTAGTATCAGACTGAACATTCAGGACCATGAAATTCGAAGAATAATTACCTAAATTATAAACTTCATTTTCTAGATCTAACCCTGTTCTGTGGGGAAGACCTTGCTTGTCTGGAAAACATGTACTGTTAAGAAAAGACATATCTGTTGAGGATGACGTTAACGTGGACCATGCTCCACACAAACCATTATGTGAAAATGGATAAGGAAAGAGTGGCAGAACTCCCTTCGGTGTCTGGAATGGGGGGAGTCGACCACACACCCAACAATTAGTGGCATTGCTGGTCTGGTGTGAATAATGTAACATATGGATAAAGGAATTATTACGCATAGCAAGACGATATGAGAGTTCATGAGGAGGCAGATCACTAAACGTGTGCTCTACTGTAGCAATAGAAGACTTATTTACATGAGAAACTGGAAAATACAAATAAAAAGCATAACCTGTGCAGGTAATCATGAGGCTGAAAAACAATATGAAACTTAGAAAAACGATACATCGGATTGAGTTTTGACTAACTCTCTCACTATGGGGGTCTATTTTATACATGTCAGAAACCGGTCTAACCGTTTCACCTAGGGGAGGACTTAGACAATCAAACTGGCTGACTTATTTTACTAGACCTTAATTTTTGCTTATACTCCTGTTGCGGAGTTTTCTCTAACAGGGAGGGTTCAGTATCATTGTCTTTTGCGGGACAGTCCTTAAGAATAGTACTTTGGCAGTCCTTTAAATCCTGGGAAATGTTCTTAGAAACAGGCTTCAGTCCGTAAAATCTTTTCACATGAGACAGGTGGACCCAGCCCTTCCTGCCTTCCAGCTTGACGGCAGTACGGGTGGCCAGGAGGACCTGTCGGGGTTCCTTCCAGCGAGGCTCCAGCGGACTTGAACGATCAAAATTCCTGACAAGAACCATGCATCCGGGAACGATTTCATGCGGTGCCACCTCGGTATTGTCTGGAAATGCGGCGGCAACCTGTGAACGACAAGAGTGTAGGGCAGACATCAAGGAAGCTAGGTAATCTGTCAGCATATTACTTGAAACATCGGTAATACTTCGGGGTCTAGGTGTACCCCACATATTAGGGGGGCGGCCGAATACGACCTCGTACGGGGACAGACCTGATCTGGAATGTGCGACCATGCGCATATAAAACAAAGCGACTGGCAGAGCTACTAGCCAGTCTACACCTTTCTCTTTACATATTTTGGCAATGCGGATTTTCAGGGTCTGGTTATGTCTCTCTACGAGACCGGCTGCTTCAGGATGGCGTACACAATGGAACTTCCACTGGTACCCTAATAAAAGGGAAACATGTTTCATAAGCTCAGATGAGAATGGCTGGCCGTTATCAGAATATACGACTCTAGGGAGTCCATAACGGGGGAAGAATTCACGAACCAACTGCTTGGCAGTGGTCGCGGCTGTGTAATCTGGGACTGGATATGCTTCTGTCCACCTGGACAAAGCGCATACAACTACAAGGACATACTTGAAACCTCGACATCGCTCCATCTGAATATAATCCATTTGGAGGACTTCAAAAGGGTGGTCAGGGGGCTGGAATCCACCTTGTTCCACCGGGACACTTTTACCTGGATTAAACTGGCAACATATCATACAGGTACGGACTTTCTGCTTGGCTGCAGCTCGTAAATGCTTGTTGAACCAAATGTTCTGGATACTGTCTAACATAGCTTTTTCTCCTAAATGTGCTGGACTATGTGCGGTATTGATAATGACTTGAACCATTGAGTCGGGGAGAAACCATGTGACTTTTCCTTTCGTTACCCATCCCTGATCTGTCTGGACCCCTCCTTGTTCGGACCATTTCTTGATTTCATCGGGAGTAGCATGTAACTGGATATCTATGACATCTTGAGTAGGGTCCTTAACTGTCATGCATGTAGTCGGATCTGGAGTATGTGTCTGTGTTGGATTAACTGGAATGTCTGGAGTCTGTGCTGTAAGCTTGGCTGTGCGATCTGCTAGATCATTACCTTGAGAAATAGTGTCAGTAACTTTCGTATGTGCTTTGCACTTCATGATAGCAATAGATGTCGGTAAGTGTATGGCATCTAACAGAGCTTGAATAAGGAGACCATGCTGAATCTTGGTTCCATGAGAAGTCATGAAACCTCTCTCCTGCCAGAGCACTCCAAAGTCGTGTACGAATCCAAATGCGTAGCGTGAATCAGTATAAACATTAACTTTCAGGTTCTTAGCGTGTATGCAGGCTTGGGTCAGAGCAACTAGCTCTGCTGCTTGAGCAGACAGGGTGTCAATACGGTGTGTTTCTATAACGTCAGTGTCAGTAGTCACTGCATACGCGGCTACTAGTTCTCCTGTACTTGTTCTCATACATGAACCATCCACATAAAGTGTCAGGTCGGGATCTGGTAATGGAATATCTGTCAGATCTTGTCTTGGCTTTGTCAGAATATTAACTACTTCCACACAGTCGTGTGTGGCAGGATTCGAATTAACTGAAGGTAACAGTGTAGCAGGATTTAGATCTTTGCAGCATCTGATTTCTATGTGTGGCTGGAACAGTGTCAATTCATAACCTGTTAAACGTGCAATTGTCAAGTGCTGAGTCTGTGTTCGGTTTAAAAGAACTTCCACGGAGTGTGGAACTTGTACTGTCAAGGAATGTCCTAATACTATGGAATCACTTTGTCTGATAGCTAGTGCTGTGGCTGCAACTGACTTGAGGCACGCAGGCAGAGCCTGGGCTACTGGATCTAATGTGCTCGAAAAATAAGCACAGGGCTTGTATTGTCCTGCTTGATCTTGTGTGAGAACAGATAATGCTGTACCTTCGCGTTCTGTGACGAAAAGTGTAAAAGGCTTACTGTAGTTCGGTGTAGCTAGAACTGGAGCTTGGCATAAAGCTTTCTTTAACTCATTGAAACTAAGTGTATGTTCAGATGTCCAAGGGAGGACAGTCGATACGGCTGCCTCCTGTGTCGTTAACTGTATCAGTGACTTAGCTAGAAATGCATACTGAGGAATCCATTGTCTGCAATAAGAAGTAAGGCCGATAAAAGCACGTACCTCCTTCTGGGTCTTGGGCTGAGGAAGACTCGCTATTAACTGGATACGGTCGGGTGTCAACTGCCTACCCCTCTTGGACAGTAAGTGGCCTAAGTAGATCACTTGCTGGACACAGAATTGAAGCTTCGAAGGGGACACCTTGTGCCCCATCTCGGCTAGGAAGTACAAGACTGTAAGTGATGCTCGCTCGCAAGCACGTTCAGAACGGGCTGTGATCAGTAGATCATCGACATACTGGAGCAGGGCAGTGTCTGTTGGCATGTGAATATTGTCTAGTTGTCTTTTAAGTGCTTGACTGTAAATACTAGGACTTTCTGTGAAACCTTGAGGAGCTCGTGTGAACATATAGCTCCTTCCATTTAAACAAACTCCGAAAAGAAACTGGCTGTCTGGATGAATGGGGACACTGAAAAACGCGTTCTTGAGGTCTATGACTGTGAAAAATGAGGCTTCGGAATCAATGGCTGTCAATAGGGAAGAGATATCTGGGACAACTGGATACTGGGGAATTATACATTTATTGAGTTCTCGTAGGTCAATCACTAATCGATATACTGGGGGTGCATTTGGATCAGTACGTTTCATGACTGGAATGATCGGAGAATTACATACATTGGAGTCAGTTTCTACAACTACTCCTTGAGCCATGAGCTCGTCAATAATTTTGGATAAGGCTGCTACAGCCTCAGGTGGCAATCTGTACTGTCTGATTCGTGGCAGGACTACACCTGGCTTGAGAGTCACACGATGGGGTGTGATTTGCATATAACCTACATCAGTTGGACCTTGTGCCCATAGATGCTGCGGAACATTAGACAATCTCGGATCAAAATCTCGTAATACATAGTGACCCTTGAAGTCACGTAAAAACAATCGTATTCCCTCTGGGGAGCAGCAAATAACTGCACCTAATTCTTTCAGTGTTTTAATACCTAACAGATTTTCTGGACATGACTTAGTAAGTAATAGATCAGTAGTGCGGGACAATGGACCTACTTCTAGAGTAACTGGCTTAGATATCTCGTTTACAATAGGCTTTCCTGAAAATCCAAGGGAAACATTTCTAGAGCCTGAGAGCGGAGCCCCTGGAACTTCGGCGTGACTGATGGTCGTCCTACTTGCCCCTGTATCAATCAGAAACTTTCTGTCTTTCCCTAGTACCTGACTATGAACATAGGGACCTTCTTGATCTACAGGAATCTCGATGAGAGGCAAGCCTACCTCCCTCTCTAGGCTGTTTCATGAATATGGCTGATACTCTGGATACTCAGACTGTGCATACTGGTACATCTGCTGTGTAACATGCTGTGTTGCAGCAATAGGCTGCGGTGCTGGAACTGTCTGTTGTGCATTCTGTGGCTGAGAAGTCTGTGAAACTTGTTCTTGTCTAGGCGGACATGGTCTTTCTTTAGTTTTTCCAATGGCTATATTATGTTTCAGAACTGCACACTCGTTTATGAAATGACCTGGCTGTTTACAGTAATTACAGGTCCCTTTAACGGGAGCTGCAGGATGACTGGCTTGAGTCGGACCCCTCTTCTGACTGTCTTGAGGAACAGATTGTGCAACTAGTACTTTCATTTTCGTGTCTTTCATACGTTTTCTCTCGTGTTCTTGCTCTTCTCTGATTCTATTCTGATGGTACTGGAGCATCTGTAACATCTGGGACGGGGTACTAGCTTGCCATGTACTTTCGACTTTCAAAACTCGATTCTTAACTTGTGGACTTGAATTCTCGACTAATTTAGTAACAAAGAGATGAGGGTATGACTCGCTACTTGTCTTGAGGCCACTGTTTATAATAAAACATTTTTCAAATCTAGAATAAAAATCACTAGTGTCTTCTTCTTGTTTCTGTTTACAGGCTGAGATTGCATCCCAGTCTTCCTTTTTAGTTGCTAATAATCTGGGCAAAACTTGTATTAACAGTTCTGGTAATTCTTTACATTTCTCTCCAAGACCGGTACCTGGTACTCGTATCTTATCTTCAGCTTCTAAAACTGCCCAATCGATCTTTTTCTCTCCCACCTCCCATTCTTTTTCCTTGAGTTTCTCATATACCCCTGCGGGCAACAGGACCTTTAACATTTTAATAATATCTGGATAAGTGTATTCTCCCATACGGAGCATGTCCTTTAATTCTCGGTGGAACCCTGCTGGATCTTTGTCATGGCAGGGAATTAATTTCTTCATCTCTAAGAGTTCCATCTTTGTAATCGGAGTGTAAACAAATACTCGTTGCATTTCACCATCTGTTGTCCTGACTGGGTGTACTTCTCGTAGCGGGTTCTGTCTGTCTATATAAAACGGTTTACTTTCTGGGGGTGAGACATGAACAAAATGCGGGTTCAGAAACGTTCTATATTTGTGGCGCTGTTCTAGAATGACACTAATTAAATCGGTACCTAAACCTTTCCATCTATACTGGAGTAACTCGTTCAGGACATCATGTAACGGACCTGGATCAGAATGTTGACCCTCATACAGAGTAATGAGGTGCTGGATCATATACATACCCACCAGTCGCTGCTCGGCTGGGGGCAATTTCAGAAACATTTGTGCCACTATTTCATCTGGAAAAGTGGTAGAATCAGTAATCCATCGGACTGCTGATCGGACTAGTTCTTGTTCATGCATAGTACTCAACTCACTATAACCGATTCGTGATTTCAGAATGTGATCGGTAGCTTGAAATACTTGTTCTAGAGAACCTTGTTCTGGTGCTGGATGAGGAACAGTTTTCTTGTAGTCTAGACGTGAATGTCGGTCTGGAAATCTAGATTTTCCTACAAACGCTATTATGGCGGGATTCTCGTCGTCTACCTCTTCTGTAGAAGAGTCATTTTCCTTCTCGCTTACTTGTGCTGCTTTACGTTGTTCATGTAACTTTATTATTTCCTTACGAATTCTCTTGTACATACTCTCTATACTACTGACGGTTCTGTGCTTACCCTCGGCTATACTATCACTCCACCTTGTCAGGATTCTCATTTCGGCCGGATCTTTGGTCGGATAATCTTGTTCCCTTATTAAACAATTAATCAGAAACTTTAATATCATGAGCTGGATTTCAGCTTTCCTTTGAGACATGGCTTCGCCAATACTTTCTGGATCATCCCCTGTACGGATGAAACGATATATTCTGTCTAGATCTTCTTTCATATCTGGTAGGGTGTCCAAATACCCGGTCACCCGTCTTACACGGATGGAATATATAACTGTACTATCATCACCTGCAACTGGATCATAGCGGCATTCAGTAAGGGCTCGTCGGATATCTGCAACGGACTTATATTTGGGCGTACGCTGTAACGCACATTCATGTAACTCGACTAACGTTAAACGTTGGTGTGGTGGCGGGGTACCAGGAGGACCTCCTCCTGCGGCCCCTAAACTGGAATCATCGACTGATACTCTTCGTGCTGGCAGAGTGGGAAATTGTAATGTGGGCTGAACCGGGGGTACCGTGGCAGGTACTCCGGTGACTGGAGGAGCAGGATTTACATTACTTACAGGAGCTGGCGGAACAGGATTTGCATATTCTGGAACCGTGTCGTCCAAATAGGACGAAATAAAAATATCAGCTGCGGTCGATTTGTGACGTAGCTTGGTCGGAACTAATGGTGGCGGAAAATTACTGGATGCCTCCGGGGTTGCTTTTGGCAAGCCCTCGGCAAGAAGAGGATACATACCCTTAATGAGGGCATTCCTCTGTCTGTCTGATTGTTCGGTTCTGACTCGTTCACCTATCTCGATTAATTCCCTTTCTTGGGCTCGTTCTAAGGATTCTCTACTTAATTCTGACTTTCTGATTTCTTTTTCGGTTCTTTTATGAGATTCTTTGCGCCATAACTCGATGGCATCTTTCTGTGACTGTCAGGCTTTCTTTTTCCATAATGCTTCTTCTACTCGCATGATGCACTCGGCATCCCATGTACCCGATACGGGCCATCTATACTTTTCTTCTAACTGTTTGGTATACTCTACCCATAAATCTAGATATAATATGGCACTTATGCCATGCTTCTGATACATAAAATGACCTGGACTGTCCCTAGGCGGGACAGGAACTGCTTCTTCTAACAGACCTTTTCTAGTTTTTAACTGACGTAGTCTGGAAAATAACGGCATGACTGAACTGTAATCTAGACACAATACGTAATTACAATACACAATGAACACGATAATTACTCCACATTCATACCACGACATTAAAATACATGAAGAACATTTAAAATAACAGTTCGAACAGAATACTACCTGGAATACTGAAAACAGAATACATGAATTTCTCGAGAACAGAACTGACTAGAACAGAAACTAGATGCACTGCTGAAACAGTACGAAACTTACCGGTCTCATAAAGAGACACGTCAGGACCCGCATCCACCGAAGTGGACACTTCGTTTTGGGATCTGTGTACCACCAAACCCCACGGACCAGAGACAATTAGATTGACCCTGTCTAGATACTACCCCAGCAACGGTACTCACCGGGCAGCAAGAACGGAAGGCCTCGGACTGGACTGGATTGCTTCGACGCCGGACGGACGAACTTCGGACTTCAGTTACGGGTGGGCCTCCGGATACCTCGGACCTTGGACTCTCGGCTTGGGCTCTGGTCGGGACTCGCCGCGTTCCTCCACCGCCTCATCTGGATGCTGGACCGCCACCTCCGTCTCCTCCGTGGGCCTGAGGGATACTTGAAGCAGAAATATCTGCACGTGCACGGTATGGTTCCGTCACGGCTGCAGAGGGTCAGGGGGCCGGCGTGGCTTCACCGGCGCGTGGGGAAAGGGCAAGTCCCTATTCGGGCGCCATTATGTGGTATATAAATAAATAATACCGGATCTAGGTTTTACTGGACATAGCAATAACAGATAGCTCAATAAATAAGAGTCAAGATTCGAGGTAGTAGGAGTTTGCAGGTTTAATACAGCATAAGGATAGGAACAGGACAACCTGCACGGGAACAGGATGGCAGAGCTGCCGGGGGCAGGATCAGGATCGGCGTAACATTTAATAACAGTACACAAGCATATATACTAAAACAGTTGCATTACAATGAATACAGTAGGCGGAGCAGTGGGTGTGGTCAATAGCAGTCGCGAAAGATAAGGGTGAAAGTAGGTGTAACAGGAGGCATATACATAGACATGTGATGTAAACGTAACAGAATATGTCATAAATGGGGCGGAAACATGGAGGGGGCTACCTAAGGAGCCGGGACCTCTAACCTAATGGTGCGCGCAAACTGACAATGACGTATTACTAGGAGAAGCTGGGGGCTATGAACTCTGTGCTAGGAGTAGAGACTGAAGTCTGGAGAGTCAGGGCGACATGTACCTAAACCCTATCTAGTATCTAATGTTTAGAGAACATGTTGATATAAACTAAAAGTCAGGAGGGGAGAGGCTAACAGACTCTAAGACTGGAGCATGCATTATTCTACATGTAGTGCGTGATGAAGAATATTAAATGACCATTAATACAGTATTTCTCTTACATGGAGACGTAAAGGCTAGATGATGACGGAAACTATTGATGCGATTCAGTAGCTTAGGAATGCAGAGAAGGAGGGCTGGACTGATAACTAGAATCATAACATATTCTTGGCAGACTAGCAGGCAGAGCCAGGCCGAGCCGGGCACTGTGAGGCAGGAAGTAAGTGAAGGGTCGAGGATACAGGTGGGGGCTGTATCGCTCCTCAGCGAGGGCTCAGGAGACAGGAGCTGATTCTGGTGTCCAGGCCCTTTTGAGGCCTAGAAACGGGGACTTTTCAATGAAATAACGTGCACACTGAGAAACATGGCAACGTAGCTTTACATAGGCCTAATACTCGTAGCTTTCACGAGAACTGGAAACTGCCATACTAGGGATGGACACAACTGTAATTGCGTCTTTAATCAAACATGGGGGATGCATATGCATATTAATCATGCACACATAACATAAGATGGAGGACACGTAGGGACACAGAACATGGCAAAATTTACTTTTCCACAGAGTGCTTATTTGGTTGTTCTTAGTAGACTGCATCTAGATTGATGGTATTAGTGCATCCCTGCATATTGCCTATGCATGTGCCTGGAGGGCTCCCGGGTCCTTGTTGGTCCAGGTTTGTTTCACTTATTGTGCGTGCTAGGGGTGTGATTGACCTTGTCGCTTTGGTTAGGCTTATGTGCCCTGTGCTATTGTCTAATAGGTTTTCCCTGAAACTGACCATGATCCTATCAATAGAGCACTCCATTGTATTGTGCATTGCTTGATCATGCACCTGGTTAAGGCCTCCAGTTTCCATGTGGACTTGGGATTGTGTCTGGAGCATATGCTTATTGATCCCCTGGCTCGTTGGCCTGTAAGCCCCTTTGGCTGTGGTCATACACCCACCTAGTTCTTCTGTTCCAATGTTAATGTTTGGATGAGGGGGTGAGACTGATGCCACTACCGAGTGCGTGGATGCTTTGCTCGGTTTTAGTGGTTTTTGGAGCCCATTTGGGGTTGCTGGCATTGTATAAATTGCTGCGACAGGGTCTTTCAAAAAGGAAAACTTGCCAGTAGGATTCATGGTACCAAATATCGGGTAGATTGGTGGTATTAGCGTGGTTATGGGCAAGTTAGCTGCGTTACTCCCGGAGTTACTGATGAGTGATTTATTTTTAGATTTCCGTTTCGGAGGTTGTGGGGGGTTCCTTCGTGTCCTTCCAGATCTCATTATTCCTAAAAGGATTAGTATCGGCGCCACCGACGCCTTGAGGCTGGGTAGTCTAATGGAGGTGTAGTATGATTGTTCGGGCTACGTGACCCTTTTTATGTCCCACAAGACCAAACGATCTCTGCCCTGGCCAGAGTGTCTTCTGTTTTGTGCGGTGACTTATGCAGTGTACAATATTCGACGAACTGATTGATAGGGTCGAGCAGCTCAGCGTTGGTTGTTAGTCACAGGGGTCTCAGGGGTCTCAGGGGTCTCATGGGGGAGGGAGAGTGGGCCGGCGAGGCTTCCACGCTGCTCTCACTTCTGTCACTTGGGCGAGTGCGCCGGAGGAATAGGCGGAAGTTGGCAAGAGATTGTGAGTGTGAGCGAGGGGGGTCTGGACTGGGCTGGGCTGGGCTGAGCTGGACTATGGTCCCACCACTCCCCCGCCTGCTGGCTTCACCTTCGCCTCAGCCTCTCCCCCCACCACTCCTCACTGCCTTTGTCCGCTGGTCCGTTGTTGGGCTGCTCACTGCTGCTTTGTTGCTGGCACCGGCACTCCCTCGCCCCCAACTCGATCCCAGCCCCTACTCAGGCTCTGCTCAGGCTTGCGATCCTCACCGCCGCTAGCCAGCACTCTCGCGACCAGCACCGCTGTTGCTCAGCCGCGCAGCATGCACTTTCCGGGTGAATCTCCAGGCGGGTCCCAGGCTCAGCGTCAGAGTTAAAGCCGGAGTCAGGTCGGGCTCAACGCCGTCTCTCCCTTAGCCTCGGCCCCCGCTCGGGCTCTGGCTCAGGACCAGCGCTCCACTCGGTTTCCACTCAGAACCGCCCGCAGATCGCGGATCGCAGATCGCGGGTCTCACTTTCGGGTCTTTAGGTCTTTAGGACTCGGATCTTTGGGGCTCAGGGCTCGGGTCTCGGGTCTCGGGTCTCTCTGGTCTCGCCGGTCTCACTGGTCTCTCACAACTGCTCTACAGCGCCACCTGGCAGCGTTCATGCTCCGGTGATCTAAAACGAGGACTCGGCTGTTATTCGATCATCTCACACCGCGGGAGGGCAGAGCGCGTGTATTTTCACAGCACTGTCCCCCAAGCTGCTGAAACGCGTGACTGATGTGACACTACATTAATCGAAATACCTATTAAACTGTTTCCCCCACCCTACCCCAACCTGTACCTCCCTCCTCGATAAGTTGCTATACATATTTACAAGTGTACCCCTAGTTTCTCCCCCATATTAAGTCCAGTTGGAACCTTAATGGCCAAATCAATGGTGTAACGTGATTCTAGTCTCCTTAGACGCTTCTCTCTGTCCCCTCCTTTAGGATCACGAACCACATGGTCCAGGCAAAAGTATTTCACTAACTTCCGGTTGCTATTGTGATGTAACTGGATATGTCTAGCAACCGGATAGTTATTGTCATTGTTCTGAATTGCTCTATGGTGTCCTAGTCCATGAATCTTGGCTGCATGTATGGTACTGCCCACGTACCTGAGGCCACACGGGCAGACCAAACAGTACACTACAAAGGCTGTGTTACAGTTCATGGATTTGGAAACATGTATTGGGTCTCTACGACCTGCAATCGTATAAGTTGTCACTTTATCACAATTTGAACAAGCCTTGCGTTTTCCACAGGGATAATAGCCTGCGATGCCTAGAATACCTCTTTGTATCTGTGGCAGATGACTCTTAACCAACTGATCTTTCAGAGAACATGTCTTCCTGAATGTCAGAGATGGATGTGATGGAATATGTTGACCAATAATTACATCTGATTTAAGTATACTCCAGTTGGTCTGTAAGATTTTCCTAACATTAGTCGCCGCACTGGAGTAGTTAGTAATCAGCCTAAAATTATGTTGTCCTTCTACCTTCTTTTTGGGAACATCTTTGAGTAAGCCTGTTCTGTTTTTCATTTCAGTTTTAGCCCACGCCTCTTTAAGGGTTCTCTTTTTGTGACCCCTCACTTGGAATCTTTTTATACTCTCTACAGCTGCTTGTTGGTAATCCTCCTGTCTGGTGCTCTTGCGTTTAATACGCAGTAGTTCCCCATAGGGAATTATGTTTTTTTCCTCTGGATGGCTACTCCTCGCATGCAGCACTGAATTTTTCATTGTGGGCTTTCTAAATAGTGCTGTTTCAATTTTACCATCTGTCACAACAATTATCAAATCTAAGTATGCGACCTCTTTGGAACTAATGTCACTAGTAAACTGAAGATTTAAGTTGCTTACATTTAAGTGATCAATGTGTTCGATTGCTGATTCCTTACTGCCTCGACAGATAAGAAAGAGATCGTCTATGTACCGCTTCAAACTGATAGTTCTCTCTACCCAGTGATCGCATGTGTCAGCCCATGCGACCAAGGTGCAATGGTGCCTGCATTGGCGCTTTGCAGTACATTGTGCACCAGCACAAAGAAAAGACAGGAATGTGCTTTATGCTGTTAAATACGGCGTATTCCTGCCTTTTCACGAAGAGTAGCAAGGTGCTTGCTGGGCTGCACGACCCCTTGGATGTATGCCAAGCACAACATTGTTTTGTTATTTTACAGAAATTAACACATTTCCTCTCGATTGCACCTGCTTCAAGTGGGTAATAGTTTGTCATGCAAAAGCCCTGTCCTGTCCAGCATGCCTAGTAAGTAGATTGGCATTCTTTCAAAAACTTGCACTGATCTCTCCCCCGTAATGTTGCCTTAATGCAAAACATTTTTTGCCCTACAAGAAGAGCACCTTTGTCCAGGGCAAAGCACCTTTAAGGCTGGGTGGGACATATCCATCTTTGTGCCAGCAAAAAGCTTTAGTACGTCCTTTACGTACGTACAGTCGAGTCTTTAGCAGGGTTGACGAGCTGCGTGAAAGTGAAAAGGGCCAGGCGTCGGTCAGCACAGCACCCGGTGTCGACCTTGTGTTTATACAGCTGCCATGCGAACAGACTGTGAAACAAATAAAGCTACCATCAGTTTGGAGACGTATACTTACAATATGTCCATAAAATGTAATGAGCCTTGCCACTGATGCCAGAATACATGTGCTACAGAAGGAATGTAGCAGCATTTTCAAAGAGCTGTCTGGGAATTTTGGAATCTGTGACTAAGAAAGAATAGCAAGACCCCAAGCACTTTGATCTCAAAAGGGAAGTATGAAGCCGTCCTGTTATTTTCGTTCATCTCCAATTGGTTTGACAAATGCCGCAGCGAGGAGAACACACGCATAGAATGTATATTCAGTGTGATATTTGTGTTATGATTAAAATGTGAAAAGAAGTGCCTTTTGAATCCTTGGGAATATGGAAAAAGCCCTTCATAAGTCACTGTGAATATAATATGAAAGGCTTTTACATAAAGCAATACACAGATTGATTTTGCAATATTCATAATATTTGATAAAGGAACGAATCAAGGAACAGAACCAGGCCACCATAAGGTGCTTAAGTTGCATTCTCAGATCGAGACCTGCATGTCAAGAGTATGACATGTGTGTCGAGTTCGGAAGTGTGCTTTTGTGGCCTATCTGTACGCATTTCGTGGGTGGGGTCAAAGTGAAGAAAGAATATATGCTCATCACCTCCTTTCGGAGTCTGAGAAATCCAGGACTTTAAGAGCATTGTTTTTACACTTATAAAAAGGCAAACCTCATCACCCTGTGGCACATAGTGCAGCTAACAGAAAAATGTAATTTTTTTTATGGTCTAAAGATCCGAAATAAAGTTGAAACTGAACTGAACAGTGATGCCATTTGGGAAATAGTTTATATTAAGGGAAAATACGTTTAGGGTTATTTTGACTTGGCCATAAATATCAGGAAATAAAACTGCAAGGGAGAATACCTTCAACGCACTGTGTATATATATTTGTTATACCCCAGTTTGTTTTACTTGTCGAAATGAGGAATAACATTATGGAACAGTTTTACTACCCAAGTAAAATTTCTCGGACAGCCCAATCAGACTGCTTGACAGAAACATGATCAACCCAGAACCTCATTTTAGAGCAGAGGTCTTCAAAATGTTTTGTTCTGAGCCTCTCTAAGCAAAGATAGTGGCTATTAGCTGGCCACTGGATAAATAGTGAAGTTTCTATGCTATTTACAACGCCACTGGCTAAATAGTAAAAAGCATTTACAATTTGGCTGGTGCCTTGAAAATAGCAGTGAAATTTCACTATTTAGCCAGTTGCTGACTAAATAGTAGAGATTCTGTACTGTTTGATCTGCAGCCATGTAAATAACAAGGAAACCTTACTATTTAGCCACTGTCTAAATAGCAGAGGTTATGTACTATTTGGCCTGCGGTCAAGCAAACAGCAAAGAAACTTCACTTATTACCACACTGCTGGCAAAACAGCACGGTGTGCAGACAAAATATTGAGTATAAAATATTGAGTTGCACAAATATCGAGTAATAAATATTGTGATTCAGAAATATCAACATCAAGTAAATCTTGGTCAAGAATATCGACTTAAGGTAAGTCATATCGGTTTTATAAAGATTGAAGTGTTTAATGTAATTTACAAAAATATAGTTGTTATAAGTATCGTTTTTTAAATTAATGTTATATATTTTAGTATATATTTTATATATATATGTGATGTATGTTGTTTGTATTTTTATTATATGTGCTAAAACTTTTGTAGTTATTCATTTTTTTCTTTCTAATTTTGCGTTTTTAGTTCAATAGCGGGTTGTGGGTTTATAGGGGAATAGGGTGGAAAGTAAATTAATTATATGAAATTCATTGATTATTTTTTATTTATTATTATTTGTTTGAGATTTTATAGTTTTACATGGTTAATATTATTTGTTATTAATCAATTAGTAATTGGTTGTTAATTTATTAGTAATAAATTATGGTAATTGTGTAATTATTGTTGGGTGTGTGTTGTGGTGTTTATAGGTGTAAAGGGTGGGAAGTCATTTATTTTTAATTGATGAATTCATAATTGGTTGTTAATTAATTTTAATTAATTAATTGGTAATTCATAATGATATTTGTGAAATTAATGGTAGGTGTCTGTTTGGGGGTTCTAGGGGTAAAGGGTGTAAAGTAGTTTATTTTTATTATACATTTTTTGTTAATTGATATTAATTAAATGAATTACAGTTTTAATATGGTAATTGTGTAATTAATTTTAGGTGCATGCTGTTGTATTTATAGGAGTAAAGGGTGGGAACCAAATTTGTGTTTAAATAATTTAGTTGGTAATAAATGTTAATTATTTGATATTTATTTTGGGTGATTGATTATTTTTCGTGTTGTTTTTACTTTTAAAAGGGTAAAGGCTGGGGATTAAATACATTTTAATCACTTTATTAATAGCTGTTAATAGAAATGGTTTTTAATTATCTTTATAGTTTAATTTAGGTGTGTATTGTGGATATTAGAGTGTTAAAGTGTGTGTAGTCAATGTATGTCTATTACTTTTTTTAGGAATAATATTTTTGTAATTGATTATTAATTATGTTAATTATGGAAGTAAAATTGATTTAAGATGTTGAAGTGTTTTGTTTTTGGTGTGTGGTATAGGGTAGGAAATAAAATAAATACATTTATTTATTAATTAATTTTCTTTGTTAGTAAATATGTTCTAGTTTACATTGTTTTACATGTTTATTTTTTTTATTTTATATAATATTTGTAGGTGTTTTATGTAATCAATATTATAATATTTTTTCTCTTTATATATATATATTTAATATATTTGATTTTTCATTTGTTAAATATTGTTTATTTTTATGATTTTTTTTTAGGATATATGTTTTTTACTGTTTGAGTGTGAATAGTCATTTTTGTCTCTCCACTATCCAACACTTTCCTTAATGTAGTACTCACTGGAGTGGGACTAGTCATTTTTAACTCTCGCCTATCCAGCACTTTCCCTACTGTTGCACTCACTAGAGTGGGAATAGGAATTTTTACCTCTCCGCTATCCAACACATTAACTACTGTTGCACTCACTGGAGTTGGAATAGTAATTGTAACCCTCCTCTATCGAGCACTTTCCCTACTGTTGCACTCACTGAAGTGGTAATAGTTACTTTTACCATTCCACTATCCAACACTTTTTGTACTGTTGCACTCACTGGAGTTGGAATACAAATTTTTAGCCTTCTGCTATCCAGCACTTTCCCTACTGTTGCACTTTTATGGAGTGGGAATAGTAATTTTTACCCCCTCTGCTATCAAACAATTTCCCTACTGTTGCTCTCTTTGGAATGGGAATAATGTTTGTTACCCCCTCAGCTACCCAACACTTTCCCTACTGTTGCACTCACTGGAATTGGAATATTAAATTGAATTCCTCAGCTATCCAACACTTACCCTACTGTTTCACTCACTGGAGTCAGAATTGCTATTTTTACCCCTTTGCTATCCAACACTCCATCCTTACTGTTGCAGAGATTGTATTGTGAAATTCAATTTTAAATACTTTTTAGTAGTTTAATGTTTTAATTTGTTGTCGATTTTTGTTATTTTATATCTTAAATCATTATATATTTTTATTTTCATACTATTTTAAACTTGTAACATAAATTAAAAATAATAGTTTATTAATTGTTTTAAAGTAAATATATATGTATAAATTATAATGTGTGTGCTTATTTTGTTATTAAGTGTATTTGTTATATTTTATTGAAATGTATATTACAATAATTTTATTGTGTTAAAATTATATTTAATAATAATATATTTAATATATATATTATTTTACATTATATTTATATAAAAGTCAATATTTTATAGATCTATATTTTTCACATCGTCATTTTTTAGTCGATATTTTTGTTATCTTTATTTTTTACTTGATATTTTTTCAACAGTGATTTTTACATCGATGTTGTGTCAGTGACCCAAACAGCACACTTGGGGCTAGATGTAGGTAATCAGATTTTACCGATTCTTATATACCGAATTTTACCGATTCGGTATTTAAAAATCGGTAATTGAGATGTAGATGAAAAATCGTTATTTTTTACCGAATCGGTAAAAATCGGTATCTGAGTTTCGGAAAATACCGAATCGGTATTTACCGAATCGGTATTTACCGATCGGTATGTCCAATGCATTCCTATGGGCCAAAAGGCCCATAGGAATGCGTTGGAATTACCGATCGGTAAATACCGAATCGGTAAATACCGTTTCGGACAGCAAACAAAAGTGAAACTTAACACAACAGCCAATCAGGTGCAACCACCCTCCCCCTTCCTGCCAGGAAGTGGCTACACAGGCAGCTGCAACTAATTAGAAGGTTCTGGAAAGGCAGTTGGAGCAGAGAGACTGGGAGCAGCAGCAGCAGCAGACAGAGCTTGTGATTTCTGAAAACTTTAACATGGAAAGCAACAGGGACACTGAGCAGGCTGAAAGTAAAAGAAAGCTTAAATTCAGTAGTACTGAGCTACAGGTCCTTGTTGAGGAAGTTGTAAAGGTACACCACAGGCTTTTTGGAAAGCAGTCCCTCACTGTGCCAGAATCAACAAAAAGGAAAATATGGCTGGAAATCTTAGATAAAGTTAATGCAGTGGGAGTGACCACCAGAGTCACTGAAGATTTAAAGAAGAGGTTCTATGACCTAAGGAGCCTCACAAAGAAAAAATTGGCTGACCGCCACAAACAGTCACAGAAAACAGGTGGAGGAAAGAACACTGCACCGACCTGGAGGAGCTGGTAGCCACAACCCTGGAGGCTGAAAGTGTCCATGGACTGGGAGAAGTGGACAGCTCGGCGCAATCTGCAAAACAAAAAGGTAAGATGCATGCACACCAATCCCCCTCCCACCCCCATCCATCCCTCACCCCTTGCAGCTAAGTTACCCCAGTCCCATGGTGTCTGTGCAAAACGGTAGCAATGCATCATGGTACACGTAGTCAGTTATTGAAAGACCATGTCACACAGCACTGTAACCAACAAGTTATTTAAATGATTGCAGACAAAATGAAGGGCAGGCAGCATGTACAAAGTGCAATGTTTTATGTTTAATTGTAGTGGCTGTGACACATTTGCACCTAGCTGATATGTGCTCATATGTCCACAGGTCACACATCCAGAAGGCAGTCCGAGGAGGCAGAAGGCACGGCACCCCAGAGGGATGACAGTCAGGAGCCAGGGCCCAGTGCATCCCAGGACACAGGTGTTCCGAGTGGGCAGCCACCCTCCCAAGAAACAGACATCAGTGAAGAAATGCAGGGCTCCCCAATTCCTTCACAGTCACCACTATTGGTCTCATCACCAGAAATGCCTGCACCCCTTGTAGTAGTAACACCTGTTGCACACCCTAGCAGGAGGCATGTCGTTTCCCCACTGCTGGAAATGGAGATAGGTGCTGAGGAAATGGTGGGTGAAGACTCACAGAACTTGTCTCAAGCTGACATCACTGCCACACTGCAGCCCAGCGCAGAGCCTGTACCAATTACCACTAGAAGGCGCACAGTACAAGGAAGGGGTGTAGGTGCACGTGGGGAGGGGTCCAGTGTCTTCCAAGGCCTGGAGGGATCCATGGTCAGGATTCAGAGGATGCAGGGCAAGGGCATCATGGCCTGTCAAAGACAAATGAGAAACCTGAACATTAACATGCAGGAAATTGGCAAGGGCATAAAAGAGCTTGTGGAAGTGAACAAGAGCATGGCAACAGGCATACAGCAACTGTGCACTAAACTTGACTCTGAAATTACTGCAAGGCGCAGGGACAAGCAGCGCGCAGAAAGAACAGAGAAATCCTTACACCGCCTGGCAACAGCCACATCCCTGCTATGCAGGCGTAGCATCAATAGTCAGGAAGTCCTGACTCATAATAGCAACCAGTTGACAAGGGGCATAGCTGGAATGACTGGTGCGCTGGAGGCCCTACTCAATGCACAAAGTGCACATAGATCTGCTCTTGACGTGCCGGACACTGAAGCTAGCACCAGTTGGAGCAGCACAGCTAGCCCCCATGGCGTAGAGCCAAGGAGGAGCAGCAGGCGACAGGGTGAGGCTACAGGCCAAACGCCCAGTGAACAGGCTGAGCCACAGACACCTGCCAGTGCAAAGCGTGGCCGAAAATGAACAGTTGTAACTATGGCCTACTGCCATTGGACATTTGATTCATAGTTAATAAAGTTTCATTTGCACATTTGTGCCATTTCAACCTGCCTAGTGACAATGTACAACTACGGTGGGTGGATTCAACACCTGTCTGAGTGTGTTTGCTCACTGTGAGCATTGCTGTCAAATGCTTACTGTTGCACTTTTGTTCTTTAACATATCTTTAAAAAATCTAATTAAACAGAAGCTTGTGCTTTCACTATAGCTCAGTGTCTTCACTTACTCAGAAATAGTTGCGTGTTATGTCATCACGTCTGTATGTAAATGTAATGTAAATTGATACTTGTATAGCGCACTACTCACCCGCAAGGGTCTCAAGGCGCTTGTACGAATACCGCTGTGGAACCCATCCTGGCTTTCCCTGTGAGGTGTCCACTCCTGGGAACCCCCAAGGTGGAGGCCAGGCATCCTTAGCGTTGTGGGGGCCGTTGTGGAGATTAACAGCCTGATTCATGAAGCGAAATTGCGCCCGCAATGGCTGCGAAAATGCAATTGCGGGTGCAAAACACGGAATCGGCATTCAAGTACAAAATAGCGATTTCGCAAACACAGAATAGCGATTAAAATAGCGATTACGCTATAATAGTCGCAGAGTCCCGGTAGTCGCGCATTAGCGATACGGAAATAGCGACCAACCACGGAATCTGCGAAATGAATAGCGAAACGCAATTTATTCTCAATCGGCATTCATGAAAAATATACAATAGCGGAAAACCCCAAAATCGCATTTTTGCGCGGCGCAAATTAAGGACAACTCAAAGCAGGTGGTAACCATAAAAGCCATGATTAAGTAAAATTTGAAAAACAGTTGGCCAATCACCAACAGGTCCAGGCCTGACCAATCACACATAAGGACATTCAGCAGCAGCATTAGGCGTTCCACAATGCCAGGAATGTACATGGTGGTGAGGCGGCGAAGGCTACAGCGAGCAGCACGGAGGAGACGCATGAGGCAGGAAAGGATTTACCGGCAGCGGGTCACCTTGCTGGGCCAGACCAGAGAACAGATTTATGCCAAATACAGGCTGAATGGGGAAATGATCACCTGGCTGATACAAGAACTTGACCCCCTCATGCAGCACCCAACAAGGCGAAATAATTCTGTGCCTACACATGTGCAGGTATTGTGCAGCCTGCACCTCCTGGCCTCCGGCAGTTTCCAGGGCATAGTAGCGGCTGCTGGGGGGATATCCCAGCCCACCATGTCACGCTGCCTCCACACTTTCGTTGACGCCATGCTCACCCAGCTCCACCGCCACATCACATTTCCCACGAGCCAACAGGAATTGGACCTGACAAAACTACAATTTTACAATGTAGCCCATTTTCCCCATGTCCTCGGCTGCATCGACTGTACCCACGTCGCCATCTGCCCACCAGCTGCCAGGGAGTATATGTACCGCAACCGGAAGTCCTACCACTCCCTCAACATACAGATGGTCTGCAATGCCAAGACCATCATCACTGACATTGTCGCACAGTACCCAGGGAGTACCCATGATTCCTTTATCTTCAGGCACAGTGGACTCCACACACGACTGCTCAGAGGAGAGTTTGGGGAAGGACACCTACTTGGTAAGTACACTTTGTCGACAATGTCACATTGCAATGAAGTCACTGCGCTGCACAGGCAATCAACATCTGCTCCTCTCATTCAGGTGACAGTGGCTACGCCCTACGGGAATACCTCCTGACCCCTTACCTCAACCCTGCCACACCTCAGCAACGGCGCTACAATGTTGCGCACATCCGGACAAGGAACTGTATAGAAAGGACATTTGGCCTGCTCAAGAGCAGGTTCCGTATACTGCACAAGACAGGTGGGGCCATGTATTACAGTCCTGCTGCGTGCTGCCGCATTGTGGCTGTCTGTGCAATGCTCCATAACATTGCAACCAAGCGCCGGATACCTGTTGACATCTCAGGCAGTGAATCTGAAGGGGACGACCGGCCACCAGCACATGTACACCATGCACGCGGGGAGAACCCAGCTGAAGGCCACAGACGTCGCAACCACATCACACTGAACAATTTCTAGCCCACCCTCTTCCCCCACCCCACATATCACAATTGCATGCAAAATGTAATGATTACACAAGGCTAATGTGTGCAGCAAAATAAATATATTTGTTTCATTCACAAGAAAAAGGTAATCAGTCCAACTATTTACAAACAACAGTATTGCTTCATACAGCAGTGTGCATGTACATGGCAGGCTTAGCGTCAGCCTGTGCCAGTGTTATGCAGACAGTGTCAATGGCGCCTCCTGCGCGTAATGCCCAAGCGCCTCTGAGGCTCTTCCTCTTCCTGGGCACCTGTACCAGCCGTTGCCCTGGTGCTGCGCCTAGGTGGCGGGACCAGTGTGGCCGATTGGCTGCTCACGCTGGAGGCACCCTCACTGGCATCGTCGCCCCCTACAGTGGCCGATAGCGCAGGTGTGTGTAGTGCCGTTACCGCGGTGGTTAGGTGCTCCAGTACCCTGGTGATGTCCTCACAGCACTGCACTAGTTGGTGCTGCTGTGTGAGAGAGCGCCGCGACAACTGGGTGGTGGCATTTGCTGCCACATAATTCGACCTGCTATAGGCGGACAGCCGGCTCATCAGCTGGTGGTGGCGCCGGCTCGCTACACTGCGGTGCTTGATGAGCGCAGCAGTGTTCTCCTCCATGGCTGCAGTCATGCGGCCCATGGCCGCCGTCATGCGGTCAATGCGGTCTCCAACTCCCGCCACATTGCGCCCAATTTTGTGCAGCTGGAGCTGGATGGCACCTTGCTGCTGTGACTGGCGCTGGTGGATCCGGAGCATGCGTCTCTCTACGCTCATGCAGGCATAGCGATGTCCATTGCCCCTCCTGCTGATTGCCCGCTGTGTTGCCGCTGTCGCAGGCCCAGATCTCTTGGCACCAGCTGCAGGTGGTGTTGCAGCAGGCGTTGCTGGTGCGGCAGGGACTGGGGGCACATTAGTGGGGTGCCTGGCTCTGGCTGCGGGTGGGACGGCAGATCCAGATGCAGCAACGGTGGGGGGCCTGGCCTTGGCTGCGGGTGGGACGGCAGATCCAGATGCAGCAACGGTGGGGGGCCTGGCCTTGGCTGCGGGTGGGACGGCAGATCCAGATGCAGCAACGGTGGGGGGCCTGGCCTTGGCTGCGGGTGGGACGGCAGATCCAGATGCAGCAGCGGTGGGGGGCCTGGCTGCTGGTGTTGTTGCAGCGGCAGGGGCTGGTGCCTGGGTTTCTGGTTGTGAATCCTCCTCCTGGGCCTCCTCATCTATCTGCAGCCTCTCGCTGTCACTGCTGTCTGCGCCACCTGTGAGGGTAAGTGGATACTCATTAGTTGCATGTGACTGTCAGACGTGCTGATGTTACATGCATGCTGGGTGACATTCCCTGGATGGCTGTGGATTTGCGTACTTTGGGACCTGTCTGGCTGCATTGGGGTACTACTACATTGTGGACATACTACATCTCCCACAATGCTTCAGGGCATTCCCTGATGCGCAACAAAGGCATGACTAAGGGCCAATAAGTGAGCCTATTTGGTCAGGGACGGTCATAGAGGACAGGGTCGCAGTCGCATGCCACTTACCTTGGGTGTCTTGGGTGGGGCGGGAGGAGTCCAGAGGGGTCACGCCAACGCACGCCTCCCTCTCAAGGGTGTCCTCGACCTGGTCCTCCAAGGGTGTGTTGGGTGGGACTGTCGGTCCGCCACCTCCAGTGCCCGATGCCTCTCCGAGGCGCTCCGCCACCCTCTCCTTGGCACGACCTCGGAGGTCGTACCAGCGCTTCTTAAGCTCCTCCAATGACCTATCGGCCACACCCACCGAGTTCACGCTGGAGGCTATTCCCAGCCAGATCCTCCGCTTGTCTTGCTCTGGGACCTTTCTGGAGTTGGTCCCGAAGAGCCGGTCATGGTTGGCCACCACCCCTTCAATAAGGTTCTCGAGCTCCTGAGAACTTGAGCTTTCGCTTTCGTCCTGCGCTGTTGCTGGGGCCAGGGACAGGTTCCTCAGACATGTCAGCAGATATGTCGCTATTTCAGTCGGTAGAGAAGTCGCTATCGCTGGTTTAGTGTCTGCTTTCCGACTTGCTCCCTCGGAGGTTTGCCTCGCTGTGGTGTTTGGGGGTGGGAACTGCCTGCTTCCTGGTTGTGATGTCATCACTGTGCTCGGAAAGCGACTTCCCGTTTTTCCGATCGCGCGTGAATGCGAGTCGCATTCCCGATCGCACGGGATTGCGAGTCGCATTTCCGATCGCACGGGATTGCGAGTCGCATTTCCGATCGCACGGGATTGCGAGTCGCAATCCCGACGCAGGTAGCCAGGATTAGCGATTCTTCTGCGTTTTTAGTTGGTCGCTATCGGATTTAGCGCCCGCGTGCGAGTCGCTATTTTTTCTCCGAAATGTACATGAATGCCGTTTTGCGTTTCCTCAATAGCGAGTCGCTATTAATCGCTATTAGGGACACGCAAAACGGCCCGTACATGATTCAGGCTGTAAGCAAGCTATTGCCCAGAGTTGCAGAGTGGGACTCCATGATTGGAATAGGCACGAGGCGAGAATTATCAGGTCTGTGGAATTTTTGAGCCCAAGACCCGCCGAGGCGGGGAATTGAACCCTGGTCCCGGGCTAGACCTCTGCATCAGGGTCTGCCACTCTAACCATTGAGCCACACTTCTCCTCTGCCATCACTTGGTGTTGACACTCCAGCAGGTTGTCTTTCAGGCACAGCAATGTCATCGTCATGATCCTCATAGTCAGTTAACTCCACCTCAGTCCCCTTCTTAACAGCCAGATTGTGCAACATAGCACAGGCAGCAATTATCTTACAGCAGGTGATGGGGGTATACTGCCTTGCACCTCCGCTCTTGTGCAAGCATCTAAACCTGCTTTTCCAGATACCAAATGTTCTCTCTACAAAATTGCGTGTGCTCTTGTGTGCCCGGTTGTATCTCCTTTGGCTGGGTGTTGAGGGGTTGAGGTAGGGGGTGAGTATGAATGAGCGGAGGGCATATGCACTGTCTCCTAAAATGAAAAGGGAATGATTTACTCACATGCATACATGTACTGCTTATTGCAATAGGTGTAATAGGTGTTGCACACTGTCTCTTACCTAGGAGGTAGCCTTCACCAAATTCCCCTGCAGGCAGGCGTGCATAGATGCCACTGTTTTGAAATATATATGAGTCGTGGGTACTTCCCGGGAGTTTTGCGACAAGGTCTGTGCTGACGTTCTTTGCATTGCAAATCACCTGAACGTTGATGGTGTGGCTTGACTTCCTATTGCGGTAAATGTATTCTGTGGCAGCAGGGGGACAAATGGGGATGTGGATGGGGATGTGCGTGCCATCAATGCATCCGATGATATGGGGAAATCTTGCCATCTGGTAGAAGTCCGATTTGGTTTGAACCAGTTCAGCATGGGTGGATGGAAAAGAAATGTAATGGTGCATCCTATGCAACATGGCGTCAAGGAAATTGTGAAAAAACCTTGAGAGGCTGCTCTGGCTCACCCCTCCCACCACAGCAACCACGCTCTGGTAGCTCCCTGACGCCAGCAGGTGGATGCTGCACAGCACCTGTACATGTGTTGGAATTGCATGTGCCCTTGGGGTGGGGTGCTCCAACAGTGGTTTTAGGTCCCTGATGAGCTCCATGATGGTGTCTGGAGCCAACCTGTACCGTTGCAGTATGTCTTCCTCTGTGAGCATGAACAGGGTCACCCTCTGCCTGTACACCTGCTCCTGTCTCAGCCATTCCCTCTCTCCTTCCTCCTGTAGCCTTAGCCATCTTGCAATGACATAAAATGCCGCCATTTTGCAAACAGAATTGCATTTTGGGTCCATTTTTATAGGCTGCACCTGGTTTCCACCTGATTTGAATCCATGGTAAATACCGACTCTTAAATACCGATTTTGGTGCAAATTCGGTATTTCAGAGCCTCTCTACATCTCAAACTTCAATTTTAACTATTCTTAATTACCGATTCGGTATTTTACCGATCGGTAAGTTTACCGATCGGTAGGTTTACCGATCGGTAACTTTAACAATCGGTAACTTTACCGATCGGTACGTTTACCGATCAGTAATTTCTCCTATTCGGTATGTTACCGATCGGTAATTTTACCGATTCGGTAAATTTACCGATTCGGCCTATTTTCAATCACCTACATACCGATCGCTCAATACCGGTCGGTAACGGCCGAAAATCGGTATTTTCGGCCGTTACCGACCGGTAACAGCCTACCTACATCTGGCCCCTGATTTACAATTTGGCCTTACAGATAGCAAATAAAGTTCATTATTTTTCTGGTTTCTGATTACGTAGCAGAAAATATATACTA
The DNA here is from genome assembly GCF_964261635.1 of Lissotriton helveticus. Classification (NCBI taxonomy): domain Eukaryota; kingdom Metazoa; phylum Chordata; class Amphibia; order Caudata; family Salamandridae; genus Lissotriton; species Lissotriton helveticus. The sequence goes on along the minus strand of NC_136067.1, from coordinate 1,077,496,260 downwards.
TTTTACTAGTAGCCTGGCAAATATCAGAACAATATTAATTTTTACCCGGATGCTGGCTCAATAGCAGAACTATGCAAGTAGTGTAACCCCACATTTCGCGCTATTTTCTTACCTCTAATTGTACCTTCATGTCCATAATGAAACAAAAGATGCATTTACCACTAACAAGATAGCGCTAAACGCAACAGAATATGAAGAGATGTTGCCGTTTACTAACTTTGTTATTCCGGACTTCCTGCTGTAGGATTTTTGTGCCAAATTGCTCATATTTCTCGTATGGTCATTATTGCTTAATTTTCCATAATATTTGTGACAAAAGAGTAACATTAAATTATCACAATTACTTTGATTACTCTTACAAAACTACAATTTTGGTTTATGGTGTAAAGTCCATCCTCTGATGACCACTACTCTGTTGGCCCACCAGAGAGAGTATTAAGGAGCCTTTAGCAAAGCAATGGAACTATATTTAATTCAACTGATTGTCATTGGAATATGAATAAATATTCCCAGTAAATCAGTGAATGATACATAGGCATCAATGACACAGTAGGAAAGAAACTCACACTAATATTTTATTCATTGACTTTATTACAAACATTGTAATTAATAAGATACTGAATAAGCAGAGCCATATTATTACCTCCATTCTTGTGCCCTACAGATCGATAATTTCACAGTTTCACTTTTATACTCATTTTTCAGGCAGGGGGATGTAGATCCACTCTCGAGGTTTCAGAACTGATGTGTACAGATTTTTTTTTTCAAATGTCATTTACTGGCTGTAACCTAGAGAAAGACTTTGTACTAGATGATAACTCTCACAGCAGTAGCAATTGTGATGGCTCAAAGCAGGAGTATCTAAAACACCAGTTGTTGTCATCAGTCTTCCTCAGGCACAGGCAAAAGGCAGCCCTGCTTCTAAACTGTCGTCACTCAGGAACAACAAATCTGCAACCCTTTGCTAACAAGGACCTCACATAATTTCTGTGGATAGCATTTTAGTCATCCTCCCTTACTTGAAAGTCTGTGTCTCGAACCTCCAGGAATAGCTATTCAGCCAATCTAGGTAATATGTATCTGCTCTACATCGAGGCTTGCAAAATGCATCCCACTGTTTCATGGACTTAGATTTCACCACACACTACTGCACACTTGCAATTCTATTCACTGCATACACACACACACACATGGAATGCCAGCTTAAATATCTGGGAGTCACATAGACTACTCCATCTGTCTTGATATTCAATTCCCTCTTTGCTAGCCTTCCAAACAATTCTGCCACATATGTATCTGCACCACCCTTCACTTAGCACTTTGAGTTTCACAGACCACTCGTTTAGTACTTAAGCTATCACTGCAGGTCTTGGTTCACAATGCTATCACAGCTAGCAATCATAGCCCTTTGTCACTCAGAATCCCTCATTCAGCCATCTGAGACGATCTAGCTGAAGCTTCCTTCACCACCCCCTCTTCTCCTCATCTGAAACTTCTTATGATACTGAGCTGACCTTTGCTGTTTACCAAAGTCATTTAACAACCTCTGTCAGACATGAACTATTTTTGCTAACTTCAGCCATCTGAGTTTCTTAAACCTTTTCTGTCATTCTTCGCAGACCATACTCCTTTACAACCCATCCAAATTTAGACACCTCTGTCATGTGTCAGTCCCTCTGCCCTCCAGTGCACCCTCAGACAACTCTTCCAGCATCAGACAGTGCCAGCTATCACTCAGGGGCCAGAGTGTAACAACCCTGGCACTCTCTTCAATTTGCATACTGTGATTTTTCAGCAAATACTTACCAGTTCCATATATGGGCTAAAAATGATGGGTGTTATATGGGTTGGCAGCATAAGAAGGATGAATAAGAATCATTTACAAAGGGATACCCTAATACATGTGGAGTAAAAATTGCACAGGTGTGCTCCTGCTCCCGATCGTCTTCCCTCTCAAGGTCCTTCTATGCCTTCTTTGTTGGTCCTCCCCCCGGTCCAAGGACTCCTTTTCTGGGTTTCTTTGATCCTCCTGATCCTCATTCTGAGCGTGTCCCTACCAGGTCTGGTCACCCTAGTACTAGTTCCCTGAATCTGGTGCTCCTGGTACTAATCCTTCCCGACCATCATCTTTACTGGCCCTGGTCCTTGCCCTTTCTTTTATTAGACCCTCCTGTTCTTCCTGATACTGGTACTACTGATCCTTACCCAGATCTTGCTTGTCCTTTTGGTATCCTCACTCCACTTGAAATCTTTTGTCCTGGTCCTCTTATGCCTAGTCCTCTTAGCCCTTATCTTCCTGGTTTGGATCATTATGGTCCTTCTGGCTCTGTGCCTTTTCCTCATGGTTCATCTGGCATTGCACTTATTGGTTTGGGCCCTCTTGGTTCTGATAATCTTCATCTTGGTCCTTCTGAGCTTCGTAAATTTGATCCTTGTCCTCCTGGAACCCAAGTCCATGTTCCTTAGTCTTCCTGGATCTGGCTGTTCTTGTGCTCCTGGTCTTCCTATCCTTGCTCCTGGTCTTTCTGCTCTATGTGGTACTTTGGACCCTTGCCCTACGGTGATTGTCTCCGGCACTCCTAGAGCAGTTCTTGGTCCGCTTGGTGCTGATCCTTCAATACTATTTGCTATGATCCTGGTCCACCAGGCTCTAGGACTCCTGACCTTTATTTCTTATTCTGATATCCTGGTCCTATTGGCCAGAATACAAGTCTTCCAGAATCTGTTCCTGATCCTCCTGCTCCTTTTCCTCTTACATCTACACCAACTGTTCATGGTCCTCCTTGCTCTGGTCATTATGGACCTCACCAGTCTGCTGCTAGCCTTGTAGCTTGATATTTTCTCCCCAACCTGGTCCTTTTGGTCCTGGTGCTCAAGGTCTTGGTGTTCTTTGCCCAAATCTTCCTGGTTCCCTTAGTCCTTTGTTTCCTGGTCCTCGTACAGCTTTTTCTTCTGGTTGTCTGTGTCCCTTGTGCTACCTACCTGGCACTCCTGGTAATGGCTGTGTTATTCTTATTCTCATTCTTCATAATCCTTCTGCTTCTCACGATTATGTGCCTGTTGGCTCTGATCCTCTTGGACCTGATCTTTATATCTTGGTTTCTCCAGGGATTCATTTTTATGGACCTGGTCTACCAGAAATCCTAGTCTCGGTCTCCATGGTCCTGGTTGTCCTGGTCCTCTCTTGTCTTATTGTGATTGTTATCATTGGCTCTTTTTGGCCAATCTAAATATGTTTCTTTCTGGTTCTCTTGGTCCTAGTCACCTTGTCCTGGTTCTCCTCACCCTGAATATCCTAGCCCTGGTACAGCAGGTTGAAATCCATCAGGCCAATTGTGTCTTGACTCTCTTAGTCTTTGTCCTTCTGGTTTGAGTTGTCTTGGCTCAGTTCCTTGCCCTCATAGTCCTATTGGTCCTATTGCCCTTGATCCCGGCCATCTTGATCCAGATTCTCCTTGTTCGGGTCCTTATGAGCCTGGTTATTTTGATATTGTTCTGCCTGGCCACCATAGCCTAGTCTCATTGGTCTTTCAGATTCTGGTTGGCCTTCTTACATCTGATCCTTCTCACCTTGGTCCTGCCACCTGTAATGATTGCTCTGCTCAATTTAATAAACTAAGTCCTAGTCCCTGTGGTTCTGATTTTCATGGCCCTCTTATCCCGGTTTCCTTTTCTTTTGAACATGATCCTTTAATCTCACCTATTCCTATTTGCTCTGATCATCTGGGTGCACTTGGTACTGGTCCCCTTGGTCATTCTAGATCCTACCCTGTGTCTCACTGCTTTCTAGTACACTGGTCAATGCTGTCCTGAACTTCCGTAGCCCTCTTTAATCTGGTCCTGATTTTTCTGGCCCTTGTTTTCCTATCTTCATAGTTCTGGAATAAATTGTCGTGGTCTACTGTAGATCACCCTAACCATTCTTTGCAATGATGATCCTTGACCTCTGTTTCATGCTAGCCTTAGAATGTCCTGACTCTGTACTTGCTGCTCTGTCTAGTCATCGGTCCCCTGTCCTACTGCCCCTCGTATTTTGGACCCAGCATCTCCTGTTTTGCAGACTTCTGTTCCTGCACCTTTTCATCCCTTGGTCCTTCTGGTCCTGCGACCCTGGTTTGTCTAATCACCTGGATTGCTTGTTTCTAATGCTTTTGCTTCTGGTTCCCTGGGTCAATATAGTCCTGGTCTTAGTCCTTATACTTCTTTGTCTGGCACATGGATCGGTCTTCTGGAGTTGGTCCCAATGCCCCCGGTTTCCTTAGCCCTCATAGCCCTCCGAGTCCACCTGCCCCATCCTTGTCCTAATAGTCCTTCTGGTCTCCTGGTTTGCCTGATCCACCTCAGTCTTGTCCACCTGACCCTGGTCCCCTCTATCATGGTCCTCCTAGTAATGCTCCACCTGAGTCTGGTCTTGCTCATCCCTCTGGACACTGTTATTTCTAGTTCCCATATTGAGGATCACCCTGGTACATGTTGTCCTTGTCACCCTGGTTTAGGATCCCCATGAGTCTGACCATCAGGAACCTTTTGATCCGGGAAACATCCTTTACCACGCGGATTTTACTCCGCGTGGCCTTTACAACGCGTCCCTTACAACGCAAGTCGTTACCACGACTTGCGCTGGAGGGCGCTAAAGGATTAAAATTAGTAAATTTACTATCCCAACACCTTCCCTAGTGTCCACGGGGACTGGTGTTAGAATAGTAAATTATACTATTCGAAATCCGCGCCCCCAACGCAAGTCGTGGTAACGACTTGCATTGTAAGGGACGCGGTGTAAAGGGATGCGTTGTGACGGTACGCGTCGTACCGTCATACATCCTTTTGATCCTGGTCCCACTGGGACTGAACTAGAGGGGGGCCTTCATTTTCCTCCTTGTCATTCTAATCTAGGGTCTCCAGGCCTTGCTTTTTCCAGTCCATTCTGGTTGTGGTCATCCCGGTCCCAGTCCTTTTTCTTCTGGCTCATAGGTCCTCCTTGATATGATCTCTGTGCCCTTGACCCTTCTGTCTCTGGTCCTTCTTTCCATTGGTCTTCTGGGACTGGTTCTCTTTAGCGTGTCTAACTAGCTCTGCTACTCCTGACCCTGGGAGTCCTCATCCCTCTGGTCCTAGCTGGTGCACTCAGGCCCTCCTAGACTTTTTTGTTCTAATGGACCAGGGCCTTCGGTTCCTTCCACCCCTGGTTCTTCTGTTCTTTCCAGCCCTTGTCCATTGGGTTCAGATTCCCCTGGTCCACACCCTCTTGGATCTCCTGATCCTTCTCACCCTGGTCTGAGTATCCCTAGTGTTTTTTTCAGTGTCCTATTCCGCATCCTCTATTTGTTCCTGTTCTACTCAGGCATTGGTAACCCTGGTCCTTGTAGATGTGGTTCCCTGGGATAGTTCTTCTAATCCTTGTCCCCATTTCTCTGGTCATCCTAGCCCTCCAATTGGTTCACCTTATGGCCTTTATTCTCCTGTCTTCTTGTCATTATCTTCCTCCTACGGTTCTTGCTCAATTTACCTCCTATAAGTGTCCCAAAGCATTGTGCCCCCAAGCTTCATTGCCTACTATACATGTACATCCCCCTGATGCCCAGATAACACTGATCTCTCTGCAGTCTCACATGTTGCACATCTGTGTGCAGCAAGTATAGCTTCAGCCCCAATGCTTGCAAGGAAAATGAGCCCCCATGTCTCTTTTGTGAAGTAGGACAGGTACAACAGTGATATAGTGGGCCCCTCACATCCCAGAGCCCCAGTATCACTACACCTGCTTTACGAATGATAGCTACTGCCTTGCAAATGGGCTCTGTCTGACCGTTGTTAAAAACAGGGGCTCCTATTTTACCAAACCCACTCCAATCATGCTACGCTCCTTAGCTGGTGAACTGCTTTTCCCGCTGAACTTTTTGCGAAATCACTCTTCACTATCTTCCTTTGCACAACGCTAGACCCTATATCCCCACCTCGGCATTACATGATGAAAACAATTCTTGGATTCCCTGTGTGCTTATAAACGCAAGATCCTTGATAAAAAAATGCTATTGCATTCTGCAAATTCATTGAAGTTCATCAAATAGAACTGGCCTTCGTTATGGAAACGAGGTCCAATGCTTCTTCATATCTAGACTTGCTTCTGGTCCTTCCTAGAGGATTTAACCCCTTTCGTGCTCATGACGAGCTCAGCTCGTCATGGCATATACCTCTCAGGTGCTCATGACGAGCTGAGCTCGTCATGACCACACCCGTTTTCGTTGCTGTCCAGCATAGCAGGGGAAACTCTTAAGCAGCGATGTGGTTAAGATGCACAGAGTAGATAGATCTGAGAAAAAAGTGGGAGGAACAGCCCTAATCCTTAGAACCGGCCTTAAGTCCTGGGTCAAACCTCTCCCAGACAACCTAGTTTGTGAGGCTCTGGCCTTCAAAATTGAACTAGACAGACATAATTCTGTTAACGGCATACTAATCTACCGCCCACTCAGAGCCAAATCCTCTGTTATTGACAGTATTGGTCAACTTCTAGAAGTCATGGCCGATTCTTCCAACTTTTCCCTTTTAGGAGATTTTAACTTCCACATGGAAAATGTCTTTGATTGTGAAACAGAAGCACTCCTTGATCAAATGACCAGCTCAGGACTAAGTCAAAAATTCAAATTGTAAAGGGCCTAACACACATAGCAGGGCATTGTCTGGATGGGATCGTCTTGGACAATCCCATCCTTGAATGGACCAACTTGCTTCCCCTAATATGGTCTGGCAACAAGGCAATCTTGTTTGAAATTTCAGTCCCACAAAAAGTATCTGTTAAATATCCTGAAAGGGTGACCACCAAGCGGCCTTGGAATAAGATAGAAGCTGAACTAAAAAACCTGCTTACTCAATCCTTGCAGGAGATACCCCCAAGCTAGACTTCGTAGTAGCGAATTATCATTCTTGAATTGACTACTTAACTTTGCAACTAGCTCCTCCTGTTAGCCATCGGCATCTCAGGCTCTCACCTTCAGAACCCTGGTTCAACGACTCACTTAGAGCTCAAAAACAAATATGCCAAAGATTAGAGAGGAAATGGAGATTAGATGATAACCCTCGCACAAAATCAGAATACAAAATGTCCATTCAAGTCTATAAGAACCTAATAGTGAAGATAAAGGCTACCTACTTTAAAGATAAATTGAATAGGCGCATGGCTGCTCAAAAGTATTATTTAACACGGTCAAAAGTCTCTTGAAACTTCCAGACCTACATGATCTAAGAGCTAGCCAGCAATTTTGAAAACTCGCCAGCCATGTCATTTCAACAAAAGATTAAATCTGTCTATGACACTTTTATGCTCCAGGACAATCGTTCGGGCAAGACACTGACCCAATTGAGCAAATTATCTTCTTCATCCCCTGCTCAATGTGGCCCGGGAATACCGACTCTCTCGTTGTTCATCATCTTAACCTTAGATCAGATTTTAGAGATTATTTTAGCAGTCAAATCTGGATCTCCCCCTGACCCCTGCCCACCGAGAATTATATATCTGTCCCCAGAGATCAAAGCCACTGCATATGTTTAATCTAGTGATTATATCAGGGTGATTTCCCACTGAATTGAAAAAAAGCATTCATACTAACGCTGTTGAAAAAGTCTGAATTGGATGCTAAGAACACCCTTCACTATAGGCCAATCTCCAGACTTCCTTTTCCTTCAGAGGTAATAGAAAAAACTATCAATATGGAATCAATCACCTTCATTTCCAACAATGCTATTCTTGATCCATCTCAATATGTATTTCCCGCCCACCATAGCACAGAGCTAGCCTTGATTACTGCCACTGAAGAGCTCAGACAAACCTTTGATGGTGGGGTGAATGCAGCCTTGATCCTGTTTGCTCTATCAGCAGCTTTTGACACGGTCAACCATGATCTGCTGGTTGACCGTCTATCCTCATTTGGGATAAGGGATAAAACACTCTCCCTACTGAGCTCTTTCTTTTCAGATCGCTCCCAAGCGGTGGATCTTGGAGACTATATCCCCCATCCATCTCTCTACCCTGTGGAGTACCTTAGGCATCCTCCCTGAGTCCGACATTATTTAATATGTTTGTCATCCCTCCGGCCAAATTAATCAAAAGCTACAGCTTCGTACTGATGACTTATACAGATGACACACAGGTATTTGTCTCAATTAATAGCCCATCAAACACAATGGCAGTCAGATTCCATAACTGCAGGTGTCATATAGGCAATTGAATATTAAACAACTGTCTAAAACTTAATTCATCCAAAACAGAAGTGCTTATTTTCGGCAATAGCTCATCTATCTGGTCCGACGGTTGGTGGCCCTCCCAAATGGGCCCTCTGTCAACCCCGTCAAATAAAGTTGAAAAAAACTAGCGTACTATTCAATACCAATTTGTCATTTGAAGCTCAAATTAACCACACTACTTCTGCCTGCTTCTATATTTTCAAAGTTTTGAGACTAGTAGATTCTCTTATTCCTTTTGATTTGAAAAAAACTGGGGTCACTGCTCTAATCTCATCTAGGCTAGACTACTGTAATGCATTGTTCACTAGTGCAAATAAGCATCCACAAGCTCCAGGTGGCACAAAGCACAGCAGCTTGGGTACTTCTGGGCATTGCGAGATTTGACTCTGCCTCTAAAACCCTGACTATACTGCACTGGCTGCCAGTTGCTAAGCGTATCCAGTTTAAATAAAAGCCTTATGCATAGCATTTAAATCATTGCATGGACTAGGGCTGGAGCAGATGTCACGGTATCTGAAGCCATACACCCCGGCTAGACAACTTAGGTCAGCAGATTGTGGGAACCTTGTCACCCCCAGGTCACGAAAAATCAAATGGGGAGCAAAAGCTTCACACATACCACAACCAGACTCTGGAACTCAATGCCAACAATATTGAAACAGAAAATATGGGCCCGATTACGATCCCATCAGCAAGGCCCTCCCAGAGCCACTCTTAGCCTTACCGTCCGACCGACTCGTACCAGGAGCCGGTCCATCCAAATGACGAAATATGATGCGCAAATACCTTCACTTTCCGAACAAAGCTCCAATTCTGGCTCCATTTTCCTAACAAGAAGGCTCCGTAAACGCTGAATGGAGTCGTCCAAAGGAATTTCCCAGTCAAATTCTGACCGGCCAAGTACGATGCTCACTTCCTATGCGCAGAACAGGTCGCCACTTCCAGCATCTCAGAGCATCCGGAAGGGGAGTATTACAGCTCCAATTCAGGCCACAACATGATTCCTGCGAACGAGACAGTGCAGCCATGTATCCTAATGCGCATGCCATACCTATACTCTATGCCTATGGCCAAAACTACAACCCCAATTGACGCGAACTTCGCAGACAGTAAGTCAGACACCTACCCCACACAAACCCCAGGCGAAAGGCAACATAATACACAGCTTGTGAGAAACCACGGTCAATATTGGGGTAGGGGAATTCTTGCAGCAATGTAGAGGCAAGGCGTTGGTGGATGCCTAACACTACCAGCGTTGTCCACCAAATAGGGAGGTGGTTGCCTAATACTACCAGTGTTGTCCACCTCATAGGAGGGTGGATGCCCATCACTTCCACCATTGTCTACCCTATATGGGGGTGGATGCCTAACACTACCACCATTGTCCACCCCATAGGAGGATGAGGCCTAACACTCCCACCATTGCCCAACCCATAGGGGGGTGGATGCCTAACACTCCCACCATTGTCTACCATATAGGGGGTGGTTCCTAACACTACCAGTGTTTTCCACCTCATAGGGGGGTGGATCCCTAACAATACCAGTGTTGCCCACCCCATAGGGGGTGGATGCCCAGCACTCCCACCTTTAACAACCCTATAGGGGGTGGATGCCTAACACTCACACCTAGTCCACCCCATAGGGGGTGGATGCCTAACACTACCAGCATTGTCCACCCCTTAGGGGGTTGGATGCCTTTCACTCCCACTCTTGTCTACCCTATAGGGGAGGTAGATGCTTAAGACACCCACTGTTGTCCACCCCATAAGGGGCTGGATGCCTAACACTACCAGCGTTGTCCACCCCATGAGGGGTGGATGCCTAAATCTACCAGTGTTTTCTACCCCATAGGGGGGTGGATGCCCATCACTCCCTCCATTGTCTTCTCTGTAGGGGGTGGATGCATGACACTACCAGCAATGTTTACCCCATAGTGGGGGTGGATGCCTAACACTCCCACCGTTGCCCAGGCTACGGGGGGGGGTTGGATGCTCGTCACTCCCACCATTGTCTACCCTATAGGGGGTGGATGCCTAACACTACCAGAGTTGTCTACCCCATAGGGGGGGGTGGATGCCTAACACTCCCAACGTTGCCCACCCCATAGGGGGATGGTGCTTAATACTACCAGCATTGTCATGCCAAAATGAGTTTTTGTTTGCAAACCCCCAGCAATTTTTACCCATAATGTGGTATGGGGGAACTGTAGTGACAAATTGAGGCTTGTCGGGCTCACCCCCAGCATGGTCCAGAAATTAAGGGTTTGGAGGGCTAACCACCACAGCACTGTAGTGACAAATTGGGGCTTGTGGGGCTCAACCCCTCAGCATGATCCAGCAATTATGGAGTTGGGAGGACTAGACCCCCCAGCACTGACGTGACAAAAAGGGGCTTGTGGGGCTCAACCCCCTAATGGTACAGCAATTAGGGGGTTGGGGGGCTAACCCCACCAGTTATGTAGTGACAAATTGGGGGATGGGGACAAACACCTGGATCACTGTTGAGGCAAACATTGTTCGTGGGGTTACATACCCTCAGCCATGTGCAGCCAATCTGTGCTTTGGGGGGCTAACACTCCCAGCAATGTGAAATTGAACAATGTGACATGTGACCATCCAAAATGCATCAACACTCACATTTGGGGTACGAGTAACCCTAGGCGTAGGACTACGCAACGCTCGCAGAGCATGCGTAATTAGCGGAACTACACGCTACGCAAATTGCACGTAGCACAGTGCAAAAACGCGTAGCGTAGCTGTCATTTTTTGCTTGCTCAAGGTCCTCAACGTCAAGTTGGTGACCGCGAGCAAGCAAAATAAATTCCCGGCGAGACTTTTTCCTCATCAACCTCCCAGCGAGATTCTCAACGCAGGGAGGTCAGGTCTCTCATTGCGAGTGGTCGTGTATGCTCGTGACCGCTCGCGATGAGAAACTACCAGTCCGCGTTGAGAAAGCTGCCGCTCGAGTACAAATCTACTAAAGCGGCAGAAAACGACTGCATACACTGTGCAAGATGGGGTTTGCGGTTTCCCTACTGCACTATGCAGTTCGCGTAGCTTGCGTAGTGAGAAGTGCACTTTGCATAGCTACCTGTAGCGCTACTACGTGAACTAGGCCCAGGGTTAGGTACGAGCAGCAGCAAATACAAAGGATTTAATCCTAAGTGCATTTTTTATGAGATCCAGTCCCACACTGTGGCAGCAATGTTAACTGCCAAACCTAAGGAATGTGCAGAGAGGACATATAGGAGACCCAGGGCCAGTAGAGAAAGAAACAAAACACACCACCCACTCAATGTCCTCCAAAGACAAGTGTGGAAGTTGGCTAAGCCAGGGTCTAAACACACGATAGGGGGCTGAACGCCACTGAGCCATATGTGTGTTGAGTTAATTCAGGCATTATTCGATATATGGCTTGGATTAGCAATGTGGGCAATCAGGGATTGGTTGATGAGTGGGTGCACCAGAATCACATGCGGTGCCGAGCATGAAGGACCACCAAAAACGATATCAAGAGACTGACTCTCCAGGCAACAGCACTGTTGGCCAGTATCCTGTCTGCTGAGCTGCAGTGATGCAAATAGAGGATGGGGGCCAGACTTTGGAGCAGACTCACTGTTGCGAACTGTGTCACGTGCCTTGTAAGAAGCACTGTCATCTCACATACCCAAACATGACTCCCAGGTCGTGGTGCGGGGAGGCCACATTGTAGGTAGGGCCCTTGCCGGGACAGATTTGGCCAGTCTAAACCCAATCCTCTTGATCAGCAGCTACATGCCTCAACAAAACCTCCCTTGAAAGGTGACATTGCAGAGGCCACCATGACAGCTTGGATAAATTAATGTATGACAATGAATCCATGATTGACAAGCCCTCATTGTGATTCCAATACAGCCATGGGACTATGTACTGTTGTGTATGACCAATGGGGGAATCACAGCATCAGGTAGGTACACCCAGGAATACCCAGAACCTCACATACTAGGACAAAAACACATTTGATGGTTGAACAGGAGGTGCCAGACACATATGTATGTGACACAAAGTCACAGCAGCCATCTACCACATCACATACTCAAACCCTGTAGGGCAACAGGGCCTGAACATTAGGTCTGGCAGATGAGCCCACAGTCTAGGGCTCTGTGAGCTATGTCTTGGTTGTGGGCATTCCGTTTTGAGAGCTCTCTCGGATGTAATTTTTTATAATGCTCTGGGACTGCCAGCATTTCAAAAAATGTTGTTATTGTAGTTGATTTTATTCATGATGACTATACCCACTCCTTTGTCACAAGTTTGACAATCAGATCATTGTTGGATTTAATTTTATCAAGAGCTAAGTTGCCTTTCTGCGACAAATTGTGTAGTAAATTGCAAGGGTGTTTAACAATGCGCGTGATCTCCTTCATGACATTTTGCTAAAAAATGCTGACCTCTGGGTCTACCACATGCAGAGTTGGAGTAAATACAGACAGAGGTTTCCATTTGGATTGGTTTGTTTCTTGAAGGTCCAAAGGTCTGCCCAAGAAGAATTTTTTCAACCTTACTTTCCTGAAAAAGGCATACAGATCGTCATGTAGTTTAAAAGGTGTCAAGGTGAGTACTCGGTACAAAGGAAAGGCCACGACTAAGAACTGAGACTTCCTCACCAGTGAGATCTACTGAGGAAAGATTGAAAATTGGTAAAGTGTCTTTATTGTTTGTGACTTCACAGATGCCCTTGTTTTCTATCACCAGTATTGTTGGTTTTAGGTCTTCAAGTATGGTTGTTGAGGTTGAGGGACCATCTGTCATTGTTCCCCCCTGTCTTGTGGCCATCGTGTATTCCTCCCTCTGTATTGGCCTCTCGGTAAACAAGGAGACTGGCCAGGAAAGGAATGTTGGGCCATTTGTCTGCCCCTATGGGGTCTGGAGTTATATTGAGCTCCACCCATCTCTTGGGGGTTGTTGTTACCTGAGTCAGATTAATATGTATCATAAAAGTTGATAATCCTTCTTTTATAGTTGTTAGTGTAACCAGAATGGTTATTTCCTTGCTTCCAGTCATGGTAATAAGAGGAATTCAGGTAAGGGTATGCTTTCTCTTGAGTATACCACCTGATGTCCTTTTTCAATGTTTCAGATTTTTTGTTGATCAGAAAAGTCTCAAAATCTTTCATGTCAGTGTTGATTTTATCTAGTCTGGCCTTAGCTTCTTCAAGGGCAGTGGACGTGTTCAATTTATCTTCCAGTGTGAGTATTTCTTACCTCAATACCGCCATAACTTATTTTGCTGTTTCAATAATTAAAATCATCCAGTCTCTGGAGCAGCATTTCGAGATAAGTGATCACCGCTCCAGGAACATACAGATTTCAACAAATAGTGCTGGTACGTTACGTACCCTTAAGCCAGATGGAATTACTCCTGCTCTTAAATATTCGAGCATGTAGTGAGCATGTCACTCCATGCGCTTGAGTTTTTTCCTAAGATTCAATAAGTTGTTCCACTCACCACTATCTCCCTGATGTGAAGTAGAGGAACTATTGCTAGAGATGGCTTGTCCTATCAATGTAGAAAAGTCCTCGTCCGAGAACCCAAATATAATGTTGAGTCCCTCCATGGTGAGAAGTATGAGGGCTACTATGCATGTCTGATATAAGATCACTATAAAAGAACCAAACTACACAGTTACTGTAATCATAAATCACTTACCCCCAATTAGAGGAGAAGAAAAATAAACCATGTGCAAACAGGTAGAAAGCGGTGATGGAGTAGATCTGCAAATCAAACTGACTAAACAATTTTCCAAGACAGTACAGACTCAGCTTTTAAGATTAGTGTGGGATGACGGGCAGCCCACAATTAGCTGGAAAATCCTAATGCTCTCTTATGATAAAGGTGGCTTTGCTGCACCAGATTCTTACGTTTAATATTTGTGTGCACAGGCTCAATACGCTTATTATTGGTTCAGATCACATGACTTTATACCACACGTCGCGGTAGAGGACAGGGATTCACATACTATTCCACTTGCGAGCATGCTGACACATACACGCAGACACACGCCAAAGACAGTAATCAACACCATAGACGTCACCATTGAGGCATGGGAAGCGATTGGCACCCGCGTGCATAAACTCCCATTGTATGCACCCGCTCTACCTCTGGCTCATCACGCAGCCTTGTCCGTTACCCAGGAGGTGGGACCCATGAAATCTCTAAAAGAAGCTGGCATTACTCATATGCGCGATTTGAATCCGGAGGGAGGCTACCTTACAGGGTGCGATCTGGAATACATACAAAATCCCACATTACTTTTTCAATATTCTTGTTATCGCCTAAAACATGCAATAAGGGACCATTACCCTGATGTCCTTGCTGAACCCCCTACACTTCTTTCCATACAACCATTACTAGTCGCTCCAACCAGGAAAAAACTGATTACTAAATTGTATAGAGCTGCACAGGAAGAAACAGTCAGGGGACCCGATAAAAGCCTTGGGCGATGGAACGATATATTGGATCCCCAGATCACTAGGGAGGAATGGGAGCAAATATGCAAATTAACAGACCGCCTTACACCCAAAGGCAATTTACGCATTATTCATTTTAAATTTCTCCATCAAATATATCACACCCCTGCCAAGTTGTACAAAATGGGTCTCAGGGAGTCCAACCAGTGCAAACGATGTGGGAAAACTAATGCAGATTTTCTCCATCATGCTTGGCAATGTAGATTGGTGCTGAAGTACTCGGAGGAGGTGGTAGAATGCATCCACACTATGACAGGCACTGTAATACCATGCACACACGCGAATGCTTGCATAGTTATGTCCCTCAATCAAACAGAACCCTGGGCAGGTTTGTGAGGGTTGCCCTCCTGCTTGCTAAACGTCACATTATGTTCAGACGGGAAATTACACTTGCCCAGAAAATTGCAGGGTGGATAAAAAACCTGATGTATTGCCGAGAAAACGTGGAATTATATGCTGCAGAACTGCCTGTAACCACTCGGCCTAAAGATATTTGGGGACCGCTTAGACACTTCCTAGCACTTCCAACGCACGATGATGGTGAGTGACTTAATAGCCTATCTATGTTACTGGTTTTTGATATTTTATGATTATGTCCATTGTGTCAGTGTTTAAGGCCCTATACATTGCATGTGTTGTAAACTCTGATCACAGATGATCCGCACAACATCACTCTCTACTATTGCTATGTTTTGTACTGCCTTGGGAGGCAGTATTGTTTGTATTATACCAAGAAACTAATAAAAGGATTAAAAAAAAAGTAGAACTGCAAAAAAAACACAAACACCGAAAAATCAAAAAGTTCCAATCAATATTTATGACAAGCATGAAAGTATCCTTATCATACAATCCCACAGTTAAAAAACTGTGAATGCTGCTGCAAAAGTGGGGACCCCCTGTGGGGAAAACTTAATTTAAGGCCAGGGAGAAGAGGGGGGAAAAGACAAATATCCAATGAGAACGATCCATCAAGGCCTATATTTCTTATGTCACTGAAACTAAATACGACATGGGCTCAACAACCAGTTAAATAATTTCAATAAAGCTAACATAATTGATGTTATCATCATTATGTATTTACGTTCTTTATATATTTATTACAATTCATTTTCTTTCTTGTTTCACTTTTAAAACTTTTTTGTATATATATTTCAATAAAAGACGACAGTATTTCCACAAAGAATTTCAAAATACATACAATATACTGTCGAACAAGGACCCCCCGGAGAAAAATGGAACTAAATGCAAAAAAAACTAAATACAAAACTCCTTCAAACACAGTCTGACTCGTACAACATTCACACAGAATGCATCTGGGAAAAAGGGGAGACTACAGATTGCAGAAACTCCACGACCAAGTATGATGCATATGGTCAACAGGGTCTGAACATTAGGTCTGGCAGATAAGCCCACACTCTAGGGCAGAGGTCTTCAAACTTTTGTAGGTTGAGCCCCACCATCTGAATTTTTTTAGATGTTGGGCCCCCCCCCACCACCTGACAGAAATTTCTGGAATCGATCGGCACGTGCATATCACGGACCATATCCAACAAATAATGTTGCTAGATCTGTTTGCATCTCTGCGGCTTGCTCGTTGGTTCTGCTACAATGTAATTGTAGTAATCAAGTTAGACACACTTCCAGGCCGGGCTGACACACGTGGCGCCGAACTTATAGTGTCAAGGTCACTGCAGTTAGTGCCCAATGATGAAGTAGACTTACAATACTAGGCTATGTGCATCACTTCCGACGGTCCTCCTGCTGCCGCCTGTGTTTCTTTAACTTAAAATGTGCAGCTCCTGCTCCTCCTGAACTCGCCGCTCTGACCGCAGCTGACCGAGGTATTTCCAACAGTAACTAATGCCAGCTGCGGCTGATTTTCACCGTTGTCAATGCAGGGCACCGGAGACCATCTGCGGTAAAGATGGCTCATGGATGGTTCCAATGTGGTATCGGATCCCACCTGCACCAGTCAGCCAAAGTCAGAGCTAGAGAGGCTGGCTGGCTCATGAGTCAGGGTCACTGTGCAGCGCCAGGGGGAAATGGGGGGGGGCAGTCGCAGTGAGAGTGGGTGCAGCAAGCTGTTGCAGCATGACTGATGGCACATCGGTGGCGGTAATATATCATGCGGCTGGGAGGGACCAAGCCTACCGGGCCGCATCTGGGCTCAGCTGCTGTCCAGTGACGATCATGAATAATTGTTAAGTTCCTAATAGAGCAGGTAATCTATTAACTAAACTGTAGTTATCAATTACATCTTTTTAAACACTTATCCGCAGCTGCAGTGAATAGATTGCTGTTACAGTTTTTCTGAGCTACGTGACTAGGTTTGTGTAGTACTAGTAGTAGGGCAGAAAAGCACCATGCCACGGAAGAACACTATCACAGCATGAGGGATTTTAGTTTGGGATGGGCTCACCACCTTTTGCTTTGGGAGGCCAGCAATCAGGAACCACAAGTGATGACAAGAACACCATGCTGGCATGGCTAACCTGCAGCCATGATGTATCTTTTACCCATTTATGTATGGGTCTGTTTAACAGCAGAGAACTGTAGATTTGGCAGCCAAGCCATCGCCGGCATGTTAGAGACACTGCGTCTGCTACAGTGGTGACGAGGCAGAAAATAACTTTATAAGGCCCACAGTCTTTACTATCCAATCGACATACAGTGGCGTTAGGCCTTTTCCACCTGCGATCCAAGTGGCAGTGAGCAGAATAGTAGAAAATATGTGTGCGCAAAACTATGAGCTCATCCCTACATTTGGGCACTCCTTTGTTGTTCTTCATAGAAGACTCATGCAAGGTTGAATGTATTCAAATGTAATCTTTCTCATGATTTGAAGTTCAACATTTCATTGTAATATTGTTCTCATATCACCAATTGAAATACTTTTTGAATGTTTTAACTCATGGTAGAATCATATCATTGAACGTCGCTCCAATGCATTTCGGGCCAACGCCCTTTCTCAAGGAGCTCTGTAAACAGAAATACATACTTTGTAGCCCTTCCTTTCAGCATAATTCATCGTTACAGTACAACACCAAAACAATCTAATTCATGCTATTGAATGTAAGCAAGTTTATACAGGCGCGTGACGTGTGAGTTGTGCACGTGTGATTTAGGTGATAGTTATCTACGGAACCGCATCGTGAAATTTGTGAGGAAAAAAAGTTTACACTCACGTGAGCCGGTATTGCGAGGCTTTATGTCACTGCGGAGAGAATCGAGATAGCACTGGTTAAGGTGTATATCTCAAGCGGGGGTTATTATTGGCATGCCGGTCGGTTTGGCTTAAACTTACTTGGAGTTTTAAGCTTCCTTAAGTTACTGCAGAGCTCGGGAGTCCGGGCTCGCGTGTGGTCGGTCCTCGCAGGGAGTCTCAGTTGTTCAAACACGGTAGTGTTATAAACGTAATGGGATTGGTTCGTCTTGCGGTCACGTTGAGACTAAAAATAAACAACGGGCTATGCAGTATAGTACCGATAGGAGTGTGGGGGCCATCTTGGAAGTGTGTCGTATGTGTGGTTCGATAGCATAAATACAATGGTTCTAATCACATTGTTATGACAGGTGGCACAAAATTATAATGCATTAGGATAACACCAAATAGATGGTTACAGAAAACAACTGAGTTCAATTCGTTCACTAAGCCCAAATGGCTTGAGGCTTTGAAGACGATATATCCAGACTGTTTCTCGCTGCAGCAGAGTCTTATTATTGTCCTTGCCTTCTTTTTTGTCGATAATCTCCAGTACCAAGAATTTAAGTTGAGCAAAAATACTGTGTTTTTGTTCAATAAAGTGCATTGCAATGCTCGATTTTTCATTTTTGGTCCGAATGTTTGATTTGTGTTCATTTAAGCGTACTTTGATTTTTCTTTCCGTTTTTCCAATGTAGATTTTCCCACATGGGCATTTTAACAAGTAGATTAAATTTGATGAGTCACAAGTGGCACTGACGTTTAGTTTGATATTGTTCCCTTTCATAGGATGACATATAGAGTTACCTTTGATCACATTATTGCAACTGTTGCAGTTAAGACATGGGCGGGTTCCTTTGGCGTGTACTCTGACGTTAGGTTCTTTGGATAAAATTTCTCATAGATTGTTATTTCTGGTGTAGGCAAATATTGGTGGTGATTTAAACATATCCATAAATTCAGGTTCTGATGCCAAAATGCGCCAGTGGTTCAATATGATTTTTTTGAATGCCTTGCTTTGTGTAGAGTGTTTGGACACTAATACCATCCTGTTGTCTTCAGGTTTGATGACTCTGGTTAACGCCTTGTCTCTTCATATTTTAGATACTCTCTCTTCAGCATCTTTAATGATTTCCATCGGATATCCTCTTTCAAGGAATCTAGATCCCATTTCCTTCATTCTTTTTTCACATTCTGTAGTTTGTGATGTTATGCGTTTCACGCGTAACATTTGTGAATAGGGTAGGTGGCGTTTCAATGAGCCTTGGTGAAAGCTTGAATAATGCAGCGTGTTGTTGCGATCTGTTTCTTTACGAAATAAGTCAGTGTCAAATCCTGTTTTGGTCTTTTTGATACATACATCCAAAAAAGTGATAATGTTCTCGTTAATATTCCATGTTAATTGTATTCTATTGTCTTTACTGTTAAGTTCTGTTAGCGCTTGTTCCAAGCTTTCACTTGTATCTTTCCAGATAAAAAACAGGTCGTCAATATATCTGACAAATAACTTTAGATTCTTTCTCCAAATGTGGTTTTCAAAAATGTTGGTAGTTTCAAACTCTTGCATGTAAATGTTTGCATACGTGGGCGCTGCGCAGTTGCCCATCGACATTCCCGATAGCTGCAGATACCATTTGTTTTCATGTACGAAGTAACTATGGTATAGTGTGTATTAACGAGAACATTATCACTTTTTTTGGATGTATGTATCAAAAAGACCAAAACAGGATTTGACACTGACTTTTTTCGTAAAGAAACAGATCGCAACAACACGTTGCATTATTCAAGCTTTCACCAAGGCTCATTGAAACGCCACCTACCCTATTCACAAATGTTACGCGTGAAACGCATAACATCACAAACTACAGAATGTGAAAAAAGAATGAAGGAAATGGGATCTAGATTCCTTGAAAGAGGATATCCAATGGAAATCATTAAAGATGCTGAAGAGAGAGTATCTAAAATATCAAGAGACAAGGCGTTAACCAGAGTCATCAAACCTGAAGACAACAGGATGGTATTAGTGTCCAAACATTCTACACAAAGCAAGGCATTCAAAAAAATCATATTGAACCACTGGCACATTTTGGCATCAGAACCTGAATTTATGGATATATTTAAATCACCACCAATATTTGCCTACACCAGAAATAACAATCTAAGAGAAATTTTATCCAAAGAACCTAACGTCAGAGTACACGCCAAAGGAACCCGCCCATGTCTTAACTGCAACAGTTGCAATAATGTGATCAAAGGTAACTCTATATGTCATCCAATGAAAGGGAACAATATCAAACTAAACGTCAGTGCCACTTGTGACTCATCAAATTTAATCTACTTGTTAAAATGCCCATGTGGGAAAATCTACATTGGAAAAACGGAAAGAAAAATCAAAGTACGCTTAAATGAACACAAATCAAACATTCGGACCAAAAATGAAAAATCGAGCATTGCAATGCACTTTATTGAACAAAAACACAGTATTGCTCAACTTAAATTCTTGGTACTGGAGATTATCGACAAAAAAGAAGGCAAGGACAATAATAAGACTCTGCTGCAGCGAGAAACAGTCTGGATATATCGTCTTCAAAGCCTCAAGCCATTTGGGCTTAATGAACGAATTGAACTCAGTTGTTTTCTGTAACCATCTATTTGGTGTTATCCTAATGCATTATAATTTTGTGCCACCTGTCATAACAATGTGATTAGAACCATTGTATTTATGCTATTGAACCACACACACTACGACACACTTCCAAGATGGCCCCCACACTCCTATCGGTACTATACTGCATAGCCCGTCTTTTATTTTTAGTCTCAATGTGACCGCAAGACGAACCAATCCCATTACGTTTATAACACTACCGTGTTTGAACAACTGAGACTCCCTGCGAGGACCGACCACACGCGAGCCCGGACTCCCGAGCTCTGCAGTAACTTAAGGAAGCTTAAAACTCCAAATAAGTTTAAGCCAAACCGACCGGCATGCCAATAATAACCCCCGCTTGAGATATACACCTTAACCAGTGCTATCTCGATTCTCTCCGCAGTGACATAAAGCCTCGCAATACCGGCTCACGTGAGTGTAAACTTTTTTTCCTCACAAATTTCACGATGCGGTTCGTAGATAACCATCACCTAAATCACACGTGCACAACTCACACGTCACGCGCCTGTATAAACTTGCTTACATTCAATAGCATGAATTAGATTGTTTTGATGTTGTACTGTAACGATGAATTATGCTGAAATGAAGGGCTACAAAGTATGTATTTCTGTTTACAGAGCTCCTTGAGAAAGGGCGTTGGCCCGAAATGCATTGGAGCGATGTTCAATGATATGATTCTACCATGAGTTAAAACATTCAAAAAGTATTTCAATTGGTGATATGAGAACAATATTACAATGAAATGTTGAACTTCAAATCATGAGAAATATTAAATTTGAATACATTCAACCTTGCATGAGTCTTCTATGAAGAACAACAAAGGAGTGCCCAAATGTAGGGATGAGCTCATAGTTTTGCGCACACATCTTTTCTATTATTGAAAACGTACACGGACGGATACGTTACCTACTGGAGCACCCAATCTTTCAATTAACCTAACTACCAACAATCAAATCCCAACACAAAGCATTGACCAAAGTGCTGTGCACCTCGCCAAAGCACTTTTTTTAGTGAGCAGAATAGCACCCAAGTTTACCTGAGTGAGGTGACAGGAAGGAGGACTGTGCATGGGGGTAAGAAGAACTGTGAATTAAATACCGCCACAATCATACAAAGCATTTGAATTTCGGAAAATATAATCAAATAGGAATGCCAGTGGCAGCAAGGAAACGGAAAGCAATATGTCACATTTAAAAGTCATTCAATATTCTGAAGCTCTTAGGTAGCTTGTTCGTAAATATATTTAGCCAATTATGACTTTCAAGTCAATGTATGATTCTGTCATTAAATAATAGAGTTATCCTATGGAATTCAAAAGCCAAGACACACAATGCAAATTTTGATATTACAGAAATAGTTTTTAACCACATCGCTGCGTGCAAGATTCCCCTCCTGTGCTGGACCACAATTAAAACGGGTGTGGTCATGACGAGCTCAGCTCGTCATGAGCACACGAGCACCGTGCCTCATGACGAGCTGAGCTCGTCATGAGCATGGAAGGGGTTAAAGATCTGCTAACTCACGTAAACTCTGCAGCCAAGGCGGTCTAGAATTTATACAAGTGAATTAATTGAATTAATGCTCCAATATGTGTGTCATTTCTAATGTTTATATAAATTTCCCTAGTCATTCCTGCTTGATTTTGCTTGTGAGAAAAGTGTCAGTGGTTGAAATGTCACTTATAATTACACTGAAATTATAAAAGTGTAACACATAGCAATCTGAAACCCTGGCAGCTATGGAACAGTCGTTTCAGCTGCAGAGGGAGGCAAGGAGTCTCCTTTGCTTTGAAATCGAACAAGAAGGAACAGGACTGTCTCTTCGTTTGCTTTCGTTTTTAGCAGAGGAGTCTTCCTGCCTCCCACTGCAGCTGAAGCATTTCAACTCTACCAATTACCCCCTCCTGGGACGGTGAACTCTTAGCACTTAGCAGACAAAAGCATGCCATGGTGCGCCCAATGATTTCCCCTCCCTCCCTCCTCCAACTCTCTGTCACCAGAGTTCGCTAATGAAAAGAAATTCCCATTTGAAATGGGTAAAGACTTGCAACGTGGGGAACAGTGGAGGACAACAAAAGTAAGATGTTAGGGTCGAGTGCGCGCCCCCACTGGGATGGTGTTGCACCCCCCCTGTGGGGGGCCCACCCCACAGTTTGAAGAACTCTGCTCTAGGGCACTGTGAGTTATGTATTGGATGTGGGCATTTAGTTTTAAGAGCTCCCTCGGATGTGATTTTTTATAGTGCTTTGGGAGTGCCAGCATTTCCAAAATGTTGTTATTGTAGTCAGTTTTATTCATGATGACTATGCCCCCTCCTTTGTCACAAGGTTTGACAATCAGATCATTGTTGGATTTCATTTTATCAAGAGCTAAGATGTCTTTCTGCGACACATTGTGTCGTGAATTGCAAGGGTATTTAACAATGCACAAGATCTCCTTTATGGCATTTTGCTAAAAAATTAAGACCTCGGGGCCTACCATATCCAGAGTTGGAGTAAATACAGTCGGGGTTTGCATTTAGATTGGTTTGCTTCTTGTTGGTCCAAAGGTCTGTCCAAGAAGAATTATTTCAACCTTAATTTCCTGAAAAAGGCATACAGATCCACATGTAGTTTAAAGGTGTCTGACTGTGTTTGAATGAGTTTTGTATTTTGTCTTTTTGGTATTTAGTTTTGTTTTTCTCCTGGGGGGGGGGGGGTCCTTGTTCGACAGTATATTGTATGTATTTTGAAATAATTCTTTGTTGAAATACTGTTGTCTTTCATTGAAATGTATATACAAGAAAAAGTTTTAAAAGGGAAACAAGAAAGAAAATGAACTGTAATGAAATATATAAAGAAATTAAATGAATAATGATGATAAAATCAACTATGTTAGCTTCATTGAAATGATTTAACTGGTTGTTGAGCCCATGTCGAATTTAGTTTAAGTGACATAAGAAATATAGGCCTTGAGGGACCATTCTCATTGGATATTTGTCTTTTCCCCTTTTCTCCCTGGCCTTAAATTAACTTTTCCTCAAAGGGGGTCCCCACTTTTGCAGCAGGACAACAGGAGTACACCTATTCACAGAAGGATAACATTGTGATGAGTCGGTATGCACTGAAGCACAGAGGAGACTGGCCCGGCACCACACAAGTACACAGACACACAAAATAGAATCATGGGCCTCCCACTACAACAAACCAGAAGTGGTTGTGTCACAGCTGTCAGTGCTACATGTCTAGACCACATTCCTACTTGCTATGGAGAAAAGCATGGACCAACAACAATGTAGGAGACAGTCGCCATGTGTGGCCTGTGGGCGTTGCACACAACTCAAGATCAAAACATGTACACTGTCAACATGGTTGCATTTCTTTCACAGCATCTCTGCATCTAGCTTAAAGCTGCAGTATGTGCACCTGAATAATGCCATTTTGCTGATGCAGAGTGTATACAGTAGAAGAGTTGGGAGACACATGAGTCACCGGACAGAGGATACAACTGGGTTTGTATGCTCCAATGCACAGCAAAGTGTGCAGGAGAATCTGCATGCACTGGTGACAACGCCAAGGGGGGGGATCAATCTGTGGCTCATAAACACAATCCACATAGCTAGCCACAAGCTGTGGGAAATGAGTACATCCTGTGAGGATGGAGGAAATGTGCAGAATGACATCTGCATTGGTCACATTTGGCACTTGAACACAGTCTCCAAATCCTGAAATCCGCCAAGGAGACCTACAAATAAGACATGTTGCCCTCAGGCTCCAGGGCAGGGTACAATGTACTGAATGGGAGCACTCAATGACACCTACAAGGCCCACCCTTGCCAAACCAGATGACAGATTCCAAAACTGCTGATAATGCAAACACCAAGGGAGCTGGGTAAAATGCTTCAGTGTCATAAGTGAGTTTGCTCACAGTGCAGGCTATTGTTCTCAGCACAACCAGGTAAGTCATCACAATGAGTTCACTCCCCTGGTGCCCCCACAACTTGGACAGTAAAAGTCAGAATGCCATGATTACCCATGTGTGTGTAGTCTCCTGGAAAGCGCAGGGATGCATATCTTAACTAGTTGGAGAACAGGTGGCATATCAACACGCATACTTGCTTATTCACTTGATGGGACAATACCCCCCTAAGCAATGTGCTGACAGCCAATGTTCCGGCCTCATGACTTAACATCAGAAGCAAGTACCACCTCCATCTAAGGCCACCATCACAGAGCATAGATGACCAATCAGCATCCACTACTGACTAAAAAGTGCACAATTCCACCTATGACCACAAACGACTCACACAAGCCAAGGCTAGATGGAGGCTACTCCTCCTGTGATGCCAATAGGTACTGCACACACCAGTGCCCTGACGGTGACCATCACAAAAAGCATACATGAACATACATTGGCAGACAACAAGCTTCAGCAGACACATGACATAGTCACAGATTCACTCGGGCAACACTCACTGCCCACTCACATACACACACATCACCACATCTCACAACAAGACACATACAGAGTGCGGTGGCTGTGTACTCAGTCAGCTGCATATCATCACATAATCACCGAAAACAGCACAAGTCCAAAGGATTGTCACTCGAGAAAATATGCATTCATACATTCAAACATAACATACTACAACTCTACAACACCTCACATTTCACCTTCCAGCACACATGATCACATCACTGGTGTACATACCTTCACATTCAAAAATCCACTCTGTACCATATGACTAGTCAGACCTTATCTCAATGTTGCCCTGTCACATCTACATATGAGTTTAATTACCAATATCCCCAAGGACCAAAGCACAGTATCAACAAACATGACTCATCCATAACTGCCCTGTTACAGTCGAATTGCACAATAGTGCCTCAGACCACAGCTTTGATCACCTGCCACAATACAACCTTGTCCTGCAGGATATCCCCCATCACATCTACACATTTCTACCATACCTTGTGCAGGGTGAAAGCACGACAAGCACTACAAAGGGACAATGTGGACACTCCATGTCCCCTACACAAGAAATCACAATGAACTGGTCACGCACCACACCTCCTGACACCATCTCAAATAGTCCTGCTGCCATCACACAGGAGTCTATACTCCATGTATACCTACGATACACCAGTCTCCATCACCTTTACCCTTGTGTGTTCCAGCTCAGCACAATCAACATCAACCTTGCTAAACACACTTGCAGCTACGCTGCACCCACAGATTTACTATTACTCCCCTGTGTGCCAATAAAGAGAATGGATGTGACACAGGCTACAGTGGCGTCTGCATGACAGATGGACACACTACACACCTTATCACCCACACTCCCCTCTGCTCAACACATGGCACACAGGGCCAATCAACATACATATCTGCACCCCTAGTCTAGCTTGATATGACCAGGTAAAGCATCATGCATAGCTGAAAAGGGCAAGATTATTGGTCAAGCACAAATCACGACCCACACAAGATGCTTATGCCCAATTAGATGAGGGGTGTGGTTAAATACATGAAGTCAAAGCACACACAGACAAAACAACCCTTAATCAACATGATGTAGCCGTACAAAAGCTGGTTGGCACAACTCACAATAGGTTAACAAAGCACTGGACTAGTCATACCACAGAAACCTTGCCAAACAGGAACATCTGCAGGGACTTGACTCTTTGGAGGCAATTGGTTCTGAAGACTGAGATTCCTTCTCACCTAACACACACCATGGGCTCAGGATATGTCTCAGATGAACACAATGCCATGAGGGGATTTCCCTATAGTGGAAGGCCACCTGTGGCAAGCATTTTCTTGGCAGGGGTCCACCAGGTCAGAAGGAGACTCAGATATAGCTCTAACACTTCCAAGTCACATAATACTAAATTTCCATCAGCCTGTGTCCATGGGTGTGTCCAAAGTCACCACCATGTAGTCAAACTTCATGTGTACCCAGTAGTACTGATGAGACAGCTGACTTGTTGCACATCACAATCCTATACTGCATGCCATCCTAGACGGTTGTACTTTGAAAGAATTGCACAATGTCTAAGTTAGAAATGAA
Source organism: Lissotriton helveticus (assembly GCF_964261635.1). Taxonomy (NCBI): domain Eukaryota; kingdom Metazoa; phylum Chordata; class Amphibia; order Caudata; family Salamandridae; genus Lissotriton; species Lissotriton helveticus. Next base: position 1,077,469,601 of record NC_136067.1, on the reverse strand, counting down.
GGTCTCTAGTTGGCAAAGGCTTGCACCTTTGTCCAAATAGGGACCATTGCTTCTAGTCAGGGAAAGGGGGATACACTCCTAAAATAACCCCTGCTCACCCCCTTGGTAGCTTGGCAGGAGCAGACTGGCAGTAAAGCATTTGTGAACACATACAGTAATACAAAAACATGATAAATGGACACCACACCACTTTAGAAAAATAAGTAATCTTTATCTAGACCAAGACCAAACAACAAAAATCCACAATACAGTAATAAAAATTTTAGATGGTAGAAATAGCTTAGTTCAATGTAGATGGTAAATGCGACACTTTGCTCTCAAAGTACCTTGGATGCGTAACGCAACATAAACAAAAGGGTCGCAGGGAAGGCGATGCTCAGTTCCGTGCTTCGGGGGAGGTGGCGTACCTGTTCCTTACTGCAGCACAGGGGAGGCAATGCATCTGTTCCTTACTGGAGAGGAGGCGAAGTGTCTGTTTCTTACTGTGATCCGGTGCGATGCAACAAAATGGCGCCTCAATGCAATGCGAAGATCCAATGCAACAAAATGGCATCTTTGATGCGATGCGACAATGTGGATGCGATGCGTTCATGCCGGATGGCCAGGCAGCTAAATCAATGGTTTCTTGAGCCACGACAGGCTATGCGACATGCTTCTCCGGTGATGAGACTGCAACCTCTATGGCGGCAGCACGCTTCACTGGTGATGGGACACGCTTCTTCGGTGATAGCTGCGAAGGTGACACGCTTCCTCGGCGATGTGACGGCACCTGCTGCGGCAGCGACACGCATCTTGCTTGTTGCATCGCGCTTCCAGCTCCCAGAGACACGTAGTCTCCAGAGGGCCCAAAGCAACAGCAGGCACCTCTCTGCAGGTAGAATTCCCAGCAAGGAAATTCAGGGGGAGCTGGCGGTGAAGTCTTTGTGTCCCTGAGACTCCAGAACAGGAGGCAAGTTCAGCTTCAAGCCCTTGGAGATCTTTCTCATGATAGTAAACGTACACAAAAAGTTCCTTTTCTCCTTTCCTTGGCAATAAGTAACCACTGCAGGTCAACCCCAAACAGCAAACAGCACAGGGGCAGTCTCCTCCTTCAGCTTTCTTGGTTTCTCTCCTTGGCAAAGGGTTCTTTTTGATTCCCAGAAGTGATCTAAAGTTCTGGGGTCTGGGCCCCAATATTTATACTACTAAATCATTTGTTCTCTGAAGGCAGAGAGTGTCTGTACCTAGTCAAACCAGTTCTGTCCTCCCTGGTGCAGCTTCCTGGCAGGAAGTGGAGACAGCATTGGTGAAAGCAGACCTGGCCCAGGTAGCTGAAAGGAAGTCTCCTCCCCCTACTCTCAATTCAATGTAGGCTCAGGCAAGTGAAAGGACATCTCCTCCCCTACTCTCTATTCAACCTAGGTCCTATTCAGCCCAGTCCTGACTCATCAGAATGCTGGAGCCAAAGCCCTCTGCAGCCCCCTGTCACTCACAAACCAGACATAGAAGACACAAACCTAGTGAAGGCATACTGGATGGTTAGGCAAGAAAATACCTACTTTCTAAAAGTGGTTTTTTGAACCACAGAATGTAAGAATCACCCACACTAAAAGATGTATTTTACCAGTCTGAGTTCAGGAATACTAAACTCATTTTTCTACCTTGTTCCCTGGGTCAGTTAGGATCATAAGATGTTATAATCAAATTGCCAACTCTGGTCTATGGGAACAGGTAGCCTTGCAATAGTGAAAAATGAAATTGGCTGTAATTCACTATCAGGACATGCCACAAACACTAGGCCAAGTCCTACCTTTCACATACAATGCACACTGCCTATAGGACATGGGCACTCACAAAACTTTTCTTGGGGGCCAAAATTTCAGTCTGGCTTGTGGCCGAGGGTCGCCCAGATGGGCCAGTGCAATGGGAGTTTCGGCGGTGGAAGGGGTGGGATCACTGGGGGCAGAGCTAAAGGGGTAAAACAAATCACTCCTTTTCAAAACATTACTAGACAACGCTGTATTTCGAAATGTGATATATGTATGTATGTACCACGAATAAATACTGTCAATATTTTTACGGGGATCGGTGTGTTTCTGACCATAGTTTTCCATCTTTGCCTTGTTTTGAGAAACACTCAGTTCCCTGCTCTTAGGCCTACAATTGCGACACTTGGACACACCCGTCCCACAGCCCGGCACTGTCACAACTTTACTCTTCTCCTATTATTTTATGATTAATGTACACCACTAATTATACCTCTCCCCCTACCCTTGGTTCTTTCCTTATCTCATAAATGCCTCTCACACTGTCCCTACACCTGCTTTCTATTACTATCATCTCAATCTGCTCCCAGTACCTCTTTGCTCTGTTCATAAGCTTCCTCTGCCCGACTCTCCAACCTCATTATTCTACCCCTCTTCACTCTGCTTATAGTCATTTCCTGGCCCTTCTATTTCACTATGCTCATAGCCTGTAATTGTGCACCTACTCTGGCCTCAACTTCTTATACTGCGTTCACTCTCTCCACATCTTGACTTTTTTTTTTTAACAATACATTTTATTGCGATTTTACATTCAACGGGGCAGACCCCCCATCATGTTCAGACAAACCATCGGTTATAGGTACATGAGCTGCTGATAAGGGTAGCATTTGGGGATCAATATAACATTCGAACCAACAGCCCCCCTCCCGCCTCCCTTCCACCCAGCTTCCCACATGAGACACTATATAGGCATATGAACAGACAGGAATATCTCCGCACTGGCCAATCCATGGATTAGATTGGAGAGTCACTGATGATGAGTGTCAATAGGGTCTGGATTCACTGACATTGAAAAGATGGAGAGGTCAATACCCCGGTATTTGACCCACTCGGCCCAGATCTTCCCATGCTTTTGCGGGCACCCCCGGAGCCTGCAACACAGCCACTTCGGTGGACATACATTAATCTGATGCGGATTTCCATGCCGCCACCCCCGGGGGGGAGGAGGACTTCCACTGTTGAGCTATGTCGCGCATGGCCAATATAAGTCCCAGAAATAGTAGATGTCTTTTGTATATGTTCCCCCCAATATCGTCCGTACTGTGAAAAAGGGTTATTCGAGGGTCCACACCTTGACTTTTTAATGCTCCTCCTGCTCTCCCTCCATCACACTCTACCCCTATCTGGCCACACCTTTTTGGTGCCACACTTCTCTACTTTATTCAGCATTATTTCTCTCACTTTCCTCATACCCTATCAAACTGCGTACCCACTCACTGTGCCCTGACACCTCATCCTACGCCTAACCTCTCATTGCATGCTACTGCACCACTCTACGCCTATCCTCTCGTTGTGCCCTACTGCACCAATCACACTTACCCACTCATTGTGCCTGTGTACCGTCACTCTACTGAGGGTTTACTCTACTGATAAAGCACTCCATTTGCCCTCCCTGCAGTTCTGCTTTATACCTTCACTGCTTCCCTTCACTTTATTTTGCTTCCATTACTGTGTTGTACCCTTCACTATTTCCTTGCCCAAGTCCTTGACATAGCGCTAACCTTCCACATATATATCACTCAATATAGTCCTTTTGAGTAAAGCAGCCCACTCTTCCTGCCCTTACTGTGCTCCTGCCTACTTACACACCTCATAACCTGCAACACCCTTACTCTCGCTCATATTTGACATTGCTCCTACTCCCTCGCTCTCTTATGTTAACCCCTTATCTTTCCATACCTCCTCACTACGCTTCTCATTCTGCTTTTATGCTTTACTCATACAGTCTGCCAGTACCTCTGTTTTTCCTTTCTCTGCCCCTTCCCTTTCCCTTTACCTCTACCATCTCATTTTGCCTCTGCCCATTCATCTCTATGTCCACACTGTGTCCCTGTCCCCTCAGCTCTGACGATACCTAATGTGTGCATAACCAATAACTATTTGCTGTTCAATTCTGCAGCACAAAATACCTGACTAATCCATTACAGCAATTTACAATAGTGAGCACTTGCACTTTGGCACTGAACAGCAGTGGCAAAGTGCCCAAAGCATCTACACCAACATAAACATAAAAAAACACAGGAGGCAACAGCAAAAAATGGAAGGGAGACCAACGCCAATGGTGCCAGGTCTAACATGTGTCCCTTTTAGCTGAAATGTGGGGAGAACTACCCACCCTCTTGGGAGTTCCCTTCACTAATGCGAAAAAATCCAGACAGACCATCAGCAAAGGCGTGTTCTGTACCAGTCGTGAAGTCAATCCCCTGTAGGGAATGGACCGCCTCAACAGCTTTGGATTCTCACCCCTCATCTGCATCAACCATTTGAGGGTCCTGTGGTCTGTCTGAACCTAGAAGTGAGTCCCAAACAAGTATGGTCTCAGCTTCTTCAGTGCCCGGACAACAGCAAAAGCCTCATGCTCAATTGCACTCCACCTCTGTTCCTGTGGAAGTAACCTCCTACTAATGAAGGCTACAGGTTGGTCTAGGCCCTCATTCATCTGTGAAAGTAAAGCCCCAACATGATGTTCTGAAGCATCTGTCTGCACAATGAATTTCTTCAAAAAGTTGGGCACCTAAAGCACGGGCACCGTGCACATGGCAGTCTTCTGGGCATCAAAAGCTTTCTGACAGGTATCAGTCCAGTTCACTTTCTTAGGCTGCTTCATGGAAGCCAACTCTGTCAAGAGTGCAACAATGCTGCCATACCCCTGACAAACCTCCTGTAGTACCCTGTGAGTCCTAAAAAGCCTCTCACCTCTCTCTGGGTCTTGGATGGTTCCCAAGCCAGTATGGTATCAATCTTGGGGTGTAGGGGTGACACTGGTAGCACTCAGCCTGGTGTTTCAAGTACATCACAGAACCCTCCCCGATCTGGCACTTATTCGCCTTGATCGTGAGGCCTGCTTTCTGCAGTGCCATAGGGTATAATACAGAATTGATAGTGCCCATTTGGTATGGAGAATGCTGACCTCTCTTTTGCTCCATCAGTTAAGGTGAACTGCCAGTACCCAGACGTTAAATTAAACGTGCTGAGGTACCATGCAGCGCCCAACCGATCAATGAGCTCATCAGCTCTGGGTATGGGGTGTTCGTCAGTCCTGGTGACTAAATTGAGCCACACAGTACCAGAGTTCAGGTGTGGCACCCAGTTTGGAAGCCTTTGGGACCAAGACCACTGGGTTGGCCTAAGGACCGTTTGAGGACTTAATCACCCCTAATGCAAACATCTTGGAGACCTCCTCCTTGATGCAAGCCCTCATCCTGTCAGTCACTTCGTACGTTTTTTGATTTATCGGAGGACTGTCTTCAGTGTCCACATCATGGACGCACCAATCAGTGACACTGGGCATCAGGGAGAACAGATCAGGAAACTGTCCTAACAGTTGGCGACAGTCATCTTGCTGCTCAGATGTCAAGGTGGAAGAGAAGTTTACACCATCCACTGACCAATCTTGGTCTTTTGCAGACAGGAGGTCAGAAAGAGGATCAGTCTCCTACTCCATTCCATCATCTGTCGCTAGGAGCATGCCCACTTCGGACCTCTCCAAGTGGGACTTCAGGCGGTTTACATGCAGGACTCGCGAAGGAGACCGCAAGTCCACCAAGGAGATGACATCACCCTTGTGCTCCACCACATCAAATGACCCAGTCCACTTATCCTGGAGTGCACAAGGCTCCACGGGGGCCTTGACCCAAACTTTCTGTCCAGGCTGAAACTCGATCAGAGTGGCATTCTGACCATACCACCATTTCATTTCCTCCTGGCTTGCTTCCAGATTCGCCTGAGCGAGTTGTCTAAAATGCCTAGTTTGGTTTCTGAAGGCCAGCATGTAGCTATATACATCCTGGGGAGGTTTACTGGGAGCTTTCCCCCAGCCTTCCTTTACCAAACTCAGAAGTCCTCTTGAACTACAGGTGAAATTTGCGAATTCGAATTCGTGCGAAAGCGAATTTGCGTTCCGCATAATCCGCGAATTTGTGCGAATTTGCGGATTTTTTTTGCGTGTTCGCGGAGTTTTGTGCGTGTTCGCGGGCCGCTTGCAGCGCATCGACTGCAAAGTTACCCATGCGGTCATACATCTTGTCCGCGTTGCGTATTTCCATTTCCGGGTGCTATTTGCAAGCTCGTGTTGTGCGCGGGGCACGATTACGTGTTAGCGTGCGTTTTTGCGTGCTTGCGGGGGAAATATCACGCGAACTTACCCACGCAGTCCCATCTTGTTTTCATTCATTGCCATGGTTCTGGGCATGCTTTTTCAATCCTCCCCTAATCTTTGCAATCCTTTGTTTCCTTGAACTTTTTATGGATCTTTTTTACTTATTATCTATCCCTCTCTTTTTCTACATCTATATTTTGTGGGTTTTTTCTACTTTTGGTTACTTTCAAGCTACTTTTTTTTAACTCTTTTCTTTTCTTTACCTTTTTCATATTCTTTCCTATTTGTTTTTCAGCTGTCCAGGACCATGGCAAAGGGAGCCGGGAAGAGCAAGGGGAGGTGTCCCACACCCCGTACCCGGCTCCCTTGCGGGCGATTGAGGGGGAAGGATGTAGTGGCCAGGGAGGTTTTCAGCGCGGTGGAGGTGGCCGTACTTATATTTTATGTTCAGCGCCACCTACCGAAGACCGTGGCAGCGGGGGGCAGGCCCGGTCAAGGGTATGGCCTCCGGGAGCATTGCCAGCTGTGGGATAAGGTGTACCTGGCCATGCGTAGGGAGTCGGGGGTCCAGCGCACCTATGACCAAGCGACGCACCGGTGGGCAGACGTCCTTGACCGGGAGCAGGACCCGGTCGACCGAAAAGGCGTGAAGATCCCTGGCCTTGGTGAGTAGCTATTTAATAACTACTTTGTTTTCTTCTGCTCTGTGTTATATTGCTAAAATATGTTTTTCCCGAAGAGCAAGAATGCTGCCAATTCGATTACATTGCAGGTAAAATAATTTTTAAATAGATTCTGCGATTGCAGGTGCTCGTCTCCTCAGTGGCGTTGCTACTATGCTTACTTGTTTGCAACTTCGTGCTCATTTGGCCTGAATATGTATGAGTGTAGTACTTTACAGAACTGCGTAATGCTAGAGAGACTAGAGACTCAAGTCTAGCCCTTCCTTTGTACTCCTGCTGCCACTAAGAAGAAGAGATAGTGGTGGATTGATAAGTTGAGTATATTATGACTTGTTATTAGTAGTAGGACATTTTTTAGTGGTCTGCAATCATGATGACGGACTGTGTCGGTCACGTCGCGTGCTGCTGAGTGCTGGCAGTCGTAGTAGAACCTTTTTGTTGTTGGTTTAGTTAGTGATTTACATAACTTTCCAAGTAGACGGTCTGCAAATCCAGCAGTATTGTAATATTATCCTCCTAGATGACCAGATCAGAGAGGTCAATACATGTAGTGCATTGTTGGTAATTAGTTTCCCCGAGATAATTTTAGATTGTGGTCAAAGAAATCAAATATTTAAAAAAAACAATCATCCGTGTTTGTGTTTATTTCATGATCATCAGCACCTCCCAGGGGCAAGAAGACCACTGAGACTCCGGCGAAACAAAGTGGGCGGGAACGGTCCTCTGCAGGCTCTTCTGCTGGCCCCAGTAAGTAGTTCTGTTGTTAATATAATTATACTTCCCTAACTTTTACAGCTCCGATTCATTCCAAACTGTTTCCTAATATTATTTTTTACAAAATAGTCTTTGATCTTCTTTTAGACTGTTTCTACATTCTTATCCTGCCTCTCTACCATCACTCTCTGTGCTACTACTATTTACTATTATTATGAGACAGTCTGTGTAGGTAGCTAAGCTTGCCCAGTCGGCAAACGGTGTTAAACAAAACTCTGATCCAGAAATAGCTCTAGAGGCACTGAGTGCAGTCCTCTGGGTTGCCCTTGCTGTGTATTCCAGACTTCTTAATGTTAGTGCTTTGACAATTCCCAACAACAAAATGTCAATGCCAACCAAGAATAAGCTAGTAGTTGGCTTTTTCATTTGATAGTAGCACATACCATACCGCTAGTGTTTCAGGGACTATTCTGCACATACAGAAGTATGGACAAGAGAAATCGGACATTGTTGATGATAGGTGCAGTTCGACTTTCCACATACCTCAGTCAGAAGTAACTGTGCGGGACTCGGGAGCCCTCACCTTGTTGGAACTTCAAGTCCTCCTGGTGGTGATTAGGAGTAGTTGGTTCTGTCTGTAATTAGAAAAATGTTGCACATTAAAAAGCAAGCATTCATCAGTTGTGCCAAAAAGTGTTGCATGTTATGGCTAAGCATATAAGTTAATACCCTCCCCAAAACCGTGACTTTTCTTCAGTCCCAATAATTAAAAATTGTATATGTACTATTAACATTTTCTCTTCCATTATGAGACAAAATAGGGAGTGGTGTAAGGCATCTAAAAATATTACATGTTTTTTTTAGGCGTCACAACATCGGATGCGGCACTACCCACCACCAGTGCCGGGTCCAGCAGCGCGGAGGAGTCCACTCCAGGGGCGGATGCGGCTGCGCCACAAGTGCCACCAGGGGGAGCTGAGGGGGATGGCTCAGCAGCGGCGGATGGTGGTAAGTTATTATACTCCTTACTTATTGACATTTTAGAGTAGGCTCGCAAAGGAGTGTATGATGTACTGTACAGTAGACAGTACACTAGTACAAGTACACTGTACTGTTAGAACAATTACTAATTTAGAACTACATTTTTGCCAATCACGGAGAAGACAGTCAACCTTGACTTAGTAATAGCGTTAGCGGCGGTTGTTCTCGGGTAAGCAATGGCCCCCTCTATTTGACTTCAACTCAGCTGGGAAACTTTTATCGTGAAGGCAAGTCATATCAGATGATCTTCAGGGATGTGAAGAACGAAAAGGGAAAGAAGGGTGAAAGGAAGGACGAGCGAGTCGTAACATTTATGACTGTAAAGACTGATACGTGTTTTTGAATGCAGGCAGAGGTGGCGGATAGGAAGAAATCAGATCCATGGCTGCATGAAGCAAGGATGGTTGGAGGAGAAAGAAAAGATGACTGCCTGTGTGGGTGAATCAGAAAATACATGAGTGGTGTGCATTGCAATATATCATTTGGGTCAACCTCAAATGCAAGTCAAGACGGTGGTTTACCAAATAAAATGAAAAGGGTGTCAGTTGGTTGTTGAGAAAAAGTAAACCTGGTACAAGTTGAGACATTAAGAAGAATGATAGACGTTTACTTTGGAAGCCTGGATGGTATCTTCTTCTTCCTCATAGATAGCAGAGGTGTATGTATTAGAGCAAACGCTCAGCGGATGAACAGTGTTACTTCGAACAGCATGTCTGTGCCAGAGTAGCAAAGCTGAGGAAATCCAAATACTAGAAGTTGTGATTGTTCATAAAATTTAAATACTCCCTTGACTAACAGTACAGTAGTTTACTTTGCAAGCACAGCATATATTGTGTATGGATTGTATAGTTGACATTAAATCAAGTCAAGTCCCTTCCTCCAGCAATTATTGGTACTACACTCACTCCCTATGTTTATAATTTTCTTTCAGCTGTGTCATGGGTGGACTATTGCTGTTGTTCACTCAATCTATCAAAACAAAGCACCTAAAGCCAACCATCATATAAGCAAAGATCATGTGATCAGCAGCATATATGATCAGAAATGATAAGTCTTCATTTTACTTTGTAGTAGTCAAGGCCTGGGGGGGCAGTGCGAAATATAAATTACATTGAGCAGTAGCCCTTGATGTAACCGAGTATGGCAGTGCCACCCCTATAGAAAAGTATGAGCTTCCTATCCCCACCTGCATATACTGCTTAAAGTAATGCGAGTCTGCGTCATCATGGCTTGTGTCTGTTTTTCTTGGGTACAATCTGAGTGAGCTGGCATTATGCCGGCTACCACAAGTTCACGTACAAGTAATTTCTTTTGCAAAACAAGAGAAAAAAAGACAAAGACTGGTGTAGTCTCTGACTCTCTGACTATGTAGTAGTGAGTCCATAGTGCTGCTAGTAGAATTCCTGAAACTCCCACTAATGTCACAGGCCTATAAAGACTGCGGAAAGATACATGCCAAAATGTTATACTGTGCTTGCAAATTGTTAGTGTTACTGTGCGACAACTTTCTGTTGAATTATTTTGACTTAATGTTAAAGACTATTGGCTACAGTATTTTTCTTTCTTTCTTCATATAGATGCTCCAAAAAAGGTCACCCGCAAGGAGATGGCTGTCCGGGCCAGGGCACGTAAGCTGGAGGCCATTTGCGTTGAATATCTGTGGCTGTAGGCTCGGGAGCAGGAGCAGACAGCAACTACTGCATCCTCCTCCAGTGCCCCCGGGTCCACCAGCCAGCAGCCTCCAGGGAAACGGCGCTGTGGCCCGACAGCCTCCCGCCGCCACCGCACAGCAGCAAGAACAACAGTTGCCCCCCCCAGAGTCTGGATGGCACGTCTGCGCTGCCTCCAAAAGCGAGTGGACTACCTGGAGCGATTGGCAGAGAAGCAACAGTGCCAGCTCCGGGATTTCCGCAAAGAGGTACGGGACCTTGCCACAAAAGGACACCGCCGAAGGAAGCGACTTTCTCTTGCTCCTTTTTTAAAGACTGTTGGGGGGGTGGGAATTGGGCGTTGGGAAAAGGGACTTGAAGGACATTTGGACGTTGGTTGTGGTTAGTGAGGGGGTGAGTTGGGTTAGTTTATTTTTTTTAGGAGAAATATATTCATTTATTTTACATACTTAAACATAGTATACACGTTCATATTATTTTGTGTGGTGGTGGGTGGGGGTTACTGTTTATTTGCTTTCTTCAAACTTACCAGCATGAATTATCTAAATGTCCAAACATGTACAAAAGTGTCACTAACAGAGTTAGTGAATTCAATTGCCCTACTAGTACTTTACTAGTACTACTGTGACACTGCCAGTCTCTCCTCTCCTCCGAGTCCTAGCCCATTATTCTACCTCCCCAAAATGCTTATCTTACCTGTGATTCGTGTTTGAGAATAGGGCTAGGCACAGGGCTGGCTGCATGGCAAATGACGATTAAGGTTGGGTGTTGACTTGAATCCTGGATTTTTGAAATATCATCGTTGTGCTGGTAGTAGTAGTGGTACACATTGGCAGTAGCAGCATATGAAAAAAAAGGAAATGAAACATTGAGTGGCCTGAGCGTAGCATTAGAAACAGTACGATAGATAGTACGGTAGAGAACAGTGCCATAAATTGTAGCCTAAGCAGTGCTAAAGTATTCAAAAGATAACTAAGTACTAGTTGCGTGGAGTATGGCTACTATAAGAAATAATATTAAGGCAAAGGACAAAGCAACGTAAGCATTAGGCATTCGATTCATCACGTGTATGAGGAGGATGTTGTTGATGATCAATCCACGATGGCGCACATGAAATTCTGATTAGAATGATTTTTCTGTTGCTTTGAACTTATCCTCCCCAGCAAGTGTGTGGAATTTATTGTTGTCATTTAGTCACACCTCAATGAAAAACAACACTGCCCGGGGGAAGAGGGTTAGGGTTTGAAAACTGGATGAGAATGGGGGTTTTTGGGAAAGTTTTGTGGAGAGAGGGAAAAAAAACACAGCATGGACAAACAACAAATGAAGAAAAACAAATCTTTGGATTCGAAAATATCCATAAATCTTTTAAGGGACATAAAGGAAGTGCACTATTGCATGCATGAAGTTGTTTGCTAACTGGATGGTTAGGTTACTGAAAAGTAGTACTTACTACAACTTACTAGTAACTATGAAGAAACAATTTGACAGTACCGGGCTGCAGTAATATTTATAATTACGCAATTTCACTTGCCTCTCTGCCCTCAGAGAGAATAAACACTTATAGTACATTAAATTAGTTTTAAAAATAGCAAAGAAACTCATCAAATAGCTGGAGTGATGAATTTGAAGCAGATAGCAAACAAACGCACAGTCACACTCGTAGAAGTTCAAGTTCACAACAATAACATGTAAAAGATAAGGAGAAGTTAAGAGGATACTGTAACTGTATGTTGTAGTTGTCCTGTTGAATTTGTGAAGTTGCATGCATCCAGCCATTCCTCTTATTCGCGGTACTCCTCCATTCCATCTGACGCTCCGTCGATCAATCTTAGTGACCAGACACACTGTCCACTGCCTGCCTGATGCGGAATTGCGGATTGCTAATGGTAAGCCTGAGTTAATCGTTTGTTCCATGGCACAGGGTAAAAGCCGGCCTGTAATTGTTGATGGAAAAACAGGAAGTGATATTAAAACACCACGGTGAAAAAAATATAAGGTACGCTGTGTAGTGCAAAAATAACACCTTCAGTTTCAGAGGTGACATTATTACATATAATCATCATTTCGAAAGTGCGTACTCTGAGTCTCCTTTTCAAGGATAGTAATTAGTAACTATAGGCGATTTTTGCGGATCGTGCCAAAACGCTGTCTGCAACTAGGCCCAAACCCCCATTTTCCACCATGGATTTTCTTCAAGGCACTTGCAATCAAAATTAGACCTTCCCAGCAGTGCTCCCAGACCCATAAACCCACTCCCAAACATCTAGAACCCCCCCAAACAGCCCCCCAAAAACATTCAATACTGCTAGGCCTAACTTAAAATCGTGCCAAAACGCTGTCTGCAACTAGGCCCAAACCTCCCTTTTCCACCATGGATTTTCTTCAAACCACTTGAAATCACAATTAGACCTTCCCAGCAGTGCTCCCAGACCCCTCAACCCACCCCCAAAAATCTAGAACTCCCCCAAACAGCCCCCCAAAAACATGCAATACTGCTAAACTTTTCATCATGGATTTTCTTCAAACCACTTGTAATCAAAATTAGACCTTCCCAGCAGTGCTCCCAGACCACTCAACCCACCCCCAAAAATGTAGAACACCCCCAAGCAGCCCCCCAGAAACATGTAATACTGCTAGGCCTAGTTTAAATCGTGCCAAAACGCTGTCTGCAACTAGGCCCAAACCCCCCTTTTCCACCATGGATTTTCTTCAAACCACTTGCAATCAAAATTAGACTTTCCCAGCAGTGCTCCCAGACCCCTCAACCCACCCCCAAAAATGTAGAACCCCCCCAAGCAGCCCCCTAAAAACATGCAATACTGCTACAAAAAAAAAAGGTTTCCACCATGGATTTTCTTCAAACCACTTGCAATCAAAATGAGACCTTCCCAGCAGTGCTCTCAGACCCCTCAACCCACCCTCAAAAATGTAGAACACCCCTAAGCAGCCCCCCAAAAACATGCAATACTACTAGGCCTAAGTTTAAATCGTGCCAAAACGCTCTCTGCAACTAGGCCCAAACCCCCCTTTTCCACCATGGATTTTCTTCAAACGACTTGCAATCAAAATTAGACCCTCCCATCAGTGCTCCCAGACCCCTCAACCCACCCCCAAAAATCTAGAACCCCCAAACAGCCCCCCAAAAACATGCAATACTGCTAAAAAAAACTTTTCCATCATGTATTTTCTTCAAACCACTTGTAATCAAAATTAGACCTTCCCAGCAGTGTTCCCAGAACACTCAACCCACCCCCCAAAATGTAAAACACCCCCAAGCAGCCCCCCAAAAACATGCAATACTGCTAGGCCTCAGTTTAAATCGTGCCAAAACGCTGTCTGCAACTAGGCCCAAACCCCCCTTTTCCACCATGGATTTTCTTCAAACCACTTGCAATCAAAATTAGACTTTCCCAGCAGTGCTCCCAGACCCCTCAACCCACCCCCAAAAATGTAGAACCCCCCCAAGCAGCCCCACAAAAACATGCAATACTGCTACAAAAAAAAAGGTTTCCACCATGGATTTTCTTCAAACCACTTGCAATCAAAATTAGACCTTCCCAGCAGTGCTCCCAGACCCCTCAACCCACCCTAAAAAATGTAGACACCCCCAAGCAGCCCCCCAAAAACATGCAATACTACTAGGCCTAAGTTTAAATCGTGCCAAAACGCTCTCTGCAACTATGCCCAAACCCCCCTTTTCCACCATGGATTTTCTTCAAACCACTTGCAATCAAAATTAGACCTTCCCAGCAGTGCTCCCAGACCCCTCAACCCACCCCCAAAAATCTAGAACACCCCCAAGCATCCCCCAAAAAACATGCAATACTGCTAAAAAAAAACTTTTCCACCATGGATTTTCTTCAAACCACTTGCAATCAAAATTAGACCCTCCCAGCAGTGCTCCCAGACCCATCAACCCACCTCCAAAAATGTAGAACACCCCCAAGCAGCCCCTCAAAAACATGCAATACTGCTAGGCCTAAGTTTATATCGTGCCAAAACGCTCTCTGCAACTGGGCCCAAACCCCCCTTTTCCACCATGGATTTTCTTCAAACCACTTGCAATAAAAATTAGACCTTCCCAGCAGTGCTCCCAGACCCATAAACCCACTCCCAAACATCTATAACCCCCCCAAACAGCCCCCCAAAAACATGCAATACCGCTAGGCCTAACTTAAAATCGTGCCAAAACGTTATCTGCAACTAGGCCCAAACCCCCCTTTTCCACCATGGATTTTCTTCAAAACACTTGCAATCAAAATTAGACCTTCCCAGCAGTGCTCTCAGACCCCTAAACCCACCCCCAAAAATGTAGAACACCCCCAAGCAGCCCCCCAAAAACATGCAATACTGCTATCCCCAAAACATCACAAATCGCGCCTTGACAAAAAATTGCTGTTTTCAGCACTTCCACTCCTTCGATCCACTTGAAACTTACCAGGACACTTGTTCCAGTGATTCCCAAGAATCTCAGCAAGGCAGAAGAAAATCGATCCACTGGAAGGTGTACGACTAGTTTTCACCCACACACACGCGCCCGCAAAACACCAAAAAAGGCCAAAATTCTGCCAATTCCAGACCAAAAAACGCCAAACCCCCCCCTAAAACCTTGCCAGCATCATTATGAACATACCTGCATCGGGCGCTGAGCCCTAGACTCCGCAGAAACCCTACCGAATTAAACCCAAAAACCCATGTAAACCGCACTGAACCCTATACCCTAGATATGCTTTGTCTGTCTGTGTCAAAGAACCTAGGTATGCTACATCAGGTTGCTTCACTCAGTGGTGCCTGCCTTGACCGTCTGCATGGCCCTGCCGCAAGCATGGGCCAAAAATCCGTTACGCTCAAGAATTTGCGAATTTTGCGGGAATTTCGCGAGATTCACGGATTGCGAATTTGCCGCCGAAAAACAGCAGATTTTGCGAGCGGAACAGATTTTTGGCCCATGCTTGCCGCAGGGCCATGCAGACGGTCAAGGCAGGCACCTCTGAGTGAAGCAACCTGATGTAGCATACCTAGGCTCTTTGTCACAGACAGACAAAGCATATCTAATTGTATGCAGCAAGCCACATAGCCCCAATTTTAAATGAACTGCTGTCTGGACTCTTCCTGGCATAACAGCACTACACTGCCTCGACCACTCCATACCACGACTAGACAGACATGTAGTTCTGCTGTAGAAGTTGTAGACTGGTTTACCTGTTTGCCACTCACAAATTGGCCAAAGTTCTTCCGTAAACCGACGCTGATGATCCATCCATCCCAGTGAGTGACTGTAAAGATAAAAGATATATTATTTAATCAAAACAATCATCATGGTATATTGGCAAACAGTAAGTCCAAGGACATTTTGCATATTGGAAAATGCAACGTAGTGGCCCCTGCAGTTGAAGTACAATTTGAATTAAACAGGGTAAGAAAAAGCAGGGTAGACTTGAGTTACATTTAGTGTGTAAAAGATTAAATAATAACAGATATGATTCATTTCAAATACAACAAACAAACAGCAATTGCTTTCATCAGAGCCAGACAGCCATTGCTGTCCACTGCATGCCATCGTCTTCTCATTATTCATTACCTGTTCCACTTTTTGTCTGCATCTTCTTCTGAAAGTGAGGGCCCACAGGGCTGCCTCTCCTGTCAATTCCAGAAGTAACTGTCAGCAATCAGCAAGCATGTAGTCAGTAATTCCAGTCCCACTTGAGGGGACTCGTCTACGAAGACAAATTTTCTTTATTCTGCGTAATCCAGCCATCTGCCTTGAGGGAAATGGACAGGGGAAGTCTGGAGGAGGAAGATAGAGGAGCATGATTGAGTTGTGAACTTGTGAACCTCAGGAATGCAGACTGCGGCACCTTCAAATCAATAAGGAAATAAGATGAAAACAGTGCTGCTTATGGACTTGTTGTGATTAGGTGATTAGAGTTTTGTTGTGGTAAAAGTTGCAACAAAGAAAGACACACAGGAATAAAAGTGAATAAGGACGTAAAAAAAGGAAATCATTTTCAGGCCTCGGTGTCAGGGAAGTAGAGCTCGTCCTCAAACTCTGTGAATTGAGACAGCTAAGAGACAAGAACTTCCGTCACCTAAGCCGGTGTCCTCTTCTTCCTGCGTGCATTCACGTATTTTGTAATCTGGTGGTATGAAGTGCTGATTCATCTTGATCAGTGTTAACCTCTCTACATTTTTGGGCGAGAGGCGGGTCCTTTTTGAAGTTACAATGGCACCAGCAGCACTGAAAACATGTTCAGAACACACGCTTGCGAGTGGGCACGACTGATTCAGTAGTACTTCTGCCGGCTCCTTCAATTTTCTGCTGCTCTTTTTCGAACCGAGTGGCTGACAGAGCTAGCCAATGTTTGTACTTTGAAACATCTGCTTCATCAAAAGGAATTAATGCTTTGCTGGCCACGGCCTTTTTGTACCGTGGATCCAGAATAGTGGCACAAATGTAATGTTGTTCTGTATGTATGTTTTTAAGCCTTTCATTGGCAACTAGGCGGCTTAATAACCTCTCTGCCAACTGATATGCATCTTGCTTTTCAGCATCATCTCGGAACGTTGAAGACACCGCCTTCAGTTGGTGCTCTAGCATGCGCAACAATTGGATAGCTTTGCCCAAAGAACAGTCCTCCCTGCTGACTTCACGCTTGAAGACCTCAAAAGGACGAAGCATGTCTGTCAGGCTTGCAACTAGCTTCCATTCCTCCAACTCTAGCCTCATGTCTTTCATAGTAGAACCCAGTTCATATACATACTCATTGATTACCCCCACTGCTCAGACAGACGCTCAAGCATGCAGAAGGTTGAGTTCCAACTTGATGCCACCTCCTGGATAAGTCCTTTGACTGGCAGTCTGCGTTCATGTTGCATGCTCCTCAGCTTCTTCCGGGCCTTAAAAGAATGGCTGAAATGTGTGCAGATTCTTCGGCAGGTGGTCAGTAACTTGCTGACTGTGATTTCTTTTTTTCAAGAAATCTTGCACAACAATGTTAATACTGTGCACCAAACACAGCACTCTGAAGTAGCCGCCTTGATGCATGGCCTTAACTATATTACTGCCATTATCCGTGGAAACATAGCCAATCATGCAATTTCTTGGATGCAGCCATTCAAATACCTTCCTGTCAAACTCCTCCAAAAGGTTAGGTGCAGTATGAAATTTCTCCATGGCAAACATGGCTACTGTTGCATGTTTCCGAGTAGCTTGAAAAACTGTGTCCGTGTCAACACCTGCTTTTAACTTGTCATTAACCGCTGCAAAAGAGACCCAGTATGCAGTGATGCACATGTAATCAAGGGCTTGGCAACTGGTCCACATGTCTGTTGTCAGGTGGATAGTGTGAACAGCACTCTTCTGAATAGCTGCGCCAATCACCTCCAGCACATTTTAATGTAGTGCTGGAACAGCAACTCTGCCAAAATAGGACCGGCTAGGAACCTTCCATTTAGCGCAGACTGTTGCCACAAATTCTAGAAAACCCACCCCTTCCATGAAAGAAAAAGGGAGAAGGTCCAGCGCTAGCATTTTAGCCAGCTTTGCATTATACAGACGTGCCATTGGGTGGTTGCGTTCAAATGGCGCATCCAACCAAAACATGATTCTAATGGTGAGCTGGTCCATTTTACGTGATGATGATGATGCAGACTTCTTCAAACCAGTTAGGCTCATTGATGTACTTTTTCGCATTGGTGTCTCTCTTAGACTCTTAGTGTGCCTAATACATGTTGCAGGGATAGAGGGTGTGGGCGCTACCACTACAGTGCTGCTGCCAGGGGTACAGGGTGTACCAGAAAAAATGTCTGTCGCTTCTTCACTTCCCCCCTGCATGATCAGCCCCTCGTCATCATCAGATGCAATATGAATGGATACATTTGGATTTGTTGTACGTTTGGCTCCCTGGATCTTCCTTAGGTGCGCCTCCCAAATGATAGTGTGGTGTTTTAGGAGATGACCTCTCTGGACTCCAGGACCATAATTGGTACCAAGCTTACCCCGACTAACTAAACTTTTACAAATCGAACAAACAACCATGTTTTCCGCCTTTTGGCTTACACTAAAGAAATCCCAAATTGGGGACTGGAAATGTCTGCTGGTGGTGGAGGTGCTACTTTCAGTTTCAATGCCAGATGGAGTGGAGGATGGGCGTGGCTGAATTCGAATCTGTTGTGCACTTACAGCACCACTACTTGAGGTAATGGAGGTCGAGCTGGATGGAGGTCCCTGCCGGCCCTTGTTCTGACAAGAAAATATGGAAGCTGTAGGTCGTGTTGGTGCAGTAGTTAACTGCGTAGGTGGTGGTACCAGTGCCACGCCGCCCACATCCCACTCAGCAGCATTTCGGGATAGGGTCAAAATGTCTTGCTGCATGCCCGCTGGGGCTGGAATGACGACTGTGAAGACTGGGTCGTCGTCAGACTGTTCATCAGCAGAATACACCACTTCTTGTTCGTCGTCATCATCCATAATTGAAAGCCTTGCGGGAACCTTCCTTTTAGGCTTAGCTACCTTTGTCGGCTCATGGCGTGCCTCCCTCTTAGACTCCATTGGTGGGTTCCAATCAACATCAAGATCATCTGAAGGAATGGGGCTTGAAGAGGAACTTGCAGTAGCCTTCCATGACCTTTTTCTTGCTGGGGATCTGGAAGACAATGGATCATCCTCAGGAGGAGTGGCTTCCTCTGATGATACTTCCGCTTGAATCTCGATTTCCTGATGTGCCCCTACTTCTGGAGGAAAAAGCATTGTGGGCAGTTGTGCCGCTCCATGCGCCTCTAGTTGCGCCTCTCCATGCGCCTCTCCTTGCACCTCTACTTGCGCCTCTACTTGCGCTTCTACTTGCGCCTCTACTTGCGCCTCTACTTGCGCCTCTACTTGCGCATGTACTTGCGCCTCTCCTTGCGCCTCTTCTTGCCCATGTACTTGCGCTTGTACTAGTTGCACCTGTGGTTGTCGTTGCGGCTGTGGTTGTTGAACACTCGTCAGCTGAGTTACACCCTGCGCTGATTGGGTGCTACTTTCTTTGCGATGAGCCTACATCACTGGTCGATAGTGATTGAGCAATGACAGTGCCTGCCTCTGCAGCACTCATGGGCTTGGACCTAACCTTGTGTGGTGGCACTGAGCCTAATGAAGCGGAGGTGCTGCTCCCAGCTTGGTCCCCAGCGGACCCCGCTGCTGCAGGCGTTTTTTTTTCCTGAGAAAAGTGTCTGTAGGCATTTCAGTCTCCTTGGTAAGAGGCACCACTTGCTTCTTCTGCTCCTTCTTACTGGCAGTGGCACTGGCAACCTTTCTTTGTAGAGGAGCTACGGCCACCTTTCTTTGGGCCCATCTTCTTCAGATGTCAGAACAGCAGGCCACAGTTGCACGAGTTGCAGAGTTGTCTGTGGCCATATGTGACGTCACATGACGTTGTGCTGCACACACCGCTGCAGGACTTCTTCCTGGCACTGGTGGTTCTCTTGTGCACCTAAAAGCAAAGGAAGCCAGAGGAACATCAGTTAAAAACCCCAAAAAGTCAAAAAACACACAAAAATCACAATCCAATGCCATCCATGCCCTCAATGATGCTTAAATTCAAGACACCCCACAGAAAGACTAGGTCCATGGACCACTGAGTACTCCTGCGCATAATGGTTGAAAGCAAGGCAAACTGGGTGCAGGCCTGAGCACACTGCCTAGCTTCAAAATGGCCCCTTGACCCCCACCACATGGCCAGGCCCTACCTGGACCAGGTCTCAAAATGGCCCCCACCCACATGGCCAGGCCCCAACAGCACCCAAAAAGTCAAAAAACACGCAAAAATCACCACAATCCAATGCCATCCATGCCCTCAATGATGTTTAAATTCAAGACACCCCACAGAAAGACTAGGTCCATGGACCACTGAGTACTCCTGGGCATAATGGTTGAAAGCAAGGCAAACTGGGTGCAGGCCTGAGCACACTGCCTGGCTTCAAAATGGCCCCTTGACCCCCACCACATGGCCAGGCCCTGCCTGGGCCAGGCCTCAAAATGGCCCCCACCCACATCGTCAGGCCCCAACAGCACCCAAAAAGTCAAAAAACACCCAAAAATC
Source organism: Lissotriton helveticus (assembly GCF_964261635.1). Lineage (NCBI taxonomy): Eukaryota > Metazoa > Chordata > Amphibia > Caudata > Salamandridae > Lissotriton > Lissotriton helveticus. The sequence continues at coordinate 1,077,449,285 of NC_136067.1, read as the reverse complement.
ACCACAATCCAATGCCATCCATGCCCTCAATGATGTTTAAATTCAAGACACCCCACAGAAAGACTAGGTCCATGGACCACTGAGTGCTCCTGGGCATAATGGTTGAAAGCAAGGCAAACTTGGTGCAGATCTGAGCACACTGCCTGGCTTCAAAATTGCCCCTTGACCCCACCACATGGCCAGGCCCTGCCTGGACCAGGCCTCAAAATGGCCCCCCCACATGGTCAGGCCCCAACAGCACCCAAAAAGTCGAACAACACACAAACATCACCACAATCCAATGCCATCCATGCCCTCAATGATGTTTAAATTCAAGACACCCCACAGAAAGACTAGGTCCATGGACCACTGAGTACTCCTGGGCATAATGGTTGAAAGCAAGGCAAACTTGGTGCAGGCCTGAGCACACTGCCTGGCTTCAAAATGGCCCCTTGACCCCCACCACATGGCCTGGCCCTGCCTGTACCAGGCCTCATAATGGCCCCCACCTACATGGCCAGGCCCCAACAACACCCCAAAAAGTGAAAAACACACAAAAATCACCACAATCCAATGCCATCCATGCCCTCAATGATGTTTAAATTGACGACACCCCACAGAAAGACTTGGTCCATGCACCACTCACTACCCCTGGGCCTACTGGCTAGTGAGGCTTTACAGGCACCCCAAAATAAAAATAAAAAATCCACATATAACTGTGAGCTAAAATTCCATGACATAAATGAGATTTCAGTTTAAAAAAAAACTCACAGAAACAGTTGTATCATGCACCCATGACTAACCCTGGGCCTACTGGATACTGTGGCTACCCACAATATATATTTTTTAAAGTTGTGAAAAAAGTTTTAAAATTGTAGTTGCAGCAACTGCAAGGCCCCAAACAAACAACACCAACTTACTTGTAAAATCTCAAATCCAAAAGTGATCCAAACTCCAAAGTCCAAAAAGTCCTCAAATACAAATATCCAGCACCAGACACAAAAAGTAATCCTTCCAGCTCCAGATCCAAATCAAAAGTGACCAGGACATGTGAGGAAAATGATTATTTATCGTACAGTTATGTCCCATCATACACCCTCTTCCGTCATGTCCCCGAGCCCATCACGCCAAACACGAGCACACGAGAACACGAGCACGAACCGACCACGCACTGATCATGCGCCTCATGTAGTCACACACGCGCTCTCCTTCCCCAAAAAGTCAAACGCTTATCCTTATGGTCAAAGCGATTCCGAGAACCAACTGCCTCACTCAAACCGTACATTACTGTGGTTAAGCCGATGCCGAGAACAAGACCCCCCCATCTGTAACCATTTCCCTATAATCGGGCCAATTCCGAGAAATGGGCCCCACTCTGTTAAACCACCATAACCAATTCCAAGAAGAAGAGCCCCCGAATGCTGAAACACGACAAACAGACATCCTGTCACGACCACCTCTCCCCTATCTAAGGAACCAGCCTAGTGTTATTTCTCCACACCTTCGCCTCTCTTGTGCTTCCTCATTCTAAATCATGACGCAGCCTTATCTCCTCTACCATATCTTCACTCTTTCATGACGCTGCCTCCTTTTATGGTCATGACTTCTGTTTTATTGCAACATATGATCCGGGCCTACATGACTTCTGTCTTATGTTAACGTATGATCCGGGCATTCATTGAAGGGAAGCTCCTTCCTCTTTTCCTGCTATAAATACTGTGTGTTCAGATAATAAAGTTAGAGATTCTACCGATCCTCCTCAGGTGACGGAGCTCTCCCTTAACTCGAGTTACTGAATAAAGACCCTGAATTCGAACCACCACGGACTCTGCTCTTCATACTTTGAACTTATTGATATTGCCTAGAAATTCTGATCAAGGTAAATTACTAAAATATTTACCACAGCAAATTGGCGCCCGAACAGGAAGTTCCCTTTCTCCCCACACGCCGGTGATGCGGACCTAGACCGGTCTCTTCAAGACATCGACGGACTTCTACGTGCACACTGCAGGGTGTTCCTGCATGAACTCCTTCGTGTTGAAGAGGGGCCGAGCCACGGCCTAGCCATCCATACGAGGCGGTGAAGACGACAGCGGAAGTTCCGACCCAGAGCCCGAAACCTGTGAAGATTGCCGAGTCCGAGGTCGTCTGAAACCCGACCAGTCACTGTCCACGAGCGCTGCGTAATCAAGTGTCCAGATCTTCAAGGTCTTCAAGTTCTCTGCACCTCGGTGAGTACTGCTGGGGGTGTATAAAGACGGGTTCTGAATTTTCAGAGCACGGTAAAGACGGGTTCCGAATTATTCGGAGCACGGTAAAGACGGGTTCTGAGTTATTCAGAGCACGGTAAAGACGGGTTCTAGGTTTCTAGAAAACGGTATGTTTGTATTCTGATACTCAGAATATATCGAGTTTTTTCAAGTGTAAAGTATTATCTTTATTTGATACAATGCCTTTGTTCTCTAAGCTGTGTAAACTGGGTACCCGGAAGGGGTTACTGGAACAGTCTGTACCAGTCCCCCCGAAGGATACTCCTGGTTATTTTATGTACACAAAGTATGGGATTGGTGCCATCTTGTATTTGGATCTTTGGGAAAGTTATACTAAAGATTTAGACATCGCGATCAGATGGCCAAAGAGTGGCACATGGGATTTTAATTGTATCATGGCGGTTGAGAAAAGATGTTGGGAAAAGAAAGCGAGACCCTCAAAGTTAAAGAGTGTTGATATATGGTGAAAAGAAGCACATCGAAGGGAACAGAAAGAGCAAGGGAAAGTTGAGAAAGCAAAAAGAATGTCGGAAGAAAGTAAGATGAAAAAGTTACAGGATCAGGATGATGATATTTGTTCTGAACAAAAGAAAAGGGAGGTCTCAGCCTCAGTAACGGGTATATATCCTGTCCTCTCACCAAAAACAGGGTCCGAGATTAACTCAGATTCTAGTACCCCTACGGCACCTCCACGCCCTAAGGTTCCTTCTGTACCCGACGATTTTATTACTACTTACTTGATGGAGCCTCCTCCTGCTTATACGAATCAGGTAACAGCCAGACGAGTAGTTACTCAGACGGAACCCATCCCTGACATTTCGGGTGGTGTTCTACCTCTGTTAGAATGTGATTATGATCCAACCCCAGGGGAAGGTTCACAAGCAGATATTTCCCTTCGCTTACGAGAAGCTCTAGAAGGTATACGAGAGGTACCGAATATCACAAATTGCCTAAACAAAATTTATGAAGCGCTTCGAACAGGAGAAAATTTAGAAACACTACAGGAGGCTATAAAAAATAGACCCATAGCACATAGAAAATGCCTCTCACGATTCATGATCACTTGTTTTATTAGAATGATAGCTAGTGCAGGAAAAAGAGTTCCTGATGATTTACTACAACTAGACCAAGTAGTAGTCGCAGGAAATTACAATAAAATAAAATAAATAGATCTTTTTATTCCACTCTTCATAAGCAAGGTTTCCGATTCCCATCGAAAAGATGCCCCTACCCAGGGAACTGTGAATGAGAGTACGAGCGAGGATAGAGACGAAAGAACTGCTTTTCAGGGTGCAGTATGTTCCTGTATCCCTCGTTCTCAGAATAACGGACAATTCAAACTTAGAACTAAGAAATTGTCAGCCCCCACAGATAGGTTGTTCCAACGAACGCAAGAAGCTCTAGATGATTGGATGGACGACGAGCCTCCACTCACCACACAAGAAAAAGAACTCGCGAGATCAAGCACCCATTGGGTATCTCAATACTCCATATATGGCTCTGATATAGTTGCTCAAATGTTTTTATCGATCCCTCTAGCCTCTCAAAGGCTAGCTAGCATCTATATGGTTCAACACCTCATTACAATGTACGAAGATACTGGTTGCCCACCAAAAAGATTACATCCTCTCTTACGAGACTGTTTAGAAGGGAGGTGGGTGGCTAGGGGACAAGAATTCCTTAATATCTTCCTTGAACTACGACAGCGATATATCCAATGTTTTACAGACAGTTATGATACAAATCCCCATCCCTATGACCAAGGACAGTTCCCCCTCCGAGAAGTACACCCCGTTGCAGATTCCGATGGAAAGTTGCAACAAACATTCGTGTACACTCCTTTGACAAAACTAGAAATACTCGAGATGAAGAAAATGGTCCCTTCCCACGAAAAAGACCCTTCGGGTTTCCATAGGGAACTCAAGGACATTCTTCAAATGGGTTCCTTTACTTACCACCCAACTCTATCAGTACCCAGTGTCATCCTATCCTGAATTCCCCACGATCTCATGAAACAGCTGGGAGGAACACGATAATCGTCCACTAATACCGGTCCCGGTTGACCAAGAGGGTCCCTATGTACATGCTAAACTCCTAGGTAAGGAAGCAAAATTTCTGATCGACACCGGGGCTAGTAGGACGACAGTGCAGCACAACGAAGTTCCCAAGGTACCCCTCTCTAGCTCAAATAGTATTTCCTTGGGTTTTTCTGGTACACCTGTCATCAACAAAGTTTCTGAACCAATTTCTCTTAAAGTTGGTCCTCTTACAACTTCCACCGATTTAGTACTTACAAAGTCCTGTCCCGAAAATCTCCTTGGCATCCAGACACTAAAAGAACTAGGTGCTATAATATGTTGTTCCCCAGAAGGAGTCCGACTATTCCTCCGAGATTTTAAAGGTCATTTCACCACACGAGAACTAGATGTCAGACTAAGAGACATTCCTGTTACACTATGGGCTACTGATCCAACAGATGTAGGATTTATGGATATTACACCACACTTAGTGACACTGAAAGAAGGCGTTGTCCTACCTCGTATCCGTCAATACAAATTACCTCCAGATGCAGAACAAGCCCTTATTCATATTATCGATGATTTGATAACAAAAGGAGTAGTCAGAGAAGTACCTTCCAACACATGTAACTCGCCAGTCCTGCCAGTCAGAAAGAAAACTGATGATGGTGCGCCACCAGTCTACAGACTCGTGGTTGACTTACGTGAACTCAATAAATGCGTAGTACCACAATACCCTGTGGTCTCAGATATCAGTACTCTGTTAACAGCCATAGATCCTGAGGCTACACATTTCACTGTAATAGACCTGAAGAATGCTTTCTTCAGTGTACCCATCCACCAAGACAGTCAGTACCTATTCGGATTCTCCCTACGAGGTCGTAGCTTCTGTTTCACAAGAGCTCCCCAAGGATATACAGAAAGTCCCAGTATCTACAGTCAGGCACTTAAAAGACAGCTAGATGACATTGTTCTGCCCGCCAACACGACATTGTTACAATATGTTGATGACTTGCTGGTCACCGCACGCTCCGAACCAGAATGTGAACAAGCTTCACGAATTGTCCTAATGTTCCTTGCACAACATGGCCACAAGGTGTCACCCTCGAAATTACAATTGTGTTTACAGCAGGTGGCCTACCTAGGACACCTGCTGTCAAAGGAGGGTAGGGCACTCACACCTGAAAGAATTCAACTCATTTTTAACATTCCTGTCCCCAAGACACAGAAAGAAGTCTGTGCCTTTATTGGCCTCACGTCTTACTGTAGACAATGGATTCCCCAGTTTGCATACTTGGCCAAACCCCTGATACAGCTAACAAGCACAACCTCTTCCCCATTGCCATGGACACCTGAGCACACTTTTGCTTTTGACACCCTCAAACAGGCATTATGCTCTGCACCTGTCCTAGCTACACCTGATTATGCCAAACCTTTTGTCCTCTTTGTCACAGAACGGGAAGGTACAGCCTTGTCAGTACTCACACAAACACAAGCTAACAAACACCGTCCCTGTGCTTATTTTTCTAGCACTCTTGACCCTGTTGCACAAGGTTTGCCGGCCTGCCTAAAATCTGTTGCAGCTACAGCTCTAGCAATACGACAAAGTGATTCCATAGTACTAGGACACTCCCTTGAAGTACAAGTTCCACATACAGTAGAATTGCTTTTGAATAGGACACAGACACAACACCTAACCATAGCTCGCCTCACAGGTTACGAAGTCACTCTGTTCCAACCCCATATTATCATCAAAAGGTGCAATATCCTCAACCCAGCTACGCCACTGCCTACTGTTCCAGTTGACAACCAGGTTCATGACTGCTTAGAGGTGGTCGAACTAGTCACAAAACCCCGGTCTGATCTTACAGATGTCCCTCTAAGTACACCAGAACACACACTGTTTGTAGACGGTTCCTGTATGCGTCTCCAATCAGGCGAACTCTCAGCAGCTTATGCTGTCACTACAGAGAACACCATCCTTCTAGCAGCCAGAATACCCGTACATTCTGCACAAGCAGCAGAACTAATAGCTCTCACCCAAGCATGTGGATGGTCCAAAGGAAAGCGAGTCAACATCTACACCGACTCACAATATGCATTCGGGGTAGTTCATAATTTCGGCATCCTTTGGAAAGAGAGAGGTTTCCTGACCTCTCATGGAACCAAGATCCAACATGGAGACCTTGTCCTCCAGCTACTAGAGTCAATACACGAACCCACAGAAATAGCCATACTAAAATGTAAAGCACACACCAAAGTTGTAGACTCTATCACCAGAGGTAATGCTCTGGCTGACGCCACAGCTAAACATACTGCTCAGACAGAAACACTAAACACCGAAACCACCATTAGTACTATCTGTCCAGTTATTGATCCGACCAAGGATGTAGTAGACATCCAAAATCAAGCCACAGAAACCGAAAAGAGAAAATGGGAAGAGGAGGGAGGTTCACACACAGATCAAGGTTGGGTAACACAGGACAAATCCAAATGGTTTCTCCCTGACCTAATGGTTCCCATAATGATAGAAACTGCTCATGGTCCCTCACATCTAGGAGAGAAAGGAATGTTAGACAGTCTGAATCTGATATGGCACAACAAGCATCTGCGTGCAGCAGCCAAACAAAAAGTACGAACCTGTATGATTTGCTGTCAGTTCAATCCAGGGAAAAGTGTATCCGTTGAACAAGGAGGGTTCCATCCTCCAGATCACCCCTTCGAAGTCCTACAAATGGACTACATACAGATGGAGAGATGTCGGGGATATAAGTATGCCCTCGTAGTAGTCTGTACCTTAACTCGATGGACTGAAGCATACCCCGTCCCAGACTATGGTGCCCAGATGACTGCCAAGCAATTGGTGAGGGAATTCTTCCCTCGCTACGGGTTGCCAAGAGTCATTTACTCTGACAACGGACAACCATTCTCCTCTAAATTGATGGAAGCTGTCTCCTTACTGCTAGGATACACCTGGAAGTTTCACTGTGTTAGGCATCCCCAAACAGCAGGCCTAGTCGAACGACATAACCAGACATTAAAAACAAAATTAGCAAAAATATGCGCTGACAAACAAATAGATTGGGTTACAGCTCTTCCGGTTGCCCTCTTCTATATGAGAATGGTGGCACATTCCCGGACGGGTCTGTCCCCCTATGAAATTACATTTGGGAGGCCTCCGAATATCTGGGGTGTCCTATCTCCTAAAAAGCTAATTGACATTGATGCAAATGTACTGACAGATTACTTGGCTTCTTTGATGTCTGCACTACGTTCTTGCCGTTCACAGGTGGCTGCAGCTTTTCCAGACAAGTTCACGCCCGACGAGCACTCCCTTCGGCCTGGTCAATGGGTGCTCGTCAGAAATTTTGATAGAACCAGCCCTCTGGAGAAAAGGTGGACGTCCCCCAAGCTGGTGCTGCTGACGACGAGGACCGCTATCAAAGTCGAGGGACGGAAAGGCTGGCTACACGTCTCTCATTGCAAACCCTTCTACGGACCAACTCCGGACACTGTTGCTGATCCTGAGACCAGAGACACTGAAAAAACAGACTTTAAAGACACTGAAACAACAGACTTTATTTCACCCCTCCCAGAACTTTTACCCCAAGAAGAGTACAAATCGCGGCTGCGATCCTACCCCAAACAGACTTGAGACATTTGCATCTGAATCCGGCCTGCCAGTGGCTATTTAAGCCCAAGACGGACGCTTGGTGAAGCGGTTGCTGGGAAGAGTCCGGTTACTGGTGCATTTTTTTTTTCCTCTCGAAGATTAAGCAGCCGAAATTATGAAGATAAAGACTCATTGTGCGAAACTGTTACATGACAAAGTTCCCGTTTTCCTTTCTATCATGATTCTTATTTTCTGCATCATGACTTGTCTAGGTTGGTTCCTTCATCTAGCTTTCCCACCGTCTTCCCCCGCGCCCTTGAACAATACTGCTATGCATTCACACGTAGATCTTCCTCCACATCTCATGAACAGAAGAAAAGAGTTCTTCAATAACACATTCATCTCCACACTCCACCAACATCAATTGGTGATTACCAAAACAAATTGTTGGGTCTGTGGTTTAATGCCACATTCAGTGCACGGAGGAATGCCTTTTATTCCTCTCCCTTTTGGCTATGCTGGATCTACCTATGCACTCTCTATGATATTTTCCGCCTCTGTTAGGAACATTCCTGAGACCCCGATCAAAAACGCTAGTACCTGGAATGAGATAAAAACAAAAACAGTAAGAGCCGTCGCAAGGATGGTAACCTTCACAGCAACATGGGGACGAGCAGACATTAGTGAAAACACCAGTTACTCCCTCTTTAATGACACCACCTCCTTTAGGGAGACATTTTCAGTCCAGAAAAGACAGACAGGCCAGGGAGGATGGGCCGTGCCCCACCAGGGCCTATTCTGCGTAAGAGGAAAGGGCAAGGGTCAGAAAATGGGAGATAGTGAATGTAACAAGACCTACACCCTACCTGATCCAAATTTCCCAACGATGGCCACTGCCCCCAACACCTACTTTATCTGTGGATCTCACGCGCGCACTTGGTTACCTCAAGGCTGGTCTGGAAAATGATACATTGCATTTCTCCTTCCCCCTACCTACACCGCCCCAGCAGATTATCATCTCAGTGACCCCCCGACCGTAATTAATAGACGGCGAAGGGGGGCCATAGACGCTGAAGATACAGCGGGCCAAGAGGCTGGCGATTTCTTTAAAGGAGTCATCCCATTCTGGGGGCCTATGATCAACAGCCGCCACATAAGACAACTGACTCGTGTAGTCCAGGGAGCCATAAACGAAACAGCCGGTGCATTAAGTAACATCACCGCTGAGATGGCTGCCGACAGACTCATGACGTTACAAAACCGTATGGTCCTAGACATCATATTGGCTGATCGTGGTGGTGTATGTGAACTGATCGGGTCCAGCTGCTGTATATTTATCCCAGATAATGCACCCTCGGTGTATGCCGCTATTTCCCGCCTTCATATACTTTCCAGAAAACTAGATGCAGACACTGGTGCCTGGTCCCTGACGGGTTGGCTCTGGAGCCTCCTGTCCTCATGGGGATGGAAGGTGCTTACAGTCCTAGGTCTCGCTCTAGCTATTCTCTTCACCTGCTGCCTCTGTATTCAGTGCGGTCCAGCACTCTGTAGTTTCTGTTTCACTACCTGCATTCCCAAAACCAGGACCAGAAAGAAAGAAAGATAAAGAATCATGTTACAGGAACAAGTAAACGACCTAATGAGTATAGAGGTGGACTAGAAAAAGCAAAGAATTTTAGAAGGGTATATTATGGGACAAGGAGGGATTGAGGAAAATGATTATTTATCGTACAGTTATGTCCCATCATACACCCTCTTCCGTCATGTCCCCGAGCCCATCACGCCAAACACGAGCACACGAGAACACGAGCACGAACCGACCACACGCTGATCATGCGCCTCATGTAGTCACACACGCGCTCTCCTTCCCCAAAAAGTCAAACGCTTATCCTTATGGTCAAAGCGATTCCGAGAACCAACTGCCTCACTCAAACCGTACATTACTGTGGTTAAGCCGATGCCGAGAACAAGACCCCCCCCATCTGTAACCATTTCCCTATAATCGGGCCAATTCCGAGAAATGGGCCCCACTCTGTTAAACCACGATAACCAATTCCAAGAAGAAGAGCCCCCGAATGCTGAAACACGACAAACAGACATCCTGTCACGACCACCTCTCCCCTATCTAAGGAACCAGCCTAGTGTTATTTCTCCACACCTTCGCCTCTCTTGTGCTTCCTCATTCTAAATCATGACGCAGCCTTATCTCCTCTACCATGTCTTCACTCTTTCATGACGCTGCCTCCTTTTATGGTCATGACTTCTGTTTTATTGCAACATATGATCCGGGCCTACATGACTTCTGTCTTATGTTAACGTATGATCCGGGCATTCATTGAAGGGAAGCTCCTTCCTCTTTTCCTGCTATAAATACTGTGTGTTCAGATAATAAAGTTAGAGATTCTTCCGATCCTCCTCAGGTGACGGAGCTCTCCCTTAACTCGAGTTACTAAATAAAGACCCTGAATTCGAACCACCACGGACTCTGCTCTTCATACTTTGAACGTATTGATATTGCCTAGAAATTCTGATCAAGGTAAATTACTAAAATATTTACCACACATGGACAAAGCACTGGGAGGAGCCTGCTGGACAGGAACAGGAAGTTGGAGACTCTGGGGCACTTCCTTCCTCCCCCCCCCAAATGGACTCCTTGCACCAAAAAGTGCAGCCAAATGTCAATCTGAGGAGTTATTCTGATCGAAATCATCATTTTCAGAAGGTATATGCTGCCTGCAGTGGATTTCTTGTGCAGAATTGCAATTTTTGCAAGTTCGGGAAAGTGAGCTATTCAAATCTCGCGCCGGAAGTCAGCTGCATTTACGTGTTCGGAATTGTTTACGCGATGCATGATCGCGGGCCCTTATGACGTACTTGCGTTGTCAAACTCTCGCTGTGCAAGATGGTGGGCCGCGATGACGTAATCACAGTCGAAAAACTCTCGCGCGATCACGCAGCAAGATCCAAAATGGCGCAGCACACGCAAACCGGGAGAAAAACACGCCCACGCTTAGTCCTTAGGTGACCATACAGTGGTTCAAAGGGACTGAACCCTAAGGACTTCTGTGGCACCTCCCTGTAAGCAAACAGAAGACATGGCAAGAGGACGTCCCACTTATGCCTCAAAGGTTCCTCAAGACCCATAAACATGCCTTTTAGTATCCAGTTGAATCTCTCAACCAGCCCATTACCTTGGGGGTGGTAAGGAGTGGTGAACTTGTAGGTTACACCGCACTCCTGCCACAGGGACTTCATATACTTGGATATCAAGTTGGTCACCACATCACTGGGGAACCCCACTCGGGAGAAAATCCCCATCAATGCACGGCCCACCACGGGGGTGTAACAGTCCGGTGAGGGATGGTTTCCGGGTATGGGGAGGCATGGTCCACCAAGACCAGGATGAACCTATTGTCCATGGCTGTCTTGGGATCCAGAGGCCTCACAATGTCAATGCCCACCCTTTCAAAGGGATGCTGATCACAAGGAACGGTTGGAGAGGACTGTGTGCTTTCTCCCACTATTACTACTTGCCCGGCAAGTCTGTCAGGTCCTGCAATGACTATCTGAACTCTTGAGCATGTGGGGCCAATATAATTGGGTGACAAGCCTTTCTAAGGTCTTGTCCTGCCCCAAATGTCCTGCTAAAGGTATTTCATGAACCATACCCAGTAGGAAGGCTCTGAAGCACTAGGGTACCACCAGCACACAGGCTGACCCTAGCTCAGCAACCTTAGGCTCGCTATACAGGAGACCATTCTCTCAGTAGATCCAATGTGATCTAAACTGATCATCAGCTGCCTGGTTTGTGGCCTTTTGCCGCAAACCCACAAGAGAAGGACACTTCTTCTGCTCCTCGCCAAACTCTTCCCTGGAGGGTCCTCCTTCCTGCTGCCAATGGGTCAGCTCAGGCAGGTCCCCCAGTTCAGCTACTTGTTCCCCTGTGAGTTCCAGGGCATCCCCCTCAAGGTCAGTCTCCTCCTGGACCTTGAGAACTTTGGGGGCTGTTTTCCCATGCCCCCTGGCTCTTCTCTTTAAGGCAGGCACCTGGGCCACTCTTTCAGGCTCCATGTCCTCTTGAATGCCCTTACTGGCTGTCATGGACCGAGTGGTCACACATGCCCACTCAGGCAGACCCAATATCTCCAAATGAGCTCTTCGCTCCACCTTAGCTCAAGGGGAGCTTTTCAAATCATTGCCTAGCAACAGGACTAGCTGGCCTCAGAGCTACTTGAAAGGTACCTGAGACCCCCCCCCTCAAAGGAAACCTGGACCACCTTGCAGTGGCTCTCTGAGTTGTCAGTGGCAACTTCCGGGTAAAATGGATCACCTGCTCTTTAGACACCAGCCGACAACTACAGCTGTCAGAGTGGCTCCGGAGGCTCTAAGAGCCTCCACCCTTTGGCCATTGATGATCACCCGCTGCCTGTATTTCTTAGTGTTATCAGGCATGCTTCTTCCTTGTTGCATCACGCTTCTTCCTTGTTGCATCACGCTTCCAGCTCCCAGCAACACACAGTCTCCAGTGGGCCCAAAACGACAGCAGGCAACTCTCTGCAGGTAGAATTTCCAGCAGGGAAATTCAGGGGGGAGCTGGCGGTGAAGTCGTTGTGTCCCTGAGACTTCAGAACAGGAGGCAAGCTCAGCTTTTAGCCCTTGGACATCTTCCTCAAGATAGTAAAAGTACACACAAAGTTCCTTTTCTCCTTTCCTTGGCAATAAGTAACCACTGCAGGCCTACCCCAAACAGCAAACAGCACTGGGGAAGTCTCCTCCTTCAGCTTTCTTTGTTTCTCTCCTTGCCAAAGGGTTCTTCTTGATTCCCAGAAGTGATCTAAAGTTCTGGGATATGGGCCCCAATATTTACTCTACTAAATCCTTTGTTCTCTGAAGGCATAGTGTGTCTGTCCCTAGTGAACACCAGTTCTGTCCTCCCTGGTGCAGCTTCCTGGCAGGAGGTGGATACAGCATTATTGAAAGCAGACCTGGCCCAGGTAGCTGAAAGGAAGCCTCCTCCCCGACTCTAATTTCAATGTAGGCTCAGGCAAGTGAAAGGAAATCTCCTCCCCCTACTCCTATTCAACCCAGGTCCTATTCAGGCGAGCCCTGACTCATCAGACTGCTGGAGCCAAAGCCCTCTCCAGCCCCCTGTCACTCACAAACCAGACATGGAATACACAAACCTAGCCAAGGCATACTGGATGGTTAGGCAAGAAAATACCTACTTTCTAAAAGTGGTATTTTCAAACACAGAATGTAAAAATCACCCACACTAAAAGATGTATTTTAACATTCTGAGTTCAGGCATACTAAACCTGTTTTTCTACCTTGTTTGCTGGGTCAGTTAGGATTATAAGATGTTATAATCAAACTGCCCATCCTGGCCTACGGGAACAATAGCCTTGCAATAGTGAAAAAAGAAATTGTCTGCAATTCACTATCAGGACATGCCACACACACAAAGGCATGTCATACCTTTCACATACAATGCACCCTGCCCATAGGACTACCTTGGGCCTACCTTAGGAGTGACTAACATGTAGAAAAGGGAAGGTTTATGGACTGACAAGTGGGTGCACTTGCCAAGTCGACATGGCAGTCCCAGACTGCACACATACTCTGCAATGGAAGGCCTGAGCCATATTTTACAAGCTGCTTCTGTGGGTTGCACAACCAGTGCTACAAGCCCACCATCAGCATTTGATTTACAGGCACTGGGCACACTTGGTGCACTGTACTAGGGTCTGACAAGTAAATCAAATAGCCAATAATGGAGTCACTAATCCGTTAAACAATTTATAATAGGGAGCTATTGCACTTTGGCACTGAACAGCAGTGGCAAAGTGCCCAAAGCATCTAGACCAGCACAAACATGGCAAAAACACAGGAGGCATCAGCAACAAATGGAAGGGAGACCCACGCCAATGGTGCCAGGTCTAACAGTCTACAAATGTCTCCACGACCTATGTGCAAAAGTGTAAGGAAAACATGGTAGGTTGGCAAAATCATGTCACCCTCATGGCCCAATATGATGTGGATGATGACACCCTGCAAATGTAGACAATGAGGACTTGGATACATACGGTAATAGGTCACATACTTCATGGACCACATGCAGTCCATAACATCACAACATCATTGTATGCCCATGACAAGATTTTGCACATTAATGACAGTTGACTTATGACCAAGTTGTGGGACACAGAAAGCAACAGTGAAATTAACCGAACATGCTTTATGTAAGAACTGGGGTCACCATTTCCACTGCAGTAGCTAGGCACGAGCGGGAAGACACCCGAAAGCTAGGTGTAACGTAGAAGTGCAGCACACACTCACACTGAGACAGCGAAGCACTCGCAATAAAATGACACCACACCAGCTAGTCATTTTAAAACAAGATCCTTTTATCTAGCTTTGTCTCATTGCAGGTTAGTAATTCATTGTCATTAATTAATAATCAATTCATCAGGCAACATTTCATTGTGTAGGCATAGGTAACAACCTTGGGCCTAAGCAGATTCAGACTAGCAACATCTCATAGGACACTTCAAGATAAAACATTTCCTAGTTTCAATTGAGAACATTTCATTATAAACTACTTTCAGTATAAACCATTTCTGGTGAAAAGGGGGGTATGGCATGAGCAACAGGCACTTTCCCCTGTAATAATGGGCATCAAAAACATTAATGCTGCACTATTAACAGTTCCCAGACAGGGGCACTCTGGAGAGAACCATTCCCCCTGCAAGGAGTGGTTTTAGCCCTAACACTCCACTCAGGGCAGTTTTTGCGGCTAGTTCAGGGGTTCGTAGTCTATTTCCTCCTTACTCCGGGCTTTTATCAGAGTGACGGGGGCCAACTGGACCCAACTATAGTTCCCTAAGGGGAGGTTACCTCGTTCTTCAGCCTCTGAGGAGGCTCTTGCAGCGTGCTACGGCGTGGGGAGAAGGGGGGGGAGTCGCTGACTGGGGAGCCCCCTCGCCAGTACTCTGGGCCTCCGCACGGTGTTGCTTGCGCTTGCTGGAGAGGAGGGCTCTTGCCCTCCGGTGGGTCCCGCGCTGTCGTTGGACCGGTCCTGGGCCTCTCAGTAGCTCCTCCAGCCCGGAACCAGTCAGGACGCAGCTGTGTAGGGGCGTGATCGTCTTGGCAGCTTCCTCGGGTGTCGGGCCTCAAGAGCCAATCTGAGGCTCTCCTCTTCGTAGGCGGGGACACAGGCCAACCGTTGCACAGGGGGGCACGACCGATGATGCGGCCCAGGCCCAGCGCAGCCTCCCCTGCTACCCCAATGCACGTCGGCCCAGTGCGGCCTACCCTCCTACAGCGGCGGCCCTCCCCTAGCTTCGGGGGCCGCAGTGGAGGCTCCAGTCACCTGGCACCGGGCCGCGGCGGTGAAGATCGGCTCTCAGGCAGACTCCAGAGCAGCGCTGTCTCCAGCAACTGGGTCGGGCCCGCAGCGGTGAGTTTCGCCCCTCAATACCGGCTAGTGTGACAGGGCGCCACGGGGCGGACACGGGGCCAGGGTTCTCGGCAACACAGATGAGACCGGGGCTGCAGTGGTGATTCAGGCATGCAGCGCTTTAATGGCCACAGCGCTTTCAGAGGCAGGATGGCATTTGGCAATTATAGCGCTCAGGGGTTCACAGCGCTTTGGGCACAAGGGCAGTCTCTTGCAGTTCTGGGCAGTCCAGGGCAAGACAGCTGAGGCACGGCAGCACATGGGGCACAGGTCTGGCAGGGAAGCGCTTGGATGGTGCAGCGCTGTTACCTGGTTGACCCCCCAGCAGTCCTCACTGTAGGTAGGTGTTTCCTTGCGGCGCTTGATGGTTTCTGTGCCCTTCTTATGTAGTTTATTGGGGGAAGAAGAAGGGCGGTTTGAGTTGGTGGCTCAGAGGCAGGATGGTTCACTTGGCTCACTGGAGGTTGTTCCCTGGGTTCCCCAATGCTCGGCCAGATCAGTGGGTTTGCAGAGTCCCTCACCTAACTTAGAAAGCAGTGCCTAGGCCCAGTCAATTCCAGTGGTGTAGGTTCCTCCCCTAGGCCCTACCACCTAACCTCCTGCAGAGGTTCCCCCAGGTCCAGTGATACCCCAACTGACAGGCAGATTTCCCTCCTTTCCCCTTATACCCCTAGGTCGGGTGACCACTCTCTGAAGGCGGCAAAGTGTAACCCCTCCCCTATTCCGGAAAGTTCCAGGAGCTTCCACATTCTATGCTATGGGCAGAAAAATCGGGATGGCAGTGCTACTGTAATGTCCCAGCCTGCTCCTGACTACTAGTGCGAGTTTAAAAAGGCCACTCCGCAGTAGCATGTTGTTAGGAGAGAGAACCTGCACCTCAGCACTGATTGGCAGTGGTAAGGCGCCCAGAGACCTAGGTCCAACAAAAAAGATGGTGGAAAAAACAAGGCAAAAGGCAAAAAAAACGGGGTAAGACCACCCTAGGGCTGACAGGTCTAAGACTTTATTCTGCATGAAACAAATATGAAAACTTCAAATCAAATAAAAGACCAATAGTCAGTCCATTTGGTAGAGCCCTGGAGGGGGTTAGGGCTAATTAGACTCCATTGCTTGCTGCACAGCAACCACAAGGGGACACCTCCCCTGGGCTGGGAGGGGCATCTAAGGGGACAGGAACAGACTAATTTGCATATAGCCAGGTTCTGAGCTGGAATGGTGCAGTGAGCTAAAAAACGGTGATGGATTACAACCATGATCTATTGACTTGGTAAGAGTATTCTGCATCATTCAGAAACTCTGTCCATCACCACCCCCCTTTTCCAAAATCGGTTTTATCCACACTATGTGTGGGAGGGTATACTCAGACGTGAGTCCCTTGCTCATTGCACCATCAGGATTCAAGCAAGCCGGGCCGAAGAAGGCTGTGATGCCAGAAACCGGTCCCCGGAAGCTTGTTTCCTTCCCAGTATAAGAATTGGCTTGGTAGTTTGGTTTGCCCTGTTCCCATCATGCACTGGGACAGGAACAGACTAATTTGCATATAGCCAGGTTCTGAGCTGGGATGGTGCAGTGAGCTAAAAAACGGTGATGGATTAAAACCATGATCTATTGACTTGGTAAGAGTATTCTGCATCATTCAGAAACTCTGTCCATCACCACCCCCCTTTTCCAAAATCGGTTTTATCCACACTATGTGTGGGAGGGTATACTCAGACGTGAGTCCCTTGCTCATTGCACCATCAGGATTCAAGCAAGCCGGGCCAAAGAAGGCTGTGATGCCAGAAACCGGTCCCCGGAAGCTTGTTTGCTTCCCAGTATAAGAATTGGCTTGGTAGTTTGGTTTGCCCTGTTCCCATCATGCACTGGGACAGGAACAGACTAATTTGCATATAGCCAGGTTCTGAGCTGGGATGGTGCAGTGAGCTAAAAAACGGTGATGGATTAAAACCATGATCTATTGACTTGGTAAGAGTATTCTGCATCATTCAGAAACTCTGTCCATCACCACCCCCCTTTTCCAAAATCGGTTTTATCCACACTATGTGTGGGAGGGTATACTCCGACGTGAGTCCCTTGCTCATTGCACCATCAGGATTCAAGCAAGCCGGGCCGAAGAAGGCTGTGATGCCAGAAACCGGTCCCCGGAAGCTTGTTTCCTTCCCAGTATAAGAATAGGCTTGGTAGTTTGGTTTGCCCTGTTCCCATCATGCACTGGGACAGGAACAGACTAATTTACATATAGCCAGGTTCTGAGCTGGGATGGTGCAGTGAGCTAAAAAACGGTGATGGATTAAAACCATGATCTATTGACTTGGTAAGAGTATTCTGCATCTTTCAGAAACTCTGTCCATCACCACCCCCCTTTTCCAAAATCCATCTATGGGGGCATGCCAGGTACCACCGGGACGGGACTAGGGGAGAGTGGTTTGGGTTCCAGGAGGGATGGTATCTGGTGTTGTGTGTGGGTCCACTGCAGTGGACTCACCAGATTGAGGGGGGTCCACTGCAGTGGCAGAAGCAGACTGGGGGGGCTGTTGGAGGGAGAGTGCTTGTGGGAGAGGGGGGCGTCACCTTCTTAGGGATGGTGTACTAATGGCTGGGGAAAACAGGGATAGGGTCTGATGTGTGCCCTTTGGTAGTGGGACCTGTGACCAGGAGGAAGTAGACTTTGCGGGGGAAGTGTTTATTTGTGGTAGAGTTTTGGAATTGGGGGACCGGGTGGATATACGGGAGGGGAGCTCTGAGGTCTTACTTTTAGGGGAAGGATTGCCGGAAGGGGTGGCTCTCAGGTCTGGATTGGGGATTTCTTCTTCCCCTTGGGAGGGTGGACAGATGGCTCAGTGGGGAAGAGGCCAAGGTCACTAAGGAAGACCCGCTGGGAAAGGGATTGCAGGATAGTCAAGGGTAGGGGTTGTGGAGGCAGAGGGAGCTGAGGAATGTGGAGTGGCTCCATGTATGACACCAATTGTGTCAAAAGACCGGAATGCTCATGGATCTGCTCCAGCAAATCCATGGCCTCCATACAGCAGTGAAGATATTTGGAAAGGGTATGGTGCCTGGCACAAAGGCGATCTGCTCCCCAACCCAGGAGTGGCCATGAACACTGTGAATGGGAGCAGCTGTGAGGGTGGAGATATAGGTGGTGGTGGTGGATGCGGACTCTCATGTTGTGTGGTCCAATCTAGGCTCTCCCACCACCACAAGGGAGTCATCACTGGAGCTGGAGTAGTCTTCCGATGTTGTTAAAGTCTCTGACCTGCCCTCAGCGTGACTCCCCTTATCCTCCGTGCCACTGGGTCCCTCCTCCTCCTCCTCCACACTGGACCCAGTCTGGTTAGCCTCTTGCCCTTGGTCCATGGCACTGCCTCCTCCTGTAGCCTTTGCTGATGCTGTGAACAAGGTTGACAAAGAGATTCACATAAGTCATCTGCATAGACTTGACACATGGGTATCATTACAACTCATCATAGAGCAAGCATATTCATCATCCAGCAGGTTTCTAATCATTACACATATGTGTACATGGCACTTGCCAGTCTGCCAGTTAACCATGTTTCCCAGACACATGATGTCATGTGCAACATTGGTTGGATCAATGTCAAATACCACAACCACCATGTCAACTACTACACTATTCAGCAGGGGTCTGATCTGTAATGCTCCTGACGGTCTTGTGTCATGACATACTTGTCTTATCTCCTGCAAGGGAGTCTTGAACTGACACTGCCAATGGAATGCACATGTTCAATTGTGAAATGGTTCCCATCCTACAGTCTCCAGTCATTATTATGTGAACCTATGTCTCTGAGGTAACTGGTCAAATGGTCAGCCTGCAATACACCAGACTTCCATAGTCATAACATGACTCAATTCACAGCGATAACAGTAATTATGTGCATGTGTCTGGTGTCTTAGATCCACTGCTGTCAGTTCAGACATCTGAATCTTACTTTGGATACCCCAAGGTATTAGGCCTAGCCAAGGTGAGACTTGAATGGCCCACTGTCTTGTCTCAGCTATGCAGGGTGTTAGGGAGATTCCTCTGGATGTCATGCACATTGTATCCAGCTCACTAGTTACAAATGTGATCAGTACGGACTCTTGGTACAGGACCTGTACATCTAAAGGTTACAGTAAGCCCCATGCCCCAATCCTGTCTATACTGCTTCAGTCCACATCTGTAGGTGTCAAGTAGGCATGTCCCTTATGTGTTGGACTGCAGCCACTACCCAGGACCTAAGTGACACACATGTCACAGTCTGAAAGGGGCACAACTGGGCATCTACTGATCGGGGGCATAGCTTCCTTTTGAAACAGAAGTGTTGGTTTAGCTGACTGATGACCTGTGAGAGGGACATCAGGCTGAGGGAGTGCAACATGCCTTTTTTATTTTTTTTATTTTATTAGATTTTCTTTTTTATGCAAGGAATACATAGGATACAAAGAACACATTTAAACCCGACAAATAATATATACAGCATACAAAATATGGATTATTACAATACAATAATATAATCATATAAACACATAAGAAAGGAAAGGAAAGAAAGCAATCTGGGCATTAAAGCCATTCAGTAATAGGGGTCTATATTTTTAACCCTCTACTCCTCTTCCGGACACTCTTTGTTTTATATATTGCAACCCCAAGGTTATACATCGATAATAACTGGGCCCTCCACGAAAGAAATAATGGAGGATCTGGAGAAATCCATTCCTTGGTAATACAGGCCCTCAGCACTGCCATACAAATGAAAAGAAAAGAAACCCGCTCCTTAGGCATAGTCAAAACTGTAGAGTCTGTACCGAACAATACCATATCTGCAGTAATGCATATATTAGAATCAAGTATTTCAAACAAAAACTGTTGAATAGAGCTAAAAAGATACATCAGTTAAGACATGAAAAAAAACATATGTGGATCATTGGCTGCGTAACACCCACATCTACTACAGCTAGCACCAGTACCAGTACTCCATTTTGAAACTTTCCTCGGAGAATAATACATATCATATAAAGCCATATAGTGTTGAGCTACCATCTTGCCCGAGATCAAAGCCTCCTTAGCAAGACAGATAGAGGAATATAGATCAATTGTTGCAATATTTAATTTAGCTCTCCACTTCTCCTGACATTGATCCAGATCCTCTGGAAGTAACATAATTAAGTTTGAGTAAAAAAAACTAATAGAAAGCCCTTTTCCCATCCCTTCTATCAACGGAAATTGCTTGAACCGAGAATCATATTGCCCCAACTTAACATAGTAGCTCCGAATTTGTAGAAATTTAAAAAAATCATTTTTATGTACATCATATTTACATTGTAGATCACTAAAAGATAAAGGCTGCCAATCATGACACATATCCCCAGATTACTTATTCCCAACCGATGCCAGTTCCTAGTTGTTATATCTCGAAAGATATTAGGGAGGATTCCTACTGGTTCATACGGGGTATAACGATTTATTTGTGGGAGCTCTAAGTGCCGCTTGATTTGCCTCCACACTGAAAATGCGGCAATCAGCACCTTAAACTTGTTTTTTTTGTAGTAGCTGGGCTCAAGTATTTTAAGAAAGCAACCGTTGGCCTCCTCTCCAATAGCAAATTTATAAATTAACGGACTATGACACTGCAGTAGGTTACATTTTTTACCGACAACAAAAGGAGAAATAAATTGTAAAACAGATGCCCAATAATAAAACAAAAAATACAGGATACCCCAGCCCCCCCTTGATCTGGGAATGACCATTTTTTTAAAGGCTCTTCTACTCCGTTTATACCCCCACAAAAATCTTAAAGAGATATTTTCGAGTCTTTTAAAGCACGATAACGGGAATTCTAATGGTACCGATCTAAATAAATAAAGACATTTTGGGAGAACCAACATTTTTAAGACATTTGCTCTTCCACATAAAGATAAATGAAGATGTTTAAGATGTTCTAGTGTGGAATTGACTCGGTCTAGGACTGGATTGATATTAATCTCGGGAATCCTGCTAATAGGTGAGGTAATTTTTATCCCTAAGTATGTAGCCTCTGTGACAACTGCTAAGTTCCTTGGAGAATCATCCCCCACGTATAATATCTGAGTCTTATTGATGTTAAGCTTATACCCAGAGAAATGCCCAAATTGTTCTGCCAGTGTTTCTACTGTTGATAGAGCGGAGTGCAGATCTGTGGTTATAACCACGATGTCATCCGCATAGGTAAGAGCTCTATATTCCATCCCACTGATACTTACTGGTTTAATCTGTATAGATTCAGCTAATTTGACCCAAACAAAATCTATATACAGCGCAAATAATAATGGCGACAAAGGGCAACCTTGTCTAGTACCACGTGAAATAGGAAAAAGGTCCGATTCTGTACCTGCTAAATGAATAGATGCCTTAGGGGACAGATACAGAGTCCTAATAGCCTGAATCATCCTTAGTCCAAATCCCTTCAGGCGTAACACCTCCCATAAATATGGCCAAGCAACCCTGTCGAATGCCTTTTCGGCATCCAACAGGGTCACACCTACAGATGTTTTAGTCGTCTCTGCCCAATCCATTAAAGCGATAACCCGCCTCACATGGTCTGTCGTGTCACGACCAGGAATGAAGCCGTGCTGAAAATGTGACACTAAGGATGAGATCATAGAGGAAAGTCTGGTGGCTAAAATTTTGGAGTACAGCTTACTATCGGCATTTAGTAGAGATATTGGTCTGTACGATGATGGTAATAGATCGGGTTTATCCTTCTTTACAAACATAGTTATTATGGATTTATGCCAAGAGGCCGGGGGTACACCACTTTGTGTCATAATAAAAACTTCCAGCAGGTATTTCTTCAAAATAGAAAAAAAGTTCAGAAAAATTCCAAAGGAATCCCGTCAGGGCCTACTGCTTTTCCGACCGCTAACGACAAAATCGCCAGCTCTAATTGGTGTTCTGTGTACTCCCCTTCTAAAACTTCCCTATGAATATCAGTACGTTTAGAGACTTCCTGGTCACTCAAAAACACGGCTAATTCATCTACAGTATCCAAAGAATCCTCACTGGAATAAAGTTTACCATAACATTCTCTAAATACTTCAAAAAAATTTCCCGGTTCAGTATGTATTAGACCATTGACATCCTGTATTGCAGCAACTTTCCTGGCCACGGCTTTCTGTCTTAGCCATTTGGCTGGCAATCTACCAGATTTTTCCCAAACCTCAAACATATCTGAACGAAAAATTGCTATTTGAGCAGCCAGCTTCTCAGCATAGCATTCATATATTTTCATTCTCTGAATTGCAAGGGCACGCACCTTCTGTTCGTATTCTACTTCATTGGAGTTTAGGGTTTGCATTAGCGCCAACTCTAGATCACGCAGTTTAGCCAGTTCCAAGTCTTGTTTGGCCCTGATACAACGCTGTTTATTTATAGCAAAACTTAATGTTTCCCCACGTACCCCAGCTTTAAAAGCGTCCCAGACTGTGCCAACTGCTGCAGAACCGGCATTACAGTAAAAAAACTCAGGTATCCATTTGGCCATATGCAATTGGTAACCCTGGTCCACCAATAACTGGCGATCAAAGGTCCATGACCTCCTGATGTTTGGGGACAGAATAGTATCTAATTCTAATTCAAGCGTAACAGGGTTGTGATCTGAAATAATTTTAGGTAAAATATTTATTTTGGCATTAATTAGCAAGTTGGCTGGGGCAAAAAAATAATCTATACGGACGTGTTTTTGGTGTGGGGCAGAAAAAAAAGTAAGGCCTGGGGTACCTGAATTTTTGAGAGACCAGGCATCAACTAGCCCGTACTCATTCATCAAGCCTTTCGTAGCATTAATGATTTTAGGCTCTCTGCCTAAATAAGAACTGTTAAGGCGGGTATCAAAATCCCCCGGTAAATGAAAGTTGAAATCTCCACAGATCACTAAAGGAGATGGCCATTGCGCCAGTGCAATACTAATATGATTAAGCATTTCCTGGTCATCTACGTTAGGAACATATATAGTACAGACAGTAAATAACAAGCATTAGGAATGCATTAGGGCTCGGGTTTGTTTTAAGTTAGAGATAATGGCATTGTAAATGGCAATGTGTTTTAGGCACTCTGCACTACCACTCTGCACTCTGCACTACCACTCTGCACTACCACTCTGCACTACCACTCTGCACTACCACTCTGCACTACCACTCTGCACTCTGCACTACCACTCTGCACTCTGCACTACCACTCTGCACTCTGCACTACCACTCTGCACTACCACTCTGCACTCTGCACTACCACTCTGCACTCTGCACTACCACTCTGCACTACCAATCTGCACTACCAATCTGCACTCTGCACTCTCAATCTGCACTACCACTACCACTCGCACTCTCAAACTGCACTCTCAAACTGCACTCTCAAACTGCACTCTCAAACTGCACTCTCAAACTGCACTCTCAAACTGAACTACCACTCTGCACTACCACTCTGCACTACCACTCTGCACTCTGCACTACCACTCTGCACTCTGCACTACCACTCTGCACTCTGCACTACCACTCTGCACTACCACTCTGCACTCTGCACTACCACTCTGCACTACCACTCTGCACTCTGCACTCTGCACTACTGTTAAACCTGAGTCGGGTCGGGGACAATCGGTATTTGCCCGGCGGTATTGCCTCTGTGACCCTCTAGTTATTTAATCAATGAAGAGGCAGGCGCTGGAGACTGGAAGGCAGGAAACAAGGTTTTTTATTCTCTCCGGAGGAGAACACAACAAAACGGGCAGAAGGTATCGTTCTGAAGTGCTCTAGCTACATTTTTGAGGCCTGGCCTCTTATACACTGTTTTATGACTTTATTGCAGATTACATATTCATGTTAAAGCTTTGATGTATGGAAAAGACATTCCCGGAACTCCCCTTTGGGCCCATTCCCACACACATTTACAGTTGAAGTCCCCACCCTAGTCACAACAGGTGATGAGTATCGCGCAGCTGGATATTCCGCCGATTCACGGAATGTGGGGGGTTTGATCGGATCTCATGGAGTGGGGGCTTTGATCAACCCGGGGATCCTTTGGTGGGGGAAGCTTTCTATTGTACGGGGAGGGGCAAGGAATGGTATCGGCAGTGCTGGGTGTCGGCCTGGGAACGGGGAAGACAAACGGGCACACGGGGAAAAAAGGGGGTTTGCATCTAAGGGCCGGGGATCGTGAAAGGGAAGAAGGGAGGTGTCGCGCTGGGAACAGGATGAGGGCCTGGGGCAGAGCAGCGCCGAAGAGGGGTTTATGATTCAAGGCAGGTGCAAGCAGGGGGTTGGTCAGCGTGCAGGCTTAGTGAGGGCGAAGGGCTATATCAGGGGCCAGCAGCATGCAAAAGGGTTCGCTCTGATCAAGGCATCTTAAAATGGCGGGTGCGCACGACAAAAGTGTGGCATCAGGGGAAGAGGCAAGATGGCGCAGATAATGTTCACCAAACCGTACTAATTTTCAACAGTCCTCCCTTTAACATATTCAAGACATCTTGCTGGTTCATTTTCTACTCGGTTCTATTGTGGTGGGCATGAGAAAGAAAACGGTAGGAACCCTAGATGAAAAGAGTTGTAAACAATACATTTTAACATTTCTAGTTTTTAGGAGGTGGACCTATTTGATAAACTTTGATCAATTTGTTTTAGCAGGAAAGTCATAAAAATGTAATACAAAAAACGGTTCTGTAGCGAGAGCAGCAAGTACATTTCATAACGTGAACTGGTAGGTTATTACATATATCAGATTCGGATTGGAGCATGATCAATACAATGGCGGCTGGGAGAGAAATGAGGCATAGCAGAAACGGTGATTGAGGATGTCAAATGTTCGAAGTTAACGAGTTCTCATTATTCTTTGTTGTCTTTCGTTGGCGCTGTGGAGCACCGGCGGTGGAGCTACAAGTCCAGCTCTATTCTAAGTTCTGCGTTGCAGGGCACGACCCTTTCCTCGCGTTTCTGGTCGAAAAGGTCCTTTTCGCCCTGTGTCCTTTGAGGTGATTGTCAGAAAGTTCAGATGGAAGAAGAGCGTACAAAACAGTCCATAGGGTAGGTCGGAGAAAAAGGGGGATGGAGCAAGGCCAAATTAGGAACAAACTAGGGGAACGAGAGACTTCAGATGGGCGGGCTCATGACCGAGTCTGGAGAGCGGGGACCTTTCGGCACACATTCGAACATAGAGCGGGGGCATCAGTTTAGCCCTTTCTTCTCACTTTGCTGGAGGTAGTGCCTCGTCCTGTAGCTCTGTTCTGTCGCGGTCTCGCCTTGGCCCATGTCGTAGGTGTTCCATAGTCTGCAGTCAGGCCTCGTGCTCCCACATCCGGTCCTTCTCTCTCCTGACAGCCGTACCCTTAAACGAGTTTGAAAAGACAGTCTTTAGAGAATTTGTAGAGGAAGGAAATCACAAAAGTCTATTTCTCTCCCAGCTTCAGATAGAAATGAAAACGTCCGTTACTTTAGGGTTCACAACTAACATATAAATGACCGATGACGGGCCTGTTGGAGGTATTATGGCTTTCCTTCATAATTATTTATTACAGTTTCGACAGTTTATCTGATGGAGACCCACCTTCGTAAGACGGGCTTGACAAAGTTATGCCGTTCTCTAGGGCTTTATATTTACCAAGGGTACTGTGTGCTATCGACATGGTACTAAACAGATATTTTGCTGTGGGACGAACATAGGCTAAACAGTTCTTTTTATCAATGCGTCCTGTTTTTCAACTAAACAGGGTTCATTTCAACGACTTCTTCACTTTGGTCTAGTCTTTTAACCTTGTAAAACATCATTCTGGTTCCTACGTAGCTTCCTACGGCCTGAGTACTTAATCAGAAAAGACAGGGGTTTTATGGGAGACAACTAGGGACATAGAAACTTGTGGTAAGGGCGTAAATCGACCCATTCCTCCCAACCGGGAATGAGGGGTAGTTTCATAACTCCAGTTTGGAGCGGCTGATACAGGGGATGTAACAGGGGTGATCATTTTTCCTGTTTGGGTATTGCGACAATTCGGGGCGGGGAGGGTCGCGTATTCTGAGGTCCTTGTTTTATACCATAGGAGCCGTTGACATGTAGTTCCCTTATTACGGGCCAGATTAGGGAACCTCTGTCGTCTTACCTGTCCTTTCCCTTACGGTCCAACCTCGGTTCATTGACTTCTAGCGGAAAAGGAGAGGTAATGACACGGTCTCAGGGTGATTGTATTAAAGACAAGTTTTTGTGCAAATACTGACGGTATTTGAAGCCAATTAGGTGGTGCGCTAGGGGTGGCAGTCTGCCAATTTCGGGGCTAATCGCTCGGAAGAGTGGGAGTGCAAAAAAATAGAAGGAGAGAGAGAGAGAGAGAGAGAGAGAGAGAGAGAGAGAGAGGGAGAGAGAGAGTGCAACGGCAGGCTAAATAGTACACGTGCAACAGAGAGGGTGGCAGTGTAGTCAGAAAAGGCTATTTAGTGCATTACACAGTAAAGGACATTCACGGGTCTGCGTTAGGATCTTGTAATCATGCAGTTTGAGTATTAGACAGGGTAGAGGGGACGTGCCTTGAGAAAAGGAAAGAAGAGAGGAGGTACCATTTTGTCGCATTTTCTCGCATTCTCGGTCCTTCGACCAGTTGGGTCAGCGCCTCGGTCACACACACACATTCTCTCAGTTTCGCATCATACGTGACATGGGTTCATTCGTCCGGTCTGGTTTAAGGGTGATCACTTTTTATCAGGTCGTGCAAATTTTTCGGGTTTGTTCGATACGTGAGTAGTTTGCAGGCATGCTTAGGCACCACCTTGCGGCGCTAGTCTGCTTCGTGTATTAGACATGGCAAGGCTTCAGATCTTCGCCACACCTCGGCTGTAATTTCTGATGTAACCTGCAGAGGGAGGAAAAAAGGGGGGAGGGGAGGGAACAGCATTCGCGCATATTTAAATACATGTATTCAAGAGTCCTTTACTCACCTCTTACTCGTCTTCCCTCCTCGGGGCAGAGTCCCCGGGGATATGGTTTCTGGAGTCGGGGGGGGGGGGGGCAGTGTGTCCATATAGGTCGTGTGCGGGGAACGTGAAAAGGAAACCAGAGGTGCCTAGTGCGAGGTATCTAGTCAAAGGACGTATCTCACTATCGGGATCCTTAAACCTCCTTCAACGCTGTGGCGTTCTAAGGTTCTTCGGTTCTTGGGTCAGCTCCGTTCCCTGATACCTTGGAACGTTGTACTTTATAACGTTTACATCATTTCATTTCACCCTCCTTTTACATTCCCTCATTTACACCGTTCATTTTACCCATCCTTGGAAGTCAAGGTCTTCCTCCACGCGAGAGTTCATGAGTCAGTCGCGTACTTTGAAGGCAGAGTGTCGTGTTGTCGATCCGATCCGTCCTCCAGGGCTGGGCAACCATCTTCTTTCAACCTTAAAGAGAGAGCAGAGTAGGGTGCACAGAAAAGAACTTTCCCACCGATCCCACATTTTTTTTTAAAATAAAGCATGCAATACCCGTCCATAGTTTCGAAAACCTTTATTTCTCGGAATCATTTCAATACGTGGATGATGAGGGTGCAGTCGTATTTGGTCGGACATGGCAATGGTTAAAGCGCGTACAGTGGGAGTGTCGCCTTGCGGAAACAAATACATTGGAAAGTTTTATTCATTCATTTGCAGGAAACTAAAACGTCTATTCATTGGCTGGGGGTTCGGGGGCATTTATTTCATAATTTAGAAGCATAATCATAATAGTTGCAATCAGATTTCCTATATGCATACTGTATGTGTGCGTCGTAGATGAGGTTATACATCAGCTATAAAAATATAATACATTGTACATTTGTAATCAACATTTTTAACGGGATCCTTTCATACTGTTCGTCGAGTGAGCTCTCCTTGTCTTTTCTAGCCAAGTGTACAAAGGATCATATAAAGTCTCAGAACATCAAGTTTATATTAGTGCGAAGGAACACCACGAGGTGTTCGCAAGTCCCTCTTGATACCGGCGCCATTTTGGGCGGGGCCGGCTCAGTCCGGAAGTAGCATCAGGGGGAAATGTTTCCCATTACTGGCAGTTTGGACCAGAGTCCTTTTCGGCAGTTCTAGAATTCATGCTAACAGAAGGAGTGGCAATGTCATGTTTATTTCGTTGGCGGTCAAGGCAGCCGTCCCTTACCGGAAACCTGCAGAGGCCGAAGGTTCCGCCGGGGACTTTTGTAGGATCTTCAAGGCTGCGGAGATGCTGTCGGAGATGGGGGCTCGTGCCCCAGTGGGCAAATGTCCGAGTTATATTGCTGGTCAAAGTTACTCTAGTGGCCGGGGCCCACCTTCCAGCGGACCCAGACGCCATTTTGAGGCCCTACAGGGGCCACTCTCGTCGAGTTTGCAAGAGTGGAAGAGATCCTTCGGAGTGAAAGGAAGAGGTCCCTGTTGTGTGAAAGCGGGACGTTCAGCTGGGGTGCAGCTGTGATGCCCCCACCTGGGGGGGCGAGGGAGACTCGTTCGCGCCGTCTCCTTCTCCCGGTGCACTCCATGCTGCTCTTTTTCATCGCCCCGCATGAAGGTCTCTCCACATCCGGTGTTCCCCAAGTCTTGTGCTCAGTGCTGTGGGAGTATGGCCACCTGTGGCGCGCATTCGGCGCGGCACGAGTATCGGTGCAGTCATTGCAGGTTCGGTGTTCCGAAAATATGGCCACCATTGCACGTTCGGTGCTGCGCAAATACTGGGGTGCCACCATGGTGTGTTCGGTGCTGTGCAAGTATGGGCACCATCGCCTGACTGGGGGTGTTCGGCGTTGGGCCGGGGGCTGGGAGACCTCCTATCGGTGGAGGTGGGAGAGGCTCGTCCGCGTCGCCTCTCCCTCCCGGCCCGACCTGGACGCATTCCTGCAGGGGTATGGACAGGGCATCCGCCGCCCAGGGCTGCTGCGGCTGTTGCGGAGGAGAAAAGGAAGAGGTGCCTCGCTCTTCTCTGGACATGTGGCGGGACTACTCAAGTCTATCCAGGCCCGTTGCGGCTGGGCCGAGGAGGCATGTGGCGGGACTACCGGAAACTACCTAGGGCCGTTGCGGCTGGACTCCGCTGGCCCCTGCCTCTCCTCCGGCTTCCCCATATGTTAAGATTTCCTGACCAAGAGTTGGCAGCGGGGCCCGCCTTATATGGGTTGCCGCTGGTTGGGCGTAGCCGTAACCCTGCCCTACTTTGGAAGGTTCCAGAATGGGGGGGGGGCGAATGTTCTGTTTGACTTTCATTTTCTACAGTTTACCGTTATTATTTCTTGTTTGCTGTGTTAAATTAAAAGTTCAAGTTCATCAATGGTCTACGGATTTTGTTGTACCATTTCTTTCTTTCCAGGTTGCTTTTATGCTAAGTTTCTGCTTAACAGAGGTTGAGTAACACGGAAACACGTGTAGAGGGATGACGCAGATTCGTACATTATATACACACAAACTCAGACGGGGGGGGCAGTACAAGTACGACATACAAAGACCCAAGACGAATATAAAACAGTTATTGGTCATAATTATCTCTTTCCGTTTGTGAATCTTAAAGCGTGGCTGGGTTCCTGTCTTGACGTTGCCCGACCTAGGAGAACTTGAGCATGCCGCTGAAATTGTCCTGGCGAAATCTGTGCCATCGGGCATAATCAAACGTGGTGGTTCTATCTGGTCTGTCTATGTAAGTCGGGTTCTTCTTTGTCTCGCGCTTTTTCTCATACTGCCGATCTGTCGTTCCTGTCGGCCCTTTGCCTTTACTCACGCTCAGTAGAGTCGGGCATTGGGCTTTCCAGTGTCCGACATATCTACAAAAAGCGCATTGGTCTGGCCCTAAGTCTGGTCGTCTTTTGCGTAGTGTCGGGGGATAACTTGTGGGTAGCGGTGTCCTGGGGTTGTCCTGTCGGTATATTTCTCTACTTGGTTTGTCCTCGTCTTTTCTCTGTCGTTGCATAGCCTCTCTGCGCCACATACCGAGACTGTCGAGCATAATAGGCGTTGTCTTATTATTTCGAAGGGCTATTTCTAACGTTTCTATTTTATCAAGGTCAAAGGATCCTGCCAGTGGCCACTGTTTGTCTTGACTTTCTTTGGTATACCTGTGCCACAATTTATTATAGGCTATGGTAACTAATCCATAGTTTATGAACATGTCCTTATTAGGGGTGCCTTCTAGTGGAGCTATATGGTCCACCTCTAATACACGGTCCGGGCTGAACCAATTATCAATCAATGGGGAGAAGACAGACATGACGGCTCGTAACGAGGGACTAATAAGTCAGCAGTGCCTATCTTATCACTAGGTGCAAAGACTAGACAGAATATTCCTATTCTACGTTGTTTGCAGGCAGTGAATACCTCATGAACAAAAAATAAAAAAGAGTAACCAAGAGCGCGGAACAATCAAGCAATTAATAAATAAATAAATAGGATAGAAAAAGGACAATGGGGAGAGTAAGTAGGGCGCAAAAGTCTGCGTCCTCTACCCTTTCACTAACCGCAAAGAGGAAGCTGTTGTTTCCGGTTTGCAGACAGAGAATCTCCAGAAGACAATCTGTGAACAGTAGTTCGGGGTTAAAGAACCCAGTTTAATCAGTGAGGGAGAGGGGAGTCTCCCAAAAACCGTTAAGAAATAATAGAGTCAGTGGGGGAGAAAGATAGGCGCGACGGTTACGTTACCTATCCTTCACCGTTTGCAAAAGAGAAGGAGCCTACTGTTTCTCCGTGTGCAGACAGTGAATCTCCAAATAGGTCAAACAAAGAGTAATACTAGTATTTTATAAATAATCAAGCAATCAAACAATCAAGCAATCATTTCGCAACTTGTCGTGATTACACGACCTTACCCGGACCATGTGGACAGTTTCTCGTCTTCCGAATCCAGCGCCCGTTCGTCCTCTTTTTCTCGTATTTCTCACGGCACTCCTAATGGTTCCCAGTCAGGACCGTAGATCACTCGAGAGAGGTCTGTTCGGAACTAGTGAAGTTCGGATGATCGGCTGCCAGACGAGGGTCTATTGGGCAAGAGCTCTCCCGATCGTTGCAGTCGTTCACTCTGTCGTCGGGACCTCTCCCACTGGATCCACGAGTCGCTGATGGGCCCCACGCTTGGGACGCCAATTGTTAAACCTGAGTCGGGTCGGGGACAATCGGTATTTGCCCGGCGGTATTGCCTCTGTGACCCTCTAGTTATTTAATCAATGAAGAGGCAGGCGCTGGAGACTGGAAGGCAGGAAACAAGGTTTTTTATTCTCTCCGGAGGAGAACACAACAAAACGGGCAGAAGGTATCGTTCTGAAGTGCTCTAGCTACATTTTTGAGGCCTGGCCTCTTATACACTGTTTTATGACTTTATTGCAGATTACATATTCATGTTAAAGCTTTGATGTATGGAAAAGACATTCCCGGAACTCCCCTTTGGGCCCGTTCCCACACACATTTACAGTTGAAGTCCCCACCCTAGTCACAACAGGTGATGAGTATCGCGCAGCTGGATATTCCGCCGATTCACGGAATGTGGGGGGTTTGATCGGATCTCATGGAGTGGGGGCTTTGATCAACCCGGGGATCCTTTGGTGGGGGAAGCTTTCTATTGTACGGGGAGGGGCAAGGAATGGTATCGGCAGTGCTGGGTGTCGGCCTGGGAACGGGGAAGACAAACGGGCACACGGGGAAAAAAGGGGGTTTGCATCTAAGGGCCGGGGATCGTGAAAGGGAAGAAGGGAGGTGTCGCGCTGGGAACAGGATGAGGGCCTGGGGCAGAGCAGCGCCGAAGAGGGGTTTATGATTCAAGGCAGGTGCAAGCAGGGGGTTGGTCAGCGTGCAGGCTTAGTGAGGGCGAAGGGCTATATCAGGGGCCAGCAGCATGCAAAAGGGTTCGCTCTGATCAAGGCATCTTAAAATGGCGGGTGCGCACGACAAAAGTGTGGCATCAGGGGAAGAGGCAAGATGGCGCAGATAATGTTCACCAAACCGTACTCATTTTCAACACTACCACTCTGCACTACCACTCTGCACTACCACTCTGCACTACCACTCTGCACTACCACTCTGCACTACCACTCTGCACTCTGCACTACCAAACTGCACTACCACTCTGCACTACCACTCTGCACTACCACTCTGCACTACCACTCTGCACTACCACTCTGCACTCTGCACTACCAATCTGCACTCGCCAACAGACACGGCGGACTCGTGGAAAATTAATGAAGTGACCTAGAGGGTGAGGATGGGATACTCCGCTACCATCGAGTTCGTAGAAGAACAAGATTACATACGAAAAACAAGCAGCACAGAAAGCATCACTTTCGCGATCGCAATTGTTTAAACAAGCAGCACAGAAAGCATCACTTTTGCGATCGCAATTGTTTAAACAAGCAGCACAGAAAGAGATCACTTTCGCGATCGCAATTGTTTAAAAAAACCAGATCTGATGCATGTGATTCTCTACATTGCGGGCCGGCTGTTCATGCGCGCACACAGAGCTGAAAGGAAAAAAACACAGCAGTGCACACGCTCCCAGCACCATCTGCCTTCAATTACCGGCACCTCGGACAGCTGGTAATTGAGGATTTATGTATTCTTCTGCGCGTGTCCGAACACTTTATGCAGGAAGTGGACATTGACAAATTCCTAAGTCCTATGGCGTGCTGCCTTACTTAAACACAGCCTTGCCTGGACCAATTACCATGCACATGGCAAAATACCACACGCAAAAAACGCGCGCTTTCTGGAATGTGGCAGCCCGGACCCCTTTCAGAATTCTTTTTTTTTCTAATACATAAGAGCTCGGAAACTCCGCCCCCACTTCGTGGTGACGTAGGCCCGAGCCCTAAAAAGCTGTTAATCTTCATTTCCACAATTGCCCACCTTCCATATGGATCAGCTTTAGCACGCTTACCCTCCCCACCCGTATTTTTTCAAAATTGCTACCCCTCTTGTTGTTGTACCTTGACGTGTACATGTCAGAGTTTCAAAGACCAGATCTTTCAAGTACATCCTATTGTTCCATACAATATGCGTCTCTTGGATACAGAGTAAATGTACCCCCATATTCTTAAGAATTTGCGCCATCACCCCCCTTTTCTTTCTATTATTCAACCCACAAACATTCCAAGAACATATAGAAAATTTAGCCATTATCAAGGAAGTGGTTCATGATCAATGCGGACAATTTATTGTAACATCTTCTCGGCTGCAATCTCAAATAATTGGATAAGTTCCTAGCTCTGCACCTACTATTCCTTGCCCCATTAGCCCCTACCCATACCCCACCCCTCTGCCCACAAGACCTCCCCCCCCTCCCCCCCTACCCCCCATACCCACCACTGTGAGGCAAAGGGACTGAAGAGTCCCTATATGCGATGGAAAGAAAGAAGTGGACGCTCTCCTGTCACCCCCTTCCCCCCCTGCTCTAGAGAAAGAAAGAAAAAAAAAACTTCAAGGAGGTCTAACTATGAAAAAAAAAAGAGAACACTGCACACCCTGGGTACCCATAAGTGGCCCCAAAATAGTCTATAGCTAGCACAAATAATAGTCATAAAGACAGAATAGAGCCTTTATCGGGACCGTTAGAGAGAATCTAGTAACTCCTTAGCCTCAATCTCTGAGGTGAAAAACAAGGTTTTATCTTTCGTGATGACCTTAAGTTTAGTAGGATTTACTAAAAAAAACCTGTGTTCCTTTGCTTTGAACATTTGGGAAGAGTTGGTGGAGTTGCCATCTCTGCTGTACAGTTGCCTGACAATAGTCTGGCCTGACAAAAAATTCTCAACCTTTTGCCTTACGTTTGCGATCAGGACGAGCCAGATCGTACAGTTGTTCACGTATTCGGAGATTATTTCTCCTTGCTCTGTTTTCCATCTCAGATAACTTCCAGCTAATATTATACCTCAAAGTATGTAATGCAGAAACATAGGCTTTACAAGAGGAGAAATCGTCTTCGATAGTAGAGATTCTATTCTCAGCCTCAGCTACTCTAGTGGACAGTTCAGAGTTGGTTTTTACTATACGGCGGACTGAGTTCTGTAATTTCCGAACTGGCCCATGTATGCGAAGACTCTCCGCCTTCGTCTCCTCCCGATGTGTCATGATAGCCTGATAAATTGTGGAGAGGGTAATATTGCTACTGGCCTGATCAACTTCGTCGAGAGTCTCAACTGGAGTTGACACTTGCACAGCAGACACACGTGATGGTAGACAATTGTCCAGCCCTGGGGCAGTTAGGACGGTATTGTCCGGGCTAGGAAATCTTGAAAAGTCTTCTTCTTCTTCTTCCAGCAGAGCTGAGCTAGTTAAGCTATGGTCATCTGCCCAGTCGACATCCAATTCCGCATTTTGACCCTCCTTCGCCCCCTCCACCTCAGATACCAATGACACATCTGACATTGAATAAAACTTCCCTCCGGAGCCACAAGAATCTTGATCGTTCGAGATTTCCTTTTCCAGTAGGGAGTCAACTACTGCAAGTACTGCTGGCACCATTCTAGTGTCACTATCCAAAAATACCAAGGCTAGACAACTCGGAAATTGTACTTGGCAAAGCAGAAGTGTTCTGTACAAAGGTAGCAGGAGCAGGCATAATAATTTGATGGTCAGCAGAAGGTACACCAATATCCTCTCTCATCTGATTCTTTTTCCTAGTCTTATTAAAAATAGCAGAAATTGCTACCTTTTGACCCTGTGCAGGCTCCCCAGAAACCGGTGTCACCAACAATCCATCAGAGAAAGCAGCAGAAATAGAAACCAGAGGGGCTACAGCAATCCTAGCCTCTTGGGGACATTCCATACCAGATTTCTCTGGCTGTTTGATCAAGAATAGTACCGGCCTAACCTCGGGAATACATTCAAAGTTTCTAGCGCCGAGACGCCTACGGGCAATTGTACGCGCTGTATAAATCTCAAAAATAAATAAATAAATAAATAAATAATTTCTCCATCTCTCCATTTTTGTTTCTTTCTATTGTATTCCCCGCCTGTGAGTGGTTGTCCGTATTTCCAGAGCCACATAGAACCCCACCAGGAGTATTGGCGGCGGCCGCCGCTCTGGTAGTTGCCCCCTTTAAAGCCGTGTTTGAGGCTGTTTTCTTTGGTCTCATTTTATAATCTTGCCTAGTCCGGTCAAGGTTTTGCCAGAAATCTCTCAGGTGCACCTTGGTCCCCCTAAGCACCGCGGCAGAAGCGGTCTGCCTTTGCGTTACCGCCTCTACCGGAACGGAATACTGTAGTTTGCCACCTTGCGAGGTGTCCCACCGCCAACTCTGCCTCCGTTTCTCCGGTAAGCTTGGGAGTGCAACATGCATATTAATCATATTTGTGCAACATGGCACATACTCAACCCCTCCTTGCTGCTGTCTGGCCATCAACCGCCCATCCAGGTCAAGGAAGACCACCACCAGGATCCATAGCATGTGGGGGTCAGGGTCCAGCATCCACCACTTTTGTGACAGCTTCAGTTGGACCCTTGCAATCCTCCGGGTACAGCCATTGAGGTCCTGCCACCTCTTCTGGCAGTGGCGGGCGCAGTGTTTGAAGTCCCCACAGAGCAGACTGCCCAGACAATGGTCTGCCAGATCTCGGCCTTCTGATGGCAGTTGACTTGTAAGGATGACATGGTGTCACACCATTACTCTACTCGCTACATGTTTCTGAGTCACACACTTGTATACATAGGTCATGGTCGGATTGGCAAGGATATCTAAGGAGTAGGCAAGGGGCATCATGGGCAATTGTCCTGTGTGCAATTATCCCTCACCCCCATTAGAACAGTGCTTAGAACTCAACACCAGAACACACACTTCCACAGCACGGTCCCTGCCCAGAACCCATATATACACACTCGCAAAATTTACAGGAACTCGATTTGCATTCTTGCCCTTGGACATCCCAATGCTAGCTGTGCATGGTTTTAAACATGGTCAATGAAATGGCAGTGTAATCATCACTCACCTGCTCCTCTGGTGTGCCGTACAGCTAGCTGTACAGTGGAAAGAGGCTATCCAGTAGGGCTGTTCTCCTCATTGGTGAAGGCGGGGGCCCTCTCCATTGTACGTGCCATGGTAGCTTCCAGAGGGGAACGTCCTTTACAACAGAACTTTTACAACGAAGTACCGTTACGACGCAGGTTTAACAACGAAAGTGATGGAAAGTTACCGAGTCAGATTGTAAGCGATTCAGACACGAAATGAAACGTGTGCCTGTCACCATGACAACCAACACCCAATGGGTGCATCTGGTTCAGTTCTGAAGAGGCTAACCCATCCTTTGAATACTCACCGCATTGTTCACCGTGATGATCAACAGCCAATGGGTGCGTCCTGGTCGGTTCAGATGTGGCTAACGTGCCCTGTTAATACTCACCCGCGTCGTTCATCATGATGATCCACAGCCAATGGATGCGTTTGGCTAGGTGTGGATGCTTAGACCCTCCATCCAATGTGGGACAGTTCAGTGTCAGTCAATGAAGTGAATGCTTGGCACACAATGATGGATATCAGGAACAGATTGTCCCTTCCTGGGGGTGATGCGTAGCCGTCTGTCTCTCATGTGTCCTTCTTTGGACGACCCCTCTTATGTTTTTTGGGGGGACACTCAGGTGCAGGCTATGCTAGTGCAGGGGACTCTCTGCCAGAGTCCACATCCCTCCCTGTGGCAGCTGCTTATTTTGATGAACCAGATATAGTGAGCACACAGGAACGTGTGGTCATGTTGGTGGCAATCTGGTGGAGGCAGGTGAGTATATCCCTGTGCACCGCAGTCAGGTCACCCATTTTGGACATGTGGAGTCCATTTTGGTCATGTGAGAATCCAGTTTTGCATAATGGGTAGCCTGCTGCTGTTGCACAGTTCAGAGGATCCTGAATACCTGGCCCAAGTCTCCGGTACAATCGTGATATGCATTAAGAATCCAGGATAGAAGTGGGTCAACATTATCAACAGCACCAGCTGCATGATGGCACATGTCCCCATGCCCCCTCCCACCACCCCTACCCACCTGAGCAGGACCAGTTATTGCAAGCACAGTCAACACTGAACCTCCTTCCTCGTTGACAGTGGCATTGTTGTCCACCAACTCCAGAGTGCCCTGTGTTGCTGCGCTCTCATTATTTGCTTGGCTTTGTGTGTCCATGGGGGCAGTGGTCATCTGGGTGTTCTCACTCGTGGTCGCAGGGTATGCAGATGGTATAGCTGCTGATGCTTCAGGCTAACCCAGACCAAAGATGCCAGGTAGTTTCTCATCAACCGAAGAGGGGTGAGAGACCTCAACGCCAGGGAGCTCAGGGTCAGCCAGAGTCTGGAAGTGGATGTCCTGTTCTGTTCCAACAGTGTTCCCAGCATGCCCTGTGGCTAGATGAGCGAAACAATGTTAGTTGTGTTTTTCTACAGCTCATCTGATCATATACATTACATTTGCTATTGTACATCAGGACATTGTAACTTGTACAAGATGGGGTTTGCTGAGCATGTCCAGCTCTGTGCATAAATGGGCATGTTGGGTTTATTTGACTTTAGATGTACATAGACATTGACTGTTTAGTGACACTCTGTGCATGACACACGTGTATTGGTATTTCCCACATCTGTGCTTTTATAATCACATACATTCTCTTCCTCTTCAGATGTGTTGCAAGATTTGTGCATGTGTGCTGGGCTTTGTGCACGTCTTTTGCAGTCACATTGGTGTGGCTACCTAAACACACACAGTCTGGTATGTATGGGAGCATTTTTTGATAGTATTTTGAGGGATGTGCTCCTAGTTCTCATCTCATTAGGTACCTGGAACTATGAGTAGCGGATTGTGTTACTGCTTTGCTTTGTGCCTGATCACACCATATATATTGTCCTTGTCGTCCATGGGCAGATGAGTTCACCAAGTATGCTTTCTTGCTTTTTGTGGCTCAGAGGTTTGAGGTACAGAGGTTTGTGTGCTTGTTTTCTGCTGCTGGAACTTGCAGCCCTCCTCCCACTTAGCCCAGCTTACTCATCATAGACAAAGGCTCACTGACAGTGAGGGGAATGTAGTGGCAAGGAGGCTGACACTGATGCATGATGTAGGACTTGAATGAAACTCCCAACAATGCATTGTGCACCCGATACCATGAAACAGTGTCAGCCATCTTGCTTAGAGAACTTTCATCACACAGCCACGCTATATCAATCTATGTTTTCTAACTTCTGGTAAAATCAGTTATATGCTTCATTTCTGATGTTTGTGAATTTTCATTGTTCAGATCCAATGGTTTATCAAATCCAACAAACTAGACAATGAATATATCATATTTGATCTGCAATGTATTTATTTGTATCCTGATTTGTTCTTAAATGTATATATTTTTTAACAAAAATATGAATAAAGTGAATGTTTGTATGTTTTAAAGAATTGTTCCTCTTTTACAATGAGTTCTAATTATCCTCTGATTGATGATGAAAATACATTGATGTAAACTGTATCATTAGAACTGCCTAGGAATTTTTTCTGCCACTGTTATAATACCCTGTCCTTTGAGCTCTAGAATAATTACAGGGGGTCCTTGTTATTTGCATGACTGCTTTGCTTTGTGCCTAATACCTAGGCATGGGCGGATTTAATGGATCCACGATCCGCGGATTTTGCGGAT
Organism: Lissotriton helveticus; assembly: GCF_964261635.1. Lineage (NCBI taxonomy): Eukaryota > Metazoa > Chordata > Amphibia > Caudata > Salamandridae > Lissotriton > Lissotriton helveticus. The sequence goes on along the minus strand of NC_136067.1, from coordinate 1,077,410,370 downwards.
TTGCGGATTGTTGATCCGCAAAATCCGCGGATCTGCGTATTTGCGGATTTTTTTTTTTGCGGATTGCGCTCGTAAAAGTCAAGGATGCAAAGGCCTCTTTCCAGCATCACAGCTGATTTTCGACGGTAGATTTGGGAAGAAAGCACACCTGCCCAGCCTCGACAATGCTCACGATTGTTTTTGGGCTGATTTATGCATCACTGAATTTGAGCTTCAACTGTCCATCATAGTGGGTAAATGGCGGGAAGACGGTTCACACCGCAAGTGTGTGGGCGGGGCCAAACAGACGGGCCTTACATGCGAGCACACATGCCTCTGGTGTGTATAAAAGGTCAGAGACCGATCAGAGCAGCAGATGAAGAGAAAGAAGCTCCTCGTCACAGGAACAGCCAGGGGATTGCGCTCGTGAAAGTCAAGGATGCAAAGGCCTCTATCCAGCATCACAGCTGATTTTCGACGGTAGATTTGGGAAGAAAGCACACCTGCCCAGCCTCGACAATGCTCACGATTGTTTTTGGGCTGATTTATGCGTCACTGAATTTGAGCTTCAACTAGGGCACATGCTTTATTGATATCTGTAAGTGCTTCCTGTTGAGGTTTAATTTTTGTCACACGACCATCGTGCCAGAATGAACCCTGCCCTTCATATCCCTTGAGTGAGCTGTCCATCATCCTGTAACTATTTTAGGATGGCGCCGGCAAGCTGCCAGCGCCATCCTGAAATAGTTACTAAGTTAGCTTCAACAGGAAGCACTAATAGATAAAATAAAGCAGGTGCTCGAGCACCAGCTTTATTTTATCTATTTGTGCTTCCTGTTGAAGCTAACTTAGTAACTATTTTAGGATGGCGCTGGCAGTTTGCCGGCGCCATCCTAAAATAGTTACAACAACTTCAAGCTTGAAGGCTTGAACTTTTGCCCCCCGGATCCGCCGCTCGCGGATTTGCGGATTTTTGGCAAATTCGCGGAAGTTCGCGGATCGCGAATTTACCGAAAATCCACGAGTGGAACGGATTCTCCGCCCATGCTTACTAATAACGCCATGTATATTGTCCTTGTCGTCCATGGACTGATGAGTTCACCATGTCTGCTTTCTTGCTTTTTTTGGCTCAGAAGTTTGAGGTACAGAGGTTTGTGTGCTTGTGTCCTGCTGCTGGAACTTGCACCCCTCCTCCCACTTAGCCCAGCTTACTCATCATAGACAAAGGCTCACTGACAGTGAGGGGAATGTAGTGGCAAGGAGGCTGACACTGCTGCATGATGTAGGACTTGAATGAAACTCCCAACAATGCATTGTGCACATGATACCATGAAACAGTGTCAGCCATCTTGCTAGGGCACATTTACTATCAGTCTGATGAACGGATTGCTTGGGGTGTGGGTAGGGATGTGTGATATGATTCCAACTCCCATCATTCACTGTCTCCATACACCTTCCCAGCAAGACCAAATAACACACAGAGAAATATGCAGTCCCTGAGAGTTAATGGAATGAAGAACCAACAAGATAGCCGACACTGGGGACTGGTGTGATTAGTAAGGCCTTGATGGGAGTTGTGGGCTGATCTGACACCAGTTACCAGTGTCTGCCGTCTTGCCAGTACATATGCAATCCATCCCAGGGACTGCATATTTTTAGGTGTGCTGTTTGGTCTGGCTGGGAAGGTGCATGATGGGAGTTGAAGTCAGTGCAAGTACTCTTCCTCCCACATAGCCCTACAAGGCCACCAGGAACCAAGATGGCTGACACATGGTACTGGTGTGATGAGATGTGGTCTTGATAGACGTGTGAGTGTCAGCAGGTACAAGCCCCCTATGTCAGCCATCTTGTCTGCACACTTTCTCTCCATCCCAGGTAAGGTGCATCAAAGGAAGTGTGTTTGGGATGGCTAGAAGGTTGGTGTGGGCACAGGCCTGATGGGAGTCATAGTCACACCAGGCACCCCCCTCACCCACCTCCTAAATTGTTAATCTGGGCCTATGGCTACATCCCAGTGTGGGGAAGTGTACTTATGACCAGAGTAGCACTGCTACATGGCTTAGATCTTGAAGGCCAGTACAATGATGGACATGTGACCCTCACTCCTGTACCCAGTGTCAGCCATTTTGCCAGTACATTTCCATTCACTCTCAGGGACTCCATAATCACAGGTGTGCTGTTTGGGCTGCCTGCCTCATTAATATTCATGAGGTGGTGCTATTTGTGACCCCATTAGGAATGGCCAGCACTCACAGGGATTGTGGCCTCCTGGGGGCAGCAGGCCACCATGTCTGTGACTGCTTCTTTCATAAAGCAATTTCGTTTAAAATGCAACCCATTTTCCTTAAAGGAAAATGGGAAGCATTTAAAAAAGAAAAATGAAACGTTTCGGTTTCATTTTTTAAGAGCAGGCAGTGGTCCCTGCTCTTAAAAAATATTTTCCACAAATGCAGTTGCAAGTCACTATTAGGAAGGTACTCCCTAGGCACAACCCTTCCTAATAGTGAGTTGCAACCCCTATTTTGAGAGTTGGTAATAGCTTACAGACTCACAAAATAGGGTTTGGTCTTGGGGCAGACCAATTTTGCGGTCTCAAACGGGACGATTTCCCATTTGCGACCGCAAGAAACGGTCGCACATCTGGCCCTTAGAGTAGAAATCAGCAGGAAACAAATTGTTTTGGGGATTTGGAATTGTACATATTTGGTAATGTGATACAAAGTAAGAGGCTTAGAAAGAAACCTTCTTGTAATGCGTTACTTCACGCCTCTAGCTCACACCCAAAATGTCATGTACACTCTATACCATTTGGTTATATGAAAGGAGCCAGGTGTAATTGCAGTGAAGACAAGGAGTTTCAAGAAGTTCTCAAAGACATTAAAACATGTGTTTGGCACAGGGTTAGGAAGAATGAGTGATTTCTAATGTGAGTAGGAGAACACACAGATTGAGTCGAAGTAATACCCTTACTGAGTCCAAATGTGTTACCAATAAACAGAGCTCTCTTGTGAGAGAGGTAACTTGCTGTCATCCTTTGTCAAATAAGGTGTATAATATCCTCACCAGGCACTGGCATTGGTTGACATGAGATAAGAATTTACGACCATATCTCACCAAGCTTCCAAGCATAACGTATCGAAGAGGTAGGTCTCTACGGATTATAATTTCTGTGAGTTATACTATCCTGAAAAAGAAGGGTGCATGGTTAGAGAGATGTAATAAATGTTTCTATAAATATGGTCACTGTCCTAGGTGTAGATTTGCGATGGATAGCATGACTCAATTTTCTGATCAGCATTCATGTGATTACCCGATATACAGGTATGCTGATTGTGGTACCCATTATGTTGTTTATATGTTGTTTATACGTGAATGTGTAGCAAAATGGATTATGCGTTTATACTTTGTGGAAACAGGTCTTAATATCAATCATGATTTGCAATCCTTTCTGGGCATATGGTCTTGGTATTGTTGATTACTTTTCCTGTTGTCACTTAATTGTGTGGTTTGCTAGCCACTTACATTTAACTATGCACCTATTGACACATGGGTGCTGGGGTTATACTGTGGTTTGTGTTGTAATATGTGATTGCTTAGTCACTATGGAGAGACATGCATACAAACTAAGGATTATGAGTGTAAGAGAGTAGGATCTGCTTCCTATGGTTACACCCACTTTTTGCAGATGTATCACTGTTTTTGACTTAGACTGACTGGGATCCTGCTATCCAGGACCCCAGTCTTGCTGCTTTATCCTCCAAATTGATTGCATGTACTTTAGGTACACTCCAGATTGGATTCTGGGGTACCCTTATCAGTCCCTAGTATATGGTATAATATGTACCCAGGGCATAGGTACCCCAGAGGCCTCTCAGGGGCTGCAGCATGTATTATGCCACCCCTGAGAGACCATTCAAACTGACACCACAGGTATGCTACTGCAGCCTGTGTAAGGTGGTGCATGCACCCCTTACTTAGATATAGGTTCACTATATCTATTCTAAATCACTGCACATATAAACCTATCAGTCACCCCTATGGCAGGCCTTATCAATCCTGAAGGCAGGGGCTGGGTTTTATGTGAGAGAGTGTACCTGCATGAGCAGAGCCCCTCTGCAGCCTTCGGAACCTATATTACGGGGTTGTTTGTGATGCAGCTAACGATATATATTTAAGTGAGTTATAACCTTGCGGTAAATGCTAACTTTAAAACGGCTGCTTAGAAACATGTCGTGTTTGGTGTCAAACACCTTGGAATCATACCTCCCCACCAGTAACTGGCAGGGAAGTTATGATTACACACTTCTAGAGGGACTTATGTGAAACACGCGCTAACAGCTTTCTCGACCTGGGCATCACAAAATGGATGTTGCCAGCCACAGACATGAGTCTGCCCTCCTGCTGCTGAGCCAAGCTTGAGCAGGGGAAGGCTTGACAATAGGTTTCCTATGAAAGAGAGGTGTGACCACCTCCTAGACAGGATTTAGTATTTTGGGGATGGGTGGGTGCACTCTGAGAGTGTTTGAAAGTCTGCACTGGGGCACATTTGGTGTTCCTGTGCATAGTCTAGTTCAAACCGGTTTCAGAAGCCATTTGCTCCTGCTCTGGCTTGAAATTGGACAAAGGACATGGGTGTAGCCACCCCTCTATCATGACCCTCCCATGGGTGAGTCCCCAGAGTTTGTCCAACCCCTTCTATGGGTATAAAGTGAGAACCCCTGACTACAGGATTTTAGATTTTACCTGGACTAAACTCTGCTATAGAAACCAAGTACTTTGATAATCTACACTACGCTGAATGACTGAAGAATCTCCCTTGGAGTAAAGGAGTTACTCCCCTGCAGCAGCAGGCACCGAAACGCATCTAACCTGTTTGCATCTCCCGAGCTCCTGAGGACTCCAACGATTTCTGCAACACAGGAAGTGAGTTCCCAAGGTCTCTGAGATTGATCTGCTCTCTCAGCAATTCTAATACCAGTATCCCTCGTGGGGACCGTGCAACCCGAACCCCTGTGCACTTTGTTCTTTTGCAGCAGCATATGCTTTTCAGTAATCCCTGAGGTAGTGATTTGGGATACTTGTAGTACTGAACCCGAACAGTATTTCCACTAAAGATTTCCAGCCTACACTCCACAAGTGTTCCCTGGGCTGGTATTTCGTGATTCAGCTCGAAGTCCCTTCAAGATCCCTGTTCCGTTGGCCTGTGGGTCCCTGTGACGGTAACTTTGCATTCTTTGAGCTTTCCTGGTTGCTCCAGACATGCCCTGACTCTCCATAGCTTGAAGAGTCCCCAGGACCTTGCTGGTCCTCACCGAAGTTTATTTCCACTACCCGCGTGGGTTGCAGTTGCCAAGGCTTGTTGATGTTCAGTCTGGATACTGACCCCCAGCACTCAATATCCTTCATGGGACAGCTCACCTCCAGACTTTGGTTATCATCGACATCTCCTGGTCCCCGTGGCTGCAGAGTCAAGCATCGCATCATCTCACCTGAAGCACCTGATATTGGTGGGCATTCGTCTATCGTGCCCCTGGTCACTCTGAAGTGACCCAGACTCTGTCACCTCTGCTTTCAGGTTCTTCTCATCTCATATCCAGGCTTGGATCCCACTGGACACTTTTCATCTTCCCGGCAGCAGCACTTTTTTGCATCACGCCATTGAAAACAACAAAGGTTTCCGACATCACTTGACCCCTAAGCACCCGGCTCCTCCCGGACAGGTAACCCGGGTATCTCGCTACTCTCAAGGGTTTTGACCTTAGAACCTTCCATGTTTGAAAGGGTTTCCTTAAGGTCCTCTCCGAAGTTTCATTAAACTCTAAAATTCCAACCATGACTTTCCCATAGAGTTGTATGCCTGTGTTCACACACTGCACCCGTCCTCCGTGGGTCCCCTGTGCCACTACTTTGGGTGGTTCCTTGGGGTCCTAGCAATTCTACATGCTCTAGGCACTGTGTCTAGTAAAGTCATGGTTGTTTTACCACTTTCTTAGTATATATTTTCGTCTCCCACTGGAGCCCGCTGTGTAATGTGCTATTTACTGTTGTTCTAGTGATTTAATATTGTGTGCTTTGTGCTCTAATCCCAGGAAGGAGGTTCTGATCTGGTAAAATGAGCTGCTTAACATTCCTTCAAGACTTAGCCTGAAGGCTGCTCTCCATAGCTACCACTAGGATAGCTTTCAATAAACGCTGTCTTTAACCTAATCATCAATAAGGGTTGTTTCGACTGGTACAAGTGCCCACTTTAATTAGTGGTCAGCATATACCAGAGGAACTTCTCACAATGAGGTGCTTTGGTATGAGGCCAGTGGTCTGTAGGAAAACTCTACCAGAAGCAATATAGGTAAATAGGCTGGGGACAAGGGTGAATAACAGCGTTAATTCAGGCCCTTATTCATCCGAGATTAGATTATGGAAATGTTTTGTACTTGGGCGCGGACAAGGCAGCTATCTGTCGCATTCAGCTGGTACAAATCTGTGCGGCCAGGCTTATTGCTCGCTCCTCAAATAGGACTGCGGCCTCCACCATTCTTCAGGAGCCACAATGGTTACCAATTGAAAAAAGAATACAATTCAAAGCCCTCTACTTCATGTTCAAAGCTAAGGCAGGGTTTGGCCCTACGTATATACAAGAACTGGTCTCCTTGCATATTCCTTACCGAAACTTGCGATTGCTAACCAGGGACAATACTGTGTCCCAAGAATACATGGATTACGAGTTCTTTTGCGTACCTAGGTCCAAAACTGTGGAATGCCTTGTTTCAGTATATGATGAATTGTGCCTCTTTAATGCAGTTTCACAAACTCTAAAAAAACATGGTTCTTTTAATGGCAGTGTTTTCAGTAACACCACTGTAGTGCTTAGTGCTGGGAAACCCGATGGGTAGCTTTGGGCTTTACAAATGGCAAATAATAATAAGTAAATGGCAGTGAATGTCTAGACAATGTGTTTCCTTCTAGCACTTCACTAATACCCCTATGTTCACTTTTAAGTTGTGGTCACACAACTAGACCACTGTCTCTTTGAGTCTGGAAGAGTGGGATTGATCAGATGCATGTATTAGTTTCGACTGGTTCCACTTGGATAGTTATGGTGGTTTACTGCTTGGCTTCCTCATAAATGATAAGATGGCAGCAATGACCGGGATGTATCAGTATTGGATTATGTGGTATTTGGCAGTGCAAACTTGAGAAGAACACGCAGGACTTGTGTCCTTTTAGCTTTCTGAAAGAAAGGTTAGGACTTAATATAATCAAAGTGAAATTAATATTGTGATTCAAAAATGATTTATTAATTAGCTAAATGATATTATACAATATGGGTATATTTTTGCATATACCATTTGTCTTACGCTGTTTTTTACTTCTATTTATGTTGTACTTTTTTATTAGGATGTTTTGCCATTTAAAAAAAAAATAGTTTGAATGTGGTATGAGGTCCTTACAGTCAGATGTATTTGTGGTGGGTTGAAGTACATTAAGATGACAGCGTTATTTACATGCACTACTGCCCAGCGGCGGTGCGTCCATTAGGGCGCTATAACGTTGCCTCACCAGTCACTATGCATTGCCTGCCGGCCACTATGCCACATTCGGCTGCAGCAGTGCCCGATGAAAAGTTATTCCCCCGGGCCACGCATGACTCCAAGGAAGTGTTCACAGTCAGGACAGAGGAGGACGCTCTGAAGGGGGGTGGGGGCGGGCTGAAAGAAACTAGTCATCATGCATTGCAGGCGAAAGCAAGGCTTTCTTGCAATGCGCATGTTCGGTCTGGGACAGGTAATTTTGAGGCGCAGCACGAACATGCGCACTGGCCTGCACAATAGGAGAACGGGGGTTGCTTCATGCCGCATCCCCAGGTCTCCTAATGGGCGGGGAGTGTCACCTGCTCAAGCCAATCCTGGTGCTGCTGGAGCAGCGTCTGGATTGGCTGAGAAGCATGCGGTAGGCCTGCCGCGCGTGGGTGGCACTGGCACACTTTTGCGTGTAAGTTGTCCAATCACTGTGGCTTTCTGCACAGTGATTGGCCCGACAGATGACGAAGGACCGTGACGTGACATCGCAGCAGACCGAGACACGTTGTGCTCAGTGCTATGTAGTCATGTCGTCGGTCCTCACAGGCTATTAGGCTAAGCCTTGATTGAGTTTATTAATTAATCTTCGATTGATGATTTCGAATATCGCTCCGGCTCATTATAACGTGACAACGAACTGGCTGCGATTTCTATCATACATACATACAGTAAGTCTCTTAGACTTAGTAGTATTGCCCCTGTAGTTGAGCCTAGGGGAGAAATAAAAAAAAGTCCCCACTTGGCCACTCCCAGGTGAGAGGCCTCTTAACCCCTGGGACCCCGGCTGGGGTTCAACCCCTTCTGTTACACAGGTAGACCATAAGAGCCCTGCAGGAGGCGTGGCAGGGTGTGCACTGTGCAAGGAGAGATGTCGCGTGGGGGGGGGGGGATTTTTTTGTCGCAGCCCAGAGGCCGTTTACAAAGAGCCATAAAATAAATGCAGATTTCGTGGTAATGTAAGAAAAATCAAAGCAGCTTGAGGTATGCCTCGCACGTCGTACAGCCAGAAACGTGTGTTTGTTGTTTTCCTTGTTTAAATCAGTCTTGGGTGTGCAGGCGCTTGCACTGCTACAACTCTCATTTTTTCTCCAAGTTTTATGAGATGCCTGAAAGGTTTAATGAATAGACAAACAGGCTGTTTGTCTATTCATAAGGACAGGCCACTTAAAACCATGGGTGAAAAGGCTGCTGCGCTTTAATTTGCCAACACAACTCGAACATAGGCCTCCGGTTCCCCATTATTTTGATTCATTAGCTCAGTTTTTAAGAACACGTTCACATATCCAGGCTCCTTCTTAACCCTCGCATCCATCTGATTGTCCCCACCATGAAACCAAGGGAAGTGAATGTCAAGAGGGCCAGGGATTATTTATCTTAACCTTGGACCCACGCTTATCAGAATCTCGGCTCTAAGTCAATGAAGGTGGCGCCTGTTCAGAATAACCTGATCACTTTCTTCTCCCAGAAAGCTCTTCTTCAGAAAGTGTGCCGCGGCGGTAGGTGGATTTGATGAAGCAAAGCTTCGCATATTTTGCGGCTTGCCGAAGTCAAGAACCTCGTTTATGTGTAATAAGGTAACAAATGTATGTTTTACTAACGTTTATGTTAAGTTTGAACATAGATAGTGAAGCTTGCACATGTGTTTTACTAAAATAATTTACCCAAGTCACCTAAAATGGCCGCCGCTTGTATTTAGTTACTGCGCATGCGTCAGCCACACTCACGTGTCCTGACGCGTCTGCAGAAGTGGAGGGAAAGTTATGCGCATGCGTAATTCATAGCTGTGCTTATCATGTGGTACTGCTCGTGCCACTGCTCTTGTGACTGTGTCAATGTAGCTAACATTTTAATGCAATAGTTTTATTTCTTGATGATGAGTCAAAAGTACAAATCCTGTGATGTATTTTCATAATGACATTATTATGTATTAATTTGTTTTTCGCTTACTTTTTATGTACCGCGGGGAATGGGGTTTGTCTGTGCCGAGAACCATTTTTGGAGGTCCTTCTGCGCCTGCGCGACCTGCCAAGCCAGAGCAGACCTTGAATGATGGAACTCAGCCAGTTGGCAGTGATGAGCAAGATGCTCCTGAGAACGACCCGAAAACTCGGCTGAACCAATCACATGTGCTCACAGAGCAACAATGTTAAAGTTGCCATTGTATTTCTGCACCAGTTCTCATGAGAACCCCAATCTAGTTAGGCGGTACCCTATTATGCAAATGTAGGCTTGAAGCGCTATGTCGTGATTGGTGTGTTACCCAAATCCTACCTTAGGACCAATCCAAATTGAAGGATTCTGACACTTTGCAACATTGGGGGGTGGTACACTGACCCCAAACTGTATATCTACCCTGGGTTCACCTAGTGAACCGTCCGACTTGTCTGGTTTAGCTGACCTGTCACTGACCCAACGCACTCAATAGGTGACTGAAGATACAGAGCGCTGCGAAGCACTCTGTCCGAATTTGACCATAGACTGAGGTTCTACTGAACCTTAAAGTGCTGGCAAGCACTTAGCTGGGAGTTCGCTGACCCAATCGGGGTCTTGATCGATAGCTGCAGAACGGGTGGAGCGCAGGCGTTGCTTCCGAACTGTGGGTTCCGGTCCTGTCCTGAAGAGGGTCCTGTCCTGAGGGTTTGCTGTCCTGTCCTGAGGGTCCTGTCCTGATTCCTATTCCGAGGGTATCCTGTCCTGTCCTGGGTGTCCATTCTGCACCTGCTGTCCTTTGAGGGGTATCCTTCCTTGAGGGTTTCCTGTCCTTAACTAACCCGTGGCCAGGGTTTGGTTTCCACACCTTTCTAGGTAAATATTGCTCTGAAAACTCTTTGAATCTTGCACCTTCTGAATTTCTGACTTTTGCTTTAATAAAGTTCATCATTGCATATGTTATATTTTCCATGCCTTTCCGCAACTATTGAAAGTCAATTACATGTTTTCCATAAGGTTTTGTTCCTATGTCTTCTCACTGGTTAGAAATTATATTTTGCATTGCAGTCTGTAATTTTATGAGATGGTCTAGAACTTCATTGCCTAGATTGTTCAAAGGCCCATTCACCTTAAGTGAAGCGTGTTGCTCTTTATAGGCCCTCCCATAGTTAGTCATGCATAAAACTGTCCATGCTTAAACATTTCTGAGATTTTATAGTATTTTCCATCTGCATTTCATATTACATTTGAATGATTACCCTGTCATTATTTCTTTATGCCTATATAATTTACGTTATCTTGGTTATTGATTGCCTTATTTTACTGTACCTCATGCAAGGAAATATTGAATTTAGATAAACATTTTAAAACTTCCAGTTGTCCGTGGTCATTTAAACAGTATTTGAATGATATTGTTTGGGTTTGCATTTTGCTGCCTTTCTTTTACAGCTAGCTCCCTGATTCATTGTGGTCATTAGGTACCCGCATCGGTGGATGGTAAGTCGGGTGCACTGAAAATTATTAGCAGGGAACACACACACATCAACTTGGTAGAGCTCGTGAAGTCACCCGATCGATGTATATGGTGGTTTGAAAGTATATGGGCCCTGAAGCCGGAAACGGCGAAAACTATTGGTCGGGTGGCCTCGCGCGCTCTATCAGTTTTTCTGGTAGCTAGAGGATGGTTAGGGACTAGTTGAGAGTAAGGCAGGGATTAGTTGGACTAGTTGAGTCGGAAGCTGCTATTATATTGATGCTGCTAGAAGAGCGGCTGTTCTAAGAGACCTGATCATTCTCTTGTGAATACGCCGCTGAAACTCATGAATTTTTGCATTTTATTATTCTTGTTCTTATATTGTTATATGTACTAATCCATGCATTTGTCAATCGTTTAGTTTCATGTTGTCCGAACTCCCCGGGGAATTGAAAGGGCAAGTGGTGAATAGAATCCATTGTCCTGAGGTCACAGGTTCGAGGAAAGTTAGGTGCAGGTTAAGATAACCGGGAAGCACTAACTAGGGTTTTCTGAATACATGTGTGAATAAATGACAGTAACGGGGTTCATTGGCAAAATTCCCATAGTGGCGTAACCTAGTAAGGGTCACATCGGAAGAGTAGCAGGTTCCTCGGAGCTAGCGTGAAAGCAGAGGGGTCCGCTGAGAAACCTTAAACTCGGAATATATCCCGCAAAGAAGTGGATGAGTTTAGGGGAATAACAGGTTCACCGATGCTAGAGTGAAGGGTAGGCGGAAGAGATCTGCCCGCAGCGAGTGAAAAGTAAATGGAAGTAGTTTACTTGCAGTAAAACAATTCTTTCTCTGTCTAGACACTTGAGCACTGTGGCGAATGTGTATTTGTTGTAAAATAACCAAGCACTGAGCACTTTAAAAGAAAGAAAGTTTCCGTTACCTTGTGAAGGGAGCGAGTCAGTCGCGAAGCGCCTCTGACGTCACTCTGTGCCGCGCTGGGATTGGTAGAAGCAGCGGGCGGGTAGCGGAGCTGGAATTGTAAAGGAGGGGTGAGCGCCGGAGCGTGGGAACTGTCTCACGAAGGGGCCGCGCACCCATTGGCGGAGCTTATTTAGTGTCGCGCACCCATTGGTTGCACGAATTTCTGAAGCGCGTTCTGATTGGAGGTAGTTTGTAAACAAAGTTTAGCGCAGAAGTCGTATGTGGCACTCGCAGACTACAGGAACTCGACCTAATCCAAGGCACCTAGGGTTTGAAAGGGATCAGTGGAAGACTAATAGATACGATATTATGTACGGAACAAAGAGAAAAATGTCACTTATAAGTAAGGTGAAAAATTATTTTAAAACGGACAAACCGATTAAATCTAGGGAAGGTGTTCTTGTCCCACCACCTAATACTCCTGCCTCATTCATGATGTTTGACCGAGGGTACAATACCTGTGTGTGGTTGGAGAATTGGGTGAAATACACAAAAGATGACGGAGTATTGGCTTTTCCGTTAGATGGTACTTTCAATGGTAGGATCCTATTTAATTTAAGGACTCGGATGAACGAATTGCATCCCAGACCGAGACTAACGCAGTATGAGGCATTAGAGGAATGGGAGATTGAGGCTTTTGAAAGAGAAAGACCCCGAATGGACAAGGGTTTGACCAAGTGGTACCCCAGGCAGAAACAGGAGTCCAGGGACAAAAGGATGAAACAGTGGAGGCAGAGCATGATTGTTGAGGGTCTGTTTCCCATGATGCCGGCATGTCATAACATTGGAGCGGGTGAGAAAAGTACTGAAAAAAGTAAGCATTGGGGGGCCCTGGGGGAATCAGATGATGAACTAATAGATGACATCTGTACCAGAAGTCCGCCACCTTACAATGAGGGAACCCGACCTTCCAGTGTAGGAGATGTTCCCCGACGCCACTTCCTGAAGGAAGAAGACAGGTCCCTGGGACTGGGAGGGGGTGGTCAAGTATTGCCCTATCCTGAAAAACCCGAACCGACGGAAACAAGGGATATATATCCCAAAGTGCCCGCGAGCCAGGAAGAAAAATATTCACGTACGAAAATCTTTTTTCCCAGACCCTTGTATGAAAACGAAGAGAAACCATCGAATTCAGGACTGCCTTTTGTTCAACCTCCATATGGGGAAGAGCGCAGGTCCTTTAATACTGGAACTTTATTCCCGAAACCAAATTATGGGGGAGGACCAAGTGAAACGCATCCTACTGCCCCGAGTTTTACTCCTCCGTTGACCCCACAGATATTACATGACACAACTTTAAGAAGGGTACTAGTGGAAAAGGAGCAAGAGGCTCTAGCTAGACAAAGGACAGAAATAATTCAGAAAATTTCCCAGTTAAATACCAGTCCTGAGGCATTGACTATTCCAGTAACTATTGGACCGGTGGTCCCGTTATACGGAAATGGTCAGGGAAATCCGATTACTCCAGTTATGAACCCAGTCATGGCAACCCCGAGACAGGAACCGATCATCATAGATGATCAGTCCAGTGAGTGCGAGTCTGAAGTTGCGTTCTTGGAATTACCAAACAAACAGACTGGAAAGGGAATACAGCAGAGGCATAACCCTTTTAATACAAAAGAAATTAAATTAGAGACAGCAACAGGTACTAGGAATGTCTCTCTGGTAACTCCGGATGAAATTGAGAGTTGGAGTCGTGAATTAGAGAAACAGACTCCGCAAACAAAACCTTTAGACCTCTACAAGCTGAGGGTCGAAATAGAAGAATTAATGGCAGGAAATGTGGGGTTGGATCGATTGAATACCTACTCTGAAGAAGAATTGTCGTTCATATGTAAAAGCTTTACAAGGAACACCAGAGTGCTCCACGAAAAACTGACCGAAACAGCAGTTAGTATGGGGGTAGATATCTCAAAATCCAAGCCCTTACAGAAACCGTACAGAGCAGACTTCTCAGACAAAGATATAGAACACCTGAATGTGGCAGGGAAGAAGTTGCAGATTAAAGAATTAATGGGGGTACTGCAGAAATGGGGAGATGTGGAAAGATGGAGAAGCAGGTGGGCGAAAAAGAGGGAAGAGGTTCGCTCCCGACAAGTGACTCCTGAGTTTGCTTTAAGGGAGGTAGAAAAACCTGAGCAGTTATGCCCCATGCGCGAAGTTCCAGGAGGGAAATATGTGCATGTCCCCTGGTCTAGGCAGGATATTGTGTCCTTCACGAACGATTTTCCAAAATTACGAGAGAAACCAGTTGACTGGTACAGGCAGGTGGAGAGGTTCGTGAAGGTACAGAAATGTCTGTGGAAAGACCTGGATGGGTTTTTCGACATTGTGGTTCCAGTAGATTTATGGACCCAGTGTAAAATAGCCATAGACTGGCCCAGTGAGGAGTATCCCAGAAACAAGGAAACTGGGGAGCCATCAAAGGATGTCATGCGAAAATATGAGCAGGTAATTCAGCATTTGAAAGAAAAGGTGCCCGCAAAAGAAACTGATTGGACAAAAATAGATAGAACAACTCAGGAAAGGGACGAGACAGTGCACTCCTTCTATGAGAGGTTATTGCAGGTATTTAAAACATACAGTGGTATTGATAACATCGATTTGAAGGACATGACGCACTTTATTTACAGGTTTGTAAATGGTTTAAGACCTGAAATTTGTCAGTGGATAAAAGATAATAAAATCTGTTGGCATACTAAGAAAATGGATGAGGTCCTGCGGTACGCTAAGTACTGCGAGGACGAGATGGCAGAGAAGAAAAAGGCCCTTAAGGAAAAGGTGATGTGGGCTCAGGTGAAGCTCGCAGAACAGCAGGAAAAACAATTGAGTAACATGGTTAAGAATGCTGAGAACAAAAGTCCTGGGGGAGGGGGTGGAGGAAAGCCCCGGCCCAAATTTAGCAGGGAAGAGGCTATGAAGAAATTTCCCTGCCATCAGTGCGGCGAAATTGGACACTGGCGAAACGAGTGTCCCCAATTAGTAGATATTAATGAAAAAACTCCTGATTTAACTCCACAGACGCAGAAAGAAAGACCAAGAAAGACTCAACCCCAGGTAAAAACAGTCCAGGTGCCTCGAGCACCCAAGCAGGTATACAGGGGAAGACAGGCAGAAGATGAAGAGATAGAGGTTTGGGAAAGCGGGGAGAACAGAAATACAGCAACTTCGCAGTATCTGCTAAATGATACCTTCCTTTGTAATGATCAGGACTGACGGGGCCTGAGAGGGGAGGACGAGGAGTGCGTACTTGGCGCTTCCTTGCCGGTAGACCAGTCTGGACCATATATTGAAGGAAAGGTTGACGGAAATGATGTCACCTTTCTGTTGGACACTGGCGCTACCCGTTCTACTGTAAGAACAGTGGACGTTCTAAACCTACCCCTCTCGGGAGAAAATATCCAAGTAGTGGGTGTATATAATCAATTGATTAGTACTCCTGTTACCGAACCAATGGAGATTTCAATTGGAAATTTTAAACAGATGCATAGATTTGTCGTCTGTGACACCAGTCCAGTGAATCTACTGGGTCGTGATTTGCTGTGCAAAATGAACTGTATTATCTTTTGCACACCAAAAGGTGTTGAAATACAGACCCCAGATGAAGATGGCATTTATAAATTATTGTTACTTAGACCTGACTCAGAAATTAAAAGATTGACCCTGCAGGACTTGCCCCAAGAACTTCAGGAAGCCGTAAAGCCAGAGGTGTGGGATTTCACTGGAAAAGATGTGGGGTTGATGAAAGATGTGGACCCCATACAGATAGCCATCAAGGACAATGCAGTATATCCTAACACTAGGCCCTACCGAATGAATGCTGAAGTGAAAGCAGGTGTCACTCTGGAAATACAAAAATTATTAGAAGGAGACATCATACAGGAAGTGATGAGCAGCCCATGCAACTCACCGATTATGGGCATCAAAAAGCCTAGTGGCAAATATAGGGTAGTGCAGGACCTGAGAAAGGTTAACAAAATTGTAGTTCCTTGCTGCCCTATTGTCCCGAACCCTGCAGTGATATTGTACCAGATTCCTTGGGATGCTGAATGGTTCACTGTGATTGATTTATGTCATGCATTCTTTTCGATACCCCTGCACCCCGACAGCAAATTTCTTTTCTCATTTGCCTTCGAAGGTCACGTGTATTGTTGGAACCGGGTCCCTCAAGGGTATACAGAGAGCCCCTCTATCTTTAATCAGATCTTGAAAAAATGTCTAGAGACTTTGATCTTACCTGGGAACTCTGTGTTAGTGCAGTACATAGACGACCTTCTACTGGCGTCTAAAAGTCATAGGGACTGTGTAGTTGACACCATTGCCCTCTTAAATCATCTGTGTGAGAAAGGGCATAAAGTGGCCCCTGACAAACTACAGTTCTGTGCGAAATCAGTGAAATATCTGGGACACCAAATAGAAAAGGGTGTCAGAAAAGTCACATCAGAGAGAGTGAGAATAATTCAAAAGATGCAATTGCCCCGTACTCAAAAAGATGTCAGAATGTTCCTGGGTGTATTAGGGTACTGCAGGCAGTGGATTCTGGGATTTGCAGCCTTAGCCAGGCCCTTGATAAAAATGACCACGAGAGGAATGCCAGATGTTGTAGAGTGGGACGATGAAAGCCTAATGGCTTTCACAAGACTGAAAAACTGTCTGTGTACAGCCCCTGCGTTGGGAATGCCAGATTATTCCAAAGAGTTTGCCCTATTCTGTGACACTCGCGATAATTGTGCATTGTCAGTCCTGACTCAAGAACATGGCACGACCAGAAGGCCTGTGGCCTATTTCTCTGCCACTTTGGACCCAGTAGCTGCTGGGTTACCAGGCTGTCTGAAAGCAGTAGCTGCTACCTGCGCAAGTTTGGAACAGAGTGAGTCCATTGTCATGGGACATCCTGTGACCGTGTATGTTTCACATGGAGTGGTAATTCTATTGACCAGAACTAAAACACAGTATCTCACCCCTAGTCGGCTGACTAAATACGAGAGGATTCTTGTGGGTGCAGCAAATGTAAGCATTGTTAGGTGCGGTATTCTGAACCCTGCCACTTTACTCCCCGACCCCTTGGAAATAGAAGGTGGGGATGATGATGAACATGATTGTATTGACCTGACAGAGTTCAGTACTAAACCACGCCCAGACATAAAAGAAGTGCCATTGCCTGAACATGATAAAGAACTATTTGTGGATGGTTCCTGTCTAAGACATGAACTCGGAGGCTTGAGTGCTGCTTATGCAGTAGTCTCTTTCACAAAAATTGAAGAAGCAGGTTACCTATATAACATCAAGTCTGCACAAGTAGCCGAATTAATAGCTATGATAAAAGCTTGCAAAATTGGGAAGGACTTACGCATAACAGTGTATACTGACAGTCAGTACTGTTATGGAGTTGTGCATGACTTTGGCCAATTGTGGCTGCAGAGGGAATTCATGACTTCCTCAGGTACTCCCATTCGGAATGCAAAGGTTGTTCATGACCTATTAGAGGCCATCCAGTTGCCCAAAGAACTGGCAGTGGTAAAATGTGCTGCTCATAAAAAGAGCATGGACAAAGTATCACTGGGAAACGATTATGCTGATCGAGTGGCCCAATGGTGTGCCAAAGATCGGTATATTGTAAATCCAAAACGAGGGGGGCCAGGAACCAGCTGCCAGCTTCAGGTGTTTGAAGAAGTGCCTACATGGGATGAAGTGAGAGAGTGGCAGGAATCGGCTCCTTGGCAAGAAAGAGAGAAATGGAAGGAGGATGGGTGTAGACCGAGGCGTGTGGATGGTGTGATTTTGGGCCCAACTGGTATGCCTGTGTTACCCCGACACTTGCTTGGCGCAATGGCAAGATTAATACACGAAGGATCACACATTGGTAGGGATGCCATGATTCTGGTATTTCAACAGACTTGGTACAGTAAAAAGTTCAGGAAGGTAGCAGAGTCCCTCTGCCAGAGGTGCCTGTCATGTCAACAGATGAACCCAGGCAAGAGGACAATGGATGAATTGAGCAAGATTGGGAGATCAGGGGGTCCCTTTATAAAAATACAGATTGATTTCATCACCATGCCCCGTTGTGAAGGAAAGCGATATGTCCTTGTCATTGTTTGTGTATTTTCAAAATGGGTAGAAGCTTACCCTACTCCCAAAAGTGACGCACTGACAGTAGCGAAGTGTTTACTAAAAGAACTGATACCTAGATTCGGCATACCATACATTATTGAATCAGATAAGGGTGGACATTTCCAGAATGAGATACTGGCTGAATTATGTAAGGCCTTCGGAATAAGGCAAAAATTGCATTGTGCATACCACCCAGAGGCTTCTGGAATAGTGGAACAAGTAAATGGAACTATCAAAAACAGACTAGCAAAGCTGACAAATGCTACTGGCATGACCTGGGTGAAGGCCCTGCCCCTGGTCCTGATGGGACTGAGAAGTGTTCCTGACCGCAAGACAGGCCTAAGTCCCCATGAAATCATTATGGGAAGAGTGATGAGACAAGCATGGGTGCCAGGAAGCAAACTGTTGAATATTACTGATGATTTGGTGCTTGAATACTGCAGAAGATTGGGTGATCAAGTGCGTTCTATCTCTCGCCAGATCGGAGACGACGGCATCCTCAATCCAACGACTCCTCTCCACAGCTTGGTTCCAGGAGATTGGGTCAAAATAAAGAAGCACACTCGATCAAGCTGTCTGGCACCAAGGTGGGGAAAGAAACGCCAAGTAATCCTGGTAACAACCACTGCAGTGAAAGTCGCAGGTGTTCCCCAGTGGATCCACGCTGGACACACCCAGAAGGTATTACCAGACAGAGGATTTGAAGAAGAAGGGCAACCAGCAGAGGACCCTGAAGGAGCCAGACCAGAAGCAACTGACAACGAGCAGCCCAGCACCAGTCAGGTTGCAGGAACAGCAGACGTTGGCCCAGGAGTAGTTGACTACGAACTGCCAAGAATCCAGCCTGCTGAAGAGGTCCAGGAAACTGAGCCAGGAGTAGCTGAAGACGAGCTGCCAAGCATATGGCCAGAAGAATGGATACCGATGATTGATCTGACCGAAGATCCTATCAGAACAAGAGAGCGACTTAGTGAAGGTAGAGAGTGGACTAGTCAGGAAAAGCAAGGCACAGGCGAAGAACCTCAGCCGCTTGAGATTCACATCAAAACTGAGGAAGGAGAAGGTCAGACAGGGACAGAGCAGGTGTTCGATACACCACCGCTAACACCTGATGCAGATAAAGGAGAGACTAGAAATAGAGTGATAGTTCGAGCAGAAGAAAATCAAGAGATCGAAGTGCTTGAACAGGATCAGAGAGGGTTAGAAGAACGGGTTCAGGAAACAGAAACAGAAACAAAGACAATCGAAAGCCAAAAACAAAATATTCCTGAACAAGGCCAGATTAGCAACCAGGCAGAAGAATTTGATGCTAGCCCTGGAACTAGCCAGATAGGGGAAATAGAAGAAGAAAGTGGAGAAGAATTACCACAAGATAAAGAGAACAAGAGAATAAGAGAAGAAAGTGAAGTCCAAGTACCGACTAAGAGACTAAAGAAAAGAAACAACCTTGAGCCTAGGTTTGTAAAAAGATTGAGACTAAGGATAAAGACAGTGGAAGAAAAACGTGCAGAAGCAAGAAGAAGTGCTCGGATAGCAGAGCAAGAAGAAGACTCTTCCAAAAGAAGGAGTGAACGAATAAAAAGACAAAACAAAAAGTACAAGTCTCCTGAATGGACACTGGTTTTGGAAGAACTTGAAGATCTTGATATAACTGACGTGAGCGACGGAGAGCCCGTCCCTGAGTACTCAGCTGAAGAAGAAGACGAACCACCGTGAATTTGCACAAAGTAAGCTAGTTGTGTAAAGCCAAAAAGAGGGGTTCGAGAAACTCCTTCTGAGCCAAAATGTCTGATTCAACAGTGAATGGTAGACCTAGTTGCAGCCGTTTTAAGACGTGTTGCAAGGTGTGTATATGTAGTGTAGTAGTACTGATAGTTATCTGGATAGGATTAACAATTTTCATTCCCTTTGCTGTAAGTAAAGATACTAACATTTTCCCTACTGAAGTTGTAAATACTGACAGTGAGGAGCTAACAACACAGAGTGTAGCACGACATGAAAGAGCCCTGAGACAAACAAAACAGAACTTAGAAGCATCAGATGAGGGAGGACTACATTATCATGGAGTTAAGAACAAGACACACTTAAATGTTTTCGCAAACTTATTAATACACTATGTAGAGACTATGGAAATTGAAGATTGCTATGTCTGCATGAAGCTACCTACTTCTGTGGCTGAAGGCGTGACATACCATCACCTGCCATTGACATATGGAATCTCCTGTAGCATTTTAGCTAGTTTATTTTACAAAAGGGGACCGTTACAGTATTATTACTCTAACAATGACGTGATCTTTTCTGAACTTCCTATACGTGGGAACTTGAATCCTGTACATACCAAAAGTGACACCATAAGATATATGGGAGACTACTTTCTGACTATAGGTAACATTGACATAGCAGACGCACACAGAGATAACTTGACTTGTTCTTTGCGTGAGCAGGAAAAGATGTTCCTGAACATGGCAGAGAAAAGAAGAATTAAAATTCAAAAGAAGGCTAATGACGAAAGTCAGAAAAAGCCAAAGTGGGCAGAGAACATGGAAGGCACCTCATCTGGTGGAGCGGGTCCTGCTCTGTTGCTGGATTTTGAAAAGAAAGGCAAGCTATGTCTTCACCGCGAGAAGACTAGTTATTATAATAATGTTTTCATTGGTTCCAGTGAATGCGAACATAATTACAAGGTAATTGGAGGTTGGGGTTTCAAAAATGGGTCAGAGCCTGTGTTTCCTGGAATTTATTATATTTGTGGGGACAAGGCTTATTTCAAATTGCCGGATCACTGGTATGGAAGCTGCTACTTTGGCATTGTCTTCCCGAAAATATACCATGTGAATGGGAAAGCTGGAAGCAATGAAGATACTAATGGCTTAGTGCGTAGTAAAAGAGAAAGTATAGGTGAAATTATGGGTAGTATTTTCAGTGCACTGATACCTGGAGTGGGAGTGGTTCTGAACACTCACAGAATTTGCAAATTGTCTACTATAGTAGATGTACTGTCTACTGAAACAGCTCATGGATTCCTGCTGGTCAATACTGAAATGGTTGCGATCAGATCAATGGTTTTGCAGAATCGACTTGCTCTTGACACCTTATTAGCGAAAGAGGGCGGAGTCTGCCGGATGTTGAAGGCGCAACATTGTTGCACTTATATTCCGGATAAAAGTGTACAGATCAAAAGATATGTGAAAAACATTACTAATTTGGCAAAGGAACTCAAACCACTCGAGGTTGATAGTGCCTGGAAGAGACTGGTAGATGGTCTCTCAAATGTAGGTCATTGGCTTGCTAGCATAGGTAAAAGCTTATTGTTCAAAATTCTGATGCCAATTGGTATTATAGGTCTTATTATACTTTCCATTTTCTTATGCTGTAAATGCCGCAAGCGCACCAAAAAGCACGAGGTAAATGCAAGAGGAGTGAAACGAAGTGTGGATGAGATTGAATTAGAGGAAGTGAATGATCAGATATACAAAAAGGTGAAGACTTCTCACCCCACTAAAACTGAGAGAGAAAAGTTAGAACGGTTGCTGGAAGAAATAGAACTTTATAAAGTGTGAAAGAAAGTTGGCATCTGGTTCCATTATAATTTGTGATGATAGTAAATATCATCAAAGAGGGGATTGATGAAGCAAAGCTTCGCATATTTTGCGGCTTGCCGAAGTCAAGAACCTCGTTTATGTGTAATAAGGTAACAAATGTATGTTTTACTAACGTTTATGTTAAGTTTGAACATAGATAGTGAAGCTTGCACATGTGTTTTACTAAAATAATTTACCCAAGTCACCTAAAATGGCCGCCGCTTGTATTTAGTTACTGCGCATGCGTCAGCCACACTCACGTGTCCTGACGCGTCTGCAGAAGTGGAGGGAAAGTTATGCGCATGCGTAATTCATAGCTGTGCTTATCATGTGGTACTGCTCGTGCCACTGCTCTTGTGACTGTGTCAATGTAGCTAACATTTTAATGCAATAGTTTTATTTCTTGATGATGAGTCAAAAGTACAAATCCTGTGATGTATTTTCATAATGACATTATTATGTATTAATTTGTTTTTCGCTTACTTTTTATGTACCGCGGGGAATGGGGTTTGTCTGTGCCGAGAACCATTTTTGGAGGTCCTTCTGCGCCTGCGCGACCTGCCAAGCCAGAGCAGACCTTGAATGATGGAACTCAGCCAGTTGGCAGTGATGAGCAAGATGCTCCTGAGAACGACCCGAAAACTCGGCTGAACCAATCACATGTGCTCACAGAGCAACAATGTTAAAGTTGCCATTGTATTTCTGCACCAGTTCTCATGAGAACCCCAATCTAGTTAGGCGGTACCCTATTATGCAAATGTAGGCTTGAAGCGCTATGTCGTGATTGGTGTGTTACCCAAATCCTACCTTAGGACCAATCCAAATTGAAGGATTCTGACACTTTGCAACATTGGGGGGTGGTACACTGACCCCAAACTGTATATCTACCCTGGGTTCACCTAGTGAACCGTCCGACTTGTCTGGTTTAGCTGACCTGTCACTGACCCAACGCACTCAATAGGTGACTGAAGATACAGAGCGCTGCGAAGCACTCTGTCCGAATTTGACCATAGACTGAGGTTCTACTGAACCTCAAAGTGCTGGCAAGCACTTAGCTGGGAGTTCGCTGACCCAATCGGGGTCTTGATCGATAGCTGCAGAACGGGTGGAGCGCAGGCGTTGCTTCCGAACTGTGGGTTCCGGTCCTGTCCTGAAGAGGGTCCTGTCCTGAGGGTTTGCTGTCCTGTCCTGAGGGTCCTGTCCTGATTCCTATTCCGAGGGTATCCTGTCCTGTCCTGGGTGTCCATTCTGCACCTGCTGTCCTTTGAGGGGTATCCTTCCTTGAGGGTTTCCTGTCCTTAACTAACCCGTGGCCAGGGTTTGGTTTCCACACCTTTCTAGGTAAATATTGCTCTGAAAACTCTTTGAATCTTGCACCTTCTGAATTTCTGACTTTTGCTTTAATAAAGTTCATCATTGCATATGTTATATTTTCCATGCCTTTCCGCAACTATTGAAAGTCAATTACATGTTTTCCATAAGGTTTTGTTCCTATGTCTTCTCACTGGTTAGAAATTATATTTTGCATTGCAGTCTGTAATTTTATGAGATGGTCTAGAACTTCATTGCCTAGATTGTTCAAAGGCCCATTCACCTTAAGTGAAGCGTGTTGCTCTTTATAGGCCCTCCCATAGTTAGTCATGCATAAAACTGTCCATGCTTAAACATTTCTGAGATTTTATAGTATTTTCCATCTGCATTTCATATTACATTTGAATGATTACCCTGTCATTATTTCTTTATGCCTATATAATTTACGTTATCTTGGTTATTGATTGCCTTATTTTACTGTACCTCATGCAAGGAAATATTGAATTTAGATAAACATTTTAAAACTTCCAGTTGTCCGTGGTCATTTAAACAGTATTTGAATGATATTGTTTGGGTTTGCATTTTGCTGCCTTTCTTTTACAGCTAGCTCCCTGATTCATTGTGGTCATTAGGTACCCTCATCGGTGGATGGTAAGTCGGGTGCACTGAAAATTATTAGCAGGGAACACACACACATCAACTTGGTAGAGCTCGTGAAGTCACCCGATCGATGTATATGGTGGTTTGAAAGTATATGGGCCCTGAAGCCGGAAACGGCGAAAACTATTGGTCGGGTGGCCTCGCGCGCTCTATCAGATTAAAGGTGCATTCAGCTGTAATGAGCCGCATAAATAAAAGCTGACCACAGCCCATTGAAATGAGGTGCAAAATGTGTAATTACTTTTACTTCAGATGCTGCTTTAGTACCTGGCCTTTGGTATAGTTGTTCTGATGACAGGAGCGGCGAGGGGAAAAAATTGAAGGCAAAAAGAGGGAAACAGTGGGGGGACAAAAGAAGAACACTTGTAGATCAGTAAAAACAAAACTGGGTACAGTGGATAGGAGAACACAGCACAATTAACATAGGCACAAATATCACAGCCTAAAAATGAGCAGAGCCTACGGCGGGCTAAGAACCCTGGTCACCGCGGCAGCAGCAGGGCTGGTAGCACTGGTGCAGACAGGTGGAGCTGTGCGGTGTGGGGAGCGACCTGCCTGGAGGCAGGGTTAAGCTCGCTCTCACTGCCACGCAGCAGCCGCCATATATGGGGAGGTGGGAGGGAGGTGCAGCTGGGAGGCGAGAGCGGGGAGGCCAATGGGAAACGAGGGGGCGGGGCCGCAGGGGAAGCAGCAGCGGGAACCGGCAATGGACAGGAGCGTCGAGGGGAGAAAAAAAGTAGGCAAAAAGAGGGAACCAGTGGGGGGACAAAAGAAGAACGCTACAAGCGTAGATCAGTACATAGGCACAAATATCACAGCCTAAAAATGAGCAGAGGCTGTGGCGGGCTAAGAACTCTGGTCACCGCGGCAGCAGCAGTGCTGGGGGCACTGGCGCAGACAGGTGGAGCTGCTCGATGTGGGGAGGGACCTGCCTGGAGGCAGGGTTAAGGTCGCTCCATATATTTTGCCAAAGATATGGCAACCTGAAAACACTAAGGGCCAGATGTAGGTAAATACTATTTACCTATTCTTAAATACCGAATTTTACCGCTTCGGTATTTAAGAATAGGTCAACAGTATGTAGGTCATTTTTCGGTAAATGTTACCGAATCTGTAAAATTCGGTATTTACCGATTCGGTAATTGCCATTCATTCCTATGGGCCTGGAGGCCCATAGGAATGAATGGCAATTACCAAATCGATAAATACCGATTCGGTAAAATGGGGGACACATTCAAGGGTGACAGGGTGTCACTTTGACACCCTGTTGCACCCCTGAATCGTGCTTGTGTGCAGATGTGGCACATCTGCCACATGGCACAGTTGAAAATGCACAGATTTGCATTTTCAAAGGTATTCCTTATTTACCACCAACTTATAGTTGGTGGTAAATAACGAATCCTAAAATGGGAAAAGCACTCATTTGAGTGCTCCTTACATTGCAAATTCGGTAATTTACCGATTCGGTATTTTAAGGAATCGGTAATTTACTGATTCCTTAAAATACCGAATTGGTAGATTACCGAATTTGCAGTTTAGGCCACCTACATCCCAAATGCCCAATACTGGTCGGTAACGGCCGAAATTCGGTAATTTCGGCCATTACCGACCGGTATTGGGCCACCTACATCTGGCCCTAAGTTAGCACAAAAAACAACAAGGTCAAGTTTGTGTCCTGTATAACCTCCAGGTGATGCATCAGGTGGAGAAAGTATTTTGTCAGGCCACTTGTCATGAAAAATGTCTAAGGAACTAATAGTGTACCATGAACATGAATCTACAAGAAATTTCAAATCAGTATCATCAACAGTAATGAAACATGAAGGAAATTTTTTACATTCTCCGCTGCCAGAAATATTAATGACAGTGTTGACTTCATATTCATTGTCATCATATGGGCTATCAGGATCACAAATGTCTTGAATATAATTCACTGTTTTAGGAATTGATTTGCAAAATTTTCCAAAATTATCGCATTTTGAACAAGTTTTCCCAATAGCAGGACAGTTTTTAAAGTCTGTCAAATGTCCGTCCCTTGCATATATATAGCAGAGTAGTTGAACATTTCTTTTTTCATACTATGTACCTCTAAATTTATCCACAGATTTTGACGAGCTGTCATTTTTCTGTGGAGAAAAATTATTTTGTTTATCAGACTCCTTAGAAACATTGAAAACATCACTTTTATCATTCCCTCTAATTTCTTTCACAAATTTTTCGGAGTGTTCTATGGACTTGGCTATGTCAATGGCAGCATTTAATGACATGTCAGATGTAGTCCATAGACGTTCTTGAACTTTCCTATTGTTTGTCCTCATTAAAATTTAGTCTCTGAGGACTTGTTCGTATGATATGTGCTCTAAGTCACATGTAACAGCCAGTGATCTAAGAGCTGATGCAAAATCTTCAATGGGTTCATCAGCTCGTTGTTTCCGTGAATAAAGAATAAACCTTTCCATCACAATGTTTTTCTTATGACCATACCGTATATTAAATTGAGGAAGCATACTTATATACATTGATGTTACCAGGATTAAGTAATGCAGGCAAGGTTTTGAATTCTTTTAACGCAATTCCTACTAAACAATGTTTTAACAAAGAAAATTCTCTCTCTGGTTCACATTCTTCACCCTCCAAAACTTCCACATACGCTAAACAAATAGGTTCCCATATCTCCCAGGCCATGGGAAGTTCAGCAGGTGAAGACAGAAATGACGGAGGAGGAAAGATTCCTGACATGGTTAAATGAAAGGAACAGTGCAGGGAGTATAAATAAAGCAACAAATACCATGAAAGCACAGAGATTGAACTGTTATGCAAATTGTGTAAAGAAAACACAGTAAGAGTATGAATATATAGATCGCAAAAGTAAAAGAAAAAAAATACAAGTACTTTTAAAGACACACGGTGTGCGTGTCACCGAAGAATGATATACTACCGCAGTAATTCCTAGGAGTCCATGTCTTAATCTTTCGACGGCAGCGTGTAACTGTGGATTCCGGTGAACACGGTCAGTTGCTAGGATACAGTAGAAAAACAACAAAGATGGCGCTCATGTTCATTTACGTTACGTGATGACAACACACGTTCACATAAGCGCTTCTTCAGTGCGTCTATGCTGATTGATGACGCATCATAGAAGCTCCTCCGGAATTCGAAGATGTTAAAGTTGCTCGTGAAGGATGGAACTCGTGTCGCTTGAAAAATGCGGCCGAAAAGAAACTTCAAGACAATCCAAACTAAGGTACGATAATTAGCCCTTAGATAAGGCAAGAACTCCAACCAAGTGCTAGGCAGAAACTAAGCTTGTGAGGAGTAACTTAGTAAAAGATGTACAATATGTATGTACAATCAGTCTTGAAGGACAAAAAAAAAAATTCCAATAAATGAAAGGTAATCATGCTCGTCGCCAGTGTAGAAAGTCCAATGTCCAAAAATGAAGAAGCAGAGACGGCGATTGTATTGACGTGATTTAATCGCAAGGACACGTCTATTCATCAGCAAGTATAAGTCAACAATGCATAACCCCGTTCAGTACAACCACCTAACCTTCTACCCATATTCAAAGCATAACATTCTCCAGACAACGCCAGGCAGCCACAAGCTGTGACAGGAATGTCACGCTCGCGTCTGCTCATGTCTACATGCAATGTTCCCGACAAAAAGCACAAAGGAAGGAAGTGTTGATGTGTATATCCATGAATTTCATTGCAGACTATGTTTTATCTTTCTGCAATCTTCAGCAATAGTAACGTAACTCTGAAAATGCGTATGCTTTTCTTTTAACATAAATAAATGTGTACTATAGTTGTGTAGAGGTGGGAAAGCTACTGAAAGCCAGAGCCAGGCTCAAGCCTGAAGCCTAGCTCTGGCTCAGCGCGAGATCTTGTTGGAACCTCAAGCCCATAATGAGCTGAGATTTCATGTGGCTTCTAACCAAGACAGACTCAGCTGCAGATCATGAAGCGACCACTGAACTTCATAATAAAAAAACGTATTAGAATGACAAATTCGGATTTTTTTTGCTTTTAACCCCCCCAACCCGTCCTCCCCACCCATTACCTCCCCCCCTCCCGTGGAGAACCCTAGATGTATCTAACCGGATCAAATCCAGTAGATGGCACCCCCCTACAGGCCCCGGCTAGCCCATCCGTTCCCAACCTGACCCTAGTACCCGACACTTGAGTTTAAAGACCATTGTAACCCGATTTATGTGCAACTAGATATGATTTTTTTTTATATATATTTTAGTTTCTCATTTGTGTTTATATGTGCGTTTTTTTTTCAAGCGTTTATCGTTTATCTATTGTTTATCTAAGTGCCTTAAACAAAGGGGGAAGATATTTCAACTTGAATTTACTCCAATCTCCATGGAACACTACCTTCCCCTACACTGAAGAAGCCCTGTTGCCCAGCTCCAACAAAAGCTCATCCGCTGCCTGCACTGTCCTGATGTTGAACATTTTTTTATTGTGCATTACTTTTAATGCAGCAGGGAATGTTATCTTAGCTGTTGCGCCCACCTTCCTGAATGGGTCTAAGCGCCTACCAAATTCCCACTGTCTCTCGAGTGTGACCCTAGCCAGGTCTGGTCTGATTTGAAAGGAGAACCCCTTCCCCGATAGGGATTTCTGTTTAAGGGCTTGATTGAGAATTTGTTCCTTGAGGGCATATGTGTGAAAATTAATCAGGATCTTACGCGGTTTAGGCCTTTGTGGGTTACGTTTAAAAGGTTCTCTATGTACCCTTTGGATGTCAGTGGCGAGCTCCTCCACTGAACAGTCCAGACTTAGTGAATCTTTCAGGAGCCGAACAACAAACTGTTTAATTTCTGAGCCTTCAGATCCTTCAGGCACATTAAGGACTCGAATGTTGCTGCGTCTGGCGTTATTTTCCAACACCTCCATCCTGTCCTGAAGGGCTTGATCTTCTCTCTTTAGCTTCACAATGTCCTCCTCGACTTTGTCTACATGGAGTGACAACACTCCCATGTTTTCTTCCAATACACCTGTTCTTGACGCCAGGCCATCAAGTTTGGTATCTAGGGACTCATAATAGCTCCTTATCTCGGCTTGATTAGCTGAGGACTCCTCAAAACCCCTCTTTATATCCTGGGAGAGAGTGGAGAACATTGCCATCAGCGATGCTGCCGAGATGCCAACTGTGGTATCCCCTGGTGTCAAACTAGCAGAAACAAGTATATCGCTTTGTTGCTGTATAGTTACCAGGGGTGAGAGCTCTTTTTCACCTTTGTTCTCTATGGGGAGTTCGACTCTTGCACCAGTTACTAACCCCTCAGTGGAATCAGCAACAGCAGCAGCAGAGGGTCCCAACTCTACCTGCTCTCCCCCATCTAGACTCGTACCACCCACCAGACTTCCAGAACTGTCCATGAGCTGCCTCTCTTCAACCAATACTAATGGTGAGTTGCTTGCCGCTAAGGAGACAATCACGTTTCCTAGAGAGTCTGGAATATCAGCAGGAATTTCAGTTTGGGATACTATAAGTGCCAATCCTTCATCCATAGAGGTTGAGGGAATACTCGGACTCAAACCCAGAACCATGGCAGGTGCCGAGGACAAGTTCAAAGTAGGTAGAGGGAAGGGGTTAGAAGCAGTGCCTGGAGCCATTACCGGTGATGAACCTACATCTGCAGCGTCATTAAAGGCAGCCATTTCCTGATTCTTTGAAAGGTGCAACACTTGCAGCAAAGCCTTAAAGTAAGAACGCAATGATGGCGTAATCTTAGAACTTGCTTCTGCGATGTTGGCACTCTTGGCATTCACCCTTGTTTTAGCCTTTATTTTAGCACTGTTTAAACGTGTACACTTAGTTTTCACCTCTGTTGTTAAAAAAGAAGAGGATCCCTTTTCCGTTGAGGGGGCTGCCTTAACTAGAGTCTTAACCAACGTTTTCCCCCTTTTCGGAACACTTTGCCCCTTAGATCTAGTTTTAATCTGAGGGGGGATTTAATTCTGGGCTACCCACCACTTGAGTACTCCCCTTACCGCTCCTGGAACACCCCTCAACCACCTCGTCAGCCACTTTCACGGAGGACACCAACTCCCCACAGCTCCTCGTGGAGACACCGCTCGACACGCGCACCAGATTGCGTGCTCTCCTGCCCCTCCTCATCTCCAGGTCGACTGAAGACCACTGTCGCAGGACCACGGGTAAAATCTCGTGCCTCGGTATATTGTGTGGCGCCTCCTCTCTGCCTCCGATATCAGGATCCGAGACGTTGAAAAACGCCGCAGTAGCGCGGCCGCAGCAACAGGGCATAGAAAGGGTGAAAAGACTCCCCTGCCGAGGAGATACTTGGACTCCAAAACGTTGCTGAAATTCTCGTAATTTTGTCCAAATTCGATTGCCTATTAGGGGCGGACAGCAAGCTACGAAGTAAGGGCTACAAATATATTCATATTTTGCCGGGTCGGGATCAAGTCAGATCGCTGGATAGAAGCAAGCGGGAGCCCGCTTCACGGAGCACCACGGCAGCTCAGCCGTCTGCCGCCATGTTCTCCCCCAATCCTCGGCATTTCTGGGTTTCAGTGTTATTATCTGGTAAGAACTTACTGGTCCCTTTTTTTCTATGGGTATGGCTAATCTAAAGATATTTTCCTGGCACATAAATGGCCTGCGGACTAAACCCAGGGCTGGAAAATTGTTTCAGTATCTTCGAGATATAGATGCGCAGGTCATTCTGCTCCAGGAAACCCACTTGACTCGACCTGAGTTAGATGTACTGGTGAAGAAAAATAGGTGGACTGACTTTGCGGTCTCCACCACCCAATCCACGAATACTAGGGGAGTGTCCTTGATCTTTAAAAAACAACTAAAGGCTAGATTGATAACTTCCATGGCGGACCCAGGTGGCAAATGGGTCATTGCCTTATTAAATATCTTGGGGGCTCAATTTACACTTGTTGGGTATTATTGCCCGAACCAAGATGATCCCTCAGTATTAGAGACCATTTTCTTTAATCTTTTATCTTTTCCCGAACCAGTAATATTCGCGGGAGATTTCAATATTGTACTTGATCCAATTCTAGACAAGTCACATAACAATCGTTCCCGTATCCCTTCAAAATCCAGGACTTTTTTGCTTAACTCAATGAAGCAGTTTGGATACGTGGATATTTGAAGGGAAAGGTCTGGGACTCAGCAGGGGGTTTCTTTTAGAAATTACAAGTACCACCATCAATCTCAGATTGATTTTGTATTGATTAGTCATAGTTTAGTTGCTGGTGTTAAGAATATTCATTATCTCCCCATACATTTATCTGATCATGCGGCTGTAGTATTGGAGCTTTTGGTGGCTTCATTAGTAACAGCCTCCACAACTCTAGTCAATCGTCGTATTTTCCTACTATTTAATGCAGCACCTACGAAAGGAAACAAGCCTAAATTAAAATCAACATATTGCTGCAAACTAGTGTCTGTCTGATCTATATCATCAATACGTATCGTACGTTTATAACGATTCATAGAAATGTTTCTAAACAGTTTAAAATCTCGATTATATGAAGCAGGTGCTAGAAAAACAGGGGGTAATAAGAAAGACACATAACATATGCCAGACCACCCTACAGGCAATCTGTGATATCCATGACTTCCACATACTAGATATGTGTTATGTGAAGCCAAGAAAGTACTCTCATTTATTCCATCCATATTTAATACAACAACACAATCACTAATTCCAACTGGAATTCGTCCAGTACTTTGTACACACAAGTCTGCCTTTGTCCGTGTTACAGTAATTACAGATTCATTGCTCGTGGTAGAGTCCCTTGTGTGGGTAAAAACATAAGGCGTAGAATCATTGTTCGGTCGATATTCTTCCCATTCCCATATAGTTCCATTCGCTTGTGGATACCCATGTTCATCTTGGTAACACTCTTTATTCAAACGGAAGAGAAGTTCACCTACTGCAGGTTTTCTGTTAGAAAAGAGAAGAGTGTACCTGGCTCGACAAGAACCATTATGCAAAAAAGGAAGTGGAATAAACGGTGTTCAATCTTTCTTCTGGTGAGCTGGAAGCATACCACATATCCAACAATTTGTATTGTTCGTGGCGTTGTGAGTGTGGTGAAGCATCTGAACAAACGTATTATTCAAGTAGGATTCTCGATGCTTATACTCATGATACGGAAGAGTGAAATGCTGATGCTCTTCCGGAATGGGAGTAGTAGGAACCACAACAAAATCACGAGCAGGAATCATCATTTCAACAGACCAAGTGATCACTGCTATAATTGTCAAAACAACAAAAATACCCAAAACTCCTAAAATCTTTTTCTTAGTAGTTATCATAGTCACAAAGTCAAATCTTCAAACTAATAAAATAGAAAAACAAAAATAGTCAATGAGCTCTTTACCCTGGGTAGACGTTGGTTTCTTCACCACAGATCAAGACGGGTGTCACTACACTACGCAGGGCTGATCCCCCTCCCTTGTCATATTGGCTTTCCGTTTCCACTACCCACAGCGGTTGCTCAACCAGTCTCGCAACAAAAAAAAACTGTAGATCACTTCCTCGATCTCAAATTGTACAGCGTTGCTCCAGGGGTTGTCTGGTCCGGGAAGAACTCCGCAGATCCGTCAGGTGACACAATAGGGCCTTTCTCCGTAGTCAAGATGTCTCGATGGTCGGTCAGCACAGCAGGTTCCACCAAGGTTGATAAGACCTTCCGGCAATGAGTGCTATGCTCCCAGTTCTTCTTGTTGGTAACTCGAACTGCCGTTCTTGTGGCGAGGAGTACTTGTTCTGGTCCACGCCACCTCGGTTCCAGGCTGCTTGACCTCTCAAAGACTTTCACCATGACGAAGTCACCAGGACGGAGTTCATGGCCCTCACCTTGGGATTTATTGGGGAGCGCTTCTCGAACCTGTTGATGAATAGAATCATACACAGAACTCGGTTTCGGAACTCCCCAAATATTCATTGGCCGTCCGAATACCACCTCGTACGGGGTGAGACCGGTCCTAGAATGTGGTACTGATCTAATGGATAACAATGCCAATGGCAACGCATCTGGCCATTTCAAATTCGTGGAAGCTACAATTTTCA
The DNA here is from genome assembly GCF_964261635.1 of Lissotriton helveticus. Taxonomy (NCBI): domain Eukaryota; kingdom Metazoa; phylum Chordata; class Amphibia; order Caudata; family Salamandridae; genus Lissotriton; species Lissotriton helveticus. The sequence goes on along the minus strand of NC_136067.1, from coordinate 1,077,377,699 downwards.
CAATTTTCAGCTTTAGAGTAGCATTATACCTTTCCACCAATCCTGCTGATTGTGGATGGAAAACAGCATGACATTTCTGCTTAACTCCTAATCCTTTCAGCACATACTTAATAACATCCCCAACAAAATGAGGTCCGTTATCATTCCATAGGAGCCTGCAAACACCAAATCTAGGGAAGAACTCCTTCAATAGCACCTTAGCAGTAGTAATAGCAGTATTATCTTTTGTGGGGTATGCCTCAATCCATTTACTGAAAGCACAAACCACCACTAGAACATACTTCAAATTATTACACCGCTCAAGCTGAATGTAGTCCATCTGCAGGACTTCAAAAGGTGCAGTTGGTGTGACAAAACCTCCAGATGGAACTCGCGTTCCTTTTCCAGGATTGTATTGCAGACAAATCAAGCAGGACTGTACTACTCTCTTAGCTGTGCTAGCAATTTCTGGATGCTCCCAAACTTGCGTAAGCATTCTTGTTATTGCGGAAGCTCCAACATGTGCTAGCCCATGTGCCATCTGAAACATAGGCTGTAAGAAAGCTATAGGTAGCTTCCATCGATCCATCTGCTTGTTTCTTCAACAACCTTCGTCATCTAACTCTCCATCTTTAGACCAATACTCACGTTCTTTGTCAGAAGCTGTTTTCTGTATCTCTCGCACTTCTTGCCTAGCATCGTGCCATCTTTCAGCTTGCGACTTCACTACATACATGGAAGTAGTGTTTCTCTGCATTACAGTTTCACGTGCTACGCGGTCTACGAAGGCATTTCCCTGTCCAATATTGTCTGTTACTTTATGGGGCGCACTGCACTTCACTAAGGCTATTTTCTTCGGACATGTCAATGCAGTCAAGAGATTGTGCACTAATTCTCCATGCATTATCTGTATTCCGTGAGATGTAAGAAAGCCTCTTTCCTCCCAGAGTAGGCCGAAATCATGCGCTACTCCAAAAGCATAGCGGCTATCTGTATAAATGTTCACACACAAACCAGCACTGAGCTCACATGCTCGCTTCAGAGCTATCAATTCAGCTGCTTGGGCTGATTTCTGTGGTATGCGAGCTGTCTCCACTACTGTTTCAAGCGTGGTAATTGCATATGCGGCTGAAGTCGTACCATCTGGTAGCTTCAGACAGGACCCATCAACCCACAATTCACCATCCACATCTGGAAGGGGCGTATCCTGTAAGTCAATGCAACCCTTTGTCTGTTCCTCAGTCAGAAAATACAATCGTGCGTTTCTTATGACTGAGACTGGGTCACCGGATATGGCAACAAAGTGGCTGGATTCAAAGTTGCACATCTCTTCAATATAATGTGGGGGGCTAGCAACGTCAGTTCGTATCCTGTGAAACGAGCGCTAGTTAAGTGCTGCGTCTTTGTCTGACAAAGCTATTCCCTCACTCTGTCGGATTGACACAGCTGTTGCTGCGACTGAGCGAAAACACCCAGGTAATGCTCTAGCAACAGGATCAAGAACTGCTGAAAAATATGCACACGGACGTTGCTTATCGCCGTGTAACTGAACCAACACTGACAATGCACATCCATCTTTCTCGTGTAAGTAAAGTGTGAAAAGCTTCGTGTAATCTGGTGTACCTAACACTGGTGCTGAGCAAAGAGCTTGTCGTAACTGTCGAAAAGCCCTTTCACATTCCTCCGTCCAAGGGAGGGGTACTGGGGTGTCTTTCGTCAAAAGTGCTAACAAAGGCTTAACAATGTGTGCAAATCCCAAAATCCACTGTCTACAAAAGGAAGTAAGACCCAGAAATGCACGTACTGCTTTCTGTGTAGTGGGGACTGGCGTATCTAAAATTGCTTGTATGCGATCTGATGTTAATGCACGTCCCTCCTTAGACAAAAGGTGACCTAAGTAGGTTACCTTTGGTCTACAATATTGCAGCTTTTTCCGAGATACTTTGTGATGATGTGAAGCAAGAAAAGAAAGCAAAGACAGAGTGCATTTTTCACACTGTTCTGGGGTGTCGGCTGCCAACAAGATGTCATCGACATAGTGAATGAGAGCCACACCTTTGGGCAACGCAAAAGAATAAAGTTCCCTCTTTAATGCTTGGCTGTAGATACTCGGACTCTCAGTATAGCCTTGAGGAACTCTACAAAATCGGTACGATCGATTATTCAAAGTGAAACCGAACAAATATCGGCTGTCAGGATGAATAGGGATCGAAAAGAAGGCGTTCTTCAAATCTATAACAGAAAATGTAGTGGCAGTCGGAGGAACCAAAGTAAGGAGTGTCGTGATGTCGGAAACCACAGGATACTGTGGTACGACAATCTTGTTTACCTCCCTCAAATCAATAATGAATCTGTAAACTCGTGTGTCAGTATCTCTTTTCAAAATCGGGAGAATCGGGCTATTTCAAACATTGTAAGGAACTTCCTCAACAACCCCAACTCTTATCAAATCATGTACAATGCGTATGAGTGCTTCTTCTCCTTCCTGCGAAATCCTGTATTGTGGCAACCGAGGTAACACAACTCCCTCCTTGACGCTAATCTGAACCGGAGGAATAACCATCTGACCCACATCAGTGTCTGAGGTGGCCCACAAACATTCAGGAAGTGAGGCTAGTGCAACATCTTCTCTAACAAGGCAAATCCTGTCAAGTTCAGAATAATTATCATTTAAAATGACTCGCACCCCTTCAGGAGAACATCGAATTGTGGCTCTAAAGTACTTCAGCATGTCAAGGCCCACAATATTGTCTGGTGTGTTAGGGGAAAGCAAGAACGGACATGGAGCACTGAATTTATCAACATAAAATGGAAGTGGTAACGTTTATTACACCTCATGAGGTGGTGCTATAATTCAACCAGTACCCTTCGGTACTGCGAGAAGTAGCACAAAGGGCTACTGGACACATGGTTTATTTATACCCACACAGGGGCTCAAAAAAAGGCGGTACAAAGCATAAGAGCACATTTTATGTCCATACAAGGTAATATCGAGGAGCACAATCGATCAGTTGGAGGAGCTAACAGTCTTGGGGTCTCGGCTAACACATTCCAATCTAAGGTTAATCACTAACAGATGCGGTACCTAACGGTCAGCGGCTAAACAGAGAGATGCTATTAATAGCTTGTTGCCGGGCAGATTCAAAGGCCGTGAGCAGAAAGGTAGGACAATGCACATGGTCGACACGAGGTAGCGTGTGGCAGACAAAATGGTTGCCGTGAATTCAAAATGGATGCCGCTAAATGTCAAGATACCGGTCAAACGAAAGATGTCTTTTGCTAACGCTCAACCTAATCGCTGTTAAATGACAACAGGCCCACTGTTCCTGAAGTTTGTTCATCACATAGTAAAACTCAAAATGAGTGTGAGCGGTTGCAAAAACTCTATGAAAATGTTTATATTGTTTCAAGTTGTGGGCTACTCTTTTGTGATTTTCCAACACTGTGCTGAGGTTTCGTCATCGATAAACTCACAGCTGGGCACCTCCTAACATGGCACAAAAAGATATTTAATCAGTTTGTCAGTATCTTTGATGGTGGTCATGTTTGACAAGTTTGTACGCTGTGCGAATTTTCCCCATAGGGAATTGAGGCACACCGTAGATAGCTATAGCATGAATAACGGGACCCCCTCTATTAATAATTTACGGACCAGGGAAAAGAGAGGAAAAAAACAACAAAACATACGAGAATTCCCCCGTGGTCACTATTTACTTTCTCATGTGATAGAACTCATCAAATTAATCCATTGGCCTTCTAATCAATATAGGTACCACAGAATCAGTAATTTTGTTTCATAATTTTATTTGTTTTTGCTTTTTCTGTAGTGTATAAAAAATATATTTATTTCCTTTTTTTCTTTTTTAGTTCATTTCTTCCATATACATCAGTATCATGATTAATGGTACAAATCCAATCAATTTTAAAAGATACAGTACGTTATATCAAAAACATTTGTGGCATATTCCTAACTTAAATATTCTTACAATACAAATCATCACCCTGATTTTCACACATCAATCACCAGACACACTTATACATCCATACAACTTCACAGTTGATGCTTGTGTATAGTTACACGCCAGGTCTACGCGTGTTTCGGTGGGATAAGACCACCTTCCTCAGGACCAAGATAGAAAGAGTTTTATTCTCTCTTCTACGTGTGTGTACAGGGTACCTGAAATTACAAACAGAGTGTGATGTACCTAAAACTGGGTTTTGAAAGAAGGTCATTTGAGTCAATTTGATGAGTTCTATCACATGAGAAAGTAAATAGTGACCACGGGGGAATTCTCGTACACCTTAGATAGCTGTCATCTGGCAGGGTTGACTTCTATGAACTCGCGGCTCAAGTTTATTCCTTTTGCGCGTAGTAATCATTGATGTATTTTTATTCAGAAAAGAGTTGGGTTGTAGTCCTCTCAAATTGCCAAATTTCGTGTATTTTTCCTAGTCAGTATCCTTTCTCTAGGACCACCTGTACCTCAATGCTACACCAAGTCCCGTGAGAACCTTTGCTCATCAGTGTGTCTCTACCTGCTAGTCTCTACTTACAGTGCATGACAAAAACAAGGGGAACATTGGTTTAACTTAGCCTCTGAATGGTTCTACATGGAAGTAAAGCCTCCGAGGTGGGAAGACATGACATTTAACTAACCCAAAGGATTTGTGTATGGCTTTAAAGTCCCTATATATGATGCTGGGGTGACCCAAGGGATATAACTTCATTTTGTTTACAAATGGATACAGACTGCGAAATCATAGTAATGTATTTTCTCACCCTCTCCCAGAGCCCTGTACAACTGTATAGTGTTTGTACAACCTCAAATAAGGCATTGTGGGGCTCTAAATGTTCATGTAACTCATTGCTCCTAATGAAGGAGCAGAGTTCCTTGTCTGAAGTTAGCATATCTAGACACTCATGCTCCCACAGGGATCTCAGAACAAAACCACAGTTTCCAACATGTTGTGCCTTTAACAGAGTATGCCTGAGTAAGTGTTCAAATTTGGTGCCGAACAGCCTAATAAAGTTGTGAGGTTTGTAGCAGTGGGGACAACCGTTGTAAAAGCATCCATTGTATTCAAATGCCATAGGCACTCCGTTATTTACAGCGTACCCATCTAGAAAACAAGGGCCCACACAGTATTCACCACCCTGCAAGGGGTGTTGGATGAAGAAGTTTTTCTTGTCTGAGACTTACATGAGCCATTGAATAGCGGGAGTAGAATAACGCTTCTGTTTACCATTATAGAGGTCGGCAGCACTAGCGCTATGCTTTCAGGATTTAAAAAATGTGCTTGTAGATAGTCATAAACATGGAAGTCAGTGTGACATATTGAAAAGAGTTGAAGTACTCCATGGATTTTGTCATCTTGGTGGTATTGGGTTTCAGACACTTTTCTCGTTTTGTCATCTGTAATACAATGTCTCTGAAGAGATTTCAAGCTTTTGTCAAGCTCATTACATCTGCCTTGCTGTAAGCTTTCAACTCAGTTTCAAAATGAAAGTTCTTTTTGCGGTTTCACCATAGCACTGTAGAAAACTCTCTTTCTCCGCAGGCATCATATACTTAACATTGTAGCTGTCAGGTGGAGGCATGGGACCCTCATAATTTTGATTCACTCAGGTGTTAAAAAAGTTGGGGAAATAATAACTTTTACAACATTGAAAACTGAAAGCTTTTGGCAACTTGCTTAATTTTATAGGCAGAAAGTATCTACGAATCATATACGTAAAGGTACATCCGTTAGCAGCATCAGTTTGGAGCACTTAAGTGATGAATTCTATAGGCATCTTTTTATGAATCATATTTTGCAAAATAAAGAAAGAGTAATAGGCTTTTGACTTATGGGCCATCAGGGTATACCATTAAAATGTTGTCTTCATGAATGTGCTAAGGAATTCATTAATGTAAGACGGCCTTCAAACTACCAGTTTTCATCGGAAGTTATATGGTGTGCTAAAATATAGTTAGGCTGGTGTACTCTGGTCTCTTGGTTACACTCTAGATCAAACACTATGAAGTCTACTGGTTTGGTTGGAGCCCAGCCTATAGTCAAGTAACACATGTGTTCTGTTCCCCGAGGAAAAGACGCCTTACACCGGGGTCATTTCATACCTTTGTGTAAGAACTGGGGTCTCCAGTTCCCCGGGGGGTAGCTTGGCTCGAGCAGGTAGGCAACCAGGGGCTTACGTGTAAAGTAGCCCACAACACACTCATCCACTGAGACAATAAGTGTGCGCAATAATGGAGACCACACCAGTACTTTTGATTAAAATCAATAGCTTTTATATAGGATTAAGATCAGGGCAATCAATTCATCAACATTTCCTAGAATACTCCACTAAAGCATTTTCATCATGGGAGCAAAGTTAGCAAATCAGCAAATAGCATAGCCTGCCGCAATAACCTTTTCATCAGGCAAAGTGGATACCTTCATGAATCATGAACTAGCATTTCAGGTAGTAAGTATGAGCATTTCATCCTATAAAAATAAACAGTTCATTAAAGGTAACTCATTTCAGCAAGGCTGATAACTCCCTTGTGCAGGGCTAAACCACTTCGGGGTGAATCATCAGGTCATCAGGCCTAAACAGTTAATTAGGGGTAACTATGACAGCAGGCATAAACCGTTAATGAGGTGTAAGTATGCCATCAGGCATAAGCAGTTAATTAGGCCCGAACAACCTTGATATTCATCAGGGCCTCGCAGTCACTGGAGGCTCATTGGGGGCCAACGGGGCCCAGTCATAGTTTCCCCGGGGGAGGGACAAACTCGGGGCCTTCTCCGGCCTTCCGCCCTCCTCCCCTGGGGGTTACCTTTTGTCTTCGGCCCTCCGGAGCCCTTGCGCTGGCTTTTGGCAGGGGGGGGAAGGGCTCAGGCCCTCCTGTAGGCCTCACTTGGCCCAGCGCTGCAATGGGGGAACCGGTCCCGGGCCTCTGTTAGGCTCCTCCGGCCTCGGGACCAGTCAGGGGCAGGGTGGCGGACAAGGAGCAGCAGGACGGGCCCGGGCCTCTTCCTCAGCCTGGCCTGGGCCCGTGATCCAATCACCGGAGGCTCTGGCGGGGGCGCGGCCGATGACGCGGCGGCGCTCCCCGTCACGTGATAAGGGAGATAATGACTTCAGGCCTAGTGCAGCCTGGTGCGCTCGGTGCGGCGGCCCTCTCCTGTCACACGGGGGCCGCCGAGGGGGGCACGATGACGGTGCTGAATCCGCCGGGGGCACTGGGCACAGCACGGTGTCTGACAGCAGCGCTGGCAGGCACAGCACGTCTCGGGGTCTTGTTCGTGCGGCGCTGGAGCCGCGGTCACAGAGGTAGGATTCCTCAGGCGCCCCTAGCAGGGCATGAACAGCTCCGGGCCGTGGCGGTGAGTCGGCCTGCCAGCACACTCGGTCTTCAAAGCGCTGCAGGGGCAGTCTCAGTCAGCGCTTCACACGGGGCAAACACGTGGGGGCAGTTTAGCGCTTGGGGCATATTACAGTGCTCGGGTGAGACATGATATGGTGGCACACCCAGCCATTCTGACAGGAAAGGCAGTCTAAGTCACAACGCTTATCAGGACAGCTGATTACAGTGCTTCTCAGGAAATTCGGCGGGGGGATGAGGCCGGACAGAGATTCAGACAGTTCAGGCAGGGGGTGCGCAGGGGCAGCACAGTCCAGTACCTGGTCGATCCCCTAGTAGTCCTCTGTAGGATGGCAAGTAGTTTTCTTAGCGCTTGGTTGGTTCTGCGCCCTTATGAGGTGGTTTCTTGAAGGGGTGGGTCTTGAGTTGGAGGCTTGGCAAGGTTCCTCAGATCACTGAAGATGGTCCCTGGGTTTCCCTACCGCCGGGCCAGATCAGTGGGCTAGCCTAGGATACCTCACTCATCTTAAGAGGCAGCACCTAAGTCCTGTCACTCCCAGTGGCATAGGTCCCTGACTAGGCCCTACCGCCTAAATCTCCTACGTGGGTTCCCCAGGTCAGTGATGCCCCAACTGACTAAAAAAAGTTCCCTCCCATGCTTATGTATGCCCAGGTCAGGTGACCACTCTCTAAGGCGACAAAAATAGGCTCCGCCTTTCTTCTGGAAGGTTCCAGGAGCTTCCCCACTCTACCTATGGGCAGGCGATGGCAGGCTGGCATTGCAACAATGTATGGGGTCCCAGCCAGCTCCTGGCAACTAGGGTGCTACACTAAAAGATCACGCTGCAGTAGCAGAGGCCAGTGGCAGCCATGTTTGGAGTAGAGAGCACCTGCACCTTAACATGGATTGGCCATGAAAAGGTGCCCGGAGACCTAAGGGCCAACAAAAAGAAGGTGGGAAAAATTAGGCAAGGGTGAAAAAAATAGGGAAAGACCACCCTAGGGCTGACAGGTCTAACACTTTGCATTTGTGATCGATGGCTGTTTAGCACCCGCAACCTGCACAGTCAGTTTTAGGGATGCACTGAATAACCCCAGCGTGTATGTTCAAGCAGTTTTGAAAACAACAGATAGATTACACCTTCTGATCCATGACTATAATGCAGCTGTCTCTTTGACACATTTTACAATGCATTTTACACTGATTAGCTGTCTTTATGTTGTAGATGTGATCGCAATGTGTGCACACCTACTTGACTCCCAGAAATCTCTTCAGGTTCAAGATACCGTAAAAGTGATTTTCATGATGGAGAATGTGAACTGTCTCACTTTCCACAAGCTCTCCGAATGTGAAGTACTTCCACCATCCGCTGTAAGAAAGAACTTTTACTGTGACTGCAAACTGGTTCTCAAAAAAACTCAGGGCCAGATGTAGGAGGCCATTTACCGACCAGTAACGGCCGATTTCGGCCGTTACCGACCGGTAAATGGGTATTTGTGATGTAGGGGCATCATTTTACAGATTCTGTAAATTTACCGAATCGGTAAATTTACCGAATCTGTAAAATACCGAATCGGTAATTTTACCGATTCGGTAAATCCAAGATGTAGGTAGCACTGTTTACAGTGCTACAGGCCTTCAGAATTCGGTATTTTACCACACAATCCTATTGTGTGGTAAAATACCGAATTCAGGTGTGCATGCACATCTGTGCATGCACACCTATGCCATGTGACAGACAGACATGCCCTTAGGGCATGTCTGTGTGCCACATGGCGCACATGCCTGTATTTGGGGTGCTAGAGGGTGTCAAAGTGACACCCCCTGCACCCTTGCTGGAATCGGTATTTACCAAATCGGTAAATACTGATTCGGTATTGCCCATTGATTCCTATGGGCTTCAATGCCCATAGGAATCAATGGGCATTACCGAATCAGTATTTACAGAATCGGAAAATACCGAATCTTAACGATTCGGTATTTACCGATTCAGAAACACCCCCCCCCCTCTATTTTACCACTTCTTAAATACCGAATCGGTAAAATTCGGTATTTAAGAAGTGGTAAAATAGAATTACCTACATCTAGCCCTCAGTTCTTTAAAGTCTACCAGTCTGATAAGGGGTAGACATGTGGCATGGGCTTCAACTGCTCTAGACAGGACCACCTCGTCCGTAGTTTTGCGATCCATTAGTAACCCAGTGATGCTAGCCACCAGACACATGTTGGACGCATTTGTGTTAAAGTTGAACAACCAGTGCTGGTTCTTTTCAATGGCTTTACTGTAAAAGATCATCTTAAAAAGGCCTGAAAACGCCCCCCTTGTGACCCTGAACAATATGGGCGACTTTTCTGAAGGTCCCAAATGCTGCTATTTCTGCTTTACCCTGTAAACATTTAGAGAGGTTCACTATAAATTCTACAGTGTCAAACACATTGCGGGCGTTACTCTGGTGAACAGGGAGCTGTCAATTCTCTGCCCGTGGAAGCGAGCTGAAAGTAATAATTTTGCCCCATGTCGGGTAACAATCGCTCTACCAGCGTTCGTACAGCCCAGTGAATAGCTAAAAGCCCATAATCAAATGAGTTTAGGCATTCTAAGTTAACAAACCTGAATTCTTCGTAATACTCAGTAGCATTAACTCTCTCTACATTTCACTGATACCTTCTGACCCTCTCTAAAAACACCATCTCTGAATCTTCAAATTGGGGGCTTGTGTTGGATGTTAAGCTCTCTGGCGAACAATTTTGGGGGGCTGACTCTGAGGCAGTGTATTTTTAAGCCTCCTTGTAACACAAATTCGTGCTTTCTTTAATTTACTGATTAAAAGCCTACGCTAATTGGTGCTATTATCCCTCTTTTGTTTCTCACTGGCTCACCCTTTTTAGGCAGCCCCACAGAGCCAGTTTGAATTGCCTCAGGAGCATTTGCTAAAGATGCCCTTCCTGATTCTCCGGCTACAGCCTTTACTTCGAAACTGTCTTTGTGTTTGGTGTATCTGGGTCTCTCAGCTTTGACCCGTGAATGCTTGAAATGCCTGGAGAGCCTGTGTCCCTCTCCTAAATGTGTGTTTGGGGTTCAATCCATGCCATTTTAGGATGCGCAGTATTTGGAACTTTTAGGGTTGACTGTGGGGTTCTAACTTCGATTTGGACTTGCAGACACTGAATAACTGTTGCATTTTAATAAGGATGTCTTGAAATTCCTTTTGTATTTGGAACTATTGACTGAGGTATTAATAAAGCTGGAACCCCGCTCTTTAGGAAGTCGTGCAGACTTTGTCAAGTTGAAATAACCTTTACGTCTGCAACGGCTAATTCGCAAGATTGTAACACCTCTCTACTACACCTTTCTACCCTCAGGACCCACACAGATTGGATTTTAGTTTTCTGACAATCTGGTTATGTCTTTGACATATGACCCCAGTACAGCTTTGTGGGCCAAAAACCCATATTACAGGGCATTCTCTGTGACAGTAGGGCTGGGTCGTATATTACCCTGAATCTCCCCAAGCACTGCTCACTAGCTACCCCCAACACAGTTTAGAAGGTGTGGAATTCGGGGGATCTGACAGAGTGGTTCCCAATCCGAACAGCTTGCGGAGTATCCGCCAGCTCCTCCTGAGGACGCCTCACCACTATACTCTGTTTCAAAGCTCTGACTGTGACAACCGCTCCATCCTGTACTACTGTTGGGGTATATTGAGGTAGGTGATGGAGGTTTTACACTTGACACATGGCTGGTGAGATCGTATATGCCTGGAGGTGTAACCAGTGACATAGGATATGGTGAATTCAAATGTTGGTCATAATAGCTGTGCGGGGTAGAGGTGTAGGAAACGCTGGGCTGGGATAGGTGGCTGCTACCTCTCTGGTCTACATGAGAAGGAACACTGTGAGTGGCTGTAGTGCTGGTTGGTGTTTCACAACTCAATGGCATGTTTGTCAGGCCCTTCAGAAGCCTTGTACCTATATAAGATGTGTCTGTTTTGGAATTATCATTTTCAAGCACTTCATCAACTAGGGCTTGTGCAATATATATGCGGCTGTGGCTCACCGATCAGCTCCTTGAGAAACCATATACATGCAGAATAGGGGTCCTTGTCTGGATGATCGTTTGAAGCCCTTCCTCAAATAGAGTACTTGTGATGTTTGTGGGTGTGTCCACTTTTGGATGATTGTTTTCAAGCCCTTCGTTCCAAAGGCTATGTGAGATATTTACAGTCGGTTTTGGGGATCCTCTGGGGTGCACATTGCCATTCACCCCCTCGGACGGTGAACATTTACCTGCTTGAAGAATATGGGGACATGGCTGCGCTGTAACTGTGTTTTTAAGGAAAGATTTAAAGGGAAGGTTTGAAGGTCTGGGCCGGTGGGTTTCTTATTCTTTAAGGAAAGACAGCTTGATTTTGGTTTATTTAGTGTGAGATCTACTTCTTGGTTTTTACATGACCCTGGCAGTTTTGTGTCTGTAGTTGGAAGAGTGGATCCTTTGAGGTCTACAACCCTAGCCAAAAATGGCCTTCCTGAAAGCGTGTTCGCTGTACTGGTTGTGGGATTTGCTGGTAAAGCAGTACAACGGTCACAGTAATGAATGTCTCTAAGGCCTGCGTTGCAATGGCCACCCATGGTTTAATATGATGATGTGGCCATTTCTCACACGTTGCTGGCATAGGGTCATTTTGACGGATCTGTGTAATGTCCTTTAGTGGTGTAGACATACGCTTAACTTTTCGTGGTACTCTGGTGCCGATCCTCTGTGTTGACTCTACGATGGAAACAAAAACAAAAATTACACATTAGTTAAAAAAAAGAGCCTGAATGGCTCTTTACAACTTTTAGAATGTAACCGCTGTTCTAAATGTGACTTTACATTTTTTATAATCCTTTCTAGATGCTGAGATAACAATGCTTGAGTCAAAAATACATTCAGATTCTTTTGGCACTACATTTTGTAAAACACACCTGCTTTGCCCCTTTGTGGAACTCCTTTCTTTGTAGCCGGTCTGTCTGTAGGCCCGGAAGACTACATTATTTTGAACAAAGTTGCGACCCATCCAGGACTCGTTGATGCTCCAGCCACCACTTTTGCTCGGGGTCTACCTTTTGCTGAGGTTTGGCAGAATTGTGTGCTTGCAGTGGAACTGTGAAGAAAAATAATCCCTGTCATATTTCCAATATAGTACACTGATTTAGCACACTCTCTGAAGGCACGATGGAATCTTGGGGAGCAGGGTTTGGGCTGTATGGACTAACCATTATACATCCTTCAAACATCAAGACCATCCCTTTCTTCACCTGTAATAGGCGGATTATGCTGGACACTGCCCGATGCATTATTAGACTCTAAGATTTGTTTTAGCGCATCAACAGCTACCTTCACTTTTGCCTGGTAACCTGTAAAAACACGCACACAAGAATGCTTAAAAAAAAGTCTGCACTTTGAGACATTAAGGTTAGCAATGGTCTCAGAACTATAGTGCTCTGAATATCTGTACCTTGATGAAATTCAACCGTTTCCTTATGAGTCCTTGTTAATTCTGGGAGACCCTGAGTGCAAAGCGGACAGATTTGGTTTAAAATAGCTCTAACAACCAACGCCTGTCCTAGCTGATTGAGTAGTTAAAAAACAATTTTAGACTTGTGTTGTTCACAATATAATAAAATAATTTACAGTTGTTGGAACAGCCATTATCAACAAGCTGCATAGCCAGCAGAGCTAATTAACCCAGGGGTTTTGAATCAGCGCTTAACAGTTCTGGCTAGTTGCGCTAGATCTTTAACATTAAACAATTACAAATAAATATAAAAGGGTAACAGGCTTCTGCTGAAAAACAAATAAAACGACACAGCCCTTTCATTTTTTAAATCCTTGCAGTTGCTGAGGGATGGAACATACAGACCGCTTTTTCTCAACCACATTGCTCCAACCCCTGGAACACTCTCAGCTCTGACTATATACTCAGAACCCCTCTTCCTGCCCCCCTCCAGCCAAGCCAGGTCCTTGGTCACGCAGAATCCGTTCTCCCCTTGTAGCCCCTCCTCCCCGGCCTGTCACTCATGGCTTTGAAAACACATTCCAAACCCTGCTGCGGACCTTGAACCCCCGGCAAACCGTTGGTTTAAACAACAGATTTTATTTGTAAATTTGTGTAAATACGATATCCATGAGGCCTGTAGCCTTGTAAGCTAAGAAAGACAATGAAACAAATGCCATGGTTCAGCGACCAAGAGCTAAGCCGTCGGGGGCCTTGAGACATCTCAGTTAAAAAAGAAATAGAGGTCCAATGACACACTCTCTCTCTCCCTCTCTCGCTCTCTCCATCTCTTACATATTTACATATACTGGAAGTGGCATTCTTAGCAAATTGTGTAGTTCCAAGTCAAATTAAAGCTGGTGTAGTGTCCTTTCTGCTGTAAGAACACACGGACACAGGGTATGGTTAACAGCGTCTTTATTCATGTCCTTCTTCGTCCTGGGCTAACGGCTAACTGCTGTCCCTAACCCCAGCTCCTCCCTTTCTGCCCGCCCTCGTCCCACCTCGGGCAGGTCCTAGTGCCCTGCGACTGTGGTTACTGTGGACATCATCACATCTCCCCCGTTGTAAACAAATAAAAATTAAAAATTAAAAAAAATAAAAAATAAAAATAACACAGCCAATGGTTTGCACCCTCTTCTTTCTCGTCGTCAACTGTCTCTGCTTATAGTTCTTCAATCAGGCAAGACGGTTTTGTGATGACCCGCCTGGGATGCGCCTGGAGGTCCGGACTGTCACGCTCGCGCTCGTCAGTGATTTCTATCAGTGCCTGACTGCGACTGGGTAGTGTCTCTGATTCTCGTTTCTCTACTCTTGGTTCAGTCAGTAGTTCCTTGACATTGGAGCTGCACTTCTTAAAGTATGTCACGTTTCGGGTGACTCGTCTTCCGTCGGCCTCCGCAGTGATCATAGTTCCGTTTTGTTGTATCACTTTCAGAGGTACCCCATGATAGCGGCAGTCAGTCTTTCGGTGTTGTTCTTGCCACGCCAGCACCCAGTCTCCTTCGTTGATTAGAGAGGGAGCAGCATGTCGCCGTTCATCCGCATAGTCCTTCATCTTTTCTTTCTTTATCTTATCCATGGCCACCATCTCCTCATGGTCAGAGTCGGGATATTGTTCACTCGCTGCGGGACTCATCATTGGCAGCCTTGTACGCACTGGTCGTCCTAACATGATGGTGGCAGGGCACTCGCCTGTGGTGGAGTGTGGCGTGTTTCGGTATGCTCGTAGTACCTCGTTCAATGCTGTCTGAATGTTCTTCCGGGTTATTTCTGCTTGCTGAATGGCTCTCTTGATCGTGGTCATGAAGCGTTCGACCATTCAGTTCGCCTGAGGCCATAGAGGTGTGATTTTCTTGTGCTTGAAGTTGAGATGTTGAGCAAAATCAGCGAAGTCATGGCTGTTGAATGGAGGCCCGTTATCTGACTTCACCACTTGAGGAATGCCCCATGCAGCAAAAACCTCTTCTAAGATCGGTATGGTGCTAGACGCTTTCGTGGATGTGCATAGTTGTGCAAACGGGAATCTGGAGTATTCGTCCATGATGACCAGGACATATTGGCCCGACTTGATTGGCCCAAAGAAGTCAATGGCAATGTGTTGCCAGACACCCTCCGGTAATGGAGACATTTGTAGTGGTGCAGGGGGATCTGGACGGCTCACCAGTTGACATTGTAGGCAGTCTTTCAGTGTTGTTTCCACCATAAGGTCCAGTGTTGGAAACCCCATGGATGAGTCTCGTCTATCTTGGACTGCTCTGACATGATGACGACTGCCCGAGGGATGATGTTGTCGGGGCTGCCCCCGTTGATCACTCTTGGGCAATGTACCGCACATACTTTCAAAGTGATTCGCTCTACCACACTTCCGGCATTGTTGTCCTAGCGCTGGGCATGCGTCTGCATGCGGGAAGTCATAGCCGCATTGGTAGCATTTCATTTGTCTGTCTGATCGTCTCTTGGTGTGGCTTGTGCTTTTGTGTCCATGACTTGACTGGTGGTATTGTTTCTTTGATCTGGAGGAGCTCACTTGAGACGGGGACCTTCCATGCGCTTGTTGGGACTGCACCCTGAATGCTTGTTCCCGTCTCTCACTTCTCCCGGCTTCCATCTCTTTCGCATGTTCGTCGGCTTGCTCATCTATTCCTGTCATTTCTTCTATCTCATCCAGCGTGTAACTTTTCATGAGCAGTTTGCGTCTCAGTGGTTCTGAGAGACAACCTTCTATAATCCGTAGTTGAAGGGCGTCGTCAGTGAAGAACTTGTCAAAGTCACAATATTTCGCTAGACGTCTCAGGCGTGTGACGAATACGCTTATTTGTTCACCTTTCTCTTGGGCGGCCCAGTTGAAGGTGTACCGCTCATAGTCAACGTTCTTTTTGCATAGGAACTTGCGATTTAGTGCTTCACAGACTTTTTCGTAGGACCCGGTAGAGTCAGTAGGTAGTTCTTTAATGACTTGTCCAACTTCTTTGCCGAACAAGTTCTTGAGTGCAAGCAGTTTTTCTTCAGCATCTGATACTTTGGACCCTTTCATGAAGTCCTCGAAATCTTCTATCCATTCTTGCCATCGCATGCCCATACCCCCGCCATATTCAAGAGCGAGGGGCTCAGGGCGGCGCAGGAATGAAACCCCCAGCATACTTATGGGAGCTGGGTCCGCCATTGTGCTATTCTTCAGTTCTTACCGACTCTTTCTTGCTATCCGTTGCACTCAGCAGTGCTTGTTTACTATGTTTGTTGCACTCACCAGTGCTTGTTTGTTGTCTTCGTTGCACTCACCAGTGCTTGTTTGCTATGTTCGTTGCACTCGCCAGTGCTTGTTTGTTGTCTTCGTTGCACTCACCAGTGCTTGTTTACTATGTTTGTTGCACTCGCCAGTGCTTGTCTGCTATGTTTGTTGCACTCGCCAGTGCTTGTTTGATATATTCGTTGCACTCACCAGTGCTTGTTTACTATATTTATTGCACTCGCCAGTGCTTGTTTGTTGGCCCTATTGCACTCGCCAAGGTTTGTTTGCAGTTCAGGTCCTCTGCCTGACTTCAAAATGGCCGCTGATGATCCCTCGCAGGGGATTGAACAATGCTGCCTGACTCCAAAATGGCCGCTCGTGCATCTCGTGTTCAACAAGATTTCAGCCGTTTTTTCCTTTTCTTTCACCGGAGCTGCTCTATTTCTCGGCACTTTCACTCCCCACTCACCGCTTGCCGGTTGCAGCCAGGATTCACTGCCGGAGTCACCGTTTCAGGTAGGGCAGCTTTCTTCTTAGTGTTTCTTCGTCTTTCGTGTCTTTTGCCGCCGGGGTGGGCTCCCGGTGGGCACTTTAAACGGAACGCTCCAGCCTCCACAGGCGGGGCGAGCTCCGATTTCTCCGCCGCCGGGGTGGGCTTCCGGTAGGCAGGCGCAGCAGCACGCTCCAACCCCCACACGTGGGGCGAGCTCCGGGCGTGTCGATCACCGCCGGGTGACTGGGGTGGGCCCCCAGCGCGCGAGGACGTTCGCGCTTGTAGATGCTTCCCCACTTCCAGGGACGTGCACCGAGCTAGCCGTCCTTCTCACACACGTGTGAGCCATTGACACCCTCGTTGCCAGATGTAGTGTCCTTTCTGCTGTAAGAACACACGGACACAGGGTATGGTTAACAGCGTCTTTATTCACGTCCTTCTTCGTCCTGGGCTAACGGCTAACTGCCGTCCCTAACCCCAGCTCCTCCCTTTCCGCCCACCCTCGTCCCACCCCGGGCAGGTCCTATTGCCCTGCGACTGTGGTCACTGTGGACATCATCACAGCTGGGACTTTCAAACTGCGCTAAACCGTTCAAACGTCTAATCCCATGGCCAGCGTTAGTTCTTTAAACCCCCTCACAGAGATGCACAAAGCATATTAAAAATCAACACGCAGAGGGGCACTGCTAACCAAGATGGCCGAATGGACCTAATCCATTGATGCTCCTTGGTGAATGTATCAGAATAATCAGTAAAAAAAAGGGTGATTAGGGGGAAATATTGCCCTACAAATGATGTACTGGGACTAACAACACTAGAGATTCCAGTAGGAAGGCAGCAAGACAGCGAGCAGTGTGCGGATGGTGGTGGAGACGCACTGTGACGAAAAGCCCTAGCTGCGACAGCGCAACTGTGAGGAAAGCAGCCCAAAGTGGTCAGCAGAGATAGACACTGCAGAGCCTACCTGACCATTACCAAGCTCGACCGGAAGAAAGCAGGAGGAGGTATCAACAGTGCGCATCACTCGAGGGGGGAAATTACAGCACAATAACGAGTGCGGAGGAACCTAAGGCGGTGCACGTTAGAAGTCCTGGCTAACCCTGTATGTCAGCAGAGCACCATACCTCTGAATGCATCCAGCCTGAAAGCCCGGCGTGGTGGAACAGGAAGGATAGGCTCATTGGGGGAACGTTCTGGACCCGGTGAGCAAGAGGATGGTCCGTATGGGAGCAACAAGTAGGAAGTGGCAATCTGCAGGGGCCTGTGCCTCACTCTGAAATAGGGGACGGCCAGCTCATGGAAGGAACAGCTGAGCGAGCAAGTCCGGCAAGGGCAAAATGTCAATGAACGGCGACAGGCTTAAGGAGGAGCGTGGCTCATTGGTTAGAGCTGCAGACCCTGATGCAGAGGTCTGGCCCGGGACCAGGGTTCAAGTCCCGCCTCGGTGGCTCATGGACACAATTTCCCCGGACCTGATAACTCTCACCTTGGTGACTAGTCTAATCATGGGTCCCACTCTGTGACTCTGGGCAATAGCTTGCTTAATCTCCACAATGGCCCCAGCAGCGCTTGGATGCCTGGCTTCACCTTGGGGGTGCCCAGGAGTGGACATTTCACAGGAAAGCCAGGAAGGGTTCCACAGCGGTATGAACACAGCGCTACGAGACCTCTGGGTAGAAGGCGCTATATAAATACAAACACATTTACATTCAACATGATTTCTACTCAACAGGAGCACCGCCAGTTACAGTTGAGTAATTTGGATATTACCTGACCCTTATATGACGGTAGATGATTGCGGTACACGCAGGCCGGTTCTAGGATTTTGGGGGCCCTGGGCAGAAACGCTGTTTGCGAGGCACCTCTAATTTGCATACAGCCTTACATATTTAGAGCTGTTTACATCTAAGTAGATCACCCTAGTCCTGAAGCTTTTTTTGTACGGACCCCTTCTGAGTTGAACACCTCCCTCTCAGCCACATACAAGCACCTCTTAGCAGCTCATCATGAGCTGAATGTGTGAGAGCTGCTTTTCAACAGAAAGGTTTAAAACTGCTGCCGGACAATGGGTGTCCTATGGTGCCTCTGAATGGGCAGCAGAACAAAAGGCATGATTGCAGGACAACCCTGCAAAAGGTGTGGCCTTGTAACTGTGTGAATAGGAGGGCCCCCCTCCGCTAGGTCTAGCCTCACTATACCATGGTTGTGAGGCCCAGGGGAGGGACCCCTCCTGTGGGCACAATTGCAAGGAGCTACCTTTCTCTCAAATTAGATAAGCAGATGTCAGGAAGGAACCAGTGTGCCGTGGCCTTGCTGTGACACAATGGTGTGGGGACCTGTCTTTGTGAGATGATAGCGGGGCCTGGGCAGCTGCCCACCTTGCCCATGCCTAGCACCCAGGCTAAACATACGAGGGAGAAGATGACAGGAGACCAGGGGCTACCAGAAATGTTCCTCCACACACAGTAGACTCAAGAAAGGTCACACTTGAATCATTGCGAGGACCAGACTTGAAAGCAACATATCCATGCTGACTCCGGATGGGTACAGTGAAAACTGCTATCAAGGCTCTGTGAAGACGCTAGAAGGCATGAACCTTCCACTGCCAAACCTATGGAGAGCCAGTTTGGAACATATGGAAGAAGGGGCTAACCTGCAGAAGTGAGCAGACACCAAGGTGCAAGCGATCTCTAGGGTCTGACAGGAACAAACCCGGTTGGCATCCCTGAGAGACCTCACTATCCGTGAGGTACTATATTGAGACAAGCAGGTGGACAGCCACAAGAGATATTGACCTACAGGACACATGCTCCAAGAGATAATAGTACTACCTGCATAACGCAAGGCCTAGAAAATAGTAACCTACCTCCTGGTTGGGATTTGCAGAGCTAGGAGAGCCTTTTCCAGGGTCCCCTTAAGTGGCCACCAGCATTCATCACACCTGTGACTAGTACTGGAGGGTGGCACCCACTTACGCCACTGACCCTATGCCACCCAAAAAGACATCATTTCTCACCCACAGAGACAAGAGGACCTAGCAAGGGAAGAAGCCAAATGAAAGAAATGACGCTCACCAAAGAGGACCTCAAAGTCTCATTGGAAGTCTTCAAGAAGGAGCTGAGGCAGGAGCTCAAGACAGACCTGGAGGGCTCCCTTGTAGCACTCCAATACGACATTCAGGGCAAGCTCGCACTGGATATCGAATCCAAAGTGCAAGAACTAGACCGCAGAATGACAGGGATAGAAGAGTTGTCAAATTTGCTCCACGAGCAACTCCAAGCCACTGTCTTGAAATGTGAAGATCTCGAGAACAGATCTCGGAGGGACAGTGTATGAATACAGAATCTAGAGGAGGGAGCGGAAGGTCTGACTTGGATGCCTTCATCATGGGCCTGTTCGGAGAGGTCCTTGGCCCTGGGGGCATGAGGATTAAGATACACAGGGTTCACAGGATGGGACCACCAACTCCAAGGGAAAACAGACAACCAAGAGATGTCTTAGCCGCTTCACTCCTTCAAGATGAGGGAGGCAGTGATCCAGGCCACGAGATCGAAAGATGAGGTCACCTTCCAGGAATTCACGTGCTCCTTAGTCCAAGATGTGCCGCTGGTGACATTAATACACAGAAACTGGTTGTGAACAGCCACAGAGAAGCTATGAGGTGACAATATAAAATATCTATGGACATACCTTTTCTAACTCACCATCTCCTTCCAAAATAAACACCTTCCTCTCACCACTTACAAGGAAGTGGCGGAGGTCCTAGGCCTGCGGTCCATCAATGACGAGACAACAGAGAGCTCTTTGATGGCCACAGGAGGTAGGATGCCTGAAGAAGGCACGGGCAAGCAGTGGCAGACACAGACTGAGTTGGATCAGCGCAGGAGGAAATAAACCAGACGGCAGAGGAACAGAAGTTTTCAGGGATATCTGGTGGCGGAGACAGGGCGGACACTGAAGAAGAGACTCTGGCAATGTTGGCGGAACATGTATAAGATGATAAACTGTAATAGCATGCTTAGAGGTATGTAGTCACCCTACACCCGGATCACAGCGTGTCAATCCAAGGCAAGGCTAGATACTAGTGTTGGCCAGAAGAGACAACCCTGTATACCTTTTGATTGAAACTATAGTTAGTCATTTATCTAGAACTAAATTGGCTCATCATATGCGGTAACGGACCAATACGCCCATACTAAGTTTATCACAAAGGACTGTTGAGATGCAAAGACTGGGGATTTGGGTCACGTTGACCCTACATGTTTTAACTCAAGGGATTTGTGTTCTTTGGTTTTGGGGAGACGAGTGTTAACGCCTTCAAAAGAGATTAGTATAGGTCAGAACAGGAGTTGCACATGGCAAGACTACCCTACACGGAGCGGGAGGTGGGGGGTGCATGTAGGAGGCAAACATACAATAGATACAGAAGCAGACCACAATACACTTTAAGTGGCAATGGTACTGACCACACACACATGGAATATCAAGTGGCTTAACTCGCCCACAAACAGAAAATATCATGAAAATACATTTTAGATCAGAGACATGATGTGGTATCCCTACAGAAAACACACATGAAACTGTCAGAAGAACACTGATTACGACACAGAGCATACCCACTTGCATACAGATCTTCAGCTTCAACTAAACATAATCTGGTGGCCATAATTTTCCACAACTCCTTGAAATTCCAACCAGAGGGCAGAAAAACAGATAAAGAAGGTAGAATGGTTATGGTCAAGTGCAGGCTACTTGGCCACCTATGCATATTCGCCTCTGTCTGTGCACCTAACTCTAATCAAGCCTCATTTGTGACATCTGTCTTGTTGATGCTAGGGGGATACGCAGAGGGAGAGATTTTTTTAATGGGGGACTTCAACCTTACATAGGACTCCAGCCTAGATAGCACGCAAACCAAGAGGGCGCCCTCAAGTAACTTCACAAAACATTTGAAAACTAAATTCTCTTCCGTGGGTCTGATAGATGCCTAGGGCATGCTTTGTCTCACCACAAGAGACTACCCTTTTTTATCTCACATACACAGGTCAAGCCCTAGAATTGATTATTGTTAGAAGCGGGACCCCCGGCCGGCCAATGCTCACGCCAAGGTCAGTCAGGGATCACCATTTCTAAGTCAGGGCAAGGGAGTTACACACCAAGATAACCCCTGCTCACCCTCTAGGTAACGTGACGCGAGCAGCAAGGCTAATCTCAGAGGCGATGTGTAAAGCGTTTGCGCGCGCACCTCAGCGACAACACCCTAGGCCCACCACAAAGGAAACTCCACACAAGGTTATATCAAAAATAGCCTTTGTATTATAATAATAAAAACACATTAGATAACACACACACACTTTACAATGTGCCAACAGGCACGGCAAGATTTACAAGGGATTATGTACAGGACAGGGCCACCTGGACCACTGTCAGGGGTATGCACTTTTTAGAAATAGCACTTGTAGGTATAACACTTAGCACATAAACATATAATGACTGTAACACAGAAATAGTAAATGTAGCATACAACCAGTAACTACTGGTAAAGGGTAAATACCTCCTACGCCACCCTAAACACTGTAGGGAAATCACGCAGGGAACTAGGACCTTATCATCAGGACCTAAAGAAGGAAAACCATCACCTAAGCAAGTCACATTTAGCAAAGGGAAGGAAACCTAAAATGATCACCTAAGCAAGTCACATTTAGCAAAGGCAATAAAACATCAACATTCCTCTAAGCAGGTCACTTTTAGCAAAGGGAAATAAAAGCATAAGGAATCACCTAAGCAGGTCACTTTTAGCAAAGGTAATAACATAAACAATCCTCTAAGCAGGTCACTTTTAGCAAAGGGGAACAAACCATAAACAATTACCTAAGCAGGTCACTTTTAGCAAAGGTAATATCAGACAATCCTCTAAGCAGGTCACTTTTAGCAACGCGACGTGACGCGACGTGACGCGAGCAGCAAGGCTAATCTCAGAGGCGATGTGTAAAGCGTTTGCGCGCGCACCCCAGCGACAACACCCTAGGCCCACCACAAAAATCGCTGTGGGCATGGAGCCTCTCGGGGCTCGAAATACAGATTGCCCCCAGGAGCCTCGGGGCTCCGATCTCAATTGTGGGCTTTGTTGGAGTCCCTCACGGGGGACTCAGGAGCAACGGCCAATGTCACACGAGCCTCTCTGGGCTCAAAACCACTAGGCGCCCTTCGAGCCTCTCGGGGCTCTCACACAACCAGGGGGGACTCGTGGGAGCAGCCCGCTGCCAACCGGGGCCGCTCTAAACAAACACCAAGGACCCTGTCCCCGCACTCACCAGTACCTCGCTGGTGCTGCGGCGGCAGGAACACTGCCGGCTCCTCTCTGGGCGGCTCTGCAGGGGCCGCGGGCGGGGCTCCCCTTCACTCGGGAGCCTCGCAGAGACGCTGCAGGCTGCTTCCTGCGTCTCCCGCCTGGCTTTGTCTCACTGCCCTCCACCTGACTTCCGCTGGGGCCGCCAATGGCAGCGCGGCCCTGGGGGTCAGGAGGCGGGACTTCTGGGTCGCACTAGGCAGCCGCCCGGCAACGGTTTCCAATGCTCCTGGGCTGCGGCGGTGATCTTGGGCGGCCAATGCCGGGTGGGCACCGGCTTGTAAATACTAAAATAAACCGGGGCAATGCCGGGTGGGCACCGGCTTCCAAGATAAATATAAAGCGAGGTAGGCACTCGCGATGCGACGCAAATTCAGCCAAATGCCGGGTGGGCACCGGCTGCACAAAAAGCGCTCCCAAGAGCTATGAGCAAAGGGGAAAGCGCTCCCAGCGCTGGAATACGAATAAAGCGCTCAAAGCGCTAGCAGGAAAGATAAAGCGCTCCCAGCGCTAGGCAGCACCAAGGAAGCGCTCTTCAGCGCTAGGGGCAAAAGAAAAGCTCCAGCAAGGTCTGGAGGCAGGCAGGGGGGCGAGGCTGGGCCAGAGCCAGCACACTGGGTCTCCAGGCAAGGAGACAAGCCAAGTGGCGGTCCTCCTGGCCCCAGCAGCAGCAAAAGCCCCCTCTGGCAAGGATCCAAAAGCAGAACAGCTTCTGTGGGGACACCGCCCCATTTTTATACAGAGAAATCTTTTGTTTCCAGGGTGCAGGGTGGGGGGAAACCAGTTGCAGCTGGCTTGGGAGTACCCTTGATGGCCCAACCACCCCTTTCATTCACTGGGGAGGCTTGGGTCGTTAGACAAACCACAGGGGGGCGGAGCCAGCATTGTGTGGGGAAAAACCCAGCCCATCCAGGACCCAGGTGCACTCCTCCCACACATCACTCATGCTTATCTCACACTCACCACCGGGCAGACCCATCCAGACTTCCTGGAGCCTGGCATGCCAGCCAGCTCCGGCCAATCACGCTCCAGCACCCTCACTGCACACATACATCAATGTCCAGAAGTAGCACTTCCCCTCTAGACACATGCAAGCCGCACATACCATTGCGCAGCATTCATTCTCACGAGTTCATACATACCAAAATCGAGCCTGCACTCCCCACACATCAGGAACTAACATGGACACACACATTCTCCATGCATTCCTATGGGAGGGCAGGCCAGCCATACTACACGCACGCACTTTACTCTGGGACACAGGGAAAAAAGTGCGCCAAGACCCAAAAATCACTAACACTGGGTCACACAAATAAAAGCAAAAAGATTAGGGGTGAACCTGCCCTAAGGCCCAAGTCCAACAATTATATTTTCAGAGGCAGGAAGTTAGAGCAGTAGCTGCAGGCTTCTTCCATACACCCCATCTCTATCTCCGACCATGGCCCGGTTACATTGACTCTAGCTTGGGACGCAGCACCACCAAAACATAGACTTTGGATCTTTCCCGGAGCGCTGACATGAGACCGCCTTCTGTGCAACGAAGTCCGAAAATTGATTAAAGACAATTTCCTTTTGAATGATCCCAAAAACAAGTCTCCGCTACTAACGGGGGTGCCTTTAAAGCAGTATTCAGGGGCTGGTGCATATCCCTCAATGCGGTACTCAATACACAAAGGGCCCGAGAATGACTAGCACTAGAAACAGAATGACTTGAAGCAGAACAAGTAGACAAAATACACTGAATTCTTAGTTTACAAAGAAAGGTAAGAGTGCTTCAGGGAAAGTTAAACAAGATTCATAACAGAAAAGCTGAACTAACTAAACTTAAACTTAAAGCATACCACATATGAGAAGGGAAACAAGGTGTGCACGCATTTGGCTAAGCAACTACAACTCAAAAGAGAAAGAGAATATATCAGTGACATGCAACCAGGAGGAGGCACAACGTCCAAAGAACTGGAATAGGGCCAAGCCTTTGGCCACTTCTATAAAACCCTATCTAAAGCGGGTAGGTACAATGAACCAGAGTAAAATCAATACTTAGGGAGGTGGACCTCAAGAAGGTACCAGCAAGACAAAACCTGATGCTGGTGGAACCTACTGATTGCAGAAGAGGTCAGTAGGGCCATCACAAGTCTTTTAAACCACAACAATCTATAGGGCCTGATGGGCTGACATCCCACTTCTATAAAACGTTTGAGGCAGAAATAATACCGCAACTGGTAAGCCTATACAACTCAATCACGGATTCAGGGTCAGTGACCACATCTATGGGGGAGGCCATCATCCCTATACGGCCCAAGCCTGCAAAGGACTTCTACCTATGCAGCTCCTAGATTAGAAAATCTAATACCAGACCTAATACACTTGGATAAGTCAGGGTTTATCCAGTGCCGGCAGACACATGACAGCCTTCAAAGAGTCTTCCATCTGGTAGAGAACGCAACCAAAAAATCCCTACTAGCGTTAGATGCTGAGAAGGCCTTCAACTGAGTGGACTGGCCCTTTTTCTTTCGTACCCTGGTAAAGTATTATTCTGCAACAGATTCATAGCCACGGTTAAGGCCAACTATACCCGTCCAAGTGCCCAGGTATTAGCCAACGGGGTGAGCTCTGATACATTCATACTAAAGAGAGGGACAAGACAGGGAGGCCCTCTCTCACCATTACTATTGGCCCTAAGCATCGAAAGCCTAGCAGCAAAAATACGTAAGGCACCCAATATTCAGGGCATACCGTTTGGGACAGAGAAGCACAAAATATCTCTATTTGCCGATGACATGCTGTTATCGATAACAGACCCAGAGTCTTCACTCGCGGCAGTGATGGAGGAACTCAGGCAATTTGTGCAGGTGGCAGGCTTCCGGGTCAACTTAACAAATTCACATGTGCTAACGCTCACATTACCACAGTGGCACAAGAGCCCCTCATATTTTCAATTGTGTCCTTGGTGGCCACTAACCGTTACCCAAACTCCTATACCTCTTTCAGGGTCTTCCGGTTGAGTTAGATTGGGGGTTTCTAGTTACATTAAAATCTATGATTATTCGCTTTATATGACAGAGCCGCAGGGTAATGCAATGATATAGACAGCTTCGTCTCCCTAAAAATAAGGGGAGTCTAGCCTCACTAGATATGCATCTATATTATAAAGCTGCCCAGCTATGGGTAATTATGGAGTGGTCGGCCCGAGAGTCTGACAAGCATTGGCTACATATGGACAGAGCAGTGTCAGAAAGGTTCATCTGGGATTTATTATGGAAACATAAAATAGAGCGCCCGCCCAATGTCTATTTGAGCACGCCTACTAAAACGACTTTAAAGGAATGGAACAGCATCCATAGGTTGTCCTCTCTGACTACATTCCCATCCCCTTCACTCCTATACACTTTAATACCGCGTTTACCCCGAACAGAGACTGGGTCCCTTTGACGTATGTCGAGAGAGGGGTTGCCTTAAGATCTCCAGATGTATTCCACAATTTGGGTCTACCCATGTTTGAACACTGCTGGAGGGATTTTGGCCTGCCAGCTACCGAACACTACTACTACACATAACTCACGCACTGGGGCGGGGATGGGGATTAGACAGCCGGTGACTAGAGAGCTAACACCAATAGAGCATGTGGTGAGGACGGGGGTCTGGCACAAAGGACATTATATCACTGCTCTACAAGGTACTACAATCTACACTGTATACCACCCAACCTCAACACAAACTCTTCTGGGAGCATACCTTTTAGATGGAAATCTTGGACAAACAGTGGGACAAACTTTATATGGACATTCATGAATGTAATCAATCGATGAGAACATGCGAGGCTCATTATAAAGTATTATATGACTGGTACTTGTACCCAACAAGACTAAAACTAATCTTGCCTATTACTTCAGACTCGTGCAGGCTCTTGGACATTTTAGGCACAATTGGTGGGACTGCCCGACAATTAGACCATTCTGGTCAGAAACACTGGCACAAATTAAAGACATATTGGGCTACCCCATACCGGCAGACCCAGGCTTGACACTGTTGGGCCTAAGGTCAGACACTCCCAAATGCCAAACAGTTGGGGATAGATTATGTGGCAGTGTTTAGGGGTTGGCGAATATGGCAGTGGCAGCGGCATGGAAACAGAAGGATGCACCGTCTGCAACCCAGTGGCATTCATGCTGATGGCAAGCCATCACTATGGAACCCATGGCGGGTGTGATACCAGACTCCTTCAAGAATTTTGAGTACATCTGGAGCCCACTAGTGGAATATTTATTATAAGGGCTGCCCCTGCATGCTAGCCCAATGTGGACCCAGGCACTCCATCTTTTCCAGTTCTAGATACTTAAGACAAGATGACCCAAGAGACACAGGTAGCACAGCATGAAGGTTTGCCGGGCGGCTCCTTACCTCAGGGATATATAGATGAATGCACTGTGCACCCTTAATGTTTGTGATGGGTAGGGGGACTTCTTAATTTTGTAATGTCATTATGAAGCAATGCAATAGTGTTTCTTCCTATTTGTTTCTCCCTCTAATGATCTAGCTCCCATCCTCAGAGAGCGGCAACTGTGTTAATCTAAAAATCCAACGCATTGAATTATAGGAAGTCAATTTTCTTGCATAATGTTGTACTATGCTTGAAAAACCTTAATCAAAATACAGTTGAGAAACAAATCAACACAAATGTTATCTCAGAAAAAAAATGCAGCTTTTACACAGAGCATTAAACATTCACAAGTAAATATGCAAGACCTAGGGCCTTATTTATGAAGGCCTTGCACCACCAGTGCGTCACTTTTTCCCATTTTAAAAGTGGCGCACCAGCGGCGCAAGGCCTTCATAAATAAGGCCCCTAGAGTCTTCTGTACAAAAAGTAATACAGCACAGCCCTTTCATTTTTGAATTCCTTACAGTTGCAGCTGTTTGGGGATGGTACATACAGGTTGCTGGTCTCAATCACATGTGCTCCAACCCTTGGAACTATCTCAGCTGTGCCTATAGAGTCAGATCCCAAATCAACCCTCACCCTTCAGTCCCCTTGTTCCTAATCTGTTCACCTCCTGGCTGAGGTCTTTGTCATAACCAATGCCTCAGGCAGAGGCCTGTCGCAGCCTGGATTGCAGTCTGGTTCAAAGCCTTCTGTCGACCTTTATTTCCTCCCCGCCTGAAGCCTCTTGCAAATGCAACACAATGAAACAAATGACATGCTTCAGCTACTGTTTCTTAAACCACAAAATAGGTACTTGAGACCTCGCAGTTAAAAAATGCCGCTGCCCCTGTGACACCCCTATTTTACACACACATTTTAAAAACTACATGATATTACAAGGGCCTGTCTTGTCAGCCAGTTTTGGAGGACACTGTAATACTTATGCATTTTCACAACTACTTACTACAAGCTGAAAGACGTTTTTGGTGTCTTCAAATCATAGATAAAAACAGACATTTTCCGACTAGGAAAAATAGAAACTGGGCTTCGCTGTGCAACACATTGACTGGAAAAAATTATGTAAATGATATATGCTATCATTGTTTTTACCTGCTGCGGAAGTTCATCTGTATCGCCTGGTTGCTCCATACAATTCAACTCGAAGAATTTGTCCATGTTGCTCTGGCCACAAATGTAAAACAATCATTTGCAATGCAATAGGTCTCGCATTTGCGAGAGTTTGAGCTATTTTTATTGTAAATGACATTGCCTTTTATTTTATTTTTGGTTTTTGAAACATAAATAAAAGCCATTGTCATTTACAATGCCAATAGGTCAAACTCGCATAAATGCGAGACCTATTGCATTGCAAATGCTTGTTAGAAATGCTGGTGCTACGGCATGACCCGGCCCACTTAAAGCCCTGGTTATGTTGCTATGTGGTGGTAGCACATCTTCAAACACCTAGACATGGCTCAAGCACAGCTTGCACACAACCCTGGTATTTGCTTGAAATTCATAATCAGGATTACGAATCTTTTGAATCAGGTGCATTAACACACAAGAGGGTGTGATCTTTGCACTGAAAAACGTGAATTTAAAGTAATGTTACCTCCATGTCATACCTATAAAAAAAATAACTTTTAAAATACATACCGCGCTTCATACTACACTTTCTAAGCACTACTGAAATCCGCTCATAATCGAAATATGATGACTACTGCAATGTAAGCCATATATTCTTCCTGCACATTCAGCTCACTGTTTCTCCATTTTGGGCTCCAATTCTAACCATTCGGCGCATCGCATGCATATGCTTAAAGTTAACATCAATGTATGCATTTCGATGAGGGAGAATGCATTATGAAAGTATGTATGGAAATCCAGAATATGATGTGAGACCTCCGGGCGTACTCTTAGCCCTTCGTGAGCACTCAGTGGATTTTGTTTCGTGGCAGAAAACACCTGTGTGTAGGCAGTTCTTTGTAAAAGCAGCAACTAAAAAAACAAGCATTACGGGCACTCTATTAAATAAATAACAAGTCAGGTATTGAAAAACTCACCGCCGCAGCTCGCTTGGACAGGAAGCCAGGCGACCTGTGTTAGGACAGGGGCGGGCCGCAAAAAGACAGGAAGCAGACGGGAGCCTACCCCGCGCTCCTGTGCCCGTGAAGCCAGCCGGAAGATTTGCGTGTGAGCTAGCGGGGCTCCCGTGCTCGTGGAGAGCCCCGCCTGTTGCCGAAACTGACCCACTGGCTGCCGAGGGAGAGAGGGACATGCAGAAAGAGCCCGGTGAGTGTGTGTGGGGATGTGTACGTGTGTGTGTGTGTGTGTGTGTGCATGTGTCTGTGTGTGTGCGAGTGTGTCTGTGTGTGTGCGACTGTGTCTGTGTGTGTGTGTGTCTGTCTGTGTGTGTGTCTGTGTGTGTGTGTGTGCGCGTGTGTGTGTGTGTGTGTGTGTGTGTGTGTGTGTGTGTGTGTGTGTGCACGCACGTGTGTGTGTCTGTGTGTGTGTGCATGCACGCGTCCTGATCCATTGTGACTGGGAAGAGCATGCCGGAATCGGAGCGCGTGCCCTGATCTGATTCTGGCATGCTGCGCGTGCCCATCTCTTGTCTCCTTGTAAGCACAGCCACCGACTATAGGTCTCGCTGCGACAGGGCTTCACCCTGCATCGCAGGTTCGAGACCTAATAAGAGTTTTGCGGCTGCTCCTGATTGTGTGTGTGTGGCCTTGGAGCAGCATTTTATACCTAGTCAACCTTGCTAATTATGCAGGGGCCCACTTAGGGGAGGGGGAGCAGCCATCATCAATTGGGTTTCATTTCATAGCAGATGGCTGCTCCTGATTGTTTGTGTGGTCTTGGGACTACATTTTATACTTAGTAGAGCCCCCTAATTATGCGATGGGCCCAATTTGGGGAGGGAAAGCAGCCATCTGTGTTTGGGTTCCATTTCATACCATGTGGCTGCTTCTGATTGTGTGTGTGACCTGGGGACAGCAATCTGTGTTTGGGTTTAATTTAGTAGCAGATGGCTGCTTCTGATTGTGTATGTGGCCTTGGGACTGCATTTCATACTTAGTAGAGTTTGCTAATTATGCGATGGGCCCACTTTGGGGCTGGTGAGTAGCAGCCATCTATGTTTGAGTTCCCTTTCATAGCAGTCTTGATTCAATTACAAATGTGTCTAGATGTTTCTAACAAAAGATATTTTTAAGTCAAATATGCACCGTCCAAGATAAGACAGATGGCTGAGGAAGACAGTGGGGCTGGGCGTTACTTTTGTGTATTTCACAAGCCTCTCGTTGAGGAGTCCTCCATCTACCTCATCAAGGATTCATAACTGCCATTGTCTGATCATGCCTAGACTTCCTTTGTTAGATGACTCACATACTGTGAACCCAGAGAGTGTTGCACCTTTGCCTGTGACAAAGCCCTAGACAAAGGGCAATGGGGCCCACACCTGTTATGACAGCACCCTAAACATGTAGCTGAACCATGAGCATGTAACTAGCATGTGACCAGGGTGATATCACAACACACCTGACCCAACACGGTCACGTGACCCCCCCAGAAGTGATGTTATTGCCGGAGAGGGCCCAAAAGGGCCCAGACGTCCCAGTAATGGAAGTGACATCACTTTCTGGGTAGGAAAACTGTTGTTTTTTTTTGCTTGATGTGGAAGGTATCCCTCATTACTACTCACAAGTAGCACATATATTCACTGTGTAATTCCCTTCTATGTCAATTCATATTTGGTTTGAGTTTTTTGTTCAAAATATTGATGAGAGGCCTGCAACTACAAAGCAATAATGTTTACGAAAACCATGACAAAATATAACAAGCATTGACAAAATCAAAAGGCTGCCAGTCAACACCAAACCTACTGGCACTGTAAATACATGTGTTTTAAAGTGCAAAGCCAAACAAGTGTTAACCTCAGGTTTGTGGGAAAGGTGTGCATCCTAAAAATAAATTGGTATTCGGGCTGCCTCAGGTTAGCAGGCAAGTACAATATAGTACATTATAGTTGACACTTCCAAAGAGCATTCTGTCAAGTAACATTAGAAAGTTACATTCTTGTGAATTTTATCAGTATTACACCTCTAACCCACAGATCACATATTGTGCCTCTGGTGACTGAACTCGCAAAGGAGTGTTTGCTGCTTGGTCGTGCTGTTCTCAGAAAGCCCGGGGAATTGTGCCTGAAGGCGGAGAGGCGCTCCGCTGAGCGAAAGGGAGCAAGTGTGTTCTTTTGGAGGACGGGACTGCGAGGCTCAACAGGCTGTGCGCACAAGATCTCGCACACCTGCTGCCTCTTCCCGGGTCTCCACCCCTCCTCACCGCCTACTTCACTCCTCGCGGCCCCCGTCACGCGGGTGCCGCTCGCAAAGGAGTGTTTGCTGCTTGGTCGTGCTGTTCTCAGAAAGCCCGGGGAATTGTGCCTGAAGGCGGAGAGGCGCTCCGCTGAGCGAAAGGGAGCAAGTGTGTTCTTTTGGAGGACGGGACTGCGAGGCTCAACAGGCTGTGCGCACAAGATCTCGCACACCTGCTGCCTCTTCCCGGGTCTCCACCCCTCCTCACCGCCTACTTCACTCCTCGCGGCCCCCGCTCCGCGGGTGCCGCTCGCAAAGGAGTGTTTGCTGCTTGGTCGTGCTGTTCTCAGAAAGCCCGGGGAATTGTGCCTGAAGGCGGAGAGGCGCTCCGCTGAGCGAAAGGGAGCAAGTGTGTTCTTTTGGAGGACGGGACTGCGAGGCTCAACAGGCTGTGCGTACAAGATCTCGCACACCTGCTGCCTCTTCCCGGGTCTCCACCCCTCCTCACCGCCTACTTCACTCCTCGCGGCCCCCGCTCCGCGGGGGCCGCTCGCAAAGGAGTGTTTGCTGCTTGGTCGTGCTGTTCTCAGAAAGCCCGGGGAATTGTGCCTGAAGGCGGAGAGGCGCTCCGCTGAGCGAAAGGGAGCAAGTGTGTTCTTTTGGAGGACGGGACTGCGAGGCTCAACAGGCTGTGCGTACAAGATCTCGCACACCTGCTGCCTCTTCCCGGGTCTCCACCCCTCCTCACCGCCTACTTCACTCCTCGCGGCCCCCGCTCCGCGGGTGCCGCTCGCAAAGGAGTGTTTGCTGCTTGGTCGTGCTGTTCTCAGAAAGCCCGGGGAATTGTGCCTGAAGGCGGAGAGGCGCTCCGCTGAGCGAAAGGGAGCAAGTGTGTTCTTTTGGAGGACGGGACTGCGAGGCTCAACAGGCTGTGCGCACAAGATCTCGCACACCTGCTGCCTCTTCCCGGGTCTCCACCCCTTACACTCCTTCCGGCATATGACCTGGTACCAGGCACGCGTGAGCGGAACGCGTGTGCGGGACGAATCCCGGGACAAAGCCCGGACTAAGGGCGGACCCTCTGAGACCCTCCGAGACACGAGGAGACCGGACCGGGCATATCTTCTTGTTCTCAGGTACTGATTGTGTTTTTTTTATTTTTTATCAAATTATTTTCCCACCACCGTCATCTGCCTCACCAACCGACCCCTTTTATTTAGATATGGCAACTGTCAATGTTGAGCTGCACGCGCAGGACAAACAGGGTTTGCTGCTTAATGGGACCTTGGACAGTTATTTCACCAAATCATCGCCTGATATTGCTAGGGAGATTGTGCTAGCGGAGCGGCGGGCAGACCGCCGCCGTTCAGTGGAAAGCATGAAGAATGGATCAGCTTTACCACCTTTATCTCCCGTGATTGGACCCTCTGCTAATGCTGCTGGGGTACTAATAAACGAATCGATCCCTCTATTAGACAGTTTACTCCCAGAGGTAAATACGGTTGTTCTTTCACCCGAAACCGTATCTCGAGCTGATATGATTGACTTGTCCGCAACATCTATTGGAAGTGGCCTGTCGACTCTAAAGGGAGATGCCTTGTTACAACAGCATGCAGCCCGTGTTAAGGCTAAAAAATTACCATCAACGGGGAAAATTTATGGCCCCCCGCCGAACAAAAAGCGACGGAAAAGGAGGGATCCGTTGCAACCTAAACTGAGCTGCTCTGACTTTGGCAAAAAATTGTCTACAGTTGTTAAGAATCCCTGTGTTATCCAATCTGATTCTGAGGGGATGGACATCATTTCCGCATCCCCAGTTTTACTGAATACCTCTATAGACAAAGAGGTCAATAGGGAGTTAAGTGCGACAGACGATGTTCATACTGAGAATAAGGGCCCCGTGTCCCTTCAGGATATTGAGAACCTGATCAGACTATATTCTGTATCTATCTTGGAGAGGTTAACGGAGGTGGAGTGTAGGCTGTCAAAAATTGAGACTGCATTGCCTAAAATAGATCTTGTAGGCCATAAAGGTGTTAATTATGCAGACAGTCAAGCATTTAATGGTGTATCTCAAGCTTTGTCATCTGTTGTGCAACCCCCTCCCCCTATTGCTGCTCATGTTGTTCTTACCCCTCCCTCAATTCCATCTGTACCAAAATCCTTGGGGAACACAGTATCAGCTATTGCTCACCATCATGTTAATTCTAGACCATCTCAAGAGAAAACAGGTGATCAAATGCTGGGGTCTGTCGTTAGTAAGACCAGTGTTAATACATCTAAAAATTCTGGTAATATAACCAACCTAGCTTTAACAGACTTAACAAGGGAAGTGAGGGAAACCAGACGCACCTGGGGGAAACCTAAAAGGGTTCCGTTGCCTGAACTTCCACCAGAGGCAGTACCCTATGTGGTAGTCCTAACAGGTGTGCCGGCCCTTGAACAAAATAAGAGGGAGGGCTTCTTTCAACTAAAAAACAAGATAACTCACTGGTTGAGAGCACACAGGCCTATTGCAAATTATATTAACGGGGACATAGTTCATGTTCGACGCCTCGAATGGTTGGGGGGCAGAACCAAAGATATCGAAGGAGATGTAGTGGTTGTTAATTTTAGGGACCCAAACGCTGTCCACTACATATTGAACTGGCAGATGGGGAGTTCTAATAGTACTATAATCCCAAGACCTCTAACGTATTTTTATCCAAGGTCAGTGGTTTTTCCATCTCAGCTTCCCCTTTTACAGGGGTCAATTCAAACCCAGCCACTTAACTATTCAATTGTACAGAATGTTGGGAACAGTCAATACGCTCAGTACCCCCTGATCTATCAGGGTATGAGAAACATGCCCTGCGCCCCATGCCCTGCAACAGTCCCAGACCCCCTGGGATGGCATTCTGTCCCAGCTAGTCATCATAACTTTCACAACTTTCAAGACAGAAGGATGGACCATCTGAAACCCTTCACGCCACTTGAGACGTCCAATCGTTTTGATGTTTTCAGTGGCCTTGATGGTTGTGATTGAAGTTTGTTGAGTGGGGGGGTTGAGGGAGGGGACTCAAGGAACCATACTGAAATGGGGGTTGGAATAGAGTGTAATCTATTACCAACTGTTGTATCTCGACCTTTGGAAAAAAATGTAACATGTTACGATAATATTCCTGAAGAACAGGTAGAACTAATTCCTACTATAAGACACTCACCTTCTGAGGGAATATTTTCGGGAATCCAACAAGTAACATATACTGGTGATGAGATGCCAAGGGTTAACACTGTTACGTCTTCTGCATTGGGGATTTCGGTTAAGCTTGTTAGCTGGAATGTAGCTGGGGTTGCCAGCAATTTGAGGGATCCGGACTGGGCTGCATTTATGGAATCCTTTGATTTTTGCCTACTCCAGGAGACCTGGGCAATCGACATTCCCCACAGGGTGGGCTACAAGACTTTTGGTATTGGAGCAATCCCATCCAAGAGTGGTAGGCCGTCTGGGGGCCTCCTGATTTGGACAAAGATCAATCTAAGGGTTGATATTGAGGTGATAGACACAAATTCTGTAGATATCCTAGCATTAAAAATAACTACCTCCAATGGGAAGAAATTAATCCTAATAAATATCTATAATAGGCCAACACCGTCAACAAAGGAATCCTCGATTGTTTCTAAATTGGATTGCTTTTTGAGGGGGTTGAATCCTGGGGAGGATCTTATCATCTTGGCTGGGGATCTCAATTGTGACTATGAACCTGTGTTGGGCATAAGTGAGATTTTTGAGGAGGAAGATCAGGCAAATAAAATCCCCCTCCTCGGGAGCAGCAAATCTGTGAAATGTTCCATTCTGGCTCTCCAACTGATCAAACTATGTACAGAGCATCACCTTAGGGCCTGTAATGGCCGGTTACCGTCCGACACCATAAAAAAACCAACCTTTAGGAGGAACACATATAGGAGCATCTTGGATTTTGCAATAGTTTCTATCCCTCTTTGGTCGTATCTCATAGATCTTGAAATAATGGAGAGGGCTGAAAGTGATCACTTTCCATTAAATTTGTCACTAAACGCTGCATTATTTAGCGACCCCTCCCCTCCTCCCTCCTTTGAGGGGGGTGTTGGGGATGGCAATGATATTCATATCAGTAACAACAGGAGATCGCTAAAATGGCCATTCATTCTGGATCATGGTGATATTTTGAGCGAAATATACTCACTTTTTGCAGGTACCTTTGCTGCATATCTAAGCTTAACTCATGAGGAGGAAGCAAGAACTTCCTTTCAGACCTTACATCAGGAGTTTTTCAAAAAATTAAAACTACTGGTAACTAAAATGCCCAAAAAACCCCAGCAGAAGACTCAGAACTTGTCTCACAGCAAGCCCTGGTACGACAGATTGTGTAGAGAGTCTAAGAGGGAAATGTTAATCGCTATTAAATCCAATTCGCAACTGGATGTTAAGAAAGCTAGAAGTAACTATAAAACGACCCAAAGGACTTCGAAAATTGCGTGGGAGGAAGAAAAGTGGGCGGAATTACTGTCAGCTGCAAGATCACGAGATACTGTACTATTTTGGAAGTTGATAGCTAATGGGAACAAGGTGGGAAGGGTGGTCAGAGACACATTCCTAGACGAGCAAACCTGGGTAACCCACTTTACCAATTTGTATATGAAATATGATGACCCTCACACAGCATCTACTGTAGTAAGTCATGAACTTCCAGTAGATCCGCTGGTCTTTACCTTGGGGGAAACAGAGCTGGCCATTAGCCAAGTTAAAAATGGGAAAGCCCCAGGTTTGGATAAAATCCCCGGGGATCTTTACAAGCACGACTTGAAAATATGGGCACCATATATCAATTATCTATGCAACAAACTATCTCAAAGTTTAGAATTTCCTGAAAGTTGGAAAGGAGCTGAAATTGTTTTAATATTTAAAAAAGGAGACAGGAAGGATCCCTGTAATTATCGTCCTATAAGCTTAATGGACATCCTTCAGAAAATTTATTCACGCCATATTCTATTACGAGTGAGTAATTGGTTGGACGAAAAATCATTTTTGACTAAATTTCAAGCCGGGTTCAGAACCAAAGTCAGCACTATAGATCAGTGCTTTAGATTCTGCTGCCTCTACTGGAAGTACGTAATGATAAAGAAGGCCCACTTGTATGTTGCCTTTGTTGATTTAAGGGCAGCATTCGACTTGGTGCCACGTGATCTTCTGTGGAAAACGCTGAGTGCAGCGGGCATGCCAAACAATATAGTAGCTCAAATCATAAAATTACATGATGGGAACTTTGCGAGAATTAGATGGGGACAAAATGGCGAACTTTCACGGAAAATTCCAATCGAACGTGGAGTTCGCCAGGGATGCGTCCTGGCCCCTACTTTATTTTCTATTTTCGTGAATGATATTCCCTCTTATTTAGACAAATGTAAAAATGACGCACCTAAATTGAATGGCGAAAGGGTAGCATCTCTATTGTTTGCTGACGATACTATTCTGATATCCCAAACTAAAAATGGCTTGCAGATTTTATTGAATACTTTTAACGATTACTGTTGTCAAAAGGGGCTAGAGATCAACGTAAAAAAAACGAAATACATGGCCCTTAATCCAACCAAACCAGACAAGGGTTGTCTAATTTTAAAAGGGACAAAGTTGGAATCAGTGCCTCACTTTTCTTATTTAGGGGTGACGCTTGATTGTAACTTCACCTGGAAAGCACAAATGGAAAAAAGCAAATTGTTATTTGCTCAGAACGTTAAACCAATTCTCAGAGAGCAAAGCTTAAGCACCAGTAAAGCGGTACGTCCCGTCATGGAACTTTTTAAATTTAAGGTTCAATCTTCAGTGCTATATGGTGCTGAACTGTGGGGGCCAGGCTCCAAGGAGACTTTTAGTATCCACGATAACAACTTTATGCGTAGCTTGGTTAGGGCTCCGAGAGGAACCCCATTAGTACCCCTGCAATTGGACCTTGATTTTAAAAGAACTGACCATCATGTTCTTATTAGACCGCTTATGCTCTGGGTAAGATTGTGGCACGTTCCTGAGCTCCAGGCATATAGAGAAGGGCTGATAGAGATTATGGGGTTGGATAGTAACAAAAAAATCCCTTGGTTAACACATGTTAGGACTTGGCTTAATTTTATAGGCCTGAAACATTTTTGGGAGTATCCCGAGCATTTACCACCTAATCCCAAATTAGTCCTGAAAAAAGCTTTTTGGTCCTATGTAGCAAATATGGCTGTAAACCTCAGTACTAGTGGTTCATTAGTATCAAAATTTTTAAGTTTCAAGGGCGAACCCTTTTATGAGTCCTTTATGGACGAGATAGAGCCCCCACTTGCCAAGACACTTTTCCTAAAGTTTAGATATGGAAATCTTCGATTAAAATCAACTTTGTCATGTTGGGCAAGGAACCGTGATCCATCGGCTGAGGTATTGGACAAAGTTTGTTCACTTTGTGAATACAATCAAATTGAGAATGTGCAGCACATTCTCTTTTTTTGTCCTATCTACGCCCATGAAAGGAAAAGATGGATTAAACCGATATGCCTTTTACTAGGCGTGAGGTCCTGCGACCAGGCTCTGAGAATTTTGACTACTAATACTTCACAACAGATCATATTTAGTGTCAGTAGATTTTTACTCGCCATTTGCTACCGTAGAAAAAAAATGGGCCTTCAGCTGTGAATTTAATCTCTAATCTCTATTATATTGTCCAATCTATGGAATCGATTTTGTTTATATTAGCACTAAGTGCATTATACAATTGAACTTGCTTATAGAACTATTGAGGTGTCCTCCCGTCTCATATGTTTTTTATTGTTATGCTCCATGTATATTCCACTTCTGTTGCACAGTTATATAGAATGTATTTTACTTTTTATTTTTAAGTGATTGTTCTATTTTTATTGAAATGTAATTTTTAATGAAATGTAATGTTTAAATTGTTCTTTTATGGCGTAACGCCGAAATAAAGATTTGAACTGACTGAACTAATAAATACTCAAGCATGAACCAAAATACTCAGGAAAAAAGTGTAACACCAAGGTTTAGTAAAATATTGGTAATATTCCAAAATCTAAACAGGGGAATGGTCTAATTTTTTCATCTTTTTTTTTCCCAGCTGAAGGATTTTTAGTAGCGCAGATTGGATTACAAAGAATTAGTCACACATGGAATGCATTTATGACTCATGCCTTTATTAAACATCAGTTTTTCCACTCTGATACCATACGGGAGGAATCCAATATCATAATTCTTTTTAAACTCTATGGGCTTCATTTATGAGGCCTTGCGTGAGTTTTGCGCTTCCGATGCGTCACTTTTTGTGACGCATCGGCGGCGTAAAACATGCCTCCTGATGCGCACTATTTACAAAGTGACGCATCTAAGCAGATGCGTCACTTTGTAAACCCCTGCGCTACATTATACCTGCGTCAGGTATAATGTATGCAGAGGGGGCGTTCACCCGCATAAAGCCTCGTAGAAGTGACGCAGTGAAATCTATGAGATTTCACTGGGTCACTTTTAGGACGCTGTTGCGTCAAAATCTTGCGCCTGCCTCACAGCAGGCGTAAGACTGACGCAAGCCCTTTCACATGGGGCTTTCCCCATGTGAAAGGAAGCATTGCTGGAGTTGCGTCACTTTTGCGACACACTCCAGCAATGCGTCACTTTTGGGCCTACAGATACGTCCGAAATACTGACGTATCTGTAACTCCTTGCGACATGATGCGTCATATTATAAATATGACGCATCAATCATGTCGCAGGGAGAGCGCAGTGAAAAGTGACGCATCGCTGTTTTCACGCAGCGATGCGTCACTTTTCATAAATGAGGCCCTATGTGTTATACTTGTTACCTGAATAGTCTCCTTAAGTCAGTGTCATTTTAAGTGCTTATTGTGGGGGCACCTGTAGAGAATAAATGTGAATTTTATTATCAATTTCCTGCAAATTCAACCCTGCATGATGTGAAATAATACTAAATGATACGTTACATTTTAACAGGATCACAAAAAACTGTTGAAATAGTTCTTGCCCAGGGACCAAAATACCCTTAAATGGCACTGGGTGGAAGTCAAAAGTCAAATATAAAGAAAGTTCTCTATCCCAGGGAGAACCTTGAAAGATGGGGGCTCTGGGCAAATCCCCACTGTGCCCCTGTCTTAAAATGTCTCTGACTTCATCTCAAGTGACAACAGCACATGCTGAAGACGGACAATTTTAACTTCTTAAGTACATTTTGCGAAGTGGGTCAGGATAAACAGCAATCAGTCCACTGCCCTTTTGAATGTTTATCTGGTAAGAATTTTTTCTTTGGAAAATCCATTGCATATACACAGGGCCAGTTTTAGCGCTGGTGGCGCCCGCTGCGACAATCTTTTTTTGGTGTCCCCCAAATGGCCTCCTTCTTGGATTCCCTCCCTACCTCCCGGCATAAGAACCCCTCATATTTCCATAGCCCCTCTCTCAAATACATTTCATTTGTTTTAATGTACTAGCAAAGGCTGGTTTATCCACTCGCCTATTCACATAAAACACAGATCTGTTCTATGCAGCAGATATTTAACCCTCTGTGCCACTTTATGTTGAGTCAAAACTGCCACTGGACAAAACTTTGATCTCTCTCTCTCTAGCACGAACATTAATCACAAGCGTTATCATGATATTTGTATTGCTGCCTGAAAGCTGGACACACAAGGAACTCTTCAGAAGGTGCTTTTAAGTCGTGCGTTCTTCCTAAACATAGTGCCACCCCTGAGGTCAATGCCCCCTAGGTTAACCCCCCTTGCGGCCTCGCCAGTCTCACTACCCTAAAGCCAGCCCTGCATATACGCACTTATCAACTGGATCGGTTAAACCTCACAAGGGGGACCTTTAGCTCATTCTGCTACGTTAAACAACAGAAATTTAGAGTATGGCGAATGGCATATTCTGCCACAAATATGGTGGGTGTCCTGTTCATCGCATTGCAAGTGCATTGTAGCCTATCATGTTTTGACAAAGTATCTATTCTGTCAAACATTATTGAAGGATCCAATCATGGTACAGGGCAACCTGACACCTATTACTCCAACAGTGGTGGCTGGTGACTTTAGAAAATGGAGTGGCTTAAGTCGCCAGGCAAGCTGAACTACACATGATAACTCCACAGTATTTCAATTCTTTATTTGTAGGAATGGTATGTCCACGTGCACAAATACATATATTTCAATGCAGTGGCGGCTCCTCCACTAAGGCGGAGCAGTGTTGCCTCACTGCCTGCAGCACTGCAAAAAAAGTAAAAATAAAATAATAATAACACATGTTATTAACATTTTATTTTTCCATGCTCAGGCAGCTTTGTGGGAGAGACGGCGGGGCTGCCCTGAGCAGGGAAGGAGTGGTTTGCCCACTCCACACTCCAAGTGAGCATGAATGTTTGACTTGCCCTCTTGGGCCGGCCAAACACTTATGCACACTTTGCTTGTTCTCCATCCAGGCTGCATTACACCCTGGGTGGAGAACATGCACCAGGCTCCCATTCCCTGGCTGAGTGCTGAAAAACAGCGCTCAGGCCGCGTTGTGATTGGTCAAGGGAGCCTGGGTGGGTGCTTCCTGATCGTGTCTCCTGTTATGCAGAAGGAAGGAAGAGAGGATGCAGAGGACCGAGGAGAGGGGGCAGGTAAGGGATTCTTTTTTTTAACCCCCCTCCACAACCCACTAATGTCATCGAGAAACAGCCACCACTGTTTCAATGCTAGTCAGCTGTCCAATTTACAGCGGCAGGGCCCTTTCTTGTTTAGTTTGTTTTATATAGCTCAAACTCGACCAGAAGGTATTGGAGCACTTTGCGTGTGCACAAGTTATATTACACAAGAGTACATAGATTTTTTAGGATTTGCCTATATGTAGCGGACGTTGAGCCCATGCCGAGACTGCAGCAGCAAGGAGCGTAATGCCAAAGTTATCACTGTTTAGTAAGTGTGGGCGGAAGTTGCGTAATGGACTTTCGCGGAGAGACACGGAGATTGAACCAATCTCGATGCCTCCGCAAAAGTTCATTATGTGATG
This sequence comes from Lissotriton helveticus, assembly GCF_964261635.1. Taxonomy (NCBI): domain Eukaryota; kingdom Metazoa; phylum Chordata; class Amphibia; order Caudata; family Salamandridae; genus Lissotriton; species Lissotriton helveticus. Next base: position 1,077,335,963 of record NC_136067.1, on the reverse strand, counting down.
CCCGCCAGCCCGCCGCCCGCCTCCCGCCCACCTCCTGCCCGCCTTATTAAATTATATTAAAAAGCCTAAAATGAAACTTAAATAAAATGTATCTTTTTGCGGCTGCATCCTTCCCCATCGTGGCTTCATCTGGAAACTGCGCATCAAGGGAATGCGAGTAAAAGTTTTTGTGTCCTGTTTGCACAGTAACTTTTTTGTTATATGTTGAACGTTGTTAGTCCTTGTCTCATATAAGTTTGTGTTCACTGCACCATTCACTGACTCCTTCCTTTTTGGGTTTCGGACACGTTTACGTTAAGCTAGGTGGCACCGATGATGAGAACAGGGCCATCCTGGTGAGTACTAAGCATGAGCGCTAAATCCGCTCCGATCGCGGATTTTGCGAATTTTCGGTAAATTCGCGATCCGCGAACTCTCGCGAATTTGCCGAAAATTCGCAATCCGCGAGCGGCGGATTCCGGGGGCAAAAGTTCAACCATTCCTGGTCTGTTGTAACTAATTTACGATGGCGCCGGCAAGCTGCCAGCGCCATCCTAAGATAGTTACTAAATTAGCTTCAACAGGAAGCTCTAATAGATAAGATAAAGCAGGTCATCGAGCGCCTGCTTTATTTAATCTATTAGAGCTTCCTGTTGAAGCTAATTTTGTAACTATTTTATGATGGCGCTGGCAGCTTGCCGGCGCCATCGTAAATTAGTTACAACAGACCAGGAATGGAATAATACCGTTTTGGAGGCTTGGCAGGTGTGCCTTCTTCCCAAATATACCGTCGAAAATCAGCTGTGACGCTGGACAAAGGCCTTTGCATCTTTGACCTTCACGAGCGCAATCCCCGTGCTGTTATGTGACCAGGAGCTTCTGTCTCTACATCTGCTGCTCTGATCAGTCTCTGACCTTTTATACACACAAGAGCCATGTGCACTCGCTTGGAAGCGCCGTCCGTTTGGCCCCGCCCACACACTTCGCGGTGTGCACCGTCTTCCCGCCATTTACCCACTATGATGGGCAGATCACTCAAGGGACCCCTGCGCCCTTCGGCGCGATTGCATAGTAACACACACCTGGTCGCTGTAGACAACTCTCTGGCACTTTAAGCAGCTGTACTGTAGTAAAAGCACTATACATTTACCCAACGAGGTAGCACTTACTGATTATCCAGTAGAAAGTACTCCAGTTGAGTAGAGGTATGGCACAAAACGGTGGCTTCTTCTTGAATAAATATGAAGGGCAGGGTTCATTCTGGCACGATGGTCCTGGCACAAAAATTAAACCTCAACAGGAAGCACTTACAGATATCAATACAGCACGTGCCCTAGTTGAAGCTTACATTCAGTGACTCATTCATCAGCCCAAAAACAATCGTGAGCATTGTGGAGGCTGGGCAGGTGTGCCTTCTTCCCAAATATACCGTCGAAAATCAGCTGTGACGCTGGACAAAGGCCTTTGCATCTTTGACCTTCACGAGCGCAATCCCCGTGCTGTTATGTGACCAGGAGCTTCTGTCTCTACATCTACTGCTCTGATCAGTCTCTGACCTTTTATACACACAAGAGGCATGTGCACTCGCATGGAAGCCCCGTCCGTTTGGCCCCGCCCACACACTCGAGGTGTGCACCGTCTTCCCGCCATTTACCACTATGATAGGTCACTCAAGGGACCCCTGCGCCCTTCGGCGCGATTGCATAGTAACACACACCTGGTCGCTGTTGACAACTCTCTGGCACTTTAGGTAGCTGTAGTGTAGTAAAAGCACTATACATGTACCCAACGAGGTAGCACTTACTGATTATCCAGTAGAAAGTACTCCAGTTGAGTAGAGGTATGGCACAAAACGGTGGCATCTTCTTGAATAAATACGAAGGGCAGGGTTCAATCTGGCACGATGGTCCTGGCATGGAAGCCCGCCCCCAAATCCGCCGATCCGCTAAATCCGCGGATTTTGCGGATCCACGATCCGTGAATACGCAAATTCGTGAATCGTGGATCCGCAAAATCCGCCCATGCTTAGTGAGTACCAACCAGGGGTCCCATTGGTGGTGCGCCCGTGAGGTGCCACCTAGCTATTCACACATTTTTTAATTTTTGTTGTCCTTCTGGTGAATGTGAGTCCTGTGTTGTTTGTAATGTGTTGATCAGAGTATGGCTACCTTTTATTATGGCAATAGACTGGGACATGGTAACAATCTCTAGAGTTAGAGGTGTTGCTGGAGTGATTATTTGACGATCCATTTGTGTTCACAGATTTGTATGTAAATTGCCTGAAGAACTAGGTCATTTGGTTTTGTTGACTTACTGAGTGGAGGGCGCCTGACTCCTACTGTGTGTGTGCTGGTGAACAGAGTACCTTAATTAGACAAGAGATGTTTCGATGTCAAGTTTGTTCATTTTCTTCATGCAGTGACAGTCATGCATTGGGTACGTTGAGCGAAGCACTGTTTTGAGTGCAATGGTTCTGATGATGATGAGCTGGGTTAGTCCAAGCTGGAGGGGAGATGCTGTGTTCTTCTCCATGCGAAGCTGTGTTGGTTCAGAAGCAAAGGGACCAGATGCGATTTAGAGGTTCCGAGTGCAATGAACTGATTCTACTCCTCCAGCAAGTTCCATGGGCCAGTTCTACTACACCCAGGGTGGGGAAGCTTCGATTTCTCTGGTGCAATTATTTGTGTCAACTTCTAGTGAACCAGACACAGGAGCAGGTGTAGCAACGTTGATAGACCTGAGAATTGTGTTTCTGCATGCATATATCTTTTATGGAATTGTTTTCTGAATAATGATTATTTTAATTGAATGGATAGTCCTGGGTCTTAAGCAACAGGAGGCAAGCCAACAATCCCTTAGAAATCACATGGGTTACAAGGCAGAGTCCAGCTCTCCTCAGCAGGGTCAGAGAGCAGGAGGTGTAGGAGGATGGATATGTGACTATGGTTACCCCCAACTTTTTGCCTTGTGTTTAGCTGGTTTTCGACTTAGTTGGCCTGGGATCCTGCCATTCAGGACCCCAGGCTATCTGCTCTCTCTGTAAAATGGACTCCATGTACTTTAGGTACATACCTAATGTGATGTTGGTTCACCTTTGTGAGCCCCTGTATAGTGTACCATAGATACCCAGGGCATGGGTGCATCCAAGGCCTACCAGGGGCTGCAGCATGAATTATGCCACCCCTGGCTGGCCATCCAAATTGACACAACTGGCTGATCACTCAGCTGGGGCAAGGTCGTGTAATCACCCCTATGGCAGGCCTTAACAATCCTGAAGGCAGAGTGCTTGGTTTTATGTGAGATGAGGCTTTAGCATGAGCTGAGCCTGTCTGCAGCTTTCGGAACCATGTCCTTATAGCTGTTCTATGATACAGTCATACCATATACTCTTAAGTGCATTATAATCCTCGCGGTTATTGCTAACTTTGGTTTGGCTTTATCAAAACATTTCGTGTAAGGTGTCATACGCTTTGGAATGCTACCCCCTCGCCAGTTCTGGTAACGGGGATAGCATTCCACCCTTCTAGAGGGGGAAGACATGTTGTTCCTGTTAATCCCGGTTAAAGTTAACCAGAGCTTCAGCATCACAAAATGGATGCTGCTATCACAGACACAGGTCTGACCTCCTGCTGCTGGGAGTCCTTCCAGTGAGGGAGGTTTGGACAATAGATTTCCTGCCTTGGGAGGTGCTAGCACCACCCCAGACAGGCCTTAGTGTATTGGGGCAGGGAGGGCTGAATGAAATGAGACACTGCCTGGGGCACACAAGGTGCTCCATGCATAGTCCGGCTCAAACCAGTTGCTGGGGCACTCCAGCCCCAGCTCTGGCGCAAAACTGGACAAAGGGAAAGGGGTGTAACCACCACCTTCCCTGGTCCCACCCATAGGAGGGACCTAGCAAGTAATCCAGCCTCTTTGATTAGGATAAAGGTAGGAGCTGAGTCTAGAGACTTTGGATTTATCCTGAACTGAAACTTGAAATGAAACTCTGGACCTTCGACCTTCTACTGCAACTAGAAGACTGAAGAATCTCCCTTGTGGTCAAGGAGTGACCACCCTGTGCAAACAGGCACCAACAGTGACTTGACAGTTTGCTTTGTCGATGCTCCTGCCAGAGCCCGAGCACAGAGCCAGACAGGAATTGGACTTTCAGATTTCTCTGACCCCGATCCACAGCCACAGCAAAGCTGAGACCTGTGGAGGCAACGAGAGACGTGGGACTGGACATCTTGGAAAACCTGCTTATTGCTAATTGTGCAGCTTCTGAGGCACCCTTGAAGTTGTGCATTGGGGATTAGGAAGCCCTAGCCCTGAGCACCTTTTGCACCGATGCACAGCCCTCCACACTCACAGAGTGCCGCGTTGGGCCTGCTTGTGTTTTAGGCTTGATGCGCCTTTCTGGTCAATTGCCCGTTGGCTAGTGGCCTCTGTGAAGGTGAACCTTTGAACTTGCACTACTTGCCTGATTGCTTTAGGCTTGCTCCTGCTTCCCTGAAAAGGAGAAGCTCCCCAGACCTTGCTGGTCTGACTTGAAGCGAATATTTGATTCCTGCGTAGGTTGCATTTGCCAAGGCCTGTTGACTGAAATCCAGAAGCCGACACTGCCGACAGTGAGATCCTTTGTGGGACAGTCCGTATCCAGCTCCTGGTCATTGCCGACACCTCCTGGTCTGCGTGGCTGCAGAGGCAAGCTTCATGAAATCACCTGATTGCTCCGCGACATCGCCTGGTTCCTTCCTGGTTCCTTCCTGGTCACTGGCTAGTGACCCAGGCTCTGTCCCCTTTGCTTTCAGGTACTCTTCATCCTCTATCCACCCTTGGATCCAACCGGACACTTCTCTCCTGGTCACCTGCAGCATCTTTTTACAGGTCTCCATAGGATTCAGCGACGAAACCCGACACAACTTGACACCTATGCACCCGGCTCCTGTGGGTGAGGTAACGCGAGTACTCCGGTGCTCCTGTGGGTATTGACTATCCAAGTGTCCTAGTTTTCAGTAGCTTTCTCCTAGTCCATCCGGAAGTGTCCTAAATCAACTAGTTTTTAACTTTTATGTTCCCATTGTATCCCTATGGTAACTCGCGTGTGTGTTTAGACACTGCACACAAATCCCGTGGGCCTCCTGCTTCCTAACTATCATTAGCTCAGTGTAGCCCCAGCGATCCCCTAGGCCCTAGGCCTACTCCCTGTTCGTGACGTGGTTCTTATACCACTATTTTAGTATATGGTTTGCAACGCCCCTAGGGCTCGACTGTATTTTGTGCAACTTATTGTATGATAAATAAGTATCTTGTTATGTGCTTTGGCCTCTGACCTCATAAAGAGTTCAGAGGGATTGTGTTAGTAATAAATACATATATATTGTATATATAACCTGTGTGGTGTCCTTTCATTTGGTATTCAAGGGGTTACATATGGTAAAACAGCTGGCTTCACATGCTCTCTCAAGTTTTAGCCTAAGACTGCTTTGTCCATGCTACCATTAGGATAGCTGGTCTATAAGGTTGACTTTACAACCATCACCATAAGGGTTGTTTGGACTGATACAGGGTGCCCACTAGAATAGTGGACATCACATATCAGGCCAACTTCCCACATTCCTGTGCAGAGGTTGGGATACGAGCTTGCTGTTGTTTTACCAATTGTAATCTTAAGATATCATTTGAAAGATCACATTAAGGTACCATAGGTACATATAACAAGTCTTATAATACTTAAGTTCTACTGAACTTAGTGGTTGTAGAGCAAAGGGCTTAGCACGCCCTGACTACAACTCCTAGAGCGGTTTAGTAGGTAACACTTAGTGTAGGTAGGTGCACACACCACACCTCACTAGATCATGTCTACCTCAGGAGAGCCTAGTGTGACTCTCCCTGTGGGAAGTGACCCTGCCAGGGTACCTTCAAGATATGATACCCTAACCTTCCATGATTTGAGGCACTTGTGCACATCTAGGAGGTTAAAACAGGGTTCCAACCCTACCCTCAAGCACCTGATAGAGCTCATGGAAGAATATGATGCTCTGAAAGCCTCTAACCGAGGCCCCTCAGGTAATGCAGATGAGGGACTACCCTCAACAGAGGATGCCCCTGACCCTACTGTCATAGATGATGAGCAAGGGGTGGAGGAGGAAGATTCTGGGGAGGAAGTAGACAGCCAGGTCCAAGTTAGTAGACTTAGCCAGACTAACCTAAACCTACATGGGGCTGAAGATGGGCTAGCCCCATACAGGCCTTTAAGTAGACTTAACCAGAGGTATAGGAGGGGAAGATCCCACTCTAGGGAATCTCTCCACTCTAATGCTTCAAGGGGCTCTAATGCCTCTGCTCAGAGGGGAATGACTTCTCCTCAGAGAAGTGAGCATCAGGCAAGGGTGAAGGAAGTCAATCTGAGGATTGAGAGGGAGGAACTTGCCCTCGCCAAGGAGAAACTTGCCCTTGCCAGAGAGCAAAAGTTAAGTAGATTAGATTCCACTGGTGGTAGCAATATCCCCAAGGATAAAGATAGGTCCTATGATACTAGAAACCTAAGCAAGATTGTCCCACCCTACAAAGTTGGATATGATATCCACAAGTGGTTTACTGCTTTGGAGAGGGCTTGCAAAGTACTGCAGGTACCCCAAAGTCAGTGGGCAGCAACCTTATGACTCTCCTTTTCAGAAAAAGGCAGAGATAAGCTCCTCACAGTTAGTGATGAGGATGCTAACAACTACACAGCCCTGAAGAGTGCTCTGATTGATGGGTTTGGCTTAACCACTGAGCAATATAGGTTGTTGTTCAGGGATACCCAGAAGACACAGACTCAGGACTGGACTGATTTTGTAGATTGTGCTACTAAGGCTCTAGAGGGCTGGTTATTTGGCAGCAAAGTACAGGACTATAAATGATTGTATAATTTGATTTTGAGGGAGCAGATCCTTAATAATTGTCAGAACCAGCTTCTACATCAACACCTGGTGGACTCTGATCTGACCTCTCCCCAAGAATTGGGTAAGAAGGCAGACAAATGGGTCAGAACCAGGGTTAGGCCTAAAAATCAGGGTGGTGACCAAAAGAAAGATAATACCAAGCCTCAAGAGAAAGGTGGGGATAAATCTATGGACAAATCCACTACAGGGCCCCAAAATTCCTCTGAGGGGGGTGGTTCCCAAACTCCTGGTTCGTAGAAGGGAATCTTCCGTCTGTAATGCGAAAAATGAAATGGTCCGCGTTAGTATATTGCAAGCATTTCTCAGCCGTGCCATACAATGTAGCATTTATGGTTAAGCAATATGGATAAACAGTACACCAGAACTTCATAAAAAAATGGCTTGTTAATGTTTTGGTTGACCGCTTGCATGCAGCGCTTAGACAGTAGCAGTGTAAGGTCATGTGGGCTCAAAGGTGTCTTATACAACAAGCTGCAAAAATAAAAGACACAAAGGTAAAATGTTGCATGGCTCGGGCTTACTAAGCAAAGGCTAAAGGCTAGAATGACCCTAGGGACCATATATAACTACTAGTGTCTACTCGACTACTACCTGATTTGTACTAGTGATGTATGTTATGTACTATTAACTCATTTTTCAATCTTGCTACCGACCAATAGGGGGAGGTGTATATGACGCCTAAAAAATGTGTAATGTTTTCTAGGCGCACTACCGACCACCGACCACCACCACCATTGCCGGGGCCAGCCAAGGCGACACTGAGGTAGAGGATGCAGTAGTTGCTGAGGATACCGATGGAGCGGTAGGGGGAGTGTCAGCACCAGTGGCAGGCAGTGCTAAGTTAAATTCATAATCCTTAACTATTGTTGAGATTACAAACACTGCAAGGGTGTACTGTATGTATACTGTACTGTTGAGACTTAGGGCCCTATTAGGATGGCGGGCACATTGCCCCCGCCGGGCCGGCGGTAGTCACCGCTGACCCCGCAGGGGCAAATCTCCCGCCATCCCTGTAGAAAAGACCCCCGCCATATTACGGCTTGGGGGTCCGCGGCGATTAGAAACCGTCCGGCGAGTTTCCGCACAGTCGACATGTCGACCGGGCGGAAAAGGTTTCAATATGGTGGCGGTGTCTGAACACACCGCCAGCCATATAATCTGCATTTTGGAATGCCTTTCCGTAGCGGCATTGCCGCCATGGAAAGGCATGCGGAGTATGCTTGGGGTACCCGTTGCGGGCCCTCATGAAGGGTACCTATGCTATGGTACCCCCTGCCTTTCAAAGCACAACGTGGCAGGCTCCACGTGGGGCCTGTTACATTGAGCTTGGAAAAGCACAACATGTATTTTTAGCATTGCGCGGGCAGTATTTTCGGCACCGCCCACCACAATGTTAAAAATACGGGATGCGCCCGCCACTGTGGCGGGCGCATTCTAATTGTCCCCACGGGACCCCCACTCTTATGGCGGGTGGTCTCTTTTTGGCATGAGGATGGCGGGCGGACTTTGTCCGCCTCATCCGATGTCCTGGAGTATTGAGTACCCAATGGCCTCATCTATCTGTTATTTTAACTCTGCTTTGAACATTTTATTGAGAAGACTAAGAATCAGATCACCTGGTGTTCAACTAAAAAGTGAAAGACGGGTGGAAGGAAGAAGGACGGGTGATATTTAATAAATGTTATGTACTGTGCTTTATATTGTTACAATGCCACTACGTGTATAATTAACTTGTCTTACTGTTTTCCTAAGAGTATATTTTGCAATTAAATTGTTTTTTCTTTTTGATATACAGCTCCACCTTCCAAGGTTGTTCGGAAGGAGTTGGACGCCAAGGCACGGCACAGGTAACTGGATGCAATCCAGCGCGAATATTGGCGGCTGGTGGTCTTGGCAGAGGAGGAGGATGAGACTGCTGCTACACCCCTCCAGCGGTACGGCACCACAGTGTGGCGGCCGCCCGCCACCGCAATACCATCTCTGGTGCCCCTCACTGTTGCTCCAGCTGCCGAGCTCTCAAGCGCCGTGTCGCCCGTTTAGAGGAGCAAATGCGTGTCGTCCTCCAATCCCGCCACTCTTCTTAGAGTCCCTGTCTTCTGCCCATTTTTTAATTCTTGTTTGGGGGGGTGGGAATTGGGCATTGGGGATTTTTGGACATTTGGACTTCAGTTTCTTACGGACATTGGTTGGGGTTAGGGAGGGGGTGGGTCAGCTTTTGTGGGTTTTACATAGTTTAGTTTTGTTAGGGTAAGTTAAATCTATATTTATACTATACATGCAATGTTGGTAATGTTTTGTAGGTGGGGTTACTGTTTTACATCACTCTGTTTCCATGCTGGTGCAGGTCCACCCATAGCCAGTGTTTGATTTAAATAATTGACTGACTGTGTAAGACACAAACAGATAGATGCGACACCCCTCACTGATTGAGTTGTCCTACCAGTACTTTGTCTCTCTCTTGTAGTCTATGCATTCTTTATCTGGACTCAAAAGGGTGTGTGAATTCAATGCAAACATGTCCATTATTAATTATGCCTCCCCCAAACTTCTCTTACCTTTGCTTGATGTTTAACTTAGGCACAGCGATGGCTGCATGGTGAAGATGGTTTCCTATTTGTAAACAAACAGAGTACCTTTTCCTGGGTTCACTATGAGTCAAGTAGTATTCTTATACCTTTCACGGAGGCATTAAATAACGGCGCAAGGGGTTGCAGTGTTACATCAGTTACCAAATTTACAACTTCATGCATATGGTGCCTAAAAGTATCAACAATGACATGAAACAGTCATGGTTTGTATAAAAATATTGATCATTAATTTATTGCAAAACAGATTAAAAATAATTGGTGACATGTACAGAGTAGATGTCCAATTTATCATAACATTTTTACATTTTACTCAAAAACATACATAAAAGATTGCTACTATAACATTATACCAACAACTTTACTGTAAAAAAAATTTTTTAAAAGACAGGAGGAGGATAACACAATCACTATTAAACCAGGAGATAAAGGCGGGAGTATAGTGGTACTAGAGTCATCAGACTACGATAGGAGAATGAATCTTCTACTTGACAACCCAAAGCATTATGCTAGATCTAACATACAAGAATGGCAAGATTTAGGTAAACGGATCAAGAGCTTACTTCTATTAGCCAAGGAAGATGGGGTCATCAACCAAGAGGAATTCAATTTTCTCCATAATGAGACACCCACAATCCCAGCAATATATGGACTGCCTAAAGTGCATAAAGATATCAATGACCCACCCATGCGTCCAATAGTTTCAAGTCTCAACTCACTAACAGAGCCCTTAAGCAAGTATGTGGACAAGTTTATCAAACCATTGGTGACGGAACAACCGGCATATATAAAAGATACCACGGATATGATTAGGAAAGTGGAGGGCACTGAATTCAACTCATGTACACAATGGTTGGTTACGCTTGACATAGAAGCACTGTATACCAACATTCCACAAAATGATACCATCAAAGTGATCAAAAAGATGCTAGCCAAAGAAGGGGAAGACCTATCTGAGCATTCTATATTTATGATAGACTGCTTGGAACTGATCTTGAAAAATAATATCTTCCTATGCAAAGAAACCATGTATAAACAAACAAAGGGGACCAGCATGGGGGCCACCTGTGCCCCAAGCCTGGCATGTCTATATGTAGCGGACTTTGAGCAGAAACATATTTTCAATCCATTAGCACCCTTTTATGAAAATATATCCAGATGGTCTAGGTTTATAGACGATATATTTTTCATTTGGGATGGTAGTGAGGAAAATCTGAATGAGTTTATCATGTGGCTTAACTTAGGGGACGAAAACTTAAAATTCACCTCTGCATATAGTAATGAGATGTGCAACTTCCTGGATATAACAATAAAGAATGTGGAAGGCACTCTTGCAGTGGAGCTATATACTAAGCCCTCCGATCGCAACACTATGCTCCACTTTAATAGCCATCACCCTGCGACCCAAAAGAATAATATACCATTTGGTCAATTTCTTAGAATACGACGTAACTGTACCACAAAAACAGAATATGATAAACACGCAGGAGTCATGGTCAACAAATTTTTAGAGAGAGGATACCCGAGATCGATGGTGAGAAAAGCCTACAAGCGGGCTAAATATTATAACAGGGAGAGCCTCTTTGAACAAAAAACGAATCAAGATAGAACAACAAAACCCATTGTATTTGTATCCAATTTTTCCTGTATATCCAATAAAATTAAAAATTGCATTAACAGCAACTGGAAATTAATCAATGACTCAGGAGAAGTACCTATGCCCAAGCCTATATTTGCCTTTAGGAGAAATAGAACAGTGAGAAATTGCCTTGTACAAACATATCCAAACAGAAATAGCAGAAACATGATTAGGACTATAGATGGCTCGAAACCTAGTGGAAATGTTGCCTGTGGTAACTGTACAAATTGTCCTCTAATAATGACAGGCACTAGTTTGAAATATGGTAAAATAACTCATACACATAAATCTCTGTTCAACTGTAAGACGCAAAATGTCATATATATGATAAAATGCCCATGCGAGAAAGTGTACATAGGGGAGACACAACGAGAAATCAGACTAAGGATAAATGAACACAGATCAGCAATTCGTAAGAAGAAAACTACTGCACCTTTAGTAATGCACTGGTTAGAACAGAACCACCGAGTGGAAGATCTGAGGTGGTGTGTCCTAGAAGCAGTAACCATAAATAAAAGAGGGGGCGATATAACTAGGAAACGCAAACTAAGGGAACAGTTCTATATGTCAAAGTTCAACAGCTACAAAACAGGGTTGAATAATAGAGAAGAGTGGGAAAGAATCTTGTAAATAGGTCTCAGTAGTCACAACCTGTTGAAACAGAAAGGTAGATATAGAGACTGCAAAGATAGACTATAGATGAAGATATAAATAAAGAAAGAGGCTAAGTAATGCCCCTTCTAATGTTGTCATACACCCCTATGGATGAAACAACAACAAAAAACAAGACAAACATTTATTCACAATAGTCTTGTCCTGTTTTTAGTAATTCCTATTTTCAGTAATTCCTATTTTCAGTGATTCATTTTTTCTTTTCTTTTTTAGTAATTAATTTCACAAACACGAAGTATTCCACATTTTGCAATCAATCACGAAATGTGTGATTATATAACCGAACTGATATCCACCAACGAGTAGATATGGTGTAAAAGATATATTAAAGGAAGATCGGTGTAACCCACACACCAGTCAGTACAAAAAGAAGTTTCTCCCGATCCAAGATGGCCGCCGTATAAACAACAGATCGCCGGGACGATAGTAAATAACTAGACCTAGATCGCTTGAAAAGCAAGTGGATTAAGAACATCGTATAGTAGGAAATAAATGATCTGGCACTATATTGGAGCAAGTCCAAAGCAAGAGGCTTCATTTAATGGAACAGGGCAGTTAACCTCACCCGCTCTCACCCACTCCAAAATGGCGGCCGAAAAGAGATTGAGGTCGAAAACATCGCAAATATTGCAGTACACAATCTGGGCGAAAATAGAAGAACTACATAAATGAGGAAGTTGGAGCGGAGTTAAAAATCACGAATATGTAAATAGGTTAAATGTGAAATAGGTTAAATAAAATGTTCGCCGTTTTGACGTTTCCTGTTGAAACACTCAAAATTAACAGAGGAATACTAGGATATCATAATGAAATAGACTAAATACACTGAGACCACCCCGGAAATAACGCTTGGTAATCACAGAGAGAACCTCTGTAATAATATATACACTACAAGATGGCGGCGGGTGTACCTCACCTAAACCATCCGCCTGACACCATTAAGGCAGTAATGAAACACAGGTGACAGCGATCACCCAATTAAAGGGAGTACAAATATGCAGGTAAAGAGAGGTGAGACTTCATTCCAACTGAGCCCGGGAAGGAGGAGGACGCCGTGCAGTTCAGCTACCATTAAAAGGTGAGCAAGAGAGAATGTTCCTGTGACCCTCGTCTCTCTGACTAGGCACTGGTACACCTCAAGAATTTAACTAAGTATAGATAGGCTTATACTAAGTAAAGTAAAACTTAAAGAATGTAAAAAGGACTAAACATCATACCACATATTCATGCCATGACATGTCATTTCCTTACTTAGAGTGGACCGCTAATGTGTTAAAAAAGCCCCACCAAGAGGAATCCGTGAGGAGAAGGAAACAAATATTAGCCATTTCGCTCTAACCATACAGGTAATAACTTCCGCCTAAAAAATGTATTGAGTTTCATATCAAACTTAGCAAGAGCGATAATAAGATTAAAATTACCCCGCAGAGCAACTGGTTGACGGAATCAGCAGAAGGTAGCTCCCAGAGGCGTCCTCCTAACCCCATAGATAATCAAGAAAAGGAGGATCGGTAAGACATGTAATTTTGCCTTTAGAATAACGCAGCACTTAGAAGGCTACAAATAGGCACTATAGTCAAAAATGATCAAACGCTGAAGCTTACCTACCAGAAAACTAAAGTTGTAACTTAAATACATCCCTCTAACAGGACTGAAGCGTGTCCCCCATTTTTCTTAAACCCAGGGACGCCCCATCAAGGGTGCTTGTACAAGGTAAAAATGTACATAAAATCCTATAACTGAGAAACAAAATCTAGACGTATACATATTGATCTGATATGATATATGGCACAATTCCTTTCAGAAAAAAAAGGATGAACAGAGTGAGCGTATGAAAAACGTGCTCAGCGACACTATAAGAAATATAACCAGGAAAACTGAACCTGGGTAAGTTAAATAAACAAAGATGAGGTTAAGAGTAAAAGGATAACCTAGTCTGTCAATCTTTCTACTAGTAATCAGCAAGTAGTAGAACATGAGGTGTCTATGAAACAAGAACTAGACCCCCCTATAGAACTTGTCCATTGCCCCATCCCCGTTATTCTCCAACAATTTGAATACTCAGGAATTGAAGAGCAGTGGTTATGGTGTTCATAGTTACCAAATATCAGGATAGATGTAAAAATGTTATCACTATCAATGTGCAATATGTACGACAACATGGGCCTAATGTTATGTATCACTATATGTTTTTTAGATTAATAATTGAACTGTGAACGAGTCCTTGAAGAAGGTGCAGAATAAAGAAGCACCGAAACGCCGCGTCGACACTTTTTCGTTCCCATGACAAATGTCTTTTAAAAAAAAAATTTTTACAAAATTTTTTTTTTTACAGTAAAGTTGTTGGTATAATGTTATAGTAGCAATCTTTTAATTTGATGTATGTTTTTGTGTAAAAATGTTATGATAAATTGGACATCTACTCTGTACATGTCACCAATTATTTTTAATCTGTTTTGCAATAAATGAATGATCAATATTTTTATACAAACCACGACTGTTTCATGTCATTGTTGATACTTTTAGGCACCATATGCATGAAGTTGTAAATTTGGTAACTGATGTAACACTGCAACCCCTTGCGCCGTTATTTAATGCCTCCGTGAAAGGTATAAGAATACTACTTGACTCATAGTGAACCCAGGAAAAGGTACTCTGTTTGTTTATAGATTGTTGACCCAATCCTTTTCCGGATAGAAAGGGTAGCTCCCATAATAACTTTTTTCTGGTTTCCTATTTGTAACATGCCATGATTGGAGTGGTGGTGGTAGTATAGTAGTAGTAGTAGACACTGGCAGGGCAGCAGCATTTGCAAAAAAAGAAAATGAGACAGTCAGTCACCTTTGAGAGACTGTTCGAGGAGTAGTAGAATGAAGTACAGTACAGAACTTACTGAGCAACAATAATATGCTAAAATATTTAACAACAAAACATAATGTTGGTGGGGACAGCCTACTAGACAGTTACAAACTATAGTTGTGTCGAGTCACTTGACTAGGCCTACAGCGTAACAGTTAGTGCTGTGTATGAGGAATGACAACAAATCCATTCAATGCTGGCAATTAATGCTGAGGTATATGTTCCTTTGTTAAATAAAAATCACATCTAAAATATACTGCTCATGGGTGGGCAAGCAGAAGAAGATCATCGCTCTGCCTTGAAATTGAAGTACTGTTGCTTACGCCACATCCGCCCCAGCAAGCGTGTGATTAATTATTGGTGTACATTTATTTTAGTCACACCTCAATAAGTCACACAGCCCGGGGGAAGAGGGTTAGGGTTTGTTGAATGGATGGGAAGGGGGTTTGGGGAAAGGTTTGACAGTGAAAAACAGTATGCATGGACAAACAACGACAATCTTTGAAGACTACCATATCCATATCAATATGTTAAGGGAGAAAAAGGAAATGCATGCATGATGATGATTGATAAGGAGACCCGGATTACATACACTTCTTGTTCTATTGTTCTGGGCTTAATACTTTTACAGATAGCAAATAGAATTTTTAAATATTGGTAGGGATGAATCATAAACAGAGAGCAAACCTAATAATAATAACAACAAGAAGAACACACTGTTGTAAAGATTGTAGACACAAAAATGAATCGAAATATTTAAAAGAAGGTGAAAGTTGATACTGTTACTGTGTTATCATGGTCAAAAATGTGGACTGGATTTGCATCTCGGCATTCCTCTTGGTCCTCTCGTCCATCAATCTTTGGTGTCACCATTCGCCACTGCC
Organism: Lissotriton helveticus; assembly: GCF_964261635.1. NCBI lineage: Eukaryota > Metazoa > Chordata > Amphibia > Caudata > Salamandridae > Lissotriton > Lissotriton helveticus. The sequence goes on along the minus strand of NC_136067.1, from coordinate 1,077,320,416 downwards.
CGCCTGGAAAAAATTGTAGATTTATTGGAAAGGCAAGTGTGCATTGAAATGTTTTCCCAAGTATAGGGCAAGGCCCGGCCTGTAATTGTAGATGGAAACACAAAGGGGATATTGAGAAACAAAGTTGAAACAAATGCACAAGTGATGGTGTAGTGCAACACAAGAACACTTTCCGAGGCGGCATGTATGCATTTTTTCTACTCTAGTCTGTTTCCAGCATTGACCTTCAACAACAACAGGACAGAGCAGGCCCACAGTGACAGGCCTGACGGTATGTTGCTTAGCACATCCTCCGTTTAGAGTTTTTTTTTTTTAAAGAGTTGGACAAAGGCAAAGCACATATCCATTCCAAACATAGCATTTTACAATTTAAGTTAGTTAATTAAAAGCACCGCAGTCATCCCACCGCTACACTCGACTCCACTTCTACACAGACATTTGCGTCTGCTGTGGTTGTTGTTGACGTGTTTACCTTTAGGCTTTTATGCCATACATGAAACGTCCTCCTGGCTTGTTATTATTCCTTCAATCATCTCCGATACTTGTACTGACTGACTGTGAAGGTCAGCCTGCAGTAGAAGTAAAATTTTGTTATTACACAACAAGAGTAGAACTATTATTGACTTGAGTCAAGTTCAAGTTCAAATGTTCTTTATTCGATGATTAAAAATCACCATAAAAGCACATATATATACAATTGTTAAAATCTCATTAAATCAGTATCCGAACCCAACTTGTTATACAATCTAATTTCAAAAGGAGGGAAAAAAACCCCAACATAGTTCATTATAAATCTTATCAGTCAATCCCCCCCTCTGGTTACCCTCAATCTAACCGCCACCCTAATAAAATTCATAATACAGCATAATGTAAAAGGGTCAGTCGCTTGTTGTAAATAAATGATAGCAGCTCTAGCAGATTTCAAATTAGCTTGTTTTAAGATGTCTACCAGGAATCTACGCCTAGGCATTGAATAAAAAGAACACAATAATACAAAATGCAGGGAATCCTGCGGTGACCTATTGTCGCAGCCGCAGGATCCCTTCTGCTCAATTGTGGTTAAAAACCCAGACTGGGATGCTAATAAATAAGGTAATAAATTGAGTCTAAAACAACACATTAAAAACCTATCCTGGGCATTGTGCGTAAGGTATAAGTATGGCTCCATTCCCTCAGTGCTTTTGACTAGACTATGGGCACTCACAGTTTTTTTAGACCCTTCAGCCTCTGCTCTTTGTTTTATTTTCTGGGCTAAAAAGGCTCTCTTTACAATCACTTTATCCTGAGGTAAAATTGTAGCTGGATCGACAAAGAGATTCTTATGGCCTAGATTTTCTAAGGTGGCCTTTACATAATTAAACCATGGGATGCTCATACATTTAACTCTTCCTAGGGAGTCCCTTAAAATTTCCCTGCTTAGGGACACCTCCGGATTTGTCCAAATCTTTAGCCAAGCCAAGATAGGTCTGAGCTTCACCAGATATTCAAGGTATGGCCTCCCTAATTCCCTGTGTGCGATAACAGCGGGGGTACTTTGTGGGATTTTTAAAATAGATCGCAAATATGTATTTTCTTCCCGCTGAAGTTGCGTGATCTTAGCAAAGCCCCATACCTCTGCCCCATAAATAACTCTGGAGCAGCACATAGAGCCATAAAGGTTCATCACCTGTTCGGGGCACCATCTGCCTACCCTCCGCCCATAACCTGCAATGGCGCCATTAGTGGCAATCATTTTGCAGCAACGCTCCTCCACCAGGGAATTAAATTGTAAAGACCCATCAAATAGTAAGCCTAGGTAAGAGAATGTTTTAACCTTTTCAATTTTGTGGCTTCCTATCATGAAGGAGGATTTGGTGCAAGGTTTATTGCCTGCCAGGAGCACGTAAGACTTACCCAAATTGACCGACAGTTCTAAAGATTCCATGAATTTAACAAATCCATCAATTAAAATTTGTAAACTCTTTGGCGTGCGCGCGAGCAGGACCGCGTCATCCGCGTAAAGTAACACAGGGATGTAACGGGACCCTACTCTTGGACAATCTGTCTTCAGATTTAACAAGAACTGCTCTAAGCCATTTATGTAGAGGGAAAATAAAAAAGGGGCAAGGATACAACCTTGCCGTACCCCCCTCCTACATTGAAAAGATTCTGTCAAACCACCCTCCTTATTGTACCGTACTCTTGCGGAGGTGTCACTGTGAAGATCCCTTAAGATGTTAATCAGGCCAACATCAATCCCCATAAGAGTCATCATGGCCCAGAGCTTGTCCCTATTCACATGGTCGAATGCAGCTGCCAACTCCATGAACCCCATATAGATAACTTCATTGCTGGCCTTGGTATATTTGGCAATCAGCATATAGAGGTTCAGGCATTGGTCACTCGTAGACCTCCCTATCCTAAAGCCGTACTGGGTGTCCGAGATGGTGTTATTTTCCTCGGTCCACTCAGCTAGGCGGTTAAGGATTCCTCGGCCCAACAATTTCGCAGACACATCAATCAGTGAAATCGGGCGATAACACTGGGGATTGTCCCTATTGCCCTTTTTAAAAATAGGGACAATTATGGCCGTTGACCATTAAGACAGCAATCCACATTTAATTGCTGCATTTATAATTCTAGTCATTATGGGGGCCCACAGCTCCACACAGCTCAGAAACAAATCGGGCGGGATCCCATCTGGGCCGGGGGCTTTGTTTTTAGACTAACCCTCAATTCCGGCAATAATTTCCTTAATAGAAAAAACTATAGGCTGATACTGCAGTCCCAGCTGCACCATCCCTTCCTTCTCATCAATCCTTCCTTTTTCATGATTGTACAACCCCTTAAAATGTGTAACCCACTGTTCCGGTAAAATATGTGTCCCTATTTTGGGGGCATTGTCATCCTGGAAATTTGGTCTATTGATAATTCTCCAGAATTCCGACAAATCCCTTTTTTTCTCCTGCCTCTCTTAAATCAGCCCATACTTCCCCCTGTAGGGCTAGTTTCCTCCTCTTGATCTCCCACTTGTATTTTAATCTACAAAATGCTGCTTGTTGGGTATTCCTGGGCCTAATTTTAAGCCTCCTTTTTAAGTTGCCTTAGCGGGTGGGAACAATCACTGTCAAACCATCTTGGTTGACCGTTGTTCCTCATCGGCGCCCTCGTTTTTAGCAACCCGTCTACCAAGCTAACGATCTTACCAAATGCTGAGAGTAACGCCAAACCCTTCTACTGACATATCCAAACAGTCCTCAACAGCTGATTTCCCAGTATCCATCAAGGATCTGTAGAAGGTTTCCACATCCACCTTAGACCACCTCAGCCGTCTGCCCCGGTCCGTTACCTTCTCAATGATTGTACCCGACTGTCTACACCTGGGCCGACCCAAGTAGGATAGCTCCAATACCAGAGGATTATGATCACTAAAAGGACTCCATTTTATTGCTACATTTAAAATTCTGTTTATTAAGGCTCTAGAAGCTAGGATGGAGTCGATATAAAAGGAACACCCTCTGCCCTTAAATGTCGGGGGTAGACTACCATCACTCTCAACAACCATCATATTAATGGTTTGCTCTATGTCGTGGTTATGTAGGAGTCTACTAAAGGCGAGACCTTCTGGTGTATGGTCAAAATGCGGCCCGTCCACCACTGGCAATGTGACCATTCCCCATCTATAGGGACTAGAGCCGGACATAAATGGCAGTTAAAATCTCCCATAATGAGTATAGTCGGGGCATGAGTCCCTTCCCTGACTGTGGTTTCTTGTCTCAGTCTATCATCCAATTCCCTTATAAATGTATTATGATCTCTACTAGCACCATTATTATAAACATTAAACATGGTGAGCTTAATCCTTTGCCCCTAAACTGTACTGCCTGTAGCGCATGCGAGCACCAGTCCAAATTGTACCATGTGCCCTGGATTTTCAGATCTACATAAATAGAGAGTCCTCCCATCGCTCTACCTGATCGTGAGTTCAGTGCCTGGATTAAAAAAAAACATTTGTAACCCTGGATGTGAAAGTGGCTGTTATCAACCACCCAAGTCTCCTGGAGGCTGATTATCTGGTACCTCGTGATATATTGTCGCCACTCTGGGTTGTTAAATTTAGATGCCAGGCTGGCTATGTTCCAAGAGATGACTCTTACTACTTCCGCTGCTTCCCCTGTTACACTCACAGTCCGTTTTTCATCAGAGGTTCCAGCACACCCTGGGGACGACCCTCTACCCCCCCTAGATGGTTCAGTGGTTCTAATCCTTATCTCTGTTGCTTCTGGATCCCCGTTCCCACTGATGATTATTGGTTGTGGTGATGAAATTTGCAACCCTGTTTCCACTGGTGAACACATTATAGCTACATCAACTGGACTCAACCCTCCCTGAGCCTTAATGTTATCCTCCTTGAGTCAGTCATTAGTGTCCAGTGAGCTCAATACCTCATATCTATTACTTAATGCAACTGAGTCAATATGGTGAGCTACTTGAGAACTGGACTGTCCTTTACCAAAAATCCCAATATTATGGGGAGGGTAAAAAAACCTCAATGGGACAACATTTACATAATCATGTTGAATTCTAGATGATCCTGCCTGCCTCAAGATATCATCCATCAATCTAGGGGAGCCAAAACTCACCACGACACAGTCGCCTTCCATGCTTTTATTTGACTTGCCCACCCATGGTACCCTTCTCACCATTATAAAGTTGTTGTGCAAGTGGTCACCCAGCACAGTTTTAGTAGCCAGGAAATGAAGGGCTTTATTCTTTAATGTAGTCCAATGTTCTTCACGACCGTCGAGGGTTTTCGGAACATTTGCTAAAATTACTGAGTATGGACATGCCTCCGGGGGGAGATGCAATGAAAACTCTTTTTTGGGAGGCTTTTTCAATGGACTTAATCTCCCCACAGGACCGCAAGGACCGTGTTTTACTCCCTCCCTTGCTCCTGAAGCCGGAGATAACGTAGTGGGTACTACTACTTGAGTTGTAACTTGAGGTAGAGGGATCATAGAGTCCACCAAATCATTTACTCTAGTCGTAATTATGTTCAAAGGATGAGCTACAGATGGGTAATTCCCAGGTAATGTTTTTTTTTGAGCTCAGAAATGTTTTTCAATAATACTTAATCTTCCATCTATTAGCTCAAGCTTGGCCATAAGCGGAGAGATAAGAGACCTAAGCCGTCCATATGCCTAATAAACTCAGACATACCACTTCCCTTATTAGCCACTACTTCTTGTACAATCTGTTCATTTCTACCTGGCACACTGCATTCAGTGACCATGGATGGGACTTTATCTTGCTGACCACCCAGCCCAGATGAGGAGTTAACATTCCTCGATTGTTTAGCTGGTTGCCGGCTTCCTTTGGGAGCGTTACTGGCCATTCTTTTACCCAGCATAGTTTTAGCATTATTCACCGGCATTTCCCGATGTTGCCTAGTGCGTGTTGCCAGGGGTGAGGGAGGTAAACTGATAACAGGGGAAGGGACTGAGCTAATAGACAAGCTGTCATCTAACACTGACCCATTAGTTACCTGTGGAAGATTTGTGGGACCAGATAAAACATTAGGAAGATCCGACGACTCTGGCATTAAAATAGGGGGGACAATATGGCATGATGGGTCCATGGACCACCTCCGTTCAACCAGTTCAATTTCCTTGGCCACAACAGATTCGGCCCGTTTAAGAAAGGCATCCAGAGTGCCAACAGCTCCACCCCCGAACACACATTAGGGTTAACTTTAGCCATGACAGTGCAATAGAGTACACCAGAACGTTAGTACACAGAAATCTTTACCCAAGTCTGTTAAAACAATAGCCCTGATGCACCACAGTCTTACAATGTCTCGCACCTTACTTGTTAGTGTCTCTATTATTGGTCAACCATAGGGGTCAGAGGGGTGGCCCAGTCCGGCCTCCTTCGGCCCCGGATGGCCAGAGACGGTCCCGCTCTTGTCCCGGGCTTAGCCCGGCGCGTCCCGCGCACGTCCTCGCGGGACGAGATAGCACGCTAGGCTACATGCGCCTCCTGGCGCAGGATGATGACAGTGGCGGCGTCCTGGGTTGGGGCTGCTGGGAACCGTAGTCCTGACCAGTGGAGCAAAGCCCGGTCAGACAAGGAAGAAGTAGGGGTGTGTCGCTCGGCAGAGCGCAGCCCGGCCGCTACACACAGAAAACAAAGGTGAGCCTCCAAACACCACAGTGGAGCAAAGCCCGGCTGGCGTGAAACCCCCGCCGTGCAGCACAAGGTCCTCGGGAGCACGCTGGGCTATATGCGCCTCCTGGCGCAGGATGATGACAGTGGCGGCGTCCTGGGTTGGGGCTGCTGGGAACCGTAGTCCTGACCAGTGGAGCAAAGCCCGGCCAGACAAGGAAGCAGTAGGGGTGTGTCGCTCGGCGGAGCGAAGCCCGGCCGCTACACACAGAAAACAAAGGTGAGCCTCCAAACGCCATGGCGGAGCAAAGCCCAGGCGGTGTGAAACCCCCGCCGTGCAGCACAAGGTCCTCGGGAGCGCGCTGGGCTATATGCGCCTCCTGGCGCAGGATGATGACAGTGGCGGCGTCCTGGGTTGGGGCTGCTGGGAACCGTAGTCCTGACCAGCGGAGCAAAGCCCGGCCAGACAAGGAAGCAGTAGGGTGTGTCGCTCGGCAGAGCGAAGCCCGGCCGCTACACACAGAAAACAAAGGTGAGCCTCCAAACGCCACAGCGGAGCAAAGCCCAGCCGGCGTGAAACCCCTGCAGTGCAGCACAAGTTCCTCGGGAGTACGCTGGGCTATATGCACCTCGTGGCGCAGGATGATGACAGTGGCGGTGTCCTGGGTTAGGGCTGCTGGGAACCGTAGTCCTCACCAGCGGAGCAAAGCCCGGCCAGACAAGGAAGCAGTAAGGGTGTGTCGCTAGGCGGAGCGAAGCCCGGCCGCTACACACAGAAAACAAAGGTGAGCCTCCAAACGCCACAGCGGAGCAAAGCCCGGCCGGCGTGAAACCCCCGCAGTGCAGCACAAGGTCCTCGGGAGCACGCTGGGCTATATGCGCCTCCTGGCGCAGGATGATGACAGTGGCGGCGTCCTGGGTTGGGGCTGCTGGGAACCGTAGTCCTGACCAGCGGAGCAAAACCCGGCCAGACAAGGAAGCAGTAGGGTGTGTCGCTTGGCTGAGCGAAGCCCGGCCGCTACACACAGAAAACAAAGGTGAGCCTCCAAACGCCACAGCGGAGCAAAGCCCGGCTGGCGTGAAATCCCCGCAGTGCAGCTGACTTGAGTCACTCTTTAGTGTGTACAGTAAGACTACTAGTACACTTTGACTTCACTTCGTGCACAACAAACAAACAACAAAACACAAACACCAATCACTCAGAGTCAGGTGTCCAATGCATGCCATTTATTTTTTCATTACCTGTTCCTTCTCATCCTAGGTTAACGGGCCGTCTTTTTCACCATCATCATCATGGACGGTGCTGTTGTCATACTCAGTGCGCAGATTGAGTCCCCTTCCTGTATTCAATCAAAAGCAATGTATCAAGCTGCGGTAGAAGTACAAATTTCGCATTTGCAAGAAGGGGAAAATTCACCTTGAGTTATGTTTAGTGTGTACTGTAGAAAGATGATTAGTGCACAATGACATAACTTCATGCACAACAAACAACAACAAAATCACTCAGTCTACGACTCTGCATCCAATGCATGGCATCAATCATTACCTGTTCCATCTCATTTTAATGGGCAGTCTCTCTCGGCGGCTCTGAAAGGAGGATAGCTATAGTAGTCATCATGTTCCACTTCTTTTGGCGGGACTAGGAAAGTTTTTATTTTTTCTTCTATTTTCCATCATCCAATCATCATGAGGGCAAGGGATTTAGGCGGGAGATTCAGTATGATGGAGCGGAGGAGCTGGATTCGGAGGGCTGTACTGTCAAATGCAGACACCTGAAAGTTGAATATTGAAATAAGAAGAGTCGAAGACAGTGGTAATGGAATGGATTTGTTGTGATTGACAAGTTTGTAACCGGAACGACAGAGACACAAAACAAAGGAAAAAAACGGAGGAAGACAGTAAGTGCAAGCCTAATTGTCAGGGAAGTATAGCTCGTCCTCAAACTCTGGGGGTTCAGCCAGTAGTAGGTAATCATGTGACACACTACTCCGCTGTCCTCCTCATCTTCCTCCCTTGCTTCATGTATTGTGTAATTCAGTGGTATGAAGTGCTGATTCATTTTGATCATTGTTAACCTCTCCACGTTTTTTGGCGAGAGACTGGTCCTTCTCACTGTTACAATGGAACCAGCAGCACTGAAAACACGTTCAGAAGAGACACTTGCGACAGGGCAAGCCAGATAGCTTATCACCAGCCTGCGGAGCAGTGGCTGTAGTGTAGTTCCTATATTCCCAATAGGCTCTGCGCTTTGGAATAACATATACTATAGTTTAGACTTAGGACTGAGGTCGACTAGGTCTCTATCGTATATATTAGACTTAATTGTGAGTGCCAGCTTTCTCAGAGGTCACTAGAAACTTTCTCGAATTCACAAGAAGGGATTAGTTTCTGACAATCGCATAAACATGACAACTTAGTTTCCCAAGAATAAGAAATCAATCTCTAGAGTAGCGGAAACAATGGATAGCTATTTTACTCAGTCAATTGTGCATGCTTCGTTTCACCAGAGGTGCTGAGAAAATAGAGAGACAGGCATTTTCAATAAAAAGTATTGATTGAACAGACTTCTTTCTCAAGCATAAGAAATGTACTGCTTCAATCGTAATACTGGTTATAAAGTACAAGGCATATAATACGAAAAGTATTATAAAGTAGTACTGTAAAAGCATGATATGGTTTCTAAGCCATAAATTGTCTAAAACATATAAAATACATACAGTGATAAAATAATGACTAAAAGTAATCAACTGGTGCTTCTAAATACACCTACCCCGGTGTAATTAACCTAAGTCTAGTACAAGGGAAGAAGTAAGTGAGGAGTAGCTTAAGTTTAGTATGTCTCTGCCAAGAATCTGTCCGAGAATTCTCCTAAGGTCTAATCAGCTCCGTACCTTGGTTTAGAATGAAGGAGGTCTTCTATCTCTATCTCAGGACTCGATTTCCCAGCAACCCGTAAGGGTAGCCTGGAAACACTGGAGCTGGATTCTTCGGCAGGAGAAAAGACAGCGTCTCTCAGTGCGTCAGCTGGAGGGTCGGCTTCCTTCGGCACTTGCCGCTGCAGGACACCGTGCAAGAAGTAAGTCGATCTGCTCCAAACCACCGTGTGTTTGTCTGGACAAATCTAGGCATATTTATACTTTGAAGGTGCCGAGTTTGATGTGTGATTGGACTTAATAACGCCATCAAATACTCAGTTCTTCGAAAAACTCCATGATTTCCTAGATAAATTAGTATTCAGGCAAGGGTAAGTCCCTAGCTGCTGAAGGCGGGTTTCTCTAAGAAATCGTTGTTGATTCTTGGAATTTAGTGGAAGTAGCCATGCCATATTTGGGCTGCATAGGCTCAGTCTAAATATGGTAATGATTTCTATGCCTATATAAGGATCGGATAATCTATACCTATATAAGGGCATGAATCGGGAAAAATTACACTAGGGTCCTAGATTCATTTACAACATGGCCATTTAGACCTTTTCCTATACCAATACTGCAATGGGTTTTGATCAATGTACATCTCTGTTGGGTCGTCCAGATAGGCCTGGACCATCCGTTCAATGTTCAGGGGTCCTGCTGCTAACCTTTTGGGCTCTTTTCTCTGTGCATCAGCACTGCGCCTATTAATGCCTAACTGTAAATACCAATCGTCTAACGATTCCACCGGGCCTAATGATCCAGGTATTGTTGCTGTTGTCAATAGTGATGGTGAGTGTTGTGATCCAACGCACTGCCCTCAGCCTCCAAAGTTGCACTTGATGCTGCATGCCCTTCTGCAGTACTTCTTGTGGGTTGATCTTGCGGGCTTTTCATTAACAGCGTTCATTTTCCAACTTACTCGCTGCCTCAGCTATCCAAGTTTTGTAGCGGGCAGCATGAATCTCTGAAAAAGGAAATAATGTCTTCAGTCCCAATTGTGCCCGTGCATCCAGAATTGTGGCAGAAATGTAATGTTCTTGTGACAAAATTTTATTTTCTATCCTTGTATTTTCAGCTAAGCGACGGGCTAAGCTCTCCACCAAGTCAAAGGCTTCCTTTTTGTCCTCTACACCTTTGTATGATTCAGACACCTTCTTCAGCTGATACTCTAGCATTTGCAATAATGGGATAGCTTGGCCCATTGTACAGTCGTCCTTGCTGACTTCACGTGTGAAGACCTCAAAAGGACGAAGCATCTCAGTTAGGCATTTAACTAGGCCCCATTGCTCCATCTGAAGGGTCATGCCTTTCACAATAGCATCCCCTCTTTGCATGACATATTCATTGAGTGGCCTGTACTGCTCAAACAGACGATCAACCATGTAATACGTTGAGTTTCAACGTGTTGCCACCTCCTGGATGAGTGCTTTGACTGGCATCCTATATTCACGTTGAATGATCCTCAGCTGCATCCGAGCTTTAAAAGAATGGCTGAAATGAGAGCATATTCTTTGGCAGATGCTCAGTAAGTTGCTGACTATGGGTTCTTTTTTCAGAAAGTCTTGAACTATAATGTTTATGCAGTGATCCAAACATGGAACCCGGAAATAAGAACCAAGCTCCATGGCCTTAAGTACATTACTGCCATTATCTGTGGCAACAAAACCAACTAGTGGACAGGGCTCGAAATGCCTCCGTCTTCTTCACCTTCCACCGCAATAATATCGTCCCCTGATTCTTCATGACCAACTTCAATGGGTTGACTTTTTCTACTTTCTTTTAAGTGAAGTAGGTGTTTCTCCCACTCAATAGTGTGGTGTATTCTGAGATGACTTGCTTGGCCTCCGGTACCATAGTTTGTACCAAGCTTACCCCGCCGAACACCTTGTCGTCAAATTGAGCATATAGCAATGTTCTCCTCCCTGGTGATAACAGAAAAGAAGTCCCAAACTGGGGAGGAAAACTTTCTGGCACTGCTAGATGTGCCACTTTCAATACCAGATGAACTGGAGGGTGTGCTTGGAATGTGATGACTCTGTGCAGCTACATTGCGACTTTTACTACCACTACCTACTGAGATGATTGAGCTGGATGAAGGTCCTTGCCAGGCCTTGGAAAATATGGCAGCTGGAGGTTGTGGTGGTGTAACCTGTGTTGGTGATATCCGTGCTACATCCCGCTCAGTAGCAGCCTTTCTGGATAGGGTGAGAATGTTGGTCTCCATCCCCTTTGGGGCGGGAGTGATGTGCGTGATGACTGGCTCGTCTTCATCAACATCATCCCCCTCTTCTACATCTACGTCCATAGCTCTATGTTTTTCTGGAACCTTCCTTTTCAGAAGCATTGTCTTGTGGCGTGCGTCACTCTCAGACTGAGCTGGTGGCTGCCAAGTGGCATCACGATCATCAGAAGCGGGGATTGAAGAAGAAGATGATGTACTAAGCTTCCTTTTCCTTGATGGTAGTCTGGAAGACAATAGATCTTCCGAAACAGTGGTTTGCTCCACTTTGTCTGCAGGAAGCTCGATTTCCTGAAATGCCCCTACGTCAGGAGCAACAACTACTATTGTTGGCTGTTCTTGCGGCTGCTGCTGTTCTTCTTGCGGCTGCTACTGTTCTTCTAGCGACTGCTGCTGCTGCTGTTCTTGCGGCTGCTGCTGTTCTTGCGACTGCTGCTGTTCTTGTTGCGGCTGCACACTTATATGCTGAGTTTCCGCCTGCGTTGATTGTGTACTACTTTGCGATAGTGACATTTCAACATCGCTGCACGTTAGTAGACTGGCTACCTCTGCGACACTCAAGGCTTGGGCCTGAGCTGGTAGGGTTGGCCCGCTGGTGCGGAGGTGCTCCTCCCAGCTTGGTTCCCGGACAACGCTGCTGCACAAGTACCTTTTTTTGGGACCCAAAAAAAACCATTGGCCGGCACACCAGTCGTGGGTAATGGCACTTCCTTTTTCTGTTCCTGCTTCTCACCGGCAACTTTCTTGGTATTGGACCTGGTACCTTTCTTTGGGTCCATCTTCTTCAGATGTCAGGCAGGACACAGATGCACAACAAGTTGTGGTCACACATGGACATGATGCGCAGCAGGACTTCTGTCTGGCTTGCAGTACAACGGGTGATGAATGATGATGACACCTCCTCTTCTGGCTTTTTGTGCACCTAAAAGCAAAAAAGCCAGGAAAAGAACCTCAGTGAAATGTTGCATTTGTTGTTGTGGTTCAGTTACTTACTACTGTACATCAAAAAATATGGTCTAGCCATTTCTGAGACTTTGTCAACAAGGGCTATGTTATACTACTGTGTATACACACACTACACTCTCAGGAAGGATAGGAAAGAGAATAAGAACCACCAAACTAAAAATGTAATGGAAGTGGGGTGGACCCTATTTGCCATTAAATTATTAGAGCATCGCATCATTCATGGAGCTGCTGCTGGCAAAGGGGGTGGATGGATGGAAGCAGTAATCCAATAGGAAAACCATGCAGGCTTATATGGCAAAAGCAGGACACTACTAACTCCCAACACAAAGAAAGGCCACCAGCCACATGGACAGTTGGACACTCAAATAATCACAAGCAAAAAGCAAACAGGGGGCCTGGGAAACACCAGGAGCTGACAAAAGGCCTATAAAAGCCAGGCAAAGGATGCATGCTAAAGCACACTGCTCTGCCTTTTTAATGCAACGAAATGCAAATACGAAAATTCACAGGCCCCAAAAAGGTCTGCAGGGTGCATTGCACACCAACACACACCAGACACACACAACAAAGGCATGTCTTTAAGACGCCCAACATCAGAAAGCCCACCACCAAAAAACACACTTCCCAACTCAATCCAATGCCAACCATGCCCTAAATGATGTCTAAATTCAACAGACCACACAGAAACACTTGATTAATAAAGCTGTTGCTACCTGCTCTGAGCCTACTGGATGAAAGCAGGCCTGTTGACAGAGACAAGGCCAGACAAGCTTGCAGGCCTAGGCTTCAAAATGGCCACCAGCCACATGGCCAGGCCCAACAACATCAGAAAACCCACCACCAAAAAACACACTTCCCAACTCAATCCAATGCCATCCATGCCCTAAATTATGTCTAAATTCAACAGACTGGCGAGGCAAGATGGCGGCCGTGGTGCGGGCTGTGTGAGCAGCTCCGTCCACTCTCCCGGTTTTCCGTCGGTCAAACACTGCTGAGGGTCGGAGCGGACCACAACGCCTTACCACTAGAAATGAGTGAAGAAGTAAATGCTTCTCCGGTGTTGTGCTGAGCTGTGGGAAGGCTTCGTACCGTAAAGGAGCGGAAAGAGAAGGAAAGCTGTAATGGTATATCTCCCCCGGCTCAGGCAGTTTGACTCCCGGAGGGGGTGGAGGCTAGTGTACCGCGCTGCACCTGACTGAGGGCGCGAACTGAATTGAACTGAGCTGAGCCGAATACGCTGAGCGAGTAATGCTCGGCAGCAGTCTCTGGAAACGTTTATCCCGATTATATCGCTGGCTACGTGAGCATTAGGCGGAATGGTTTAAATCATTTCTTTGACAGCACAGGACATTTGAAATATTTTGAAGAAAACCGAACTGAATTTGCTGACTCTGATGTGACTGTAAAAAACGTATAAACGAGTGATTGAGGTAAAAGCGGAGACAAATAATTCTCGTGAACACTGTTCTTTGAGGACGTCTCCTTAAGCTCCCCTAAGCCCACGGTCTCAGAGCTCTGCCTGGCTGTTGGGAGCTTCATCGTATGGTGTCTGGCGTCTGGAGGAATCTGGAGGACTTGGCCGGAATTACTGTGCACAAATGTTTGGACCGCTGTTTCTACTGAATAATAAGAGAAGTCTCCAGTGGCTGCCCGTATTTCACTTCTGTTATAGTCTACCGGTGGTTCGCGGGCATGGGGGTCCTGCGTGACGAGGGAAAATGCTGCCGAAGGGTCCGATTAAGCTGACCGAGACGCCAAAAGTTACCACGCGGAGTGGAAAGAACAGAGAAAAATTGGCTACTGAAGGCTCTGAGGGCCCTGCGTCACCTAAAGACTCCACGCTAACCGGTGAGACTTTTGAGAATGTTGTTAATACCGATAATATTGAAATTAATAATCCCACAGTAATGAAAGCAAAGAAAGGTGGAGACAACAGGGGTAAAACTGGTCCAGTAGCGCGAGTGGTCAAGCAAGGAGGTACAACAGGGCTGGGGGTACAGACTCTTCCTGCTATGTTTGAGCGGCAGAACGCCCGCAATACTGTATCTACACCACTGACTGAGCCAATTAACGGAGAGAAGGAAAGTATGGTGTCTACAGCAGCGACTTTCTTAGATGCTTCAATAATGGTAGAGGAGTCGACCGCGGAAACATTAAGACAAACGGCCCCATTGATAGATATGAATCTAGATTCGGTGCAACGCTCTGTTGATTGGTCTGAGGTAACACAAGAGAATCAAATTGTAGAAACAGGAGCTCTAATGACCGCAGATGAAAACATTATTGAGTGTCACGACAACACAATTGCTGAGAAAGATTTTCCTGAATCGTTTGACACATGTGCACAGATGCAGGAAGGGGCAGCCCCAAATGATATGAGTGAACATTGTGACTCACTGTCTGAGGCCTCTCAGGAAGAGGAGTCGAATGTTACTGATGATTCTGATGAAGGAAGTGCGGTGAGTAGCTCCGAAGGTGATTCAAGAACAAGTATGAACTCTTCAAACGTGACGGCTACCACTGTCAAACGTCGTAGGAAGAAGAAAAGACCCTCACAAGAAATTCTTACCCCTGCTAGGGAAAGCCTTAATTTGGTAGAATCTACAATGGGGTGTGAGAATGGGACTAATGGCACTCATCCACAGACTACAGAGATGCAGTCATTAAATAATTCACCACAGGAAATCACATTGGCAACAATATACGAGACTATGATGAATCATAGAAGTGAGAGTAAGGCAGAGAATGCACGCATGCAGGCAGCATGCAGTAAAGTAAAGAATGCAGTAAAGTAAAGAATGCAGTGAGATGCGCAATTAAAACAGGGACTGAAACTGCTGAAAGGGTCACAGAAGCAGAAACTCGTATATCCGTCCTTGAAGATCAAGTGACTATACAAAAAACGGAGCTAGAAGCAATTAAGGCACACAGGGATGATCTGAATTATAAGTTGTCTGAAATGGAAAATCAGTCCCGTAGGAACAATCTACGTTTCTTGGGGATTGTAGAAAAAAAAGAAGGGACTGATGCTCGTAAGTTTATCGTGGAGTTATTGGAAGAGGCATTCCCTGACCTGACGGACTGGCACTGGTCTAAAGAGGTCCAACCGGCCCATCGATTTCCATTTAGAATTAAAACCCCCCGTCAAGGGGAACAGATCCTCCCGAGGGCTATTTTGGTTTGTTTCAACAATTTCCGAGCTCGTGAGGATATTTACGTACGGGCACAACCAGATAAGAAACTCTCCGCCAAAGAGCGCAGCTTTTTCACTAGACCCGATTTCTGCCAAGCCACAGTCTCCAAGCGATGGCATCTCCGTCAATTGCTCCCAGAATTTCAGAAAAAGGGGGCTGTGGCTTACCTACAGAATCCGGCTAAACTAAAGGTCGTTTTTAAGGGCCAGACGAATTTTTTCTTGTCTGAAGTACAGGCCAAAGAGTTTTTGGACACATTGGGATGATTAAGTGCTGATTTGTAGGTATCCTATGAATGTAATTATTTACTCTAAGAGACTATTTTGATGTGGATATGGTCTTTGGGGAGAGAACTCAAGGAACTCATTGAACTCTTCAATCTTTGTTTTTTTGTTTTTTTTCTTCTTAGGCTTAGCAGTGTTGTTTTCTTTCTCGTTTCTATATCTCCTTTCACAGTCCGAAAAATTGTATAGAATAAGTTTGCGTGTTTTGGCCCTTGGAACTGGGGGAGTGGAGCCCGGTAAACCATTATATGCAGGGACTGAAGGTCCCTGGGCCTCATAGGATGGAGCGGGAGGGCGGGGGGGAAGGGGGGTAGCAATGTATCTGGGTGGGAGGAAGGGGGGGTCATGGGGTGTGGTGGTGGGGAAAAAACAGCAGATAGGAGTTGGTCAATGAGGAATGAAATAAAACAGCAAGAAAGTGTGTTAGTTATATATACAAACATGGTACAATTTGTAAGTGATGTTTTGGATGTTTGTAATATGAATCTACAGCAGAGACAATCAAAGATTGAAGCAATCAGTAGCAATGCCACCATGTATGAAAATTAAAATTTGTTCTCTAAATATTTGTGGCCTTAATGACCCGAAAAAGCGACAGGTTCTGGGGAAATTAATGCAGATTTTACAGGTAGACATATTATGTCTACAAGAGACACATATCCCACGGCACAATCGAGGGTACCTAAAAACAATGGGTATGGAACTGATAGTGTGCTCCAAACAAACAGGGGTGAAAAGAGGAGTTGCGATTCTGAAAAGACGATGGTTCGTAAGTATTCTTAAAGTAGCAGCCGATAAATGGGGTCGTTGGGCCACCTCAGAAATTAAAGTAGGCCACATGAAGTTCACACTTTGTAACGTATATGGACCAAACCTAGACGATGCTGAGTTATTTAATTATCTAAACATAAAACTAGCTCAATGGTCGGTACCTATGGTATTATGTGGGGACATGAATATCAATTTGGAAGCAGCTGTTGATGTTAGATCTAATTATGTATATAAGGGTAGAAAGAGGTTGGTGTATAAATCACTTCAAGCTCTGATTAGGGACCACTGTCTATATGATGTTTGGAATGCTAAATTTCCAGAGGACGATGGCTTTACATCTTATTCAGCTCCCCATGGGAAATTCGTACGATTGGACTATTTTTTTATCTCATCGCTATTCCTGACAAGGGCCAATGTTGAGATTCAACCCAAGTTAGTTTCGGACCACAATCCGATGATACTGGTGTTAGATTCTGATCAGGGAGAAAGGGAAGAACCTCAGCTTTGGTCATTTGACAGGAAATTATTGCTGGA
The DNA here is from genome assembly GCF_964261635.1 of Lissotriton helveticus. Taxonomy (NCBI): domain Eukaryota; kingdom Metazoa; phylum Chordata; class Amphibia; order Caudata; family Salamandridae; genus Lissotriton; species Lissotriton helveticus. Next base: position 1,077,303,372 of record NC_136067.1, on the reverse strand, counting down.
TGATGAATATCGTCAGTTCATGGCCATTAAGATTTGGGAATTTTTTTAGATAAATAAAGGTACTGCTCCCATACCGATTGTTTGGGATACATTCAAATTTGTGGTGCGTGGTGAAACTTTAAGTTTCTCTAGATTTAAACGAAAGCGGATTTGGTTAAAACATCGACAGGACTTTGATAAAGTCTTCATGGCGGAGAAGAAGCTGGCTGAGGCGATTAGGGTCGGGCGGAACCTGCTGTTATTCATTTAATCTTGAGGGAGCTCTCTATCCTTAGGTCTTGGGCTTATGCAGTTATAGCTGATACAATAGCAGTTGAATTTGTGTTACATAAGGAGGAAGCTTATGAATTCGGAGATAAAACGGGCCGTATTCTGGCCAAAAGGGTAAGGGAAAAAGCTTCCTATACAGACATCTCAAAAGTAAAAGACCTTCAGGGGACCAAGGAGGGCGTGCTGACCGCCTTTCAAGGTTATTACCAGAACCTTTATACGGATGATGTAGGAGAGACTTCATCCGAGGAATACTTGAATGAAGTGACCCCAACCACATTGAGTGAAATACAAAAGAATAGCCTACAAGAGCTACCAGGATGGGGGGAAATAGAGAGTGCTATATTAGCATTAGCCCAGGGGAAAGCAATGGGTCCCGATAATATTCCTTTGGAATGTTATCGGTTTTTTAGGAATAGTATGAGATTAGAGCTGGTTGAAATATGCCAAGAGGCCTTCAAAGGGAATCCTCACCAGTCTTGGTCTAATGCTATAATAGTAGTATTCAAAAAGAAGGGTAAAAAAGATACAGAGTTAGAGTCATACAGACCAATATCCCTTTTGAATTCGGACAACAAAATTTATTCTAAGGTGATTGCTAATAGGTTGAATGCTATGATTCCCGACTTGGTCTCTTTGAGACAACATAGTTTTATACAAAAAAGAGAAACCACGGACCATATTAGAAGAATTGTCTCACTGCTGGATTGGGCGCAGGGAGAAAATTCTCCTGTGGGAGTGGCCCTGTTGGACGCTGAAAAAGCGTTCGACAGGGTCTCTTGGATCTTTTTGTGGCAGGTTCTGGTAAAGAAGGGGTTTCCAGATGCTGTAATCACAGCAGTAAAGGCGCTATATAAAGATCCAGCGGCCTTTTTCAGGATAGCTGGGAAACTATCAGGGAAGGTATCGATAGAAAGAGGGACGAGACAGGGCTGCCCCTGTTCCCCCCTTCTTTTTGCTTTATATATAGACCCTTTTATTTTGGCACTAGAGAAAAATATTGCAATCAAACCTGTTCAAATCCAAAATTTTGACATTAAAATCTGTGTATATGCAGATAATATTGCGGTTTTGTCAAATGATATTGCAAGTTCTCTCCCTATCATTATAGAAGCTGCAGCAACGTTTGGCCGGATTTCTGGTTATAAATTAAATGTAGCCAAAACCCAAATCATACACTCTGTAGCAGGCCGACCAGAAAATATCAATTGTGATCAAGAGGCCACATACCTTGGAGTAAAACGTATGGCTAACGTTGAGAACATAATTGCAGCCAATCTGGATCCAATAATTCACTCCTCAAATAAAACACTAGAGAGATTAGATAATTTAAAATTCTCGTTGGTTGGACGCACTAATATACTGAAAATGCTTATTTTCCCAAAATTCTTATACATATTTCGTGCTATTCCTTTTTTAATACCTTCTCATTATTTTGTTCGCATACATAGAATGTGCTCAAGATTCCTATGGGGATATCACCGAGCAAGTAGATCTCTCAAAAAATGCACGCTACCAAGGGAGAGAGGAGGCTGGGGTATCCCCAATTTCCAATTTTATCATTGGATAGCATTATTCCAACATATGGGAGTGTTGCTGTTACCAGATGATCCTACTGAGGAATTCCTAGCCCCCTCTATCTACGAGATGTTTTTGGGTCAGCAGGCAAAGCAATGCCTGAACAGAATTGTGGAACCAAGTTTCTACAAAAAGACCAAATTTAAAATATTTCATACGGCTTGCTCTGTTTGGAGGGCATTGAAGAAGAAATTTGGAATCACAACTAAGTTAACAATGCATACACCATTTTATAATTGCCCTATTCTCCCTGAAATTTTTAAAGATCAGGTGATGGTAAGATGGGAACAGCAGAGTGTTCGGGTTCTGGGTGATTTGTTTCAGGGGAAAAGCTTTGTCTCCTTCGATTCTTTATTGGATACGTTTAAATTACAACGCGCAGACTTTTTAAAATATCTTCAGCTTCGAAGTTGTTGTGAAGAGAAGATCTCAAATAATATGCTTTTCTTAGACAAAATAGAGATTATTGAAGCAATTAAAAGAAGGCTTAAAATAGGTCCTTTGTATCAACTTCTTTTGGCAACGGAGCAAGATGATCTTCTGGCTATAGAGAAGAAATGGCAAGACAAGCTGGGTGTAGAGGGAATTACTATGGAAAGAAGTTTGGAGATTGCTAATAGTGTATTATTAAACGGTTCTCTCCAATCCCAACATTATATGTCGGTATTTGATTTGTACTACACGCCAGCTAAATTAACAAAATGGAAGTCCAGACGGGGGACCAATTGTAGCCGTTGCAACTCAGTTGCTGCAGACACAATTCATGTTTTTTTTCTTTGCCCTAAACTGTCTAAATTTATATCAGAAATTGAGAGATTTCTTAAGGAAAGTTTGGGCATTGGGGCAAAATTAACTGCACAACTGGTCATATTTGGTGTGGAAGAGAGCCCAGTGTATAAATGGTCGCTAGCAGAAGAAGCTTTTGTGTTCTTAAGCATGTCTGTATATAGATTCTGTATTACTTCACAATGGATAGACCCGGAACCACCAAACTTTGTAAATTGGCAAGCTAAACTTTTATCCATATATCATCTCGAATCTACTTTGGACAAATTAAAGGGTATTAGACGGAAAATGTTTGGGCACAAAATATGGTCACCAATTGAGAAATGGTTGGGGCAATAATGATTTTGATTTTGTTGCTTATATTAATGTCTGGATTACTGTGTACCTTGCTGTTGATGCCTTATAATTTATGAAGCTATAGCGTATTTACTTTTACATCTAGTTTTCATTGCCGGTCTGCTGGTATAAAAACTCAATAAAAAAATAAAATAAAAAAAATTAATTTCAACAGACCACACAGAAACACTTGATTAATAAAGCTGTGGCCACCTGCTCTGAGCCTACTGGATGAAACAAGGCCAGACAAGCTTGCAGGCCTAGGCTTCAAAATGGCCACCAGCCACATGGCCAGGCCCAACAACATCAGAAAGCCCACCACCAAAAAAACCACTTCCCAACTCAATCCAACGCCATCCATGCCCTAAATAATGTCTAAATTCAACAGACCACACAGAAACACTTGATTAATAAAGCTGTGGCTACCTGCTCTGAGCCTACCGGATGAAAGCAGGCCTGTTGGCAGAGACAAGGCCAGACAAGCTTACAGGCCTAGGTTTCAAAATAGCCACCAGCCACAAGGACAGGTCCAACATAATCAGAAAGCCCACCACCAAAAAGCACACTTCCCAACTCATCCAATGCCATCCATGCCCTAAATAATGTCTAAATTCAACAGAACACGCAGAAACACTTGATTAATAAAGCTGTGGCTACCTGCTCTGAGCCTACTGGATGAAAGCAGGCCTGTTGGCAGAGACAAGGCCAGACAAGCTTACAGCCCTAGGCTTCAAAATGGCCATGAGCCACATGGCCATGCCCAACAACATCAGAAAACCCACCACCAAAAAACACACTTCCCAACTCAATCCAATGCCATCAATGCCCTAAATGATGTCTAAATTCAACAGACCACACAGAAACCCTTGATTAATAAAGCTGTGGCTACCTGCTCTGAGCCTCCTGGATGAAAGCAGGCCTGTTGGCAGAGACAAGGTCAGACAAGCTTGCAGGCCTAGGCTTCAAAATGGCCACCAGCCACAAGGCCAGGCCCAACAACAGAAAGCCCACCCCAAAGAAACACATTCCCCAACTCAATCCAATGCCATCCAGGCCCTAAATGATATTTGACTTTAATTAGTCCATTATATTCACCTTATGCATGTGAGTGAATGCCACTATTTGGATGTAGGGTGTGCTCTGTTGTTAAGTGGTAACCTTCTATGAGTGTGCCTTAGTTTTACTGTTTGCTCGATAGTCATTGGCATCGGCGCAGCAGTGGCCACAATTGCTATAAGCACGCACTTTCATTTCCAGAGTAGGGCAGGTTTTCCCTTAGGGGCCTCGTTTGGAAGCACTCATATCTTAGGAGATTGTTTTTGGCTGTCGGTTTGTAGTGAGTCTTAGTTTCCAGACATCCATTTTCCTTGCTGATGACTACATCCAGAAAGACCATGGTCTTGTGGTCTTTGGTATATGTAAATTTCAAATTCTGATCGCATGTATTGATCCAGTGGAAGAAAGATGTCAGTGTGTCTTCTGTTCCTTGCCAAAGGGCAAGGACATCATCAATATACCTTTTCCAGAACATAATGTGGGATCTGAAAGGGTTCTGTTAGTTGAGAATGTATTTCTGTTCAAAATCAAAAACCTATAGTCCAGCCAAGCTTGGGGCAAAAGTACTGCCCATTGAAGTACCCCCAGTCTGGAGGTAGAGGGCTCCCTCAAATTCAAAAAAATTATTTTTCAACGCTAGTCTGGCGCATTCAAGGATAAAGTTTTTAGGTGTGCGCGCTGTCCATTCTTCCTTGACTAGAGCTCTTTGGAGTACTTTCAGAGTATCATCCTGGGGGATACTTGTGTAGAGGCTTTCGATATCAAGGCTTACGAGTATCGTGTTTTAATTGACCTCAATCTGGTCCAGGAATTCGAGTAGGCTCTTAGGGCCGGATGTAGGTAAACCGATTTTACCGATTCTAAAATACCGAATTTTTCCGAATCGGTATTTTAGAATCAGTAAATGGTATGTAGAAAAAAAATCGGTAAAAAATACCGAATCGGTAAAATTCGGTATCGGACAATCGGAAAATACCGAATCGGTATTTACCGATTCTGTATTTACCGATTCGGTTTTCGCCATGCATTCCTATGGGCCTTTTGCCGCATAGGAATGCATGGGGAATACCGAATCGGTAAATACCGAATCGGTAAATACCGAATCGGAAAGCAAACAAAAGTGAAACTTAGGTTGGCAGCCAATCAGGTGCTACCACCCTCCCCCTCCCTCCCAGGAAGTGGCTACACAGGCATCTGCAACTAATTAGAAGCTCCTGGAAAGGCAGTTGGAGCTGAGCTGAGTCACTGAGCAGCAGAAAGGGTTTGGTGCACTTTTAAAAGTGTAAAATGGCAAGCAGCAAGGAAAAAGAGCAGCCTGAGAGGAGGAGGAAACTTAAATTCAGCAGCATGGAGTTGCAGGTCCTTGCTGAGGTGGTGAAGGTGCACCATAAACTGTTTGGCAGGCAGTCCCTCACTGTGGCAAACTCTGCCAAAAGAAAAATCTGGCTGCAAATTTTGGACAAAGTAAATGCAGTTGGGGTGACCACCAGAGACACAGAGGACCTGAAAAAACGTTTTTATGACCTCAGGAGCCAAACCAAAAATAAATTGGCTGAACATCACAAGCAGGCATCAAAAACTGATGGAGGCAAGAACCCAGCACCCCTCTTAGTGACCTGGAGGAGATGGTGGCCTCAACCATTGAACTTGACTGCGTCTGCGGACTGGGAGAAGTAGACAGCTCAGCCAGAGCTGCAAGCAAAAAAGGTAAGAGACATGCACAGCATTCCCCCCATACCATCATCGTTACCTGTACCCTTTGTGGCCAAGTGAACCCCAGTCCAGTACTGCTAGCACTATACAGGTCCAATGCATGATGCGATATGTAGTCAAGAGATGTAATAACATGTCATACAGCACAACAACCAACTAGTGAAGGAAATGACTGCATAGAGAATATAGCCAATGTGATACATATTTAATTGTAGTGACTGTGAGACAGTAGCGCTTAGCTAATGTACGCTCATATGTCCACAGGTGAAACGTCTCGCAGGCGCTCGCAGGAGACTGAAGGCACACCACCTGAGAGGGAGGAGAGTCAGGAAGCAGGTCCAACTACCCACACCGTACCACAGGACACAGGTGCATCAAGTAGCCATCCTCCTGCACAAGACTCAGAAATGCCTCAACATTTCCTGGCATTCCCTGACAGATCTCAATCCCCTCTGTTGCAGTCATCCCCAGAAATGCCAGCATCACAGCATGATCCCACACCTGCATCACAAACCAGCAGGAGGCATGTTGTGGCCCCACTCCTAGAAATGGAGTCAGCAGCAGCTGACATTGAGGGCGACGAAACACACAACTTGCCTGCAGATGTCAGCACTGGTACAAGGCACTCCAGTGCAGGGGTGGCCCATAGTGGTGCAAGACGCCGCAGAGTCCAAGAGAGGCCAGCAGATGCACCAGTTGGGGGTCCAAGTGTGTTCCATGGTCTGGAGGGGAGCATGGTGAGAATACAGAGGATGCAGGGAAGAGCCATCCAGGCATGCCAACGACAAATGAGGTCCCTAAACAGCAACATAGGAGAAATAGGAAAGGGCATCAGTGAGCTGGTACAAGTCAACAAAGAGATGGCAGCAGGGATGCACAGAATTGGCAACTCGGTGCAGCTGCTATGCACCAAACTAGACACTGATTTCGAGGCAAGGCGCAGAGAAAGGCAGCGAGGTCATGGGCTAAATAAAGCCATCAACCGCCTGGCCACTGCCACATCCCTGTCATGCAGGAGAAGCAGCAACATGCAGGAGGCTATGACCCAAAACACCAACGAGGTCACTAGGGACGTGGACAGGATGACCAGTGCTCTTGAGGCGCTGTTAAATGCCCAAACTGCACATACAGCTGCTCTGGATGTGCCTGTAAGTGAGGAGAGCACTAGCAGGAGCAGCACAGGAAGCACCCTTGTCCCTGAAACAAGGAGCAGCAGGCGCCATGCTGAGGCCACAGGCCAGCAAGACAGTGAGCAGGGTGAGCAACCTACAGGTGTTACAGGGAAGCGAGGAAGGAAATGACTTTTAAAGTTCATGGTGAGGTGAACCAGGACTGACATCATTGCAGTTAAATACTTTTTGTTGCACAGTTGTGCTTTAATAACCTACCTCATTACCGAATTAAACTACATTTGGTGCATACTCCACCTGTCTGTGTCTCTTTACTTACTTAAAAGTAGTTGCGTGTGATCCCATCCCGCCTGTGTCTGCCATCAGTTGGTGTTGCAACTCCAGATGTGTGTGGTTCAGGCACTGCTTCCTCATCATCATGGTCCTCGTAATCTGAGAGATCCACTGCTGTGCCCTTCTTGACCGCAAGGTTGTGCAGCATAGCACAGGCTGCAATCATCTTGAAGCAGATGATTGGTGTGTACTGGCGGGCACCTCCACTCTTATGGAGGCAGCGAAACCTGCTCTTCCACATGCCAAAGGTGCGCTCCACAATGTTCTTGTGTGCCTTGTTGTATCTCCTCTGACTTGGTGTTGTTGGGTTGAGGTAGGTAGTGAGGATGAAGGACCGGGGGGCATATGCACTGTCCACTAATGGCAAGAGAAAAAACATTACTCACATGCACAGACACATATCCACCTGTAATACGTATCATGGGAGTTTCACACAGTGTGTTACCTAGCAAGTATCCTTCGCCAAATTCCCCCGCTGTCAGGCGTGCGTAGATCCCACTGTTTTGGAAGATGTAGGAGTCGTGGATACTCCCGGGGAATTTGGCTACTAGGTCAGTGATCATGTACTTGGAATCACAGATCACCTGTACATTTATGGTGTGGGTGGACTTCTGGTTCCGATAAATGTACTCTGTGGCAGCAGGTGGGCATATTGGTATGTGGGTACCATCAATACAGCCAATTATGTTTGGGAAATGCGCCATCTGATAAAAGTCTGTCTTTGTCCTTAGCAGTTCTGCATGCGTTGCAGGGAAGCTGATGTAGAAATGCATTCTCTGCAACATGGCATCAAGGAATTTTTTAAAGAAACGTGACGGACAGCTCTCGGACACCCCACCTACCGCAGCAACCACACTCTGGTAACTCCCGGATACAAGCAGGTGTAGGCTGCACAGCACCTGCACATGGGGTGGGACGGAGTGTGCCCTTGTGGTTGGATTTTCCAATAGTGGGTGAAGGTCCCTGATTAGGTCCAGGAGAGTTTTGGGGAGCCAGCCTGTACCTTTGTAGGATCTCTGGCTCAGTAAGCTGGAATGGAGTGATCCTCTGCCTGTACACCTGCTCCTCCCTCCTCCAGACCCTCCCTCCTTCTGCCTGTAGCCGTATCCGCCTCGCAATGACATAGAATGCCGCCATTCTGGTGAAAATGTTGCATTTTGGGGCCTTTTTTATACCATGCACCTGTTTACCACCTGATTTGAATCCATGGTAAATACCGACTCTTAAATACCGAATTTCATGCAAATTCGGTATTTAAGAGGTTTCCTACATCTCAAAAACTCATCTTTACCATTTCTTATTTTCCGAATCGGTAAATTTACCGAATCGGTAAGGTTTCCGAATCGGTATATTTTCCGATTCGGTATTTTTTCCGATTCGGTAAATTTACCGATTCGGAAACTTTACAGATTCGGTATATTTTCTCATTCGGTATTTTTTCCGAATCGGTAAGGTTTCCGATTCGGTAACTTTACCGATTCGGTAAATTTACCGCTTTGGATGTTTTCGGGTCCCCTACATCCCTACATCGGTAACGGCCGAAAATCGGTAAATTCGGCCGTTACCGGCTGGTATTGGCCTACCTACATCTGGGCCTTAGTGTCTTGTAGGTAGGTTGAAGTTTTCTGTACAAGAGCTTTGAAATAAAACATCGCAAAAGCGAGACAGGTATTCCAAGAGGGAACCTATCCCCGATACTATGGGTCTGCCTGGAGGGGGAAGTTTGTTTTTATGCATGTTCGTAGGGTATAGAAATAGGGGATTTTTCCTTCACTGTTCCACAAGAAATCTGCCTCTTGTTTAGAGAAACATCCCTTTGTCCCAGCATGGTTAACTAGGGTCTTGTCTCAAATCAATAGTGGGGTCACTGGGCAGTCTTTGGTAGTTTTTATCATCAGATAGTAGTCTCAGACATTCTTTCTGATAGGCCTCTTTGTCAAGGATAACCACTCCATCACCCTTGTCTGCTTGTTTTATGACAATCCTGTCACTGTTCCTCAGCTTCTCTAGAGCAGCATTCTCCTCTTTGCTCATGTTCATAAACGTTTTTTTAGGTTCAAGATTCTCAATATCATTGAAAATCGCTTGTTCAAAGGCGGCTAGTTTGACTAGGATTGTGTGTGGTGGCGGCATGAAACTAGATTTAGGTCTGAGCCCTGTCTCATTAGGGTCATCAGTAGGTGGGCAGATAAGGGTGGTGGAGTGGTTATACTTGACCACTGCTGTTCGATAGTCCTTGGCATCAGCGTAGCAGTGGCCTCAATTGCTATAAGCACGCGCTTTCATTTCCATAGTATGGGCATGTCTTTCTCACATAGGGCGGGTTTTTTGTCCTACCCCAACAGCATTAATTCTTTATTGACACTTTTGGGAGACACGAGCGCTCCAGTCCTTTCTCATTCCCCGTAACAGTTTTCATAGTAACAGGGACACGGTTAATGCCACGCCCCGCACCGAACTTGCATGCCGCCTTAGCACGTTCCGAGCATCTACGTTACCACGCGCTGCAACACCCTCCCATACCCGGAAATGCCAGCTTTTAAATGTTTTGTCGGAGCCTCCGGTCCATACACACGGGGCGCCGAGGAGGTTTGCACGATAGGCGAAGCAGACTAGATTGATTCACCACAAGTAAGTTCTGGTATTCAGCAGCGGGTAGGCACCTCGTAGATCACCCTTGCGGATCTAATCCTTTCCTTGATTTTCTGACTTAGATCGTGGCAGGATCTTGTATTTGCAACCCCAACGCCCATGAGGCATGCTATCCTTGCTCTTCAAGTAAACGTCATACCCTCTTCGCTGTCCTGATGAGTGCACGTTTGGTTGTTTGCCTGTTTGTTACATGTTGGACTATATGTCACCCTGAACCGGTATTCCGTTTTGCGATATTTTAATCACGCTCAAACGTATCGAGCACGAGCATTGACACCCACTTTCAAAGAACTAATCGAGCATGTGTGTTTATGGGAATTGGGGAGTGATTTTACTTCCCTATGAAGAGTACTTCCTTTCACTCACGATCTAGCCGTACCGTGGAATCAGTGAGTGTGTTATGAGTGCATAGACACACAGCATTGAGTGGGTTGTAATATACATTCACAGGCCCTTTATTCTATTCCAATGGCACCCCGGAATGACCACTTGTGAGCCATGTATTAACATCCACCGTATTTCATCATCACTTTGGATGCCGAATATCAGGAGCACTTTAAACACGCTTTGTGTCTAATGTATTGTACTTTGCATTTGTCTCTTTCTTTCTTTACAGGCTTTCTTTTCTAGGAATCCGGGACAAGAACATATTCACCACCACTGTGAGTTGCTAGTGTTTTTTTTCACGTAGTCAAGGGCAGGGTACACCTTAGCGAGTGTATACCACCCGGGCTACCATCACTGGTCCTGACGAAAACCCTACAATTATATAAGTGGCTGAAACATGTAGACCAATTTTATCTCACAACATAACTGACCAATTTTATCTCACAACATAACTTGCAAAACCACAGACCTACCTAATTCGGCAGGGTGTCCAACTAATAATTTTTATTGTTGCCCAGTCACTCCAGAATAAAGTTTTTTATAGTGAGTACTCAACTGGACAACTTTTAAATACCATTTTTTTCACTTACACAAAATCCAAAAAACAAACCCGCTCCACTGTAGTCAGGTGTCACAGCACACCCGGATGGCATTTGGCTATCCGGGTGGGACCCCGATGATGAAGCATGTCACCAAGTAGGTTGGTGAGTGAGGGGTCTTCTAACAAAGGATGAATCTGTCCTTTTAAGCCTTTTTCGCACCTCTATATCCTTGGCAGTGGCATTGGAGTGCCTCCAGGGGGTACTCCTCCATTTGTTTTCGATATCAGTCAAGGGGACAAGGAGTATTCCCTTTAAAAAAAACTTTCTCTCTCATTGTTTTAGTAAGTAAAACTGCACACTCAGACTCTGCAGTAGCAGCCCTGATATTTGGCTGCAGTGCTACTGGTGTGGGTGGCACAATCAGTGCTGCAGGACCACTAGCAGCATTTAACTTACAGGCCCTGAATATATTGTATACCACTTTACAACAGACTTACGAATACATTCAATATGTCAATTGTGTAATACGCCAATGTTTCCATGATTAGGAGAGAAGCACATGCACATTAGCACTGGTCTGCAGTGGTAAAGTGCTCAGAGTCCTAAGATCAATAAAAATAATCAGCAAAAAGAAGAGGTAGTAGGCAAAAGGTTTGGGGAAAGACCACCTTAAGGCTGACAGATCTAACATCAACCATTTAACTAAAGCATGTTTCTTTATACCTTTACCTTCCCATTTTAAACTCTTCTTAATCATGAAGACTCTCTGTGGGCCATGTATGCTATTTGTAACTCCTCACTAGAAAGCTAACTATAACATAATCGTCTAAACTGAAAAAAACATATGCCGTCTTTAGGTCGAGATTGTATGAAATGTATCTTTGTAGAGATACATTTCAGCTTAGACACCAGAATGTGCCCATCTTTTTTTTTAAGTTGAAAAAGCTTTATTGAATAGAATAAAACAATGTAGAACATGAGTACAACAGCAAAGAAGAAAACAACAAAAAGTAGATAAGAAATGATCGAAAATATTGTAAATGGAAAAGTAAACCCCAATAAGGGGTAAAAAATATACCAATGAGAAATGCTTTTATAACTTTTCAATTTTTTTGGGGGGGAGAAGGAAAAACAAAAAAAAAAGAGGGGGAAGGGGGAGGGTGAGGAGAGAAAGGGAAAGAGAAGGGAGAGAGGTGCAAAAGGGAAAACATCATCTCATAACAAAATTAGGCGAGAACAATAACAAAAGAATAACAGTAGATGATCATGAGGAGTGTCTAGACAAAAATTCTGTTAAAGGGGACCATAATAAATCACGTTTTATCAATAGAGGAATTGACGAAGCACATGCATGGTCCAATCTATGATGGTGACAGAGTAGATTCCACCAAGCATTATAAGCAACATTAGTAGTATCTTTCCAATTAGCAGTGATAATTTGAAGAGAAATGGCAATAGAGAGGTCGATGAATTTGCGTGTATGCTGCGGAACATTCCAAACTGGGGCTAAGCCACCCAAGAAAATAGTAATAATATCAAAAGGAACAACAGTGGACACAACTTTGTTAAGTGTGGACCAAACCCTGTACCACAATAATTTAACTCTAGGGCAGAGAAAAAACATGTGAAACAAGTCACTAGTAGAACAAGAACAGGACCAGCACTTTCTGGAGTTAATTAATTTAAATTTATACAGGTCATTGGGGGTATAATAGAGTCGATTGTGAAAAAAGTAAAAGGTCTGCGTGGTGCTAGCAGAGCGAGATACAGAGTGGATTTTAGACCAAATAGAGTCCTAGGTGAGCGGGGAAAAGGTGCGGCCGAGGTCTGATTCCCACCTAAGTTCAAGGTTCGTTTTGGGCCTATCTGTGGGAAAGGGAGATAGTAGCTTGTAGATGGCCGAGGCTTTAAAAGGGATATGGAAGTTTGGTGGAGAGGTAAGTAAAGGGGGAGAAGGGGAGGAAGGGACATCCTGAAAAAAAAGAGAGGATAATGTAGGGAGAAGTGTGTGAAAGAGCGAGAAATATTTAGTGGAAATACCAAAGGAGTCCTGAAGTTCCTGAAAGGTTAGTAAAGAGCCATTAGAAAGGAGATGCCTATAAGTAAGAATTCCTTTATCGATCCATTCCTTCCAAAAAAGTGCCCGATTGCGGAATTTGAGAGATTTGTTATACCAGAGTGGAGTGTTGAGATGAAGGACAGAAGACGAAGTGAAAGAACAAAAAAGAGCATGTGTCAAAGCTTTAGAGTGTTTAAAGATAGGAGAGACAGACTTTTGAGGTGGCTGTGTAAGATTGGTAGCAGTAAAAAACGAGAAGGGGAGAAGTTGAGCCAATTCCAAAGAGCTCCAAGCCGTTGTAGGTGGGGAAGGGAGAAAGGGCCAAATCTGTTTAAGGGAAAAGGCAGAGTGAAAGCGGGAGATATTGGGGAAGTTGACACCACCAAGATGTTTAGGTTGTTGGAGGCGAAGTAAAGATACCCTGGCTTTACGTTTGTTCCAGAGGAATTTAGAGAAGAGGCCATTGATAGATTTAAAGAAGAAATGGGGGAGGGAGACAGGAAGCATGGAAAGGCAGAAGTTGACTATCTGAAGGAGCATCATTTTAATGGTGGAAAGACGACCCCACCAGGAAAGGAAAAGAGGGGACCAACGATCTATGAGTGAGGAGATTTTCTTAAGGATGTCATAATGATTAATTTTAATGGTTTCTCTAATGGTGCTAGCGTATAAGACACCAAGACATTTGATATAGCCGGGATTCCACTCAAAGCCTGAGCCATGAAACATATGAGGAAGACAGTATTTGTTGAGAGGAAGGACCTCTGACTTATCGATATTCAACTTATAACCGGAGACAGAAGAGTAATCCCGTAGTAAAGAAAAAAAAGCAGGAAGGGCAGCAGCAGGATTTGAGATATAAAGCAAAATATCATCTGCGTAACTCGTGAATTTGATTTCAACATCCTTATAAATAAAACCGGAATAGGCGGGGGATTGTCGAATTTTCTCCAAAAAAGGTTCCAAAGCCAAAATAAAAAGGAGAGGGGATAGCGGACAACCTTGTCTGGTGCCTCTGTGAAGGGGAAAATAAGGAGATTGAGAACAGATAACCCAAATGGAAGTAGTGGGACCAGAATAGAGTAATTTAATGTAATTGAGGATAGTGGGGCTAAAACCGTGCCAGCTTAGTGCACCGAACATAAAATCCCAATTAACATGATCTAATGCTTTCTCAGCGTCAAGGGTAATAGCCGCTATTGGAGTGTCCATTTTGGCAGAAAGGTGGATAATATTGAGAAGGGTCCTCAAGTTATCAGTGATAGACCTACCTTTGACAAAACCGGACTAATAAATATTGACTAAGTCAGGAACAATGGAGTTGATGCGTAGAGCTAATAGTTTGGCATATATCTTACAATCGGTGTTGATGAGGGAGATGGGCCTATAGTTTTTGCACAGGGAAGGATCTTTATCTTTTTTGGGGAGAAGGACAAGCATTGCCTGTGTAAAAGAGCCTTTAGATTCACCGGTAGTAAGAAAATGATTAATTAATTTGAGCAAGTAAGGAACCAAAACGGTTTTGAAGTGGAGAAAGTACCGTACCGTAAAGCCATCTGGGCCAGGCGTCTTATCTTTAGGGAGAAGAGAAAGAGCCGTAAGAATTTCTGTTTCTGAGATCGGGGCATCGAGGGAGGAGAAATCTACAAGAGGGGCAGAAGGTTTGGGGATAGAGTGAAAGAAAGAATCAATTTGTGGAGCGGAAGGATTGGACTCAGGCATGTAAAGGGTAGAGTAATATTGGACAAAACAGTCAAGAATTTTAGCGTCTGAGGAATGGAGGGAGCCATGCAAATCCTTGATCGTAATAATTTTAGATTTTTGTTTTTTGATTTTGAGATAATTCGCTAAAGCCCTACCAGCCTTATTACGACCACCATAGATTTTAGCGTTACATTGAAGAAGCTGATTAGAGGTGGAATCCCAAGAATGTTTGTTGAATTCCATGTTCGCTTTAATAAGGAAGGACAGAGAATCAGGAGAGTTGGTGGTAAAATAAAGATGTTCAAGCTCTTTAATGCGGTAAAGAAAAGAGGATGCTTGATCACGTGCCTTCTTCTTTTTGCGAGCAACAAAATCAATAATACAACCACGAGCAGCAGCCTTGAAGGCATCCCAAATAAAGTAGAAATCAGAAGAGGTGTTCAAATTGTTAGCAAAGAAATCATCCATAAAGTGTGTGAAATGATCAGTGAAGGTGGGAGTAAGTAAAAGTGAAATGTTAAAGCGCCATCGGCGGGTCTTGGGAGTAGGGGAGGGGTAGTCCATATCCAGGATAATAGGGGCATGATCGGAGATCAGGATGGAGCCTATTTCAGAATTAGTCATGAATTGGAAAGCATGGTGGGAAAGAAAAATATAATCAATACGGGAATTGGAGGCATGCACAGGAGAAAAAAAAGAAAATTCCAGAGAGTCGGGGTGAGAAATTCTCCAGGAATCTATTAAGCCTCTAGAAGAAATGGATCTGTGAAAGGATTTTTGCATCTTGTTAGGAATATAACGTGCTTGGCATTTACGATCTAGGAAGGGGTCCATCAATTGATTACAATCCCCCCAACAATCAAATCTTCAGAGGCAATGGAGGAAGGAAGGGAAGAAAAAACATTCCAGAAAGACTTATCAACAGCATTGGGACCATAAACATTACAAAGGGAAAGAGGAACATCGTTAACAGTGCAATCCAAGAGCAACCACCTATCATTAGAATCGGCATTTTCTTTGTGTATTTGAACAGATAGAGACTTATGAAATAAAATAACAACACCATTTTTACGATTAACAGCCGGAGAACAGAACATTTCCCCAACCCATTGTCTGCGTAACTTAGACAACTCTTCTGCAGTAAGATGTGTCTCCTGCAAAAAGGCAGTTTGGCATTGTAAACGAGCAAGGTGAGACACAATACGCTGTTTCTTAATAGGGTTGCAGAGACCCTTAACATTCCAAGAAATGAGTCTAAAACCTTTCATAGGCAGAGAGTAGAGAAGAAGGAGAGAATAAAAGTACAGCAGCTATAAAGAGATAGAGGAGAGAAGATAAAGGAAGGCATCTAGTAAAAAGCCCAGTGAAATGAAAGGACAGAAGAAATAAACAGCTAGGGGAATGAATGAGAGAGAGTAGGGAGAGACAATGCAATACTGCCACTTCAAGTTGTAGAGGGAGAGAGAAATTGGAAGAAGAGAGAAGAGAAAAGGAGCCAAAACCATCGTACAAAATGAGAGAAAGGAGTAGTGACAGGGAAAGGATGAAGGAAAAGGGAATGCATGAGAAAAGCCAAAAAGGAAAAGAAAAGGAAAGGAGAGGGTAGTGGGAAAAAAGGAAGTGGGAGCTAAACGCTACCCGAAAAGAGACAGTAGAAAGAAGGATGGCAAGGGAAACCAAGACGATTCCAGCCATACAGAACAATTAACGGAGAAAAAAGACAATAAAGTGAGAGCGGGAGCGACAAGAAAAGACGACTGCACAGAAGGGAAAATGTCAAAAACCCGGTCCGAGGAACATAAAAAGAAGAGAGACAAGAATAAGAACAGGGAATAAAGGAAATAGAACCCAAGACCGGGCACGACAAAATAAACAAATGGAGGAGACTTACCGAACAGTTAGGCAAGGACAACAGCGAACTGGAATAATGGAGACAAAGACAGCACAGTACGATGGAGGGGCATACAACCAAAACATAGGGTGACAAACATAGAAAACAGCGGAAACAAAAACAAATTAGAGCATATGAAATAAAACAAATAAACAACACAAGTATGGACAATAAGCAAAATGCAAAGAGAAAGACATGATGAAATTAAGAGTTGCTTTGTTCCATGGACGAATCTGCGGAGATCTGCCGGATCCTCGAAGCTATAAGACCTTTCTTTGTATGTGACCTTGAAAAAGCAGGGATGGATAAGTCCATATCTAGCGTTCATGGATTGACGGGTAGGCCGCATATCCAGAAATTCCTTTCGACGCGTCGCAGTCTGTTTGGAGACATCCTGAGAGAAAAAAAGTTTATGGCTTGACCAAAGTAATTGCTTGTGTTGTTTGGCTGAATGTAAAACAGACATGAGGTCAGAATAAAGAAGAAAATAGGCAATGATGCCTCTAGGTTTTGATGAAGAAGAGGAATTTTTTGGGCCAAGACGATGCGCCCTTTGAATGTTCAGGTCCACATGTTTGGGCAACCCGACTATTGGTAGGACTTGTGACTTCAAAAAGAGGATGATGTCGGATCCCTCCGAATTCTCCGGAACGCTATAAATGCGCAGGTTATTGCGTCTATTCCTATTTTCCAAGTCCTCGGTCGTTTTCTTGAGTACTTGAACTTCCTTGGTGAGGCTATCAACCTTAGCGACAACATCTTGAGCATCACTGATTTTTTGTTCAATGTCGGTGACCCTTTGGTCTAGGCTGGACCATTGTCGTCTAACCTCTGCAGGGTAGCAGTAGTATCCGCAATAAAGGGACGAACTAGACGAAGTTCCTCCATGAGGTCCTCCAGGGTAACTGGAGACGGAGATTTAAAAGGAGAGAAAGGGTCCGTCTTGAGACGCTTGCCTGTAGATACAGGATCCTTGCGTGAGGAAGAAGCTGCGGTGATGGCTTTAGCGCCGTGTGCCTGCTGCATGGTGACGGAGACAGGAAAGCAGCGTGAGGTAAAGAGCAAGGCAGCTTACCAGGCAGTGGGGGCGAATGAAATCCAAGGTGAACTGCAGAAGTGGAGACAGAAACACCCCCAGTAGAGAACAATGCGCCTCCGTGGCAGAGAGTAGCGCGCAGAAGTGAAATAGTGAAACACCAAGCAGGCAAGCTCTAAGGTAGATGTGAGAGGCAGGAAACAGACGCCGAAAACAGTACAAGAGTTCTCAAGGTGCCTCCGAAAAAATCAAATACCTCCTGGAGCAGTAAAATTCGACATAAGATCGTCAAGGAGCCATATGCAGCAGAAAAAGCAGTGTAAGGATGTTTGAGGAAAAAGGAAAAAAACAAAATGGCGGCCGGAACCGAGGCAGCGATATTTATGCTAAATTCGGCCCCAAAAGTTGCATTGTCACATTCAGGAACAGACCCATGTGCTGGGGGGCAGTTCCGACATCAAAATCCGCCGTTTCCGACCAGAAACGCTGTCGGGAAGCGGGACCTCCGTGAATGAAGCGCCGCCGAAATCGCGGAGCTCAGGGAGGGGCGGCCATCTTGTCCGCCGCGTCGCGCGCTCTCCAGAATGTGCCCATCTTTTAAAAAGGTTTTTTCCCTTAAA
This sequence comes from Lissotriton helveticus, assembly GCF_964261635.1. NCBI lineage: Eukaryota > Metazoa > Chordata > Amphibia > Caudata > Salamandridae > Lissotriton > Lissotriton helveticus. The sequence continues at coordinate 1,077,285,279 of NC_136067.1, read as the reverse complement.
CGCCTGCCAATCACCATACACCATCCTCCCCTTGATAAATAATCATGTGGTATTACTGATTCAGGCAAAGTTATGACCGGATATAAAATAAAATGTCACAGGATATTGAAGACATGAGACTTTTGACACCTACCGTGCATACTAGGCTGCTGCATCAGTTCTCCTTTATTGTAACAGGGCAATGAAATTCATATTATAAAAAAAGCTTTCAGAAAATGTTTCTAGTATTTTAACTCAATACTAACAAGCAGAATAAATATGTTTAAATGGGTAAAAGGCCTCTGTTTAATGGTGTTTGTTTTTTATTAAAACAAAATTGTCCTCATTGTGCAATAAATTAGAGTGGGAGGTGTCGGTGACCCCTGGCCTGTTTGTTCCGAATTGGGTCCACCCCGTGAGGAGACACCTGGTGGAAAGGGGGAACTGCCCATTTTTCAATTGTCGGGCCCCTTTATTTCTGTGTCCAAAGTTAACCTTTCACGGGGGGAGCTAGACAATATGCCTACTCATAAAATCTGTTTGCTTGATGGGTATTGCTATTGCATAATCATTGGACATCCAAGGTGCATTCAGTGACTCTCAAGTGGTGTGATTGTCTTGTTTCCAGATATCCCAAAATTTGTACCTCCTACTTTCCCTCCCACTTCTATCTAGCTTATTTACCCTCTGAATTGAAGTCAACCATTCCCTTTGTGTTGGAGGTATAGCTTTAATCCATTTAATACATATTTCTCTTCTAGCCAACAGTATGAACAGGAAAAGTAAGTTTCCCTGTTTCTTGCTTAATTTAGGATGACCCTCACTAACATGGCCAACCCCAAAGACGACGAGATATAGACTTACCTCTATTGGTTTGCCAGGAATGCCTCGAGAAAACCTTACCGGCCTCGTTTCAAAATTCCTCGAGCTGGAACACTGCCAGAACATGTGCAGATCGGCTGCTCCTTCTTCTCTACATTTTGGGCAGCTTTTTGCTTTCTGCTTACTGAGTTTGGATAGCCTCTTCGGAAACCAGTATGCTCTATGTGTGGTAAACAGATGTTTTTTTCATAAGGAAGCAGATTTTACAATATGCCAACATATAGCCATAGATACTTGCCATCTGTGTTGTACATCCAGCGTCAGCAGTTCTTCCCCCAGACCGTACTAGGAATTGTGAACTCCTCTTCCCCTGCCTCTATGAGGGCCCAGTACCAAAATGATATTTCTTTTTTAGATGTCTTGCTTTCCTGAAATGTCTTCTCTATTTCTTTGGTTCCTGTTTCCTCCTCTCCGAGGCTCTTGACCCAACTCAATAGTTAGTAATATTTACATTTTGCTAGAGTGTCATTAGTTATAGTTGGGAGAACTTCCCAATCAGTAATAGTTGTTTTCTGTATGCGTTGGCCCCATTTGGTTATGCATCTTTCCCTCAATAGAATGGCTAGCCTATCCCTGAGACATTCTGGGGTTGCAGGAGATTCCCATATAGGGGCAGGGTCGCTACAATAGGGTATTTTCAAAGTTCTTCGTATCTGATACCATAAATTTGCGGCTCACCAGGGAGTTATTAACTTTATCTTTTTGAAGTACTTTGAAAGTCCGAATTTATACAGAAAGTGACTTCCTTCTGTGTTGACCAGTGCCTGTACGTAGGTAGAGTAGATCTCGTAATTGTCCAGCAATATTCTCATATACTTAAATTGGAATGCTCTACAGTATTCAAAAAAGTCAGGGCTTGCTATCCCCCTGTCCCTTCTTCCTTTTGAGTTTCTTCCAGGCTATTCTTCTTCCCTTTGAAGCCCAAATAAAGCTACTCCATGCTCCTGGAAGCTTTTTTATCCACTCCTTTTTGAAATCCAGTGGTATGGCACTAAGATATATGTAAATTTAGGTAGGACTGTCATTTTAATTATGTTTAATCTCCCCATGATGGTCAAAGGAAGTCCCCCACCGATCTTTGAGGAGCTACCTGAGCTCTCCAAATACTCAGTTAAAGGTTGTGTGGGCTATTTTCTGGATGTCATTTTCTAGGTCCACCCCAAGGTACCTTATTTTTTCCTTCACTAGTGGATTCTTGCTGTCATTGTTCGATTCCATTCCATGATTTCAGATTTTAATTTATTGACCATATAACCAGAGACCTTCTGGTCCATGGTATCTTCTATGGCTGGGAGTGATCTTGCCAGGTTGTTAGAAAATAGCATAAGGTCCTCGGCATACAATGCCACTCTTTTCTCCCAGCCTTGATAGATAAAGGGGATTATCTCCAGACTGCTCCTGAGATTGCATGCCAATGGTTCAATGTATAGGTTAAGGAGGAGGGGGGAGAGGGGGCAACCCTGCCTGGTAACTCTCTTGATTGTTATCTTCCGCGTAAGGCTGTCATTAACCAGGACCCTCTCCAATGTTTTTTTATGAAGTGATTTTATGGCTTCCTGGAAGGTTTCCCCAAGATGGTATTTTTGTATTTTTGTATGGTGTTGTATTCAGGAATGGCCAACTAACTCTGTCAAAAGCTTTGGCAGCATCAAAGGTGATAATAGAATAATTAGTTTGTGGGCTAATTCTTGGATTTGTATCCTTCTGATAAATCCTTTTTGGTTTCTGTGTATTAGGGGACCAGCTACTCTTCCTTACCTTTTGGCCATGATTTGTGTATAGATCTTATAGTCACAATTTAAGAGTGAGATGGGCCCATAGGATTCACATTTGGCTGGATTTTTCCCAGGTTTCAACAAAATACTAATGATTGTGCCGTTCCATGAGTCTGGAAGATCCTTTTTAGCCAGGAAAATATAATTTACGTTGTCCATCAGGAGGGGACCAAGACTTCTCTTAATGTAACATATAATTCATTAGGAAATGCATTCGGGCCAGCAGCTTTCCCCTTTTTTAGACCCTTGATTGTTTCGGCCATCTCTCCCGCTGAGATTTCTCAGTTGAAATCCTCTCTTTGTTCTTGAGACAGGGTTGGGAGGGTTATCTTTTCCAGGTGACTATTAATTTGTTCTGATGCAGCAATTGTATCATCAGTGTAAAGATTTTCAAAGAAATTCATGAAGGCTTCTTAGTTCACGGAGTCCTCAGAACTATGGGTGGATTGATTTCCTATTTGAATACTTCCTACCTTATTTTGGTTTGATCTGTTTTTGTTTTCTAGGCAAGCAACTTACCACAGCCCTTACCATATTCATAGTGCAATAGTTTACTTGCCTCCCACTCACTTCTTACTATTACTTTTAGTGTTTCTGAGAGAGCTTCCTTCGTTGCTTTCTTCACCTCTTGCATTCCGGGAAGACGGTGCTCCAGCGTTTTTCAGGGGTTGGAATTCTGTTCCCATACGAGGACGGTATACAACTAAGTGGAACCTTCCTTATCTTCGCATCTGTACGCACCGAACTGTAGCGTATTGGCAATCAAGTCCTTATGTTCGAGTCTGAACGTCACCAATTAGAGATTCACTCCCCACAAAAACATTTTCCTCGATTTCCACATGGCCGCCCGCATCTGTGGACTCAATACATGATTGGTATTGATCGAACCCCACCCACTTTGAGGGGAGTACCGCTGAGGCCCACCTCCACACCTAGGGTTGCCCCACCCTGTCCTGAGGAAGACCCGCATGGCCATGGTCCTACTTACCTGCATGGCCGCAAGACGGGTTGAAACGTCAACGCCCCTTTTTATCTATTGACCTGGACCCTACATTTACACCTATACGTGCCCCATGTGAATTCAAATCCATGTAAAATTGTATTTAAACGCATACTACTAAAATTGTGGCCAGGCCAACCAGTCCGTTTTTCTTTCTTTATTCATATGTTCTGCTGCCCTATGTTACTTCCTTGATTCTTCTTCCCTTAGCACTGCACACTTGAGCACTCCCCTTCTAGGCACGCTCCCCTTTGTGGAGCAACCTTTCATGTGTAAATATCTTATGCAGAGTATTTAATAAGCAAATTGTCTCACCAGTTGACATGAAATAAAATGCATGGTGAAACAGATTTTGTTTTGTTTGTTGCAATTACTGATCCGTTGTTTTTTGTTGCCAATTTGTAGAATAATTATTGGAGCAGATGGAATGTCTTTTAATATGCTCATAAATAATGTACTGAATGTTTCAAACTAAACTGATTTATTTCTCCCTTTGCATTTGCTGACCCAGCTCCCATTGCCTATCTTGTGTTGCTTTGGAGTTGTTGGACCTAACTCGAAATGTCCAGCCGTCCTTGGTATAGGTGCCCGCTTTTTAAGCCTCATTCAAAGGATTTTTTTCTTTCAGGACATATGTTTTGAAATGTATTAATATTTTCCTCGGGTTCTTCCTCATCTTCCCCTTTCCAAATGGGTCGCGATGTATCCTTTGAATATCTTCTGATTGGGTGGCTGATTTTGCTCCGGGGAAACTTTCTGCTAGTAGTGCAATCATGAATTTCGTAATACCTTCTCCTTCCAACCCTTCTGAGACTTTTAGAACTCTTGGGTTGTTCCTCCTAGCCTGATTTGTGAGGGATCCTATTTCATCCCTGAGATCTACTTCTTTTGTCTTTAGTAGCTTTATTTGTTTTTGGTTTGCCTCTACTTCTTTATTTAGAACTTTTACTGTGGTCTCGATTGATGAAATTTTCTCTATTAAGGCATTTATTTTATCGTCCAGCACTTCGCAAGTACCTTGTATTTTTTTCTCAGAGGTGGCAAAGTTTGTTCTCATCTCCTTTTTTTAAATTTTTTTTTATGAGAATTCATGTAGCATAATAACAAAGCAATATAAATGAATTTCAATGAAAAAGACAAGATACAGTATAAGCAAACCACAAAAATTGACAATAAAGAATAAATAAAACATGGTATGTAGAGGTCGGTTGTCGAATTACATTACTGGTATCTGATTGAATTAATTCTTGTAAATAATGAGATAGTTAATGTTATTAATATAAATATTAATATGGGTATGGTACACATAGTGCCGGCTACCGCAAACAGAAAAAGATGAGATGTGAATATAGAAAATAAGAGCATTACCGTAGCCATAATCCTGAAAATCAATGAATTTGCTACAATCTACTAGTACGCCAAGCAGCCACTGGTGCCCATATCTTCATCCCCAATTCTCTTAATTTTTTACCCTTGAGTTGATACAAAGCCACCTCCACATTATGTATACCCAATAATCTGGATAACCGCATTTAAAAGGTTGGGGCCTCAGTATCTTTCCAAGCTGCTGAAATTAAAATTCTGAGTACTGCTGTAGAGATAAAGATTAAAGCTTCAGTCTCAATATTTAATTTCAATTGGCTTTGACATCCTATAATCATGAGATCAAGATGCATTATTGGACAGCTCTTAATATGTATCATAAAGAGATTCGATGTGCACGAAAAATGCACATTGAGTCTCTACTTTCAGCTGCAGGAAATGCCCCGAGAATTCTCTATCAAACCCTCCAATCATTTTTTAAACCTGCTGCATGTGAAACTCCTGAAGTAGCGTCCCAACAACTTTGCAATGAAGTGGCTCTCTTTTTTACCAACAAGGTAAATAAGATACATGATGACATCACTACAGCAAATCTCTACAGAAGTAATGGCCCCACTTAGGGAAGTAGGTAAAAGACCAGGACAAATGACGTTGGACACTTTTCCCCCAATCTCTTTGGTAGAGGTAGATAGCTATCTAGGCCAGATTAAGAGTGGCAGCCCTTTAGATATTATCCCGGCAAGGATCATGCCAGTGGTAGGGAACACTCTGAACCTACAGATTCAAAGCCTGGTAAATCATTCATTAAGGGAAGGGCAGGTCCCTGGTGAATGGAAGAAAGTATTGGTGAGGCCTATTAGGAAAAATTCCTCCACTCCTTGGACTGACATGTCTAACCTTAGGCCCATATCTCTACTTCCTTTCATGGGGAAGCTTATAGAGAAACATGTCAACAAAAACGTATCCAGTTACATTGAACAGACTGGTAGGCTAGATTGTTCCCAATTTGGCTTCCGACCAAAACATGGCACCGAGTCTGCCTTGTTGTCAGTGACGGATGACCTTTTAATGTACCAGGACAGGGGATTTTCGGTTGTCCTGGTGCTATTGGATTTGTCAGCGGCGTTCAACACGATATCTCATAACATCTTAATCGAACGCCTGACTACGATTGGTATTGAGAGCACTGCTTTAACTTGGTTACAAAGCTTCATGACCAACCGCTCCCAAGCTGTTAGCATGGGCCCATTTAGGTCCTCCGAAACCAAGATTCTCAAGGGGGTGCCACAGGGCACTTGTTTGAGCCCCACTCCTTTTAATATCTATGTGGCACCCCTGGCCGGAATTATGAGGGAATTTGGGTTCATCCCCGTATCCTACGCGGATGATACCCAGCTTCTGTTCCCTTTTAAGAAACTCACCAACGAAGTGAGGACGGCTTTTTCTGAAGGTATGAAAGCTGTAGCTACATGGATGGCACGGAACTACCTCCAATGTAATGTTAACAAAACCGAAATTTTGCTTTTCGGGGAGGCTAGAATTCTGTGGACACCAGATTGGTGGCCATGTGAGCTTGGCCTAATGCCTGAGCCTAAATTGGCGGTAAAAAACCTAGGGGTACGCCTTGACAGTGCACTCTCTTTCAAACAGCATGCAAATTGGATGGTCGGCCAATGTTTTCATGTCATTGGACTTTTACGGAAAGTCTTCCCAATATTACCGGACTCTACTAGAAAGACCTTGGTGCAGTCATTAATATTGGGATGCCTAGACTACTGTAACGGACTGTTGTTATCAGCCAATGAGGGTGTGCTTGCAAGACTTCAGGTGGTGCAAAATACAGCCGCGAGGCTGGTACTGAATGCCCCGCCTAGAACTCCTTCTAAACCCCTTTTGACCAAATTGCATTGGCTTCCAGTGCGTAAAAGTATTAAGTTCAAGATATGCTGCTTGATCCACAAGAACCTACATGGAGGTGGCCCTCCCCACTGGAAAAACAAATTCGTTCCATACAAACCGACCCGGGCTCTTAGGTCCAGCAGTCAACTTCTACTGAGAGTGCCAGCGGTAAAGAAGGTTAGACAAGGTGGTAATGCGCTGTCGGTTGTTGGACCCACCTGGTGGAATAGACTCCCCCTTGATCTTAGGCAATGCCCAGAACATTTTAAGTTTAGGAAAAAGCTCAAAACTTTCCTATTTCAAGCATAGTTTGTGTATCCAGAAATTGACTAATGAATAACACACTAATCTGTTGCTACTGCTTCTTTCTTTCTTCTTTTTTCCTACTGTGCGCAGAGATACTCTTGTAGAGTCGAATCTAGCGCGTTATAAATCCATAAATAAATAAATAAATGAGTGTCGGAGACAAGGTTATCTGAGCATCCAGCAGTCCTGACCAGAATCATTCGATCTCTATTTTGATTGATTCTAGTTTCTCACACTGATAAAACATATGGATAATATCAGCTGGGCCTTTGCAACATCTGGGGCAGTTACTGTTCTCCCTCTTGCCCCAATCATAGAGTTTAGAGGGGGTATAAGAGAGATTAAATAATGTTTTAAAGTGTTGAGCTCTTAAATTGGAGGAACGTAGGAATCTTCTATCCATTACGAGGGCTCTGTCCAGGTCAATGTCCGGATCCTCCAATTTTAAAGCCCAGACTGCCTCGGTTTTACCCATATCGTCCTGGGATTCCTCTAAAAACAGCCTATAAACACCATTAATTCTAGGTTCACCCCCCTTCAGATAGTCCAATATCTTATACCTCTCCCTTAAGATGATTCGGGCCTTATTGATCTGATTGTATTGACCACCTGAGCATATTTATAATCTTGTATACCCTGGAGGGAGTGCCTTTGTCTTAATTCTTCCAGAGTTCTATACTCATCCCTGACAATAACTTGCCCCAGTGTCAGGATACCTTGTCCCGCCCAGTGTCTCCAGGACCCATCATTACTTAAATTAGGAAAGAGGCCCGAGTTCCAAAGTGGGGTGTGGTGATTATATTTGGAGATTGCCAGTGCTTTCTGAGCTGCTGCCCAGACCCCCATATCCCTTCGAGTGTCTTAAGTCTCGACTTGCTATAATATTTTCTTTCTGTTCTCCTTAATAATACCCCAGTAGCCTCGCTGCCAAGGAGTAATTCAAAGATAGATGGGATCACATCTTGTCTTCTCGGGAAGTTTGAGCTGCTTCCCACTGGTTCAAATAATATAGCCATCTGCGTAAGAAGACAGGACCAATGATAGTATCTAACGTTTGGCACTCCCAAACCACCCCTTTCCTGAGTCAGAGACATATATTTCATGGATCTTCTAACCTTTCCATATTGCCACAAGAAATTCATAAAGATGGATTCTATTTCTTTAATAATTTTCCCCTCTATTTTAAAGGGGATTGACCGAAATTTATATAACACCTTGGGGAACATTGTCATTTAGATAACATTGGCATGGCCAATTATTGAGAGTTGTAGCGTATCCATTCTTTTCAGATTCTCCCTCATGGATTTCATGAGAGGAATGAAGTTGTCTCTAATTATCAACTCCGGTTGTGCGTTGATCGTTATCCCCAGGTAAACCACGGAGTCAACGAATCTGGAGTCTAACTTATTTATGTTCTTAGAGCAGAGCACCTGTGTCTTACCCACATTTAGACGATAGCCTGATTGTCCGCCAAATTTGCTGGTAATATCCACTACTTCTCGCATAGCTGCTTCGGGATCAGTGGTAATGACAGCTAGATCATCGGCATATGCCAAGATTTTTGTTTGAAATCCCTTCGGAACTACCGGTTTAATTGCTATGTTGTTAATTATTTGACGTATTAGAGGGTCAATATATAATGCGAATAAAATGGGTGAGCATGGGCATCCCTGCCTTGTCCCCCTCGTAATAAAGATCTTATCCGAACTCTCGCCCATCATTTGAATTTTCGCCACTGGGACGACATACATAGCCTGAATAGCCTTCATTAACCTCGGTCCAAAACCCCTTTCAGCGAGCACACTCCACAGGAATTCCCATCTGATGCGATCAAAAGCTTTCTCCGCGTCTAGGAGGATCATTGCGACCCCTCCCTCCCCGGCAGCATGGATATCAAACAACGTGATAGCTCGTCTGATATGATCTGTGGTTCCCCTACCAGGAATGAAACCATGCTGCCAGGGAGAGACCAGGGCCCCAATGATCCGTCCCAAGCGAGTTGCCAAGATCTTAGCGTATAGTTTGTTGTCTGCATTTATTAAAGTGTTGGGTCTATATGAACCCGGATTTTCCGTGGGCTTGCCCTTTTTATGGAACACCACTATATTGGTGTTCATCCATGACTCAGGGATTAAACCTGTATTTATAATCCCGTTGAAAAGGTCTAACAGAAGTATAGATGTTTCTTCAAATAAACATTTATAGAGCTCGATTGGTAAACCATCGGGGCCGGCAGCCTTCCCTGCTGCTAGTTCTTGTATGGCCTCCGAGAGTTCATCCATAGTAATGGATTGTTCTAAAATTTCTCTATAATCCTGAGCCACTTTGATCCCCAATCCTGTCCACTCAATCATTGGCTCCTCAGTCACCACATCTTCCTGATACAATGTTTGATAGTATCTTTTGAAGACATCTATATTGTCCTTTGGCTCCTTGTAGATCCTGCCCTGCTCTGCTATACATGATATAATATTTTTCGAGGTCGCTTGTCTAATACGTAATGCCAATGCTTTCCCAGCTTGTTCCCCCGTCTCATACATATTCCTTCTTTGTGTTTGATATTCAGCAGCAGCTTTTTCAGCTAATTGCTTTTATATCTCAGCTTTGATAGTACTCACTCTTTCTAAGCTTATGGTGTCCTGCCTTCTCTCAGATATATCTTTCCTATGCTGTTCCTCCGCTACTGTTAATTTATTCATTAATTGCTCTCTTTCTGAGTTGAGTCGTTTCCAATTGCGAGAGGTATGGCTACTGGTTTCTCCCCTTAAGGCAGCTTTATAGCTCTCCCAAACAGAGTTTTGCGATGCGCTATATCTATTAACATCGAAAAAGGCCTGTGACCAGTTCTTCATATATGCTATATAGGTACTATCGGTTAAGAGCTTCTGATCAAAAGTCCATGGTCTCATTGGTTTAGCTGGTCTATTCAAAGCTATTGTTAATAACAATGGATTATGGTCTGATATTATCATAGGTAATTTACTCATTTGTACTGTGCTAATCTCAGTGGTGGAAATCATAAAATAATCCAGCTTGGAATATTTCTTAAATGGATGCGAAAAATATGTAAAGCCTGAGTTCCCTGATTCAATACTACCCCAGACATCCCTCAAACCGTGTGAATCCATCATTGAGCCTACTGCGCGATACACCCGGGGTTTACGCCCGGTATATCCTATTCCCCCTTCGAAATCTGAATAGATATTAAATATCCCCACAAACCACTATGGGTGCTGGCCAGCTTGCTAACTCCTTCTCAATGCAATTGAAGATGTCAGGGTCGTCGCTGTTAGCCCCGTATATACTACAAATAGTGATGCCAGAATTCATTTCACATAATGCCCACCGCCCCATGGTGTCAGCCTTGGATCGTTTAGCTCCCCCCAGACCCACCTTGCCAATGATAGCGACCCCCCTAATAGTGGACGTTTGGGAGGAACAGGCTAGAATCTCGAATCCCTTTATGTTTAACCAATGCCTTTTCCCCCATGGCAAATGGGTCTCCTGTATACACATGATATCCGTACGTGTAAATTTCACAAATTCCTCTAATCTTCCCCTTTTTTTCCAATCGTTTAGGCCCCCTGTATTCATAGAGCAGTTCCTAAGTTTTGACATACTTCTGTCTTAGATCCTTCCTTCGGTTCAACATTCCACTTAATATAGTAAAGACACGTTTTACTACAAACCTTGTTACATCTTTAAATCTTAATCTGATTATATTTACAATAGCATCATGAATTCTCTTTTTTAGATTTGCACCCCCCAGCACCAACTCAGCCCTCCCTCCCCACCCCCTTCTCTCCCCCGAGCCCCTCCCACCCCCCTCAACCACCCATTGAGGCATCCTGGGTCCAGCCGGATCCCGGTGTGAGCGTCTGTGTGGTCCGTACACCACAATCGCTCTCAGAGCTTCTGGCCCCGCCATTAGAGACTGAAGAGAGAGCACCAAAGCCAAAATAGGAAAGGGGGAAAAAACAAACCGTAGAAATAAAAGCATTATTCTATACCAAAACAGTAATTAATTTGTAGGTCTCAGGCAATTAACTAGCCCCCTTAATGTTTATTAGTTGTCCTTCCTTACAGTGTCCGATATTTCTTGCAGATAACCTTCCGCTTGAATTTCGCTGTTAAAAAAACGCGTAGTATCTTTGAAAATTACTTTCAAACGGGAAGGGTTTTGTAAGTACACAGTAGCGCCAGCTTTTTCAAAAGGGTTAAAAAGCTGCCGCATTCTCCATCTTCTTTCAACTGTTGGATGTGCATAATCTGGTCTTACAAAAAAGGAGAATCCATTATGTTCCCGCTTACTGGTAGGCCGTGCTAGATCGTAAATGGCTTCCCGTAACAGAAAGTTACCAAAGTACACTAACATTGCCCTTGGGTATTTGGTGGAGTTCTCAGGCTGTGTACGTTGTGTAAGGGGAAAGCGATGGGCCCGCTGGATTTCTTTATCCATATCCCAGGATTCTAATTCGGGGAAAGTTTTTTTCAAAAGATTACTTATATATCCCCTAGGATCGTTTCTCTCCACGGCTTCCGGAATGCCAAGAAACCGGAGATTATTTCTTCTGGAGCGATTCTCCTGGTCTTCAACCTTGAACATTAAGTCTCGAATGATCCCTTCTTGAGATTTTTCTTGCTTTTGGAGGCAGGCAACATCTTTCTCTAAATACTCAGTATGAGTTTCTAGAGATACCATCCTTTCCGATATCTCGGTGCAAGTACTACCTACTTTGTTGACCACCCCTGCTAGCTTCTGAATAGCGACATGATTCCTTTCACTATCTTTCTTTATATCCTTATGGAAGTCTCTAATAGTCATCAGAATATCTTTTAAGGAAGGCTCAGCCGGTTCACCTTTTCTTAAAGCCGAACCATGTTGTAGTTGGTTGTCGCTCCCATTTGACTCCTCTTCCCTGTGCTGCGCCAGTACAGCTTCGTCAGAATTATTGGATTTATTCCTGCTTTTGCTGACTTGCCCAGTTATACTTCCTTGGTTTGAACTTTCTTCGAAGTTTGACTTATTAAGCCATAGGTTCCTTGTTTTTTCCCCCGCGGAGTATTACCTTGATCTGAAGCGCTGGATTTCTTAGCGTCTAAGGAGTCTGTACCTTCAGGTGTTGAACCTCGAGCTGGATTGATATTATCATCGCTGATCTCACTTGTTGTAGATAGACCAGTCTCGTATATATCTGCATCCGATCCCTCCGATGGGTTTTCCGCTTCAGATTGTCTCAACTTCACAATAGATGGATTGCGTATGGAACTGGGAGTCTCATTATAACCAGATTGCTTTAAAAGGGACTTTGTAGATGTTTCAGGGTCTGGTTCCGAATATATCATCCTATTCTCCTCATTCTTAGATAGTTCAACCGATGCTGGTTGTTCTGAAGCTTTTTTCGCCCCTTCCTTGGGTATAGGGCTGAAGATGCTGGATATACTAGGCTGTAGTGTATTGGTTTGTTCGGTAGCGGTGGCTTTAGAGTTTGCTTTCAGATTCTTAATAGTTTGTAGTCGCTTGGCCTTTTTTGCCATTAATTATGCGTCATCTATTGCTTCGGTGCATTTCTCTTTCTCTTTATCTTTTTGTTGGACTTTCTCTTTCTCACCAAAGTATTTTTTTTTTTTCTATGATTTTTTCATTTTCTATTTCCAATTCTTTATCTTTACTTTTGTCTTTGTCTTTGTCTTTATCTGGGTCTTTTTCTTTTTCTTTTTCTAGACCTCTCCGTTTTGGTTTGTCTTTGTCTTTATCTTTCTCTCTCCCCTTCCCTTCTTCTCGTAATTTATTTTTAGTTTCCTTTGCCTTGTCTCCCCGAGTTTCTGGTCCCTTTGTCTCTGATCGTTTATCTGTGTTTTTATCCTTCAATTTAGGGGAGTCAACAGCATTTTCGATTTCAATTTCAGATGTATAAGCATTCCCCTCTATACTCCTAGAGGGTATCGTTGAGTTGCTTAAGTCCCTTGATAGTTCCAACTTATTCTCAATTTTTCCTAGGTTTCCTAGATTGATCTCACTATGCTTTATTGGCTCCTTCTGCGAGCTCAACACTGACAACGAAACTGATGCTCCATCTCCAGCACCCACCCCATGAACCAGGTCTTCCATAGCTAATCTTCTGTTAAATATTTTGCCAGGTCCTAAGATTTCAGTACAAAGCGATTGGCTGCTAAGCGAAGAGACTGTGGTTACCGCTTCTCCTTGCACCTTGATCTTTGTCGTTTTCTGCGCACCACGCACTCCCTTATGCAGCTTCGCTTGGACAGGGAGCCGTGATCTTAGCTGCGCCTTGCACTCACGAGGTAAATTGTCTATTCAGTTTATCACATTTGTGATACGATGGCCTCCAAACTCGATTTGAAATGTTACTTTCGCCAATTGATGCCTAGTAGGGCCAGAGGTAAACTGTATAAGTTCGTTTGTGAGTTGGGTTTTCAATATTAATCTCTGCTTTGACTGCTGCTTCAACTGTCCAAACCAATTTTTACTCTTTGCTGACCCAACTCTCATTGCAGTCAGCTTGGGAGAGTTTTAGATTTCCCCTAGCCCTCTCAGCTGCAATACTTGTTTGTATCCTAACTTATCAGACTGTCAGACTAACAGACCAACCACTCTCTTCAGTTCAGTTCGATTAATTCAATTCAGTTCAGTTCAATTCAGTTCAATTAAAATTCAAGGGGTCAAGGTTTGTTCTCATCTCCAATAGCATGGCTTGCATTAATTTCTCTTTGATGCTCTGTGGGGCCTGAATATTTTGTTCTTCTGGCTGTGGGCTACTTGCTGACAGAGCCTGGCTTTCCTTGCTTACTTCCGTGGTCCCAATTGTCGTGAGGACTTGGTACCTATTGTCTCGGCACTCACAATATTTCTAACCCGACTTTTGTCATTCTAAATGTTCCTTAATAAAGTATCAGTCATATTACTCATGTGAACAACCTCCAAAATGAGACATCTGTTTTGTGTATGATGATTCTATTAAAAATAAAAACATTCATAATTTACAACACATAACTTCCATTTTTGTTAGATGGCTTGCATAGGAGGGAGAAGTACGAGCTGCTGTTTTGTATTGTCGATGGTGTAATCTAGGCAAATCCCCTCACACGCCTACAACTTTACATACATAGGGCTCTTGCTCATTTAATGATTTCATACATCTCGGGCATATTTACTAACATTTCATGCAATGAAGCACAGTAAGTGAAGTTTCCACGCTGCGGTGGTGAAAAGGAGAAAGCAGAACAGTACCACATTTTCAAAGATATGCCATAGATCTGCTCTCTTCTAATGCTGTCACACTTCTAGCAGCCCAATTCCAAAGCATGCACCCTTGCATCATGGTGCAAGTATGCCTGATTTTTGGTCAGGTTAGTTTTGTGCAGGAACACATACCTTTCTGTACATAAACTATCCTTTGAGTCTACTTTATCCTTGTTTGGGGGCTGCAGAATGCAGCACATATGCAAAGAGGGAATAAAGAGGAGAAATAAAGATATTTCTCCTTGTAATGCCAGACTTAGGGGCCGATTAGGATGGAGGATTTTCCGCCTCCTCCGGGCCGGCGGAAGCCACCTCCGGCCCGGAGGAGGCGGAAAATCCTCTGCGGAGGCTCCAAAGACCCACCGCCAAATTAGGATGGCTGGTGGGTCTGGAATTCCGTCCGCCGCTTTTCCGCCGCGGTCGGCTTCCGACCGCGGCGGAAAAGCTATAACATGGCAGGCGGTGTCTATGAGACACCGTCCGCCATATTATGATGGATGTGTAGAACTGCTTTTCCACGGCGGCTTTTCCGCCATGGAAAAGCATACGGACATTCACTTTGGGGGCCCGTTGCGGGCCCCCTGGGTGAATGGGGGGTGGGGGGTGCACATGGGGGGTACCTATGGTGCCCCCCTGCATTTGCGTGCACAAAGCAGCAGGCACCGTGCGGTGCCTGCCGCTTTGTGCATGTAAATGTAACACATGCTTTTTTTACATTGCGGCGGGTGCAGCTTGTAGCTGCACCCGCCGCAATGTTAAATATAGAGGATGTGACCGCCACCCTGGCGGTCACATCCTAATCAGCACGGAGGGAACGCCGCAGCCCCTGCGGACGTTCCCTCCTCCTCAAGGGTGGCGGACGGACGCAAGTCCGTCCGCCATCCTAATCGGCCCCTTAGTTAGGGGCACACATTTGGTGCAAACCATGTTTCCAAGTCTTTGTAAACATTGATTTGTGTCACAATATGTGGGTGGATGCACAAGAACACCCATACACTACTCATGTAATGCAAGGCAGTGCTATGTGCCAAAGAGTTCATTCAACCGTGACACAAATTTTTGTAAATCCAGGCCTTCATTGTCAAATAGTAAAGGCTGAAATAATATTTGGTAAATGTTCTACCCTGAATTGCACTCCGATCCCCACATTTCAAGTTATAATTTCTCAATACGATCTGTATGAGTGTCCTATATGTTACAGTTAACTAGGTGTTGGTACATATTCTACTAATGAACATGACACTTTTACACTTCAGATTGTATCAAGAAACACACACCTTCAGATAATTGAGAGTTTTCGTTGTATTTCCGCATTTTATTAATATAACATTTTTTCATTAGAAGTATTTCCATGTCTTATATAAGAGTTATGCTGTACAATACTTTTTGGAACTTGCCTCATACATTTTAGAACATAAGTAACACCAAAATCTATGCACAGTATTTTAAAACAGTTTTGGGCGGAGGAGTTAAATAGCCCTACAGGGTCTATTTAAAAAAAAAACATAACCCAGGCATTTTTGTATAACTCTTTCAAGCAGTCTTCTAACAAAAGTCGAACATTGACCGTGTAACCATTTCATGCTTTCTGCGATGTATACACGTACATAGGATCTCTTGAAACGTTTGTGACAAGACCTGAACCATATTTGGTTGCACTGCTATACTTTCCTAAAAATGACACATTAATGATACCAACTTAGAAACTAAGTGAGATTCTATAAATAAACAAATCCTGCTGGTCGGGCTTGACATTTCAGACTTACAGCAAAAAAGAAATGCAAAAACTTAACAGCACGTAAATCGAACTTAGCTTGATAAGCTTGTGATAGGTAGGGAATTCTCATCACATTCAGCTTGCTTAAACTACTAATGATTTTGCACAGAACACATCATAATCATCAGAATAATACAAGGGGCATCCAACTATGCACAAAGCATGCCATTTCATATATGCCGGGACCGTGAGTGGAGTGCAAACAAAGGGGGCAGTTTCGCCAATGTCTTTCCTTCAGCTAAATTAGTGAGTCATGCAGTGTCTGGTATGGTAAAATATTATTTAAATGGAATATGCACAAACGGGCCAAAATATCTTTAGCTATTTTAAAATGGGGAAACATGGAGAAGTAGGTCTCCAGCTGTTCATAACAATCAATAAATTAGGCGTTTGTTAAGCGCGACTACTCACCCGTAAGGGTCTCAAGGTGCTGGGGTGGGGGGAGGGGGTTAGCAGGCTCCAGTCCATGAAGGGGGGGGGTTGTCGAAAAGCCAGGTTTTGAGGTTTCTTGCGAAGATGGTAAGCAATGTTGTCTGTCTGAGGTGGAGCGGCAGGGCGTTCCAGACTCTGGCCGCAAGGAAGTAGAAGGATCGGCATCCCGATACGGTCTTTCTGGTGTGGGGGACCACAGTGTAGGAGAGCTGGGCAGATCGTAGGGTCCTCTGGGGTGCATGGAATTTGAGTCGACTGTTTAGGTATGCTGGTCCGTTGTCATGGAGGGCCTTGTGGACGTGGGTGAGCATCTTGAAGGTGACTCTAGCTTCAATGGGAAGCCAGAGGAGTGTGCGCAGGTGCTGGGAGATCGGGCAGTATCTTGGCAGGTCAAGGACCAGTCTTACCGTGGCGTTCTGGATGCTCTGTAGCTTGCGGGTGAGGTTTTTGTTTATTCTGGCACAGAGTGCATTGCCGTAGTCGAGTCTGCTGGTGACCAGGGCGTGAGTGACGGTCTTTCTGTGTTCAAGGGGGATCCATTTGAAGGTCTCACTTAGGAGGCGGAGGGTGTGGAAGCAGGAGGACGAGATGGATTTGATCTGGCTGTCCATTTTGAGCTTGGAGTCCAAAATGATTCCCAGGTTGCGTGCTTGGTCCGTGAGAGTGGGCGTGCTTCCGAGTGCTCGGGGCCACCAGGTGTCGTTCCATGCGTCAGAGTCAGGGCCCATGATGAGTACTTCTGTTTTGTTGGTGTTTAGTTGTAGGCAGCTGTTTTTCATCCATTTGGCGACGACTTCCATGCCTTCACAAAAATTGTGTCTGATGTTATATGGTTAGATGGATAGGGAGATGATGAGTTGGGTGTCGTCCACGTATGACACAATGTTGAGTCTGTAGGTTCTGACAATTGGGGCGAGCGGAGCCATGTAGATGTTGAAGAGTGTAGGGCTGAGGGAGGACCGCTGGAGGACTCAGCAGGTGGTAGGTGTAGGGTCGAAGAGGAAAGGAAAGTGGGGAGTCTGACCCGCTGCATTCTGCCGGAGAGGAAGGAGCAGATTCAGTTGAGGGCCTTGTCTTGGATGCCTGCGTTGTGAAGTCTGCGTATTAGGGTGTGGTGAGAGACTGTGTCGAAAGCCACTGAGAAATCGAGGAGGAGGAGAGCTGCTGTTTCTCCTTTGTCCAGTAGGGTGCGGATGTCATCTGTTGCAGCAAGGAGGGTGGTTTCTGTACTGTGGTTTTATCTGAAGCCTGATTGGAAGGAGGCAAGGATGTTGTGCTCTTCAATGAATGTGGCGATATGGCTGTTGGTGGCTTTCTCGATGACTTTCGCTGGGAACGGGAGCAGGAAGATGTTTCTGTAGTTTTTGAGGTCGGTGTGGTCCGCTGAGGGTTTCTTCAGGAGGGGGTTGACCTCGGCGTGTTTCCAGTCGTGAGGGAACATGGCAGTTGGCAGGGAGCGGTTGATGGTGTGGCAGAGCATGGGTGCGATGGTGTCGGCGGCTCTGTTGAAAATGTGGTGGGGTAGAGGTCTGTGGGGGCTCCGTAGTGGATTGACTTCATCGACTTCAGTGTGTCTTCGGTGGTGAGGGCTGTCCACTTGTCTACCGCTAGCTTCAGGGTGTCAGGGGTGGTAGGTGAGGGTTCAGTGTGTTGGTTGACTTCATAGAAATTGTTGTAGATGCTCTTGATTTTGTGGTGGAAAAAGGTGCTGAGTTTGTCGCAGAGGTCTTGTGAGGGAGGGATGTTGGTGGACTCGCTGGTGGATAGGGCGAACTCCTTAATAATGTTGAAGAGTTCTTTGCTGTTGCATGCATGAGTGGAGATTCTGTCTTCAATCACTTTTTTCCTCGTTTTTCTGACGAGTTGGTGGTGGGCTTTGCTGGCGTCTCTGAGGTTGTTGGAGGCTTCTGTGGATTTGGTGTTCCTCCAGGCCTTTTCAATGCGGTAGCAAGTGCGTCTGGACTCTCAAAGTTCAGTGGTAAACCATCTGGCTTTCTTGGCTTGGGTGTTGTTGTTTTTCTTGAGGGGGCTATGGTGTTGGCGCTGTTGGAGATCCATCTGTGCAGGGTTTGGGCTGTGGTGTTGGGGTCATCGTTTTCCGCGATGGTTGGGGTGGAGTTGCTGCGTGATGAGGTTATCTGGTCATCAGTGATTCCGGTCCAGTTTCTTCATGGGAGCAGGTGCAGGTGTTTGTGAATGGTGGGTGTTCTGAGGGGGAAGTGGACGCATCGATAGTCAGGCCATGGGACTTTGGTGGTGTGGCTGAAAGTGATGGAGTTACCTGTTGTGAAGAGGAGGTTGAGGGTGTGTCCTGCTGAGTGCGTGGGTTTGGCCATGATCTAGTGGAGTCCAATGTTGTGGAGGTTGTCCAGTAGGGATGTGGTGCTGGGGTCCAGTTGGCTGTCGAGGTGGAAGTTAAGGTCTCCCAGTAGGGTGTAGTTGGTGGACGCGATGGCATGCTGGGAGATGATGTCCGTGATGGAGTTGGTGAAAAGTCAGCGGGGTCCAAGGGGTCAGTAGATGAGGGTTCCTCGGAGGGTGGTGGTAGGGCTGGCCAGTATCTTGAAGTGAAAATGTTCCATCAGGTCTGTGGGCTCGTCAGGGAGTGTGCTCATGCAGAGGTTGGATTTGTGGGCGATGGCGATTCCTACTCCTGGGTGTGTGGGGCAGTAATTCCTGGAGATCTAGTATCTTTGGGGAATGGAGATGGCGATGTCTGGTTCCGAGGTGAAGAATGCTATGTCCGGGGTGGTGCTGTCGAAGAGGTCCCAGATTTCGGTGGCGTGTTTGTGGAGGGATCGGACATTGAGGAGGATGCATTACAGGGTCTTCGGTTGGGGTGTGGTCTTGTGAGCGGGTTGTGCTGGGTCAGTGGTCTCGGCGGTGTTGCAGGTGTGCCGGCAGCGGTGACAGCTGAAGGGTCCGTGGGTATTGGCTGGTGATGCTAGCTTGCTGTTGTTGTTGCGTCCTGGGTTGAGAGCATAGAGTGCCGCTGGGTCGTAGTGTTGGCATTGAGGAGGTCCAAGTTTCCAGGCGCTGGTCGCGGTCGGGTCGTGGACAGGCACAGACGGGCTTGTCTTTGGTGCGCCAGACCCAACTCAATAGTGAGTGATATTTACATTTTGCTAGAGTACCATTACTTTAGTTTTGAGAACTTCCCAATCAGTAACCGTGTTTTTCTCTATGCGTTGATCCCATTTGGTTATGCATCTTTCCCTCAATGGAATGGCATGCCTATCCCTGAGACATTCTGGGGTTCTAGGAGATTCCCATATAGGTGCGATGTCGCTATAATAGGGTATTTTCAAAGTTCTTCTTATCTGATACCATAAATTTGCGGCTGACCAGAGAGTCTTCAACCTTATCTTTTTGAAGTACTTTGAATGTCCAAATTTATACAGAAAGTGACTTCCTTCTGTGTTGACCAGTGCCTGTAAGTATGTAGGGTAGATGTCGTAATTGTCCATCAATATCCTCATATACCTAAATTGGAATGCTCTACAGTATTCAAATAAGTCAGGGCTTGCTATCCCCCTTTTCCTTCTTCCTTTTGAGTTTCTACTAGGTTATTCTTATCCCCTTTGAAGCCCAAATAAAGCTACTCAATTCTCCTTGAAGCTTTTTTATCCACTCCTTTTTGAAATCCAGTGGTATGGCTCTAAAATATATGTAAATTTAGGTAGGACTGTCATTTTAATTATGTTTAATCTCCCCATGATGGTTAGAGGAAGTCCCCCACCGATCTTTGAGGAGCTACCTGAAATCTCCAAATACTCAGTTAAAGGTTGTGTGCGCTATTTTCTGGATGTCATTTTCTAGGTCCACACCAAGGTACCTTATTTTTTCCTTCACTAGTGGATTCTTGCTTTCATTGTTCTATTCCATTCCATGATTATAGATTTTAATTTATTGACCATATAACCAGAGACTTTCTGGTCCATGGTATCTTCTATAGCTAGGAGTGATCTTGAGAGGTTGTTAGTAAATAGCCTAAGGTCATTGGCGTACAACACCACTCTTTTCTCCCAGCCTTGATAGTTAAAGGGGGTTATCTCCAGACTGCTCCTGAGATTGCATGCCAATGGTTCAATGTATAGGTTAAAGAGTAGTGGGGAGAGGGGACAACCCTGCCTGGTAACTCTCTTGATTGTTATCTTATCCATAAGGCTGTCATTAACCAATGGTTTTTTATAAAGTGATTTTATGGCTTCCTGGAAAGTTTCCCTAAGATTGTATTTTTCTAGTGTTGTATTCAGGAATGGCCAACTAACTCTGTCAAAAGCTTTGGCAAAGCCAATGGTGATAATAGAATGATTAGTTTGTGGGTTAATTCTTGGATTTGTCTATCTCTGATAAAGCCTTTTTGGTTTGTGTGTAATAGGGGTCTAGCTACTCTTCCTTACCTTTTGGCCATGATTTGTGTATAGATCTTATAGTCACAATTTAAGAGTTTCGATGGGCCCACAGGATTCACATTTAGCTGGATTTTTCCCAAGTTTCACTACTATACTAATGGTTGCGCCGTTCCATGAGTCTGGAAGATCCTTTTTAGCCAGGGAAATATCATTTAGGTTGTCCATCGGGGGGGACCAAGACTTCTTTTGATGTAACATATAATTCATTTGGAAATGCATTTGAGCCAGCAGCTTTCCCCTTTTTTAGACCCTTGATTGTTTCGGCCATCTCTCCCGCTGAGATTTCTCAGTTGAGATCCTCTCTTTGTTCCTGAGACAGGGTTGGGAGGGTTATCTTTTCTAGGTGACTATTAATTTGTTCTGATGTTGCAATGGTATCCTCAGAGTAAATATTTTCAAAGAAATTCACGAAGGCTTCTTAGTTCACGGAGTCCTCAGAAATATGGGTGGATTGATTTCCTATTTGAATACTTGCTACCTTATTTCCGTTTGATCTGTTTTTGTTTTCCAGGCAAGCAACTTACCACAGCCCTTCCCATATACATAGTGCAATAGTTTACTTGCCTCCCACTCACTTCTTACTATTACTTCTAGTATGTCTGAGAGAGCTTCCTTCAATGCTTTCTTCACTTCTTCCATCCTGGATACTTCCTGGGGGATCTCTCCCTTCTCTATTTCTATTTCTAGTGTTATTATTTCTTCTTCCAGTCACCTAATATTGATCTTTGTACTCTTATTTTTATATGCAGAAAGGTTTAGTATTTTCCCTCTGATGTTTGCTTTATATGTATCCCAAGCTAGTTGACTTGAGGTTCCTTCCTTATTTAATAGGAAGATTTGCTCCGTCTCTTTAAATAGGGCATCTACATTTAGGGGATGAATGAATGTACTACGGTCTACTGTCCATCTTGAGGGGTAGGGTGCCGGTCTTGACTGGACCTGTAGTAGGTCTGCCGAGTGATCGGACAGGTGTGCTGGTAGATGCTCCACCTTTTGTGTAATGTTGATCAAGCTCCTGTCTATCAGAAAGAAATCTATTCTGGAGGCATGTCCAAATATTTTATTTTTAAATGTGAACCGGTGGGCCTTGTCCCTCTTCTCTTTCCAGATGTCAATTAGCCCTAAATCCTTAATACATAATCCAACCCATTCCCTCATTCTAGGCAAGTTAGTAGTATTCCTGGCTGGGAGTCGGTCCTCTCTTGGGTTTAATATTATATTAACCCCCCCACCATAATTATGGTGGACGGGGCAGCCAATAGTTGTGAGTAAACTTTTTGGAGCGGGGTGGGGTCGTCCGTATTGGGACCGTAATACCCCGCTATTGTGTACACATTGTTGTGTATTCTAACTTTTGCCATTGCCCATCTCCCCTTCTTGTCTGTTTTTAATGTTTCAATCCTTACTTTGAGCTATTTTTTAAAAAAGAATCGCCACTCCCTTAGCACAACAGTCTTGGTTTGTGTACTCATAGGCGTCCACCCATTTCTGATTTTCTATTAAATTTACCCATTTATCCTTTAAGAGGTGGGTTTCCTGTAGTATTACTATTTCACTATTGCTTTCAAATATACCATGATTTTTTGCCTGTGTCTCTTTATTCGGAGGCTATTTACGTTCCATGAAAGGATATTAACTGTCATTAAGTCCTTTTATCCTTTGCTTTCGGGGTGATCCCCAGCTTTCTTTGCTTCACCCAGGGCTCCTTCCTCCTCAGTATTGCATTACTTGAACTATTATTTTTATTTTTTCTTCCTAATATCCTCCACGCTCTAGTGTAGCTTTTTAGGTGAATTTTCTCTGTGACATAAGCCTTCTTTGTCCCCCCCCAGGAGAAGCCTCCCTTTTATCTTCACTGGGCAGGGTTTCTGCCCTTTTGAGCCCTTCGGTCTCAGGGATTAGGTGTGGTCTTTTTGTTGTATTTTTATTTGTTCGGTAAAGCACTCCACCTCTGTAGGATCTCTTATGTTGTGCATTTTGTTTTTCCACATGATCTTTAATGATGCAGGGAAACACATCTGGACCATTGCACCTAGGGACTTCATTTGCTGCATTTGCTGACCCAGCTCCCATTGCCTATCTTGGGTTGCTTTGGAGTTGTTGGACCCAATTTGAAATGTCCAGCTGTCCTTGGTATAGGTGCCCACTTTTTAAGCCTCATTCAGGATTGTTTCTTTCAGGATATATGTTTTGAAATGTATTAATATTTTCCTCGGGTTCTTTCTCATCTTCCCCTTTCCAAATGGGTCGCGATATATCCTTTAAATATCTTCTGATTTGGTGGCTGATTTTGTCCAGGGTAAACTTTCTCTAGTAGTGCAATCATGAATTTCTTAATACCAACCCCTTCCAACCCTTCGGAGACAGTTAGAACTCTTGGGTTGTTTTTCCTAGCCTGATTTCGAGGGATTCTATTTCATCCCTGAGATCTACTTCTTTTGTCTTTAGTAGCTTTATTTCTTTTTGGTTTGCTTATACTTCTTTATTTAGAACTTCTACCGTGGTCTCGATTGATGAAACTCTCTCTATTAAGGTGTTTATTTTATCGTCCAGCACTTCGCAAGTACCTTGTATTTTTATTTGTTTTTTTTTCAGAGGTGGCACAGTTCGTCCTCATCTCCAATAGCATGGCTTCCATTAATTTCTCTTTGATGCCCTGTGGGGCCTGAATATTTTGGGGCAGATTTATGTTAACTGGCGCATCCCCAGGGATGCGCCAGTTAATGTGCGCCACAGTGCGCCACTGCTCCGCCACCCATGGTGCGCCGCATTTACAATGCGGCGCACCATGGTGCAAGGCAGTGAAGATGCGTGACGCATCTCTCGGCGTACGGGTGGCGCATTGCAGGAGTCATGTCGCAAGTGCGACATGACTCCAGCAATGCACAGGTCCCACCCCTACAATGTATGGTGCGTCACCCTTACGCCTGCTTCAAGCAGGCGTAAGGAATTGACGTAGAAAGTGACTGAGTGAAATCTCATAGATTTCACTCAGCCACTTTTAGGAGGCGTTCCTGCGCAGGAACGCCCCCCCCTGCGCAGGAATGCCTCCTTATGGCGCAGGGGTTTCCAACGTGACGCATCTCCTAAATGCGTCACGTTGTAAATAGGGCGCAATGTTTGCGCCGCTGTTGCGTCACATTACGTGACGCAATTGCGGCGCAAAGAGGCGCAAGGGCCTCATAAATCTGCCCCTTTGTTCTTTGGCTGTGGGCTACTTGCTGAGAGAGCCTGCCTTTCCATGCTGACTTACGTGGTCCCAATTGTCATGAGGACTTGGTACCTATTGTCTCCGCACTCACAATATTTCTAACCCTACTTTTGTCATACTAAATGTTCCTTAATAAAGTATCAGTCATATTACTCATGTGAACAACCTTCAAAATGAGACATCTGTTTTGTGTATGATGATTCTATTAGAAAATAAAAACATTCATAATTTACAACACATAATTTCCATTTTTGTTACATGGCTTGCATAGGCGGGAGAAATAAGAGTTGCTGTTTTGTATTGTTGATGGTGTAATCTAATTCAGAAAAGGGGGTGGTAAAGGGGGGGGTGGTGATGAACAGAGTGTCTGAATTAAGCAGACCACTCTTACCCAGTCCAAAGATCAGGGCTTGATCCATCACCGTTATTTAGCTCACTGCCCCATCCCAGCTCAGAACCTGGCTATATGCAAATTAGTCTGTCCCTGGCCCAGTGCATCATGGGAACAGGGCAGACCAAACTACCAAGCCAATTCTTCACCAGAAAGGAGACAAGCTTCCGGGGACCGGTTTCTGCCATTTCAGGCGTCGTCGGCCCGGCTTGCTTGAATCCTGATGGAGCAGTGAGCAAGGGACTCATGTCTGAGTATACCCTTCCACGCTTATGGTGGACAAAATGATTCAGAAAAGGGGGTGGTGATGAACAGAGTGTCTGAATTAAGCAGACCACTCTTACCCAGTCCAAAGATCAGGGCTTGATCCATCACCGTTATTTAGCTCACTGCCCCATCCCAGCTCAGAACCTGGCTATATGCAAATTAGTCTGTCCCTGGCCCAGTGCATCATGGGAACAGGGCAGACCAAACTACCAAGCCAATTCTTCACCAGAAAGGAGACAAGCTACCCCCTTTTCTGAATCGATGGTGTAATCTAGGCAAATCCCCTCACACGTCTTCAACTTTACATATATAGGGTTCTTGCTCAATTAATCACTTCATACATCTCGGGCATATTTACTAACATTTCGTGCAATGAAGCACAGTAAGTGAAGTTTCCACGCTGCGGTGGTGAAAAGGAGAAAGCAGAACAGTGCCACATTTTCAAAGATATGCCATAGTTCTGCTCTCTTCCAATGCTGTCACACTTCTAGCAGCCCAATTCCAAAGCAGGCATCCTTGTGATAGAGCGCGCGAGGTCACCCAACCAATAATTTCGCCGCTTCCGGCTTCGGGCCCATATATTTCACTTCACCATATACATTGACCGGGTGACTTCACGGGCTGCTACCAATTTGTGTGAATTCCCTATTGTTATTACTCAGCGTACCCGACTTACCATCCACCGACACGGGTACCTATGACCACAATGGATCAGGGAGCTAGCTGTAAAAGGAAAGGCAGCAAAATACAACTCAAAATTACATTCAATACCTTTGTAAAATGACCACGGACAACTGGAAGTTTTAAAATCTTTATCTAAAATTCGTTTTCTGAAAGCATGAGATTTACAAGAATAAGGCAATCGATAATCAAGATAATGAAAAGTACATAACTATAGAGAAATAAAGTCAGGGTAATCCTGGGAATACTAAATATGGGATGCAACAGGAAATGCTATGCATCTAGGGCAAAATTTCTTTGGACAGTTTAAGAAAGGCCGTTCTAGACCATATCAGAAAATGACAAACTGCAATGCAAAATATAATTTCTAACAGGTAGGGTAACATGAGAACACGTTATGAAAATATGCAAATGACTTTATGATTCAATAGTTGCGGCAAAAGCATGGAAAAGTCAACATAAGCAAAGGTGTGTCTTTATTAAAGCAAAGACAGAAAAATAGAAAGGTGCAAAATTTAAAGATTTCAGAGCAATATTTACCTAGACTGGTGTGAAAACCAAACCCTGGCCACGGGTCAGTTAAGGACAGGAAACCCTCAAGGAAGGACACCCCTCAATGGACAGCAGGTGCAGAATGGACACCCAGGAAAGGACAGGAAACCCTCAGGACAGGACAGGAAACCCTCAGGACAGGACCGCACCCGCAGTTTGGAAGCAACGCCTGCGCTCCACCCTCTCTGCGGCTATCGATCAAGACCCCGATTGGGTCAGCGAACTCCCAGCAAAGTGCTTCGCCAGCACTTTAAGGTTCAGTAGAACCTTAGTCTATGGTCAATTTCGGACAGAGTACTCCGCAGTGCTCTGTTTCTTCAGTCACCTATTGAGTGCGATGGGTCAGTGACAGGTCAGCTAAACCAGACAAGTCGGACAATTTCCCTAGGTGAACCCAGGGTAGATATACAGTTTGGGGACGGTGTACCACCCCCCAATGTTGCAATGATGCAAAGTGTCAGAATCCCTCAATTTGGATTGGTCCTAAGATAGGATTTGGGTAACACACCAATCAGAACAGACTATTTGGAGGCCTTATTTACATCTCTGGGCACCGCCTAGCAAGATTGGGGTTCCCATGAGAAAATACATTGAAAGAATACATTTTAGCAACATAATGGAACAATATCGTGATGCTGCGGGGCGAAGGTACAGCTTCCCAGGGTGGCTTCTGGTATCAACCTTCTTTGGCAGCAATTCAATGCCATGATGGCTCCTGGCGAGTCTGCGCACAAGTACCCTCCAAGATGGACTCCCCAGCCCAGCACCCCTCCGAGTCGAGGATACATGAAAAGTAAGCGAAAACAAATTAATACATAGAAATAACGATATGGAAACACATCATTGGGTTTGTACTTTCAACTTATCACTATAAAATATACTTATGCAGTCTAAATGTTAGCTACATATACACGGGCACAAGAGCAATGGCACGAGCAGTACCACGTTATTGCCAAAGCTATGTATTACGCATGCGCAACTATTTCCCTCCAGACCTGCAAACACGTCAGGACACGTGAGTGTGACTGACGCATGCGCAGAAGCCATTTCAAAGCAGCGGCCATTTTTAGGACTCAAATTAATCGTATTAGGAATACACATAGGCAAGCTTCATTGATTTCGTTTCAAACATGAAATAAACGTTAGTAAGACGTACAAATTATTACTTGGTTATACATGGACGAGGTTCATGACAAAAGCAAGTCGCAAATGCGAAGCTTTGCTTCATCAATCCCCTCTTTGATGATATTTACTATCATCACTAAGCATGGGCGTAAAATCCGCTCCGCTCGCGGATTTTTCGGATTTTCTGCAAATTCGCAATCCGCGAACTCTCGCGAATTTGTCAAAAATCCGTGAATCCGCTCGCGGTGGATTTTTTGCTTGGTTGCGGCGCGCGGTGTGGTGCACGGCGTTCACTTTCCGTCATTAAGCGTTTGCCGAGTTGTTTTTCTCGATCATATTTTTCTAGTGCCGCGCCATTTTAGATCTTGCTGCGTGATCCCGCGGGAGTTTGGCGCCCGCGAATACGTAATCGCGGCTTGCCACCTTGCACAGCACACCTCGCGAGAGTTCGCAATTGCGAACACGTAGTTGCGGCGGAAAGGAACAATCTCGCACTCGCGAAATAGAGATTTTGCAATTCTGCACAAGAAAATCACCAGCAAACAGGATAAACCTTCAGAAAATTATGGTTTTTATCAGAATCACTCCTCAGGTTGACATTTGCATGGCCTTTTTTTTTTGCAAGGAGTCCATTTTTGGGGGGGGGGGGGAGGAAGGAAGTGCCCCACAGTCTCCAACTTCCTGTTCCTGTCCAGCAGGCTCCTCCCAGTGCTTTGTCCATCTCCTGGTCACTTTCATTTGGATCTGGAGCTGGAAGGATTACTTTTTGTGGGTGCTGCTGGATATTTGGATTTGAGGCCTTTTTGACTGTCTTTGGATCACTTTTGGATTAGAAATCAACTTTCACAAGTAAGTTTGTTTGGGGCATTACAGTTGCTGCAAGTACAATTTTGGAACTTTTTCAGAGCATTAAATAAATTATATTGTGGGTAGCCACAGTATCCAGTAGGACCAGGGTTGGTTAGGGGTGCATGATACAACTGTTTTGTTGAATTTAAACACCATTGAGGCCATGGATGGGCTGGGATTGTGCTGATTTTTGTCGTTTTTTTGGGCCTGCTGGTGTGGCCCTTTGCCCAGGGGTGGTGACTGAGTGTTGCATGGGCCTAGTCTTTCTGTGGGGTGTCTTCTTGAATTTAAACATCATTGAGGCCATGGATGGGCTGGGATTGTGCTGATTTTATTGTTTTTTGTCGTTTTTTTGGGGCTGCTGGTGTGGCCTTTTGCCCAGGGGTGGTGGTGCATGGACTGAGTGTGCCTGTGGTGTGGTCTCACTCTCTTTAATGTAAACATCATGGATGGCATTGGATTGTGGGGATTTCTGGCTGGTTTTCTTTTTTTTGGGGGTGTACTGTTGATGCGGACTGGCCATGTGGGTGGTGGTGGTGGCCATCTTGAGTGCTGGCTGGTACAGGCAACATGTGCTTGGGGTGTAAGGGGCCATTTTGAAGAGAGGCAGTGTCTGAGGCCTGCACTTATTTTGCCTACTTTTCATCCATTATGCCCAGGGGTAGTGAGTGTTGCATGGGCCTAGTGTTTCTGAGGGGTGTCTTCTTGAATTTAAACACCATTGAGGCCATGGATGGGCTGGGATTGTGCTGATTTTATTGTTTTTTGTCGTTTTTTTGGGGCTGCTGGTGGGGCCCTTTGCCCAGGGGTGGTGACTTGCATGGGCCTAGTCTTTCTGTGGGGTGTCCTCTTCAATTTAAACACCATTGAGGCCATGGATGGGCTGGGATTGTGCTGTTTTTTGTTGTTTTTGTCGTTTTTTTGGGGCTGCTGGTGTGGCCTTTTGCCCAGGGGTAGTGGTGCATTGACTGAGTGTGCCTGTAGTGTGGTCTCACTCTCTTTAATGTAAACATCCTGGATGGCATTGCATTGTGGTGATTTTTGGCTGTTTTTTCTGGTTTTTTGGGGTGTACTGTTGATGTGGACTGGCTTGGGGTGTAAGGGGTCATTTTGAAGAGAGGCAGTGTCTGAGGCCTGCTCTTATTTTGCCTACTTTTCATCCATTATGCCCAGGGGTAGTGAGTGTTGCATGGGCCTAGTGTTTCTGAGGGGTGTCTTCTTGAATTTAAACACCATTGAGGCCATGGATGGGCTGGGATTATGCTGATTTTATTGTTTTTTGTTGTTTTTTTGGGGCTGCTGGTGGGGCCTTTTGCCCAGGGGTAGTGGTGCATGGACTGAGTGTGCATGTAGTGTGGTCTCACTCTCTTTAATGTAAACATCCTGGATGGCATTGGATTGTGGTGATTTTTGGCTGTTTTTCTGTTTTTTTGGGGTGTACTGTTGATGTGGACTGGCTTGGGGTGTAAGGGGCCATTTTGAAGAGAGGCAGTGTCTGAGGCCTGCACTTATTTTGCCTACTTTTCATCCATTATGCCCAGGGGTAGTGAGTGTTGCATGGGCCTAGTCTTTCTGAGGGGTGTCTTCTTGAATTTAAACACCATTGAGGCCATGGATGGGCTGGGATTGTGCTGATTTTATTGTTTTTTGTCGTTTTTTTGGGGCTGCTGGTGGGGCCTTTTGCCCAGGGGTAGTGGTGCATGGACTGAGTGTGCATGTAGTGTGGTCTCACTCTCTTTAATGTAAACATCCTGGATGGCATTGGATTGTGGTGATTTTTGGCTGTTTTTCTATTTTTTGGGGGTGTACTGTTGATGTGGACTGGCCATGTGGGTGGTGGTGGTGGCCATCTTGAGTGCTGGCTGGTACAGGCAACATGTGCTTGGGGTGTAAGGGGCCATTTTGAAGAGAGGCAGTGTCGGAGGCCTGCACTTATTTTGCCTACTTTTCATCCATTATGCCCAGGGGTAGTGAGTGTTGCATGGGCCTAGTGTTTCTGAGGGGTGTCTTCTTGAATTTAAACACCATTGAGGCCATGGATGGGCTGGGATTGTGCTGATTTTATTGTTTTTTGTCATTTTTTGGGGGCTGCTGGTGGGGCCTTTTGCCCAGGGGTAGTGGTGCATGGACTGAGTGTGCATGTAGTGTGGTCTCACTCTCTTTAATGTAAACATCCTGGATGGCATTGGATTGTGGTGATTTTTGGCTGTTTTTCTGTTTTTTTGGGGTGTACTGTTGATGTGGACTGGCTTGGGGTGTAAGGGGCCATTTTGAAGAGAGGCAGTGTCTGAGGCCTGCACTTATTTTGCCTACTTTTCATCCATTATGCCCAGGGGTAGTGAGTGTTGCATACTTGCATGGCCCTAGTCTTTCTGTGGGGTGTCTTCAATGTAAACATCATGGATGGCATGGGATTGTGCTGATTTTTCTGTGTTTTGTCGATTTTTTGGGGTGTATAACTGAACTGATGTTCCTCTGTCTTCCATTGCTTTTAGGTGCACAAGACTCAAGAGAACCACCAGTGCCAGGAAGAAGTCCTGCAGCGGTGTGTGTGTGCAGCATAACGTCACGCGACGTCACGTCTGGACACAGACAACTCTGCAACTCGTGCAACTGCTGCCTGCTGTTCTGACCTGCTCTGAAGAAGATGGCCCCAAAAAAAGTTACCTGTAGCTCCTCTAGCAAGAAAGGTGCCAGTAAGGAGCAGAAGAAGCAAGTTACCAAGGAGACTGGTGTGCCGCCCGCCCCTTTTTTTGGGAGTAAAAAAATAAGTATGCCTGCAGCAGCAGCGGGATCTGCTGGGGACCAAGCTGGCAGCAGCACCCCCGCTCCATTGGGCTCAGTGCCACCACCACCACCACGCCAACTTAAGTCCAAGCCCTTGAGTGCTGCAGAGGCAGCCAATCTACTTGTTCAATCACCATCGACCAGTGATGTTGGCTCATCGCAAGAAAGCAGCAGCAATGTCCCTCAATCAACACAGGTTGTTGTAGCTCATCTGACGAGTGTTGAACAACCACAGCCGCAACAACAATCACATGTGCAAGTACAAGCCCAAGTACATGTGGAAGGAGAGGCAGCGCAAGGAGATGCGCAAGCAGAGGTGCATGGAGGGTCACAAGTGCCCACAATAGTTGTCCCTCCCGAAGTAGGGGCACATCAGGAAATCGACAATCAAGGCGAGGTATCATTTGAGGAAGCCACTCCTCCTGATGATCCTTCATTGTCTTCCACACCCCTAGCAAGGAAGAGATCAAGGGTGGTGTCTACATCTTCTTCAAGCACACCTCCTTCTGATGATACGGATCAAACTTGGGAACCAGCAGCACTGCCGTCTGAGAGTGAGGCACACCATGATCCGACAAAGGTAGTTAAGCATAAAAGGAAGCTCGTCCAAAGTCTCAGACTTATGGAGTGTGATGATGAGGCTCAGCAAGAAGTGGCGGATACTGCTGCTGATGAAGACTCTGCCAACGACGACCCAGTCATCATAAAGGTCACTGCAGCCCCAGCGGGCATGCAGCAAACAGACATTTTGACCCTAGCCCGAAGAGCTGCTGAGCGTGATGATGATGATGTTGTCGATGAGGAGGCAGTGGAAACACCACAATCATTGGAGTTAAGTAGTACACCAACTCGTCCCGCTTCCATATTTCTTTCTGGCAAGAAGAGACCTCCATCCACCTCGACCTTAATTAGTGGCGGTGAAAGTGCACAACGTACAAAAGTTGGGCAATCCAGATCCTCCACTTCATCTGGCATTAGCTTCATGACCACCACCACCAGTATCGCCGCCTCCTCCAGGTCCCACAGACACTTCAAGTCCCCAGTTTGGGACTTCTTTACTGTTTGTCAAAAAAATCCAAAGTTTGCCATTTGTACCCTTTGTAAGGTTGCAGTTAGTCGTGGTAAGCCAGGTACCAACTATGGTACCGGAGGCCAGAGAGGTCATCTTAGGAGACAGCACACTGTCCAATGGTTTGCGCACCTAGATGCGATCAAGAAAGGCCGAATTCAAGGAAACGTTGATGTTGCATCTGATGATGACGAGGAGGAAGAAGACGTGTCAAACACTTCCCTTACACCCAGTACCCCTGTCAGCAGCACACCCAATGTGAGGCACACTAAGAGTGTTGGAGCGAGTGAGACACCAACACACAAAAGTTCACCAGCGAGCAAAATTGGGTCAACAAAGTCATTATCAGCCCGTAAATGCTTGGTCCAGGGCAACATTAGAACAATGCTTACTTCAGACGTGCCATATGAACGCAACCACCCACTGACGCGTCTGTATAACACTAAGCTGGCTAAAATGCTAGCTGTGGACCTTCTCCCTTTTTCTTTTGTAGAAGCGGTAGGTTTTCTAGAATTAGTGGCAACGCTCTGCCCTAAATGGAAGGTTCCTAGCCGGTTCTATTTTGCCAGAGTTGCGGTTCCAGCACTACATGAAGATGTGCTGGAGGCGATTGGGGCAGCTTTGCAGAAGAGTGCTGTTCACACAATACATCTGACAACAGACATGTGGACCAGTGGCGCAGGCGCTGATTACATGTGCATCACTGCACACTGGGTCTCTTTTTCAGGTGTTAAAGCAAAGCTAAACGCAGGTGTTGACCCGGACAAAGTTTTCAAAGCTGCTCGGAAACATGCAACACTAGCCATGTTTGGCTTGGAGAAAAGTCACACATCCCAAAACATTTTGGACGAGTTTGACAAAAAGGTCTTGAAAATGCTATCCCCAAAAAAACGCCAGATTGGTTATGTTTCCACGGATAATGGCGCCAATGTAGTTAAGGCCATGGCGCTGGGTCGCTATTTTAGAGTGCCGTGTTTGGCGCACTGTATCAACCTGGTAGTTCAAAAATTCTTGAGTGATAGAGACAGTGCAGCGTTCACGGTAATGGCCACCTGCCGCAAAATGTGCAACCATTTCAGCCATTCTTTTAAGGCCCGGAAGCATCTGAGGAGGCTGCTACTTCAAAGTCGAATACCAGTGAAAGCACTCATCCAGGAGGTGGCAACACGTTGGAACTCAACCTTCTACATGCTTGAGCGTCTGTATGAGCAGTATACGGTACTCGATCACTATTTCTTCACAGAGGGTACATCTCAGAAGGAGGACATGCGGATGGGTGCGGCGCAATGGGACATAGTTAAAAGCCTGACAGACATGCTTCGTCCTTTTGAGTTCTTCACGCGTGCAGTCAGCCAGGAGGACTGTAATTTGGGAAAAGCTATCCCATTGTTGTGCATGCTGGAGCACCAACTGATGGCGGTGTCTTCTGAGTTTGAAAAAGATGAAAAAAAAAAAGACCATTTTATTTTGTCTGAGAAATTATTAGAGCGCCTACGTGGTGATGAACGTCTTCAAAAGATCAAGTCAGAACAGCATTACATTTGTGCTACTATTCTGGATCCACGCTACAAAAAGGCGCTGGCAGGCGAAGCATTCTTTCCTTTTGCTGATGCAGATGTTCAAAAGTACAAACATTGGTTAGCCTGGTCAGCCAAGAGGTTTGAAAAAGAACGGCAGGTTATTGAAGGAGAAGACAGTACATCAGCATCAGCAGGCCATCCCCAGTCACAAGAATCCACTTCTGCACCTGTGGCTGGGGCACAAGTGACCTCTCAGCCGTTAAAGACACCGGCAAGTGGATCATCTGCACCACACACAATGACAACACTAACAGTGGCTGCGGAGGAGGATTGGCTAAGTTTGATGGGGTATGGTTCTCGAATAAAAAATTTCACAGGCACAGCAAAAAGTAAGCAAAGTGGAGGAACAGTTGATGACCTTGAGTCGATGGTGCAGGACTATCTGAATGACTCAACAGAGGTCTTTCTTAATGATGAGCCATTGCAGTATTGGCATGGGAAAAAACAATTGTGGCCAGAGCTCTCCAACCTGGCTATAAACTATTTGTCTTGCCCACTCGCAAGTGTGTCTTCTGAACGTGTTTTCAGTGCTGCTGGTGGCATTGTAACTCCCAAATGGAGCCGCCTCTCGCCCCAAAATGTGGAGCGGCTGACAATGATCAAGATGAATCAGCACCTCATACCACCAGATTACAAAGTACGAGAAAGCACGCCGCATGAAGACGAGGAGGACGGCAACGTAGATGAGGGGATTTGTTCTCTGTTCGGTGGCACTGACCTCATCCTGCCTGAATTTGCAGAGTATGATGACGAAATCTTCTTCTTATTCCCTGACACAGAGCCCTGAAAATGAGACAATGAATAAAGAACTTTCTTTTTCGTCCTTATTCACTTTTATTCCTGTGTGTCTCTCTTTCTTTGTTTTGCACAGTTAATTTAATTCAAACTTTAATCACCTAATCCCAAAAACAAGACCATCAGCAGAACTGTCTTCACTTGTTTGCTTATTGATTTTAAGGTGCCGCAGTCTACATTCCTCAGGTTCACAAGTTCTGAAGAACATGCTCCACTATCCTCCTCCTCCAGACTGCGATTTCCCTCAAAGCAGAGTGCTGGATTACGCCCAATGAAGAAAGACTCAGCACTTGTGGGGTTGTTGTACTTCTTTGCGGGTGAGTTGACGGATTTGGGCCCATTGCTGTGAAGCTCTAATAATGGACAAAAGTGTTTTGGACCAAATATGAGGTGGAAATTTCTTGCCGTTTTTGCTGACTTGCTTGCCTTTGAGGTGCTGTTTGGCGGGGTTCCGGGTGTTTGTGGGTGATTTTTGGTGTCTGGGAGCACTGCTGCGACAGTCTAATCTTGATTGCATTTGCTTTTCAGGAAATCCGTGGTGGAAAACAGGAGTTATGATGATTGATGATGACCTAGCTGCACAGCGCCGCGTTTGGACCGAAGGCCGAGAGATATTGTAAGTATGAGATTTAGCTTTTTCGCTGTTTGGGGGTGTTGTCGGGTGGTTTTTTGCAGGTGGGTTGGCGGGTCTTGCCTGGGGCATTCCTGGGAAGGCCTAATACCGGATAGAAGTGTTTTGGACAAAATCCTTAAGGAACAGCCTTTTTTTTGCTATTTCTTCTGACATCTTGTTCAATGTAGCGTTTTGGGGGGTTTCCTGCTGTTCGTGGGTGGGTTGCGGCCGGGGTCTCTGTCGAAGCACTGCTGCGACAGTCTAATCTTGATTGCATTTGCTTTTCAGGAAATCCGTGGTGGAAAACAGGAGTTATGATGATTGATGATGACCTAGCTGCACAGCGCCGCGTTTGGACCGAAGGCCGAGAGATATTGTAAGTATGAGATTTAGCTTTTTCGCTGTTTGGGGGTGTTGTCGGGTGTTTTTTTGCAGGTGGGTTGGCGGGTCTTGCCTGGGGCATTCCTGGGAAGGCCTAATACCGGATAGAAGTGTTTTGGACAAAATCCTTAAGGAACAGCCTTTTTTTTGCTATTTCTTCTGACATCTTGTTCAATGTAGCGTTTTGGGGGGCTTCCTGCTGTTCGTGGGTGGGTTGCGGCCGGGGTCTCTGTCGAAGCACTGCTGCGACAGTCTAATCTTGATTGCATTTGCTTTTCAGGAAATCCGTGGTGGAAAACAGGAGTTATGATGATTGATGATGACCTAGCTGCACAGCGCCGCGTTTGGACCGAAGGCCGAGAGATATTGTAAGTATGAGATTTAGCTTTTTCGCTGTTTGGGGGTGTTGTCGGGTGGTTTTTTGCAGGTGGGTTGGCGGGTCTTGCCTGGGGCATTCCTGGGAAGGCCTAATACCGGATAGAAGTGTTTTGGACAAAATCCTTAAGGAACAGCCTTTTTTTTGCTATTTCTTCTGACATCTTGTTCAATGTAGCGTTTTGGGGGGTTTCCTGCTGTTCGTGGGTGGGTTGCGGCCGGGGTCTCTGTCGAAGCACTGCTGCGACAGTCTAATCTTGATTGCATTTGCTTTTCAGGAAATCCGTGGTGGAAAACAGGAGTTATGATGATTGATGATGACCTAGCTGCACAGCGCCGCGTTTGGACCGAAGGCCGAGAGATATTGTAAGTATGAGATTTAGCTTTTTCGCTGTTTGGGGGTGTTGTCGGGTGTTTTTTTGCAGGTGGGTTGGCGGGTCTTGCCTGGGGCATTCCTGGGAAGGCCTAATACCGGATAGAAGTGTTTTGGACAAAATCCTTAAGGAACAGCCTTTTTTTTGCTATTTCTTCTGACATCTTGTTCAATGTAGCGTTTTGGGGGGCTTCCTGCTGTTCGTGGGTGGGTTGCGGCCGGGGTCTCTGTCGAAGCACTGCTGCGACAGTCTAATCTTGATTGCATTTGCTTTTCAGGAAATCCGTGGTGGAAAACAGGAGTTATGATGATTGATGATGACCTAGCTGCACAGCGCCGCGTTTGGACCGAAGGCCGAGAGATATTGTAAGTATGAGATTTAGCTTTTTCGCTGTTTGGGGGTGTTGTCGGGTGGTTTTTTGCAGGTGGGTTGGCGGGTCTTGCCTGGGGCATTCCTGGGAAGGCCTAATACCGGATAGAAGTGTTTTGGACAAAATCCATAAGGAAACACCAGTTTTGGCACTTTTTGTAAGTTAGGGTTCGTTAGGGTTCGCCCTAGCAGCAGGATTGCATGTGTTTCGGGGGGTTCTATTGCAACGCAGTTCTGGGGTTTTAGAGCACTGTTGGAGCGATGCTGGCTATGGATACTTTTGCTTGCTTGCAAGTGGTTTGAATAGAATCCACGGTCTGTATTTGGGCCTACTGTTACTTTCAAAGTACGTTTTGTCACCATTTTTCTGCTAGGCATCGTTTTTGGAGATCTGATTGGGGGTCTTCTACATTTTTGCGACTGGCTTTAGTAAGGGTCTTGGTGGGAGCATTGCTGGGAAGGTCAAATTTTGTTCTAAAACACAGTTTACAGTACACCTACCTTGAGGGGAAAGATCCGCTATAATATTTTGGCCATACTTATTTATCCTTAAAAAGGTGACTCAGACAGAGCACGCAATTTCAAAAATATTGTACTGTCTATTAGGGAAATCAAAGTGTCACTTTTTGCACCACACAGCGTACATACCTTTCATTTATTTATCAGTGGTATTGTAATAGCACTTCCTGTTTTCCGTTCAATAATTACAGGCCGGGTTTCAGTCAACATCCACCAGGCAGGCAGTGGACAGGGTGTCTTCTGTCCGTGGTCACCAACATTGATGGACGAAGCGTCAGCTGGAATGGAGGAGTGCCGCCAATAAGAGGAATTGTTTGCTGCATGCAACTTACTTACCAAATTCAACAGGACAACTCCAACAACATACGCAATACAGATACAGTATCCATTGTTTTATTCTATTAGTGTGACTGCATGTGCTTAGCTTTAGTTTGTACCCAAAGATTCTCTTTATCTTCAATTATTGTTTGTCCATGCTGTGCTTTTTTTTTCTTCTCTCAACAAAACCTACCCAAAAAGAAACCCCCATTCCCATCCATTTTCCAAACCCTAACCCTCTTCCCCTGGGCTGTGTTGTTTTGCTTGATGTCTGACTAAAATGACATCAATAATTCCACACACTTGCTGGGGAGGATAAGGTCATAGCAACAGGCTGGTGAAGGAATACGAGGATATCTTCTAGACTTACTCAGCGTCAGTACTATATCTTCTAGTAGTAGGAGCCAATGTCAAATAAATTCAACGCAAGTACTAGTTATACTTGCAAGCAAATACTTTACCATTTGTTAGGCTACATTATGGCACTGTTCTAGTGTACTGTCACCTGCTATATTCTCGATGGTACCGTAACCGTTGTAATGCTACAGTAAGGACAAACCAGGTTTCGTTTTCTTTTTTTCCATAGGCATGCAACTGCCACTGTGTCACACCACTAGTACCACCGCAATGAGGAAATTTCACCCGCCCAGGATTGCCAACGTTAATCCCCATTTCACGTGGAGCCAGCCCTGGGCCTAGCCCTAATTTCTAACACAAATTACAGGTAAGATAAGCGTTTGGTGGGAGGTAGTATAATGGAGTATTATTTAGGACTAGACGAGAGATTGACGGTAGTACTACTAAAGTCCTACGACTGTTCAGGAAAACAAACTTACTGTTACACCCCCGTCCCCCACCCACCAGACTGAAAAGCAGTAAAAAACAGGTATGGTCAGATAAAGTTTAAAAATGTATATTTATGTAGCCCTAACAAAATAATCTCCCTCAAGACCCACCCTAACCCCAACGATTGTCTTTGAAAAGTCCCAAAACGATCCCAACTCCCAAATCCCACCCCCCAAAAGTCTATAAAAAAAGGGCAAGGGACACTCCACTACTGGAGGGTGCTGGTGCATTTTGCGGCATGGGCATCATACTCCTTGCGGAGGGTGGCAAGCTCGAAGCGGAGGCCCTCTACCAAGTTCTTATAGTTCTGGACCTCCTGCTCCAGGTAGGACATTCGGACTCCTAGGCGGCGTTGGCGTGCCTTGCAGCTCCTGTGGGGGGCAGCTGGTCTTTCTGTTGCTTGGCGGTGGCGGTTGTCTTTGTTAGCCCGGCTCGGTCCCGCTGGAGCACTGCGCATGCTGGCGTCCCGTGGGGTCACGGAGGAGGATGCAGCGGTCCCAGTCGAGGATGTTGTTGTTGCACCGGTCGACTGCGTGTCCTCCTCCTCCTCCAGGGCCACCAGCCGCCGATATTCGGCGACAGTGGCATCCAGCCTCCGTTGCCGGGCTATTCGCGCCTGCTCCCTCCGTGATGTTGATTTGGAAGGAGCAACTATATGAAGAAAGAAAGACATAGTCTGTAACCAATGCTCCTTAGCATTAATAACACAAAGTGATTGAGCCGAAAGTTGGGTCACAGTACAAGTAGCAAATTGAAAGCACAGTACATAACTATTGAGGACAGTATCTATGTAACCTCCCACTTCTGCATCCTTGCTCTAACATTAGTGGTAGTTTAATGAACAAATTCTACGACCACTATGGACTTCCATTACAGTCGACTATGACAGTACACCAGTCTTATTCTTATTCTTCTCTCTTGTTTAGGAAAATTGGTACGTTATCTTATGCAAGCCGGCAGAATGGCAGCACAGTGAACTTGCACCCGAGAAAAACAGTTGCACACCATGATGAGTGAGACAGACTTGCGTTACTGTACCCGTCCAGTACATGCGGGTGGTGAAGCTATTACTTTTCTATTACGGGTGGCACTGAGAATACTCTGTTACAAGGGCTACTGCTTAATTAATTTACCTTTCACCCTACAGTGCAAATGAGTACTAGAAAAGGAAAATGAAGAAGCTAAATAATTTGATTATCTATCACTTCACATGGGACGTATTTGATGACATATGGGATGACTTTAGGTGCTTTGCTTAATATTGAGTGAACAGTGATACACCCACACATGAATGACGCACTACAACTAAACTAAAGTTATTAAGAGAGGTACGGAGTGTCCACCGTAGTAACCAGATATATGCTGTGCTTGCAGTTGCAATACAAAGTACTGCTACTATTCATGGTAGTATTGGACACATTTACAATTTCTTTTCCTTGCCTTCCCTACACTGGAACGGACGTGCGGGTGCGGTGGTACATGCTCTTCAAGGTAACACTTAGTTCATCCAGCGACCATCTACTCTCTATAGATACACATGTGCTATCTAAGAGTCAGAGAATACCATGCTCCAGGCATCCATTCATTCAAAGTATACGCACACATACAGTTTCTGTTTCACCCACCCAGGCTGATGTCCTTCCACCCATCCTTGCTTCATCATTGACCCAGCCATGCACCATACCATATTCTTTCCTTCCCAGCCACCTCGGGGGCCAAGCAAACACATATCTTTCTTCTTTGCCAGCCATCATACAATTTCGCGTCCCACTTACTTACACCCTTCTTTCGCTTTTCGTTCATCCCATCCATCACGTTCGTCTAAGAACTTATTGGGATTCTTCTCACCAAAAACTTCACAGCTAAGTCGAAGTACATTTCGAGGAGGCTACTACCTGGTTGATTTGTAATACACCCGTGCAGAAAGCACACTATGCAGTCTTCAATCTCAATAAGTAAGGAATATATAGCTTACCTGTTCCCGCCACCACCGTGCGAACCCCCACAGGACCGT
The DNA here is from genome assembly GCF_964261635.1 of Lissotriton helveticus. NCBI lineage: Eukaryota > Metazoa > Chordata > Amphibia > Caudata > Salamandridae > Lissotriton > Lissotriton helveticus. The sequence goes on along the minus strand of NC_136067.1, from coordinate 1,077,245,111 downwards.
CCGCCGGCTCTTGCACCGCCTCCTCCCCAGAGTCCTCCGAGTCCTCGCCCAACACCGCCACCTCCGCGCTGGCCCCGTCACCAGATGTTACACCTACAAAGTACATTTAAGAATGTTAGAATACACCACTCACTACTATATAATATTTGGTCTAGGAGAAATGTTAAAAAAACAGAATACAATGTAATAATTTGTGACTGTCTACTCTAAAGTAAAAATGTCCCTTTTTCCAGGGAAGGCTGTTGTCTTGCTGCACTTTTATGCACAACTGATGAATGCTTGCTTTTTATTTTTAACACGCACCACTTTTTCTCCTAACAGACAGAAGCTTGACTGCTAAGAACACGACCAGGATCAAGTTCAAACCAGGTGAGAGCTCGGCTCGACCACAAGAAATGTGTCCAATTAATCGTCAGCACTAAGCACTTTTCCGTTTTCAGTTAAATAGTTTTATGACAAAGTAGATTTTAATAACTGTGTTTACTTTGAATAAAGCTTTTAAACTTAAATAGACTCTGTGGTTTTTGGTCCTCCAGACTAGAGTGGATGAGCTAAAGGTTTTGGAATTTTTGCAAGCATGAGTGCCTCTGACACTTCTTGACTGTGCTGTGACTCCGTACTCTCTTGTCCTGCGTACGATAATCTAGAGATCATTGGGGATCAATCATCGGTGACTTCGGGACTCGGGAGCTGAATGACTCTGCCACACTATCTAGTCAGTAAGGAGACAGTGCATAGAGCTATTGCTGAATAGAATGGGAGTCCAATGGAATTGCCAAATGTCCAATCTTAGTTAGCTACACAGACAGACTAATAAGAATATTCTACTAATACCACAGGGAGTCATATTCGAGCCAGGATAAGAAGTTATATCCAGTCTACAAGAAGATCAAAGACGATTTAGAAAAAATCGAATGAGGAACGCTAGGAAAAAATAGGTACTCTTTATTACAATTAAAACTTACTGGGGCCAGCAAAGGAGCCCTCGCCTGCCCGATCCTGGCCTGCATCCTGAACAGCACCCTCCTCCTGTGTCCTCTTGCCCTTGGGGGGAGCTGATGTACAACATGAAAGAAAGAAAGACCAGAAAACATGGATGAGATTTGTCAACCAAATCAACCATTTCAAAAGAACAATAACAAAATTTTTTGGAGAAATAGCAAATAGATAGACAACTATTCCACGGGATCTATCTCATGTGGTATACTACGTTATTCGTATTGCCTGATTTGCGGACCGTTGACTTAGAAAGTTCCTATGTAACTCAATAAACAGACTACTAAAGAGGTTTGCCTAGGCCTGGCACTGCAGGCAGCAGTCCGCAGCACGCGAAGTGACAGACAAAGTCCATCCTGCTTGCAGATCAGTGAATACTCAAACTATCAATCCACCCACCACCACCACTATTTCTTCTTATAGCCATGTGTCTAAAGGAAGGACTGGACTTCAGTCTGTTGGGGCTGATTTAGAAGTCCCTTGCGGCTCATTTTCCTCCATTGTTGCGTGACTTTTGTGACGCAGCGGCAGAACAAAAGACTCGCCATGGTGTTGGTGCGGCGTATATATAAAAAAAAAAAATATGGGCGATGCATCACGTTGTAAAGCCCTGCGCCATCAGGGGGCGTTCCGGCGCAAGGGAGGGCGTACCTGCGCAGGGACGAATCCTAAAAGTGGCTGAGGGAAATCTACAAGATGTCAATCAGTCACTTTTAAGACAATGATGCATGAGTCAAACCCTGCGCGCTTGAAGCCGACGTACGGCTTGATGCAGCATTGGGGAGATAGGGTACCCCAGAGCATTGCTGGAGCTGCGCCATCGTTGGCACGCAACTCCAGCAATGCGCCGCCTTTACGGCACAGATGCGTAAGGCTTCTGTGACGTTTTGAGCCAATGGGTGGTGGTGGCATGGCACACAATTACTGCCGCATCCCTGCTACTTTGCAGGGATGCGCCGGTAATTGAAAATATGACCCTTAGTGTCTAGCATTACGCAGTTCTTATCTTTACACTACACTCATACATAATTTCTCAGGCCAATGAAATGAACACAATTTACAAAACAAATAAGCATAGTAGCAAGCAAGGCTACTGAGAAGGAGAGCAGTGCACCTGAAATGCATAGAAGATTTTGAAATATAATTTACCTACAATGTAATCGGCAGCATTATTGCTCTTGGTAAAGAACAAAGATTTGCAAATAACAGAGCCGGATAAAACAGAGTAGTGATGAATAGCTACTACTACTCACCAAGCCCGGGGACCTCTACGCCGAGCGCGTCCAGCAAGTCCCGTTCCCGGTCCATGACATCGGTCCAGCGGTGGGTGGCCTGGTTATATGTGTGCCGGACCCCAGAGAGCTTATACATGGCCCGGCACACCTTCTCCCACCGCTTCCGGCGCTCCCGGATGCCATAGCCAGTTGCGATCTTGCCGCCTCCCAGGATCGTCTTGGGGAGGCGGCGCTGGACGTGGAATATGAGCGCGGCCACCTCCTCCGCGCTGAAGATCTCCCGTGGCACCACTTGCTCCCCCCTCAAACGCCCGCACGGGAGCCGGGCACGGGGTGCGGGACCCTTCCCCTTCTCAGGGTGCTTCCCGGCTCCCTTTACCATGGTCTGGGCAGAAATAAACTTAAATGATAAAGAAGAAATAGAATAGTGAAGAAGAAAAGAAAAGAGTTTAAAAAAGTAGTTTAAAAGTAACTAAAAGTAGCAGAAAACACAAAAATATACAGCTAGAAAAATAGAGGGATAGATAATAAGTAAAATAGATTAAATAAACTTCAAACAAGCAAAGGATGGCAGAGATTCAGAGAGGATACAGAAAGCATGCCCAGAACCATAGCAATGAATGAGAAACAAGATGGCCGCGCCCGTTCACGACCGCGTGGGTAAGTTCGCGCGAGATTTTCCTCGCGAGCACGCGCGAAATTGTACTAGCGAGCAGCACAGTTTGCGAGATTACACATAGCGGCCGGAAACGGAATTACGTCACGCAAACAAGATGGCCGCGCCCGTGTACGACCGCTAGGGTAACTTGGCAAATGTATAGCTACAAGCGCCTCGCGAACACGCGCAAAAGCACGCGAACATACACGTCGCAAAAAAAAATTAGTGTATTCGCAAGCATTCGCGGCTTCCGAAATCGATCTCGCACGGATTCGCGCCCCAAAAAACGCGCGAAATTGCAGAAAAAGCGATTTTTGCTAAACTGAAAGCAATGAGCAGGTGCAAAAGTTCAAACTTAACATTTGTAACATTCACTGTAGTGCTTCCTGAGGGGCCCCTCCAGAGTTTGCAACTATTCTATGACCCTGCTATGACCCAAACAGCAGGCTCATAGAATAGCTACAAGTAGACCATAAAGGTCCTGTGAAAAAAAAATTCACTGCAACAGAAAGCAATTTAGAGATAAGGAAGGAAGCAGGTGCCAGCCAGACTGGAACTTGCTAAATAACTGACACATTAATCAACCCCAAATTAATTCATGGCAGTTGAAGTAGGGGAGGTGTGCTTGCTTTTTTCACCCCCCATAAACTACAGTGATAAACAAACCTAATGGGTGGCAGTGAGGATGTACCAGAGGGTGGCATGGGTGTCCCAGAGGGTGGCAGTGGTGAAACAGAGGGTGCTGTGAACCTGTGAGATAAACCAGATGTAGAAAAAAACATAGTCGCGGCCGTTGCGTGCAAAAAAGTAAGTTCGCAATTGCGAAATTGTCCCAAAATCGGCGCGAACGCTCGCCAACACAAAAAACGGGAAAATCCGCAAATCCGCAAGAGTTCGCGTATCTTCGCGGATTGCGAATCCATAAATCCGCAATTTCGCGTACGCGAGATTCGCTAGATCCGCCCATGCTTAATCATCACAAAATAAATGGAACCAGATGCCAACTTATCACACCGTATACAGCTCTATCTCTTCCAGCAAGCTATTCAGTTTTTCTCTCTCATTTTTAGTAGGGTGAGAATTCTTCACCCTTTTGTATATCTGATTATTCATTTCCTCTAATTCAAGTTCATCCACACTTCGTTTCACTCCTCTCGCATTCACTTGATGCTTTCCGGTGGGCTTGCGACATTTGCAACAGACAAATATGAAGAATAGGATAAGACCTATAATTCCAATTGGCATCAGTACCTTAAACAATAAGCCTTTACCTAAGCTAGCAAACCAATGACCTACATTTGAGAGACCATCTACCAGTCTCTTCCAGGCACTGTCAACCTCGAGTGGTTTGAGTTCCTTTTCCAAATTAGTAATGTTTTTCACATATCTTTTGAGCTGCACACTTTTGTCCGGAATATAAGTGCAACAATGTTGCGCCTTCAACATCCGGCAGACTCCGCCCTCTTTTGCTAATAAGGTATCAAGAGCAAGTCTGTTCTGCAAAACCATTGATCTGATCGGAACCATTTCGGTATTGACCAGCAGAAATCCATGAGCTGTGTCAGTAGACAACACATCCACTATAGTGGACAATTTGCAAATTCTGTGAGTGTTCAGAACCACTCCCACTCCAGGTATCAGTGCACTGAAAATACTACCCATTATTTCACCTATGCTTTCTCTTTTACTACGCACTAAGCCATTAGTATTTTCACTGCTTCCAGTAACTTTGTTCACATGGTATATTTTCGGGAAGACAATGCCAAAATAGCAGCTTCCATACCAGTGATCCGGCAATTTGAAATAAGCCTTGTCCCCACAAATATAATAAATTCCAGGAAACACAGGCTCTGACCCATTTTTGAAACCCCAACCTCCAATTACCTTGTAATTATGTTCGCATTCACTGGAACCAATGAAAATGTTATTATAATAGCTAGTCTTCTCGCGGTGAAGACATAGCTTGGCTTTCTTTTCAAAATCCAGCAACAGAGCAGGACCCGCTCCACCATTTGAGGTGCCCTCCATGTTCTCAGCCCATTTTGGCCTTTTCTGTGTTTCGTCATCTGCCTTTCTTTTTATTTTTATTCTCCTTTTCTCTGCCATGTTCAGGAACATCTTTTCCTGCTCACGCAAAGAACAGGTCAAGTTATCTCTGTGTGCGTCACCTATGTCTATATTACCTATAGTCAAAAAGTATTCGCCCATATAGCGAGTAACGTCACTTTTGGTATGTACAGGATTCAAGTTCCCACGTATAGGGAGTTCAGAAAAGATCACGTCACTGTTTGAGTAATAGTACTGTAACGGTCCTCTTTTGTAAAATAAACTAGCAAAAATGCTACAGGAAATTCCATATGTCAGAGGCAGGTGATGGTATGTCACGCCTTCAGCCACAGAGGTAGGTAGCTTCATGCAGACATAGCAATCTTCAATTTCCATAGTCTCTACATAGTGTATTAACAAGTTTGCGAAAACGTTTAAATGCATCCTATTCTTTACTCCATGATAATGTAGTCCTCCCTCATCTGATGCTTCTAAGTCTCGATTTGTTTGTCTAAGTGCTCTCTCATGTCTTGCTACACTCTGTGTTGTCCGCTCCTCACTGTCAGTATTTACAATTTCAGTAGGGACAATATTAGTATTTTTGCTCACCGCAAAAGGAATGAAAACTGTTAGTCCTATCCAGAGTAATATCAGTATAACTATACTACATACACATACCTTGCAGCATGTTTTGCAACGACTGCAACTAGGTCTACCATTCACGTTTGAATCAGACATTTTGGCTCAGAAGAAGTTTTCTCGACCCCTCTTTGTGTCTTTACACCAGTAGCTTACTTTGTGCAAATTCACGGTGGCTCGTCTTCTTCTTCGGCAGAGTACTCAGGGACGGGTTCTCCTTCGCTTTCGTCAGTTATATCAAGATCTTCAAATTCTTCTAAAACGAGCGTCCATTCGGGAGACTTGTACTTTTTGTTTTGTCTTTTTATTCGATCACTCCTTCTTTTGGAGGTATCTTCTGGTTGTTCTGCTATGCGAGCACTTCTTCTTTCTTCTGCATGTTTTTCTTCTACTGTTTTTATTCTCAGTCTCAATTTCTTTATGTATCCAGGCTCAATGTGCTTTCTTTTCTTAAGTCTTTTTGTTGGTACTGAGACCTCGTTCTCTTCTCTCGCCCTCTTGTTTTCATTAGTTTGTGGCAATTCTGTTTCAGTTTCTTCCTCTTCTATCTGACTATTTCCAGGGCTAGCATCTATTTCTTCTGCCTGGTTACTAATCTGGCCTTGTTCAGGACAGTTTTGCGTTTGTTTTTCAAAAGTCTCTGTTTCTGTTTCCTGAACACGTTCTTCTAATCCTATCTGATCCTGTTCAAGCACTTCGATCTCTTGATTTTCTTCTGCTCGAACTATTACGCTATGTCTAGTCTGTCCCTTCTCGACATCAGGAGTCAGTGGAGGAGTATCAATCACTTGTTCTGTCCCTGTCTGACCTTCTCCTTCCTCAGTTTTGATGTGAATCTCAAGATCCTGAGGTTCTTCGCCTGTGCCTTGCTTTTCCTCTCTAGTCCACTCTCTACCTTCCCAAAGTCGCTCACTTGTTCTGATGGGGTCTTCGGTGAGATCAATCAATGGTATCCACTCCTCTGGCCATATGCTCGGCAGCTCGTCTTCAGCTACTTCTGGCTCAGCTTCTTGGACCCCTTCAGCAGACTGGACTCTTGGCAGTTTGTCATCAACTACTCCTGGGCCAACGTCTGCTGATTCTGCAGCTCGACTGGTACTGGGCTGTACGTTGTCAGCTACTTCTGGTCTGGCTCCTGCAGAGTCCTCTGCTGGACGCCCTTCTTCTTCAGGCTCTCCGTCTGGTAATACCTCCTGGGTGTGGCTGGCGTGTATCCAATGTGGAACCCCTGCACACTTTACTGCTGTGGTTGTTACCAGGATCACCTGACGCTTCTCTCCCCACCTTGGCTCCAGGCAGCTCTTCCGAGTATGCTTCTTTATCTTGACCCAGTCTCCCGGGACCAGTTTGTGGAGAGGGGTCGTTGGATTGAGGATGGCGTCTTCTCCGATCTGGCGAGAGATAGAACGCACTTGGTCACCTAATCTCTTGCAGTATTCAAGCACCAAATCATCAGTAATACTCAACAGTTTGCTTCCTGGTACCCATGCTTGTCTCATCACTCTTCCCATCAAGATTTCATGGGGACTTAGGCCTGTCTTGCGGTCAGGAACACTTCGGAGTCCCATCAGGACCAAGGGCAGGGCCTTCACCCAGGTCATGCCAGATGCATCACACAGTTTTGCTAATCAGTTTTTGATAGTTCCGTTTACTTGTTCCACTATTCCAGAAGCCTCTGGACGGTACGCACAGTGAAGCTTTTGTGTGATTCCAAAGGCCTTACAGAGTTCGTCGATCACCTCATTCTGAAAATGTCGGCCTCTATCTGATTCAATAGTGACTGGAACCCCGAACCTAGGTATCAGTTCTTTTAGTAAACACTTAGCTACTGTCATTGCGTCATTTTGGGGAGTAGGGAAAGCTTCCACCCACTTCGAAAATAAACAGACCATGACAAGGACATATCGCTTCCCTTCACAACGTGGCATGGTGATGAAATCAACTTGTATTCTCACAAAGGGACCCCCTGACCTCCCAATTTTCCCCAGTTCCACCGAAGTTCTTTTACCAGCGTTCATCCTTTGACATGGCAGGCACCTCTGGCAGAGGGACTCTGCTACTTTCCTGAACTTTTTACTGTACCAAGTCTGTTGGAACACTAGAATCATGGCGTCCCTACCAATGTGTGATCCTTCATGTATCAATCTCGCCATTGTGCTAAGTAAGTGTCTAGGTAACACAGGCATACCAGTTGGGCCCAAGATGACACCATCCACACGTCTTGGTCTACACCCGTCTTCCTTCCACTTCTCTCTCTCTTGCCAAGGTGCCGCCTGCTGCCACTCTTTCACTTCATCCCATGTAGGCACTTCTTCAAACACTTGAAGTTGGCAGCTGGTTCCTGGCCCCCCTCGTTTTGGGTTTATGATATATCGATCTCTGGCACACCATTGGGCCACTCGATCAGCAAAATCATTTCCCAGTGATACAGTGTCCATGTCCTTCTTATGAGCGACACACTTTACCACTGCCAGTTCCTTTGGTAACTGGATTGCCTCTAAAAGGTCTTGAACCACTTTCCCATTTCGAATAGGGGTACCTGATGAAGTCAGGAACTCCCTCTGTAGCCACAACTGGCCAAAGTCATGCACAACCCCATAACAGTACTGACTGTCAGTATACACTGTTATGCGTAGGTTTTTCCCAATTTTGCAAGCTTTTATCATAGCTATCAATTCGGCTACTTGTGCAGACTTTACGTCAAATAGATAACCTGCTTCTTCAATTTTTGTTAAGGAGACTACCGCATAGGCAGCACTCAGGCCTCCTTGTTCATGTCTTAGACATGAACCATCCACAAATAATTCCTTGTCATGCTCAGGCAATGGTGTTTCTTTAATGTCTGGGCGTGGCTTAGTGTTGAATTCCGTTAAATCAATGCAATCATGCTCATCATCCACCCCACCTTCCATATCCATTGGGTCGGGGAGCAAAGTGGCGGGGTTTAAAATACTGCACCTAACAATGTTTACATTTGCAGCACCCACAAGGATCCTCTCGTATTTAGTCAGCCGACTAGGGGTGAGATACTGAGTTTTCGTTCTGGTCAGTAAAATTACCACTCCATGTGGAACATACACAGTTACAGGATGTCCCATGACAATGGACTCACTCTGTTCTAAACTTGCGCAGGTAGCTGCTACTGCTTTCAGACATCCTGGTAATCCAGCAGCCACTGGATCCAGGGTGGCAGAGAAATATGCCACAGGCCTTCTAGTTGTGCCATGTTCTTGTGTCAGGACCGACAACGCGCAATTATCGCGAGTGTCACAGAATAGGGCAAACTCCTTGGAATAGTCTGGCATTCCCAACGCAGGGGCTGTACACAGACAATCTCGTAATTTTGTGAAGGCTGTTAAGCCTTCATCATCCCATTCTACAATATCTGGTGTTCCTCTCTTGGTCATTTTTATCAAAGGCCTAGCTAGGTCTGCAAATTCCAGAATCCATTGCCTGCAGTATCCTATCACTCCCAGGAACATTCTGATCTCTTTCTGAGTACGGGGTAACTGCATCTTTTGAATTATTCTCACCCTTTCGGATGTTACTTTCCTGACACCTTTCTCTATCTGGTGCCCCAGATATTTCACTGATTTTGCACAGAACTGTAATTTGTCAGGGGCCACTTTATGTCCCTTCTCGCTCAGGTGATTCAGTAGGGCAATGGTGTCAATCACACAATCCCTATGACTTTTAGACGCCACCAAGAGGTCGTCTATGTATTGCACTAGGACAGAGTTCCCAGGTAAGACCAAAGTTTCCAAACATTTTTTCAAGATCTGATTAAAGATAGAGGGGCTCTCTGTGTACCCTTGAGGGACCCTGTTCCAGACATACACGTGACCATTGAAGGCAAATGAGAAAAGAAATTTGCTATCTGGATGCAAGGGAATGGAAAAGAATGCATGACACAGGTCTATCACAGTGAACCACTCAGCATCCCAGGGAATCTGATACAGAATCACTGCTGGGTTCGGGACAATAGGGCAGCAGGGGACCACTATCTTGTTTACCTTTCGTAGGTCCTGCACTACTCTGTACTTGCCACTAGGCTTCTTGATGCCCATAATCGGTGAGTTACATGGGCTACTCAATACTTCCTGTATGATGTTTCCTTCTAGTAATTTCTGTATTTCCAGGGTAACACCTGCTCTCACTTCTGCATTCATCCTGTAGGGTTTAGTATTGGGGTATACTGCATTGTCCTTGATTGCTATCTGTATGGGGTCCACGTTTTTCATTAACCCTACATCTTTCCCAGTAAAGTCCCATACTTCTGGCTTCACTGCTTCTTGGAGTTCTTTGGGCAAATCCTGCATAGTCATTCGTTTAATTTCTGAGTCAGGTCTGATTAACATTAATTTATAGATGCCATCTTCATCTGGGGTCTGAATTTCAACACCCTTTGGTGTGCAAAAGATGGTACAGTTCATTTTGCACAGCAAATCACGTCCCAGTAAGTTCACTGGACTGGTGTCACAAACGACAAATCTATGCATTTCCTTAAAGTTTCCAATTGAGATCTCCATGGGCTTGGTAACAGGAGTACTAATCAATTGATTAGATACACCCACTACTTGGATGGCTTCTCCCGAGAGGGGTAGGTTTGGAACGTCCACTGTTCTCACAGTAGAACGGGTAGCACCAGTGTCCAACAGAAAAGTGACATCATTTCCGTCAACCTTTCCTTCAATGTATGGTCCGGACTGGTCTACCGGCAAGGAGGCGCCAAGTACGCACTCCTCGTCCTCCCCTCTCAGGCCCCGTCAGTACTGGTCATCACAAAGGAAGGTATCGTTTAACAAATACTGCGAAGTTGCTGTATTTCTGTTCTCATTGCTTTCCCAGACTTCTATCTCATCACCCTCTGTGACTTTTCCCCTATGTGCTTGCTTTGGAGCTCGGGGCACCTGAATCGTTTTTACCTGTGGTTGAGTCTTTCTTGGTCTTTCTTTCTGCGTCTGTGGAGTTAAATCAGGTGTTTTGGGGTTATCGTCAGGCAAATAAGGACACTCGTTTCGCCAGTGTCCAATTTCTCCGCACTGGTGACAGGGAAATTTCTTCATAGCCTCTTCTCTGCTCATTTTGGGCCGGGGCTTACCTCCTCCCCCACCCCCAGGACCTTGGTTCTGAGTGTTTTTGGCCATATTACTCAACTGTTTTTCCTGCTGTTCTGCGAGCTTCACTTGAGCCCACATAACCTTCTCTTTGAGGGCCTTTTTCTTTTCTGCCATCTCGTCCTCGCAGTACTTCGCGTACCGCAGGACCTCGTCTACCTTTTTGGTATGCCAACAGATTTTATTATCCTTTATCCATTGACAAATTTCGGGTCTTAAACCGTTTACAAACCTGTAAATGAAATGCGTCATATCCTTCATCTCGATGTTATCTATACCACTGTATGTTTTAAACACCTGCAACAGCCTTTCATAATAGGAGTGCACTGTCTCGTCTCTTTCCTGCGTCGTTCTATCTATCCTGGTCCAATCTGTTTCCTTTGCGGGCACTTTATTTTTCAAATGCTGAATTACTTGTTCGTATTTTTTCATCACTTCAATCGACGGCTCCCCTGTGTTAGAGTCCCTCGGGTACTCTTCACTAGGCCAGGCTATGGCTATTTTACACTCGGTCCATAGATCTACCGGGACCACAATATCAAAAAATCCATCCAGGTCTTTCCACAGGCATTTTTGCACCTTTACGAACCTTTCCACCTGCCGGTACCAGTCAACTGGCTTTTCGCGCAACTTTGGGAAATCGTTAGTAAAGGACACAATATCCTGTCTGGACCATGGAACGTGCACATACCTCCCACCTGGTACTTCGCGCATGGGGCATAACTGTTCGGGCTTGTCTACTTCTCTCAGAGCGAACTCAGGGGTCGTTTGTCTGGATCGAGCCTCATCTTTCTTTCGTGCCCACCTGCTTTTCCATTTTTCCACGTCTCCCCATTTTTGCAAAATTGCTAGCAACTCTTTAATCTGCAACTTTTTCCCTGACACATTCAAGTTCTCTATATCTTTGTCTGAGAATTCAGCTCTGTAAGGTTTTTGCAAGGGCTTGGATCTTGAAATATCTACCCCCATACTAGCTGCAGTGTCTGTCAGCTTTTCGTGGAGCACTCTGGTACTTCTGGTAAGGCTTCTACACATAAACAGCAACTCTTCTTCAGAGTAGGTATTTAATCTGTCCAATCCCACATTTCCTGCCATTAATTCCTCTATTTCTACCCTCAGTTTGTAGAGGTCTAAAGGTTTCGTTTGCGGAGTCGGTTTTTCTAATTCACGACTCCAATTTTCAATTTCTTCCGGAGTTACAAGAGAGACACTCCTAGTACCTGACGTTGATTCTAATTTAATTTCTTTCGCATTAAAAGGATTATGCCTCTTCTGCACTCCCCTTCCGGTCTGTTTGTTTGGCAGGTCCAAGAACACAACCTCGGACTCGCACTCACTGGACTGATCGTCTATCAGTAGGGGCTCCTGCCTTGGTGGGGCCATGATTGGGTTAATAACTGGAGGGTTTGGACTTCCCTGATTATTCCCATACAACGGAACCACTGGTCCGATTGTTACCGGAATAGTCAAAGCCTCAGGACTGGTATTTAACTGGGAGATTTTCTGAATTATTTCTGTTCTCTGTCTAGCTAGGGCCTCTTGCTCCCTTTCATCTAGTACTCTTCCTAATGTCCGGTCAGGTATCATCTGTGGGGTCAGGTGAGGGGTAAGACTCGGGGCAGTAGGATGCGTTTCACTCGGTCCTCCACCATAATTTGGTTTTGGGAACAAAGTTCCTGTGCCAAATGACCTGCGCTCTTCCCCATATGGAGGCTGTAAAAAGGGCATTCCTGAACTTAATGGGTTTTCTTCGTTTTCATAAAGAGGTCTGGGGAAAAAGGCTCTTTCACGGGAATATTTTTCCTCTGGGCTCACGGGTACTCTAGGATATATATCTCGTACCTCCGCGGGTCCGGGATTCTCAAAATAGGGCAGTACCTGACCACCTCCCCCCCTACTTAGGGATCTGTCCTCCTCCTTAATAGATGGACGCTGGGGATTTTCTCCTGCACTGGAAGGTCGGGCTCCCTCATTATAAGGGGGCGGACTTCTCGTAAAGATGTCATCTAATAATTCATCGTCTGACTCCCCCAGGGCCCCCCAATGTTTACTCTTTTCTGTCCTTTTCTCTCCCGCAGAAGGGGTACATGCTGGCATCATGGGAAACAGACCCTCAACAATCATGCTCTGTCTCCACTGTTTCATCTTTTTATCCCTGGTCTCTTGTTTCAGCCTTGGGTACCACTTGGTCAGACCTTTGTCCAGCCGGGGTTTCTCTCTTTCGAAAGCCTCAATCTCCCATTCCTCTAATGCCTCATACTGCGTTAGTCTCGGTCTGGGATGTAATTCATTCATGCGGGTTCTCAAATAAAATAAAATCCTACCATTGAAAGTACCGTCTATCGGAAAAGCCAATATTCCGTCATCTTTTGTGTACTTTACCCAATTTTCCAACCACACACAGGTATTGTACCCTCGATCAAACATCATGAAAGAGGCGGGAGTGTTGGGAGGTGGGACAATAACGCCCTCTCTGGACTTAATCGGTTTGTCCGTTTTGAAGTAATTCTTTACCCTATTTACAAGGGACATTTTTCTCTTAGTTCCGTACATAATATCGTATCTGTTGGCTTTCCACTGATCCCTTTCAAACCCTTGGCTTCTTGGATCGGGTCTAGTCTCTGGACAATACGAGTGCCACATACGATTTTTACGCTTAACTTTGTTTATACAGTTACCTCCAATCAGAACGCGTCTTGCAATTCCGTGCGACCAATGGGGTGCACGCGTCCGAATGGTTTCGACCAATGGGTGCGCGGCCCCTTCGTGAGACAGTTCTCACTCTTCGGCGCTTCACCCCTCTTTTACAATTCCAGCCCCGCTACCCGCCCGCTGTTTCTACCAATCCCAGCGCGGCACGGAGTGACGTCAGAGACGCTTCGCGGCTGACTCCCTCCCTTCACAAGGTAACGGAAACTTTCTTTCTTTCTAAAGTGCTAGTGCTTGGTTATTTTACAACGAATACACATTCGCCACAGTGCTCAAGTGTCTAGACAGAGAAAAAGTTATTTTACTGCAAGTAAACTACTTCCATTTACTTTTCACACGCTGCGGGTAAATCTCTTCCGCCTACCCTTCACTCTAGCATCGGTGAACCTGTTATTCCCCTAAACTCATCCACTTCTCCGGGATATATCTGAGTCTAAGGTTTCCCAGCGGACCCCTCTGCTTTCACCCAAGCTCCGATGAACCTGCTACTCTTCCGATGTGACCCTTACTAGGTTACGCCACTATGGGAATTTTGCCAATGAACCTCGTTACTGACATTTATTCATACACGTATTCAGGAAAACCCTAGTCAGTGCTTCCCGGTTGTACCTAACCTGCACCTAACTTTCCTTGAGCCTGCGACCTCAAGGCAAATGGATTCTATTCACCACTTTGCCATTCAATTCCCCGGGGAGTTCGGACAACACTGAACGAGACGGTTTACAAATGCATGGATAAATACATATAACAATATAAGAACAAGAATAACAATGATAAAACAATTCATGAATTTCAAAGCAGCGTATTCTCAAGAGAATGATCAGGTCCCTCGGAACGGCCGCTCTTGTAGCAGCATCAATATACTAGCAGCTACCGACTTGACTAGACTAACTAGTCCTACCTAACCTTTAACTAGTCCCTAACCATACCTCTGCTACCAGAAAAACTGATAGAGCGCGCAAGGTCACCCAACCAATAATTTCGCCGCTTCCGGCTTCGGGCCCATATATTTCACTTCACCATATACATTGACTGGGTGACTTCACGGGCTGCTACCAATTTGTGTGAATTCCCTATTGTTATTACTCAGCGTACCCGACTTACCATCCACCGACACGGGTACCTATGACCACAATGGATCAGGGAGCTAGCTGTAAAAGGAAAGGCAGCAAAATACAACTCAAAATGACATTCAATACCTTTGTAAAATGACCACGGACAACTGGAAGTTTTAAAATCTTTATCTAAAATTCGTTTTCTGAAAGCATGAGATTTACAAGAATAAGGCAATCGATAATCAAGATAATGAAAAGTACATAACTATAGAAAAATAAAGTCAGGGTAATCATGGGAATACTAAATATGGGATGCAACAGGAAATGCTATGCATCTAGGGCAAAATTTCTTTGGACAGTTTAAGAAAGGCCGTTCTAGACCATATCAGAAAATGACAAACTGCAATGCAAAATATAATTTCTAACAGGTAGGGTAACATGAGAACACGTTATGAAAATATGCAAATGACTTTATGATTCAATAGTTGCGGCAAAAGCATGGAAAAGTCAACATAAGCAAAGGTGTGTCTTTATTAAAGCAAAGACAGAAAAATAGAAAGGTGCAAGTTTAAAGATTTCAGAGCAATATTTACCTAGACTGGTGTGAAAACCAAACCCTGGCCACGGGTCAGTTAAGGACAGGAAACCCTCAAGGAAGGACACCCCTCAATGGACAGCAGTTGCAGAATGGACACCCAGGAAAGGACAGGAAACCCTCAGGACAGGACAGGAAACCCTCAGGACAGGACCGCACCCGCAGTTTGGAAGCAACGCCTGCGCTCCACCCTCTCTGCGGCTATCGATCAAGACCCCGATTGGGTCAGCGAACTCCCAGCAAAGTGCTTCGCCAGCACTTTAAGGTTCAGTAGAACCTTAGTCTATGGTCAATTTCGGACAGAGTACACCGCAGTGCTCTGTTTCTTCAGTCACCTATTGAGTGCGATGGGTCAGTGACAGGTCAGCTAAACCAGACAAGTCGGACAATTTCCCTAGGTGAACCCAGGGTAGATATACAGTTTGGGGACGGTGTACCACCCCCCAATGTTGCAAAGTGTCAGAATCCCTCAATTTGGATTGGTCCTAAGATAGGATTTGGGTAACACACCAATCAGAACAGACTATTTGGAGGCCTTATTTACATCTCTGGGCACCGCCTAGCAAGATTGGGGTTCCCATGAGAAAATCGCGCAGAATACATTGAAAGAATACATTTTAGCAACATAATGGAACAATATCGTGATGCTGCGGGGCGAAGGTACAGCTTCCCAGGGTGGCTTCTGGTATCAACCTTCTTTGGCAGCAATTCAATGCCATGATGGCTCCTGGCGAGTCTGCGCACAAGTACCCTCCAAGATGGACTCCCCAGCCCAGCACCCCTCCGAGTCGAGGATACATGAAAAGTAAGCGAAAACAAATTAATACATAGAAATAACGATATGGAAACACATCATTGGGTTTGTACTTTCAACTTATCACTATAAAATATACTTATGCAGTCTAAATGTTAGCTACATATACACGGGCACAAGAGCAATGGCACGAGCAGTACCACGTTATTGCCAAAGCTATGTATTACGCATGCGCAACTATTTCCCTCCAGACCTGCAAACACGTCAGGACACGTGAGTGTGACTGACGCATGCGCAGAAGCCATTTCAAAGCAGCGGCCATTTTTAGGACTCAAATTAATCGTATTAGGAATACACATAGGCAAGCTTCATTGATTTCGTTTCAAACATGAAATAAACGTTAGTAAGACGTACAAATTATTACTTGGTTATACATGGACGAGGTTCATGACAAAAGCAAGTCCCAAATGCGAAGCTTTGCTTCATCACTTGCATCATGGTGCAAGGATGCCTGATTTTTGGTTAGGTTAGTTTTGTGCAGGAAGGCATGCCTTTCTGTACATAAACTATCCTTTGAGTCTATGTTATCCTTGTATGTGGGCTGCAGAATGCAGCACATATGCAAAGAGGGAATACAGAGGAGAAATAACGATATTTCTCCTTGTAATGCCAGCCTTAGTTAGGGGCACCAATTTGGTGCAATCCATGTTTCCTAGACTTTGTAAACATGGATGTGTGTCAAAATACGTGGGTGGATGCACAAGAACACCCATACACTACTCATGTAATGCAAGGCAGTGCTGTGTACCAAAGAGTTCATTCAACCGTGACACATTGTTGTAAATCCAGGCCTTCAGTGTCAAATAGTAAATGCAGAATTAATATTTGGTAAATGTTCTACTCTCAATTACACTCCGATCCCCAAATTTTAATATAAGTCCTCAATACGATCTGTATGAGTGTCCTATATGTTACAGTTAACCAGGTGTTGGTACATATTCTACTAATGAACATGATGACACTTTTACACTTCCGATTATCTAAAGGAGCACACACCTTCAGATAATTCAGAGTTTTCGTTGTATTTCCGGATTTTATTAACATAACAATTTTTCATTAGAAGTATTTACATGTCTTATATAAGAGTTATGCTGTACAATACTTTTTGGAACTTGCCTTATACATTTTAGAATATAAGTACCACCAAAATCTATGCACAGTATTTTAAAACAGGTTTGGGCGGAGGAGTTAAATAGCCCTACAGCGTCTATTTAAAAAAAAAAAAACATGACCCAGGCATTTTTCTATGACTCTTTCAAGCAGTCTTCTAACAAAAGTCGAACATTGACCGTGTAACCATTTCATGCTTTCTGCGATGTATACATGTACATAGGATCTCTTGAAACGTTTGTGACAAGACCATAACCATATTTGGTTGCACTGTTATACTTTCCTAAAAATGACACATCAATGATACCAACTTAGAAACTAAGTGAGATTCTATAAATAAACAAATCCTGCTGGTCGGGCTTGACATTTCAGACTTACAGCAAAAAAGAAATGCAAAAACTTAACAGCACGTAAATCGAACTTAGCTTGATAAGCTTGTGATAGGTAGGGAATTCTCATCACATTCAGCTTGCTTAAACTACTAATGATTTTGCACAGAACACATCATAATCATCAGAATAATACAAGGGGCATCCAACTATACACAAAGCATGCCATTTCATATATGCCGGGACCGTGAGTGGAGTGCAAACAAAGGGGGCAGTTTCGCCAATGTCTTTCCTTCAGCTAAATTAGTGAGTCATGCAGTGTCTGGTATGGTAAATTATTATTTAAATGGAATATGCACAAACGGGCCTAAATATCTTTAGCTATTTTAAAATGGGGAAACATGGAGAAGTAGGTCTCCAGCTGTTCATAACAATCAATAAATTAGGCGTTTGTTAAGCGCGCCTACTCACCCGTAAGGGTCTCAAGGTGCTGGGGTGGGGGGAGGGGGTTAGAAGGCTCCAGTCCATGTAGGGGTGGGGGTTGTCAAAAAGCCAGGTTTTGAGGTTTCTTGCGAAGATGGGAAGCAATGTTGTCTGTCTGAGGTGGAGCGGCAGGGCGTTCCAGACTCGGGCCGCAAGGAAGTAGAAGGAGCGGCATCCCGATACGGTCTTTCTGGTGTGGGGGACCACAGCGTAGGAGAGCTGGGCAGATTGTAGGGTCCTATGGGATGCATGGAATTTGAGTCGACTGTTTAGGTATGCTAATCCGGTGTCATGGAGGGCCTTGTGGACGTGGGTGAGCATCTTGAAGGTGACTCTAGCTTCAATGGGAAGCCAGTGGAGTGTGCGCAGGTGCTGGGAGATCGGGCAGTATCTTGGCAGGTCGAGGACCAGTCTTACCGTGGCGTTCTGGATGCTCTGTAGCTTGCGGGTGAGGTTTTTGTTTATTCTGGCACAGAGTGCATTGCTGTAGTCGAGTCTGCTGGTGACCAGGGCGTGAGTGACGGTTTTTCTGTGTTCAAGGGGGATCCATTTGAAGGTCTCACGTAGGAGGCGGAGGGTGTGGAAGCAGGAGGACGAGATGGATTTGATCTGGCTGTCCATTTTGAGCTTGGAGTCCAAAATGATTCCCAGGTTGCGTGCCTGGTCCGTTAGAGTGGGCGTGCTTCCGAGTGCTTGGGGCCACCAGGTGTCGTTCCATGCGTTAGAGTTTGGGCCCATGATGAGTACTTCTGTTTTGTTGGTGTTTAGTTGTAGGCAGCTGTTTTTCATCCATTTGGCGACGACTTCCATGCCTTCACAAAAATTGTGTCTGATGTTATATGGTTAGATGGATAGGGAGATGATGAGTTGGGTATCGTCCACGTATGACACAATGTTGAGTCCGAAGGTTCTGACAATGGGGGCGAGCGGAGCCATGTAGATGTTGAAGAGTGTAGGGCTGAGGGAGGACCGCTGGAGGACTCAGCAGGTGGTAGGTGTAGGGTCGAAGAGGAAAGGAAAGTGGGGAGTCTGACCCGCTGCATTCTGCCAGAGAGTAAGGAGCAGATTCAGTTGAGGGCCTTGTCTTGGATGCCTGCGTTGTGGAGTCTGCGTATTAGGGTGCGGTGAGAGACTGTGTCGAAAGCCACTGAGAAATCGAGGAGGATGAGAGCTGCTGTTTCACCTTTGTCCAGTAGGGTGCGGATGTCATCTGTTGCAGCCAGGAGGGTGGTTTCTGTACTGTGGTTTTATCTGAAGCCGGATTGGAAGGAGGCAAGGATGTTGTGCTCTTCAATGAATGTGGCAATATGGCTGTTGGTGGCTTTCTCGATGACTTTCGCTGGGAACGGGAGCAGGAAGATGTTTCTGTAGTTTTTGAGGTCGGTGTGGTCCGCTGAGGGTTTCTTCAGGAGGGGGTTGACCTCCGCGTTTTTCCAGTCGTGAGGGACATGGCAGTTGGCAGGGAGCGGTTGATGGTGTGGCAGAGCATGGGTGCGATGGTGTCGGCGGCTCTGTTGAAAATGTGGTGGGGGTAGAGGTCTGTGGGGGCTCCGTAGTGGATTGACTTCATTGTCTTCAGTGTGTCTTCGGTGGTGAGGGCTGTCCACTTGTCTATCGCTAGCTTCAGGGTGTCAGGGGTAGTTGGTGAAGGTTCAGTGTGTTGGTTGACTTCATAGAAATTGTTGTAGATGCTCTTGATTTTGTGGTGGAAAAAGGTGCTGAGTTTGTCGCAGAGGTCTTGTGAGGGAGGGATGTCGGTGGACTCGCTGGTGGGTAGGGCGAACTCCTTGATAATGTTGAAGAGTTCTTTGCTGTTGCATGCATGAGTGGAGATTCTGTCTTCAATCGCTTTTTTCCTCGTTTTTCTGACGAGTTGGTGGTGGTCTTTGCTGGCGTCTCTGAGGTTGTTGGAGGCTTCTGTGGATTTGGTGTTCCTCCAGGCCTTATCAATGCGGTAGCAAGTGCGTCTGGACTCTCAAAGTTCAGTGGTAAACCATCTGGCTTTCTTGGCATGGGTGTTGTTGTTTTTCTTGAGGGGGCTATGGTGTTGGTGCTGTTGGAGATCCATCTGTGCAGGGTTTGGGCTGTGGTGTTAGGGTCATCATTTTCCGCGATGGTTGGGGTGGAGTTGCTGCGTGATGAGGTTATCTGGTCATCAGTGATTCTGGTCCAGTTTCTTCGTGGGAGCAGGTGCAGGTGTTCGTGAATGGTGGGTGTTCTGAGGGTGAAGTGGACGCATCGATAGTCACGCCATGGGACTTTGGTGGTGTGGCTGAAAGTGATGGTGTTACCTGTTGTGAAGAGGGGTACGAGGGTGTGTCCAGCTGAGTGCGTGGGTTTGGCCATGATCTGGTGGAGTCCAATGTTGTGGAAGTTGTCCAGGAGGGATGTGGTGCTGGGGTCCAGTTGGCTGTTGAGGTGGAAGTTAAGGTCTCCCAGTAGGGTGTAGTTGGTGGACACGATGGCATGCTGGGAGATGATGTCCGTGATGGAGATGGTGAAAAGTCAGCGGGGTCCAAGGGGTCAGTAGATGAGGGTTCCTCGGAGGGTGGTGGTAGGGCTGGCCAGTATCTTGAAGTGAAAATGTTCCATCAGGTCTGTGGGCTCGTCAGGGAGTGTGCTCATGCAGAGGTTGGATTTGTGGACGATGGCGATTCCTGCTCCTGGGTGGGTGGGGCATTCATTCCTGGAGATCTAGTATCTTTGGGGAATGGCGATGGCGATGTCTGGTTTCGAGGTGAAGAACGCTATGTCCGGGTGGTGCTGTCGAAGAGGTCCCAGATTTCAGTGGCGTGTTTGTGGAGGGATCGGACATTGAGGAGGATGCATTACAGGGTCTTCGGTTGGGGTGTGGTCTTGTGAGCGGGTTGTGCTGGGTCAGTGGTCTCGGCGGTGTTGCAGGTGTGCCGGCAGCGGTGACAGCTGAAGGGTCCGTGGGTGTTGGCTGGTGATGCTAGCTTGCTGTTGTTGTTGCGTCCTGGGTTGAGAGCATAGAGTGCCGCTGGGTCGTAGTGTTGGCATTGAGGAGGTCCAGGTTTCTGGGCGCTGGTCGCGGTCGGGTCGTGGACAGGCACAGACGGGCTTGTCTTTGGTGCGCCAGACCCAACTCAATAGTGAGTAATATTTACATTTTGCTAGAGTACCATTAGTTTAGTTTTGAGAACTTCCCAATCAGTAACCGTGTTTTTCTCTATGCGTTGATCCCATTTGGTTATGCATCTTTCCCTCAATCAATCAATCAATCATAGCATTTGTATAGCGCGCTACTCATCCAGAAGGGTCTCAAGGCGCTGGGGGGGGGGTCTGCTACTGCTCGAAGAGCCAGGTCTTGAGTTGCTTCCTGAAGAAGAGGTGGTCCTGGGTCAGCCGGAGGTGGATGGGGAGGGAGTTCCATGTCTTGGCCGCCAGGTAGGAGAAGGATCTTCCTCCGGTGGTGGCTCTGCGGATGCGTGGAACTGCAGCGAGGGCGTGGCTGGCGTAGCGTAGCTGGCGGGTGGGAGTGTAGAAGGTCAGGCGGTTGTTGAGGTACCTGGGTCCCAGGTCGTGGAGGGCCTTGTGTGCGTGGGTGAGGAGTCTGAACGTGATCCACTTGCTGACGGGGAGCCAGTGCAGGTACCTCAGGTGTCCGGAGATGTGGCTGTGTCAGGGGATGTCCAGGATGAGTCGTGCGGAGGCGTTCTGGATGCGTTGAAGTTTTTTCTGAAGTTTGGCTGTGGTTCCGGCGTAGAGGGTGTTTCCGTAGTCCAGTCGGCTGGTGATGAGTACCTGGGTGACCGTCTTCCTGGTTTCGGTGAGGATCCACCGGAAGATCTTTCGGAGCATGCGCAGGGTGTTGAAGCACGAAGATGAGACGGCGTTGACTTGTCTGTTCATCGAGAGGGAGGAGTCCAGGATGAAGCCCAGGTTGCGTGCGTGGTCCGTTGGCTTGGGAGCGGTGCCCAGGGCAGGGGGCCACCAGGAGTCGTCCCAGGCGGAGGGTGATAATCCCAGGATGAGGACTTCCGTCTTGTCTGAGTTCAGTTTCAGGCGGCTGTTTTTCATCCACTCAGCGCCATCTTTCATCCCTTCGTGTAGGCTGGTTCTGGCGGTAGCGGGGTCGTGTGTGAGGGAGAGGATCAGCTGGGTGTCGTCGGCGTAGGAGATGTTGAGGTTGTGTTGGCGTGCGATGGCTGCGAGGGGGCTCATGTAGACATTGAAGAGGGTGGGGCTGAGTGATGATCCTTGTGGTACGCCGCAGATGACTTCGGAGGCCTTGGATCTGAACGGGGGGAGGCGGACTCTCTGTGTTCTTCCGGAGAGGTACGAGATGATCCATTCCAGTGCCTTCTCTTGGATTCCGATGTTGCTGAGGCGTTGTACTAGGGTGCGGTGGCAGACAGTGTCGAACGCTGTGGAGAGGTCCAGGAGGATGAGGGCCGCAGTTTCCCCGTTGTCGAGCAGGGATCTGATGTCGTCTGTGGCTGCGATGAGGGCGGTCTCGGTGCTGTGGTTGGTTCGGAAGCCGGACTGCGAGTGGTCGAGGGATCCGTTTGTCTCGAGGAAGGCGGCAAGCTGTCTGTTGACGGTCTTCTCGATGACCTTGGCAGGAAAAGGGAGGAGCGAGATGGGGCGGTAGTTCTTGAGGTCGGTGGAATCAGCCGTTGGTTTCTTCAGGAGTGCGCTGAGCTCGGCGTGTTTCCAGCTCTCCGGGAAGGTGGCGGTG
Source organism: Lissotriton helveticus (assembly GCF_964261635.1). Lineage (NCBI taxonomy): Eukaryota > Metazoa > Chordata > Amphibia > Caudata > Salamandridae > Lissotriton > Lissotriton helveticus. The sequence continues at coordinate 1,077,222,623 of NC_136067.1, read as the reverse complement.
TTGAAGGAGGCGTTGATGATGTCCCGGAGTTGGGGTGCGATGATGGAGTCGGCCTTGGTGAAGACGTGGTGGGGGCAGGGGTCGGTTGGCGATCCGGAGTGGATGGTGTTCATCGTGCGGGTGGTGTCTTCGGTGCTGACCGGTGTCCAGGCGCAGAGGGTGGTGGTGGGGGGCGTTGGTTCGGTGGTTGGGTGCGTGGTCTGTGCGCCGAGGCTGTTGTGTATGTCGGCGATCTTGCTGTGAAAGAACGAGGCAAGTGAGTCGCAGAGGTCCTGCGAGGGGGTGATGTCGTTGTTTCCGGCGCTGGGTTTGGAGAGCTCTTTGACGATGCTGAAGAGTTCCTTGCTGTTGTGGGCGTTGTTGTCCAGTCGTTCCTGGAATGCTGTCTTCTTGGTGGTGCGGATCAGCTGGTGGTGTTTGCGGGTGGCGTGCTTGAGGGCAGTCATGTTGTCTGTGGTCTGGTTGTTGATCCAGGCTTTCTCGAGGGTACGGCAGTTCTTCTTGGAGTTCTTGAGTTCGTCGGTGAACCAGGAGGCTTTTTTGCTGCCGGGTCTGCTGGGAGGGGTCTTCAGTGGTGCTAGGTTGTCTGCGCAGATGGCGATCCACTGTGTGAGGTTGTTGGCTGCTTCGTTGGGGTCCGTTGTGCTGGCGGGAGGGTTCTGGCTGAGGGAGGTGGTGAGCTGGTTGGCGGTGATCTTGCTCCAGCTCCTGCGGGGCACCTGTTACGGTTGGTGGTGGGTCGTGGATTTTCTGAAGCTGAAGTGGACGCAGCTGTGATCCGTCCAATGCAGTCCGGTGGAGTGGCTGAAGGAGATATGCTTGCTGGAGGAGAAGACGGGGTCGAGCGTGTGGCTGGCGTAGTGGGTGGGGGTGTTCACCAGTTGCTTGAGTCCGAGGTTGGCGAGGTTGTCCAGCAGGGTGGTGGTGTTGGTGTCGTTGTTGTTCTCCAGGTGGAAGTTGAAGTCCCCTAGGAGGATGTAGTCAGTGGAGGGGAGGGCGAGCGGGCTGATGAAGTCTGTGATGTCTTCGCTGAATCGTGTGTGTGGTCCCGGGGGTCTGTAGGTGAGGGTGCCTCTGAGGGTCGTCTTGGGGTCGGTGTGTATCTGGAAGTGGAGGTGTTCGGCGGCAGTGAGGGTGTCGTCGGAGTTGGTCGTGATGCGGATGGTTTTCTTCTGTACGATGGCGATGCCTCCTCCCGTCTGGTTGATGCGGTCCCTCCGGGTGATCTTGTATCCGTCCGGGATGGCTGTGGCGATGTCGGGGGCTGAGGAGGCATTCATCCAGGTTTCCGTGAGGAAGGCGACGTCTGGTGAAGTAGTGTGTAGGAGGTTCCAGAATTCCACGGCGTGTCTGTGGACGGAGCGGGTGTTAAGCAGGATGCACTTGAGGTGTTTGTTGTTGGTGCCCGGCGTTGCAGGTGTGATGCAGGTTCGGAGGCAGGTGAACTTGCAGGCTTTGCAGGTGAAGGGTCCGTGGGTGCGCTTTGGGGTGGTTCGGTAACAGACGGGGTTCCGGCCGGCATTGAGTGCGTTGAGGGTGGCGGCGTCGTAGGTCTGTCGGGTGGTCTTGTATCGGCGGGGACCAGGGGTCCTGGTGCTGGGCGCGGGCCAGGCGCGGACGGGCGCAGACGGGCTTGCCTTTGGCGCGCCTTCGGCGCGCCAGCGGCACGGCGCGTCCGCTGCACGGTTGCGCAGCGGCCGCCATTTAAGGGTAGCCGGGGAGGAGGGTCAGCTGGGAGGCAGGTGGCGTGAGGGTAGGAACCAATGAGGAGCGGGGGGCAGGGCTGGGAGGGAAACAGCGGTGGGAGAACCACGAGCGCAGGGCGCTGTGAAAAAGACCGGCGCGAAAAACGGGAAAAGCAAGAGAGAGGCAAGAAAAGCACAAAACGAGGCACAGGGGGAATGGGCACAGGTCCTAAACCAGTCAAGCCGGGGTACAGAAGGCAAACAAGAGGGGGTAGACACTCAAAATAGGAGACAGTCACGCGGGATACAGAATGCAAAGAGGGGGCAGTCACTCAATCAGGAGACAGTCATACGGGATACAGAATGCAAAAGGGGGCAGACACTCGCTCCAGCAGGCAGACTCTCGGCTACAGAAGGTCACAGGTGGCGCTGCAGCGGCAAGGGGAGCGACCTACCCTAAGGTCAAGGGTCGCTACCTGAGTCGCGCAGCGGCCGCCATTTAAGGGTAGCCGGGGAGGAGGGTCAGCTGGGAGGCGGGTGGCGGGAGGGTAGGAACCAATGAGGAGTGGGGGGCGGGGCTGGGAGGGAAACAGCGGCGGGAGAACCACGAGCGCAGAGCGCTGTGAAAAAGAACGGCGTGAAAAAACGGGAAAAGCAAGAGAGAGGCGAGAAAAGTACAAAACGAGGCACAGGGGGAATGGGCACAGGTCCTAAACCAGTCAAGCCGGGGTACAGAAGGCAAACAAGAGGGGGTAGACACTCAAAATAGGAGACAGTCACGTGGGATACAGAATGCAAAGGGGGGGCAGTCACCCAATCAGGAGACAGTCATACGGGACACAGAATGCAAAAGGGGGCAGACACTCGCTCCAGCAGGCAGACTCTCGGCTACAGAAGGTCACAGGTGGCGCTGCAGCGGCAAGGGGAGCGACCTACCCTAAGGTCAAGGGCATGCCTATCCCTGAGACATTCTGGGGTTCCAGGAGATTCCCATATAGGTGCCATGTCGCTATAATAGGGTATTTTCAAAGTTCTTCTTATCTGATACCATAAATTTGCGGCTGACCAGAGAGTCTTCAACTTTATCTTTTTGAAGTACTTTGAATGTCCAAATTTATACAGAAAGTGACTTCCTTCTGTGTTGACCAGTGCCTGTAAGTATGTAGGGTAGATGTCGTAATTGTCCAGCAATATCCTCATATACCTAAATTGGAATGCTCTACAGTATTCAAATAAGTCAGGGCTTGCTATCCCCCTTTTCCTTCTTCCTTTTGAGTTTCTACTAGGTTATTCCTATCCCCTTTGAAGCCCAAATAAAGCTACTCAATTCTCCTTGAAGCTTTTTTATCCACTCCTTTTTGAAATCCAGTGGTATGGCTCTAAAATATATGTAAATTTAGGTAGGACTGTCATTTTATTTATGTTTAATCTCCCCATGATGGTTAGAGGAAGTCCCCCATCGATCTTTGAGGAGCTACCTGACATCTCCAAATCCTCAGTTAAAAGTTGTGTGGGCTATTTTCTGGATGTCATTTTCTAGGTCCACACCAAGGTACCTTTTTTTTTCCTTTACTAGTGGATTCTTGTTTCATTGTTCTATTCCATTCCATGATTATAGATTTTAATTTATTGACCATATAACCAGAGACTTTCTGGTCCATGGTATCTTCTATAGCTAGGAGTGATTTTGAGAGGTTGTTAGTAAATAGCCTAAGGTCATTGGCGTACAACACCACTCTTTTCTCCCAGCCTTGATAGTTAAAGGGGGTTATCTCCAGACTGCTCCTGAGATTGCATGCCAATGGTTTAATGTACAGGTTAAAGAGGAGTGGGGAGAGGGGACAACCCTGCCTGGTAACTCTCTTGATTGTTATCTTATCCATAAGGCTGTCATTAACCAATGGTTTTTTATAAAGTGATTTTATGGCTTCCTGGAAAGTTTCCCTAAGATTGTATTGTTCTAGTGTTGTATTCAGGAATGGCCAACTAACTCTGTCAAAAGCTTTGGCAAAGCCAAAGGTGATAATAGAATGATTAGTTTGTGGGTTAATTATTGGATTTGTCTATCTCTGATAAAGCCTTTTTGGTTTGTGTGTATTAGGGGTCCAGCTACTCTTCCTTACCTTTTGGCCATGATTTGTGTATAGATCTTATAGTCACAATTTAAGAGTTTCGATGGGCCCACAGGATTCACATTTAGCTGGATTTTTCCCAAGTTTCACTAATATACTAATGATTGCGCCGTTCCATGAGTCTGGAAGATCCTTTTTAGCCAGGAAAATATCATTTAGGTTGTCCATCGGGGGGGACCAAGACTTCTCTTGATGTAACATATAATTCATTAGGAAATGCATTTGAGCCAGCAGCTTTCCCCTTTTTTAGACCCTTGATTGTTTCGGCCACCTCTCCCGCTGAGATTTCTCAGTTGAGATCCCCTCTTTGTTCCTGAGACAGGGTTGGGAGGGTTATCTTTTCTAGGTGACTATTAATTTGTTCTGATGTTGCAATGGTATCCTCAGAGTAAATATTTTCAAAGAAATTCACGAAGGCTTCTTAGTACACGGAGTCCTCAGAAATATGGGTGGATTGATTTCCTTTTTGAATACTTGCTACCTTATTTCCGTTTGATCTGTTTTTGTTTTCCAGGCAAGCAACTTACCACAGCCCTTCCCATATTCATAGTGCAATAGTTTACTTGCCTCACTTCTTACTATTACTTCTAGTATGTCTGAGAGAGCTTCCTTCGTTGCTTTCTTCACTTCTTCACTCCTGGATACTTCCTGGGGGATCTCTCCCTTCTCTATTTCTATTTCTAGCGTTATTATTTCTTCTTCCAGTCACCTAATATTGATCTTTGTACTCTTATTTTTATATGCAGAAAGGTTTAGTATTTTCTCTCTGATGACTGCTTTATATGTATCCCAAGCTAGTTGACTTGAGGTTCCTTCCTTGTTTAATAGGAAGAATTGCTCTGTCTCTTTAAATAGGGCATCTACTTTTAGGGGATGAATGAATGTACTACGGTCTACTGTCCATCTTGAGGGGTAGGGTGCCGGTCTTGACTGGACTTGTAGTAGGACTGCCGAGTGAACAAACAGGTGTGCTGGTAGATGCTCCATCTTTTGTGTAATGTTGGTCAAGCTCCTGTCTATCAGAAAGAAGTCTATTCTGGAGGCATGTCCAAATATTTTATTTTTAAATGTGAACCGTTGGCCTTGTCCCTCTTCTCTTTCCAGATGTCAGCTAGCCCTAAATCCTTAATACATAGCCCAACCCATTCCCTCATTCTAGGCAAGTTAGTAATATTCCTGGCTGGGAGTCGGTCCTCTCTTGGGTTTAATATTATTTTAACCTCCCCCCCCCATAAATATGGAGGACGGGGCAGCCAGTAGTTGTGAGTAAACTTTTTGGAGCGGGGAGGGGTCGTCCGTATTGGGACCGTAATACCCCGCTATTGTGTACACATTGTTGTGTATTCTAACTTTTGCCATTGCCCATCTCCCCTTCTTGTCTGTTTCTAATGTTTCAATCCTTCCTGTTTTTTAAAGAATCGCCACTCCCTTAGCACAACAGTCTTGGTTTGTGTACTTATAGGCGTCCACCCATTTCTGATTTTTAATTAAATTTACCCATTCCTTCTTTAAGAGGTGGGTTTCCTGTAGTATTACTATTTCACTATTGCTTTCAAATATACCATGATTTTTTGCCTGTGTCTCTTTATTCGGAGGCTATTTACGTTCCATGAAAGGATATTAACTGTCATTAAGTCCTTTTATCCTTTGCTTTCGGGGTGATCCCCAGCTTTCTTTGCTTCGCCCAGGGCTCCTTCCTCCTCAGTATTGCATTACTTGAACTATTATTTTTATTTTTTCTTCCTAATATCCTCCACGCTCTAGTGTAGCTTTTTAGGTGAATTTTCTCTGTGACATAAGCCTTCTTTGTCGCCCCCCCCCCCAGGAGAAGCCTCCCTTTTATCTTCACTGGGCAGGGTCTCTGCCCTTTTGAGCCCTTCGCTCTCAGGGATTAGGTGTGGTCTTTTTGTTGTATTTTTATTTGTTCGGTAAAGCACTCCACCTCTGTAGGATCTCTTATGTTGTGCATTTTGTTTTTCCACATGATCTTTAATGATGCAGGGAAACATATCTGGACCATTGCACCTAGGGACTTCATTTGCTGCATTTGCTGACCCAGCTCCCATTGCCTATCTTGGGTTGCTTTGGAGTTGTTGGACCTAATTTGAAATGTCCAGCCGTACCTGGTATAGGTGCCCACTTTTTAATCCTCATTCAGGATTGTTTCTTTCAGGATATATGTTTTGAAATGTATTAATATTTTCCTCGGGTTCTTTCTCATCTTCCCCTTTCCAAATGGGTCACGATATATCCTTTAAATATCTTCTGATTTGGTGGCTGATTTTGCCCAGGGTAAACTTTCTTCTAGTAGTGCAATCATGAATTTCTTAATACCCTCCCCTTCCAACCCTTCGGAGACATTTAGAACTCTTGGGTTGTTTTTCCTAGCCTGATTTCGAGGGATTCTATTTCATCCCTGAGATATACTTCTTTTGTCTTTAGTAGCTTTATTTCTTTTTGGTTTGCTTCTACTTCTTTATTTAGAACTTCTATCGTGGTCTCGATTGATGAAACTCTCTCTATTAAGGTGTTTATTTTATCGTCCAGCACTTCGCAAGTACCTTGTATTTTTTCAGAGGTGGCTGAGTTCGTCCTCATCTCCAATAGCATGGCTTCCATTAATTTCTCTTTGATGCTCTGTGGGGCCTGAATATTTTGTTCTTTGGCTGTGGGCTACTTGCTGAGAGAGCCTGCCTTTCCATGCTGACTTACGTGATCCTAATTGTCATGAGGACTTGGTACCTATTGTCTCCGCACTCACAATATTTCTAACCCTACTTTTGTCATACTAAATGTTCCTTAATAAAGTATCAGTCATATTACTCATGTGAACAACCTTCAAAATGAGACATCTGTTTTGTGTATGATGATTCTATTAGAAAATAAAAGCATTCATAATTTACAACACATAATTTCCATTTTTGTTACATGGCTTGCATAGGCGGGAGAAATAAGAGTTGCTGTTTTGTATTGTTGATGGTGTAATCTAGGCAAATCCCCTCACACGTCTTCAACTTTACATATATAGGGTTCTTGCTCAATTAATCACTTCATACATCTCGGGCATATTTACTAACATTTCATGCAATGAAGCACAGTAAGTGAAGTTTCCACGCTGCGGTGTGAAATGGAGAAAGCAGAACAGTGCCACATTTTCAAAGATATGCCATAGTTCTGCTCTCTTCCAATGCTGTCACACTTCTAGCTGCCCAATTCCAAAGCAGGCACCCTTGCATCATGGTGCAAGGATGCCTGCTTTTTGGTTAGGTTAGTTTTGTGCAGGAAGGCATGCCTTTCTGTACATAGACTATCCTTTGTTATCCTTGTATGTGGGCTGCAGAATGCAGCACACATGCAAAGAGGGAATACAGAGGAGAAATAACGATATTTCTCCTTGTAATGCCAGCCTTAGTTAGGGGCACCAATTTGGTGCAATCCATGTTTCCTAGTGTTTGTAAACATTGATTTGTGTCAAAATACGTGGGTGGATGCACAAGAACACCCATACACTACTCATGTAATGCAAGGCAGTGCTGTGTACCAAAGAGTTCATTCAACCGTGACACATTTTTGTAAATGCAGGCCTTCAGTGTCAAATAGTAAATGCAGAATTAATATTTGGTAAATGTTCTACTCTCAATTGCACTCCGATCCCCAAATTTTAATATAAGTCCTCAATACGATCTGTATGAGTGTCCTATATGTTACACTTAACCAGGTGTTGGTACATATTCTACTAATGAACATGATGACACTTTTACACTTCCGATTATCTAAAGGAGCACACACCTTCAGATAATTCAGAGTTTTCGTTGTATTTCCGGATTTTATTAATATAACAATTTTTCATTAGAAGTATTTACATGTCTTATATAAGAGTTATGCTGTACAATACTTTTTGGAACTTGCCTTATACATTTTAGAATATAAGTAACACCAAAATCTATGCACAGTATTTTAAAACAGTTTTGGGCGGAGAAGTGAAATAGCCCTACAGCGTAAACATGACCCAGGCATTTTTCTATGACTCTTTCAAGCAGTCTTCTAACAAAAGTCGAACATTGACCTTGTAACCATTTCATGCTTTCTGCGATGTATACACGTACATAGGATCTCTTGAAACGTTTGTGACAAGACCTGAACCATATTTGGTTGCACTGTTATACTTTCCTAAAAATGACACATCAATTATACCAGCTTAGAAACTAAGTGAGATTCTATAAATAAACAAACCCTGCTGATCGGGCTCGACATTTCAGACTTACAGCAACAAAGAAATGCAGAAACTTAACAGCACGTAAATCGAACTTAGCTTGATAAGCTTGTGATAGCTAGGGAGTTCTCATCACATTCAGCTTGCTTAAAATGATTTTGCACAGAACACATCATAATACAGAACACATCATAATGATCAGAATAATACAAGGGGCAGCCAACTATACACAAAGCATGCCATTTCATACATGCCGGGACCGTGAGTGGAGTAGAAACAAAGGGGGCAGTGTTGCCAATATCTTTCCTTCAGCTAAATTAGTGAGTCATGCAGTGTCTGGTATGGTAACTTATTATTTTAAAGGAATATGCACAAATGGGCCGAAATATCTGTGGCTGTGTTGAAATGGGAAAACATGGAGAAGTAGGTCTCCAGCTGTTCAAAACAATCAATAAATCAGGCGTTTGTTAAGCGTGACTACTCATCCGTAAGGGTCTCAAGGCGCTGGGGGCGGAGGGGTTGGCAGGCTCCAGTCCATCAAGGGGGGGGGGTCCGTCGAAAAGCCAGGTTTTGAGGTTTCTTGCGAAGAGGGCGAGCGATGTTGTCTGTCTGAGGTGGAGCGGCAGGGCGTTCCAGGCTGGGGCCGCAAGGAAGGAGAAGGAGCGGCCTCCCAATCTGGTCTTTCTGGTGTGGGGGACCACAGCGTAGGAGAGCTGGGCAGATCATAGGGTCCACTGGGGTGCATAGAATTTGAGTCTGCTGTTCAGGTATGCTGGTCCGGTGTCGTGGAGGGCCTTGTAGGCGTGGGTGAGCATCTTGAAGGCGACTCTAGCTTTGATGTGGAGCCAGTGGAGTGTGCACAGGTGCTGGGAGATGGGGCAGTATCTTGGCACGTCGAGGACCAGTCTTGCCGCGGTGTTCTGGATGTTCTGTAGCTTGCGATGAGGTTTTTGTTTATTCCGGTGTAGAGTGCGTTGCAGTAGTCGAATCTGCTGGTGACCAGGGCGTGAGTGACGGTCTTTCTGTGTTCGAGGGGGATCCATTTGAAGGTCTCACGTAGGAGGTGGAGGGTGTGGAAGCAGGAGGACGAGATGGAGTTGATCTGGCGGTCCATTTTGAGCTTGGAGTCAGAATGATTCCCAGGTTGCGTGCGTGGTCCGTGGGGGTGGGCAGGCTTCCGAGGGCGGGGGGCCACTAGGTGTTGTTCCATGTGCCAGGGTTTTGGCCCATGATGAGTACTTCTGTTTTGTTGGTGTTTAGTTGTAGGCAGCCGTTGTTCATCCGTTTGGCGACAGCTTCCATGCCTTCTCGAAAATTGTGTCTGGCTGTTATGGTTAGTTGGATAGGGAGAGGATGAGTTGGGTGTCGTCTGCGTATAAAACAATGTTGAGTCCGTAGGTTCTGATGATGGGGGTGAGCGGAGCCATGTAGACGTTGAAGAGTGTAGGGCTGAGGGAGGTCCCCTGGTGGACTCCACAGGTGGTAGGTGTAGGGTCGGAGAGGAAAGGAAAGGGGGAAGTCTGACCCGCTGCATTCTCCCGGAGAGGAAGAAGCAGATCCAGTTGAGGGCTTTGTCTTGGATCCCTGCGTCGTGGAGCCTGCGTATTAGGGTGCGGCGAGAGACTGTGTCGAACACCGCTGAGAGGTCGAGGAGGATGAGGGCGGCTGCTGTTTCTCCTTTGTCCAGTAGGGTGCGGATGTCATCTGTTGCAGGGAGGAGGGCGGTTTCCGTACTGTGGTTTTATCTGAAGCCGGATTGGGAGGAGTCGAGGATGTTGTGCTCTTCGATGAATGTGGAGATTTGGCTGTTGGTGGCTTTCTTGATGACTTTCGCTGGTAACGGGAGCAAGGAGATGGGTCTGTAGTTTTTGAGGTCGGTGGGGTCCGCTGGGGGTTTCTTCAGAAGGGGGTTGACCTCGGCGTGTTTCCAGTTGTCCGGGAACATGGCGGTTGCCATGGAGCGGTTGATGGTGTGGTAGAGCATGGGTGCGATGGTCCCTTGCGGCTCTGTTCAAAATGTGGTGGGGGCAGGGGTCCGTGGGGGCACCGGAGTGGATTGACTTCATCGTCTTCAGTGTGTCTTCGGTGGTGAGGGCTGTGCAGTTTTCTATCGCTGTCTTCAAGGTGTCAGGGGTGGTTGATGAGGGTTCAGTGTGTTGGTTATCTTCGTCGAAATTGTTGTAGATGCTCTTGAATTTGTGGTGGAAAAAGGTGCAGAGTTTGTCACAAAGGACTTGTGAGGGAGGGATGTTGGTGGACTCGCTGTTGGGTAGGGTGAACTCCTTGATGATGTTGAAGAGTTCTTTGCTGTTGTGTGCATGAGTGGAGATTCTGTCTTTAATCGCTCTTTTCCTCGTTTTCTGATGAGTTGGTGGTGGGCGTTGGTGGCGGCTCTAAAGTTGTTGTAGGCTTCTGTGGATCTGGTGTTCCTCCAGGCCTTTTCGATGCAGCGGCAAGTGCGTCTGGACTCTCGAAGTTCTGTGGTAAGCCGTCTGGCTTTCTTGCTATGTGTGATGTTGTTTTTCTTGAGGAGGGCTATGGTGTTTTGGTGCTGTTGGAGATCCATCTGTGCAGGGTTCGGGTTGTGGTGTTGGGGGTCATCGTTTTCCGCGATAGTTGGGGTGGAGTTGCTGAGTGATGAGGTTAGCTGTTCGTCGGTGCATCTGGTCAAGTTTCTTTGTGGGAGCAGGTGCGGGTGTCTGTGGGTGATCTGAGGGTGAAATGGACGCATTGATGGTCAGTCCATGGGAGTTTGGTGGTGTGGCTGAATGTGATGGAGTTACCTGTTGTGAGGGGGTCGATGGTGTGTCCTGCTGAGTGCGTGGGTTCGGTCATGATCTGGCGGAGTCCAATGTTGTGGAGGTTGTCCAGGAGGGATGTGGTGCTGGGGTCCAGTTGGTTGTCGAGGTGAAAGTTGAGGTCTTCCAGTAGGGTGTAGTTGATGGACGCGATGGCATGCTGGGCGATGATGTCCGTGATGGAGTTGGTGAAAAGTCAGCGGGGTCCAGGGGGGTCAGTAGATTAGGGTCCCTCGGAGGGTGGTGGTTGGGCTGGCCAGTATCTTGAAGTGAAGGTGTTACATCAGGTCTGTGGGCTCATCAGGGAGTGTGCTCAGGTGGAGGTTGGTTTTGTGGATGATGGCGATTCCTCCTCCAGGGCGGGTGGGCCGGTCGTTCCCGGAGATCTGTATCCTTGGGGAATGGTGATGGTGATGCCCGGTACCGAGGTGCTGTTGGTACATGTTTCAGTGAAGAATGCTACGTCCGGGGTGGTGCTGTCAAGGAGGTCCCAGATTTTGGTGGCCTGTTTGTGGAGGGATCGGACGTTGGGGAGGATGCATTGCAGGGTCTTCGATGGGTTGTGGTCTTGCGGCAGTGCTGCAGGTGTGCTGGCAGAGGTGACAGCTGAAGGGTCCGTGGGTGTCGGCTGGTGATGCTAGCTTGCTGTTGTTGTTGCGTCCTGGGTTGAGAGCATGGAGTGCTGCTGGATCGTATCGTTGGCATTGAGGAGGTCCAGGTTTCCTGGCGTTGGTCGCGGTCGGGTCGTGGACGGGCACAGACGTGCTTGCCTTTGGCGCGCCAGCGGCGCTGACACTTAGAGGCTGCCAATAAGTAGGAGTCGGGGAGGACTGGACAGCTGGGAGGCGGGAGCAGGGAGGGGAGCTGGATTGGTCTGGAGGCGTTGGTCGTGCTGGGGAGAAGGGCCGCGGGGACAGCAGTGGCAGGGTAAAACGGGCAGAGAAGGCAAAAAGAGACGAGAGACTGGAAATGAGGCAGTGAAAGGTGCAAAAAAAGTGGGGGAAAGACACAGATGGAGAGTGAGAGGGGTAAATTAAATCAGTGAAAAATAAGTGAAAACGGAGGAAAGACACAGAGTGGGAGTGAAAGGGGGAGAATGAAATCAGTAAAAAAATAAGTGAAACCGGAGGAAAGACACAGAGGGGGAGTGAAAGGGGGAGAATGAAATCAGTATAATACGAGTAAAAACGGAGGAAAGACACAGAGGGGAAGTTAAATGGGCGATTGAAATCAGTAAAAAACAAGTGAAAATAGAGGAGAGACACAGAGGGGGAGTGAAAGGGGTGATTGAAGTCAGTGAAAAGCAACTGAAAACAGAGAGAGAGAGCGGAGCGAGAGAAAGGAGACAGAGGTCCACTGGACCACCAGGGATGAGGCACAGGTAACACCTGCGGGTGGAGGAGCGCCTCGAACACCAGCACTCAAGAGTGCAGGGTGTCAGGGGAAGGCCTCACTTGATGGTAGAGATGCGAGGGGGAGAACAATTTCACTGACAATGAGTCAGTGGTCTTGCAACAGTAAACCAAGCATTACCATTAGGAGATGGGGTCGACCCCAACCATAGTCAGTGGTCTTGCTCGCCTGTCCCCGCAGCAGCCGCCATTAAGTAGGGGTCGGGAAGGGCTAGGTAGCTGGGAGGCAGGAGCAGGGAGGGGAGCGGGATTGGGCCGGTCGTGTTGGTCGTGCTGGTGGGGGGGAGGTGCCGTGGGGGCAGCAGCGACAGGGAAAGACGGACAGAAAAGGCAAAAAGAGAGGAAAGAGTGGAAATGAGGCAATGAAAGGTGCATGAAAAGTGGGGAAAGACACAGAAGGAGAGTGAGAAGGGAAGATTAGTTCAGTGAAACACGAGTGAAAATGGAGGAAAGACACAGAGGGATAGTGAAAGGGGGAGATTGAAATCAGTAAAAAACGAGTGAAAACGGAGGAAAGACACAGAGGAGGAGTGAAAGGGGGGATTGAAATCAGTAAAAAACAAGTGAAAACGGAGGAGAGACACAGAGGGATTTGAAAGGGGGAGATTGAAATCAGTAAAAAAATAGTGAAAATGGAGGAAAGACACAGAGGGGACATGAAAGGGGAAGATTGAGATCAGTAAAAAACAAGTGAAAACGTAGGAGAGATACAGAGAGGGAGTGAAAGGGGGAGATGGAAACCAGTAGAATAGCTAGAGAAAACGGAGGAAAGACACAGAAGGAGAGTAAAAGGGGGAGATTGAAATCAGTGAAAAACGAGTGAAAGAGAGTGGAACGAGAGAAAGGAAACAGAGGTCCACTGGACCACCAGGGATGAGGCGCAGGTAAAACCTGCAGGTGGAGGAGGGCCTCAAAGACCAGCACTCGAGAGTGCAGGGTGTCAGGGGAAGGCCTCACTTGATGGAGCAGCTGCGAGGGAGGAGAGCAATTTCACTGACGATGAGTCAGTGGTCTTGCAACATTAAACCAAGCTTTACCATTAGGAGATGGGGTCGACCCCAACCATAGCTTAGCTGGCATTTGGCCAACAAAAAAGGGAAATTGCTGAAATAGTGCCAGCATTTGGAAAGATGGTGCCTCTAATTCCAACATGGTTGAAATGTGAATAAAGACACCCAGGCAGTAGCCATTATCTTTTGGGCATGCGAAGAGTAGGCGAAAGAAGCCCTCTATGGTGGCATGGCATCATATGGATTACAGGTCACTGCAAGAACCGAGTTCAGATGAGCAAAAGGGGTGCTATAACCTCAATGCAGGAACTTAAAATGGATCGGAAACAGCCTGATTTTAGGTTCTATAGTGCACATCTGTCTGAAGCAGAATCCCCACTCTTCATCTGTGATAGTGCGCTAGGGAGGGGTACGCAAACCTTTTTTTCCTGGCTGAAGGCACACTGATGCATGCTTGCTTCTCCTCTGAACCATACAATCTTATGAAAATGTGCTTGTTGTGAGAGGAAGGCGCAAGTATAGCATTTTGCAGTGAGAGGGCTCCTGTGGGATACAGGTGTAAACCCAGGCCCGTAGCCAGGGGTACATGTTTAGGGGGCCATGGCCCCAAAGAATAACTACAGAAGTGTTTTGGCTTTCAATGTTTGACGTTGGTTTGGTTCCCACAGTATTTCTTTTTAATTAAAGGAACAATATGGTGAGATTTTAAAGAATGCAGTATATTTTGCAGTTTTTCTTAAGTGTTACTATTTTCTACATTTACCTCGATTAGTGATAACAAATAGGAAATGGTACCTTTCAAAGTACAGTGAGCAAGGACCACTAGGAAATGTTCATGAAATCTGTGTTAAATGGTATTTTCCACACACATATCCAGTATAATTGCAGCAAACTAAATAGTGCATAAATGCAATTATGCATGGGCCTGTGTACCCTTCTTCAAACACCTTTGGGGAAAAGTAAGGGAAATCAAGCATTTCTAAGTACATTTTCTAAAAACCATTAACAATAATTGAATGGGTTTTTAAAGCAGTTCTAAACCATCTTCAGCAAGAGAGACCTTCATATTTTGACCCAGACCAAAAGCAAGATGGACAGAAAAGAAAGAAAGAAGGAGGAATAGAAATATTGGAAAATGATGACAAAGACAGAACACAGGGACAAAAAGGGTCTTGCAAGTGTAAGAAAAAGAAGCAGGAAGTGTAGGGTGATGGAAGAAAGAGGCATGTGGTGTAGTCAAGACTTGACAGGCTTAGTATCTAATAACCTCCATATGCAGGAGGTTTGGCCTGATTGAAGCCCCACTGGACTATGCCAGTAGAAAGCCTGTACCTTCACTATTTGTAGAAACCTGAGTTGTATGCTGTCAAATCAAACTTTACCAGGCAGAGAATTGGTTATTATAGGCAGGACTGAGGATTCATCTCTGACTGGCTGCCTTATTATCTCAAACAAGGTTAGGAAGTATCGGTGATGATCAACACTTGCTAACATTATGCCTTCTAGGTGCTGTTAAAGAATGCTGTTTAGATGAGAACTCAGACTTAATTATTCTTATGTCTATAGTCCCATTGTTTGTGGGCTCTGGTGTGTCTTCCTTTTTTTGTATCAATGCATTAGTGCATCTGTGGCAGTAATCTTGTGTACGTTTTAGTGCCTGTGTCAGTGCCTCTGTGTCCGTGTAGACCTATTTCCCAACTGTGAGTGCTAGTGTCAATATTCCGATTTTAGTGTAAGTCTATCTTTTAGTATCTCCATATTACTGTCCAAATGACAAAATTCCCAAACCAGTATTGGTGTCCCCATGTCCACATGTTTCTCTTTGACTTCCTTTGATCACTGCGCCAGTTTTCCAGTGGTAATAGCCCCATCATTTTCCAAGTGTAACATTTCTAGTGTCAGTGCCACACAATATCTGTGGCTGTGTCTCAGTGGCAGCAATATACTGCTATATTGCTGTGCAAGTGTTCTATTGTCAGCGTTGATATCCCTTTTTTTCTTATGTTGATATATTCCCTGCAGAGTGCTTGTGTTGGTGTTCCAGTCTCATGGGCCATTCAACAGTTTTCCTGTGTATGTGCTTGAGTGCCAATCACCAAGTGTCAGTACGTCCATGCTAGTTTGCCATGCCCTCTTTGCATGTAGCATCTATGACTCAGTATCCTAATGCTGGAACCCTTGTGTACTTACCTCAACATTAGTGTTTGTGGACTTATTAGTGTTACTTGGTTAGTGTCCCCATGTCACTGTTACTGCATACATGTCCCGTTATTTCTCTCCCATCATCAGTGTTCCAGTATCAATGTCAATGTACCTATTTCCCCATCTATCAATGTTCCGGTGGCAGTGCCCTCAGACCAGTGTCACAGTGTCATTGTACCCTGGTCAGTTGTTCTTGGTCAGTGTCCATGTGCCCATGTCAGTATCTCAATTCCAATGTTCCTTGTGAGTTTCAGTGTCTCAGTGTTAGTGTTCACTTTTCCTAGTGTCTGTCACTGTACCCAACCAGTGTTTCTGGGCAGTAACCCCTTGGCAGTGTTGCATTGTCCAATGTCCATGTCAGTGCCACAGTGTAAATTCAGTGTATGTGACCGTATGTATGTACCCCCATGTCAGTGCCTTTGTGTCTGTATCCCAATGTCAGTGACCCAACTCAGCAATCACACATTAGTACCTGAGTTCCCCAGTCAGTGTCCCTTTGTCAGTATGACATGTCACAGTCTAATATTATGTGCCACTGTTAAGTTGCAATTTCCTTCTGCCCTGGCATCCCTGTGTTCCAGAATTAGTGTTTGTGTACCATATCCGCGTCCCAATGTCACTGTTCCCATGTAAGGATTGATGGTCCTGTTTTAGTACCCCTGGTCCATTGCCCTAGAGTCAGTGTTGAATTGCCTGTCTTATTATCTTACTAACAATGCCCATTTGCAGTGCCCCTGTGCCAGGGTCCCTCTCTTATCATTCAAGTGCAAGTGCCTATTTGTACCTGTGGTCACATCAATGTCCCCATGTCATCATTGGTTTCCTCTGGCAGTGTGTTAGTGACATTGTTGGAGGCTCATTGTACGTGGCCCAGAGTCATTCTTGGTGCCACTGTGTCAGTTTCCTAGTTTTAGTGTAGGCTCCATTGGGTCACTGTACTATCTTTAGTGTCTCACATAATGGCAATGTTTGCTTATAAACTACTTATCCCATACTAGGTTGACTTCAAAGCACCAAGGGGAGAGAAGAGTCACAAGGCCTGGGATACAGATGCACGAGTGATTTGGTGATATAAAATATGGATGATAAAGTGTAATGGGAAGGATATATTGAAAAAACCAAGTGAGTAGACACTTTTACAACAAACGAAAATTGAAAAGCAAAACAAGCATTTTATTAATAATTGTCTTAAAGTGATAGATGAAACAATATGATTATCTCCACATCAGGCTAATTTCTCTAAATACATATGGGGTAGTAGTTTCACTGATCATTTGAAAATTAAGGAAACCGTTTGAAATTTGATTCACAATGCAATGGAGCAGTACTTAAATTGTAATAAATAAATAAGTACAAGGGTCCAAACTTTTTTCGTAAGAAGTTACTCACTTTCTTCTAAAGTGTAACCCACTTCTACCACCCAATTCCACTACTGTATGGACAGTGCTAAAAAATAGGACTGTAGCAAGAGCGCCTGCCTTCTTTAAGTGGATCAAATAGTGCATTTTGCAGTCCTAGACCAGTATTCAATTAATATGCTTGAAAGCCAATTCATCTGAAATGGCACTCATAAAAGAATCCAGTGCTATAACGGCCAGTTTTTGTTGGGCGGGGAAAGCACTGGTTTTTTTCACACAACTGCTGATTCAACCATTGCATGTATTTATATCAAGAGCAGACTAGACTCATCAATATTAAAAAAGCCTTAGCCACCCTTTGAGGCAAGACTGCTCCCCTCCCAGAGCTACAGTAACAATACTGCAAAATGTTCTCTTTTTTCATGCTTGAACACGTTAATAAAGAGATATTTCTATTTTTTTAAAGCCTTAGCCAATGTGTGTGGTGCAAGACATGCACAGAAGTGATATTCTCAATGACCTGTTGAAGCTACGGGTCAAGAATGGTACACACCTATTTTCTAATTACTCCTTTCTGATATTAGAGATTCACTGAAAATTGAGGTATGGTATGTAAATACTACCACTGCCCATTTTTCAAAGAATCAATAATAACTGATTCCAAATAGGGGCACTTTCTAGACCTGCATCATTTGCGTGGAGAGACAAAGTGCAACTGAAAATATATGTGCATGATGTGTGTGTGTGCTTGTTTTTCGTATGTATTGTTTGTTGTGTTGTGACATGTGTGTGCTATATGCTTATTATACAAGGCTTATTTGTGCTGTAATCGTGTTGACATATTTGTGCATCTATGGTCTGTCTTTTTGCTTAATGTGTAGTGTGCTTAGTGTTGTGCTATATGTTGAAGTCTGAGTGTGATGCATGTATGATTGTGCATGTGAAATCTTGGGATGGGATTCATTGTAAACCCTTTAACAGTATCTGGTCCAGCAGGGGGAAATAATAGTTTGCTTCTTATGGGTTCTGTCTCTCATGAGGTTGATGAGCTCAATATGAAGCTTGCAGTGCTTACTGTTTTAAAATGACAGCCAGCTCTCAAATATTTTCTTACCGAGCCACTCTCAACTTTCCCTACTGCCAGTATTATGCAATATATAATGCACAATTGTACAATGTACTGCACCGTACTGTTGTCCAAATAGGTTTGGACATAGGCACTGTTAGGTTTGAAAATCCCATTCCTGCAATGCACTTGTTTCAAGCTATATTAGGTTATCAGTGTCTGGCTAAATAGACACCATTTGTATTTACATTATGCAACCCACTGAGTTATCCTTGTAATGTGCAAGCTTTAGTTAGCGAGTGTGACTCCATTTTGTATTTCGTAATCCCTATTCAGCTGCTTAGACTGTGCCTGAACTAGGCCTCATTACTTGTATTGCTTGCCTCAGCAGAACACTATATTTCATTATTATTTTCTCTTCTGTTCAAGGCTATTTCTCAACTTACTAACAAATAGGCCATTCTGCCCTCACATACCTATCCGAGTGTGTAGTTCTGCTCCTACGTTAAGAGTCACTGAGGCCCAGCAAGGTAACCTTGAGTTACCAATAACCTGTACCCATCTGCCAGGTGGTAGCTCATCCCTCTGTGCACTCTTTGTTCATGTTCGGCCCAGGCCGGTAACTTTCCACTGTGGGTATGGTTGGCGGCTCTTCGGAAGATTCATTATGTGATGTAGACTGTTGTGGGGTCAGGCCTTAGGCAGACATATTAGGGTGCAGGTCAGATTGGACTCCTCTGCAGAGTATTACTAATAATTCTCTATTGTCTGACCGACTCTTTATTCCTGGGAAGGCATAGCAAGTGGTTGTAACTCGGTTGCCTCTAAGGGCCACTTCCTTCAGTTGGCGCCTGAACAGGGACCCCGCAAGGTGACCCCACTCACCCAAAAACGGGTTTCAGGGTCGGGGTTGGGTCCGGTCAGTCGGGTGGATCGGGGTACCCCACACGATCGAGCTTGGTTTTCGCAGCTGCCCCGCCCATCTGATCGGGCGACTCCTCATCTAGTGGTCACCAGCTGGGGTCCTGAGAAGGCGAAACCTTGGAGTTTACCGTTTGGTCCAAAGAGTCAGCAGTGGAGAATAATTTGACTCAACCTGAGTGCACCAGGTGAGTGATTTGATTCTTGGAAAAATTGCACCATTCTTGAACGACACGAGCCTGCGGGCTGGGTCTTGATACAATCTCCTGACTGTTATGGTGCAGTTTTCGAATTGCCTTGCTTGAACGGGCTGTGTCCTGGTACGGATTTTGGGCTGTCTTGGTTTGAACTTGGTGGGTCTGCGGACCCTTTTAAAAGATAGAGTGCCCCTCGAAAAGGTCTGGGGCTCGAGCCTGTCTTCTTAAACTTGGTACAGTCTCCCGACTGCAGTGGGTGGTTTTCGGACAGTTTTGGTTTGGTTCTTGAACTATTTTTCTCTTGTTTACTATTCCCACTCCAGAGAGTGCAACAGTAGGGAAAGTGTTGGATAGCGTAGGGGTAAAAATTACTATTCCCACTCCAAAGAGTGCAACAGTAGGGAAAGTGTTGGATAGCGTAGAGGCAAAAATAACATACTTATAAATTAAATAAAATAAATAATAAAAAACGTAAGAATTAAATAAATATAAACCATTTACAAATACCAATACATAATTATTAAAAACATGATTAGCAATAAATAATTAACTAAAAAAATTTATAAAATTACCATTTAATAATATTTAATTACCAATTAATAATTGATTAACAATTATATAATTAACAAAATAATTAATTAAAAAACATTATTACTGAATTACATTTAAATTACTTCCCACCCTATTCTCCTATAAACCCACAACCCGCTACAGATATTTATCAATGAATCAATTAATAAAAATTAATTACCAATTAATTAGAATTAATTACCAATTAATTAAAATTAATTTATATTTCCTAATAATTATTAATTAATTTAGTATAATTAAATTACTTCCCACCCTAATCCCCTAGAAACCCACAACCCGCTACAAAACATAATTATCAATTAATCAATTAATAAAAATGAATTACCAATTAATTAAAATAATTACCAATTAATTAAAATTAATTTATATTTCCTAATAATTAATAATTAATTTAATATAATTAAATTACTTCCCACCCTATTCCCCTATAAACCCACAACCTGCTACAAAACATAATTATCAATTAATATAAACTAATTACCAATTAATTAAAATTAATTACCAATTAATTAAAATCAATTTATAATTCCTACTAATTATAATTAATTTAGTATAATTAAATTACTTCCCACCCGATTCCCCTATTAACCCACAACCCGCTACAGAACATACTTTTCAATTAATCAATTAATTAAAATTAATTACCAATTAATTAAAATTAATTTATATTTCCTAATAATTATTAATTAATTTAATATAATTAAATTACTTCCCACCCTATTCCCCTATAAACCCACAACCTGCTACAAAACATAATTATCAATTAATCAATTAATATAAACTAATTACCAATTAATTAAAATTAATGACCAATTAATTAAAATCAATTTATATTTCCTACTAATTAATAATTAATTTAGTATAATTAAATTACTTCCCACCCTATTCCCCTATAAACCCACAACCCGCTACAGTCTTAAAATACAAAAATTAATTAAATTACATAAAGATAATTTAAAAACATAATAAACACATAATAATATACAAAAACAATTATAAAAATCGATATTAGTAACATCGAAATTATTAACATCGATATTACTAACATCGATATTTGAAACATCGATATTACTAATATCGATATTAAAATCTATCGATATTACTTACCTTCTATATTATGTCCCTTCGATATTTAAACATCGATAGTAGTGTATATCGATATTTAAATTTCAATATTTTGTCAGCATACCACCCTGGATCATCCCATAGATAGCTCATACTGAGCTTGGTGAACCAATCCCTCAATTGTTTAAGCCATTTAATTTGCCCAGTTTTTCTATGTAAATCAAGCAATTAGCTCATTGCACACCCTAATGGTACCTTCGTTCTACTTACCCAAATTCTTAACCAAAAGGTGAGCGCCCTTAGAATAGCATAATATCCTATGCATCTTAGCCCTAAATCAGATCTAAGGGGTATTAGAGGTGTGCATTCAGGGAGGTTCACAATTGCCCGTATAAACATATTTTCAGCCCTGGTCAACTCTTAGATTTTCCAGACCCCAAAGCTCAGCCCCATAAAGGGCTGCTCCTAGGCCCTTTGCCTTATGAATTTCTAAAATAGGGGCTAATGGCCTATAGGGGAAGGTTCTGATCTTACACAAAACTGGTCTATCAACATGTTGGAGATTCAAAGTACTCTTTCTAATCTGGTTTGACCAGGATACGTCATCACTTATCAATACCCAAATAATCAAAGGCTTTAAACTTCTCCAGAGCCTGCAAGTCCAGGAACAAAGGCCCTGTACTTCTCTTATAGGGGTTGAAAACTGGGTATTTTGTTTTACCACAGTTTATCATTAAACCCCTGCTCTTGCAAGCCTTTTCAAATCTATTCCACACATTTTTGATGCTACTGGAAGTTTTTGCAATAAGTAGCGTGTCATCGGCAAATAATAAGCAAAGGATCTGTTGGCCAGCCAATTTTGGGGAATCCCCACCACAGTTAAAAAGCTACCCTATAATGCCATTTATAAAAAGGGTAAAAAGAGTAGGTGCCAGGATGCACCCCCGGCGTACTCCTTTGTGTATGGATATTTTCCCAGAAAGGGCAGCATCATTACTCCATCTCACCTTTGCATAGGTTTCATGGTGCATGCGGATCAAGATGTTAACCAAATAAACCGGCATCCCCATGTCCTTCAGTGTAGCCCACAGCTGTCCCCGATTTATAGAATCAAAAGCAGCCTTCAGGTCCACGAACCCAACATACAGGTGGCCCCTGTTGATGGTGACCTCTTTCCAGATCACCATCATAAACCTGAGGACCTGGTCTGTTGTGCTCGTGGAATCCCTAAAACCTGCTTGGAGGTCCGACAAAATATTTACTTCATCCACCCAGTCTTGAATTCGATTTAGGATTAATTTGCAAAAAATGTTTTGGGGGGCATCAATTAAACTAATTGGCCTATAATTCTCTGGTAATCCTTTGTCCCCCTTCTTATGGATAGGGATGATTTCTGCGCCCAACCATGTGGGCGGAAGCATACCTCCCTTAAGTATAGCATTGAAAACTACAGTCAGGACCGGACCCCATACAACCGGCTCCGAGCTAAAAAGATCACCTGGAAGTCTATCCAGGCCAGAGGCCTTCCCCTTCTTTAGCATCTTTAGGGCCAAGGTGGTTTCACTAACATCGATTTCATAGAAATCCTTTTCCAAGTCTTCGGTGAACGATAGTCATAAAGCAGGGCTTGTTATTCCCTCAGAATTTACGAAAAGCTGGCCATAATAATCTTCCCATACCTGGGGCTGTAAGTGGGTGTCAGATTGCACCACCTCCCCAGATTTTTCTCTAGCTAAAAGGTGTCAAAAAGATTTACTATTCTTTTGATGGGAAGCCTCTACCAGAAGCCTCCATTTTTTAGTTTCCCAATCTTTCTTGGCCTCCCTTTGTATTTTTTGATAGCTCTTCCTACACTCTCTTATGGTAGAGGAAGAACTTCCCTTAACTGCTGGTATCAGAGTTGTTCTAGCCATTTTACAGGCATTATTAAACCATGGGGCTGAGAATCTATTCAACTGCAAATTACCCAACGGCTTACAAAAATACCTCTTAATATCATTTTTCAGGTTCTCAAAGACCCTTAAGGAATCATTTTCATTACCATTTTCTGGATCTAGGTTGACGATAACTTCTGACACCTTTGTATAAATCTGAGCTAATGCATCCTGATCAGCCAAAACATTCCCCCACTTAACTCGTCTTCCATCCTCACTTGCTATTACGGGGGGCGTTTGTACTTAGAGGGGCCCAGGCAGTCAATCATATCACACATAGAAAGAGCTAGTGCGTTATGATCGCTGTCGCTTCTTTCTAGGACTTTCATATCTTTAACATTAGTCCAGAGATCTAAATCTACCAAAATATAATCCAGTCTAGATTTAAATAGCCCTCTCTTAAAAGTATAAGATGCCTCTCTATCTGAATCTGTTCTGCCATTACATGCACGCAACCCATGATTAATGACAAATGATAAGATCTGTTCTACAGCCTTAGAGCATTTTTTTAAGCAAGGTATATTTAATCTCGCTATCCCTCTTGCCTCATCTTCAGATGCTGTCAGATCCTGTATGTAGTTTACCGGTTCAAAAGAAATATTAAAATCACCGGCCACCATCAGATAGTATTGCCCCAAGGAAGCTTCTAGATGGTTTGACAACGTTATTATCGTGTTTGAGGGTCTATGGGGGCTACTGAAACGATTATAGATGTTAAAAATCTTCAGGGGAATTTTCCCATTAGGGAAGCGCACTTCCAGGCCTAATAATTCATCTGATATAATGTCAAAAACCTGAAAACTACCAACCAAAGAGTTCTTTACCCATATCAGAAGACCACCAGCAGCTCGACCTAGCGCTCCCTTTTTAGCCTCCACACTATAAGTGGTATAGCCTGCTCTGCACATTTTTTCCACCGCCCAAGTTTCTTGTAAAACGCATATATGGAATTTCTCCATGAAAATACACCAGTCCAAATCTTCCAATTTGGATTGGATACCTGCCACGTTCCATGAGAGAATTTCCAAAGTTTGCATAGGATTAACCACCTCCTCAATAGTATCCCTCCCCTTTATCCATCCGAGTGACTAGTGTCAGTTAAGATCAAGGGAGAATCAACTGGTGGCACTGCACCCCTAACTGAGACCACACCATTTGGTGCCCCAGCGGAGTCCAAACTTAGACCAGGTACAGATAGAAGTCTAAAGCATCCAAGGCTGAGAACGAATGAGCTCTACCAACCCCTACTAACAATGGTTTTCTTCCGTAGATGGCAGGCCTCCGGTTCCAGGTCCCACCACCAATAATACCTGTATAAGTTGTATCTAGGTGCTTTTAGAAGTCTCCAAGTGGTAGGATACTAATCCCGCCTGCCCCACACTGGTTGTTCCAAAGTCTTCCTTATCTATCAACCATTTTGCAAGTAGATGAGATCTACAATTAACTACAACACAGTCGCCTCTCACCTTTTCGCAGAAGGACCAACCCACTTGACTCTTCTCCCAAACAAAATATCCCCAATATTACTAGGAGAGAAATTTATAGATTTAGAGAGCCAATGACAAACCCTGTTTTTAAGCTCGGGGTATGTCTCTTTACGTTGGTTATCCAATAATGGGACATTTTTGAGAATCACCACATACGGTGAACAATCAGGTAGAAGGTGAAGAGTTATCGCATCATCTCTGAGAGAAGTCCCTGAGCTTTGTGGGTAAGCATTATTCCTTAAGGCAGAGTCTATAAGCTCTCCTAACAGGGTGGTTTTACATGCAGGTAGGCTCTGTTTCAAAGCAAAGGCCAGATCAGTACGCCCATCAACCCGATTTTTCAAAAAAACAGGCGGCAATGGCTCTTTTTGGGGATTTTTGGCTATTGGAGGGAGGCCCAGAGAGGTAGAAAGCATCGCTGGTATTTTGGTCGCCCCCTGGCGAGACATAGTACTTCCATATTTTACGGGTTCATTTTTTTGTACAGGAAACCAATTGGACATCTGCATTTAGAACCGGAGAAGGAACTTCTGGTTTATTAGAAGGTGGAGGTGTAATAATCACTGTTTGTTTTTTTATTACCACCGCTAATTCTAATAAAAAAAATTCAAATCCTCAATTTCTGATCGAAGAGAGCCTACTAGCTGTACCACATCTCTAAATGTCGTAGAGGGAATCTCACCCGATTCATTAAAAATCTCTTTGGCCTCGGGGGTGATACATGTGCCACCAGAGTGAAGATCTGGAAGCTCAGCAAGGGCGGCACTGCGGTTTGAGCACATAACCACTGATGGCTCCAGATGACCCGCTTCCGCCCCCTTGGGAATGTCAACAGGGGTCCTCGCCATTGTGCCCCTTTCTCCCGGCTGAACAGAAACTAAAGGGGACACAATATCCGATGCTTGCGAGTTAGGGAGTCTCCGGAACATTTGGGGTATAGATCGAGTATGAACTGAGCCGCTATTCTTAGTTACATGGGACGTAGTGATAGATATGGGAGTAGGTTCGTCGGATAAAAGGATTTCCTCACACTCTGTAATAATACCATCAATTCTGACCAACACACAATTATTTACGGGGATCTTAGTAGCTTTTCTTGCCTTCTTCCCCTTCCGTGCTCCCACCCCAGAGTCTAAGACTCCCTCCGTAGCGTCCACAGCCTTACATTTCCCCATATTTAAACTTTGCACCCTCTGTCTATGGGAAGGTGCCGCAGATCCTCAAAACAGTCCCAATGCACACTATACCTGCCAGAAGCCGTGTCTGGATTGCACGAGGGGTGGCCCAGCCCTGCCTCGTCCAGCCACGGACGGCCACAGACGGCCTGCCCTTTGCCCAGGCTTAGCCCGGCGCCCGCCCGCGCGCGTCGCGGAAGTCTGCAGGCGGTTAAATACCCCCGGTGGTGAGGGGGAGGGGCTACCGGTCCGCTCGAGGCCCGCTGGTTCCTGGGCCTGGTAGTCCTGTAGGTTGCGTCAATGTAATGGGAGCCCAGGGGGTGAGAAAAGGGGGAAAGAGGCCGCCCCCCACTCAAACTGAAGTATACAAAATGTGGCCTCACCCTCAAGACACTGAATATTTTATCTTGCTATGACAAAGGTGCGGGATTGTTCAAGCTTTTAAAAATACCCAGCTCGTGTATAATCCACCTGTATCCTAAAGTCACAGTGTCATTCTTAAATAAAAGTGTGAAAAGAAAGTAAAAATGTCAACTACCATCCAGACAACCCACTATACATACAGTGAAAAATATGTGGGAGGAGAGAGAGAGTCCCTCATGGTAGAACCGCCAATAGGGCTGCTGGTTGACAATTACCAGTATACCCAATTTTCATCATAGGTAACTCTCTCTCTTGTAGTAGAAAAGAAATGAGATGGAAGAAAGAAAAAGACTAAACTAAAAAATCACAGTGCTTTTTCCCCCACCAAAACCAAAAGACGTGCTGGTTACTCGTGTAAAAGTAAGCTAAGACAGACAACACTTACTATTGTGTATACACATATACCTCAATAACCCCAGTGAGAAATAATAAATGTGATTCTCACCATTAAAATTAAAGAGCTAGCTGGCCACTCGTACTTTTATTATGGTCTGCATGCTCTCTAATTTAAAAATGGTTCACACTAAACCAATTCCAATATCATTAGATGTCTCCAACATGTTTCGTTGCTCTATTTTGTGCAACTTCTTCAGGGCTAACGGGGGTTATCTTCTCATGCTTCCACTTCTATGTTTACAACACCTGGGGTTGCGTCGTGCCAGCGTACCTGCAACCCTCTCACTTAGGACAACCGTGTCAATTGATCACGCGTCCTTCTGAAAACCACCTGCAGTCTGGTCTTCACAGTCACTTCACACCGGCGTTGTGATATCAACTCGGACTCAGTCCTGTAGGTTGCCCCCACTGCTGGCCACAAAGAGATGACTCGCGACGCATCTCTCGCAAAGCGGGAGGCGCTGGAAGTTAATGTAGCCCCCGTGGTGGGGGGAAGGGGTACCGGTCCGCTCGAGGCCCCGCTGGTTCCTGGGCCTGGTAGTCCTGTAGGTTGCCTCCGCTGCTGACCACAAAGAGATGACTCGCGACACGTCTCCCCTAATGAACATGTTCTGGTATCCCAGTATCAGAACCTGGTGTCTAGGCTGGGTGATGGTGCAGAACAAAAGGTATTTAACAAAGTGGGCAGCACTTTGCTTGATTAGCAAAGATGTTGGGTTTATTGCATTGCATTATATTTAAGCTCACTAGGTATAGTATGGCAAAGGAGATACCCAGCTTTTGCTTGATTCATAGATATTTGCTTCTTGCCTCCTGTACTACGGTGTTACAGTATGAGTAAATAGAGATCGTGATACCTCTGTGTGGTATGTCACATTTTCCCCTTGCCAGTCTGAGGGCCATGTCTGAGGCTTTAAAATTTAGCTGGTGATTGATGATGGAATGAGGTGTAGCTCTAAGCAGAAGGCTAGGGCCCAACAGTGACGAGCTCACCCAACAGCAAACATGAAAAATACATTTTTAGGCTGAATAGGGTAGTGATTATGTCCTTAGCCTACCTATATTCATGGTCTCTTGGCTACCAAAAATACTCAGATTATTCTTCGTTTTGATTAAACTGTAAATTGTCTTCATGATTAGTAATTATCATTGTTGGCTTCAAAGGTGGAGACTCACATTTTGGTGGTTACCAACCTACCCGACTGGCTATACAGTTTGGAATGAATCTCTTCCACCTGTTCTGTTAGTGATTTTGTTTTACGGTCATGGGATCTGAGGAACTTAGCATGGCTTTAAGCTTCACAAATTCCAGTTCTGCTTTATCCTCTGAGGTGTCCTATGAAGCCTGATCCCCATCACGATCTCCCGTTTGGATGTTTGTTTTGCATTAAATGTTATCTTGGTCTGCTTGACATCATTTTTTTACTTATCTCTCTGATTAAGGTTGTGGAAATGCACTCTCCAAAGGATCATCTGTCAATATCAAAGGCTAGTGTTAATGCCTAAACATGGAGCATTTGCCATCATAGCATTCTACTCTTTTTGGTGATTGTGTCTATGCCATTCAATCAGCCTGCCCCAGAGCGGAAGGGAGAGAAGCAAGAGTCCACACAGGAACACCAAATGTATGATCTGCACCATCGTCAGTACCTGAACTGGACTGCAGGCTGATCAAGGTCCCAGCTTTGGCCTGAAGCCCACTCCACCCCACAGCACCACACAGCAAAGGAATGAGCAGAGTGCAGCCTACCTCAAGCTCCCACAGTAGAGCCTGATGCCAGCCCGGGTTAACATGGCAGATGAGGCATGCCATCAGACCACCGCTGGCATAATGATGGCCCCAGCTCAGGAGGTACAGTGATTTTCAAGTGCAGCATAACTGGCAGTGTTGGTTGGTCTAACTCATCCGGCATCCCACAATGAGATATGCCTTAGAAGTGTCTATTTAACTTGATTTGCCTCTTCATCTACAGAAGCTGTGATGACATGTTAGTGGCCTTGATTATTTGTTTTTCATCGAATCCATTTAAATAAGAATTAGGTTGTGTAATAATCCCCAGCAAAAGCAGCCTAACTTAAGTGTGGTCATCTTCGAGTCAGGAATGTTCGTGCCCCTCTCCCCCTTCACATTTCTGGTAAAGTCTTGTCAGGGAATCCTATTGTAAAATGTTAATTTTAGGCCCATAACAACACCTTTAAAAGTGGGTATTTGTCAGTCATTTACGTCACTAACTGTAAAATCCTTACCTCTCCCGAGGTAATTGATGGGCATGTCCAGAGCTTCCTTTTCAAAATGACCAATATGTTAAAAGTAAATAAAGTTCTAACGCTCTTTCCTACTTTGGGTGTTAGGAATTTCATTCTGTTTTGAGTAGCATTAACACTCAAATTTGAAAGTGTTATATGTGGGCTGTTAACCCCTGATTTTTAAAACAATGAAAGAAATGCAGTATATCGTTTCAAAGTAAGGATTTAATTTGAAAGGGATTTAATGTAACATATAAAAACTAAAGAGCAGGAAAACAAGAACATCTTACAAGAGGTCACAGCCTCTTTTTATACACATAATTCCTTTGTCTAAAGGTGCAGGCAAGGGGCGAACCAGATACAACTGGTTCCTGAGCACTTTGCTTTGCTCAGCCCCTCTGCCTATTCACAGGATGGGTCAGGGACATCAGACACACCACAGGGGGTGGAGCCAGCATTGTGAGGGGAAAGCCCAGCCCTATTCAGGTCCCAGGTGCACTCCTCCCCAGACATCAACATGCAGGTCTCCCATTCACCACCGGGGCAGACCCATCCTGACTCCAGGAGCCAGGCTCACCAGCCAGCTCCAGCCAATCACAAGCCAGCACATTCACTGCACAGGCACACCAACTTCTCGAAGTGGCACTTCCACACTAGACACAATAACGCCGCACACATCATCGCGCAGCATTTAATCACACGAGTCCGCACATACCAAACTCGCACCTGCACTCCCCACGCTTCAGGAACTACCTAGGGACACATACATTCCCCATGCATTCCTATAGGAGGGCAGGCCAACCTTACCACACGCACGCACTTTACCCTGGGACACAGTGGTAAAGTGCGCAGAAACCAAAAATCACTACTATGGGCGTAAAATCCGTTTCGCGGGCGAATTTGCAGATTTTTGGCAATTTCACGGTCTGCGAATCGCGCGAATTTGCCAAAAAATCCACAAATTCG
Organism: Lissotriton helveticus; assembly: GCF_964261635.1. Taxonomy (NCBI): domain Eukaryota; kingdom Metazoa; phylum Chordata; class Amphibia; order Caudata; family Salamandridae; genus Lissotriton; species Lissotriton helveticus. The sequence continues at coordinate 1,077,193,345 of NC_136067.1, read as the reverse complement.
CAAGCTACGAATTATTTTGCTTGGTTGCGCTTGAAAAATACAATATCGCGCGCCGCGTTGACTTACCGTGATTCTGAGTCAGCCGAGTTGTTTTTCTCCTGGTTTGCGTGTGCTGCGCCATTTTGGATCTTGCTGCGTGATCGCGCAAGATTTTTTTGAACGCAATTACGTTATCGCCGCTCGCCATCTTGCACAGCGAGAGTTTGACAACGCGAGTACGTCATTAGGGCCCGCAATTATGCATTACGGGAGTAAACAATGCCGAACACGTAGATGCGGCGCGCAGCTGACATCCTGCGGAAGATTTGAACAGCTTGCGTTCCGGAAATTGCAAAAATTGCAATTCTGCACAAGAAATCCACCGCAGGCAGCATAAACCTTCTGAAAATCATGATTTTGATCAGAATAACTCCTCAGATTGAGATTAGGCTGCACTTTTTTGTGGAAGGAGTCCATTTTTGGGGGGGGGGTGGGAGGAAGGAAGTGCCCCAGAGTCTCCTATTCCTGTCCAGCAGGCTCCTCCCAGTGCTTTGTCCATCTCCTGGTCACTTTTCATTTGGATCTGGAGCTGGAAAGATTACTTTTTGTGGCTGCTGCTGGATATTTGTATTTGAGGACTTTTTGGACTTCAATATTGGATTTGAGATTTTACAAGTAAGTTGGTGTTGTTTGTTTGGGGCATTGCAGTTGCTACAACTACAATTTTAAAAGTTTTTCACAACTTTAAAAAAAATATATTGTGGGTAGCCACAGTATCCAGTAGGCCCAGGGTTAGTCATGGGTGCATGATACAACTGTTTCTGTGAGTTTTGATGAACTTAAATCTCATTTAGGTCATTGAATTTTAGCTCACTATATGTGGATTTTTTTATTTTATTTTGGGCTGCCTGTAAAGCCACACTAGCCAGTAGGCCCAAGGGTAGTGAGTGGTGCATGGACCAAGTCTTTCAGTGGGGTTTCTTGCATTTAAACATCATTGAGGGCATGGATGGCATTGGATTGTGGTGATTTGTGTGTGTTTTTCGACTTTTTGGGGGTGGTGTTGGGGCCTGGCCATGTGTGTGGGGGCCATTTTGAGACCTGGTCCAGGCAGGGCCTGGCCATGTGGTGGGGGTCAAGGGGCCATTTTGAAACCAGGCAGTGTGCTCAGGCCTGCACCCAGGTTGCCTTGCTTTCATCTATTAGGCCCAGGGGTAGTCAGTGGTGCATGGACCAAGTCTTTCTGTGGGGTGTCTTGAATTTAAACATCATTGAGGGCATGGGTGGCATTGGATTGTGGTGATTTTTGTTTGCTTTTTGACTTTTTGGGGTGGTGTTGGAGCCTGGCCATGTGGGTGGGGGCCATTTTGAGGCATGGTCCAGGCAGGGCCTGGCCATGTAGCTGGGGGTCAAGGGCCCATTTTGAAGGCAATCAGTGTGCTCAGGCCTGCACCCAGTTTGCCTTGCTTTCTTCCATTAGGCCCAGAGGTAGTCAGTGGTGCATGGACCAAGTCTTTCTGTGGGGTGTCTTGAATGTAAACATCATTGAGGGCATGGATGGCATCAAGGAACAACAGAGTTCACGGGGCAAGATGGCCACTGACGGACCGTAGGAGGACGGTCGCACTTTCCTTCTCTCCCGTCATGGACTGAAAATGAGTCTCACCCCGAGTCTCACCCGAGTACCCTGTACTAATTTTGTCGCCTATGCGGAGTATGTGGGGCATGCATTATAAAGCAGAGAGGTGCATAGAGCGTGGATATAATTCACAAGTGCCCAATTACAGAAGCGCCTACCCGAGAATGGCGATCCGGAGCTGGGAGAGCTTTGTGACAGGCAAAGACCAAAAGCTGACCTTGAAGGAGCACACCAACCACATTGCAGGATTGTGCTTTCACACTATTGGCCTGCTTAGACGTGTCTTTCCGTATCTCCCTGCCTCTTACAGGAAGACACTTGTGCAGGCATTAGTGACCAGCCGTCTGGACTACTGCAACGGCCTGCTGACGTTAGCAAACGCTGATGCAGTAGGTCGCTTGCAGGTGGTCCAGAACACGGCAGCAAGACTGGTTATGGGTGCACCAGCTAGGACCCCCTCTAAACCCTTGCTGAGGGAGCTGCATTGGCTCCCAATAAGACAGCGCATTGATTTTAAGATCTGCTGCACGGTCCATAGATGCATCTATGGCATAGGTCCTAAATACCTGTCTCAATCTTTGGTGCCATATCAGCCTAGTAGGTCCCTTCGCTCAAGCAGTCAAGCCTTGCTAAAACCGCCGTCCACAAAGAAGTCCAGACAAGGAGACCGGGCCTTCTCCTCAGTCGGACCTGCCTTATGGAACAGACTGCCCCTTGATGCCAGAACAACCACCAACTACCTATCCTTTAGGAAAATACTAAAAACCATCCTTTATCAAGAAGCATTTTTGCCCAACTAATTTAATTTCCCCTACTTACTGGCTGAGATTCCCATTGCTGGCACAGCCCGGAGATACCCTTACGGGATTGATTCTTGCGCTATAGAAGAAATTAAATTAAAATAAATCACTTTGGTTGTGGTTAGAGATCGCTAGATTGTGAAAGCGGCACACGCAGACAATGGCGCCTCGAGGAGTAAAGACGAAGGAGGTGAAGGAGGCCAAGGAGAACACACTGGCTGCAGGGGCAGGGGCTGATACCCCTGGAGCAGCATCCTCCGCCGCCACCGCCGCCGCCACAGCACGGGCAGGTGTTGCGAGCAGGAAAACGGCAGTGAAGGCTGCGGGCGCTGGGCCGATTGGGGGTGCCTCGCACGCTACGAATTCCGCTGACCGCGGAAAATACACAGCAGCAGGAAACATTAAAAAGGTGGTTCGAGGTCGGATGCCGGCTTTAGGGAAGAATATGACGGCCAAAGAGACGCTCCGACAGTCGACCCTGCATGAAATCTTCCCGCCTACCAGAATGCCGTCTGTGCTAAACCCAGGCGAAATACCGGCCCAGATTCCACAAGGCATCGAGCAGGATGTCAGACGAAAGGAGTGGATAGAAACAGAGTACGATGATCTGGTAGATGCCGAGGATGATCGGCTGATCGAAGTACACACAGGCAGTGTGAATGATGATACAGAAATGACAGCGGAGGCTCCAGGAGAAGAAACAGGGGCAGGCCCATTGACAGTAGAAACATCAGGTCAGCGGGAGCGGGAGCAAACTGGAGACCTTGTTCAGCAGGAGGTAAGGGGTGCTGCAGAGGTAAATGAGACTGACAATATGGGCACAAACAAAATGGGTACAAGCATAGAGCTGCAGCTCCTATTGGAAGGCGAGCAGGAACAAGAGCCAGCAGTTACCTTCACAGCTACCCCAGTAGAGCTACCCCAAGCCCAGGCAGTGACACAGGGGCAAGAAAAGACACAACGGGGCCAGTTAACAAATGACAAAGTACTAATCCCCTTGAAGACTGGGGGAGCAGCGCACACGAAGTTAAAGGAGTTAAGGGAGGCTGCTAAGCGCTTGGGGGGCACTGAAGCCAGAGGCAGAGGTAAAAAAAAGAGAGACCAAGAGGTATGGCAAGTACAGTAACCGGAGGGATGCAGGAGAAAGCTGCACCGGGTTCCCCGAGCGACAAGTGTTTTTTCTGATTAAATGAAGACACGGGCGCCTCAGTCTCCAGTAGGGGAAGTTATATGGATGAATCATACTCAGAATCAGAACCAGAGGCTAAGTCTGACGCAGGCACAGTCTCGGACTTGGACTCGGACTCAGCGGGCACTACTGAAGAGAGCAGCTCTGATCATAGAGGGTCTAATGGGACAAGACAATGTCGTGGTGGGTCCAGGGCCAAGCAGAGGAAAAGGCTCAGCCTACAGCAAGGGGAGATAGTCAAAAAGTTGGACTGGGACTATGCTGCAACATCACAGGTATATCTAGGAAATGGAGGCTTGGACACACAGCAGGGTGCTGCCACTAACGGAGCCTCAAATCCAGCTACTATGGAACTGTTGTTCGTCACCCTCAAACAAATACATGGTGAGGCCAGGGCTGAGTCAAGAAAGGCCAGGCACAAGTACAAGAAGATACATGGGGCTTTTAGGAAAATTAACAGGCTGTACACAGAGGTGGTGGGAAGAGTAACCCAGGTCGAAGAGCGAACAGGAAATCTAGAAGACGAAGTATCCAAGTGGCAGCAGTTTAAGGAAGACCAAGAAAAGCTGGCTGAAGACATGAGGTGGAAGCTCGAAGCCTTTGAGAACCGCCAAAGGCGTAACAATGTAAGACTCTTGGGAATAGACAAGGGAGTCGAGGGGCAGGATGTCCGGGCCTTTGTGATTAACCTACTCAAAAATGCTTTTCCAGAACTGTCAATCTGGAACTGGGAAAGTGAGGTGCAGGGAGCACATAGGTTCCCTATGTTTCAAAAGAAGGGAGCTGCAAGTGATGGTGGCAGTAAGCCTAGGGCAATCTTGGTCTTTCTCGGGAATTATATTTTGCGGCAAGAGGTGATGGATAGAGCGAAGCCAGAGGCAAAAAGAACAGTCAATGGAGTCACCTTCTTCGCAAGACCGGACTTTTGCCATGCAACAGTGGAGAGGAGATGGAGATTAAGACAAATGATACCGGCGTTTCAGGCTCTGGGACTGAAGGCGTATTTATTATACCCGTCAAGGCTGAAGGTTCTGATAAACGGGACTGTTAGAATGTTTTCTTCTGAAGTAAAAGCGCAGGAGTTTTTGTCAGAATGCAAGGAGAAAAGGGGACAAGTAGGGCAAGGGAGGGCAGCAGCACATTAAAGTATATTGGTATAAGAATCTCAAGTAGGATTAATGGAAGAGGTTTTGAAGCACAGGGTGCAATTTGGAAAGGGAGGCTCAGGGCTCTGTTAGGGGTATAGGGATTCTGACAGGAGGGGGGACGCGGCTACCTGCGGACACATAGCAGCTACACATAGGTCATGTATGACCTATTTGCCCATAAGGGGGGGGGCTCTGTGGGTGGGGGGTTGGGGAGGGGGGCTGCTGGACACTTTTGTGGCGGAGGTGATGTAGGGATTGTACATGACACAGGAGGGAAGTTTATTAGTAGGATGTTAAGTGGTGAATTAGGGGCACAAGCAAGAAAAGGGGATGCAAGTATCAAAAGGTTGGGCAAGACGCAGAGGGTTAAAAAAAGGAGGAAATAAAGATGTGTACTAGAATACTCACTATTAATGTATGCAGGTTGAACGATCGGGTGAAAAGACAGCATGTGGCAGCTTACCTTAGAGCATCAGGAGCGGATTTAATATTCCTGCAGGAAACGCACATAGAAGGTAATAAGGAGTATCTCTTGGAACAGCTAGGTTTTCAGGTGCTAGCATGCTCCAGACAAGGGGTAAAGACAAGAAGAGTTGCAATACTGGCTAAAAAAAAACAAGTAACAGTTAGGAAGAAAATAGAGGATGTATGGGGCAGGTGGTTCTTAGTAGAATGCCAAGTAAAGGGGGTCTGGATTACGTTAGGGTCCATCAATGGATCAACAGAGGACGACCCAGAGATCTTCTCGTTCTTAGATACTGAACTGCCAGCATGGGCCCCAACAGTAATTTTGGGGGGAGATTTTAACATTAATGGTATAGGAGGGCTAGGACTATGGGGTGCAGGGAAATATCGGGGAAGGAAGAAAAAGCTATGTAGGGCAATTAACGAGATGGCAAGAAATAACGCACTGGTAGATGTTTGGAATGCAACCAAGCCACTGGATAATGGCCCCACGTATTATTCTGCACCACATAGAGTTTTCGTGAGGCTAGATTATTTTATGATATCTAATAGGTTGATAGGGAAAGCGAAGATGGAAAGGGGACCCCGCATTGTGTCAGATCACAACCCACTGACACTCATAATAGAGAATACAGTAAATGCTGGACCTCCACGAAAATGGGCATTTGAACGAAGATTGTTAAAAGATAAGCATTACATTGAGCACTTGGAAAAATGGATAGAAAACTACTGGGAGGCAAATTGGCATAGCACCACCACGGGTTTTACCTGGGACGCTTTTAAGGCGGGGGTGCGCGGGGAATCTCTTAGTTATAGTCTAAAAAAACAAAAAAGGAGAAGGCCAGGGAGTTCAGGTTATACCAGAAGGTTGCAGAAGTGGAGGCAGAGCTGGTGGTGTTAGTCCAGACAGGGGCACCTATAGAACAGACCCTGATAGAAAAAGCAAGAGCAAAAGCAGAAGCAGGGGAAAGTATAGCAGCAAAGGCAGCGGAGTTATATGTGGCAAGAAAGGAGCACTGCCATGAGTATAGTGAAAGAGTGGGACATACCCTGGCGGTTAGGACTAGGCAATACGAGGCAAGGGGGAAATTAAGGAGATTAAAGATAGTAATGGGAGGTTAATCACGGAAGAGGCTGGAATTACAGAGGTGTTCAGGCAGTATTATACTAGGCTGTATAATGAGGATCAGGAAACGGATGAAGATTTAACCAACGAATACTTGTCTAATATAGCTGTGCCATACCTTACTCAGGAGTATAGGGATGAACTGGATTTACCAATACGGGAAGAAGAGGTGAGGCACGCGTTGGCAAGCCTACCGCCAGGGAAAGCCGCAGTTCCAGACCAGCTACCAGTGGAGTTTTACAGAGTCTTTCAGAGAGGAATTTTTAAGTATATGTTGGAAACAGTGCAGTTGGCACAGGAGGGACATTCAATACCGAAGTCGTGGGCAGTGGCAGAAATTGTAATTATTCTTAAAAAAGGGAAGGCCCCTACAGAGGCTGCTTCCTACAGGCCAATTACACTCCTAAATGCAGATGCCAAAGTCTACTCCAAGGTTCTGGCCACTAGACTTTCAAAGGTGATAGATGCTACAGTGATTCAGGCGCAGCATGGCTTTATTCCAGGGAGGGGGACGACGGAACACTTAAAAAGAGTAATTACACTATTTGATGCCACAGAGGTCACAGGGGACCCAATGTCAGTTATGCTCCTAGACGCAGAGAAAGCGTTTGACCGGGTCTCCTGGGACTATCTCTGGGCATCTTTGGGTTAGGCTGGCATAGGGAATAAGTTTATTCGGGCTATTCAGGTGCTCTACCAAGATCCAACTGCACGGGTGAGGGTCAATGGGGATTACACAAATGTGCTTGAAATAAATCGGGGCACCAGGCAGGGGTGCCCATGCTCCCCGTTGCTTTTTGTCATATATCTAGACCCGCTGTTGCGTAGGTTAATAGGGAATAGGCGAATTGCACCAGTAAGATCCATGGGGGTGAAGGCAAGGTGTTGGCATACGCCGACAATGTTGCGGTTATTTCATCAGAGCCTACGGAAGCAATAAGGGAAATAGAGGGAGAAGCGATGGTGTTTGGTAGAATAGCTGGTTACTCTTTGAATAAAGCAAAAACGCAGATTATTATAAACAACAAGGTGCAGTGCACAGATAGCCGTGTGGTAGACTCAGGCATTTATTTGGGGATAGAAATAACAGCGAACCTAGATAGTGTGGTGGAAAGAAACATCGAACCAATAATTAAAAAGGCTAAGAGGGATCTGGACAGATGGCATAACCTACACCTTACACTAGTGGGGCGAGCAAATGTAGTAAAAATGATCCTATTGCCAAAACTGCTATATATCTTTCGGGCAATCCCACTAGCATTTGATCAAAAATGGTATGTCACGCTGGAGCAGATGGTAAATAGGTTCCTATGGGCGCATGGGAAAACTAGGCGGGCCCAGAGATATATGACATTGCCAAAAGAAAAGGGGGGATGGGCAGTTCCAGGTTTTAAAATGTATCATTGGGCAGCAGTTTTTCAATATATGGTGGAGTTAATCGGGGGAGCACCAGAGCAAGTAGGTGTGGGAAACTCTGCATATGCAGTACTGATGGGGGCAGAAAATATAAAAAATCTCTTCCTAAAATACACTGAATTAAGCTATTACAAAAGGACGAAATTTAAAACCCTTTTAGTGGCATATAAGATATGGGTGGCATTTAAAAAGAGATACGGATTAGGAAGATATAATGCATACACACGATTATTGAACAACCAAAAACTACCTCCAGAGATATTTGCGGATTCAGTATTTAGGGAGTGGGGTCAGAGGGGAATTGTGAGTATTAAGGACCTGATGGGGGAACAGGGGATGTTCCAATTCACGGAAATACAACAACACTAAGGGTGGACACAAGAAGTTTTTCTAAATACCTACAAGTGAGGAGTTTGCTTGCTACGAAAAAGGGGGGCCCAGCTGGGTTTAGTAAAAATGCAATTATGGAGTATGTGGGTTAATAGGGGGGTTGCACGATTAAAATAATTTACTCTGAACTAATAGAAAGCAGAGAGGATGATTTAGGGAAGCAGGGGGACAAATGGATAGATAGGTTGGGGGTAGGGCAGGAACATTTTCAGCTATCACTGGAATTAGGAAGGAATACATTATGCTGTGCAGCTCTGCAGGCGCAACATTACAAAACCATTTTCTCACTTTATTATACCCCAGCAAAAATTGCGCAATGGGGAGGCACATCGGGAACCACATGTCCACGCTGTAATAGCTCTGAAGCCGGGGAGGTGCATATGTTTGCTACCTGTCCAACACTGACTCCTTTACATAAAGAAATAGAAAAGTTCTTGGAGAACGCCATGGGTATTACCGTAGAGTTGACGCCTGCCAGGCTGGTCTTAGGAGTGGATGGGCAGTGTGAAGCAACTAGATTCCTGTGTGTAGCTACTGCAGTGTTAAGACTATGTGTGGCATCAGCCTGGAAAGACCCGGTAGCACCCACTTTCCATCAATGGCTGGAGCGGTTACTCTCTATATACAACTTAGAGAGGGAGATATATGCAAGGAAAGGCAAAAGTGGGAGGAAGCTAGGTTTAGAAATATGGGAACCTATGGAAAACGGGAAGAAACGATAGGAATCTCATAGCTGTGACTCCCCATGCAATTGTTTCTTTGAATGCTCCCACTCTCTGCCTTGCCGAAGCTATATCTTCCCTGACATTTCTTCCTCTTTATTTATCTGCTTGATCTTCTTCCCCTTCTTTTTTTTTCTTTTTTTTTTTTTCCTTTCTGATTTTTCCTTTTTGTCTCCTTTTTCTCTGCCTGTCTTATTTTTCTTGTTCCCTTTTATTACTCTCTTTTTTTCCATCCTGTGTTTAGAGAACTTTTATCATGTTTAGTATTGAATTTGTATATGTAAAACAGTATTTGTGCTTTTTCTTTCTGTGTCTGCTTGTAAAGTGTCATGCAGCCAGGGTGGAGGGGGGGAAAAACGCAAGGTAAATACCTAATAAAAATGTAAAAAAAAAAAAAAAAAAGGAGGGCATGGATGGCATTGGATTGTGGTGATTTGTGTGTGTTTTTCGACTTTTTGGGGTGGTGTTGGGGCCTGGCCATGTGTGTGGGGGCAATTTTTAGGCCTGGTCCAGGCAGGGCCTGGCCATGTGGTGGGGGCAAGGGGCCATTTTGAAGCCAGGCAGTGTGCTCAGGCCTGCACCCAGGTTGCTTTGCTTTCATCCATTAGGCCCAGGGGTAGTCAGTGGTGCATGGACCAAGTCTTTCTGTGGGGTGTCTTCAATGTAAACATCATTGAGGGCATGGATGGCATTGGTTTGTGGTGATTTGTGTGTGTTTTTCAACTTTGTGGGGTGGTGTTGGGGCCTGGCCATGTGTGTGGGGGCCATTTTGAGGCCTGGTCCAGGCAGGGCCTGGCCATGTGGTGGGGGTCAAGGGGCCATTTTGAAGCAAGGCAGTGTGCTCAGGCCTGCACCCAGGTTGCCTTGCTTTCATCCATTAGGCCCAGGGGTACTCAGTGGTGCATGGACCAAGTCTTTCTGTGGGGTGCCTTGACTTTAAATATCATTGAGGGCATGGATGGCATTGGATTGTGGTGATTTGTGTGTGTTTTTCGACTTTTTGGGGTGTTTAACTGATGTTTCTCTGACTTCCATTGTTTTTAGGTGCAAAAGAGAACCACCAGTGCAAGGAAGAAGTCCTGCAGCGGTGTTTGCAGCACAACGTGACGTGATGTCTCATGTGGCCACAGACAAGACAACTCTGCAACTCGTGCAACTGCGGCCTGCTGTTCTGATATCTGAAGATGATGGCCCCAAAGAAAAGTGGCCGTAGCGCCTCAGCGGAAAAAGTTGCCAGTGCCACTGCCCGCAAGAAGGAGCAGAAGAAGCAAGTGGCACCACCTACCAAGGAGACTGGTGTGCCCACTGACACCTTTTGTGGGAGAAAAAAACTACACCTGCAGCAGTAGCGGTGTCCGCCGGGGACCAAGCTGGAAGCAGCACCTCCGCTTCATTGGGCTCAGTGCCACCATGCCAAGTTAGGTCCAAGACCATGAGTGCTGCTGAGGCAGCCACTTTAGTTTCTCAATCACCATCGACCAGTGATGTTGGCTCATCACAAGAAAGTACCATCCAATCACCGCCAGGTGTAACTCAGCTGGCGAGTGTTCAACAATCACAGCCGCAACGACAACCACAAGTGCAACTAGTACAAGCGCAAGTACATGGGCAAGGAGAGGCGCAAGTACATGGGCAAGGAGAGGCGCAAGTACATGGGCAAGGAGAGGCGCAAGTACATGGGCAAGGAGAGGCGCAAGTACACACACAAGGAGAGGCTCAAGTAGAGGTGCAACTAGAGGTTCATGGAGCGGCACAACTGCCTACAACGCTTGTTCCTCCAGAAGTAGGGGCACATCAGCAAATAATATTCAAGTGGAGGTATCATCCGAGGAAGCCACTCCTCCTGAGGATGATCCATTGTCTTCCAGATCCCCAGCAAGAAAAAGGTCAAGGAGGGCTGCTGCTATTACTACTACAAGTTCTTCTTCAAGCCCCCTTCATTCTGATGACCTTGATCGTGATTGGAACCCAGCAATGCAGTCTGACAGTGAGGCACGCCATGAGCCGACAAAGGTAGCTAAGCATAAAAGGAAGGTTCCCGCAAGGCTTCGACTTATGGTTGATGACGACGAACAAGAAGTGGTGTCTTCTGCTGCTGATGAACAGTCTGACGATGACCCAGTCATCACAGACGTCACTCCAGCCACAGCGGTCATGCAGCAGACAAACATTTTCACCCTATCCCGAATGGATGCTGAGCGGGATGTGGGCGGTGTGGCACTGGTACCACCACCAACGCAGTTAAATACAACACAAAACGACCTACAGCTTCCATATTTTCTCATCAGAAGGGCCGGCAGGGACCTCCATCCAGCTCGACCTCCATTACCTCAAGTAATGGTGCTGTAAGTGAACAACAGAAATAAATTCAGACACGCCCATCCTCCACTTCATCTGGCATTGCAAGTCAAAGTAGCACCTCCACCACCAGCAGACATTTCCAGTCCCCAGTTTGGGACTTCTTTACTGTTAGCCAAAAGGCGGAAAGCATGGTCATTTGTTCGATTTGTAAAGTATCAGTTAGTCGGGGTAAGCTTGGTACCAACTATGGTACCGGAGGCCAGAAAAAAACACCACCCTATCCAGTGGTAATCGCACCTAAGGGCGATCCAGGAAGCCCAAAGTAGAACTGATCCAAATGTATCCATTGACATTGCATCTTATGCTGACGAGGGACTGATTGTGCAGGGGGGAAGTCACGAACCGACCGACATTATTTCTGGTACACCCAGTACCCCTGGCAGCAGCACTGCAGTGGTAGCGCCCACAGCCTCTATCCCTGCAACATATATGGGGCACACTAAGAGTCTGGGACAGACACCAATGCAAAAAACTAAATCAATGAGCCTAACTGGTTTGAAGTCTGCATCATCATCATTATCATCACGTAAAACGGTCCAGCCCACCATTAGCAGCATCTTTTGGTCGGATGCGCCATTTGAACGCAACCACCCAACAGTACGTCTGTATAACGCAAAGCTGGCTAAAATGCTATCGCTGGACCTTCTCCCTAAATATTTCTAAGTGCCCGTTTTTGCTTTTTGCCTGTTTGGGGGTCTTCTACTATTTTTCGCCTGGTTTGACGGGTCTGGGGGCATTGCTGGGAAGGTCTAATATCGGAATCAAGTGGTTTGGACTAAATCCATGGTGAAAAAGTTTTTCAGTTTTTGCTCACTTGCCTGTTTTTGGGGGGCTATTTGGGGGGGGTTCCTGGTGTTTGGGGGTGGGTTTTGGGGTCTGGGAGCACTGCTGGCACAGTCTTATTTTGATTGCATTTGTTTTTCAGGAAATCCATGGTGGAAAAGGGGAGTTATGGCCTAGCTGCAGAGCGCGTTTGGACAGAATTGAAAGAAGGACGAAAATATTCTAAGTATGAGATTTTCCTATTTTTGCTTTTTGCCTGTTTGGGGGGGTTCTGCTTTTTTGCGGGTGGGTTGGTGGGTCTTGGGGCATTGCTGGGAAGGTCTAATATCGGAATCAAGTGGTTTTGACAAAATCCATGGTGAAAAAGGGGGGTTAGGGCCTAGGGTTAGAGTTAGGGTTAGGGTTAGGGTTAGGGATCTGAAATCGCTGTTTCCACTTTACACATAGCTTGAGGGGAAAGATCCACAAATTACACCCATTCTTATTTATCCTTGAAAAGGAGACTCTGAGTATGCACTTTCGAAATGATGCTTGTATGTTTTGTAATACTGCATAGTAGCAACGTCACTGAGCAGGCAAGCACCTGTAATCACAGAAGCTATTTAAACGTTAATTTACCTGCAATGTAATCGAATCGGCAGCATTCTTGCTCTTCGGGAAAATATATATTAGCAATATAACACAGAGCAGAAGAAAACGAAGTAGTTATTAAATAGCTACTCACCAAGGCCAGGGATCTCCTTGCCTAGCAGGTGGACCAGGTCCTGCTCCCGGTCAAGGACGTCTGCCCACCGGTGCGTCGCTTGGTCATAGGTGCGCCGGACCCCCGACTCCCTATGCATGGCCCGGCACACCTTATCCCACAGATGGCGACGCTCCTGGAGGACATACCCTTGACCGGGCCTGCCCCCTGCTGCCACGGTCTTCGGGAGGTGGTGCTGAACATAAAATATAAGTGCGGCCACCTCCACCGCGCTGAAAATCTCCCTGGCCACTACATCCTTCCCCCTCAATCGCCCGCAAGGGAGCCGGCTACGGGGTGCGGGACCATTCCCCTTGCTCTTCCCGGCTCCCTTTGCCATGGTCCTGGACAAGAAAGTTAAATAAAAAATAGGGAAAGAATAGGGAAAAAGTAAATAAAAGAAAAGAGTTTAAAAAACTAGTTTAAAGTAACCAAAAGTAGAAAAAAACACAAAATATAGATGTAGAAAAAGAGAGGGATAGATAATGAGTAAAAACGCATGCGACCACGCACAACGCGAGCATGCAACTAGCGCCTGGAAACAGAAATACGCAACGTGAACAAGATGGCCGTGCCCATGTACGACCGCATGGGTAATTTTGCGGTCGGTGCGCTGCAAAAGGCCCGCAAACACGCAAAGTTCCCCGCGAACACGCAAAAAAAAAATGCTAATTCGCGGATTATGCGGACTGCAAATTCGCTTTCGCACGAATTTGCATACCGTGAATTCGCGCATTTCACTCATATTTAAATCTGGGCACCCCTTTTGGCAGGGAAAGACATACCATGAACCTCTATGCGGATGATATCATTGCGTCCCTGGAGACTCCAGAGCGATCGGTGCTGGCATTCGTCTTTAAGCTGGAATCCTTTGGACAGGTCTCTGGTTTCCAGGTGTACGTCAGGAAGTCAATAATTCGTCGACAGAATCAAAGCGGGGGCCATCAGGGGCCGGAAGGGACTCCAACTCTGGGATACAGGTAATGGAAATGATCTCATATCTAAGGCTTGACATGGCCATATCCGTACCCCAGATGGTTGCTCTAAATTACTCCAAGCTAATTGCTCAGGTTACTTGGGAACTCCTGCATTTGAAACACCACCAGCTGTCGCTGTTGGGAAGGGTTGCAGTGATCAAATTGTCCATTTTTCCCAAAGAACTTATTCCAGACGTTGCAGGTATGGCCCCCAACTGGTACTATCTACAGCCTACAACAGGAGATACAGCAGTTCATATGGGCGGGGGTGTGCCCCCCGTCTTCGAAGGAACCTAAGCTATAGTCAGTCAGATGAGGGCAGCCTTGGGATTCCGAATATGCTGGAATACATTCGAGCTGGCGCAATTACGGTATTTTGTAGAGTGGAGTTGACCGGAATCCGAAAAGAGGTGTCTGTTGCAGGACAGGGCACTAGCGAAACTCTCTCTATGAAAAGTCCCCTTCTTGAAAAGGACAGATAGGCCACTGAATCTCCGGGGATCCCCTATAACGAATACCTTAGTGCGAGCTTGGGATGGGACGGCCACTAGACGGGGTTGACATCCTTCCCCTCCCCATGACTCCTTTATTTGATGATCGGGAATTTCCACCAGGGATGGATGAAAGGGCAATCGAGGCCAGGAGAGGGACAGACTGCAAAGCGGCAGGGCACTTATTTGACCTGGAGGGGATACTTCTCTTTCTTGAGGTACGCCAAGTCTATGACCTTTCAGACTCGGAGTGGTACCAATATCTCCAAATTCGACATTGGCTTCTTCAACCGGAGGTACAGCCAAAAGTGAGTAGGACATTGACAAAATATGAAAAGGTGGTTGGTGATGTAGCATACTGACAAGAAAATGATCTCAGAATTGTATGATATGTTGTATCCGCCAGCCCATTTACAGCCCACTGCCGGGCAGTAAAGATGGGAGAGGGAGTTGGGACGGGAGCTCACAGAGAAGGAGTGGAGAGACATGAATTATAGGGCCAAGCACATGGCACGAAACGTCGCTAGCAGGAAATCCGCCATCAAGGTAGCTATGCACTGGTACTTGACACCGGTACGCTTAAACGAAAGGAACCCGGACCGTAACCTGACAAGTTGGCAGGGTTGCGAGAAGAAAGGGACGTTTGTGCACTTGTTATGGGACTGCCCAGAGCTGACAAGCTACTGGACCAAGATACTAGATGAAGTGGACCGACAATTTGAGACAGAAATACCACTGTTCCCAGCCAATGCGGTATTGGGTCTGCCTAATCCGTTGACTTATCCTTTGAAATCTAAAAAGGGGAAACAGATGGGGCTAGCACTGGGGGCGACAACTCAAAACATCTTAACACATTGGGGAACGCAGACACTACTGACATACACAGGATGGTTACATCGACAGTGGTACATCTCGGGGATGGAGCAGATTCAGGCCTCCCTCACTAACTCTGCGGGGGAATTCAGAGAAACTTGGCAGCCGTTACTGTCCTTATTGGCTACAGAAATGAACAAAATGATTTGCCCGAAGTAACTTCGGCTTCTCAGACTCACATACGAGCCACACAGGGATCCCTGAGTGGATCTCAGGAGGAGGACTTCCTGGCTTGCCAAAAGTGAGAAAGGTCCTAAGCACACCAGTTCCTGGGTGGGAAAGGGGGGGTTGTTGCTTTCTTTTCTATTCTTCTTACATTGTTGTGCAAAGAAATTTTGCGATACGCTGCAGCAGAAAACAATTTCAAAGACGCACCCTAGGTAAAGGGGACGGTTCTCACTTTGCCAACCTTTGCTGAAATGTATTCCCAGGATGGGGTGTACCAGAGTCGTGGGACATGGGTTTATTTGATGTAAATGTGGTTTCCTTACTGCAGAATGTCAATAAAAACTAAGTTAAACATTAAAAAAAAATATTATGTAGCAGCACTGTTTCCTGTAAGGTGTGCACATGCTCACCTCTGTCCTCCCGAGCGCGCAGTACTGTGTGTGAAGCGCACACACACAGCACATCCTGGGAGACGGTTTGTGCGGTGAAAGGCATAAAATGCTCCTTTTTAGGGTTCGGGCCTAAGCCTCCACTTCGTGGAGGCGGAGCTTGCGAGCCCTAATGTGTTCAATGCAGAAAGGGGTCCAGGCTGGCACATTCCTTAGTTTTTTATGGAATCTGCCTAGTGATTCGTCTTCGCTGTGCTGTGTATTTAGTAGTGTTGACCTGATAGGCTGTAAGTAATTTACTCGTGCCCGATGTGGCATATTCTGTGCGAGAACGAGCACGGCAGAGTGATTAATCTTAATTAGGAGCTGTCAGAGTGGCCGTGTAATGCAATCCAGATGGTGCGAGCGCTGCATAAAGTGTTCGGCAGAAGAATACATAAATCCTCAATTACCAGCTGTCCGAGGTGCCGGTAATTGAAGGCAGATGGTGGTGGGAGCCTGTGCACTGCTGTGTTTTTTGTAGAGAATCACATGCATCAGATCTGGTGCGTAGTGCAGAGGCGTAGTGCAGAGGCATAGTGCGTAGTGCAGAGGTGTAGTGCGTAGTGCATAGTGCAGAGGCGTAGTGCGTAGTGCAGAGGCGTAGTGCGTAGTGCATAGGCGTAGTGCATAGGCGTAGTGCGTAGTGCAGAGTGCGTAGTGCAGAGGCGTAGTGCGTAGTGCAGAGGCGTAGTGCAGTGGTGTAGTGCGTAGTGCAGAGGCGTAGTGCGTAGTGCAGAGGCGTAGTGCGTAGTGCAGAGGCGTAGTGCAGAGGCGTAGTGCGTAGTGCAGAGGCGTAGTGCAGAGGCGTAGTGCGTAGTGCGTAGTGCAGAGGCGTAGTGCAGAGGAGTAGTGCAGAGGCGTAGTGCAGAGGCGTAGTGCGTAGTGCAGAGGCGTAGTGCAGAGGCGTAGTGCGTAGTGCAGAGGCGTAGTGCAGAGGCGTAGTGCGTAGTGCAGAGGCGTAGTGCAGAGGCGTAGTGCGTAGTGCAGAGGCGTAGTGCGTAGTGCAGAGGCGTAGTGCGTAGTGCAGAGGCGTAGTGCAGAGGCGTAGTGCGTAGTGCAGAGGCGTAGTGCGTAGTGCAGAGGCGTAGTGCAGAGGCGTAGTGCAGAGGCGTAGTGCGTAGTGCAGAGGCGTAGTGCGTAGTGCAGAGGCGTAGTGCAGAGGCGTAGTGCGTAGTGCAGAGGCGTAGTGCAGAGTGCAGAGTGCAGAGGCGTAGTGCGTAGTGCAGAGGCGTAGTGCGTAGTGCAGAGGCGTAGTGCGTAGTGCAGAGGCGTAGTGCAGAGGCAGAGTGCAGAGGCGTAGTGCAGAGGCGTAGTGCAGAGTGCAGAGGCGTAGTGCAGAGTGCAGAGGCGTAGTGCGTAGTGCAGAGGCGTAGTGCGTAGTGCAGAGTGCAGAGGCGTAGTGCGTAGTGCAGAGGGGTAGTGCATAGTGCAGAGGCGTAGTGCAGAGGCGTAGTGTGTAGTGCAGAGGCGTAGTGCGTAGTGCGTAGTGCAGAGGCGTAGTGCGTAGTGCAGAGGCGTAGTGCGTAGTGCAGAGGCGTAGTGCGTAGTGCAGAGGCGTTGTGCGTAGTGCAGAGGCGTAGTGCGTAGTGCAGAGGCAGAGTGCAGAGGCGTAGTGCAGAGGCGTAGTGCAGAGTGCAGAGGCATAGTGCAGAGTGCAGAGGCGTAGTGCGTAGTGCAGAGGCGTAGTGCGTAGTGCGTAGTGCAGAGTGCAGAAGCGTAGTGCAGAGGCGTAGTGCAGAGGCGTAGTGCGTAGTGCAGAGGCGTAGTGCATAGTGCAGAGTGCAGAGGCGTAGTGCAGAGGCGTAGTGCGTAGTGCAGAGGCGTAGTGCAGAGTGCAGAGGCGTAGTGCAGAGTGCAGAGGCGTAGTGCTTAGTGCAGAGGTGTAGTGCGTAGTGCAGAGGCGTAGTGCAGAGTGCAGAGGCGTAGTGCAGAGGCGTAGTGCAGAGGCGTAGTGCAGAGGCATAGTGCAGAGGCGTAGTGCAGAGGCGTAGTGCAGAGTGCGTAGTGCAGAGGCGTAGTGCAGAGGCGTTGTGCAGAGGCGTAGTGCGTAGTGCAGAGGCGTAGTGCAGAGGCGTAGTGCAGAGTGCAGCGGCGTAGTGCATAGTGCAGAGGTGTAGTGCGTAGTGCAGAGGCGTAGTGCGTAGTGCAGAGGCGTAGTGCAGAGGCGTAGTGCGTAGTGCAGAGGCATAGTGCGTAGTGCAGAGGCGTAGTGCAGAGTGCAGAGGTGTAGTGCAGAGGCGTAGTGCGTAGTGCAGAGTGCAGAGGCGTAGTGCAGAGGCGTAGTGCGTAGTGCAGAGGCGTAGTGCAGAGGCGTAGTGCGTAGTGCAGAGGCGTAGTGCGTAGTGCAGAGGCGTAGTGCGTAGTGCAGAGGTGTAGTGTGTAGTGCGTAGTGCAGAGGCGTAGTGCGTAGTGCAGAGGCGTAGTGCAGAGTGCAGAGGTGTAGTGCAGAGGCGTAGTGCGTAGTGCAGAGTGCAGAGGCGTAGTGCAGAGTGCAGAGGCATAGTGCAGAGGCGTAGTGCGTAGTGCAGAGGCGTAGTGCAGAGTGCAGAGGTATAGTGCAGAGTGCAGAGGCGTAGTGCAGAGGCGTAGTGCGTAGTGCAGAGGCGTAGTGCGTAGTGCAGAGGCGTAGTGCGTAGTGCAGAGGCGTAGTGCAGAGGCGTAGTGCGTAGTGCAGAGGCATAGTGCGTAGTGCAGAGGCGTAGTGCAGAGTGCAGAGGTGTAGTGCAGAGGCGTAGTGCGTAGTGCAGAGTGCAGAGGCGTAGTGCAGAGGCGTAGTGCGTAGTGCAGAGGCGTAGTGCAGAGGCGTAGTGCGTAGTGCAGAGGCGTAGTGCGTAGTGCAGAGGCGTAGTGCGTAGTGCAGAGGTGTAGTGTGTAGTGCGTAGTGCAGAGGCGTAGTGCGTAGTGCAGAGGCGTAGTGCAGAGTGCAGAGGTGTAGTGCAAAGGCGTAGTGCGTAGTGCAGAGTGCAGAGGCGTAGTGCAGAGTGCAGAGGCGTAGTGCAGAGGCGTAGTGCGTAGTGCAGAGGCGTAGTGCAGAGTGCAGAGGTATAGTGCAGAGTGCAGAGGCGTAGTGCAGAGGCGTAGTGCGTAGTGCAGAGGCGTAGTGCGTAGTGCAGAGGCGTAGTGCGTAGTGCAGAGGCGTAGTGCAGAGGCGTAGTGCAGAGGCGTAGTGCAGAGTGCAGAGGCGTAGTGCAGAGTGCAGAGGCGTAGTGCGTAGTGCAGAGGCGTAGTGCGTAGTGCAGAGGCGTAGTGCGTAGTGCGTAGTGCAGAGGCGTAGTGCGTAGTGCAGAGTGCAGAGGCGTAGTGCGTAGTGCAGAGGCGTAGTGCAGAGTGCAGAGGCATAGTGCAGAGGCGTAGTGCAGAGGCGTAGTGCAGAGGCGTAGTGCAGAGGCGTAGTGCAGAGTGCGTAGTGCAGAGGCGTAGTGCGTAGTGCAGAGGCGTAGTGCGTAGTGCAGAGGCGTAGTGCAGAGGCGTAGTGCAGAGTGCAGAGGCGTAGTGCATAGTGCAGAGGCGTAGTGCGTAGTGCAGAGGCGTAGTGCGTAGTGCAGAGTGCAGAGGCGTAGTGCGTAGTGCAGAGGCGTAGTGCATAGTGCAGAGGCGTAGTGCATAGTGCAGAGGCGTAGTGCGTAGTGCAGAGGCGTAGTGCGTAGTGCAGAGTGCAGAGGCGTGGTGCGTAGTGCAGAGGCGTAGTGCGTAGTGCAGAGGCGTAGTGCAGAGGCGTAGTGCAGAGGCGTAGTGCGTAGTGCAGAGGCGTTGTGCAGAGGCGTAGTGCGTAGTGCAGAGGCGTTGTGCAGAGGCATAGTGCGTAGTGCAGAGGCATAGTGCGTAGTGCGTAGTGCAGAGTGCATAGTGCAGAGGCGTAGTGCATAGTGCAGAGGCGTAGTGCAGAGGCGTAGTGCGTAGTGCATAGGCGTAGTGCGTAGTGCAGAGGCGTAGTGCGTAGTGCAGAGGCGTAGTGCGTAGTGCAGAGGCGTAGTGCGTAGTGCAGAGGCTTAGTGCGTAGTGCAGAGGCGTAGTGCGTAGTGCAGAGGCAGAGTGCAGAGGCATAGTGCAGAGGCATAGTGCAGAGTGCAGAGGCGTAGTGCAGAGTGCAGAGGCGTAGTGCGTAGTGCAGAGGCGTAGTGCGTAGTGCAGAGTGCAGAGGCGTAGTGCGTAGTGCAGAGGGGTAGTGCGTAGTGCAGAGGCGTAGTGCGTAGTGCAGAGGCGTAGTGCATAGTGCAGAGGCGTAGTGCGTAGTGCAGAGGCGTAGTGCGTAGTGCAGAGGCGTAGTGCGTAGTGCAGAGGCGTAGTGCGTAGTGCAGGTGCGTAGTGCAGAGGCAGAGTGCAGAGGCGTAGTGCAGAGGCGTAGTGCGTAGTGCAGAGGCGTAGTCCAGAGTGCAGAGGTGTAGTGCAGAGTGCAGAGGCGTAGTGCAGAGGTGTAGCGCGTAGTGCAGAGGCGTAGTGCGTAGTGCAGAGGCGTAGTGCGTAGTGCAGAGGCATAGTGCAGAGGTGTAGTGCAGAGGCGTAGTGCAGAGGCGTAGTGCGTAGTGCAGAGTTCAGAGGCGTAGTGCGTAGTGCAGAGGCGTAGTGCGTAGTGCAGAGGCGTAGTGCGTAGTGCAGAGGCGTAGTGCGTAGTGCATAGTGCAGAGGCGTAGTGCGTAGTGCAGAGTGCAGAGGCGTAGTGCGTAGTGCAGAGGCGTAGTGCGTAGTGCAGAGGTGTAGTGCGTAGTGCAGAGGCGTAGTGCGTAGTGCAGGTGCGTAGTGCAGAGGCAGAGTGCAGAGGCGTAGTGCAGAGGCGTAGTGCAGAGTGCAGAGGCATAGTGCAGAGTGCAGAGGCGTAGTGCGTAGTGCAGAGGCGTAGTGCGTAGTGCAGAGTGCAGAGGCGTAGTGCAGAGGCGTAGTGCGTAGTGCAGAGGCATAGTGCGTAGTGCAGAGGCATAGGGCGTTGTGCAGAGGTGTAGTGCGTAGTGCAGAGGCGTAGTGCGTAGTGCAGAGGCGTAGTGCTTGGTGCAGAGGCGTAGTGCGTAGTGCAGAGGCGTAGTGCTTAGTGCAGAGGCGTAGTGCTTAGTGCAGAGGCGTAGTGCGTAGTGCAGAGGCTTAGTGCAGAGTGCAGAGGCGTAGTGCAGAGGCATAGTGCAGAGGCGTAGTGCAGAGGCGTAGTGCAGAGGCGTAGTGCAGAGTGCGTAGTGCAGAGGCGTAGTGCGTAGTGCAGAGGCATAGTGCGTAGTGCAGAGGCGTAGTGCAGAGGCGGAGTGCAGAGGCGTAGTGCATAGTGCAGAGGCATAGTGCGTAGTGCAGAGGCGTAGTGCGTAGTGCAGAGGCGTAGTGCAGAGTGCAGAGTGCAGAGGCGTAGTGCGTAGTGCAGAGGCGTAGTGCGTAGTGCAGAGGCGTAGTGCAGAGGCGTAGTGCAGAGGCGCAGTGCGTAGTGCAGAGGCGTTGTGCAGAGGCGTAGTGCGTAGTGCAGAGGCGTTGTGCAGAGGCGTAGTGCGTAGTGCAGAGGCGTAGTGCGTAGTGCGTAGTGCAGAGTGCGTAGTGCAGAGGCGTAGTGCGTAGTGCAGAGGCGTAGTGCAGAGGCGTAGTGCGTAGTGCAGAGGCGTAGTGCGTAGTGCAGAGGCGTAGTGCAGAGGCGTAGTGCGTAGTGCAGAGGCGTAGTGCAGAGTGCAGAGGCGTAGTGTGTAGTGCAGAGACGTAGTACGTAGTGCAGAGGCGTAGTGCGTAGTGCAGAGGCGTAGTGCAGAGTGCAGAGGCGTAGTGCAGAGTGCAGAGGCGTAGTGCGTAGTGCGTAGTGCAGAGGCGTAGTGCGTAGTGCAGAGGCGTAGTGCAGAGGCGTAGTGCAGAGGCGTAGGGCAGAGGTGTAGTGCGTAGTGCAGAGGCGTAGTGTGTAGTGCAGAGTGCAGAGGCGTAGTGCGTAGTGCAGAGGCGTAGTGCGTAGTGCAGAGGCGTAGTGCAGAGTGCAGAGGTGTAGTGCGTAGTGCAGAGGCGTAGTGCAGAGTGCAGAGGTGTAGTGCGTAGAGCAGAGTGCAGAGGCGTAGTGCAGAGTGCAGAGGCGTAGTGCGTAGTGCAGAGTGCAGAGGCGTAGTGCAGAGTGCAGAGGCGTAGTGCAGAGTGCAGAGGCATAGTGCGTAGTGCAGAGGCATAGTGCGTAGTGCAGAGGCGTAGTGCGTAGTGCAGAGGCGTAGTGTGTAGTGCAGAGTGCAGAGGCGTAGTGCAGAGGCATAGTGCAGAGGCGTAGTGCAGAGTGCAGAGGCGTAGTGCAGAGTGCAGAGGCGTAGTGCATAGTGCAGAGGCGTAGTACAGAGGCGTAGTGCGTAGTGCAGAGTGCAGAGGCGTAGTGCGTAGTGCAGAGGCGTAGTGTGTAGTGCAGAGGCATAGTGCAGAGGCGTAGTGCGTAGTGCAGAGGCGTAGTACGTAGTGCAGAGGCGTAGTGCGTAGTGCGTAGTGCAGAGGCATAGTGCAGAGGCGTAGTGTGTAGTGCAGAGGCGTAGTGCAGAGGCGTAGTGTGTAGTGCAGAGGCGTAGTGCGTAGTGCAGAGGCGTAGTGCGTAGTGCAGAGGCGTAGTGCGTAGTGCAGAGGCGTAGTGCAGAGTGCAGAGTGCGTAGTGCAGAGGCGTAGTGCGTAGTGCAGAGGCATAGTGCGTAGTGCAGAGGCGTACTGCGTAGTGCAGAGTGCAGAGGCGAAGTGCGTAGTGCAGAGGCGTAGTGCGTAGTGCAGAGGCGTAGTGCAGAGGCATAGTGCGTAGTGCAGAGGCGTAGTGCGTAGTGCAGAGGCATAGTGCGTAGTGCAGAGGCGTAGTGCAGAGACGTAGTGCGTAGTGCAGAGGCATAGTGCGTAGTGCGCAGTGCAGAGGTGTAGTGCGTAGTGCAGAGGCGTAGTGCAGAGGCGTAATGCATAGTGCAGAGGCGTAGTGCAGAGGCGTAGTGCGTAGTGCAGAGGCGTAGTGTGTAGTGCGGAGGCGTGGTGCGTAGTGCAGAGTGAAGCCAATGCATATCTACAGGCTAGCGATGACAGTGCATATCTACAGGCTAGTGAAGCTAATGCATATCTACAGGCTAGCAATGACAGAGCATATCTACAGGCTAGTGAAGCCAATGCATATCTACAGGCTAGCAATGACAGTGCATATCTACAGGCTTTTGAAGCCAATGCATATCTACAGGCTAGCGATGACAGTGCATATCTACAGGCTAGCGATGACAGAGCATATCTACAGGCTAGCGATGACAGTGCATAACTACAGGCTAGTGAAGCCAATGCATATCTACAGGCTAGCGATGACAGAGCATATCTACAGGCTAGCGATGACAGTGCATATCTACAGGCTAGCAAAGCCAATGCATATCTACAGGCTAGCGATAACAGTGCATTTCTACAGGCTAGCGATGACAGTGCATATCTACAGGCTAGCGATGACAGTGCATATCTACAGGCTAGTGAAGCCAATGCATATCTACAGGCTAGCGATGACAGTGCATATCTACAGGCTAGCAATGACAGAGCATATCTACAGGCTAGCGATGACAGTGCATATCTACAGGCTAGCGAAGTCAGTGCATATCTACAGGCTAGCGATGACAGTGCATATCTACAGGCTAGCGATGACAGAGCATATCTACAGGCTAGCGATGACAGTGCATAGCTACAGGCTAGCGATGACAGTGCATAGCTACAGGCTAGCGATGACAGTGCATAGCTACAGGCTAGCGATGACAGTGCATATCTACAGGCTAGCGATGACAGTGCATATCTACAGGCTAGCGATGACAATGCATATGTACAGGCTAGCAATGACAGAGCATATCTACAGGCTAGCGATGACAGTGCATATCTACAGGCTTTTGAAGCCAATGCATATCTACAGGCTAGCGATGACAGTGCATATCTACAGGCTAGCGATGACAGTGCATATCTACAGGCTAGCGATGACAGTGCATATCTACAGGCTAGCGATGACAGTGCATATCTACAGGCTAGCGATGACAGAGCATATCTACAGGCTAGCGATGACAGTGCATATCTACAGGCTAGCGATGACAGAGCATATCTACAGGCTAGCGATGACAGTGCATATCTACAGGCTAGCGATGACAGTGCATATCTACAGGCTAGCGATGACAATGCATATGTACAGGCTAGCAATGACAGAGCATATCTACAGGCTAGCGATGACAGTGCATATCTACAGGCTTTTGAAGCCAATGCATATCTACAGGCTAGCGATGACAGTGCATATCTACAGGCTAGCGATGACAGTGCATATCTACAGGCTAGCGATGACAGTGCATATCTACAGGCTAGCGATGACAGAGCATATCTACAGGCTAGCGATGACAGTGCATAACTACAGGCTAGTGAAGCCAATGCATATCTACAGGCTAGCGATGACAGAGCATATCTACAGGCTAGCGATGACAGTGCATATCTACAGGCTAGCGAAGCCAATGCATATCTACAGGCTAGCAAAGCCAATGCATATCTACAGGCTAGCGAAGCCAATGCATATCTACAGGCTAGCGATAACAGTGCATATCTACAGGCTAGCGATGACAGAGCATATCTACAGGCTAGCGATGACCGTGCATATCTACAGGCTAGCGATGACAGTGCATAACTACATGCTAGTGAAGCCAATGCATATCTACAGGCTAGCGATGACAGAGCATATCTACAGGCTAGCGATGACAGAGCATATCTACAGGCTAGCGAAGCCAATGCATATCTACAGGCTAGCGAAGCCAATGCATATCTACAGGCTAGCGATAACAGTGCATATCTACAGGCTAGCGATGACAGAGCATATCTACAGGCTAGCGATGACCGTGCATATCTACAGGCTAGCGATGACAGTGCATATCTACATGCTAGTGAAGCCAATGCATATCTACAGGCTAGCGATGACAGAGCATATCTACAGGCTAGCGATGACAGAGCATATCTACAGGCTAGCGCTGACAGCGCATATCTACAGGCTAGCGATGACAGTGCATAACTGCAGGCTAGTGAAGCCAATGCATATCTACAGGTTAGCGATGACATGGCATATCTACTGACTAGCGATGACGGTGCATATCTACAGGCTAGTGAAGCCAATGCATATCTACAGGCTAGCGATGACAGTGCATATCTACATGCTAGCGATGACCGAGCATATCTACAGGCTAGCGATGACAGTGCATATCTACAGGCTAGCGATGATAATGCATATCTACAGGCTAGCGACGACAGCGCATATCTACAGGATAGCAATGACAGCGCATATCTACAGGCTAGCGATGACAGTGCATATCTACAGGCTAGCGATGACGGTGCATACCTACAGGCTAGTGAAGCCAATGCATATCTAGCTAGGCTAGCGATGACAGTGCATATCTACAGGCTAGCGATGACAGAGCATATCTACAGGCTAGCGATGACAGTGCATAACTACAGGCTAGCGATGACAGTGCATAACTACAGGCTAGCGATGACGGTGCATATCTACAGGCTAGTGAAGCCAATGCATATCTACAGGCTAGCAATGACAGTGCATATCTACAGGCTAGCGATGACAGTGCATATCTACAGGCTAGCTATGATAATTCAAATCTACAGGCTAGCGACGACAGCGCATATCTACAGGATAGCAATGACAGCGCATATCTACAGGCTAGCGATGACAGTGCATATCTACAGGCTAGCGATGACGGTGCATACCTACAGGCTAGTGAAGCCAATGCATATCTAGCTAGGCTAGCGATGACAGTGCATATCTACAGGCTAGCGATGACAGAGCATATCTACAGGCTAGCGATGACAGCGCATATCTACAGGCTAGCGATGACAGTGCATAACTACAGGCTAGCGATGACGGTGCATATCTACAGGCTAGTGAAGCAAATGCATATTTACAGGTTAGCAATGACAGTGCATATCTACAGGCTAGCGATGACGGTGCATATCTACAGGCTAGTGAAGCCAATGCATATCTACAGGCTAGCAATGACAGTGCATATCTACAGGCTAGCGATGACAGTGCATATCTACAGGCTAGCTATGATAATGCATATCTACAGGCTAGCGACGACAGCGCATATCTACAGGATAGCAATGACAGAGCATATCTACAGGCTAGCGATGACAGTGCATATCTACAGGCTAGCGATGACGGTGCATACCCACAGGCTAGTGACGCCAATGCATATCTACAGGCTAGCGATGACAGTGCATATCTACAGGCTAGCGATGACAGTGCATAGACTCACAAGGAGACCACAGGCAGCTGAGGTGCAATCTTCTCCCACTCACAAGAACGACATCACAGGCAGCAGCAGTGCAAGCTTCTTACACTCACAAGGAGACCACAGGCAGCAGAGGTGCAAGCTTCTCACACTCACAAGAAGGACATCACAGGCAAGTGGTGCAATATTCGCACACTCACAAGGAGATTACTGGCAGTACACACCACATGAACACACTCCATAACACATAGCAACAATACATTGACATTTACAATGCCATTAGCTCAAACTCAAATAAATCCGAGCCCGATTGCATTTCTAATGCTTGTTTTTCTGACTACAGCACCGCTACAGGTCAGGTTGTGGGCCTTTAGAAAGTATTTATGTTAATCACAGTGTCCATCAAGCGCTGCATTTACCATAAATACTTTCAAAAGGCAAACAATCAGTCCCACAGCCGCGTTCTATCTAGAAAAGAAAGGCAGCAAGTCTACAAATACAAGGTGTGCTTTCAGAATCATCTGAAAGCACACGTTTGTGCTTTTAAACTTTATGCATTCCTTTTCTAAATAGAGCGTGGCTGTGGGGCTGATTGTGTGCCTTTTTAAAGTATTTATGTTAAATGCAGCCCTTGGCAGGCGATATGATTAACATAATTACTTTCAAAAGACGCATAATCAGCCTATCTGCCACACTGTAAGAAAATAAATGCATCAAGTTTAAAAGCACAACATGTGCTTTCAGATGACACTGAAAGCACACGTTGTGTTTGTAGACTTTCTGCATTTCTTTTCTTAAGGCGGCATTGCTGCTGGGCTGATTGTGGGCCTTTTGAAAGAATCAATGATAATCACAGCATCCGTCATGGGCTACTTTTAACATAAATTCTTTCAAAAGGCAAGCCATCAGACCCACATTTAGAAAAGAAATGCAGCAAGTTTTATATAGTGCAAACTCAACCCAAAAGTATAGGAGTGCTTTATATGATGTATTATTATTATTTTTTTGGTATGCATGGGGAGATTAATTGAGTTGCCCAGAATCACAGGATGTTAAGCTGACCCGAGACACAAAACCCATCTCCTATGTTGGCAGCTCGAGCCACAACATCTACCTTAAGAGTGGAAGCATTTTCAAAATTATATACAACTTTATGCAACAAATAACCATTAACAAAGCCAATAGTCCTGGGATCTTGTAGGTGTAAGTTAGTTGTATTATTTATCTGGATGCAATGACAGAAGAAGCAAAATATCAGTCGGGAGGCACACTACGCTAAGCACAGAATTTTAGCTTAATTTCATCGGTCACACCCCTTTGAGAGACCACCTAGTTTTTTCATCCTGCTCAAAGCCCTGAGCCGCATGCCCGGTCGGGTTCTTGGCACACATAGTATTGGCTGCAGCAGACAGAGACCTTACTCTGCCGCACACAGAGGGAACATTGTGTAGGAGTATTTACTAATGTGAACCTGACATCTTGAAATTTCCTGAATCATTACCTGACTGTTGACATGCATAAAGGAATGAATGACATGTAGAAATGTATGAATCATATGTGAATGTTGACTACACTCAGTATAAAATGGCAGGTGGTGTTAGAGAACACAATGGTACTGTGATATGCCCTCCCATTAGGACAAAAGTTAAACCACCTCTTTTTTGCATGGATATTCACTGCGACACAAATCCTTCAATGGTCTATTGGCTTATAGGAATGATAGGTAAGAATGGTGCTTTGACAAGTATTGAGGTGTATCGGGTAGGTTTCTAGGACTATGTTTTCACTTATGCTGTAGCAATTTGTGGACAAATCTCCCAATACTTTATCCCTGAAGTCTCCAGGCTAACTATCTATGCTAAATGTAATACATAGCAAAGCTACTTCAGCACAGTTTACGTTTAGTTTACGTTTAATAATTAATTGCATAGGTGCTTCAAAATATTGCAATAAAATGACAATTCCAAAATACATGGCACATTTTGTTCCTTAAAACTAGGCAAAAATAAATACTATATAATGTGTTTTGGATGGGGGGGTGATGTTAGCCATTAGTCAATCCTGGTTATGTATATATAATAAAGTGCAGGTGCGGAAAGTGCAGCCAGTGTTATCCTCGCGTGTTCAGGGTTTAGGAAGGGTTATTGCACCCTGATGGTGTATGTTTACCCCAGCAGGCCTTGGGGTGTGCTATTGAGCTGCCTTTTTACCACATTCAGCAGGAATTTAACAAAACAACAGTTCATCTGAGGGTCCCCTGGGTCAAAGCAGGCCATTATCGCCTACCTTGGTGAACGTATCCCTTTTCGGTTAAAGGTATTTTTTTCAGTAATTGTTTCCTTTCACCGTGTAACACATTAGAGGTGCAGACTAATAAAGAAGGTATTCCTTCCCTGACCCCACGCAGCCAACAGGTATCAGGGAGACTTTCTCATAACCAGTGTGGAAGATGAACTTTAGCAGAAAGAAGACCCAGCTGATATATCTTAACAAGCATTTACAATGCAACGGTCTCGCCTTTGAAAAAGTTAGAGCTATTGGCATTGTAAATGACAACATTTTTATTTATGTGTTGATTTTGAAAACAGATAATTAAATGGCACTGTCATTTAGAATGCCAATAGCTTAATCTCTTGCAAATGCCACACACAGACCCACACAGAGTCCCACACACATACATACCTACAGAGTCACACGCAGAGCCACACACACACACACAGAGCCACACACACACATACACAGAGCCACATACACAGACACACACACAGCTACAGACACACACACACACACACACGCACACACACTTCATCCACCCACTAAGTCCATCCACCTAGCCACCACTCAACTCCATTCATCCACTGACTCCATCCACCCAACCACACCTTGTCAGGGGTAGTAAGCAGAGCGACAAGTACAAAGGTGCCCACCCATTGGAAGTGGCCTTGAATGTGCGTGTGCATCAAGCGCTGTGCAGTCCCAGTATCGGTGCTGCACCTGTCCATAGTGCTGAAGGCAGCCACGTCACCCCCACCAAATAAACGGCAAAGCCATTTTGTCACAAGCATCCAAATACAGTATGTTTACATCCAGGTCGGAAACTTTATATTTGTCACTAATACAGACTAAGATTAAACAAAACCATGAACAAACCAATCTACACTGGCCACACACAACATGCAGATAAAAAAATAACAAATCCGTATGTATAGAATCCGTACTCCGGAAGTGCTGCGTTGCCACACATTGACAGTGTATTCTCCAAATGCTGATAACGTGACTTTAAAAGGTAAAGGTGCTTCTCGGCCACCTATAGGCTGCAGGCGGGTCCCGGTGCGGCTGCACTGCATGCCGTCCTGTGCAGAGTGCTGAGCAGAGCTGCACTCTCAGAGGAGGGAGGGAGGGAGGGAGGAGGCGATCTCGGGACAGGGAGAGACTGAAGGGGGAGGGAGGGCGGCCGATCCAGACTGTGGGAGGAGAGCCACCGACCCCGGGACAGGGAGGAGAGGAGGGCTCCCGATCCCGGGACACAGAGCGAGACTGGGGAGGACGAGTTGCTGCCGATCCCGGGGGGGCAGCGGGCAGCACACCGAACGAGGGTTCTCTTCTGTAACGAGACAAATGAGGTGAACATTAAGGAATGTTGTTCACAAGACAACACAGTACTATCCCTTGTGATTAATTAGCATTGGCTCATGCATGCCCATTGAGTTTTTAATGATATCCACAAGATTATCCTATGTCTGATCACTTAAGAGATGACACTCGGGACAGGGAGAGACTGAAGGGGGAGGGAGAGCAGCCGATCCAGACTGGGGGAGGAGAGCCACCGACCCCGGGACAGGGAGGGGGGGAGGGATGCCGATCCCGGGACACAGAGCGAGACTGGGGAGGACGAGTTGCTGCCGATCCCGGGGGGGGGGCGGCGGGCAGCACACCGAACGAGGGAGCAGGGCAAGGGGCAGCAAGCACAACGAACGCAGCGGGGGTTGGGCAAGACAGCAAGCACTCACCCGAGGACTTCTTCCGGCGGCGGTCAGGGGAAATGGAAACCAAAAACGCCGGCAAAAAATAAAAAATAAACGCCCACCTCCGAATGACGGAGAGAAAAGGAGCGGGACTTAAAAAAACGTCAGAAACGCCCACGAATCTGCTCCCGCTAAGATTGACACATCTCTCTTCCAATGGCTAGCATCCATTTATGGAGCTAGCCAATGGAACAGAGAGGCAGGTTAAAGCCCCGTACTGAAGATCAAAAGATTTCGCCTGCGCGACACTGCTTGCGCAGTGAACGCCAGGCGAAACCTAAAAAAACATACTGCCTGGTAAGTGTGGCAGCTATAGGATTGCAATAAAATATTACTGTTTTTTAAAAACCAGTAGTGTGGCTGTTTAACTGGTGATGATGTTTTTAATACAAAGCCTTTCAATTGCACCATGTATTTTAATATTATCATTATTTGAGAAGAAGTCAAGAATAAACCGCCCCCACCAAGACAAGGATTCAAATTATGGGCGTCGACGATGTTTCCATGTCACTTAATGACATTATAACAACAATAAAAAAAAATGAAAAAAAAAATCACCATCTAACTGAAAACACGAATTGCAGGCAAAATAAAATATAAAAGCACACTGAACCGCCTATGCCACTGGAAAAAAAAATTTTAGGCAGATGTGAACATTGTGCACTGACTTTGTGCAGTCACTTTTACTGAATGGTGTCAGCAGGTAAAGCCCAATGCAGGGGTGGGTGAATGCAAAATGTGAATGACAGTTCAACAGACCAATGGATGAGGCCTGTTGATCAAAAACTCCTCTATATGTTTTTTTGAGGGGTTAGGGGTGATCAATAGTCTGTATCTGTCTCAGTTTCAAAGCCAGACTTGGAAAAAATGTGCTACTAGCTAGTAAGTTTGGGCGATCATTTTGAAGTGCACCCTAAGAGGAAAATACCAGGATTAAAGGCCTGTGGTTAAAGAAAGTGGCCTACATTGTTTTCACAAGAGCTGACAGGGCTTTGGATCCGACAGCACAGGGTCATATGGAGACCCCTCTGCAGCCCCCGAGGTGCGAGGGGAGGGCGTCCTAGTGTACCTTGTTTAGGAGAGGGCCCCCCCCTCAGCCCTTCCTTGCCATTGCATGCTGGCAGAAGTTGAACGCGTACAATGGCAAGCAATAGGAAACAGTTTAGAGCTCAGGAAAGCCACTCTGCTTTCCCGAGCAATAACAAACAGAATTACAAATGTGGTAAGTAAATGTTGCGGGCAGACAGAGGCCCGGCGAAAGTGCCTGGAAGGGGGGTAACACGGGCAGGGTGCATGGAGACCTCCAACCCTTTAGAGGGGACCTCACTCCTTCGGAGGGGCGCTATTGAGCCCAAGACAAATGAATATCTGTTCAGTGTGAGAGACTCTGGGGCCCACATTACATTCTGCTTGGGGGAGCCGTCATCTTGCGTTACGCCACTGCGACAGCTAGGCAGACGGGGCCCTCGACAGCTCGCTGCCCACTGTGAGGGGGACGCGCCCTGAGGTACAGCAGAGGCGCACTCCACGCGGACAGGTAGTGTTTACATGACATCTTTCCCTCCACTACCCCCACCTAGCCCACACCGCTCGCTGGGGTGGGCCCTGTGTCTCCACGGCTCCAACAGCGGGTGGTTTGTCTCCCGACAGCTCCTTCCGGAATGGGGCCCTTTCCCACAAAATATGTTTAACTCGAAACTTAAACTAAGGACAGGCAAAGGACGAAGGATATAAAGGAGAGAAAAAGAAAGAGGGAGCGAAGAAGAATAAAGGAGAGAAGGGAAAGGGAAGAGGGGAAGAGAGAGAGAGAGCGCGGCAGAGAAAGGAGGAGCTAAAGGGAATGGGTAAGATGGAAGGGAAAGAGAGAAAGCCAAGTGATGATTCAGAGAGAGAGAGAGAATAAAGAGAGAAAACCGAAGAAAGAAAGGGGGAGGGCGAGAGAGACTAAACGAAGAGAGGAGCTAGAGAAAGAGAGGGCTAAGAGATAGACTGGAAGAGGCACAGAGTTTATACAGAGGAGATGAGGAAAGTAAAAGAGGGAGAAAGGAGAAAGTTAGAAAGGCAGAGACAGGGGTGGAGGAGTGAATGGGGGAAGAAGAGTGTAGCAGAGGGGTGTCAGCGAGTGAAAGGGATACAGAAACAATCAGAAAGAGGGTCTGACCAAGACGACAGAAGAGAGAAAACATTAGAGAGAGGGGGAATAAAAGTAGTGCAGGTGGGAACGGGATACGGGGTGTGCGAGAGAAGGGAAGGAACAGGGAAGAAAGGTGGAGGCGGAGAGGGAGGATAATTAGCGAGGAGAGGAATGATTAACCTGAAGGAGAGAAAGAGAGGATACCTTTGGGGGAAAGTATTGTTATAGCGCCCAATGAGGCGCGTGTGGCGCACATGAGGCTAGGTGGGCACTGGTGGGGGCTTCGCTGCCTTTCGTGAGAAGGAGGCAGAGAAAAGGTGGAGTGACTGAAGGAGGCACGGGCAGACATTAGCAACAGGTTAATAACTACATTTAATTTGACATTGCATTAAATGGCGCACGGGTGTCCTCGGAGCGCCTAAAAAGAAACAGCGAGGCCAAAAACTAAAGAAGAGTCGTAAAAACGGAGGACGTCAGTGGGGAGCTCAGGTTCCCTTCTGAGTCCCCCGTAACCCTGGCACAGATGCCTCTGCCCTCTCCGCGGAGACCCACCTTCAGGAAAGGGTGCCAGCAGCACTGCCACATGCACAGACACAAAGTCACGGAGCATCTGGCCCGTCAGATCACCATTTCATCCCTTTCCTTACTGCGCCCGTTTATATCATTCCTTCGGTATAGTGCCACGTGCAGCCGGGAGCTGCATCGCGGCACTTGAGAGTGTAGTGGTGCAAGCCTAGAATATGCAGAGACGTCTTCCGAACGGAGTAGGGTCCCTCACCTGTCCTCGGAGGGCGGGGGTCGTCTGGTTCTGCCACCCTACACAGCCCGCGCTCCCGGATCCTGTGCCTGGGCTCCGCTTGGCTGCTGTGCACAGTCCTGGTTTGTGCAGCAGCGGGAGCCAAGGAGAGGGAGAGGAGGAGGGTGGCTGTTGAGGGGGAAGAGCGGTCCCGGCTCCAGCCCAAGAAATTCGTGCCAATCTGCAGTCGCCAGAGCCGGGTGTCGGCCAGTGCTAGGGCCCAGCGGATGCCAAGCCCGCCGAGGAGGACATGCAGGGAGAGACTGAAGGGGGAGGGAGGGAGGCCGATGCAGACTTGGGAAGGAGAGCCACCAACCCCAGGACAGGGAGGGGAGGAGGGCTGCCTATCCCGGGACACAGAGCGAGACTGGGGAGGACGAGTTGCTGCCGATCCCAGGGGGGGTGGCGGGCAGCATACTGAACGAGGGAGCAGGGCAAGGGGCAGCAAGCACAATGAACGTGGCGGGTGGGGTGGGCAGGACAGCAAGCACTCACCCGAGGACATCTTCCGGCGGCGGTCCGGGGGAATGGAAACCAAAAGCGCCGGCAAAAAAAAAAAAAAGTAAATGCCCACCCCGAATGACGGAGAGAAAAGGGGCGGAGAGCGGAAAAATCGCCGGAACGCCCACGAACCTGCTCGGACAATGACTGATGCATCTCTTTTCCAATGGCTAGCCTCCATTTATGGAGCTAACCAATGGAACAGTGAGGCGGGTTAAAGCCCCATACTGAGTCTCAAAAGATTTTGCCTGCGCGAACACTGCTGCGCAGTGGACGCCAGGCGAAACCTAAAAACGGCAGCTTGACAGAGGCTGGGTATCCGGTGGTGAAGTATTTTGGTGGTGCAAGGTGTTTATAGTTATTTAATGTCATCCATCCATGTGCTTTTTTTTATAACATGGCATTGTCCTCAATGACGGAGGGGAATTTAAGGCTTTCCAGGCTGTCTGCTTGAATACCTGATGGCTAGTGAGGGTATTCCAATGTTGTGTAAGCCCTGTGAGTTCAAATGATTGTTATAGATAGGCCCTTGCCGGAGACAGTTCATGATCCTGCAGCTCCTTCCATTGCAAGTGGTTCAGTGTATGTAGCTCGCTTTCCTAATCTTATTAAAGCATATTAAGTATGCCCCAAGTATGGCTAGTGACTGTTTTAGCAACCCGAAATCCAGTAGAATCTGTCCAGGTGTGGTGAGATGCGAAAGTGAGCGGATGGTTCTGTTGGCACTACCATTATATTATCCAGGACTTTGGCGTCTAGAACTCTTAGAAATTCACTCCTGTATGAGATCGACGGTATGAGTTTTGCTCGTGCTACTTCGAATAGGGGCATCAGAGAAGGCCCAGCCAGATTTTTCTTCATGTTTTTAAGTTGTACAGCCAGCACCAACCCTTTCCTTGATATATCGCCTCCTTTCGGACTGCAAGGGAACCTTTCTAGTCCATGATGACCCCTAGATATTTATACTCATCTGTACTTTCTATCCGGGTGCCTCGCCAGAACCATGACTGTGTTCATGTTTTCTTTTTGTTGTATGCCATGGTCTTAGTTTTGCCATGGTTGATGGTCAAATTGTTGGCCAGGGAATAGGCCTTTGTAGTGTCTAGCAGCCATTGCAGCCCCATCTGGGTGCCGCTGACCAGTACAACGTCATCGGCATAGAGGAAGCTGGATATAGTCTTGCCACCTAATTTTGGAGCATAATAGTAGTAGGACTGCAGTTGCTCCGTCAGATCCACCAGAAAAAGATTTAAAGTGTTTAAAGGTGCTGGAACGCGCCCCCCCCCCTTCCCACCCCGCTTACAACCCTGGGTTGTTGGTATTTCCCTCGAGAGGTGCATCCTGGAACCTAACCTGACCCGCACCCATATGTCCTTATGGAGCACGACTAGCATGTTCAGCAGGCCTTGTGGTATTTTCCAGCTTGCTCGCCACAACCTTTCTTGGTCAACATTATCAAAGGTCACTTTGAAATCAATGAAGCAGAAATATAATGTTGTATTAGTGCCTCCGGCAGCATCCATTAGAAAAGAGATTGCCTGTATATTTTTTGTTGTGCCAGATGTTTTTGAAAACCCTGTCTGATTGAATGGGATGACGGTGTTGCTGGGGGCCCATGGCAATAGTTCCTCAAGCAGGGTTCCAGCAAAATATTTGGCCTCATTAGCTATCAGGGCGATTAAGCAATAATAACCTAGGAGTGATCTGTTTCCCCCCCCCTCAAGACTGGAGATATGACTAAACTTCTCCATGAAGCAGTCACTGTGCCGGTGCTCCTAATCTGTGAAAACACTGGTGCCAGGATTTCTGCCTAAAGAGCTGGGTTGTGTTTGAACAGCCGTGGAGGGGTGACATTGGGGACTGGTGCTCCTTCCTTCCACCCTTTGGCAATCTGCCTCATGATGTTCTCTGTGCCCACGTCCCTGGGCTCTTCGATTGATGTTGGGGCAGAAGTTTCACCAGAGTCCTGCTGGAGATTGTCTGTCTTTGGGTGGTTGAAATGTTATTTTAAAAATTGTGTCTATGTGGTTTCAGGGATATAGGAATTCATGCCTTCTTGGTCAGGTCGGAGGCCGTGGTTGACAGAGGCCCAGAATCTGGTGCTGTCTTTGCATGTTACGTCTGTGTGCAGCTTCAGCCAAATCTCATCATCCTGTGCTCTTTTTGTGGCCCATTTCAGTTGCTTATCTGACTTCTGTGTTGTCTTAAAGCGCTAGGGCAATCGAGTCGTCCAGTATTTTCCGCAGGGTTCATTTCATCTGTTTTGCTGTGGTTTTAAGCTGCTTAAGTATGGTTTCTTGTGTTGTGTCCTTTTTCATCATGAGGGTTTTACAGGTAGGCTAGGTTTGGTCATTTTTGGATATGCTTCCTGCAGTGTTACTACGAGAGACTCCCACATTGATACTGCCGCTCGCAGCAGAACTTTGGGTGCTTGCTTCCTTCCCGGATTATCTCCGTGCTCTTTTCCCTGTCGTGGCTGTCTGCGGGCTGCTATACTGTGGAGGACCCCGACCACTAGGACCCACAGCGGGAGCCCGGGACTGCGAGGACCAGCATTCTCTGTAACATCTACAGCTGGTGCCTCTTCCAGGGCGTGCCCCGCCTCCTCTCACGGGATTATTACTGCTTGCGGCCCCCGCTCCGCGGGGGCAGCTCGCAGCAGGCCTTTGGGTGTTTCCTTCCTTCCCGAATCGGTGTGGATTATCTCTGTGCTCTTTTCCCTGTCGTGGCTGTCTGGAGGCTGCTAGACTGTGGAGGTCCCGGACCACTAGGACCCACAGCAGGAGCCCGGGACTGCGAGGACCAGCATTCCTTGTAACATCTACAGCTGGTGCCTCTTCCCGGGCGTGCCCCGCCCCCTCTCACCGGCTTATTACTGCTCGCGGCCCCCGATCTGCGGGAGGCGCTCGCAGAAGGACTATGGGTGTTTGCTTCCTTCCCGAACCGGTTTGGATTATCTCCGTGCTCTTTTCCCTGTCGTGGCTGTCTGGAGGCTGCTATACTGTGGAGGACCCTGACCACTAGGACCCACAGCGGGAGCCCGGGACTGCGAGGACCAGCATTCCCTGTAACATCTACAGCTGGTGCCTCTTCCAGGTCGTGCCCCGCCACTTTTTCTGTACTTAACTGACGTTCCCACCGCGCATCGCGGGACGCGCGCGGGACTTAGCCCGGGGCTAAGCACGGGCAAAGGGCGGGCCCGTTGTAGCCCGTTAGAGACCATGTAAGGCCGGGCCGGGCCACCCCTCCAACTTCTGACTCCAAAATTGGACTAAAACTAGGTGCACGTTTTATACTATATTTATTTGTCTGCCAACTGGGCATATTTCTTATAGACTATTGTCAGTTATTGACACTTGAAAACTATGTGCACAAGAAGGTCTAGAAGTAAAACGGCAGCGGGGGGTTACCACAAATAGGCACTTTGGATAATTTTATCATAAGGGCTAACTCCTTCATAGAGCAAGAAATGTCATCGATGGAACGCAGAGTATCCCAAGATCTTGCCCTTGCAAAAAGATCTTCTATGGGCCACTTTGCTACAGCCAAAACCCCCGAACAACCAAAGGGTTTGGTCCCTCTAGAAACACCCGTAATAACCAACGCGGATATACACGTCCACAGACAGAGTCTGCCCGGCACGGTAGACCTATCAGTGTCCCATCTTTCACTAGATTCACAACTAAGTGCAGACCTAGAAAAAAAACCCGGATTTAGCCGCTATTACCTCACCCACTGACTTGAGTGCCAGTCAGCTGAAGGGCAAGAGGGAGGGAGCCATCCCCAAAAAACTCAAGCCAAAAAAAGTAATGGAAGGGTTAAACAATCGAGAAAGGCTTCTGGGGCTCCTGTTCCAAACCAGACTACAGTCCTTGATACCCCTAGTAATGTCCACACAAATGAGACATTGTGTAGTGTGAATGT
This sequence comes from Lissotriton helveticus, assembly GCF_964261635.1. Classification (NCBI taxonomy): domain Eukaryota; kingdom Metazoa; phylum Chordata; class Amphibia; order Caudata; family Salamandridae; genus Lissotriton; species Lissotriton helveticus. Next base: position 1,077,156,075 of record NC_136067.1, on the reverse strand, counting down.
AGAGGTTCCGGATATTTCAGATAGGATTAGTCTTAGGGATGATGAGGTTAACACTTCACTCCTACCCAGGATTGCTAACTCTTTAAACTTTACCTCACCCCTATTGAGATAAGACTAGCCCACATTGAAAAACAGATAGCTGATTTGTGTGCTGTCCCAAAAAAATTAAACCCGCAGGGGACTTATAAAACAGGGGGAACTAACCTAAATTTAGTTAAATCCAATGATCCTGTCATTAAAAAACCATCAGCACCAGTGACTAACCCAAAACCCAAGTTTGCTTTGGCCCCTGTGAAGTCAACTGCATCAAAAACTAAAACCCGTGCTCCCCCCCCCCCTCGAGAGAGAGGGGCATATTCCAACTAGGGAACACATGACGCAGCCAAATAAGAATAATATGCCGGAGGATCACATAGGAGATGAGCGGTGAACTTGCCCCCTGAGGCAAGTCCCTAAGTGGTGGTCATGACAGGGGTCCCTGAACTGGGTGAGGCCGATGAGGAAGCCAATTGGTCTTTAAAAAACAAAGTCCAACATTGGCTCAACATAAATTGGCTTCTACCATCCAACCAAACAAGTAAGATTCTGACGGTACGTAGGGTAACATGGGTGGGTCATGAGAGTAAATCAGTCCAGGGTGATTGCATCCTAGTTAATTTAGCGGACCCTCATACAGCTGATTACGTATGTACTTGGAATACACAGGATAGATATGAGGGGATTGCAACTAGACGCCTTTCCTTCTTCTATCCCCCCAGGAGTGGATCGATACGTGACTGGAACAACGATAGTGATTGGCATACAGTAGGGCGTCGCGTAAGGAGTGGAGACTGGGGGACTTGGGGGGCACAGGGCTTTAGAGACCAAGCATATAGGGACAACTGGGGTGGCTTCCCGACTGCTAATAGATTCAGTTGACTAGAGATGGTCGACTGACAGCTAGATCCTATTAGCTTATCAGAGGGTGAGAGGATGGACCCTGTAAATCCAAGGGGGGGAGTAAATGGGCACTGTGAGCGGTCCACTAATGTTGGACCACTTACCGCACCCCGGTCAAGCAAGAAATCTTCCCCTCATACTAACGAGAGGTGTCCCATCCCCTGTGACCGGAATTGTCTGCAGGCCACTCAGGATTTAGCGGATCCAGCTGCAAACGGGCCAAACAATTGCTCCAAGGTAGACCTGCGTGATAGGGGTTACATCTCCATTGTTTCCTGGAATTTGGCGGGTCTGGTTAATAAACTCTACTCCCCGGATTGGGGGGCATTCATAGATTTACAGGACGTCTGCCTCTTCCAGGAGACATGGGCTAGAGAAGACCATCGGCGTGTAGGATTCGATACATTTTCAATCTGGGCGAACTGGACGCCCGTCTGGTGGACTACTCATCTGGGTGGCCTCCCATCTGGGCTGTAAAGCGAGGGCTCTCGCAACTAATTCTCCAGATGTCCAATGTGTACTCCTGGAATGGCCTAACGCCGTAAAATTGGCTCTGATCAATGTTTATTCAAGACCAGTGGGCATAGCAAAAGTTTCTAGCACCATCGAGGAACTAGCACTGTTTCTGAGTACCATCCCCCAAGGTACCCCGTACGTGGTTGGGGGAGACTTCAACTGCCAATTGGAGCCTCTCCCACTATTTCTAGAAGGTGCAACCAGTGAGGAGGATGATCAATGGGGAATTCCTAAACTGGCTGGCCTGCCAGTGAAGTCTTGGTCACCACTAGCGACACAAATTATGTGCCTGACCTTAGCAAATTCTCTAAGGGCCTGTAATGGCCGGCTAAGTGGAGATATCCCTCCCAAATCAACCTTTAACAAACCGGGGCATAATTCTCGCCTGGACTATATGCTTGTGGTAATGTCTGAATGGGCCAGAGTTGTAGACTTTAATGTAATTCCGCGAGACGACAGCGACCATAACGCGCTGATTCTAAAAATTTCGGTCCCGGGCGTTACTTTTCCTATGCAGGGGGGTGATGATCTCACGGACTCGAGTAGGATTTTATCTAGTAACCTGCGTAGAGTTCGATGGCCCAAAATTATAGGAAACCCCAAGGATATCCAGAGGCTGTATGCAAAGACTGTTCCAGTCCTGGAAAAAGTTGATAATCTCACACACCTACTCCCGTCTGAGGAGAGCCATAGAGAACTTGGTGTAATTCACTTGGAGTTGTGTAGCACACTAGCAGAGGTGCTGAACCCTGTGCAGAGGGTAAAGAAAGGGAAAGGGAAGGGGACGCGCGCCTCGTGGTACAACGCTGCCTGTAGGAAGGCTAAAGCCGACCTACTAGAGGCCATGAAGCAACACGATAACATCTCACTGGTTAGAGCTAAGAGGATGGAGTACAAACACCTTATTTGTAATGCCAAGATTGAATGGGATAACGACAACTGGACAGATATGACGGGCGCTCTCAAGTTTCGAGACGCCCGGAAATTCTGGCAGATTGTCAAAAATGGCTCTGCCGATCCCACTCCGGCAGTAGAGGCTAATATTGCATCTAGTGCATGGGAGGATCACTTTAGATCTTTGTATGCCCAAGCCAATGTAGATCTCCCCGGGGACCAAGAAGATCTGGTGGCAGGCCTGACCCCTACGCCATTTCTGGAAACCGATAAATTTACCTTGGCAGAAGTTGGGGCAGCTATTGCCAGACTTGCTCCAGAAAAAGCCCCAGGGCTGAACAAACTCCCTGGTGACTTATTTAAAAATGAACCCACGGTTTGGGCTCCCTGCCTACAGGTCTTATTTAATGCAATTCTAGGAGGGATGCCGGTGCCTATTACTTGGCTGGGGGCGGAGATTGTTCCCATCTTCAAGAAGGGTTCGCCTCTGCTCCCAGCCAACTATAGGCCCATCAGCTTAATCAACGTCCCCCAAAAGATTTTTGCCAGGCTGATCTTGGATCGCCTACTAGAATGGATGCTAGACCATTCAGTCCTGAGCCCATATCAAGCCGGGTTCAGGAATAAAGTATCCACTATAGATCAAGTCTTTCGTCTTGCCATCTTATTCTAGAAAACGGTACAGTTGGAGGGTGGCAGTCTCTATACTGTATTCGTTGACCTACGAGCGGCTTTTGATCTTGTACCTCGTAGGAAACTCTGGTCCGTGCTCTCTGGCCTGGGGGTCCCGCAACATCTTTTAAACATGGTCGTCAGATTACACACTGATAACTATGCTCAGGTCAGACGTGGCAGGGAGGGAACATTGTCCAACAGGTTCCCCGTTGGCAGGGGGTAAGACAGGGCTGTGTGCTTGAACCGACCCTGTTTTGCCTTTACGTCAACGGGGTGATTGCCCACCTGAATGGGGATGAAAACAGCGATGCCCCCAAACTTGGAGGCAGCAGGTTGCCGGCGATTATGTTCGCAGACGACACCCTGCTGCTGTCCAAGTCACCAATGGGGATTCAGCGAGTTCTCAATGGTTTCGTGGCATTTTGTAAAGACCATGGCCTCGAGATCAATGCATTGAAGACAAAATATATGGTCTTCAACCCACCAGCTAAAACTTGCTCTAATCCGTATAATGGTGCTAACAGGCTAGAGAGGGTTCAAACCTTCGAGTACTTGGGAATTACCCTAAATGAAAAGATGTTGTAGTGGCACCAACGGGAGAAATCACAACTATAGCTGGCCCAAATAGCAGGCGGAATTATTAAGCTTGTTACTAAAAACAAATCTTCTTCTAAGCCGGTTGGTCCCCCATTAGAGATCTACAGAGCACAGGCTAGGGGTGCGGTCATGTATGGAAGTGAACTCTGGGGCTACATGTGTAACCATGATTTAGTAGCAATAGAGAATACATTTTTTAGACAGCTTCTATCACTTCCCTCTAGCACCCCCCTGTTGCCAATGAGACTCGACTTGGGCTTGAGACCCCTCGATGACGATATGGGACTACGGCCTTTAATATTCTGGCGTAGGATATGGTCTGTACCAGAGCTAGTTAATTATAGGCTAGAACTGCAGGAAATTCTTACCCTCCCAAATGTTGGGAAAATTCCCTGGTTAAATTACATAAAGAAAGAACTTGGGAAACTAGGGCTATCCACCCTATGGTCTGACCCATTGTCATCATGCTCCAGGGTCACACGGAGGCAGCTTATCACTCAGTATCAGGAAAGCAAACTTGCCACATACTTACAAGGAACAGGCTTAGGCACTTTAACGGTATCATTTTTAATAACTAAGGACAGCTATAGGTTTGAAACTGTTTTGGATGCCATATTCCCAACAACTATCAGGAAACTGTATCTCCAATGGAGGTATGGCAGTTTGCCGTTACGGGCCTATACTAGTAAATGGGCCGAATCTTTTCCGACCCATTGCCCAGGGTGTAAATCCGAACAGGAAACTGATTTGCACATACTGTTTTTTTTGTAATGCTTACGCGCAGGCGAGGAGGAAATGGATTGTCTCAGTATGCAAAAACCTGGGGTTCTATCCCTGTTCGCATGCATATAGGGTCTTTAAGACCGACCTATCTGGGCATATAGTCTTTGCATTAGCTAAATATTTGGGGATAGTTTGGCACAAGAGAAGATATTTTTTAGTTGGGGATGTGTGACAACTGTCAAATTATAAATTTATGACATCGACAATAGCAGTATGTTTAATGGCTGGCTCCTATATTTGTACATTGGTTTTATATGTTTTAATATTTAAAATGTTATCACTAGTTGTTTCAGATGCAATGTTATTTGTACCTTTTATGGCACATGTTGCCGAAATAAAGATCATGATGATGATGATACTGCATTGCAAGATGCACCCCTAAATTTCTATAGTGTGTCTGCAGCAGCTGTGGGCAGTTGCATAAGAATGGCATGGTGGTCTCGATTCAGTCATAGCTGATAGTGTAAGTTGTCCCTGTTTCCACCCGATGTATTTTGAGATGGATAGATTTAGAATGAAGGATACCATCTGAGGGAGGTGATCACTGCCAATTCTGTCTTTAATTTTATATCTGTGAATGGATTGGAATAGTGGGAGAGTCACAACTGTGTAATCCAGAGTTGTACTCGATCCGTTAGAATGATATGTGACAGCTGGTGGATTATATCCTGTGAATCTGCAATTCAGTACCTTGAAACTTAAGTGTTCGAGATCATCCAGCAGGCAGCTTCCAGTTTTTGTTTGGGGCCCAAATGTATTTCTACTTTGCATGGGAATCTTCCAAAGTGTGTTTTAAGCTGCTGATATGTTGCTGCTCCCCACTAGTAGGTGTGGATTGCAATGCCTGGAGATGACAAGATATGTGGAGTCGTCCTCTTCATTAACTCTTGTTAATTCCTGCACTAGTTTCCTGCAGTCTTTTGACTTCCTAGTTGGGTGAACATAGGTATTGATGGAGATTACGTCAACTGTTGTATTATTGATTGGTATGGTGCATTTTGCTGCACACGTGTCTGGAGATGTAGGCTGCCAAGGTGTCTGAGAGGTGACTATATTTCTCTAATTTCTCTGCTGGGGAAGATACAATTGTAAAGCCTTGAATGTAGAGAGGTTTGGTCAGCAAGGTCTCCTGCAGGAGGATGACATCAAATATCATCAGATAAATGTGTAAGTCCAGCTCAGTTAACTTTATGGTGAGACTGTTTATATTCCAGGAGCACATGCGAAGTAGGCAAATGTTAGCTACATCTTGTTGCTCCTGAGATGTTTGCGGTAATGTTGTCGTTGGGGGGCAGCTGATTGTTCTCGTGATTCCCCTTACAGTGTCATTTGATATCTTGATTCCAGTTCATCCTGTTCTCCTGTGGTTTCTGTGTGCTGATTGTGCTCTGGGGAGGAGCCTTCTGCGCCCTTGGGTGTGGAGGAGATTGTCTGCTGCACTGGGGATAGCCCTCTTGTGAGGCCATGAGGGAGAAGAGGTAGAGGGTATCCTGGCTCATAATGTGGAGTGAAGTTTATTATTCACCTTCTGAAGGTTGACCCTACTGCAAGGACTCTCTTTGCGATGTCGGTTGAGGTCCATAAAGTCTTGGTTGTGTACCCACCGTTTTTTTTTTTAGAGCATTCAAACTGAATTACCTCAAGGTCCTTTGAGCTCAGGTCACATAGCGCTGGGATTTCGGGTGGTAGCCTAAGGATATTGCCCCTATTTAGGACATCATGGTTCCCTCTGGAGGCATATTACGGGATGAAATTTAGCACTGTGGTGTTGCCTCGATGGTCCCCAGAAATTCCCAGGAGGTGTTAATGTATCTGTTGTACTTGGAGTAGAGTCAGTGTGATCTCTTGTGGGATTTCACCAATCACAGTGGTTTCAGATATGCCCCTGAATAAATTACTTTGGCAGGTGCAGGTATTGGGCAAAGATTAGTGACCTTTACTTGTTGGTGAATTCAGCGCTACACCCATATGTTGTGGGTGATTGTTCCTTGTCATGGTGAAGTTTGCGGAGTCCATCTTAGTTCTGTTCTTTTGATCGGGAGTCTGTGGGGCTTTCAGTGGCAAGCGGGTGGGGAAATTGGACCCCGACCCCATTGGTGCTGGCTCTAAAGCGCTGGGATTGTGATTTGTCACAAATAGCAAACCAGAGGTATGCCCAGCGGGGTTGCATCTGGAGGTCTAATGCTGGTCACAGCTGGCCGTTTACCCACCCCATGTGGGTTTGTAGGGGTTTGAGCCTGCCCCTCCTCTTACTTATCCACTGCTCTTCTTCTCGGTATGCTTGGTGAACTGTGACATTTGGCCTTGCTGTTGAGTTGAAGAGAGGGTACACTCCCTATTGGCTGGAGAGTTTTTTAATGCAATGCTTTTCTCCTTTGCGATCGTCTGTATTGGGCTGTGTTCCTTATTCTCCCGTCCCCATTTGACCCGGAATGGTGGTCAGCTATGTCTGCCAGCCCATCAGAAGTTACTGGTGTCTCCCTGTTTGTGCCCCTGCAGTGCCTGATGTCACCGCGAATTGTTGAAAGGCCGGCTGGTGCCTTCAGTGATTGATGGGAGGCTTGTATGGTCCATGAGGGAGGTTATGTTTTGGTCTGAAGGTTCCACCCCAGTTTGTTGGTCCCCATGTGTCAGATTTTGTTTGAAGTCAATTATATAGTAGTTTAGCATTATAGGGAGAGTTGACAGCTTTTCGACAATGTTGTCACACGGACAGTTTATTTGGGTGAATGTGGTGTCAGACTGAACTCATTTGATCAGGGAGTTTAATTCCCCTAGTTTATCATCAATCCTGGCAAAAAAGATGGCCAGTGTATCGAGAAGAGAATGTTGGATGTTTATATTGTTTGATTGGTACTGCCGTGCCTTCCCAGATAACTGTACTTGTTTAGGTCAGACACTCATACATTGTTCGGGGTTAGTAGTTGCTCCCCATCTCTCATTGATTTACTGCGTTAAGGGCTGTGTTGAGAACTGGGTTGCCGGGTGGTCCTGTGAGTAGGTTGCCAGTCTTTCCTCCCATTCTATTGTTTTTAAATATGTGAGTGCCTCCCAGTCCTTTACTTCATTATCTTCTTTAGTTCAATGGGTCCTAAGGGTGACGCCCCTTGGTCATCAGGTAGGGTATGGGAGTTTGGGGTGCTGTTTGTATTGTCTGTGCTGATTGAAGCAGCTGGGACTTCCTCGATGGCCTCATTTAACCAGAGAAGCTCTTGTTTTCCACTGCTTGCTTGCGTGACGGGGTTTGCAGCCCTGTCAAGCGCCAGCTTTACTTGTCTCTGCTTTATAAGGGCATGAGGAGGCACTTAACTGTTGATTGGGAGTCTCAGGCAGGGGAGATGGCCCATAGCTGCTTCAGTGATGTTAAAGATGACCATTGGGGGTGGGGGTAGCAGGGGTATATGCAGCCCTGTGAGCCTCTTGTTACTCAATAAGAGCACTGAACAGGCTTCCCTGTAGGAATTGAATTTTGCACACGTTTCACTGTTTTATGCAGGCAGAAAGCTTGTTCGTGGGTGGAGAGAAATTTCCTAGACCCCCCCGTATTTTCCATTACCTTATCCTCTTGGCTGAAAAGGTTTATTAGAGGGCCTTCGTCTAATCATGGTTTGGGCTTTGTTTTGGATCTCACTTGCTTTGTTCCCTATGTGGAGGACTTATTAACTCTCCCACGCTACCTCCATGTGGCAGCTGGGAGGCCCTCCCCCCTGACCTTCCCGGACTTCATGAATAGGCCTGGTGCCTGATCCCTTGATGATGATTGCTCAGTGGCCTGGGCGCTGCCTCTCCCCTGACCTTCAGTACATCCTACAATATCGTAGAGAGGGAATGAAGGGTGGTATGTGGGGCTGCTAATTCCACTGCTGTCACTCTGCCACCACTGGCAAGTTTAAGTGTGTATGGTCCTGCTGGAGTTTGGGGTTTTACCCACAGGTCAAGTCACCTGATGTCCAAGGTCTCAGTGTAACCACACCCCTTCTATTGACACTCTAGGACTATAGGCCTCCTTGTAACAGTACATTTGACAGTGGGGGACACCAGCCTGGTGGTTTATGTGGCTTGTCTAACCTGCTCTTTCCCTTAGTTTGTAGGTTGGAGGCTGGCACCAAGGGAAGAATCGGTGACCCACATCACGGTCACACACAGCACAGACATCGCACACACACACCATCACTTCCACACACAGCACAGATGACACCACACCCACATGCACCACTCCAACCACCATCACATCCACATTCAGCACACACACCACCATACCCACATGCACAACCCAAACACCATCACATCCACACCCAGCAAACATAGCACCATATTGTTATATTCTATTAAGATACTTTCAGCTAGGCTGGAATGGCACATCTCTGTGATGCATTGTACATTCTAACATGATGTCACTTGCTTTAGCTTTATTGACAGTTGGTCCAGCTGTGTCTGGCAGGGACATCGTTTGGGGGCTTCCTCTTAATGAATAAACTCTGCTTGAAGGATAATGTCTGTTGTTTCCTGCATCGTATCATAACAATTTTGGTGACGTTTTGCCAGACACGAGACAGGTGTTGTGTCAGAGGAAGATTAACTCCCAAAGAAGAACCCAACTTGTCGAGTACGGCAGCGAGGGTAAGAGTAACGTGCAGGAAAATGTTGAAACGCCGAGCGTTACACCATGCAGGCAGTATAAATCAAGGAAGACTGCCGTGTGACTGCGGTGAAGATTTTAGAAACACGGAAGAAACTTGTTCATCGACACGCATAACAGTGCGGTAAGGAGAGCAATGTGGCGTTAAACTAATGGATAAAAATTAATGCAAGCGAGTAAGCAGAGCACAGCACTGAAATAACTAATTTACCTCACTGTTTAAAAATCAAGCGTGTGAGCAGTGTACATTTCAAAGGCATTGCGGGGAACCAAGCAGTCATAAAACCAAGCGCAACGAATCGTTTACGTGCACAGTTGGGAAATAATGAAATAAGCTGCTCTAGCACAAAGGCATAATTCAGCAGCGAACTGTTGCAGAGCACGGAGGGGAGCAAAAAGCTAACTGCGTTTATTAAAATTATCGAGCAAGCAAACGGCGAACCGCCGTCTTAGAACGCACTGTAGTTACCAGGCTGCAGAGCGCAACTAATGTAGTGACCAGCTTGTGGCAAACTGCGCTAGTGGCAACGGGAGCTTGTAGCACACTGCGCTGGTGACAAGAGAGAATCGTCATTTTCTGTATACATGCTGTGTGCAGAGCGTAGTGAAGAAGATCTGCTAGCATTCAGTTATAGTTATTATTAAAGTCAGCAGTGAATCAAAGTCAGCAAATTAAACGTACCTTTCACTGAGAGAGGAGACAGCAGAGTTGTAGACCACGATAGACCTCGAGTGGTGTTGTGCTGAAAAACAAAAGTTGTTGAGAAGCTACGCAATCTCCTATTGGTTTGTATCTTTGTTTACTGAAAGGCATTCACGTTTTCAGTGAAGTCTACTTGTGTTTGCTGCCATTTTCTGGAGAAAGAAAGTACTGCTTGATATAATTTGCTAATGGATGTAAGCACTGCAATAGTTACACCACCTACTTTCCTCATGTCACCAGGGAAACCCCCAATAGAGTGGGAGGATTGGATAGATTGCTTTGAAAATTATCTGATTGCTTTGAGAAATTAAGAAAAAAAGCATTGCTTTTAGGTTCATTGGGCAAGGAAGGACAGCATGTGTTTAAGTATCTTCCACCTGTAGTAAATGCAGAAGGCGAAGCTATGGAAGATGTGTACAAGGAAGCTGTATTAAGATTAGAAAAGAGATTTGCTAAACATATTAATGTGGTCATGAGACGGCACATATTCTATACACAACTGCAACACTCTAATGAGAGTATTGATGATTTTGTTGCAAGATTGAGAGAACTTTCAGCCAAATGTGAATTTGTTGCTATGCAAGAAGAAATTATTAGAGATCAAATAATTGTTCAGTGTAGCTGCAAAAAAACTCAAGAAAGACTGTGGGGATCTAGTAATCCTACGCTTAAGGATGCAATAGCCATTGCAAAGGTTGTTGAGAATTCGGAGAAGTGCATGCGTGAAATGAAGATAAATCCAAGCAGCAACAAAGAAAAAGAAGTGGCTGTTCTTGATGACGACCTTGACGGAGTCAATGCAGTTAAAAATAAAGTACAAACCTTGGCCAGTGGTGGAAACAAGAACAAGTATAAAAAAGGAATGAGTAAACCACCTGGAAAGTTTGCAGGTCGACATTGCCTCAGGTGTGATAGCAGCTATCACATGGCTGATTCTAAGCAGTGTTATGCTGTTGGGAGGGAGTGTTTAAAGTGTGGCAAAAAAGGACATCTGGCACGTATGTGCAAACAACAAGGGGAGAAAGTTGGTTGTGTAGAAGTCGTACAATCCAGTTACCGAGTAGTAGTGGTGGATGATAATGCCACTATTGCGGAGGTAGATGTAGAGGAAAAGAGAAGAACACGACCAAAAGCAGAATTTGAAATAAATGGAGAGAAAGTTTCATTGATGGTGGACACTGGTTCACTTTACACGATTATTCCATTATACGTTTTTAAAGAAACATGGCCTGATAAGACATTAACAAGCTCAGATGTTGTTTTAAAAGTTTACCAAGGAAGTGATATCAGTGTGGTGGGGTACATCAAAGCCAAGATTGTATTTAAAGGGAAAAATACTTGAGGAAAAGTGTATGTGGCTGAAGAAGGACCAACAATTCTAGGCTGGCCACACCAATATGATTTAAATATTAAAGTAGATCCAAGAGCGGATGGGCCTGTTATGGTTGTGGATACGTTGACTTCTTCGAATTTGAATGAACTATTAGAGGAACATCATGCTGTGTTTGAGCCAAGGTTGGGTAAATTTACGGACTATGAGCACGTGATAAAATTAAAAAGAAACTCAGTTCCTGTTCAGCATGTGGCAAGGAGGGTTCCAATGCCAGCCAGGGGAAAAGTGAAAGAGATCATTCAACAACTCTTGGATGATAAAGTGATAGAACCTGTGGAGGCCGCTGAATGGCTATCTCCGGTTGTCATAACGAAGAAGGCTGATGGATCCCTCAGGTTCTGTGTATACTTGAGAAGTCTGAATGAAAATTTGATAATGGACAAATTTCCTTTACCAAATAATAACGAACTGATTTTGAATGGCTGAATGGCTATCTCCGGTTGTCATAACGAAGAAGGCTGATGGATCCCTCAGGTTCTGTGTATACTTGAGAAGTCTGAATGAAAATTTGATAATGGACAAATTTCATTTACCAAATAATAACGAACTGATTTTGAATGGCTGAATGGCTATCTCCGGTTGTCATAACGAAGAAGGCTGATGGATCCCTCAGGTTCTGTGTATACTTGAGAAGTCTGAATGAAAATTTGATAATGGACAAATTTCCTTTACCAAATAATAACGAACTGATTTTGAATGGCTGAATGGCTATCTCCGGTTGTCATAACGAAGAAGGCTGATGGATCCCTCAGGTTCTGTGTATACTTGAGAAGTCTGAATGAAAATTTGATAATGGACAAATTTCCTTTACCAAATAATAACGAACTGATTTTGAATGGCTGAATGGCTATCTCCGGTTGTCATAACGAAGAAGGCTGATGGATCCCTCAGGTTCTGTGTATGCTTGAGAAGTCTGAATGAAAATTTGATAATGGACAAATTTCCTTTACCAAATAATAACAAACTGATTTTGATGCTCAATGGTGCGAATGTTTTCTCAAAACATGATATGAGAAGTGCATATCACCAGGTTCAACTTAGTGCAGAATTTAAATCTCTAACTTCTTTTATTACTGGTGAGGGCACTTTTCAGTTTTGCAGACTGCCATTTGGCTTATGTTCTGCTGAGAGTGTCTTTCAGCGACTAATGAATTCTGTCCTTTCAGGTGTGGATAAGGCTGTTGTGTTCCAAGACGATATCTTTTTATTTGGGAAAGATGTTGGTGAGCACAATCAGACTTTAGCTAAGGTGTTAAATAGGATTGCAAAAGCTGGGTTAACGTTGCGTAAAGAGAAATGCAAGTTCATGACACCACAGGTAGAGTACTTGGGACATTTAGTTACTAAGGAAGGAATAAGACCAAAAGACAATTTAGTTAGTGCTATTGTGAATGCACAAGTACCACATGACAGAGATACTTTGAGGTCCTTTAGGGGTCTTGTAGAACATTATTCAAAATTTGTTTTGGATTTTGCTCACAAGACAGAACCTTTAAGAGTGCTATTGAGACGTGGGAAAAGATTTGTTTGGGAAGAATTACAGCAATCTGCTTTTGATTTGATCAAAGAGGAAATTGCACATGCAGGCGTGTTGACTCCATTTCAGAATGGGGTTGATAGCATAGTTACAGTTGATGCCAGTGCTGTGGGCATTGGGGCTGTTCTAGCACAAAGGCATGGGAAGGAAGAGAAGACTGTTGCGTTTGCCTCACGTTCTTTGTCTGAATCAGAGCGTAACTACTCTGTGATTGAGAGGGAGGCCTTGGCGGCAGCGTGGGCTACTAAACATTTCAGGGTGTTTTTGTGGAGTAGTTCATTTAAGTTGCGTACAGATCACAAACCTTTGTTGAAAGTTTTGGGTCCTGGAGGGATAAAGAATTGTTCTAGAAGACTGGCAAGACTTGCCTAAGATTGCAAGAGTTTGATTGCAAACTTGAATATGTTCCTGGCTGGAGAAACAGGGTTGCAGACTGTTTGTTAAGGCTTTCAGATAAAGAAGCAATTGTATCAGACCTATCTACTGAAGAAGTGGTGGCAAATATAGATGATGAAATGGAGGGGTTTGCCAATGTCATTCCAAGGAAAACATGGGTCAAGGAGATGCAAGAGGATGCAGTTAAGATTGGTGTGGTTCGATTAATGCAAGGTAGTATCAGGAGAGAAAGTATTTTGCCAGAAGGTGTGAGACCATTTTTAAAAGTGGTGGATGAATTATCTATAACTGATGATGGAATGATCATAGATTTATACCTCCTTCTGGATTACATGCCAGATTGATTAGTTTAGTGCATGAGGGGTATTTAGGGCAAACCATGACTAGAAAGAGATTGAGGGAAAGCTATTGGTGGCCTTCTGTGGATCGAAAGGTTAAGGATTGGGTGGAGAGGTGTGAAGCTTGCAAGGAATCTGAAAAAAGGTTGAGGGTTGGTCTGGTATCTTCAAAAGAGTCTCAACATGTGTCTTTAGCTGATAAGGTTTGGGAGAAGGTGTGTTTAGATTTTATTGGTCCTTTTAATTTTCTACCAGACAATGAGAGATATGCTGTTGTGTTGGTTGACGCAAAATCAAAGTGGGTTGAAGTTGCCTTCATGAGTAGCATTACCACTGCTGCTACCATTGCTGTCTTACGTGATGTGTTTCAGAGGGAAGGATTTCCTTCTATACTGCTTAAAGATAATGGTACACAATTGACTTCATCTGAGATGAAGAATTTTTTAGATTCTGTAGGAGTAAAACACTCATGTTGTTCTTTATATAATCTACAGGGAAATGGATTGGTTGAGCGAGTAAATCGAATGGTGAAAGGCACTATGCAATTGGCTCATAGTGCAGGTTTGTCAGTCCATAGATCTGTCAGCGATATGCTTTGGGCATATCGTAGAACTGAAACAACTACCGTAGATTGGGGGTCTATAGGGGAATTTTTTAAGACCACTAGAAGTGCGTTCCCCAAGTAACGTATCACACAAAAATGCACAAATGTGGTCACGGTCATGTGTATATGGTAAATGAGTAAGACACCCTCTCTCATCACCTATGTGATTTCATCCAGCTGACTGGGGAGACATCCCTTAAGGATAAGAACCCTCACTCACCCGAGGGTGACATGCTTCATCATATGGGTCCCCCTTACCAGTGTAGAAATCCTAGTCCACACTGGGAGCTACTACTCCGGGATCTTAAAGGAGGAGCTCAGAGATGTTTTGTGGGCAAAAGGGATGATAATCCCATATGTGAGCAAGATGGAAGTAGTGAAGATAGCAGCGCTGTGTCTGAGAAAAAACAAGTGAATTTAAAACACTACACTAGTATTTATAGTATCAATTTAAAATTTATTGTTTTGTCACATATAGGCAGCAGCAATATCACACTTTTTCCATCTGGTCCTGAAGAAAGCCGATGATACTGTATGATCAAGAGGCTGAAACATGTCGACCACCTAGTGACAGTGGTTCTACCTCTATACCACTGTGCTGTACTTTTTTAACCCTGTCAAGTGGAACACATCAATAAAATAGTTTAGTGTATCCCCTTAGATAGTTTTAAATTCACTTGTTTTTTCTCAGACACAGCGCTGCTATCTTCACTACTTCCATCTTGCTCACATATGGGATTATCATCCCTTTTGCCCACAAAACATCTCTGAGCTCCTCCTTTAAGATCCCGGAGTAGTAACTCCCAGTGTGGACTAGGATTTCTACACTGGTAAGGGGGACCCATATGATGAAGCATGTCACCCTCGGGTGAGTGAGGGTTCTTATCCTTAAGGGATGTCTCCCCCAGTCAGCTGGATGACATCACATAGGTGATGAGAGAGGGTGTCTTACTCATTTACCATATACACATGACCGTGACCACATTCGTGCATTTTTGTGTGATACATATCGTAGAACTGCAAATAGTATTTTGGGAAAGAGTCCATTTGTAATGATGCGTGGAAGGGAAGCTGGTACCAAATTAGTTCTGTCATGGATACGTGAGAAATCACTTTTAGGAGGCTTAAATAAGAGTGATAGTAAAGACAATCACAGACATTTTATTGATGTGGGTGATTGGGTTAAAGTTAAGCCTGGAAGTCACAGCAATTTCTTAAATAAATTCAAAGGACCTTTCAAAGTTAAGGCTGTTGGAGGAAATTGGGTCAAGTTGGTTAATGGCCAAACATGGAATTTGAGACGTGTTGCATTATATCAAAGGTGTTATAGTAGTCATGATGAAAATTTTGAGCGTGACACTGAGTCTAGTGTGTGTTCACGGTGGAAGTTGATGTCTGCTGCTGAATTTTCAAGAGAACAGTCTGATGTTCGTTCGTCTGTTGATGAAGCTTCTGGGTCTGACGAAGAATGTCCAGTTGCAAGGGAGGAAGATGGGTCGGTGGATTCATCTCATGTCTTGAGAGAGGCTGGGGAAAGATGAGCTCCAGTGTATTTGAATGATTATGTGGTTTAGTTTGTACATGCTTTTTCATTCTCCTTGTTATTATGTTATTATTGTGTATCTTTTATTTCTATTTTTCTTTTCTGTTTTATCTCAGTTCTTTGTTTCAGTGTAAGATGGGGAGATGTGTTATATTCTATTAAGATACTTTCAGCTAGGCTGGAATGGCACATCTCTGTTATGCATTGTACATTCTAACATGATGTCACTTGCTTTAGCTTTATTGACAGTTGGTCCAGCTGTGTTTGGCAGGGACATCGTTTGGGGGCTTCCTCTTAAAGAATAAACTCTGCTTGAAGGATAATGTATGTTCTTTCCTGCATCGTATCATAACACATACCCCCATGCACCAACAAACCACCACCACATCCACACACACTGCAAACACAACTCCACCCACAATCCCCAACACATTAACATGCAGAACAACCACACCCAGAACACCCACAGAAACACCCTCCACAGACACACCAATCCCACAGTATACACCCAAAAAACACTGACACACACAATCAAGCACCCAACACATGAGACAAAACATACCCATACTTGCAAAGCATACAGTAGACCCACAAGCAACTGCACCCTCAACAGCCACCAGCACATCACACACTGTTACTCTCTCTAGCTCCAAGGCCTCACTCCTTTCCAAACACCCTACCAAGTTTCCCACTGAAGGTCATACCTTTTCCCTTGCCCTCACCACTCCCAAACCTCCAACCACCCCTTCCAAACATGATCCTACCCCTCCCATACCCACGACCATCCTTCCACCTCCAAACCCACCCCTATTACAGACTTACCCACTCCTTCCACTTCCAAATGCACCCCTTCCAAGCACCAATATACCCCTTCCACTTCCCAACCCACCCCTCCTAAACAAAAGTCCTCCCCTGCCTCTTCCCAACCCACCCCTTCCCAACAGGGAAACCCCTCCCAAACTCAAACATCCCTCGCCGAGGTAAGATCTATGAGGTGCCTGCCCTGCCCAACGGATGACCATTCCTGAAGAGGTTCCCCTGGCAGTTCCTTTTGGGCCAGGTTTGTGGCACTGCAGAGTCCACAGCAGCGCAGTTGTTTTCTGGACTGACTATTGGCCTTGAGTTATGCAGAGATATTCTCTTGTTTAGAACATAAATATTGTTTTAATATTTACCACATTAGTCCTGGCACCTAGCAATGGTGCAGAGTTTAGATTGTGTAAATTATAATTTATTTGAAGATTATGGCAGGTTATACAAAATTTAAAGTGTACTTAGTTATGTACATACACAGGTTGATATAATATGTGATGGTCATTAGATTTTATGGGCAGCCATTTATCATAGTAATGACCACTTGCACCACATAACTGATGTGAGATGTGTTAGGGGTGCTACCGGTTGTCTTATTTAAATTAAGACTTGAAACAGACTCTGTTAACATCTTCAGAATCAGAAAAGACAATTTAGATGAGTAGGAACATTTTAGGTTTGTTTTTAAGATGCTAGATTGTAAGTTAAATTCATTTAGTTATTATCTTTTTAAAAATTGCTTTTTGCAATGCTTGTTTGTTGGCAATCTATATGTGGGTTAACTGAAAACAGAGTGTGCGCTCTTTAAGAGACAGGCTCGAGGCCGTCCTTGTGTCTGATGTCATCACTGTAAGGGGGCTCGCGCTGGCTCGTGGCAGAAGTTATTTATAGACGCTCCTGCCAACGGCTCAACGCTTTGTCTCTCGTTGAGCCTGACGAGAGCTTCTGTTTCAGCGCTGGCTGTTGTCCCGCGGACCTTTGGACTCTGTTTTCCGACTCAAAAGAATCATTTCCTTCCTAATACCCATTTAACCCTAACTCTCATTAAGCCCCGAAAACCCTAGCTGACAGCGCCTGTTGATAGATGAGTTTCGTTGAAGACGACGCATCGGGTTTCCCTTTCCTCATCGTGACAGCCGGGAGGTGCGATTGTTTATCTCCTCTCTGCCGGCTGATCGAGTCTCCTGTTCGCCGCAGCGCGTCTTAACCAGGACAGTAAGACGATAATTATTTCTGCAACAAAGAACTATTGAACATTCATGTTTGTTGAGAGAAAGTGACTTAAAAATAGAGTTTTAGAGTGTACCAGTTAAGGATTAGCGCTAGGCTTGCTGTGAGGGTAAAAACAAGCCTTGGAAGAGACAAATGATTATTTAACATTACATTTGGAGCATTCAAGCATATGGACAAGCGCTTGCCTTGCTGAGAGTGTTTAAACAAGCCTTGGAAGAGGCAAAGGATTTAAACATAACTTTTGGAGCATTTAAGTAAATGAACTAGCGCTTGCCTAGCTGAGAGTGATAAAACAAGCCTTGGTAAAGGCAAAAGACTTGGGTGTGAAAATCCTATTGTATGAATAGTTTCTGTATAATTAATGAACGCACATAGAGTAATGTACAGAAGGCTAATTATTACCAAGGTCAGTTTGGAATGATTATTCTCAGATAGCAGTGTGAATTAGTTGTAGGCTGCTATTTCTTGTCTTCCAACTGCAGAATCTTCAGAACAGAAGAATTATAAAAGTCTCAGGTATGCTCTTGTATGAAGTTATTTAAGTTTAGTTCTCATTAACCCAATTAATCAAATTAATCAGTTAACTCAGTTAGAGATTAAGCGTATTTTTGACATGTTATGTTTATTTGAAGGTGTCAAGACACAGAGCCTGTGCTAAAAACTTCTGTCAAAGTGTGAACAAGGGCCAGCCTAACTTATGGTCAGTAAGCACAATGTTTAGTCATTAACTTAAGTTCAAGAAGTCTGCAGCTGGGTAATTACTCATTAATATTGTACTACAGAGTAGCGTGAAGTCAACGCAGAACACCCATTAAGAAAAGGGTCCACGGCCTGGAACACTTTCTTGAGAGAGACACAACCGAAGATCTTATCTTGTTTATTTGTTGTGAGTCTCTCTGTCCACTTCCCCTTTCCCTGGAGGGGAAGTCAATCCAGTCAGTGTCAAAATCCTGATTGGGTTGGTTGATCCTTGAGGGAGCTGGGAGTTTGCAGCTTGAAGAGGAAACGTCAGAAGAGTCTCACAGGACTTCTCAACAAGATGATTCATTGGGATGTGTGACTACAGCTATTTCACCTTGATTGCTGATCAATATGAAAACGTTTGTCGCTTTTGTCCTTGGATCCAGTGCAGAAGTTACACAGGACAAGGGGAAAAGTTCCCTGGATAGATATGTGGCAGTGATCCAAATTGGGACTGGCATTGATTTTGATAGTATTGCAAATTTTAAATGTTACAGCTTGTCTAGAGCAATGTCAACACCATGTTTCATTTTACCTCCGCCAGACTAATATGGCGGGGGGTCATTTAGGTGAGGATGGCGGGCGTATTGCACCCGCCAGGCCAGCGGTGGCTACTGCCAGCCTGGCGGGGGCAATCGGCCCGCCATCCTAATGGGCCCCTATGTTTGCAAGCATTGCACCATTAACGCCAGTCCTCCAGCTGTGTGACTGCATTCTGCCATTGCATTGCATTAATTTTACCTAAGAATTTGATATAAACTTGGGAGCCTATTTGTCACGAAGTACAGTGCAGCAAGCTACCTTGCTGCACTGCGCTGCACTGCGTGACAGGGAAAGGGCAGTGATATGCTGTATTTAAGGCAATACAGCACATTCCTGCCTTTTCCCCTGCACTGGCAACCTTTGGGTAGCCTAGAGCCAACACAGGCACCTTTGCACCATGGTGCACGGGTGCCTGCATGCATGCAGGATTGTATTTGAGCAGGAAGGGACACCTTCCTGAGAGGCATCTTCTTTCTATGTGTGCTGCATCTGCAGCACACATAGAAAGACGAAGTAACACGAAGAAATGAAGGAAATTCTACTTCTGGGAAGGCGTATCTTTTTGGCACATTCCCAGGTGTACCATTTCTGGTAATTCTCAGAATGTGTCAAAACCATGGACGTTTCATGGGAACACCCACCCAACGCACATGGAGAGCCTTTCCAGGGCAGAGTAAGGCAATGCAGCGATTTGAGCAGCGTTGCCTTACTCCAGATTTATTGAGCCACTCAGGCACATGCAAAGTGGCTTTGCATGATTTCATAAATCACAAGCAAGCTTTGCGTTGCTCTTGCACCATGTCCCGTTGTGCTAAAGTGATACAAGCAGCTCATAAATAGGTCCCATAATTCTTCACAGATACGAGTGTGCGCTGGGCTTTTGACCCAAACAGTTGTGAATCTTTTGTAGTTATCTCATCTACGAAGATTTTTAACTCTTGGCTTTTGCATGTATCCTTTCACTTCGGATCTATAATGTTGAGTACCAATGATATAAAGAAAAAATCAGGTATGATTACAGATAAGCCAGAAAGGGTATACGAGAAGCAAACTACATTGATGTCTTTCATTGTTAACTTCACGGAGCAACATCAACTGGTTAAAATGCATGGGAATGGAAGGATGGTGAGTTATTTCATGCAGGACTACATATGCTGTCAAAAAAATAGAGGGATCACATTTTAATTATGGCAATGTCTTTGCGAAGGTTTTTTTCTCCAATTGTCTCATTTATAATGAAATCATCATTTCAACGAACTCCCTTGTAAGTATGGGCTGAAAATCCGTTCCACTCGCAGAATTTGGGAATTATTGACAATTTTGCGGTGAGTGAATCGCGCAAAATTTTCAAAGAATTCGCAATTTGCGGGTTGGCGGATTTTTTTTGCTTGGTCGCGCTTCAAAAATACAATCTCGCGCGTGCGGTGTTGACTTACCGTGATTCTGAGTTAGCCGAGTTGTTTTTCCTCCCGGTTTGCGTGCGCTGCGCCATTTTCAATCTTGCTGTGTGATCGCGCGAGACTTTTCAACCGCGAGTACGTCATAGTGTCCCGCCATCTTGCACTGCGAGAGACTCCAGAACGTGAATACGTCATAAGGGCCCGCGATCACGCATCGCAAGAGTAAACAATTGTTAACACGTAGATGCGCCGCGCAGCTGACTTCCGGCAGGAGTTTATGAACTTCTCGCTTTCCCGAAATAGCAAAAATTGCAATTCTGCACAAGAAATCTATCGCTGGCAGCATAAACCTTCTGAAATTGATGATTTGGATCAGAATAACTCCTCAGATTGACATTTAGCTGCACTTTTTTATGCAAGGAGTGCATTTTTGGGGGTTTGGGAGGAAAAAAGTGCCCCAGAGTGCCCAACTTCTTAATCCTGTCTAGCAGGCTCCTCCCAGTGCTTTGTCCATGTCCTGGTCACTTTTCATTTGGATCTGGAGCTGGAAGGATTACTCTTTGTGGCTGCTGCTGGATATTTGTATTTGAGGACTATTTGTTTGGATCACTTTTGTAGTTGAGATTTTACAAGTAAGTTGGTGTTGTTAGTTTGGGGCATTGCAGTTGCTGCAACTACAATTCATAAACTTTTTCACAACTTGAAAAAAGTAATTAAAGTGTATTGTGGGTAGCCACAGTATCTAGTAGGCCCAGAGTTTGTCATGGGTGCATGATACAACTGTTTCTGTGAGTTTTGTTGAACTTAAATATCACTTACGACATGGATGGCATGGAATTGAATAGCTGACTGTTTTTGGGTGTTGTTGGGGCCTGGTCCAGGGCCTGGCCATGTGGGTGGGGCCATTTTGAGGCCTGCTCCAGGGCCTGGCCATGTGGGTGGGGGTCTAGGGGCCATTTTGAAGCCAGGCAGTGTGCTTTGTGCCATAGGCCTGCAACCAGTCTGCCTTGCTTTCATCCATTATGCCCAGGGGTAGTCAGTGGTGCATGGGCCAAGTCTTTCTGTGTGTTCTCTTGATTTTAAACATCATTTAGGGCATGGATGCCATTGTATTGGGGTGATTTTTTGTGTGTATTTCGATTTTTTGGGTGTTGTTGGGGCCAGGTCCAGGGCCTGACCATGTGGGTGGGGGCCATTTTGAGGCCTGGTCCAGGGCCTGGCCATGTGGGTGGGGGTCTAGGGACCATTTTGAAGCCAGGCAGTGTGCTTTGTGCCATAGGCCTGCAACCAGTCTGCCTTGCTTTCATCCATTATGCCCAGGGGTACTCAGTGGTGCATGAAACAACTCTCTCTGTGTGGTCTCTCTCTCTTCTATTAATTTAAACATCCATTTTGGATTAGAATTGCAATTTTTATTTTGGGTCTTACCGTTTTTGGGTGTGTTGTTTTAATAATAATAAATGCCTAGTTGCAAATAATAATTGAAGCACAACATATGCAACATTTATTTAACTGATGTCCCTCTGGATTCCTTTGCTTTAGGTGCACAAAGGCTGACAAAATCATCCTCATCATCATCACTTGCTGTAGTGCCAGGAAGAAGTCCTGCTGCGGTGTGTGCACAACGTCACATGACTTCACGTGTGGTCGCCACAGACAATTCTGCAACTCGTGCAACAGCGTCCTGCTGTTCTGACATCTGAAGAAGATGGACCCAAAGAAAGGTGGCCGTAGCTCCTCTACCAAGAAATTTGCCAGTGCCACTGCCAGTAAGAAGGAGCAGAAGAAGCAAGTGGCGCCACTTACCAAGGAGACTGGTGTGCCGACAGACACTTTTTTGGGGGGGAAAAAACTACGCCTGCAGCAGCGGTGTCCTCCGGGGACCAAGCGGGGAGCAGCACCTCCACTTCATTGGACTCAGTGCCACCATGACAAGTTAGGCCCAAGTCCATGAGTGCCGCAGAGGCAGCCTCTTTAATTGCTCTTTCACCATCGACCAGTGATGTTGGCGTTGATTCATCGCAAAGTAGCATCCAATCAACGCAGAATGTAACTCATCTGACGAGTGTTAAGCCACAGCCGCAATGACAACCACAGGTGCAACAAGGAGAGGCGCAAGGAGAGGCTCAAGGAGAGACGCAATGAGTGGCGCAAGGAGTGGCGCAAGGAGTGGTGCAAGGAGTGGCGCAAGGAGTGGCGCAAGTAGAGGCGCATGGAGAGGCGCAAGTAGAGGCGCATGGAGAGGCGCATGGAGAGGCACACCTGCCCACAATGCTTGTTCCTCCAAAAGTAGGCGCACATCAGGAAATCGAGATTCAAGCAGAGGTATCATCCGAGCAAGCCACTCCTCCTGATGATCGATTGTCTTCCAGATCCCCAGCAAGAAAAAGGTCAAGGAGGGCTAGTACAAGTTCTTCTTCAAGCCCCCTTCCTTCCGATGATCTAGATCTTGATTGGAACCCACCACTGCATGTCTGAGAGGGAGGCATGCCATGAGTCGACAAAGGTAGCTAAAAGGAAGGTTCCGGCAAGGCTTTCACTTATGGGTGATGACGACGAACAAGAAGTAGAAGTGGTGTATTCTGCTGCTGATGAACAGTCTGACGATGACGACACCGTCATCACTGTCGTCACTCCAGCCCCAGCGGGCATGCAGCAGACAGACATTTTTACCCTATCCCGAACTGCTGCTGTGCAGGATGTGGGCAGCGTGGCACTGATACCACCACCAACACAGGTAAATACTACACCAACACGACCTACAGCTTCTATATTTTCTCGTCTGAAGGGCCGGCAGGGACCTTCATCCAGCTCGACCTCCATTACCTCAAGTAGTGGTGCTGTAAGTGCACAACAGAGTCAAATTCAGCCACGCCCATCCTCCACTTCATCTGGCATTGAAAGTAGCACCTCCACCACCACCAGAAATCTCCAGTCCCCAGTTTGGGACTTCTTTAGTACTAGCAAAAAGGCGGAAAACCTAGTCATTTGTTCGATTTGTAAACAAGTGGTTAGTCGGGGTAAGCTTGGTACCAACTATGGTACCGGAGGCCAGAGAGGTTATCTAAAAGAAAAAACACATTATCCAGTGGGAGGCATAGCTAAGTAACATCCGGAAAGCCAAATCCAAATGTAGACATTGATATTGCATCTGATGACGAGGAGGAGCTGATCATGCAGGGGGGAGGTGAACAACCGAGAGACATTTTTTCTGGTACACACAGTACCCCTGGCAGCAGCACTGCAGTGGTAGCGCCCACACCCTCCTCTACCCCAACAACATCAAGGAGGCACAGTAGTCTTGTAGAGACACCAAGGCGAAAAAGTATATCAATGAGCCTAACTGGGTTGAAAAGGTCTGGATTCTCCTCATCACATATGAAAACGGTCCAGACCACCATTAAAAGCATTTTTTGGTCGGAGGCGCCATTTGAACGCAACCACCCAACGGCACGTCCTTATAATGCAATGCTGGCTAAAATGTTAGCGCTGGACCTTCTCCCTTTTTCTTTCGTGGAAGGGGTGGGTTTTCTAGAATTTGTGGCAACAGTCTGCCCTAAATGGAAGGTTCCTAGCCGGTCCTATTTTGCCAGAGTTGCGGTTCCAGCTCTACATCAAGATGTGCTGGAGGTGATTGGGGCAGCTTTGCAGAAGAGTGCTGTTCACACTATGCACCTGACAACAGACATGTGGACCAGTTGCCAAGCCCTTGATTACATGTGCATCACTGCACACTGATTCTCTTTTGCAGGGGTTAGAGAAAAGATATCTGCATGTGTTGACAGTGCCCCCATTTTTCAAGCTAGTCGGAAACATGCAACAGTAGGTATGTTTGCATGGAGAAATCTCATACTGCAGTAAACATTTTGGAGGAGTTTAACAGTAAGGTCTTTAAATGGCTGCATCCAAGAAAGCGCATGATTGGTTATGTTTCAACGGATAATGGCAGTAATATAGTTAGGGCCATGAATGATGGTGGCTATTTCAGAGTGCCGTGTTTGGCGCACAGCATTAACATTGTTGTTCAAGATTTCTTGAAAAAAGAAAACAAAGCCAGCAAGTTACTGAGCCCCTGCCGAAGAATCTGCACACGTTTCAGCCATTCTTTTAAGGCCCAGAAGCAGCTGAGGATCATTCAACGTGTCATTAGAGTGCCAGTCAGAGGACTCAACCAGGAGTTCGCAACACGTTGGAACTCAACCTTCATCATGCTTGAGCGTCTGTTTGAGCAGTGCTTGGTAATCAATGAGTATGTCTTTGCACGGGGTTCTTCTATGAAAGACATGAGGCTAGAGGTGGAGGAATGGGGCCTAGTTAAAAGCCTGACAGACATGCTTCGTCCTTTTGAGGTCTTCACGCGTGAAGTCAGCAGGAAGGACTGTACTTTGGGCAAAGCTATCCCATTGTTGCGCATGCTAGAGCACCAACTGAAGGCGGTGTCTTCAACATTCAAAGATGATACTGGCAAGCAAGACGCATATCAGTTGGCGGAGACCTTATTAACCCGCCTACATGACAATGCAAGGCTTAAAGGAATACATTGTGAACAACATTACATTTGTGCCACTATTCTGGATCCACGGTACAAAAAGGCATTGGCCAGCAATACATTCATCAAATACAAAATAGTTCCCTTGAGTTCCTATCTCTAAGTTATAGTGGAGTTCTGATGTTAATTAGAGGTCTCCAAAACTTATACACTTAATGGACTTCCTGTGTATTACCTAACATGATTTTTCATTCATTCACAACTTCTGTCTCAGTTTGAACCATCAAAGTAGCACTTACATTCTAAATTAATATATATTACGTAGCCAAGCTGTATGTGTTATTTCCAAAGATTTATTTTATCTTTATATAAAACAGTTCAGACTTACAAACACATTTTGCATTTAAAAACACATATATATCACTGTTGCATAGGTATTCATATATGGGTTTGCATAAGCTTATTCAGTAATATACAAGCCTAATATCATAATAATCTCAGAAAAACATACATTTGCAATAAGAAATACATTTAAAATTACAATCAAATTCAAGTCGACGCGTTTCGGTGGATCTTGCTGTACGCACCACCTTCCTCAGGACAGTTAAAAACAATTCTTAAGTATGTTCACCTTTTGCCCCGTTGATTAATCGAAGGCCAGTTCCAACTAGTATGATTTTCTTTATTTGGATAAAATTATGGTGTGTTTCTATTCCACCCTTTTCACTATACTCTTTTCAGTATTCTTGACATCATATGGGCACGTCTTTCTTGTTTTTAGAAATACGTATTGGCACCAGTATTGAATTTAGAGTGTTTTCAATCTGTCATTCCTCTTATTCGAGAGTTTTTTGTCACTTCTGTTTACGCTTATTTTCGGGAATTTCTCAATTTTCCCAACATCAGCGTTCTAATACTGGTGCCTCCTTGTTCGACAAAGCTGCGGTTGGTGTCAAGTACTTTACTTGACACCAACCGCGGCTTTGACGAACAAGGAGGCACCAGTATTAGAACGCTGATGTTGGGACAATTGAGAAGTTCCAGAAAATAAGCGTAAACAGAAGTGACAAAAAACTCTCGAATAAGAGGAATGACAGATTGAAAACACTCTAAATTCAATACTGGTGCCAATACGTATTTCTAAAAACAAGAAAGACGTGCCCATATGATGTCAAGAATACTGAAAAGAGTATAGTGAAAAGGGTGGAATAGAAACACACCATAATTTTATCCAAATAAAGAAAATCATACTAGTTGGAACAGGCCTTCGATTAATCAACGGGGCAAAAGGTGAACATACTTAAGAATTGTTTTTAACTGTCCTGAGGAAGGTGGTGCGTACAGCAAGATCCACCAAAACGCGTCGACTTGAATTTTATTGTAATTTTAAATGTATTTCTTATTGCAAATGTATGTTTTTCTGTGATTATTATGATATTAGGCTTGTATATTACTGAATAAGCTTATGCAAACCGATATATGAATACCTATGCAACAGTGATATATATGTGTTTTTAAATGCAAAATGTGTTTGTAAGTCTGAACTGTTGTATATAAAGATAAAATAAATCTTTGGAAATAACACATACACCTTGGCTACGTAATATATATTAATTTAGAATGTAAGTGCTACTTTGATGGTTCAAACTGAGACAGAAGTTGTGAATGAATGAAAAATCATGTTAGGTAATACACAGGAAGCCTATTAAGTGTATACGTTTTGGAGACCTCTAATTAACATCAGAACTCCACTATAACTTAGAGAAAGGAACTCAAGGGAACCCTTTTGTATTTGCTGATATAACTTACCCTGTTTCCCTGAGACACAAGGGTTACTCTCCTTTGATTTATACAGCAATACATTCATTCCTTTTAATGAAACAGATGTTTCAAAGTACAAACATTGGCTAGCTCTGTCAGCCACTCGGTTCAAAAAAGAGCGGCAGGAAATTGAAGGAACCGGCAGAAGTACTACTGAATCAGCAGGCCATCCAGCGTCAAGGTTCACTTCTGTGGCTGAAGGCAGTCACTTTCCCTCACAGCCGTTACCGACACCAGCAACCGTATCATCATCATCCTCACCTGCACCAGGCCCAGCCATAATATTGTCGGAAGCGGATTGGATAACTCATCAAGGGTTTGCTCGTTCCAGTGTTGATGCAAAGGCCTCAGATGGTATGCAAAGTTCAGCACCCCTGGATGACCTTGAGTGGATGGTGCAGGCCTATCTGGATGACCCAACAGAGGTCTTCATTGATCCCAACCCATTGCTGTATTGGTATGGGAAAAGGGGTCAATGGCCACTGATCACCAAGTTGGCTCTAAATTATTTGTCTTACCCACTCGCAAGCGTGTCTTCTGAACGGGTTTTCAGTGCTGATGGTGCCAATGTAACTTCAAAAAGGACCCGCCTCTCGCCGAAAAATGTGGAGAGGTTAACAATGATCAAGATTAATCAGCACTTCATACCACCAGATTATAAAATACGTGAATCCACGCAGGAAGAAGAGGACACCGACTTAGGTGACGGAAGTACTTCTCTGTTAGCTGACCTACTCCCGTCTCAATTCACAGAATTTGAGGATGAGCTCTACTTCCCTGACACCTAGGCCTGAAACTGACTTCCTTTTTTTTCGTCCTTATTCACTTTTATTCCTCTGTGTCTTTCTTTGTTTTGCAACTTTTACCACAACAAAACTCTAATCACAACAAATCCATCAGCACCACTGTCTTCGTCTTATTTCCTTATTGAAGGTGCCGCTGTCTGCATTCCTGAAGGTCACAAGTTCACAACTCAGTCATGCTCCTCTATCCTCCTCCTCCAGACTCCCCCTATTACATTTCCCTCAAGGCAGATGGCTGGATTACGCAGAATCAAGAAACTGTCTCTTTGTAGACGAGTCCCCTCAAAAGAAGTGGGACTGGAATTACTGACTATATGCTGATTGCTGACAGTTACTTCTGAAATTGTCACGAGAGGCTGCCCTGTGGGCCTTCACTTTAGGAACAAGATGCTCACAAAAAGTGGAACAGGTAATGAATTAATGAGATGGCATGCAGTGGACAGCACTGGCTGTCTGGCTCTGAAGAAAGCAATTGCTGTTTGTTTGTTGTGCATGAACTGAATCATGTCTTGTTATTTAATCTTTTACACACTAAATATAACTCAAGTCTACTCTGTTTTTACCTTGTTTAATTCAAATTGTACTTCTACTGCAGGGGCCACTACGTTGCATTTTTTAATATGCAAAATGTCCTTGGACTCACTGTGTGTGTAGACTGCAACTGCATGAACAACATTGAGTTTGCCAATCTACCATGATGATGATGAGTCTTGATGATCAAAGTTACATAATATCTTTTTTCTTTACAGTCACTCACTGGGAAGGATGGATCATCATCATCGGTTTACGGACGAACTATGGCCATTTCGTGAGTGGCAAACAGGTAAACAAGTCAACAACAACTACAGCAGAACTACATGTCTGTCTAGTCGTGGTATGAAGTGGTCGAGCCAGTGTAGTGTTGTTATGCCAGAGTCCAGACAGCAGTTCATGTTAAATTGCAGCTATGTGGCTTGCAGCATACAATTAGATTTGCTTTGTCTGTCTTTGTCAAAGAGGTATGCTACATCAGGTTGCTTCACTCAGTGGTGCCTGCCTTGACCGTCTGCATGGCCTTGGCCTGCTGTGTGCTAATTACTATCCTTGAAAAGGAGACTCAGAGTACGCACTTTAGAAATGATGCTTGTATGTAATACTGTCGCCTCTGAAACTGAAAGTGTTATTTTTGCACTACACACCGTACCTTATATTTTTTTCTCCGTGGTGTTTTAATATCACTTCCTGTTTTTCCATCAACAATTACAGGCCGGCTTTTACCATGTGCGATGGGAAAAACGATTAACTCAGGCTTACCATTAGCGATCTGCAATTCCGCATCCGCCAGGCAGGCAGTGGACAGTGTGTCTGGTCACCAAGATTGATCGACGGAGCGTCAGATGGAATGGAGGAGTACCGTGAATAAGAGAAATGGCTGGATGCATGCAACTTCCCAAATTGAACAGGACAACTACAACATACAGTTACAGTATCCTCTTCACTTCTCCTTATCTTTTAAATAATGTTATTGTTGTGAACTTCTATGAGTGTGCATTTGTTTGCTCTCTGCTTCAAATTCATCCCTCTAGCTATTTGATAAGTTTCTTTGCTATTTTTAAAACTAATTTAATGTACTAATAAGTGTTTATTCTCTCTGAGGGCAGATAGGCAAGTGAAATTGCGTAATTACTGCAGCCCTGTACTGTCAAATTGTTTCTTCATAGTTAGTAAGTTGTAGTAAGTACTACTTTTAAGTAACCTAACCATCCTTTTAGCAAACAACTTCATGCATGCAGTAGTGCACTTCCTTTATGTCCCTTAAAAGATTTATGGATATCTTCGTATCCAAAGATTTGTTTTTCTTCACTTGTTGTCTGTCCATGCTGTGTTTTTTCTTTCCTCTCTTCACAAAACTTTCCCAAAAAAACCCATTCCCATCCAATTTTCAAACCCTAACCCTCTTCCCCCGGGCTGTGTGGTTTTCATTGAGGTGTGACTAAATAACAACAATAATTCCACACACTTGCTGGGGAGGATAAGTTCAAAGGAACAGAAAATCAATTTCAAGGCGGGTGAAGGAATCCGAGGATATATTCTTATTCTTACTCTGCTTGACACACACCCATGAGTATTTGCAAATCAAATCAGAATTTCATGCGCGCCATCAAGTTGATTGATCATCAACAACATCCTCCTCCTGCACGTGACGAATGCTTACGCTGCTGTGTCCTTCACCTTCAGTACTATTTCTTGTAGTAGCCATACTCCACGCAACTACTACTTATATTTTGAATACTTTAGCATTGCTTAGGCTACAATTTATGGCACTGTTCTTGTGTACTGTACTATCTATCATACTGTTCTAATGCTACGCTCAGGCCACTCAATGTTTCATTTCCTTTTTTAGGGCTCGGGCGCAGCCCAGAGTCCTATTCCAGGCAATATGAAAATGGACCTTGGATTCCACATAGCTCGTGCGTGTGGATTTCCAAGGTCCATTCCCATTGGCCTTGGCGTGCGTGCTGTTTTTAAACAGAACAAGCAATAGGCCATAGGCGGTCGCGTAGCTCCCCCTATGGCCTATGGGTGTCTGTTACGCGCACCATAGGCCATATCTCTTCAATTATTGCGGCTGTCAAGCCACTGTAATTGAAGAGATATGCTCACAGTGGCACGAGTGCGCACACCACTAGCAGGCTTCTTTTAGTTTTTTTTACAATTCAATCGTTTTCGCGATCGGTTAAAGTGCTGCTTGTTTTTTTTTTACAATTGGATCATGACTTTTCTGTTGCTCTCCTGCCCCTAACTACCCCATCAGTAAGATTAGATCCTTCTATAAATCTACCTAGTGTTTTATTTTTATTTCAACACAGCGTCTAATCTCACACAATCTCCCAGCACACCTCCTCCGCTCACTAAGGGGCATATTACCAAGGGCAATATCGCCGCTTTAGCGGGAAAAATTCCCGCTAAAGCAGCGATATTTTTATCGCCCCAATTCCCTAGCTGTCGCTAACACCAGTTAGCGACAGCTAATAGGCGATAGCGGGCATTTAGGGGCCCACTCTGCATGTCAGCGATGATTATCGCTAATGACATGCAGAGTGGGCGTGCCAAGATGTTAGCGACTGGAAACAGTCGCTAACATCGCTTTCCCCTATTACCAACTTTTGGAAATAATCGCGCTAGGCGCGATTATCTCCAAAAGCTAACGCCTGCCCAGAGCAGTTCTTAGCCATGTTATCCAATGGTAGGTGGATAACATGGCTAAGAGCATTTGCTCGCTAATGCATGAATATCGCTGACTTTTCAGCGATATTCATGCATTTCGGCCGATTTTTATCGCTTAGGAGATAAACCTTGATAATATCAAGGCTCCTAAGCGATAAAAATCGTCGGAGCGCGGCGATATTTAAATGCCCGCTAACCAAGGTTAGCGATAATTATCGTTATAGCTTGGTAATATGCCCCAAAGTGTGAAAGCAATTCCAATGCTAAATAAGTCTCCAGGTGTTGTTTCTCTTCTGCAAATGCTGCATAATAGTAGGATGCAGTCTCATTTTCTGAACTGTCATGATCAAAATAAAATCTGCCATTCCCTTCTAATAATGTCTCCTTCTTTTCATTTTTTTTTCGAAATATCTTTCTTACTGCTTTCGTCTCAGTTCTGGACGAGCTCCGATAGTGCGTGGACAGTGGTTACTCCGTGGGACCTAATTTACTTGACCTTTCTGCTGCCTGTAGAACAGTGAATCATTTCAATTTAATTCAACATCCGGTAGCATCCAGCCTGCGCGGTGTAACCTTCCGTTTTTTGCCTCTTTCTGTCAGGGAGAAGTCAATATCTGACTCTCCCCTCCTTTCGATCTTCAGTACCTCTGAAGTGTGAGGTTCCACCTGGGTCTTCCCCATCCCCTAACTATGAGGATGTGGTCCGTCGGCTAGACTGTCGACTTTTAAAGCGCTCCAATACCTTCGGGTCGACTTTGCGCTATATGATTAACAAAACATAAAAAAACTATATTATATCGAAACGTCACTTGTCAGACAAGGTCCTTCCATGTGGAGTCTGTACTGTCGGCTGACACTCTATTAAACAGGCCCACGTGCTTCAAACATCTCCATTTCTTGCCTCCTGGCAATCTAGGCTTGGCTGAGTGACAGTCTTCTGAAGCTCTGTGCCAGTAAGGGGGCGGTACCGACTCTTTGCAAAAGCAGCTTGCGTAATCCTAACTTTTGGTCTATAGAGGTGGGCCTATTCATCATGCCCCGTAGTCAGAATTGAAAGCCTTGAATTTTAATATGGCTAGGAGCTGCACCTGGGGAGAAAGAAGTGAAGGCAGCAGTTTCTGCCCGCTCCTATCAGATGAGGCCGGTTAATAAATGGTTGCTTTTTTGTACCCTAACATCTTCGAGCACTCTACGTGAGAGCAAGGCTACTTTCCAGAATGGACTACATAAATGTATGCTAATTGTGGCTACTGCGGGGTCTTCAAAATATGTCACTCCAGCTCATCTTCAAGTCTATGTATCAGCTGCCAGTCAGCATCTACATTGGTTGCCTCACACGACCCATCGAATTTTCAGCCTTATGCCTAGTACCACAGGCATTTTAGGATCTTGGTCCAAGTGCATTTGTTCTAGACTTCAGAGACATGTTCTTGCTCTTCTCCTGCTTTCTGGAGCCTTATCTATTCCATATCCATAGTGCCCAGTTTCAGCCAAACCCATCTCGGGAGTAGGCAATCTTGGTGCTCACCGCTCATCTAAGACTTGGTCTCCGAGATGCTCTTTGGCATCCTGCCCCCAGTCACAGTGCCTCCAGTAGAGCCCAGCTTAAGCCTAATCTTTGCCTTCATTCTCCGTTTGCAATTTGTGCAAATCTGAGCAATGGTACTTTTGACTGCAGAGTGTGAGTGACAGCAGAGTGAGAGTGAGAGTGACAGCAGAGTGAGAGTGACAGCATGGGAGACAGCAGAGTGAGAGTGACAGCATGAGAGACAGCAGAGTGAGAGTGACAGCATGAGAGACAGCAGAGTGAGAGTGGCAGCAGAGTGAGAGTGACAGCAGAGTGAGAGTGACAGCATGAGAGACAGCAGAGTGAGAGTGACAGCAGAATGAGTGACAGCAGAGTGAGAGTGACAGCAGAGTGAGAGTGACAGCAGGGTGAGAATGACAGCATGAGACAGCAGAGTCAGAGTGACAGCAGAGAGAGAATGACAGCAGAGTGAGAGTGACAGCATGAGAGACAGCAGAGTGAGAGTGACAGCATGAAAGACAGCAGAGTGAGAGTGACAGCATGAGTGACAGCAGAGTGAGAGGGACAGCAGAGTGAAAGTGACAGCAGAGTGAGAGTGACAGAATTAGAGACAGCAGAGTGAGAGTGGCAGCAGAGTGAGAGTGACAGCAGAGTGAGGGTGACAGCAGAGTGAGTGACAGCAGAGTGAGAGTGACAGCATGAGACAGCAGAGTGAGAGTGACAGCATGAGACAGCAGAGTGAGAGTGACAGCAGAGTGAGAGTGACAGCAGAGTGAGAGTGACAGCAGAGTGAGAGTGACAGCATGAGAGACAGCAGAGTGAGAGTGACGGCAGAGTGAGAGTGACGGCAGAGTGAGAGTGACAGCAGAGTGTGAGTGACAGCAGAGTGAGAGTGACAGCAGAGTGAGAATGACAGCAGAGTGAGAATGACAGCAGAGTGAGAGTGACAGCATGAGACAGCAGAGTGAGAGTGACAGCAGAGTGAGAATGACAGCAGAGTGAGAGTGACAGCAGAGTGAGAATGACAGCAGAGTGAGAGTGACAGCAGAGTGAGAATGACAGCAGAGTGAGAATGACAGCAGAGTGAGAGTGACAGCATGAGACAGCAGAGTGAGAGTGACAGCAGAGTGAGAATGACAGCAGAGTGAGAGTGACAGCATGAGAGACAGCAGAGTGAGAGTGACAGCATGAGAGACAGCAGAGTGAGAGTGACAGCATGAGTGACAGCACAGTGAGAGTGACAACAGAGTGAGAGTGACACCCTCCACCTCCACCCTCCAACTCCAACTCAACCCTCTAACTCCACCCACCAACTCCAACACCAACTCCACCCTCCAACTCCAAATCCACCCTCCAACTCCAAATCCACCCTCCAAATCCAACTCCCCCTCTAACTCCAACATCCAACTCCACCCTCAAACTTAAACGCCATACTCCAACTCCACCCTCCAACTCCACCCTCCAACTACACACTCCAACTACACACTCCAACTACACACTCCAAATCCACCCTCCAACTCTAACTCCACCCTCCAACTCTAAATCCACCCTCCAACTCTATCTCCACCCTCCAACGCTATCTCCACCCTCCAACTCTAACTCCACTCTCCAACTCTAACCCCACCCTCCAACTTTAACTCCACCCTCCAACTCCACCCTCCAACTCCACCCTCCAACTCCACCCTCAGACTCCACCCTCCAACTCCACCCTCCAACTCCAACTTCCAACTCCAATAATAGGAACAGTAATGATACATGAGGAGAAAATTACAAGTGAACAAAGTACAACAGCAAACATTAAGTTACAAGGCGCAAAAGTGACACAAGAGGTAGCAAACGGTGAAATACAGGAGGAAAAAGTGACATGTGTGCAGGTTACAACAGCGAACAAAGTACAGGTAGAGGTATAATACTGTCCACCCTCCAACTCCACCCTCCAAATTCACCCTCCAACTACACCCTCCGCCCTCCAACTCCACCCTCCAACTCCAACTTCCAACTCCAACAATAGGAACAGTAATGATACATGAGGAGAAAATTAACCCACCCTCCTATTCCACCCTTCTATTCCACCCTCCAACTCCACTCTCCAACTCCACCCTCCAAATACACCCTCCAACTACACCCTCCAACTCCAACCTCCAAACTCCACCCTCCAACTCCACCCTCCAAATCCACCCTCCAACTCCACCCTCCAACTCCAACCTCCAAACTCCACCCTCCAACTCCACCCTCCAAATCCACCCTCCAACTCCACCCTTCAACTCCAACTTCCAACTCCAACAATAGGAACAGTAATGATGCATGAGGAGAAAATTACAAGTGAACAAAGTACAACCGCAAACGTTAAGTTACAAGGGGCAAAAGTGACAATTGTGAGCAAACAAAAATACAGGAGGTAGCAAACGGTGCAATACAGGAGGAAAAGGTGACATGTGTGCTGGTTACAACAGCGAACAAAGTACAAGTAGAGGGATAATACTGTCCACCCTTCAGCTCCACCCTCCAAATTCACCCTCCAACTACACCCTCCACCCTCCAACTCCAACAATAGGATCAGTAATGATAAATTATTTTTTTGTAATTTGTTTTTATTTACATTTTACTTTAACAGTGGCATAGTATATTGGATAACATTCGCATAGAATAACAACTCTTAGCGTATATCTCAGAGCACATTAATGATCATGCCATTACCAGGCGAGTGTCCAGTCGCCATAAAAGTCTTACAATGAGGACATGTTGAATGTAACTGGGGAAAGAACTGGGGGTAGGGGTTCAGGGTATGAAGGGTGGTAAGAGCGGAAAGAACCGATGGGTAGCGTGTACTCCTGTAATAGCGCAGTATGGAAGGGCATCAAGGGTATAGGATGGGACCTGTGCACGGGCTAGGGGCGAGTGGAGGGCTCTTCCTGAAGGCGCTTAGTTAAGCATTGCTATCCGTTAGCTGCGGGTAGCTCTTGCGATGGGGGTCCAGTGTTCGTGTCCGCAGTGTGCCCCTGTGATAGCGTGGTTTGCGATGTGTGGGGAACTCCTATCGGGTCATCTTGGGCCGGTGGTTGTGTGAATTGATGTAGTGGGATGGCCCAATCCATGGATATAGGGTGTTTACGTATCCCCTTCACCTCCTCTTCCCTCAATGTTTCTTCCTCCGCCAGCGCCCATTTCTACACTGCACCCTACCAAGCCTTGACCGGGGGACCTGTAGGGGACCGCCAGTGCATGGCTATGTTTTGTTTTGCTAATAAAATAGCTAGGTAGGCGAACCTAAGGGGTATCTTGTGTTGCTTCTTTCTCTGGTAAAGACCCAGAGCACAGGCGTCCCAAGTGTCCAAGATCGTGAGCCCAGTGAGTGCTCTAACGGAATTATGTATGTGTTGCCAATATGAATGTAATGTGGGGCAGCTCCAGAACATGTGATGGAAGTCCGCCGCATGCAATTGACATCTGGGACACGAAAACTGGGTATCGGGATAAAAGCGTTGGAGACGCGCCGGCGTCAAATAGGCCCTGTGCGTAACATAGAATTGTGTGTTTTTAAAGCGTGCGTTTCGGGACACCTTCTTGGGGTATTCAAGAGCCCTGTCCCATTCCTTCTCGTGTAAGGAGCGGCCTAGTTCCTCTTCCCAAGTAGCTCTGAGAGCCTCTAGTGGCACAATTCTGAGTTCCCTGATAGCCTTATAGAGCCATGTGACCAGGTGTCGCCCCGCCCCCATATGTAAAATTGAGTGTATGACTGAGTGTGTAGGTGGGTTCCATGTCGAGAGGTCGCAGTGTGGACGGTAGTGTGCGAGGAGCTGGCGATGGAGAAAGAACTGGCCCACTGGGAGATCATATTCTTCTGACAACAGTTGGAATGGTCTGAGCTGGCCATCCTCAAATAATGACTCCGCCTCCGTGATGCCACAGTCCGTCCATGCTCGTAACATGTGAGATGTGTAGTAGTGTTCCTGCATAGGCCACGCAGCCAGAGGAAGGAGGGGGGAGTATGGGGCCCTTCCGGACGACATCCGGTGTATCCTTAGCAAGCACTTGCATGCGATCGTGATATGTAGGGGATATGTGCGTCTAGGTCTGACAAGAGTAGCCGACAAAGTTCTGGGATGGGCACTGGACCATTTACGGTCTGTGTCTCCCCCAGGTGTCTGCCTGCCGTCCAATACGAAAGCCATTGGAGTTGGGCGGCGAAGAAATATGACTCGAAAGAAGGGGCGGCGAGGCCTCCCTGTGTGGTTGGCAGTTGCAGCTTCGTTAGCGCTATCCTATGTCTACTTGTCCCCCAGATCAAGGAGCTAAGGAGTATATCTAATTCTCTAAAGAAGGCTCTGGGCGGGATGATGGGCAGGTTCGTGAAGTAGTATAGCAGCCTCGGACCCATGATCATTTTGGCGAGAGCCACTCGACCAATCGGGGCTAGGGGGAGATTCTTCCAGAATCCCACCGAGGCTCTGATGCCGGCTTGTGCCTTGCGGTGATTACCGTCATAAATATCGGGCGGGGTGAGATAGAGATGAATCCCTAGGTATCTAGGGGCCTCTGCGCTCCAGGCCATGGTTTGGTCGCCTAGTCTAACGACTCGTGGGGGAGAGTGTGGATACAGCGGGTATACTGTGGATTTCTCCCAGTTGACGTGCAGCCCGGAGACTCCTGTGAACTCAGTCAGTGTGGTCCAAATGGGCGTTAAGTCAGCAGCGATGTCCGTGATATATATTAGGAGATCGTCAGCGTACATAGAGACACTATGTGTGATGTTCGACATAGGAATTACCCACAGCTCCCCCTCCCGGCATAGGCGAATGGCCAGTGGTTCCACAGCGAGGGCAAAGAGCAGAGGAGAGAGCAGGCAGCCTTGCCTCGTGCCCCATTGCACCGCGAATTCAGGTGAAATACCACTCCCCATGCGTACCCGTGAAGTGAGTTTAGTGTATAAGAGC
Source organism: Lissotriton helveticus (assembly GCF_964261635.1). NCBI lineage: Eukaryota > Metazoa > Chordata > Amphibia > Caudata > Salamandridae > Lissotriton > Lissotriton helveticus. The sequence continues at coordinate 1,077,119,006 of NC_136067.1, read as the reverse complement.
TGTGTGTATGGCAGGATCGTAGGGCCAAGGCCTAGTCATTGTAGTACCGAGAAAAGGTAACGCCATGTGAGGGTGTCGAAGGCCTTTTCGAGGTCGAGGATGAGGCAAGCTGCTCTGGGGTGGGCGTCCCCTATTTGATCCTGAACATGGAACAGCCGGCGTATATTCTGAGATGTGTTCCTGCCCGGGACAAAACCACATTGGTAGGGATGTACCAGGGGCCGTATAATTTGCGTGTATCTGTCCGCCAAGATCTTCCCGAGAATCTTGCAATCAGTAGAGAGGAGTGTGATAGGGCGATACGAGGGCATCAATTGTGGGTCACGGTTGGGTTTCAGGAATGTCACAATGACCGACTCCCGGAGGGATTTCGGCAATTCCATCCAGTGCAGTGGCATACATTGCTGCCAGTCTGGGCACCAATAAGTGGGAGAAGGTTTAATAATATTCCAGGGGGAACCCATCCAGTCCTGGTGCTTTGTTGCAGGCTAATGTGCGCAGGGCCTGGGAGATATCTGCGGGTTGTATCCTCGCCTCTAGTGACTTCCGGTCCTCCCTTGTGATCTCAGGAATCACCAGGGGACCAAGAAAGTGGTCTATGCTGTCTTTTTCAACGGGGGTTGGGTGACTGTATACCTCCGAGTAATGTTGGTGAAATGCCGAGAGTAACTGATCTTGGGACCTCACTAGGTTACCACGGGGGTCTAGCACCTCAGTAATAGGCTTCACCTCGCTATCTTGTTTTGCTAACCATGCCAGAAGGGTTCATGTTTTATCTCGTTCCTTATGCAGGCGGGTTGCGTATGTCCTGAAATTGTAGCGTTGCAGATCAACGCAGGCCGCCATGTATTCTGTTCTGGCGTTAGCTATCTGTGCCACCACTTCTTCCGAGTGTTCATCCTGCTTAGTGACGGAAGCAAGGTGCTGCACGGTTTGAGTACGTGCTTTCTCTAGCATGCGTCTCACTCCTACGATTTGTGTGATACATTCTCCTCATCCCGCGTCCCATTCAATTAAAGTGGAGGATGCCGTTCCCATGTTGTTCGCAAAGTAGTTCTCTGACCCTGGTCATGCGTGAAGACCGGGTCCGCTAGGCAATCCCATGGGAGGCGCCATGTGGGAACGGGGGGTGTGGGGGTCTCCAGTTTAACTGCAATATGTGTGCGCCATGGTCAGAGATGATCCTCCCTAGGTAGTCTGTGTGATGTACTTTGGGCAAGATAGCTGCCGAGCATAAGAATCTATCCAGTCGGACCCGAAGGTTATGGGGGATGGAGTGGAATGAGCATAATTTAGTCTGCAAGTGTTGCATTCTCCATGCGTCAGTGAGTGCCCATTCTGTTACCCAATCCCTGAAGCGCTCCATTTGTTTCTGCGCAACTGAATGTGTGGGGGGAGGGTGGGAGCGGTCAAGTGTGAGGTCCAAGGTGCAATTGTAGTCGCCTCCTAGTGTCCACGGAGTGGAGGTAAATTGTGCGAGGGACCCGGTGAGGTGTTCCCAAAACTTGTCCTGGTCTGTGTTCGGGGCATATATACTACCCAGCAAGATCGGGTGTCTATCTAGAAGACCCTCTATGAGGGCGTATCTGCCTTCCTTATCCACCACCCGTATAAGTTCCTGGAAAGGGGTCCCCGGGCGAATCCAAATCAATGCGCCCAGTGCGTAGGAGGAGTATGCCATTGCACAGATAGTTCTGCGCCATTTGGAATGCAATCTGCCTATTTCGGTGTTAGTGAGGTGTGTCTCCTGGAGGAACACAATTCGGGCGTTATGACGTTTCACATAGGAATATACAGTGTAGCACTTGCGCGGTGTATGAAGAACTCGGACGTTAAGTGTTAGGATACTAATATTTGCATTGCGTGTTACTACCGCCATGTGAGAGTGTCAGTGGTTGTGCAGGAAGGCCGTGCCCATCGGGGTCCAATGTCCCGTGGGTCCCTTGTGGTAGGAGGAGTAGAGAAGCCATTAAGCAGCACTTGGAAGTCCGGCTCGGGTACCCTGTTGCATATAAGACCATGAGAGGGTGGGGTGATCCGAAACAGGGAATATAACTACGAAAAACTAAGGTTGGGGAACTGACCCAATAGAGAGGAGAGGACCCATTACAGTCTGCAATGCTTCCAAACCCACTCTCTCTAACCAGGGAGTATAACCAAAAGAAAGAGCAAATCAATGGGGGTGTCAGTACGTGCTGGGCGAGACATGTCGCTGATCGGGCTCTCGTAGGATCTCCTGACGTCGTCTGGAGTGTGTCATCGTATATCTGTGGCGTAAGAGTTCAAGGCAGGAGTTCAGCTCATGCAAGTCAGTCAAGAGTGGTTAAGAGATCAGCTCAAACCGGGAACGAGGCTCCTTGTCCATCCATCATGGTATCGGCCGTCTGGGGGGTGACCATGGGAGGTGTGCCCGTGTCCATTCCTGAGACCGTTCCGTCGCTGTCGTCCTCCCCTTCAGAGGTAAAGAGTTGTGGAGCTTGGTCAATGTCCCCCGACTGTTAGGGGGTCTGTAGATCGATCACCGCTTGTAGGGCCCCTCGTCTATCCTTCATGATTTGTTCAAGGTTCAGGGAGTCCTGGGCACTGGACAGGGGGATCGTCTTAGACCTTCTGTTCAATGGTTTTGGGGTGCGTCTCCTCGTGCGTGGCGGTTTAAAGGTTGGGTCTTGCACAGAGTCCGTTCTGGATTGTGGCGTGCAATGTCAGTCCGCCCATTCCTGTGCCTCATCCGCATTCGTGTAGAAGGTTGCCGTACCATTGTGGAGTATTTTGAGACTGGCGGGAAAGAGGAGAGAGTACTGTATGTGATGCGCCCGTAGTCAGCGTTTTACCTCCAGGAACATAGATCGTTATTGTTGTACCGCCTGGGCGTAATCTGGAAAGATCATTATCTGCTTGTTTTCCACATGTAGGGGCCTGCTTGTCTGGCCGCCCGGAGTACTGCATCTCGGTCCCGAAAGTGCAGGAATTACGCCAGCATCGGCCGGGGAGGCGCTCCTGGTGGCGGCTTGTGGGCCAGTACACGCTAGGCACGTTCGACTGAGAAGAATGCCGTTCTGTCAGCCGCAGGAGTGAATGATGACACCCAGGTCTCCATGTACCCTAATGGGTCCGTGCCTTCAATTCCCTCTGGAAGGCCTAGCACCCGGATGTTGCAGCACCGTGACCGCCCCTCTAAGTCATCTGTGTGCTCCTTAATAGTGGATAGGCGGTGTAGGACCTCCTGCAGCGTCGTTTGGTGTTTCTTGACAACAGGTTGCAGCTCCGCGAGGTCTTTCCCATCCTCCTTCACTTTGTCAGACAGTTTGCGATGTTTATCACGTAGGAGACTGATGTCAGTCGCAAGGGTGCCTAGGTGTTTTTCCACTGATATCCTGGAGTGTTCGATGGCCGTCAATACTTGATCGAGCTTGTCCGATACTGACGGGTCGGACTGAGCCACCATTGGGGCCGTCGTCATCCTAGTGGTTGGCATATGCTATGGGGCAGTCTCCGGTACCGCAGTCTGCTGAGATCCCCTAGGCTTCCCTGTATTGGCCAATGGAGGGGGGGACCCTTCGTAGCGTGGATGCCGCAGATGGGGATGAGTGGGCTGCGAGCGTCGCACCGCCGCGTTAGGCCAGGAGAAGTCCGACAGGTCGCGAATGCCCCGTCAGCAGGCGCCGCTGGGTCAGAGACGCTTCGAAAGGGACAGGATCCTCTGTCCCGGTCGCCTCTGTGCGCTGGTCTGCCCCCCCGCTGGGTATGTCCGTGTATGCTAGTGCCAGTATTTTGGGGGTGACAGTTCTTGAGGTGTGCCCCCTGCGAGGTGTGAGGGTTTACGTGGTCGGTGAGTTGGATTATGGTGCCGCCAAATACAGAAAGGGCACTGGGGATCCTTCTGCGCTGGAATGGTGTTGGTGCTGCGCCCCAGGCCCGACGTCGCTGTTCCGCTGTCGTCAGTGAATAGGGCACCTCGGAGTCCATGCAGGGGTTGCCCCGATGTCGCTCTCTCAGTTAAGCGCGGAAGCCGATGCCAGGAACAATCCGGGTCTCTATGGCGCCATTTTACGGTCAGGCGTCGTCTGGTGTGCCTCGCCGCAACTGATCGCTTAGGAGTAGTGGGTGTTCTCTGAGCAGTCCCACCCTCGGTCGAAAGTCTGATGGCTCACCTGGGACACGGACAATCGGTTCCCGGGCCACAGTCTCAGTCGTTCTGGGTAGCGCGGGTCCCGGGCGCCATCTTGAGGCCAGGCAGTCTTTGAGAAGGCAACAGCCCTGCTCGAGCGGCTCTCGGTGTATGGCGGCAATCCTCTCTGCCTGAGATCGAGGAAGCAGGCTATTCACCGATCATCTGCCGACAGGGGGTCGCTGCAGGAGGTCCCAGTCCCGGCCCCGGAGTCAGGAGGTAAGGCGGGATCGGGACGCCATCTTAGGTCCCGGCGGCGGAGATGAAGGGGGGTTCGTCGGGTCGCCGTCTGGGCTCCGGTACTGTCCCGGAGAGCTACGCCAAGATCGGTGTTGTTCTGAAACAGCGGCAGAAGCCGGCGGTGCCTAAAGTGTCCGCCGCGGGCCGCCCCGCTGCAAGTCTGTGTTCAATGGCAGGCAGGTGCCATCTTGTCCCCACCGGCCGTCAGCTCAAACTGTACACCGTTTTCGCAGGTCGTATCCCTCTCAGCCAGGTTTCATGCACCACCGCGGACTCAGCGTGATGTCCGGTGCTGGTGTGTTGAGTTTGCTGCTCCGAACGGCACTGGAAAATGGGAAAAGTGCTGGCCTGATCACGGAGCCTCAGCCAAGCACGTCTGTTCGCATGGCTGACTTGGCCACGCCCCCCCGGAACAGTAATGATACATGAGGAGAAAATTACAAGTGAACAAAGTACAACATTTAACGTTAATTTACAAGGCGCAAAATTGACAATTGTGAGCAAACAAAAGTACAAGAGGTAGCAAATGGTGCAATACAGGAGGAAAAAGTGACATGTGTGCAAGTTACAACAGCGAACAAAGTACAAGTAGAGGTATAATATTGCAATATATGGCAGACACTCAAGCACAAGAACAAACGTTACGCAGGTAATGGTGGCACCTATGCAAGTATTGAAAGCAAAAAATATGTGTGGAAAAAAAACATTTGCTTACGTAAACAAACACTAACATAATCATAAATAAACAATAAGTGAACACATACATGCCAGAACACAAACAAATTAATAAAAAAAATAACGTACCTGTCAGACGAGGCATGAGACACACAGCAAACCCGACACTCCTTCCACAAACCACGTGGTCAACAGTCTGGGAATTTGACGCGCAACAATTGGTACGCTATGTAACACAACGTAGCAATCTCATTGGCTGCGGCACACGTCAATCAAAAAATAAACACAAAACGAAAAAAAAACTAGACCGCAACACTCAAAAACGTAACTATCGTTACGGGACATTGCCACGTCCGCCATTTTCTTTCACATTAAAAAGATCTACACACACACAACAACACATACACACAAAAAAATCGCACACACAATGAAATAAAAACACACGCACACAACACACACAGACACTAAAAACTACAACTCCACACACACACAAACATACACACACACCACCACACACACACAACACCCCAACACACATCTGCAACACACACTAACACACACAATACACACACACCCAACACCACACACCCCCTCCAACTCCACCCTCTAACTCCACTCTTCAACTCCACCCTCCAACTCCACCCTCCAACTCCAACCTCCAACTCCACCCTCCAACTCCAACTCCACCCTCCAACTCAAACTCTACCCTCCAACTCAAACTCCACGATACAACTCCAACTCTACCCTCCAACTCAAACTCCACCCTCCAACTCCAACTCTACCCTCCAACTCAAACTCCACCCTCCTACTCCAAGTCCACACTCCAACTCCAAGTCCACCCTCCAACTCCAAGTCCACCCTCCAAGTCCACCCTCCAAGTCCACCCTCCAAGTCCACCCTCCAAGTCCGCTCTCCAAGTCCACCCTCCAAGACCACCCTCCAACTCCACCCTCCAACTCCACCCTCCAAATCTACCCTCCAACTCCAAATCCACCCTCCATCTCCAAATCCACCCTCCAACTCCAAATCTGCCCTCCAACTCCAAATCCACCCTCCAACTCCAACCTCCAAGTCCACCCTCCAAGTCCACCCTCCAAGTCCGCTCTCCAAGTCCACCCTCCAAGTCCACCCTCCAACTCCACCCTCCAACTCCACCCTCCAAATCTACCCTCCAACTCCAAATCCACCCTCCATCTCCAAATCCACCCTCCAACTCCAAATCTGCCCTCCAACTCCAAATCCACCTTCCAACTCCAACCTCCAACTCCACACTCCACCTCCACACTCCAACTCCACCCTCCAACTCAAACTCCACACTCCAACTCCACCCTCCAACTTCACCCTCCAACTCAACCCTCTACCTCCACCCACCAACTCCAAATCCACCCTAACACCCACAATACACACACACCCAACACCACACACCCCCTCCAACTCCACTCTTCAACTCCAACCTCCAACTCCACCCTCCAACTCAAACTCCACCCTCCAACTCAAACTCTACCCTCCAACTCAAACTCCACGATACAACTCCAACTCTACCCTCCAACTCAAACTCCACCCTCCAACTCCAACTCTACCCTCCAACTCAAACTCCACCCTCCTACTCCAACTCCACACTCCAACTCCAAGTCCACCCTCCAAGTCTGCCCTCCAAGTCCACCCTCCAAGTCCACCCTCCAAGTCCGCTCTCCAAGTCCACCCACCAAGTCCACCCTCAAACTCCACCCTCCAAGTCCACCCTCCAACTCCACCCTCCAACTCCACCCTCCAACTCCACCCTCCAACTCCAACTCAACCCTCTAACTCCACCCACCAACTCCAAATCTACCCTCCAACTCCAAATCCACCCTCCAACTCCAAATCCGCCCTCCAACTCCAAATCCACCCTCCAACTCCAACTCCAACTCCACCCTCCAACTCCAACTCCACCCTCCAACTCCACTCTTCAACTCCACCCTCCAACTCCACCCTCCAACTCCAACCTCCAACTCCACCCTCCAACTCAAACTCCACCCTCCAACTCAATCTCTACCCTCTAACTCAAACTCCACGATACAACTCCAACTCTACCCTCCTACTCAAACTCCACCCTCCAACTCCAACTCTACCCTCCAACTCAAACTCCACCCTCCTACTCCAACTCCACACTCCAACTCCAAGTCCACCCTCCAACTCCAAGTCCACCCTCCAAGTCCACCCTCCAAGTCCGCTCTCCAAGTCTACCCTCCAAGTCCACCCTCAAACTCCACCCTCCAACTCCACCCTCCAACTCCACCCTCCAACTCCAACTCAACCCTCTAACTCCACCCACCAACTCCAAATCTACCCTCCAACTCCAAATCTACCCTCCAACTCCAAATCCACCCTCCAACTCCAAATCCACCCTTCAACTCCAAATCCACCCTACAACTCCAACCTCCAACTCCACCCTCCAACTCAAACTCCACACTCCAACTCCACCCTCCAACTTCACCCTCCAACTCCACACTCCACCTCCACACTCCAACTCCACCCTCCAACTCCAACTCCACCCTCCAACTCCCCCTCCAACTCCACCCTCCACCTCCTCCCTCCAACTCCTCCCTCCAGCTCCACCCTCCAACTCCAACTCAACCCTCTAACTCCACCCACCAACTCCAAATCCACCCTCCAACTCCAAATCCACCCTCCAACTCCAACCTCCAACTCCACCCTCCAACTCAAACTCCACACTCCAACTCCACCCTCCAACTTCACCCTCCAACTCCACACTCCAACTCCACCCTCCAACTCTCCCCTCCAACTCCACACTCCAACTCCACACTCCAACTCTACCCTCCAACTCTAACTCCACCCTCCAACTCTAACTCCACCCTCAAACTCCAACTCCACCCTCCAACTCTAACTCAACCCTCCAACTCTAACTCCACCCTCCAACTCCAACTCCTCCCTCCAACTCCAACTCCACCCTCCAACTACACCCTCCAACTACACCCTCCAACTCCAACTTCCAACTCCAACAATAGGAACAGTAATGATACATGAGGAGAAAATTACAAGTGAACAAAGATAACACATGGCTAAAAGACATTGCCATTTACAATGCCATTTCCTCTAACTCAAATAAATCCGAGACCTTTTGCATTTCTAATGCTTGTTTTCTTATGCTGCTACTGCCAGTGTGTACCACTACTACTACCACCACAACGATGACATTTCATCCGTCCAGGATTCCATAGCCAACCTTAATCGCCATTTGCCATGCATCCAGCCCTGTGCCTAGCCCTACACTCAAACACGAATCACAGGTAAGATAAGCATTTTGGGGGAGGAAGAATAATGGAGTAGGAGGAGAGGAGAGACTGACGGTGGTACTAGTAAAGTAGTAGGACAATTTAATTCACTAACTCTGTCAGTGGCACTTTTGTACAAATTTGGGCGAATAGACAATTTGTATCAACCAGCCAGTTAAGTTTCAGGAAAACAAACATACAGTTAACCCACTCCTGCCTCCCCCAAAAAACATTAAAAAAAAGGAGGCTATCTTTAATTTGAAATAAATAATTATTTGAACCCTAACAAAAATAAACTATCCCACAAGAAGACCCGACCCACCCCCCTCCCTAACCCCAACCAATGTCCATGAAATCAATGTCCCCAGTCCAAAAACCCCAACGCCCAATTCCCACCCCACCCAAAAGTCTTTAAAAAAGGGGCGAAGGAACAGTCTCTGTACTTCCGGCAGCAGTGTCCTCTGGCCAGGTGGTCACGCTGCTCTCTCCGGAGGTCCCTGAGCAGGGCTTTCAGCCTTGCCACCTCCTGCTCAAGGTTGGACACTCTCAGGGTCAAGCGGTGCACACGACCCTTGCACTTGCAGGTACTGTGGGGGGCAGCTGTTGTTTGTGCTGCTTGGCGGTGGCGGGTGGCTACCAGACCGCGGCTCCGTACCGCTGGAGGATTGCGCTGACCGTATGACCCAGGGGCAGCGGAGGAGGATGCAGCTGTTGTCGATGTCGACTGCAATTCCTCCTCCTGGGCCAGCAGCCGCCGATATTCGGCGACAATTGCCTCCAGCTTCCGTTGCCGGGCCCGTCTAGACAACTCCTTCCTTGTTAGTTTGGAAGGAGTATCTATATGAAGAAATAAAAACATACTGTAACCAATGCTCTTTAAGATTAACACAAAATAATTCAGCAGAAAGTTGTGTCACAGTAGCACTAGCAACTTGCAAGCACAGTACATAACATTTGTGGCACGTATCTATCTAACCTCCCACTTTGTCACCCTCAGCTCTAACATTAGTGGGAGTTTCAGGAATTCTACTAGCACTATATGGACTCACTACATTAGACTCAGACAGTACACCAGTCTTCTTCTTCTCTCTTGTTTATCAAAATTAGTACGTAAACTTGTGGAAGCCGGCAAAATGCACCCGAAATAAAACAGACGCAAGCCATGATGACACAGACTTGCGTTACTGTTACCAGTCCAGTACATGCAGGTGTGAAGCTCTTATTTTTCTATTACGGGTGGAACTGGCCATACTGTGTTACAAGGGCTACTGCTTAATTAATTTAACTTTCACCCTGCCCTGCCCCTGACTACTACAAAAGGAAAATGAAGAAGATAAATAATATGATCATCTATCGCTTCACAGGATATTTTCTTACATATGGGATGACATTTAGGTGCTTTGTTTCTGATTGAGTGAACACCGATAGGCCACACATGAATGAGTTGTAAAAAAATTATTAACAGAGGTAGTGAGTGAGTGGTCACCGTAATCGCCGGATATATGCTGTGCTTGCAAACTACTGTTACTAGTCATGGTAGTATTCTGAAAAATTACAACTTTCCTCGGCTTTGCTACTCTGGCACGGATGTGCGGTGTTACATGCTCTTCAAAGTAACACTCTTCATCCAGTGACCGTCTACTCTGTCTACATACACCTATGCTAACTATGAGGAAGATACCATCCAGGCAGGCATCCATCCATTCAAAGTAAATGTCAATCATTCTTCTTAATGTCTGACTCTCAACTGGACAAACCTTACTTTTTCTCACCGAAAAACGAGCTTTTTATTTTATTTAGTAAAACGCCAGCCATGCATCAGTGCTTGACTTGCATTTGAATTTAAACCAAAGGTTGTATTGCGCACATATACAGTTTCTGTTTCACTCACCCAGGCTGTCCTCTTTTCTTTCTCCTTCCACCCATCCTTGCTTCAGCCTTCAACCGGCCATGCATCAGATTCCCAGCCACCTCGGGCAGCATTCAAAAACAAGTATCATTCTTTGCCAGTCATTAATTTTCACTCGCTCGTCCCTACTTACACCCTTCTTTCCCTTCGCGTTCATCCCATCCATCAAGTTCATCTCTGATCTGACTTGGCTTCTCGATAAAACTTTCACAGCTTAGTTGAAGTCAAATTTAGAGGAGGCCATTGGTTACTCGTCAACTCCCACCGCTATTGCTAATGAGAAGTCAAGGGTGACTGTCTTCTACCTGGTTGACAAAAACTTAGTTCTAAATTTGTAAGTCTTCTTAACAGTTAAGTGTACTTGTACTGTACAACATATACACCCCTGCAGAGAGCCCACACTGCAATCTCAATAAGTAAGGAATATAATAGCTTACCACTGCCCGCCACTACTGTGGCATCCCCCACAGCAGTTCCTGCTGGCTGTGGCACCGCATCCGACCCTAGAGTGCCCACCTCCGCGCTGGCCCCGGCACTGGTGGTTGGCTGTGCCGATGGTGTTACGCCTAGAAAAAACAATTATTATTTTTAGATGCCATATAAACCACTCCCTATTTTGTCTAGGAATGAAAAAAGTTACTAGTACTACATAACATTTTTTAATAATTTGTGACTCTCTAGTCTAAACTAAAAATGTCCCTTTCTTCAGGGAAGGGTGTTTTTTATTTACGCTTAGCCATAACATGTGATGCTAAACTTTTTGACACAACTGATTAATGCTTGCTGTTTAACATGCACTATTTTTCTCATAACAGACAGAAGCCTCCCTTCTACGAACAAGAGCAAGATCATCATCATATGTTAGTCGGAGTCGTCAACGATTCATCCCCACCAAGACCTTAAGTTCCAACCAGGTGAGGGCTCTCCCACAATTAATGTATGAAATCAGCCACTTTTCAGTCGTTCACCGTTTATCTTATATGACATTGATTTTAATAAATGTTTTTATATAACGCACAATTTAAATTTTTACAGAGTACACACAGAGCTAGATGTTTTACTTTTAATAAAGATTTAAAACTTACATAGACTCTGTGATTTTTGGTCATGAGTGAGTGAGCGAAAGGGTTCGCAATTTGCAAGCATGAGTCCATGACTCTGAGAGGTCAGGACTCTGAACCCGTAGTCTTATGTTCTGGGTTGTATAATTATTGGGGTTCTTGCTGCATTTGGGAGCTAAATAATGACTCTGACACACTGCCTACTCAATAAGGTGATTGGGGGTTCAACTTCTGGTATGACTGATGTATGTGGAAAGTCTAACTCCGCCTATTATCACCAATGCCCTATTTCTTGTCCATAGTTCTGTATGTGCAGAATAGTCCCTGCAACAGTAGTAGTATGTCCTCCTATCCAATCAAAAAGTAAACTAGTATCTTATTCTTGGCGGCCATTGACTTTTTATTGTTGGGAATTGTCAAAGCATAAACATTTAGAAGACTTCAATAGACATTATGGACAACCCAGAGGACTGCACTCAGTGCCTAGAGCTATTGCTGAATAGGAGTTTTGTTTAACAGTACACCTTTTGCCAGTTGTGCAACCTTAGCTAGCTACACAGACAGACTAATAATAATCTAGTAGTAGCACAGAGAGTGATAGTAGAGGCAGGATAAGAATTTAGAAACAGTCTACAAGAAGATCAAAGACGATTTAGGAAAAAATAGAATTATGAGGAACGTTTGGAATGAATAGGTGCTGTAAAAGATAGGGAAGTCTAATTAATAATATTAACAGGAAAACTTACTGGGGCCAGCAGAGGAGCCCTCGGCGGACCATTCCTGGCCTTCCTGTTGTTCCTGCTCCGCCGGCGCCGATACTTCCTCCACTGTCCTCTTGCCCCTGGGGGGAGCTGATGTTCAACATGAAAGAAAGACACAAACATGGATGATTGTTCTCAACCAAATCAAACAAAAGCTTCCTACTAAATACCCAGTCATAATATACTCAAAATTTCAATCCACCACCAATATCTCTTCTTAGTGGCAGGAGTACAAAGGAAGGACTGGACTTGAGTCTCTAATGTCTAGCATTACGCACTTCTGTAAAGTACACTCATACATAATCACCCAGGCCAAATGAGCACAAAATTGAAAACAAGTAAGCATAGTAGCACCGCCAGTGAGCAGGCGAGCACCTGCAATCACAGAAGCTTTTGAAGCATAATATACCTGCAATGTAATCGGCAGCATTCTTGCTCTTCGGAAAAAACAAATATTTGCAATATCATAACACAGAGCAGGAGAAAACAAAGTAGTTATTAAATAGCTACTGCTACTCACCAAGCCCAGGGATCTCGATGCCAAGCAGGTCGAGCAGGTCTTGTTCCCGGTCCAGGATATCAGACCACCGGTGCGTCGCCTGGTTGTAGGTGCGCCGGACCCCAGTCTCCCAATACATGGCCCGGCACACCTTCCCCCATAGCTGGCGATGCTCCCGGATGGACTTGGGGAGGTGGCGCTGGCCAAAGAAAACCAGTGCAGCCACCTCCACCGCGCTGAAGATCTCCTGGGCAGTTACTGCTTCCCCCTTAAGCGCCCGCAAGGGAGCCGGCTACGGGGTGCGGGACCCTTCCCCTTCAGATTTTTGCCGGCTCCCTTTGCCATGGTCCTGGACAGTAAATAAATAGGAAAGAATAGGGAAAATAAGTCAAAGAAAAGAGAGTTAAAAAAAGTAGTTTTAAAGTAACCAAAAGTAGATAATGAGTAAAAAAGATTTAAAATAAGTTCAAACAAACAAAGGATTACAAAGATTAAAAGAGGATTGAAAAAGCATGCCCAGAACCATAGCAATGAATGAAAAACAAGATGGCCACGCCCATTGCGACCACATGGGTAAGTTCGCACGATATTTCCCCCGCCAGCACGCAAAAACGGACGCGAACATGCAATCGCGCCCGCGCACAACGCGAGCATGCAACTAGCGCCCGGACACAGAAATACGCAATGCGAACAAGATGGCTACGCCCACGTACGACCGCATGGGTAACTTCGCGGTAGCCGCACTGAAAAATAACCTGCGAACATGCGGATTTTGCAGACCGCAAATTCGCTTTCGCTCTAATTCGCGTCCCGTGAATTCTCAAATTTTGCCCATACTTACTCTCTTGTGTATTTTTCAAATCCATGTAATTCTTTATTTTCGTATCATTTCATTTATCTATATCCAAATTCAATAAACATTCTTTCGAACAAAAACCAAAGCCACCACGTGTTTCGAGGAAATTCTTCAACAAGGCTGTAAATAAAAATAAACCACAAATCGTAACCCCCAACTTAATCTAAAAATCAAGTCACGTATGAATCCTCTGGCAAAACCCAGGAGCAGATTTACTGAGGGCTTGTGTTGAGTGAAACAATAGTGAATTTGCCCACCAGTCTTCTAAACAGAAGACAACAAACACAAAATTCAATGTGACCATACCGCGTTCCCTTCTTTTATATCCACATATGTATAGGTAGTATTCCATCCCCATTTCCTTCTGAAAAAGCACTTATTTTGAGGTAGCGTGTGCTTCCATGGAGGTAGATTACATTCACTGTTGGTGAATGCTCACAAACCAATGGGTTTGTGGGCGTTCACCTTTCTGCAGGTGTTGATCAGGTATGGCCATACATTCTCCCAAAACCTTTACATTTGTAAATGGAAATTGCCACTGTTCTGGCAGAATTTCCATGTTAGCCGTTTTAATTTTGTACTGAAAAGGCATTGTTTCTAATTTAGTGCTGGACATGGGTGAGCAAAAACTTTTAAGGTGAAGGACCGAAAAAACTGTCAGACCACAATTAATTGCTCATGAGCCACATTAAAAGATTAAGCATAAAACGCAAAATACTTTGGACACTCAAAGTCATTGAAGGCCGGCCAGTGCTTCAGTTACAGCAACATTTGCCTATATTGGAACAGCTATGTGTGGAGTTGCGCTCTAGTCTTTTAGAGCGTGCCCCGGTGCATGCTGGGAGCATGAGAGCGGCCATTGTCAGAGCCGCCGGTGAAAGCGAATTGATCGGCAGCATTCCCGGCGCTCGGGACAATTAAAGTTATATTCCTGCAACCAATAACGTGTCGGCTGAATTATTGATATAGCCTGACTGCTACAAACTGGCGACGAGGCCCGTAGGGCGCTACATCTGTTTGTTGGGCGGCACACGCCCAGGACCATGGCACTCTACTGAAGAGACCCGAGCGCGGCAGAGGCATCGGCTGCACCACGAGGGCGGAACACACGAGAGCCACGAACACTGCGCAGCAGCGCTGAGAACCCCCCTCCCCACGCAAATTGTGTCATCAGGCCCGGTGTGCACCAAGCACAAAAAAAGCAGCACGGGAGACAACAGTGAGAGCTCCTTGTGACCGGAGAGAAGGCAGTTCTTCTGGAGAGCAACACCAGAGGACGGACACTCCAGACACAGGGCGTGGGTATGCCCAGGGACTTACCACGTGGCCAGGTGGAGGGGAGAAGACTATACCTTCTACGGAACAGTGAGTGACCGGGGGAGACACTGCAGAACACCACAAACATGAGAAGCACAGCAGTCCAAGCGCCAGAGAGACCCCACAAGCATCACCATAGCCATACTGAAGGGGTCAGAACGCTGGAGGTACAAAATCTAACCCAAGCAGGGGAGAGGGACCCTTCACCCATACAAGCAAGCAGGTCCGGGGTGAGACAAGCACCAAGGAGCCTGCCAGGAGTAGTTACACACTGGCCCCACAGCAACGCAACGCAGGCAAAATGAGCGCTCAGTCGTCCTCCCTCACCAATCTAGTCCCCTTCTTCCCAAAGCAGGCGATCCAGCAATGCCATGGGAGGACTGGAAGCGGTATTTCCTAATAAACCTGTCTGCGCTAGAAGAAGAAGGGGAAGGGGCCTTCTCCAACTCAAGGAGGAAGAAAATACTGCTACACAACCTAGGCCCAGAAGGCATCAGAGTGTATGACAATCTGGTGAAGAAGACCAGACTCCCCAATGACACAGATGAGTTCCAGCACGCCCTGGAGGACCTAGACTCCGATTACTGCCCAGTAGTATGCACCGCAATAGATAGATGCAACTTCTTCCAAAGGAAACAGAACGGGGAGAATCGATACATGAGTATGTGGCTGCGTTACAGAAGTTGGCAGTGACATGCAAGTTCGGCGCACTGCATGATGAACTCATCAGAGACCAGATCATAATGCACACAACCAACTAAGTGATTCAAGAGAAGTTGTGGGTCAACAGCGATGCACCCCTCAAGGAAGTCGTAGCACTCGTGAAGAAGGCAGAACTATCCAAGAGATGCGCGGAAGCGGCGAGAAGGGAGAGCATCAACAAGACCCCAGTGTGCAAGATATCAGACAGAAACAAACAGGAAGGGACACAGCAACAGACACCTTCAGGCATGAGGTATCAGAAGAAATATCCGCCAAAGTTCACAAAACCACAAAGACAGCAAGGAGAAGGCAGAAGTACGTGCTACAGGTGCAGCAGCCAGGCACACACAAGCAATGACAAGGGATGCCCAGCGTTCAGAGCCAAGTGCTCCTCCTGCGGAATAACGGGACACTACGAAAAGGTATGCAGGCGCAAGCTCAGAAGGACGGAAGTGAAGTACATCGCCCAGGAACAGGACAGAGTCGAAGAGGACCAGGAAGAAGAAGAAGAAGACAAAGTCTTGTGCGTAGATGACCTAGTCCTGGGAATAGACTGCATCGAATCCCGGAAACCAACATTACAGATGTCGATCGGAGGAGTACAAGTGAGCATCGTGGCGGATTCAGGGTCCCCGTACACCATAATTCAACTAACAATATGGGAGAGAGACTTTGGACCCAGTGTGGGCATGCACCTGGTTCCCACTGACATACATCCCGTCACATTCACAGGTGAACCCATACCCATGGTAGGTTATCGCCCACAGATTATCGAATTCAAAGGACGAACAACGGAAGGAAAACTGTACATTGCTGGAAAAAGGACCCTCGGTCCTAGGGTGGATAGATCAAGGAGCTCTCGGAATCCAGCTCAAAACCCGGGGGGGGGGGG
This sequence comes from Lissotriton helveticus, assembly GCF_964261635.1. Lineage (NCBI taxonomy): Eukaryota > Metazoa > Chordata > Amphibia > Caudata > Salamandridae > Lissotriton > Lissotriton helveticus. Next base: position 1,077,102,651 of record NC_136067.1, on the reverse strand, counting down.
CGACCCAAGTCTTAATAATGGACACAGTCCAGAGATATGGAGAAAACACATGGAGGAAGGAATATCCTGAAGTCTTCAAGGGGACAATAGGTTGTCTAACAAAATTCACACACAAGATCTGTCTCAAGGCCGGAGTGAAACCAGTAAGCCACAAGGTCCGCAACATCCCCTTCAGAAGCAGGGAGGCGGTGCAAGAAGAACTACAACGCCTGGAACAAAACGGAATCATAGAAGCCATCGAAAGTGCAGAGTGGCTCGCACCATTAGATGTCGCACCGAAACCCAACGGTAAGATACGCCTGTGTGTGGACCCGAGGGAGCTCAACAAGAACATCGTAGTGGACAGTTTCCCACTACCCCGGATAAATGAGATGTTGGCGAAGACAAAAGGAGTCAGGCGGTTCTCCATGGTGGATCTCACATCGGCATACCATCAAATTGCATTGCATCCATCGTGCAATCACCTGACATCTTTCATCACGCCTTTTGGGTGCTATAAGTTCCTCAGGATGCCGTTCGGCTTAGCGTCTGCAGCAGCAGTATTCCAAAAACTCATGCACCGCTTATTCCAAAAAGTAGATGGGGTGCAATACTTCTTCCTCATCATGGGGAAATCCAAGGAGGACCACGATGCGAAACTGAATACCATCCTGACCATACTGGCGCAAAATGGACTCACCGCAGAGTGGGAGAAATGCAGATTAGGAGTGGGATCAGTGACGTACCTGGGCCACGAGATTAGCAAGAGGGGAATAGAGCCAAAACGAGCCAATATATCAGCCATCAAAGATGCACCCATACCCAAACAAAAGGAGGATGTCCGCTCTTTTCTTGGGATGGCGGAGTTTTACAGCAAGTTTGTTCCCCATTTCGCGTCCAAGACGCACCACTTGAGACAACTCCTGAAGGAGAAGAACACATTCAAATGGGCAGAAGCAGAACAATCAGAGTTTGACCTTATAAAACGAGACATTTGTGCCGCCATCCCCCTCAAAGGATTTGATCAAACAGCCCTGTCCATCCTAACCACGGACGCCAGCGACAAGGGTATGGTCGCAGTACTGACGCAGAGGTCGCAGGAAGGAGAAGTCACCACAATCAGCTTTGCCTCAAGGTCACTGGCGCCCAACGAGGAAAAATTCAGCGTGATAGAAAAGGAAATGTTGGCAGCAGTCTGGGCCATGGAGCGGTTCAGACAGTTCTTATGGAGCTCCAAGTTCTTGCTCCGCACAGATCACAAGCCACTGGTGAGAGTCCTAACCTACTGTGGACATGCACACGCAAGACCCCGCAGAGCAAAGATGACCCTGAGAGTACTGGATTACGTGTACGAAGTAGAATATCTTCCCGGCACCAAGAATAAAGTAGCTGATTTCTTGAGCAGGTCAGCAGAAATAGAACCAGCTGCGGACCAAGAACCATCAGAATGGGAAGACTACATGGTGGCGATCACACAAGACCACGAAGAGGTGATAAGTAAGCAGGAGTGGGAAGAAGCATACGCCGGCGATGACATACTGAAGGTTGTCAAGAGTTATGTAACGCAAGGGTGGCCGGACAAGAAGCATCTAGACAGCAATTTGAGGAAGTTCTGGGAGGTCCGGGAAGAACTATCCATAGGAGACAATCGGGCGTTCTTACTAAGAGGAGACAAGGTGGTTCTCCCATAGCCCTTAGTAACTCATCTCCTAACCATTCTGCACGAAGGACACCTAGGGATAATGAAGACTAAAGCAAGAGCAAAACAGGCATACCGGTGGGCCGCCATGGACAGTCAAGTAGAAAAACACGTCAGATTGTGTGAACAATGCAACCGAGCAGACAAGGCTCAAGTCCTACTATGCGCACCACTAGGGAAATTTACCTGTCCTTCCAGTCCATGGGAGATGCTTTCGGTGGACATCCTCGGTCCCATTCTGGACATTAATGGGGTACCCAAATATGCCATAGTACTGTAGACAGATACTCCAAGTGGCCAGAGCTAGAGGTATGCGAAGTGGCCGACTCAGAAGCAGTGTTATCTTTCCTCACCACAACATTTTTAAGAGAAGGGATTCCAAAGACAGTGACCTGCAACAATGGACCACAATTTACCTTGGCGAAATGAAACACGTTCATGGACCAAAACGGGGTCGAAGTCAAACATACCCCAGTGTACCACCCGGCGGGAAATGGTCTAGCAGAAAGATTCAACAGAGTAATAATGGGTTCGATACAGGCAGCGATAAGTGCTGGACAAGATTGGGAGAAAGAACTCAAATGAATGATATGGGCTTACCGAATCACCCCTACAAACACTGGGTACAGTCCATTCAAGATTTTACGTGGACGTGACCCCTTCACAAGGGACAACTTAGCGTGGAAAGAACTCATCATCCAAAGCAAGTGGTCCCCGGCGGTGGTGCGTCGCAACATTGATAAGGCCCAAGCCTTATACACTGAACATTACAACAAGCGTCGAAATGTCAAGGAAGTAATCCTGGAAAAGGGTGAGTGGGTAAGAGTGAAATGGGCCGTACTGAAGAAGAAGGGTGATAGCAAGTTTAGCCCACCGCTACAAGTAGTGGAGCCGTATGCCAGGTCTGCTCTATTGAGCGATGGGAAGGTATGGTCACAAGATAGGATGGCAAGATGCAACAAAATATTGAAGTGGGAGGACCCGGGAGAGATGAGTTCGCCTACTCCAGAAGGAAGCAATGGGCCAGGGAAGGTGCAGGCACTGGAGAGAACAACGCGAGGCCCAGCTTCTCCAAGCCGAGGGAGCGAAGATCTACACGCCTGGGAAGGGAGTGAATGTGCGGAAGTAGCCAGTCTGTCAACATTACGGAGCCCAAGTGCCAATGGAATGGAGAGAGAGAGACATGCGGAAGCAATGGAGGAAGGAAGACATCCAGCAACTGACCAATGTGTGGATGTCACCTCGACACCTCAACGGACCAGGTTGGGTAGACTGGTCAAGATAACGAAGAGATTTGAGGACTTTGACATGAAAGCCAAATAAGACTGTTAAGTAATTATGTTGTGTGCCCTCCCCTTTCCTGTCCTTTCCCATCATTGCAAAGGGGGGAGATATGTGGCGTTGTGCTCTAGTCTTTTAGAGCGTGCACCGGTGCATGCTGAGAGCGTAAGAGCGGCCATTGTCAGAGCCCCGGGTGAAAGCGAATTGATCGGCAGCATTCCCGGCGTTCGGGATAATTTAAGTTAAATTCCTGCAACCAATAATGTGTCGGCTGAATTATTGATATAGCCTGACTTCCACACTACGTTGAAACATTCGCTTGTGGCAATTTAGAAAATATTTTCACAGATGCCAAAACATGGACCAGTGCCTACATGAAGTATGGCGAGACTTTACATTAAATCTATGCCTCAGGCATCACAGAATGCTTTGACGTCTTTTTCGAGGCACCTACAACTGGCCGAATTCCCTTCGCCTCTGGTGAAAAAGGGATAATAGTCAAATACTCAATTGTTCATGAGTTTTATTGCAAAACTCTGACCAGGCAAAATAAATGTTGCATACCAGGGCTCATCCAAACCACAGGCAGATGACTGATGGAACTCTGCGAAAACCTGTTCCGCTAAAAAGAGAAATTCTGACGATATGCCACTCAGAAGCCCCAGGGGAAAGTTCAAAAATCCTTCTTTTCAGCTCTTAATCTGACTAAAATGCTTAGAAAAATTGTGACTTGTACATGCATAGTGTAATTTATGACAAAGGTTAAAGTGACTTTATAGTTATATGAAATTATAAGTTTAAAGTTCACATTTTAAACTCTAAAAACCAGTGAAATTCACCAGTTTCATCAATTATGTCAATTCAAATGTTTCTATATTTCTATATTTATTATATGGTTATTGGATACTTTGTGCCCTTAGTTTGAGATAGATACACAATTGTTTATTTGAGTTCTACTTGGTGCAGAGTGTTATATGTATTTAGTGTCGTATATATATATATATATATTTTGATTTATTATATTTATAGGTGACTGTATCACTGCCCTAGCCATCCTCTGGATCTTAGATCGTCTTTACATGCCCTTAGGAAGGTGCAAGGTATTTGCAGTGGCACCCTTAAACCTGCATTATAAATGACCAGAGGACTTTAACGGAAGTCACAACAGTCTTACAACAAGGTCATATGTTTATGATCAAAGAGATATATGGATAATAATATACAATTGTTTATTATCAACAAAAGGACGTGACTATTTATACATGGATTTAGGATCTATATATGTGAACTTGATGAAAATATGATATGTTTTGGATAACGACAAAAAGAAAAAATATAGGTTCCTTCTGTTGGACATTGTTGATGTACATGTGGCTGAAGGATTTTATTTTATGAGATGGTTGAGTGGGGTGTGAGTGGCTTGAATGTACTTGATTTTTAATGGGGGATGGCAATGTGCAATATAATGAGATAGTGAAAAAAGTGGTACTGTTTTTTGCATTATGTGATGTATACTATATGAAATTAGCATAAACACAATTAAAAGTTTTACAATTTATTGTATTGTGATTATGGAGATCTGTCTTAGTAAAATATTATATATTAATAGGTTGAAGAATATCTTTGATTGACAATATTGTGACCTTGTTGTGTATGTGGGGAAGTTTGTTGCTTTTGTTTATTTCTTTTGTAATTTCGGACGTCATCAGTGAGGCTATTATTGATGGGATAGAACATGTCACATGTAATATGAGAGATCACCAGCACTGCATGTCGAAGGTGTGAGTCATAGTTTCTTGAGTTAGCTATACCTGTTGTGTTTCAGTCGTATTTAGAGTTTAAAATGTTACAATTTAACTAACATTTCCACTAGTTTTAACATTACTTTCTTTAACTGTTATTTTTTCTGTGAGTTTCAAGTTTTGTTTAACATAAAGTAATATTTTATTACCACACTCAAATAGGCCTACTCAATGGCCAGCCAAAGGCCCTGCACCGAAACCCCTGTGGGTAGCCTATGCAGCGCTGTGCATGAAAATCCCAGTGAGTGGCCAACCCCAAATTGCACCAGCCTAGTTGTTTTTTTTGCTGTCCCACCTTAATCTATTGGTAATTTTACAGTACTGAGTACTGCACTGAGTAGCGCAAGAGTACTGCAAGTCTGTGACTTTGCAAAATGTTTAATTTTCATTTTGACCTTAGTGGGGGGTGGATCCCTAAGGAACCCCCTACAATTGCCAAGAGGTATGAGTATCCCTATCTCTTATATTTTTTTTATGTTTTATTTTCAGGATATGGGGACTGAGTCCTAAAATGTTGGCAAGCATTTCTCTTCATGCTGTGGCCAGCCAATCACAGTCCAAGGTTATGCAGGACTAGTCTCAGTCCCGCAGATCCACCCAATCAGTATGTTTCATTTACCATTTAGTCCCTCATTGCACCCTCAGCACTTCCTTGGTACTACCTCAGGGTGGAGAACTTGGCCTTATGGGCCGAGCGGCGCAGGGCACGCCTGAAATCTCCGGGTTCACCTGCCTTGTCAGACAGAGACACGAGACACTCTGTTAGGCATAGAAAATCAGGTTATTAGCTGCAGCTAAGCACAGTTGTCCAAGAAGTACACCAATGGCAGGTTCTCAGGAGACTGCCACTTCATTCCGTGGCGCACAATCTTTTATATCATACATATTTACAATGCCTACTCCCAAAACATACAAAACTGATAAATGAGAATAGTTTGAAAACAAGCTATCAAGTATCTTGTATACACCCTTTTTTCAGAACCCGTGTTCCCCCCTCCCCTCAAGTTAATCAATGCTAGTGCATGTAATTCAATTTGCAGGTGGCAGGACGTATTTGCGAGCCTCAAAGGATGGTTGTGTAATAGGAGAATACACGGAGAGAATAGTGAAGGCCAGTCAAACAAGATAAAGTAAAGGAAGAATGGTGGGACCCAAACAGTCAACTAAGACAAGGATCAATCAGTCTAGACATGGATTAACTAAGTCGGCCAGACCCTGACATCAGTTTCGCAAACAAGGACAAAGGGTTACTTTTTAACAAGGGAGACGAGCAGCTGGAAAGGCAAAAAACACTATGTTCGCCGTGTCGCCTGAGTGAGGGCAACACAAAATGGCGGCTGTCACAAAATGGCGACTGACTACGCGAAGTCGAAAATCACAGAACCTCAAGGGGTTCCGCATAACTAGATATCCATATATTTTGAAGCTTAATTTCTGAGAAAACAGGCTGAATGGATTTACAACAAATCACAAAAAGCACACTTCTGGGTAAAAATCGAGCAGTCTACCAAATTTGGTGTGATTCCGTACAGCTTTTTTGGCTGTTGCGTTGTCTAAATTTCCTATGGGAAATTGCATAATGAGAACATGTTTTAGGACACACCTTTCTTTTGACCACCCCTTGACAGATAACTCCAACATGTTAAAGGAAAGAACTGAGTTGAACAAACATTTTTTTGAGGAACGTTTTATGAAAATTCATAAAACAATGCATAAGTAATTGAGAAACCAAAAGTCAATTTCCCATGGAATCGTGGTACTAATCATGACTACGCAGTTGAGACTGTTGTTAGTACTCAGAGACTCAGTAAAAAAGGCTGCCTCCTGCCCACAGGTCACAGAGGCTGGTGTTGCCTGTGAGCTTAATCATAACTTGTACGTACTTGTGTCCATTTGCCGACTTGTGTGTTCATAATTAGGTTGCTAGCTAAATTTTTCCAGGATCACAGGATGTCTGGAATGGGATGGTAAGGGGGTGGAGCCACATGTGGGGGACCACAGCAAGACCGGTCACATCTCAAACCGACAGACATTACACACACACACACATAAAAACATAGCAGATTCCACAAAAGGACCCAATGCAAGCTAACATTCTTGTATTAGAGAATATACCATTCTCTGGCCATATTTATTACACAAAAAGAATACAAGGGGGGTCTAAGGTAATATTTACCGACCTTGCATTGTTATCATCCCTTACCACTATAAATACCAACAACTGGGATAACAATGGGTCAAAAAGCAACCTATCTAAAAACTATCTGTGTATCTAAAGGGTATCTAGAGGGTACAACCGCCAAATCCACTGAGAGTATATCGTGGTGAAATAATTATTCCCATCAGATTACCAACCTGTACCGTCCTACATCATTTGGGATCCTTCACCCTGAAGGAAAGTGGTTTTACCCACAGTAGATTAGGCAGGTCGTAGCCTAGTCTAATACGATGTCTCAAATGTGAGTGTGGTATACTATGGCATCAGGGGGTAAACTGACTAGCAGTGCAAAATGTGATAAAAGTAATATGTGCTAGGTGCAAAAAATGTTTAAAATTGAGTAGTGGAAATGGCAAAACAATTTTATTAAAGTCCTATCCACTCTCAAAACTAAAAACAGTGCATAGTAGTGTAAACAAATAACTACTAGAATTGGTTTATGGTCGACATGTTTCTGCAGTGAATGTGGAGCCTGTTGGTCTCCTACTGCTTCCTCAGGACCTTAGTTTCTGCTACTGCTTGAAGTGAATAATGGTGAGAAGAAATAAACAATATCACCTGAGATTCGCCTGTTGTGATGGTCCAAAGGTCACCCAATGTCAGTAGACGAATATATGAAAAAATACACAGAGAATTTAGGTAGTAACAATACATCTACAACATATGTATTATATTACATTTGCCAACTCATCTTTCTGGTCAAAGATTCTATTAAAGTAACCTATTAAACGCCATATTACTGTTTAGGCAAGAGAAATTTTATTTGTGGTTTAAACTCACCTAATTCTTAGGGAATGCACGCCCCACCTCACCTGGCTACAGCTCAGGTAAAACGGAGCACCGCTCTATTGAAGGGAAGAAGAAGAAAGTAAAATAAGGGAAGGACTAAAAGCTGCATAGTGTACATTCACTGAGAATCAATTGGTCAGAGTCATGTTATATTGTATAAGTACTCGGTTTGTATTATGGTGTAATATGTCTTTTTTATGGCTCCTCTCGTATCCATTTGGTGTGTTTGATTACACACCAGACGAACCACGGTTCGCCCTGTGCCGTTAATTGCTCCGTTTCTTGTTGCACTTTTAAAGTGCATTAGGCATAAACGTCAGAGGGCCGAGCGTACAAACAAAACACTTAGGTGTAAACAGCGTCCTACAAAAAACGTGGCACCGTCTCATGTTCTTCGCTTAAAGAGCTTAACGTTAAAATGTCAACGAGCTAAGCGCGAAGAGATAATCGGGCAATTTCCGCGTGTTGTTTAGCGGAACAAACTAACAAGCCACACGGACTGTGAGCCGGGATTTTTTAACTAGGGCTGCGTCTTGTGAAGTAAGGTACTCGGTTCCCGCCTGAAGTACCAAGATGCAAAATCGGCGCTTACCTGTCCGTCGGTACTCCGGACATCCGTCTAGGCTGTCTTGTAGGGAGGTACCTGACTGGACAGGAAGCCGCCATTAGTATCTGACATCGCGTGGATCTCGTGGCACGTGATCATGCGTAAAAACGTCAGATGTATCTGGGAGTTGTAGTTTGTAGTCCCAATGCTTGCTAGTTCGTGATATTTCTATGCCGGTCACCACACTGGGTGCTCTAATCATGGGTACATATATACTATAATGGAACATAACTGTTACAAAAGTTAGTAATTTCAGTTGGAGTAACTGAAAATAAAGATGCAAGTAATGGAAAAAACGGAACACATTACTCCCATTGCAATCTAATGTAATATGGGCAAATAGCATAGTTTTGTTTACATTGTCACATTTAGATGGACGTCTGATTAAGTGAGAAGAGTAGATAGTTCCCTTCTATATGGACGTTTGTTACTCCATCTATCAGTGGTTATAGATGTTGATAGGCCAATGTATGGCCTCTGTCTCTTTCAAGGTATTATGACAATTATGGTTTTCGAGTAATAATTTTACGAGTGACATAATGTTATAATTTTTAGAACGCCAAAAAAAAAAGACGGTGGAATACAGTTTTTTCTATGACATCACATTGTCTACGTGGTAGCATAATTGGATGTCATAGCGACATCCACGGGATGTCTTCGTTTAATCCCGTCTTGTCCGTCTGTAATTTGTAAACCCATCTCTGTTCTCGTTTGAAAAGAAATGTACTGATGTCTTGGATGTGGGGTGAAGTCATTGGCTGTTCCAATACAGTCCAGTGTAAATCTGTTGGTAGATGGTGTGCTTGGATGAAATGGTTGGTGAGTCTGGTAGCTTGCCTGCAGCAACGTATCGAGCTCTTATGTTCTGATATCCGTAGCTTGACTTTTCGAGTCGTCATCCCCACGTATTTTTTGTTACATGGACAACTGATCAAATAGATCAGATTCGTGCTATTACAGTTTGTGAACCTGCGCTGCTGCCATGGTTGGTCTGTGCCGATGTCGATGGTCACAGACCTTGATGTTTGGGGGCAAGCAGCAAAGTGGCCACATGGGTGATGACCCGTGACTGCGGGCATATCCCAAAGGGTGCCTACAGCTCGGGGAATCTCACTCTTTGGTCTTGTGTGGATCAACTTGTCCTTTAAATTTTGTCCCCTCTTTTAAGCAAAAAGTGGGAAGGGCAAAGTGTCCTTGCCTGTGTTCAAAATACCCCAGTGTCTCTTTACAATCTTTTTGATTTGATTGGACTGCATACTGAAGGTACTGACACAGGTAATGCGATTTGTTTCAGGTTTCGGAGGCAAGACTTCTAATAGACTGGCTCTATTATTGTTAGCGGCTCTCTTCCTTGATTGCTGAATCAGCCTTTTGGGGTATTCCTTAACAACTAGATCTTGTGCCAAACTCTTTGCATGAATTTCAAAGGTTGTTTTTGTCGAGCAATTTCTTTGTATACGTAAAAATTGCCCATAGGGCAAGTTGTCACGCAGTGACTTGGGGTGACAGCTATTGTAATTGAGCAAGGAATTACGCGCCATTGGCTTGCGATATAGTTCCGAGGCAAGACCAGTTGGTGTACTTGAGATTAGCAAGTCCAAGAATGCCAATCTATGGACATTGTATTCCATGGTGAACTTGAGGAATTGATTCCTCTGATTGAGCCATTCGTGAAACTCTTTCAACTGATTCTCTGTGCCCCGCCACACGACGAAGATATCGTCTATGTAGCGTTTCCATGTTCGCAGACACCCAAGATGGGGGTTGGTGTCTGCGAACACATGCTCCTGCTCGAAGTTGTGCACGTACAGGTTAGCGAGACTAGGGGCAAAAACGCTGCCCATGCTAGTCCCGCTAATCTGCAAATACAGGGAATCCTCGAAGCAGAAGAAATTCTCCGTCATCGCCAGAGCAGCAAGTGTCATAATCAGTCTGACTGGTGTTATTGAGTTCAACTCTCTAGTTGCTAATAGTCCCTCAACGACCTCAAGGGTCTCCGTTTGTGGTATCGATGTATATAAACTTTCAACATCGAATGACACCAAGATGTCAGTTTGTTTATTAAATTCAATATCAGGCAATAGCCTAAGAACATCTTTGGAGTCCATTATGAAAGTTGGCATTTCCTTTACCATGGGCTTTAGAAAAAAATCGACAAACGTCGACAGGGGCTCGAGAAGAGACCCTATCCCAGATATTATGGGACGTCCGGGATGAGGGCGCTGAGTTTTATGGACTTTAGGTAGTTGATAAAAATAGGGTGTCTTAGGATTTGGTGTACGGAGATATTGTCCTTCCTTGATGGTAATCCACCCTTCTGTGAGTGCCTCCTCAACAATATGCCCAATTTCAGTAGTTAGTCTTTCAGTCGGGTCCAATGCAAGTTTGCGATATGCTCTTGTGTCATTAAGTTGTCGTAGACACTCAGCTCGGTAAGTATCCACATCTAGGAGTACCACTGCACCCCCTTGTCTGCGGGTTTAACCACAACAAGTGGATTATTAGCCAGTTCTTTCATTGCTTCTTGTTCTCGTTTTGGCAGGTTGTTGAAAGTTCTTTGTTTATTTCTAAACAGATCTTTTAAATCATGGTCTACCGCCTCCTCAAAAGTGAGTACTTTTGGTGGTAGACCTATCACAGTGGGATTAAAGGTAGAGGGCCTTTTTAAGCCTGTGTTCTCATTACCATTGTTAATCTCTGTTCCTTTGTTTTTGTCAGCAAACAGATAGTGGAGTCTAATCTTCCGATAGAATTTGCCCATTTCAATTTGGGCTAGGAAAGGGTCTGTCGTGTTTGTAGAGACAAAGCCTAGCCCTTTATTTAAAACTTGTTCCTGGATGTCAGTAAGTGGGTGGGAACTCAGGTTTATAACTAAACTAGTCCTGCTGATGTCCCCGCTTGATCTTGGACAATCTTCTTCCCACTCCTCAAGTCCATGGTCTGTGGAGGTAAATTCCAACGGACCTGTCCTTGGCGGGGTGTCCGTTGACGACCCCGGCCTCTCCTGCCCGATCCTAAAAAAGACTGCTGGTTGTAGTCTCCATAGAATTGTGGTGGGCCATATGGGTTCATCATTGGTGGATAGGCAGGGGGCCCCCATGGGGTAGGTTGCCACCAGGGCGGGCATTGGGGTTGAGCAAAACCTTGATTAAATCCTCTCCAGCCCCGTTTGTTGTTTCCTCTTCCTCTCTGTTTGTACAATGAATTGGTTGTATTGGAGCCATCTGAGTCATTTGAACTGCCATCTGAGCTAGAGGTCCCATAATTGGATCCTCCTTTCTGCCCGTTCTTGGTGTACACTGTGGGTGGTTTACACCCACCAATGATGAACCCATATGGCCCACCACAATTCTATGGAGACTACAACCAGCAGTCTTTTTTAGGATCGGGCAGGAGAGGCCGGGGTCGTCAACGGACACCCCGCCAAGGACAGGTCAGTTGGAATTTACCTCCACAGACCATGGACTTGAGGAGTGGGAAGAAGATTGTCCAAGATCAAGCGGGGACATCAGCAGGACTAGTTTAGTTATAAACCTGAGTTCCCACCCACTTACTGACATCCAGGAACAAGTTTTAAATAAAGGGCTAGGCTTTGTCTCTACAAACACGACAGACCCTTTCCTAGCCCAAATTGAAATGGGCAAATTCTATCGGAAGATTAGACTCCACTATCTGTTTGCTGACAAAAACAAAGGAACAGAGATTAACAATGGTAATGAGAACACAGGCTTAAAAAGGCCCTCTACTTTTAATCCCACTGTGATAGGTCTACCACCAAAAGTACTCACTTTTGAGGAGATCTGTTTAGAAATAAACAAAGAACTTTCAACAACCTGTCAAAACGAGAACAAGAAGCAATGAAAGAACTGGCTAATAATCCACTTGTTGTGGTTAAACCCGCAGACAAGGGGGTGCAGTGGTACTCCTAGATGTGGATACTTACCGAGCTGAGTGTCTACGACAACTTAATGACACAAGAGCATATCGCAAACTTGCATTGGACCCGACTGAAAGACTAACTACTGAAATTGGGCATATTGTTGAGGAGGCACTCACAGAAGGGTGGATTACCATCAAGGAAGGACAATATCCCCATACACCAAATCCTAAAACACCCTATTTTTATCAACTACCTAAAGTCCATAAAACTCAGCGCCCTCCTCCCGGACGTCCCATAATATCTGGGATAGGGTCTCTTCTCGAGCCCCTGTCGACGTTTGTCGATATTTTTCTAAAGCTCATTGTAAAGGAAATGCCAACTTTCATAATGGACACCAAAGATGTTCTTAGGCTATTGCCTGATATTGAATTTAATAAACAAACTGACATCTTGGAGTCATTCGATGTTGAAAGTTAATATACATCGATACCACAAACGGAGACCCTTGAGGTCGTTGAGGGACTATTAGCAACTAGAGAGTTGAACTCAATAACACCAGTCAGACTGATTATGACACTTGCTGCTCTGGCGATGACGGAGAATTTCTTCCGCTTCGAGGATTCCCTATATTTGCAGATTAGCGGGACTAGCATGGGCAGCGTTTTTGCCCCTAGTCTCGCTAACCTGTAGGTGCACAACTTCGAGCAGGAGCACGTGTTCGCAGACACCAACCCCCATCTTGGGTGTCTGCGAACATGGAAACGCTACATAGACGATATCTTCGTCGTGTGGCGGGGCACAGAGAATCAGTTGAAAGAGTTTCACGAATGGCTCAATCAGAGGAATCAATTCCTCAAGTTCACCATGGAATACAATGTCCATAGATTGGCATTCTTGGACTTGCTAATCTCAAGTACACCAACTGGTCTTGCCTCGGAACTATATCGCAAGCCAATGGCGCGTAATTCCTTGCTCAATTACAATAGCTGTCACCCCAAGTCACTGCGTGACAACTTGCCCTATGGGCAATTTTTACGTATACAAAGAAATTGCTCGACAAAAACAACCTTTGAAATTCATGCAAAGAGTTTGGCACAAGATCTAGTTGTTAAGGAATACCTCAAAAGGCTGATTCAGCAATCAAAGAAGAGAGCCGCTAACAATAATAGAGCCAGTCTATTAGAAGTCTTGCCTCCGAAACCTGACACAAATCGCATTACCTGTGTCAGTACCTTCAGTATGCAGTCCAATCAAATCAAAAAGATTGTAAAGAGACACTGGGGTATTTTGAACACAGGCAAGGACATTTGCCCTTCCCACTTTTTGCCTTCAAGAGGGGACAAAATTTAAAGGACAAGTTGGTCCACACAAGACCAAAGAGTGAGATTCCCCGAGCTGTAGGCACCCTTTGGGATATGCCCGCAGTCACGGGTCATCACCCATGTGGCCACTGTGCTGCTTGCCCCCAAACATCAAGGTCTGTGACCATCGACATCGGCACAGACCAACCATGGCAGCAGTGCAGGTTCACAAACTGTAATAGCACGAATTTGATCTATTTGATCAGTTGTCCATGTAACAAAAAATACGTGGGGTTGACGACTCGAAAAGTCAAGCTACGGATATCGGAACATAAGAGCTCGATACGTTGCTGCAGGCAAGCTACCAGACTCACCAACCATTTCATCCAAGCACACCATCTACCAACAGATTTACACTGGACTGTATTGGAACAGCCAATGATTTTACCCCACATCCAAGACATCAGTACATTTCTTTTCAAACGAGAACAGAGATGGGTTTACAAATTACAGACGGACAAGACGGGATTAAACGAAGACATCCCGTGGATGTCGCTATGACATCCAATTATGCTACCACGTAGACAATGTGATGTCATAGAAAAAACTGTATTCCACCGTCTTTTTTTTGGGGGGTTCTAAAAATGATAACATTATGTCACTCGTAAAATTATTACTCGAAAACCATAATTGTCATAATACCTTGAAAGAGACAGAGGCCATACATTGGCCTATCAACATCTATAACCACTGATGGATGGAGTAACAAACGTCCATATAGAAGTGAACTATCTACTCTTCTCACTTAATCAGACATACATCTAAATGTGACCATGTAAACAAAACTATGCTATTTGCCCATATTACATTAGATTGCAATGGGAGTAATGTGTTCTGTTTTTTCCATTACTTGCATTTTTATTTTCAGTTACTCCAACTAAAATTACAAACTTTTGTAACAGTTATGTTCCATCATAGTATATACGTACGCATGATTAGAGCTCCCAGTGTGGTGACCGGCATAGAAATATCACGAACTCGCGGCTCTAGCGAGCATTGGGACTACAAACTACAACTCCCAGATACATCTGACGTTTTTACGCATGATCACATGCCACGGGATCCACGCGATGTCAGATACTAATGGCGGCGTCCTGTCCAGTCAGGTACCTCCCTACAAGACAGCCTAGACGGATGTCCGGAGTACCGACGGACAGGTAAGCGCCGATTTTGCATCTTGGTACTTCAGGCGGGCACCGAGTACCTTACTTCACAAGACGCAGCCCTAGTTAAAAAAACCCGGCTCACAGTCCGTGTGGCTTGTTAATTCGTTCCGCTAAACAACACGCGGAAATTGCCCGATTATCTCTTCGCGCTTAGCTCCTTGACATTTGAACGTTAAGCTCTTTAAGCGAAGAACATGAGATGGCGCCACGTTTTTTGCAGGACGCTGTTTACACCTAAGTGTTTTGTTTGTACGCTCGGCCCTCTGACGTTTATGCCTAATGCACTTTAAAAGTGCAACAAGACACGGCGCAATTAACGGCACAGGGCGAACCGTGGTTCATCTGGTGTGTAATCAAACACACCAAATGGATACGAGAGGAGCCATAAAAAAGACATATTACACCATAATACAAACCGAGTACTTATACAATATAACATGACTCTGACCAATTGATTCTTAGTGAATGTACACTATGCCGCTTTTAGTCCTTCCCTTATTTTACTTTCTTCTTCTTCCCTTCAATAGAGCGGTGCTCCGTTTTACCTGAGCTGTAGCCAGGTGAGGTGGGGCGTGCATTCCCTAAGAATTAGGTGAGTGGAAACCACAAATAAAATTTCTCTTGCCTAAACAGTAATATGGCGTTTAATATGTTACTTTAATAGAATCTTTGACCCGAAAGATGAGTTGGCAAATGTAATATAATACATATGTTGTAGATGTATTGTTACTACCTAAATTCTCTGTGTATTTTGTTCATATATTCGTCTACTGACATTGGGTGACCTTTGGACCATCACAACAGGCGAATCTCAGGTGATATTGTTTATTTCTTCTCACCATTATTCACTTCAAGCAGTAGCAGAAACTAAGGTCCTGAGGAAGCAGTAGGAGACCAACAGGCTCCACATTCACTGCAGAAACATGTCGACCATAAACCAATTCTAGTAGTTATTTGTTTACACTACTATGCACTGTTTTTAGTTTTGAGAGTGGATAGGATTTTAATAAAATTGTTTTGCCATTTCCACTACTCAATTTAAAAAAATAATTCTTTGCACCTAGCACATATTACTTTTATCACATTTTGCACTGCTAGTCAGTTTACCCCCTGATGCCATAGTACACCACACTCACATTTGAGACATCGTATTAGACTAGGCTACGACCTGCCTAATCTACTGTGGGTAAAACCACTTTCCTTCAGGGTGAAGGATCCCAAATGATGTAGGGCGGTACAGGTTGATAATCTGATGGGAATAATTATTTCACCACGATATACTCTCAGTGGATTTCGCGGTGGTACCCTCTATATACCCTTTAGATACACAAATAGCATATTTATTACACCTCATAAACACAACACATTTTTAATATTTCATATTTTCATATAAAGTCACAATATGTACAGTACAGCATCATGATTATCACATAGGAATGACTAATACATTACATTCCTACCAAATACTCCATATCTAATACAATAAATGTCCTAGTAAATACTCGAAAGGAGTCATAGTTGACCACCCTTCAGGCCCTTGTGGCATAGACTGACTAAATTGACTTGGACCCAGGACAAGCACCTTGCTGGTCCCTCCATAAGTTGTCCTCGACAAGGCAAACTAACCTGGCCCCTCAAGACAGAGGGAGGTTGGGCCAGCATAACAGCTGGTCCCCCAAATACCGATGCCAGAGCCACCCAATACAGGGATTCCCCCTGGCACCCATTGGTGAGATGGGCCTTGCCAAACCGGGCCTTACCTTGGTCCACTGGCATAGCCACCATCCGCCAGTGTCCCAAGGATGGTGTAATGGAGTACCCTGGATGGCTATGGAGAATCGTAGTAGCGGACGTCCCCAGCCTTTCAGTAGAGACCATAGTACCCCTGCCCCGGCTTGAGCTAAAGGCTTGATAACCAATTTCATCTTGAACTTTCCTACACTTACATTCTTGATACCAAGGTTGTCTACCTGTTTTGTGGCCAAACATGACTCCTCCCCTACCACAGGCCTGGGTGCTTACCAGACCAACCAGGCCTCCCCCAGAATCCGTTGCTTAGTGTTGCAAGAAATGCCATGGAGTAAATTCTACACAGTTCTCCATATGCAACTTATCGCCTGGGACTCAATCAATCAATCAATCAATCATAGCATTTGTATAGCGCGCTACTCACCCGGAAGGGTCTCAAGGTGCTTGGGGGGGGTCTGCTACTGCTCGAAGAGCCAGGTCTTGAGTTGCTTCCTGAAGGAAAGGTGGTCCTGGGTCAGTCGGAGGTGGATGGGGAGGGAGTTCCATGTCTTGGCTGCCAGGTAGGAGAAGGATCTTCCTCCGGTGGTGGCTCTGCGGATGCATGGAACGGCGGCGAGGGCGAGGCTGGCGGAACGTAGCTGGCGGGTGGGAGTGTAGAAGGTCAGGCGGTTGTTGAGGTACCTGGGTCCCAGGTCGTGGAGAGCCTTGTGTGCGTGGGTGAGGAGTCTGAATGTGATCCTCTTGCTGATGGGGAGCCAGTGCAGGAATCTCAGGTGTCCGGAGATGTGGCTGTGTCGGTGGATGTCCAGGATGAGTCGTGCAGAGGCATTCTGGATGCGTTGGAGTCTTTTCTGAAGTTTGGCTGTGGTTCCGGCGTAGATGGTGTTCCCGTAGTCCAGTCGGCTGGTGACGAGTGCCTGGGTGACAGTCTTCCTGGTTTCAGTGGAGATCCACCGGAAGATCTTTCGGAGCATACGCAGGGTGTTGAAGCATGACGACGAGACAGCGTTGACTTGTCTGGTCATCGAGAGGGAGGACTCCAGGATGAAGCCCATGTTACGTGCGTGGTCCGTTGGCTTGGGGGCAGTGCCCAGGGCAGGTAGCCACCAGGAGTCATCCCAGGCGGAGGGCGATGATCCCAGGATGAGGACTTCTGTCTTGTCTGAGTTCCGTTTCAGGCGGCTGTTCTTCATCCATTCGGCGACATCTTTCATCCCTTCGTGTAGGTTGGTTCTGGCAGTGGCGGGGTCGTTTGTGAGGGAGAGGATCAGCTGGGTGTCGTCGGCGTAGGAGATGATGTTGAGGTTGTGTTGGCGTGCGATGGCTGCGAGGGGGCTCATGTAGACATTGAAGAGGGTGGGGCTGAGTGATGATCCTTGTGGTACGCCGCAGATGACTTCAGTGGCCTTGGATCTGAACGGGGGCAGACGGACCCTCTGGGTTCTTCCGGTGAGGAACGAGATGATCCATTCCAGTGCCTTCTCTGGGATTCCGATGTTGTTGAGGCGCTGCACTAGGGTGCGGTGGCAGACCGTGTCGAATGCTGCGGAGAGGTCCAGGAGGATGAGGGCCGCTGTTTCCCCATTGTCGAGCAGGGATCTGATGTAGTCTGTGGCTGCGATGAGGGCGGTCTTAGTGCTGTGGTAGGCATGGAAGCCGGACTGCGAGTGGTCGAGGGATCCGTTCGTCTCAAGGAAGGCAGCCATCTGACTGTTGACGGTCTTCTCGATGACCTTGGCAGGAAAAGGGAGGAGCGAGATGGGACGGTAGTTCTTGAGATCGGTGGGGTCCGCTGTTGGTTTCTTCAGGAGGGCGCTGAGCTCGCCGTGCTTCCAGCTCTCCGGGAAGGTGGCGGTGTTGAAGGAGGTGTTGATGATGTCCCGGAGTTGGGGTGCGATGATGGAGTCGGCCTTGTTGAAAACGTGGTGGGGGCAGAGGTCGGTTGGTGATCCGGAGTGGATGGTGTTCATCACGCGGGTGGTGTCTTCGGTGCCGACCAGAGTCCAGGCGCAGAGGGTGGTAAGGTGCGTGGTCTGTGCGTCGAAGCTGTTGTGTATGTCGGCGATCTTGCTGTGGACAAACGAGGCGAGGGAGTCGCAGAGGTCTTGCGAAGGAGTGATGTCGTTGTTTCCGGCACTGGGGTTGGAGAGCTCTTTGACGATGTTGAAGAGTTCCTTGCTGTTGTGGGCGTTGTTGTCCAGTCGTTCCTTGAAGGCTGTCTTCTTGGTGGTGCGGATCAGCTGGTGGTGTTTGCGGGTGGCGTGCTTGAGGCCAGTCATGTTGTCTGTGGTCTGGTTGTTGCTCCAGGCTTTCTCGAGGGTGCGGCAGTTCTTCTTGGAGTTCTTGAGTTCATCGGTGAACCAGGAGGCTTTCTTGCTGTGGGGTCTGCTGGGATGGGTCTTCAGTTGTGCGAGGGAGTCAGCGCAGATGGTGATCCACTGTGTGAGGTTGCTGGCTGCTTCGTTGGGGTCCGTTGTGCTGGCGGGGGGGTTCTGGCTGAGGCAGGTGGTGAGCTGGTCGTCGGCGATCTTGTTCCAGCTCCTGCGGGTAAGCTGTTGCGGGTGATGGTGGGTCGTAGTTCTTTTGAAGCTGAAGTGGACGTAGCTGAGGTCCGTCCAGTGAAGTGCGGTGGAGTGGCTGAAGGAGATGTGCTTGCTGGAGGAGAAGACGGGGTCAAGCGTGTGGCCAGCATAGTGGGTGGGGGTGTTCACCAGTTGCTTGAATCCGAGGTTGTTGAGGTTGTCCAGCAGGGTGGTGGTGTTGGTGTCGTTGTTGTTCTCCAGGTGGAAGTTGAAGTCCCCTAGGAGGATGTAGTCGGTGGAAGGGAGGGCGTGCGGGCTGATGAAGTCTGCTATGTCTTCGCTGAATTGTGTGCGTGGTCCTGAGGGTCTGTAGATGAGGGTGCCTCTGAGGGTTGTCTTCGGGTCGTGTGTATCTGGAACTGGAGGTGTTCAGCGGCGGTGAGGGTGTCGTCGGAGTTGGTCGTGATGCGGATGGTGTTCTTGTGTACGATGGCGATGCCTCCTCCGGTCTGGTTCACGCGGTCCCTCCTGGTGACCTTGAACCCGTCCGGGATGGTGATGGCGTTGTCGGGGGCTGAGGAGGCATTCCTCCAGGTTTCCATGAGGAAGGCGACGTCTGGTGATGTTGTGTCGAGGAGGTTCCAGAGTTCCACGGCGTGTCTGTGGACGGAGCGGGTGTTGAGCAAGATGCACTTGAGGTGGTTCTTGCTGGTGCTCGGCTTGGCGGGTGCGGTACAGGTGTGGAGGCAGGTGAATTGGCAGGCTTGGCAGGTGAAGGGTCCGTGGGTGCGTTTCGGGGTGGCTCGGTAGCAGGCAGGGTTCCGGCCGGCATTGAGTGCATTGAGGGTGGCGGTGTCGTAGGTCCGTCGGGTGGTCTTGCATCGGCGGGGGCCAGGGGTTCTGGCGCTGGGCGCGGTCCAGGCGCGGACGGGTGCAGACGGGCTTGCCTTTGGCACTCCTTTGGCGCACAATCGGTGCACCCGCTGCGCGTCCGCGCGGTCTCCATTTGAGGTGAAGTGGGAGGGAGGAGCAGCTGGGAGGCGGGAGCGGGGTGGACACGGAAGAAAAGGGGGCGGGGCCGCGATATCACGGCGGCGGAAAGCGGGGAGCGGGGGTTTCACCAGGGGAGGCAAGACCCTAGACACAGAGGTACAAATATAACAAATGAAACAGCAGGGTAAACAGTGAGTGACAACAAGGCAAATACCAGGGAAAAAACGACAACAAGGCAAATAACAGGGAAAAAACGGCAGATCGGCACAATGAGCAGCAGCAAGGGGGCACACACACAGCTGGGGGGCCGTGCGGCGCGGGGGTGTCCTGAGAACAGGTCACACTCACCTGCGCCGCGCGGTCTCCATTTAAGGCCAAGTGGGAGGGAGGAGCAGCTGGGAGGCGGGAGCGGGGAGGACACGGAAGAAAAGGGGGCGGGCCGCGAGATCATGGCGGCGGGAAGCGGGGAGCAGGGGTTTCACCATGGGAGGCAAGACCCTAGACACAAAGGTACAAATATAACAAATGAAACAGCAGGGTAAACAGTGAGTGACAACAAGGCAAATACCAGGGAAAAAACGACAACAAGGCAAATAACAGGGAAAAAATGGCAGATCGGCACAATGAGCAGCAGCGAGGGGGCACACACACAGCTGGGGGGCCGTGCGGCGCGGGGGTGTCACACGGACTGACAAATGTAACCCCATCCCTGTGAAATAACAACTGTCAAAAGTTCAAGGGGCTTGGCCAACGTATACAGGCCCTCTGGGAACTGGTTGTGTCTCAAGACTGTCCCTTAGGATGATGTGGGACCATGTAATGATAAAGTTCAAACACCAAGCTCTCCAATAAGGCACGTCTTCTAACTTTGCCAAATCGCTCCCACCAATATAGAGGATGATGACTGCTGGTGGCTGTAGCCCCATTCTTGCGACCTCAGGAACAAGCTGGCTTAGGCCATCTGAGCAAAGACTGCCCCTCACAGTCCAGTAGAGCCAAAGGCCTGCTTCTTTTGCCTGCCTGCTATACCGGTTTTGGGCAAGAGTTGGCCTAGTGCGCCATCTGATAGAGTGGGCATGGATCCGTGCGCTGGCTGTAGCCATGTGACCTGATGAGAAAAATGACAGAAGATAGAGTAAATGCTGTTACTTATACAGAAACAGTGCAAGCCCATTGTATCTAGATCATGTTATGGAGCCTGAAGCATTTTGGACTCCTGCTGTACAATCCTCTTTTCTGCCTCAAGGTGAAGCTCTGCTCCTATGTGTATGACACTGAAAAGGAGGGTGAACTAGTATTTAGTGGGTGACACCAATGATATGGACCAATATTGGGTGGATGCCGATATATCTTCAGGAAGTTTGTGCCTCACGGACACTTGAGGCCACCAATCATCCATACTAGATTCCTTTGCTCTATTCCGACTGTTCCTATAGATTAATGTAAGGCTAGCAAAGAAAAACCCATCTCTCCCCCATATCAAATCTCTTCATGTTTCCCGAGTGTTTAAGCTTCAAATGTTTGCTGATTTTATTCATGTATATTTTATGAATCTGCTGAATTGCTTGATTTTCAAAACTAGCACTGGATCCCCCTGGGAAAGTATTGCCTACCCCAGGTGTTGATCACAACTAAGCTTAGAATAGCTGAATTAGTGTGTTAATTAACGACATGGCCCAATGAAAATGAACACCTAGGTCGCTTTATTGATATTGAGAATGTGGACAGTAATAGTGCTATTTAGGTATGTAACGCTTGCTGGCACTTGTGAGAATGAAAGTACCCTCCTTAATTATGCCAGATGGTGGGTAACATGGGTACAAGAACAGTATAAAGGCGACCGGGAGAAAATACCCAGTGTATTAGTTTGGGCCATGTGGGATCACCGTCAACCTTTACCTTACAATATGTAGAAGAAGATGTCTGTCCCAAGGGATGAGTTTAACACTGCAAATACCAAATTACAGGTGATGTATTGCAACATTCTGGCTAATACTTAAAGAGTCCCACTAGAACAGGAAGTTGAGCAAGTCAGTGCAACTTGAACTGTGACATGATCCTTCATTACTAGATACCTTCTTCTAAAGAGTGCCTGTAATACATAAGCGTGTAATATGTGTATTAGTTCATTTCATAAGGTGCTGGGTACGCCATCCCAGAGTGACAATGCGCTCACTCAATCTGAGCCATGGAGCGTCACACAAATAAATACATTCTTGAGAGCCTTTTCAAAGACATGACATGTTGGATACTTTCCCAGACCTCTATTAAGGAGGTCCATAATGCGCTGGTGCCACCAGGAATGTCTTCCCCCCTTCCTTTTGCTAACCTTCTTGGGGAGCATAGAAGAATATTTATCTGTGGATCCCACCATTCTTTTATGACGGTATGGTGTAAGGCTGTGGTTTTGGTAGTGTAAAGCTGTGCCAACAAACATTTTGTGTGTTAACATGAGAACATTAAATTGTATTCAGGCTGCAATCCAGAGTTGATGAAGGCTTTGTTTAGCTATGGAAAGGTATACCATTATTCAGAACGAATGCTCCTACTGCAAACTCCTTCTGCACATGAAGCCCACTGACATTCCTTATTCAGATCCCTAATGGCAGTGCATTTCCGTAGTCTATTTTTGCATTTATAATGGCCCAGGCAATGACAGATCAATTTTTCTAGCAACATTAAACGATGACACTTAATTAAGGGTTTAAATTGGAACTTCAAAGACTAAATGTGCTCAGAAATGTATCTGTCCATAATAGGGTGCTTATTAACAACACACTCAGAGACTTTGACCCTTTCATCTACTTAAAAAATTACCTACAGCTGGCACAGTGGTTTGTCCTATTGCAATGGCCCATACCTATGGAAAGAAACTCTGGTTTGAATATGTACAGGCCACATAAATTCTCATTCAGTTCAGCCCCAAGGTTTGGTTAATTATCTCTGCCATTTGTCTAGGTAACATTGGGTTTAGTGATCAGCAGAAAAACAACTTGTGCCTCATCTGTCTAAATGCCCCTCCCATGCTGTGTAACAGATGGGAAAGGGTCAAATGGAAACATTAATCCTATCCAGATAATCTAATTAATCGAGTCACTCGCTTAGTGATTTCTCATCAGCTAGAGCTGTGACTCTTCTTTCGGGGCCGCAGGTTGTACCTGGTGACTCCAGGCACTGCCTCGTCAACAAAAAGGGGGTGAAACTCAGGGTTATATGGGCATTGAGACTCAGATTCTGGTGTATTGGAAACGGGGTTATCCGGGCGGCCCTTATCTCTGGTGGGACTGCCTCCAACAGGGCTGCGTCACCTTCTTCATCCGTCTGTGCCAACCTCAATCGGGCGTCAGAGAAGGGAACAAAGAGTGACACCCGCTCTTCTTCCTGGTCAGCAATGCCTTCGAGGGCCCAATGGTCATACGGAAGTTGATGAGGTATTCTTTTGATGTGAGTGCCATGCACCCAATGCTTTCGGGCTTCAAGCTTGATGGCTGTGAGGGTGGCGAGAAGGACAAGCAGGGGACCCTTCCACCACGGCTCCAGGCAGTTCTTCTGTTGAAATTGTTGCCACTGGTTGCAGTGTGGCATGAATTTGTTGGTGGATAGAACGGAAATCTTTAGTCATCTCGTACAGATAGTCTACAAGCAAGGGGTACTCTTTCTCGGAGAATCACTTGGGTATTGGGACGCCCCAGACATCGGTGGGGCGTTGAAATACCACCTCATACGTGGACAAGGCTATTCTAGAATGCACTGTCACTCTGCTAGATAATAAAGCCAAATATAACGCATCTGACCATCACAATCCTGTGCTTTCTTGAATCTTTGCTAAATTCAGTTTGAGAGAACAATTGTACTTCTCAACTAGGCCTGCTGATTGGGGGTGATTCGCTGCATGAAACGTCTGCCTAATATGCAAGCCTTTACTCACCAATTCAATTACTTTTGAATTGAAGTGACTTCCGTTGTCACTCCAAATCCCGCTTGGCAATCCATAGAGTAGGAAGAACTATTTTAAGAGTGTCTTCGCAGTCGCCATAGCTGTATTCTCTTTGGTGGTATAAGCTTCAATCCATTTACTGAATGCACAAATCACTACAAGCACATACTTCAAATTGTTAACTCGTTCCATTTCGATGAAATTCATCTGGAGAACCTCGAAAGGGAAGGAAGGCGGTGCAAAGTTACCTGCTGGTATAAGAGTACCTTTCCCAGGATTAAGCTTCATACAAATGATACAATGCTTCACTAGGTGTGTTGCTACCTTAGAGATATTATTGTTCTGCCATACTGGGTCCAGTAATTTACATATTCCTTTGGCGCTAATGTGTGCTGGACGTTGGCCATGGTAACAACAGGGAGCACGCAAGCGTTGAGCAGCAACTATCTCTGCTTCCCAGACTGATCAGTCCAGCACCCATCATCATCCAAACGCCCATACTCTCCTCCTATATTGCCCGTTCATCTGATGTTGCCTCACTCTGTATTTCCCTGACATTATCCAATGTGTCCTTGAACATACCATTGTCTTGGACCCACCTACCGGGACCTGCCACAAACATCTTTTTCATCTTTGATCGAGCTGCCTCCTTAGCTATCTGATCTGCGAACGCACTTCCCCTCCCAACATTGTCAGTAATGGCTTTGTGAGCGCTATATTTTATTACTGCCAACTTCTCAGAAAGTGTCAATGGTGATAACAGTCTAAGTATCAATGGACCATGCTGTATTCATGCCCCTTGCAAGGCCAAGAACCCTCTCTCCGACCAGAGGC
The DNA here is from genome assembly GCF_964261635.1 of Lissotriton helveticus. Lineage (NCBI taxonomy): Eukaryota > Metazoa > Chordata > Amphibia > Caudata > Salamandridae > Lissotriton > Lissotriton helveticus. The sequence continues at coordinate 1,077,077,834 of NC_136067.1, read as the reverse complement.
GCCCGAAATTATGGCCCACCCAAAGGCGTACTGGCTGTCGGTGAAGACATTAACAGCCAGTCCCTCACTCAACTCACAAGCCCTAAGGAGGGCAACAAACTCTGCAACTTTGGCCGATTGGTATGGGATACGGGATATCTTAACTACAGTGTGTGACGTTGTGATTGCATACGCTGCAGTGGTAGTGCCATTTGGTAGTTTGAAATAAGAGCCATCAACATATAGTTCCCCTTAGGGGTCAGATAAGGGAACATCAGTCAGGTCTACACGTCATTTCGTTTCTTCCTCAGTCCGAAATAAACAATCATGGACTTCATTGTTCTTTTCTTCTGAAGTAACGTGGCTGGGTTCAGAGTAGCACATAGTTTGATGGTAATGTGCAGAGCAAACAAGGTCAATTCATAGCCAGTCAGACGCGCACTAATAAGGTGCTGCGTCTTTGTCTTATTCAATATCGGATCCACAGCATGAGGTACAATTACTGTGAGATCAGTTTCATGAACAAGCCCTGATGATTGTCTGATAGAAACTGCCACTGCTGCAGCAGATGTCAAGCAGCTCAGGAGAGCTCTGGCAACATTATCAAGGATAGCAGAGAAATAAGTGCAGGGTCTCTTCTTACCACTGAAACCCTGTGTTAGAACAGACATCGCTCAACCATCTGCCTTGTGTACGTAAAGCACAAAAGGCATCTGGTAATCAGGAGTACCAAGTACAGGCGCAGAGCAAAGTGCAACCTTTAATTGCTCAAAAGCTTGCTGGCATGCAGATGTCCAAGGCAGAGGTTCATGCACATCTTTGGTGGTCAGATAAAGGAGGGGTAATAGTGAGGGATCCAGTGACGACAATACGAATTTATACCAATGAATGCGCGTACCTCGCATTGGGTCTTAGGTACAGGCATATTAGTAATAGCAGCTATGCGTTCAGGTGTTGGTCTGCGACTCCCCTTCATCAGGAGGTGACCTAAATAGGTGACCTCCTGTCGACAATATTGAAATTTGGAAAGTGACACCTTGTGTCCATGGTGTGCCAAATGTAACAGTAATTTAACTGTGGCCTTTTTACAACCATTTTCACTGTGTGAAACCACAAGGAGGTGGTCAACGTACTGAAACAGCACATTACCAGGGGGAATCTTTAAAGAGACCAATTGAGCTTTCAAAGCTTGGTTATAGATACTAGGACTTTCAGTATAGCCTTGTGGAGCACCGCAGAATCTATAGCTCCTGCCAGTTATTACAAATCCAGACAGATATCTACTATCTGTATGGATCGTAATGCTGAAGAAAGCAGAACTTAATTTTGCTGACAGTGGAATCATTGTCTAAATTGTGGTAATGTCTGGAACCACAGGGTACTGGGGAACCACTATTTTGTTTACCTTTCTAAGGTCAATTACAAAGCGTTGAACATCGGGGTGAAAATCAGAAGAGTCCAAGGGTGTCTTTTCAAAAATAGGAAGAATAGGGATAATACACACATTCGCTGATGGAGCAAAGATTTGCATATACGCAACTTGCTGGATGAATCTTCTCCTATAATCATAATAAAGTACTGATAAATGTTTGTCATACTAATTTACATGAATTTCGTACACAATGTAGAAGCAGGGGAAGCTTGCCTATGTGTCTACTAACAAGTAACTCAATGAGACTAAAATGGCTGCTAAAAAACAAGGGAAACGAATTGCGCATGCGCCAACTGCATGATGTCATAACGCTTGGAGGGAAAGCTTTTCTTCTGCACACTAACATGTAAAATGGCTGCTTCAGAACTCACATGCTAAGCATCTGCTTTGCTTAAAACAAAACTGCGTTTAAATTAAGTGCTTATGCATAAAGAATTATTTTAAATAAATGGGACTAAAGTAGACAAAAGTAGTAGTAAGTGAAACCATTTTATTTGAATCTAACATCTTGTCTTTTTGACTACTCTGTTAGTTAGTTATTGGGCCTAAATCGAGAGACGAGGCTTAACTTGGCTTAACGTGGGTAACGTGCGCAGTCTCAGTAAACAGAAACCCTGGAGTCGTGATCTCAAGCCTTGGAACATGATCAAGGTCGATCTTTTCTCATAGGCAGAAAATTACGGAACATCCTGAAGACTCAATGAACAAATGTATCAATGTAATACAATGTTTAATTTTAATATGAGAAACAAGAGGGAATAAAGCTTGGGAGAAACAAAATTAAATAGGCGGGAACATAAGACAATACTCTTTAGAAAAGTAATACATTTAGTATGGTGTGACGATAATCTCCCTTAGCTTGTCCAATCAGAATACACAATTTACAAATGTTTGAAACATTTGAGGTTGGAACATTCCATCAGAAGGTATATTTGGGATGATTGGCTAAATGAAATAAGCTGATCGTTGCCAGAACGCTGAGAGATAGACATGCTGTCTGATTGCTGATTGATTATCTGAAGCAGACTTAGAATTTTCAAATAAAATTTAGGAACGAGAGTGAGGAAGAGGACCGAGGAGGCGAGGGACTAGGAACAAGGTGCGGAAGATAGTCAAAGAGGGAATTAGTATCAGAGAGGGGTTTGACACTGGCATTGAATCCTGAAGAGATGATCTGTCCTAACTTAATCCTGTCCTGAACCGTTACCTGGTAATTCGTGGGGTCCAAACTCTTGGCCAGAGGGGTCTGATCTCACACCATCCTAGGTAAATATAATTGAATTCTGTTAATGTGCCTTTTCTCTCTGTCCTCTCTTCCTGAGGTACTCGTCATTAAATTTATAGACTAAATTAGGCAACTGAATTTTACTTTTCTACTCTCTCTTCAACCACACCAGACTTAATCGAATCCTGTATTATTTGCAATAAGGCCTTTTCTCCTTCCTGGGATATCTTGTACTGGGGAATAAGTGGCAATACAGGATTATCCTTAATCGTTATGGAGACCGGTGGGATCTGGAGTAACTCCACATCCGTGTCTCCTGTAGCCCACAGTGTATGTGGCACATCTTTAAACTCATCGGGGAGGGGTACATCCTTTGCGAAGCATTACTTGGCGTGGGCCACTTGCTGTAAAATAGTCATGTAAACACCATCTGAAGAACAGAAAATTGCTGCATGTAACCTTTTTAACAAATCCATTCCCAACACATTCTCCCCACAATTTGACGTTAATAAAAAATGGTGAATCGACTGTAAAGGGGCCAATAGTCAGAGTAAGGGACTTGGAAATGGGGCTAACAACCGGCACACCTGAGAAACCCACCAAAACATTGTTTTGGCCAGACAGAGCTACCCCCGGGACCAGTGAATGGGAAACAGAGCTGTTCATAGCCCCTGTATCAACTAAAAAGTTCTCGGTCGTATCTTGTAAATTTGCAGTGACATAGGGTTCGTGCTGATCTACAGGCACCAGAACTGGTCTCTTGCCCTGTCCCTGGCTATCCTAGCTGTAAGACAACCCCGTCACTACGTCCATTTCATAGTCTTCATGATGGTACTGCCTCCCTCGGGGGTCGTCAAAATAGTTCCCACTCTGTCTATTAGACAATGTGTTCTCTGATCGTATCTCCCCACGGCCTCCTCCTCCTCTTCCACGTCCTCCAAACCCTCGACCTCTCGGGTCTTCACCTTTCGGCAGCAATTCCCGAAAATTATTCCACAACTGTCCTTCCTGTTTACAGTATGCCCATTGATTGAGAATAATGGGCGCATTCGAAGCACCACCCCTATGAGACCGGGGCAGCCGCTGGGCCGAACCCAAACCTCTGCCTCTTCAATTTCTCCTCACTACTTGCTGCATCAACACCCTCGTATTCAATTCCTTTGACTTTTTCTCCACTTTCTCTATGTCCTCATTCTCTCAATGCTCGTAGTAATGTGCCATACTCAATATTACTAATGGGAGGAGGTCGTCCAAGTACTTTCCGAAGCAATCTAGTTGTAATCTCGGGAAGCAAGTTAGTGACAAACTGTTAACAATTAAATATCACCCTCTAATGACAAGTCCTGACCACTAAAGTCTAAAAACAAATCTGGTAAAGAAATCCAACACACTTTTATCCTTCTTCTGATGACACGCAGTCAACATCCCAATCCACTTGCCACCCAACTCCAGTACACATGAGCATGCCTCCAAATATCAACCGGTACCAGCAGACCAAAAAACAACTCAATATCAGCTAATGTCTTCACTGTGGAGGAGGCAGCCTCTGTCAATTCTTTGTAACATGCAGTAGGGTTTCTTTGAGGGTTTGGCAGCTGGCTCTTTAGGGATAGGACCTCACTCCTCTTTCAAGGAGTATAGATCCACTGTTCCTGAAACTGAGCGTCGACTCGTGGTTTAATCACAGTGTCCGTGGAGTCGTGTAATTCTGGTATTTCAGGCTAGTAAATGGGATGGACTTCCCTCATAGGGTGCTGTATCCCTATCGTCAGAACCTTTTGGAGCAATCTACCTCTGTAACCTACCAGTGTTGTTACATTACTAAAAACCTAATTGGGAGCCATACCTGTAGCATATACTGTGTCCCATATGTCATAGATGATTTGCAGTTCAGCACCCTGAAAACACTGTTCTCACAGTCCTATCAGCATGGCTGACATATGCTTAAGGGCATGCTACTGTATGAAAGGCTCATAATCTTTCATCACACTCCACACATCTTACACACTATAGATCGTGCTCTGAGCCCACTGAGAAGCTTGATTTGCCACAATTTGCTTTTCCTCATCACCCACAGCTGAATACACCAACACTTTCTACATGCGGTCTCGCGCTGCTGCCCAATTTGCTTCATGCATCCCACGCACAGGAGTTTGGAAATTCACAGGTGTTTGGGGTGTCACACTCAAGGGGGAAAGAGCAGATGCTGAGACAGGTACCATCATTTAGGGAGACAGTGCTGTAGGGGTGAAAGGGGGTGTGACAGTCGAAATGAAACCAATAGACAGGACAGGGGAGCTAACTGCACCCAATCCTGCGACTTGAGGGAGTAGAGGAGAAGCAAGTGCGGCCAGGGCTGAGGCAGTAGCACTAGAAACAGAGACAGACCAGAGAGGGCAGCACTAGGGGGAAAAGACTAGGACTTTGGAACTGTTGGGTGTATATGTTCAGGGGCATATGGAGATGGGGGACGAGAATCCAATAGCACTTCAACAAAATCATCACCTTAATCTCTAGTAACATAACATTTATCAGTCTTTAATTGTATCGTTGTATCTGCACATTCTATGCCTTTCTCTATCTTTTCTCTTTTATAGGCTCTGCTCTCTGCGTTATGGTTTGCGTCTACCTCTTCCGGGCCTCTTTCTCTGCTCTCATACTCTGTTGCTTTGCTTCCTTCTTCCATACTCTCAGAGAATCAAACATTGACTGCAAACAATTTGTCCTGCAAGAAATTCAATTTTTGTTCATCAAACGAAGCAGTGAGTGGCCATTGTAGCTCAGCATTGTCCCTCGTATATTTATTCCACAATGTGCTAAACATAATAGGGCCAATACCATGCTTGACGTAAATGTCGAAGTTTGGGGAACCCTCCGGATGCGCAGGTTGGCTCTCTTCCAATCGGGCATCAGTGGAACAACATCGACATCCAAAACATCCAAACTTACTTAAACAAGGCATCTTAATATGACACATACACTGTCCTCAACGAACAAGTAGAACACCAACAAAAAATAATAAAAGGAAAAATAAACAAGAGAGAAATTGTTCAAGAACCAAACCAAAATGGTCCGAAAACCGCCCACTGCAGTCTGGAGACTGTACCAAGTTCAAGAAGACAGGCTCTAACCCCAGACCTTTTTGAGAGAAGACCAAATAACCAGTCGGCCGGGCAGATTGTTCAAAAACACTCTGTGTCCTTTAAAAGGGTCCGCAAACCCACCAAATACAAACCAAGACAGCCCAAAAGACTGTACCAAGACACAGCCCGTAGGCTTGTGTCGTTCAAGAATGGTGCAATTTTTCCAAGAATCAAACACTCACCTGGTGCACACAGAGCGAGTGAAATTATTCTCCACTGCCGACTCTTCGGACCAAACGGTCAACTCCAAGGTTTCGCCTTCTCAGGACCCCAGCCGGTGACCAATAGATGAGGAGTCGCCTGATCAGACGGGCGGGGCAGCTGCGAGAACCAAGCTCAATCGTCTGGGGTACCCCACTCCACCTGATCGACCGGATGCAACCCCGCCCCTGCAACCCGTTTCCGGGTGAGTTGGGTCGCTTTGCTGGGTCCCTGTTTGGGCACCATCTGAAAGAAGTGGCCCTTAGGGACCAGCCGAGTTACTTAAAACCACCTGATATGCCTTCCCAAGTAATGAAGAGTCGGTCAGACAATAGAGAAAACAAACATACATTTATAGGCAATACTCTACAGAGGAGTCCAATCTGACCTGCACCCTAAGATGTCTGCAAAGGGACAGGCCCCCCAACAGCCTACAACATGTAATGATTCTTGCCAAGAGCCTCCAACAATGCCCACAGTGGAAAGGTACATGAGCAAAGAGGGCACAGAGGGATGAGCTACCACCTGCCAGATGGGTGCATGCTATCTGCAGCCCAAGGTTACAGTGCTGAGCCTCAGCGTCTCCTAATGTAGGAGAAAAACGACATACTCGGATAGATATATGAGGGCAGAATGGCCTATTCATTAGTAAGTCAAGAAACAGCCTTGAACAGAAGGGAAAATAATAAAAAAACAGTGTTCTGCTGAGGCAAGCAATATGAGTAATGAGGCCTAGTTCAGGCACAGTCTAAGCAGTCTAATGGGGATTACGAAATACAAAATGGAGTCACACTGGTTAACTGAAGCCTGCACAGTATGGGGATAACTCAGTGGGTTGTATGACGTGAATACAAATGGTGTCTATTTAGACACACACTGCAAACCTAATATAGCATTAAATAAGTGTATATCAGGAATGGGATTTTCAACCCTAACACCCCCTTACAATTTGTGTACATCGAAGGGCATGCTATGTATTTCTAAATGATCCCAACTGAATAAATATATGCAAGTAATAATGAGCCCTTAAACATCCAGTCCTCTGTGAAAAATGAAATATCAAATCCATTGCTTAATTTGAGCCTGTGGTTTCCAGTGCTTGGCACCAGAACTAAATTGTCAGCACCTGCATTTATGACTGCCTGCACCATGGCAGTGTTAAACACGATAGAGCCACCCAATTATCCCATGAGGACTGGGTATGATTAATAACAGAAATACAAAAGCATCCCCCTAGGAATTATTTTATAATTATTTCTAACTTCCAATCAGTCACAAAAAGTTATCACACGTTAACCAATGCATGGAATTATCATTATGTACCATTATTTATTATGGTCATTTAAGAATGCAACATGGCAACAACAATACTACTAAAATCACAGACCTAATTCCAAGTAGTATATAACACCTTTTGCTTATTGTATGGAGAATCAAAGTACCATACACAAAAGAGCTTTCAAAACATAATACATAGATTTCAAGTTCATACAAAGATTCATATGTGAGCAAAACGATGTTAGGTGTCGACGTTTCGGTCCACTGTCGGTTTACACAATCCACAGGACCATCATCAGGACGAAAACGTTGCACATCTATATCTAAAAATAAATATATCTCCAATAAATAGAAAATATCCTTCATATCCCTGCACATAAGGTATCGTCTACTCACCCCAAAAGAACAAAAACACCCAAAGTGTAAACCAATATACTCCACACAACAGTGTGCACAAGTGTAATCACAAAACCAAAGTGTTCAAATTGGTGCTCCCAAGTGAAGAACATTGTCCTCTAGAGAACAAATCAACCTAACATTAAAAACATCTTACCAGTTACTTCCAGCCGGAAGTTGATAAACTGCAAAGGACACCAATGTCCCAAAATCTAAAAAACATCAAGATAACACCAACAATACAAATAATGCTAACGTCGACCATGACCATAATAAATAATGGTACATAATGATAATTCCATGCATTGGTTAACGTGTGAACACTTTTTGTGACTGATTGGAAGTTAGAAATATTTATAAAATAATTCCCAGGGGGACGCTTTTGTATTTCTCTTATGCACCATGGCAGAGCAGGCGATCACAACAGCAGCAGGTCATTCATTCAATATACATTATCAATGATCAATAACTGCCACACAAGTAAGCATGGGCGTAAAATCCGTTCCGCTCGCGGATTTTCGGCAAATTCGCAATCCGCGAACTCTCGCGAACTAGCCGAAAATTCGTAAAATCCGTGCGAAGCGGATTTTTTGCTTGGTCGCACTTGCCAACTAGAATACTATACAATTTCGCGGGAGTAAACACTTGCGAACACGTAGATGCGGCGGGCAGCGACAATCTCGCAATTGCGAGATTGCAAAATTTGTAATTTCGCACAAGAAATCCACCAGCAGGCAGCATAAACCTTGAAAATTATGATTTCTATCAGAATAACTCCTCAGGTTGACATTTGCCTGCACTTTTTCTTTGCAAGGAGTCCATTTTGGGGGGGGGTTGGGAGGAAGGAAGTGCCCCACAGTCTCCAACTTCCTGTTCATGTCCATCAGGCTCCTCCCAGTGCTTTCTTCATGTGCTGGTCACTTTGATTTGGATCTTGACCTGGAAGGGTTACTTTTTGTGGATGCTGCTGGATATTTGGATTTTTGCAAAACTGAAAGCACTCAGCAGGTGCAAAAGTTCAATCTTATCATTAGTAACCTTTCCCTGTAGTGCTTCCTGAGGGGCCCCTTCAGAGTTCATTTGCCTACTTGCAACTATTCTATGACCCTGCTCTGACCCTCACAGCAGGCTCAGAGAATAGCTACAAGCATACAACAAAGGTCCTGTTAAAAAAATTACACTGCATCAGAAAGCAATTACAGACAAAACTGAAAGCACTCAGCAGGTGCAAAAGTTCAATCTTATCATTAGTAACCATTCCCTGTAGTGCTTCTTGAGGGGCCCCTTCAGAATTCAGTTGCCTACTTGCAACTATTCTATGACCCTGCTCTGACCCTCACAGCAGGCTCAGAGAATAGCTACAAGTAGGCCACAAAGGTCCTGTGAAAAAAAATTGCACTGCAACAGAAAGCAAATTACAGATAAGGAAGCAGGTGCCAGCCAGACTGGAAGTTTAAATTCAGTGACACATTAATCAACCCCAAATTAATTCATGTCAGTTGAAGCAGGGCAGGTGTGCTTGCTTTTTTTCACCCCCATAATCTACAGTGATAAACCAACCAGAGGGTGGCAGTCATGTACCAGAGGGTGGCATGGGTGTACCAGAGGGTGGCAGTGGTGAAACAGAGGGTGCTGTGAACCTGTGATGATGAACCAGACGTAGAAACAACATAGTCGCGGCCGTTGCGAGCCGACAAGTAAGTTCGCAATTGCGAACTGGTACACAACCCTCGCGAACTGGCAGAAACCCATGCGAACACAAAAAAAAAAATCCGCAAATTCGTGAGAGTCCGTGGATTTTGCGGATTGCGAATCCGTAAATACGCAAGTTCGCGGATTGCCAATTCGCAAAATCCGCCCATGATTACACACAAGCCATTCTTTGAGCTTTGGGTGCCGGAAATAGTTTTAATTGCAACACCTGCAAAAGTGTGAGGGTTAATAGTTGTCTTGGTACTGTCATTGGCCACAACAATGGATAGTTTAAGTTGCAGTAGCCTTCTGGCACCTAATTGTTTAAAATTAAGCACTGCACAGGGACAGATGAGACCAAGCAGTATAGGGAGGCATATGCCTGAAAACATACACAGCGCTGCTCCCACATTTTGGTAAAAAAGGCCACCTTGCACATTATGACTTCTTCAGGATACTAAATGGTACCTGTAAACAAATTTGTATTGCTTTATTTGTAGAACGACTTCCTGCTCTTTGTGTCCTCTAATTGCTACTCAGGGATATTTGATGCAGATGCAGAAGCCCTGTAAAAATGCTTTCTATTTGTATTTGCTGTTTGAAGAATGTACCAATAATGCGGTTTTACTTCTCTAAGCGTTTAACGCTTTGTCGGAGTGTTGTCACAAGGGCTCCCTCCAAGTAAAATATTAGCCAATGGAAAACGCCTTGCATTGTGTTTCCTTTTAACTTCCTTATTTCCTCATCGAAACCTTCTGTCACAATGAAAACATTTAAAACCTGATGATGAATATTCCTTCACCAAAATAGGAACACAGCCATGAGTTTCAATGCTGTGGCCGAGCTTCTATCGGTTTTAATCTGAGAAAAGAAGACAATGTGAAGGCACGCTAGTGGGAGTCAGCAGGTTATGATCATGCCCGAACACAAACAAAACAAGATAAAATTGCATTATAGACAAAAGGGAAAACCTTTTAAACCAATGAAATTATGGGTTGGGCAATTACCCATTGACAAGTACCGAAGACACAGGCATGGGTCAGCTTTGGATTCCAAGTTACATAATTCCTGGAGCCAGCAACTCACAGGGTCGTGTGAGAGCTGGAGAGAGTGAGACTCACCTCATGCTATTTTTAGGCAATAAGGTAAAAACGGATAGTGGCCATATCTGAAAATTACAGATATCTGATCCATTACAGAGCCTTGTGCACTTTTCAGTTAATGCGCACAGAAGGAAAAATGCAAAGAAAAATGTGAAGAACCAGGAAGAGAGAAGCAGGAGGCAGAGTTTTCTGCACGATTCATGCTCTGGTCGGCTGAGTCCCAGCTGGTGAATCAAACCCGCCTAAAGGCCAGTGCTGGCTGGACCCAGTCCGCGGCTTGTAGGTCTCTCCTCCGTGGACTGCTAATACTGTACTGCTTGCCTTTGCGCTACCAGAGAAAACAGTTCATGGCACTACTGAGGATACAAGTGCAATCTGTTCAACAATTTATGCAATTTTTAGAATTAAGAATGCGGGCATTGATCCTGCTACCTCTAGCAATTATTTGCAGTAAAGAAGAATTAGTCAAACAAGAAAACATTGCTCTGCCCCCGAGGAAGCCATGGCTGTATCCTGCAGTCAGCTGTATAGCCATGAGCCCACTTCTCGAACCCTCCCCACCTCACCTCTGTTCCTCTGTAGGCTGCTTCTGTACATGGTCCCCAGCTGCGGCAACTGGTGGTACCTCTGAATATCAATGGGAAAAGGTTATCAACGGTCGCCGCCGCCGTAGCCCCCTGGAGGTGGCGTCCCATCAGGCCAAAATTGTTGCCAGTTTATTTGCATAAAAAAATATGCCAACATGGTGGGGTTATCTTACTGGCGATCCAAGGGCAGGTAACCCCTCCGGTGCCTGCCTGCCTGATGAGCCAAATTACACTGTGCAGTCACCAATCAGTGCTTACCAGTTTTGGGGGAGGGGCTAACCCCGCCCACAGGTGGACTGCCAGTCCACTCCCTACTCATGCCCCAGAAAAGGGCAGAGCGTTCCAGGCAACCCCCAGTTGCTCGGGTCCACAACCGCCCGTAGGACTAACGGGGCGCCGTCGCTCCTCCAGGGTACAACTCAAGGACGTCCCTGAGAATATTTAGCCTTTGAACCCTGTTGTGCTGCTGCAGAGAGTACCCCTCTGTCCCTTACAGCCTCTGGATCACCTTGTAACTCCGCCTGCAACACAAAATAACAAGTTAGAACACTTCTTCCCCCACCCTTGCACTTACGCCGGGTAAGCGGTAGGGAGGGAAATAGCGTCGTGGGCAGCGGCAAAGAGGCTGCCAGGTGGGTGGGGAGAGGCCTTATACCTCCTCCCTGCTCACCCCCTACTGGATGTGATGCTGCTTTCGGACCCCTGGGGGGGTCCAACACACTAGCCTGTCTCGTGTGCCCTCATGTGACACTAAGGCGGATGCCCTCTTAGGAGGGTCCCCTTCGTGGACAATGGGCAGCCCACATAGTGCCAATATCAGCAACACTCCCCATCCCGCATACAGCAATATTATTTGGGAATAAACCACACAACACCTTGTTTGTGGAGAAAATTGTTGCATGTTTATTTGCAACCCCTCCGCTGCCTGCCTGCCTGATGACCCAAATTACACTGTGGCTGTCACTAATCAGTGCTTGCTAATTTTGGTGGAGGGGCTAACCCCTCCCACCGGTGTAACCGCCAGTCCAGCCCCTTACTCACGCCCCAGAAAGGGGCAGAGCATTCGAGGCAACCCCCGGTTGCTCTGGTCCACAACCGCTTGTAGGACTAACTGGATGCCGTCCCTCCTCCAGGGTACAACACGAGGACATCCCTGGGGATGTTTGGCCCTTGCACCCTGTTGTGCTCCTGCAGAGGGTACCCCTCTATACCTTACAGCCCCTGGATTGCCCTGTAACTCCGCCACAGCTCTGGGTGTGGCCACCGTCACAACCAGGGCCCCCCACCTTGGCCGGCTGCTTCCAGGGCCTCCCCCAGGTCCAGCAAGAATAAGTCCATGCCCACGCTGGACAGGTGTACCCCATCTTCCTCAAAACATCCCGTGGACTGGGCATGCAGTAGCCTGTGTCTGATAAAGCCAAAACCCTATTGCTCAGTGAATTTACACATAGCGCTGTTAACTCTCCTGCGCAAGACCTCTATGGCCTTCTCTGACCGAGCTCCTTGCCACACTAGGCGAGGCGTTATTTCAGACCATCCACAGTTCACATGTCCCCAACTGATTGCTTAGCTTGCACATAGTGTCCTTCATTTCCTGCAGGAGTCGCTTCCTCCCCAGAAGAGTCAGATCATTCCCTCCTAAGAGTATAACCAGGACTTTGGGGGGAGAGCTACTCTCCCCAGTCTCTGCTGCAGCTTCCTCTATAAATAGTTCCAGTGCATACTCGGGTATCCCAGCCACATTTTCTCCGTGGCGGTGAAGCCATGCCTCCATTTCCTGATCTTTGCTCACTGTGCCACTCTCGCAACGCCTGAATGGCCAATCCCCCAGACCTTTGTTCCTGGTAAATAGAGAAATGTGGGGTTGCAAAACTTTTTATTGCGTCAGAACACACCAAATGCTAAAACACTACATTGCCCATCAGTACACACATCACTGCATGTCACAACATCATCTGGTACCCCAATGGGTTCATCTTGTTTACATTTAACAATTGACTCAGTCAGTCAGTCAAATTAACTTTATTCGATTTGTTAAAATCATACAAAGTACATAAAAACAGTATTATTTACAATTTAAAAAGGAATTAAACAATATCATTTTATGAGCAAGTTAATTAGACGAAAATCAGTACGTTAAAATATTTAAAAAACACATTATGTACATCAGTTTTCCAAATTCCAAATGACTCTATTTACAATACTACTCTTGTCCTCAGGCCCCTTCCTTGTTGAGCTCAAGGCCGTATGTTTCTCCTAAAGCATTGAGACTCCCATCGCCCCACCTTCATAATTAGTTCTGCGGACATGCCTGCCCTTAAGGCTGTTGTTGCAGCCCCTATCTGAAACGAATGGCTGCAAAACCTCTAGCCCAGACCTATGTTGCCTGACAACTTCAAGCAAATCTGCATTATGTGCTCTACCTGGAACTTTGTGACTAGCGTTCCGTCTGCATGCATGAGAAGATACACTTCCACAGTCGGGTGCAGGGACAGGTAGGTGTCGAACAGGGCCACTGGACAATAACTAGCATCACCAAGTCTTTGCAACAAGACCACTCGCCCCTCCCCCACCTGGTCTGTTTTTGACTGCCTTACTAAGATTTTGAGAGAGGCCTCTGAGAGTGGTGCATTCTTCCTATTCAAAGCCACCCGATGTGTCATGCTTGGACCTAGCCACTAACTCCCCAATCCCAAAGGCCCCAAAGAAAGCCATGCTAAAGGTGGCTGCAAAGAGGGCCGCTTCAAATGCTGAATGGGTAGCCTTGGGTACCCAGTCCAGCATCCCTTGCAGAGTCTTGAAGTCGATTGGGGACCTGCTATCCGGAGCCCTCGGCTCGCTCCTAGCCCAGCCCTTGAGCGCCACCCTGATCAGAAAGGTTTTTGTGGGATCGTTCTTGCCCCTCAACTTAGCGTGGTGACTGATAGCCGACAGGTGGCCAGAAATCCAGGAGTGGCTCTTCCCATTTTCCTTGGCCCATACCATGAAAGTCTGTATCCTGAGCTCCAATGGTAACCTCACATCTTCCCAGGCTCCCACCACTGCACAAGACCTGGCCACACAAGCCATATAGCACTTATTGGTCCTGGGTGCTAGGGACAGCTTGCCTAGCCCCCTCAATCGCTGTTCCACTTCAGAAGGAACTAGAGGTGTGGTGGAAAAGGGGTCATCTCCTCTCTGCTATCGGCCACGCCTCCCGAAACCGGCGCAACTGACAACGAGAAAGAGTATCAGCCGCTGTGTTCTTCACCCATTGAATGTGACGAGGCCTGCATTCTACATTGTTAAACAGGCAGGCCTGCACCAGTTCCCTCAAAAGGCACAAACTTAAGGGACAGCTAGCCAACTGGGAGTTGATAGCCTGAACGACTGCCAGGTTGTCGGACCAGAACAGGACTCTCTTTCCCACCAGAACTTTGGGCCACAGGTGGAAGGCTTCCACGATAGGGAACAGTTCTCACACAGTTAAGTTTGTTGTGATCTTCTTTTTGTGCCAAGAGTTGGGCCATCTCTCAGCACACTATTCTACGTCTAAGATTTCTCCAAAACCTTCTCTGCCTGCCGCATCTGTGAAGAGTGCTAGTTCAGGGCTGCTTGCCCAGGGGGCCCTCCAAATGACAGAATCGTTGAAATTATCTAAGAGGTCTGCCCACATACTCAGGTCCTTTCTCATCCCTTTGCTCAATCTCACTATGTGGTGTTTTCTATTTGATTTGGCAGTTGCCCTGGCTAACCTGCGCGCAAAGACCCTCGCTAAAGGAATGACTCTTGCAGCAAAATTCAGCTTACCCAGGAGGCTCTGAATGAACCCAAGTGTGGCCTTGTCCTGACCTAATGCTAACTGGATCTGTTGTGCCAAGTCCCGTACCTTGTGCTGTGGCAGATTGGACTCTCTGGCAATCGTGTCCTGCTCAATCCCCAGGAAAGTTACGACTTGTGCTCTGTCTTCCCAGGCGCGAGTGGGACCCCCAGGTGACTGTCCAGCTCCTTAAAGTATTTGATGGCCTTCTTGTAATCCTGCAAGCGCTCTTGTCCAAGGAAAAGGAAGTTGTCTAGGTAGTGGGTCACCCCTTCCACCCCATGTGTTTCCTGGAGGGCCCACTGCAAGAAGAAACTGAAAGTCTCAAACTAGACACAGGAGACAGCGCATCCCATGGGCATGCATCTGTAGTAGAAGTACCTGCCCTCCAGCCTGAAACCTAGCAGGTGTTGGCTCCTCAGGTGGACAGGTAGCAAGCGGAAAGTGAATTCTATGTCTGCTTTCGTTAACCAGGCCACCCTTCCTGCCCTCCTGACTAAGTCCAATGCCATGTCCAGGGTACAATACGTCACTGAGCAAGAGCCCTCTTCCAACCCATGGCTAACTGATTTTCCTTCCGGGTAGGACAGGTGATGACTCAGCCTAAAAGCCCCATGTTCCTTCTTGGGCACCACCCCCAAGGGTGAGACTATGAAATTGTCCAACAGGGGTTGCAAAAAGGGGCCCGCCACTCTCCCAGGTGCCATCTCCTTCGCTACCTTGGCTTGAACCACTTCCGGTAGTTCCCTTGTAGATTTGAGGTTATCGGCCTCCCTGCTTACCAGGGGGCCCACATAAGGGATCTTGAAACCTTCACCAAAGCCAACCAGTAGCAACAAACTGTTCTCTTTGTTGGGATACCACCTGAGGAGGAGCATAATGTTGGTGAGGATCACTGGAGACGGGCCATTGACTGCGCGCATGAAGCAGAGACATGGAGCAACGGGGGGCTGATGGATCTGACTGGTGTTGTCACAAAGCCGGGGGACGCCCTGTGCATGGTGGTTAGGGAGGGGGAGGCTTGAGTTTTTGCTGCATCAATTGACACCTCAGCTGTCTTGCCTGCCGGTGCCGGCGGGCTGACGCTCCTGCTTTGAGTGGCAAGACCCCGCAGAGTGTGGCCTACCACATTTGCTGCAGGTGTGCAATAACTTGCATGTTTTCTCCAGGTGCATGAACCAGTGTTGAAAAGGCGACAAGTCCCCAGGGGTGACCTCCTGAAGCCCCCCTCTGGCCCCCCCACATGCTCCTCGAAAAGGCGACTTAAAAAACACGTGTGCCTGACTGAAAGGAACACTTGCCTGTGTAGGGCCACACCTGTGCTTTGGGCTGTGGAACTACGCTCTGCAGTGTGCAGGATCCCATATGGTCCATCCATAGCTGCACCTATTCTGGTCCCGCCCCATCTCAGGGCACCTGGACATTTTCTTCTGGAAGTCCCTGTCATAATGCAACCAACCCACTCCCCCCCACTTCTGGGTTTCGTTGTGGCTCAACCTGGAGTATTGTATCAAACCTTGACCTAACTCTGGGAACTTTTCCATAATTACAGAGGATAAAATAGAGAAAGCATTGAGCCAGTTATCGATGGTCTTTTCTGGCCATGACTGATACTGGACTTTCTTGTCATCGTCTTTTCCCCGAACCCTTCTGGTGTCCAGGCCCTCCTGGCCTAGCATAAGCAGGGAAAAAATGTCTAAGAATTTGCACCTCCAGCTTACTTCTTTGACTGCCTGCGGCACATCCCAAGCCAGGGAGCAACGTTCTGACAGCAGGGGGCATTGGTAACAGGAAAAGGGGGTGCTGGAAGCATGGTCAGATGCGGAGGGAAACAATTAGGGGCAACTGTGTCGCTGGAGGTAGAGGCAAAACTGTTGGGGGACCCCCGTAATGGCTAGGGGACTGGCGGTAACAGTACCGGTGGTGAGGGGCATCCTTGCCTTGGCGGCTGTCCTGCCCCCGTGCTTACTGATGATTCTATGCTGGTTATGTTGATGGGAGGGCTGGCGAGCCCTGCTGCACTGGTATCTCCCCCTGACGCCCCTGCTGACTTACTGGTTCCCGGTGTCCCTGCCCCCATCCTGGATACTTCGGGAGCTACCGCAGCGTGTGCCACCCGTTGACCCTGCCGCTCGTTACCCTGGTGTGCCCAAACACTAGCAGCCACCAATGCCCCTCCCTCCACCATGTTTGTGCTAGTGCCCCGGCGCAGGGAGCTCATCCATGGCGCACCTGCTCTGAATTCAGCCATAAAGGTGTTCATTGTGTCCATGAGCTTGCCCAAGTCCTCCCTTGTGGCGTAGTTCCCATTGCTGTCCAGTGGGGCTGCCGGCTCCGGTGCTGGGGGGAGGTCAAAGGGGGACCAACCACTCGGCGTGGCCACAGCTCTACTCCTGGAAGGCAGCGGATCTGCCGGGAATTCCTTAATGGTTGGTCTGCACACTTGCTTGGACCTAGTGGGGCCTGCCTATGCACTGGGCTCCTGCTCAGGGGTAGGGCCCTTGCTGGCGATACCTGAGTCCTCAGGATTGTTAGCCTTCAAGAGCTCCGTAGCCCATGCCAATCCCTTGGTCTTAGCCATATGGATCAAGGCTGTCAATTGCGCATCCTGGGAGGTGCCTGGTTGAGTTTCCTCCACCTGGGACCTCTGCGAAAAAAGGGGGGGAGCCCTGGCTATCCATGGCACTCTTCATGCCCGTGACCACTGGCAGAATCTGGGGGAGAAAAAGTATAGGTGTAAGGCAACCTGCACCGCTCGACAACTCGAGTCACAAACCACCTGTGTTCCTGGTGCCCACAGTCGCTCCGCCCCCTCCATCCTGTCTCTGCACTTACTTATACGGTTGGTTGACTAGTAGTTGACCTGGTGCAGCCTACTAGGAACCCTGATTATGCTGCTGCCTGTGCATCTGGGTGTGACCCCTGACCAATATCTGTTGCGGATTAGTGCGCAGCATGTCGACTTGTGGAGATTTCTGCAGGCATTCAATCTATTTTTCTGTAAACTGAAACACAAAACATTGATGAGTACTCCACCCCCATTTGACAAGACTTATTATACAGAAAACTTTGCTAAACCCGCTGTTTTTATATTGCTTCTTTCCCCTATAATCAGTGTTCTCCCTCATTCCTTTGTACATGATAAGTGCAGATTTGTATAGCGCGACCGAACGGCAGGTGTTGGGGTGCTTTACATGAGGACCAATTACATTGCACCCGCACCCGGTCAAATCTGTTTAATTCTAGGACACGTGGAGATTGAGGGGTTCACTCATTTGCTTACTAATGCAACAAGCTTTAGTGGACTCCTCGGCCTCTCTGTCCCTCATGGGACCTTGTCCAGGCAGGATGTGGGGCCACAACAGCACTTTTCACCTGTCAAATGTTGCCGGGTGAGCCAGCAGAAATGCAATTAAAGCACAATTGCCCAGATCAGTCTTTGCCCACACTAGGCCCTTTCCATGCTGCCAGCAATCAATCAGGATGCAGCGCATCAGTGTAGCCTCGAGGCCCCCACAATCAATGTGGGACCTAGCCCAACTGGAAATGTGTGAGCCCCCCCCCCCCCCCCCCCCCCCCCCCCCCCCTGTACATGATAAGTGCAAATTTGTATAGCGCGACCGAACGGCAGGTGTTGGGGTGCTTTACATGAGGACCAAATACATTGCACCCGCATCCGGTCAAATCTGTTTAATTCTAGGACACGTAGAGATTGAGGGGTTCACTCATTTGCTTACTAATGCAAAGAGCTTTAGAGGACTCCTCAGCCTCTCTGTCCCTCATGGGACCTTGTCCGGGTAGGATGTCGGGCCACAACAGCACTTTCCACCTGTCAAATGTTGCTGGGTGGGCCAGCAGAAATGCAATTAAAGCACAATTGCCCTGATCAGTCTTTGCCCACACTAGGCCCTTTCCATGCTGCTGGCAATCAATCAGAATGCAGTGCATCAGTGTAGCCTCGAGGCCCCCTCTGTCAATGTGGGACCTAGCCCAACTGGAAATGTGTGAGGCCCCCACCTTGTACATGATCAGTGCAGATTTGAATAGCGTGACTGAATGGCAGGTGTTGGGGCGCTTTACATGAGGGCTAATTACATTGAACCAGCACCCGGTCAAATCTGCTTAATTCTAGGACACATGGAGATTGAGGGGTTCACTCATTTGCTTACTAATGCAGGGAGCTTTAGTGGACTCCTCGGCCTCTCTGTCCCTCATGGGACCTTGTCCAGGCAGGATATAGGGTCACAACAGCACTTTCCACCTGTCGAATGTTGCCGGGTGGGCCAGCAAAATGCAATTCAAGCACAATTGCCCTGATCAGTCTTTGCCCACACTAGGCCCTTTCCATGCCTCCAGCAATCAATCAGGATGCAGCGCATCAGTCTAGCCTCGAGGCCCCCTCTGTCAATGTGGGACCTATCCCAACTGGAAATGTGTGAGGCCTCCACCTTAACTAGTTACCTGGATCACATCTGCTGCCCAATAAAGAGTTAGACCACAAAAATACTCCAACGGACCACTGAGAGGTCTTAGAAATGAGCACTTAAACAGTGAGAAATGAAGTATGAAGTGTGAGGATAGGTGTATAACTTCACCAGGAGGTGAGCAAGGAAGCAATTCCTTTTTGTTTAGTTACCCTCACACACAATAGTGGTGTCATGCTTCATCATCGGGTCACCCCGACGCCTATAAGTCGGGGTGAGCTCAACCACAATGTTGGGAGTTCATTCAGATAGTGGAAGGCCAGGGGGGATTAAAGATAAAAACCTCAGACAGATCCCCAGTTTCCCTTTATTCTTGGGTCTGTCAGGGTTATTAAATATGGTTCCATGGGAGTATTATGGTCCTATGACCCGGGTGCCAACATGTTTCAGTCCATATAGGCCTTAAAGGTCCTGGACTTTCTTCAGGGCAATTGTCATCCACCCTGGGGAGACAGTGAGGGGATTCCCTATCCTGTTAGTTAATGAAGGGCAGAGTAGCTGCTCCTTTTGTGTGTATCAGATGGTTCATCTGTCATGCGTGGTTCTCCATCTGTAAAAACAACAAAGACAAACAACATACAACATTGTGTAAGAATATAATGGTAGTTCCTTCATGCTGTTTCCCATTTCAGTGCGTTGGATGGAGACAGAACCGACAAATGCCAAGTGAATGTGCAAATAGATGAATTCAATCTTGTCCAACATGTGCCACTCACATCTTTATCTGTAACATAATATTGCTATGTGGCAGATATATTGTGTGGTGGAGATATTGTTTGCATACTGACATTAACTGCAAGCCAGTTTGTGTACATTCCAAAGTGTAGAATACTGTGTTCCAATCTCTAAAAACAGACTTAGTATCATTCATCGTGAGGTTTACAAATACAGAGGATGCGACTGCCATTGTAAAAAAGCACTTGTTAAACTCATACATGCATATGCATTCTCTTACCCAAACTGCGGAGAGTAACCGGGTCTCGGGGGACTTCCAGGCCTGTTGAGGTAGCCCTGTAGTCAAACCCTATGGTGTGTCCCATGGGGGAGAAAGCGATTGAATCAGTGATCGATGTTAGGGATTAATCAAGGTAAAGCCTCCGTTACGCAGTAAAGTGTTTTGTCTAAAAGCCCCATATTCTAACGTTCTCATAAGGTACTCACTCCATCAAGGGTCCTGCCACGCCTATTCACCTGCTCGGTCTCGCCCAATAAAGAGTCCCACCGACAGCTGCCTCTCACGCAGACAGGCAAAATTGGGCATATCTCCAGCTAAGGCACCGTAACCTCACCTCGGCATTGGCTGGCAGCCAGGCCGCTGTAGTATCTATACCTCCAGCCAACCATGCCCAGGACGATACCCTAAAACCGGCACTACAAGCAGATAACTGCACAATGCCACTGAAAAGCAGAGCCAACATGCAATCTGCCCGACTGGCTGCAGAGCACCATCTCCCCTGCAATGACATGAGCAACAAGGCTCCGACAATGTCCACCGCAGCAGTGTGCCCGCCGGGCCACCCAATTCCCCAGAGTTCCACATTGGATGAGCAAACCTGCGGCCCCTCACCTCGGCCGACACGCTCCCCAGACACACCGGCAGTCATGCAAAAATGGTTGCCCGGTGCAAACCAACAATGCTGGCCGCCATGTGCGGGAAGCTGCTGCGGGCACCCCCTGTCATGGCACCTGTCTGGGCGGCCAAGATACTGGGGCCAGTGAAAATCCTGTGGCGCCAGATCGAGGCAGGCCCGCAGCCTCCCAACCCCCGAGTAAACCCCCACACTGCTGTGGCACACTGCACGGCAGCCCGGCCTGCACTGTGCAGCTGGGGCACCGGCAGGCCTGACCGACCCGACCGGGCAAGGCCTCACCCACGTGATGCCCTCCAAGTGCCATGAGCATTTCCCTGTGCCCAGGCACATGCAATCAAACGAGCGAGTCGCCATCGAAAAGCAGGCCGGCGTGGGGGGTGGGCGAGGGACCCAATGTGACTGGATACTCACCACCCACGCTTTAAGCGCCTCCAGCCTGACTCGACAGAGGGGGCACCGTGACACCAGGCACATCGGGCGGAGCCTCCATGCGGCCAGCCCTTGCAACCGGCCCACGCGGGCCAAGCTTAGCTATGGGCACAGCTGTATATGGCTGCCCGCAGGGTGGAGCACCGGGGCGCCCCTGTCCCCCATACCCTCATGTCCCGACTTGCTTCCCAAATGGATAAATACGTAGGGGGCCCAGGATGCTGTTATTCCCTGTGGCGACAGATCCCCTGCCGAGCCCCCAGCAGACCATTGCCCTTCAGGCAAGGCCGAGGACTCAACATGTGGGCCCCTCAGAAGGAGGGAAGCTCATGTGGGTGGAAAGCAAGCATCAGGGAGGTGGGGCACCCAAAAGGTACGGCCTGCTCTCCCCGCTACTCCCGGCAAGGAGCAGCCCCTCAGGCCCCATAGTCAGGCCACCCCCACCATCACAGCAGGTCATCCCGGGGGAAAGAGGGAGGCTTAACGGGGCTCACTGTTCTCCCCCACCTGAGTCCCAGAGCTCACGCGTGCCAAGCACCAATCAACCCAGCAAAACCTGTGGGCCCAAGTCGGGCTGGGTCCCGGCACGCCCACGCTGAGGGGCACTCTGCATGGCTCCACCTCTGTGCTCCCTACCAGGTCAGCATAGAGCTGGCCTCGATCAGAGGAGGAGTGCCGCTGCCATAGCCCTCTAGGAGCTGTCTCCCCCTCACGTGCGGAACGCCACCACAGCAGAAGCCGCGTCAAACTACCCAGCCCACGGCAGGTGGTGGGGATCAGAACTCACCGTGGCAGTCGGTATCTCCTGGGGACACGTCCGAAACGGCATCGAGGGCAGCGGCAAAGAGGCCTTATACCTCCTTCCCGCCCACCCCCTACCGGACGTTACGCAGCGCTTGGACCCCTCGGGGGGTCCAACACACTAGCCTGCCTCGTGTGCCCTCATGAGGCGCTAAGGCGGCCGCCTCTTAGGAGGGTCCCCTTCGTGGACCACGGGCAGCCCACATTTGGATAGGCGAGAAGCCCTGATTCCCGAACATAGAACAAGAAGAACTCTAAGATGAATTCTGGTGCCCATAAGGGGATAGGACCGCAACAGCAGTCGCCAGGGGTAATGAGGCAGCGACAAGTGCTAAGGTAAACCTACCCATTATTTAATGTGTCCTGCCATCCCTGACGACTGCCCAGGTTACCCCACAGGTCATGTGACAACCAATAGTTGCAAGCGCAGGAGACGGCGAAATTCAAAAGGTGGCCACTGAACCTGACCGGTCCAACCCGGCCCACACCTGTCTCCAGTGTCCGTGATCTAGCGCCTTGGCCCCTTGGTCACTTTCTGCACAAAACGTTTGTTGGGTGTTTATGGTTTATAGAGTTCAAATCCACTCATTGCTTGCCATTGCTTTTCATTTGCCTATATCAGTGTCCTTTAAAAATCCTTCCTTGCTAGTTGTCAGTCATGCATCTTTGTCCCTCCTATTTCTCTTCTGGTTTGTTCACCACTTTGTGCACAAACTACCTATCCTTCTCTATCTTCCTTTCTATTTATTCTGTGCAGCACTCACCCCTATGTATTCACCAGGTCACATAATTCCACTACAAAAATACACAAACCACCAATTCCACAGCAATTCCATTGCAATCCACCTAATTACACTCCAAACCAAATACATCTACTCCACTTCAAACAAAAACACATGGATGCGACATTGTCATTTACAATACACACAGCTCTAACTCGCACAAATACAAGACCTATTGCATTGCAAATGCTTGTTTTTCTTTTTGGCATTATATGTCTTCAGGCACAATGGACCTCAACCTAACTGGTGTCCATTGACCATCTGACATGAGTACATCCCAGATGAGGAGTGAAAGAGAGAACTCCTTGCACCTCCACATACCAGCAGATTTGGCTTAATTACAGGACAAAGTAGGTCAGGATTGCCATTTAGCCACACTTTGCATTTCGCCCACAGTCCTTCACCCTCACTCTTCTGCTGTAGTCCACATCCAGTTTGCATGTCCTGTATACAAGCCTATATCCTGTTACTCCAAAGAGGTGGCACCACTTTCAACT
The DNA here is from genome assembly GCF_964261635.1 of Lissotriton helveticus. Lineage (NCBI taxonomy): Eukaryota > Metazoa > Chordata > Amphibia > Caudata > Salamandridae > Lissotriton > Lissotriton helveticus. The sequence goes on along the minus strand of NC_136067.1, from coordinate 1,077,054,414 downwards.
AGTTTACACACATCTCCCTTCTAGCCAACAAGATCAGATTAAAGAGTAATCTTTTCTGACAGTGAGATATATACAAATCATGCTGAGCATCAGTTCCAAACAAAATTAGGACAGGGCTTACCGTTATATAAGTGCTGACAATCTCGGAGACTGCTCTACTTAAGCCATCCCAAAAGCGAAACAACCTGTGGCAGGAGACACAAGTGTATATCATTAGCCTTTTCCTCCCCACACGTATTACAGCAAGGAGTGGTGCCTATAGCAAATGTTGTCAGCTTTGTCTGAGTCAAGTAGAAACTATGGGGCGTAAATACGTGATTTTTCCTACATTTTCACTGTAGAGTAAAGGAGGCGCAGTGAAGTTTGCCAGATATTCGTTTCCTGCCATGTAAGTTTACAGTTTTGAGTAAGTTTACTGCAGAGATGTTGTGACTAGTCAAAAGTATTAGTTACTTAAAAGTGTAAAAGTGTATTGCACGTGCATATTACTCATACGTTTAAGTTCACAAGAGGGTCGCAGTCCAACCTGAAGCCAATGAGTGAAAAGGGAGGTAGATGGTTTATTGAATGTGAATGCATTGTGATGTAGCGTTCTTTAAAGAGGTGCAACTTCAGCTATGTTCTAAACTGGAGCAGCATTGGGGCAGTCTAAAGGTTATGCAAATGATTTTCAGATCCTGGATGAATGGTTGGAAAAGGCTTGCTACCTTGGTTTTTTTTTGCACTTCTTGGTCTACATTCTTATGGTTCCTGGCTGCAGATATGTTGAGAACCCCCAAAGTCAGTGAGCTTGTCTGCATGATAATCAGGAATACTACCTGTTAAAGTTTTATATATGAAGCACCTTTTGGTTTTCTTTTTTGTCCTCATACATTTTTGACACAATGGGCCTCAATTTGAGTGGTGTCTATTGATCATCTGACATGAGTAAATCTCAGTTGAGGAGTGAAAGAGAGAATTCCTTGTCCCCTCACATACCAGCAGATTTGGCTAAATCACAGGACATAGAAGGGTCTGGATTGCAATATGAGCACACTTTGTATTTTGCCCACAGTCCTTTACCCTCACACTTCTACTGCAGTCCATATCCAGTTTGCACTTCCTGTCTACAGCCTGTATCCTGTCACTCCAAAGAGGTAGCACCACCTTCAACTTGTGTACTCAAATCTCCCTCCTACCCAACAAGATCCGATAAAAGAGCAATCTTTTTTGACAATGAGATATATACAAATCATACTGAGCATCTGTTCCAAACATATTCAGGACAGAGCTTACCATTATACAGGTTCTGACAATCTCGGAGACTACTCTACTTATGTAACATAGATAAAACGGAGGTACTGGCCATCTCTACGGGCAGCAACCCGTGGACTGACAACTTCTGGGAACAGGAGCTGGGAGACACACCGTCCCCAGCCCCTGTGGTAAAAAGCTTGGGTATTAAAATCGATGCTAAACTCTCACTGACCAACCAAGTGTCCACCATGATAAGGACCTGCGTGGGCTTGCTGAGGCAGTTAAGGAAACTATCACCCCTCCTTTCATTTTCCACCATGCAGACAGTTGTGACCGCATTGATCATGTCGCGACTGGACTATGGCAATGCGCTATACATTGGGCTAACGGAAAAGTTGCTAGGCAAACTGCAAGCTGCGATGAATGATGCAGCCAGGGTGCCCAAACGCACATGGGCCACTCCCCTGCTGCAAAAACTTCACTGGCTCCCCGTCAAACAGAGGGCTAGATTCAAGGGCCTCTGTATCGCGCACAAGGCCCTGTATGGACAGGCCCCAAGATACATCAAAGAGCGACTGGGGAAATACCTGCCACAACCTCTGGTCATCCTTGGGAGGCCAGCTAGCATGCACACAGTTTAACCACACAACTAAAGGAGGGCGAGCCTTTTCTGTCCTCATCCCGCAACTTTGGAATAAGTTGCCGGGACACCTCCGGTTAGAAAAAACCCTTCTCCCTTTCAGGAAGAAACTGAAGACTGTCCTCTTCACTGAGGCCTGGGCATAACGCAGACTGATCAGGGGCTAACATTCACTCTTTGGGGCTGTGGCTACTCTCTCTCAGTGTTTAGAGACCTGCCGATATTAAGCGCTCTACAAATCGCAATTAACATTATGTCACCCCAAAAGCGAAGGAGCCTGGGGCAGGAGACAAACATGTGTACAACATTAGCCTTTTCCTCCCCACACTTATTACTGCAAGGAGCGGTGCCTACAGCAAATTTATCCAGCTTCTTTGGAGTCAAGTAGATTTAATGGAGCATAAATAAGTGATATTTCCGACAGATGAGTGCGAAAACAAAATGTACACCAAATGAAAATGCTTTTTTTGAACCTATTAATCAGTGCGGTCTGACTGGGTTTGTTGCAGGTCAGGAGGATGCTTTGGCACAGAAGGTCATGTCAGTGCTAGTGCTGCCTGTAATTAGTTTGGTCCAGTTATGACGACGGAATAGGTATCCACTGCTCAGCTTGCTGTGACCCTGCCTGCTACAGCAAAAACACTGTCCCTAACCGTAATGCTGCAATGCCTGTGAGACGTGGGGTTCGCTGTCGCACCTACTGGGCTCAAGCACACTCAGCAATTAGCATGCTTGGAGGAGCGCACTGAAACTGCAGGTGACTCCATAGCGCATAAAAGTTGTGGTGGGCCACAGCCACATCAAGCATGTTGAGGATAGTAGCAATGCAGGGCTGCAGGTCCCCAATACAATTATCCAATGGGAGTCTTAGGCCCAGGCAGTGGCAGGGTGCAGAAGACTCGGGAATAGAATGCAAGCCATTTGTTAGTGATGACTTCTTGGATTCATGACAGGCGTGGCGACATCATCACTAAAGTGATGAAACACAAGCATGCCTACCTGAACAGATGTATGCCTCCCTATGAAAATATACCAGCCTGTCACCATGCAAGGTATGTGGTTCTTTTTATTTTAAATTGGGCAATTAATATTGAGACCATCACCTGCAGGACCAGAAATCGTAGCCCCGGCCCTGTGAAAGAAGTGCCGGTGCTGAGCACCTGAAAGCACCTGCTCAAATTAAGCACTGTGTGCGCCCCTTTTCTGAACCCTAATATGCTTAATCCATAGTTGCCACATTCCCCCCAATATTGTCATTGTTTATGTAGTGGTAGTTTTCCTCTTCTTTCCCCTTCTGTGGGTTTGATGAGTAGTTAAAGGCATGTGCTAGGTATGGCAGATATTAGTAGCTAGAATATCCTCCTATGGTGGGGCCCGAATTAGCAAAGAGAAACTAGTAGCTCGGGGGTTTCCCGATGGGAGGGCACTAGGTGGATAGCATAAGTGGGAGAAAAGAGAAAAGAGTAAGAAAATGTCCTTATAGCCATCTCAGTCACTTTGGTATTAGTTTTTCGTGCCTTTTTGACACAGCTCATAGCCCTTTGTCTGTATAGGTAACGCTTGAAAATGGGTAGCGGAATTAAGGAGATAAGGATACAAAACATGGAATGAAAAGAAGGCAAAAGTTGATAAGCCTGCATTTGCAGGACTGCCCGGCCCAGATAATGGTTTTGCAGCAGACTCATCTGGTAGCATCCAATTGTGAGGCCTGCTTTGGAAGGCTTGCATGGGTGCATCAAGTGGTCTGCTGTAATCAAACTATAGTCACTAAAGGAGTTGCACTTAATATTAGGAGGAATGCAGATATAAACGTAGATTTGAAAGCTGACAACTCCGGAAGGTGGGCGATAAGCAGCTTTATATTTGGTCATCTTAAGTTCATTTGTGTCAACTTTTATGGCCCAAATTGTAATGATATGTCTCCCCCTAGCATTTTAGGGGAAAACCTGCTGGATTTCCCTTCCCCTGTACGGATTGGAGGTGACTTCAATGTTTTCCTTGAAAAAGTCTTAGATAGGTCTTCAAACATGCGGGTAGGGGTCTCCCCTGAAGTTAGGAAGTACCGGAAAAACCTCATGATAGATTTCAACTTGTGTGATGTAAAAAAGCAGGTGCCAAAAGAGAATATACTTTTGCAGTGGTAGAAACAGGAGTTTTACCAGGATTGACTACTTCCTAGTTGACCAGTCATTGCTTAGAGATATCAAGGAGATCAGGCATATCACGGACCACCGTTCTGATCATATTGCAAATCTTTTTGAGGTAAGATTTCCTGTTGTCCGGACAAACTCAAGGGGGACAGTGTGTTATTTTCCGATATTGACAAATTGCAGGCATCGAAAGTAGGAAGTAGATGTTACTTTAGTGTCAACCGGGGGTTAACACCTCCGATGATATTATGGAATATGTATAATACTGTATTTGAAGGGCTTCTTCACAAGCAGCGACTTGTTAAGGTGAGGAAGCAGCGCTAGGAAGAAAGGAGATTTGGAGAGTAAATAGGGGCGCTGGAAAGTGAGCTGTCTGTATCTACGTCAGAAGAGGGGGCCACGGTAATAGAGGAGAGGTTGTCTGAGAAGCATGTTGCATTTATTCAGATCATTGAGAGCAGGATTAGAGCAAAGTGCCATGCAAGTAAGCTGGCCCTTTGCGAATATGGGGAGACAAGTGGTAAGCTATTGGCTTGGAAGGCAAAAGTGGAAAGAGGGAGACATTATATAGTCTAGTAATGGATGTGGATGGTCAGGAACAAGAATATAAGGATAGGATCAAAGTGTGTTTCCTCAACCTGATTGAGGACTTGCATATTGTAGGGAAGGCTCCGGGAGATCAGATGTGAGAGAGTGGTTAGCAGGGTTAAGGGTCCCAGAGCTATTGTATGTTGAACAACAAGACTTCCTGTGGAAAATTACTGAAGAAGAAATTATTTCATAGAATAATAGAACTTGTAGTGGAAAGGCATCAGTTCTGGATGCAATACCGGGCAAGTTCTTTAAAGCTATGAAAGAGATAATAGCCCCAATATGGAAGGGGCTGTTTAACACATTGTTGTCGGTAGGATCAACCGTCCTGCCATCCTGGAATGAAGCCGTAATAATCCTACTTTTGAAACCTAATAAAAATCCCAAGAAGGCAGACACCTATACGTGCATCTCACTGTTAAAGTAAGATTATATGGCCTTTACAGGGATTTTAGCTAGCAGACTCTCTTTGGTAATAAGTAGCTTAGTACATCTAGATCAGAAAGGGTTTGTACCTGGGAGACAACTGTACGATCTCACCCATCAACTTATATTGTCTATTGACATGGCAGTTGTGAATTCTGAATCACTGAATATTGTGACTATCGATGCAGCTAAGGCTCGCAACAGGGTGAATTGGGTATACTTATAGGAGGTCTGAGAAGTCTTTGATTTTCCCCAGGGTTTAGTGCATCAGTGAAGGCTCTATATGCAGTATCACCATTTCAGATTTTGGTCAATGGGAGCCTGACAAGAAGAATTAGGGGCCCATTAGGATGGTGGACGGAGGCACCACCGCGGTGCTGGTTGAAAATGCCATTTTCCGCACGCCAGCAGTGGTCCTCACGCCCGCCATATTAGTATGGCCAAAGATAGCCCATTTCCCGTCCTCCGCGGTGTGGCACGAACCGCCATTAAAATGTGCCCACCACCGCGGCGGTAGGAGCCAATGGAGACCCACTGCCGTGCCAAATGACCTCCCGTCCGCTGTACAAATCAAGATGCCCCAAACAGCCAGTCGCACTGCAGCGGAGAAACCGCACAACCAGAGACGGCGGAAGCACGACTGCGGAGCGCGAAACTAGATTCCCGGCCCTTCCACCGTTTCCCTATCGCAATAGATCCAGCTCTACGCGTCTTCCCGGCGGTGTACCTGATACACTACCAGCAAGTAATGCACCATCGTGGACACCGCCGCAAGTACGCAATAACACAACTCCGCACACAACAACTGAAGTACCATAAAAATAACATAAAGGGCTATACTTACCAATAGCCCAATCCCTTTTACCAAATAATCAGTCAGTTGGCAGTGAAGAAGGTTCAATCATTTATTAAGCAAAATACTCTATAGAGGAGCCTCTCCAACCCTCACCCATCAGGTGCGCGGAGAAGACTGTTGGCTTACATTCAAACATGAGGTTATATACTTTTCAGTTCAACACATATAATCACTGTAAAACACCAGTTGGCCCTCTAGTTCTAGGAAAGGACCATATATGGCACACATGATTAGTTCAAAGCTTAACTATTTATTACTGAGAAGGCCAGTAGGGGTGACTCCGTTTCGCCTTGGTGCCCGGGAGTGTAGGCACGGAGCCTCCAAGAATGCGCATATCGCACCCAAAGCCGGATGCGACCTTGAGTCTCAGGACAGTCGAGTAGACAGCTTACGTTCAGCTGCTCCCAATAATTCAGAAGAACTGGGGCCTGACAACTGCCGGAGACTAACACATGATCACAGCCCGTATTTGACCATAGGCTCAGAAAATGGCGTCTGTATGGTTTCTCGGCCTACTCTGCTGGCAATATACACGCAAGGAGAGAATAAACGTTTTCCCCATTGCAGACACATATAGATTAATATATATATTTGTGAATGGAAAAAGAGTGCGTATAGATGCATCATGCTAACATAATATAGGTCAGATACTCCTAATGCATGAGAAATCTAGTTTTTATCCCTCAGAACGGCCCTTTTAGCATGATGTAGCTAACTAAACAGCTCAATCTTCAAATATCCCTTCATCAATCATCATTAAATCCTTGAGCTCCTGCTGAACTAACTGAGCTTTTACTGCTGCTGGGGATGGACTAGCCACGGAGGAGGTGAGTTTAGTTGCGCAATAAGTGCAACATGCTGGTCCACATTGCACACAAAGGCAACACGTGAATATGATACCGGCTATATCTGCCAGCACCATCAGGATTTTCCACCCCCAAGAAGGCAACAGACCCCAGAACCAACCAGAGAGGGACCATGTACCTGTCTCTACATGTATTTCGGAAGCCAAACGATGCTTCTGGATAGCCAAATGAACGGAGGGGGCGGAGTCAGGGATATAAACACAGCAAGAACTGCAGATCACACGGCATGGTCCTCCTCGATCTGCCAAGATAACGTCTAAAACCATACGGTTCTGAAGCGAAACGAGCCTGGTCGCTTGAAGCTCTACTGTTAGATTAGTCATATTCCTGCAGTAGTGTTAATTACTCCTTCAACTACTCTGGATAAGCGGCGTACTTCTTTGCTGGTGATTATAGACCCCCAGATGGGAAACACTCCTTTTACAATGACGGTAAAATGCTGTTCAGGAGTATCTGTCTGATCTATATCTGTAGTATCTATCATTCTCTTATTTCTCTGAACAGGCATACTTCTCTTATCTAGGCGGTGATCCCTGTGATAATTAGAAGGGGCAATATAGACTGGTGGGTACAGAAATGACAAATGGCAACGTCCAGCCCAACCTCGTGAAAGCCAAGTATAGGCATTTTCTCCACAAACAAAATATACATTAGGAGGGGTTAACAATGGAGGACTGCTAAAAGTACGTAACTGATAAGTGTAATTACATAGACTTTCTCCTACTGGTATGTATCCTACTCCCTGAACACAGACCACAGAGGTACTATTTAGTATAGGCACTGGAATAGCCCTATCTTCAGTAACATTACGGTCTTGAAAATGTCGAAAATACTGAGTGAAATTAAACTCTACGAAGTCCAAAATCTCATTTTTTAACCAAGTGGTATTTTCATGTGTCGTATACATATTCATACATTCATTTGGAGCTAAGGTTCCCTCTCCATTATTCCCCTTGGGGTCAAATCCTTGATGAAACTCAATATATGCTAAAATCATTTCATAGTCTCTTTCCGAAAACTTTTGAGTGTCAACAGTATAATGCATATACATCATTGAAAGTAATTTAAACCAAGCCTCACAACTTCCTAGAAGAGACAAGTGTAGGTATATGAATAAGTCGTGCTTGTGCATAACAGATGGTAATAGACCCACAAACCCAACAATTTGTAGCATTGGCGGCACTGTGTGTTTGGTGAAGCATTTCAACAAATACATTTTTCACATAAGTCTGACGATGCCTTTCCTTATACGGGCAAGAGTATGAAACACATGTTCCGGAGGTGGGGCAGTTGTTCCTAAAACAGTATGCATAGGGTGGTGAAATTCTAAATAGATAAACACTCTCATCAATGTGATTAGTAATATTGCTATAATAACTATAAATGCAATTTTAACCCGTTGGGTCCAACTAGAAAAGACAGGCATATATGCAGGGAAATAACGCGGTACAAAAGGACGTTCCTTTTCAGGGACGAAACGAGGAAAGGGATACTTGCTAACTAAAAGTCCAAAAATAAACTCGGCACTGCAGTCCAACCTGCCAGAGGGTGCTTCTTTCCTGTGTCCGTTTAGAGCCTCACAGGCAGGCTCCTATCGTTCATCATCAATAATACCAAAGCAAGCCTCTCACGTTGGAGTTATGCTCTCACACAACGCTTGAAGAAAACACAACCTGGGCCTCTTTAAACAAGGAATTCAGTCTTTCTTTCTGAATAGAGCAAACAAATGTTCAAAGCTCTCAGCTTGTTCAGTCCAGTGTCTCGTTCAGGACCCCAGAAGCGTATCTAACAGACATTCGTGGAACAGGTCTGTACCCTATCACTCAAGTCTCTCCCAATCTCCTACCATATTCACCTGGGGTACCACGTTGTTTTCTGGGCCGCAGGTTGTATCCAGCATGGCCAGGCACTTCTTGATCAGAGAACAAAACAGGGGATGATGACTCCGGTTGAACAGGGGTACTGCGAGCCTCTTATTCGCTTGTAGGGGCAACAGAATCTGGGGCAATCACTTGTGCTGATGACAGAGCCCCTTCCGAGCCCGAGACACCTTCTCCTTGCCCTTCTCCAATTTCCTGGGCATCAGAAAAAGGGACACAATGAGGAACTCGCTCACTTTCCTGGGTCAGAACCCCTTCCTGGATTCGCTGATCATATGGAAGTGGGAGGTGTCGTTTTTTCAGATGTGACACATGGATCCAGTGTTGCTTGCCATTCACCTTTACCGCCGTCCGCGTGGCCAACAAAATTTGAAAGGGTTCAGACCAACGGGGATACAAAGTGGATTTTCACTGATATTTTTGGACCAGAACCCACTGTCCTGGCTCCAAGCGATGTCCGGGGGCAGGGGCAGGGGCTGCAAAACTGCTGAGACCTGTTGATGAATTGAACGAAGATCTTTAGTCAAAGCATACAGATAGTCTGTCAACATAGGATACTCTATATCACAAAATGTTCTGGGTCTCGGGACCCCCCAAACGTTAGCAGGGCGCCCAAAAATGACCTCATATGGAGATAAGCCAGAGCGAGAATCTGGGGTGACTCGTATTGACATTAATGCCAGTGGCAGAGCATCTGGCCACCTCAGTCCAGTACTTTCTTGAATTTTTGCTAATTTGAGCTTCAGTATTCCATTATACTTCTCAACCAACCCAGCGGACTGGGGGTGTCGAGCCGCATGGAATTTCAATTTAATCTGTAGTCCAATACAAATGGGACTGATAAGATCTGCATTAAAATGTTTTCCGTTATCACTCCAGATCACTCGAGGCAATCCATAGTATGGGAAGTATTCCTTTACCAACGCCTTTGCCATTGCCAAAGCAGTATTTTCTTTGGTCGGGTAAGCTTCCACCCACTTACTGAAAGTGCACACCACAACCAGGACATACTTCAGATTATTTACGCGCTCCAGCTGGATATAATCCATTTGGAGCACCTCAAAAGGCACAGATGGTGGTGCAAAGTTTCCACTCAGAACAGGCTCCCTGCCTGAAGGATTATGTCGTAAGCAAACCATACAACATTGCACCAAATGAGCAGGAGTCTTTGGAATATTGGGATTGTACCATACAGGATCTAATAATGCACAAATACCTTTTGCCCCAATATGAGCTGAACCATGTGCCATTGTTACCACCGCATTCACTAATGCATTGGGTAACAACCACTGTTGTTTTTCTGTCAAATCAATCCAACAATCATCTGCGTCTAATTTTCCCACTTTCTTTTTCCAGTGAGCCAGCTCAATAGGGCCAGCTTCTTTCTGTATTTCTCGGACACTATCCATGGTGTTATTAAACATCTCTGTTTCCACCACCCACCTAGCAGAGCTAGTCACAAACATTGAGGTCATTTTGGATTTCGCAGTTTCCTTAGCTACTTGATTAGCAAATGCATTACCTTCTCCCACAGCATCAACCACTGCCTTGTGTGCGCTGCCTTTACCTACAGCCACCATTTCTGGTAACGTCAATGCTGTCAGCAATCGCTAAATCAAGGGGCCATACAGCATTCGCTGACCATGGGAAGTGAGAAAACCTCTTTCGGCCCAAAGTCGGCCAAAACTATGAGCCACGCCGAAGGCGTATTGGCTGTCGGTGTAAATATTTACTCTCAATCCTTCACTTAGCTCACAGGCCCGAAGCAATGCCTGTGCTGATTGATAGGGTACTCGAGAAGCCTCAACTACAGTATGAAGAGTAGTTATCACATATGCAGCAGTTGTCATGCCATCTGGTAATTTGGTACAAGAGCCATTGACATACAACTCCCCTTGAGGGTCAGATAGAGGATTGTCTGTCAGGTCTACCCGTCCCTTTGTTTCTTCCTCCGTCTGAAATATACAATCATGAACATCATTGTTATTTTCGTTCAAAGGGAGGGGTAGTAACGTGGCAGGGTTTAGAGTGGCACATCGTTTAATCGTAATGTGGGGTACAAACAAAGTCAATCCGTAACCTGTAAGACGCGTACTTGTAAGGTGCTGGGTTTTCATTTTGTTCAATAATGTATCCGCAGCGTGCGGTACCATCACTGTGAGATCAGTGTTCAGAACGAGCCCTGCTGACTGTCGAATAGCCTCTGCAACAGCAGCAGTTGGCCTTAAACAGCTAGGAAGTGCTCTGGCGACATTATCCAACACCGCCGAGAAATAAGCACAAGGTCTCTGCCTACCACCAAATCCTTGTGTTAACACAGAAAGCAAGCAACCACCAATCTCAAGTACATAAAGCACAAAAGGTTTTTGGTAGTCAGAGGTACCAAGAACGGGTATAGAGCAAAGCGCAGATTTCAAATAGTCAAAAGCATTTTGCAATCATCAGTCCAGGGTAAAGGTTAATGTACATCTTTAGTGGTTAAATACAAGAGAGGTTTAGTGAGAAGGGAAAAATTAGGGATCCATTGGCGACAGTAAGAAGTTATGCCGAGAAATGCACAAACATCACACTGAGTACTAGGTACAGACATATTAGAAATGGTAGTCACACGCTCAGGGGTTAGACTCCTACCCTCTTTCGACAGCAGATGACCTAGATAGGTCACCTCCTGTCAACATTATTGGAATTTAGAAAGAGATACTTTATTGCCATTAGCCGCCAAATGAGACAATAATTGTACAGTTGCTTCTTTACCACCGTCCTCAGTATCAGAGGCCACTAACAGATCATCGACATATTACAAAAGCACATTACCAGAGGGTAGGACCAAATCATCCAACAATGTCTTCAAATCTTGGCTATAAATACTAGGGGGCAGATTTACAAGCCCTTTGCGCCACATTTACGCCGCTGTTGCGTCACGCAAGGCGGCGTAAATGTGCCGCATCCCTACGAGGCATTTACAATGTGACGCATCTATGGAGATGCGTCACGGTGTAAGGCCCTGGGCCACATGAAACCTTCGTCAGGTTTCATGTAGGCGTTCCGGTGCAGGGGGGGTGTTCCGTCGCAGGAACGCCCCTTTCCCAACGCTGATGCGTCAAAACCCTGCGCCTGCTTGAAGCAGGCGTAAGGTTTGACGCACCACATTCAAGATAGGGCAAGTTGGAAAAGTGCTGGAGTTGCGTGCCGCACGCAACACAACTTCAGCACTGCGCCAACTTTACGCCCAAGATGCGACACGCATCTGTTCATTCCTGCGCCATGGTGCGCCGCATTTATAATGCGTGGCGCAAGGATTAACTTGCGTGTCGTATCTTTCCTGGCGCATCTCTGCTGATTTGCAGAGATGCGTCAGGCAACGTAAATCTGCCTCAGGGACTCTCCGTGAACCCCTGGGGAGCGTGACAAAATCGGAAGCTGCGACCAGATAATGAGAAGCCGAAAATATGACGGCTATAAGGATGTATCGGAATGCTAAAGAAAGCATTCTTCAAGTCGATCACAGAGAAATATTTTGCAGTGGGAGGAATCATAGTAAGAATAGTAGTGATGTCAGAAACCACAAGGTATTGGGGCACCACGATTTTATTAATTTCACACAAATCAATCACAAAATGATAAGTATCCACATAGTCAGGATCACTTCCAACGGGGGCCTTTTTAAGATCGGTAAAATGGGGCTGTTGCATACATTAGCATACTTTTCCAACTTATCCTTACTCTCATTTTCTCTATCTTCGTAATATTGGGCCATACTCAAGATTATCGAGGGCATAGATGTAGTCCAAGTACTTTCAGCGGCGTGTAGCCGCGCAGAAACTTCCGGTAACAAATTGGTCACAAAACGATTAACAAATAATCGTATACCGCCTTCCAATGATAAATCCTGTTCACTAAAATCAATGAATACACCTTCAAATCTAGTGAAGAAATCAGAGACACTTTCATCTTTCTTCTGTTTACATGCTGTCAATTTATCCCAATCCACCTTACGAGGCGGGATTAAGGAATGCATGTAAGTAATAATACAGCCAGGTGATGCAAATAGTTCGGGTTTTGGTTTATCACCAGGCTTACGTTCCTTATCCCAACCTTTTATCTGATCCTATCTCCTGAACATGGTCCTGATCATGCACCTGATGCCATACATCAACAGGGACTAGCAACATAAAAAATAGCTCAATGTCAGCCAGGGTCATAACGGCTGGGGAAGCCGCATCTGTGAGTTCTTTATAATAAGCCGTGGGGTTCTTACGGGGGTCAGGTAGTTGTGATTTTAGCGAGAGGACTTCACTCCTCTTCCAGGGGGTGTAAACCCATTTTTCCTGCACGTGCCTCTACACAAGGTCTAGTCACCTCATCCTGATCATTCTTTAATTCCGGTATTTCAGGATGAAAAATAGGATGGACTTCTCACATAGGGTGGTGAGAGTTCCATGAGGAACATTTTTGGTGCATCCGCTCTCGATAACTCAATAAAACCTCAACATTTTTGTACACTTCCTCTGGTCTTAGTTCAGACTTATGAGCCCTATCCCGAATATCATACATCAGTTGGGGGGCCATCTCTCCCGGAAAACACTGTTCCCATAAAGTAAGAAGACATGTGGCCATGTGTTTCAGGGGATGTTGCTGCATAACAGGCTCAAAGTCTCTGAGGGTGCTCCATATATCAGCTATAGTATAAATAGGCTGTCGCATCCACTGGGATGACTGATTTTCAATCATCTGTTTCTCAGTCAGTCCTACAGTCGAATGAGTAAACAACTTTTGTGTGTCCAAATTTGCTGATGCACGAGCTGGAGTTGAAGCAGCCAGGGATGGGGTCGTACTCGCGGACTGGGACGCCCATGCAAGAGAAGAGGGAGACAAAACAGCTGTGGACATAATAGAGGAAGGCAATGTAACAGACCCTAAGGTAGCCGTCTCAGATGCCGAGGGAGATAAGACAGAGGACATTCCCGGAGAAATGGGGGAAGAGGAAACAACAGGGGCAGAGGCTAAAGGGTCTTGTACTGGAGTTGGGGAAACAACAGGATATATATGTTGTGGGGCATAAGGTTGAGGGGGACGAGTATCCAATAAATCCTCCATTTCATCCTCCTCTTCAGCCCTAGCCACATCGGTTTTATCTATTTGCAATCTGAATTGCCTATCTGCACAATCAAATCCCTGTTCGGTTTTAGCTTTAGCATAAGCAATAGCTTTCTGCGTAATCGTCTGACCTCCCTTCATTCGGCATACTTTCTCCTCCCGTATATGCCTACGCCTTGCCTCCTTCTGCCATATGTGTACAGAATCAAACATGGACTGACGACTACGTTTAGAAAACAATCGATCCTGCAGGAAATGTATCTTTTTCTCATCAAAAGACCCAGTTAAGGGCCATTGCAATTCTACATTATCTTTAGTATATTTATGCCATAGTGTGTTAAACAAGATAGGTGTAATACCATGCTTTACATACATATCATAACTCGGGCTGCCCTCCCGCGGGGCAGGCTGACTTTCAGCCAATTGCGTATCATTAGGGCGGCAAAAACATCCAAAACAAATCAATTTGCTAACACGCCGCATAATGATTGTTGTCATGTAGTCCTCATTCGATCATAAAAACGTACTTTCAAACATGGCCATGTTCAAACATTCACAACACATTCAACCTCGCTCTTATTCGAACACACAAAGACAATAATATATGTACATACAAAGATATTCAAAACAACATGTCTTTCCAAAGAAAGAACAGAGCCCATCGACTCCTGTTCATGGACAATCAATCAATTCAGATTCCAGACCAATCAGATACCAAAATCAACCAGTCCAAAAACTACCAAGAGACCACCGGACAGGTATAACCACAGACTGTCCTACAGACCATCCTGCAGTCTTCCTGGTTCACCATTGGGAATATTCTGACTAAGCCTGCTTCCTTAGCATCGCTTCAGATATGTCCCCAAGGCTATCCAGATTCAACCACAGGCCTTTCCGAGACCAGTCCGGCCGGATGTGCACCACACGAGCCACACCAGGGCGTCCGATCGGCGTCTCTTTTGTCATAAAACAAGTCCGTGGAGCATCTACCCATGCAGCCGCAATGCTGCTCCGTCAGAACCCCAAAATTCTCCATGGTACACCGACCACCAAATCCAACACAGTTAACTGCTTCAAAAGTACTGCTCAACAGCGCGTTCCAAAAGACACCAAAAACAATCCACTCACCTGGTGCACGCAGGTACAATTGCATATTCTCCACTGCCACCTCCTGAAGACCAACACGGTCAGCTAATGGGTTACGCCCGTAGGACTCATGCGAAGGGTCACTAGCAGCTGGGGCACCATGATCGCAAGAGCGGAGTAAATCAAGAATTTTCGGTCTGTCCACCCGCTTGACCAGAGCTCCCCTTTCTTTTTAGTCCTTTTACCCAGTTACGGAAGGGACGACCCTATTACGGAGTCCCACCAGAGTCGCCATCTGAAGTACCATAACAATAACATAAAGGGCTATACTTACCAATAGCTCAATCCCGTTTACCAAATAATCAGTCAGTTGGCAGTGAAGAAGGTTCAATCATTTATTAAGCAAAATACTCTATAGAGGAGCCTCTCCAACCCTCACCCATCAGATGCGCGGAGAAGACTGTTGGCTTACAATCAAACATGAGGTTATATACTTTTCAGTTCAACACATATAATCACTGTAAGACACCAGTTGGCCCTCTAGTTCCAGGAAAGGACCATATATGGCACACATGATTAGTTCAAAGCTTAACTATTTATTACTGGGAAGGTCCGGAGGGGTGACTCCCTTTCGTCTTGGTGCCCGGGAGTGTAGGCATGGAGCCTCCAAGAATGCGCTTATCGCACCCAAAGCCAGATGCGACCTTGAGTCTCAGGACGGTCGACTAGACAGCCTGCTTTCAGCTGCTCCCAATATTTCAGATGAACTGGGGCCTGACAACTGCCGGAGACTAACACGTGATCACAGACCGTGTTCGAGCATAGGCTCGGAAAATGGCGTCTGTATGGTTTCTCGGCCTACTCTGCTGGCAATATACACACAAGGAGAGAATAAACATTTTCCCCATCGCAGACACATATAGATGAATATATATATTTGTGAATGGAAAAAGTACGTATAGATGCATCATGCTAACATAATATAGGTCAGATACTCCTAATGCATGAGAAATCTAGTGTTTATCCCTCACACCAACACACAATTCATGGGCAGATATAGGGTTCCTGTCCACACCAGACACCCTGGTGGGGACAGGAACACATCCACAACTGTATCCCACCCATGTCCTACCTGTCACCAAATCACCCCTCCGCATCCAGGTCAGCACCAACCGTGATATTGATACAATGTCGCGGTCACGTTCCCACAGCGGTGAAGGCGCGGGAGAACATGCGCACAATGCAGAAGACAGGGCCAGCGCCAGGCATGGGCAGTGCACAAAGATCATAGGGCCACACCTCCACCCTCCACAAACTAGCCCCCCCCAAACATGAAGGGACATGCCATGTGCCTCTCCTATGCTCCCCCATGCACAATAACCAGCCAGGTGAACCCACACACTGCACCACACACCAAACTACTAGGGAGACAGCCTCATCAGGGGGGTTGCAGAAGAACACACAGCACAGAAGCACAGTGCCAGGGCAACACTCACACCACACCTACACTACACTCATGGCAAGAAAACTGAGTCCAAGCACAAAATGAACACTCATACAGAAACATAACAATCACTCATCTGGACACACAGCCTGTCAAGTTACACAGACACACCCCACACTGACACACAGCCACATACTCAGACCAGATGTCAGCAGCAATGGAGGACAGCAAATAGGAAAGCTAAAGTGAGGTGCACACAAATGGAAGGCCAAGAAGCTAACCACTGTGCATGTGTACATCACATGCAAGAGAAGGAACATATAACAACACCCTTAGCCCATCAAATGACACATGGTTGGCATAGTGAGTAAAATTAAACCAGTCACGTTTGAGCAAGAACTCAGGGAGACAGCAAGGCAACACATGTATAGGCACAGGGATGAAAGGAAGTCTCTGAAGTTGAACAGAGAACAGCCACACATCTGTATCCAACTACTTGACAGGTGTATGTCAGTAGCATAACACACAGGGCCCATTGTTACACTCCATGACTATCAAACACAAGTAGGATCCTTCACACATACCCCCTCCCCACAACCTCACACCTGCAGCACACAACACCAATGTCAAACACACAGAAGGGTGCCAATAATGTCCAGTCAATACACTGACAAACAATCACACTCCCTGGGGGGCATCCACAAACATCACACACACACACTGAGGGATGCCTGAACCAATGCTGGCACAAAAACAACAGCCAAACACAAAACTCACTAACAACATACACAGAAGTACAACAAGACCAGACCTGTGCATCAAAACTGTGGAAAGGCAATGGGAGCCCAGACAGAACAGGAGTACACAAACATCATCAGTAAGGAACAATGCACAGATAACATACCCCAACACAGACAAGAAGTGCATCATCTCAAAACAATCATGGACACAAACTGAGAGCAATGGACCTACAATGGAACACAGAAAGACATACCACACCACACATCAAGTCAGCATGGTGTAATAGTGTACCACATGCTTGTACATATACAATCCTGACAAGTGACAGGTCAAATATGAGAGGAGAAAACCACAAGGATGCACTAAAAACAAGCCCAGGAACAAGAATAGCCGTAAGTGCATGTGACAGACACACAAATAATGCACACTACACCGGCAACACACATCTGAATGAATGAAAACACACCAACAGAACACACACACTGATATGCAAATAGAACATCACACACAGAGCATCTGTCAGCTGCAAGAGACAACACAGCCCAAACACTGCACACATCCGCATCAAACACACAGCAGATGACATGCCAATACATCACAGTGCAAACACAGCTAGACATCAGGGGATGCACACCAGGCAAGGGCAAGGCAACCTACACTCACAGCACTGCTTGCATGACAAGCAGTGTGTGCACACGAAACATATCAGTTCCACACAGATATGAGTGGCACACCATGAACCCCCACAACACAAATCAGCACAGCACACAGACAACATCACACTCACGAAGGGAAGCAGTACCTCAGCAAACACACATACAGCTAACCCAACACCCACAGATGCACAAGTCTGGGACAACCAGGTGAAAACACCATGACCAGAGGACTGTGCAGCACAAACAGTTGAACTGCATATGAGCAATCATGGCTGCAAAACAGTACAAGAAAATCACATACAACCAATTTACAAACTGTCCCGAGTGACACATTGGTCCTGTGCACAGATCAGCACCACAAAGCATAGTGTAACAAATGAAGTGGTGGGGAAGCACACACACTGGCAACCCAAGGGGACAGCTGACATGAGAGTGAAGAGATGTGTATGTCAGTAGTGGACAATTATGGAATGCCCCATACAGAAATAGGTGGAGTGCAGACTCACAATGGGTAGGCATCAGAAGCACAAATAGGGGATGCTATGACTCCACACCCCACATGCCATACTGGAGCCAAAATAGCCTCAAGTGACAGCAATGCATGAGAAAACACAACCACAATGTCAGTGTGGCTGAGCAGGTCTGCACAGTGAGTACAAACAATATCAAGACACATTGCTGATCAACAAAACATAACACTGACTTGCCAGTCACACACTCTGCATACTCACAATTAGCACCAACAACAAGTAGGTGTCCCCCAGAAGTGCAAGGACACACCAACACACTGCACAGTGCACAACCTACAACTACAACATGTGCACACAGTCACAAGTACAGGGCTGACCAATCCAACTTACAGGCACTCAACTCCTGGATGACATATGTGTGCAATTGACATTGCAGGGGCACACACACATCAACACTACTGACAAAGTCACCCCTTCACACTGCACACTTCTTGACCACACAAGTGCACACATTGAAATTTACCCATTTGACTAGGATGATTGACCATCACAAGATGAGCATACCCCAACACTTCTGGTCACGTATCAAGAAAGATCACATAGACATGATGACCCTGGCCAGCCTGCCTGCAATCCTGTGGAGAGAATCCCACGTTGTGCTGGCAGTGCATACAAACGTGACATGTGTACAATATAGATAACCTGACCAAAGAATGATTATGATAACAGTAGTTCATCACAAACCACCGTGGTTATCTGACTTTGTCATCCACCTACGTCTTTTTCCCCTCTCAGGATACATAAGTATTATGTCTTTGCTTACATCTCGATGCACCCTCATGTCCTGTGATATCATGCACTCTTTTCCCTTATGTACGTAAAGAGCTCTGATACCCAAGGGTCTAGCTAGCGCTATAGAAAACTCTATAAACAAATACATAAATAAACCACTGCACCCCCAAGCCTCAGAGTCAAGAAGAACTGAAGTGCCTGTCGCCTCTGCAAAACCCTGAAAACGTGAAACAAGCAATTGGCAATGTTGAAGTGGCATACAGAGCATGTGTCACAGTAAACCATACCCACACAGAAAACCCTTCATTTAGCAAGGATACTAACAAAGCAAACAACAGGAGTAACTGTCGTTATTCACATATTACACAGATAGGCACCAAAAGTAGACAAGAGCAAGGTCAGTGGCCAGTACAAAGTGCAGATGAGGTACATGAGAAGCTGCACATGGAATGTGCAAACAGCAGTGAACATCAAGGCCAGTGGCCAGTACAAAGTGCAGAGTAGGTACATGAGAAGCTGCACAGGGAATAGGCAAACAGCAGTGAACATCAAGGCCAGTGGCCAGTCCAAGGTGCAGATGAGGTACATGAGAAGCTGCACAGGGAATGGGCAAACAACAGTGAACATCAAGACCAGTGGCCAGTCCAAGGTGCAGAGTAGGTACATGAGATCCTGCACAGGGAATGGGTGAGCCTGTATCCTGCCATGGTCAGCAACACAGTCGGGGGGTAACAATGGGCAGTCCAGGCACCGATGTGGGAGACAAAGGTGCATGAGGGGAACTTCTACTCAGACTTGCCTGTCAGTTGGACTGGGAGGTGGCTGAGTGTCGGGGACAGTTGGAGGACTGGACCGAAGAGCGAGAGGCCCAGCTGAGATAGAGGCATCAGTGGCTTTGGAAGCCAGAGGGGGGCTTGAACCGGGTGGTGTTGTGGCACGTGGAGGGGGAGTCGTGCTGCAGTGAGATACAGTGTGGGTGGGAGAATGTGGAGGGGTGCCTTTCCACTTCTTGGGGATTCTAAATGGCTTCCCTGTCTTGAGAGGAGTGTTAAGTTGGGCGGGCATACCAGGCACATTCTCCACCAACGCTGCATCAGGTGCAGCCGTGGCACTCCCTCTGGGTACATGCTGGATCCAGTGGTTCACTTGGCCTGGACTTGCCTTTGCCCCTCCACCCTCTCTTTACCAGGTGTACCCCCTACAGTGCCCTCCTTTCCCTGCTTCACAGGGCTCTGGATTGGAGTTGAGGTTGTGGACGAATCTGCCTTGGAGCTCTTTTTATGTGGACTTCTAGCAGGCACCAGCATCTCAGCGGGCATGGCAACTGTCTCCTTGTCTTTGCAAGATGCTTTTGGGACAGGAGTGTCCTTGGCTGGGGATGCCTCTGAGGCATGTGAGTCTGAGGCCTGCTTCCTGGCTTTATGGTCGTGGGTGTTGCCTGAAGGGCTTTTGCCTTTGCGCTCTGGGGTGGCTTTGGTTTTTTGGGGGATGATATCTGTGCCCTGGACCGGTTGGGTTGCAGCTGTTGTGTGCTGCATGTGCTGTATCTTGACCTTGAGGTTTGTGGTGTGTGGTAACTATCGTCAGATGTAGCCACTGGCAGGGGTTGGTCAAAGGGACTGGAGCTGGACTCTGAGATTGTGTCAGTTGAATGGTTGCCGTCACGGTGGAGGACAAAGACTGAACAGTCCGGTGGAGCCCACCCATGTCTGAATGAATGCCCCCCATGAAAGCAATGACCTGTGCCAACTTTTTGTCGTCGTCTAGGAAGGCGTTGATGAGAGTTGTCTGGCCCACACACCTGGCGCAAAAGGTCCACAGACTCAACACTGATGGCAGCAGGAGAGTCAGGGGAAGGGGATGCGGTGCGTGGGGTGAAGGACACTCTTCCCTTCTTACTGGTGCAAACATGGGCAACACCAGTAGAAGTAGGTGGGAGAGAGTTACACTGTACGCTGTGTGGTGGAAGAGGAGGCAGAGTTCCCGCTCCCTGTGCCCGCCAACATGTGATGTGTCACTGCTGGTGTCAGATGACGTTGAGGTTGGTGTCTCTGGCTGTGATTGCTCAAGCAGACTCCTGTCCCCCTCCGAGGTGCTGGTCACATCAGTGTCACTGTGCTCGTGTGTAGCAGTTGTGCTTGATGACTCACCACTGATGTCCATCCCCTGTCCTTTCGTGCTCACAGGAGATGCTGCATGAGACAAAGATGTAGGATCAGTTCAGTGGCATCAACACAACCAGCATATGCAAGCAAAGCACTAAACAAGATGATAATATCCCCATATTGCACACCACCCTGTGCAGTAACATTGTGCAACATCAATTCTAAATTTGAATTTTGCGTATTATGATGCAAACGTAGCATAAGTGAGCCATGTGATGGCCACACAGCCAAATAGCCTGCCGGTGGCTCCATGTAACTAGACACACAAACCCCTCTGAGCACACCTAGGGCCCTGAGGGGGGAAAAGATGTACCTTCCAACATGTTGCCACTGTCACATCTGGAGGGAGCAAAAGTGGACAACGCAGATGCAGGCTCCAACATAATAGTCCACAATGGACATGAGCTCATGCCATCCACCACGTCGTACTTTGGGGCACAACTACAGTTGCATATTGGTGTCAGATGTCCAGTCCTCACAATTTTGACATCAGGCAATGAACACATTGATGAAAGCACACTCAGATGATGCAACCTGCTGTTCCCTTCCATGGGATGTCCCTGACTACCCCAGTAAAGACGATCCCAGAAGGCCACGACTCAGAATGCAATGTCAAGGGCCATTATTCCAATGACATGAGAAAGTACAGGTAGGGCAAATGCATGACAGCTGCACCCATTACAGAGGCCACTTACAAGCCACTGCATCACACTACCAACATCACAGAGCCCAGCGTTGGTCCAGGCTGTGAACACATGCAGCCACTCACAACCAAAGTCACCCTTCCCAGAATACTCACCACCAGCTTGCCGCTGATGCTCCTTCAAACGTGCATCCAGCTCAGGCTGTGTCACAGCTAGGATGTGGGTCATTAGTGGTATCATGCTCCTGCGCGCCAACCTGCAAGTCCGAGGGAGAAGCGTCATCTCTGCCACGTTTTTGCTCAGCTGGCAGATGTCATCCCACCTCTTGTGACAGTGTGTGCGCTGTCTGTTGGAGACACCCAGAGCCCGCACCTTGTGTGCAATGGCCCTCCATATGGCCTTAAAGTGGTGGACTTTAAGCTGCAGGCATGGGAGACAAGAGGGGAAAGAATCAGTGACACATTGTTATGTACCACTATCTCTCAGTACGGGAGCATGATACTAACTCAGCCCAACTTCACAGATATGTCTAGCAGAGACAATACAGCATCTCACATGGTACATTATCATGGGAGAATCATATGAAAATGCATGAGGGTGGACACAATACCTGCCCATCTCATACACATTAAGTATGCTAGCACAGAAAGCTATGTGTAGGCTGCCAAAATCTACTATCCAGCTTGAGGATGAGCAAGACATACATTACATTTCAATATGTGTTTAGGGGCAGACTCACTGTGTCCAACACTGCACCGCCAACAATGTCCTTGTCCGGTGAATGCCTCACTGTGTCATGGAGGTCACATTGAGGGACATGATCTTACAATCCCACACCCTTCTCACAAGGCCTGTCATGTGCAATCTACAGGGCTGAGATGGCTCTTCGATGGATAGTCTAGCAAACAACACGTGTTACACTCTGTACATTCAGTCATGTGTTCTTGTCAGATAGGGCAGTGACTGTGCAGGCCAGGTGGGATCACACTGAGTTCCAACATGGGGCATCAGAAATGTCACAAGAAGAGACAAATTGATAGCGTAAACAGTGCCTACACATGCCAGTCAGTACACATGCTGGTGTAAATGGAAGGGGCTGTGCACAAAAGTACGACAATCTGCTGTGTCATTGGTGAATTGCCACCAAAAGTGTCACCCTCTGGCATTAAAGTCCTGAGCATAGTGCTGACTTATACATGATGCACATTTTGAGTCAGACTCCATTCCACCACTACCCTCTGGACGTAAACCCTTGCTAAGGCCACAGATGAGCCTGTGAAGGACATCAGGGACCCACACATCCATTCACAAAGGCAAATAATGTCCTGACTCCTGCATTACCAACTTGCTGCATCATTGTATGGCTTACAAGACAATACATGCCCCTCAAATTTTGATGTGCAGGCAGGGAAACATGTGAAATAGGCTACACACCACTTTCCCCTGGTAACAGCATGCTAGGCAGTGCATGACACAACCCCACACTCTCAGGCACATACTGCAGCAGATCAACATCATGTGTGCACACCCTGCACTCTCATTTCCAGTCTGAAACACTTACCATTACATTTGAAGCACCATACAGCCTCCCATACTGTTTGAGCTGCCCGTCCACCAGGACCTCCAGCTCCTCAGTGGTGAAGGGACTGGCCCAGATCTTGTCAGTCCTCGCCATCACTGTGTCCAAGAGACAGGAGCAGCAGTTGGTGGTGAGGGGTGTCAGGCAGCAGGCTCTGGAGACAGGAGCAGCAGAAGTTGGTGGTGAGGGGTATCGGGCAGCAGGCACTCAACACAGGAGCAGCAGCAGTTGGTGGTGAGGGGTGTCAGGCAGCAGGCTCTGGAGACAGCAGCAGCGGTTGCTGGTGACGGGTGTCAGGCAGCAGGCTCTGGAGACAGCATCAGAAGCAGTTGGTGGTGAGGGGTGTCAGGCAGCAGGCTCTGGAGACAGCAGGAGCAGCAGTTGGTGGTGAGGGGTGTCGGGCAGCTGGCTCTGTGAGCTGTGGAAATGTTAGGCTTTCTCCCATACACATGTAACCCCCTGGGGTAATTTCAGTGGTTCTAAGCTGCTGCAATGGGTATTCCAGGTCAGCCTTTTTCAAATGCTTCCAATGACCGGCTCTGCAGTGGTGGAGCAGGCCTACTGGGATTTTCAAGATTGCATTAGTCTACTGCAATTGCGGTTCCCATTGACTGTAAGGGCATGGGCCATGGCCGTGACACACTGCAGGGGTCAGGCGGTCGCTACCGTGGTCGTGTATCTTTCAATTGCATCCAATGACTGGCCCCGTGGTGGTGGAGCACACCTACCACAATTTTCAAAATTGCATTAGTTTACCGCGATTGCGGTTCCCATTGGCTGTAAGGGCATGGGTCATGGCGGTGACACAGCAGAGGCCAGGCGGTCGCTAACGCGGTCGTGCATCTTTCAATTGTATCCAATGACCGTCCCGGTGGTGGTGGAGCACGCCTACTGTGATTTTCAAAATTGCATTAGTCTACCGCGATTGCGGTTCCCATTGGCTGTAAGGGCATGGGCCATGGAGGTGACACACCGCAGGGGCCAGGCAGTCGCTACCGCAGTCGTGCCTCTTTCAATTGCATCCAATGAGCGGCCCGCGGTGGCGGAGCACACCTAACGTGATTGCGGTTCCCATTGGCTATAAGGGCAAGGGCCATGGAGGAGACACACCGCAGGGGCCAGGCGGTCGCTACCGCGATCGTGCATCTTTCAATTGCATCCAATGACCGGCCCTGCGGTGGCGGAGCACGCCTACGGCGATTTTCAAAATTGCATTAGTCTACCGCGTTTGCAGTTCCCATTGGCTGTAAGGGCATGGGCCATGGCGGTGACACACCGCAGGGGCCAGGTGGTCGCTACTGCGGTTGTGCATCTTTCAATTGCATCCAATGACCATCCCAGCGGTGGCGGAGCACGCCTCCAGTGATTTTCAAATTTCCATTAGTCTACCGCAATTGCGGTTCCCATTGGCTGTAAGAGCATGGACCATGGAGGTGACACACCACAGGGGCCAGGCATTCTCTATCGTGGTCGTGCTTCTATCATAGAGCTGTCTGTAAGACAAGAGCTGCTTACTATGCCGAGGAAACAGGCTTAGCTCAAATCCCTCAAAATATTTTTTTTAAATCTTGAAGAACCTCAGTACAAAAAAGGCATCGATACAGGCTACAGCCTCTGAAACGCACTGCGAAGAATTGGCGTCCTTCTTCGTAGAGAAAGTACGCACAATGTATAGATTCTTTTCATCTATTCCTCTGCCTACCCTTCTGAGCCCTGAGCCAATCCCTCTTACTTCCGAGCCAACTACCAAACTTATGATGATTCCTGAAATCTCTCAGAAGGTGTTTATTAAACTATGTGGAAAAACAAGTCTGGCTCTCCTGCCGACCCTTAAAAACCTGCCAATTCAGGGAAGCATCCGCGCTTGTGCTTGAACCTCTCCGACAGATTATTAACTCTTCCTTTGAATCAGCTGTGATACCAGCTAGATGGAAACAGGCTTGGGTATCACCCATTATTAAGAAACCTATGTTAGACCCCACCAAACCTGAGAATTTTAGGCCGATCTCCTTGCTCCCTTGGCTGGCCAAGGTGGCAGAAGCCCATGTTAATAGTATTCTCACCAGCTTTCTTCAATTTAATAATATTCTGGATGCCTCACAGCATGGCTTGCGAGCCAGTCACAGCACCAAGACGGCACTCCTAAGCATGACGGAACACCGGTGGACCATTTTAGACTCGGGTCAAAGGGCGGCACTGATCCTGTTGGATCTGAGTACCGCCTTTGACACGATCTCGCATGCGATCCTGCTGCATCATCTGGAAGAAGCGGGGGTTGGAGGATGTGCTCTGGAGTGGTTCAGAGCCTTCCTAACTGGAAGATCCTTTCGGGTTTCCACTCCCCGTTCCTTTCCAAGGAACAAATTATCGAGCAGGGAGTTCCTCAGGGCTCGGCACTCAGCCGTACGTTATTCAATCTTTTCGTAAAGCCACTGGCTGCGGTCTCTAAGCTATGGGAGCTTTCAATGGTCTCATATGCTGACGACACGCAGCTAGTGGTGGCCCTCACAGAGGACGCCGTTCTTAGTGCAACTAGTTTTAAGAGTGGCCTCCCTCACGGCCGTGGCTAACTGGATGACGCTTAACTATCTGCAGCTTAATGCCAGCAAGACGAAGGTTGTACTAGTGGGAAAAATGCGTCTGCTTGGGGAGAAAAATCGTGGCCCAATACCCAGGGGAATCTCCCCGACCCAAAAACAGAGGTAAAAAATCTTGGGGTCTGGATAGACTCCTCTCTTAGTTTTAGCACTCATACCAAGAAAACGGCAGCCACATGTTTTGGGATACTATGGAATCTCAAACCTATTTTAAAATGTTTTGATCCTCGCACCCGCCAGCTCATAGTGCAATCCACTATTCTCTCCCGCTTAGACTATGCTAGCTTCTTGTTGTTAGGAGCAAACCAGGCATAGATTAGAAGAATGCAGCGGGTGCAAAATGCGGCAGCAAGAATCTTGGTAGGTCTCCCCCGCTTTCATCCGGTGGCGAGTACCCTGAGTAAACTCCACTGGCTGCCGGTGGCGAATCGGATCCAATTTAAGGCTCTCTGTTTATCGTTCAAAATCCTAAGACTTGAGACTCCACCCATGATCTGTTTGTTACTTACTCCTTATGTTCTCCCACAAGCTTTGCGGTCGGAAGGCGAGAACCTGGTAGCTGTCCCTCGTGCGAAGCGCTCTAGGATGGGCGGACATTCCTTCCGTTACATTGCTGCTAAATTATGGAACGCCTTGCCGTCCCGGCTACGTGGACTAAACCATCTGCTGACATTCAGGAAAGCCATTAAGACTTACCTCTTTCCCCTAGATTAGATCTTAGAGCTTTTTATGTTAGGGCCCGCCATGTTGTATAGTGGCAATCGCCCTCCAGGTTGTTTTAGCAAGTGCCGGGACGCCCCTTAGCTGGGGCAGCTGAGCGCTATATAAACATCAGTAACATAACATAACATCTTTCAATTGCATCCAATGACCGGCCCTGGGGTGGCGGAGCACGCCTACCGCGATTTTCAAAATTGCATTAACCTACTGCGATTGCAGTTCTCATTGGCTGTAAGGGCATAGGCCATGACGGTGACACACCGCAGGGGCCAGGCGGTCGCTACCGCAGTCGTGCATCTTTCATTTGCATCAAATGACCATCCCAGCGGTGGCGGAGCAGGCCTACCGTGATTTTCAAAATTGCATTAGTCTACTGCGATTGTAGTTTCCATTGGCTGTAAGGGCATGGGTCATGGCGGTGACACACCGCAAGGGCCAGGCGGTAGCTACCGCAGTCGTGCATCTTTCAATTGCATCAAATGACCATCCCAGCGGTGGCGGAGCACGCCTACCGTGATTTTCAAAATTGCATTAGTCTACTGCGATTGTGGTTTCCATTGGCTGTAAGGGCATGGGCCATGGCGGTGACACACCGCAAGGGCCAGGCGGTAGCTATAGGCGGTGGTGCATCTTTCAATTGCATCCAATGACCATCCCAGCGGTGGCAGAGCACGCCTACCCCAATTTTCTAAATTACATTAGCCTACCGCGATTGCGGTTCCCATTGGCTGTAAGGGCATGGGCCATGGCGGTAACACACTGCAGGGGCCAGGCTGTCGCTACAGCAATATGGCTGGCATACATTACTAAGAATGACCGTGATTTGGGTGGCGGAGCATGCCAACCGCCATTTGACCATGGATATATTCCAATCACTACTGCAAGTGTGGCTTTGGCATTGGCAGTGACACACCGCTGGTTTTAGGCGGTAGCTACCGCAATATGTGTGCCATACTTTGATAAGAATTTGGCAATACACATATCACTATCAATACCGCGATTGGTGGCTTGGGCATTGGCGGTGACACATCGCAGGGGCCAGGCGGTAGCTACCGCGATATGGCTGGCATACATTGCTAAGAATGACCATGATTTGGGTGGCGGAACACTTTGACAGCACCTGTGGACACATCATGCTGTGTCGTTGGCCAATGGGTAGTTCTCAACAGTGTACAGTGGCACATGATTAATGGCACATGATTGTGCACAGAATGCCAATGTAACATTTACCCCACTGATGACTACACATGCCATGTTTGTGTATATGATTTTAAACATTGGCATGAAGTCCCTCACATGTCACTTGTGATATTGTTGGGCATGTACACAGAACAGTGTTGTGATGGACTCTACAATGGGTACACATGTTCATGTGTGAAAGGGCAGTGTAACTCACAGTGATGACTATCTGACTTCTAATTGTGCATATTTGACTGTCTACTTGTCGTGGCTCATACACAGAATTGTTGTTTATGCACAGAATGGGCTCATTGTGTAGTTGATGTGTGCCCGGTTTGACTTACACAAGAAGGTGCAGCAGGTACAGCAGCTAGGTATGAGACAGTGGTGTTGCTGTTTCACACCTATGCTGTAGGAACTACTCCCAGGGCTGACCATGCTAGATGTGGCCATTTCCCTTTGGGCATACATAAAGTCTGATATTGTTTGGGAGGTGCTAGCTGTGTGAAAATTAGACATGTGTACGAATGTTGTAGCTGAAGTTGTCCCTACATGTGTGTTGTGCTGTAAGCTGCACTGTGATGTTAGTCATTGTTGGCGTTGTGTCAGTCAAAACGTAAGATTTCGGACACATCTCCTGGTGGATTGCATTGACATGTGTCCGCTTTCATCGCACCTAGGAGGAGACCAAAGGTGCATTGTCCCTTCACAGTGCTGGCAGATATGGAGGATGAGGAGGTCATATGGAAATTCCCTTTGGATCAAGACACCCTCAAAGACCTATGTGCCATGTTGAAGCCCCACCTGCGGGCTCGCAGGGCATATCTGGGTGCTTTCACACCGACCTCTAAGGTGATGGCGGTCCTGCATTTTTTTGCTTCTGGATCATTCCAGTACATGGTGGCCAGCGCGGTGGGATGTCGCCACCTATGTTCAGCACAGTGCTACGTGATGTCCTGTCTGCTATGATGATCTACAAAGACAGGTATATCCATTTCCCCAGGAGGCATGAGTTGGCAGCTGTGAAGGGAGATTTTAATGCAGTTGGGCACATCCCCAATGTTGTTGGTGCCATTGACTGCACACATGTTGGCCTGGTTCCACCACAGGCATGTCAGCACATCTACAGGAACAGGAAGCATTTCCATTCCATCAATGTGCGCCAGGCGGATATGATCATCTCACACGTCTGTGCCAAATTCCCTGGCTCGGCCCATGACTTGTACATCATGCGTAACAGCATTGTTCCCCGACTGATGGATAATCTGCTTCCTGAGCATGCATGAATTGTGGGTGAATACCAAGAGTCAGGTAGCGTGCTGTGTGTGTGACATGCTGTCCTCTGCCACAGTTACATTACAAAGTTGATCTGTGTATCTCACACCTAGGTGATTCAGCATATCCCAACCGTCCCTGTTTGCTGAACCCACTGCGGAATGCCAGGACCCCAGCTGAAGTCAGCTACAATGATGCCCATGGGAGGTCACGTTGTGTGGTATGGCCTACTTTCGGTCTCCTGAAGTCACGTTTTCGCTGGCAGGACAAGACCAGAGGTGCACCGATGTACTCACCCAAAATGGTGTGTCAGATTGTAGTTGCATGCTGCATGCTCCAAAACCTGGCCTTGCACAAGGAGATCCCCCTGCTCCTGGATGCTGATGAGCAGCCAAGGTCCCTGCCTGCAAACCAACCCATGTGCAGTGACGAGGATAGTGGAGAGGAGGAAGATGTGGACCTGCTCCAACAGCTCATGAACCGCTACTTCACTTGAAGGTGAGTGATAATGTACAACAGAGCCATTGTCTTCTGATGTCGTTGCTGTTGGAAAGGTGTATGTGAGCTTTGTGACTGCAGCCTATTGTCAACTCAGTGCTGGCTGCCAATGATTCTGGGACAGGGTAGTTTAGGACAGATACAGCATGTTTATGTCGGTACTGTTGCTGATTGTAATGTGTGCAGATTGGAGTACCCTGATGATAAATGTTGTGTGATGCCTGTGATGCCACCACCTGACTAGTGAATTTTGTTCTGTTGTGTTTTCCTAGGTCACTCCTGCCTCTCCTTGCCTACAAACAATCCGTACCCCAGGCACATTGTAATCATGGTGAAGACTGCATATCATGGAATAAACACGGAGCAGACACAACAACATGTGTGTGCAAGGTGTGTTTATTTACAATGGGTACATGTGACAGGGGAGTGGACATTTAAAACAAAAAGATGAATAGTGAAGCTGTGAGTTGTCAGTGATTTAAGATGAGACAATCGAGTAGTGGTGACCCAATCCTACAGACGGATGCCATTAAGTAGGCAGAGTGGGGAAGGACAGTCAATAAAGTCAATGCAATAGTGAAGGGGGTTGCCATCATGGCCGGCTCCTTGACTGCCGTTTGGCAGGTGCTTTGCCACGGGTTCCTCCCTTGGATTTCTTCAGACAGTCCCTTGGTCATTTGGTAGGGGGGAGGCCTCTGCTGCATGGCCAGTGGGGTCTGAGGAGTCCCCCCTCTCTGTGCCCCCAGGGGAGGATGTGGAACTGTAATCTTGTGGGCGATCGGAGGGAGGTGGAGGTGAGGGTTGTGCGGCAGGCCTGTCCCTCAGAACAGCCACTAGCTGGCCCAAGAGGTCCACAATTTGGCCCATGCCAGTGTCACTGGACCTCAGCAGCAGGTGGAGATCACATGAATCTTCCTCAGCCCAGCCCGTTCGTCCATGGGTCCGTTCATAGGCCCCAAGGACACTGGTGATGTTGTCCAGAGCTTCGGTCCCAGTGTCCTGGGTGCTTCCACTGACCCTTGCCCTCCCACCTGCCCTGCTGCCACAGACCTGTTGCCTCACCACTGTAGGTACCCGCCTACTCTCCTCGCCCTCCTCATTTGGTGGGGTGGGGTGGTCATCCTCTGGGGTAGGAAGAGTGTTGCAGGCAGAACCTGTGGTGGTGGTGGTGGTGTAGGCCGCGCAGGTCATTATAGCAGGGGTCAGCATAGATGTTGTTGCTACTGCAGAGGTGGTAGGGGGGACAGTGGTGTCCTGGGACCTGCTGCACCTTGGCTCATCAAATGGGCCAGCTTCGAGCTCCGCGTCCTCGAAATCCAGGGAGTCCTCATCCGAGAACTATATTCGGCCTTCCAAAGCGATCTTCCCCAGCACAGATCAGATTGGAGTTTGGTATTCGGTCACAGCTTTTGGCATATATCTGCTCATGGGACAAAGTAAGAAAAACGACTGAAGGAACGTTGAACGAATATTTATGGAAAGAACTAGAGCAGACCCAAAACTCACCAGCAGCAAAGTATCTGGAAAAGAGCATAGTGAACACCGGGCTGGCAGAACTCTGGGCGTCCCCTACAGATCACAAATCACTCAACAAACTGGTGAAGAAATCGATCAAGCTTCAGTCATGGGTCCAAGATAAACCCACCCTATCAAAAAGATCTCACGCATGGATGGTACTAAATACATACCTGATACAAGCCCCCAGCCTTATCTTGGTCTAGGTTATACAAAAAAAACCAAATTGTCCTTTTTAAAATATAGACTGGGCCAGCTACCATGCATCCTACACCTCCCTCACTGGCTGAGATCGAAAGCAGGAACACTATGCAGGCTATGTGGCATTAGGGCTGAAGACATGATGCACCTGCTATGCTCGTGTGAAGAATTGCAAGAAGAAAGGAAGCTCCTGCTGAAACGCCATTTTATTCTACAGGGGGTACGCACACGAAGGAGTGCAGTGCTAACCTGCTTCTCAGCACAGGACCCCCAGCTGAGCTGCAGTTTTGTGAAATTTTTAAAAGCAGTGGAAAAAAAACCTACCAAAACTTGACCCATGAACAATCTACAAACAGGACTTATGATTTAATTTATATTGACGAATCATCTATGCTTTAAACTTTAATGAAATTTATGGAAAACCTGAATTGACTAACAGGCCTACAAAGCGGATGAGAAGTACAGAAGGCCTAATGTGGGCGGCCAGCAAATAAAATCATTTTGTACGCTGAACTGTTTATCCTTATCGCACTATAGTATAGAATTGATCTTAAACGCATGTTTTTATGAGTATTTTAACTTTCTTATTGTGTACTGTATCGCATTGGTTTTAATTAACTGTGCAATAAACTAAACTTGAACCTTGAACCTCATCCGAGAGTCCATGTTCCGGGGTGGAGACTGGCACCTGCAGGTTGATGTTGTCGTCCTCTGTAGTCAGTTCTTGGTCACCTGTGGGACAGAGGGGCAATGGTCATTGACGTGACCCCCTCAAGCTTGGTGGTCGATGTATCTTATTTACCGGTTATGCAACTCATAGTTAACTATTTATCACATTGTATGTCTGCACAGTAATGTGCATCTTGACATGATGTGGAGGTGCATACATTAATTTGCCATGGTATGATATGTCAATGGATACTATGCCCCACGTGCAGATTTTGTAATTACTACGACATGTTGTCATCTCACAACTGGCGGCAATACAACTTGTTGTGAACCATCTTTGCTGATTACTCTGCTTGGCAGGCGTTACATCTGCGCATGAACTAGCCATTGTTATCTCATGCATACCTTTGTTATGTCCTGTGCTTTGATTTATTTATTCTACAGACCATGCTTGGTTTGTTTTCATATGGTCCTTCAAGCTCAGCCCCCAAGGAACCTACGGATAGCACTCAGTGCTGTGCATGTTTGTGCCCTGATTTGCTTCAACATGGGATTTGGTGAGTCACACTTTTGTTTCTGTGACAGTTACATATGCTTAACTGTCTGCACACTGTGATTTGATATTGTATCTGTGTCAGTTTTGTTGGGATGTAAGGGCTGGTGTTGTCATTTGCCTCCATGCTTTTTGTGAGGAATGGGGGTGTGCATGCACTGTCTACTTACCTGTCCTGTTGTCACAATTGGGTGGAATTTGTGACACATCTCTCTGGATGTGTGGGACAGGGGTGGGACAAGATAGCATAAGATGGCTACCTACCTGTTAGGTGAAGGTGAACAATACAATGGCTGACACATGCTTCTGGTTGGGAGGGAGTGCTCCATCCTGCTCTGGGGTGGGACAAGAGAGCATAAGTTGGCTACCTACCTGTTAGGTGAAGGTGAACAATGCAATGGCTGTTACATGCTTCTGGGTGGGAGGGAGTGCCACATCCTGGTCAGGGGTGGGACAGGGGTGCCTGGTGGGAGTAGTGGTGCAGGCCTCCCAGCCACAAACAGCATGACCTGGGAAGATGCCTACCTACCTATAAGTTTGGTTGTTGTACTACGATGGCTGCCACATGCTTCTGGGTAGAAGGGAGTGCCACATCCTGCTCAGGTGTGGGACAGGGGTGCCTGGTGGGAGTAGTAGTGCAGGCCCCCTAGCCCCAAACAGCGCGATCTGGGAAGAAGGCTACCTACCTGTTAGGTAAAGGTGAACAATGCAATGGCTGCCACATGCTTCTGGGTGGGAGGGAGTGCTCCATCCTGCTCAGGGGTGGGACGAGGGGTACTGTTGAGAGTTGTTGTGCTGGCCTCACACACACACACCCCTTCCTGTTAAGATGGCTACCTACCAGTTAGGTGAAGGTGAACAATACAATGGCTGCCACATGCTTCTGGGCGTGGTAGAGTGCTACGTCCTGCTCAGCGTGGGAAAAGGGGGACTGTTGGGAGTTGTTCTGCTAGTCTCACACACCCACCCCTCCTTGTTAAGATGGCTACCTGCCTGTTAGGTGAAGGTGAATAATACAATGACTGCCACATGCTTCTGGGTGGGAGGGAGTGCTCCATCTTGATTAGCTGGGGAACAAGGAGGCATGGTGGGAGTAGTAGTCCAGGCCTTCGACTCCCAAACACTCCTTCCTGTGAAGATGGCTACCTACCTGTAAGTTTGGTTTGTTGTGATACAGTGGCTGCTAAATACTTCTGGGTGTGGTGGAGTGCTACATCCTGCTCAGGGTTGGGACAAGGGGGCTGGTGGAAGTTGTAGTGCAGGCCTCCCACCCACTAACACCCTGCCCTCGGAAGATGGCTACCTGCCTGTTGGGTGAAGATGAACAATGCAATGGCTGCCACATGCTTCTGGGTGTGGTGGAATACTACTTCCTGCTCAGGGTTGGAACAAGGGGGCCTGGTGAGAGTTATAGTGCAGGTCTCCCACCCCCAAACAATCCTCCCTGGGAAGATGGCTACCTACCGATAAGTTTGGTTGTTGTACTACGATGGCTGCCACATGCTTCTGGGTAGAAGGGAGTGCCACATCCTGCTCAGGGGTGGGACAGGGGTGCCTGGTGGGAATAGTAGTGCAGGCCCCCCAGCCCCAAACAGCACGATCTGGGAAGAAGGCTACCTACCTTTTAGATAATGGTGAACAATGCCATGGCTGCCACATGCTTCTGGGTGGGAGGGAGTGCTCCATCCTGCTCAGGGGTGGGACGAGGGGTACTGTTGGGAGTTGTTGTGCTGGCTTCACACACACACCCCTCCCTGCTAAGATGGCTACCTACCAGTTAGGTGAAGGTGAACAATACAATGGTTGCCACATGCTTCTGGGTGTAGTGGAGTGCTACATCTTGCTCAGCGTGGGAAAAGGGAGACTATTGGGAGTTGTTCTGCTAATCTCACATACCCACCCCTCCTTGTTAAGATGGCTACCTACCTGTTAGGTGAAGGTGAATAATACAATGACTGCCACATGCTTCTGGGTGGGAGGGAGTGCTCCATCTTAATTAGCTGGGGAACAAGGAGGCATGGTGGGAGTAGTAGTCCAGGCCTCCCACTCCCAAACACTCCTTCCTGTGAAGATGGCTACCTACCTGTAAGTTTGGTTTGTTGTAATACGGTGGCTGCCAAATGCTTCTGGGTGTGGTGGAGTGCTACATCCTGCTTAGGGTTGGGACAAGGGGGCTGGTGGAAGTTGTAGTGCAGGCCTCCCACCCACAAACACCCTGCCCTGGGAAGATGGCTACCTGCCTGTTGGGTGAAGATGAACAATGCAATGGCTGCCACATGCTTCTGGGTGTGGTGGAATACTACATCCTGCTCAGGGTTGGGACAAGGGGGCCTGGTGAGAGTTATAGTGCAGGTCTCCCACCCCCAAACACTCCTCCGTGGGAAGATGGCTACCTACCGATAAGTTTGGTTGTTGTAATACAATGGCTGTCACATGCTACTTAGTGTAGTGGAATCCTACATCCTGCTCAGGGGTGATACAAGGGGACTGTTGAGAGTTGTTGTGCTGGCCACACACACACACACACACACACCCTCCCTGTTAATATGGCTACCTACCTGTTAGGTGAAGGTGAACAATACAATGTCTGACACATGCTTCTGGATGGAGAGGTGCTCCATGTTGCTGAGCTGTGGAACAAGGGGGCCTGGTGGGAGTTGTAGTGCTGGCCTCCCATACACACACACCCGTCCCTGTTAAGATGTTTAGATGGCTCCCTACCTGTTAGGTGAAGGTGAACAATACGTTAGCTGGGTGTGGTGGAGTGCTACATACTGCTCAGGGTTGGGACAATGGGGCCTGGTGGGACTTGTAGTGCAGGCCTCCCACCCCCAAACACTCCTCTCTGTGAAGATGGCTACTTACCTATAAGTTTGGTTGTTGTGATACAATGGCTGTCACATGCTTCTGGTTGTGGGGGAGTACTACATCCTGCTCAGGGGTGGGACAAGGGAGACTGTTGGGAGTTGTTGTGCTGGCCTCAAAAACACCCCCCTCCCTCTTAAGATGGCTACCTACCTATTAGGTGAGGGTGAACAATACAGTGGCTGCCACATGCTTCTGGGTGGGAGGGAGTGCTCCATCTTCATTAGCTGGGGAACAAGGGGACATGGTGGGAGTAGTAGTGCAGGCCTCCCACCCCCAAACAGCACAACCTGGGAATGTGGCTACCTACCTATTAGGTGGAGGTGAACTGTACAATGGTTGCCACATGCTTGTGGATGGGAGGGCGAGCTCCATCTTGGTTTGTTTGGGGGAACAAGGGGGCATGGTGGGAGTAGTAGTGCAGGCCTCCCACCCCCAAACAGCACAACCTGGGAAGATGGCTACCTACCTGTTAGGTGGAGTTGAACTTTACAATGGCTGACACAAGCATCTGGGTGGGCGGGAGTGCTCCATCTTAATTAGCTGGTGAACAAGGGGGCATGGTGGGAGTAGTTGTGCTGGCTGCCTGTACTCTTGCAAACCTGGGAATGTTGCAGGCCACCTTTGGGGTGATTTAGATGGAGTGGATGTTAAATCTGTGGTACCTGCGTTGGGTATTGTGGTGCAAATAAATTTCCTTGGGTCTAGGAGGTGTAGCTTTGTAGTTGTGCAAGGCAGTACATGGCAGTGTAATGGTTTACATTTGTTTGTCCTTATCAGCCTGCACTCCCCAGGCTAAACCTGTGAGACTCTCTGGATGCAATATGGCAAGCGCCTTCTCCTCCCATGCAGTGAATGTTTTGGGTGCAATGGGATGGCCACCACCAGTCCTCTAAACCAGCTCACGGTTCTTGTTCCTCTTTTCTTTCACAGCCCTCTTCAGGCCATGCCACTGTTTCACAATTTCCTTTTTTGAGCGCGGGGTGGTCCGTACTGCATTGACCTTATCGACTATCCTTGCCCACATTTGTGCTCTTGTGTCTAATGGTGTCTGTTGGACCAGGATACCAAACACTTGTGGTTCTACTCCGACTTTCTGATCTACCATGACTGACAACTCACTCTCTGAATTTAGGCATTTTATGTGTTGCCATGGTGTGTGATGTGCTAATGGTTTGAGGTGCAGTTGTGGGGGTGTTTTGTGTGTGTGTGTGCTATTGTGCTGGTGTGATGTGGGCAGATTTGCCTCTCCTTTGTGCTCTGCTGTTGGGCCCTTAACTTGTAGAGTATTACAAAGGATTCTGGTCAGGGAAGGGGCTGGTTTTATTTTCAGCTATGTGGGTGTGTCAAAATGGAGTATTGCTGTCAGGTGTGTTGTAAGGGTTGTGCTGGGATTTGTATTTTTGAAGTTGCCTTGGGGGTGTGTCATTGGGATGTGGTAGGTGTTTTGGGGGGCAGGGCTAGTTTGCTGTGTGCACTCGGTGGCCTTTTTGTGATTTGTTTTGGGTCAGCCGTCGTTTTTTTTCACGGCGCGTCCGCAGCTATGTCTGTGCTACAGCCCTTCCACCGGCTCTCCAATTCATCACTGTTTGCGACCGAGGGGTCGGAAACAGAGGAACGTACCACTGTCACAACGGGGATATCCTAATTTTCTGTGCGGTCTCTCCGCTGTCCTGGTGACAGTTTGGTGTGTTTCCGCTGTGAATCTGACCGCCGTGGACGGATTTCCGCATGCTCCGCCCACTACGGGTGGTCTTTGGTGGCCTCATTCCACATCAGTTGGATATTTTTGGTGGGTGATCCTAATCGGACCGCCGGTTTTGCCGTGGTACCCGCGGACAAGTGATATCCACTACCATGGCGGTCGGGGTGGTTTTCCGACCGCCATCCAAATAGACCCCTAAATATAAAGGGCCTTATTTATGAAGGACTTGCGCTGCCGGTGCGTCACTTTTAACATGGGAAAAAGTGACGCACCGGTGGCGCAAGTCCTTCATAAATAAGGCCCAAAGAGTGTGACCCGACAGGGCTGACTGCTTTCCCTGTTGTTATTTGATCTTTATATAAAGCTCTTAGCACAGGTAATCAGGGTAGGCGATAAGATTGTGCCATTTGAGACTTTTACTTACACCATTAAGGTTGGCCTCTATGCTGATGACATTATCATGTACACTAGGGACTGATGGAAAACTGTGGGACACATCGAGGATATTGCAGATGTATTGGGGGAGTTCTCAGGTTATGCCATTAGAAGGAGAAGGCAGAGGTAATGGCATGGAATTTAGAATGCACAGAGAGGCTTTATGAGACAAAGATAAGATACTTGGGTGTTACAGTCACTCATAATTCAGAAGAGGTGCTAAAAGACAACCTTGGCTGGGTGAAGTAGGAGATCAAGACACTATTAGAAAGGTGGGAGCATCTTCCATTAACACTCAATGGTAGGGCAAATATATGTAGAATGGCATATCTACCGAAGTTAACCTATCTGTTTGATAACTCCCTTTTTTGTTCACTAAGGACTGTTTAGGTAGGATACAGGGGAGACTAGTGAGTCATCTGTGCCTCCAAGAGTTTTAGGCTTAGTTGGAATAAAATAGGAAGACCTTTAGAAAAAGGGAGCCTTTCCAGATGTTTTCCTCTGTTGCCTCTCTTTCCAATTCATGAATTGTTAAATGCTCTTGGTAATGCAGCTGGTTTTGACGATAGTGCAGATTGGCAAGGGGAGAAAATGGGTTCCATCAGGATGGGGGTGAAGTAATCATATTTCTTCATGCCCTGGATGAGACGCACTGAAGCAGGTAGGATTAAATTAGGGGGTGCTAGTGAGGAGTCTATGAGACCATTGAGTAGGGCATTTCCAACAGAAAGATGGGAGAGTACAAGGTCTTGAACAATAGCTCTGAAGTCACTTTCATGAAAAAAATTTTTAATTTTCTTTAGAAGAGAGATCTGGTACAAGACAATCTTTGGTTTTTTTCACAATATGTTCCTTGAGGGCAAGGTTGGTGTCCAAGGTGAATTCAAGTGACTTGGAATTCAGTGAAAGTTGGTGTTTGAAGCTGCCAAGGCTCACAACGTCTGCCAGGTTTGTACTGTTTCTTATTTGGTTTTTTTTTTATAAATCTTTTTATTAAACAGTCTCGACATAAAAGGTACAATTTCACCATGATCAATAAAGGATATACAGTGCAAGCAGATATGCATACAACTACAGTAATTCAACTTGTCGGAATTCACAGAGAGGGGGGGACATCACTACCAGCGTCATGGGGAGGGGTACAAATATCTCCACGATAAGCATTCCAGGGGCCCCAAATCTTGGACCATTTTCGGGGGCAGCCCCAGGCCACATAGACTGTCTTTTCTCGCAGCATACCCCTGTCCAGATCTCTCTCCGAGTCTGCCACCGTGGGTGGATGTGAGACTCCCCAGAGTTGTGCAATATTACTCTTGGCTATCATGCAGCCAAGTGTGACCCATTGCATGCTGTAATTATTGAGGTCAGTGGCCTCCCAAATGATAAGAACGCATCTGGGCGCTTCAGGTTTGACTTCTACCTCCAGGGTTTCACTCATAATGGTATGTATGTTGCGCCAATATTCCTGAATCGGCTCACAGTGCAATAGTATGTGCCCAACTGTGTGCATCCCCGTCTGCAAGATCGTTCTGCCTGCCCTCCCATATGTATCAATTGGGGACCGGTTATGTAAATTCTATGCAGGATCTTTAGTTGTACCAGTCAGAGTTGTGCCGGGATCGCAACAGTTTTGGGGGAGGAGACCGCTGCCTGCCAACTTTCATCATATAGTTCGAGTCCGTCCGTCCGAGTGCATTTGTCTCGTAGCACCAGCAGAGGGTCCTCCATATTATTGATGAGCTTTTGATAGGTCAGGGAAATGGCTTTTTCTGGCAGGTGGCCGTCTAGCAGCCTATCCTCCAATGGGGAGGCATCCGGTGGAGTTGAAGCGCTAGGCTATACTGTTTGCAATGAGTGTCGGATTTGTAAGTATCAAAAAACCTGTGCGTATTGTGTTTGGAGGGTTGTAAAGGGTTTCACCTCCTCTATGCACCAAAGGTCTCTAACACGGAATATACCAATTATTTCCCATTTATCAAAGCCCTTGGTATTTCCCAAGTGTCCAAGTTCCTGCAAGTCCCACAGAGGTGTGGTGAGAGTCAATCTGTTATGCCAACCGAGCGATTTAATTGCAGAGTGCCAAATTTTGACCGTGTGGCTGGTGGGGCCAGTAAGCTGGTATCTGTCTGGCTTAGAGTATAGTGCCCGGGAATAATTCCCGTTTGGATGGAGCCAGCGATCCATAAGGAACCCCGGGTTGTCGGGGCGACAGTACGTGCCGTCATTTATTGCCGTAAGCTGCGCCTCCCAGCAGTACTTTTTGATGTCAGGTAAACCGATCCCGCCGTCATACCAGCTGAGTGTGGGCTTCTTGAAAGCAATACGCAGTTTCCCTCCCCAAAGAAGGTCCCGCTGGAGCCCTTCAACCTCTTTAAAATACGAGTTTGGGACAGGATTAGCCGAGTCCTGCAGGGCATATAGGAAACGGGGTAAGGACATAGCCGAGTCCTGCAGGGCATATAGGAAACGGGGTAAGGACATCGTTTTAAATAAGGCAGCTTTGCCCAATAGCGAGAGCGGGAGTGACTTCCAGTTTGCTATATCGCTTCCGAGCCTCTGCAGGTGGGGGGGGGGGCAGATTACGGGCATATCTTACAGAGGAGTCAAGAGAAATGAATATGCCCAGGTATTTGAATCCTTTTGAGACTACTGGTATAGGACAGTTTTGAGGTAGGTGAGGGG
The DNA here is from genome assembly GCF_964261635.1 of Lissotriton helveticus. Classification (NCBI taxonomy): domain Eukaryota; kingdom Metazoa; phylum Chordata; class Amphibia; order Caudata; family Salamandridae; genus Lissotriton; species Lissotriton helveticus. Next base: position 1,077,014,201 of record NC_136067.1, on the reverse strand, counting down.
GGCCCCCAAAAGACATATAGCAGTGATTTCTGCCAATTTACTCGAAACCCAGAATATCTGCCAAAGACATCTAGGATATCAAATACTGCAATCAGGGATCTCTTTGGAGACGTGAGGTACATAAGAATATCGTCTGCGTATAAGGAAATACTGTCCTCCCAGTCAGCCGACCAACGCATGCCACCTATCATTCCATCCTTGCAAATCCATGCCACAATAGGTTCAAGGGCCAGAGCAAATAACAAAGGAGAAAGGGGGCACCCCTGGCGGGTCCCCCGGCTAAGGGTGAAGGGTTCTGATTTCCTATTGTAAACCACTATTTGAGCCATTGGCGCTCTGTATAGTAGTCGCACCCAGCTACAGAAAGTGGGTCCAAACCCCAATTTAGCAAGTACGGCGAAGAGATAAGGCATCAAGGGAGACTATGATTGCATCCTCATGTATCGTTGGCACCCTGCCCAGGACCCCATGCAATCTATGTACGTTTAAAGCAGTGTTCCTTCTAGGCATAAACCCCGATTGATCTGGGTGCACTAGGTCCCCTATAACTTTGATTAGTCTGGTGGCGAGTACTTTGGCTAATGTTTCTTATTTGTTACTCTTAGCAGATAATAGGAACTCTGTCTTGGTTGAGTTTAGCTTCAGGTGGTAAACCTCAAGGTCTGGGTGATAAAAAAGCACTGTTTAAAGTGTTTGACTGCTGAAGCAGAAGATACTTTGTAGTAGAGTTATGTATCATCAGCATTTTGGTGAATCTTGATGCTGTTATCTGTGAGAAGATCAATAAGCAGCTCCACACAGAGGCTGAAGATGATAGGGAACAGAATGGAACCCTGGGGGACTCTGCAGGTGACAGGGATCTTTTGGGACCTGGAGGTGACCATGTGAACAAACTGGTGTCCTTTGGAAATGTTCTAGGAGAACCAGTGTAGGTGAAACAAATTTGAGACTGTAGGGTGAGTAGAGTGTGGTGAGTACAAGTGTGGAATTATCAACTGTGTTGATGACAGCTAAGAGGTCCAGCAAGGTCTATAAGCAAGGGTAATCTTTATATGTGCTCAGGAGGGCAACCTCATTGGTGTGTAATGGAGCAGGCTCAATGCTGAAGTGTGATTTGAAGCCAGGCTGGTATTCATGTATTAGATGGTTATTATTAAAGAGATTTTGGGTTATGGGTGGTTTTTGGTGAGGCCTTCGGGCACTAGTGTAGCTTTCTTTAAGATAGTGAAAATCGGGATTGTCCTGAGAGCTTAAGGGAATATGGCTTGCATGAGGGAGACATTGGTAATGGCAAGTATTTCTTGCTTTTAAACAAAATTTCTTGCATTTTCCAGAAAGGTACAAATTGCATTCCACCAGTACATTGGTTCATTGTTTTACAAATCTAAGTTCAGTGTAATCAATAGCGCCTTCAGAGGTGAGACGAGTAAGTAGGTTTTACAATGCGATTACAAATTCAGTAAGGAACATGTAAACCTGTGCCACCCAACTTAAACTATACATCGCCACTTAGTTGAATTAACGTGTTAAACACTCCCGGTCCACCAATTTGGAAACCTGTTTTTATAGTCAATGCAATGTATGCACTTTATGCTAGGTTAGCAAAATGATCAGTATGAATGATGTTCCCGGAACAACCAGGTATCATGGAACATTTAGTCTTATCGACATTGTAGAAATTTGCATCCTGTTACACCATGATGCGTTTGTCACCATTGGCAATGGCAAGTATGTGTGAGAGAGCATCTCTAGAGAAACTTTAATTGGTGGACGAGGGTGAAGCTTCTTCTTCATTAGATGAAAGCTGTGTTTAGCTGTTTGTCTGATGGGTTTGCTAGGGTTTACATTGGTGGTTGTGAGACATTTAATTGTATGGGTGTAGACATAAATGATGATGTGTGGGTCGCCGTTTGATGGTGGGTGATTTGCCATATGAATGTGGCTAGAGACATGAATGACAGCAGTCCTTGATGAACCTCTTAGATGGTGGGCAGACCGAGTACTATACCCGAGAACACTGTGGAAGGTTTGAAAAAGGGCCCACAAATTTGCTGGTATTCTTAGATTGAAAGATAGAATTTGCAGACCTTGGAGCAGCACTGGTGTCTGCAAATGCTTTTTTGGGGTCCATGAGCTGCACAACAAAATGTCCTTTTTAAAATTTTGACCCAAAGTAGTTTCCTTATCCCCCTACATTTCAACGAAGGGACCAGGTGATGCTTTTGCATGCCCTTTATGGCTCACTCTTACTTTTTAAGACTTAGGAGCGGGATGTTGGGTTTATAGGGGATAAGGGAGGAGAGTAATTTAAAAATATTTAATTAAAAATGCTTATTTTTTTTACTTTTATGTAAAAATTTAGGGGGTCGATTAGGATGGCGGACGGACTTCCTGTTGTAGGAAGGGACCATCCGCCACAGTGGCGGAGGTCCCGTGCATGGAATTAGGATGCACCCGCCACAGTGGCGGGTGTATCCCGCATTTTTAACATTGCGGCGGGCGGTGCTGAAAGCACCGCCCGTTGCAATGCTAAAATTGCATGTTGTGCGTTTCAAAGCACACCATGACAGGCACCGCGAGGTGCCTGCCATGTTGTACTTCGAAACGCAGGGGGGTACTGGTATCCCCCATGTGCACCCCCCACACCCCCCTCACCATGGAGGCCCGCAACGGGCCCCCAAAACAAAGACCGTATGCCTTTCCAAGGCGGCAATGCCGCCGTGGAAAGGCATAGGCCCGCCGGCATCATAATATGGTTGGCGGTATCTCGCAGACACCGCCACCATATGTAAGCACTTTTTCCGCCGGCGGAAAAGCGGCGGACGGTCTTGCCGTCCGCCGCGGACCCCCCATCCATCCTAATGTGGTGGGGGGTCTTTTCAGTGAGGATGGCGGACAGATTGCTACCGCCTGCCCGGCGGGGGCAATCTGTCCGCCATCCTAATCGACCCCTTAGTTGTGGGATGTTTGGTTTATAGGACATAAGGGTGGGGAGTAATTTGAGAATGCTGGGTAAAAAAACATTTTAATTTTAAAAAAAATAGAAATATATAAGTAGTTGTAAAAAACTAATGTAAATATTTAGATTTTTCAAAATTTAGAATTTTTGGGTGCTAATATTTTGATATAAAATATGTAAAATATTTTAGAATTTTCTTTTATAATTATTAAAAAATATATGATTAGTTGATTATATAAAAAAATATTTTCTTATTAATTTAATTTTTAAAAAGTTTAAAAATGTGATTATTTTGAATGTTTAAATCTTTAAATGTACTTGTAATTTAGAATCTAATATTTATATTTTTTTGTTTTTTTGAGAAGGGGTGTCTCAAATTTGTATTTATAATTTTGTAAATAATTATAATTAATAATACTTTTTTCAATGTTATTTTATACATTTTGTGAAAAATAATGTTTGACATTTTTAATTTTGTTAAAGAAATGTACATTGTTGTACAATTTTTGGAGCATTTAAAAATATTTGTAATTTTTCTATATTTGTAATTTTTTAATTAAATTGTCTTTTTTGTTTTGTTTAGTATTGTTGGGGGGTTTATTATCCAACATTTCCCTGAGTTTATTTTATTTATTTCATTTTAGAGGTTTTCTATAGCGCTAGCCAGACCCAAGGGTATCGGAACGCTTTACAACATGCTGAAGAGGAAACAAAATACAGGACAAAGGCATGGTAGGAAAAAAAAATGATCAAAGGGAAGCTTTACAGTTCTTTTGAGTGTCAGAGGTGTGCCGTTGAGGTAGAGAGGTCGAGGAGGCCGAGGTGTGGCATTGAGGACAAGAGGTAGTCCCAAATCATAGGGAAAGGCAAGACTAATGCTGGAAATGTTCTCTTCGCGGTGCCGACGCCGGGGATGAGAGTACGGAGAGAGGGTAGGAGGTAGGTAGAGGTTATGCGATGACTGGAGGCTGGTCAATTGGGGGCGTGCTGTCAGGTGACAGCCTGTGGAAGTGAGAGCGTCACGTAATTGCGTTCGGGAAGGTGTGGTTGAGGTAGAGGGTTTTTAGTTGGCTTTTGAATTTTGGAAAGGAGGGGGTGGTTCTGATGTTGACTGGGATGGCGTTACAGATTTTCGGAGTGTTTTCTGCAAAAGAGCAGGCAGCAGCCTTTTGTTTACGCGTTTTTAGGGAAATGAGTAGGATGGAGTTGGAACTCCTGAGGCTTCTTGCTTGGCCGGCTTTCTTGAGTTTGGAGGCTAAGTATTCCAGTTTCCCTGTGTGCAGGGCTTTGTGTGTGAGGCAGGCAATTCTGAAACTGGACCGCATTTCGACTGGGAGCCATTTTAGATCTCTGAGTGCAGGAGAAATGTGGTCAAATTTCTTGATTCCAGTGACCATTCTATCTGCAGCATTGAGGGTAGTTTTGAGCGGGGCTAGGTGAGAGCGAGCTGTACCGGAGAGTACTGCGTTTCCATAGTCCAGTCTGGACAACACCAGGGATTGGGTGGCTTGCTTGAGTTCAGAGGGAGGGATGTGGGGTTTGATTTTGTTGAGGAGCTTCAGATTGAGGAAGGCGCTCTTGGCGGAGTTCTTGATGTGATTGGACATGGATAGTTTGTGGTCAAGGGTGATTTCCAGTGATTTGTTGGTTTGGAGTTGGAATAGTATTTTTTCTGGGTGTATTATCCAGTACTTTCCATGCCTTTAGTTGGTTTTGAAGTTGGAGTAGTAATTCTTTTGGGTTTATCATCCAGTAATTCCTCTGAGTTTAGTAGGTTTTATATGGAGTTCGAATAGTAATTTTGGGGGTTTATTATCCAGCACTTCCTCTGAGTTTGGTTGGTTTTGGAGTTGGTATAGTAATTTTTGGGGTTTTATGTTCCAGCATTTTCTCTGAGTTTAGTTGGTTTTGGAGTTGAAGTAGTAATTTGTTTGGTTTTATTATCTAGCACTTTCTCTGAGTTTAGTTGGTTTTGGAGTTGGAATAGTAACTTATTATGGTTTATTATCAAGCACTTTCATTGAGTTTAGTTGGTTTTTGAGTTGGAATAGTATTTTTGGGGGTTTATTATCCAGCATATTCCATAAGTTTAGTTGGTTTTGGAGTTGGAATAGTATTTTTTTTAGGGTTTATTATCCAGCACTTTCACTGAGTTTAGTTGGTTTTGGAGTTGGTATAGTAATTTATGATGGTTTATTAACCAGCACTTTCCATGAGTTTGGTTGGTTTTGGAGTTAGGAATAGTAATTTTTTACTGTTTAGGATGTATTTATTTTTGGAGTTTATATGTACATTGAAATAAGAAAGGAGACTATGTTAGTTTTTATTGTGAACATTTCATTTGGTTTTGTTATACAATTTTTCACAATATTATAAACTTGATTCAGAAATGTTGATGTTATTGAGATTTTATTATATAGTATAATATATTTTTATCATACATTTTTCATGTACAGTTGTAAAATTAAAAAAAATACTTTTACATACATTTTTCAAGTATAGTCAAGTAATAGGAACGTAAATATATTTTTAGTTCTTTAATTATAAACAGATTTTTATGACTAAAAATAAACATTCGTATACATTTCTTTTTACATTTTTAATACATTTTAAATATTTGTATTTATTTTTGTAAAATTATATAATATGTATTTTACAAATTAATATTTTGTAAGTTATATTATTTAGTATATTGAATATTATTTTTAATTGAATACTATTTAATATATTAAATAATGTACAATATTGTTTTTTAAATAATCTTATTTTTTGTATTAAACATTTTCATATTGGTTGCACATTTACAGTACACGAAACAAACATGTATTTTAATATATATTAAATATGATATTTTTTGTTTTTGATAATATAATATTTAATGTATATTTTACTTATTTTTGTTTATTTTTTGAACATTTGTAAAAAAAGTGTACAATAAATAAAAAAATAATTTTTTTAAAATTATTTCTCTATTCTTGTCTATGGAATCTAGCAGTTAGGAGCTGTGTTTCGCTGGTTAAGGTACGTTTAATTTCATTTACTTTTAAGGTAGTTTTAGGGAAAGGGTGAGGTAGAAGTAGTTTAATTAGACTTCTTAGGATGTCATTTGTTCATCTTTGGTGTAGTTAGGTGTTGTTTTGGTAGTGTAGTGTTTTTTGTGTTTGACGTAGTGATGGATAGAAGTAGAGTGTTATGTATTGTTAGTTATGTGTTGTTTAATTCTGTTATCTTTGATTTAATGTTGATATTAATGCGTGTGGGTTAGTACATAATATTGTGGGAGGGAGTTCTTTATTTTTTCTTTACAGGTTTTCCATTACGTGAATGGTGCTGATCATGCGTTTATTTTTTTTAAATGAAAATGTATTTTGTTTTTTTTAAACAAGTTACTTTACATTTCCTTTACATTTTTGGGTTTGTTGGAGCGTTTTGTTTTTTAAGATACTTTTGGAGTTTTTGAGGGTTTCAACAGTTCAATTATTGGTTTTTTTTTAAACTTATTTTTGGGTTTTTGGGAGTTTTGTTATTGAAAGCATTGTTTTGTTGGAGCCTGTTTTCTACAGTTGTATTTATGCATTTTTGGGGGGGCTTTCTTTTCAAATGAATTTGTCTTTTGATTCATCTACTATGGATTTCTTCGTTTTTGAGGATCGTCTACAGCAACATAAATGTAAGTTACTTTTTATTATTGGATGGGAAATGTTTTTGGTTACATTGGTTTGTTTGTTTCTTTTTTATTTTAATAATTAGATTATGTTATATATTTTTGTGCTAGTTTTTACATTTTAAATGACCTAATTATAATTATTAATTTGTAAAATTATGTTGTTTAAATGTTTTGTGATTTAAGGTGCTTATGTTGTTTAGCATTGGTTTTTTGTTTAACGCATAGATTTAGCAATTATGTCTAGGTATTCTAGACCTTTGATGTTAGGAAATAGTTGAGTTTTGTGTTGTAGGTATTCATATATTGTTTTTGTTTGTTTACTGAGTTTATGGCCGATTTCAGTTAGGGATTGCTCTAGCCATAGCTCCTGATAGCTCTTTTCTTTATTGATAGCTCCTATTAGTTTGTGTAGGGTTGGTTGTCCTCTTCTTATTGTGGCTTGGAAGGCATTATGCCATCCGTCCACCGCGCTGTTTGTATTAGCTTTCTGAGCTACAGTGCTATCTTAGATGTTCCACCAGGGGATTTGGAACTTTGGTCATCTATGGTGCCCTGACCTATGTAGCCTTCCCACCCAAGTGTCTTCAAAGTAGTCTAGGAAGGGATTTAGTTTAGTTTTGTTTGCTTGATAGAAAGGGCTTTCAAGAAGTATGATATATTTTGGCTACTTCATTGTTGGTACCTGGGCCAGGGCTCTTATTTTTTTTTATTTGGTAGGCAAAGTTGCTATTGGTGGTGTAATCTATACTTAAGGGGTGATTAGGATGGCGGGCGGACTTATGTCCGTCCATCACCCTAGCGATAACGGGACCGCCCACCAGCCGTGCGGTGGTCTCGCCACCACAATCATGATGCAACCGCCATTGCAGTGGTCACATCAGGCATTTTAACATTGCGGCGGATGCTGATGGCTGGAGCACCTGCCGCAATGGTAAAATGCCATGTTGTGCATTGCCAAGCACAAGGTGGCAGGCACCGCGCGGTGCCTGCTACCTTGTGCATGGCAATGTAAGGGGGTACAATAGTACCCCTCAAGGGCAGCACCCCACACCTCTGGGGACCAAAAGGGCCCCCAAAGGGAATCCGCGACAGCCTTTCATGGCGGCATCACCGCCATGAAAGGCCTTGAATGCCACACATCCTAATATGGATGGTTGTGCCTGCAAGGCACCACCACCATATTGTGGCCCAAGTCCGCCCGGCCGGCAATCAAAACGATTGCCGACCGCCGGAAAAGTGGCAGATGTACTTTGTATTTGCCGCGATACCCCCGCCATTATAAAATGGAGGGGGTAAATCAGGTAGCGATGGCAGGCGGATCACCACCACCGGGCCAGTGGTGGTGATCTGCCCGCTATCCTAATCAACCCCATAGAGTAGATTTTTGTAGCTGTCTCCAGATACTTTGGTTGCAGTGGTAATAGCAACCTTGTATTGCAGTGTGTGGATATATTTTTGATTGAGTCATTGCTTTTTCAAAGTTAATGATTATGTTTTGTGGATAGTAGGTGTCCGTGTATAGTTTTAGTATTGTAAAGAGCTCTATATAGGGGTGATTTGCTTATTAGGGAGTAGTGCATATATGAAGGGGATGTTTGTGTCTTCATATTCTCCACGAATGGTATATGGTTGGTAAAAAGGTTTGGGGCAAACTTTGAATGTGCCATCCATCATCCATGTTTTGCAGTGTTTAAGTTTTTGTAAGTTGTTGTTGGTGGCAAAGATGATCATTAATTTTTCTTGACAGTTATTGTCATGAAGAAGGAATTGTTCATCTTTGTGGGTGATGGTGTATTCTGGTAACATTTGTATTTCTGCAAACGTTTGGGGGTGGGGGGTGTTTGAGCTGTAGCTTTTTTAGTTCTGGCGAATCATCTTTTTAGAGTGGGGTGGACGGTAGTTATCCTGTGACATGTTCAGGAACCCTAGTTAACACGTTTTTTAGTATTTGGGTACTGGTCTGTTGGGAACTGCTACTTGCTTTTCTGATTGTTTCTAGAGCATCTCTGACCACAATTTCAGTTACATTGGGGGGGGTGGTTGTATTCTCTGACACTAACTATATTTGTTTCTACTTGTAGTGGCTCTCCCATAGCAAGAATTTTGCTCCTTCGGCCATTTTTTGTCTATCTGTGAATATATATATATATATATATATATATATATATATATATATATATATATATATATATATATATTCTACACACCAGGTTGCCCTGCAAAGGTTGGCCTGCAATGGAAACGCCAACACAGATGGTGATTAGCCTTCTTTATTGTAGGTAGCAGGTAAAGCACGTGTACTCCTCCAACAGAAGCGCTATACGAGTTTCGGGCTCTGCGCCCTTGATCACTGGCTGTATGCACAACACCCAGCAGCTGTGTGGACTATATACTATTCTGCCCCGCCCTGTTGGGACTTCGTGCTGCAATGCTTTCTGGGTCAGGTAGTCCGTAACTTCTCCATAGTGGGTGCTTTGTGGGTCTTGTGCATAAAATACTGTCCTCAAGTGAGTACTGTGGAGGGGCAACAACACAGTACCTGCAATGTCTTTGTCCCACAACAACGGCTCTCACATCTCCTTGAAGCGCCCAATCTGTAAGGCGCTGAGGTCCGCAGGGTAGCGGCGGGGCGTTTCCGCGGCGAGGCGCGCCGCAATTAAATTTTCCACACACCAGGTTGCCCTGCAAAGGTTGCCCTGCAATGGAAACGCCAACACAGATGGAGATTAGCCTTCTTTATTGTAGGTAGCAGGTAAAGCATGTGTACTCCTCCAACAGAAGCGCCATACGCGTTTCGGGCTCTGCGCCCTTGATCACTGGCTGTATGCACAACACCCAGCAGCTGTGTGGACTATATACTATTCTGCCCCGCCCTGTTGGGACTTCGTGCTGCAATGCTTTCTGGAAAAAACAACAAGTGATGGACTGAATGTGGATCAATGTCACACACTCCCCCAGTCAAAAGATCTGGGCCCAAATCCATCGTTTTTTTGCACTCCACACCACCCTGGGTCAGATAATGGCTTTATGCAAATCAGCTCTGACCCTGTTGCCCCATGGGAACAGTCCAGTCCGAACTACAACAGCCATATCTTTCCCAGACCGGAATCAAGCATCCGAGGACCGGACCGGTTTCGAGGTAACACCTCTCTTCAGCCCGGCTAGCTTGACTCCAAGTGGTGCGGAGTGCCTGGGACCCACGTCTGGGCATCCCCAGCGCACTTAGGGCGGCAATTGCAAAAAACAACAAGTGATGGACTGAATGTGGATCAATGTCACACACTCCCCCAGTCAAAAGATCTGGGCCCAAATCCATCGTTTTTTTGCACTCCACACCACCCTGGGTCAGATAATGGCTTTATGCAAATCAGCTCTGACCCTGTTGCCCCATGGGAACAGTCCAGTCCGAACTACAACAGCCATATCTTTCCCAGACCGGAATCAAGCATCCGAGGACCGGACCGGTTTCGAGGTAACACCTCTCTTCAGCCCGGCTAGCTTGACTCCAAGTGGTGTGGAGTGCCTGGGACCCACGTCTGGGCATCCCCAGCGCACTTAGGGCGGCAATTGCAAAAAACAACAAGTGATGGACTGAATGTGGATCAATGTCACACACTCCCCCAGTCAAAAGATCTGGGCCCAAATCCATCGTTTTTTTGCACTCCACACCACCCTGGGTCAGATAATGGCTTTATGCAAATCAGCTCTGACCCTGTTGCCCCATGGGAACAGTCCAGTCCGAACTACAACAGCCATATCTTTCCCAGACCGGAATCAAGCATCCGAGGACCGGACCGGTTTCGAGGTAACACCTCTCTTCAGCCCGGCTAGCTTGACTCCAAGTGGTGTGGAGTGCCTGGGACCCACGTCTGGGCATCCCCAGCGCACTTAGGGCGGCAATTGCAAAAAACAACAAGTGATGGACTGAATATGGATCAATGTCACACACTCCCCCAGTCAAAAGATCTGGGCCCAAATCCATCGTTTTTTTGCACTCCACACCACCCTGGGTCAGATAATGGCTTTATGCAAATCAGCTCTGACCCTGTTGCCCCATGGGAACAGTCCAGTCCGAACTACAACAGCCATATCTTTCCCAGACCGGAATCAAGCATCCGAGGACCGGACCGGTTTCGAGGTAACACCTCTCTTCAGCCCGGCTAGCTTGACTCCAAGTGGTGTGGAGTGCCTGGGACCCACGTCTGGGCATCCCCAGCGCACTTAGGGCGGCAATTGCAAAAAACAACAAGTGATGGACTGAATGTGGATCAATGTCACACACTCCCCCAGTCAAAAGATCTGGGCCCAAATCCATCGTTTTTTTGCACTCCACACCACCCTGGGTCAGATAATGGCTTTATGCAAATCAGCTCTGACCCTGTTGCCCCATGGGAACAGTCCAGTCCCCACTATGGAGAAGTTACGGACTACCTGACCCAGAAAGAATTGCAGGACGAAGTCCCAACAGGGCGGGGAAGAATAGTATATAGTCCACACAGCTGCTGGGTGTTGTGCATACAGCCAGTGATCAAGGGCACAGAGCCCGAAACGCGTATGGCGCTTCTGTTGGAGGAGTACACGTGCTTTACCTGCTACCTACAATAAAGAAGGCTAATCTCCATCTGTGTTGGCGTTTCCATTGCAGGGCAACCTTTGCAGGGCAACCTGGTGTGTGGAAAATTTAATTGCGGCGCGCCTCGCCGTGGAAACGCCCCGCCGCTACCCTGCGGACCTCAGCGCCTTACAGATTGGGCGCTTCAAGGAGATGTGAGAGCCGTTGTTGTGGGACAAAGACGTTGCAGGTACTGTGTTGCTGCCCCTCCACAGTACTCACTTGAGGACAGTATTTTATGCACAAGACCCACAAAGCACCCACTATGGAGAAGTTACGGACTACCTGACCCAGAAAGCATTGCAGCACGAAGTCCCAACAGGGCGGGGCAGAATAGTATATAGTCCACACAGCTGCTGGGTGTTGTGCATACAGCCAGTGATCAAGGGCGCAGAGCCTGAAACGCGTATGGCGCTTCTGTTGGAGGAGTACACGTGCTTTACCTGCTACCTACAATAAAGAAGGCTAATCTCCATCTGTGTTGGCGTTTCCATTGCAGGGCAACCTTTGCAGGGCAACCTGGTGTGTGGAAAATTTAATTGCGGCGCGCTTCGCCGCGGAAACGCCCCGCCGCTACCCTGCGGACCTCAGCGCCTTACAGATTGGGCGCTTCAAGGAGATGTGAGAGCCGTTGTTGTGGGACAAAGACATTGCAGGTACTGTGTTGTTGCCCCTCCACAGTACTCACTCAAGGACAGTATTTTATGCACAAGACCCACAAAGCACCCACTATGGAGAAGTTACGGACTACCTGACCCAGAAAGCATTGCAGCACGAAGTCCCAACAGGGCGGGGCAGAATAGTATATAGTCCACACAGCAGCTGGGTGTTGTGCATACAGCCAGTGATCAAGGGCGCAGAGCCTGAAACGCGTATGGCGCTTCTGTTGGAGGAGTACACGTGCTTTACCTGCTACCTACAATAAAGAAGGCTAATCTCCATCTGTGTTGGCGTTTCCATTGCAGGGCAACCTTTGCAGGGCAACCTGGTGTGTGGAAAATTTAATTGCGGCGCGCCTCGCCACGGAAACGCCCCGCCGCTACCCTGCGGACCTCAGCGACTTACAGATTGGGCGCTTCAAGGAGATGTGAGAGCCGTTGTTGTGGGACAAAGACATTGCAGGTACTGTGTTGTTGCCCCTCCACAGTACTCACTTGAGGACAGTATTTTATGCACAAGACCCACAAAGCACCCACTATGGAGAAGTTACGGACTACCTGGCCCAGAAAGCATTGCAGCACGAAGTCCCAACAGGGCGGGGCAGAATAGTATATAGTCCACACAGCTGCTGGGTGTATTGCATACAGCCAGTGATCAAGGGCGCAGAGCCCGAAACGCGTATGGCGCTTCTGTTGGAGGAGTACACGTGCTTTACCTGCTACCTACAATAAAGAAGGCTAATCTCCATCTGTGTTGGCGTTTCCATTGCAGGGCAACCTTTGCAGGGCAACCTGGTGTGTGGAAAATTTAATTGCGGCGCGCCTCGCCGCGGAAACGCCCCGCCGCTACCCTGCGGACCTCAGCGCCTTACAGATTGGGCGCTTCAAGGAGATGTGAGAGCCGTTGTTGTGGGACTAAGACATTGCAGGTACTGTGTTGTTGCCCCTCCATAGTACTCACTCGAGGACAGTATTTTATGCACAAGACCCACAAAGCACCCACTATGGAGAAGTTACGGACTACCTGACCCAGAAAGCATTGCAGCACGAAGTCCCAACAGGGCGGGGCAGAATAGTATATAGTCCACACAGCTGCTGGGTGTTGTGCATACAGCCAGTGATCAAGGGCGCAGAGCCCAAAACGCGTATGGCGCTTCTGTTGGAGGAGTACACGTGCTTTACCTGCTACCTACAATAAAGAAGGCTAATCTCCATCTGTGTTGGCGTTTCCATTGCAGGGCAACCTTTGCAGGGCAACCTGGTGTGTGGAAAATTTATTTGCGGCGCGCCTCGCCGCGGAAACGCCCCGCCGCTACCCTGCGGACCTCAGCGCCTTACAGATTGGGCGCTTCAAGGAGATGTGAGAGCCGTTGTTGTGGGACAAAGACATTGCAGGTACTGTGTTGTTGCCCCTCCACAGTACTCACTCGAGGACAGTATTTTATGCACAAGACCCACAAAGCACCCACTATGGAGAAGTTACGGACTACCTGACCCAGAAAGCATTGCAGCACGAAGTCCCAACAGGGCGGGGCAGAATAGTATATAGTCCACACAGCAGCTGGGTGTTGTGCATACAGCCAGTGATCAAGGGCGCAGAGCCCGAAACGCGTGTGGCGCTTCTGTTGGAGGAGTACACGTGCTTTACCGGCTACCTACAATGAAGAAGGCTAATCTCCATCTGTGTTGGCGTTTCCATTGCAGGGCAACCTTTGCAGGGCAACCTGGTGTGTGGAAAATTTAATTGCGGCGCGCCTCGCCGCGGAAACGCCCCGCCGCTACCCTGCGGACCTCAGCGCCTTACAGATTGGGCGCTTCAAGGAGATGTGAGAGCCGTTGTTGTGGGACTAAGACATTGCAGGTACTGTGTTGTTGCCCCTCCATAGTACTCACTCGAGGACAGTATTTTATGCACAAGACCCACAAAGCACCCACTATGGAGAAGTTACGGACTACCTGACCCAGAAAGCATTGCAGCACGAAGTCCCAACAGGGCGGGGCAGAATAGTATATAGTCCACACAGCTGCTGGGTGTTGTGCATACAGCCAGTGATCAAGGGCGCAGAGCCCAAAACGCGTATGGCGCTTCTGTTGGAGGAGTACACGTGCTTTACCTGCTACCTACAATAAAGAAGGCTAATCTCCATCTGTGTTGGCGTTTCCATTGCAGGGCAACCTTTGCAGGGCAACCTGGTGTGTGGAAAATTTATTTGCGGCGCGCCTCGCCGCGGAAACGCCCCGCCGCTACCCTGCGGACCTCAGCGCCTTACAGATTGGGCGCTTCAAGGAGATGTGAGAGCCGTTGTTGTGGGACAAAGACATTGCAGGTACTGTGTTGTTGCCCCTCCACAGTACTCACTCGAGGACAGTATTTTATGCACAAGACCCACAAAGCACCCACTATGGAGAAGTTACGGACTACCTGACCCAGAAAGCATTGCAGCACGAAGTCCCAACAGGGCGGGGCAGAATAGTATATAGTCCACACAGCAGCTGGGTGTTGTGCATACAGCCAGTGATCAAGGGCGCAGAGCCCGAAACGCGTGTGGCGCTTCTGTTGGAGGAGTACACGTGCTTTACCGGCTACCTACAATGAAGAAGGCTAATCTCCATCTGTGTTGGCGTTTCCATTGCAGGGCAACCTTTGCAGGGCAACCTGGGGTGTGGAAAATATATATATATTACCTACTGGCGGTCGCCAGTAGGTATATATAGTTAGGATTTTTTCTCCATGGGATTTTTGAAAATTCTATGTCTAATAACTTTGGCGTTTGTGGACGGAATTGGCTGAAATGTTCAGGAAAATGGAACATTTTGTTTCTGAGCAGCCCCTGAAAATTTGGGGGGGGTTCGTCAAGGGGGGGCTGAGAAAAAAGGGGGGTCCCAAAACGCGTTTTTCCCATGTTAATTTCCATAGGGCGGTTGGCCTCACTTTTAGCCCGAACGCTGAATGGATTTGCACGAAACTTGGCAAAATTGTAGGGACTGGTAGCCCGATGTGCCTTTGCTAGGTCTCAATATATGTGCTCCAGTGGATTTTGAGAAATTAACGTTCAAAAAAATATATATATCGGTAAGCGCGCTCCGGGCAGCGCCCCGGTTCACGTACCTGACGCGTAACGGAACTTCGTGAAGCGAAGCTGATTGGCTCTCCGGTGTCTGTCAACATTCTAAACAGTCCGGAGCGGCCGCCATCTTGTCTCTCGGTAGGATCGAGAGACAAGAGGAGGCCAAAACAAAGGGGGAAATGACCATAAGGGGGCATAGTAGATCCTTCCTGACCCCCTAGGTTTGATGTGGAGGCTTTAAAAGGGCCCAGCGGGGCAAAAAAATAATAATTTTTTTTTGTTTTTTTTGCGTGGGTAGCGCCCGGTACGCGCACCGGGAAGCGGTCCGGGGAGCGTACTATAAGGAAAAAAGAATGATAGACTATGATATTTTGAAATATTGTATGTTTATTGATTGTTCTTTTTGTTGTTTTTTTTGTTTTTTTTGTTATTTAAGTAGCAGTATTTATGATTATTAAATATAAATTTATTTTTGGAATTGTGCACAGTATACTATAAGTCTGACTTTACATTATAATCAATTTGGTACTAGTTTATGAATTACATATAACAATGATTAAAGACTCAAACAATTTTTTAATATTAAATATAATTTTATTTTTCTGATTCTTTTTCAAAATTTAATAGAACGTCTAACATTTGACTGTCCGATATGTCCTCTTGTTGAGTGAACATAACTTCCCACATTTGACCGTCATCATAATGAAGTAAATGATCCACAGATTCTACACATTGTAGAAGTTCATGGTCTCGTGATTCATCCATGAATTCCAAGTCAATGGGTTCAATTATTTCCTCATTATTCATGTCTAGGACAATTTCAAAGGAAACGTTCTGTTCTCCTTGCATTTTTGTGCTGAAATTTGAATAAAAAATAAATATATCAGTAGAGATAGGGCACTGTTGGGTTTAAGTTCAGACAGGTACTTTTGAGGCATGAAGTAGTACTATTAAAAAGTGCCTGTGAGAAAGCCTATGTAAATTCATAATAATACCACAGAAACCTAAATCAATCCATAATTATAATAAACAAGCCTTTCTCAATATCTAACTCTTACAGAGGGATAGTATATAACTATCTGAAAATGTTTTCAAATTTATAAAATAATATCTTACCTTTTAAAAACAAGTTTAAGTTGTGAGTGAAAATGATCTTGCAATGTAGTTCAGGAAGTAGTAGTCAAAATGGCTGTGTTTCTCTCTCTTTTTTTTTATATATATTCAGGTACATAACCAATCAAATGTCAGGTAAAAAAAGTAGAAAATGAAAGTAACATTTTATTTGGTTGTCAATTCCAACACTTCAGATGTGTTTTGTTAAATAATTTACCTCAGGGTATTTAGAGAGGTCTACAGGCTAAATGGCTAAATGGAATTCCAACCAAATGTGTGAAAATGGTAGGGATTGGTATGTAGTATGAGCTAATCTATATTTGGTGAAAGTGTCTCCAGGGTTTCTTCTGTAAATTACTTTCCCACCTTTTTTAATGGAGCGCTTCCCGGTGAGCGCCCCGGTACGCGAACCGGCAGCGTTACGGGAGTCCACCATTTTGTGTTTCGGTCGAATTAAGATACAAGATGGAGGGCAAATAATGTTCAGAATGGGTAGAAGGGGGCACGATAGACGTATTTTGACCCCCTAGGTTTTCTGAGGGTGGCTGAGGAGGCCCATATGTGTGAAAAAAAATCATTTTTTTAAAAAATTTCGCGCGGTTAGCTTCCGGTTCGCGTACCGGGTAGCGCTCCGGGGAGCGTACTTTGTTGAAAATTAGTGAAAAAAGTTAGAGTAAAATAATAATTGTGAGTGATCAGATGTAGGGTAGCTCTGAGAAGAGCTTTTGGGTTTATGGTATATTTAGGTACTTATAAGTTGTTACCAATGCACAGTTTTAAATTCAGAATGAAAATTCTGTTCCCTTCATCTGAGAAGTGAACTCCATCTCCTCTGTAGATATCTTGCATGTAGTAACGTAAGTTATTGTTGTAGATGGAGCCCATTCCATGGTCTCTCTTGTAAGCTGAAACAGATTTGTGTACATGCTTCCTCGATTTCTCAATTTGTGGACAAAATTGGTTCGACCACCTCCATTTCTGTCTTTGGCATATATTTGAATATACCAAGGCAGTTTGAGGAAAAAGTGCCATCAATTGCTCAAAGGTGTCCTTTAAAAGCATTTCCAGACCTACCCCAGTCAAAGTGCCCAAGTCATTTCCTCCACAGTGCACAATTAACAGGTCAAGTTTAGGCAAATGCATAAAGGTTTTCACCAATGGTATCAATTGGTGACATTTTAATCCTCTGTGGCCAAACCACTTAATTTCCACATCTTGTAAATTGAGGTTAGGTAAATTTCTGTTATCAGCATACCTCTGAGCCCAGTAGATGTAACTATGTCCAACAATCCAGACAGAAAACATGGTGAGAGAAG
This sequence comes from Lissotriton helveticus, assembly GCF_964261635.1. Taxonomy (NCBI): domain Eukaryota; kingdom Metazoa; phylum Chordata; class Amphibia; order Caudata; family Salamandridae; genus Lissotriton; species Lissotriton helveticus. The sequence continues at coordinate 1,076,996,807 of NC_136067.1, read as the reverse complement.
GTTCTGCTGCAGTCAGATGAAGTGTGGCAATGAAATGGCAGTTGAAAAAATAAGAGTTTAAAATGAAAAAAACTGTGGAGTTTCTGTGTTAATGAAGCAGTAGCAGTGATTGGTGGATTTTGATTGCTGAAAACAGAAAGTTAGGGTGCATGGATGAGTTCTTTGAAAGATGTAATTTGAATGGTCAAGAAAAAATCATTTTATGAAAGATTGCACTGGATACGCAGGTGTACTGAGAGTTCAGAGTTCAATTGAAACATTGTTGTGTGAACTTGCAAACATGAGAGGTCTTTCAGGAGGTGGTTGCTATGCAAAAAAGGCAGAAAGGGCAGAGGGGAGAAGGGTGTTGATTTGAAAAAAGTGAGGGAAGAGTTTTGATTGGGTGACATGAGAGATATGTGTGATGAATTACAGCTTTTCTGTGCTTTTTATAGCTGCAGACTCTGGAGTGCATACCTTTTGCTCTGCTAAAGACAATTTGGTGTGTTTCTGAGACTGTTTTGAAACTCATAAAGTAGTTGCTAAGGTGAGAAAAGATTCATTTAATTTAGATAGAGAATAGTATGGTTTAGGGAGAACATTATGAAGAAAGTTGTGTATTTAAAATTTTGATTTGTGTCAAGTGTTTTACAAATAGATTTTGTTTCTTTGTGTTACATAGCCATGTTAAAAGTGACGCAAAAATAGTGCAAGGGTCTTACAAAAATGCTTTCATGTGTCTTAGGGTATTTTAACTCACTTCCTCATGAATGTAGGTATATAATTGATTTAGATGTTGTGTTTAAAAACGATTTATGAAAACAATTAGGTTTCTTGATATGTACTGCTAGAGCTTCATAGGTTGCTTGGGGCATATTTATAAGGCCTTTGTGTCTCTCTGATGTTATTTTTCCCATTTTAATTTAAGACCTTTCCCTGTGGTGCAAGGTCCTTGTAAATACGCCCCCATCTGTGCTTGGCAAATTTAGATCTTGATTATTTGACTTACATAGCCATGTTAAAAGTGATCTAAAAATGGAGCAAGGGCTTAAAAAAAAAACGCTTTCATGTGTCTTAGGGCATTTTAAGTCACTTCCCGATGAATGTAGGTATATAATTGATTTAGATGATGTGTTTAAAAACGATTTTTGAAATCAATTAGGTTCCTTGATATGTAATGCTAGAGCTTCATAGGTTGCTTGGGGCATATTTATAAGGCCTTTGTGTCTCTCTGATGTTATTTTTCCCATTTTAATTTAAGACCTTTCCCTGTGGTGCAAGGTCCTTGTAAATACGCCCCCATCTGTGTTTGGCAAATTTAGATCTTGATTATTTGACTTACATAGCCATGTTAAAAGTGATCTAAAAATGGAGCAAGGGCTTAAAAAAAACGCTTTCATGTGTCTTAGGGCATTTTAAGTCACTTCCCGATGAATGTAGGTATATAATTGATTTAGATGATGTGTTTAAAAACGATTTTTGAAATCAATTAGGTTTCTTGATATGTAATGCTAGAGCTTCATAGGTTGCTTGGGGCATATTTATAAGGCCTTTGAGTCTCTCTGATGTTATTTTTCCCATTTTAATTTAAGACCTTTCCCTGTGGTGCATGGTCCTTGTAAATACGCCCCCATGTGTGCTTGGCAAATTTAGATTTTGATTATTTGACTTACATAGCCATGTTCCATACAGTTCTCACCTTCTGCGTAGTCTTTGATATGCTAGACTCCATCTGCACTATGAGATACCTAAGCAAAGGAAACACAGGTGATGTGATTGTGAAATGAGGAAAGAAACTCCACATTTTTCAATTACATCACCTGTGTTTCCTAAGTTTACGAATGACATTGTGCAGATGAGGTTTAGGTCTGTCCACGGACACAGAAGAGGTCTGGCCTTTGTTCAAGAGTGAAGTGGACATGACTTACTTCATTGGTAGGCCTTCACATGTATTATCTCCTCTGTACTCTTCAACAAGCGTAAATTTCATCTGCAACCCTGAGTAGGCCTCACCTTAAACAAACCTCTGGATAGGCCACACCTTATCGTCATCCTGAATCAATCATTTAAAATGTTAGGGACAGATTTATGATAGGTGTATGCCTCTTTTGCGTCACTGTGCGTCACTTTTGTGACACAGCAGCAGTGTAAAAGATGCACCATGTTGCAAGATAGGCCTCAGTTCATCTCCAGCAAGATACCGTCAGTTTAAAATGTATATAATTAGGACTGTGTAGGGGGCATGCAGAAGCTGAGGCTTCAGTAAGTGTCAAAGTTGTTGCATGCAGTGCTGCACTTCTGGGTACTCTTTCATATGCTGGACTACATCTGCACAATGAGATACCTAAGCAAAGGAAACACAATTGATGTGATTGTGAAATGAGCAAAAGAAATTGCATGTTTTTCAATTACATCACCTGTGTTTCCTAACATTACACATCACATTGTGCAGATCAAGTTTAGGCCTGTCCAAGGAAACAGAGGAGGTCTGGCCTTTGTTCAAGAGTGAAGTGGACATGACTCACTTCATTGGTAGGCATGGACATGTATTAAAAACAGATCTTTCTGCTGCTGTGGTTTTTGCAATTTCAAAATTTTTAACATCACTCTGGTTTATCCGCAGCCGAGCTATGAAAAGACTGGTATAATGCTCCCTATCACTTGATTTGTATCTATTGTCTCATATGTATTTTAATTCAATTATTTTTAACTGTTGGATCACTTTGGTTTAATAAGTTTTTAAACTGTATATATTGATATGTATCTTTTATGATCAGTGATCGAAATAAAGATTTTTGAAATGAAATGAAATGAAATGAGCAAAAGAAATTGCATGTTTTTCAATTACATCACCTGTGTTTCCTAACATTACACATCACATTGTGCAGATCAAGTTTAGGCCTGTCCAAGGAAACAGAGGAGGTCTGGCCTTTGTTCAAGAGTGAAGTGGACATGACTCACTTCATTGGTAGGCATGGACATGTATTATCTCCTCTGTACTCTTCAACAAGCCTAAATTTCATCTGCAACCATGAGTAGGCCTCACCTCAAACAAACCTCTGGATAGGACACACCTTATTGGCATCCTGAAACAATCATTTAAAATGTTAGGGACAGTTTTATGATGGCTGTGCACCTCTTTTGCGCTGCCGTTGCATCACTTTTGTGAGACAGCAGCAGTGCAAAAGATGCACCATGTTGCAAGATAGGCCTCACTTCATCTGCATCAAGATACTGTTAGTTTAAAATGTATATTTTTAGGACTGTGTACGGGCATGGAGAAGCAGAGGCTTCTGTAAGTGTCAAAGTTGTTGAAAAACTGTTTGTCCTTCAATCTTTTCCCTTGTCTTTTCTAATTTTTAAATACATGTTTTAATATTTTTCAAATGTTTGTTCTCTCTTTCACAGATTGAAAGTATAAAAATAACAAGTGACTAAGTTAACGACAATTATAAGGTAAATGTTTTGTACTCTTTTCGTTATATTTCTATCACATTTAACTTCTATTAGTTTCACTACTTCATTTCTTTAACCCTCACTTTCCTGCCATTGCTACTTCCCTCATTCCTTTCTCTATTACTTACTTACTCTACTCCTTCCACTATTTTTCTCAGTCCCTCTCTTCTCATACTTCCTCACTCTTGTTCACTCACTCCATCTCTATTACTCTCACTGTCTCTGACTGATCACTCTTTCACTACTTGTTCATTACGCTTTCTCTCTGTAGTTCAAGCACACTAAGGGGCATATTATCAACACAGGCAATAAAATTATCGCTGCTTTTATCAGCAGAAAACTGCCGCAAAAGTAGATTTAGCGGCAGTTTTCTTCCGCAAAAGCGGCTTTAGCAGCAGTTTTCTGCCGAGAAAAGCAGTCATTATCGGCAGAAAACTGCCGCAAAAGCGTCTTTAGCGTCAGATTTCTGCCGATAAAAGCAGCAAAACTTTTATCGCCTATGTTGATAATATGCCCCTATGTTATTTATATTTCTTTGCTGTTTCAATCATTCCTTTTCTGTTACTTCTTCTTTTCTGCATTGTGTTTTTTCTCTCTGTTATTCCAATGTTTTAATCTTAATTTAATCATTCAGTCACATTCTCTACTCTCCTTTTTTTCTTTCACTTCCTTATCTATTTTGTTTTTCTCAATTATACCCTCTTCCATCTTTTCTTCGGTAAATAGATCTATTAAACAGTATCTTTGGTTTAGTCCCTATAGCTGTCTTTCTTTTAACATTACTCTCTGTTTCCTTCCCTTATACTTACTCTTCTTTTTAAAAAAAAAAAATTTTTTGGGTTCGCTCCCGGTTCGCGTACCGGGGAGCGAACCGGGAAGCGAACGAAAAGAAATAGATGTTGGCAGATTGCTAAATATTCTACCAATTTTTTTATAAAGGGGAGGTAGTTCTGATAAGAACTTTTTTTTAAATTGTTTTTGTTGTTTTATATTTTTTTAATTATTTTTCTGAACATTTTTTTACTTTTTTTGTATTTTTTGAACGGTTTTATATATTTTTTGGGGTTTTTTGGGGGGGGAAACGAAAACGATTCATTATAAAGGGCTCAACAGGAGCAACAAAAAAAAAAAAGAATTTATTCTCTGGGGCATTTCGGACAATCATGATTGTCGATAGCTCTGTTGATCAGAGTGATGCTACTTTCTCTGTAGCAAATGAATTGGTTACAACGCACGCACACTTGTTTCACTTCCCCGAACCTCATCTGTATATTTGGGACCATCTCCCTCGCCTCTGGTCCCGTCACTTCCTGTACAACTGATCTTCTGGCCATAGAAGGGGGATTATCTTGCTGGTCACGTAACTGTGCAGCACTGTAGTTGATAGGATGCCACCACTCCATATGGCGATGCATAGTATAATTCCCGTAACTGTACTTCTTATCTGTCCCTCTGGACAAATCCTTCTTACAGATCAGGCAAGTTACGACCGTGCATTGACTTTTTTTTGGCCCCGAGGATATTTAAAAAATTGCCAAATAAAGTTTTCTTTCAGATGAGACCTCCTGGGCTCCTCAGGCAAAAAATGCCTCTCTTCCTGCTGTTCCTCTTCTTCCTCTTCTTCCTCCTCTTGCTGAATGATAACTTCAGCAGGTGGTCCTCTCTTCCTTGAAGGTGGTGGAGGTGGTGGGGGTGCACCAGCTGAAGCTACTAATGAAGCCATTGCTCAGTGATCACAAAGGGTCTTAATCTCACACAAAGATGAAAGTCAGAGTGAGGAAAGAAGGAGGGATTTTCATCATTTGGGAAAAACAATACTTCTAAACCAATGAAAAGTGTTACTTTTAGGTCACATGACCTAGTCTTACATCATTAGGAAACCAAAAGTGAAATGAACCAATGAAAAGTGTTATTAACAAGTCACATGACCTGTCACTAACCCATGCACTCAGTGAGACACATTTAATCAGTCACTCATACAGTCAGTCATGCACCTAATAAATCCTTCATCCAGACACTTATAAATCCACTCATTCTTCAATATGTAAGACATATTTTAACTTTATCGAAACATACAGTCACTGGATGTTGTCATCAGTGATGTCATCAGTGATGTCATTTGAGATGTCATCAGTGATGTCATCAGTGATGTCATTTGAGATGTCATCAGTGATGTCATCAGTGATGTCACTGACCATGTCATGAATGATGTAATATGTGACATGATCAGCAGTGGATTGCGGGTGCGCGATATATAGTTAGTACAACTAACTATATATGGAATTTCAATGGTTTTGTGTGAGTAAAAAAAAGGTTTCTTAAATGCTAATTCCTAACTATATATGGTCTATAACCTATGGTTTTTTCAGTGAATTTTCAAGGTTTTGTAAATGCTAATTCCTAACTATATATGGTCTATAACCTATGGTTTTTTCTGTGAATATATTTCCTACTGGCGGTCGCCAGTAGGTATATATAGTTAGGATTTTTTCTCTATGGGATTTTTGAAAATTCTATGTCTAATAACTTTGGCATTTGTGGACGGAATTGGCTGAAATGTTCAGGAAAATGGCACATTTTGTTTCTGAGCAGCCCCTGAAAATTTGGGGGGGGTTCGTCAAGGGGGGGCCGAGAAAAAAGGGGGGTCCCAAAACGTGTTTTTAACATTGAGTTTTCCATAGGGCGGTTGGCCTCACTTTTAGCCCGAACGGCTGAATGGATTTGCACGAAACTTGGCAAAATTGTAGGGACTGGTAGCCCGATGTGCCTTTGCTAGGTCTCAATATATGTGCTCCAGTGGATTTTGAGAAATTAACGTTCAAAAAAAGATATATATCTGTAACAGCGGACCGGGCAGCGCTCCGGTTCGCGGACTTTTCGCGGTACGGAGCTTTGTGAAGCGAAGCTGATTGGTTCTCCGGCGTCTGTGAACATTCCAAACAGTCCGTAGCGGCCGCCATCTTGTCTCTCGGTAGGATCGAGAGACAAGAGGAGGCCAAAGCGAAGGGGCAAATGACCATAAGGGGGCATAGTAGATCCTCGCTGACCCCCTAGGTTTGATGTGGAGGTTTTAAAAGGGTCCCGCGGGGCAAAAAAAAAAAATAATAATAATAATCGAACGGCTGAATGGATTTGCACGAAACTTGGCAAAATATTAGGGACTGGTAGCCCGATGTGCCTTTGCTAGGTCTCAATATATGTGCTCCAGTGGATTTTGAGAAATTAACGTTCAAAAAAAGATATATATCTGTAACAGTGCTCCGCTTCGCGTACTTTTCGCGTTACGGAGCTTTGCGAAGCTGATTGGTTCTCCGGCGTCTGTCAACATTACAAACAGTCCGTAGCGGCCGCCATCTTGTCTCTCGGTAGGATCGAGAGACAAGAGGAGGCCAAAGCGAAGGGGCAAATGACCATAAGGGGGCATAGTAGATCCTTCCTGACCTCTTATGTTTGATGTACCATTTTGCCAAGTTTGGTGTAATTCCGTTCAGCCATTCAGGCTGTAGACGTATGTAAATGTCCTATGGAAAATTGCATGGGGAAAACACATTTGAAAGTGTTGAAATTTAGAACCAATTAAAATGTTACTTTGGTTTTGTATTTGTGTGTGATGAAAGTTAATTGGTTATGTATATATCTCAAATGAGAGGAAACCACAGCCATTTTGTGATACTACTGTCTGAGGTACATTTGTGAGGAATTTTTGGTGGTGAATTTCTGGTGTTTGATTTACACAGTACTAACACTTCTCCTACTTTTAAAAAGGTGAGTTGTTAATTTGTAAGGGGAACTATGTTGTACACTTGAAGATAATTTGAAAAATGTTTTCTGTTATTTATTTGCAGTCCTTCTGTTATACTAAATACTTGATAAAGTTAGTTTTATATTATGTATTACTAAAAACGATAAATGAAAGTGATTATTTTTTTCTGCAATTTACAGCAAGCAATTTCAAAATAAAATGGCTCACAATGAAGAGACCGTGGCAATTTCTTTTGCATTGTCCACTACATTGATTGAAATTGAGAGCACCAATAATGAAATATTGTCACAAGGAGGAGATGACTTGTATGATTTCATTAGATTGATTGAAATTGACAGCACCAATAATGAAATATTGTCACAAGGAGGAGATGACTTTAATGATTCCACTACATTGATTGAAATTGAGAGCACCAATAATGAAATATTGTCACGAGGAGATGACTTGAATGATTCCACTACATTGATTGAAATTGACAGCACCAATAATGAAATATTGTCACAAGGAGGAGATGACTTGAATGATTCCACTACATTGATTGAAATTGACAGCACCAATAATGAAATATTGTCACAAGGAGGAGATGACTTGAATGATTTTTTTGATCAATCTGTTGATGGCGAATTTATCGAATGTTTGGAGACCATAGAGTTACAAGAATCATCATTGCAGACTTTTAATGAGGAGATTCCAGATGAGATGATTGAAGAGGAAATTGCTGATGAGGACATGTTACTAGTTCTTTCAAATTTAGAAAATTCTGAAGAATAAATTTATATTTAGAAATCAAAAATTGTTTGAGACATTATTCATTTTTATTTTTAATTTATGAGGTTGTAGCGAAGTGATTGTAGTATAAAATGAGACTTATAGTATAGAGTGCAACATTTTTATGTTACATGGTAAGTTTACTCATATTTACTTCCCTTCTCCCACTATATTATCTCCAATGTGTATTTGACATCTCTTCTTCATCTCCGGCCTCCTTTCTCTCACTGTGTGTCTCTGATGCATCTTATCGCTGCTATTTTGTGTAATTACAGAAGAGAGTAAAATTAAATAGTTCGGAACGTGAAAAGGGGGCAAAGTAGAGTACCCCTCACCCCCTAGGCCTTCTCAGGCGGTCCCAAAAGGATCAGTTTCTGCTTTCCTGAGAGATTATGGTATGAGTTCCATATACCATAATAATTTGCATTACAACTTGCAAGATATATATCTCCTATTACCAACTTTTGGAGATATTCGCGCTAAGCGCGAATATCTCCAAAAAGTAACACCTGCCCTGAGCAGTTCTTAGCCATGTTATCCAATGGGAGGTGGATAACATGGCTAAGAGCATTAGCTCGGTAATGCATGAATATCGCTGACTTTTTAGCGATATTCATGCATTGCGGCAGTTTTTTATCGCATTTGCGATAAACCTTGATAATAGCAAGGTTTATCTTCGATAATTTCTGACGATGCTTAGCGGTAAAAAAATCGTTGGTAAGCATCGTTAGCGATAAATATCGCTTAACTTTGGTAATATGCACCAACGTCTGTTAACGTTCGATTCGAAGGAAATGAGGAAGTGTTGAAAAACATTGTTTGCGCCATCTTGCCTTTTTTGAAATGCCACACTTTTGTCGTGCACGGCAGCCATTTTAGATGCCTTGACCAGACCCACTCTCTGCACGCTGTCGATTTGTAGCATGGCTCCCCACCCTCGCAAGCATCTTCCCCAGGCACTGGTCACCCCCGCTCTCTGTGTTATGCATGGGCAATAAACCTCCCCCCATCTGCGCTGCTCTTCCCTGAGAATCACACTCTGTGCCCGCCCGACACCTCCCTTTCGCCCTATTCACTACCGCACCCTCTGACACTCCTCTTCCTCTGTGTCCGATTGTCCAGGCTATCAGCTAGCCCTGCAGATGTAGTTTATGGCTCCAGCTGTAAAGAATCACCCCTCTTCAAAGGAGTTATAGTAGATCAACGCCCACACCCGATGAGATCCGTCACACCACACGTGTTCCTACTATCTGAAAACCATCCTGTATTGTGATTGGGGAGGGGACCGAGCCTGAAGCGGAAGATTCTATGAATGACTCTTTGTACATCAAAGTTTTTACAATTATGTGTCACATTAAAAATATATAACACTCCAACAAAGTAGTAGGAATATAAAACTTTAATAACATATAAATATATACAACAAAACAAAAACAGTAAAAACATTTAAACAACGAAGAGACCGTGGCAATTTCTTTTGAATTCCTGATGAGGACATGTTACTAGTTCTTTCAAATTATGAAAATTCAGAAGATGTTGCCTGGGGGTGGGTCGTCAGTAGCAGTCTGTTGTGCGAATAGTTCCAAGGCAGCAGAACGCGCTGAAATCTAGATGACACGAAAGTGATGTCTAGTAAGTTGCCGCCCAGCAAATAACGGCGTGGGGCGCCGCGGGGGTGAGTGAGTCCAGTAGGCACCACAGCTATTCTTACCGGCATTGCAGAATTACTGCTGGGGACAATGCCTGTGCTGTAGCAGGGTCACAGCAGAAACAAAAAGGATTCTGTTGAAGATGTTGTTGGTTTTCAATTTGAAAACAGTTCTGGTGTCAACTGCTATGGTAATGTAGTGGTTAATGTTTTGTTTTCTCTAGAAAATGTAAAAGAGGGGGAGGCAGTCCAAAGTTCCGTTAAAAGGGCAAAGGAAAGGATCGGTGGTTTGAACTATCACTTCAAAAGGGGACGGGGTGCAACAATTTTTCCTACCGGGTCACACTGTGCTTTCACCGGAACTGAGGTCTGCAGGATTCTAGTAATTCAAAGTGAGGCTGGCGCCAGCATGGGAGCGCTGACGTCCCGCGGATACAGTTTCGTCACTCCACGGGCGATCATGGCAGTCATTCCCCATCGGGGGTCGGAGACTCCCGCGGCTCCTGTAGAATCTTCAAGGTCGTGGAGGACTACGGTGGTGGAGTCAACCAGTGACCGGGCCATTTCTTCATGCTGGGCCCGCTCTTGCCAGGTCGATCGCCATTTTGAGAGTTCGGCAGGTACCGGCGATCGCGGGGTCACATGAGCGGACGAGATCCACCCTGCCGGGCGAGACGTTGCAGCATCGCCACAGTGGACGAACCCTTTTCGGGGCGCCTGGAGCGCTGAGGGTGCAGCTGGGAAGCCTTCACCTGAGGAGGCGGGAGAGGCCTGTTCGCACCGTCTCTCCCTCCAGTGCACCCCACGGGGCCCCGCTTGACATTTGTTATGGCCGGTGGCGATGAGGACGGGGGGGGGTCGGATGCATGTGCAAGACATCCCCCCCAGTGTTGTCAAAGCCATTTTTGAAGAAAGAAGTGGTGCCTGGCGTGTTGCCGCTGCTATTACGAAGGAGAAAAGAAAAAATGTCCCGTCCGTCTTTGGGCCGGGCTTCCGGTGGATGTCGGCCGGACGCCCCTGGCTCTGGCCCCATGAACGGGTTCCTTGGTTTATCGGCTGCAGCCGGATCCCGTCGGCCTCGGCCCCCCGACCGTTGGTGGCCGGACCGGAAGAGCATGTGGCGGGACTACCTGCAACTCTCAAGGGCCACCGCGGCCGGACTGGGAGAGAGAGGGGAGGGTCGAGGAGACATTCCCCCCCCTGCAACTCTTCAGCGTTGTAAAGGCAATCCCCTGGCCGGGTCCCGCTGGCCTCGGCCTCTCCTCCGGCTACACCCTACGTTAGGATCTCCTGGCCGAGGCGTGGCAGCAGGACCCGCCTTATATGGGCTGCTCCCGGCTGGGCGTAGCCGCAACCCTGCCCCACCTTGGAAGTTTCCAGAGTGGGGGCGGATGTTCTACTGACTTGCATTTTCCCTAGTCTATCGATTTTTTGGGCGTGGCAGGCGGTGGGACAGCGAGGGGTGATTTGGTTTCTCTTACTGTTTTTCTGGTCTCTCACCACTGGCATATTTCTAACGTTTTCTTGTTTCTAGGACATTAATAGGTTTTATCATTACGTTATGTTATCGTTTCTTTGTTCGTTGTTTAATAAAAGTTCATGTTCATCAGTGGCCTACTGATTTTCGTTTTCCTATTCTTTTCTTTCCAGGTTGTTTCATGCTAAAGTTTCTGTTAACAGGATACAGTGATCACTTCGTTATTATTGCATATGTCCTTTTCACTAGGGGTGCTCTCTGGTCGGGCCAGATGACGTATCTCTAGTAAATGGTCCGGGTGAAACAGGTGCATCAATCAGTGGGGAGTAGATAGGCATGACAGATTACAACGGGGGAGAAAGGTCCGCATTACGTACCCTTTCACTATTTGCAAAGATTTTCCTACGTATATTTGCAAACAGGGAATACCTCCAAAAAGAACCAATTCCCAAACAGTCAATGTTTGGGGAAACAATCAATCAATGAGGAACGAAATAGGCACGACGTGTTAAAGGTTTGCGTTACCTACCCTTCACTATCTGCAAAGGGAGAGAGAATATTCCTATTCTTCCTCGTTTGCAGGCAGAGAAGTTTCTTAAGAGAACCAACTTCGAACAATTCAATGGTCGATTCAAACAATCAACAAGGGGTACTGTGAACACAAATGAACGCCGCTTATGTACATACACATTGGTATTATCAACAGGTTGTTCCTAATGTTTCTATTTTAGGGAGGTCAAAAAGAGATCCCATTAGTGGCCTACTGATTTTGCTTGATTCCTTTTGTTTTTTTACACGATTTTTCGCTATCTGCAAAGACTAAACAGAGTATTGCGACTCTGTGCTTGTTTGTAAATAGAGAATGAACCAAAGAGAACAATCAATCAAATGGAGAGAGAAGCAGGCACGACGGATTACAACGGGGGCAAAGGCCTGCGTTAACTACCCTTCACTATCTGCAAAGAGAGAGTACTCCTAATAGAAATGAGGGGTGGGGGGCAGCATTCAAAGCAGATCAGTGTGCATAAACACGAAAATGTTTTTACTTACCACGTACTTGACATTCGACAGCTTATGATATTTGCTATTAAAAAACCATTGAAATTCACTGAAAAAACCATAGGTTATAGACCATATATAGTTAGGAATTAGCATTTACAAAACCTTGAAAATTCACTGAAAAAAACCATAGGTTATAGACCATATATAGTTAGGAATTAGCATTTAAAAAACCTTATTTTACTCACACAAAACCATTGAAATTCCATATATAGTTAGTTGCACTAACTATATATCGCGCACCCGCAATCCACTGCTGATCATGTCACATATTACATCATTCATGACATGGTCAGTGACATCACTGATGACATCACTGATGACATCTCAAATGACATCACTGATGACATCACTGATGACGTCTCATTTGACATCATTCTTGTGCTAATACGATAAACCTCTTCAGACTCTAATATAACCTTAGATACACTCAGTGTATACAGACACTCACACACTGCCACTCATCCATGGAGTTACTCACACACCCAGTCAGTCATGCAAAGAAACAATCTCACCTCCATTTCTTCAACTATACAGTTATACACACCTTACTTATTGAAACATATACTAACACATATTTACTCTCTTATACAATCCCTGATACAAGTTCACAATGATCGATACAACCACTCACTCATTCAGTGGCTCTCATGCACAGTTATTTATATATGCCAACTCTCACATGTACTGTGTTTTACATATGTACTTACTATGACATGTAGCATTGAGATATCCATTCACTCATCAATACACTCATGCACACAGTCAACTGCCCATGTAGCTGTTTCCACATGCACTCTTGAACTCATACACCTAGTGAATAAACTGCTCACACATCTATGCACAGAGTCACACACCTTCCAGCCACCCCCACACAAACTCAATCTCCCATAGAAATACTTGGGCAACCAATTAATAACACATATAGCCTCTCGTATAGCTAATGATCAACACATGCAGCAGTTTACATCACAACAGACATAATGATGCACAAATTAAGACAGTTTAGTCACTAACCCATGCATTCAGTGAGACACATTTAATCACTCAATCATACAGTCAGTCACGCACCTACTAAATCCTTCATCCAGACACTTATACATCCACTCATTCTTCAATATGTAAGACATATTTTAACTTTACAGAAACATACAGTCACTGGATGTTGTCATCAGTGATGTCATCAGTGATGTCATTTGAGATGTCATCAGTGATGTCATCAGTGATGTCACTGACCATGTCATGAATGATGTAATATGTGACATGATCAGCAGTGGATTGCGGGTGCGCGATATATAGTTAGTGCAACTAACTATATATGGAATTTCAATGGTTTTGTGTGAGTAAAATAAGGTTTTTTAAATGCTAATTCCTAACTATATATGGTCTATAACCTATGGTTTTTTCAGTGAATTTTCAAGGTTTTGTAAATGCTAATTCCTAACTATATATGGTCTATAACCTATGGTTTTTTCAGTGAATATATATATATATATATATATATATACGATTTTCAACAGTAAACATGTCTGATGATTATTATATTTTTAAATAAACTTATATGTGTCTTGCTTTAATTTTCTTGATGTATATTCTATTAATGGTCGTGCTTTATTCACTGTTTGTTTTCTGTTGGTTTAAAAGTAAAATGTTATTTTTATTAAAATGTTACATTTAATTTCATTATTTCGATTTGCAGACTATTTTAAATTAGTTGAAAAAATAAGAATACTTACTGATTGTAGTTGATGAAGTTTATTTAGTTGATGTTGTTGTATGTTAAGGTTTTTAGAAGCTGTGAAGTGAAAAGTATTTGTTAGTCATGTTTGTTTTTTATTTATTTTATTTATTTTTTATTAGTTTGCTGTATTTGTTGGGTAATACTTAGTTTTATATTTTTCTTTAATGCTCATGTTGCACTTGTTTTCAAAGTGAATTTTTGTTTTTAGTTTCTTTGTGGAGTTATAGTGAAGTGTAATCTGTGAAACATAAAAGAAAACATAGGGGGTCATCAGGATGGCGGGAGGACTTTGCCCGCCCGCATCCTCCCGGGGGTTGGGACCGCACGCCATAAGGGCGGGGGTCCCATGGGGGGTATTAGGATGCACCCGCCACAGTGGCGGACGCATCCTGCATTTTTAACATTGTGGCGGGCGGTGCTCTTAGAACCGCCCCCACAATGCCAAAAATGCATGTATGCATTTGCATACACAAAGCGGCAGGCACCATGTGGTGCCTGCCGCTTTTTGTATACAAATGCTGGGGGGGTACCACAGGTACCCCCCGTGTGCAACCCCCACCTCTTCTTCACTCTGGGGGCCCACAGGGGGCCCCCAGAGTGAAGACCGCATGCCTTTCCGTGATGGCGAAAGGCATCACAAACAGCACATGGTAATATGGCTGGCGGTGTCTATTAGACACCGCCACCATGTTAGACCTTTTCCACCCTGGTCGCAAGGCGATCGGGGCGGAAAAGCAGCGGACTGTCTTGCCGTCCGCCGTGGTCCCCCCGCCATACTAATATGGTGGGGGTCATTTAGCTGCGGATGGCAGGCGGATTGCCCCCACCAGCCTGGCGGGGGCAATCCGCCCACCATCCTAATGACCCCCATAGTTTTAGCTAATTTGATTACTTTGATTATTCAGTGGCCCATTACTATGGCGGGTGGAATTTGTCCACCTGCCACCGTACCGGTAAACGGGACCATCCGCCAGAGGTGCGGCGGTCCTGCTGTGCCCATTAGGATGTGGCCACCACCCTGGCGGTCGCATCCCGCATATTTAACATTGTGGCAGGCGGTGATGCAAGCAGCACCCCCCACAATGTCAAATAAGCATGTTGTGCATTGGCATGCACAATGTGACAAACACCATGTGGTGCCTGCCACCTTGTGCATGCCAATGTAGGGGGTACCCCCCAAGTGCACCCCCACCCCCTAACATCCCCGGGGCCCGCAACAAGCCCCCAATGCAAAAGACCACATGCCTTTCCATGGTGGCATCGCTGCCATGGAAAGGCCCTAATTCGCCAACATCATAATATGGCGGGCGGTGCCTGCTAAGCACCGCCACTATATTATGGGCCAGGACCGCACGGCAGGCAATTTTAACGATTGCCCACCTGCGGAAATGCGGTGGATGCTCTTTCCGTTGGCTGTTGTCCCCCCGCCATTGTGTAATTCGGCTGGGGGTAAATGGGGGCGGGCGGGGAAATATGTTGGGTGGATCGCCCAACATCGTAATGACCCCAATAGTCTCTATTTTTATTTATTTGTAAAAAAATATATACTTACTTATTTTAGTTGATGAAGTGTATTTAGTTGATATGGTTGTATTGGCTTCTGTAGAAGCTATTAGAAGAAAAGTATTTGTTAGCTAAGTTTTGCATTTTTATTAAATCTATTTATTTTAAATTCTTTACTTTATTTGCTGGTTGAGTCATATACTTTCTTTGTGATATAATTTTATATTTTTAATGGATCCTGAAAAGCTATACATTTTAGAAAATAAGACAACATTTTGAATTCAGCAAGGGGTCATTTGTGAAAATCCTTCAAGGTTTCTTTATAGAAACTAACAGTTAAGTATAGGTACAAATTGAAAATTAGTTGAAAAAAAAAAGCCATTTGTGTCAATGCTTTCACCTGTAACTTCTTCTAATTATGACAACTGTTTGAAAGCAATATACCGTTACGTCTGCTGGACCTTCCTGGTTGTGGGGCTATATAGGACTTGTAGGTTCACCAAGAACCAGACGAACCCAGAGCCAATAACTGAGCAGCGACTTGCAATGGTTTTTTATTATGTACCGGGTATATAGCAAATATTCTGGGAAAATGTATACATGGAAAAATTGGTATGAAAGTCACCAATGTATTTCTGAAATGGGAACAAAACATAGAGTTTAGAAACAGTAGGTATTAGCACAGTTCCGAAATTGGGATTACCTTTACTAGCATGAGAATTATAGGTCATTTTTTCAAAATGACTTCTTTTTTCACATTGTCTTTCATTTGGAAGGCAGAAATGCTTCGAAAGACAATAGGTAATAACAGTTGCTCTACAATTCTGTGTTACCCTAAAACCCCCAATGAAAAGTTACCCTTTTTTGCAAAATGCCTAGCTGTAGTTTTTGAACCCTAGCTCTGCTAGCACCTAGGAAAACCAAGAAAACCTATACATTTTTGAAAACTAGACACCGAGGGAAATCCAGGATGAGGTGACTTGACAGGCTATCACCAGGTTCTGTTACCCAGAATCCCTTGCAAACCTATTTTTTTTAAACCACAGTTTCCTCACATTTCCATGTTGGAAAGTTATGAAATCTGAGTGGATCCACAATATTCCACTCACCCAGAGTTCCCCAAAGTCTTCTGAGAAAAATGGTACCTCACTTATGTGGGTAGGCCTAATGCCCGCGACAGGAAATGGATCAAAACACAACGTGGACACACCACATTTTCACAGTGAAAAATTACCCTTTTTTTGCAACGTGCCTAGCTGTAGTTTCTGAACCCTAGCTCTGCTGGCACCTAGATAAACTTAGCAAACCTATACATTTCTGAAAACTAGACACCCAGAGGAATCAAGGATGGGGTGAATTGACAAGCTCCCACCCAGTTATGTTACCTAGAATCCCTTGCAAACCTAAAAAAGTGTCCAAAAACCCACATTTCCCTCACATTTCTGTGGTGGAAGGCTCAAAACGCAACGTGGACATACCACCTTTTCACAATGACAAATATCCTTTTTCTTGCAAAGTACCTAGCTGTAGTTTTTTAACCCTAGCCCTGCCGGCACCTATGGAAACCATGCAAACCTATACATTTTGGAAAACTAGACACCCAGGGAAATCCAGGATGGGGTGACTTCACTGGCTCTCACCAGGTTCTGTTACCCAGAATCCCTTGCAGACCTAAATACTTGTCCAAAAACACATTCTCCTCACATTTCTGTGGTGGAAAGTTCTGGAATCTGAGTGGATCCACACAATACCACACACCCCGTGTTCCCCAAAGTCTTCCCAAAAAATGGTACCTCACTTTTGTGGGTAGGCCTCGTACAAATGACAGGAAACGCTCCAAAACGCAACGTGGACACACCACATGTTTAAAGTGAAAAATTACCCTTTTTTTAAAAAGTGTCTAGCTGTAGTTTTTGAACCCTAGCTCTGCTTGCACCTAGGGAAACCTAGAAAACCTATACATTTTGAAAAAATAGATACCCAGGGGAATCGAGGATAGGGTGACTTGACTGGCTCCCACCAGGATCAGTTACCCAGAATCCAGTGAAAACCTAAATAATTGTCCCGAAAAACCCACATTTTCTTCACATTTCTGTGGTGGGAAGTTCTGGAATCTGCGTAAATCCACAAAATTTCATGCACTCCACATTTCCCAAAGTCTTCCGAGAAAAATGGCACCTCACTTGTGTGGGTAGGCCTAGTGCACGTGACAGGAAATGCCCTAATTTGCAAAGTGGACATACAACATTTTTACAGTGAAAAATGACCCTCTTTTTGCAAAGTGCCTTCCTGTAGATTTTTTAACCCTAGCTCTGCCAGAACCTAGGGAAACCTAGAAAACCTATACATTTTGTGAAAACTAGACACCTAGGGGAATCAAGGATGGGGTGACTTGACTGGCTCTCACCAGGATCTGTTACCCAGAATCCCGTGCATACCTAAATAATTGTCCAAAAACCCCCACATTTTCTTCACATTTCTGTGGGGGAAAGTTCTGGAATCTGCATAGATACACAAAATTCCACCCACCCCGCATTCTCCAAAGTCTTCCAAGAAAAATGGACCCTCACTTGTGTGGGTAGGCCTAGTGCCAGTGACAGGAAACGGCCCAATACGCAAAGTAGACACACCAAATTTTCACAGTGTAAAATGACCCTTTTGTTGCAAAGTGCCTTGCTGTAGTTTTGTAACCCTAGCTCTGCGGGAACCAAGGGAAACCTAGCAAACCTATACATTTTGGAAAACTAGACACCCAGAGGAATCCAGGATGGGGTGACCTGACTTGCTTTCACCAGGTTCTGTTACCCAGAATCCCTTGCAAACCTAAAGAATCATCAAAAACACAGATTTTCCTCACATTTTTGTGGTGGAAAGTTCTGGAATCTGTGTGGATCCACAAAATTTCACCAACCTCGCATTACCCAAAGTCTTCTGAGAAAAATGGTACCTCACTTGTGTGGGTAGGCCTAGTGCCCGCAACAGGAAACGGAGCACAACAAAACGTGGACACACTACATTTTCACAGTGAAAAATTACCCTTTTTTTTGCAAAGTGCCTAGCTGTAGTTTTTGAACTCTAGCTCTGCCGGCACCAACGTAAACTTAGCAAACCTATACATTTTTGAAAACTATACACCCAGGGGAATCTAGAATGTGGTGAATTGACTGGCTCTCACCTGGTTATGTTACCCAGAATCCATTGCAAAACTAAAAAACTGTCCAAAAAAACAAATTTTACGCACATTTATGTGATGGAATGTTCTGGAATCTGCGTGACACACACAACTGGACCCACCCTGCATTCCCCAAAGCATTCTAAGAAAAATGGTACCTCACTTGTGTGGGTATGCCTAGTGCCAGTGACAGGAAATGGCTCAAATTGCAATGCGGACACACCACATTTTCACAGTGAAAAAATACCATTTTCAGGCAAAGTACCTAGCTGTAGTTTTTTAACCGAAGCCCTGCCTGCACCTATGGAAACCTAGCAAACCTATATATTTTGGAAAACTAGACACCCAAGGGAATCTAGATGGGGTGACTTGACTGGTTCTCACCAGGTTCTGTTACCCAGAATCCCTTGCAGACCTAAATAATTGTCCAAAAACACATTTTCCTCACATTTATGTGGTGGAAAGCTCTGGAATCTGTGTGGATCCACAAAATTCCACATACACCGTGTTCCCCAAGGTCTGCCAAGAAAAATGGTACCTCACTTGTGTGGGTAGGCCTAGTGCCCATGACAGGAAACGCTCCAAAATGCAACGTGGACACACCACATGTTCACAGTGAAAAATGACAGGTTTTTTTAAAAGTGCCTAGCTGTAGTTTTTGAACCCTAGCTCTGCTGGCACCTAGGGAAACTAGGCAAACCTATACCTTTTGGAAAACTAGACACCCAGGGGAATCTAGGATGGGGTGAATGGACTGGCTCCCACTTGGTTATGTTACTAAGAATCCCTTGCAAACCCAAACAATTGTCCAAAAAAAAAAAAATCCTCACATTTCTGTGGTGAAGAGTTCAGAAATCTGCGTGGATCCACAAAATTGCACCCACCATGCCGTTCCCCAACGTTTTCCAAGAAAAATGGTACCTCACTTGTGTGGGTAGGCCTAGTGCCCATGACAGGAAACGCTCCAAAATGCAACGTGGACACACCACATGTTCACAGTGAAAAATGACAGTTTTTTTTAAAAGTGCCTAGCTGTAGTTTTTGAACCCTAGCTCTGCTGGCACCTAGGGAAACTAGGCAAACCTATACCTTTTGGAAAACTAGACACCCAGGGGAATCTAGGATGGGGTGGATTGACTGGCTCCCACTTGGTTATGTTACCAAGAATCCCTTGCAAACCCAAACAATTGTCAAAAAAAAGAAATGTCCTCACATTTCTGTGGTGAAGAGTTCAGAAATCTGCGTGGATCCACAAAATTGCACCCACCATGCCGTTCCCCAACGTTTTCCAAGAAAAATGGTACCTCACTTGTGTGGGCAGGCCTAGTGCCCATGACAGGAAATGCCTCAAAATACAACATGGACACACAATATTTTCACAATGAAAAATTACTCTTTTTTTGCAAAGTGCCTAGCTGTAGTTTTTGAACCATAGCACTGCCGGCACCTATGGAAACCATGCAAACCTATATATTTTTTAAAAACGAGACACTCAGGGGAATCCAGGATGGGGTGATTTGACTGGCTCCCCCAGGTTCTGTTACCCAGAATCCCTTGCAAACCTAACAATGTATTTTTAAAAAAAAACATATTTTCCTCACATTTCTGTGGTGGAATGTTCTGGCATCAGTGTGGATCCGAAAAAATCCATACCCCCCATGTTCCCCAAGTCTCCCGAGAAAAATAGACCTACCTCACTTGTGTGGGTAGGCCTAGTGCCCCTGACAGGAAATGCCCCAAAACTCAACGTGGATACACCACATTTTCACAGTGAAAAATTACCCTTTTTTTGCAAGGTGCCTAGCTGTACTTTTTTTAACCCTAGCTCTGCCGGCACCTATGGAAACCTATACATTTTTGAAAACTAGACACCCAGGAGAACCCGGGATGGTGTGACTTGACTTGCTCCTCCAGCTTCTGTTACCCAGAATCCATTGCAAAAATAAACATTTGTAAAAAGAAACAACACATTTTCCTCATATTTCTGTGGTGGAAAGTTCTGGCATCAGTGTGGATCCAAAAAAAGCCAAACACCGCATGCTCCCCAAAGTCTTCCGAGAAAAATGGTACCTCACTTGTGTGGGTAGGCCTAGTGCCCCTGACAGAACGCCCCAAAACGCAACGTGGATACACCATATTTTCACAGTGAAAAATTACCCTCTTTTTGCAAAGTGACTAGCTGTAGTTTTTTAACCCTAGCAAACTTATTCATTTTGGAAAACTAGACACCCAGGGGAATCCAGGATAGGGTGACTTGACTGGCTCTCACCAGGTTCTATTACCCAGAATCTCTTGCAAACCTAAAAAATAGTGCAGAAAAACACTATTTCCCCACATTTCTATGTTGGAAAGTTCTGGAATCTGTGTGGATTCACAAAATTCCACACGCTCCGTGTTCCCAAAAGTCTCCCAAGAAAAATGGTACCTCACTTGTGTGGTTAGGCCTAGTGCCCGTGACAGGAAACGCCCCAAATTGCAATGTGGTCACATCACATTTTCACAGTGAAAAGTGACCCTTTTTTTGCAAAGCGCCTGCGGAAACCTAGCAAACCTATGCATTTTGGAAAAATAGACACCCAGGGGTTTCGAGGATGGGTTGACCTTGACTGGCTCTCACCGGGTTCTGTTACGCAGAATCCCTTGCAAACCTTAATATTTGTCCATATAAAACACATTTTACTCTCATTTCTGTGGTGGAAAGTTCTGTAATCTGCATGGATTCCCCAAAGTCTACTGGGAAAAATGGTACCTCACTTTTGTGGGTAGGCTTAGTGCCAGCGACAGGAAACGTAGCAAAACGCAACCTGGACACCACATGTTCACAGTGAAAAATGACCCTTTGTTTGCAAAGTGCCTAGCAGTAGGTTTTGAACCCTAGCTCTGCCGGCATCTAGGTAAACTTAGAAAACCTATACATTTTGTAAAACTAGACACGCAGGGGAATCCAGGATGTGGTGAATTGACTGGCTCTCACAAGGTTATGTTACCCAGAATCCCTTGCAAACCTAAATATTTTACCAAAAAAACACATTTTCCTCACATTTCTGTGGTGGAAATTACTGGATCCTGTGTGGATCCACAAAATTGCACCCACCCTGCGTTCCTCAAAGTCTTCCAAGAAAATGTTACCTCACTTGTGTGGGTAGGTGTAGTGACTGTGACAGGAAACACTCTAAATTGCAACGTGGACACATCACATTTTCACAGTGAAAAATGACCCTTTTTTGCAAAGTGCCTAGCTGTAGTTTTCTAACCCTAGCTCTGCCGGCATCTAGGGAAACTAGGCAAACCTACACCTTTTGGAAAACTAGACATCCAGGGGAATCCAGGATGGGGTGAATTGACTGGCTCCCACTCGGTTATGTTAGCAAGAATCCCTTGCAAACCCAAACAATTGTCAAAAAAAAGAAATTTTCCTCACATTTCTGTGGTGGAGAATTCTGAAATCTGCATGATTCCACAAAATTGCACCCACCATGCCGTTCCCCAACATTTTCCAAGAAAAATGGTACCTCACTTGTGTGGGCCGGCATAGTGCCCATGACAGGAAATGGCTCAAAACGCAATGTGGACACACCATATTTTCACAATGAAAAATTACCCTTTTTTTGCAAAGTGCCTAGCTGTAGTTTTTGAACTATAGCACTGCCGGCACCTATGGTAACCATGCAAACCTATATATTCTTAAAAACTAGACACTAAGGGGAATCCAGGATAGGGTGATTTGACTGGCTCCCCCAGGTTCTGTTACCCAGAATCCCTTGCAAACCTAAACATTTGTAAAACAAAAAAAACACATTTTCCTCACATTTCTTTGGTAGAAAGTTCTGGCATCAGCGTGGATCCCAAAAATTCCATACACCCTGTGTTCGCCAAGTCTCCCGAGATAAATGGTTCCTCAATTGTTTGGGTAGGCCTAGTGCCCCTGACAGGAAACGCCCCAAAACTCAACGCGGATACACCACATGTTCACAGGTAAAAATGACCCTTTTTTTGCAAAGTGCCTAGCTGTACTTTTTTACCCCTACCTCTGCTGCCACCTATGGAAAGCTCTAAATTTTTGAAAACTAGACACCCAGGGGAATCCAGGATGGGGTGACTTGACTGGCTCCCCCAGGTTCTGTTACCCAGAATCCCTTGCAAAAATAAACGTTTGTAAAAAAAACAAATTTTCCTCATATTTCTGAGGTGGAAAGTTCTAGCATCGGTGTGGATCGAAAAAATTCCACACACCGCGTGTTCCCCAAAGTCTTCCAAGAAAAATGGTACCTCACTTTTTTGGGTAGGCCTAGTGCCCCTGACAGGAAACGCCCCAAAACGCAACGAGGATACACCACATTTTCACAGTGAAAAATAACCCTCTTTTTGCAAAGTGCCTAGCTGTAATTTTTTAACCCTAGCTCTGCTGGCACCTAGGGAAACCTAGCAAACCTATACATTTTGGAAAACTAAACACCCAGTGGAATATATGATGTGGTGACTTGACTGGCTCTCTCCAGGTTCTGTTACCCAGAATCCCTTGCAAACTTAAGAAATTGTTAAAAAAAAAACATTTTCCTCACATTTCTGTGGAGGAAAGTTCTGGAATCTGTGTGAATCCTAAAAATTCTACACCCTGGTGTTCCCTAAAGTCTTCCAAGAAAATGTTACCTCACTTGTGTGGGTAGGTGTAGTGACTGTGACAGGAAACACTCTAAATTGCAACGTGGACACATCACATTTTCACAGTGAAAAATGACCCTTTTTGCAAAGTGCCTAGCTGTAGTTTTCTAACCCTAGCTCTGGCGGCATCTAGGGAAACTAGGCAAACCTACACCTTTTGGAAAACTAGACACCCAGGGGAATCCAGGATGGGGTGAATTGACTGGCTCCCACTCGGTTATGTTACCAAGAATCCCTTGCAAACCCAAACAATTGTCAAAAAAAAGAAATTTTCCTCACATTTCTGTGGTGGAGAATTCTGAAATCTGCATGATTCCACAAAATTGCACCCACCATGCCGTTCCCCAACATTTTCCAAGAAAAATGGTACCTCACTTGTGTGGGCCGGCCTAGTGCCCATGACAGGAAATGGCTCAAAATGCAATGTGGACACACCATATTTTCACAATGAAAAATTACCCTTCTTTTGCAAAGTGCCTAGCTGTAGTTTTTGAACTATAGCACTGCCGGCACCTATGGTAACCATGCAAACCTATATATTCTTAAAAACTAGACACTAAGGGGAATCCAGGATAGGGTGATATGACTGGCTCCCCCAGGTTCTGTTACCCAGAATCCCTTGCAAACCTAAACATTTGTAAAACAAAAAAAACACATTTCCTCACATTTCTTTGGTAGAAAGTTCTGGCATCAGCGTGGATCCGAAAAATTCCATACACCCTGTGTTTGCCAAGTCTCCCGAGATAAATGGTTCCTCAATTGTGTGGGTAGGCCTAGTGCCCCTGACAGGAAACGCCCCAAAACTCAACGCGGATACACCACATGTTCACAGGTAAAAATGACCCTTTTTTTGCAAAGTGCCTAGCTGTACTTTTTTACCCCTACCTCTGCTGCCACCTATGGAAAGCTCTAAATTTTTGAAAACTAGACACCCAGGGGAATCCAGGATGGGGTGACTTGACTGGCTCCCCCAGGTTCTGTTACCCAGAATCCCTTGCAAAAATAAACGTTTGTAAAAAAAAACACATTTTCCTCATATTTCTGAGGTGGAAAGTTCTAGCATCGGTGTGGATCGAAAAAATTCCACACACCGCGTGTTCCCCAAAGTCTTCCAAGAAAAATGGTACCTCACTTTTTTGGGTAGGCCTAGTGCCCCTGACAGGAAACGCCCCAAAACGCAACGAGGATACACCATATTTTCACAGTGAAAAATAACCCTCTTTTTGCAAAGTGCCTAGCTGTAATTTTTTAACCCTAGCTCTGCTGGCACCTAGGGAAACCTAGCAAACCTATACATTTTGGAAAACTAAACACCCAGTGGAATATATGATGTGGTTTTTAATGATTGATGCAAAGACCACTACTGGCATAGATTAAGTCGGGTTCCTCGTTTTTAACCCTGCGGGGTGCCGCAGTGTGCATTGAGTTATGAGAGTGTGTGTATGTTGAGATGAGAAGAGCCCTATTTCCAAGGGGCATCGCGATGTTCGCCCCAAAAAAACGAACATCCAGGGGATGGAAGATTGAACCATCACTCTGTCCATAAAACAACCCTAATTACAAGGGGCATCACAATGTTCGCCCAAAAAACGAACATCCAGGGGATGGCAGACTGAACCATCACTCTGTCCATAAAGTCCTAAGTACACTCTTTGTGGTATGGGTAATGGATGAAAAAAAGTGGGACTTGTGGCGCTAATAACAATGAGTGCCCAGAGACAAACTACAGTTATAATTGTAAATATTTGTGCTTTTCTCTCCCTTTTTTCTTTTTGCTTTACAGAGACCACAATCAGGTCATTATTTTTGATACTCCTGCTTACATAGGGCCAGCTCATGCCCTAAAGCTAAAACTAACAGTGATTTTTACTGCTAGTTTTTAGGACGACAGGCTTATTACACTTAGCAACTGAGCTTTGTTCTAGTAGGGACCATTAGAAGGTCCTGATGAGTAGGCAGTAGGGGACTGCCTACGAAACATGTAGACCAGGTTGTAGCGAATTGCTCTACCTCAAAACCCCCTTCTTAACGTCCCCAGCTAGGGAAGCGAATAAATTGTTTTTTTTTCCACTAGCCAGAGGATTTTTAACCCTTTTTTTAATTCCCACACATTACTAGGTCCCTACACTTCACTGACATCACCCACTTTGCACTGTCACATAGCCCTGTCACCATACTAGTGCTCCCGCGTAGTCGGTCAGGTCGTAGCACGCCCCGCCCCGTAGAGGGACGGGAAGACCCCAATGATGAAGCATGACACTATTGGATTTTTTTAGTGTGTGAGGGGTATTTTAAAAAGCACACTGTGCTCTCGTCTTTATCACCCTAAGAGAGAGCCTATTTATTAGTTTTTCACCACCCACAGAAACAAATTAAAAATTAAAATTAAAACACCACACATTGATAGAATCTTTTTGTTTATGTATATCAGATTGGAGGGTGATTCTGTCAATACCTCTACACTTCCTCTATTGTTTTGGAATTACTGGCAGCGTGCAGCTGCGGAAGTCAACATAAGGATTCATCTCTTCAACACCACTTTGTGATTCTGCACCCGACGGCATATCAGCAGGGAAGATAGAGGTTTCCCGTTCTTTTCTGGCATAGAAATGGCCGACCTAGGCCTCGCATTCACTGAAGACGAGATCTCTAATCTAATGGCCTCTCTAGGGACTTTCGAAGGATTAAACTCTGGGTGCCCCTCCATAAAATATAGTGACTGGGATGAGCTGGAGGAACTAAGGAGAACTCAAATAAAAACAGCCATCCATGGGCTACTGATGTCCGAATACCTGAAGGTTAACACAGCTCCACCGGGTCTTGTAGTTCGGAACGAACCATTTATATTTCTTGAGGACAAAACTTTCAAAATTGATTGGTCCCAAATCTCATGGAGATGCACACGAGATTGGATTGTTTTGATCATCAAGACAGCAAGCAGACTAGCAAGTGATCTAAAGGTGGAGATACAAGCAGTAGAGATACGTCTCAAGAGCTATGAATCTCCAGCAAATCTAAAAAAGTACCTTGATGAACTAAACAAAACATTGAATGACTTTGAAATAACTCTCAAGGATAGTAAATATGAAAAACTCCAAAAAGATACGAGCAGATGGAGTAAAGAAAAGATCTATCCCTATATCAAAGATAACTATAAACCATCAAACGA
This sequence comes from Lissotriton helveticus, assembly GCF_964261635.1. Classification (NCBI taxonomy): domain Eukaryota; kingdom Metazoa; phylum Chordata; class Amphibia; order Caudata; family Salamandridae; genus Lissotriton; species Lissotriton helveticus. The sequence goes on along the minus strand of NC_136067.1, from coordinate 1,076,970,410 downwards.
CAATGTTTCTAATGATGGTTCATCGGACGCTGGATCAAACAGCTCCAACTCTAGTGGCAACAAAAGCCCCAGATACCAGGGCACACGAAGGAATTTCCGACGACCAAATCACCGTGGCATGCGGGGATGGAACAGCTACCCCCAGCCAATGATGTACCCCCCACAACAGTTTGGCCCACCGCCCTTCCAACATTCGAATGCCCCTTTCCCGCCATGGGGATTCCAACAAGACTACGGATATTTTGACAACTCGGCTCCTTTTTTAGGGGCACGCCGAGGACAGAACAAGGGAAGGAACCGGAGAGGCAACTCGGTACACTGGAGCAACGAAGAAGAAGGAACTCCGAGAGTATCAACCAGGAGCATGACAGGGGCATCGAAGAACCAGAAGTAAGCCTAGTCGTATAATCTCACGGGCAGTGAACTATCCGAGTCACAGAGGAAAGTACTAGAGAAAGGCTTAGGATATGTCCCAACTGCCAACATGGACAAATTCCACCTCTGCAAAGAAATCCAGGAATTTATAAGGAGACTGAAGCTGCAGGTCTTCTTTAAAGACAAGGAAGACAACCAAGAAAAAGGAGACACAGGACTGAAGCCACGATCCACCTTCACCCCCATGAACCACACTCTCCCTCTTGAACTCCTGACCTTCGAAAAGGCGGTCATGAAGGATCTCGAAGCCCTCGATCCAGCACAGAAACGAGTCTTCCAAAATGTTTCTAGTGAAGAACGACAAGCACTTCACGAACTAAGTAACAACAAACAGGTGGTTATAAAACCAGCGGACAAGGGGGGTGCAACTGTGCTAATGAATAGAGACCAATATGAGAAGGAGTGCTCTAGGCTGCTACAAGACACAAGGAACTATGAAGTCCTATTGACCAACCCCACCGAGAAAATAACAATCAAGATCAAAACAATGGTAGAGGAGGCACTGTCCCATAACTGGATCACCAACAAGGAAGGGGAGTTCCTGTGTCAGAAGAACCCTAGAACCCCTTACCTATACATCTTACCTAAGATTCATAAGGACCTCGTGAACCCACCGGGGAGACCCATCGTATCAGGGATTGGGTCAGTCCTCGAACCAGTCTCTAGGTTTGCAGACGCATTTTTAAGACCCATGTACAGAGGACATCAACCTACCTTAGAGACACAAAGGATGTGTTAAATCTACTCGAGGAGGTGTCATTCGACCCTAACACACAGCTGTTAATCAGCTGTGATGTGGAAAGTCTGTATATGAGTTTGCCCCACAACGACACCTTGGCAATAATCGAAGATGTACTTTTCACAGACGATTGGGAGTATCAAACCCCACGGAACGTGGTGATGGAGTGCTGCTCCTTGGCACTTAAGGAGACCTTTTTTGAGCACAATGGCACCCTATACCTTCAAAAACATGGGACCAGCATGGGAAGCACATTTGCTCCAAGCATAGCTGGTCTCTATGTTCACCATCTCGAAGAAACAAAGATATTGAGTACCAGCAACCCATTCCGAGAAAAGATCCTGACCTGGAAGAGGTACATTGATGATATCCTGATCATCTGGGATGGAGATGATAAGACCGCCCAGCAGTTCCTCACGTGGCTCAACTATCAAGACGAGTTCCTCAAATTCACCAGTGTCACCACAAAAACTAATCTGGTATTTCTGGATCTGAACATCTTTCCAAAAAATGGCAGATTGATGACAACGACACACTTTAAGAGTACCTCAAAGAATTGTCTTTTGATGTACCAAAGCTTCCATCCGAGACATCTGAAGGATAATCTACCCTACGGCCAGTTTCTGCGACTCCGCAGGAACTGTACGGAAGTGGCCAATTTCAAAGTACAGTCAAATGATCTACGGAAGAAGTTACAAATGAGGAATTACCCTCAAAAAATCATCGACCAAGCTTACAAAAGAGCAAGGAACAACTGCAGAGAGAGCCTACTGGAGGGAAAAGTGAAAACAGTGGAAGTGCAGAGACCAATATGCGTCACCACATATAACACTAACTCTGATCAAGTAACCAAGATCATTAATAAGAACTGGAAGATTCTTAACAGCGGAGGTCTCGAAATTCCGAAACCCATGTTTTCACATAAAAGAGCACAGAGTGTCAGAGATATGCTGGTACACACCAGACCCAAGGACAATAAGGCCAACACCCAAAGCAATCCCAATTTTGTACAAGGGCACTACCCGTGCGGCGGATGCAAGGTATGCTGCCTCACCAAAAAGAGTAAGAAACTAACTTTTAATAATGGGACCACATGGGAACAGAGAGCCTTCAGCAACTGTAACAGTTCCAACGTCGTCTATCTCATCACTTGTCCCTGCAATCTCGAATATATTGGCATGACGAGCAGGGCAGTGAAGTTGAGAATAGGCGAGCATAAAAGTACTATCAGATGTAAGAAGGCGAGTACTAAACTAACAAACCACTTTTTGGAAAGTGGGCACAAACCGGAAGATATAACTTGGACAGTAATTGAACAGATCGACAACGAGAAACATCTACTGGAAAAAGAACAAAGATGGGTTTTTCGTGTCCAGTCCAACAAACATGGATTGAACGATGAAATTCCGTGGGGTCAGCTATAGGTTAAATACCCCCAATCCCCATTGAGAGGCACCTTGCCCATGGCCAATATGTATAAACTCTGTGCCCTATCAATAACTTAATGAAAACACCTGCTAAGCCTTTTATACCCCATAGAGCGTAATTCTGACAAGTCTTAGGTATTACCCAGCTCCTAGTGTTCACCGGCCGAGGGTAGCCCCCTTATCTTCCATACTGGTAACCTTTCGTGATCCTGTAAACACAATCTGGGCAGATGCCTGACAGTTTCTTACCCCATAATTTGTATACTCAATCTGTGAACCTGTAACACACTTTTACCCGTTTACCTTCCATAGTGGTCCATTGTGACCTTACAAATCCAATTCCACAGCTGTGTTCATTTATGAGAATTACCTCTGAGAAACCACGAGCTGATGTGATGAGTTTACTCTTCCACCAAATATGTTGTTTACCCAGAAATCCAATTCCCGAGCTGTGTTCATTATTGATAATTACCTCTGATAAATCACGAGCGGATGTGATGGGTTTACTTTTCTACCAATTATGTTGTTTACCTAAATATCATCTGGGCTGGTAACTTTTGCATACTTAATAGGCAGGGAAGAAAGACTTCCGTAATAGTACACTCCCGTTCCTTTCCGGGCGGCCATTTTGGGTCAGCGCTCTAGGCTTTGTTAGTAGACTCCCAACGCGACTCCGGCGCCGAGTCTAGCTCATAAGATCACCGCGCTCCAGACGCGATCACTCTTCCGAGCGGCATCTCGGGTAGAAGTAAGGCTTAATGATTATGCGGACAATGTAAGTTATGGACTTTGCCAAAGGTCTCAAAACACCTGGCTTTTGAGACAGGGGCAGTATTGATTTCCGTTGTGTGTTCACTGTGATCCTAAGGGCGCGGTTTCTCTTTTTCAGGGCGCCGCGGTGAATACCTACCGAGTGTCAGCTCATGGGGCATATCTCATGCGCCACAGCAGTATGTATCGCTAACTATTCAACAATTGGGGCGTGCCCGTTGGGGATTTTAATGATTGATGCAAAGACCACTACTGGCATAGATTAAGTCGGGTTCCTCGTTTTTAACCCTGCGGGGTGCCGCAGTGTGCATTGAGTTATGAGAGTGTGTGTATGTTGAGATGAGAAGAGCCCTATTTCCAAGGGGCATCGCGATGTTCGCCCCAAAAAAACGAACATCCAGGGGATGGAAGATTGAACCATCACTCTGTCCATAAAACAACCCTAATTACAAGGGGCATCACAATGTTCGCCCAAAAAACGAACATCCAGGGGATGGCAGACTGAACCATCACTCTGTCCATAAAGTCCTAAGTACACTCTTTGTGGTATGGGTAATGGATGAAAAAAAGTGGGACTTGTGGCGCTAATAACAATGAGTGCCCAGAGACAAACTACAGTTATAATTGTAAATATTTGTGCTTTTCTCTCCCTTTTTTCTTTTTGTCTTACAGAGACCACAATCAGGTCATTATTTTTGATACTCCTGCTTACATAGGGCCAGCTCATGCCCTAAAGCTAAAACTAACAGTGATTTTTACTGCTAGTTTTTAGGACGACAGGCTTATTACACTTAGCAACTGAGCTTTGTTCTAGTAGGGACCATTAGAAGGTCCTGATGAGTAGGCAGTAGGGGACTGCCTACGAAACATGTAGACCAGGTTGTAGCGAATTGCTCTACCTCAAAACCCCCTTCTTAACGTCCCCAGCTAGGGAAGCGAATAAATTGGTTTTTTTTCCACTAGCCAGAGGATTTTTAACCCTTTTTTTAATTCCCACACATTACTAGGTCCCTACACTTCACTGACATCACCCACTTTGCACTGTCACATAGCCCTGTCACCATACTAGTGGTCCCGCGTAGTCGGTCAGGTCGTAGCACGCCCCGCCCCGTAGAGGGACGGGAAGACCCCAATGATGAAGCATGACACTATTGGATTTTTTTTGTGTGTGAGGGGTATTTTAAAAAGCACACTGTGCTCTCGTCTTTATCACCCTAAGAGAGAGCCTATTTATTAGTTTTTCACCACCCACAGAAACAAATTAAAAATAAAAATTAAAACACCACACATTGATAGAATCTTTTTGTTTATATATGTTCCCTAAAGTCTTCCAAGAAAATGTTACCTCACTTGTGTGGGTAGGTGTAGTGACTGTGACAGGAAACACTCTAAATTGCAACGTGGTCACATCACATTTTCACAGTGAAAAGTGACCCTTTTTTTGCAAAGCGCCTGCGGAAACCTAGCAAACCTATGCATTTTGGAAAAATAGACACCCAGGGGTTTCGAGGATGGGTTGACCTTGACTGGCTCTCACCGGGTTCTGTTACGCAGAATCCCTTGCAAACCTTAATATTTGTCCATATAAAACACATTTTACTCACATTTCTGTGGTGGAAAGTTCTGTAATCTGCATGGATTCCCCAAAGTCTACTGGGAAAAATGGTACCTCACTTTTGTGGGTAGGCTTAGTGCCAGCGACAGGAAACGTAGCAAAACGCAACCTGGACACCACATGTTCACAGTGAAAAATGACCCTTTGTTTGCAAAGTGCCTAGCAGTAGGTTTTGAACCCTAGCCCTGCCGGCATCTAGGTAAACTTAGAAAACCTATACATTTTGTAAAACTAGACACGCAGGGGAATCCAGGATGTGGTGAATTGACTGGCTCTCACAAGGTTATGTTACCCAGAATCCCTTGCAAACCTAAATATTTTACCAAAAAAACACATTTTCCTCACATTTCTGTGGTGGAAATTACTGGATCCTGTGTGGATCCACAAAATTGCACCCACCCTGCGTTCCTCAAAGTCTTCCAAGAAAATTGGTTCCTTACTTGTGTGGGTAGGCATAGTGCCCCTGACAGGAAACGCCCCCAAAACTCAACATGGATACACCACATTTTCACAGTGAAAAATGACCCTTTTTTTGCAAAGTGCCTAGCTGTAGTTTTTTTAACCCTAGCTCTGCCGGCACCTATGGAAACCTATACATTTTTTGAAACTAGACACCCAGAAGAATCCAGGATAGGGTGACTTGACTGGCTCCTCCAGGTTCTGTTACCCAGAATCCATTGCAAAAATAAACATTTGTAAAAAAAACAACAAATTTTCCTCACATTTCTGTGGTGGAATTTTCTGGCATTCCACACACCGCGTGTTCCCCAAAGTCTTCCGAGAAAAATGGTACCTCACTTGTTTGGGTAGGCCTAGTGCCCCTGGCAGGAAACGCCCCAAAACGCAACGAGGATACACCACATTTTCACAGTGAAAAAGAACCCTCTTTTTGCAAAGTGCCTAGCTGTAATTTTTTAACCCTAGCTCTGCTGGCACCTAGGGAAACCTAGCAAACCTATACATTTTGGAAAACTAAACACCCAGTGGAATATATGATGTGGTGACTTGACTGGCTCTCTCCAGGTTCTGTTACCCAGAATCCCTTGCAAACTTAAGAAATTGTTAAAAAAAAAAAACATTTCCCTCACATTTCTGTGGAGGAAAGTTCTGGAATCTGTGTGATTCCTCAAAATTCCACACCCTGGTGTTCCCTAAAGTCTTCCAAGAAAATGTTACCTCACTTGTGTGGGTAGGTGTAGTGACTGTGACAGGAAACACTCTAAATTGCAATGTGGACACATCACATTTTCACAGTGAAAAATGACCCTTTTTTGCAAAGTGCCTAGCTGTAGTTTTCTAACCCTAGCTCTGCCGGCACCTAGGGAAACTAGGCAAACCTACACCTTTTGGTAAACTAGACACCCAGGGGAATCCAGGATGGGGTGAATTGACTGGCTCCCACTCGGTTATGTTACCAAGAATCCCTTGCAAACCCAAACAATTGTCAAAAAAAAGAAATTTTCCTCACATTTCTGTGGTGGAGAATTCTGAAATCTGCATGATTCCACAAAATTGCACCCACCATGCCGTTCCCCAACATTTTCCAAGAAAAATGATACCTCACTTGTGTGGGCCGGCATAGTGCCCATGACAGGAAATGGCTCAAAACGCAATGTGGACACACCATATTTTCACAGTGAAAAATTACCCTTTTTTTGCAAAGTGCCTAGCTGTAGTTTTTGAACTATAGCACTGCCGGCACCTATGGTAACCATGCAAACCTATATATTCTTAAAAACTAGACACTAAGGGGAATCCAGGATAGGGTGATTTGACTGGCTCCCCCAGGTTCTGTTACCCAGAATCCCTTGCAAACCTAAACATTTGTAAAACAAAAAAAACACATTTTCCTCACATTTCTTTGGTAGAAAGTTCTGGCATCAGCGTGGATCCCAAAAATTCCATACACCCTGTGTTCGCCAAGTCTCCCGAGATAAATGGTTCCTCAATTGTTTGGGTAGGCCTAGTGCCCCTGACAGGAAACGCCCCAAAACTCAACGCGGATACACCACATGTTCACAGGTAAAAATGACCCTTTTTTTGCAAAGTGCCTAGCTGTACTTTTTTACCCCTACCTCTGCTGCCACCTATGGAAAGCTCTAAATTTTTGAAAACTAGACACCCAGGGGAATCCAGGATGGGGTGACTTGACTGGCTCCCCCAGGTTCTGTTACCCAGAATCCCTTGCAAAAATAAACGTTTGTAAAAAAAAACACATTTTCCTCATATTTCTGAGGTGGAAAGTTCTAGCATCGGTGTGGATCGAAAAAATTCCACACACCGCGTGTTCCCCAAAGTCTTCCAAGAAAAATGGTACCTCACTTTTTTGGGTAGGCCTAGTGCCCCTGACAGGAAACGCCCCAAAACGCAACGAGGATACAACACATTTTCACAGTGAAAAATAACCCTCTTTTTGCAAAGTGCCTAGCTGTAATTTTTTAACCCTAGCTCTGCTGGCACCTAGGGAAACCTAGCAAACCTATACATTTTGGAAAACTAAACACCCAGTGGAATATATGATGTGGTGACTTGACTGGCTCTCTCCAGGTTCTGTTACCCAGAATCCCTTGCAAACTTAAGAAATTGTTAAAAAAAAACATTTTCCTCACATTTCTGTAGAGGAAAGTTCTGGAATCTGTGTGAATCCTAAAAATTCTACACCCTGGTGTTCCCTAAAGTCTTCCAAGAAAATGTTACCTCACTTGTGTGGGTAGGTGTAGTGACTGTGACAGGAAACACTCTAAATTGCAACGTGGACACATCACATTTTCACAGTGAAAAATGACCCTTTTTGCAAAGTGCCTAGCTGTAGTTTTCTAACCCTAGCTCTGCCGGCACCTAGGGAAACTAGGCAAACCTACACCTTTTGGAAAACTAGACACCCAGGGGAATCCAGGATGGGGTGAATTGACTGGCTCCCACTCGGTTATGTTACCAAGAATCCCTTGCAAACCCAAACAATTGTCAAAAAAAATAAATTTTCCTCACATTTCTGTGGTGGAGAATTCTGAAATCTGCATGATTCCACAAAATTGCACCCACCATGCCGTTCCCCAACATTTTCCAAGAAAAATGGTACCTCACTTGTGTGGGCCGGCCTAGTGCCCATGACAGGAAATGGCTCAAAATGCAATGTGGACACACCATATTTTCACAATGAAAAATTACCCTTCTTTTGCAAAGTGCCTAGCTGTAGTTTTTGAACTATAGCACTGCCGGCACCTATGGTAACCATGCAAACCTATATATTCTTAAAAACTAGACACTAAGGGGAATCCAGGATAGGGTGATATGACTGGCTCCCTCAGGTTCTGTTACCCAGAATCCCTTGCAAACCTAAACATTTGTAAAACAAAAAAAACACATTTTCCTCACATTTCTTTGGTAGAAAGTTCTGGCATCAGCGTGGATCCGAAAAATTCCATACACCCTGTGTTCGCCAAGTCTCCCGAGATAAATGGTTCCTCAATTGTGTGGGTAGGCCTAGTGCCCCTGACAGGAAACGCCCCAAAACTCAACGCGGATACACCACATGTTCACAGGTAAAAATGACCCTTTTTTTGCAAAGTGCCTAGCTGTACTTTTTTACCCCTACCTCTGCTGCCACCTATGGAAAGCTCTAAATTTTTGAAAACTAGACACCCAGGGGAATCCAGGATGGGGTGACTTGACTGGCTCCCCCAGGTTCTGTTACCCAGAATCCCTTGCAAAAATAAACGTTTGTAAAAAAAAACACATTTTCCTCATATTTCTGAGGTGGAAAGTTCTAGCATCGGTGTGGATCGAAAAAATTCCACACACCGCGTGTTCCCCAAAGTCTTCCAAGAAAAATGGTACCTCACTTTTTTGGATAGGCCTAGTGCCCCTGACAGGAAACGCCCCAAAACGCAACGAGGATACACCACATTTTCACAGTGAAAAATAACCCTCTTTTTGCAAAGTGCCTAGCTGTAATTTTTTAACCCTAGCTCTGCTGGCACCTAGGGAAACCTAGCAAACCTATACATTTTGGAAAACTAAACACCCAGTGGAATATATGATGTGGTGACTTGACTGGCTCTCTCCAGGTTCTGTTACCCAGAATCCCTTGCAAACTTAAGAAATTGTTAAAAAAAAACCATTTTCCTCACATTTCTGTGGAGGAAAGTTCTGGAATCTGTGTGAATCCTAAAAATTCCACACCCTGGTGTTCCCTAAAGTCTTCCAAGAAAATGTTACCTCACTTGTGTGGGTAGGTGTAGTGACTGTGACAGGAAACACTCTAAATTGCAACGTGGACACATCACATTTTCACAGTGAAAAATGACCCTTTTTTTGCAAAGTGCCTAGCTGTAGTTTTCTAACCCTAGCTCTGCCAGCACCTAGGGAAACTAGGTGAACCTACACCTTTTGGAAAACTAGACACCCAGGGGAATCCAGGATGGGGTCAATTGACTGGCTCCCACTCGGTTATGTTACCAAGAATCCCTTGCAAACCCAAACAATTGTCAAAAAAAACAAATTTTCCTCACATTTCTGTGGTGGAGAATTCTGAAATCTGCATGGATCCACAAAATTGCACCTACCATGCCGTTCCCCAACGTTTTCCAAGAAAAATGGTACCTCACTTGTGTGGGCCGGCCTAGTGCCTATGACAGGAAATGGCTCAAAACGCAATGTGGACACACCATATTTTCACAATGAAAAATTACCCTTTTTTTGCAGAGTGCCTAGCTGTAGTTTTTGAACCATAGCACTGCCGGCACCAATGGTAACCATGCAAACCTATATATTCTTAAAAACTAGACACTAAGGGGAATCCAGGATAGGGTGATTTGACTGGCTCCCCCAGGTTCTGTTACCCAGAATCACTTGCAAACCTAAACATTTGTAAAACAAAAAAAACACATTTTCCTCACATTTCTGTGGTAGAAAGTTCTGGCATCAGTGTGGATCCCAAAAATTCCATACACCCTGTGTTCGCCAAGTCTCCCGAGAAAAATGGTTCCTCAATTGTGTGGGTAGGCCTAGTGCCTCTGACAGGAAACGCTCCAAAATATAACGTGGACACACCACATTTTCACAGTTAAAAATGACCCTTTTTTTGCAAAGTGCCTAGCTGTACTTTTTTACCCCTACCTCTGCTGCCACCTATGGAAAGCTCTAAATTTTTGAAAACTAGACACGCAGGGGAATCCAGGATGGGGTGACTTGACTGGCTCCCCCTGGTTCTGTTACCCAGAATCCCTTGCAAAAATAAACGATTGTAAAAAAAAACAAAATTTTCCTCATATTTCTGAGGTGGAAAGTTCTAGCATCGGTGTGGATCGAAAAAATTCCACACACCGCGTGTTCCCCAAAGTTTTCCAAGAAAAATGGTACCTCGCTTGTGTGGGTAGACCTAGCACCCATGACAGGAAACGCTCCAAAATATAACGTGGACACACCACATTTTCACAGTGAAAAATTACCCTTTTTTTGCAAAGTGCCTAGCTGTATTTTTTTAACCCTAGCTATGCCGGGACTTAGGGAAAGCTAGAAAAACCTATACATTTTGGAAAACTAGACACCCAGGGGAATCCAGGATGGGGTGACTTGACTGGTTCTCACCAGGTTCTGTTACCCAGAATCCCTTGCAGACCTAAATAATTGTCCAAAAAAACACATTTTCCTCACATTTCTGTGGTGGAAAGTTCTGGAATCTGTGTGGATCCACAAAATTCCACACACCCCGTGTTCCCCAAAGTCTTCCAAGAAAAATGCTCCCTCACTTGTGTGGGTAGGCCTAGTGCCCATGACAGGAAATGCTCCAAAACGCAACATGGACAAACCACATGTTCACAGTGAAAAATGACACTCTTTTTAAAAGTGCCTAGCTGTAGTTGTTTAACCCCAGCTCTTCCAGAACCTAGAGAAACCAAGCAAACCTATACATTTTGGAAAACTAGACCCCCAGGGGAATCGAGGATGGGGTGACTTGATTGGCTCTCACCAGGATCTGTTACCCAGAATCGCGTGCAAACCTAAATATTTTTCCCAAAAAAAACACATTTTCTTCACATTTTTGTGGTGGAAAGTTCTGTAATCTGCATAGATCCACAAAATTCCACACACCCCGCATTCCCCAGAGTCTTCCGAGAAAAATGGTACCTCACTAGTGTGGGTAGGCCTAGTGCCCGTTCCCTAAACGCTCCAATTTGCAATGTGGACACATCACATTTTCACAGTGAAAAATGACCCTTTTTTGCAAAGTGCCTAGCTGTAATTTTTGAATCCTAGCTCTGCTGGCACATAGGGAAACCTAGCAAACGTATACATTTTGGAAAACTAAACGCCCAGGGGAATCCAGGATGAGGTGAATTGACTGACTCTCAGTTGGTTATGTTACTCAGAATGCCTTGCAAACCCCAAAAATTGTCAAACAACACACATTTTCCTCACATTTCTGTGGTGGAGAGTTCTGGAATCTGCGTGGATCCACAAAATTGCACGCACCACGCATGCACGGGGTGTGTGGAATTTTGTGGATCCACACAGATTCCAGAACTTTCCACCACAGAAATGGTACATCACTTGTGTGGGCAGGCCTAATGCCCATGACAGGAAATGGCTCAAAACACAACATGGACACACCATATTTTCACAATGAAAAATTACCCTTTTTTTGCAAAGTGCCTGGCTGTAGTTGTTTAACCCTAGCTCTGACGGCACCTAGGGCAACCTAGAAAACCTATATAGTTTGTAAAACTAGACACCCAGGGGAATCCAGGATGGGGTGACTTGACTGACTCTCACCAGGTTCTGCTACCCAGAATCCCTTGCAAACCTTAGAAATTGTGCAAAAAACGAATTTTCATCTAATTTCTGTGTGTGTAAATTTCTGGAAACTGTGTGGATTCACAAAATTCCACACACCCCGTATTCCCAAAAGAAAAATGGTACCTCACTTGTGTGGTTAGGCCTAGTGCCCGTGACAGGAAACGCCCTAAATTGCAACGTGGTCACATCACATTTTCACAGTGAAAAGTGACCCTTTTATTGCAAAGAGCCTAGCTGTAGTTTTTGAAACCTAGCACTGCCGGCACCTGGGGAAACCTAGCAAACCTATGCATTTTGGAAAACTAGACACCCACGGCATTCGAGGATGGGTTGACATTAACTGGCTTTCACCAGGTTCTGTTACCCAGAATCCCTTGCAAACCTAAATATTTGTCAAATAAAATACATTTTCCTCACATTTCTGTGGTGGAAAGTTCTGGAACCTGCGTGGATCCACAAAATTCACCCACCCCGCGTTCCCCTAAGTCTTCTGAGAAAAATGGGACCTAAAATTCATGGGTAGGCCTAGTGCCAGCGACAGGAAACGGAGCAAAACGCAACGTGGACACACCACATGTTCACAGTGAAAAATGACCCTTTTTTTGCAAAATGCCTAGCTGTAGTTTTTGAAACCTAGCACTGCCGGCACCTGGGGAAACCTAGCAAACCTATGCATTTTGGAAAACTAGACACCCACGGGATTCGAGGATGGGTTGACATTAACTGGCTTTCACCAGGTTCTGTTACCCAGAATCCCTTGCAAACCTAAATATTTGTAAAAAAAAACACATTTTCCTCACATTTCTGTGGTGGAAAGTTCTGGAATCTGCGTGGATCCACACAATTCACCCACCCCGCGTTCCCCTAGGTCTTCTGAGAAAAATGGTACCCCACATGCATGGGTAGCCCTAGTGCCAGCGACAGGAAACGGAGCAAAACACAACGTGAACACAGCACATGTTCACAGTGAAAAATGACCCTTTTTTTTAAAAGTGCCTAGCTGTAGTTTTTGAACCCTAGCTCTGCCGGCACCTAGGTAAACTTAGCAAACCTATACATTTTATAAAACTAGACAAACAGGGGAATCCAGGATGGGGTGAATTGACTGGCTCTCACGCGGTTATGTTACCCAGAAGCCCGTGCAAACCTAAATATTTTACCAAAAAAACACATTTTCCTCACATTTCTGTGGTGGAAAGTTCTGGAATCTGTGTGGATTCACAAAATTGCACCCACCCCGTGCTCCCCAAAGTCTTTCAAGAAAAATGGTACCTCACTTGTGTGGGTAGGCCTAGTGCCCATGACAGGAAACGCTCCAAAACGCAACATGGACACACCACATTTTCACAGTGAAAAATTACCCTTTTTTCGCAAAGTGTCTAGCTGTAGTTTTTTAACAAATGCTCTGCCGGCATCCGGGGAAACCTAGCTTACCTATACATTTTTGAAAACTAGAAACCCAGGGGAATACAGTATGGGGTGATTTGACTGGCTCCCCCTGGGTTCTGTTACCCAGAATCCCTTGCAAACCTAAACAAGTTACAAAATAAACACATTTTCCTCACATTTCTGTGGTGGAAAGTTCTGGAATCTGTGTGGATCAACTATATTCAACACACTCCGTTCTCCCCAAAGTCGTCCACCTCACTTTTGTTGGTAGGCCTAGCGTCCATGACAGGAAATGCCCCAAAATATAATGTGGACACACCACATTTCCACAGTGAAAAATGACCCTTTTTTTGCACAGAGCCTAGATGTAGTTTTTTAACCCTAGCTCTGCCAGCACCAAGGAAAACCTAGCAAACCTATACATTTTGGAAAAATAGACACCCAGGGGAATCGAGGTTGGGGTGACTTGACTGGCTCTCTCCAGGTTCTGTTACCCAGAAACACTTGCAAATCTAAATATTTGTCAAAAACAATTCCACATTTTCCTCACATTTCTGTGGTGGAAAGTTCTGGAATCTGCGTGGATCCACAAACTTTCACCCACCCCGCGTTCCCCAAAGTCTTCTGAGAAAAATGGTACCTCACTTGTGTGAGCAGCCCTAGTGCCCCTGACAGGAAATGCCTCAAAACGCATCGTGGATACACCACATTTTCACAGTGAAAATGTACCCTTTTTTTTGCAAAGTGCCTAGCTGTAGTTTTTTAACCCTAGCTCTGCCGGCACCTAGGGAAACTTAGCAAACATTTTGGAAAACTAGACACCCAGGGGAATCGAAGTTGGGGTGACTTGACTGGCTCTCACCAGGTTCTATTACCCAGAATCATTTGCAAATCTAAATATTTGTCCAACAAAATCAACATTTTCCTCACATTTCTGTGGTGGAAAGTACTGAAATCTGCATGGATCCACAAAATTCTACCCACCCCCCGTTTCCCAAAGTCTTCTGAGAAAAATGGTGCCTCACTTGTGTGGGTAGGCCTAGTGCCCGTGAGGCCTAGTGCCAACTGGCATGCCCATCTTTGGCAGCCCCCACCCCTAAATTAACTGTAAATAAAACCCTGGCATCTAGTCGCCTTTCTGCCCTCCTGGGGCAGATTGGGGGCTACAGCCCCCATCTGCACACAGGGGGGGCAGAATGACTCTTATTGTACAGGGGGGATTGGGTGCTTTGGCGTGCCCATATTGGGCAGCCCCGCCCCTAATTGACAAAATAAAATAAATCCCTGGTTTCTAGTGGACTTTCTGCCAACCCAAGGGGAGGCAGATAGACTGGAATTTTGTGGGTGGAGGGGTGGGGCATTGGCATGCCCATCTTGGGCAGCCCCCACCCCTAAATTAGTTGTAAAAAAAACCTGGCCTCTAGTTGGCTTTCTGCCCCCCAAGGGGGCAGATGGGGCAGTAGCGGGCAGAAGGACTCTAATTGTGCAGAGAGGGTGGGGGCATTGGTGTACCCATATTGGGAAGCCCCCACCCCTAATTTACATAATAAAAACATTCCCTGGTTATAGTGGGCTTTTTGCTCCCCAGAGGCAAATTTGGAGATGCAGCCTCCATCTGCCTCCCGGGGGGGGGGGGAAGAAATTCTGAATTAGGCCAAAAAAGATGGGGCAACAAAGGCCCTAGCCCAAGAGGCCGCTCCCCCTCCCTGGTGCATAGTGGGCGGATCCCCAAGGAGGGGGCCACTAGGGAGGTATGCCATTGGAAAGGGGAGATTCTCCCCTTTCCAACAATACTTCTCCCATCTGTTTCGGTGCTCGGGGGGCTGTGATAGCCCCACGAGCACCAAAACAGTGAAACTGAAACTAAGTGTCAGTTTCATTTTCATTGCAATGACCACAGCGCGCCATTTGTGCACGATCGGCATTGCAATGAAAATGCAAATTGGCCTTGTGAGGTTGAGGATGCTCTTCCCCAACCTCCCGAGGCCAATAAAAAAAAAGGGAAATCCATCTGCTCTCCGCAGGGATTTTGGCCCCTGTCCCCATGATGGAATGGTTATGTCATAAGCACAGGAGCACCGGTTCCATCATGAGCACTGAAGGGGTTAAACTTGAAGTCTCTAGATTTTTCTTTTTCTGTTTACATTTGCCTCCTGTCTTATCCTCATCAACTAAAACTGGGTACAAACCCTCAGTTATCACAGCTCTCCTCTATTTTTTCATGTTATCTTCCCTTTTCTCAAAAGGATATCTGGTCATTGTATTTCTGTATCTCCTACCGCCTCAATACTTCTCTCTTTCAAATGCCTCTACTTCCCATTACTCTAGTGCTTCATACTGTGTAGGTCTGGGATTTGGCTCCGGTGAATTCATTCCATTTCTCAAATTCTGTAAAATCCTTATATTAAATGAACCATGCTGTGGGAAAGCTATAACACCATAATCATCCTTTGTACATTTCACCCATTTCTCTAACCAAGTACACATATGATATCCTCGCTCCAACATCATATAGGAAGCAGGCGTTCTTGGAGGTTCAATCAGAATTCCCTCTCTAGTCACTATTGCTTTGTCTTTTTAAAGCAATTCCTTATTTTCTTAAGCAACTTCATTTTTCTGACTCTTTTACACTAATATATCTAAGCAAAAACAAATAAGGAAACTTCCTGAAATCCTACTTATACTATTTGTCAGTGTTCGTCCTATACAAGCGTGGCTCACAATAACCGTTCAATCACGGCTCTCTATGTATCTGCTAAATCGCCCAATACTAGCGCGACTCACACTAACCAGCCAATCCGAGCTCACTTCACGCCCGCTGCCTGACCAATGCCAGAGCGGCCTTTTTATGACGTCAGTATTACTCCTGCTCCTGACCATCCCTTTACAAAATAACACAGCAATGTATTTTCAATTTCTCTTAATCAAAATTCTTGTTAAAAACAACATAGAACAATACTACCTTGTCTGTCTGCTCCACTAAATAAAGAGATAGTCTTCTACTTTTTAAAAAGTATTCTTTCACTTCATGCAAAAATAACGACCAGCACTATTTTACTTTTCAAACAAGCTACAAGTGTACTTACTACTCCTCTAGGGATAAGGCCAAAGTTTTGCAAGAGGACTTTTTGGTGTAAAAGAGGTCTTGGTACTCCTCTGGGGATAAGGCCAGAGTTTCGTAGGTGAGCCTTTCAATATTTCAGACACTCTTCTCTCATACGAAATAGTTCCTAAATATAACACCCACAGCTTCCCACTGCACAGTATTATAACAACAAAGTACTTCTGTAGTGTGATTTCTTTATCTACACGCTTCCTCTGCCTACTTCAGGCAAAATTTCCATCCCGGGCTTTCTCAGGTAACTCCGTACCTGTACTTTTAGACAACATAGAACAGGGCACTACCTTTTCATGTTAAGAACATATAATGGCCCATACAAATTCACCCAAATCCTTGATGCACTGGGGGTCAGGATTTAATGACCATGTTCAGTTGTTTCCTTTTTACGGGATCATCTCTGACACTTCTAAATATCTAACTTGAACCTGCATATAAACTCCTCTGGTTGATGGACCATTAGTTGAAAAGTTGATGGTAATAATAGTACTATCTAACTATCTATCTAGTTAGCTAAATAATCACAGACTCTCTGTAGGATTAATAAAGTTTATCTTCTAATAATGTGAAATATTAATGCTCATTGCATACAGGTTACAAAGCAAACAAATAAAGTTTCACCAAGAGGGAGAGAAAAACATCAGCATAAAGCAGAGTGTCACACTCCTCAATGAACGAAATGCATATGAAGGAGTGGATAGTTAGAGAGACATATGTGTCAGAGACAAAAATACATTTGCAAATGATTATGCAAAGTGTGAATCATGAAGATATACTAACCCAAAGACTCAGAGAAATACTATCCCCCTGGCCAACGAGGTACGGGGGGTCCCTTGAAAGAGTCAGGGAACAAAGATTTCATGAAACAGGACATGGACAGGAACATCTAGGCCGCTCTGAAAATAGACTGACAGCAACGATCTCCCATCTAGCTCTCTCTCCCGACGACCTCTCTCCCCTGACGTTCCTTCCAGGACAGATCAGCATCAGGCTATCAGCAAACTAGGAGGCATGCTTGTTAGCTAAACCACACCCCTAAAGGTAACCCAGTTATACCCTAAAACCTACATGTCCAATCCACAATATCTGAAACATTTTACAGATCTCGAATTTTCATTGGATGGTTCAAAGGGTGGCTCATCACACCACCATGACCACATTCATGATTCTATAGTCTCTTATTCATTCCGATGTTCCCATCATGTATTTCATGACTAGTGAATGCAAGTACATTTGTTCATATTATGTGTATTATGTGTATCGTTTTCGTCGTTCCCGTCGTGCCCTGACAAGGAGTGCACAGCGGACAGGAGCGTTTCGCGCTCGCTGGAAAGCTTCGATTTTAAATACCTTTTTTTCTTCCTTTTAGGTTGTTTTAGACCCTCGTTTTCATCTCCCCCTTACTTGCACATAAATTGTGTCTTCACCGCCGCTTGGCGGGCTTGGTGCCGGGGTGGGTCGGCCATCTTGGAGTGGGTTGAGGTGAGGTTGTACATCGGACAGCGCTTCAGTGCGCATGCGCCAGCGGGGGAACGCCTATTTAAGGCGAGTCCCCGGTCTCCCTCCCCCCTGACAAGGAGTGCACAGCGGACAGGACCGTTTCGCGCTCGCTGGAAAGCTTCGATTTTAAATACCTTTTTTTCTTCCTTTTAGGTTGTTTTAGACCCTCGTTTTCATCTCCCCCTTACTTGCACATAAATTGTGTCTTCACCGCCGCTTGGCGGGCTTGGTGCCGGGGTGGGTCGGCCATCTTGGAGTGGGTTGAGGTGAGGTTGTACATCGGACAGCGCTTCAGTGCGCATGCGCCAGCGGGGGAACGCCTATTTAAGGCGAGTCCCCGGTCTCCCTCCCCCCTGACAAGGAGTGCACAGCGGACAGGACCGTTTTGCGCTCGCTGGAAAGCTTCGATTTTAAATACCTTTTTTTCTTCCTTTTAGGTTGTTTTAGACCCTCGTTTTCATCTCCCCCTTACTTGCACATAAATTGTGTCTTCACCGCCGCTTGGCGGGCTTGGTGCCGGGGTGGGTCGGCCATCTTGGAGTGGGTTGAGGTGAGGTTGTACATCGGACAGCGATTCAGTGCGCATGCGCCAGCGGGGGAACGCCTATTTAAGGCGAGTCCCCGGTCTCCCTCCCCCTGACAAGGAGTGCACAGCGGACAGGAGCGTTTCGCGCTCGCTGGAAAGCTTCGATTTTAAATACCTTTTTTTCTTCCTTTTAGGTTGTTTTAGACCCTCGTTTTCATCTCCCCCTTACTTGCACATAAATTGTGTCTTCACCGCCGCTTGGCGGGCTTGGTGCCGGGGTGGGTCGGCCATCTTGGAGTGGGTTGAGGTGAGGTTGTACATCGGACAGCGCTTCAGTGCGCATGCGCCAGCGGGGGAACGCCTATTTAATGCTCCTCCCCTAGCGTAGCGGGATCGCGTAGCGGGCGTGTCCTCGCGTGGCCGGAGTCGTGCCAGAGTCCTGCCCGTCTGCGCCCGTCCGCGCTAGGGACACGCGGGACGTTGCGGGAAGCCGGGCAGTGGCTAGCGTTCCAACTTAGTGTCACTATGCTGACATATTCTAGGGAGAGCCTGTATTCCATCGGTCAGGTGAGTCTTAGTTGTACCCTCCCGCCTATACATCCGTTACGAGGCCCTTACCACTGCCCTTGTAATGGTTGGGCCCTTGGCCCTCCGAGGCCCCTCCCCCGGAATAACCTTTCAGATGTTCGCCGCATTAGAGATTTTCCTTCTTCTTTGCGGATTCTGAACCTGAATGTCAGGTCAGCTCTGAAACACCATCAGAACATCTATGACCTCATTGAGGAGGAAGCCCCGGATATATTTGCCATTACTGAAACCTGGCTCCAGGAAGCGGATACTGCTATTTCCAATCTAGCTTGCCCCCCTGGCTATTCTATGCACACCTTGAACAGATCGTCCAGAGGTGGGGGTATAGCTCTCATAGTTAGGTCCTGCTTTTCCTGTGTGTGGAGTGCTCTTAATATCTCCGGGTGTGAAAGTGCCTTTTTTAAGGTCTCTGTTAGCCCTGAGTTTACGCTTTCCGGGATGGTCGTTTACCGTCCGCCCGGCAGTGATGTGGTGTTTAGAAATGCTTTCCCTGACATCGTTGGCCCTTTGGTCGCAGACTGCGCCAACTTCTCCATCATGGGCGACTTGAACTTGCATTTCGACACCCCCTCAGGTCTGATAGTGCGTTCCATTTCCTCTGACCTTGAGGCCTTTCAGCTCTCCCAGCTGGTCACCCAGCCAACTCATACGGGGGGCATATATTAGATCCCTTCTTTACCAATCTGCCGGAGATTAAAATCATTTCTATCTTACCGGTAGAATGGACAGACCATTTCTTGGTGTCCATTTTCTGTCCTATCTTAGCCACCCCTCCCACCTCTTCGGCTAGACGGGTACCTAGGAGAGCCTGGAAGAAACTTAGGCTAGAAGACTTTCATCTTCTTCTACTAGAGGAGCCGTTGGGTCCTTTGACAGACGTAGAAAAGGGGTATGACCTCTTTTGTTCCTGGATCACTAGGGCCCTGGACTCTCTGATACCTATTGTATCGACTAAAATCAACCCTAGAGAGTCGAGCCCCTGGTACAATGGCGCCCTTCGTGCCTTGAAGGGAGCCTGCAGACGAACTGAGAGGGCGTGGCGGAAGACCTATGGAGCCGATTTAAAAGCAGAATACGCCAGGTCTGTCAAGCTCTACCATCGGGCTATCTGTCGAGCTCGAGCGGCTTTTTATGCCGCAGAATTCCGGAACAGCACTAATCCGTCAAAGGCCATCTTCAAGGCCGTAAAAGATCCTATGGCAAAGCGGACTACCTCTACGACTGTAAGTTCCAATTCCCACTGCGAATCCCTTGCCTCTTATTTCTTGGGGAAAGTCCAAGCTATTTATCGGACATTCCCATGTATTGGGTTCAGTCGGGAAAGTTCCAGTGGGACATCGCATCAGACTACTTTGCTTTCCTTTCCCCCTCTTACCTCGGACGGGTTTGACAAACTTGCGTTGCAAGTCAAATCTGGATCTCCATCTGATCCAGTAAGGCCTGCCCTCTTTCGAGACCAGACCTTTATGGGACGCTCAGCTGTGCGTACCCTTGTCAACCTTTCCTTGGAATCGGGAGTAGTTTCAGCTAAGTGGAAGCAAGCTGTGGTGTCCCCAATCATTAAAAAGCCCTCCTTGGACCCGTCCAAGCCTGAAAGCTACCGTCCCATCTCGTTGCTACCCTGGCCGGCAAAGATTACAGAGGCCTATGTCAACTTGGCCCTGTCAGAACATCTTGTCCGGACCAATGCCCTCGATCCCACACAAAATGGCTTCCGTGCTGGGCACAGCACGGAGACCGCGTTACTTGTGATGGTGGAGCATCTCCGTGCGAGGTTGGATGCTGGTCAAACGGCGGCGCTGATATTGTTAGATCTTAGCGCCGCCTTTGATACGGTATGTCACAGCATCCTCCTGCACCAGCTTGAGGAGATCGGCATTGGTGGCCAGGCGTTGCAATGGTTCCGCTCCTTTCTCGCTGATCGCTCCTTCTGTGTTGCCATCCCTCCCTTCAAGTCCAATTTCCAACCGCTGGCCATGGGGGCCATCGCTGAGTCCCACGTTGTTCAATCTTTACGTGAGACCGCTGGCTGACGTCGCTAGGCAGTGGGGCCTAACTTTGGTCTCATATGCCGACGACACACAGCTGGCGGTTACTCTCAGCGGGGACGCGGAGCATGAGGCCCCTAGGTTTCAGTCTGGACTGAAGGCGGTGGCTGGCTGGTTGACAGGCAACTGTCTCCAGCTAAATGCCACTAAAACAGAGGTGATGGTTGTCGGAAGGGGAGTGGAGTTGTGGGGTGACCAATGGTGGCCTCCAGAGCTGGGACCCACTCCGACCCCGGTGTCGGAGGTGAAAAATTTGGGGGTTTGGCTGGATGCGGGCCTCACCTTTGTAGGACACACCAAAAAAACAGCCGCCTGCTGCTTCGGCTTGTTACGAGGCTTGAGACCTGTTCTCAAGTTCTTCGATGCCCCGACCAGGCAGCTGGTGATCCAGGCAACTATTATCTCTCGCCTGGATTATGCTAGCTCTCTTCTGGCTGGGGCTAATCAGGCTGAGTTAACTCGCCTGCAGCGGGTTCAGAACGCTGCGGCCAGGGCGATTGTTGGTTTGCCCAGATTTTGCTCGGTGGCTATTGTCCTTCGCTCCTTACATTGGCTCTCTGTAAGGAAGCGCATCCTTTTTAAGGTCCTGTGTCTTACCTTTAAGATCTTGAGAGGTATAGGCCCTGAGATTTTGTCCAGTTGCCTCTCTTTCTATGTCCCCACCCGTACCCTCCATTCCCAGGGCCTGGCCCTCGCTGTAGTCCCCAGATTCAAACTCAGCCGTATGGGGGGTCGTTCTTTCAGTGTAAAAGCTGCATCAGCTTGGAACGCCCTCCCTGTTGAAATTCGTCTGCTGGAGGACCTCCTGACCTTTCGGAGGGCTATAAAAACATTCTTGTTTTAACTGCCTTTTTTATATCTTCATTTTCCTGTTGTGTTATGTTCCTCCTTGTCTCTGCGCCGGGACGCTCCTTGGCTGGAGTATCTGTGCGCATAATAAATCAATATAACATAACATAACATAACATACGTCCCCTTTCCTCTGTGCCCGCGGAAGAAGTATATGCACTGACTTTGGGAACCAGTGCCAGTCTTGTCTCTTGGCAGGCAAACAATGTTCTTCAAAGCTGATCGCCCTTGGACTTTTACACTTTCCTCTGCAGTGCTCAGCTGCTTCTATTTATTTTCTTTATTATTTCATGCTTTTCTTTCCAGCCCAACTATCATGTCAACTATAGGAAACGCAGGCCAATTCAATTCACTATTACGAATAAAACATAGGCATTTATTAATTACATGAAATGCACTTTTCACTGTTTACCACCCACCTTTTGCACTATCCCATGTTAATATATTTTTCTTAGCAAAGCTTTAAGCAAAAGCGGCATTATTTATTATTTTTAAAGCAAGATGCAAAATGCGAAAAGCGGCCTAGTCATGCAATATTTTGTTTCTTTCGAGGCGCAAAGTAAAATGCGGCATAGTTCTTTCATGCGTCAGTTCACATTAGTGTATACATGCGCTAAGTGATTGCCCACGTATTCGTGTGATTTGTACTATAGTCATCACTGCACACTGTTGGTAAATACTACGGGATTGTTAATTCGAGCAGGTTTTATTTTTCTCAAAACCCTGCTCCATCATCATTCTAGAGAGCAAGGACAGCAATGGAGCAGATATATTCAAGGATCAGGGCTGAAGGAACTGGTTAACTTAACACCTTCAAGAGAAGGTATCCTTCCCTGAGGCACCCTCATGTGGAGGGTGAGAATTTAGTCCCCCAATCTAGAACAAGAGAACCAGATTAATTACCTGAACATAAAGCCATTGAGGGTTTATTAACCAGAGAATGGGCAAATGTGTTAAAACCAGTTTCCCTAGATTTCTTGCTATGAGATATCCTCTTGAGGATTTTCTAGAAGATTTTCCAGCAACAATCAAGGTGGACTAATTGATGACTGTTTTAGCATAAAGTGGCACTATCGTATCCTAATATGCAGCTTCCTTTGATCCAGCAGATAAAAAGGTTGTGGGAAAAATACAGAGGACTTATTTGGCTTCTAATTTGCCCATAGAGCTGAAGCATATGCCAGGTGTACAGTCGAGTCACACCTACAAGATTTCCACACCTTGGCAGTGGAGCTATAACAGGGTGAGAATTTTACCGTTAGAGTTTCCATCATAGAGGGTTGGTTAGATTTCAATCTGACATTTTGTTTGACTCATTGTCCGCTGCTGCAGCACACTGCAACTCAGGTTCAGCCTTTGTGGCTAGATGTTACACGTGGATGTGCTCCTGGAAAGATCATCAGTCACATACTTCCTGTGTTCCTGTCAAGCTAACCAAGTTGTTTCATCTACATATTTAGAATACAGAAAACAAATAACTCCATTACAGCCACCTTTAGGAGAAAGAGGATTTGTTGAATTTTTATGAGCTTATGGTCAGGCACAAGTCAAGAGATTTCATTAAGCCCTTTCATGGCAGGGGACAAGACTGGGTTCTCCCTTCGCTGAAAGATCCTCGCATCACCCAGCTATGCCTCTAGCACCTCCTGCAGCCCCCAAATCCTGAATATCCCCACAGAATGGGTGAAAGGAACCAAACTTTCTGTTTTTTATCTGTTGTGTTGTAGATAGCTTGCAAAACAAAGCGCCGGGACACTCTTTGAGTAGCCGTGCGCTATATAAAACCCCAGTATAACATATAACATAACTTTTTTGAGATCTGCTAAACAGATGTCTCAGACTCCTATGATTTTTGACTGGTAAAGGAGGGATACAAGAGAAATGTTGCTAATTTTACCAAAGACATCTTTCTTCCAACACCTACTCCAAGCAATCCAGCCAAGCCTCAAGGGTTACTCAAAGGAATTCAGGACTTCTTGAAAAGGGGGTCGATAATTCCTGTTTTTGGTACAAAATCCCTCTGGAGAATTTTGACCAGCCTGGATCTAAAAACTGTGAACACTTACAATCCCTACTAGCATAAATTATTCCTACCTAATGACAAATGCAGGCGGGTCTTAAAGTTGCATGGACACAATGAGGGCCAGTGGGTAACAGGCCCAGATGTCTGGCCTGGGTAGCTCATGATCACTGGGTGTGCTGTGTTCTGTGTGTTCCTAACTTCATATGGCATCTAACTTTATGGTGTTTTGGGAATGCGCGCCCCTCCTGCCATGTGTGTTTTATTGGCGCCAATCTCCTCAGACCATAGTGGTGCCGCTGCCTATCCTGTCTGTGGGACTAATCTGGGTTTTTCCTGTTTGCACCTTTGTCTTTCTGGTTACGTGCCACTCGAACTGTCATCTATCAATCAGTATCCTCAGGCCTCAGGTGCAGGGACTGCCTTACTAGGTATTTCTGACTCGGGTCTGATGGAGAGGTCATATCGGGGAACTTCAACAACAGTGATTAAAATTTGCCTGTAGTAGTAGTAGTAATATTCAATAACATTTTTATCATAAAAGTTGACATTCATTACAGTACCAAAAAGACCACCAAACCATACGTCCATTCAGCTATAGATTAAAAACAAAAAAAATTACACACAATAAAAAAAAAGGTAAAATATGCAATAAAAACACAATATATAATTACATAAAAACATCGTACAAAAGTCCATAAAAAGAGTCGTCTATTGGGGCATGAACTTTGTCCTGCGCACGCGAGTCTGCCATGCACTACCCAAAAACTTTGCTACTCCGCAGATCAGGACTAGGGAGGAAGTATCAGTAATAAATACTCGCAGGGCCGTCCGGTGACACCTAAGGCCCAGCTCCTTACATATTGGCTTTAGCCATGTCTTTCTTGCGCCCCTATATGCTGGACATGCAAAGAGGAGATGACTCTTTAGGGGCAGCACACCCAAGGCAAGGTTTAGCTGGCGAGCTTAAATTGTTGCACCCTTCCATAAATTCGTTCACCGGGAGGGTCCCAAATCTTAATTTTAAATAGAGTAATCTATCCAGGGTTTTTTGTATAAAATCAAGAAACGGTTCAAGTTTCCTTCCAGGTTTAAACTCTAGGAACTTCTCTGAAAGGGTACCCCCTTTCCCTCTACATAGGTCCGCCTCCAGTACCCAATCCCAGTATAATTTCTTCATTACTTGCTTGGGCGGAGGTGCTTGGCTGGCCCATACTTCATAAAATCCTAATTTTAAAACCAGCTGTCTGAGATTATTCAACCACTTGATCTTGTTGCTCAAATTAAGTGTGAGCAATTCGTCCAAGACAGCCGCATAATCTGAGAGTAATGGGGTCCTCCTTAATCGAACCCAGTAAAGTAATGGGCGCAGACAAGCTATGTCCCTTAATGACCGCCTGCCCATATCTTGTCATAATGGTTTTAACGGAGTGGAGGTGGGGAGTGACACCAGTTCACGGAAAAACTTATTTTCCGATCTCACTAGGTCAGTAGTGTTCTCAAACCCCCACAACTCTGATCCGTAGAGTGCCGAGGTCAGAGCTTGACCCTCATACACAGAAAGGGCCGGAGCTACAGGTTTGCTCGTTGACTCTCGCTGCTCCCGCAGGATCGCTCCAGATACACGCTTATGATTTAAAAGCATTTTGGCAAAATGATCCCTCCAATTCATCCGACTATTGACCCTTACCCCCAAATAGTCGAATGAGTCTACCAACTCCAGTGGGGTGCCATTAAGGGAGACATTATTCCTAAATCTTTTAGAAGGGGAGAAGGCCATAAGCTTTGTCTTAGAGGTATTAATGGTAAGACCTTTATCCTCACAAAATGAGCTGAAGCGGTCCAACAGCTTTTGAAGGCCAGAGGGGGTTTTAGAAATCAGGAGGGTGTCGTCCGCAAAGAGCAGGGTAGGTGTTTTTTCCCCCGCCAGGGATGGGGCGTCGGCTGGGTCCTCCCTCAAATGGTCCACCACCCCATTCACAAAGAGTGAGAACAAAGTCGGCGCCATCACACATCCCTGACGGACTCCCCTACTCACAGTCACCCTCTCTGTCAGCTGGCCCTGGGATCCCCATCTAATCCTTGCATAGTTCCCCTCGTGTAATTTCATAATGAAATCAAGGAGGGTGACAGGGAGCCCCATTGTTTGTAGTACATTCCATAATCTGGAGCGTGGCACTAGATCAAAAGCTGTTTTAAGATCTATAAACGCCAAATACAGGCTACCCTTCCCGATGGTCACGGTCTTCCAATAAATAGCAAAAAATCGGAAGACCTGGTCCATCATGCCCACCTTCTGTCTAAATCCCGCTTGGAAATGGGAAAGGATGTTCTCCTCTTCTATCCAGGACCCTACCCTGGAGATAATTACCCTGCCAACCACTTTCTGAATCACGTCTATCAGACTGATTGGTCTGTAGTTGGCAGGGTCATCCCCCCTTTTTAAACACTGTTACCACCTCAGCCCCCTTCCAGGAATCCGGGACTGGGTGGCCCCTTGAAATCAGGTTCATTATTAGGGAAATGAGGTTTGCCCATGTTACAGGGTCATTTAGAAGGAGATCCCCGGGGAGCCCATCGGGCCCTGCCGCCTTTCCCAGGGCCAGATGTTTAATGGCCGTTTTTACCTCATTAACGGAGAAGGGGTCTTCGGGAACCATGGGTACTCTGCCAACACTATCAAGTACCAATGGTAGAGAGCATGGCTCGACTGATCCGCCGTATAGCTCATAAAAATGTGAGTGCCACTGTTGTTCCGTTATATGATTCGAGATGGGCTCTGCACCCCCCCTCCTGGCTTTGTTGATTAGATCCCAGAATAGGGAAGAGTTCTCATCTGGAAAGCGGATTTAAGATCCTGCCAATGTTGTTCTTCACATTCCCGTTTAGCTAGCACCAAGGACCTGGCGTAGTCCTTCCTAGCCGCTCTAACTAGTGAAGGATTTTTTTAAGCAAAGCTGCAGTTAGTGCCTTCCTTTTATCCCTACAATGAGCCGAGTACCAGGGATTACTTGATTTTACCTGAGTGTGGTTCTGTCTGCCACTACTACCCCGTATGGTGAAATATTGGCCCACTTTCTCTATTGCACTTTTGTACACTAGTGGGAAAGAAAGGCCCTGTAAACTTACAGGTTCCACTGCGAAATGCTCTAGGTCAGCGATCATCTCTACTAAGTGCTCACTAATCTTGCTCAAATTCCCTTCCTGGGATTGCACTCTTTCCCATTTTAGTCTGCGGTTGGAATTAAAGGGAACAACTTCCTTGGTTTGCATTATGGGTGGTTTAATTCTTGTTTCATTTTTTTGTCCCCCACCTTAACTTCATGCACAATGCGTTATGGTCACTATCCTGGGATGGTATTACCTCCATATCAATTAGATCTCGCCACAGATCAATGTCCAGTAAGATATAGTCTATTCTTGATGGGCCAATAAGCCTGTTAAAGGTATTTGCCCCGTCTGGATCAGAGCTTGTCCTTCCATTTAGCGCTCTCAGATTGTATTCCAGGGTCAGGGCATTGATCTGAATTGCCCTCGGGGACCATTTTTTAATTGGTTCTAATGTCAGGGCAGGTATAAACCGTCTAGAGTCTTCCTCCTCTATCCCCAGGGAATCTTCCCTACTTAGGGGTTCAAAGGTACAGTTAAAGTCACCTCCTACAATAGTTTTAGATAGCGGAGGTCTGTTAGCTATTTCTAAGTCTAGAACTGTTATCGTGTGTGACATTTGGGCCCCAGCAGATCCCCTTGCATAGACATTGTACAAATCTATCTTGCTGTCCCTATCTCGCCCTTGGAAAGAAAGATGTAAAATATCATCAGATGCTGATTTGTGGACAGTGATGTTCCAGTTTAATGCAATCTTAATCCAAACATGGTGGCCCCCAACTGGTCTACCCTTCCCTGAACTTGTTGCAGGGGTATAAAAAGTAGAATACCCAGATTTATATATGGGGAGCAGACTCCATGTCTCTTGGAACATACAAATGTCAAATTTGTCGATGAAGTTATTCCATTCTGGTAAGACCACTATTTTTTGTAGCCCTGCAATGTTCCAGTAGACTAATTGTATCACCTTCTGGTTCATTGCAGGGACAGCCGGTATAACTCCCTTACTCCCGTCTCTCCCACTTGGAATTGATTCAACACTATCTGTGCTAGTACTTAATTGGTCCTGAGGGGTACTACTGGCAACATTACCTACCAATTCCCCGTGACCGCTACGTATTTGAGGTAAGGGATTCTGCCACGCCCGGCGTCATTCGACCTGATCCAACGCGCTGTACCTATTTCTTTGTGGAAATTGAAAGAGTAAAGAGGAATGCGGTTGGTAGACCTCCCAAGGTGTTATTCCCTGTCTAGTATTTGGTGGCACAATAATATGACCCCACCTCCTGTAGGATACCTCTCCTCTGACCAGGTCTCCAGTGGGGGGTAGGGTAGAAATATGTTAAATGTAGAGGGAAAATTTGGGTATGTGACCAGAATTGTGACCTGTTGCACATGTATTCTACTGCTTGGGGTCTCCTAAAATTAATTACTACGCAGTTTCCCGCGATAGTTTTAGGCCCAGTCCCTATCCAGTCCACCCTTCTTACATTCAATATTTCACCAGAGGTGTTGGGGGGAAGTGGCCTGTTTGAGTTAAGTCATTGTACGCATTTGTTTTTTAATTCAGTGTGATCCTCGCTTTTCCCCTGACTTAGAGGGGGAACCCCGGCATTGACCACAACATATGGTAGGGACTCGGCCGGAAGGTCCAAGTTAGGCAGAACTAATTGGGTCCCCTCCTCCAGACTAACTCTACTAGATCTCGGATGGCAGTTTGCTGCATCTGTGCTGTTTTCTGTAGAACCCCCAGGCACAGTGCTTTTCCCCTTCTCAACTATACCAGCACTAGTCAAGGGTAACACAGAATCATGGGTGGAATTAGCAATTCCCTGAGCCAGTGGGACTGATATACTTTTGCCGCCTGGTAATATTTTTGGGTCGGGGATAACAGTAGGCTTACTGGTACTGGGGTTCCCAGGCGGGCTACTCAACTGGGCTCTCCCTAAGCCTGCATTATTAATCGTAGAAATCAATCTATCTAATCTATATGACAATGGTTTAAAGTAGGAACCAATAATCTGCTCAATATGGGCTTCTAAATCAGATAGAAGATGCGTCACCCAGACTGGAGTTCCCAGATTATGTAAGGGAGGACCAGCGACAGGCTGCACATCATCCGATACATTTACAGATGTTTTAACCAGTTTTTTATTTTTACTTTTCTTACTTTTCATACGAGGCTTAGGGGCTTTTCTAGCTACGGCTTGTGGGGGAGAGTTAGAGGCCTCTGGGATATCAATTACATCTTGAACTATTTGCGTACAAGGCAAATCAGCAAAAGAGCACATAATAGAAGAACTAAAGTCTGGGGGGTTATTTGTACCAGCTGAAAAATCCCCAACGGCTTGAAGAGGGGGAATAGCGGGATAGATAGATAATCGCCTCTCCGTATTCTCTATTGCAGAAGCCACAACTCCAATAGTCTTCTGTAACATCTTATCAATGGCAGTAAGACTTGGGAGGGGTTGTGCCGTAGCAACCTGAAGCCTTGTAATACGGCAAGAGGAAGCGGACTTAGGCATGTTACCCTTGTCACTCATAGCTACAATATGTTAAAAGTCACACAATGCACTTTACCCAAACTTATACACCAAAATAGTCGTAAAATCTAAAAACAAACAATAAAATTTAGGGTCGAAAAGCGTCCTACTACTAAAGTTATATAATATTTAAACAATTGGTCAATAAAATATGCATAGTTACAAGCACCTCAGAAGCAGTTCCTAAGTGTTCTGGCAAGGCGTTAGAGGGGTGGCCCAGCCCAGCCTCGTCCTGCCTCAGACGGCCATCAATCAATCAATCAATCAATCAATCTATCAAGACATTTATAGAGCGCACTACTCACCCGTAGGGTCTCAAGGCGCTAGGAGGGGGGGGGGGGCCGTTACTGCTCGAACAGCCAGGTCTTGAGCTTCTTCCTGAAGGAGAGGTGGTCTTGGGTCAGGCGCAGGTCGGTCGGGAGGGAGTTCCAGGTCTTGGCGGCCAGGTAGGAGAAGGACCTTCCTCCTGTTGTCGCTCTTCGGATGCGGGGGACGGCGGCGAGGGCGTGGCTGGTTGATCTGAGGTGGCGCTTGGGAGCGTAGAAGTTGATTCGGTTGTTGAGGTAGCTCGGTCCTTGGTTGTGTAGGGCTTTGTGTGCGTGGGTGAGGAGACGGAAGGTGATTCTTTTGTTGACGGGGAGCCAGTGCAGGTCTCTCAGATGTCCGGAGATGTGGCTGTTTCGTGGGATGTCGAGGATGAGTCTGGCTGAGGCGTTCTGGATCCGCTGGAGTCTCTTCTGGAGCTTGGCGGTGGTTCCGGCGTAGAGGGCGTTGCCGTAGTCCAGTCGGCTGGTGACGAGGGCCTGGGTGACAGTCTTCCTGGTCTCGGTGGGGATCCACCAGAAGATCTTCCGTAGCATGCGTAGGATGTTGAAGCATGACGAGGAGACGGCGTTGACTTGTCTGGTCATGGAGAGGGAGGAGTCCAGGATGAAGCCCAGGTTGCGTGCGTGGTCCGTCGGTTTGGGTGCGGTGCCCAGGGCGGGGGGCTACCAGGAGTCGTCCCAGGCAGAGGGCGAGGAGCCCAGGATGAGGACCTCCGTCTTGTCTGATTTCAGTTTCAGGCGGCTGGTCGTCATCCACTCGGCTACATCTCTCATCCCTTCGTGCAGGTTGGCTCTGGCGGCGGCGGGGTCGTTGGTCAGGGAGAGGATCAGCTGGGTGTCGTCGGCGTAGGAGATTATGTTGAGGTTGTGTTGGCGTGCAATGGCCGCGAGGGGGCTCATGTAGACGTTGAAGAGGGTGGGACTCAACGAGGATCCCTGAGGGACGCCGCAGATGACTTCGGTGGCCTCTGACTTGTACGGTGGTAGGCGGACTCTCTGTGTTCTTCCATCGAGGAAGGAGGTGATCCATTCCAGTGCCTTCTCCTGGATTCCGATGTTGCCGAGGCGCTGCACAAGGGTGCGGTGGCAGACAGTGTCGAATGCCGCGGAGAGGTCCAGGAGGATGAGGGCCGCTGTTTCTCCGTTGTCCATCAGGGTTCGGATGTCATCGGTGGCAGCGATGAGGGCGGTCTCGGTCCTGTGGTTGGCTCGGAAGCCAGACTGTGAGGGGTCGAGGGATCCATTCGTCTCGAGGAAGGCGGCCAGCTGTTTGTTGACAGTCTTTTCGATGACTTTGGCCGGGAACGGGAGGAGCGAGATGGGACGGTAATTCTTGAGTTCGGTGGGGTCCGCTGTAGGTTTCTTGAGTAGAGCGCTGAGTTCTGCGTGCTTCCAGCTCTCCGGGAAGGTGGCGGTGTCAAAGGAGGTGTTGATAATGTCCCGCAGGTGGGGTGCGATGACAGCGTCGGCCTTGTTGAAGACGTGGTGAGGGCAGGGGTCGGTCGGAGATCCGGAGTGGACGGAGTTCATTGTGCGGATGGTGTCTTCGGTGCTGATCGGAGTCCAGGCGCGGAGGGTGGTGGTGGGTGGCGTTGCTGCGGTTGTGGCGTGCGTTGGTTGGATGCTGAAGCTGTTGTGTATGTCCGCGATCTTGTTGTGGAAGTAGGACGCGAGGGACTTGCAGAGGTCTTGCGACGGGGTGATGTCGTTGTTTCCGGCGTTGGGGTTGGAGAGCTCTTTCACGATGTTGAAGAGTTCCTTGCAGTTGTGTGCGTTGTTGTCCAGTCGGTCCTTGTATGTATTTTTCTTGGTGGCGCGGATCAGTTGGTGGTGTTTCCGGGTGGCGAGCTTGAGGGTGGTCATGTTGTCCATTGTTGGTTCCCTTCTCCATACTTTCTCGAGGGCTCGGCAGTTCTTCTTGGAGCTCTTGAGTTCGTCGGTGAACCATGGGGTTTTTCTGCTGCCGGGTCTGCTGGGCGGGGTCCTCAGAGGGGCGAGTTCGTCCGCGCAGTTGCTGATCCACTTCGTGAGGTTGTCGGCGGCCTGGCTGGGGTTCGCTGAGCCGGCGGGAGGGTGCTGGCTCAGGGAGGCGGTGAGCTGGTCGGCTGTGATCTTGGTCCAGCTTCTTCGGGCAACCTGTTGCTGGTGGTGGTGGATCGTCGTTCTTTTGGAGGTGAAGTGGACGCAGCTGTGGTCCGTCCAGTGGAGTCCTGTTGCGTGGCTGAAGGCAATGTCTTTGCTGGATGAGAAGACGGTGTTGAATGTGTGTCCGGCGAGGTGGGTGGGGGTGGACACCAGCTGCTTGAGTCCGAGGTTGGCGAGGTTGTCGAGCAGGGTGATGGTGTTGCGGTCGCTGTTGTTCTCCAGGTGGAAGTTGAGGTCCCCCAGGAGGATGTAGTCGGCGGAGGGGAGGGCATGCGGGCTGATGAAGTCGGCGATGTCCTCGCTGAATCGTGTGCGTGGTCCCGGGGGTCGGTAGATCAGGGTGCCTCTGAGGGTGGTCTTCGGGTCGGTGTGGATCTGGAAGTGCAGGTGTTCGGCGGTGGTTAGGGTGTCGTCGGTGTTGGTCGTGATGCGGATGGTGTCTCTGTGGATGATGGCGATGCCTCCTCCCATCTGGTTGGCGGTGCGGTCCCTCCGGGTGATCTTGTATCCCTCTGGGATGGCGATGGCGATGTCGGGCGCTGAGGAGGCATTCATCCAGGTCTCCGTGAGGAAGGCGATGTCAGGGGCTGTGGTGTCGAGGAGGTTCCAGAGTTCGATGGCGTGTCTGTGGACGGAGCGGGTGTTGAGCAGGATGCACTTGAGGTGGTTGCTGCTGGTGTTCGGCTTGGCGGGTGCTGGTGCAGGGTAGGTCCGGATGCAGGTGAACTTGCAGGCGTGGCAGCTGAAGGGTCCGTGGGTGTGCCTCGGGGTGGCTCGGTGACATCCCGGGATACCGCCGGTGTAGAGTGCGATGAGTTCGGCGGCGTTGTAGGTTCGTCGGGTCGGCTTCCGTCGGTGGGGGCCAGGGGTCCTTGCACTGTGCGCGGTCCAGGCGCGGACGGGCGCAGACGGGCTTACCTTTGGCGCGCCTTCGGCGCACAATCGGCGCGCCCGCTGCGCGTCACCGCTGCGCGTTCGCACGGTCGCCATATATGGCGAAGTGCGCGGGGGGGCGGAGCAGCTGGGAGGCGGGAGCGGGGAGGGTACAGAAGGCAAAAGGGGCGGGGTTAGCGGTGGTGGCGGGAAGCGGGGAGGGAGGACGAAGGGCAGCTAGGCAATGCAGAAAGGAAAATACAATAAACTAGAAAAAGAAACAGGCAATACAGAACGACAAAAAACAATTCAAAACGGCAAAGACAACAGGGGCCGGTCAGGCGAGCATGGACCACGCCGCTCGAAGGCAGGGGGCGTGGTCACGCGGCGGCAGCGAGGCAGTCAGGCAGGGTAGGCACACGCAGCAGCTGGTGGCCGTGCGGCGCGGGGGTGTCCTAGAACTAGGTCACACTCACCTGCGTCGCACAGTCGCCATATATGGCCAAGTGCGCGGGGGGGCGGAGCAGCTGGGAGGCGGGAGCGGGGAGGGTACAGAAGGCAAAAGGGGCGGGGTTAGCGGCGGTGGCGGGAAGCGGGGAGGGAGGACGAAGGGCAGCTAGGCAATGCAGAAAGGAAAATACAATAAACTAGAAAAAGAAACAGGCAATACAGAACGACAAAAAACAATTCAAAACGGCAAAGACAACAGGGGCCGGTCAGGCGAGCACGGACCACGCCGCTCGAAGGCAGGGGGCGTGGGCACGCGGCGGCAGCGAGGCAGTCAGACAGGGTAGGCACACGCAGCAGCTGGTGGCCGTGCGGCGCGGGGGTGTCCTAGAACTAGGTCACACTCACCTGCGTCGCACGGTCGTAGACGGCTCGCCCTTTGCCTGGGCTTAGCCCGGCACGTCCCGCGTGCGTTCCCGCGACGCGGGGGCTGTGCGCGGTTTTACAGCACCTCCGGGCGCGGGAAGTGAGTTGGGCGGCTCCCGCCGCTAGTGTGCCTGGAAAATGTAGTCCCTCGGCGGCCGCGTTGATGGCGAGTGTGGCAGCAGGAGGGCTACAGGGAAGTCACAGTGGTTCCAGTTAACGGCCAGCAGGTAAGGAAAAATGCCCCCAACAAAGCAACAGCACCGGCTCCACCGGGGCTGTGCGCCGTTTTACAGCACTTCCGGGCGCGGGAAGTGAGGTGGGCGGCTCCCGCCGCTAGTGTCCCTGGAAAATGTAGTCCCTTGGCGGCCGCGGTGATGGCGAGTGCGGCAGCAGGAGGGCTACAGGGCAGTCACTGTGGTTCCAGTTAACGGCCAGCAGATAAGGAAAAATGCCCCCAACAAAGCCTGTATCATTGCATACATCGACATCAATATTAACATTCGCAGAGAGTGCAGCCAGCACCTACTGTGCAGATGATGGAAGGGGAGCTTCTAGAAAACTCTCTCTGTGTAAGTAACAAGTATAAACACAGAGACCTCTTGGTGCTTTGACAGGAACTCTCCTGTGAGCGGAAGCACTACCCAGGGCTTCTGTGCCCAGCTGAGACCTCCTGTCTGACATTGTCAGTGGGTTCCCCAGTTTGCTGGCAAGGGTGATGCTAAACAACAGACAGCAGGTGAAGTACTTCAAGTTCCAATTACTATTTTTTGTGTACATGCAGTTATCTTTCTATGCATTTATTCTTGTGTATATTCATTCACGGTATGTATTTATTTTACATGTGCAATATTGCCATTTGATGTATGGGAACTTGCTGCAATAAATATTCCCCTTTTACTTGCCAAATGAGTGTTGAACTTTGTTTATCCAGTATTTTGGTATTCTAAAGTTGAAGAGTCCTATTTTGAAGAGTGTTCATGTTTAGTCCTGGTATTTTGAAGTCTTTCTTAGGTGTTCTGGAGAGAAAAGCGAGACACTTGCATTTTGATTCTACCTATTTTAAGGACTGCAGTTTTACAGCAGGGAACTCCTACTTGTAGGAAACAACCCACCAACAGTACAAAAAATGAGAATGGGCAGCAATGACGTGCACAGTCCTGTCAATTATCGGGGGAACCAGGAGAATCAACTGATGTACTAATCCTGCTCAGGGGCCCCTCTCTCCTTACAAATGTCGGTTTGTAAATTAAGTAGTGCTTGGATGGCAAGAGCCAGAGTTCCATTGTCCATGTAATTTCCTGGGATAAACATGTAAATGGACGCACCGATCTTGGCACACCCCCCTCCCTCCAATGCTGTCATCAAGTCCAACACATATCAAAATTGCACCACCCTGAGGCAATTGGCTCTCAGTTCTTGCAGGAAAGTAGGACCTGCTTTTATGGTTACCCCCACTTTTTGCTGGTGTCATTCTGTTTTGACTAGTCTGACTGGTTCCCTGCTAATCAGGACCCCAGTCTCTGTGCTACCTCCCTAAATTGGTCCATGGTGAGTACTTAGGTACCCCCCAGAATGGCTACTGGTGTCCCCTTGTAAGACCCTAATATATGGTACTAAAGTACACAGGGCCTAGGTACACCAGGGGTCCCTGCTGGGCTGAAGCATGTATTATGCCACCTATGGGAGACCCCACAATTTGTGACTACAGCCCTGTCATTGCAGCCTGTATAAGCTGATGCTAGCACCACTTACATCAGATATATGTTTTCTCATATCTGAGGTCACTACACTTAAAACCCATAAGTCACCCCTAAGGCAAGCCTTTCAATCCTGAAGGTAGGGTGCTTGGTTATAAGTGTGACGGTGCCCCTGCATGAGCAACACACCACTAGAAACCCCAGAGTTTATTCTCCAGTGGTTGTAAGTGTGTCAGCCATTACAATACATATAGTGGCCATTCGTCATTACGGAATGGCTAACTAAAAACTGGCTGTAACAAACCCTGGTATGAAACATGTTGGAATCATATCCCAATACCGTAAATGGTGTTGGAGGTATGATTCCATGCACTGTGGGGCTCCTCCGGGAAGCCCCTGTGCTCCCGGTACCAGTCTTTCAGAGTCTGACAGCAAGCTAGGGCTACTGCTGACCACATACATAATTCTGCCCTCCTGCTGCTGAGCCAACCTCAAGCAGGGGAAGGTATAACAATAGGTTTCCTGTCACAGGAAGGGGTAACCACCTTCCAGACAGGACTTAGTGTATTAGGCTAGGGGTGCTTGCCAGCGCAACTAGACTGCTTTGAAGGGCACATTTGATGCCCTCTTTGCATACTCTAGTTGGAACCAGTTCAGAAAGCCATTTGCTCCCGCTCTGGTGTGAAACTGGACAAAGGACATGGGAGTATCCTCCCCACTGTCCAGCCCCTCATCTGGGAGGGATACCTGAATTGCCCCAACCCTTTCCTTATGGTACTTATAGGCTTACCTGTGGGTGGTTCTTCAGATTCCTCAAGGGACAAGATTCAGGTCTGAAACCACTTCATATTCAACCTTTTAGGAACTTTGGACTTCTTCGGTATTTGCTTTGGGAAACAAGACTACATCTGGAAGACTCTTGCTGCTCCTAGTCTCATTGTCTTGTCAGTCTTCTGCATTGCCTGTGCTGAGCTTCATCCAGATTAGTTTCTAGGCTTGTGGGCATCAAAGGCACCTGAAGGAATCTCACTGGGAGTGAATGAGTCACTTCCGTGCATCTGCAGGCACAGCAACTAGGCTGACCGGTCTGTTGCTCCCGGCGTCATCCGGACATTGAAAGGCCCAGCAACACAGGTGGTAGTTCTGAAACTCCCTTAAGGCCTGCACTGTTTTCTCATTTGTGCCGAGTGGAGTCATTACTTTACCTCTGAAGAACCAGGAATACAATGTAAGTTTCCATACAATTAGGGGTTACCATTTCCTTCTAATCATGTGTACCTATCTTTCTCGGTGTCCAATATTTTGTGACATGGGTTATCTAAGCTTGTGTTTAACCCTCCCCTACAACACTAATTTCCCTTTGTATCTTCGAAGTGGATGGCGCTGCATTGGAACGTTGTTGGAGATGGATGCCCAGCAGGGGGCCAGGTCCTGGGACCAAGCACAAGTGTACTTTGATGTGGACCAAGGCTAAATGATCTACAGAGGATAATTTTATCTCTACCAGCTCAGGAGCATCACCACCTATGAAAGATGAGTTAGCGACTATGCTGGATGCCTGTGTGAGCTCTCTTCTTGAGGGACTAGACTCCAAATTGGGCCCAATTAAGCAATGACTGACGGAAATGAAAAGGGATTTCTCCTACTGGCTGCAACACAATGAGAGGACCAGTAACACAGTCTCCAGTTACCACGTGGCTACCTTGGCCATTGGGAGGCACAAGGGCAAAGATCAGATTGTCCCCACACTGGCACAAGGCATTGTACACAAGACCCACCTTCAGCTGCAAGAGAGCATCATCCCCCCTGTCCTACCCCTGCTACAGCCTATCCCACCCTTGTAATGAAAGGAAGGGTCACAGGCGGGGGCGCTCTCTATGGAAGCTGTTGGGATAAAGCGCCATCAAACCTGCAATTTGCCCCATAGGAGAGAGCGTGCAGTAGGTGGAGTTAACTACCTCATAATCAAGGACTCAGGCACCCAGACACAGGGCTGAAATATTATTTATTTACCACCAGAAGCAACACTGTATGTTGTGGTCCTAGGAAATGTACCAGTGCTAAAGCCTGGTTCCACCAAAGACTTCTGCCAGTTAAAAAATAAAGTCTTGCACTCGTTTAACTAAAACATATGCTTGGGATTTAAATTGGAGAAGCACATAATTATGGCCAGGAGGGTGGCCTGGATGAATATAAGGTAAAAAAAGAGCTGCAGTAGAGACTGTGTAATAATCAACTTCAACCAGCTACATTTGGCAGAGAGAATTCTTCATTCGGCCAGCGACTGTTCCACAATAGGCCTAGTTTCTTCCATCATGGCCCTTCCCCTGAGCATTTTTTATAGCACTCTGCCCCCAGATTTAACTCCAACTTCATGGCTCACTATGAAATCTTCAGGTTCAACCCCACAGGAGTGGTTCCAGGCCTCCACACTCGTCCAAGTTTTTAATTCCTTTGCCCGCCTTGGGCATCTTGATACTGTGATTCACTTGAAGGATCTGTAACAATGACCCCCATAGCCCGTTCACCATCACCAGTCCCTCTGTACCATTGGGCCATATCAACCACGGATTTCACCCTAGGGACCCTGGTTCTTTTAATCTTATCTCCTGGCTAGCAAGATCAACGTTACAGAATGATTCTGTTTTGTTAAAATATTTGATTTTGTTTGTTTGCAAGAGACATGGGCTATTGATAACTCCCTTCCTTTGGAAGGGTACAAGTCCTTCTCAGTGCGTGCAATTCCTTTGAAGTTGGGCAGAGCCTCGGGGGTCTCACTGTTTACGTTTCCTCAAGATTAAAAGGTGAAATTGTTGAACTGAACACAAATATCCCTTGCCTGCAGTCCTTGTTAATTTCTCTAGGGCCTAGCAGTTTAATGCTTCTGAATTTCTATAATGCTACTTCATCTCTCCCCGAAGTGTTTAATATAACGCTGCTGGTCACCTTTTTGACTAACTTTAATAGCTCTACTTGACACACCTCTAACAACATGGTGGAAGATTTTAATATTCATCCATGCGGGGACCCAAGATCGCAAGGTATGGGGTTTCTCATTGTCATCATTATTCATTGGCACATCTTGGACATAGTGTTCAGGGGGACACTCTCTAAACACCCTAGTATGTGAATTTGACCTTCAATCAACAATGTGTAACCTGGACCCAAAACAGAGGGTCATCATTCCCACCTTCAAAGGGCAAGGTGGTGTTTCATTTATTGACTATATCTTTGTCTCCACACCTCTTTGATATCTGATTCTAGTATCAAAGCAAGTATCTTGAGCAACCACAAACCGCTATATCTTAAAGCCAGTTGGCCTCTATTGAGCATGAAGAAGGGGAGTGGGGGTGGTGCTGCACTTCAGACAACAGATTGGGGTAAAAGGTTTAAATGGGCACAACTCACTCTACTCTTTTTTGCGTCCCTTCAGGTTAAAAGCCAGAATGAGATCCAGATCTGCCTGGCTGCCCAATCACAGTTGGATGAGATAATTGTTAAAGCCTTTGAAATCTATCTCCAGCACCATTGCCGATCAATTTTCTATCCCATTGACCAAAAGCCAACACATCAGGGCACCTAGGTGGTTTGACTCAGGCTGTTCATTGGCTGCCAGGACACTTAAAAATGAACTACATGCACCCCTAGAAATAATGCCTTAGTTAGAATATGCAGAAAGTAGTATCAAAAGGCCCTTGGTACTTGTAAGGAAGACCTGAAGGAGGATGTTTGGAGTAAGCTCTTGGAAGCCAGTACAACAAGAGCAGTATCAAGTTTTAGAGTATTGTCAACAGCAAGCTCCTGGGAGGGGGAGATCTAACACATTGGATGCCCACATTATAGAGAATAACTGGGTCAGCCACTTCGAGGGTATATTTGGGGGCCCCACTGTTCAGTGTATACCGTTGAGGTAGGAAATAGAAAATCATCCCTGATAGTTTCAGAGGGTGAAGTGAGGCAGGGAATACGTGGTGTGACCCGCAACAAGGCTCCTGGCCTGAATAGATTCCCCCCAACCTCTATATGTCCCTTATAGATTTCTGAGTGCCAGTGTTCACCCCTGTTATAAATGTGCCGTTAGGTCTAGCCTCCTGGCCTCATGGGCTACCTCCATGATGGTTCCAGTGTTCAAAAAGGGAAACAGAGACAGCACACATTATTACAGGCCGATCTCCCTATTGGACTCAATGGCTAAAGTTTTTGGATAGATTCTGTTAGACAGGCTGTCCACATAGGCCGGAGAGAATAACATTTTATTGGATGCACAATATGGCTTCTGCCACGGCCATTCAACATTAGACCAATGCCTGAACCTTTTATGATAATGAATAAATATACAGTTGCACACCCTTGTACCATCTTCCTGGCATTCATGGACCTCTCTTCCGCATTTGATTGCATGAATAGATGCAAGTTGTGGCAGATTCCTCTCTCTCTTTTCACATGATCTACACTTGGACACTAATGCAGCTGTGCAATATTCAGGTGATTTGAAAGTCTCACGTACCTTCCCCATACGGAGCGGGTTCCCCTTTGGCAGCATTTTGGCCCCTTTTTTATTAAACATCTACATTAACTACCTGGAAAAGACCCTACTGGATACTAAGGTGGATTTCCCCCAGACAGGACGTCGAAGTCTCCCAGTTCTGTTGTATGCAGATGATGCCGTTTTAATGGCCAGGACTGAATGGGGCCTGCAAACTCTTCTAAACTCTTTTATCCACTTTATGGGGGAGCGGGACTTAAAGGTCAATAATTCCAAGTCCTACATTATGCAAGTGGGGGCACGCACTACCAGATCTTATACCTTTAAGGTAGGGTCGACCGGATCCCAAAGTCAAGTGTCTTTTCCTACTTGGGGGTTTTGATAGATGCCAAAATGAATTGGGGGTCTCAACTTGCAAGAAAAATGACCTGGCCCAAGATACTGGAGTCATATGTAATTTTGCCTGTATATTGAGGAAAAGACTGGTAGGGGCCCTGTTAAAGCTTTACAGGGCTAAGTGCATTTCCAAGGCACTTTATGGCAGTGAAATCTGGGGGACATTAACTCAGATGATCTCCAAATTGCAGACAATACATTTTTTAGATGACTTCTATCTGTCCCCCAGGGTACCCCCTCCTTGACTGTACAGGAGGAGCTTGGTATGATCTACATCTCTGACCTGATAGCATTTCGCCCGGTGCCCTTATGGTTAAAAACTTGTGCAGGCAAGAGGGCCATGTTAAATAAAGAGATTTAAAAGATTGTGCGGCCCTAGACCGTGCCTCTCGTGTACCATGGCTTAAATACATTGACAGGAATTTAACGAGTATGGGGTGAGGAGATCTCTTTACCGACCCAGACCGGGTCTTTAAGACGGAGTTAAACACCATTAGGGCGGCCTTCTTCGTGCAGCAGATTGTGGCCAGGGAAGAGAAGGAGCTTTTGAAGCAAGCAATCATCGTTTCATTATGTTAAGAGCAACTCAGATGGGGAGTGGAGCTTGCCGGCGCTGAAAATGACCGCCTAAGTGAGGAGCTCTGCATTTCAATAAACTATCCTGCATGAATCCTGCATTTACTCGAGGCCACGTCCCTGCAAACCACGGACCTGCAAGGCTGAGAAGACCCTCTTCCCAATTAGATATTCCGGCCGCGAAGAGAGAAAGTACATGTGGTGTGAAGCGTGAGTTCGAGCGGTGTGAACTCTAGGCCGCGAATCCCCAGTTTTGCAGCAAGCTGGGCGGCTGTGCCTGTTCATCCCGGCCGGAGCCCCTTGATCTTGAATAACACCCCGCGAGGCTGCCGTTGTGCGAGGGCGGT
This sequence comes from Lissotriton helveticus, assembly GCF_964261635.1. Taxonomy (NCBI): domain Eukaryota; kingdom Metazoa; phylum Chordata; class Amphibia; order Caudata; family Salamandridae; genus Lissotriton; species Lissotriton helveticus. The sequence continues at coordinate 1,076,929,217 of NC_136067.1, read as the reverse complement.
GCCCGTGGCGCATGACGCCTAGTCTCAGCTTGCGGTTGGTCACAGAGGACTGGCGGAGCTCTTGTTCTGCGGGACTCTGCTGGAGATGAGTGCCCCGCGGAGATAGCTTGTGAGGGAAATCAGACCGGAGCTGAGGTGCTCGTGGTGAGGAGTGCCTGCCTTGGGGTGCACCCCGAACTTTGGCACTACTACGGCGAGATCTGGACTGCACAATTTCGCCTCCCTGTCTTGTAAGTGCAGCTGAGAGGGGGGTACAACTCATTATTAACATCACCCAACAATTTGCACACCGACTCACAACCTGTACAGCGAAACCTGACTTTATTTTCACCTGCTGCTGCCTGCCGATGACACTGGTTGTCTGGTCCTGCTGCCACAACGGTCCCCCCCCTCGCTGCTGCGGATGCCATTGCCGCTAAATATGGGCACAAGGTACACGTCAGGGATTTTGGGTTTGGTGCCCTCTGCTCTGGTTGGCTGGAAGCCCCCCTTTTGATCTAATGGGGGTACGCCGAATTACGCAGGCCCCAATGCGAAGTGAGTTGTTGGGCCTGAGGCTACGGTGACCCCCAAACTTGCCAGCCGAGTGCCCTTTGTTTTGCTTGGTGTGCTCGGCTGCCGCCCCGGTGGGGGGCACCATGAACTGTGACCGCTCACTGTCTCACTCTGCTTGGCCTCCATCTGACGCGCCGTGCTCAAATCCTAGTTGTTGTGGGGCTGCTTCTTCCTGTCCTGGTAGGTCCACTGGGTGAGCTGCAATGGGCAGAACCAACAAAATGCAACAAAAACTGTCTTTCGAACAACGCAGACCCAGAGACCATTCTCGGACGGCTGAAGAAGAAGAGCAAGATGAAGAGCGGTAATGTGAGTCAAATGAAGGTGATCTTAAATCCATGCTGGCTTCTATGGAAAAAGGACTGCAAAACTTGCTAACGGTATTGGGGACGAAGATTGACTCCCTTTCCTACCACATGGACGGGATGTCTGAAAGAATGGACAAGCAGGATGAACGCCTTGACATGGCAGAAAGGCGCATCACGGAGGTGGAGAAAGCACAGACTGACATGGACACCGGCCACAAAAGTATGGACCTAGAGCTCCAAGTGTTGCTGGGCAAGACGGAAGACTTGGAAGCGAGGTCTTGAAGAAGTAACCTGCAAATTATTGGCTTGCCGGATTCGACCTCTACTGGCAATACGGAGCAGTTAATAGAAAAACTACTGACCACCCTACTGGGCTCTGACGCCTTCTCGACCAAGTTTGTGGTTGAACGAGCATACTGCTCCTTGGGCCCGTGCCCAGCACCTGGAGCCCCCATGAGGCCCATAATAGCAAAGCTACTCAATTATCGTGATAGGGACGCAGCGTTAAGAATCACAAGGGAGAAACAGTCTTTGCACTACAAGGGGTCTACACTTTCCATTTTCCCAGACTACTGTGAAGGTGCATGAGGCACGTTACCAGTTTGTGTCACTCAAGAAGCAGTTAAGAGACCAGAACATTGATTATGCACGGCTGTATCCAGCTTGCCTGCGTGTAAACTGCCAGGGCGAGTCGCATATTTTCACAGATCTCAACACGCTGCAAAAAGCCATAAAAGACTGAGCAAAGGAGCGGAGACATAGCCCAGAAAGGGAGGCCTTGCCTGGAGCGGTTGGAGGTTCCCTGTAGGAATAGGACTGAACTTTCCGTTTGATGCACAGATAAGAATTACATAATGGGGGGCAGCGCCTTGTGGAGCTAGTCTATTGATGATGACAGCCTTTGTGTAGGGCGGGTTAGCTTTTAGCACTCACTCAAGCTGCACAGTTATTCTGGTTTGCATGTACTGTCCTCACCGGCCTGTCCCTTTAGTGTTTAGTTGAGGGATTTATTGGGTTGTGCTCTGGGTTGCACGGATATAACACAGGCGGGGTGCGTGAGTCTTTGGTTAATGCTTAAAATATGCAGTTGGAGTGCGGAGGGCCGTCAATTGTTGCCCATTTGGACAATGAGATACAGTTGTCAACCTCTGCCTACGCATGTAACACACACTTGGGGTTTTGTTGTTGTTGTTTTTTGGTGGGAGGGACAGCTCTTTTTCGGTCCACAGCATTGCAATGTGTGTTTTGTTTCATGAGGTACTATGGATATTGTTTTGTCAGGTCCTAGTTGGGGGGTATCTTGATGTAGGAGGGGGGTGGAGGGTTGTTGAGACTCAAACGCTGCAGTACACACAATATTAGACATATTCACTTGTTGCATGGTACCATGGCACCACATGTTACTGAAGTATGGCAACGATGATCAACCCTAGTACACGTGTAGAAGAGGGTGGTCGAGATCTTCCAGCGGACACACTTTAGAGCACTCACATGGAACGTTCGGGGGCTAAACGATCATAGAAAAGTCCGTAAATTCCTCTCTTACCTAATGAGACACAATGTAGATGTGGCCCTACTGCAAGAAACTCATCTCCCGCTTAATTCCCCTATGCTGCAGTGCAGAGGCCTGCTAGGTAACACACACGCTGCTGGCTTCTCCACACACGCCCGCGGAGTAATTACATGGATCAACCCTAGGTCTGCACTCACCATCGGCCCATTGTTTACTGATACCGAAGGTAGATATGCAATCACTAGGTGCTGTGGGAAGGATATGGAATTAATTGTTATTATATACGGCCAAAATTTTGATAGCCCAGTATTTTTTACAGTACTACAGAACAAGGTGGAAAGCTATGGTGAGGGTCACTATCTGTGGGGGTGACTTCAATCTAGTTTGGAGTCCTGCACTGGACGGGTCAGGGGGGCCTGAGAGAAACACTACTGCTGCAGCTAGAGAGATTGAATGTGCGCTAATTAGGTTATATTTGACTGATATATGGCACTTTAAATACCCACACACTGGTGGCTATACTCACTATTCTGCTTATCATAACTTACATACTCGAATCGACTATTGGTTCACAGCTAGACCACTTTGTGACAGGGTCCAATCGTGTCAGGTGCTACCACGAACCCTTTCTGACCACTCGCTGATTCTATTGGTGCTGGACATGCCTAGCAAATGCATACCCCCATTCACATGGTGGTTTCCTCCCTATTCCCTACTAGACCCAGTCTTCAAGGCGGACCTAGCTTTGGCTATTGAGACCTTTTTTTTAAAAGAATGTGGGTTCTGTAGATGATTAACAAGTTGTCTGGGAGGCATTGAAGGTTTACATCAGGGGGATCACTATCTCAAAGCACTCGGGGGTCCTCAGCTCCATACGTAAACGCCTTTCTGACTTAGAGGGGAAAATTAGGATTCTTGAACGACGGTAGCCGACGGACATGGATAGCTCAGATAGGGGGGAGCTTGCTGAGTTACTAGGCGAAAACAACACAGCGGCCGATGATGAGATAAAGCACCTTGGTAAATATGCCACTGCCAAGGCGTATTGTGAGAACAAGCAACTTGGGTCGGTTTTAGCGCAACTACTTAGGAAACACAGAGAAACGTTGAATACGTTGTGTGTCAGGTCCACTGAGGGCGAGATTTTAACTGAAGTCACTGATGTGGCTGATAAATTCCAGCAATAATATTCCGAGCTATATGCCTCTAGGAACACTGCAACTGACAAGGAGATCATTGATTACCAGTCATACATACGACTCCCTTAGCTTACTAACACACACTGGGAATTTCTCATGAGACCCATAGAGAAAGACGAACTCCTTCTTGCCTTATCTAGCATGAGGGCGGGTAGTGCTCTGGGATCAGATGGGCTCACGGTCGCATTCTGGAGGGCATTCATAGATTTATTGCTCCCACAGTTGACCACGGTCTGTGGCGATATATGTGATACAGGTACATGCCACCATTCGTGTCCGAGGCAGTAATAGTTGCACTACTCAAGCCTGGAAAATCCTCAGAGGACTGTGCATTGTATTGTCCTTTGTCTCTGCTTAATGTGGACATGAAGATATTGGCAAAGATCCTTGCAAACAGGCTGGTCCCCCTGGTCCCAATCTTAGTGGCACCGGAACAAGCAGGGTTTGTTCCTGGAGAAATTTAACTGATAACTTACACACAGTATTTTGTGCCCTACAGCATATCAAGCCGGAAATGCCAGCCGTGACGGTCTTCTTAGATATAGAGAAGGCATTTGATTCTGTAGAGTGGCCGTTCATGAAGCACGTTTTAAATATGATGGGAGTGAGCCTAGTCTTTTTACAACTAGTTGGTACACTTTACAGCAAACCCACTGCCCGCATACAAATTGGCAATACAGTGACGGACTCCATTCGCATATCCCGGGGGAAGAGGCAGGGCTGCCCATTATCCCCATTGCTTTATGCTTTAGTGGCAGAATACTTGGCCTGTGCGTTGAGGGAATATCATCAAAATCGAGGTATAAGCTTCCTGTGCTACAAAATTATAGTATTCAGGTATGCTGATGATACACTTCTATACATCAGACACCCAGAATCTAATCTCTCGGCTGTTCTTCGGGAGATGGTACGATTTGGTGGGCTATCGGGATTGCACGCTAATTTGCCTAAGTCTATCATTTTTCTTCTCACGCCAAATACCCCTCGTTTTGAGCTTATCTACCCTCTGCAATGGACCACAGACGCGGTCAGATATTTGGGAATTAAAATACACACGGACTCTGACACGGTATTTAAAGAAAATTATGGGACGACTTTTAGCAAGCTGGAAGACGATGTTGAGAAGTGGATCAAGCTCCCGCTTTCGCTTCTTGGCAGAATATCCATCATGAAAATGGTGGTGCTGCCACAGCTTCTACTTTTGTTCATTAATATTCCCATGGTGCTGTCACAAGCCTTCTTTGACCGTGTCACCTCCCTGATGGTTCGACTAGCGTGGGCAGGTAAGCAGCCGCGCGTGAAGTGGCAGATTTTGGGACTTCCCTACTCTATAGGGGGACTCGGCGTGCCGGAATTTTAAGTATATTATAGGGTGGCACAGTGTTCACATGCACACTATTGGATGCATGGCTCCTCGGACATACCACACCTTCGCTTAGAGTCGGAGGTGGCGGCCCCACTTCCACTCCCTGCTCTGTTGTTTCAAGCTGCAGATCGTATGGACTTGTATATTAGATTCTGTAAATGCCACAACGCATGCCTGGCACCATCTATTGCAATTACAGGCTGACGCAATACTATATTCCTCATCCGCTTTATGAGACTGGTGTATATGGTTGCCTCCCTGCAAAGAGAAAGGGGTCACACAGGCTCTTCAAGCTTTGGGTATACGTGAGGTGGGAGAGTTATTTGATGGGGTGTTACTAAAAGGTGGGAGGACTTTGATACTGATCAACCGGCACTTACTATATTGCCGAGATTCCAATTTCACAGAACACGACATGCATTGAAAGAGCTATAGGAGGATGACTACCTAGAACCACCCGAACTAGCATCCTTGACACTCACTATATGAGCGAAATCCCCGAAGCACATAGTAGCAACCATTTACAACTTATCCATGTCATACAGAGCTAACCATTACACCAAAGCACGCTTAGAATGGCAAAGGGACTTGAACATAGAAATAGCGGATAGTATGTGGTCCTATTGCTGCTCCAGCACAAAGCGGATCTCACTTAATGGCCGACATTGCCTGGTACACTTTAAATACCTAAATAGGGTATACTACACACCGAAGAGGCTACACAGGAACGGTTTACGGGAGAATGTGAACTGTGATCGGTGTGGGGCAGGGTTGGTAGTCTTCCTCCATCTGGCTTGGACGTGCCCGGGAGTCGCAGCCTTCTGGGTCTTGGTCTTCAAGGAAGTGGAACTGATCACAAAACTGTCCCTTGATCCAGACCCAGCGCTGGCACTGTTGGGTTACTATAAGCTAATTCCAAAGGGGGTTTGTCAGCTCATAGACATGGAAATGTTGATGGCCAAGCGTAGGGTTGCTTTTAACTGGTTTTGCGCCCCTCTCCCTACCCTCGCACAATGGAAGAATGACATGACATACTGCTGCAAGCAGACAGAGATCTTTAGTGAGTTTCTCCCACCACGTGACAGGCCCAAAAATTTCTGGCAATTGTACATACTTACCAGTACACATCTAATAGTGGCATTAATGGTTCATCCTCACAAACACAAAGTTAGATTGTGCGCGACGGAGAGACACCCTTACTTACCTATTTGTACAAACTGTTCTCAACTTTCTGTGGGTGCTCATCATAACTTGCTGGGTCATCCTCCATACA